>NW_028301713.1:76017500-80817500 GCF_037042655.1 Diuraphis noxia
ACCATGTAATATATATTTTGTGTGTGCCTATGTACATTTTATGCGTATGTATAGTAAATTTAATCCAACACACACAATTATATTTTATTCTTAGTTTAGAGTGCTGCAGCAGTGTTGTATATCATATTATTATTATTGTTATTACTATACGACACGGCCGTGTGTGTGTGAGTAGGTACCTGGTACATACTACATACACATACGACATACATAATATATACGTAAATTTCCTCTGAACTCGTACGAATTAAAATTAACGAATTTAACAACACAATTCAAATAGCTTGTGCGCATAATGAAAAGTAAACAACGATTTTTAATAGTATTATATTATAGCCGTACATTTATATTTCTCATAATATGCTATTATTATTTAATATGTATATATACAGTATTGTAGTAAGGTTATAATATAATATAATTTAACAGTAATATTAATTAGTTATTACTTATTGCGAGAAATATCGATCATCGATTTTTTATCGTCATATTTTATGAATGCACTATTATTTAACCAGGTACACATTGAATTTATTGCATAACTCCTACCTAAGTACATATATTAATATAATATTATAGGTGTATCCCCGTCCAGGAATATTGTATTTTAAACGTGATCGCGGTTTAAACGAGATAAAAATAGTTGTTTTTTTTCAATTGAAAAAATTTAAAATTGAATAAAAAATTAATTGAACATTCTCCAACCATGTAGCTTACATAGTTTTACGGTGTCATTCTCGAACTATTATCATTTTAACCAACTTTCGTATTTTTTTTACATGCAAAAAACCCTTTGTTGTACATGTACAATATTGTACATATATTCTTGTACTATGTTTAATAGCTTATAAATATGTGTTTTCAATGAGTTTTATCTTCTATATTATAGTAATAGTATTTTCGACTCAAGTCACTACCCCTAAATCCTGAACACGCGCTTCGGGACGACGCGTGTCAGGCGGCCGACACACTGCTGCACCGAGGTCGTACAATAAAACTATTTAATATTCAATATTATTATTAGCTATAAAATCGTATTATATAGCCGAATAGCCCCTTATTATTATAACCATTACAGGTAAAACGTTTACAGTAAATTATTAAAGGTATTATATTATTATGTTGGGGCGGTTTTGGAATTTCCAACGAGGCTATTGTAAATTTAACGGTTGTTGGGTTGCCGGGTTGTCGGGTTGTCCGGTTGTGGTTGAATTTATTTCTAAGCCACGCTCACACGTGTCACGTATTAAATAGTATTATATATATATTATACCATATAATAGTATATCAAATTATATGAATAATATTAATTAATTTAGTTATGAATGCCAAACACAGGCAATAACTATGATGATGACTAAAATATTTGACTTAAATAGTGTAGTTAAGTTTAATGAGCAATGGTGGCCAACGTATATTAAATGAGACGTATCCCAGAATCCCATATACCTAAATGAACACCTAATTTGGTCCAAAAAGTAATCTAATTGAGTTCGAAAACATTTCCAAAAAATATGTGGTAAGTATAATGTAGCACTCCGCTGTACACTAGGTACCAAATGAGTCACTGCAATGGAAGTGTTGAATTTGAATTAAATTATGTTTCGTTGTATGTGAAAATGATTGAACCTAGAAGACGATGAGTCAGCCTAGAATATTATATATTTTTATAATTTTGGTATTAGTATTAATTGGTAGATATATATATCTCTTATGAACGGGGGCAAGTCGGGGGCATTGTCCCGTCTACCACCCACCATGTATGTGTATTTGTATTTGTATAATGTCAAATAAACGATGGCGGCGCCGCGGAAGTAATGCGAAAGCAGTTCCCGAGGCGTCGTCGGTTCAAAACTGAAAAAAAAAGATACATATATCTACCTATTATTCTAAAGCTATTAATGAATTTTAGTTACAATATGAACTACTTATGAGGAACTTTGTATTAAATTTACAAGCCTTAGGTAAAACATTTAAACAATTATATATTTCAAGATTTTGACGAATTTTGTCAAAGCTTTAAAAGCGAATTAAATAAATCGTAGTTTTGTATCATTAACATTTTTGAATAGTTATAATAACAACTTATGAGGAACCCTGTATTACAATTTTAAGATTTTTGTCTGAATGAATATTTTTTTTATTTTTTTTTTATCAACACTTACTGAAAAAGACGAAAAATAAAACTATTTTTTTAGATTCTGAGAGGAGCGAGAAATGATTGATTTTACAATGATGTTTATTTCTTTTTCCTTTTTTATTCTGTAAACACTTTTTCTCCCTCTAAATTCGCTCAAAAGTATCAAGTGTAGCATCTTTTCTGAAACGTAATGTTCTTGAGCTGGTGCTTTAGAAAAGTCATTTTTCGATTTTCAAAACGGAACTCGAAATAAAAGCGTTTGAAACAGAAAAAACATAGGATTTCACGGTTTTATAATATTAAGTATATAAGTAACTACGGAAGACGTTTTTATTTTTGAAATTATAACACTATAATTAATATAGTTTAATATATTATCCTAGACTGATAAACTGTCTCCACTCAAAATCGTTTTTAGTATACAATGATATTACATCATTGAATTTAAATGTAATACCATCCATTACAGTAACCCACTTGTAACCTACTGTACTGCAGAGTGACATCCACTTACTTACCCGTTTTTTTTATTTATTATTAAAATAAAATTAAGATGTTCTAATTTTTTGGTTATCAAGGTTACCAAATATTTATACTAATTATAGATACAATTATAATTTTAACAAATGTTTGTATTTTTTTTATTTTGAATGCCAATTATTTTAAAAAGTACTGAGAATTTTCAATTTCGATTACCCAGAAGTACCAACTCGTTCAAAGTTATTGCTAAAAACTTCCTTCTAAGTTGATGATAAGATCATTTTTTGTGTACTAGGAAAAGTGTTTTTAGACACAAAAAACACACACTCACACATACATACGTCATTATTCTCTGTAAAATCAATACATCCATTGCTATGCTCAGACTTAAAAAATATATTTTTCGTGTTTTACAGACTTAGGGCTTATCGGTGTATAATACGTTACACAGTTCTGATTAGAGTATCTAATATTAATAACTAATTAAATACAAATTATGTAATATTGAAATGTTTTTGTTTTCTGCTATTATTGATATCAAATATTGCTACCAACGTAGACGGGTTAAATTTGAATGAAAATAGTAGTCATAACCCATTTATTTAATATCGTTACAATAAAAATGACAAACGTAGAGAATATTATTATACTATCAATAATTTGAAAAATGCAGCATAAACTAGTGGCTGATTTATCGGACTCAATTAGGCGCATATTATCGAGTACCTAATAAAGTAATAATATAGTAACTAAGTTTGATGGCGATTTCTATAATATAGGTAATATAATATTGTTATATTATACATAGATAAGTCATACAAGATTAGAGACGTTTTGTCGATAGACGAAAAGTCTATCAATACTTAATATATTATCGAACAATAAATTATCGATCGTATTGTCAATTGTCATTTTCTCTCAAAAAACTCCATGATATTGTCCATAGTGTCAGTACTACACAGTTAAAGCATTATTAATAATTTTATCGTGAACATTAAATATTTAAATAAGTACACCACTACAAATATTTTAGTACAAATTAGTATCAGTTTTGTGCACGCTGTGTAACAATCAAATATTTCTGTATACTTTTTTATTTGATTATTTTAATAAAATGTCAAATCGTAAGCGTAATAATTCCCTTATAATTCCCTTTGCCAACAGAAATTCAACTTTGGAAAAGAAAATGGTCTAACAAACCAGAACAAGACCAACCAAATTCAGCTATTGAAGCATATATTAATTGTAATTATGAATATTTTCCAAACATATCTTTTCTTTTGAAGCTTTTATAGCTACATTGCCTGTTTCGACTTCTACGCCAGAACGTACATTTTCAACCATGAAAAGATTAAAAAACTATTTACGCAAATCATCAGGCCAAGAACGACTTACAGATCTAGCTCTTTTGAGTGTTCATAGGCAAATTCATATCGATCCAGCTGAAGTTATTGATCGTTTCACCAAAGAAAAAAACCGACAAATAGATTTTGTGCTATAAAATATTTTTAAAATTAATAATTGTATTTAATATAAATTTACTTTAAAAGAATTATAATGCATTAATAACATAGTAAAATGTGATTTTTTTTTAAAATAAATGTTTTTTTAATTACTTAAAATGAAAATATTATTTGATTTAAAACCCCCCACGAAAATTTGTTCCAGCTACGGCCCTGATTACACTCAACGTCCGTAAACCCATGATATTTACACGGTTTCACAGATACTCGCATGCATTTGTACCATGCGAGACGCAACTAGTTGTCACTCTTTTCTATCTCGGAGCGCATTACTTCATGATTCCTCTTCTCCTCATTCACTGCTATAAAACGGAAACCTCCTTCACTACGGGTTTTCTATACATATGTATATAAAATATATGATATCATATTTATATACATGTGCATTGTGCATATATATCCGTAGAGTTGATAATATTTGTCCATTCTGAAATCGGGTCAAGTACCGGACAAGTTATAAAAATGTATAAACTCTCCGAAAAATCCAAAAACGAATAAGATTTTGATAGGTACATGTGTATATGAATTTCACACGATTTTTGAGAGTCTCTGAATTTGTAAGATAAATTATCCTATAATTGGTCGAGTATCACTTTATTTTAACACAATGTCTACAATACCTATATACCTATTCTAATATTTAATTTTTTTTGTAATAAATATCGTGGACTAAGCAATAGCTCATTTTAGAGGCTTGGGGTAACCACATAATATTGGTGGTTACATATTGAACATAAAAATTAGCAGTGAACGAACCCTGAGGAACCTCAACACTTATCACTGTATCAGTAGGGATAGATAAAAGTGGATAATATATTATATACATCAATTTACCACTCAACAATATCCCAAGGAATAAAAATAATATGATGTTTGCAGTTTTCCTACACCCTCAGTTGAAGAAGATTAGGCAGAGCATATTAGCATCTGGACTTTTATCACACGCAGAGGGCGCAGGGTAAAAGGAATTTTAATTGAATAACCGGTAAAGCGCATAAACTTTTTTAACGAACTCTTTCAAGCTGTCTTGAATGGCCAGTAATTATAAGTTATTGTATGTTTATTGTATGGGGTGCAGGGGATGGAGCGGAGTTCTCAAACAGTCAATCGACACAGATGTGAATATACAAATAGATGACTAATAAATTTGTTATGAGTTTTGTATATTCGTCATTTGTAGTACTCTTTACCCTTTGGTTCACATTTTCGATCCTGCCCAATGTCAGTATCGATTTGTTTTTTGTAAAATACGTTCTTATTTTACATCGGATCTTTCAAGAATAAACTATCGCTGGTTGATTGTCGCTTTATAAAGATTGCATACAACGATGCTTTACGTTATGTTTCTATTAAATCACGATTGTTTGCTTTTCATCAAACACTTTAGAAGTTTACCATTAACAGTTATTCCTGACACAAAGAGTTGAAATTACTTATTTTAAGTTTCAAAATAGATTTCTGATTTTCAAAGTTGCCATACATCATAAAACTTATTTGGTAGTTTTATTTGTTTAATCACGTATGTCAGAATATAAAAAATAGCTACTCGTGTCACTATTATAAATCCAATGTATTTGCAATGAATTATTAAATTGTCACAGTTATTTTGTAGAAATTTTTGCATTTTGTCTGTTTTTAGTTTCTTACACTCACATATTAAAATTAATTAATCTTTAATGTTTGTTTTATTATTATTTGTTTTAAAACAAACTAGTTGTATAAGCATGAGTTTGGTTGGAACAAGAAGAATTGTCATCTAAAAATTAAACTTGGTATCTCCTTCAATTTATAGTCTAAACTCTAATATTTATATATTATATAGTCGTTTTGACTTACTATCAAATTTATATATATATATTATAAACAAAAACAAATTATCTTTCAAAAATTATAAAATATTAGTATTAATTTTTTTTGTTTCAAGCAATATTATGGGGTTTTTTCCGCATCCCAAACAATAAATAATTCAGGAAGATTTAAAGTATATCATATCGTAATAAATTAGTATACCTTCTGTTTACAGACTCTGAAGATGTTGGTTCAATAAAGTATACATACAACATTTTTTTAAATTATTTTTTTTTTTATCCTTGTGTATAATGAATTAATTTTCTGTCCAAGTTACAATTTAATATTATAGGTAATGTATAAAATATGATATCTAGACCACATAATAAACTATATTGTATTTGAACAATCGCAATGAACTCATTTATTCACAATCATTATTTATCTACACTCGTATGAAAATATACGCTTGAAAAATTATCTACGTATTGTATTGATAAAATAAAATAATTATCAGCCGGCACACAAAATAATTCAGCGGAGTTCATTTCCATTGAATCTGTACTCGACTCCAAAACGACCGGGCTAAATAACAATTTGCCTGTCCATGGGTTTCCAGCAGCAGTGAGCCCGTATATAATAATTAAATTACCGAGAGTATAATATATAGAACCTATTGTGTGTATTGTTATCACGGTAGAATAACTTGTATGATTTATGCGTTAACTGCAATACAGCAGTTTGGCAAAACCTAACTAACAAACAAACAAACAAACGGATAAAAAACACCATCTGATAACTGCGAGAGAAAAACTTACTTGTTATCAACGAGAATGATGAACTTGTGTTATGATACAACTAGTTTTTTTTGTACGTGTTAACCTAACCTACACGTACACACGTTTTCATATGCGCTTGAGTTCAAAATATGAGCAAACGTTATTTCATTTTTTATCTCGCCTGTTTACGTAAGAAAAAGTATAAAAAATACATATCTAATTTATATGATAATAATATAATTCATATTGAGTACTTTAAAATTTCAAGTTGAAACGTAATTCAATACATAGGCTCAACATTGTTTAATACAGTTTAAGTCAAATCATCAGGTAAGGCTGTTAAATAAACAATTTGATTATAATTTATAAATTACTAAAAATAATTATTTAAAACTTTTTATATTTTAAATTGTTGGACAACACAAGTCGAAAAAAGACGACGAGTGTCGTCATGGTTTTTTTTTTTTTTATTAATATCAGATTTTAAGGTTAGGATAGATAAGATTATGTGAAAATGATGAAAAAATTTGTGAAAACCGATGAAATTTGTATTTATCGAAATTAAGTTTGAATGAACAGTTCCTGAGTTACTAAACGTTTTGAAGATAGAATAATAATTCATAATCCTTAATTTATTTACGTAAATATATAAAAAAAAAAAATAGTGTAGTCCTTTGTTATATTCTTACAATGTTTAAATATAAAACTTTATTATAGTTTTGCATAATTTAAATTTGGAATTTGGAATTTACCTTATAAGCCTCATAATTTAATATAAATAATAATAAAATATTTATATTAAGGACTATCAACTTTAGTAGGTCAGTACTTCAAGTTTAATAATTCAGATAGTCTTTTTAAGTTAAGTTAGGTTTAACTACTAGTTCAAATTTCAATTCAGATAAATCTTCAAAATTGGAAATTGGAGTATAAAACTGCAAGGAAGAAAAAGTAGGAATTAGAGAACAGTGGAGAAGGTTCGGGCTGCAAAACATTTAAAAAAGTTGTGATACCAGAGAATAAAAAGAAATTGGTAGTTTATCAAATTAGTTATCAGTGATAATATTACTAATTCTGTATAATTAACTATTTGTACAAGTATATAGCTACTATTGAGTATAAAATAGGAAATAAATATTACTATTCAAACGAAATTAGTAATAGCACGTAATGAATTGAAACATTTCTATTTACAATTAAAAAAACGAAATTACATCCCTTGCTGTACCGAGCAGATTTAGAGTTGTTATTTGACGATTGTCGATTAATGATATACTTAGTAATAAAAAAAAGTCTTGAATACGCAATTTTGAGCAGTCATAAATTAAATAATAATATAATATAATAATATTATGTCATTCAACTGATATAGGTAAGCCATATTATTTAATATGATTGCACTCTTTGAATAGTAATTTTTGTATTAAATGAATACACTTGAATTTTAACTTATTAAGCTGAATTTGATTTTTTCTGGAATGTATTATAATATTATAGTATTATGCGCTGCGCTCATTAGGATATTATTATGCCTATATATAATATGTATATATGTATGTTTTTCTAAAACCAATTAAATCAATTGTGTGATTTTTGTTTTGTTGAAAAGTACGTAATAGAGGTAAGCATAATCCATTATTGAGTGGCCTCGATAATAACAAACTAATTTCGAATAATTTTTGTGACCTGTCATTAGCATGGCGAGTGATCCTGTCAAAGTAAAAGTCAACTTCGGTCAACGTGTTATTATTTAGACATCCTGCAGCAACCCCCTCATATTAAATATTATGTAATAATGAATCGTTCAACATGCAGGACTCGAAAATAAATGTATTTGTTTCTATCACAATAATAATTAATATCTAATAATAATATGATGTTAAATATTATAAAATTTAAGTGCATAAGTGTATTACGCCTACGCGGGTAGTTACATAGATATGTTAATATTATATTTCATTTACCATCGCGCTACATTGTTCAATCGTGATTGAAATTTATTTTCTTTAGATATTATTTTACTGTATGTCTTCTGAGTGTTACTGCTAGGTGACTTCTCTCCTCGTGTTTTCAGGTTTTTGTATAATATATTATGCACAATGCACATATACATAAATGTTTATCGCTTATTGTAAATATTAGTACATATTTATATATTCTAATAAATGTAAAAAAAATCTGTCTGTCTCAATATTATTTTTCCACGAAATGATAGTATAGTTAATGTTTTATTTTCATTTAAAAATTGTAAGCTGAATTCGTTTTCAGCTGAACTTAACATTCAGATAAAGATATTTATTATCTTACAAGATAACACTTTCCATCAAACAAATTAAATTATCATTTATAGACATAGTTGTATAAAATGTCAAAATCACGGACAATTTACTTTCTGGTCACGTCTTATGTGTTTGTTGAAAACTTGAATGCAACACTTTTGTGACACTCTAATTGTATATTTACTATATTGTGACATTCTCCTTAGTGTGTAACTTACGTACTATAATTTTCTGATTCTGAACAACCTAAAAACATTGTTGTATAAATATAAATTATAATTATTAATTTTAACAAGTAATCATTTTTATACCATAATTCCATAACTAAGTTTTCTCATTTTAATACTGTAAATGGAAAGTAGAATTTTCGTTAATAGTACTATTGATACAAGTACTAATAATATTTATTAAATAATATATTTGATTAAACTTTGAAATTATGTTTAATGCAATTTTATTTAAAACAATGTTATGTATAGTGAAGTTATAATGATCCGTGTTTTATTTTTGTTGAAATCATAATAATCATGCATAACTATATACGTGTTCTCCAAAACATATAGGTTAATACCGTAATATAGTGTTTTTAATCTTTTTTTGTAGATCATTTTTACTGGATTTACATTATTATAGTTAACTGGTGAGACTGTAGCCGACAGGAAGTATGTTTTGACTATAGGTAACGCCTTAAATAAGAGAATCATAGCTTAACCACTATATTATCTACGTATTATACATATATATATTGTCGTATACGCCGATCACCGACGTACACAAATAAACGAACAAATTAATTATAAGCAATTTTATTAAACACTTTGACTTCCAGTGGCGATCGAGTCACACGATCACCACCTGGCTCTGACACTGGTGGTCAGTGGTAATCGAGTCACACGACTACCACCAACTGACCCCTTTTCTGTCTTCACATATTCCTTAAATATACATTTTACAATCGAAACACTATCAGCAATATCGATTAAGTTTAATCTAGTTACATTATACTTACTGACTATGCTTAAAATTATACTAATTGTTAATGTATTATGCCATTACGTTAACGTATTGTTTTTGTATTTTACCTTTTACATATGAGTGTTTACTTAACCTAGTTAATAGTTCTAATTGTAATATTTCTTATATATAATGCATGATACAACAATATATATATAGAGAGAAAGGGATTAATCAATAGTATAGAATAATATTATAATTCTGTATTTGTTAACTACTTGAAATAATACTTGATTTTTTACTTATATGGTACCCAATGGATCATTTTTAAAGTTTTCAAAGTTGATTGTTTTAATACAATTATATGATATGGTAAAAAATATAAATAAATTGCATTGTGAATTTGATAAGTTTTAAATTTAAAAACAAAACAATGTTACAGTTTAGTCATATTAAAATAATATGCATTTTTATCATTACATAAAAATATTAGATAAAAGTAGAATTTTTAACTTTTTTGAGAATTTATTAAAAGTTTTAATAATTTTTATAAAGCCAAATAATTACTTAGACATATAGTTTTAAATTAAAACATTAGAACACTACATTTTTAAATGCAGATAAGTATGTAATTACATTACATTATATATTAATATTAAATTTCAGCTTAAAAATAATTATACACTTTCTTAAGTGCAAATTAATATCGAAATAAAGTTATCTTCTTGAATTTCAACTTGATTAAATTCAAAAAATAAATATCAGTATGCTTAGAATTTCAATAATTAAATATTTTATAGGTAATTAAATTTTGATAAAATATACAAGAAAATATTCATATTGTTTTCGAAACTAAAAATGTTTTCTTTAAAAATACATAGTTACACAGTTATAATAATTATTACTTTTGTTCCATCCTTTATGTTAAATCTAATTAAAACATACAATAATATATTTCATATTAATTCATAATTACTATACATTTTAACATCATTATTTTATGTAATTATTTTACAAAGTATGATGTTGAGAGGGGAGCTTATAGTGTTGAGAAATTGTTATTACACCTAGAGTGTTAATTTCTCTAATTACAAGATACGTGCCTATATAGACATCAGCCTTGAAAAAAATATAACAATAATTAATAACCGTAATAATAATAATTTATTTTAACTTATTTTTTTAGGATCTTTTGTTACAACTTTTATTTGGTAATTTGTTTAATATAAAATTACGATCACCATCAAGTAATGCTATTTTATGTAGGTACTTTGTATAAATTGTGAAAAATTACTTTACTTTTGAATTACAAAAAAATAATTTTTAAGAGGATTCTGCGCTTATTCGACTCCTTTATTACAACTTGTATAGCCTACTCATGATACATACATCTAGTGTTATGTGTGTTTGATTATAAACAAGGAGTAGACTAATTTGACAACGACAATTTAGAATAATTCTCTCGATTTTTTAAATAAAAGAACTGCTGACTATTATTTTTTTCTTCACAAACCTAGCTGTATGGCATAAAACAATAGTACTTGTAATAATGTATAATAATAATTAGTATAAGTATTTCTTACACAACAGCTGCTCAATAAAATATGAAAATTTAATTTATTTTATACCATCGATTAGAACCGTTTTATTAAAAGTTGTATTTTATAATCATTGTCCAACTGAAATATACAAATTTCTGAATTTGTGCACGATGGTAAGTTATAAGAACATATATTGTACAACTCGTTGTGAAATTTAATAATTGAAGGAAATAGGAAGAGCGGCTTATAAAACTTGGTTTTCCAATTCAGTTGTATATGAAACAGTTACATAAATTTTCTTACGAACGAATAATTAAAAACTATCAAAAACGTTACTTATATAATATAAATTATAAATTACGGTTATAGGAAATATATTATATTTAAAAGATAATGAAAACATTATACAAAACGACTAATATAATAATAATAATAATTAGACGTTGAAAATTTGTAAATAGCTAAGTTTTAATTGAAAATCAAAATTAAACTTTAAAATGATATTGATCGAACAATTATGAATTCCTGAACGGTTTCAAAATAAATATCAATTAAAATATCATCAAATTATCTCCAATTTATTATAATATAATATTCACAATTGTAATACTTCAAACCTGCTAAAGAAATTAGGAACTTATCCATAAAAATAAATTTAATTTTTACTTATTGTCGTTGTTTTATTATATCAACATTTCATTAAACTCATTGCTCTGCAATAATATGACGTGTCGTTAAGCCACGTTTATATGTACACAATATTATCATGATCGTTAATGAATTAATACAATATTATTATTATTGCATACGAATATATAGGTCAAACGATTTAAATTTTTTGTTGTCTGTGCAGAGTTTCCATCCGTTATAATATATTATTATGTTAAACATTCAACGAGTCATCAATATATATTGTCTACCGAATCACCAAACGAATTTTCCTTGAAATCTCAGTCCATCGGTCATCAATCATAATAAAATTTCATTCTTCCGCATAAAGCGTTTATAGACGCGTAAAAAAAAAAGCACGCGTTAGGAAATATGTCAAACGAGGGCTGCTCCTTCCACGTATACATATTGCATTTTAATATTTCACCCCTTTTGCCCCATTTAATGTGTTATATATACATATATACATACATACATATATAGTGTTAAAAAGTGTCGACTCTGACACTGCTGCGTGGAACGCCAAAAATAATTTCAAATAATTTCAAATAATATCTAATAATATTATGTGCAGGCAGTGCTGCACAGGTCGTTTGACTGATTCGCTGCCATCGCCGAATGAAAAAAATCGAAGATCGATAACATAAAAAAATTAAAAAATTCACTATGGTCTCGCGGTTTCACGGGTACATATTTAATAAAACATTTTTCTTATATATTTATTAAACGTATGGTGTTTCTCTGATGCATATTGGTGATATTACTGTTACATGTATACAACACGGCGCTCGTGACATCTAATTGGATGAGCTAATATTTTGCAGTTATTCCTATTGAACTATGAAGTTTTCAAAACGACCAGAAGGTCAGGATATTATAAATATTAATTTATATACATTGTCAGCGTTGATGGTTTATGGTCTGTATAGCAATAATTTGCATCAATTGTGTGTTCATTCTTCCTCGTTAAATTCATATCAATTCGGACGTTGAATTTCAAAATTTGTTGCTCGTAATAATAATTTAAAATGAAAATTTTTTTCGAATTTAATTATAGTATTTAAGGTCCATATAATAATATTATTATAATGTGGGTTATGTATTATAAATTATAAGGCATTACACTTACTGAGTATGTTTAGACAGCAAGATCAATCAGGGAATAGGTTTTCCAATGTCGATCATTAAATTATAGGTATTGTACTAATTTATAATGATCGAAAAAATATATAAGTTCGTTTGAGCTATATTATTACACAATTACAGAAATTAAATCGCTACTTATTAGGTATAGCTAAAAATATTTAATCGCATAGTGTACAATAGTGCGTACTGCATTGAAACCTGATTGAGTGGCGAGAGTTATGTATCACGTAAATTATTCTGAAGTGGTTAGTGAAAGAAATAATATTTTATGCTTATGCTCGATAGAGGACGAAAATTAATGAATTTTAGAACATGAATCAATGCACGAAAATAACGATTTGTTGATACTTACATTTTTTGAAATGTTAATGAGTTTTTACATTTTTTTTTTGCATATTTGACATTTTTCTATTTATATTTTACGATTTTACGTGCATATTTTCCTTTTTTAACTCCCATAATTTTCGAGCCCCAGAAACGAATTTTTATTTTGTCTAATCTCGTGTTTATTTTATTTAACCTCATTTATTTACGGTTGTGTGCTGACTTTGTACCAGTATAAAAAAGGTGCGTTTTGCAATAGTATTTATACGTTGGTGAAGTGAATTTTTTTTGTAGAAGGTATAAAAAAAAATATCGCCCACCACGACTAAATATTAAGTTTATATTTGAAAAATTAAATTAAATTTTTAATCGAAATTTATGTATTATCATCATATAATGATAAGACAAATAGAGTATTGTTTATCACCACAGAAACCTTAGTATTGCGTAAATCCACCCAATTCTCTAATGAATGCTACTGTGGTTATAAATGCATAATATTTTTATGTTTGTGCTAAATGTTAATAGTAATTCGAGTGGAACGATAAACATATTTTTAGAGTTTTAGAGAATTAACGAATCAAGCCCCCATCATCCATGTTTTATTTTTTGGGACAGTTCTACATATACCTAACCTATACCTACTAATTTTATATTATTTATTAAATACAATATTACTAAAGAAAACAAATGAGAGTGAGCATACTTGGTGAATCACTCTGTTTATCATAGATGTGGACCGTTCACTACCTCATCATATTATTAAAATTAAAACTAATCAAACTAAAATATATAGTTGTGTTTTCTTTAGAAGTTGATGCACCGAACCTTATTTATAATTTAAAAGCGTAATATAATAACTGAATTCAATCTTTTGTGAGAAGTAGTAATTTTATGAAGGTATGTCATAAAATATAAGGAAATAATATAAAGTTATTACGTCGTCTTTTTTATTATTATTATTATTATT
Source organism: Diuraphis noxia (assembly GCF_037042655.1). Taxonomy (NCBI): domain Eukaryota; kingdom Metazoa; phylum Arthropoda; class Insecta; order Hemiptera; family Aphididae; genus Diuraphis; species Diuraphis noxia. The sequence continues at coordinate 76,032,094 of NW_028301713.1, forward strand.
AATATTTGGATGGGGCACAACAACATAGATTATTAGCTTCACTTATTGAGAAAAAAAAAAGGTTAACATGTTATGAATTGGTATAATATCATCAATATCATATAAGATTATATAAATTGGTAGATTTCATCTAGTCTTTTTATATAGGTTAAATGTCACTCGTATTATTTTGCCTTTTTAGTAATTTATCGATAGTGTTAAATCAAATCATCTAATTTAGATTGTAATAGAATAAGTAGGAACACTACAGTTTATTCGATTAAAAATTTGTATTATAATATAGAAATAAATAAGCCAAATATTTAAAAAGCTAGAGGAATACATAATAAATACATATACAGCAGCTTTCAATTTATATTAACAACTAACATATTATATTATTACACTTACTTAATTGTATTTACCGCCATCGTCGTCATCACAACATATTGCTATTATTAATATATTATACAATAAGCGAGTGAACATCCTGGGAAATGGAAATATTAAACGAATGGAACCCGCCGTGAACACTTTTTCCTAAATGTCAAACTAAACATTAAACGTTGAATCAGATGACTTTGACACGAATAAATTCCACTCCGATTAAATAATTAATTATCACTACCAAATTCGGCAGTTTGTGTAGCATACAATATGTTTACGTCGCGTTGTTTTGGCTCGACGTGTTTCCCTTGAAATAATACTGTAATGAGTGCAATTTTAACATACCACCTACCAATATGATGTTAGAAAAACAATAATACTAATAACATAGGTACCTCACATGGTTATTTTAGATACCTGTATTGAGATCGAACCGTGTCGTGTCATTTCGTATTCGGTGAAATGGCGTGAGAAAACCAAAAACCACAAACCACAATAATACACAACACCGAAGTCTGTCGTCGTAGTTTGTCGTTTAAGGGTTTGATCGTCGTCGGTGACCTCAAAAAGTAATATTGTTTTGTGTTTTCAAAATCTTGTATTGATCGTTGTTGATCGCTAAGTTGACGTATATTCTCCTATCAAAATCTTGGTATGCGATGATTTATGATTGAATGTTAATTTTATACATTCAATCCCTGTGACTAACTCATTGACGAGGTAAACTTGATACTTCCAAATTACCAATGTAGTGGAATAAATTCTTTTTTTTTTCTTTTGATTATATATAGTTTTTTTAAATCATAGCATATATTAGATAATAATTAAGTAGTAATTTAATTTCAAGTTCCCAAAACATACATCTTATATAATTTATCAAGCGAGATGTTCTTGATGGCAGTTATTGTAATAAAATAAAATATTCAATTTAAATATTTATTCATCTCAAATAGAAATTCAGTAAGATTGTTACCTTTTGTATAATATATATTTATTTTTATCATAGATTTAAACATAAATCACAGTATTTTATGGGAAAACGGTCTGGTTAATATTATTTATTACCATGTCGATTATTACTTTTTTATAATATTATTCATATACTATAAATAAAATCGTAAATGATAAAATAGAATCTCAAAACAACTGTATACAATCTTATATTATATACGTATTGCATATAATATAATGTATGCGTTAACACTTTTTACACCAAGTTATTTATGGAAATACCTTTAAGTTATTAGTTTCAAGAGTCCAAAAACTTTTTTTGTATTATTATAATATTTGAACACAAAATTCAATTTTCTTACTATTGACTGACGAGTGTTTAATATTGGAATATTGACTTGTGTCTATAAAAGTTACTGTCGATGATAAGTCTACTGGAATTATATTTTGAATTTCTAAAACTTTACGAGTTTTAGCTTAGGTGAACGATGGAGAAAGTTTTAGAGAACATAACGTAATGGTATTTACATATTATACAAAAATTCGTATGCACAGAAGTTCTCTAGTCTGATAAAGGCAGTTTTGAAATTACGGTAAATTTTAAGAGGTAAACATATGTATTCAGAGCAGATCTCAAAAGTTTTTAGTGTGCTTATACCAAATGTTAACTCAACACATCGATACAGATATGTATTGCAGAATAATACAAATATACATAACTAATGATTTGAACAACCAACGAGTTTTAAATGGATGAGAATTTCGATATAGTTTTCAAACTTTTTTTTTGTTAATATGTTAAATATGACTTTTTTTAAACAGTAGATTAGTTAAAATTAAAATTATTTGTGTTAGTAATTATCAAAGATGTATTCTAGTTAATATTATTTACCTATGCAGAATTATTTCAATCAATTATCATATATAGTTATGTAAATAATCACCTCTAAACATGGGTCAGGTTAGAGAAATATAATATAATATTTTTATACTTAGAGATTGGTTTGGTACGAACAAAATATGGCAAAACACTAAGTGTTTGGAAATATTTCTGGTTGTTAGAAACCGTCAAAGTTGATCTATAAAATAAAATTTGAGTTAATTATGTATCAAAGAATGTTTGACTTACGAAAATAGTTAACACATAATATTATATTGAACTCACAAAATATGAACGTAATATATATTAAAATATTGTCTAAAAAGAGTTAGAAAACTTTTGTCATTTATTTTTTATGATATCTTAATATTGCATTAAAAACGAGTTCTATAAGATTCTATTTTATTTTAGACTAGCTTAAATAGTTTTGACAATTTGTGATAGACTTATGTGTTACTTTAGTAATAAATTATTAAGTTAATAAATATCGGTAATTATTAATTTGTTTATCTGTATTAAAATCGTTATATATTCAAAGTGTATAAACAGGAAATATAATTTTTATATTTTTTGACTAAATTTCTTGAATATTATGTCAGGATAAACATTTTAATACAATGAATTATTTTTTAAATAAACTGAAAGATGTAAATATGTATTGTATTCTTTAACTAGTTTTGTAAATTAACTTTAATATCAACTAAATAAGTAGGTATTGAATTTAAAAAACATTAAACAAAACAACTTAATTTAACTGAGTTCTGACTATTTGGCTAGTTGATTCTAACCTTTGGTAATTATCGCAATACTTTAAATTTTAATATCATATTCTGTAAGTGTTTTTAGCTTAATATTAAATTGTATTAGTAAAATTATATTATAGGTTCAAGACTGCAACTAGTTAAGTAAGAGTATTTTATTCCTAGTTTTTAATTTCTGGAATTGCTCATGTATGCCACAGAAAAGTCTCTGTGGGCCTTCAAGTTATCTCACGAGTAATCGGACTAAAAGTTATTTAATAGGTTTAAGTTCCCTATCGTCATCTAAGAGAACGATAGAGAATATAAAAATCTTACCATGAAGTAATTGAATTCGTTATTATATTGTCTAACGTGCTGTAATTTCTGAACTACAAATTGAAAAACTCACATTGATGTTGTATGCACATTGCACAGTAGTTTTTTTTTTTGAGTTCAAGTACCTCTTCGTTAAGTTGGTCTCACTATAATGGATATTAAGTTATTTGAATTTAATAACCAATTATTGAATAAGAACAAGAAGATGAATAATCGATTCTGATAGGTTTGATAATCAAAATCAGTCTAAATGTTTTGAAAATGTTATTGTGTATAGACATTACAAACATACAACAACAATAATAACACACACACAAAAATTTAAAACCAATTCTTACATTGCTGTATTTGGGAACCAAGATAAGAAGAAGATGGCCAAATTGAAAATTCACTAATTTGATCTCGATTATATTGAATAAGTGTAGTTAAAAGATTAAAAATATATTTTATGCATTTTTAATATTTTTATAATACAATTAATGTATTACGAACACGGCGCTTTGTATATGCAATTTCGATACATCATATCAGTCATAATATTAATAATATTATCTAATATTATATTTTGTAATGGTATTATAATATTATTATAATTTATATTTTTATAAAAATATAAATAATTATACAAGAATAATATTAAATATGTATACACATATGTATATACATTGGTTAAACGAAAAAATACATACTTCAACTAGGGGCGTCACTGTTTTCGGCATAAATGTGACCTTAACTTTTCGGCCAGTGTCACTTTTCGGCTATTACCTACAGTGTTACATATTATTAGGTTAGTCGTTCAAATTAACGATAAGTTTTTGCTTGAACAATTTTACATAATTATAGTTTGCACTTTTCAATGTAAGTTTAATTTCGTTTATTGTTGGTTTATTGTAAATAAAGATAAACCAGTATCTATTTATTTATAAGTAAGTTTTATTCCTTGTTAATTGTTTGATAAAATATAATGTAAAACGTGACCCAATCAGTTATAGTGTAATATAAAAATGATTTGTGAATGATTTTATGTCGGACTGTCCCGATGACGAAAAATTGAAAAAAATACTATGATTACTTGACTTTAAAAGACCGCATATTTTTATATCAAAATTATTATTAACTATCATGTATTATAAGATCATATTCATTTTTATTCAACTATTGTATTAGGAAACCTTAACTATCAACATACTCTTAAATGTATTTTTTATTAGTATTGTAAGATTATATTAATTTAATATGTTAAAACAGATTATTGCCAATTGTTTTATTTTATTATTTTTTCACTCAATGTAGGTAATAATGTTAATAAAAAAAAAAACTATTGGTACAAAAGGGAATGGTAAGTTTTGGCTGAAAAGTGACACTGGTCAAAAAGGGAAGGATATTTTTTGGCCAAAAAGTGACACTGGTCAAAAAGGGAAGGATATTTTTTGGCCAAAAAGTGACACTGACAGAAAAGGAAACCACCCTTCAACTATATTTCTTTTGATAAATAGAAACATAAGCAAATGCTTTGTGTTACACTGGACTGGCTATTCCTTCGTTTATAGACAACAACACTAGTACACCTACTCAAACAAAGTTAAAAGTATTTTGAAGAGGATAATACAATCACACACAGAATGTCATATTTTAAAAGTCCTATTTTCTTTTTCATTATGTTAAGACTAATAATATTGGTGATGTACTTATATGAATCTAATAGTTTATTATTATGCGTTTTCGAATTTATATGAAAACGACAATTTGAGTTTATATATCTTTTAAAATCGGCGTTATTTACGTGAATTTTAGTATATTATTTAGAATAATGATTACAAAGCCAATTTCAACACATATGTTGATGAATTAGTTGAACACACATGCTACAGGATTAAAAAAATAAAAATATTTTTCATAAAAATGTAATGATTATTATAACGATAATGTATTAATTTGAAAAAAATAAATTTTTAATCTAGTTAAAACCAAAGCATTATAAGTTAAAGTACATACAGTAAAATATAACAATAATGATACATATATTATATCTAATTTTATAGTTTTAATATGCCAGACAATGTATTTATATTATCAGTTCAAGATTACCTGTTATATACTGCATACATATACAATTTAATTAAATTTTGCAATTCTATGAGGTCTTATAGTAACAAATTATATTTTTAATATAAAACGTGACGATTATTTCTGAAAAAACAACAAACATTTATTGGAATATTTATGATGTATTAATGATTACTGACTTAAATGTTTTGAGTTTGTATAATTTAAACAACACTCGTCTTGAATCTCAGACAACTTATCTTGAACTTTACGATTGATGCTGTAACGTGGTCGGGGGAACGACCAGTTAAATATAAGATATCTAGTGAGAGTCGTAGGGCTCTATAGATATAATTACCGTAGCCAGGGGTAGATATATATATAACGGGATCTTAAATATATTTAAATAACTAGGATTCCGTTTCAGTTATCATTAAGTTTTATTAAAGATTAAACACTTACAAATAATAATACTCACAAGTTATACAAATTATATTCTATCCAACTATCTGACTGTATCGTAGTTATACGGAGTTCGATGTTTGTTGAGTGTTGAGGTCTAAGGTACACAGTGAACTAACTTTACTTCATACATGGTGTGTATTGACCACAGGTCTTACAGTTATGAGTGTGTGTTAATATTATTGTATCGGTCAGCAGTTCATCGTACATAATGTTAAGTGTGTAGACGTGTAGTACATACATATATATATATATATATATATATTTAGGTATCATGTAACATATTATACTTGTTACAATGCTTTAAGTAATTATGAAAATAAAATATCTTAAGGCCAACATTTTAAAATAATTTTTAAAAGACCTCTTTTCGACTTAAGACCAGAAGAGAAAAATTAGTAACTTAACAAGTAAATATTCATCCAACACATTAATTGGCTAGTATACTTACTTTAAGAAATTAACAACTGCCTAATGGTTAATACACTGAATCTTAATAAATTCTTGTTGTTTAAATATCAATAATACTTAGTGTCTTTGACCAATTGTCATACATTATAATAGACCCTTACCGTTAACATTTTTTACTGTATTTTTATATTTATGTATATATGGTTTAAGTTTTATAAATATTGACTCAAACAAATATTTTAATATGCGTTTGATGTTTTAATTTTCAATATCTTCAAAGACAAAATAAGTATTCAAGCTTCAATTCTCTAGGATCTATACTTAAGATTTGCCACTCAATAATTAAAAACCATTTGAACAATTTACAGTTTTTAGTCCAATAATAACATTTGAGTTTATATTATTTTAGATAACAGCCCTTAATAGACATAAAAAAAATAAATAGTTTATTTGTCTCTAAATTTTTTAATGAGAATTTCGAAATTTGGCCTCTTCTATAGAGCACTAAACTAATGCGGTTATTATGCGATATACATAGAAAGGCCTATTGATGATTTTTTTGGAGACTAGTGTATTGAATTCGAAACTTGTAAATAGAAAAAAAAAGTGGCAGGAAAAAGTTAATCATTCCATTGCTCAGTATGTGTCGCGTGCACCTCGTATTTAAAAATTCATTTTAATAGTTCTATGTATGTGTTAAATTACTTAAATTTGAGCTCATTGTTAATTATTGCATAGGTACGGAAAAAAATTCTGATTGATGTCTGACAGTATATAATTATTAAATATCTATCTATATTTTATGATGTTTTTATATTGATTTGTATTAGTTTTTTTTTTATTGATCAAAAGCTCGACAACTATCATGGGCATTAGCTGTTTGTAGAGGGGAATGGTTAGTTTGGAACACGTAAAGTATCTGTGGCAAGGATTTTGTTGCTAAAAATCCCAGGTGGTCGCCTATCCGGTGCGTCAGCAACTGAGTATAGACACTGGGTCACACCAAGCCGATGTAGTAAAATTTATTATGCTAATAGTACACTACCACAGTAAATTAAATTAATTTTTTCCGAAAACATCGTATATTTTATTATGTTATTATTTTTATTTAATTATTATAATTTTTAGTAAACAGTAGAAAGTTTTGACATAACATTATCGCCAAAACGTGTTTTAGTTAACTGTTTGCTCTTGGCACCTCTGCGAAAACGCGCTTATAATTGCAATATATTTTTTTACTGCAAATCACTCAAGTTTATGTAATGCAATACGATAAAATATTTTAATTAGGTTTCAGTATCATTAAACATAATATTAAAGAATGTTTTATTTATAGCTTTTAATGGTTATAATATTAAATACATTATATATTCGTGCGTTATACAATAATTAGAATATAATATGAAAGTAATATTGTCGAAAATAACGATCGATGGTATAATAATACAATGATTATCGATCGTAAAGTGATAAATAATGAAATAGAAAAAAATAAGCGAAAAACAGCTGATAATATGTGAACGCACAGCGGTTGAGTATGAACGACATGCGTACCAACGAGGCGATTTCTGGCAGAACGCTACCGGCTACGAGGAAAAACAGAAAATCATAAACTATTAGAGAAGCGCCGCGCCACCGCGGCCAGTGGTCCGAATCTAGGAAACGCGTTTTGGGATCTCCATTCCAGCGACGACGCCGTTGGACTGTTCCTCCGGCTGGACCGTGGTCGATGTCAATGGTAAAGGTTGCGGCATATGTTGCCCGCGACCCAATGGGGCCGTGGCCGCGGCCGCGTAAGCGTCGGCGTCCAAGTAGAAGTCTTTCCGATATCGGTCGTACTGTTCCGGTTCCCCCTCTCGCTCCCGGTCGCGTCGGTCTTCGCCAGGGACGTTTTCGTTGTTGGCCAGGGTGATCGGCACCCTGGGGGACTGTTCGGCGGAGGAAGTTTGCCGTATCGGTGAAGAATAAATGTCCCAGAAGAAGTTGTAGCACATGGTGGAAAGAAGTTCGTTTTGCAATTGATGTTGGATCGTCATCGGCGTTCGGCTGTCGTCGGGCGATGAGTATGATATAGTGCGGCGCTGCCTGTCCGTCTGGTACCGACGACGCTGTGGGATCTGCGGGTGCTGGAGCCCAGGGACGCCGCTGTCGATCGGAGCCGCGTCGGACTGCACTGGTTGAAGGAACTGCGGCATCTGTTGCTGGTACTGTTGTGGCTGCTGTTGTTGGTGAGGCTGGTGCTGTTGCTGCTGCGGTGAGTGGGCCTGGTACTGGTGTTGCAGCGGCTGCTGTTGCTGGTACTCGAACAAGTGCGGATACTGTTTGCGGTGCAGGACCAACAGCCACGGCATCCGCGATGAAGCGGCCGTCAGGAGCACAGTCATTGTCACATTAATGAACGACGCCCTCAGCTTTTCGTCACGGTCCAGCCGCTTGACAGTTTCGGGCGTGACCAGCACGCCGAAGTGCTCGGCGTCCTCGTCGTCCCTGGCCGCCGACGGTTTGCCATTCTGCGGTGGCAGAGACCTATCGCTCATCGGCGGCGGCCTCACCTCTTGTATGCCGCCGGTCGTCACGAACGCGTCGTACTCGCCCTTGTCCTTGTCCAGCTCTCTGATTATGAACACCGGCCCCATGTACTCAGATTCCGGTCCTCTGTGGCCTCCACCATTGTTCGCGGGTCCTCTGACTGGTGGTGTTCGGTTAATGCTGCTGCTGCTGGACGACAGCCCTGCAAAAAGGTATGACAGTGAAATTGTTGTGGTAAGCGCGCGAGTGATAGTGTGTGTGTGTGTATATCAATTTCGAAAGACATGATTTTATAACGATATTTGACAACTGTATTTATATTTTAAATGTATGGATTTAACGATTATTATATTGAATAAATTTATAAATATTAATATGTATAATGCACAGAGTCCTTTAAATACTAAATACCCTAATCAATCACTTTGGATTTTCGCCTGTACATGTATCAACTTAATTGGCCTTAATTATCAGAAAATTGCAGACAATTTAACAGTAGGTACCTAAATAGATGAAATGACTATATCTGCATAATAATAATAATAATATAATGTTATCCCCGTCTTACAATATACCAATTAGTTCTGGGATAACCGATTTAGGAAGTCTGATTTAAGATTAGACCAATTAATTTATTATCTGACAAGATCATATCATCTGTGTTTGTATGTTGATGTAGTAAGATATTTATTTTTTTAATGAGTTAGTATAATAATATACATTAACTACTATTTGTATATATATGCTTTTAAATTGAAAATTTCACGGTTGATAATAGAATCATTAATCAGCCCGGGGCAATATTAGTTTTTGGAATAATAAACATTTTCATTAAATTTATAAACAACTTGTTGTGTTGTTTAAATATAGAACATATGCTTTTTATACAACTTATAGTACGATCAACAATATGCTACTGTATTTAACTAATGCAATACAATTGTATGTAATTTTTAAAACTTGTTGACTTACTTCACAAAAATCAAATATAATTGGTGAAAATAGCCAAAATATACGTAGTAGAAATATACCTACATTTATACATTTATTGTTTAAGGGTCACATAACATCATATACATATAGATTTAAAATAATAAATAAATATAATTTAATGTTTAAAAAGGAAAGAAAAAAATAGTGATATTGGCCTTTTTATACTAAGTTGTACAATTATTGAAATTAAGAACTGTATAATAATGATGATGGTAGGTCTAATAGAAATATATCGCGAAACCAATTGATTTTTACTTAGAAATAAGAAAAATATGTATAACATAAAAAGATCTGTTAAGAGTGAACATTTCCTTGGTGGAATTTTGTCCATATCTAATACTTTTAGTATCTTGTGTCAGATGAAAATGTTTGTATTTGGTATACCTACCTAGTAAATTTTATGCTTCACTGAACGAAATAACGTCATGTTGGATTATCAAATCACAAAAACCAACGTCCAAATTCGAATTTTTCTTACATTAATATAGAACCTAACCTTTATTATCACTAACCTTGATTTTTCCCCAGACATTTTATTTTTATTATCGAATACGGGTTTGAATAAAAAAAATACTACACGTGCCATGAACAATGTAACATCATTCTGCGATTCGAGTTGACAATATGATTGAAACAACGTTTATCGTGTTATGCTGTGTGAATTATATTAAATAGGTAGAAACTTATAACGATATATCAAAGCGTTATTGTTTAAACTACAGACAAATTAAATATTGAAATGTGTGAAACTTGCAGTTATCATAATATTATTCGAAGTATTTTTACTAACTTATTTTTTCAATAAATATTAGTTATTAAAATGAATATATGAGCTATTATGTTTAATTAAATTATTATAGCCTCTATGTAATATGTTTAAGCTTTATCATCGTTCATAAGCTATTTGTTACCTTAAATGTAACGACGTAACAACATAGAAACTTACTACTCGTTTGAATTTCGACTTATATATATAAACATCTAAAAAATATCACGTCCTTAAAAAAACTAATAAAAAAGTTGAATATAATTTAAAAAAACTTTATAATGTACTCCTTAAATGTGATAAGCAAATCTAAGTATATTAAGATATTTTCTGTGTAGTTAAAAGTTCTGAAAATCCTGTTTTGAATATTTATTATTATAAGAAAGAGTATGCTTAGTAAGTTCTTATGAATTTCCGTAAATATTATAATATGATAAGCATATTGTAAAGCAAAATATTTTTGATTTTTTTCATGAACGAAAAATATGCACAACTATTGGCTAACCTAACCTAACCTACACGACAATGTAATAATTTTATATTAAATTTAATATTATAGTAAACGATTTTTATTATATCATTTCAGAAAAAACTAACTATATTCACAGTTGAATTTTAATAATACACAAGGTTTCTGTTGACTTATAAGTATAATAACATTAGTCAACAGTTATTTTCATTGAAACTCGATTAAATTATAAAAGAATATACCCGAATGGTGTATAATAATAAATTGTTATTTCACAAAAACTTGAATTTAGGTTCAAACCCTTCAGTTCCCTGTATACAGTATATTTTGAGCCATTGTGATGTAACTACAAATTAATTTTCTAAAAGCAAGTCGTTAAAAAGTTAATTAAACTGTCATAAAAAAAATAAAAAAATAATTTTAGTGTTAAAATTATATAAACTTTTACTCTAGTGATTATTTTTTACACACTAAAAATTTAATTTCACAGTTATCATTTAGATTTATATTAATTGACATACAATTTTATTTATTAAAAACGTGTCATTTTTGTGCTAACGATATTTCATTGTAAATTCAAAAATTAATTAAATCTATAGGTAGTTGTTTTTGTCGTTTTTCAATATAATATGATCAAGGGACATTAAATGAAAAAAGTGTAAAAACTTAGAGTAAAACATTATTCTATTTTATAATGATTCATGAAAAATATAGTAAAAAAAATAATGTGAAAACACTTGGAATTATAAGATATGTAAATAAATTTAATAATTTTTTTCTATTAATATCTATTTCTTCTTTAGTTGTTCTTGTTCTTATTATTCTTTTTTATTGTCAAGTTATTATTATTATTTTTTTGTATATATTATAGTTGATGTAATCATTTAAGTTACGTTTGATAATTAATCATTGTATAATTGCGTATTGAGGGGTTGGGTAAACAATTATTCTAATGTTTAAACTATAAATGATATTTAATAATTTATATTGCATGATGAATTTATACAATCGTTAAATAATATTTAAATAAATTACTATAGCTCGTCTAAAGTTTTGTATTATTATACGACCAGCGGTTCTGGTGACTTATTTTAAACAATAGGGTAGGTTGTAAGTATAATGATTATAATAATATATAGGTAACAATACCTGGTATTTTGAACGCGACGGCCGAGTATTGCACGACTGCGAAGAGCATCAACGACGATGCCCAAAAGTGGTTCATGGTGGATGTCCTGTAAGTCACTAGGTGTGCGGAACAGACGTGTTTGGCTTTTATAAATACGTTCGGTGTTCCAGTTTTTCGTGGGGGTTGCGCTATCTTGGCAGCGGCGGCCACGATGGACGGGCCGAATGACGATGGCGTCTCGGAAACCCGATAATATCACTTATCATATGCGTATTATTACTATGACAACTTTTTGTTTCATTTTTTGTCTCAAACATAATTTTGTACCCTCCGTGTTGAACAAAGCAGATAAGAACAACGACCGCGACGTCTAGACACATATCATGTTTGGTGCGACCATATAACGTTTATCGTACTGCGACGACGGTATCGAGTGGTAGAGCGGTTACGGCGTGATGACATCGTCCCCTAAATAATACACGTAGTATCAATAATAATAATAATGAACCAACCCAGAATTCCGAGAAAATTCCACTGTAATGGCGCCGGGGGTGGATATAATAATCCAATATAGGTAGGTGCTATATAATGATGATTCGAATCGAACGCATTCCGAGGGGAAGTCACAAAAATACCAGTATAATGATTATTATTAACAAATCGAATATAATACTTAGGTATTATTATTATTATTAAAAAATATTGAAATCTTCGTCTGTAATCCAGTGACGTAAAAAGATTTTGCTTGAGAGGAGTTGCTAATAATAATCTGTATATTGGAGAGGTTTAAATGGGATCTCTAAAATGAGTTTGATACTCTCAGTATTAGATTTAGAAGTTGGTACAGGGTATAAATTATTAGGAATGTTAAATCGTAGTTGTCACGAAAAAGTAGGTATATAAAAAAAATACTCGTATCCGACTGTTAAGGAATCAGTTTAATCCAAATTTGTGACTCAATTTAAAGGAACGCATAAGTCATCTACATCCCTATAGTTGAAATGTTTGCTTTTAAATCAATCTCAATTAGTATCATATACCGAAAAAAAGTGTGGTTAAATGTTATAACATGACTTCTAAACATGATTTTAAAGTGGCCTACAGCTTATAGTACAGTTGTGCCCTTACACCCCGTCATCTCCAGACTTAGATCAGGTTCTGCTCTCTTACAGCCTTCATAATATAAATTACAACACTAATGTTTTACGTGATATGTTTACATATCACCGAGAGCATTTTTAAATGTTTCTGAAACTTTAGGGAAAGTCGCAGCCTCTTCCAGGAATCTTTTTTTCAGGATAACACGTCGATATATAGAACATCACCAACACTGATCGTGATAGGTGTTCGCAATATTATGTTTAAGCGACAATGTCCATCAGCCATAACACCCATATGCGCTTTAATGCTATATTTTAAACGTTTAAGTCAGTGAACACTATGATAGGTATGGATATTCATGTCAGTAATGAATGCGAACCCGACATAATATTACATTAAAATATATAATACTGAATAATTATACACATTATATTATTAATTAATTTATAATAATGTATTTTCGTGCATATTACCGGCTTCAGTATTGCAAGATGATTACAACAATAACTGTTAAGTACCAGGTACCAGGTACCAGCTAACAGGAGTATAACGATCTCCTCCAAGGTTCCAAGTAACAACTATTTTTCTGTGCAAGATTTACTTGCAATTCATTTAAATTCTCCACATATACAGGCGAACATTATACTCATAATAACATTAATGCGATGTACTTTAAATGAGTGCTTCGGTAAACTTGTATATTCGTCTTTGGATATGATATTATATTTGCATTTTAATGTCAATCGCTTCTTTTTCTTCTTCGTCGTCTCACTATTATATTATTGTTTTGTTATTATTATTTTCATTATTATTATTATTTGCATTTTTAAATTTTTTTTTTTTTTTTGAGTGTATTCAACAGTGCAGGAAATTGTGTTGTAGGCGATATGCCATTGAGTTAATACCGAAACGGATCTTCACAAAATGTTGCGTGGCTTAAATGTGTCTCAAATGAGGAGCTGCAAACTTTGCATCGTATTTAATGGAGTCTCTTATAGACAATTACTGGAACAAAATAACAATAACAGTTTACTTTTATTCGACGAAATTATATTATTTTAATATTTTAATATAGCTCAATCTAACGATAAGTGCGCAGAATACTTTTTGTTTAATATTTTACGAATTATGCCTACCTACTACAAGCACCATAAAAAGTAATATATATTTTTATTTCATTGCCACCTATCTTATCTTTTATTTTATTCCATATTATACTAAATTTAGTCACTAAGACTTTAGAGACTTCTAATTTAAATAATCGTTTATAACTGAATGACTGTTATTGTTATTATATGCGTTCAAGTAGGTATTTTATTTTTCTTGAGTTTAAATCTAAACAAAGAAAAAAAGTGCCAATGGAAGTACATTGAAAACGTCATTGAAATTTTTCAATTTTAGCCTGCAATAATAGTAACTAGTAAGTATCTATTAAAATATTTAATGGAGACTCTGTCTAAAATATTTATGAAATCTTATTGTTAGAAAATTGAATGACAATATCTATTGATTCGATTATTAATAAGTAAATAAATAAATGAAATACTGTAATTGCTCACGAAGGTCTATAATAAAAAAAATAAAAAAATATTAAATGTTGAATATTATATTCTTTGAATTACATCAAACTAACGATATCTTCATGTTAATTAATTTAAAAATTAGCTTATCATATTTGTTCATAAAATTTCAAATTATCAGGTAATGAATAATACAATTATTTATTTATTATTTAAAAATCTAGTAAGTATAGATTATCATGGGCGTACACAGGATTTTGTTTAGCGGGTGATTTCAATTTATTAAAATATATAATTTTTTTTTATTTCATAAAAAATAATAAGTTAAAATAATTAAGAATGTCAATTTGAAGGTTGTTAGAACCCCGAAAACCAAACCCCGAGCATGCCTCTGTAGATTATTATTATTTGTAGCAAAAAAGTGTTATTTAAATTATACAGCACCAATAAATCATTTCACTCAAAGCTTAAATTTTGATTGGATTTCGGTTAAAATCATTTTTAAAGGGTTCCCTCCTATATCTCAGTGTGGATATCGGAAGTTTGTTATGTAAGAAAATTATAGTAAGAAAATCGAAAAAATAACCACACTTATGAAACAAATAGACATGACATAGGTACCTTTTAATCAACATTATTTTATTTAAATAATTTTCTAAATAAACTAAAATTCAGATAATCATCGTCGTAAACCCAATACATTGTTCGATTCGATATCAGGATCAAAAAGGTAAAATACGTGACGTAATTACTACTACAACATTTTAGTATTCTTTGATGGCATCAATATGTTACGTTCGTTGTGACTCATAAAGTATAAGCACCAAGGTATCATTAAATACTCGTTACGGGTTCTTAGCAAAATACCTCCGTCCTCTACGATAATATTATAATATCTGGAATCGTAAGTTGTTTTCGATGTCAATAAATCCATTATAAAAACATGAAGAAAAAAATGATACTATACATATGCATATTCATTAAGTTTATTATTATGTGAATGATTTTTTTTTTCTTTCCATTGTTACTCGTACTGGTCAGTTAGTTATCATAGTAAACACTTGAATATATGTTACATATTTGAAAAGTAAATTATTTAAAATGCAACATTCATTATTTGTTTAAAATATATTAAAGTTTTAGAAATAAAAATATTTCTACATAATTGTAGGTCTTTAAAAATATTTTTACAATAATTTATTAATCGATATAATTTAATAACTGTTTACTTTTTTAATAACCATGTGAATTTTTAAGTTGGTTTTGAATATGAATAAAAGAAAATTGTATTATTTTCCGAATACTCGTATTTCTCATTGAATATTTTTTTAAATATAAACAATTCTTTCTATATAATCGTATGTTAATTTTTTTTTTTCATTATTAATTTAAGACCTTTCACAACATAGACCGTTGGGCTTGTATGTTAATATAATACACAAAAATAAATGTTTTTGTATTATATTTAAAATAAATCATTCACGTAGAAACCAGTTGTACCCTTAGAATTCCAAGCAGCCTTTTCGAAGTTCTGTGCCCTATTGACGACATCAGCTATAGAATTATTTAATTTCTCAAATATATTGATATGTATAACTCAATCTAGTGAACTTTATGTGTTTATTGTTATTTAACTACCTAATATTTTTATCTTTATAAGCTAAAAACCATAGATGTTGATACTTAACCGCGAATAAAAAAATAATAATAAATAATTTTAAAATTCGCAAATTATTCATTATTTGTACCAAATTAAGTTTATATAATTTTTTCTTTTTATATCATACAGAAACTATATTTTATACCTTAGTTTATAAAGCTCTTAATATTGATATAATTCTTTTAACGTATTTAAAAATAAAACGTAACATAATAATGTAAATGCATTATCTGTGTAGCCCACTTAACTGTATAATTAACTTTCTCAAAAGAGTTTTTTATCGATTAAAACATATACAATTATACAACATATTATTTATGCACAATGAATCTAATTATACATATAGTGTTAAATTAATGTTTTTAATATTGTACAAAAAAATCTTTTCAAAAATTATTTTCACTTTTGGTATAAATTCTTCAAACCACAAGTAAAACTACCTGACAAATTGTACTAAATTGTACTTAATAGTGACCGTATCATTTTTTTTTTATAATTTATATTTCAGCAATTATTTTTTTTGTTATTCAATTTAAAATACCTTTACAATTATGTAGAGCAATAAATTATGTGGTAATAAGACTAACCAAAAATAATTATTTTATTAAATATTGTTACTACCTACGTAAAATGTAATAAAAAATGTATTTATCTTTAAATTGCATATTAAGATCGATATTGCTGAATATTAATTATAATATAAACCCTCGGAGATTACAATCAATATTTTTAACATAAAACTGCCATTTTTCTGCGTTTGAAACTGTGTGAGACACTAAGATAACAAATTTAGCATCGAATGATCCAATTGAAGTCAAATGTGTTCTATAATGCTAAATTAATTAGAAAACTCTGAGATTTTCTTTCCTAATTATAAATTAACAAGAATTAATAGTATTAGGAGACAAGAGCTTGTATCTAGCTAATAATATTTAGTAAAAATTTATATTTATATTTATATTAACTACTCGTTTTCTACAGTATATGAGTTTTATTTTAAAAACATAAGCTTATATTTGTATTTTTCTTATTTATTTTTTTGAGTTGTTATGTTAATAAAATTCATGTTTTGTTACATTTTTTTTGTTCGCATGTCTGAGCATTTATTATTCCGGAAGAATTATAGTTTGAATTAGTTAATATTTAAAATACATATTTTTATTTGTCTTTTTTTATAAATTGTATAGTAAAAATAATAACGTTTTTCCTTTTTAATTCAATATTTATTCAAATATAATTTAACAATAAGTTGGTATTGTTTTCATTTTGTTAAGTAAAATATGACTATTGAGTCACACACAAATGCTCGTCACATAAAATAATATAAATTCTTAATGAAAACAATTATAGATCAATTTATAATTTCTTAGGTACTATATGTGAATTAAAAATATTATAGCATAAATAAAAATAAACGTTTAGAAAAAAAGATTAATATATGTTTATATTTATAAATATTAAAATATATGTATATTGATGTCCTTAAACACAGTTTAGAAATTGTACTTATGTTCAGTAATACATATAGTACTCTACAATTAGATAAATTTATAATTTTAATCGTATTTACAAATGAAATGGAATCGTTATATATCATTCTTATTCCATTGGATTTATATAAACCCGTGTTTGAAAATTGAAGTATCATCACGATGTAACACAATTGATTGACATTTTATGAGTCCAGTACAAATAATAGTATAACATTCAAAGGAAAATATTTTTTTATACCCACACAAACCAAACTCGATAGCTATAAACCATTTTAATGTCATTCTTAAAAATGGTTTACCATGGTATATGATATCCAAATGTACAAACATTCTTGCTTTTAACATTTCCAATGTATATATTGAATTTTTCGAGCTGTAGTGTATGTTTTCTTTTATGACTTAAAATAAAAAGATTGCGAACGCTGAAAACGAACAAAAACAAAAATGATTTACATATGTATGAGTTATTGTAGGTTTCGTAAAAATAATTTATACTGATTGATTTAGTTCATCTTTTTTTTTAAATAATGATGTATGTTATATAAAATATATCATGGAAAACATATGAATTAAATAAATAATATGTATTAAAATATGCACAACAACAGTTAAAAATATTTATTTTTTAGTTTCGTGAATAAAGTCAGTTACTTCGAACAGTTTAAAAGAACGTGACTCTCACATGACACACACATATATAAATATATTTTTAAATTTGCTGCTAAATTTTATTTCGGTTTTCACAACATGAATCGACTTCAATGAATGCCACTTTGACAAGTTTATAGAAGTTGAAAACTTAAAATCACAAAGTGAAAATATCTTTGCTATTCAATAGCGAAACGTTTTATATGTTTAGATACATCTATAAGATATAGGCAAGCTTAAAAATTTAAAAGAAAATTATTAAAAATTTAAAAATGTTTAATGCATATTTCGTAGGTTAGGTTATTATTTTCTATAAATAATTTATTATTATTATTATTTTGTTTTACAATTTTACATACATTGTAACATATATTAAATGTAATCATGGAATTTGTATTATTATAATGGCACATAGATATGGTTGATAATATTTCAATTGAACATTATTTTTAATTCTTTGTACCTACCTAATTAACTTGAACATTAATTATTTGTGTGTATCTATAAATTACTTAAATACTATCTTCTAATAAATTAGAATGATCAACAACAAGCTTACTTTAAGTCTCTCTACTGGTGTATAGATAACTTTAAAATTATCGAAACATCTAAAATTGACCTTTTGAGACTCAACTGTTTTTAGAGAAGAAAATCCTTTACCGTTGAGATTTCAAAACTAATGACTCTTTGAGGAACTTAGTTAGGTATTAAATCCGATGTAAACAGTTATCTAAGCCCTTATACAATAAACGGGTATCTGGTGACCGTTCTTGTAAGTGAAAATCCAGAAAACACTAATTAACTTGATTTCACGGTTCGAGCCCTAGAAAACCATTTACCTATCGTGTCCTTTTGTGAAATAATGAGGTGTTCTATATCAAAGATTTAGTTTGAAATGAAAAGTAAATGACTTACGTCTACAGTTTGTTTACTTGATTTTAACTATATGTATATGCAACGTGTATTCAGAGGAAATTCGAAACTTAAAATTTTCATGGAATAGATTGTGTACCTATAAATACCCATAAATTAATTCTACAGATCAATATATATATATATATATATATATAAAATAATAATTTAACGTAAGTCATTGAAATAAAATTATATTACCCAAGCTGGAATGCATTGGTAGGTATTCGAATTCCACTTTTGCGTGTGCGTTATATTTCAGTGAATTCTCAATTATTCAAAAACAATATTTATGGGCGGATCACATTAAGACCTGGTGCAAACTAAACGCAGTCGATCTTTAAAATTTAAAAATATATTCAACAGAAGTTTTATCAACATTTTAATGCACCGACAACAGTTGTTGTTGAATTCAAAAATATTGTAATATTAACATTAAAGATAAAATTATTCCTTGTTTGTAATAATTAATATTAAAATTTTTGTGATTACGGTTTTCAAGTATATTTTTTTTTTTTTTTTTTTTTTTTTTTTATTAGGAAAGAGCCCTCGGCAGCATAGGCCATTGGGCTTACAAAATATGAATAGCTTAAATTAAATATTTACAGTAAGAAGCGTACACGAGAGAACTTAATTCTAGATTTTGGATTGAAGGTTTGCTGTTGTGATGAATTGGATGATGTCTGTTATGGCCTCAAGTATATTTTGACGCGTCTATAATTTAGTAATATAATTATACAGCGATTTTAATAGCCCGAAAATAGATCTTTAAAATAACTTTAAACTGTTTTTAACTGAAGTTTAATACCAATGTTTTGTTAGATTTAATAAATATTCAATTTCATTATTTTAAATTGTAATTAAAAAATAAAAAGAGTGAATAAGAAGTTTCACTATTGGGTGGCTTCTTCCTACAACTCATTCATGTCACTGAAAAATTAGCCCATATTCTTATAGTATCTCAGAGTACAGATTGTATATTTCTAATCAAAATAAAAAAAAAAAATAAAAACTTATCTAATTTTTCTAGTATCAATTTTAATTTTTTTTTTTAATTAGATACCTATGTGGCAATTTATTGGTATTTGGTATAAATAAAATATTACCTTAGTAATGTAATATCGATATATTTATTTCACATTAGTCTTAAATACGCAAATACACAAAATTATAATTTGTGTTCATAATGAATCTATATTATTGTTATTTTAATTTATCATAGGTGAAATAAATTTGAAATTAATAACATTTAAAAAAAAATAATATTAATGTCATACTGAATAATTAATTTATCAGCAATCACCTTTTAAATAAAATAGTGTTAAAAAGGATTGATATTAAATCTGAAAATAATTTCTTAATATTAAATATTTTATTTATTATTATTGGAGTTTAACGTCAAATAGTTAATTATATTTAAATACAATAAATTATGGAAAATATTTTCGAGATATTTTATTTGGTACTAATAGATTTTAAAATTTAACAGAAATAATCTTATATACAAATAATAATTATTTTTGAAGTTTAATATATTTTGCATTTCCTTAAACTAATTTAATTGGAATTATATTTAAAAATATGGTTCATTTTAAAAATATTGCAAGCTTAAATTTTGAAAGTGAACTACAATAGTATTGCATTACATATTAATAAATATCAATAATTACAATTAAAGATTTTTTTCTAGAAAATTGTATGACCCACACTACTTTTTTAAAATATAATTATTATTCGTCAAAGTTAGAAAAATATTAATATTAAACAAAATCTTATAATATTATTTAGAAATTGGCTTATTATTTATTTTACTTCAATTATGTGTGTTATTGATTTAAATTGTAAGAGATAAAGTAAATAACGTTTTCACTTTTGATTACTATAATAATATTATAGTTTTTTGATAGACGTGTAAATAATACTTATACGTCCTAAACTGAATACAGATGTGTAGAATTAAAATTGAACATTCATTGAACATCATCAATATAATTTGCATTTTTGCTTGCTGTCACGGAGTATGATTGTACATGTTTCAACATCCAATTTACACGTGACTACGTCAAACCAAATTGGTTGTGATGCAAATAAACACGGACACAAATAACATTTGAAGACTTCAGGATTTGCTCGACTAACAACATACAGTAATGATAATGCTATAATAATATTACATTTACATTTTTTATTTATTCAAGGCATTCCAAAAAATGTCATTAAAATATATTGTACATGGATAGAATAATTAATTGTAATTTAAAATAATGTATTTGATCGATCTAATTTTTGTTATCTTTGAGATATAAATTTCAGATTTAGACTCAAAAAATTAATTAAATTAGAATATGTGTTGTAATATTTTTATTTTTTTTTTTTATTTAATTTATAAACATCAACAGGAAACGTTATACGTTTTTTGTTTAATACATGATGAGTGATTTCTAGAACTAAGACTACCTATATAATTAATATGGTGTTAATTTTGTGTGATTTCCATTTCCATTAATATTATGGTTATCGTACATACATATTTATGTTTGATGTGAACAATTACTTTTCGGGTACATAATATTTAATACGTTGTTATACGCTATAATAAAAACAATATAAATCCACACGTATTGAATCTACAAATAGTTGGTAAATTATTAATAGCTTAATAGTTTCATTTTTTAATTTTTGTAAAATTTGTATTTCAATATGATAAGAGTAATAAAAATTAATATATTATAAACATACAGATATATTTAAACATCCTATTTTAAGATTGCGCATATTAGAATTTTATAATTTTTCACATTTTTATGACATTTTATGATTCACACGTTTTCATCAAGGCCATTTTACTGACTGATATTTTACATGGTTTTTATATTTTTTGTCATTGCAGATCTCATACATTTTTTATTAGAACCCTTACATCGTTTTTCAAGCTATTAAATATTGATTTTGCAATTTTGTAATCAGGGGAAATTCTTGAACCATCTTGTTAGTAGTAATTAGTCAACAATTCTAGGTATATAAAACAGTTTTATGAACTTCACTGTTTCCCTATCTATTATTTCTTCAACATTAAGTTTAAGCAATTGTATGAACTTTACTAGAATTTGTTTGATATATAATTATTTATAAATAAACGAAATATTTGTTTGCTTAAACAACTCATGTGTAAGTCATATCAAGGGATAGGAGTACACTACTTTAGTAATATAACTTTGAGTAATATGTACTGTATAAATCTCAGTTATGTTTGTGCATCCCCACAACGTTAAACTATAATATAAATATATATAATATTTTTGAGTTAAACAGTAACACGTATTCTAGATACTTGTCTTATATAATATAGATTTATTAAAAAAACAAATATTGTAAAATATAACAATAAGCTAACCTCCTCATTTTATTTCTTTGTATTTTCTTAGTATCCTAATCATTTTAGATTCAAATTTATCATCATTTTTAAATCGTTAAATAAATATACCATATTAAATGATTCACACTAAATTGAATATACATTTATGTCCAACATGAAGTTGTGAGGGATTAGTGACCAGTTAATTCACCAATGTATCAATCTAAAGTTAGTAAATATTATGTAAGTTCTTTAGCACTTATCTTAGTACATAAATTAACTATGAAATAGTTTTCTAGCCTAAATCTAATTAAACTATTCCATTGTATTTTGTATCATACGTATTTAAGTAATAACTGAAAATTTAATTTTAATATCTTATTAAATCTAATCACAAAAACGATAAATACAGTATGTTTAAGGTTCTTGATGAGACGTTAAATTATTGTTTTAAAAATTATATAGATACATTTTTTAAACAAAATTATTTTGAGAAAATTATTGAAATTAGTCCAAACAAAATAATTATTAACAGTATAATAATTAATTATCAAATAAAAAATACACAATTTATATACAATATGTACACAAATATATTTCTTTGCTAAGTCTTAAGAAACAAATAGATGTTATTTTTTTTTTAAAGAATTGACTTGATCTGTACTTTTAACTCAATTATAATTTTATAGCTTAAAACTGTAATTTCAAATTTTAAATGTTAAAAGATATAAATTTTTATATACAGTAAGAACATTATATATAATTTTTTAATTGTAATTTTCGACAAACTATAACGATTAGATTCTTTATATTGTATAATATTATTTAATGAATAAAAATGTATTAACATATTGTAAAAATATAATATGTAAACCTTTAGTAAATTAATAATTAGTCAAGTTATAAATATCTGAAGTACTTTCCATCGAAGGTTTCTTTACTACAAACAATTGAACACCCAGCTTACAGTGCTTATACATATCATTGTATAAAAAAAAAATAATACTTGTGATGAAAAAATTAATTTCAATAAATAAAAGTTTTAAGTAGATATCCAAAAATTATATAAATTTACTTTGCATTTTATAATATCTACGATTAATACATATGAATATTATTTAAATTAATTAAAAACTAAATAAATATAAAAAAAAAAATCAAAATGCATAATTGAATTTAAAAATATTTAATTATATCCTTTAATTTCACTATTTGTATGAACAATTTTTTAAAATAATTAACTAATAACATAGTAAACTTCATCAAGATGGCCGACCTTACAACCAACATATAAGACAAGAACCAAAGATAGCACATCACAACTATCAAATCTCCATTATATTATAAATTAAACATGTAAACTATTGTAGGCTAATAAACATTTGTATTTGAAGCCTTTAATTAATTAAAAAAAAAAAAAAAAATAACTAATCCATCCTATTATTTAAATACGTTTATTGTTTTATTTTAAGTTCATGATATTAAACATGAAGTAACTTCATAATATAAAGTAACTCAAAATATATTTTGGTTTATTAAATGCCATATACCTATTTAAAAAAAATACACATGAATTTTATGAATTCTGCTTTTTTTTACATGGGTAGTAATATTTCATTTTTTACAATGCTTATTATGTAATTCTTTTGTTTTATATAGGTATTATTATAAGCAGTAGGTATATAAAAATACTTCAGATAATGATGCGTAGGTTCAATAATGACTAATGAGTGTGTGTTCATTGTTTTTTCGAATAAATATTTAAAGGTACATATTTTAAATTATATTATGTTTTTAAAATGCTCGTTCTATAATATAATTACTAATTAGTGATCAACCGCTAGTATTATTGATAGAAGTAGTAAGCAAAGATTTAACGAACAATTTAGAATAGTTGTTTGTTAGTTCCTCCAATATATTCCTACTGTTTAAAGAGCAGTAATCGCGCGTTCGTATGAGTATATTACTGTTAATTTTTTTCTAAAACATCCTTATTTATAGTTTTTTTTTATGTTTTTCTATAAGAAAATTTAAAAAAAAAAATGTAAATTAAATCTAACAACTTGTTTTATATTCTTGTTATTATTGAAAAACTGGACCAGCGCTAAGGTATGTCATCCGATACTTATATTCACATAAATTGTATTTAACGTGTCTTGTCTTTATAGAATGAAATAACTAATAATTAATAATGCTTTCATCGTTTTCTCGTCGTTATTTATCAGTTTATTATAATTAATAATAAACTATAAATTACTATACAATTAATCATAGCATCATAGAACAATATATAATATGTATGGCAAAAATTTAATAAAATGTATGATTTTTATCCCTTCTTGAAACATGGTTATAAACAAAATATAACATTGCAACCACACGCACACGCACACAAATATATATATTATATATAAACAGTGCATTATCTCCAATTGAATTAAGTATATTTCTTTTGGGTTTGGTCTGACTTGTTCCATTAGCTAAAACCGTATTGCGATCCACTGCAGATACCATCTGTTTATCTGCGTTTTGTGTGCGTATATTTTCCGGACCTTAGGATTTTTTTATTCCATTAAAATCGTGACAAATCAAGGGTTTTTAGCAAATTGGTTTTTATATACGAACACACACCCACGGTAACATACAATATATCAGTAGTCGTTGTAGAAAAGTAGCTTGTTTTCGGCCTGTGATATAATATATATTTATATATTATATAAACTACCTTTTATTTTTATTTTTTTATTTTGAGTTACTCTGGATCATCATTTTAGAATGATGCCGCGTCAAATGGATTCTCTTGTCTTTAGTCCCTAAAAGGAAAATTCCATTAATTTTCAAACCCGCAAGAAACAGCGAAATGCTAATAAAGTAATACGACTCTTTTCGTCATTACCTTTCAGCCGACAAAGCCACTTCTTTTTTAACCTCGGTGTAGGTTCCTCTCAAAAATTAGATTATGAAACGTAATGAAATCTCTTGTTATGTAATTCTACTGAGTGTGTGGGTATATATGTATACACATATACATATATAACATAATATTGTAGAGAGTTAGAATTTTTAAAAGAAAATCATTAGGAATATGCTTTCGGCAACCAAGACGCTAAAGTTATACAACGTGTGTTTAATTAAATGTTCAATACCAAAACAAAATTATACCAACCTGGATTTTGGTTTTGTAACAAAGAAACAAACAAAAAAAAAATGGCTTGTATTATCCAATTAAGATATTATTTTAGTTCTATTTTTTTGTAAAATATTAATCTGTATTTAATTGTTATATTAAAATTCTGAATACGCTTCATGCTCCCGAGTAACGGTTAAAATATATCCAAAAGAAACTAACTTTTTCCCTGAGTATCATATATTTAAATGGTCATCCCCGACCACGTTACATTGCAGCTGTATGGATAGTATATTACGTTAAAAGTACACATTTTGTGTAAAAAATGAAGTTTAGAATCACTGTTTTAGATATGACAAATATCGATTGAACCTATGTCTCGTATATGATGACCTACAACACCATTAGTGAAGTTATTTGTAAGTCATTCGTCATCCAGCGCCTATTAAATTTGGATCACTTTGTTTGCCCTTTTACGGTCGAGGGAGCGGCTTACCCTAATGTTTTTCGACCGATATGTGAACCAGAGCCATGATGAAAAAAAACTGTTTGATTGATGTCCACCACATAGATTCTGAATCTTTTGATTTGTTCATGTTGACCGATTGTTTGAACAACCTTTTTTTTTTACTTTAACCCAAAACACGGAGTATAGCTGGAAAAGTGAGATAAAAAGTCGAGCAACACGGCCAGTTTAATAGACCAGTAAAATCATTTTTCTCTATTTTATATATATATATATATATATATATATATATATAATATGTATATAAAGAATTGTATTGTGCGAAAGAAATATTAAACTTCTTTTTATAATATCCTTCTTTTCAAATTAACGTTAAGGATAATAATACATCAAAATAAAGTTTTATGATACACGTAGGATATTAATTCAGATATCTAAAATACGTCTCATTGTAATAATATTATTTTCCATAATATAATGAAGTTAGATTAATGATGAGTAACTGTTTTAAATAAACAAAATTATTGAACAGTGATCTCATATTTTATGAATTAAAAAGAAATGGAATTAAAACATATTGTATATCATTAATTAAAATAGTGTGTATTAAATAATTTTTAGCTTAATGTACCAATGCATGGACGTGAGATCCACACTAAGAATAATAATATTATTTTTGAATAATAAACTGAATAGAAATTGATAATACTGTTATGAGGCGTATTTGGCAAGTAGTTCACAATTTGACCTACATTATATATGAACGACATATATTATATTAAAAGCCAAAGTAGTTATTTTTTCATGCTCGGTTCGTTTAGTTTTTCGCTGATGGTTTGTATTGTGTGCTGAAAAATTTGCCTTTTAAGCCTTAGCACGTCGTTAATGAAAGAATAGGTCCTTTTCATTTAGAACGATGAAAAAGCGGATTTTGGAACGTTTAAAACAATGACGGGCTATTTGTTGTTGGGAGGTCCATTTCTTAATGTCAAATACGCATTGGGGCTTTACGCAGAAATCGACGCCCATAACTTAAAACCTCCAGACTCATAAACGCAGACTCTCACTTTATATTAAATAAATATATAAATGTATGCTTTTTTATCCCGTAATTCTAAAATAAATCTGTCTTTTTTGGCTAATGAAAATAAATGTATTTTATTATGTGACAAATTTACCCATCAGAAGAACATGGTTTGCAACTCAATTTAAATACCGACTTATGTTCTTGAGTTTGTGCAGTTTTATAATAAATTATTGTCATGTCGTATTGTAGTTTATTATTCTGTCATCAAAACGAAGATTTTATAGATTACATCGTACACACGTCAATTTAAACTTCTCTTCTATCACTATCGATTGTTATGTAGTAATGTAATTATTCGTAAAAACAAATTGCTTATATTAATCAAAAAATTAAACATAAAAATATAATATGTATGGTTTTTTATAAACTTGAAACATTTTTTGAATATAAAATAATCTTTTTCATTTGTTCATTTTTTAAAAATATGATTAATATTTCCACGATTATGGTGAGTATTATAAATATTTAATGAAACAAAAACTGCTACAAAATGTTAAAGATTTCTCACACTTTATCATAAACATATAGTTTGTTTGATTCTTCAATATTCCATCATCATGTTGAAAAAAATATGACTGTCAAAAAAACCCAATACAATAGTAATCATAATAATAATGATAAAAAAAAAATAATATAAATTTTAATTTCAAAGAAACCTTTGCAAAATTTTTTTAAATATAGAAATGGTTATCAATACAGATATGTCAATGATATGTACCAATAAATGCTTAATCAAGAATCACGTGAAAAGTAAAATATCATCAATAAAAGTTGTAAGATATTCTTCTAACTTTAAAAGATCCCTTATAAGTTATAACCTACATAACCTAACCAAATTTACTGAAGTATCTGTTTAATAGTACATTTAGAATAGTATAGTATTTTAACATAAATTAAGCAATTGGTGATAAGAATTAATTTTTTTTTAGTTTTAGTATTCTATTAGTGCATACATTTTAGTGTTATATTTCTTTTATATCTTGCCCTTTAAAAGTCTTATTATATTGGTTCTGGTACAAGAAAAACCTCATTGTATTTGAGTTAAAAATAAATTTTTACGTTTAACTCAAATGCAACGTTTATACCAACTTATTATCGTGGGAAAATGTAATGGTGAACAAATATTTAAAAAAAAAATAGACACTACATGGAATTTTTATTATATTCTATACTTATATAAGTATACATACGCCACATAGACCTCTTGTGACCATGAAGAGAAAAACTTTTTTTTCCTGTTAACTAATGACATTATACAAGGGAAAGCCCTATTTTGGAATATTAAGGTCGTATGAATGGCTGAAGAAATTATGACACGGGAAAGTTTGCCGGTATGTTGCACCTGGACCGTGAAATATGGCAGAAAGCATTGCGTACTTACACTACAAACTGCTGCTGCTGTTGAAAAGTCATTTTCAGGTATTTCTATGGCTTTAATACGAGACTTATAACTCTTACGAACAAAAATATAAGTAAATAAATAAAAATGAATTAAGTACTATCAATATGACGAAAATGTTTTCTGTAGTTTTCAAAATATTTATTTTTTTAATTTATATTTTCTTAATCAGTCGGTGAAATAAAGACACCCACGACGTTTTTAGTGAATTCAATTAAATCATTTTTTCAACTTCCGAAGAATATAATACTACCAAAATTTAAAGCTATTATAAATACCTTAATAGTTTTTCATCATTTTTTATTTCTTTTTTTTGGTTTAGTGAAATCGATGAAAACAAATTTTCACATAATACCGTTGTCCAAATGAGTGATCCAGATTTTGAACTTTTTCTCTAGGTTAAGAAAATTGTGTATTATTTATATTTTTAAAATCTTGAGAAATATTTTTTATATTAATTAATATTAGGTATGCATATTTTAAAAATTAATTTTTTTTTAATACATTTTAATTAAATTTCAGTCGAAAATTATTTCAATTTATCACTAACAAAAATGGCTTTTTACTAATAGAGTTTAATAATATTTTGTATTCAATTTGTACGTAAAATAATAGTATCTCATAGATTTTTTAAAGTACCTAATTTAAGAATGGTTCAGAAGAGTTCAAAGTTAAAATAGTCCAAATAGTTCAATATATCTATATACGATATTCTTATGTGATCTCCATGCAAAGGACATGGAAAACAAAATAAAACTAGAACAGTAGGTACAGACCATTAAACTTTTCAATCGACATATCACTCCTCTTATTTTAATTGATGAGTACTTTTTCCATCTATTTATGTTTAAATTTTAAGTGTGATTTTTTCAAAATATTAAGCATATGTATGTAGTGTACTTGGTACAATCTATGTGCACATGTAAGAGCAATAGTTTTTTTTTAAATATTTTAATAATAATAATATCTAGGATCAATTAATCGGCGTACTTTATTACAAAGCTGGTATGCAGCAGTATTATAACAATCCTTTATAAACTTTTAACTTTACACAAATGCAATGTCTTACGATTGCCTATACACTGCGCCGTTTTATTAAACAAAGAAAAAATTGTTCTTAATATTATAATTTATTGTTAACACCTTATTTTAAGAATTGAATTATAAAATGATCAAGTTGCTCTATCATTTAGATTTTATATTAACAAATAAATCAACTTAACATGGCTCCATTTGACATGGTATTTAACTTTAGACATAACATTATATTATTTACTACTGGTCGATTTAATGTCTATACATATTTTCCCAATTTAATAAACAGATAACAGTTTCATATTCATTAGAATTTGAAACTGTCAAAAATGTTTTGTGTTTGTGATACGATTTTCTTCAAACAATATATAATATTTCCACATTGAACAGAGATTTTCGATATTACATTATTGATTCGTAAGTCAAAATTAAACTCCAAAGACCAATGTCAAAAATCAGAAAGTATCGAAAAAGATTAAGTATGACACTTGTTACTAACTTAAGTATAAACTATAGTATAATCGTGTTTTAGCGTGGACGATGAAAATCACAGCACACATCTGATTGAAGTGTATTAACAACTTGGATAATATTATCCATCTCCAGTTTTGGGAAAAGTATGTTGATATACTGCTCATATCATTTGAATGTTGTTCTTTATCTCCATAAACATAATTTATCTATCATTTTCAATGTTTTGACGTATCAATGATGATACAAATAAAATTATAGTACTGATGATTTTAAATTTATATTTAATTTTCACTCAATATATTACTGGCTTTCACACTTAAATGACAAAAGATAGGCTCAATGATTGGATGATATTTTAATTATATGAAAATCAATTTCTATTAGACAAAATCTTTTTGATATTATATTATATATATACACAATAGTAAACGGTTGATACCAATCAACGTCCACTAAAGTTGAACCATTGTATACGTTATTGTTTGATCAGGCGAATATAAACTACGTGGTTGTGACCGATCGAACGAAATGCCATATAGTCGAGACGAATTTAAACTATGATCAATGAAGTGTGTGAATTGGACTCTGAAGAGAGATAAGCCGATCGTTAAACACGAACAATATTATTGGTCAAACAGTTGTAATTATATCGATCTTATACCAATATCTAAATTAATATTTGGACAAAGCTAAAATTACCTATTTTAATCAGTTTCATAATCAAAAAATATTTTTTTAAATTGAAGAAATTTTATTATAAATCTTCTTTTTTATATTTATTATAAGTTACTAATAGGTATCACTTATTATAGTAATCAATAATTTTTAATTAAAGTGTGTAATTTTTATTTTGGGTTTTTGAACCATTTATTTACAAAATAAATTTATAATAGTTAACTACTTACGTATTAATAACATTTTTAAATTGTTAGAATTTATTAACACAGTAATTTTTTTTATGTTGTTTTAATTGCTTTTGTTAATTCTTCTAATCACATAATATTTAAATTTTAAATTTAATTTAAAAAAAAAATGTTTACGAACAGTTAAATCATTTAATATTAAATTAGGTCACACAATAGTGATCGTAGCATTTTTTAAAGAACTAACTGGTATGTTAGAAATTCATGACATAAAATATTATAGATTATAACCTACACATAATTTATAACTATACGCTGAATTGTAGTCATATAAATATTATATATTATAAATTATTGCTTTTTTAATGTACAAATTATATCTAATTAACTGTTTATTAATATTAACTGTTATAAGTTGTACATTATGCAAATGCTATAACATTAGGATTTTAAAAATATTTAAAAAAAATGTTTTTAAATTAAACTACTATCACTGATTTGAAAATAAATGTAATATATTGTAGTTGGACTTCTTTCAATACACAAAAAAAATTGTGTTTAATGTTTCTTAACCTTTATGGATCGTCAAATGGTAATAATCACTAATTGTGTATATCCTACTTACTTATTATAATATTAATATACTCAAAATTTATATTTATCGATTTATTCAATAGTTCTTTTAATAATTATTGATGCAGACAATTGTGCAACATTTTTTTTAATGGACAGAATAAATGAAGTTTCAATTATATGATTAAAATTAAATTATTTATTATCAGTTTATTCAAATTGAATATGATATTGACCACAACCATTTTCCAGGATGGCCAAAATGAGTGTCCAAAAAACTACGTAAATACATTTTTTATTACATCATCTATTTTTTATTTACATGTTAGAGTATCCAATGTCTTATAATAGCTTTTCATTATAATGTAATTTGAGAAATAAGCATTTTTATGTACAATAAATTATGTTACTTATTGCTTTTTTTGGACGTTTATAGTTACTACTTGTGTATTCATTGAGACGAATAGGTACTATATTATATACATGTACGTTATAATATTTATATATTGGCCTTTATTTGCCTTTATGAATCGCATCTAGAAAATGTTGTAAATTCAAATTAATCCCAAGCCCAGCAAACTTAAGAGCAGAACTTTTCAGAGATAGTATATATATGTATATATGTATATATATTTATATATATTCAACGGCTTTACGTAATCTTAATATTATTTTGAACATAATATTATTACTAAGTCTAATATTGTATAACATCACATTACTTTTAAATAGTTTTAAAAAAATGGTATTTTTTTAGAAGATATATAAAAATTTTACCTACCCATTATTCCATTTGTTTAATGATGGGTTTTCAGTAATTTGGAACTTTATTTTTAGAATGAATTATTTTGGGTAATGAGCGAAGAAAATTCATTTTATTATCTAATTGTACTAATTCTTTTTAGTGTTGATAACCTATTTAAAAAAGAAAAAAAATTTATTTTATTGCATATTAATGAAATAATATTTTATATTGTGATTACATCATATTATGATATCTAACTTCACATGTCTAAGAACGTCAGTGATTAATCTAAATATGTACTATGTTTAAAATGCTCAGATATTTTAGGAAGCTATTTTTTTTATTATTTTACCAACAATACACTTTTTTTAATTATTTGCATTTTGCATTGATGATGTATACAATAAATTATATTCTAATGAATTATTTATTGTAATATAAACTCGATTCCAGTTTTTACAGTCAATAACTAAATATACCTATCGATTTAAGATGACTTAATTTAGAACTTATTGATAACTATCGAATGTAAACATGATAGGTGTTATAATAAATTTATTTATTTTTTGATTATTACACTTATGGTAAAAAATTTGTCTAAAACTATTGAATGATATAACAATCATGTCACGCGTGTTATATTTTAACAGGAAATGTCAAGAAATATATTTTATTTTCTAAAACTTTTGTTGATGTTATAAGGATATAAATTTAAAAAGGCGGGTAAGTCGTGGATGTCGCTCTGCTGTACAGTAGGTTACAAGTGGGTTACTGTAATGGATGGAATTAAATTTGAATCCAATGATATTATATCATTGTATACGAAAAACGATTCTGAGCGAAGACGGTTTATCTGTCTAGGATATATTATAGATTTATAAAAATTTTCAAATCTTAGATTTAAAAAGAAAATTTTTTATGAATTTCTAATATAAAATAATTTGCGAATTTTCGTGATTTTTACATATGTTGTTAAAATTCAAACTTTGAGTGCTTATAAAAAAAAATTGTGACAATGTATTACTTTTATTTTTCACTGCTATTGTAAAAATATGTTAGGAGCCTTGTATTAAATTTTCAAATCTTAGAATTAAAAACAAAAACTTTTATAAATTTCTATCTAAGATAATTGGAACATTGCCGTAATTTGTACGTATTTTGACAAAATTTGAACTTTAAATGCTTATAAAAAAAAACCATGCCTACGTATTTTTAATATTTTTTAACTGCTATTGTTACAATGTGTTAGAAGCCTTATATTAAATTTTCAAGCTTTTCTACCCAACAAATAATTTTTTTATCGATATTTATAGAAAAAAAAAACTAAAAAAGTTGAAAAATTAAAATGTCAGTAAACAGCTCAAAACAAATCTAAATATTTTGAAAATTTTATCAAATATATAAAATGCCTATATAAACATTCAGTCACAATTTAAAGTATCTGCGGTCATTTGTTTTAGAGTTACACCAAAATAAGGAAATCGCTAACAGTGAAAATCCAATGTTATAAATAAAAATTGAATTTGAATTTCCGGTGGACTTTTTATTTGTGATAAAGATTGATAAACTTGTAAGGAATCTTGTATTAAATTTTGAAATCTTAGATTTAAAAAGAAATTTTTTTATGAATTTCTAGCTTAAAATAATTTGTGAATTTTCGTGATTTTTACGTATTTTGTCAAAATTCAAACTTTGAATGCTTATAAAAAAGAATTGTGACTATAAATTTCTTTTATTTGCCAACTGCTATTGTAACAATATGTTAAGAGCCTTGTATTAAATTTTCAAGCTTTTCTGCCTAACAAATAAAATTTATCGATATTAATTTTAAAAAAACTAATAATGTTCGAAAATTTCAAATGTCTATGAATAATTCAACTTAAGTCGAAAATTTTTGAAAATTTCCTGGTGGATAGAATATACTTATATAAACATTCGGGAACATCAAAAACCAAAATCGATTTTGTCGAAAAATGAGTGTGCGTAAAATTTCCCGTTTTTCCCTTAATTTTTAGTTTGTTTTTCTCGATTATTTAGAAAAGTATTAAGAATTTTTCACTTTCGACCCCCCCCCCCCAAAGTACCAACTAGATTCACTTTCTGATCGAACGAGGTACTGAAGTCAAAAATCGAAGCATTTTTACTGCCCCAAAACGCGATGACAGACACAAAAAAAAAACACACACACACATCATCGTAAAATCAATACATTCATCGCTCCGCTCAGAATCTAAAATATAATCAATATTTTTTGAAATGAAACAAATTTTAAATGCTCGTTTTAATAGCAAAATATTAATTCATTATCTATTAGGCATAGAAGCACCATGTATTTCAGTCACAGACTGGTCATTTCTTATTCAATTAAATACACTTTTTTAGCAGACAACACTAACTTGAATGGTTGTTATCTTTTTTATTCTTTTATTTCATTTTCCGTTAATACTTATAATACTAAAGGTATACTTAACGTATATTGCAGCATCATTTCGATAATGCACCTGGTGTTTAGGTACCGTCAAGGAGACGGTTTCTTACAATTTCTATAATCTGCACTACAACAGCACGTTTTTCTGCTATATACACTTCTAAAATGGTCATTTTATTCTTATTACATCTGCTGAACGATAGTCCATGACTATATTTTTCTGTCAATAGTCGATACCATCGATTATTTGCAGCTCTAAATGAGCCAATCGTTGAAATCTTCGAGTAACGGAGTAACGGAGTAATGGAGATTTTTAATTTTTGGACTATGTACTTCAACTTTATTGTATAGAATAAGTATGATGACGATTTCGGAATATTATATTTTTTTACCGTTTCACATTTGAATAAACATTAGGTACTTAAAAATAAATATTTTTAGAGAATTATATTTTTACGAATTAAAAATGTTTAAAAAAAATTTACAAATTGATTTAAATTGGCTTTAGTTTATTGTGGCTCATTAAATTTATAAATTATTTGCCTAAACGATTTTGTGTTCAACATAAGTCATTATCATTAAACGCCTCTGATACTCATTTTGTAATCGTCAAAGTTTCTATAATTAATCCTCTAATTATGCGTTGAACGTAAAATACGTATTTTCATAGTGTAATTTGTCAAATGCACAGGCGTTTGAAATTTCGTGAGATATAGTAATAGACTTGTCGTATATACTATAATTTTGTTAAATTAAGCAAATATCTAAATTTAAATTATTTTCTGTTTGATTTTCTATTACCATTTTCGAATAATTGTCTTTGAATTTGAATATTTTATTCCATGAGTAAGATATCGTAAGTATTAGTAGAGTTTTTAGGATTTGTTACCTAATGCATTGTTATAAAATTCAGTTTTTGAATATTTTTGATAAGTTATATTTCAATCTTTTAAAATGTTTTTAATTGTATTGGAACACCTTGGAAATGCGCAGCTAGATTATTTATTGTTGTAATTTGTAGGTATAAAAATATGCAAATAGTAATCAAATTGTTTTATAATTATTAGAACTACTTTGCATATTTTATATTGAGTATTAATCTAAGAATATAATATGGTAAAAAAGTAGGTGTTTAAAGAATATCACAATATTTTAAATTAATTTATTTCTTATTGTGCCAATAAAAATTACTAATTGAATCATTGTTTAAGTGTTAATTAACTTTAAATTATTAGCTATTTGTTTTTGATTCTCAAAAAGTGAAGAAGTCATTATTTGTATACTGTTATGTTTATTTTATATTGCAATAAACACTTTGTTTATTAAGTGTTACGGATGATAAGAAACCATAAAAACGTTTTTAAAATTACGTTTCATTATTGACAATAAAATAAAATTGATTTCACACAAATAATTTGTGTTATGTATATTTTACGTCTTTACAACAACCGGGTTTTGTTTTAAGAAGCAAGTGATGTAATGCGCTACGATAGAGTTTAATTGTTTTCAACGATTGGCGCTCAGATTTTAAAACATCATCGTCTTTCCCAAGTAAATTGAATGAGTGATTAACATAACATTTGCTATATTTTACTTTTATTATTTAGTTTAAAAATATTGTTTCTTAATTATTCATTTGTAAACAGCTGTCAAGCTGTATATGTTTAAATAAAAAATAAATATGCATAGAAAATAAAATTTAATTAAATATATTTTATAAATAAAATCATATTATGAATAATAATTCGTTGAGGAGTTGGAAGAATAAAATAAAAGTGAGACAAAAATTAAATCTTTTACATAGAAGTGAGAGCCTTCGATACTAATTTATGGTTTCATAAATTAGTTAGTTTCAATTATCTTGTAGAAACTATTTTAGCCTGGAACAAAATATTTTATTGCATATGAAACGACTTAAACATGAACAATAGCGTTATTTCTAGATGATATATAAATGTAAAACAACACAAATATCACTACTACATTGAAACATTTCAAAAAGTTTTTAAATTTTATAAAGCGTGGTGAAAATTTATTTATAAAGGAATTCTTAAAAATGTTTACAGGATACAATGAATGAGTGTTGAGTACTCGTCTCGCTTCACTCAATTCAGAATAAGGAAATGTTGTATTATTATCGTACATTTGAAAGCAATGATAAATCATTGCGCTAGTAAAACTTGCTTTACTATTAATTGTGTTTATAGAAAGTTCTAAAACTGTTCAAAGCTCTAAGACTGTTTTGACTTTTTCTACAATATAAAAATTACAACTGTGTGGTACAAGTTACGATGAATGACTTGAGGATGGAGTTCATTAAATGTCCAGTAACTGCTGACATTCTCTAAATTGTTTAAAAAAATTTAATAATAAAAGGAGAACACATTAACAGATAAATCCGGACATTTAAATTAGTGTTATTCTGTTATGTGAATCAAATATTATTAGGTGACTAACTAAATGCTTTTTGAAAAATAATTATTAATTCATCGACCTGTTATAATTATTACCACTTTTGATTTTGAAGCTTGTGATAAAAATAAAAATGATATATAAATGTGTATATAATGATTCCATATTTTTTAAATAAGTATATCGGAATAAGTTTCAGGAAGGAAGATTCAACTATTTAGGGGTATTTTTTCTTAGCCAAACGTACTTGATGGTATATTTTGGTAATTTTATATTGGCCCATTCATAAATGCTCGTGTTTCATATATTTCATAAATAATATTGTATGTAAAATTACTTATCATGGGAGATTCATCATCGACTGGTTGGAACCGCTGAAGCTATGAGGATTAAATTTAGAAAATAGTTTTGTTTCATGGTATAGACACCCACTAAGAAAGGATTTTTTGAAATCTAACCTCTACATGCAGGGTATATAAGATTTATATAATATAAAGAAGACAAATTGTTCTTTTGATCGGTTTAATCTCTGAAACTATTTAACTGATTTTAAATTTTTTTACCGTCAGAAAACTACACGATCTCCTGAATCTATAGGCCATATTTTATCTTGATAAGTTGCATTTAATATTTTTATTGAAAATGAGATTTTTTTCATAGAAATAATAATAATATTAAATATATTTTTTTGTATTACATGGTTGCTATTAATTATACAATATAGTATGGAAGAATAAGAAATTAGCAATTTGTTATTAGGTTTGAATTTTAAACATTGTTTCACTTTTACAAAGCTAAAAATGCGATAAAATATTATGAATGAATATAATTTTAGTTCTGTATTTTAAATGACAGTGTTAAAAATCTTTTATGGAGAGTAAGTTAGGGTAAATCCACCTACGGGAAGTTTTGACCTAGCCTGATATAAACTACGACGTTATAAAAATTTTTGAATTATATAGAGTGTGTATTTTTAACGGCCAACGAAGTATATGAGGCTAGTAGTATTATAATATATAATAACGAGTCGATTTCAATGATTTCATTACACTACATTATTTTATATGTTATTTTAATATTCTATAGAGCCAATGTGGATAGTCGAAATGGGATTTTGTTCTAAGTTCTTAAAAATTAGAACTATATGTTGTCAATAAATTAATTCAGACAATTTTTAAAATAAAATAAAATCATTTCATTGACATTTGAGGTAGGATTTTAAACCAGAGTAAAATGTGTCTGTATATTAATATTATGTTCAATGTGAGTCATGTTTAGTACATAAGACGCCGAGGTAAATAAGCCACCACTAATAGCTTTATAACATTGTGCTTACATGTTTGTATTTTTTTTTAAGTTCGCAAAAAAAAAATTCAAAGATGATGACTAGTTCAAGAATGGAAATTAGTTTTTAAAGTGATGATGGTGTCACTTATAGACAGTGTATTCGTATATAATGTCAATAAATAACAATAAAATAAAATAACAAATACTGTCATATGGGTTGCGGGTAAATACAAAAAATGGCCAATTCCACAATGTTTAGCTGTGACTGAAGAATATGTTGATTATCTCGGCGGCGGTTGCACGACGGAAGTGGAATACTGAATATCGATAACTATACTGCGTAGTAGCACGACACACTGTTTATATATTATTATGTACCTACTTAATAGCTCGATATTGTGCAATTTATAAGACAATGCATGCCGCTATTAGCCATCCGTTGTTCACATCATACCGGATATTGCACATTTGGTTAAGTTTAGTCGACTGGTATAGCGATCGTCGTCTCAGAATGAATTTCGCGCGTGTTTGTCCGCCGTCAACGAAACCATGTCCGGTCCTCTGCATCGCGCCAAGGCGAACGTCGGCCGCCATGTAATTTTGCCATATCAGATACCCCCTTCCTTCATGCGAATGTGTTTGAATTGATACTGTTTTCTGTTAGATATATATTATGAGTGATTTGTCTTGCCACTGTAACCTTCATAATATTGTATTGTATGCATAGAAATCGCTTAGGTCCGTCTTGGTGTCGTCAAGATTATTAATATCTTCAACCGGAATCAAGAACTAAAGTAATTTAGCAAATAAGTAAAAATATACCATTAAACTATAATATTGTGACACTTTCTTTCTTTCTTTTCCATTAATTGATAAAATATGTATATGATCTTTATCGCTTTTGTTACAATTACAATTTAAATGGTAACAGATTGCTTATGAGTTATGATCAATTGGTACTAGACACAAATTAAATAAAAAATAAATAGAAAAACTGGAAACAAAACTGATATATATTTTCAATTGTGCACCGAGGTATAGGTACATATTATTTCTTCATTCTTGTAACCTATTTGTTTTACTGGAATTTACTTTGTCTGAAAGACCAATAATGGTTTCGATTCCCATAGATATTCAATTCTATTCTCAATATGCGTACATATATATACTTAGTGTATATATGTATGCGTGGTCGTATAAAAATGCTTACATATCAATTCGTATTCGACGTTCAAATTACATTTCATTTTCCAATTTCAGTTATCATTGATTGTCATCATTTCTCTCCGTCAGAGAGAACCTCGATTGTTATTCAAATCAGACATGCTCGTCGGCTTTTGATTCATATGTCTGAGAGTGGAAAATCAGATGGAAGAGGATACAACGAAAAATGGACGAATGAAAATATAATTCCAAAGTGAAACCGAAATTCTCTGTTGATAAATGTAATGGTTTCCGATCTATCTAGATAAAAATCGAAACACGTAAAAGGTTTGGCGAACTTCTCAGGAAATAGCGAATAACTCCAGTTATAAATCTATGAGCCACGCCCATATAACGTCGATGAAGATTTTGGGTGTATTTTTTTTTTTTTACTTTTACTTTTAAGACGAATTTAAGGGTCTGTAATCCGATTTTTCAGATATTTTTTTATGAGTGAAACAAACGAAATAATAACGCTGAACGACATGGTAAAAATAAGATGCACGAGATAGTGGTGAAGACAAAAATAAGAATAAATAAATAAAAAGAAAACACCTCGCGAAGTTTAATTTTGGAATATAACTTGTCGTATGAGGACTTGTGCGCATTTATGTGGTGTGTGTTTGTGTCTTTATGTGTTTGTGTGTGTGTGTATACGCACGTGTATAATGTGTGTACATGTACAAAAATATATATGTGCAGTGTGCGTGTTTTGTATTAATGGGAATATTATCGATTTCGAAAGTCAGCCACCGCTTTTTTGGACCACATCCAGCATATTAATTCGCTTCGTCGTAAAGGAGACGGTGACGACGACGGTGGTGGAAAGAAACTGGCTAGGGGAAGTAATATCCACTGCATCTCTCCTTCATCTACACTCCGTCCATGATCCAATAACTCTAGAATTACTACGACCATCGTATAAATTATAATCGCTCCAGATAGTGGTTTATTCCGCTGACGTTTAACTTTTATTACACACACGACTATGACGGTGAGTTTCTGGTATGGTTAGAGTCGCGTTTGATTTTTTTCTCGGTTTAGTTTTAAAACGTAACTCTCTTTCGTCTGCTGATAAGCACGTTATAACAATAATATTATAATCCACCCGAAGTTGTCATCATGCGTGACCTGACCGCAACATGCACCTAATATCGTGAAATTAAAATTGTATTGTAATATTTAAGATGTCGGTTTCAATCCACGATATGAAATGATAAGATTTAATGAACGACCATAATAAGCTCATATACTAGGACACTGAAATTATAATGTAATTAACACGATAACGCTTTATTAAAAAAATATATGTATAAAAAATTTTGTATGACTCTCAACCGACTCAAAATCCGTTACATCTTCGCTTTGGTCTAGTATAAGAAGATCTTGAGGTAGACGTGATTTTAAATCCTGATTTTTGTTTTGATTCTTAGATTGTAAAACCGTGTGCCATAGGATGTTTTGAGTTTTGCGTGAAAGTTTTGGAATTGTATTTTTATCCAGTCTCGGAGAAGGGGATTCCTGTGTCATTGTGGATTTATCTATTCCTCATGAACCATGTTGCTTTGAGACATATTCTTAAAAATTTGTTTTGGAGGATTTGGATTTTGTTGATTTTTGATGAGGCTGCTGTTGCTCCCTAGATTGGGCAGGCATAAGACAATAGTGATCTGTGGTCGGATTATTGAGGGTTGATTTTAAGTTAACAAGGGGATATAGTGTGCTTATTCTTGTATAGTCTTAAGTGAGTTTTTTATTTATATGAATTTTCCATATCAGTTTTTCGTCTAAAATCACTCCAAGGTACTTGACAGAGTCATCGTTATAATTGTTTCATTGTATTGGTTGGCTATCAAATAAATAAATAAAATAAACACTAACATTTTTGTTTTAGATTTTATTTTTGTATTAGTTTTTAATTTTTTACTGAGTGAATGTGATTTTACTTCATTGGGCAACCTTCAACTAATTTTTATTATAACTTTTTTTTTTTTTATAATTTTAGTATATTTTGTTAATCATAAATTATATTATTTAAAAAATCTAAATACATTCCATAGTTAATAAATATAAGTTTTTTTTTCTTTATTTAAAAATATACAATCTATACCTAACCATAAGAAGTATATGTATATAGTATATAGTATATGTATAATATAAGTTAAAAATACTTATAACAATATGCAATTCTTGCATCCGAATTGTTATTAATGAAAACAATTGCACTAAAAATATTAATATACCTTTGTATAATAATTAACATATAAGTACAAAGACTGATA
Source organism: Diuraphis noxia (assembly GCF_037042655.1). NCBI lineage: Eukaryota > Metazoa > Arthropoda > Insecta > Hemiptera > Aphididae > Diuraphis > Diuraphis noxia. Next base: position 76,074,242 of record NW_028301713.1, read on the forward strand.
TTTATATCAATATTATAAATGATTATTTCGTTTACTTTTTAGGTTTCACTGAATATATTTCTTGGATTGTAATTTTTTTTTTAATGATTTTTTATGTGCAAATGTATCACTGTCCTTTAGAAGAAAAATAATTAACAAATTGTTATTGGTTATATTATATAATATAGTGTAAAATAAAAATGTACAAGTATATATTACTAACGTCTTTAACTAAGAATTTTCGACTTTAAAATAGGTACATCATTAATTTTTTTAAATTAACTCGGAAGAATTGAGGCAAAGTTCAGCCGTTTATAAAAGTATCGAGTTTATGGTGGTAGTAAAAAGGAGCCCTTGGTTAAAAACATACGGTACCTATACAACTGTTTGAACACATGGTACAGTGAGTTCGAAAGGCATATCAACTGTAGATGTTGGTTCTAGCCCCTACTGACTGCTCAAACGACAACTCTTGATTTTCATTTGACGCATAAATTGTTGTATATGAATAGGGGTCTCAATTCGGAAAACATTAAACACAAATGAAACTTCACAGCTATCGCATATTGTCAAGTTAAACACCGTATTTTGAGATCGTTGGCTTCATTGCATTACATGAAAACGGAGTCGGACAACCGTATAATTAACACTGTGTAAACACCACCCATTTTTGATGGGATCATTACCCAAAGACTTCAAAGGCTCATGTATCCAATTAGAGAGTAGTTTGTCATTGCATATCTTCGTACTATACAATGGTATACTCTAGCGTAATGTATGATCATTTACAACATGGCAAATTCTCAACAATTTTGCGACGTATGAAACCGGTCAATCGTCTGAATTTATTGATTTCAGAGGATAAATAGACTAACTAATAGTCTCTTAGTACGTCATTATTACCTTTTTATGGTATTATCACGTTAGTTAATCTTTTTAAACACTGAACACATTTAAACGTTATATTATTATGAAATGTATAAAAAAAACGATCACAATATTCGTTTTTAATGCATAATTGAAAATAATTTCAATCTACTATATATAATCCAAATGCTTTGAGATGGTAGGTACCTATTTGCATCTAAATTCAGTATTAGTTATTTAATTAAATAATAATTTAAAATAAAACAGCTGTGTGAATAAAAAAATCATTGTGATATTAAATACTTATAGGAAGGTAGAAAGTGAAGAAAAATAAAATTTTTTTGAACGATAAAATTTTTAATGAAAAATGTATTATTTAAATCTCATCCACAGAAATGTCCAAATTAATAACTTAAATATTAACGCGAGAAATATTGAACCACAGTTAATTTAAACTATTACTTTTATAATTATAGCTTAAAAATAGAAAAGTATATAATTATTTAAATGTGACCATTTACTTTTAGCAGTGTTGTAATAAAATCATATGTAAACATGTAAAAATAAAATAAATAACATTATAAATATCTATGAGCTATGATATGAAATATGATTCATTCATTAAACCAACAAATTCAAGTAACTAAAAAAAAAAAATATGAAATTAATTTTTTTTTACTTCACTTGTTTAAGTAAAAATAGAATATTATATAACTATATTTTTTTTTTCATTAAACATTTGACTTATTTATTCATAAAATTATGGTTTTATACAAAAGGTCTACAATAACTACATCAATATATTTGTAGAATGTCTATGGTAAATTTCTCAAATAGTGTTAACAGGTTGTTTTAGAAAATTAAATACCAACATATATGTAAAACCAAAAGAATCCCAATTTTAATTTATGCAATATATAAAACATAATTTAAAGAAAAATATATTAAACTAGACAATTTGAAAAAAAATAAATTACATTTTTTTCCTAATAAATCTTTAAATACTAAATACTTATTATTCAAGGTTTTCCGTATAGAAAACAGTAATATTGTTATTCTTGATACTATAATTCTATCAATATTATGTTTAATATCTGGTAGTCGGCGCGGCGTGATGAGTAGGCAATTTTGGTATAATATATTATATTTTCCGGTTTGGAAGGTTTCTACTAGGGATTTATTTAATATCGAAATGATATCTAGTTATGACTTAATAACACATCAACAAATCACTACCCTGCCCCAGAACTTGATCAAGAATTATAAATTATGATTGTATTACCTTACATTCATTGAATGGAGTAATAATTATAACACCTCGTTAAACAAAGGACACACATAAATATAATATGCTACAATGCTATACATATACCGAAACGTGAGTAAAATGATCCAAAATGAATACAAATATATTATGCATTTGGAACTAGAGTTGAAAATAATTTAAATTTGAGTTCAAATATTATGAATATTTTTATTTTATCTGATTTAAGGATTAAATCTATGATTCATATTCTAAAAGGGAATTATTAACTACTTCGATTGATGGTCAGATATGTTCATGTTATTTATGTAAGATGGTATTCATGAAATTCAAATTTAAATCAAGTCTGGGATTAATAAAATTAATATAATACACATAAATCTATATAGTACAGGCTAATGACATGAAATAGTTGATGCCTTATTAACCTTATAAAAAATAAATAATCCTATATGAAAAAAATGCAATTAGATTTATATTATTAAGCTTTAAGAATAATAATAATTAATAATTTGTTTATAGATACGATTATACTATAAAAGTTATGATTAAATTAGAAATTACACAGTCTTTAAAATATTAATTAATATTACAGAATATATAATAAAATATATCTATTTAATTTAATTTTCTTATAAAAAGATATTTGACCCAGCCCGCTGAAAATTCTTATAATTCTTATAAGTTAATTTAATTTGAATGTATAAGGTCAAATAGAATTAGCTGTAAAATGTAATTATAACTAATTTTGTAATGTATTTTGTTTTAATAAATATTAATTTTGGAATCATAATGTAATATCAAATTAAAAAATTAATTTTTTAAACAATAAAAAAATAATTTCACAGTTAATTACTTGCAATAGTTAATTATGTTATACTCTATATAAAATCCAGAATTACTTTAATAAGGATATGAGTTATGCTGCCTGATATCTATATCTATTTACATATATTTAATTTTTGTAATTTATGTGATTTAGTAATTTCAGTTTTTTTGAAGTCAGTATTTAAATATATTATTTTATCTTAATAATTCCAAATATTCAATGCCATGGTTTATGAAACAGATTTTTTGGTAATATTTTATATATTAAATATTGTTAATTTTAAAAAACATATTACTTCTTATAAAACTACGCAACATAATGTTAAAATGTAAAGCAGTCAGGTAATTGTTAAAATAGAAATATATAATTAAAAAAAAAATGTGTGTGTTGATAATGAAAATATTGTAGGTATACCAAGTTGTAAATTATTCTGTTTACTGTTAACTTAAGTAAACAAATATATAACGATCTAAAATAGCTATTGTTTTTCATGTTATGTACAATATGTTGTTTGTACGTCACATTTAGTCTTTCATTTTTACCAGAAAACATTTTCCAAAAAGTATTAAATTGTTTGGATAATAAATTATATATAGCTGAGAAACTGAGTGAGCTTAAGAATGTCGACGAAATGTCATAAATTTAGATGGGGAGAGTTTGGTTCTTTAACCACGCACACGCTATATTGAAAAACCTATATCCAGATGGTTTCTTTAACGTATGAATTAATCGTTATCCGGGGATGAGTGATGGAAGATTTTAAGATGTGTTCGAAAACCTTTTAGAACAATTGTTGTACTTAAAGGGACAATCGTATATATTTTGTATATGGTTCATCTCTGAAGTGAACGCAAAGTTCCCAATAAATGTCAAAACAAAACCTCAAGGAATGCGTGTAATATAATATGATAGAAGGCGTACTTTGTAATAATGATCTTTGAAATAAAGCATCATCTGAAATTTATCGTCCGAAGAGAAAGGAAATGTTTTGTCTAATATATTATAATATATTTTGTTCTATAAATATATTTCTTCACAGTGAAATCGAATAACGGAATTAATTTATAGGACATAAAATTTTATTGCAGTGTGCAAGTAATTATGTGAAATAAATTAATGTTCTCACACACTCATACATATAGCTAGTCTAATACTATAATAGTATATAATAATATGTATGTGTGTATGTGTGTTTGCGTATTGCTGTCATGAATTAACTGTTTTGTATCGAATAACTACCAATGGCCGCTATTTTAAGTAAATGTTTTCCCCGGTACACTTGTGAGTGGTTTTATGTTCTGCGTACAATAATGTAGTGCGACCATTTGTTCTGAATTTTGAGATAAAGCGTATTCAGTGTACCTACCTATTTTTTTAGATTCTGAGCAGAGCAATGAACGAACGTGTGTGTGTGTGTGTGTGTGTGTGTGTGTGTGTGTATGATGACATCCACAATTGAGATACAAGCCGGCGTTATGACTTCCAAGTGTCATAGTGACCTCCAAAATCCGGAGGTCACAAAAGTTGATGTCATTTTCGTAATTATAACAAGTTTTTACCTTATAAATTTTCTTTCAAAGATAGGATTCCATAAGGTCCAAAATAACATTATTGTGTAGAACGCTGGTGTGTTAAATATTACCAATTTTTGAATATAGGCGGTGCAACACTTTGAGATTTACACGGGTTTATGGTGTTTAAACATGCTGAAAAAGTATAAACGCTATTAAAGCTTCCAACTGAATATTATTCAATATTTTACACGTCTTAGTCAGGGCCTCAGGGGACGCTACTATTGACTCTAGTTAATATTACACTAATAACACAAATTACAATACACAAAATTGCTAATTATAATTTCTATAAGTATAAAAATACAGACCACCTATTACCACACATCAAAAATATCAACATGTATTGCAATTTCTACGTAATGAACTTCAAATAAAATCTAATACAGCTATTAAAGTACTAACTAAATTTTATGAATTGAATACCATATTTCCATTAAAATTTATTAATTTCCATAAATGCCATGTTTCAATCATTACATATAACGAAATTGATTGAATGAGGAAATCAAAAAGGGTGAAATTCTTTATCCTAATTAGGATTCCACTGTATATAATATTTTTGGTTTGTACGCATCAATTTCAATGCATCTAATGAACTCCAGGCATAAAATACAATCATTTTTAAATTAGTCCATTACAGGGTAATATGAATATTGAAGGTATTATGTTAGTGAAGAAACCGTTGCAAGGCATTCCTCATCTTAGTTTACTAAAAAATTAGACTGGCCATTTTTGAACCTTTATGACTTCCCAACTTACGTACTTATATATGATTTTATGAACAGATTTTAAAATAGAAATATTATTCTAAGACCGGAGCTCATATGGTACATACAAAATTCAATGTGTGTAAATATCGAAAATAAATCATTCTACCATATCGTTGTCCATGTATTATCTAAGCTAGAATGAAGAATTTTGCACCTTTATGACTATTTACACACTTAGATATAATTTTTGAACAGATTTTAAAATAGAAATAATATTTTAAGACCGGAGTTCATAAGGTGCATACAAAATGCAATGTGAGTGAATATTGCAAAAAAAATAAAAAAACCAACATGTCCAAATAAAAAAATGAGTATTGAAATTAATATTATAATACATAATGTAAGTAGTAAGCAGAATATAATATATAGATGTGATAGGTATATAATATTATAGTAATTTGTATTAAACATGCATGCCGGGCACCAAATGTAAGTGTTCTGTTCTTCCTTTCTATTCGCGAAGGGAGGTTCTGGATTGGCAAACGTACTTTATACTGTTATAACGTACTTAACAGTGTTGTTAAACAATTTTTTTATCGTAATATTTAACATAAATCTACGTATATGTAACTTATGAATGATTATTTATTCATTATAATATTAGTTAAACGCATGCTTCTATATTTTTATTCGTATATGCTTATATACCAGTAAACCTCATAAAAAAGTTTTAAAATTTAAAAAAATAACATTTTAAAAATGTTTATACAAAAATATAATAATATGTTAAAACCAAACAAAACCCATCAATAAAAATAGTCTTTAAAAGAATTATTGGTATCAAAAAAATGTTTAACAAACTATACTTGTTATTGTTTCTAAATGTTCGTTATAACAACGTTTTGAAGGTCTACAAATAACAATTTCACCGAATGTGCACATGCCCTATTAGTTTAGAATATTCTATATCTACAACATAAAAACATTTTTCGTAAGTCAAAAAATATATTGATTCAATACTTCTGTTGTGAACTTTACTATTTGCAAATTCTTTAGCGCATTGATGAAAATTTTTAAATGTTGACATTCCCGAAATAAAAAAATTGCCTTCATTCATAAAATCCAAGCATACACTGTAATAAAGTGCTTCATTATTGTATGATAGTCATAACAGTGTCTAATTTTCATAAAAAAAAAAAAAAAAACTATTTGAAACTATTTAAATTTGATTGGTGAAGATGAAACTAAAAAAATCTAGAACTAAGGCTATAGAGGAAGACTATTATATATATATATATATAAGAAATAAATGTTTGTCATTTGGTTCAACATTAAAAATATAAGATAATTGTAATTTTGATAAGTAAAAAAATTAAGTTTTTATTTTTATTTATTGAGATTATTATGAGATTAATGATAGAATTAAAAAATGTTTGCTTTTAGTTACTGCTCATAGATTATTGTAATATAATAGTACGTATAAGATATTTGAATCGCTAATATTGCAGAAAGTTTAGGAAAATAAACGCACTCGAAATTCTAATGTTGCTGGCTAATGCAAACGATTATCGTATGTTCATGGTCATTAAAAATATTTAACTTTACTATTTTTTTTAGAAATAATTGTCAAAAAAAAAAAAAGTTCTGCTTTTTTAAATAACTTGAAAAATTGCGTAACCTAATACATTAAAGCAACCTAATAAACAGTGGGATGATAGTACGACACCCACTTGTCCAGTTTTATTACATTGATTTATACTCATTTTTATTAAATAAAAATAATGTATATGTAGTACACATGATATAAAATTTAAAACGTTACAATAACTACAACAGTTTACATTGAAAAACATTTTTTTCCTTTTATTACAATTTATCATCAAAATATTTTTAAATATTGATAATAAATAATAATATGATGAAAATTAATTAAGAAAACGGTAAACATAAAAATAATAAATCAACCTATCTAAATGATTGCCACATAATTTTCTATCCATGTCAATTTACCATGAGTGCAGCCTGCAATAACGTAGGTTACTAATTACTATATAATATTTTTTTTTTCGTTTTTGTTAACCTTCTATATTTAGAGATATATATAGTGTTACTGTAACGATAAAAAAAAAAAAAACGTACGAATGGCAGTTATTACAAATTTATTTATTGTATTTAATATGAGCATTTCTGTGCTTATCAATTTTAACAATGAATTAAATAGGTACGCAGAAAAAACAGAAGGTACGGTAGGATTGGTGTTGATCAACATTTGACCATTGCATACACAAAATTAAATTAAATACTTAGAACGGTTAACACGTTTTTAGGGGTATTTGAAAGGACAATGAGTTTCCTAAAACGTATCAGTAAATCGTAAATTCTAATGTATTTATATTTACATACAGTCACACCACTCGAATCAATTAATTTTATGTAAATAGTGTATACATTTGTCATAATTACATTGGTGAATCGTGAGATTATATCAATGTCTGTGTAAATTTCAATTAATAACAAACTTTTAAATTTATAAGCCAATAATACATCGATATACCTAATATTTTTATTACAACTATGGGTATACGTATAAAATTAATTTTATATCGTATAGGTTAGCAAAATATTTAAAACTCTCAAACAATGTAAATCTGCGAACCATGATTTTTATTTTAGCTGTCAACTTGTCGTCTACTGTGTTGTCACATATCAGCGTATATAAAATATATGTCTACCAAATATTTTTTGTACAAAAGGTTTTTGTTAAAAACTCACGACAATCTAGTATATATTATTATTATATTTCACAAGCACGGCTGACGAGAATGCGATCGGGATTATTCTAATTTTTTTTTCCCATAATATATAGAGCTCGCATGCGCTAGGAAAGAGTCAAGCCGACGACCGGAAACTGTAGATAACAACACTATAATAATAATATTATATATCAAGCGTTTGCTGACACCGAGAAAAGGCAGTAAAATCTTTTAGCCCGCGGTCCTCACCAAAGTTTTTCTTTTGGCCGACGACGATAGAACATGTAATATGGTGTTGTATTGTTAATACAGATTATCATACAATTATGAGGAATGCCTTCAACCTCTGAGATATATGTTATGGCACCGAAAATATCATAAAATAATCACATTAGATATGCTATTATAACGATGTACCTTCACGTCTCATCACCACGACCGATGTTGAGCGTTCTCTGTAGTACCATAGCATTATATAATAATATATTATGAGAATTATGATTTCGGGAACGCCGTCCAAATTCAGCGCGTTTGCACACCGGGAAATGACGAAAACCGTTCGACGAGAAACTTGATTAAACGTATGCAACGATGAAACTTATTTCCCAAGAGTCGGTCGTAGTTGTTGCGGCAGGAGGTGTCGAATGATTTGTAAGCATATAATATATAAATGTATACCACGAAAAAAATACATAATAATAAACGTTCGCAGGAACGAAAATCTTTTCGAAATTCCCTTGTGGTTCATAACTTACGTATTTGTAGAATGAGCTCTAGATTGAATAATCCATCTTTTTTCCGCAAGGAAAAAAATTGTTATAATAAGTAATAACAACGACGATTTCATACGTGTAGTTCCACGAGAAGAGCACCGAATTAAATTTTAATTAGTTAATATTATTGTATATAATTTATAATAGTACATGTGAATATCAGCTGAAAATACTTGACTTAGTTGTTTGATAATTATTTTACAGCTCACTTTTAAAATACATTAGAGTTTATTAAATTATTTTTGATCATCAATAATTTCATTGAAAATAATTGAATCATTATATTAAAGGTACCTAAATGTTTTAATACGTTACTTATTAACATTAACATTGTTTATAAATATTATAGTATTAATATATAAGTATATTAGTATTTATAATCAACAATCATATTATATTTTGTTATTTGTCTACCTATGTTTTTTTTGAATTCACATAATAGTTACTTAATTAATTATATTTCTATATTTTTGTATACAAGTAGGTAGTTGTTTTATCGACATTTGCCTACATTTTAATCATATATAATATATATTATAACATTTAATTTGTTAATATGACTATAAGCAACTTGCGCTAAAACAAAATATTCTACTTAATGTTCGAGACTAAAACTTATGTTGTAATTTTATTTATTACCATAATTTGAATTATTCAAGCTATTTTAAGTGTAGTTTATATTATTAGAGGTATATAATGTTAATTAAAAATAATATGTACATCTAGACTAAAAGCATCTTTATTTCTAAATATGATGTGTAGAACATTTTGTTTAAATTTGACTTGTTTGAGTAATAGTTTTTCAAGAGAAATATGGTTTAATGTGTTTGTATTAGGCACCCTTAGAAATATTTATAGACATAATTTCGATTTTGAAATAGCATTTTAAAATAAAATAGAAAAAAAATGACTTTCTATGAACAAAAACATTATTTTTCATGTAAAAAGGGATGGAGTTGATATATATATATATATATATCACATTATTTTGTTTTTCTATTTTCGACAACGTGACAGAATTTCGTAATAAACCAGAGAAAAAAGAAACGGAAATGCCTAACGACACCAAGAATAACGAACTTTGCCAAGAACACTCGTCGCTTTATGAGAACAGAAAGTGACACTTTGGGTGCAGGATAGGGGCCAATTGAATTTAAACGATTTTCCACGCACGGAAAAAGACGAATTTTGTGTTTCACATTTATTTGGCGTGTATTTTCACCCTAAATCCAATATATGTTGTTATCAACAGAATCTGATCATGTGTCTTAGTAATGATTGCCTTGGACAATCGTTAGATAAACCAAACATTTGTTTCATTATTTCGTTTTCATCTTTGAAAATATTGTATAGGGCATTGTTATAATATATTTAAAATACTATAGACGTACCCTGATGGGCCTAATGATGAGATGCAAGAACTTTTACAATATCAGCTGGAATGTATTTATTATTCTAAACTTGATTATTTCTTTTTTTTTTTACTTTATGTTTTAATAATTCAGACCTTGGTGACGTTATATCCCAGTTTTATACGGTCATTCGTTGCAGATGGGATGTGCGTTGCATAATTGATAATAACGAGAATTCCTTTGAAATTGTTTTTAATGTAATTTTCTTAGCATACAGAAAGTTGTTAAGTGTGTTACATTCTAAAGTTTGAATATAGTTTTTTATCATATACATATATTGTGACTAATCAATAATTTAGATTAAATAATATGATCGTCTATAGTGATTAACAAAATGTGAAATTAATTGTAAGTAACTATTGCTTGGTCATAACTTCGTTAAATGACATTTTGAGAATATCTGCGCGTCTGTCATCAGTCATCACTATTTAACGTAAAAATATAAACTTAATTTAAAAAATATTTAAAATCATAAGTAATAACATCACGCCGTAATAATGAAGAATCCATGCTACAACGGTGCCATTGTGAATTTGTGCTTAGCGCAGCAATATAAGTCTTATCACGCCTGATATATAGTATTGACCTGTCCATGTACTCATATGATTAAACACAATTCAAAAATAATGTAACATTATTTTAACCGATCAGTAAGCCGGCAACGTGACGGGCGTGTTAATAGATAATAGAATTTCATCTGCTAGCTAAACCATTAAATTGGTTTCCAGTAGTGGCATGAAATATCTGACTGGTATATGAAATATAGACCAGGCATTGCAATACAATATTGCGGTGTGTTATTTATATATTTCTTCAATTTCTAACCAATATAATATTCACTGTAATATTACATTTTTTTTTCGTGTTATCCTCAGTCGTTCGGTGGAAGTGAGATCCTAAACTCTAACACGATATTATAATTGTTGATATTAGCAAAAGTGTTTCGGTACGGTGCGCCTAGGGCGAAGTTAACGTCGTGCGAGCTGTGGAAGGGGATTTGGCCAAGGATGAGGGACGCTGGCATATTGCTACGACGAACATCTTTCACTGCACCACCGCCACCACCATCGTCGTCGACTGCGCTATAATATTATATACCTCTGCCGACACAGCCACCAACTACCCCTCCTCCTCTAGCTTTTGCCGAGCAGTTTCTGTTTTGTGTAACACGCATAAACCCATACACCCACGCGCGCGCGCGCGCGCGCGTACTTGACATGCGGGTGACCAGGCAACCGTGAAATCATAACCACGTTAGAACGCATGATGTGCCACGGTGAGCGCAAGCGGGCACACCGCACCCTTACTGTCACCACCCCGTCAACCGACCGTTTCTGTATACATATATATACATAGGTAGTATATTCTCCATTTCCCGTATTTTCATTCATCTCGTTTTCGGGAGAGTAAAAAAAACTCTTTGATGTTCCTTCTGCTAGTCGTTTGTCCACCCGTAGGGCTCAGCGTCACACCGTATTGCAAAATATGTATTAATCTGCGGGTAACGCGTACCAAGACGAGGCTGCAGATCAGTGGTGCCCGCGGCGGATCCATTTTCATCTCCGTGACCAGCCAAAACAAATCTACTCCCAATGTACAGTATAGCATTTATGGTACACTCTCGGGCCATTTCCTCCACTTTGTCATGAATTTTTTATCATCCCTAGTGTAGAGCCGCACATCACGATATTTCGTTCCACATAGATACGTAAGTCACGTATACACCTGACATTTCACTGACCACCGTCAATGGCCTTTAACTTTTGATATGAATCTCGAGTCAAACTAGACAACCAATTGTTAACATTATTTATTTTTTTGTTTTTATTATTAAATGTGTATAGGTAGTATACTCAATAACCAAATACCTAAACGTGTATAATTTTATGATGCTAATTTGTAACTATTTTGTTATTAAAAACGTATTTTTTTTATGAATTAATAATTCCAATTATTAATTTCGTCTAGTGAAGTCAAGATTATAGGTACCAATTATAAATATTATATTTTATGCTTGAAATAGTTTATAAAATTATAACTATTTTTATTACCACCTTAATTATTTTTAGATTATCACGATAATATACGAACAAAAACTAACAATGATAATAATATTTTTCTAATGTTAATGTCTTTGTCTTATACTATTGTTTGTTTTATACACAATATTCTACTCAATACATATCTTAGATTATGATAATATGAGATTTAAGGTTTTGAATTAAAATATAATATTATTTTGTTATCACATTTCATTTTTTATTCTTATATTATATTTTAGCTAATGTTCATTCTCATTAGTTATCAAAAACGTAAAAGATAAAAATTACACACGGATCTCGGATGTACCCTTGGAATTTGGATTTATCTATACATAAAAATTAAATGTTTTAGTTGAGCTAAACCTATTATCTCAAATAAATTATAATGGCTAGGACTATGATGACTTTTGTACTATTATTTTTTTACGCCTAAAACTGACTTCTCCTTGATTAATATTTTAATTTTTTTAATTATTATTACTAACTGTAATCGACAAAAAAAACATGATTTTAAAATGTTTTATTAAGGTAATAGCTAATGACCTTCCTATTATTGTTATAAGTATATATTTTTTTTTCATTTGCAATCTTTTTTTTATTTTTTATTTTTTATTGAAACAACAACTTTGACCATTAGCTGTTTGAAGGTTCATAAGATTTATTACTGCAGGTAGAGAGCATGATTGGTTAGGACACATGTATATTGACACTGACCAATTGTACTGAGAACACGTTTCTGAACTTAATTCAACTATTGCGTCAAAACAGGCTACATATTCGAATACTTTATCAAGTATATTATAATTTGAAATTAGGTAATACTCGTTGTAGCATAATAATTGCTTACTACAATATATAACAGTTTAAGAAAAACTGTTAATTGAATAGTACCATTGTACAATATAATAATTAATAACACATTATAAGGGTAACTACTGGGCTTTAACGTATATTAACGCACGTAACTTGTCAGATTATACTTACAAATTGAATAAAATTATACACCAATAATATGACTTATTAGTATTTATAACTGATTAAGCTGTTATTATTTGCTATACGATGCATAAACATACCTATAGCAAATGGTAATATTATTGTGTATAGAAAAAAATGAAAAGCTATATAGAATGGACTGTATTGAATTTATATATTGCAGACTCTTACTTATAATAACAAACTATATATTATAATATTGACAATATTATAAGACAAGAACCAAAGACAGCACATTACAACTATCAAATCTTCATTATATTTATAAATTAAACATGTAAACCATTGTAGGTTAATAAACCTTTGTATTTGAAGCCTTTAATTAATAAAAAAAATAAAAAATAAATATTGACAATATAGATATACAATAGATAACACTTATAAAAACATCGTTTATAGTGACATACCGATGTCGATTCTCCACGAAATTGACGAGGTATTTAAACAGTTATCACGATACGGTAATATAACTAACGACTTACATTAACAGAACAATTTGTAATTACATTGATATACATATCAAGACCATTTAAAGTATTTATGTATATACTATTGTCTGGCGCAAACAAGACTAAAATTCAATCTAAATCTTTTCGATTTGAAAGTTAATAGTTATTAATTATTATACAAAATGTTTGATACATAAGTAGGTATTCAAATTCAATCAAAATAGAAAAGTCTATTAAGTGTTTACTTAAATGAAAATTATATCTTGGTCTCTAATTTTAAATAATATTGTAGCTATTCAATTGGTATTCATGTATATTACATTAAACTGGAGGTAAAATTAAATTTGTTTTGTAGAAACTAAATTGATTACTGGCAAAATGTGCCTATGAATACGTTCATTAATGTTTAATAATTATACATAGTAAAATGATTTAATCAAACAAAATTAAAGTTCAATATTTATTTCAGTAACTCATAAATAAGTTTTAATTCAATTTTGTATATGTCTTATACAATTATATTGAACTGTTAATTAAACTTTTAATTTCAAATACCAATTTCTATTAAATGTTTAAATATATCTACCAAATACAAAAATTAGAATATAATATAAAATTTTCAGTCAAATCATTTAACTTTTTAATGAGTTAATAATTTGAATAATAAATACCGTTTTGAAGACAATGGGTGGCTGAGTTAAAAAGTTAATGCTTTAAGTCTTATTTCAATATATTAGATCTGTCTCTGCTAAACTAAACACAGAAATGATTAGGTAATGTGTCTTTTAAAATATATAGTTAAATAAAAAAAAATGCTTTTACTTTAAGCTGGTTATAAAAATATTTAAAAGAAATTTAAATTATGATTAAAGCCCAATGTTCATACTACTACATAATAAAACTAATAGGTAGTTAGATAAGTAAAAAATACACAAAATTAATGAGTTATTGTTAAAAATCAATAAATATTTAGCTTTTACAAAAAAATCAGAATAAAATATCACTGTAAAAACAAATAGTGTGTCATAGTGTCGTATGAAGGTTGGCTTCAGTCACCATAAAACCTGCCACTCTGGTATTTTCACTGATAATACCATGTATTATAGCTTAGTCGATCTAAAAACAGCTGTTTTTACCATGGCCGCAAAACCGTTTGGAATCTACGGTGAAAATACCGCAGTGTGCTCAGGCCCTAACGTGTTTTGAAGTTAAGGATCAGATGGAATCACTAGTTCCCGAATGGATAACCACCTGGGATTTTAGTGAAAAATTTTAGCTACATACCACTTGTTAGTCTAACCGTCTAACCGTAGCCTCTTATAAAGTAATAAACATACAACGTAAAAATAGTTTCACTAATATCCAATTATTACTATTTGTTTTGAAGAGAAAGTTATTATTTAATCATGTATGTTTTTTGATGGTAAGATATTGTATTATTGTTTAAGTATCAGTTATCCTGATCTAATTTTTTCAACGAATCATGTATTACTATATTATTATTTAATATTTAATGAATATTAATATTTTTGAAGAATTTTTTTTACCTATTGGATATTTTTTGTTCTTTATAATAATTTATTACCTATATTCATCAAAAATATTATAGATTATTAAAATGAGTGTTCTAAAGTTAAATGAAACCTATTGTTATGATTGTTATCAAGCATAAGCAAACTGCAATCATATTAGAAAAACATGTGAAATAATTATGTTTCTTATTTCAACTATGAAAATATTATACACATAGTCATAACGTTATATTATCTTTAACTGACTATATACTTTTTTACATCTTCGTTCTGTGGACATTTTGGATTAATTCAATTAAATAAATTATTTTAAGTTCAAATAACTTCTTTTGTAACATTAGCCTGATTGTATATCTTGTAAAATATTAACTCAACATTAAATGAATTTCTCTTTTAATTAATCTGCTTGAGTGATTTGTGTAACGAGGCTGGTGATCTAAGTGCCTTAGACGTTCAAAGACTCTATTTTCAAACAACAATAGTATAATGTATATAATCGAATTGTGGAACTTCTGTTCGTGGTTCCGGTGTATACTTCGCTTTTATTGCCTTAACCATGAAAACCGTCTAACCGTAAAAGAACTTTAATTAAATTTAAGAGGACTCCGGGGTAATACACAAATTAAAAAAATAAAAATAGAATAAAATGAAACGTAAAAAGAGACTGTTAAGGCAATTTGATTTTTTATTTAAGTTTTTGAATGAAATTAATACTACTAAGGGGACAGAAGTTTTGGGTAGGTACAGTTCAAAGTTAGTATATTTGAAGGGTAAAGCGATAATGTTCATGGTAATGAAGCAAGCTATCTCTGTTGGTTCTCAAATTATAGTATATCCGTACATAAGGGAAAGAATGTGAGATGGACCTGTGGAATAATGGTTAGTCATAAATAATTTCCGTTAAAAGCTTATGGAAATTTAGTCGCAGATTTGCCATGGTCTTTCACACTAAATTACTAAAACTAGCATTTTACTGATCAACAGAATGTATTTTTGCTTGTATGTTTTCCATTTCTATTGTTTCGATAGTAAAAACCATATTAAAAACAAATTAAATTGTAACAATGCTGTCAGTAGTCACTGTAGGATCTTATCAATGCGTTATCTATGGTATAATAACTATACCGTAAACGATAATCGAAATAATATAATATAACTATAATATTACCATATTATAACATTGTAAATATTGGTTCACGTAAAACTATGCCCTAGCATTGATTATACACCATAATTTTCTACTTTAAAATGTAAAATAAATATACTGGGCAAACATAATTATTTAACTGAATTTAACACAGTCTACAGAGCACATTTTAAATGATAAAATAGATAAACTATATATAGCTATTAATATATTATAATTTATCATTGGTCAGTTTAAAGTGCATATACGCTCGTACATAGTTTCTAATCATTCAAATTATTAACTATGTATGTTAATATCCCTTTAGTTATATTGAACTGCATTTTAGCCTTGATCAAGTTTATAAACTGTATAATTATTCATCAAAGTGTAAGCATTCATTCACATTGGGTGAACTATATAAACAATGTAGGTACTGAAATAATTAATTTTATAATCTAGTTAAGTTGTAATGTGTTTGTACTACACACGTTACTTTAATGTAAAATTAAAAATAATCAATACAATTATATCGATTTTTTATATTATGTAAGACTCTACGCGAGTCTACGACAAACAAATTCAACAATTTTTTTTTAATACCACGTGGCAACGTATAGGTTTGAATTTTATTGTTTGTCCATTATCGAGGTATAATATAAAAATATTATACGATTAGAATATTTCCTTTTTAAAGAATCTCACTTGTTTAAATTGAGAAGCAAATATATATTGATAGTAAAACAAATTTATTAATGGTACGACAAAGTTTTAACTTTCACGAATTTGTTTCAATTCACAGCAACCATTTATATTCACTCTTTTATACGTTATCTATGCATTATTTTTTATTAGTCTTATTTTTTTGATGATTGATGATTTAAAAAATAAAGTTCTTGATATTAAGAATAGTGCATTATCAATTAATGATAAATAAATGTATTTACCAACACTACCAACTATTTTTACCATATTTTTCGTGATGGGAAATTTTAAACCATAATATGTCGAAACTTAATATTTAATATTTTATTTTACCTACCTATAAATTTTGTTTGAATAATCAGAATTTTATTTTATAAATATGTTATGCGTAATGGAATTAACAACAATCAAGGTCATACTATTGTTAACAACAAATAACTTTATGGTTATTGATGGGATAAGTTTAAAATGAAAACTAGGCGTTTTCCAATTTAAGCCAAAGTTCTTAAAGTAATGTGTGAAAAAACGAATTTAGGAGTTGCAAAGTTCAATGATGTATTACAAAATATGACGTAAGTGAACAAACAATCAGTGTTTACCTTGTTAAGTGGATAAAAAACTACTTTAATAGCAAGAATTTCCTAACTACAGTTATTAAAGATGAAACTTTAACGATTTTATCAAAAATTTAAGTTTTGAACTTTTAGAAGGCCCTAAGCTTTACTCTTATTTCAATACTTCTTATTACCTTATAAAATAATTATAAAATAGTAATTATTGAAAGAATAATGAACAGTATAATAATCTAAACATGTTAATAAAGTTTTAAACGTTAGTTATAATTGTTGTTCTATAATACTATGTTCTTTTTGACAATATTTAAAATTTTCAATGTTTTTTTTAAATAAATTGAAGCAATAGATTTATGAGTGACAAATATAAATATATATACATTTATAATGATAACATTTAATGCATGAATCAATTACAATGCTACATTATATGATATATTTGAAAGTGAACCTTATATTTTTTAATTGCTACCTATGTATAGTATATTATATTATACATAAATAAATATAACAATAGGTATTTATATATATTAAAAAAATATGAACTTATTTTTAAAAATTTTTGGGATGCTTGTCATATAATTATATACGTATAGAATTTTTAAAGTTAAGTTAGAGAGAAAATTTGATGAATGTATCAATATACAGATGGTATAGGAAAAAAGTCTTATATTGACTGAATAGATATTTTATAAAATATAATGATACCTACGCGTTGTCCATGGGAATTATCATCACGTCTGACGACTGGCAGCAACTGCTGAAAACTTTCATCCGATGATGATAAAAGTTGTCGTCAAAGGAAACACACGATGGCATACATGTTGAGGGAGAGGGGTAGTTTTTCGATGTGCTAATATGCAAATTGATATGAATTGCAGTGGCGGAGTGCAAGTTGATGGTTTAACTTCCAACAAACTTACAATGTATATAAGAAAAGTACGTTTAATATTCTGAACCACTTACGATGGTTTTTGTAAGTTTTTACTAAAAGTCTCACGTGAGATAAAGTATCTAAACATGGATCCGCCATTTCTCTTAGCTAATACAATTTATATAAACGTCCAACCAGAAAATGTTCTGATACTCGTATATAGAAATCAAATGTATGACATGGACTTAGAAAATTAGAAAACAAATATCGATTTAAAACATCTAATCAGTTTAAAATGTTTTACACTTTTCACTAGCATTTTATAAGTTACTAAATATAAGAGCGAATTTTTATGCGGGATTATATATCTAACATTTTAATAACAAAATTATTCTTGGTATAATAATAATTATGCATACATTTTAATTTTAATAACTCCTGAATATAATAAGTCATTAATTTTTATACGAATATCGCATTGTCTATAATCTTATTATCGCAGTCATCCACTGGTAGTGTCTAATAAAAATGAAAATGAAAATTGTTATCATTATTATATGATAATTTCCGAAAACTTGGACAGGGATTGATTGAAAAATTGATTTCTTATAGGTACCTACACTCATTAATTATTATATTATTATATTATGAATATTTATATCTTATAAATATTATTTATCATGATAGATTATATCTTTTAAAATAAAAACTTATACATTTTAAAATTTGTATTTTTAATGTCCAAAATGTGAATAATTTCCATGCAATTAAATTGAATTATATTACGATAAAAACAGTTAACTTTTGTCTAAATGTTTGAGATTTTATAATATTATTTTATAATTTAACAAGAAGTGTTATATTTATTATTATTTTTTAAATAAATATTATACTGATTGATAAATAAATAAAACAGTAAAATAATTCGAAATATTTTCGTTAATATTTTCGGTTGAGTGTAAATATCATACCTTAACCAACATTTAAAATTCGTTAATATAAAAATATCTTAGAAAATTTTTGTAAGGGGAACCCGCGGAAAAATAGGCCATTGAGTGTTGGGCGGTACGGCAGGGGTTATTTTTGTACAAATTTGTCAGTAGGTTTTTATGTTGGTAGGGGTGTAACACGTGAGGCAAGGATATTTTGATGCTAAGAATCCCGGTAGTGTTACCCTTCCGGGAGCTAGCAACAGCGGCCGGTACGTAGTTTCAGTGCGTTTCCGCAGATCGAGCATACGACCACACCTCACCAGGCCACTCTTAGAGAATTATAATTATAACCAATCATACTTTATCAAATTGAATTACTGATATAATAATTAGGTAATTGTTTCAAAATCTCCATGGTAGATATTTATTTTATATTATACTGTACATTTTTACTTATACCTAAAAAATACTTAAGCATAATAGAACATACAATACCCAGAATTATTGTTTTATATTCATAGTTTTAATTCACTACGATTAAACACCAAGACAAATGAAGCAATATGAGTTTCCAACTTAATAATCACTTATCACTTCGTTTTAAAATTAAACGTCTTGAACGGCGGGCGTAAATAATAGGCAACAATAGGTACGTCATTGCAGTGGTAGAGTGGTACGCATACGTAATAAATTATTACTAATAATACTTTAAATGAAACTCAAACAAGAAATAGTTTAATGTATAAATGCTCAGTATTATTATTCCATACATATTATATCAAGAAAATTATTAAGATGTTTCTGAAATAAATAAATAATTTATAATAGTTGATTTCTATGATTTTAGCATTATATTATTATTGTATTATCATACAAATATAACTATTTTTAGTATTTACCAAGATAAATAATAATGCATTAATTCTATGAAAAAAAAAAAAATTATATTTATTCATTTGTTTCAACTTAAATAATTATATATAAAATATTAAAACTTGCATGGCAGTAAATGTCGATAGTTTCATCCCAACTCAAGTTGAAACTAGATTGGATTTGGGTAGTAATTTATAATTGCTATTTGTTGATACTTCAATAATATTATTCAACTCGTTTAAACTTAGTAAATAAACAGTAAAATAACATACATATCAAATAGATAAATAGTGTTTATCTTTAATCTATATTTTGGATTATTTTTAAATAATTAATTATTTTTTTTTTTTAATAACAATTAATCATTAGTCAGGCGTGCCTTGTACTGCAAATGGTTATAAAACTTATTATTTTAATAATAACTGATTTTCATCTAACTTTTGCCATTTAATATAATATATTTGTGTTAAATGTAAAAATAAAAATTCAATATTCATATAAATATATAAAATATAGGTACCCACTTTGAATGTTTTATAATATACATTATTGATCAAGTACTTAAAAAAAAAAATAACCATGCAATGTTTTAACGAACAATTAATGTAATTAATGATAAATTCTTTTAATATAAAATTAAAACTTTTCCCATTACAGTACGTCGACTCTTAAATGGTGCTTTTCTTCAAATCAATTGATTTTTGATAGTTTGCTGTAAGACGTTAAGCTAGTAATTTCTACTATTTCTAGCAGTTTATCTTTAAAAATTTATTTATTTTGTACGTACATAGCAATTCAACGTGCACGTGCGTTCATGTTAGACCCGAAGCAATTTTAAATGTGTTATCTTAAAGTGCTCTGCTAATGCTGATCGTTTGTAGGGTTGGAATAAGGAAGAGTGCACTAGTGAACGACGACAATAATTATCATTTACACGGCACGAACATTGTACGTATATCATACAACGTTTAGATGAATACTCTGCTGGTATTTGTTTTTTGTAATATTATCCTTCATTTTCTAATATTGTGAAATTATAAATACTTTCATATTTTTTAATTATATTCTGTTACTAGCATTATTACTAACTGCTATAAATGTAAGATTATATGCAGGGCAGGTTGTACCTATTTACGAATAATAATTGGTACCTAGACATATATTTATCTAATATTCATAGCAATTTCGTATGTAAGAATCATTCCACTGAAATTAAAATCTTTAGTGAAACTATACTAAGCTAATACGAAATGAATGAATTTTTTTCAATTTGATAAGTATATTGTTAGGTATATTTTAACTTATAAGAATACGTTTTTTTTTTTTAAGACAATAGTTATATTTTTGTGTGCATGTTCAAATGACCTAATCATGCTATGTTATGTTTATTGCATAAATTTATAGTAAAATCAAAATGTGTTTTTTAATCTTGCATTCAGAATTTGACGCATATCAATTGAAAAATAAAATAACCCGTGACAGAATAGTTTTGTTAACAACAAAATGTCTTGATTTTCGATAAACGCGTTACTAAAAATGTTTCGACTTGTGGTGGTTTTTTTCTATATAATTATTAAGTATTATATAATAGAATATTATGTATATAATTAAATATTTATATAGATAAGACCCTCAACACTAAGTATAAACTGTAGAAATTTAATATGACACTAAATAAATTTACAACTGATAAAGAGTACTAGACGATTTAGATCTAGTTCGCGAATATTACAATTTTAAGAATATAATATTGATGTTTACTTCTGATCATTTGCGCATAAAAATTGTGGTTAATTGCGTAATTTATGACAAATCTTATACAAAGATTGATAATTTAAAATTAAAGTTATAGAATTTATAATAAAAATCACAGTAAATACAATTACAGTCTGTAGAGTTAAATAGTAGCATTATAATACAGTTCTGAGGAATGGAGAAATTTAATGAAGATACTAATGATTTAAGGACTTAGTGCAAGATTTTCATCACATTTCATTTTGCGATGGATATGGAGCTCGTCTCTGATTCTTTGGGTTTTCAATTGAATTATATCACATAATTTGACGAAATTACAGTACGATATTGTGTATATTCGTCAATAAAGACGATCAAACTGTTTCAGTAAAATATTCAATCGATGATTACCGTAACGTGGTTGTTATAAACCACTCATATCGAAATAATATACAATTTATATGTCAGACATGGAAAGTGTCGTTGAAAATAACTACTATGCAGTATATATGATTTTGAGTCT
Source organism: Diuraphis noxia (assembly GCF_037042655.1). Taxonomy (NCBI): domain Eukaryota; kingdom Metazoa; phylum Arthropoda; class Insecta; order Hemiptera; family Aphididae; genus Diuraphis; species Diuraphis noxia. The sequence goes on from NW_028301713.1 coordinate 76,096,761, forward strand.
AGTCTTATTAAATTTAACAACCTTGTCTATCATCTCCGTCGGAGTTAATTTATTCAATTTAAGTTGGAAAAAATATAATAATGATAAATAAACAAGTTTTCATAGATTAGATCAATACTACATTATAAAAGTTCTATATGAATCCCTCATCACTAACAAGTAACAAGCTAGAATATTGTGTTACTACAACAACATGTACGTAACTTAGTTTTACTCGCCTCCTGAAAGTCGAATCTTTCCTAAAAAATAACTCGTGAAAACTAATATTTAGGTATTTTATATTTATTGAGTACCTTTAGACTACTTCGCCTCGATGCAATGCAATTTTCGGTCAATTTAACGGTTGAATACATCACATATTTTTTGTCGGACGATTGAGAACACATAGAACTCACTGCTTACCCAAAAAACTAATACTATTAGGAACGAATTTACGTGCAAACATGCCGTATCATTTAATTGGGTATCGATGTTGGACTTTTTAAATGAAAATTCAAGTGTTACGTGAAATTATAACGCTAATAATATTTATTTGCTAAAATAAGTTATCATAAAATTAAAATGTATGTAGATAATAATACATAAATAAAATATGTTAAAAGTCTTAGTCATCCATTAAAATAAATAAGTTTAATCTTATAAAAAAATATGACTGTATAAGCAAGGCGATAATAAACAATAAGTTGTGATAAATTACCTATACATCGATTCCTTGCAGATAACGATAGCCAACATAATATTCTAAATATTTTAACACATTTATAGAATTTAATGTGTCAGTATTAATTTTTTATTATGGTTAATATTTTGTATTTCGTGTTTGTTTTTTAATTATCAGTTTATTTATGTATTTTTTATCATGCTCATAGCTCATTAACTCTATAAACGCATCATGAAATTATTCGCATGTCTCTAAAATTTTAGAAAAAAATTTGACTTGAGCCATTATTTTTCCTAGGTAACAGTTTATAAGAATTTTCAAGTAGATTTTCGCTACTGTTATCCAGTGGGGGACAGTATCTACTGCAGTATAAATCGTTAGATAAAAATTTGTTAGTAAATGTCAGAAGAACAAAGCGAGTGTTCTAAATTGCGTGGGTATATTTATTATATATTACATCAAACTAAATTTAGGATCGTATTTTACCATGAATTCGACCCAAATCATGGGAATCGGTGTTGTACTACTTTTTCTTGTCATATCCGGACTGAAGGCCCCGCCGTTGATAATAATTAAACGCAATACGTCATGGAATTTCGCAAAACAGCACTACCTATGACCGTGTCTGTGGTAGTGATAGTTGTAGGTAATATGCCGTATGAGTTTACGGTAAATCGTATCTACATAATATTAATTACGTATGGCCGGAGAAGATCTCGGGATTTGGGCGATACCGTGTAATATATTATACTAGCATGTAAATTATTATACCATGAGCGATGTGAGCGCGTCAAAGGGGAAATTAAGATCAAAAGTTTCGACGGAGCTCGCCAGTGGTGAGGAGGAAGGGGGTAGAGGCAGCGGATGTTTCAGCGTGTATTTCCCACGGGGGGCTGGCGCGCATATATCACGCGCAGTTCATCGCGAATTTACATTTTTCATAGCTTTTTTGTCCCGCCACCGTCGTTTTCTCGGTCACTGGTCTCCACGCTGATGTCAACTGGGCGCCCTCCTCACCAAGTGATATAATATAATATTGCAATATATATTTTACAGTAACTACTAATAATAATTGTATAATGTACGCACAGATGGTGTGCTGCACTGATGGCGCGTCAGCATCCGGACGATAATAATAATATCATTACGACAGTATGCACAAGAAATATCGCCATCGAGAGTTGTAGTATACTATAATAATATTGAAGTCGGGGATTAAATTAAAATTTCACGAATTGAATTAAGTTATATATAGGGACTCTGAAGAACTAAAGGGGGTGGATTGTTTCACTCGAGATTTTCAGCGGCTGCAAATTTTTTGTAGCATTTGTTTTTTCAATGTATTATTAATTTATGCTAATTAATATTAATAAAGGACATAACCCCGTTTGTGACAGATTCATAACGTAGTGTGTTGTCACAGTTTGTTTTCAAAGATGGCTGTTGTGGTTTGTATTGCCAAAATTATATTATTTTCATACCGTATGATTTAGGTCATATATATTATTCTGCTAAATACGATTTATTTATATAATAGTTCGTTATTATATCTGATTTAAAAATATCGTAATAAATAGCGATAAGACCCGAATTTTAATTAAACCGATAAAAAATAAATACACCTGTTATACTATAGCTTTATAGTACGTAGTTATACAAAGGTCTAATTCAAAATGTCGAATGTTGTTTAGTAGGTGTTAAAAAAATATATGTGTAAAAATACAATAATTTTATTATAAATACATGTTTTATAGTTGTGAAACGTTAATTGAATTGCCTTTTCAAGTTTATTCCATTCAATATATCTAACAATTTAGTCAGATATGTGTACTATTAATTACTATTACTTATAAATAGGGCTCGGAACTTATTGAATTTGCATATTTTTATTGAATAGTCCAATAAGTTGCCAAGTAAGACAGAAATTTGTTTCAAGTTGTAACGAATTTAAATACATCAAATAAAAATTGCATATTTTTGCATATTTTGTGGTTTTAATGAAAACATGCATTTTTTCACAATAAATATATTTTTTTGCATATAACATGCTATATTTTAAGTACGACTTGAATATTTCTTATAATAGTTAATAAGAGTTTTCTGTGCACTATCGAAATCAATTATTATCGATAAACGTCAAATAAAGATAAGATATTTGAACAGAACATTCTGGTTTTTTTTTAAAAATAGTTTCCTATACGGCTCGTCATTACTTGCTGCTAGCTATATTGTACACATATCAGTCTCGTGTCTTGCGGTCTCGTGTGCGCGTCTTACGATCATAATATTTTATTTTTATTTTTGTTGTAAATTTTACTACATTTTGAATTTAATTTCGTTTCACAACAAAAATGCCTAAACAAATAACTAGTGTTTTAGTTAAAAAATATATTGCAGAATTTGGGTCAGATGTTTTTTCAGCAGACCAAAATGTATTGTTTTGTAACTTTTGTGAAACGAAAGTGAGCGTGGATAAAAGGTTTATTGTCACCCAACATCTTAAGACGGAAAAACATAAGCGGGCAGCTAAGCGCGTTGAAAATTTCACAAGTAAAATACTTACACAACCGTTTATAACGGACGCTACGAAAAAGTCTATATTCAATCGCGATCTATGTAAGGCTTTGTTGACAGCCAATATACCTTTGAATAAATTATCCAATCCATGTTTTAAAGAATTTCTATCGATGTACACTGGTAAAGAAATTCCTTGTGAATCAACGTTAAGAAAAGGTTATGTTAATGAAATTTATGAAAATACAATTCAAAAAATCAGGAGTTATGTTCAAAATAAATGTATTTGGGTGTCAATAGATGAGACAACGGATGTTACGGGCAGATATGTGGCAAATGTTGTAATTGGTGTTTTAAATGAAACTGAGCGTAATAAGATTTTTCTTTTACATTCTGAGGAGCTGGAAAAATGTAATCATTCCACAATTTGCAAATTATTTGACAGATCAATGCACTTACTTTGGCCGAACGGTGTTCAGCACGATAAAGTATTATTGTTCCTTAGTGACGCTGCCCCCTATATGGTTAAAGCTGGAGAAGCCATTAAATTATTTTATTCAAAAACTATACACATTACTTGTTTGGCCCATGCATTTCATAGGATCGCGGAAACTGTACGAGCAGGATATCCGAAAGTTGACAAACTTATCGCAAACGTGAAAAAGGTTTTCAGTAAAGCACCTTCTCGCATTCAATATTTTAAATCAATAGCTCCATCTCTATCCCTACCACCTGAACCAATTTTGACAAGATGGGGTACTTGGATAAAGGCCGCCAATTACTACTGTGAACATTTTGAGCAAATAAAATTAATCGTAAATTCTTTTGATGACAACGATGCAGTATCAATAAAAAATTCAAAAAAGTGTCTTTCTGATCAAAATATTGAAGCCCAACTTATATTTATTAAATCAAATTTTGAATTTTTACCCGATTTAATTACAAGACTTGAAAAACAAGAAATTCCACTGGTAGATTCCATTTCTATTGTCGAAGAAGCAAAAGAAAAATTAATTAAAATTAATGGAGAAATGGGGAAAACAATTAAAATTAAGATTGAGTCTGTTTTATCAAAAAATAAAGGCTATCAAGCAGTTTTAAAAATATCAGAGATTTTAAATGGAAAAGAAGACACAGATAGATTACCCGAAGATTGGAGTTTAAATGATCTCACATGTATGAAAAACTGTCCAATAACATCAGTTGACGTTGAACGTTCGTTTTCCGCGTACAAAAATTTACTCACTTCCAATCGACAATCGTTCAAATTCGAAAATATCAAAAAATCTTTAATTGTTCAATGCAATTTCCAAGGTAAAATAATATACAACACTAAACAGTAAAAATAGGTACTTAAAGAACATTGTTTTAATTTTTCAGAGCCAGAAAACTCAAGAAAAAATGTTTCCGAAGAAAACTCAAACTGAAACTTTTGACTATGTTTAGTGTATAAACGTATGAATACTAATTTTTATTCACATTTGTATTATTTATATTATTAATTACTATTTATTAAATTACATTTAAAATAAAAATAATAATTTAATTACATATTTCAGTGCATATTTGAGTGCATTAAATTTTTTTGTGCATATTTTCGTGCATTTTTGGTAATATTTTAATGCATTTTTGCATGCATATTTTCATGATTTTCAATGCAACAACTTCCGAGCCCTACTTATAAAATAAATACAAGTATATTTTTAATACAATTTTAATTTGTTTGTCTAAACATGCAATGATTTTTTTATAAAATAGATGAAAATTCAAAATAATAAACAGTTATTCAAACTTGAAAAATTATTACGCATAATATCTTTCATTACATTTTTTACCTTTTTTTTTTATGAAATTTGATTTGTATACTGTAACTTTCAATAATTTATATCTTAACTAGGTAGTGTATAACAATGGCTTACAAAACTGGTGATTTTAAACCCTTTCCTTTTTCTTTTCTTTTTTAAAGGAAATCTAAGTGGTATTTTAAAACTATCTAGTGACCCGACTATTCTTGAATCATATTCTATTTGGCCTACCAACTCATCTACTAGTATAGGTACATGTTTATAAGCTGTAATAGAATGAAGCGTTCTCGTCGACAAGTGATTGTACAATAGCAATATCATTAATATCAATATTATCTCTCTATTTCAATTGCACTTGGGTCTAGTGATATAAACTATAACAGTCAACATTGCACGATCAGTTGTAACCACTCATGCACCCACATACTCTTGGAAAACATGGTATGTACATATATGATAATATATTAGATATGGTTTTTATTTAAGATTTTATAATGCACTGTAGAAAAAAATAATATATTTTGATGTGTTTGCAATAATGGCAACGTCTGCTTGAACTTAACGCGATCCGTCATCGAAACGTATCGAACAATTTTAATTAGTCACGACATTTTAACGATGTTAACGACGACGATGATGCTTGACAGTAATATAGATTTGCACCGACGCGCACACGAATCGGAATACCGACCGGTAAGTCAACCGTTTGATGTGCGTTTAAATATCCGCTCGAAATTAGCGTTCTAAATTCGACGGCACATTTACCATTCCGTTTGTTTCTACCCACGAATAGTTGTAACCCCTCCGGATGGAGATGGTTGAGGGATGGCTGGATGGACTTTCTGCAGTACTTACGGTTGTACTGTACGGTTGTAATTTCCTGCCTCCGTGCACGACTTAACGTAAATATATACATGTGCATGTGCACGTGCGTGTGTGTGTGTGGGTATTATACCATCCCCCAGACGAGAGAGAAAAAGAGAAAGGGGTGGTTTGTGAGATGGATAGATGTACAGTGTATTACAGAGGGTGCTGTTGGCGGTGGTTTCCGATCTGACATTATTATTTCAGGCATAACTCGAGCATAAACCTAATACTCCGGGATAATCTGTGCGCACAAACTATTTCATAAGACTATGGAGTTTCGTTGTTATTATTAATACACAAAGTGATTGAGTATTTAATAATATAATATATAACTTATATACACCAAGTGATTAATATTTTAACACGTTCACTGTTTTTTCGATCTTTTTTCGTCGAACTTAATAGCATTTCTTAATAGGTAATTATTCTATAAACTATTATAATGACATAATAAACTGAAAAAAAAAATATTCTTTTCGTAAAACTAATGGATATGATGGTATGAATGAAAAAAATAAGAGTCATAATTTCGTTTAATAATCAAAAAGTTTCCCTTACTTAAAATAAACACTTATCAGTCACAAAAAATGCATTTACATTTTATTTGATTAATTATTCGTTTATAATTTGATATTTTCTTAGAAATATTGTTTTTTTTTAATTTTAAGATATAGACAATAGCCATAGCTGTTTTACATTTGAAGAGTGAGAGTTGTGGGGTCACCTAGACTATGAACAATATGATCATTCATAGATACCTATCCAATAAATTTTAATTATATTGTAATTATTTCAGTTGGAGTCATGGAGACTACTAATTCGATATTCATTAATTGAATTATTCGTTTTGAGACCATGAATGCCGTATTGCGTGATGTTGTATAATATAGTGACAGATACGATAATAGATTATTTTAATTTTAATTTTAATAGTTCCTCTTTTTAAATAGTTGACTCCACAAAGAAAAAAACTCTAGTTGATACGATGGATAAAAGTTTAAGACCACTGATTTAGAAAAATCAAGATTCATATTTATTATTTAGTCAGCAGGATTGGTTATTGACAGTGAAAGAAAAAGAAGCAATATATAAAATATAACGTATGCGTAAATAAGCGTGTTATACCTAAATAAGAACCACATGGAACCGGGTTAAAATATTAAATAAAAAAATATTATAATAATGTTTAATCGAGTTATAACTATTAATATATATATTAAAATATTCAAAAAAAAATCTTCATTATTAATTTAATTATACATACTATTATGGGTGTGATTTTTATAATATGGAACTATATTAGTTTACTATTTTCAACTTATCTGATCGTACTGTGATATATATTGAAAGCTGGTACGTCAGTGAGCATTAAAAATTCGTTTTATTTCTTTCCACAATGTAGACATTTCAACTATTTCAAGTGTATTGTTCGAATATAGTTCAAGTTTTAGTGTATATATGGCACACGCTTTCCTAAGTTTTATAATATTTGACGTCAAAAAATAATTTTGAAAACTAATTCTCATTAATCATTAATATTGATAATGTCTCACTGGTCAAAAAAAAACTTTTTGAACACAGTTTATATTATAATTAACTCATTCACGATAGTCTCGTATAGTCGTATATTATGCTCACGTCGTAATTAATTTTGAATATGAAAATTCATGAAACAAACAATAGGAGGAGTTAATTCACGCTATAATATTCAGTTTATCTCGTTTCACTTATTATAAAAAATACGTAGATTTTACTTAAAAAAAAATGTTCATTTACAAGTTCTACTCTGTAGACTCTGTCAACTCTATTAAGTAGATTTCATCTTTCTACTACAATTTAAGTTTAGGTTAGAAAACGGGGCCCACAGGAGAGCTAGCATCTAAAAATATTATGAATTATGTTCTAAAATAGTTAGGCTTAAGCTATATTAAAACTATATTTTCTATAATTTATACCACACTAGAACATTTTGTAACAAAAAATAATAAATAAAAACAAATTACATATAGCGGAGATTGAATTTACGGAGAATTGGTGTTTGATTATCTTTGTGAAGATCTGCGGTTTAATCAACTAAAATCTATCGTCGTATTTTTAATTAATGTGGCAACGTTGCATAAAAGTTAGCAGGTAAAAACGTTCTCAATCGTGTTATTAAAAAAGGTACGAACTATATATGGACCGTTCTCGATCGTGTTCTACTCATAGTATTACGGTACTGTTCACCGTTCGAATCAATCGTTGACCTGTATAACCCGTGAGGGTGTCGTCCCATACGGCCATGCTACAATATATTAAAGCAAACGATGTACCGTGTAAGTCGATGACGTACCGTGACGCGTAAAACACAAACTACCTATCCGATATTGGTTTGTCCGTACAGAGTGCATATTATGGTATAATACTTCTTGATACAATACGTAAAGTTAGTATGTAGGTTTTACACCGCAGACAAATAGCAGAACATTTATGTTGAATGAATAACTTTTTCTAAACAATATCTTTTCTCAGTTTCGCTAAGCATATGGCATGCAATTTAAAACTGTTTATTTACTTCAGTGTAGTTAGTACTTGTTCTTATAAGCATTCTTAGAAACGTAAAAAAAAAAAAAAAATCCACCCTAATAAAAACGAAACAAGTTTTAAAAATATGAAGTTAAAATAAAAATTTAAACATATTACCTCATACTTATATTATTGTAGAGTGGTGAATTATTTATAACCAGGGCTTATAAGTTCGTGCATTTGCATGTTTTTCTTGCAGGTATAGAAAATCATGCTAACTGAGATACAAATCCGTTTCCTAACAACAGTAATAAAAATATGAAGTTTAATAGTGCATGTTTGGTATATTAGTTGATTTTTTAGAGTTATTAGCGTATAAAATAAAATAAAGTATTTGAACAAATTAATATTTCAATTCTTTTTTATTTCTCATTTCATGTTCCATTTTCAATATTATATTATTGGTTTCAATTTATTTTTATTTTTGTACGACAATATTCATTGGTTTTCGAGTTTTACACAGAACCACGGAAACAATATTATCGTTATAACTACTATCCTTCACCGTACAATATGCATATAAAAATATTTGTAAAAAAAATCAAAAGATTGGTTAAGATGACAAAATTTTAAATTCTACAAGGTATATGAATTAATTATATTAAGTATATATTAAATATGTAAAAATCAATCATTAAATATATCTTATTATTTCAATATTTATTTATGATTTTTTTTTTTTGCATTATGCTTAATTTAAAAATGTTAGTGCATTGAATGCATTCTACTTTATTAATTTTTTGGTGCATAAACTTACGAGCCCTGCTTATAAGTTATAACTCAAATACTTTCTACATTTTTTGTTGTCATAGCATAAGTACCTAGGCTTGTATGTTATTATCTATTTACGCATAAAATATAGTAACAAAACATAATGTATCTTTTACTTCCCCAAAACCAAATTTTCATAATATTGTTAAGTTTTTAGTTGTACCTGTATAGTATTTAACAGAAATAAAAAAATAATCGATATTTGAAGACTTATTAATTCAAATCAAATCTTTACGATTAATTCTTGAATATATACAAACACAAACAAAATTAAGAATTGAAAGCAATTCAATCTGAAAATAAATAGCGAAATTATTTCTTGTGATATATGGTTATTCAGAAGATAAAAATATGAACTTTATACTTTGATATTCAGAATGAATTTTATACATGATATTTTCTATACGGAATTAAAGACAAATACTAATATTGAGTCTTAGAACTTTCATAGTAGTCTAATGTTTTACAGTCGTAAATAACATGCATATATATATATATATATATATATATATATATATATATATATATATTACTGTGTCTGTTATTTATAACTTATCAAAGTATTAAAATAATAAAGGTACACGGGTAAATAAATTACGATATCTATCCATCTTTATTTGTAGAAGAAAAAACTGTGCATAGTGAAAAATAAAAATAAATTTTTTATAATTTATCTCCTTTAAGTGTTCTAAAAATTTTGAACACAATAAAATCTACGTAGGAATTTCAATTTGAATTATAACATCTATTGATCCCAACGAGATTACAAGCAGAAATAATTATATTAACTCTGTCAAAAGTTACAAATTATTTTTAAATTTGATGTTGAGTTTTTTCAACATTTTTAAATTAGTGACTATACTGCTTTTATAAATGCCTAAGCTTTTAAAATAATTGTGTATTATTATTTATATATTAAAAATTTGAATTGATTTTGAATAACTTGGAGAGTTATTAAAATGTGTGTGTTCATTATGAATATCATAATAATATTGTGATGAGTATATATTTTGAAGTAGTAAAACACTAAAAATGCTTGTAATAAATATAAACTATAAAAAATTAAATAGGTAATTGAAAAATAAAAATATCAAGAATGTATAATAATTAATAATTAAATAAATAGTTAATAATACATTATTAAATAAATATTGGAAATAACATCAGAATTGTTATGTCATATAGTCATATAGTTAACTTAAAATAATTAATACACTATCAAAATTACTCGTAATACAAAATTTGAATTTAAATTCTATTATTTAATAACGATAGATACCCATTTGTTTATTTATTTTTACTTCGTGAAAAAATAATGTTTTCAAAACCAATTTCAACAAATAGAAATAATTTCATTTTAATATTTTTATACTCAAATGACTGTATGTATATTTTGTAATTATATGATATTACATTTATATTGAAACTAGTATTAAAAAATGAAGATTTGTAGGTACTTATTATAATATCGATATAAAAAATTGTGGAAACAATACTGCCATTTATTATACGAATTATACGAATGTTTATTTATTAATTATTCATAATAATTATATCTCAATTATAAGAAAGATGTTTTTTGGAAATTCAAACAAAATAAACAATAAGATTTTTCAACTTTATCTCAAACAGATAATGTTAAAATAGGACAAGTAATAACTATAAGGCTTAAAATATAATTTATTATAAACCTTAATATTAATATTTGTGTCTTATAACGAATGTCAGTATACATATACACAATATCGGAAGTGTTACGACGTTAATAGTAGGTAATACATTTATCTATATTAATTATATATTTATATCAGATAACGTGTGTCCAATTTTTTTATACAAAATTAATTTAAAAAATATTTATATAAAAATAACATCTAACTAATTTATGTTAAACTACAAAACAGTGAATATTATTTTAATATTCTTGTGAATTTGAAATATTTTACTATCAGTAATTGTAAAGTATACTTTCTGCAGGAAACAATTTTAAATCGCAAGCTGTGGTTAGACTCAGAAATCCTGAATTATATTTTAGGGTTTATTATTGACCGAAGTGACTGAAAACCGTCATCGAAACAAGTAAGCATATAATGCAAATTACTTTTTGTGGATCTAGGTTGTTGTTTTAGTTTTAAATTAAACAACATCTGACTACGTAATCGACGAGAAAGGCAATATTATGTGGACAACATTTTTGGAGGATTTCCTTTCGCAAATTAATCGAGTTTTGATTATCGCAAGTTTTCAGGATTCATTTTGAATATTTATCGGATTTCCATTGGATAAATATTTGCGTAAGAATGTTTTCTTCGCCGCTACCACTGCCAACGGTACGACCACCATTTCCGTGAGACGCCCGAAATAATTTTACATCGATTGCCGAGAGAAAAGTTTTTCGGAATCTTATTAATTCAACTACCCCTTGAGCGTCTGGTGTTGGTATGGAATGGGGATGGGAAAACTTTAAATTATCCTCGGGTTTTGCCCACGAATAAAATGTTTAAATCAGTTGTCCCAGACGTAAAGAAGAAGGGAATTTTGGAAAAAGGACGTTACAATAACTTCTAATATTAACGCAATATTATGGTTTATTTGTTGATGGTTTTTCTTCTTTTTTTTTTACATTAAATAACAGTTCAAATGAAATACTGTTTTCAAGGGAGGAAAATGCTGATTAAAATGAATTCCAGTAGAAACGATTTCGTGTCCTTAATAAATTATGTTTTTTATTTTTTATTACAACGTTCGTACAAATTAAGGTTTGTTATTACTAGGAAAATGAGAGGGAAAGAAAAAACAGAGTTTCATTATTTTTAGCTACATTGTTTAATAGTGATATAAATTTCCAAAGTCAGCGATTAATAATGATTTAAATATATATACAATTTACTATATATTATACTCAAATAATTGTGCTTTTTGTGTTTATAAATAACTAGGTATATATATATATATATGTATATAAACAATAACATATTAAAACATAGTTTTGTATAATTAATTTTGATAATGTATTTATTTTATTTTTTTAACTTGAATGTGAAGTTGTATATGTTTTTTTTATACCAACATTATTCTCTCTAATGATATGCACATATTTGATTAAATTTAAAAACATATAGAAGAATATACAAATTACAAACGCCAAATAAATTTAACACTGTATATTATTTTTAAATCTAAATGTTTTGCAATATGTGAGAAAATTGAATTAATTACAATTAAAATTAAAAATAGTTATATGCTTTATTGTTTTGAATAGATAAATAAGTAGCATTATTTATTTTTACTGTGATGATAATTACAATTTTTATTAGTATTACCTTCGTTTACGTCATGACGTGATTTAATTTTCTACACAAAAATTATGTTCAGCCGGTTGGTTCACATCCAGTGTAGTGTAATGACTTACGGCATGTACGTAAAATATTTCATAAATGCCTAGAATATTAAATAATTAATATTCTTAGATTTCAGCGAAAATTACTTTTGTCTAGATTTTATTTTAAATTCCCATTTGTATGATAAATTAAAATAATATTCTCTGAAATATAATAATGACTGCATGGCATAATAAATCCGACATATTACAATATGAATGTTTTGAATGACGAGGCATTTATTTTAATTAAGCTATATAAATATAAAACTAAATTATGTACCTATTAAAATAGTATGTAAGATAGAAATGATTAATATATGTGATAATATTACATTTTATTTTCGAAAAACAAATACAATTTACTCAGTTAAAAATAAATTTTAATTCACAGTGAAATAATTTATTTTATACTTGTTTTCTTACAATATTTTAGTAAAACAAACATTAGCTTGTTCTAAAAAAAATTGTCAGAAAGTTCGAAGTCATAATCACTAGATTAAAAATCAGTTTTACGACAATTTCACATAGTTTTTAATGATCAAAGAGGATACCAACATAAAACATATTTTCATTAAACGCTGTATATACGCACAGGATAAAAAATGCTATGCTTCCGGATTACGGAATAACTTGCTGTGTCACTCTACCAATACTCTAACTCTATTTCCGTGTCAAACATATCGTTGTCTCCGATATATTCAACAAGATATATTTCTACCCAATGTATCATATTTTGTAGTATTCAAATAGACATTTCACTAACATTTGTGCATCATTATACTTCAACGTTCTTTATTTTATACTAGTATGTAATATTTTAATATCGTAATATCATCCAATGGCTACAATTGTCACGTGTTTACTTAAATCAATTTATTTGTATAAATGCGTAGATTAGAAATATATTAAATAACGTATTCGGATTTTTTTTTTTTTTTTGAACATGCCTATTCAATTTATGAACTTAACAATATATTTTTCTCACGGCGGAATAGTTGATTTGATATTTGTTTTGATTCCAATATTTTATTTTATCAGATTGTTACTATTACAGGTAAAGTAACTTATATCACTAATTATATTTTGTAAGCGAATGACAAAAATTCATTTTTCTATTTCGCCCCACGATATATTATAAGTTTTCATGATATTAAAGTACATTATTAGAATAGCACGAGTAGTATTTATTCCCTAACCATTAATTAATGACAATATTATTATTATTTAGAGTGGATTGTTATACTATCAGGTAGGTTTTTTTTTTCGTAACATGTTGTCCACTATAAATGTAATTTATTATACGCAGTACACATGTAAGGTGATAATCATTCACATTATTTTTTTATTTTAACCGAAGACAATCGATAACATCGCGATGATATTATGCTAATATATATTATTACCACTGCTGGAATCTGATGATGCATAGTCTGTCTTTTTTTTTGTCCCAACTAAACTGAAATGAGTTTTCCATATTCAATAATCACTCTTTTCTCTTATTTTAGATGTTTGCATATTTAATTCATTTATTTTTACTATTATTATGATAGGCATGTGTTAAAAGCATAATGCTATTACCTGAAAAACACAACCTTATCTATAATTAACAAAATACGATGTTAATTTTCCATGAGTTCGTTGATTAAATTAGGTATTTTTGAACTCAAAATTAAATGATATAGTATCATATTCATATTGAAATTCAAAACTCCTCGAATATACTCAATGAGAATAACAGAAGCTATATCTTTAAATAACCCTCATTCATAAAAATAAACTGGATAACACGGAATTAAATTCCCAAAAAAATACTAAATAAATGCGTTATATTTTGATGATCCCCTATTCTTGTGTATATTTAAGTGTGAATAACAAGAATAGGGAAAAAACAGACAAAAATCCTTTTAAAATTGTCGAACACTACTACTGGCGAGGACAACACCCATCATTTAATGTTTAAATTATCATATTAAACGAATTATAATACATAATAGACAGGTATTGCTTGTTGGTATATATAATACCTACCTGTCTAATAAAATATCGTACGCTATGGTATTTTATGGACGAATTTTTACATGAAACACACACACATATTATATTTTATTTTATTTTATGTATATTATTGTATAATATAGCCAACGGTCGTAAAAGGTTGCGTAACACGCCTCGCATTTTGTTATGATGATAATAATGTCTCGAGACACGCGAATCCACTTACATTAACCGGCAGGAAACCGGTGTTCGCGTATTATACAGCCGAAAAGTTTTATATATTCCAATTGCCACGCCCGGTCGTTTTATTAAACGTAATTATTTTTTACGGTAGGTAGACATTATTATTATTATTATATTCCATATACCACCCCTCAAGATGTGAGCGCGCATCTCAACCACCCTTCCCCTTTACCTCTTACTACCATGATAATGATAACACCGTGGTAATAACAATAATAATAGGATGGTTTAGCCGTAGTAGTTGTACCTATAAGTATTAATGTATTTACCTCTCGAACCGTCGAAATAATATTATTTAATAATAATATGCCTCGGCGGGCGTCTTCGTTTCTCGTATATTATATGCGTATTATAATATTCTATAGGTAGGTACCTACGCGCGCACGCACACTGCAGCTTGCACCGACGAGATTTTACAAGTTTCACCATCACCCCCTCGAGTATAACTTACCATTAACGCACGCAGGAACATTCTCGGCAAAAACAGCTGAATTTAACGTAGGTGGGGTACTGCTGGTACTGGGTACATATTAGGTGTGTAGTGTACATAACAAACGCGTTTCGAGTAAACTTTTTCGGTTACTCGGCTGTTGAAAATTATTATGTTTACTATATAATGTGATTATTATAATATTATGATAGTGTACGGCACGCGTGTATTAAATTATACGGAGTAGCTGTAACTACAGAATTGGGTAGAGTCTTAGGTACAAATTTTATATATTGTATCTAGATACTTTTATGTTGTTGTTGTATTTTAAGCAAACAAAGATGGGTTTAGTTACAAAATAATATGAAGGTTATAACTATTTTTTTTTTTAAGATGAACGAAAAACGGTAAAATAATTACTATTCCATATACCTATTAAACATATTATCAGCACCAGCATAAATTTTAGATTTTGAGCGGAGAGATGAATATATCGGTATCACAATGATGTATGATTTTTTTATTTATTTTGTGTTTTGTGTCTGTCATTACCTTTTAGGGCATTAAAAACGCTTCGATTTTTCTTTATGAAAAGGAAGTGAATCTATTTAGAACGTATATACGTATATTCTGTGTTTATACCTCCATTAAATGGCGGTGGTGACAAAGTGCGTTTTTATTATTTTACACGTAGTGCAGTATTGCAGTATGAATGCAGTTACACGTTGGTCATCCCATTATAATATTGTTTTAACACTTATCAATACAAACCCCGAATGACGCTACGAAAAATAAACATCAAAATAAAATATAGTGATTTTTCTGTGTGGTTTGCCTGTATCTACAAAAATATTAAACAACATTTTAAAATATAATGCACACTAAGACTGTAATGCAATATAAATATAATTATAATTATAATATAATATAATTTCCTTCAAAATGAACATTTTTGGATACAATATATAATAATATAATCATTTTTGAAGTGTGTTATATCAAAATAAACTGAGTAATAATTTTTTATTCTTAAAGTTTTCTGACACATTATAGTATTCTAAACTGAATGGTAAGTAATGAAAGTAAGTAATATGAGTTCTAATGGAAAGTAACGAAAAGATTTAAACATTATTTAAATATAGTGTTATACTGGATGACGGGAGAGGTAAATCTACCTCATATCATAGCATAATACATTTTAAGTATACAGTTAGTCAGTAACTGAGTGTGTCTAAATAGTAAACCATATATGTATTATTTTAATATTATATCCCCTGCTTAAGTCAAGTCAATCAAAATTATAATAATTATTTATCGATAAAATTAATCTACTAGTTCGATGACCAACACGTTATTTAATTCCCTGAAGAGTTTATTCCACTCGTAATTTGTTTGGGCGGTTCTACACTGTATACAGTGTTCACACTCTTAAATATTGTAAATAATATTTCGTTATTTAATATTAAATTTGAATTTAAAATTTGTATAATGTAATTGTTGTTTTTGTTGATTACCAACGTTGTTTTAAGGCATCATGAAAACTTACTCATCCGAGCTTTCAGGATCTCAGTCCACCCTTTTGTATGCTTTAAGATTATTATCAATTTATGTCATATTCATATAAAATTATATAATGTACTTAAGGTAATCATTATTCATTGTGATTTAAATAAACTTTGACAATCACTCATCTTTTATTATGTCAATGTGGTTAATATGCTCTGCACATGGATGTCATGATCATAAACAAATAATAAATTATATAGCTGGTGAAAGTTTGAAGTATCTATTTGTCAATTTGACATATTATTGTTCAAATTTAATTTAAATCTTAAATTGAATAAAATTATTTTTCAATCAGAAAAATACATGGTGTTTGTCATAGTGTAATATATTTTAAGGAGGATCACATACATTTCTACATATAAATAAGTAATTCGTATCATTGTCAAACAAAATGATCAATGAAGATGGCAAACCAACGTTTCTAAATATCATACTCTGATATAAAACGAAGTTAAAACATTGCTGCTATATAGACACACGATAAAATCCTATTCATGGTTGTTATGTACACTTGAAATACATAATACAAGCAAAAAATGTACAAAATATGTCCAAAAACATCATTATATTCCTAAAAAATGTAAAAAAATATGCTCAAACTGCTCAAAGATATCTAATCTGCTATGAAATGGTATATAATATTTGTTAAAACTGTAAAAATCTTAAAATAAAAATAAAATGGATGAATAATTTAAATAAAAAATTGATGTGTATGTATTCGTCTTCTTTTATTATTGATTCATCTAAAAAATTAAATTATTATTATTATTTATTTTTATTTTTTTGTTAATGTGAAATGTATTTATAGTTACACTTACTGAAATGTGCATTATACTGAATAATTATTATTTTTGAAATATTTTCAAAGTGCATGGAGCGTCGTCTATATGTAAAAAATGATTATATTTGGAAAAACTTCGCTCTCTATAAATCATCTATCGATGTGATAGATGCGTGCTTAAAACAAGTTAAACTATAAGGTGTTAAGTTTTCTTCTGTCTTAGAAGTATTATCTCCAACATTTCAAATGTTTGAAGTCGTATACAGTATACCAAAACCTTTATTGTTTTGTAAAACTTTTTGAAATTTTTTAAACACAGCAACTACTCTGTCTTTTTGATTGCTATTTAGACTCGTTATACATATTTTACTATATTAATTGCATCAAATAAAGTCATACATGATTTTTCAAGACTTCTTATTACAGTGGCTAACAGCTTAAAATTAGATTTTATATAAATTAAACTCGAGTCTAGTGATTTTTATGACAAAACTTCTTTGTTTCAGACTTCATCATCTGTATCAAACTGTTCCATAAAATTGTGAATAATTTGTATGTTTTCAAAATAATATTTTACAGCATTTATCCAAGTCCCACAATGGGCGATAATTGATTGCGGAGGTATGGATATATTTGGCGATATATTTCTAAATATTTCGATCCAACTAGGATATTTAAAAAATACTTTTTTATATTATAGATATAAATAGGGGGGGGGGGGGGTAAAATTATCCTAGGATAACTTTACCGGGGGTAAAAATATACTAGGTTATTTTTACCGGGGGTAAAATAAAATAAACCTAGGATATTTATACCCCCGGTAAAATTTTATGGGGGGAAAAATTATCCTAGGTTAATTTTACCCCCGGTAAAAATATACTAGGATATTATTAACCCCCCCTGGTAAAAATGTATTTTTAAAGGGGGGTACTAATATCCTAGTATATAATTAATGATCTGTTAAAAATATACTAGAATATATTTACCTCCCATTGAATTTTTGTAGTAGATTATTTTTACCCCCCGGTAAAAATGTGTTTTTAAGGGGGGGTAAAAATATCCTAGAATATAATCAACGAACCGTATGTAGTTCAAAAATAGTTCGTCATAGGTACTTGTAATTTGCATCAAATAGATATTTGTTATTTATTATACAATTTGCAAAATATTTGGCTCATTTTAAGCTATTTAGAATTATTTTTTTTCTTAGGTCTTTTTGCATAGTTGTATATAAGTATCTATATGTTTATGCTCAGTTAAAAAGTATGACAATTTAATACAAGATTGTCAAGATTCCACACAATTCAACACGTACTCGTTAAAGTATTTTAAAAATATACAAAATATAATATTATGTACTTTACCTACCAACAAATTTATTATTTTTTTTGTCAACGATTAAAGTAGTTTTGACCAAATAGTAGATTGATTTAGAGAAATAAATTATTAACATATTTTGCATTTTATCATTGTCTCATAATGAAAAGGTTTTAAAGTAATTTTCGTAATTTTTGTAATTGTTCATTGAATCATTTGTAAGTTAAAGGACATTGAATAATATTTTTACTGTAAATACTAAATCATAAAAAGTTTATGCAATATCCAGAAATTCAATTAACTTTAGTTTAGAATCAAAGTTTTTTTATCCAACTTTATTGTTAATTAAGTGTAATACCGTACATTTTATTTTGAATTGTATAGTTGTATTTTTATTCTTATCATAATATTAAGCGACAGTCACGAATATGTTGAAAATACTGTTTAATTTTTAATAAACAAATCAATATAATAATAAGAACACATTTTTATAGGGGGGGGGGGGGGGTTTAAAAATATCCTATATGAATTCACCAGGGAGGTAAATATATCCTAGTATAATTTAAATAAAGTTTAATTTATTCCAGTATATTTTTACCCTCCTGTAGAACAATTTTAACGGTGGGGGGGGGGGGTTAGGTTAGGTTAGGGGGGTGGGGGGGTAAAAATATCCCAGTATATTTTTACTCCCCTGTAGAACAATTTTACCGGGGGTAAAATTAACCTAGTATATTTTTACCGGGGGTAAATTTAACCTAGGATAATTTTACCCCCCCTTATAATTTTACCGGGGGTATAAATATACTAGGTTTTCTTTACCCCCAGTAAATATATCCTAGGTTAATTTTACCTAGGTAAAAATATCCGGGAGTAAAAATCACCTGTTACACCGGACTTTTGAGAAAAAATAAATATTTTATCAATTTTTAATAATTTACTCGTATTTGCAGTAAAATAATTAAACGAAATCAATTCATAACCGTAACATCTCGTATCAATGTATCATATTAGATGTTATTTAACATAAACCGATCGTTACAAAGTACTTGATCAGGAATGAAAATGCTAGGTTGGTACTTGGTATTGAAAAGTAATACAATTTATTAGCTTGTAGTTTTAAAAATGTTTGGAGACGTAAACCATTTTAATAGAATTTATTAGGTTATTTTACAATTATTATCAGTGAATCGACGTAAAGAATATATAAATGTGGTTTATAACGATTTTATCAAAACTTTTACCTACAATTTAAAGATATTTTGATTGAAAAACTTTCTTCTAAAATAATCTTAGACCGCTGTTAATGTGAATTTGGATTTATTTAACTGACTCGGATCAAATAGATGAAATTATTACTCATTGAATATAATTTATTGTACGAGTGCAAATATAATATCCTACAAAGTATGTATATGTTATATTAGTTATTAATATTAGGTATCAAATATTTGTTTTAAACTTTTAATAGTTGTTTTTACTGTTATTATCATAAAAATTAAAACAATAATATAGTCTTATACATTGGAGTTTTTTTTTTTTTTATTATTAATTATAAAGTTTTCCTGACAAAATCATCTAAACTTAGTTATATAAAGTACAATTTTTTTTTTTGGCTATTTATATAAAAGGTATTAACATAATATAATGTAATAATTAACTAGGTTGAAGATAAGCTACTTTAGGACATCATGGGGACGACCACGTTTTAGTCTTCAATTGATGGGGCTGACATTTAACCTGTAATGCTGTGGACCGCTTGCTTTGCGTAGATGACAGAAGAATCTTGCCGATAGGTCCTTAATGTAGTTCTTAATAGTTGGTAAATTGAAGTCGGTGTGCAGGGCATCGTTTCGCCACAAACCAAGGGGCATTTGAAATCACACGGAGGACTTTCGATTGTAAAACTTGGATTTTATTTATTTGGGTAGGTGCACATTGACCCCAGACAGGGACAGCGTATAGTAATAGAGGACGAATGATTTGTTTGTATAGTAGTAATGAGCACTTTCAGCTCAGTGATGTTTGCCGATTTATTAATGGGTATAAAATTTTTAAACGTTAGTATCCTTGTTGTACTTTAGAGGATATAATATGTGGGTTCCAGGTAAGTTTTTTGTCCAGAATGACTCCAAGATATTTAATGTTTTGTGACCATGGTATATTGTGTCCGTTGATTTTTAATGAATTATAATTAGTGGGTCTACGAAGTGAAAAAATGACTGCTGTGCTTTTGGTCGGATTGAGAACGATTTTCCATTTTTGCGCCCATATTTCTATTACGTCAAGATGAGTTTGGATGTTTACTATTACATTTTCGATTTTATCGGAAATAGAATAAATGACACTATCGTCCGCATATAAGGCTATTTCCGTGTTAGTTGTTGTAGGAAAATCTGATATGTAAAGGTTAAAAAGTATTGGAGATATTTTTGAGCCTTTTGGTACTCCTGCAATAATTTGTTTGACGTCTGAGTTTGTGCCAACTATTTGAACGGTGAAACTACGAGAGTGGAGAAAAGATTTGATGATGTTGAAGATTACAGTGGGTGTGTTAAGACATTTTAATTTATAAAGTAGTCCGTCATGCCAGACCTTGTCGAATACATTGGAGTAATAGACCTAAACAACAACTTCACTATATCAAAATATAAAATAGTCTTATAATGATATCATAATATTCACAATTCGCATAGATTAATAGTTGTTGAGCCAATATTATATTATTGTATAGGTAAATACGTCGAACTAATATTTTAGTATATTATTTATATTATAAATATTATATACTATATTATAATATTGTTTATTATTAGTATATAAACTTGTAATTTATCGTAACTTGTAGAATATATAAGATAAGATTTCTACCATATTATATACGAGTAATATAAATATTATATAAATTATATCCAGTTGTGTATAATTGTGTATTTCCTTAAAATTTCCGAGCAAAAACACTCAAATAACAAAACATATTTATAAAGTCATAAACAATGTACACTGCACTTGTATAATATTGACACTAGACATATTCACAATTTTCCTTAAGTAAATAATATGCTGACGATTCAGCTACCAGTCATCTGTCTCAAAATTTTTAAGTCAATATATAAGTGTATCGTGTACTACGTACAATGTACATAAAATATAGTATGATATTATGTCATATAAATATAATACGTAGTGTGCGCCGCCTGATGAATTTTCATCAAGCAATTTTTGCATACATTCTACTGAACCTAAACCGTTGGTGGAGAAACGAATTACGCTTGTAAGTCCTAGTAGTATTATTATTCCTATCTGCGTACGTGGTTCAGGTGTTTTACGTATTTTAATTATATTTTATCGTCGACACAGTGTACGAATGTGCAACGAAACTTCTTAAAGCCGTTTTATTCATATGATTTCATAACAAATCCAATATTAAGCCGTTCGTGATATTAAGGTCCTTCTAAAATTATTACGTCGAAATAATGGAGTACCTAGTGTGTACGACGCACGTATTTGCGTGTTACTATAACTATTAAACAATTATTTAGTTTGCAAAAACTAATTGTACATGTCAATGAAAATCGTATGACTGCACAGTTTGAATTTTTGAAATGTGCGAGTTCAGGCTATGACTGAAAAAAAACTATGTAGTTTAAGTAGTTACTCAGTTTTCCTATGTGTATAAACGAATAACTGAGTGTTTTAGACAAAATAATAATTTTAAATTTATATAATTTTGAATTAATATTATAAAATTACGCACCTAATACCTATGTTATAATACTAATCAAAAGGAGAACGCGATAAGATTTTAAATTAGACATATTGTAGAGTATAAGTCACTTATACCTAGTACTGAGTTGGCATAGGAACAAACTGTGTAGGAGCTAAAAGCTTCCTCCCTAAAAAATAAAAATTTTACGCCCCATCGGATTACATGAACAAATTTTACCCTCTCCCAAAATTCAACGACTATTTACGTCTTTGTACCTAGAATCTAGATAATATGATTGGATTCCAATATTACAAGAGAATACAGCATAAATAATTGTACATTTACAATCATATATATGATTACTATATACAACAGTTTAACTTAATGGCCATTAATGAAGCCCTTGATCAGTTTAATATACAGTAAGTTGTACGTTTAGTACTTTCATTTAAATATAATATTAAAACATAATATAATTTATAATAACTATTTATAAACAAAAATATCATACCATAATATTATAGTGAATGTAAGGACATATACGTTGAACGTTCGTGACGTGTACTCCCGATAAACTGCAGAATATTGTATGATGTAGAATAGGTATTGTGTCTTTACTAGTGTATACATATTTTTTATTTTTTATTTCATAAAAATGTTTGACCATGTATGTCGTTATTAAAATGTCATCTGAAAAATGTTTAATTCACGACCACATGCAAATTGTGTATCCTTAAAAAAAACCAACCTCATTTTATGAAAATTTATTAAATTAAGCAAAACACGATGATAAATGAACCGAATGATAAAGAAAAATGTGTTGAAAAAAACCAAAAATTTATTTGGGTGTTAAAAAAACCACTTATCAGGAAACCCTATATATATATATATAAACCCTATATACTTCAATAGGCTGCATGTCAACTATAGTTTACATTGGTTTTTTGTAAGATCCCCCATGTCAACAATAGTTGACATGCGGTCGTGAACGTGTTAAAAAATGAAACGTTCATTTTATATTTTATTGAGTCATATGAATTGTATCAATGTCTTTGGAAAATTAAATCAAAAGAATATAACAGATCTGACATATATTTTGGAGTGTATATCAAAAAAATATAGGATATTGATGAAAACGCAAATAGAAATGCTGTGACCGTGGTTAAGAAGATCCATATGAGGGCTTACGAATTTCCTCATAATAGTATTTTCTTTTTGTATGATATCGAAAACTAACGTCAATAGTGAACCATGTGTAACTTTATCAATACGAAGATATTTCCTGAAGTCATATGGTTTTTCAGATAATTCACCAATCAAATTTAAGTGTGAAGCGTGTTATTTTTTTAAAAGCAACCAATTCTTTAACCACTTTTTATTTATTTGTATTATCGTCAACTAATTTCTAAAGTATTAATTATTTTTTTTCACTTACACTGCGAGAATAGAAAGCTCCTGTTAAGTAACGGGAAGGTTTTTTCTGCAGTGTCAAATTATAATTGAATAAAAATTTGTGTCAATAACTGAACATCTATACTAAATATTTTACTCAGTTAATTTGCACAAACCGACTACTCAAAAATAAATAAAATTGGCTTCCATGATTCAACTGATCGTGTAAACTATTTTACAGTAACTATTAATTTTGAGGTTTAATCTTTTAAAATCGTTATGATAACCTATAATCTCAAATCTGTATACCTGTAGTAATGCCTAGAAAATATTATATTGTATTAGGTAGGTAATTAATTTAAAAAAATAAAATAAATGTAACCATTACAAACTGTAAATATGTATACATTTTTTAAATAATATTAATTATTTTAAAATGAAATATATTTTTAATAGGCTTTCCAAGTCAATTTTGAAAAATTAATAGTTAAATAATTTTATTTTTTTTTAATTGAGTCCTTGTACACAAACATTTTCTATTTGCTTACCTAAATCAGAGGTCGGCTACGATCAACTCTCGTAACGATTTTACGTGACCCTTGAGTAAAATTTATGATTTGTAGTAAAATATACATTATGCATAAATATCACGAACTAAGCTAATATGAACTGAAATTGTTGTTTGTTTGTAAATACCTTGTTAAATTAATTATACATCTAAAAATTATTATAAACTTAAATAAACTGCGTTAGATATGACTATACATATTTATTTAAAATGAAATAAAATAGATAGGTACCAATATATTCAAATATTATGGCCCGTAATTAATTCATATTTGTTTTTAAATACTATTGACATTAAAAATGTTGCAGACCCATAGTGAAGTATAGTGAATTATGCAGTGAAACATTTTGTAAAGTTTAATAGTTATCAACAATAATTTCAGAACTATAGGTACATTAAAAACTTTCTATAACGAATCTGAAGGAACCATATGATTTCTTTCGTTATTGAGAGTTTTCGTAATAGAGAGTAATTAATAGGTTTTAAATCAAACCAACCATTATAAGTTAACTTAATGCTATTTAGGTAATATAATTTTTCGTTGTAACGAGTTTCGTTATAAAGAGTTTTCACGGTATATAATTTACCATTAAACAACAATGATAATTATTCTAATTTAAAATTCTGAACTTATATATAATAACTTACATTGTTGTATTATAATTTTCACAGTGTTTTGATTTTATAATAAGGTTTCTGATAGTTAAATAAACTACGTGTTTTTCTTTAACAATATCTTCAATACTAACTAAAAATATTTTATTAAATAAATGATATTAACAAAACATACAAAAACAGCTAATATTCATAATTGCAAAGTCTAATATCAATACAAAAAAAAAGAAAATAATAATTAAATTAAGCATTTCAAAAAAGTTTTGAAAATGTTTTTTATCGAACAAAGGTGGTCGAAAAGTCACAAAAGTTAAAATTATGACGAATGTCATTAATGTTAATTGTTTATGCTGAAATCAGTTACTTACAATATGGAAACCTGTATACAGCAGATTGTAATCCTTTAATTAGTATAAATGAACGAAAAGTTGTATTATTATTTATTACTATGATATTATGAATAAAGGGTATATCTGAGTCTATATAAGACTTTCTGAACAATTCGTTTACTTATTTTATGGTATAGTAATAATATTAAAGTCTTAAAAGTCATATACATACATAATTGCACATCTATAATATACAATACAATATACATATGTATCTGTATTATCATCGTACCACGATATTCTTGTCTTTATTGTAAAATAGTTTTTGTGAAATTTTCATAACGATAGCTTATAGTGTGGTTTTATAATATGTATTGTATTGCGTAAATATTATGTATAATGTATGTATTATATAAAATTTTTTTTTCTAAATTTTCACCATAAATAATGCGGTTGGTGTGATGAAAAAAAAGGGTAACAACATAGTAGTCGGACATCTTATCTGCATCTCATTTTTCATTCACGTGGCAAAAACCCGGAACCTAAACCTGCGGAACCCTGTCCATAGGGGCTTATCAAGAGACCGTGTCATGTGTATCCTAGATTACATCGCAGACGATGACGATGATGGTGACGCCACGAATACGAATACAACGATGACGTGGATGTGCTTATCATGGAAACACACAGCACAAACGTAGTACGATGTCATAATGGATAAACCAACGGAGGACCTACACGCATGCATCATCGTCAAGCAACTTTCACTAGAAAGCTACATTCGCTTCCCTTTAGAAAAAAACTATACGACTTCGCCTCCCCTCGAAAGTCACTTTCTCTATACTCTCCGAAAGCTACCTTCCTTACCTCGTAGAGCCACCTTCATCCCACTTGAGTGGCTTTCCACATTACGAATTACTACGGTGCTCCTGCCTCTCCACCATTACCCTATTTCCATAACTGGACAATTTTCTCTCCTCGAGTGACGTGGTGGCAACAATAACATATGTGGATTAACCCACGTCCTAGCTTTATAGTACCTATACCATAAGCCTCCCTGGCAGGGATTCACTGCGTGAGTTTTTATGCGATGCTCAAAGAAACACCAAGTCACGATCACAACGACGACGCGCAACGGCACGGCACGTGATACTTTGTGTTCTAAACGCCATGATATTATGAATTATTTACGAAGTTTAGCCAAACCTATTATATAAGAATATCACGATTGGCGAGAGATTTTATTTTTTGAGAGACTAACAGTATAGCTTCTTTCAACTTTTCATTAGACATATTTTGTAGATATTATACTTTGTATTTTTTTCTTATTTATACTATATGCAATTAAATCCGGCTCTCCTTAATTTGGTAAAGTTGAAACTTAACACACATATTCAAGTCAGGTTAACTTTCAACCTATTAAAATTTAATATTTTGTAATCATTCTCAGTTTGTGGAATTATTTACTTTTCAGTTTCTCCTCCTATTAACTATTCTTGAGAAACGAGATATTTGTAGAAATACAATTCAGGTAACATGATGTAGAATCTTGAAATTATTTTTATTTTTTTTTTATTTTTTTTTATTTTTTTTTATAGGTTAAGCATCAACTACATAGGTTATTAGCTTACATGTGTTAATTTCTACATTAAATGATTATATGCTATTGTACAATTCTATTTTTTTAAAGTATAAAATTATGCTATGAAAGTTTGAAAATGGAGTTGAAATTATTATACTCTACTTTAGTATTATGTCTATCTCTATATGTGTGCAAGTATAATTATTTAGATTAATTTAAATATAAATCATATTATTGATTAATTAAAAATATATATAATTTTCTAAGTTATATGTAACATAATATAATCACTAATAAATAATAATAATAATTTTTATTGTGTAATTGTAAAATCAAAAATAGAAAAAAAATGATATTGTATTAAACGCATAACTTTTATTTTTTTATTATTAATTACCTTGAGAAATATAACCAGTTGAATGCAGTTTAATGAATGTAACAGAAAATGTATTAAAATACGTATCTCTACATATCTATATCATACCTATCTATAGTTTGAGTACCTAAAAAATAATCCTAACAGCTTTCTGATATTATGTCAGGACGAAAATATTAAGTCAAAAACTCGAACAGAATATTTCAAGGAAGTCATTTCTCAACTCATTCGTTAAACAATATGAATTTAGACAATATTGTTTCGGTGCAAGTCTTGTGATGGATGACATGGTCTACGAACACTACTTCAGGCTGTACCCAATAGAATTTTAATGCACACAATTAATATTGACCACGCTCAGATGTGATCGCCATAAAACCCTGAGGTGTGTCAACCACTACCGTTTAATTAATTGCGTTTCGTTTAGATAGATAGCGTGTACCTAATAATAAGATATTAATCAGCCATCATCCGTCGTTTAGCCACACCCTTTGCTGCGGGCAGATAACAGTGACTTCCATCGCGTACACGCCATTGTTTCGAAACTTGTGCACTATGCAAAACAGTAGCAGCCTTCACTTTTTGGGTTATTAATCCCTCTTAGACCCGTCTGCGACCGCCCCTTATGTAATATAGGGTCCTTTTTTGCTGTCAGACGCTCGTCCTGCTGCACAGGACGAGCCATAATATTATAATGCATATAAATCCACCGCCGGGTGCGTGCCAAAACGTCGTAAACCGGATTAGACCTAAATTATTAGCGTCTTGTGTTGCAGGCAGAATTTAACACTTTAGCGAGGATGAAAAACAGAGTATTAATATAACTAATATTGTTATTATGACGACGATGCCGAGAACGGTAACGTTAACAAAACCATGGTAATAATGTTTTGGTCAGTCGTTTATCGTTTTTATGCGGCATAAATATTTATCTTAAATCTACTGAGATAATAATATGGCTTTTTTTTTACAACAGAATAATCTGCAATTAACTATTCATGTCTTCATAATATTTCAAGTGCAACTATACAACTGACAGTCATGTTAGGTTTTGAATATTTATAATTTTATTTATTATACACACTTCACATGTTTGAGCTTAAGTGAGCGATAGTAAGAATGTTAGTTGCCTATTGGGTTTATTATAGGCAGGGGTCGAAATTGAAAATTATGTAAATAAAAAGCTGTCACTTTTATAGTACCTAAATTTTTTTACCTACAGGTATATTAATTCTTTGTAAATCCATCTATTGTTCATTAAATTCTATAGATGTTTAAATTTTAAACCAAAACATATATGTATACAAAAAATTAAACGTAGGTATTCTACACATCATAATTTATTGTATATGCTATTTAATTTTGTCAGATTAAAATTCGGTTTCAAAGCACATTTTTTTTTTTTAACTTCTTTTTGACCACCTATCAAAGTCATAGGATATTATTAATGCATATTATAAGTAATTTATCACATGCACGTCATAAGCTATTCGACTTATTTATTTAATAAACTTAATACACTTTATTACTAATAAGTAAAATATACAATTTAATTTTAATTAATCCCATTGGAATTTAAATAGTAATACTTGTACCTATATAAACGTGTTACTTAAATATAGGTTACAATTTTAAATTTTATCATATTTTACATACCTAGGTGTAGCGTTTTCGTAGATAATTATAAAAACACATCGTATATGAAGGTACGTGAGACCATCATAGTGCATAATAAATGAAAAAGCATGGTAAATAAAATGTATCAGTCATGTTGGCGCATTGCCTAATTTAATGAATGTATAAAGAATATAGCATATGTGTAGTGCGCACTTACCTATACATAACGATTGGGTTAGATTATAATATAATAATACGACGTATACATTTATACTTGAAAAGGAATCCTTTTTTGAATTATAAAAGAGTAAGTCAAAGCTCGTTGATTTCGCATCTTGCATAAAATATAATATTATATCGCTGTTGGATTACGACCGGTCGAGTAAACGAGCATTCCAAGGTAATTCTAATGTCTCCTTCAGGAAGTTTCAACCAATGCGATTTCCGCCACAAAACTACGGCGAAAATCATTGAATTTTCGACGGATTTGTATAGACGAGGTAGATAGCAAATAAGAATATTATATCGCGTATGTCGTAGGTACCTATCTAGTATCTACTTCTATTTCGGCATAATAGGTACGGCGATCGAATGCCCTTGTTTCGTTCTCAACAACTCGCTAAAATATAGTGCAATTACAGTAGGGAGGGTAAGATGCAAAAGGTTAGCCTTTTCCCATGTTCAAATATAATTGATGTGGATCAAATTCACCCCTTATTTTTGTTTTAGGTCTAATCTGTATTATTTAAGTTAAATAATAGGTATTATATTAGACAAAATATCATTGATGTCTATTTGGTTTAAAGATGATATTCAACTATAGAAAGCATCTTAAACTAGCAAACATACAAAAAATCTAGACATTTCAAGCAATTTATTATTCCACCTAGTGAGTAAGGAAAGGTGTACGCTTATTATACTTCTCCAACTACTGAATTAGTATCCCCGAAAACTCTCCAAGATGATTAGCTAGCCAAAGGCGCTTAGACTCCTTAAACAATGATTGATACATAATAATAATAAATATTAAGTAAAAAAAAAATTGTTACCCCTGGGTGGCTTCTTTTTATCGGATATGTACATATTTTAATCATATATATATTCTATAGGTACCGTTCATTTGACAAAAAATTAACTCACAGATTTTGTATTTTAAATTAAAAAAAAAAAATAATAATAAATAATAATTTTATACATCTATATTTTATGGACGATTAAGCTTTAAATATCTGTATTATATCTACACATTATGGAGCAATGGATGAAGCTGTTTTTCACCAATATGGTATAAAAAGCACTTTTATATTAATATAATATTATCAAAGATGTACACTGTGGCAGGTGGACTAAAGTATAACTTACTGGCTATTGATAAGCTACTGCGAGTTTAATATTAAAATTTTATCGGTAAAACCTTAACATATTATTAATATAAAACCATAACTTGAGTATCCATTAGTAATATTGTATCTACAACCGTAAGCCAATGACCTAGCGGTTGAAGTATTATTCTCAACAAAAAATTAATAAAAAGAGAGTTTCATATAAATTTTGTTTATATCGTTTAAGTGTGTTAAAATGGGTATAACAAGCTTTCAAATATTTATTATCGTAGGTTTATATGGTTTGTAACCAGAATAATAATAATTATAATACTACCTAGATTATGTGGTTTTAGAAACATAGTCATGGGGGCAAGCCTCTGACAGCTCTGTGGGGCATTCACAGTTTTATAGCTACCTACCCCATTTAGATTTCTAGTTGCGCGGTATAAACTTTAGGCCATTTTTCAAGAAATAATTATATCTAAGTGTTGTGAACGATTGCGGGTACCACTCCTCGGTTATGAGATGTACGACGGGACCCCAAGACTGACCTGCTACGCGTTATTAAATGTGACGAGAGACGAATTCGCCGGAAATCGAAATGACGTTTTTGTTGGCGGTCGGCCCACTGTCATTATTGTTTTTCACTTCTCCACTTCTTAATTTCACGTCGTCCCCTATTTTCGTAGCCACCGACGATCCGAGCCGCCCTCGGCAATTTACCAGCCGTCCGCTCCGATTACCGATAAGATGAGGAATTTAATTAAATTTGACACTTTCACACAGCAATATACACTGCAACGTATAATATATACGCCACGTCGTCGACCATTTCACGTTTAGTAATCGGTACAGTTTTTTTTTTTTTTTTAAACATGTTTATCACTTGTCATCCGTCCTTAGCTATAATACCCGGCCCCTTAGCTACGGACTTTTTTAAAAAACATTTTTATAACCCATATTTTTCCTTTGTTAAAAATACTAGTAGGTACCCAAAGCGAAACTTTGCAGTACCAAAAATCATATTATATAGAGAAAATAAAATAATTATTAGGTATAGGTAAAACATTAAAGATATTTTTTCAAGAAATTCGATCTAAAAGTCACGGAGATTGCAGTTTATACTTGAATAAAGTAATGCTCGTTCTTTTTAAAATTAGGTAAGAAATAAAATATAATTTATATTTATATTATTAAATAATTTATATTGTAAATGCATACATAGTTGAATAAATTAATTGTTTGTAACCATATTAAAGTAATATCATTAGTCTAATGAGTCATTATATATTTGTAATGGTTATAACGATGACTTCTATATGATATTATGCATTTATACCCACTAACATACTAACATAAGTTTATTTGTTCAAAATTTACTTTTTTGGAAAATAATAAGACTTTTAATATCTTATAGTACTTTCGTTTTTGTTCTATAAATCTATTTGGTGAATCAAATGCCTGGTTTATGTTTATGCTTTCATTAATATTGAAATCCCACATTGGTCTATCATCGTCACCAAATGCTACCCAATCTGAAGTTTAAAAATAAACAACATAATTTCTTTAAATTAACTCATAGATACAAAACGATATAATTAAAAATACATTACAAATTACAATTGTTTTTATTTGTTTTTTGGATTTTTTGAAATATTATTCGAGAATTTTTTTTATAATTTGTGGGATTATTTTTATCGTTTTCATGATTCAGTAATATTAGATCAAAATAAAAATTTTTCAAACTTTGATAACCCGAAATGCCTTTCTGTACTCTACAACTCCCACATATAAGATCGCTCTTGGAGTACGGAGTTGTCGTCTGGTCTCCTTACACAATGAGTAACATGCAGAGGCTTGATTAGAGTCCAAAACCGCTTTCTAAGTTTCGCAGGACACAGCCTCAGTGTTACACACACTCTTCATGACTATAGTAGAATAAATGATTTGTTTAAATTCAAGTCACTTTCTGAGCGTCACATTATTTATAGTTGTTATTTTCTTCAATCACTGATTGATGGCAAGATAGACGCACCTCGTTTATTGGAACGACTGAGCATTCGCATCCCTGGTAATACCCGTAATAAAGATTTTTTTAATATACCTTTAGGCAGAAGCAATTTTGCAAAAAATGCACCTCTAATTAGAATGATGTCCATATTTAATAAAAAACAATAATTTCGTACCTAGACTCACACATCACATTAGCTTTTAATTTTAACACATACATTATATTATTACTATATTTACTTATATTTGTTTTAACCATAATACTTTGTTTTGTAATATCTTTATCCATACTGTATAAAAGCCGTCTGGCGTTAATTAGTATATATTATATATTATATATACAAATAAAATAAAATGTATTCTTTTTTAAAAAGTGATGTACGATAAAATAATAATATTTTAGATAGATACCTTAGAATTTATATTTTTGAAATGAAAATAATAATCTACTTAGGAAATATTAATATATTTTGCATTATAACATAGGTAATATAACTTAAAGACACAAAATTCTTATTAAATGAAATAAAACTGAAGATATACAATTAATATTAATATTAATATTTTCATTATTTTTAATTTATCTTGGGGTAAAATAAAAATTGTTAATATAAATTGTATCAATATATAGATAGATTTTATTATTTTATAATTAAAAATTATTAAAATGATTATCATAATATTCACTATGTAAGATTCCATTTTTTTTAACCGTGCATATCCCAATTTTAGTTGAGTTCCTTTTATTTTCATTTTCATATTAAATTATAATATTATATAGTATTAAATTATGTTAAATTTTCGTTTAAATGAAGAAAGATACAATACATTACTTTATTATTAAACCTCTCCCTACTCATAAACAGTTCGTGTAAACTCTTAATTTTTTACCGAGGAACTGAGGGACAAAATATTTTCATCAAAAAGAATTACAATTTTTGCTAGATATTTTTGTTTTGTAATATTTATTTAATAGCGCATAATACATGCACTGTATGTATGTATTGTTATTTTTAAAAAATATTTTAGGATAAAATAATATTGTATACTTGCACTACACATATGTGGAACATTTCATTTTGTTTATATATTATTTTTAATATTATATTTTTTTTTTATTTACCTAAAAAACAGTAAATTGTGTGATTATTTACATACTGAACAACACTCCGTTTGATAGCTGATCGCTAGAGGTTCGAGGATGATATAAACATTTACCTAAGGGTTTGTGTTTATTATTACGAGCGACTTATTTTTATACATTATATGAAGTTAACAATTCATCAATTGTAAATTAAACTATTTCATATTAATGTATACTAATATTATTAAATTATCCATAACCTTTGTTTGTCATGGTTTCATTAAAAAAAAAAAATGTTATTTTAAAATCTCTTATGTATAAAAATGATACCAACTACTCTCTAAAAGATAAAATAAAAAAACAAAAATAAAAATAAACACTTTTCAAAATTTTTAATTGTTTCAATTATTGAAAATTATGATAGGTTCGTCGGCCGGTTATGATAAATTTCGAAATTCATGAATACATGAATTTGCGGCCATATCTTCACTTTTTTTCAAATAGTATTGGGATTTAGGAGAGTATCATCAACCCGTGTTCTGAATTTGTGCTTTTACACGAGTATATTATGAGTAAATGTATTATTAATTATTATTATCCATCAATTTCTTTACACATTTCATCAATTTGAATTTTATTTACTAAAATAGTGTTATATTTATAAATACAATAATAATCTACAATATAAATAACAATATATCAGGCAACAGTTTTTATTTTTATAAGTTGATCTGAAATGTGTTTACAGTACATAATAGAAATATACGAGAGTATTTTTTTGAACTCAAGCATTATGTTCATGTAAATTTCTTATTACAATAGATATAATTTATGTTGATTTAATACCGATTATGTTTATGACATTGATGAATCTAAATAATTTGCATTATTATTATTCGATGGTATTTTAATATATTCGAACTCGGGAATAAGTTATTAAAAATGAGAAATTTTGTTGTCCTTAATGCGTTATTATATTTTACCGCCACTTATTGTTTTGAACCGTTATCGGTCTTATTTTTTGTTCGTGCCCCACGAAATACCTTTGAATGAATGAGTGTATTTGGACACGCCTCCATCAACTTCTGTTTCCTGTTAAAATACATTAATCTAGTTGAATCGGGTGACGGGGAACAGGAAATATTTTACTGCGGGATGGGGGTGGGGGTGGGCAGGAGAGTCAAATATCCGTACCCCTACTTATCTTGAAGTAATTTTGTACAAAGTATTCTACACGAAGAAAAATAAATTAGTAATAATTGAAATCCTTCATACACTTCTAACGCTTGATCATTATCATTTATTTACGAGACAACATGATTTATTTGAAATTGTTATTCCGGAAAGCTCGGTTATGCAAGTTAAATAATAATAATTGTTTCATAAATTATCTTTTCGGTAAATATTTTGTTTTTTTATATAAATATTTATTTATATATATATATACAGGGTGCCCCAAAGAGATCTGACATTCTGACAAATGAAATAACTTATGTTCTAATCAACATTTTTTAAACATTTCTTTTAAATATAATCCATAGACACGTCGACTTGCGCTACATTTTTAGAATAAATTTTTTATTTTTTAATACTGAAAATAAAAAAACTTAAAAATTTATAAATTTTTTTTTCGAAATATTCAATATACCTATTGGTATATATATATATATGTATATAAATATAGCCAATTAGTAAATTTTATTTTCAGAAAAATTTATATGGTAAAAACACTTATTTAAGTCAAAATGCTGATTTTTTACAATTTTTTTAAATATCAATATTTTCGTTAGGTAAATTATAGTAATAAATTTATAGTTTATACATCACATATTATTAAAATAAATACAATAAAAAAAATACTTAGATTTTAACATGCACTTATTTAAAAATGTTCTTATAAAATATTTTTAAAAAACTTTATTATTATTTGAAATTACAAGGTTTCTAACATAAACTAGATTGTAATTTTTCTTAACAAAAATATTGATATTTAAAAAAATTGTAAAACATCAGCCATTTGACTTACAAAAGAGTTTTTACCATATAATTTTTTCTAAAGATTAGATTTATAAATTGGCTATATTGAATATTTCAAAAAAAATTTTTATTAATTTATAAGTTTTTCATTTTCAGTATTAAAAAATAAAAAATGTAGCGCAAGTGTCTATGAATTATATTTAAAAGAAATTTCTTAAAAATATTGATTAGAACAAAAGTTATTTCATTTGTCAGAATGTCGAACTCTGTGGGACACCCTGTATATAATATATATATAGTTTATTTAAGGGCTTATGCCTGTTGATAATTATAAATAAATGTTTTTCAAGTGTGCAATAATGTATTTTATATTTTACGTGTATCTAGTAAGGAACAATAATTTAGAAAGAAAACTGTTATAAATGGAACGATAACAGCTAGTGATGTAATTTTTGTTTTTGTTTCAATTCTATTATTTAAAATTCCATATTACATTTAATTAAATTGTCATTCATCTCGTAATGATATTACTTTTTTACCATATGTAAGGAACTAAGGACCAAGAACCCTCACAAGATTTTTTCCCATGTGATGATAAAATGTGATTTGACATACACTTCATGCAATACACAATACTACTGGCTAATATAATGTTGGTAATGTAATCACGCTGACTTTCTCGCTGATTTCTTACTTAAAATCTGTATATACTCCCTAAATTTAATTAATTATACAAGTTGACTTATAATATACACAATGTACTATTGGTGTATTAAGATATAAAATGATTATATGTGGTTGTATGTAAATAAATTAACTATGTAAACGTACACCAGCATAACGGTACTAGTTACATTAAGATGGCTGTCAATTGTATTTACTACTGTAAAAAACATTTTATTTCTAAAATCGATCCATTTATAAAATTTATAACAATATATTAGTTGTACAAAACACTGAATCACTTTAGCATAAAAATTGTATATAAATTAGTATTAAACGTATTGTTTATATTTGTACGGTTAAACTAGAGCTCGAGGTTAAATAATCATTTATCAAAATGGTTATTATTTAGTCATTGTTCATATAATATTTTCAAAACAAATATGCTTGTTGTATTAAACGGCTTGTAGCCACTGGAAACTAACTAGGAACAAAATAAAAATGATTTGGCCATTCAGATTACTAAATGCAATTCGAGCTATATTATAGGTTATGGACAAATACAAATCTTCCTATTCTATGTAAATATTTTAAGTATAATTGTATAAAACTCAAAGCTAATGGCCTATGCTGCCGAAGCTGTAACGTTCAATAAAAAAAAAAAAAAAAAAAACAATAAGATCAAATACTCAGATAAGTACCAATTTTAAAAGTTTCATAACATAATACATAACATTCATCATTATAGTGTTTAAAATTATGTATACAGTTTTAGTAATTTTTATGATAATATTATTGCCAATTAAAGGAGATGCGATTGTGATTTTATTGTTTTATTTTTAGGCATGCAATCACAATTAATTTTAAGTAAAACAATGTATGTTCAAATTTGAAATAAAACTGAATGTAAATACATAAATCTCACTTTTAGATATTTAGTATACCCACCAAAGTGTATGAACGATTTCTGTGAATTAGATCAAATAACTTTTATATAAGCTATTAGCAAGTATTTACTTAAAACTAATTCGTCTCATTGTGAAGGTTGGTGTATATTCTCTGTGGCTTCATCTCATCGTCATAAATGTATGTGGATTTTTGTTGTATTTTATTTTCTTTAGTCTCTCACTTTAAAAGCTGTCTGGAGCTAACAATAGGATTTATGGGGGTTTATCAGATAACGCTGAGGACGATAGCCTTTTGAAAAGCGTGACCTGGAATACAATGGAGGGCTTTTGTTCAACCGCGGCTTTATGGTGCAAGTTTCTGTTCAATTTACTTAATAAATCGAAAATTTTTCTATACCTCCAAAATGCCCATATTACAATTTTATAATATAAACTCGATAATCGCATACAATTATCGCGGTATATTCTATATTTGATTTTTTTTCACACCAAACAGCTTTTACAGTTTATTATTATATTATGATTTTTATGTGCCCAGTGAAAATATTTTTTAATTGCTCGTAAAGATGAAATAATGAACTAATAATTATTTTGACAAAACTGTAATTGCGCATTTGGGCCTTGTGCCCGTTATATAATAATATTTATGAACATTGGAATAAAATATTATAAATCTGAAAATCTAAAGTTAAAATGTGACTGAAATGAATACATCTGTAGGCTATACATTTCCTCTTCAAACTGAAAAAAAAAACAATAAATAGTAATATTACATATTAATAGCTGGTTATATTATAAATCATAAATCAATAAAAAAAAATATGTATATAATATTTACACAACTATTCATTTTTCATTAATTTCAAACAGTTTACTCGCTTAGCTTGTCTACTACCCTATTTTTCATCAAAAAATCAAAAAATCTAAAGTTTAATAAATGCATGACATAAGAATAAAAATGTGATCATTATTAGTGATTATGCTTTATAAATAAGTTATTTGTCAAGGTGCAATCATAAAAGTGTGATGAGCGGATATGTATACTTACAAAAAGTGTCATAACTATTAACACATATATACTTACAAAAGAACAAAATTGAAATTTTAAATTCTGTTACATGTAATCCTGGTTTTTTAACCTCGTTTTTTCATCACATTTCAATTTTCGTTTTTGAAATGTTTGACTGTTTAAATAATATTATAATTCAGAAGTTGAAAACTCAAATATTATATTATTAACATAAAATATTAACTATTATCTCAGATAATTTATCAATTCGAAAATAATACTGTCAAATACAAACGTTACAGTAAATCCAAATTGTACACTCAGATATTTAAATACACTTAGAAAAGCACATGTGTGACGTCTACACTACGTAAATGGACGCTATTTTAAAACAATGATAATAATAATATGCAGAATTCGATACCAAATTACAAATCTTTATTTTCTTAATATAACTAATAAATTACCACCTTAACAATTTTGAAGCATACGTGAGCATCCATTTCTTAATATTAATTTATTAATTTCAACAAGTCTCAGAAAAATTATATTTCTGAACGTCTTAAAATGAAGTTTCCAATAAAACATATACTTAAACAACATACAAAATTAAGAAAACTTCCATTACAAATCAAATGGTGAAATAAGATGCACTAAGAAATTAAACTTTATTAAAACATTAAATTTCAATGACATGCAATTAAATGCTGATATTATGAACTTCAATAAAATACAATTAGTATATCACGTGAAAATAACTTATTACTTATGAATTTAATATTGTCATTTTACTTATGATTTTATATATTAAATATAGTATAGGGTACCATAATATATGTGTATATACCCCCAATAGTATGGGTAGCCTCAGACCACAACGAACAAAAGTCCCAACAGATAAAATTAATATTTTTAGTTATAAATTAAATTAAAATTAATGATAAATAATTTTATATGCATACGTTGCAGTGTATATAAAAGTGTGTAACATTTATTATAACCATAGCAAAGTAACATTATTATTTTGTCATTTTTATTTATTTTTTTGTTTATCATAATTAAATATATTTTTAAATGTTACCTAAGTCCTACATAATCATTGAATGTTTTAATACAATAAACATATTATATGTAACATAAATGCACCTATGCAAATAATATGTCCAGGAAATATGAGGATGTAACTGAATTATGGTATACTATGAATATATATTTACATATATATATATATATATAAATATATAATTTTTTAACTGGAATATAAGTAGCAACGACAATATGTACAAAAGAGAAAAAAATATTTTTGAATATATACGAGTATCTAGCTGTAATAACTAGATGATATTATTTTAAATTATTTATTAATTTCACTTAAATTACGTGTGTGAAGATTATTTACCCAATTTACTCTTTTCCTACAAAAGGTTACCGATTTAATATATTTAAAAAATATTAAAATATTAATTTTGATGTTTATGAATATTAGTTGTAGTAGATCAAAGATAAATTAATTGAATTTTTTGTAAGATTATTTTGTTGTCGGATCCGATAAATTAGATATTTTTTCTATAGAAATAATTGCTTGGAGCAATTTAAGAGTATATAATTTTAGAAATTAAAAAATTAAGATACCATTTATGTTAAGTGGTTTGATTTTAGGAGAATTACATTTGAGAAGATATTCTTTTGATAGCTTGCTTATCTGAGCGAGGCTTTGACCCGATGAGTATAATATTACTGTCATCTTTATCTATATTATTTACAAAATGTATCTTTTTGTTGGAAGTTTTAAACAACAAAAGATAACACAGAACAGCAATCCACACAAACATACTGAAATTAAACTTTAAAATAATTAATCTCCTTTTTCAATTTTTTTTCTTTCTATTTCTGGTGCAAAGCAAACAACAAAAGCCTATAACACTACTACTCCTATACTACTTGTATTAAATTTAACTCGTAATAATATAAATACTGAACACATAGCCTATAATTATGCTGATGGTTATTTTTATTATATATTTAAAAAAAGTGAATATAATTCTTGTAATTGACTTAACTCATACATTTTTTGTGTGGCATGTTTTTTGGTAATATATCTGATTGATTGTTTACATTTATACTAAAGATTTATTGTGAATGACGTATCCAATAATTAAAAATTTTAGGTTTTGGTGGGCAGTAATACAAATAGAATCCTTTTCTGGTGTAACATTACAAATACAGGAGTACCACTTAGAAGATAAACGAATGATTTTATGTTGACTTTTTCATGAAAAAGCAAGTGCATGATAAATACATAATATTTATATGTATTGGTTGTAATGGTTGTATAAAACTTATGATTTCTTATACAATATTAATAAGTAGTGATGAATATTTTAATTGTTCATTATTCCGAATAATGATTATGTATGAAAAAATAAATTAAAATATGTTTTTGTTCTATAAAATACGATGAAGAAGTTATAAATAATTTGAAATAGTTACAAAAATATAATAATAAAGTTAGAAGTGCATTTTAAATTTTTAATAACAATTAATGTTGTTCGTCTTTGTACTTCAGAGATAATGACAGGTAATATATATATATATATATATACACATCACACTAGTGTAAAACTTTTTAACCAAAATTCGTCTTGCTGTTTGTGACTTAAAGAAAATACTGAAAAATTTATAAATCTTTCGAAAATTATTTTTTTAGAACTTTGTTTTGCTTCTTATATTATTAAAACCAGAATCATACGGTCTCTAGGGTGATAATTTGGAGAAAAGTTTATAATGAGAACGAGACGCATAAAACGTGTGTAATATAACATCACCTTTATCCATAGTAACGCTGTTCTTAATTAATAAACTACCGACTGAAAGTTGTAATAAGAAATTTGTCTGGGGACCTACCAGCAAAATTTATAGTACTTAAGAGTAGTTTAGTAGTATAGCATTCTACATATTTAAGTTTTATGTTTAATTTAAATATATAAATATAAATATATTTATCTTCAAGGTGAGTACATTTTCAATAGTTAATTTGTATCCAAATATATAAATACAAGCATGATATAATATATATGAACCGAATGTTGTATTTTAAATATTATAATATTTTACGTTGGAAAATTAATTATATAATACCTAAGTGGAAATAATTAAAAAAGTTCAATAATAATACAAGTATCAAATAAATCAAAGTAAGTGTTACGTCATTTTTTTAAAATTTAATTAAAAAATTTAAATATAGAAACATGAACATTTTAATATTATAAACATTGTTTTAATTTATAATCAGTTATATGAAATCACTATAAGCTTTTTTCCCAAACAAATCATAAAAGTAAATATTAAAAAAATCATTATTTTACTATATTAACATTAACCCATTGTTTTCGTAGAATGAATATTTAAATATCATTTTATTTACTTTATAAAAAACAAATTATTTAGTCATTTCTACGTATAATAAATTATTAAATGTTATGTGCACATTTTTTAAATATTTAAACCTTAGTTTGTTTAGCGTTTAAGGAAATTATATATCAATATATTATATATGTACCTATTATAATTGTTTCAATAACGATTTATAACTATTAATTAATTTATATTAGTTTTAGAAGTTTCTAAGATTTTAACATAATATATAAATACTAAAATTACAGTAAATAAAATAGATTCAATTATTGTTAATGACTCATTCTTGTTAAAAAAAAATATTTATGATAAAGGCCAATAACCTTTGTTGTTGAGGCTCATTAAAAAAAAAAAAAAAATAGATTCAATATTCTAAAACAAAATTATTCATAAGTTTCAGATTTAAGAATATTAACTTTATTTTACAAATGAACTTAAGTAACCTCGCTATTATTAATTAGATTCCAGTTATATGAATGAATGTTTTTTTCTGAATTATTTCATCTTAATATAGTACTATATTAAAACTATATACTTCTCTGTTTTTAAGTATGCAATAGAGCTAAATGTGTATTAATGTATAAATTAGATATTTGTATCTTATTTTTATATTTTTTGTTTTTCTTTATAGGTTAGGTTAAACAAGATGAACCTACAAATATAGTTGGATAACTAACTGTCAATATGGATAATATTAAATTTTAGCATCAGAGAATCACATATTTTTTGAATTTAATTAAGAATACTTTAATTACTCTGAACCTTAATCTTATAATGAAAATGACAACTATGGTATACTATTATAACTACATTTTATAATATTTAGTGACTTAATGTAGGATTATAAAAAAATTAATTTTTGTTAAAACATTACAGATACAAATAATTTGTTTGTTTTTATTTGTTTAATAATAGTTATAAAGAACGTAATAATTAAATCCCATGTTTATAATTACTAATTTAACGATGTGGTAATGAACTAATAAACTCAGTAGTATAATATATTATTTTACTCCGAAAAACAACGAATGCATATTTTTGGTATAATCAAATATAGATTTCCATATAAAATTTTTTTTGGAGAGTTGACATATTTATTTTCATGTCACACATAAAAAAAATAATATTTATTTCAAAATGTAGGTGTTTTGTTTTTTTTTTTTCTAACCAACGAAAAATAGTAATTGGTGATAGAAAAAACTCTATTAACTAATCTACGGTTTTGGATATTTTTGAAACTTTATATATTTTTGCCTAAAATTATACCTATAAAGTATGAACATAATACTATGTTTATTATCACGGGGCCATTGGACTATAACTACGCTAATTGTGTGTTGAACTGCAGATCATTATGATCAAAACTCATCGGAAGAATTTACATCTATAATAATATTATTCTGTACAACGATATCAATAAAATGATTTGTCCCTTTACGAACAACTTATTATGATAATAATTTATTGAACTTTAGAATGACTATATAGATGCAGGTGGTGTTCTGAAATTACTTTTGTAGATGGTTTTAGCGGAATCAATAATGAAATTGAGATAAATCCATTTGATAATATTATTATTTTTTTAAAGTACCTTCTAAGAACAAGATTATAGAAAGTCTATTATAATATATTGTGGGGTGTTAAATATTGGCAACATGGTAAAAGTTATTACCAAGGAAAAATATAAAATGATAATAGGTAAATTAGATATTATCATATTTAATAACCTCACAACTTTCAAAATATGTTGAATAATGTCGTCTTAAAACCCAAAATCATCAATGTTTATCTCAAATGGCCTAATGAAAGTAGTTGTTCTTTAAAGTACAAAAAAAATTAACTAATAAAATAAAATAATTCTTGAGTCATCAGCAACAACTTTAGGTTTTTCCTGTTTATAGAATATTACTATACATATTACTAGCACTATGGTGTTTAACTTATATTTAACAAATTTTAATTTTTCGCCAGAAGGACTGTAGATAACAACTTCACCAGATCACGTGACTTTTGGATTCAAATCGTATGTCGTGTTATAACAAACAATATTTTTTTAATAGCTCGTTGATTTACCATACTATCTTAAATCGTAGTTTACATTTAAAAATTTTGTTATCAAAAGAAAAAGAAAAATTTAGAAATACAAGCAAGAATAAAATGAAACCTTAACTATAATTAAAATTGACAGCTGTGATGGACAGAATTCAAATCAGTTAGTGGAATAGTAACTCTTAAAATATCTAGTACCTTTTTTTAAATGGAATAACCTGAATTATTTTCATGCAGAGTAATACTTACATGAATTTGACTTTAGTACCTACTTTTAAGAGTTAAATTTTATAGTTTCCTCAATATTTTCTTATGGCTGAAAGGTGAAGAGGAAATTGCAAACAACCATCAAGAAAATTTTTAGGAATACTTATTATTTATTTTTAAAATTAGACGATTATTTATTATTTATCCTATTTCGAAAACGCATCGCCAGATGTTTACGCTGAAATGTATGAAACAAAATTAGTGACCAATATTCAACCTCTGATCAATATTTTTTTACTTCAGTTAAAAAAATATATATATATATGATTTATTAATATCATACAAATCACAATATTAATTAAC
This sequence comes from Diuraphis noxia, assembly GCF_037042655.1. Lineage (NCBI taxonomy): Eukaryota > Metazoa > Arthropoda > Insecta > Hemiptera > Aphididae > Diuraphis > Diuraphis noxia. Next base: position 76,140,852 of record NW_028301713.1, read on the forward strand.
GATCAATCATTTTAGTGCAACAAATGTTCTTTATTTATTTTATAAATATTTACTTACTGACTATACTACCTACATATTATACGAACAAATTATCACAGATATAGATATTAAATTATTTACAATTCATAAGTATTTACACATAATTTATTTTGAAGTTAAAAAGTTAAGTCTTTTAAACAACGGAAAAGGTTTATAAAACTTATAAAGTACATTTATATGTAAGTACACCTAACCAGTGGCGAAACTACCGTGGTCTTTGAGAAGCAATTGCTTCTCTATTTTTTTTTAAGGTTTGGTGGTGGGTGAGTGAGTGGATGTGTACATTTTAAGTTTGCTTATGGGTTATTTTAGGTTCGTTTCGCCACTGCACTTACCTATTATAAATTTTGGACGACGTCGCTTTTCCATATTTTCCAGTATAATAATGACAAAAGAGTTTATTCTAGGAGGTGAAATTTGTTTGAGCTTATATTTCATTCTTTTTTTTCACCGTTTCTTACACTTAATGGATATAATTATTATTTCGGCAATGTGCTCAAAGCACCAAATCTCTCCAAAAAGGTCTTATGGCATTAAAAAAAGTTTCCTAATTATAAACTTTTGCGTGTATAGGGTACTTTTTTCTTATCACGTCATATTGGCCTTTTCCAATTATAAATCATAATATTATGAAAACAATTTATTTATCTATTCACTAGTGTTATTTTTTTTCGTAACGCCATATAACTTATGCATGTTATCAGATGTCTTTAAATACGTCATGAAAATTATATTACTTTCCTCTGTCTAAGCCCCATTATATATTGTGTATGCGTTTATGCAATTAACTTACATTGTAAATTAATGTAAATTAATTTTGTAATTTTTAACAGGAGAATAAAATACTAAAAAACGAAAACGATTCGAGCATATTTACTAATTTTTAATTTACTCATAATGCATAACGAATTAACCAAAGTATACGTTATACTATTCAAACTTAAAGGCTTAACAGCTTACGTTTGAAAATATAAACTATTTCACGCATATTACAACACTTAAATAATTTAAAATACCAAATAATGCATATTTGTGAAAATATTTAGCGAACTGTATTATAATATTTTACAACCGAAAATCGCTCGCATAATTAACATAGAAATAGCTGTGTTTAACGCGTTGAAATAGGCTCTTTTAAAAAATATATTTGAATTACGAGCGCTTAAAATATTGAGTTTTTAGTATGTACGCCTATTGTTTTATATACAATAAAATATTTGCTAGGTTATTGCAATAAAAATGTATTGTGCGCAATGTGCATAAAAGTTAATAGGCTAAACGATGTATTAAGCACACACCATTCTTTGTTTGGATCCCGAAAATAATTAAGGAGATAAAAGCTTTTTTACTCATTAATATTGTTAAATATGTTATGTGTTCATTATTAATTATTTCTCTCTATATTTGTTGTATAATATGTTGCTTAGTTTATTATTATATTAAAGAAATAATAAATACAAATCATATATAACGTATCTCCGTTGTATTATTAAATCTTTCACAGATAATTAGTAAAAATCTCAAAATAAGATTGTAAATGAAGTTGACATTTTAACACCGTTGGCTAACATATTTATCTAACAAATATTAAAATATTAATACCATCGTAAGTTTAAATCAAATGTTTAAGCTTTGAAAAAAAAGTCATAATTAGCATAATATATGTTACAGAGTTTTTTAAATTTTATTTTGTGGAATAGGTAAATGGCATTCATAAATAACAAATTTTATGCATATTGTAATACCTACTACGTTTTATGTATTTTTTAAAATTTTTTTTTGTTAGATAAGCGAATATTTACAATAAGTAATAAGTATAAAACGATTAAAAGGCTTGATGGCATAATTGAAAGGGGCATAAAGAAATATTAAAATTATTAAAAATAAAAAATAATAATATCTACTAAATAAATATAATTTTAATATTTAAATATTTTTACGTTATTAATTTCTACCAGATTTCGAGTCGAACAATCAATCATTTTTTTTATATTTTCAAAAACTATCATTAACGAATAAAATAATAATTGTATATAGGTACTAGATTCATTAGTGAAGATAATGATAATATAATCTACATCAGTGTTAAAATATTGATATGATTAGTTATATGTACCTACATGCTAAAACATAAAATCTAACCTCCAAAAAATATTATATGAAATATATACTTTTATCAGTTACTTAACAATCATAATATATTTCCATGAATATAAAATAATTAAAATAATAACAAAAAAACATTGAATATTAATATTCATATCACTTTTTTTAAAGGAGAATTCAATTCAAACAAAATGTCTACCATTACAAATAAGAGTAGCTACTATTTATATCCGATTATCTGAAGGTAATGCTGTTGAAATGAATAATACAAACAACACGACGCATTTTTTTTTTTAAATATATAGATCAATAAGATATATAACTTATAATACTAACGGATCTAAACATAATATATCAAGAAGTAGTTCAAACCATTTGTTAGCTGTGTATTATATCCTTCACCTGTGTAAAAATGTTTATTAATCACTCTCAATAGCTACTGCTACTGCTGTCAAATGATTACTTAAATTGATAGAAAAAAGCATATTACAAGCCTAATAATCAATATGTTAATATAATTTGTTTGTTTATAAACTACTACTATTACTACTTTATAGTTATTAATTATTAAATATTATTATACTTTTGCGAATATTCGTCGTCAACAGAGTAAAATCACTTCTCGTACTACCCTAAGTACGCTAGAGGGCACTAGGTGTACTGTGTGTTTTTATCTGGGGTCACATTACCACTCTGAAATATAGAAAATGTATAATGAGCAAATTACATTATACCATTATCGTAATATCATATCAGTGTATGTATACAAAATATTCCTTTTTTATATCTATTAAATTTTTTTAATTTATATTTAGTATATACTGTTCATAGTCTCTGTCTTTGTTTTTTGTAGATAATCTGTGAGGTGCATAATTTGATTCCTACAATGTTTATTTAAATAAAACCATCGTAAAATAATACTAAATTTTTGAACACCCAAAAAATAAATAAAATATGCTATTCTGTAAAATGATAGAAATTGATATTGGCGGAAAAAATAATATAATATAACATCTGTTCTCAATAAACAATGGATGGTTATGCGGGGGGAGAGAGTCACTTAAAACTGCTTGGACTTACTGATTAGAAAAGTTCGAACAGTTATTTTATTGGTTCCGTCATGTGAACAAGCTTACACTAACCATGCTTCACATGCACGTGATCACATGTGTGTAAGTTCCCATATTTTAACTTTGTTATTGATGTACTATATTATGTTCTTAGATTTTCTACAGTCCTTTTAGCAAAACACCGTGAAACATGTTTGGTATTATAATAATATAGTATGTTTATATAATGCTTGTGTACGCATCGTATTAAATTTGCCAACTTGCTTATTGTATTATCACGATTTTCGTGGAATTATAAAGTTCTAGTGTATACTTTTTAATTGTTTAAATTAGATAAAGAGATTTTTATTTTAAATTTATGTTTGTTTCAAGCATCCACTCATTTTTGTTATATATCTTATAACAGTTCATATTTATATAAAAAAATATTTGTTAATGTATATAGTAATTAATCTTTTGAAGTTTAGAAGCTCTATTTGATTTGTTTTGATTTGTTTAGCATACACGATGAATAAAATTATTTCTATAGGTATAAAGATTATCATATTAACTTAAAATTAAAAAAAAAACGCACCAACAGTTATTTTATAATTAAATTAAAGAAACTGAAATTTATGAAAAGTGTAACTTAAAATATTATAATCAATATTATGAAAAAAGTAGATACGACTTGTGCGTGGTTCGAATTTGGCTGATAAGAGATGAATATAAAAAAAGAGGGTAAGTAACTGCACCCTGAGGCATACCATCTTAATTTTTTTTTATACAATCAACTATTTACAGTCATAACATCGTTAATAGCAAAACTCTTAAATATTATTTATTTAGATTTAGCTAAACAAGGCGTTCTGGTTAGGCAATATAGCTACATCCCTGTCATGGAAAATATTTAGCCACATTTTTTTAAGTGAAGTTTGCATCAAAGTAAGATATAAGACATGAATAAATAATCTAAAAAGTAAATAAGTAATAAGTACATTTTATAAAGGTAATTATAGCTTTATGATAACCCAAGATGATTAAAGTAGTCACGGTTTTGTTTCTATGCAATAATAATTATAATATAATTAAAACAATATTTTAATAAACAATAATGTATAAAGTGGTTTTATTAAAACCTATGCAAAACCTTATCATTAACTGTAAAGAATCTATAATAGGTAAAATTACATGATATACAATAAAATCATAAAATAAAACATTCATATTGGATTGAAGACATTAATAATACATTATAATATATTAAATAGGTACTAAGGATTATCTTAAACATAAAAACAATGTTTTATTTTTAGGAAAAGGACTACGTAAATTAGAGTTATATTCGGATTGTATATACAATGTCTTAATTGAATTGATAGATGCGAAAAACTGTTAAGACACTTGTTATAATGAAATGTAATTGTTGTAACTACCTAGTACCTTATCAATTTATTTCAGAATATACACATATATTTAATTTTAATTTCTAAATAAGATTATCATTCACACATCTGCAAACTTATATCTCTTAATTAATTGTTACCTTCTTTATCAAAAAATTCAATATTTTTTATCGCCTCAAGAAATGTTTAGAAAACGTCAATAAGGTGTAGTTGTTATCTACCAAACCCGGCGAGCGTTACACATATAATGTATTATATATATATATATATATATATATATATGTAACACGTGAGAGTATATTACTTAAAGTATTTTTTCATTCCTTCTAAACCTGGAACACGAGAAAACCTAATGGAATAGAACGAAAAGCGATAACCAGCTAGCTGTTAGCTGTTTATCGAATTTTCATCGAAACAATGTCTTACCGAAAACTTTATCCACTCGTTTTTCAAACGAACGTAGGATATCTCCTATGTATTTAAAAAATAGGCTCAATATTAAGATTAAAAAAAATGTTGAAAAAAGTTCAAATTTGATTTACTCGCCACGGATCTAAGGTACTATTGACCTTGACAGCTGATCTACTCTATTTCCTTTAACTCATATGAATACAATAGATGATGGTCTAAATATCTTAAAACTCCACAAAAAATCATTTATGAAAGATTTTTTTTGTTTTGATTTGGTTAGTGATTTGGTATTTATAATGATTCTAACTTATTAGTTAATTCGCAACGAAGGCAGCCCACTCAGCCGCTGCTCTGTCCAGGCTTATACTGATCATGGGTGGACCGGTTCAATGAAAGAGGAGACTGCTAGTGTCTGTTGTAGAAAGTTAGCTGTTTTATGCCGCTCCTGTCTGGATCTTCGCCATCACAGATGTCGCCAGAACCAGAGCGATCTTGATCCGTCCACAGAGGACTGCCGCCATGAGAGTGATCCGGTCCTACCGAACCATGTTTAACCAGGACACTCTGGTTCTAGCCTGCATGCCACCCACCGATCTGCTTGGATTGTAGAGGCACAGTATCAGGTACCAACTGCGCGCTATATTGGAGCCCGGCGAACAACGACTTTCTAAAGCAACCGCGAAACGTGAGGCGAGAAACGCTACGATCGGTGCCTGGCAGGCTAGATGGCAAGCAACCACGAAAGCGACATGGATGCGCTGCGTCATCGCTGACTTGGGAAAATGGCTAAGAAGGACCGTCCCGTGGGTGCCTCTGACGTTTCACATGACACAGGCACTCACGGACAATGGTTGTTTCCAGTGGTACCTCCATTGTATAAACAAATGCCGCCAGCCCGCGTTTCTGGCAGTGTGCAGATGACTCCGACACCACCGAACACACGTTATTCCAGTGCGTCTACTGGAAAGGATTCCGGGAAGCACTAACCTCACGGTTAGGTCGTCGTCCGAGCACCATCGACGTGCCCGACATGATCTGCGGTCCAGTGTTTGAAACTCTGGCGCCGGATCCAACCGAGAAGCAAGCCGCTCTTAAAGAAGCGGAGGAATTTTCAAAATTTTTTATCGAATGGTGGAAAACATCCTTACTGCAAAGGAGGATGAGGCACGACGTCGTCAGGCTGCAGAAAGACCTCCGGATTCACCAAACTAATGATTGCGTAGTTAAGTTTCTTAAAAATGTAGCCGGAGGCAAGTTCTCGAGTATTATTGTAGGTACATAACTACCTATTGTAATAGCTATTGAACGGGAGATTGGCCCGCCGCAGATACGTAAATGTGTAATTGGTTATTAATTATTATCAATAAACGATGACGGCCGGAGCAGAAATACTGGCATCATGGTTCCTCCTCCGGTTCTCGATACTAACGAAAAAAAAACTTTTTAGTTAATAAGATTTTGATATTCTTGAGAAATGAAAAGCGTGCAGCAAATTTTAGGTAGGACAACTCACATAATTTTACTATGCTTTACTGTTTTCAGTACAGAAGTGCTATGTATAATAGAAGTTTGTATCCATTCAGGTTTTTCATAAAAATAAATTTCCAATAAAATAAAATTATTGTAATAAACTAATAAATACTATTATTTTTATATGTAAATTAAATAATATTATGCTCAGATTAATTTAAAGTTTGTTAACGATTATGGTATGATTATAATTTTAACGTTCACTTAGAGAAATAAACTACTGATAAAGGTAGGTAAGTTAAAACTTTTAAAATTTTACTTTTGTTGAATATTGTAGAAGTTATAAAAACTGGTTATTATAATGATATTTTCAACTTATTTCACTCAAATCAAAAAATGAGATAGGTATGTTCACATTGTACAAAAAAAAAAAAAAAAAAACAATAAATTTACTATTACATTTTTATTTTTATTTTACTTTCGTAAAAAATGTTGAAAAACAAAATATTTATTTAGATGTCAATTTCATCACAAAAAAAACACGCGAATAGCAAATTAAAAATATAGGTACCTTTTAAGTTTATATTGGTGGTTGTATAAGGTTTATTTTCCTTAAATGTTATAATATTGTTTTATTTTAAACAAATATATAAATAAATACCTAACCTAACCTAACCTTATATTATATTTTATCTTATTTTTCCATGATAATATGTTTATTGGTTAATTACTTAAATTGTTAATTATAAAATCATTTTTGTATTAAGATCTTCACTGACCACGCTCTTAAAAAAGTTTTTTAGACTTTTTTAAATATTTTAAACTTTTTTCTCCGTAAAAACAATCATCATACTTTAAGGAATATTATAAAAAAAGAATTAGTGAAATCGGTTCAGCTGCTCTCGAGATTATCGGTTAGCTATACATTCAGCGATTCATTTTCATTTTATGTATATATAATATATATATATATATAAAATTAAAATGAACAGTTAGATTTTTGTTTATTTACTGTTTATCAACTGTACATGTCTTATTTTCTTATTGTTATGTATATGTTACTGTAACTCAACGCCATTACAATTTATAAATTTTAATTTATTTAGTAATATGATATCAGTGTTATCCATATACACAATATTTGGCATAACATTAATTGGAACTGCAATGCCTACCTCCATGTATAATATAACCATATGGGTGAATTTTGATTGGATAGTAATTTCGTTGATATTAAAAACGACTATGGTTTAACTTATTGAACCAATTATTATTATTATTATTATTATTTAAATTTTTTAGTGCATTGACATCCTTCGCGTACTTTCTTTGACCACAATATCCTGTTGCTGGTCATTAGTGAAGTCTCTCGACTGTATCATCAAATACATTGCATCAACATTTATGATCCCACGTATTATATTATCGTAAAAAATATTATACTCAATAACCAAAACCGTTCGTGATTCATAGCCTTAAACATATTAAATCCGACACATAACAGACATCATATTAATGGCTAACATATTGTACAGTTTTTTTTATGGATACGCATTGTATTAGTATAGATACATTATAGCGCATTTCATATTCCACGAAAACCTCATTCATAATAAATAATAATCATGATTACAGAACTGGCTGAACACTTGAAAGTTTTGATAAACTTTCCACACATACGCAACCCTTGGGGGTATTTGTTTGTAGCAGTCAAGATTGCTACTAATGCCAGACTAGTTTCCAGACATTAAGACTTACTATATAGTAATTACTTTGACTTACTTTCTTGATACAGTGACATATTGTTATACCTAGAGTCCTACGAGTATAACAAAATTATTATCTTAAAATTAATTCGAGTATCTGTAAGACAGTTGTTTATTCATCATAGTTACATTTAAATATAAAATAAACATTTATATGCATGAAGTTATCATTAAAAATAAAAAATTGATTACGTTAGTTTTTCAGTAAATACTATTTGGATGATCAGATTTTTAAATTTTAATTCGTTATCAAACTTATATACGCTGTGTCGTTGTCATATTATTATGACTATATTATATATTATGTTTAAATCTAATTTTAAGATATTATATATTGGGATCGTCAATTAATATAAGTAGAATATATTTTACATACCGTTAACGTTTGAAGAAACGATTAAAAATCTTTGATATTAGTATATTCATACTATAACAACTATACAATATAGACAATATACAATGAGAATAAATTGTCACTAAAAGGTTAATTAATATTATACTGTAATATTATCATTCCCGACACCAAAAAATTTGGAGGCTTCGACTGGAAATGCTTCAACATTAAATATTAGTATTAATATCGGTGTGTTAACTATGGTAATATTTTAAAATTAGATTTTAATTGGTTTTTAACAGTATTTTTTTTTAATTTTATAATTTGAAATACAATATAATCTGTTAAACTTCACAAAATAAGTATATATGATATTATAATAGTAGCATGAATATTTTGAATTAAGAGATCACCCATTGGTGACACTTTTCTGGGAATTAGTGTTGTCTAGAGTCTAGAACTTGGTTGTTTTTTATTTTTTATTTTTTTTTATTAATTAAAGGCTTCAAATACAAATGTTTATTAGCCTACAATGGTTTACATGTTTAATTTATAATATAATGGAGATTTGATAGTTGTGATGTGCTGTATTTGGTTCTTGTCTTATATGTTGGTTGTAAGGTTGGCCATCTTGATGAAGTTTACTATGTGTTTTTCTTGTCCTGGTCCGAGTGCGTCTTTGAGTGAGGAGGTGTTTATGTTTGCTTTTGATCTGGCGTTATGGTAAGTGGGGCATTCTAGGAATATATGTTTAACGGTGAGTTCGCAGTTGCATGTTTCACACCTGAGTTTGAGCTCTCTACGCATAAGATAGGAGTGGGTGATTCTAGTATGTCCGATGCGTACTCTGGCGATCATGGTCTCTTCATGTCCTGTAAGCTTGACTGGAGGGTCCGGCCATTTTTTGGTTAATGGATTTTTTTATATATAACAAGTCAAATCACCAGTTCTTTTTTAGACGACACCTGGGGTTTCCCGGTATGTTTTGAGTGTCCTACTATACATCAAATAAAACGTTAAAATTATTACACAATTCTTGAAATTTTGCACGCAATTGAGTTTGTATTTAAAAATTTCTTTTCAAGTTAATCTTATAATAATCAGTGGAATTCCAATTTACAATATTTATGAAATTATGTATTAAAAATTCGTTATAGCTCCACCGTCATTGTGGATAAAATTTTAATATTATGTTTTCATTCAAAAATTAACCTTTTAATCATTTAATGGATTCAACGGTTATGATACAATTTATAACATTATATTTAGTTGCATAGAAATTATATATACAATATTCTAAAATCATCAAAAGAACTATTTTTGTTTGAATTATTATATGTTTTTATTAGTTATTAAAACAACACTTAGAATAATTATATCCCAAAGTTAAAATATTACAACAAACAGTTGTAGCGTACTTCATAATGTTTTTTTTTCTCTATAAATCAGAACATTTTTGAAAACCAAATACATAAAATCTGTTATGGAAATTTGAACACAATAAGTTTTATAATTTTTTTTTTCATATATCAATATATTTTCTATTAGAAATATTTCACCAACTCGATTTTGTTATTTACATATTTATTAAATATGAACAATTTCTATAAATACCTTTTAAAAGTTTTACTTTTATAAGTTGGTGAATTTTTCTCGGGACAGAGTTTCAACTTTGAAAATTGAATTTTAAATGGACTCAAAAATAGTTTTTCAATTTTCCTGCAATTTTATTAAATTTGAAATTTATTTTACATTTTAGTTTTTATCTTAATTATAATCATTTAAATTTATCTACTGCTCCTAAACCTATTTTGAAGATGTTGATAAGGAGTAATATGTCAACAAAAATTATTTTTTAATAATTTGCATACCTCATTGCTATGTAAAATGCTGATATATTTTTTTTTATTCAAAGATGAGAACATTTTTAAGTAAAACCAAAGTCCGAATTTTCATTTTATTTTAAAAAAGTGCTAGAAAATTCTTAGCAAAATATCAGATATTGATATTATTTAAATGTATATTTTATCTTCTATAATTATTGAAATATTGAAAATCAAGCTTTGGTCGGACATGTAAAATATTCTCTTCTTTTAAATAAAAAATAAAAATAGAGTGATATTTGGCAATTCTATAGAGTGTGAGAGATTTTTCTGTAAGATACCTTTTTGTACTAAAAACGTAGCAGCTTCCACGTCCTATATATTAACTCCTTTAAAATTCAATACATCAATTTGACATCACCTAATATTATAAGCAATTAGTAATGTATAAAATAAAAATTGGTTATTCAATTAATATTCCATTAAAATGCTACGTTTTATAACTAATATATTATTTATTTAACATATTTTATATTTATATATATATATATATATATATATAATAATTTTAATTAGGCTATTAATTATTAAGAACCGCATTTATTTTTAAATGTGAGGTGCAAAATATGACTTGATGTTGCATTATAAGTATAAATTGAAACTTGTAAAATGTGAACAATAAATTAATCTTTTATAATATGTTTTTAAAAATATTTAAAATAATAAAAATACATTATAATAATTACATTATAAATAGTTTTCGTATCTTTGTAATATATAAATTATGCAATAAATAATGTTTAAATACAAAATTGTTGCATTTATTAATTAAATATATTTAACTTTTATAAATTTTTTTGAGTGTATTATTTAATATAATAGGTTCTAAAGTTCTATTTATAAATGTAGTAATGATGCTAATGAATTTATTTTGAAATTCAATTTTTTCAGATGTTTATTATTCAATGAATTATTTAATATTTTGTCAATAAAAGTACATTTCAGTTCAAAAAAATTACAAAAGTAAATTAATTTAAAATTGTCATCATGTGGATTTAACGTTGGTGGTTCGATTATCGACAATCGATGGTCAATGTAATAAGAAACAAATATACTAATTGAAATCATAGGTAAAATTATCTTTCTAGTGTAGTGGTTTATTTTTTCGTTACTTAATCAAAATCATCATCTAAAAATACAAGTTTTCATATTTTTACAGTATTGTTTTGAAATAGGTACTTTACTGTAATACTGTACTCGTATACACTGCAAATTCTTTTTTTTTTTTACATTTTTACTTGTATTTTTTTCTCGTACTGTTATTGGCTAAGCACTTAAAGTACAAATACATTAATAGGATATACATAAATTACGTTTATGAAAATAAACGAATACAATTTAAATTGTCAACGTAATACGCTGTACACCCTTTTGACATGCAACTTGCATGCTAATTTTTATTCAGTAAGTAACGATCAAAAATTTCAGTCATGGTTAGTTATTCACTACTTATGTAATTTCAGGATAAACACTACACAACTTAAAGCAACTAACGTAATGCAATTTTATAAAATGTATCGTAATAGCATTAAAAGTTATGCAATTAATTTAATTAATCAATTTAATTGATATACAAAATCAATTGTTTGTAACATTATTAAGCTTTCATGTATTTAATTAATTTGGCCGAACTCTTATTAATACAGAAGTAAGTCGAAGTAATATAGACCCAAATAAAATAATGTCATCATACATTTTCAACTATATTTTTGTGTAAGAAACTAATTCAACATTTAGTTTCAGCATACTGATCTAAATTAATTTTATAAAATAAAAACGGGATATTATCCTTGTGAACACTGATACGACCAAACGTGTTGCTAGTACATGTATAATATGTACGCTGTAGATTCTAAACAGTTCCAGGCAAAGCCTTCAAAGGTTCTTTGTAATCCTAACGGAAATGATATATTGTGATTCCAGTGTGTATATATACATAATATTACACACACACACACACACATATATATATATATATATATAAATATTATAAGTTTAGTCTCCCCGTGCAGTGAACCGTTAGTGTACAATGATAATTTTCATTTCAAAGCCACATACATATGTGTATTATATGTAATATGTATATGTATATAAATATATCTATCTAATACACAATATTACTCGTCTGGATATTATTTTAGGGCTTGTTACTGAATAATGCACTGACAATTACTACTAAAGTAAAGTGACTACTGCACACACTAGTGTCTAACTAGTGTCTACCATATTATAATACGTTCTTGGAGACGCAGCTGATGCAAATCATATAATATTGTAAATTGTAATAGATGAATGTAACTTTAAATCTTATTATCAACGCGAATTAGTTTCTCATCACACGTGTTCTTACGAAGAAAGAATTTATTGTAGCATTGATGAAGTCCGTAGTAATAGATATAGCATAGATTATTAGACGCATACCCTAAGTGCTTATTTTTATGGCTAAACTGCTTTTTGGTTGTTTCGCGTATAAATGCATTTAAATATTATGTATATAATAATATGTACCAATCAATACAATCGAATGTAATAATGTATTTTGGTACCATATAAAATATGATATATACATTCATCATATAATTATATTATGTTCCGAATTCAAACCAGGTCTTAGGTAGGTACTTACTTAGCAAATACTCGTATTATACAATATATAAGTACTTTTAAGGTGTATTATTTTTTAATTATGGTAACTCTATGCTGAAAATATTACTGCAGTGATGTCGAATTCTATCTCCGATATACAGGTGATTCACTATTCATATTTATCCCCATTTATTCATTTGATAGTGAATTAATTAGAATTTTTATTTTCGAATTTTTAAATATACTCATCAAAATTCATTTTTTTCATTTTTTTTTTCATACTAGGTACTTATGAGGAGTGGTTTATGATGATACAAATTTCTGTTTTCACTTTAAATTATAAGGTGGATAGATTTTTTCAGAAATCTTCATATAACTAATTAGAAATAACAATTAAATAGTCTCTTAATTATTAATATGTAAATGATAGTACTCGTTAAAAATAATTTTACAAAAATATTGTGTATAGTAGGTATTTATGATACTTGGACATTTTTTACGTATTATTTATATTGATAGATTAACATAATTCACTAAATGACCATAGCCTTCATATATTACAAGTCCTTTTTCATGGACATATTATCAATAATACACAAAGTTATAAAAACTCGAAAATTACTCGTTTTAATTTTAAATGAAGTGCATAAGATTTTACTAAAATATCATCTGCTAAATAATTTACAGTAGCAAAGAGAGGTTCTTAATTGAAAACAGAAATTTTTATTTCCACAAGACACTCTTCGAATTGTACATTACTTCTCAAGAATTTAAAAAAATATAGAATTAAGATGTTTAAAAATTATAAAGTTCAATTTTGTAGAATTACATTATTGGAAAAAAAAACAGCTGAGCATATTATAGTGAATTACACCCAGTATATGTACAAAGATATATATATATTTTTTTTGTGAAAATATTTACAACATAAACAATATAAAGCAATAAGTAAATTTGATTAAATTATTTTATAATTTCTGATAATATCATATTATACCAATAACCAATTCTAATTTTATGTAGTAGGTACGTTAAACATTCCACAAAACGATGTTTTTGTAATTTATGAACCCAATAATGTAAACTATAGTATGCAACTTTCATTTTTCATGAATATTAGAATTAAACTAATATAATGTAAACCTTTTTTCAAAATATAATGCATTTAATTTTATTCAAAAAATGCACATATAACATTACATGGTGTCTTTGTAAATACTCTTAGCAAAATGATTTTTCATGACCGTGATATTTTAGTATTAAGTGAAGAAAAGTATTTTTTCGTGTTAATCATAAGTTAGTTTTATATACTTATAAAAAAATAAATAATGTTACCAGTTTTCAAACTTTTCTAATATTCCGAATTTCAAATTAAATTATATATCAAGATATATGTTTAAAAAAATATTGTATGAGTACCATAAAAATGATAAGTAACAAATAAGCTATTAAATTGTTGGCGCATTATAAATTCTGATAAAGAATGTGTTATTTACCAAACTAAATATATTACCTGCTATAAGTAAAGCCTCCGATGTTAAAGTTAATTTTATCTTGTCTCGTGAAATATAATTCAGAAAGTCTTAGTGAACTTTTAACATTAGAAATGTTAGAACTCGCTCAGTACTCCGTAGTGTAATGTAAAGATTAGATATGTCCTTGTTTGTTACACACTTGCATCATCCTATAATAACTTCTCATGAGTTTATATTATTACATAATATAGCACGGATAAGGTAGTTTTATCTATTCACTGTTGTTTGAATAAATTGAAATATTTAAAATGGATCACCGGCGAACTGAGATAACAAAGAGTTACTGCAGTCAGCATTTTCTATATACAATTTAGTTTGTTTATAATAAACAGGACATATTATATAATACAATTTAACTACTGTAACATGTCAATAGAACATTTTGAGAGCCCATGCAAAGTATATAATCATACTATTCTCAGGCTCCATGACATTTATTGGGGATTGAATATTTTTTCAACGGTTTTGAATTGTCGTGAAAAATTTAGAAGAAGGATTCAAATGTATAAAAATATGTGTGTTCTTGGATATTTAATTATCATATTAATTTTGATATAATTAGCAAAGCTACATATAAATATTTTCTTAAAACAAGAGGGGCTGTGTAACTAAAACAAAAAACAAAAATTGGATAACTTACTCACGATTAGCACTTTGCTTGTGTATTTGTAGGAATTGAGTAGGCCACTATAATAATGGATTCATATTTCATGGTAAATTTGAATTCTATAGTAAATTATTGAGTTTACAAAAAATGATTATTAGCGGAGAGCTCTTCGATGGTTTGTAGTCAGTCTAAAGGTGTGATTCCTATGGACGCGATTACAGCCGCGCGCCAAGAACAAATTCCTATGAGCGACGAGCAACGAGCGCGAAGCGACAGTGTGTCCACTGAACTCCTAGTGAGATAGTTGTGTCTTTATTCATTTTTATAACATTTAATAAACATTTTAACTAAAAAAAATTGTTAAGATAAATTATTTTTAACTAAGTTAATAAAATTAGTGTAAATTTTAAATGCTGGTGTCACGTTGCATTAAAAAATTGCTAGCATTACTTTGTTTACAAGAAATTGACGAAGAACAAGCACTTATACACCATCACCTGTCAAAAAAACAACCCATAAAATGTTCCAAGACAGGGAAAGTGAAGGCTTTTTTAGTATATTAATCGAAAAACACTTATGGGAAGATCAAACGAAGTTTCGAGAGGTTTTCACATTTTTAATTACAAATAATTTGTCGATTTTCGTGGTTTCAATGATATTTTCCAGAATATGAACTACGTTCTTATAAAAAAAAATTTGCCTATGTATTTTCAATACTTTAAAGCAGCGATTATAACAACTTAAGATGGACTTTCAATTAAATTTTTAAAGGTTTTTGTTTGAGCGAAATTATTTTTATCGTCATTTTTAGGATAAAAAAATTAGAACAAAATGAAATTTTCAAATATTTTTAAATAACTCAAAAAGAGTCAAAATAATTTGAAAATATTTTTATATTTTATACAAAATGACGATAAACAAAGTTTAGCCTGGACAAAAAATTAAAAAATTTAATTGAAGCTCCTCATAAGTTGTTATTATTGCTAATTTAAAATTTTGAAAATACATAGGCAAAATTTTTTTATGAGCATTTTAAGTTCAAATTTTTGCAACATTTGTCAAAATTATGAATATATGAAAGTAATTTTGTTGTTAAAAATACATAAAATATTCAATTTGTATAGCTAAGCATTGGAAATTTAATATAAGGTCCCACATAAGTGGATTATTCAATAATTTAAAAATATTAAAGATACACAGGCCCAACTTTTTTTTTATTAAGAATTTAATTAGCGCTAAATGTGTCAAAATTCACGTACAATTTTAAATTGTTTTGTGTTTAAAAATGTATAAAATGTATAAGTCTTGAAAATGTAAACACATAATTCCACACAAGTTGCTTTTATATAATTCATTAGAATATATTTAATATTTATGTTGCTATAACTATAGTAATTTATTTTTCTATTATTAATTCGGTAAGATTGAACTGATTTTTTTTGAACAAATTTAATGTACCTATTAATTCCCGCGATTTCGAAGAAAAACTTCCAGAGTTTTAATTTTTGACCTCACATAAGTTGATACCAACTAGATTCTATATATATAAATGAAAAAAAGTTAAAAATACATATTATTATTTATTATACAATCAATAAATGTATTGTTACATTCTTAATCTAATGAATATTAGATCAAAATTAAAAAATAAATATTTAAGAAAAAAAAAATTTTTTTTGAAAAAACACTAAATTTCTGCTTATAAACGGCGTGTTAATATAAATACAGTTTTGAGAACTTTTGCATTATGTATATCCAAATACATTCCTAGACAGCATACTAATAGTGAACATTTAATATACTTACTAAGTGTTATATTAATTAAAAAAGAATTGAGTATGTAGAATTGTTTGATAGTTTTCACATTTCAGTAGTGTTGTTTTACACTTGAAGAACAATTTAAAATATCGAAGAACCATTTGACTTTGACTTGAGTTTCTTATGATACTAATTAATTGTGGTTCCTTTTTTAATATGTTAATCTTTGAACAATTGTTTTAGCCAACAATTGAAATAATATATAAGTGTTAACTGAAAATGCTAAAGAAATAATATCATATTAATATAATATTTTGTTTACACTTTAAAACATAATATCATGGTTATTACGAACCGATGCATAATAATAATTTGACTACCAGCTGTGTCAAGCATATGGTCCATGGGAAAAATATGTTCCTTTCGTTTCATAAATTTATTAGTGAGAGTTATGCATAATGTTACCTTATCTGTCTTATCTCTTATATTATGATAATTGAATATATATTTTATAATATTTTAAGTAATGAATAATATTAAAAATTTGTATAAAAAGGTTATATAATATGCAGCCCAAATTATAGTAAACGATTCAATACATTTAGCCCAGTTAATACTTCAAGTTTAACATGCTTGAGATAGATAAAACCTATCAATTGTGTAGAACATAATAATTACAATACTCTGAATCAAATATAATTGACGGCTGAAGAAAGCATGATGCAGAAGTTGAGCGCTTCGTTTTGTTTCGTATTGAGACCCAATTATTTTCGTGAAACACAAACTTTATGTACCTAACCTACCTATCAAATGGGCGGTGAAAAAAAATCGCTGATAGGTATATAATATATTTTTAACACAATAATAATAATTATACCATACTTATGAGATTCGGAGTTGGTATTATGGTCATTAGCGCAACGTATATGGTATTATAATCTATAGGTACATATACGATGAAAATAAATTACAACTACAACGGCAATTATTGCACTTTGATTGTAAACGCGTAGGATCTACAACTACAGAGATCGGATTAAAAAGTAATTTTCTAAACCTTCGGGCATAATATCGTTATATACGAAACAGAAAATAATAATAATGATAACAACATTGTGCCTACTTATGTATAAAGAACGACGTACATAAAACAGTTATCGGACATCGATTCATTACCAAATTTATATATATATATATTCTAATATGCATATCACTTTGTCGTTGATAATCTACCGATATGGTGATATGTAACGTTATATTATTACTATGCATTAGCATTATATTATAAGACCACATACATTACGAGAATTTATGCGTGCGCGTGTGTGCTCTAACGGGCGTGATTAATCCGGGTCAGTCGCAAAGGATTACGCTAGAGATGGATTTATAAGGAAACCCTGGTGCATATAATAATAGTGTCCTGCAAACACAAGTGCACACTATGCCACTATCATATCTGTGTCTAAATTTCGACGCTACACCTATCTAACGATAAATCGATAAAAAATATTATTTAAAAAAAAAACTTTACATGAGCACAGTGGTAATCTGGAAAAATCTTTAACAATCCTGACGATAATGTCACCATACGTCCATATGTATCGCAAGTCCGTACGTGGGACTCATCGTATAGAGTATCATGCGAACACACATTCTGGCGGTTGTGCTTGTGACTAAATTTCAATGAATCAAACGTACCTATCAAATGATAAACCAATGAAAATATTAAGAAAAAAATGTACAAGCCGTGGGTCAGTCCCGAAGAACTACGGAGGAGACGGGTTTACAATGAAACGATGGAGCATTTAATATAGTACTATCTTTCAAACGGAGTCTAAATTTCGTCAACCATAAATCTAGGTAACGACAAATCGATGATCACACTGTTTTATATTTAAAAAAACCACTGTTATCGGAAATGATCCATAAGGATTACAAATAGTCTTAAGTAACTCTGACAATATTATTTCTATGCACCCACCGCAGATCACAGCTCACGTGCCTAATACTTTATTGTCGCATACGTGCAGTCATAATGTATGTAAAACCAGCAGCAAAGTGCAGGTAAAGAGTATGTTTTTTTTTTCATCATTGATGTGTGCGAGTGTGGAAAACTCCACCGACGCCGCCGTCATCAGGTCCCAAAGTGGAAAAAAAACGGTGAAAAGTACGGGGAAAAAATATAAACCGGAAAATATATAACACGACCGCACACGCATTCGAAACGTATGAATAAATTGACGGGGTCGCTGCCGCCGGCACGTGTGTTTTTCTTTCCTTTCCCCGCCAGCGTGAAGGTGTTTCTTTTCTTTTTATTTTGTTTTCCTTTCCGTTAGTCCCTTTGCGCGTCACTGCACCGTGTCTTATTTTCATTGCGCCTAGCGCACTCCAATCCGCGTCTCCTCCGATTCGGATGCCCATGTTTGCGGACAGATTTGGGCTCGCTCGGCGTCGGCAGCATTATTATATTATAGTGTTACAGAATGTTATGTAAAAATGCGTGTTTTATGCCGTATAGCTCCGATCATGTCCCGACATAGTCGAGCGTGTGGACGCGATTTTAATACAAACGCTGCGAGGGTGAAAAAACCACTTTGCTTCTGTTTGTCTTTTTTGGCCTACACACAAATTAAAAAAAAATGAGATACTTTACCCCTTCCATTCAATGATAATTATTATGATCATGTATGTATATATATATTTATACATAACGTAATAGATTTATAATGTTTATTGTTTATATTATGATTTATTCATATCAAATAAACCTTACAATTAAATAAAAATGACGTATTATGACGGTGTTAATTTCAAAAATGGGGTTATTAAGCACACCCGAGACCCTCAACCCATGAAAAAATTTTGCTTTAGGTAAGACGACACTAAAAATTGTGAATTATTTTTAGCACTGACGTTGCGAATACAACACCACCGCAGTATCATAACTAGGGCTGGGATTTCGATGCACTTTGCATTGTTTTCCAAAGCTTACTGTGCGATGCTCGTCTGGTCACAAATTTGTTTTATGTACTATTATGAATGAGAATAAGAAAGTTTATTTTGCATTTTTTGGGATTTTTTAGTTTTAATGTAATTTTATTAATTTTTTAGGGCATTTTAGAGTTATTAGAGCATTTTTTGATTTTTTGGAAACCAAGTATGAATTTGAAATTTTATTTTAAGATTTTTACACCAACATGGTTTTTATATAAATATGAGAGATTATGAGTATAGGTAGGTACTCGTAATTCGCATCATATTATTGGACAAGGTTTGAATAAACAGTATCCGTGTTTTCCTGTTAAATAATCTTAAGTCGGTTAAATCGACGTCCGATGATATCGTTCGACGTTCAGTACGAGTTTTGTCGTCGTAAACACCGTTTTATTACTCTAATTAATTTTTTGGGGTTTTTAGGGAATTAAAATCCTAGCCCTACTCATAACATGCTTGTTTTTCGTCATCATAAATTACATAGGTTTCGGATACATCTGCCACAATTCGTACAATATTTTTATTTTTTTCAATACATTTTAACATATTTTTATGTTTATAAATTATAAGTTCTCAAAAAGTGCACTCTCCATCGGTGTAGGTCAAATATTAAAATGGTGGTACAGAAAAAAATAAATATCTTTCCTGTGTTTCTTGTACTGAAAATCCAATTAGATGTAATACAATAAAAAAAAAAAATTGTTCCAAATGTTATCATAGAAACAAATTAGAAATAACGCTTTTGTCATCAGATTTTTCTCAGAACTTAGAGTTAGATACATTGAGAGGGGGGATTCAGCATTTCCGCCATATGCGTCTCTTGTGGGGAGAACAACAGACCTCAACAAGAGATTCATAATAAAACCCTCCATATTTTTGACCCTCCTTTTCCCTGGGTTGTCTCTAAATATGATGCAGCATTTTTAGTTTATTTTTGTTTATGTTGATAACGTTTTTTGTCTACCTTGCTCAGAAAGATTAGGTATTTAATAGTTAGATTCCTAGTGAGTTTCATTTACATCGATAAAAAAAATCCAAGCTTACGTCATAATATAAAGACACAATTTTTATAAAAAAATTCACAATAAAGTTGTCAGTACTTAAATGGCGTTAACAGGTATAAATAAAATCCAATTTTATTATTTAATAAAAACATTATTTGTGTAATTCAATACAATATTCAGTTATTTTTAAAGTATATATATTATAATACATATTAAATTTACAATAGTAATTCGAAACTGTTAAAAACTTCTTTAACGAGAAAATATTCGAAATAATATTGTATTATTGTGTATACGAGTAAGTTGTAGTTGCAGTGAGATGAAATGTTAAATTAAATAAATCTTATTTATCCATACGTATCAAATATTTATAATAGGTATGTACATTTGTATTATTTATTAGTTTATTACCTATATAGTATATCAAAAACATACCTTTGTTATGTAAACAAATAATATGTACTTACATATATGATTAGAATTATTAATTAAATATTTTATCTCATTTTTATAATTTACACAATTATCTTAAACATATTTGCATTCACTTACCGTTTTAAGAATTTAAATTTATAATCTTAGATTGTATACTCACAATTTATTTAAAGAAAACAAAATTTAAATCTTACTGTATCAACTCGTGGAACTTTTGGACTATACCTAGAAAATCTTGTGACTTACAAATTTCTTAGTCTGGTACTCCTGCACCAGTAATCACGACTAAGTTTAACCAATAGTCGATCTAATAAAACAAATTCTGAAAATGACCATTTAAATTATCGCAACTTATGATACTATACGTTTATGAAGATTTTGAGTCATTACGCCAAAGTGCAGGGTGGGCCAAAATAGCCTAATTTATGTACGTTACGAAATTATTGGGGAGGATTACGTTTTAATATCGACTTCAAATAGAATCATTTCAATATTTTATGTAAAAGTGTAATGTCTAGTCATCGGCAGACAGCCAAAATCACCTGAGACGGACGGTGGCGTATTGTATTCGTAGATTGATATCAAAGAAATATCTCGGATATCTGGCATGGCATTATGTACCTATATAATGTTTTATCAATAGATCAGCTGTGGACATGATTATACCTGCATATTTATATATTGGGTGCCTCTTAAAAATATATTTTATTATTGACTGTTGTCATCTAATATTATATCAAGACAGTAAATTATGATTATATTTATCGTTAAACTGTAAAGTTAACCACTATCCATGCATGAGTTGATTTCATTCCAATTAGTTCTGTCCCATGCATTGAATAATATAATAATATTTGTCTGATTTGAACAACTATACATTAAATATTTTCAGCACAACTTCATTTTGTTGTACACTTCTCCAAACTTTCTTCGTTGATCGCATTCCAATTGTTTCTCTGTCAAGCGGAATAATATAATATGACTGTCTAGAAAAAAAATATATTCAATTGTTTATCCTATCCACCATTCTATCAATTTTATGCACCATGCAAAGAGTCACAGACACTGACGCTCAAATGGTTGTGCTTCCTGTGTCAAGATTTTGACTTAACGCTCAACTGACTTGCCGACATGTACAGATACAATCTGGATTGAAATATTATATTATTATACGATAATTGTTATTGTGTTAACACAAGAAATACTCATTTGTAAATATAAGTTATTATAATTAGGTAGTTTATTTGTTACAGTAATGTGAGTAGGTATTTGTTTAACAAAGTTTTTTTTATGCTATCCGATTATTTTTAGGGCTTTAGAGCATCTATATTATACATATGATTGATATTATTAAATAATTAACATTCACTTTCACTATGGAATAAAATTTATTTTAAATATGGTTAATATTGGTCACTAAATAATAACGTGAACAAAAATTATTAGGTACCTATGATTGTTTATCATTTATCTGAACGCTGTATTATTAGAATTTACGAAGAGACAGCTTAGCTTTATTACTCAGCTAATTAAATACTTTTAAAACACTTTCGTCTTTCAAGAAATATCAAATACCAATAATTGCAATATGGAAATATAATCATATTAATTAATAATAATAACTAATACGATATAAAAAGGATAGCAATCATATTGATATTCAAACTAAACATAATATTATAGCATTGATTAATTTTAACATATTTTACTAAATATTATTTAAATATTAGGTATAGGTAGACAACGAACAAAATTTTTAATATAGATACACCTAGTCTTGCATGATTCTTTTAGATAAATCATTAAATTTGAAAAAGAGAAAGTTCCCTAAGGGTAAACAGAGAAATTAATGAGTCGCCGTATAGTAATTATTTTTTAAAAACAATCTAAATAAAATGAAGATAAATGAGTTCTTTAATCAAAATTAATATAAATTTAAAATAAAAAGTGAAATAATAATTTCGTTATGGAGACAACGGAATACTGATTTTAATATTGAATACATATCATATAGCATAAAGGTACGTATTATTAATTATTTTAGTATATTATGTTCTTTACAAAATTATAGGAATTCATTTATTCTTGTTATATATAATTTTTGATATTTTAGCTTTTTTTAGATTGATTTAATAATATTATGTAAAATGTTGATAAAATGATAACACGTTAAACTTATAATTTATTTATTGTAATGGGTAATATAATTTAAAAAATGAAAAATAATATTATATTATATTCCACCAATACATTTTGTATAAACGTTAAGCATTTATTTATAAAGGTATTAAGACTACGGATTAGTATACATATGTATAAAATGTTTATATTTTGTTTTAGAGTTCTGCCTTTAAAATTTAATTGAAGGTGGCTGCGAGTGAAGATCTGTTGTGGTCGAGTGATTTGAGGCTAATCTTGGTTCGGAGTATGATCGACATTCGGTCATTATGTGTTTAATAAAGATATTATATTAAGATTTATAAGATCGGTGACTTAATTAAATTATTTTTATAGGAAATATAAGAAATTATTCAATATTTTCATTTTTGCTTTCAGGTTTAATATTTATTAATTTTTATGAGTATAACGCAAATTTTCCCTCAGTGACTGAGTCTTATATCAACATTTTTAGTAAGATGTTTGCTCTACATCATATTTGTTCCATTTTCCCTACTTCTACAAAATCTAATATAATTGTTTCTAAAATTTTCATGCATAAACACGAAATAATAATCGTATCTAGATTTTTATTCTTATGGACATTATTTTATAGAAATGGAATTTCCTATAATATTTTGTGTTTGATGTAATTTTTAAATAATTATCAAATATAATATTTTCCAATTGCAATATTATTCGATGTTTTATCACTAGGTACTTCAGAATAAAATCTGCCTAAAATATTAGGTATATTTAATATTATATAATATAAAAGTAAATGTATTCACATTTTTAATTTTAAGAATTTTCGATGATAAATTTAAATAAATAATATATTAATATACTGCTGTCAAACTAAATTTAAATATTATGTATAATCATGGTTAATAATAACAAAAAATATGATTATACATAATACTTAATTTTAAAAACCAGTCGAACAAATTTAGCTTAAAAACATATTATACTTATTTAATTTTGTGTTCTTCAGATACAGAGAAATTTGCTTTCATTGACTTTTCCAAAAAGTTTTTAAAACGACCATAACCAAAAGTTCATAAGACAATTGTTCCATTATATAGACTTGGATTCCTAACAAAAATACCCACTAAATACTTTAATCCTCACTACCGTATTGGATCTTCAGGCTAGCCATTTATACACGAACAAAGTTTTTTTGGGGGTTTTGAAAAATCCTACTAGCTTAAAAACTTTTTCCGATGTGGCAATCGGGATTCTACGACAATAATACAGGTTGCTAATCAATAAACATTGGACAATGGTTACAAGTTTTTGGTTCCAACTTTTATAACTACGCAACTATTTCAAATGTCCTTTAGATTATCTTCCGGTCGATTATAAAGTTATTACGATGATGTAGAATTTTTGTAAACATTTATTACAATCTGATAAGAATCCCACAAAATATTTTAGTTTTAACTTCGTTTCGTTGAAAAATATTTGAAAACTCAATGATTATGTTCATTTAAACTAAGACAATCTATTATTTTAAAAGTTATAACTGGAAACCATAATATAATACTATAAGTCGCAACTATAATATTATTACACAAAGGTACCAACCACAACGTAATTTTCTACCACTATGACTCTTTTGTTGAATGATAGAGTAAACTTCCGTCATATTAAATTTGGTATTTCATAACACCATTACTATGATTATATAAAGACATAAAGACATTTATCATTATTATATTAAAAATTTCAATAATATTTCCAATAATCTTGAACGAATTGATGCAATTTTTCAATACATAATTGGTATTTTTTTAATATAAAGTATTATATCATAAACACATATTTACAGTTATATTTCAATTCCAACGATTTTACTGTTTGTTTTTATAGGAAACGGAACAAAAGTCACGTTCTGTTTCAGTGGCTGTATATATGTGTACAGACTGACATTTTCTACAGACAACGTTAGGGGACAATATTAATTAAAATACGGGTTCGAATAAACCTCTATTTTTGTGTTTTTTGGTGGGACCTGACCTCATCGTAAAATTAATTAATAATTTTTCACCACGTATAACACAACGTACCCTGAAGCTTTTGTAAAAATAGGTAAAAGTCAATCGAAATTACGTGTTCCAGTGTTCCACATTTTTAACGAGAACGAGTGGCAGAATTCGAATTAAAAAAAAAATATATCCAAATGCTAAAAGTCACCTTCATAATTGTATAGAAATAAAAATAAAATTCATATTGATGGTAAAAGCTTATTTAAATATTTCAAAAAGTAATGTGAATGGTATAATAAAAATGGATGTATAAAAGTGTATAAATGTTGATGATTAAGGTTACATTACGTATCATAAATACAAATATGATAGAGGGACATGTTGCTAAGTAAAAAAAATACATTAGTTTATGTATGTATTTTGATAAAATATTAATAATTTTTATAGGCATGCATAAGGTTGTAGATTGTAGGGTAATAGTCACACAAGGAGTTTTTATAAAGACACATCAATTAATGCACTTTACATTATAACCCCTTAAGTCTTTCCTCTTAACTCCTGGAACTTGAAAATACATTTGAATTTTCGAATTTCTTCGTAGGTAATTTTTTTTTTTTTTTTTTTGATAGGAGAGTAATGATATTGATGACAGTATAAAGAGGTGGGAATTCAAAAAAAAAACACAACATCCACATATTTTACATAAGTTTAGTCACGTATTATATGATAACTTTATTCTATATTTTGTGTTATAGTTGTGGCAATAGTCTTTCTATATCGATACATATATAATACTACTTAAATTGTAACTAACTATACCTACTTATTAGTTGTCACAGTTATGTACTCGTATGCATAAAGTAAATCACTGCCACATTAGTGACTTATAATATTTTAAAATCAATTAATAAGTTTTACATTGTTAGAATTCGTTAATTAACAAGAAATAATGAAAAAAAAGAGTTACAATGTATTCATTTTAAAAAAATGAAACGCTATCTATCAATGTATCATCATGTTACATAGATTTTTAAACGTTTAAAAATAATTATAAAAATGTAATCGCAAATTACAAATCAGAACCTCGAAACAAAACACGAGCCATTTGGTATACATTTATAATGATTTCTTCGTCTTATAAAATCGATCGTTGGACTGGTAAATACAAACAGCTGAAAAATCTATTTGTCTTAAAAAGTTTATGCATAGAGTATAATATTTTGCAGTACAAGAGAAAATTTAAGGTCAAGTCAATTATACGAACGCTGTGACGCGTAAGTAATAATGGCAATTAGCATGCGAGCGTGAATTCAAAAACGGTATTCAAAAGACGCATACTATATCGATGAATAAGACTACAGTAGTACCTAACGATATCGAAAATCAAACGGTTCTTTTTTTCCTCAATGCATTGGCTCAATCGATTAGAGTGTATACCAATTAATCCTTGGTCGAATGAATTTGAAAAATTTTAAATAAAACGTAATTCTTCTATTTATTTTCCAATCGACTTCGTAACACTTTTTTTCAAATCCAAAAAATATGTCATTCATGATATTTTTATATCGTATTTACAATTCTGTATACGGTATGAGTGACGAGACTATAATATTATGTTATTATCAATTGTGTTATCGATTATATCCGGTCGTATTATAATATTATAATGTGAATGGCTTATTGTTTTGTATAATATATCTGTATTGAATACAGACTAGAGGGAAACTAGATGGAACTTTAGGAGGCTAACTGCTATGAACGTGCGTATGATGCAAAAAGAATAATCTCTCAATATTGAAAGAGTTTATGTCAATATATTAAAATTTGACAATACTTTATTGGAAAATATATATGAATTTATCTATATAGACTATAAGACTTAAGTTACATATTTAAACATACCCAAACACATAAATACACAAAAAATGTTTAAAAAGAGGTTAGGTTAGGTTGCTTTAAGTTAAGTGTCATGTGAAGCACTAGCTGTGTTTTAAGCTTGAATTCAATGATATAAATTCATAATATTTGAATGACGATTCTTTGTGAAGACGGTCTGTCAAAATATATTATAATAATGTTTTCAAATTACAAAAAAAAAATAACTAAAATCTTTTTTCTCCATCTAAATATAACTTATTTCGTCCAAATTTGAACTTTAAAAATTTATTAAAAATTACTGTGTTTATATAGTTTTAATTTTTTTTGATTGCACTTTTAAATACTATTGAGAATCCATGTGCGTTTTTATGTGTAACCCGTTAATTTACCTGTAAATGACTTTACTCATACTAAGGTTTTTCACCCGTATATTATGATCGTCGGCATCTCTTTAGATCGCAATTTCCAGCGAACGACTTGTCACATACAAGCACATCAAAAAAATTGTGTATTTCTGATTAGAAGAATCGTCTTGTAGGCTGGTTCTTAAACAGGATAATTAGATTTTTATGTCACAGCAGTTTACTCATGAATACATTTTATTTGTATAAAAATAAATAAATAATGCAAATTATCTTGAATATTTGGGTTTACAATTTTTACCTCTCCAATGCACCAACGCCATTCACTTTCCTACCAGAAAAGTCACTGAAGTTGATAATCGAAGATATGTTTTGATTACTTATCGTCTACAAAGACATAAAACAAAACACACAATCATTGTAAAGTCAATACAATATAAAATACAATGTATACATTCTCAAACCGACCACCTAATCAACTTCTTTCAATTGTATTCAATATGATTCAAACACTATTATAATAATTCAATTTGAGACGATCATTTGAGAATTATTAAATATTAGGAAATTATAAATGAGATGCATCCATACTAAAATTTAAATTGACTATTGAATAAATGTATTAATTCTAATTTTCTAATATTACAATAAAATTGCCCTACAACAATTTCTAATGATAAAAACGAAATTTAAATTGGAGACCACTAAAATATTAACCCTCTACACAAAAATATGGTCCTAGTTAGCCTATTTGATGAATTGCGAGTATATAAAATAATTTATATCCGTAAATTGTAGTGTATCATCATCGATTTCGTCGCCGGTACGCCAGACCTGCTGCAACAATTCACAAAAAAAACAGCTGTAGAAAAAAAAACCAGAAATTCCATGACGATAAGCACGGGTGCCTAATCATATTATACTCCACGAAACGAGTCCAAACACAAGTTATTTATACAGTTCAAAAATGATACGAGTTGGGAGGTATAATATTTAGAGATGTATATAAGAGAAAAAAATT
The DNA here is from genome assembly GCF_037042655.1 of Diuraphis noxia. NCBI lineage: Eukaryota > Metazoa > Arthropoda > Insecta > Hemiptera > Aphididae > Diuraphis > Diuraphis noxia. The sequence goes on from NW_028301713.1 coordinate 76,169,641, forward strand.
GATAATTGTGCATCACGCGCCTAATAGTTATTTCGTATCGCGAAAGTAGCCTAACAGCACGCAAAATAGTGCGCAGGACTACGTCTCCTCTTTGAATATTGTTATTATTATAATTATAATTATTTAAATCATCATAAATAATATTAATACCTATGTATAGATATTAGATATATTGTAATATTATTATGCATTTTATATTTCCGTCTTTTCCGAAGATACCTATTTATGTTTTTGTCGGCCATTCTCATGCGAACGCGCGTTTATGCCCGACAATAATAATTAGACGTACCGCCGCCGCTCTCGTGACCAGAGCAAAACCGGACGTCGTTTGTAGTTGTTGGTACACTGTGTTGTACATCTATAATTACTATAATTATAATTATTATTATTATTATTATTATTATTATTATTATTATGCACACACGACTACCACAGCTACCGGCAATCGGGTCCGGTCTGGTCGGGGAAAACGGGTGCGGTGTATATTATAATATTATATGTGTGCCCACTATAATATGTTTATTACAGGTCGATTTACCGATAATCCTAACCTAAACGTGTGTGTGTGTGTGTGTGTGGAAATTTTTTCAAGAGCGACGGTCTTGGACCGGTTGTCATGCGCACGTCAAGTCCCATATTTTGAAAAAATGTTGATCTCCGTTTGACACCGTGTGATTAGACTCGTCGTTTCTATATATACGAGGTATATTATACACATAGCGTAAATAGTATAATATACAGCCACTCTGCTCCAGTATAATAATATTATAATATTATTATCTTCGTCATACCGAAGTGTGCGTACATTATAATTATATAGGGTGATGATTCTTTTGGAGCAGCAAACACTGATCTTCTCGATAAGTATTTTACCAACATCTTTGGTATGGTATATTTTTTCTGACTATTCGAAATTTTTCAAAAGACATCAAGTGTTTATAATATTGTTATTATAATAATTTTTTTAACTTTTTAACTTTTCGAATGACAACATCCATTTTTCATTTCATATTCTGAAACTCGATATTTTTCGGAGAATTTCAGTATATTGTAAAAGTCAAATTTTGAACAAATAGTTTATGAGTTATAATTTATTATTTAAAGTTTAGATTAGTAAAGTAGTGGACCGAAATTGTGCAGTATACTTCACTAGCCACTTGACTCTGACCGTCTAAAGTTTAAAGTTTAAATATTTATTATTAATCAGCTATAGGTACTCGTTCGAAATTCAATTTTTGTGTACTTCAGGGTATGAAATTAAAAATGTACGCTGTCATTCAAATAAGTATAACAATTTAAACGAAATTACGACGATAAACATAATTATTTTTACAAAATTGTTGTAATTTATTTCGATTTAAGTAGAAAAAAAACATTTCCAAAATCATAAATACTTTAAGAGTTAATTACTATTTACTGTTTGAATACCTAATTACCCTGTATGAAATATTTGGTCATCTTACGAAATCTAGTAGACCTGTTTTGGAGATGCTTAAATATAAAAATAAATGATCCTATTTAATATGCCTACACGTCTCGAGTGTAACGTTTTGATTAACTATTCGCTTATCCTACGACGGGTTATTATCCACCTGTTCATGTCCACCGAATTCTGACAATCCCAGCTTTCATCGTCAAATTATGTAATCACTCTGTAGTAGTAGTTGTACACTGTTAAAATTTAAATCATTAGCGATGTAAAAAAAGCGATTCGACATCGTTAACTGTATGATATAATATTATTATGTATATTGTACATTGTATTTTCATACATACAACATCAAAGTTGTGGAATGTTAAAATCAAAAGTGTAAATTTAAATAAATGAGCTGCATTATGCTAATAATGTCTTCGCGAAATATATGTATTATCATACAAGTATATAAACTAAAACCTCACTATATATCTGTAAATATCTGTTCACAATTTTAAATCATTGTGGATCTAAGGCAATAATACTGTTATTATATTGCAGCAATTAAGCCGTACAGTAGTTATATTAAAATTATATCCATTATACAATGCGCCCGACATCAAAATGATTATGAAATATTAAATTATAATGCATAATTGTGAATTTCAATAAATTAGCTACAATGATGTATTTAGTAATACGTTGATAATATCTTAACGAAAAAAACGTATCACGAAATTTAATAAGCTGTCTATTACTTAACTAACTATTATTAAGTATATGTGTCGGTAAATATCTGTTAGAATCATTATAGGTGTAAGACAATATAGGTCTGTTATATCATTATAATAATACTTTAGTAATACTAATATTATATTCTGATATTCATATAGCATAAATCGCATCCAACTGCACCGAAATTGTGGAATGTTTAAATCAAAAGTGTAAAAAGTCATTATTTTATTCTCATTCTATCAGGTTCGGATCCAAAGCAAAGATCTGAGGAGAGGGAAAACAATTTTGTTACAACACAAGTACAAAATAATATAGGCACATTATAATTGATTACAAATATAATATTTATAATAATCAATGTTGGTATCCAGTGGTTGGCATTCGCGCTTCATATGTCTGGGTGAGGAAGGTCCAGATCCATCAATTGCACTCTAATAACATTAATATTTTACTAAGCATTAAGCATTGATGTAGGCATATATGGTATATATAATATATTATTTACGTTTGTAAATTCGTGATACGAAGGCAAAATTATATAAATAATATCACAATAATATTAAAAACGCAATAGATATAATTGAATGCATTGCTGGGTTTCATCTGTATACTTTATTAATTGATACCGCTTTATTAATAGTTATAGACATTCTTCGAGATTAAGTTATTTCCAACATCTTTCTATCGATTTTGTTTAAATGAATATTGAAAAAAATTAAAACACTAAATTATGAAATTAGTTACTATATCTAAACAGTCTTATTAATTATTGTGGAATAAATAACTTATTATATTATATTTTTTAATCCAAACAACAGCAGCTGATGTTTCTCCCCATACAAATAATCAATAATCCAATTAATAAAATAATAACAAACATTACTAACTGTGTTTACGTAAACTGTTAAGGATAGTTATTAATATTTTACAATATTATACAATTAGGTACCTAATATAATAGGTCTGTCATATTACATCATAATACTCGTAAAATCACAGTCTATGTTTTTTTTAATTGATGTGTATAGAAAAATATTAATATTGACATACTACTATTTGGGCTACAAACTTTCACGTAAACATAGTTACAGCCATCGTGTGAATTAAAATAATCATTTTCAAATTTTGTCAATAAAGATATCATAAAAATCCATTGGCCTTAATACCTAATAATAAATTCAGAAGTATTCCGAAAATACTACATTATTAATAAATGAATAACCCGTTATTCGTTAATAAAATACGTTTAACAATAGGTATAAGTGTATACCTACCATTATTCGTTAGTGTAACTAAATAATTTTATTTATTGCTTTAAATTTTAAAATGTTTGAATACAGGAAAAAGTGCGTTATAGCCTATAGGAGGAGCTTAAACACCTTGATTCTATATAATTTTTTTTTTTTAATATGTATTGTTTTATGTAAGAACATTTTTCATATTATGTATGAACTTATTGTATTTAAGCAGTTTAATTGTCTATTATGCGTTTATGTTATGATAACTTTATTTAGTATACCTACCTGTTTCACAACTTTTTTTAAAACAACCAATTTTTTCTTCAGTAAAAAAAGATCTCAATTATTATTTGTCAATTAGTTTTTTTTCTTAATTATTTATACATATATTCTGTTTTCATTGGTTCTGAAGTATTTTATTTATGTTATTATATTTACAATGTTCATTTGAGTAACACGGATATTGTTTTTAACCAAAACCATATACACTATAAGCCTAAAACAATGAGTTGCAAATATAATAATCACAACATTGGGAATATTTTTTAAGCCTCATATTTTAAGAATTATATTCTAAACAGCATATATATTTTTTTATTAAGAAATAGAATAATTACAGTATTTATATACGCTAAATATAATAATAAATACATGAATGTCCCGCTTAATTGCATGGGGCTTATAGAAACTACTAAAATATTATTCTATGCGAAGTTGATATGAAGACATACATTGATTGGAAAAACTAAAAGATGTTGATTTTTGCAATATATTTTTAACTTGGATAAGTATATATATATTTTTCTATTATCTTAGTAATACGTTTACTTTTTAACTGTCTGAAAATTATTTTTTAATTTTTATTAGTTTAAAAATAAAAGAGACTTTTGATTTTACTTTTCACAACAATTTTCGTCTATTTATAAATTTATTATTTTAACATGTTTAGATGAACAGTTAATATAATAAGGTCATAATAAGTAATAACATACCATAGCAAACATAAAAAACCGAATAAAATTATACTCAAAATTTGTCATATTCCTCCAAATAATAATACAATACTACCATAATTACATCATAATGTATGTATTTGATCATTGTATCTTAAAATGTCCCCCCACCCATCAACTAAGCTATTGTTAAGGATTCATTGATATTATAATTTATAAAAACACATATGTAATGTTTATATTTTAGATAAAAATACGTTGTTCATTTTTAAATATTTAAAAGCGTTTACAAATATAAATAAAACGTTTTTATGAAATATACTATCACTCTAACTCATTTTGACATTATGCTTAATGCTTATCAATTATTTTATTATGATCTTTGATAATTATTATATATTTTTTTTTCATTTAGAATAGGTACATCATAATAATATCTCGACAGATTATATGTTATAATAATGATATATATTTTTCTTTTATTAGTTTATATTATATATTCAGAACCTTTGATCATTTTGTTATACCTTATTCTCACAAAAAGTTGAAAATTTTAGGTTCTCTGCGTTTATTTTAACCAGTGAAAAATAAACAAAATAAATAAACTATTCTTTGTTAAACAATGTACATAATAAAATTAAATTCGAAAAAAGATTCCACCAGATATAATAACACTATAAAATATAGTAAATTCATCCCATTGGGTAATTACGTTACTGAAATATTTTTAAATCAAAATGACCAATTTGTTGGGGCATAATTGAATTTTCTATATTTTTTTTTTCAATTGTTGGAGATAAATGAAACACTGATTGCTGTCAAAGAAGAGAATATTTTGCTACGCATAATGATGCTAATTGCTAATATTAACATACATTTTTACATGTTAAAAATATTATCATTGTGCTTTTATAAAACATAGATTAGCTATTGTTTAAATTTTGATCTAATGAAGAATGTATTTCATATTTTTTTTTTGTATTTTTACCATTATATTTTTATAATACCTGCTATTACTTTTATTTTATATACTAAAACCATATTTTGTATAAAAATATTAAGTATTTATGCATTTTTTTTTGTGTGTGTATTTATACACTGTTTGAAGGAAAATCTATATTTTTTAACTTATAATTTATTTTATATTTTGAGTGGATCCATGAACATTTTGATTACCTATGGCGTGTGGTTTTTTTGAGTCTGTCGTTATCTTTTGGAGTGGTCAAATTTCTCTAATCTTCTATTATTAAGAGCATATTTTTTCAAAAAAATTAATGTTGTTGGTACTATTTAAAATAAACATACAATACTTAAATAATAATTGAAAATAACTGTAAAATTTACATACCACCATTTTTTGATAAAATTGATTTAGTTATCTTGTTATTCACAAATGAACAACTGTATAACTTTGAAATTTTCACCTAATGAGCATGCAAGAATTTTCTGTAAAAATATTTTATCTTTTTTTTTTTTTTTTCCGTTTTAACCGACGTTAGCCATCGTTTATTGACATTATCAAATATTAATTACAAAAAATATTTTATCTATATTTTTATAACTTGCCTTTTGAAAACAATTAAAAATTTGAGGTTATTTAGGTAATAATTATTTTGATTTGATTCTATTTTTGATTCAAGTTAAAAAAAAATAATTTTCTAATTATGCAAAAAGCTTTAAAAAGTATCATAACCTAATAGTATTATACCATAGCATTATTATAAATTTCTAACTTAGCATACAGAAATTAAAATATTGAAGACACAAATTCTCATTGTTTTTTTTCTTTTATGAAGTTTAAAATTCAATTAAGAAATAGTCAAATCATTTTTTTGTTTTTTTTTGTTAAGAATCCACAAAATTTAAAATTTAAATTGCTAATGTTTGACAATGTAATCTGAGGCTAGTACAGTAGAATAATCTTTTTTTTATACACTTATTTTGATGTTCCAATTTTGTTGAAGTTGAAAATTTAAATTATTTCATTTATTATAATATTGTAGTTAAAATATAAATTGTTGTCTTTGAAACGACATGCAATTATGATGTATGATTATTTTCTGTATAATATGCATTTTTTTAAATATTTAGACTAATTTTAAGCTATTTATAATAAAAAGCGTATTCACTTCGTTCGAAGTATTGACTTATTTAGGTTATAATTTGATCGTAAATAATAAATAAAAGTTAAAAATATTAAATATAATATTTAAACCTTGTGTAGTACAATCATATATTATAAAATACATGTAACGTTTTTGTAAAAAAAGAGTTCTTTAAACTAACAAGTAGTTTTACTAATAGAAACATAATATTTAACCTAATTAATAAGTAATATAAATGAATTACAACATTACATTAGAAATATAGACTGACACACTATATCTGATTAGCATCCCAATAGTTTATGATTTATCATTGAATCAAATATTTCAACACCTATCTATTACAATGATCCACTCAAGTTCGTGGTTGTACAATCGTAACCTATCAGCAGACGGACTTCACTGGTTTTTAAGATCAAGTATCTACATGATTATTTTATAATATTATACGTCATGATACTATCACCCCTTTATGGATTTATCAACAGGAATAATATTTTAATGGAGTATTGAGATATTATTTCTAAAAATCCGTGAACCATGATCAAAATGTTAACACAAAGTAAGAACACACGCAATTATTGAGAATCGAATCGGTTATCGAAGGAACAAAACTTTTTAATGCTGCTTTATAAATTATATTTATTGCGTTTACTACAGCCGAGAACACGTCATAAGAATACCTATGGGCTCAGTTTATTTTATTAAATTGAAAACTACATTAAACGTAAAAAAAAAAGAAATCTAAAATGCCTTCTAGTTGACTTCACAATAATAATATCATAATGACAGCTATTATAAGTATGAAAAAACATCCACAAAATACATTACTGTACTCAGGGAGGTTAAAACAACGTAGGTATAAATAACACGGTTCATTTTTCACGACATCCGTGATCTGATAGACGTTATGTCATGATAATATTAAAATGCAATATACAAAATATATAATATAATTATTATTTAAACCGAAAGCTTATTAAGTTTTAGTTTTTAATTTCTCGTCCTACTCCACTCAAAGCTCGTATGATGTACCTCCTCATATATATATATATAGCATCTAGAAGAATTACTATTACAACGATACCATAAGCTTTCGACTCGCGAGCGTCACGATGAGATGATGATGATGATGATAATAATAATAGTAATAATAATACGACAGGTGTGCGTACTTTTATAGATACGTCGTGCGCTCGCGAAACATATTATATACCCTAACCTAAGGTCCGACCAATTTGATGAAAATATTATCAGCTCGGAGCATCACACGTGCAACTTCGATATTTTATATTATCCTCGAATGTATAATAATAATACATATATATTCACGGCCCAGACAATAGTAAATATTACAGAACCAAATGACACGTCCATAACGTCGTCATCGTTCCGAGTCACCATTATTGAGGATGGATCCGACATCATATATTATATAGATCATAAAATATAACCTAACCTAACCTAAATAATATTTTCATATATATACACGTTTTGGTGTTTACCTCAAGCGACGTATGTTTCCAACCGTCGACGACCATGGCGAATGACTTTTTCTTTCCACCTCCAACCGTGCGATGCCATGATTCGTACGTGCTGTGTTTACGAACGTCTGAAGAACGTCTGGCCTTACATTAATATTGCTATTATATTATCATATCGTTATCGGTTTTCCGGACATTCTACCACACCGTTGACATTTTATTTTGCCATATAGTTGATATCGCACACCGCATCGATCACCGTATTATTATTCACAGGCGATGTTCACGTGTCGTTTTCGTGTATTAATGTATTATTATAATTATATAACTTATATGTTTATTATTATAATATATTATGTATAATATAAAATATTGCTGCAATATCAATCAACCTACATGCATAATTCATAAATGAAACTTTTTCGTATGGTAGTATTATCTTAAGTCGGTGATGGTCAAACGGGGAGAGAGGGTAGGGTGAAAAGGTTAGATAATTATGTCCCCCTATGGCCTATTATATAAATATTTATAATAATATAATATATCATTTTTATTTTTAATGATCAAATTCAAATAGTAAATATATGTAATAATAAATCAGCCCCCTTTCCCAAGACAATTGTCTCCCTCTGTTGTAGACGTATAGACATGAAAGGTATCGGTCAAAATATGCAGATCACAAGGTAAATATTAGTTCAGTATTTAATTTAAAAAAAATAGTATAACCTATTGTTTTCTCAATAATAATTTTATATTATGCTAAAAATGTTTCCCGGCAGGACATTGAAAATAGTTAAAAATAAATTAATAAGTTGCAGGTAAAATGCTAGTTAAATTTCTGATCTAACGTGTTTGGTATAGGTATATAGAAAATAATGCAATTCGTTTTTCCATTGTGCAATATTAGAAAACAGATGGAAAAAATTATAATAAGTCTTCCGATTTTTGTATAAACTACTTATAATTATTTCTCTTAATAATAATAGAATAGTGTATTTTTTATTTTATTTTTTGTAATAAACAATAAAAAAACAATACCTTTTTATGTTATTGTTCATATTATTACATATAAGCCTTTGGGGTTTTCATTGCCTTTAATGTACAGAACAGACTTAACAGACTTAGGGTGAAAAGATCAATATACTTCCCCTTTATTTCGAGTAAACCGAAAACACACATAAACCACACGGAAAAAAACAACGAATTTTGCGGAGCAATGATGGAAATAGCAACGCAACAAACGGATATCCGTAGACGGAGGACAGACGTTATATTCTGCATCCCCCGATTACCCCTCTGTTCCAAGTAGGTTGACCTCATATTCCGAGGGGTTAAAGTGAATTGCGAATATTTCCAGTGGGATAAAAACATGATCAACGACAAATGGATGATGGCCGATATATAATGACGGACGATTTCAGAAGTCGGGTGAAATTCGAAATTGAATTTTATTGATCTCTAGTGCACGTGTGTGTGTGTGTTTAGTATAATATATAAGAACCATTTTGTCAAATTGCTGGTGAGCGAACAGCGCTTCCCACACGGACGTTAAATATTAATCATATATTCCTGTTGTGTGATGGTGTGCTTGAAAGTTACGTGGAGTAACCATACTGAAGACGGCGAGAAGACAAATGCTGACACTAATTCAATTCTGTTTCCTATATATATATATATATAATATAAAGCTGATTTCGGTGTTTACATAAGTGTGTGTGTGTTACACATAGATAACAGGCAGAAAAATTGAAGTAAAAAAATAGTTTAACCCTGTGGTCTCGAATTCGAAATTGTATTATAAACATATTAACCGACTGTATTATCCGATGTTGTGTATACTATATAGTATATAATATATATTATGTATTGTATATCCATAGCAGTATACTGTATATTATGATATATTATTACTCATTATATAATTTTAAGCAACAATGGATTTTTTTTTTTTTGTTATGGATGATGTCTATCTAATATAATATTACTTTTTCAATTTTTTATATTTACAATCAAATGGAATCTTTATTAGGTAATTTATAAAACAACAATAATAAAATTTAAAAATTTAAAAATGAATGTATTGATTTTATTACAAAATTAATAATCAATTTCATGTTTGCAATAATAATATTCTATTTATTGAAAGTGAATTATTGCCCATACATTTTTGTTCTACCATATTTATCCATTAAAAAATGCTACGATTTTCATTATTTTTAATTTTCAAATACCTTACCCTAAACTTATATAAATTAAATAAATATATATTACACGATATTTGTTGTATTGTATGTTGTTTGGTATAAAAATTAAAATAGTATACATTTTAACATTAATATAAAAACAAATAGTGAATGTATTATAATATTATGGTGAGGTAATAGGCAATAACTAATAATGTGTTTACTGTATTTAACAATTTAGTTTTTGTTTCATAACACTATGCAATATGCATGTTAATCTTTTATCTCTTAAAAGTTAAAAATTCAAATGAAGAACTAGCTTAACAAATAATAATACAATGTTACTTCCAAAAATGACTAAGTTTTTGTAAGATGATGTATAGTTAGATGCCTACCTAGAATCAATCACGGAACTCTAAAATTAACTACGTTAATATTAATTTAGTTAATATTTTTAATTGTAATAATGTTATTATTATTATGAGCTCTTATTGTGAATAGTATTATAGAACTCTTAAACAATTAATATATCACATTAATACACAATATCATGTGCATAATTAATGTTGAAGTATGAACTCTATGAATAACAATCGTTATTTTATAATTTGTATTTTGCACATAAAAATAAAAATAAAAAATATTTTTCAAAACCATTTTATAAAGTATACTAAAAACTTCTTAATGGATCACAATGGTCTTTAATCTTTTTATAATTTTATATAATTTTAAATTTTTCATCTGTTTAATTAGAAGAGTAATAAAGTATTGAACTTATTTTTTAATCTTAATCTAACTTTATTAGATCCAGTAAAAACAAATAGTAATAATTACTAAGCTGCTTAATAAATTAAACGAAGTTGAGCATGTGACATTAAATTTATTTTTATAAAAAATATCAAGCAGTTTATTCAACTTATATATATATAAGTGTATCATTTTTTTAAACTCTGTAATATAGAAAAATGTACTTCATGTTTAAAGTTCTAGGTATGCCATTTTTTTTCACTCAAAAAAAGTAACTCAACTTAACTAAAAATAAGTTAACTAAATATATAATCTACGACAAAGCCAATAAGGAAATGTGGTAACAATATAAAATATCAATAAACAGATATATCAACATACATTATTTTTTATCTCTAACGGGAAATGTGACATATTATTCTACAAAATCAATCGAAAAATTATTTAATCTTATATCATAATATTCAGTACTAAAGCACTCGGGACTTAAGAAATTTGAGATTTACCTATTTAAATTATTTTATGACCTTTGCAGTACAAATTATGACATTTAATATCTAATGTTTTATGTTATTGTTACGTCATGTACAATTTTCATCGTAATAGTAAACATTTTATAAACTTTTAACAATGAAAATACAAACTGATTGTATCCCTAACAGAACACTGCAGTGTTGTGTGTTTGGAACAGCTTTCCGTTAATCACAACGTTTCCGACGACCTGGAAAAAAATAATGATAACAATCAGTGTTTAATATAAAAATAACATAAATCATTCATCATCATTCATCATGAACCGTGATTGTACCGATACACACGCGGGTGGGCACGTGAAACTTGCGAATAATTTTATTGTAACATGATACTCTAATATGTAATTGAGTGTTCTGGATTTATTATAATATTATTATTTAACTTTATGGCTTCAACATCTAGAGTAATTAGCCTAATTTTAGAATACCTACATAATTTTATTCAAAGTATATAGGTATATAACAATTACATTATTCACAGTACCCACTGGTTTAAGTTTTACAATTGTCGAAAACAGATAAATAGATTCAGTTGTTCCTTTATTCGGAGTTTATCTGATTGATGTCGAGTTGGTGAAGATTTTTCGTGTTCCAGAGTGATTAGGATATATTTTAATGACAATGTGGTTAAACGTCAGGATTCCATTGTACGTGTCGTGTGTCGTCATGGTGATAAGAATAAAGTGAGTTAAATGAGTGTGCCCTATTCTGGTTAGAATGATTGATACTTATACAGTTCATATCTTCTGTTAAAAGTATAGATAAAGGGAAGTTTCCATCATTTGTCGATAAAGGTTTTGTACTCCTTAATTTATTTGCAAGTGGTTCTTTATTTCAACAAATACAAACATATTCAGTATGTTATGTATAGGTACCTACCATATTTTATATCATATTGTACACGAAGTTTTATATATATATATATATAGGATTATATAATAGGTTTAAAATATAATATATATAATATAATACGCATACCTACATATGACGTGGGTAACAATTTTTTTTTCGTAATCGGACGCAAGTTCGTATACCTTCTCTAATAACCGCAAATTGTTAGAATTTTAATAAATATTAAAATATGTACCTATATTAATATTATAATAATATTTGATGTAAAAAATAAAATAACAGTTTTGGTCAGTTTATATTATTATCGTGAGGCACTGAGGCGCACGGCGTACACCGAAAATGCAGCCGATGTCTCGGACAGCAGACAAACAGGATTATCGTATAAGTGTTTTCCCGGAGCGATAATTTTATCAATGATTTTAAACAAATAGTTATCGACTACATGTTATATTATAATACATTTTAAGAATGTAATAATTTCACCGTAAATTACTATAGACATTTATTAATGTCGTACAATTAGGATCGTTGAAGTTTCGTGGCAATCCGGTTTTTGTTCTTTTTATTCGATTTTTTTAAATGAATACGTCGGGTTGGGTTATATTATATGGCTGGCCGACAGACAGTAGGTGTAATTATTAATAGTTTGTGGATGAAACGTTTATTTTTCTTCCGATAACCCTTTCATTACATAAATCTACATAAACACTATACGCAGCGCCGTACATAATCCTATTAATATTGTATTATATTATTAACGATTATGCTGCTGCTGTTAATGATGAATACCTACTATTATATTATTATTATTAATAGTATTCAATAATGATGCAGCGATAGTGTGAGTTGGAATACCGAACTTCAAAACTATCAATCGCATGGTTGATAAACGCGTTGAAGAACCGATAAACGTTGTAACAACCAATATCGGATTTAAATTAAGTATATTATATGTAATAATTATGAATGTTGATGTTCTTTGTGAACTTTATTAAAAAACATTTCTCGCATTTTATTTGAAGAAAAAGTTTGCAGTCGTTGTACTACTAGGTAGGAAGGTTATAGGCACCTAAACTCTGTGGATTTCACGCTCTCGGTCCGAAAACCATCGAACGCGTTTTACATCGTAAAAAAAAAAAGGATTAAAAATTAGTTTTTTTCCCCGTCGTCCCAAGCAGCTTGTTTACTCGTAAATTATCCGTGTGGGTATCCGTTTTAAATTACATACCAAAAAATATACTATACAAGACCTGTAAGCGCGCACGCGCACATATTATACACCGTGAGGTAAACATAATATTATTATGGTATTATTATTACTGTACCTAGTCATCACTGTACAGTGCAGCATGGAAGGACGAGCGCGAAATAGGATCCGAAACTACCATGCGCGACAGCCACGGCTCAAACCGGTTTACTCGGGTTGATTTTCAATTTTTAATTTTTTTTTTCGACGGTCGTAAATCATTGCGGTAAGTGGTTGCGAAAAACAAAACACAACAACAACGGTGTATTATATTCCGGCCGCGCACGGATCTCGATGATTAGCGTCTTCCTCGATAGTTAATTAAACCGCAAATTATCACACGACGAATAGAGTTAGCTACTAAGCTACTTTATATTATACGTAGGATAGGTAGGTACCTGTTATAATAGACACACACACACACACTCTCACTCATTTATATATACGAGGATGGATAATAGGTACCGAAAAATAAAAACCGATCGAATCTGCTTCAGCCGAGCTACTTCTTGACGATACGGGTATAAAACGGCTGGTTTTAGTCGTTTTAGGTACCTATACTACGACAACGAGGCGTACGCCCGCGGTAAAATCTCACAAAATATTATGTTCTCCGTATTTATTAATTCTTGAGTACGTGTAATAAAATATCGTTAATTTGTTTTCCCGTACAATGGTTCATTTTTTAATTTATTTGCATATACGTACACGCCGCATATATACAATATGTTATTATTATAATATTACTTTATTCAATGAACTTGTCCCAAGAGAATATAAAATTTTAACGACACCAATAAACTTATTATTACGGCCTTAGATTACGACTATTATAGCGCATACCCAATAGGTATTAGAACAGCTACTAAAATACGTCTAATATTAATTCATCAACTCCTCCTATATATATATATAGTTTTACGCGTATAACCTTGTCGTTCAGCTATATATGTATAAATGTTTTATGAATGCCTAGAATCGTTTTCGAATTAGAAAAAAAAATCAGATGATATCATAATAATATGTTTATTATACATGCACGTATCATTGTACCTATAAATTTTGTGCCAACAATCAACATTGAGGTGTTGATGTTAAATGTAATATTTCTACGCAGATTGGAAAAGTATAAAATAAATTGTTATTAAAAGAGCCCACGGCAACAGAGTACCAACTATGTATGGCATATTAACATTTAAAGAAGAATCATGATATTACTTTTATGTAATTATTATATTGTGAATGCAATAGAGGGGATACCTATAGTAATATTATATGTTTATTTATACGCCTAATGGAAAGTCTATTGGAAATATCGTTAATCTAAATATTGTTTAGAAATAATATTGGAAACGTATCTATTACTGAATAGCATCGCAACAACATTCTCAACTCACTACTGCAGTATAAATTTATAATATTATACACCTGTTGGATAAAAGTTTGAGATGTGCTAAAATTATACTAATTTAAATTAAATTATACTAACAGTGGATTTTTTTTTATATTCAATATTTTTGACCAGATTTCAACCAGGATCAGATTTTTAAATTATTTATAGGTACTCTGATAATATTAACCTGTTATTATTACCTAAAATATTTAATAATACCCAACTAAGTGAGGAAAATCCTATTTCTTTACAAAAATGTTTCATATTTCGATTTCAAATAATTTATAAAAATTCTTTAAGCAAGTTAAACTTTTTATTATTATAGTATTATACAATAGGTTTATTTTTTTATTTGTACTATTTATATGTACCTAATAAAAAATTATTAATTTTTAAACATGTTTAATTATGCATACGTTTTTGTTTACATTTATATTTAAACAAGTTTATATATTTTTTTTTAAATTATTGAATATATTATATTGTTATATAATGCATTTCTGTTCAGATATATATATATATATATATATTAGTTGTAATCGATAAAATATTTTTTGATAATGAATGTAAAAGAAGCATTTCTCTTGATTTTTAAAATAATAAAGAAAATCAACTATAGGGTCACCAAAATAGGAGATGTTTTATCTCCTTTTCACTTACTCAAAGTTTCGTCAATGAACATAAATTCGATTTCATAAATTCGATCGGACTTTATTTTATTAGAGGAAAATGGGTAGGTAGATATAGATTCTATCATGAAAGGCACCAGTTAATTAACCCATCGATTTCACCAATTTTATATGTAGCATATTATCTAAGACAATTGTTCTTATATCGATAAAATAGTTTTCAACTAGACGGAATAGAAAATTACGAAACATATGTACATACTGAAAACAATTACAAATTGTAATTTTGTCAATCGTTTTTAAATTAATAAGATACTATTCAATAAAATAATCTATTATAAAAATATAATTATGATATGTAAGTATAGGCTAACTTTATTTTATCTTTATTAAATTAAAAGAAAAATACATGATTTCAGATTTGACAAAATGATCTTTAAAAATTAAAAAATTAGGATTAAAATGTGTGTCAAGTAATTATTATCACATTTTAATATTGTGTAAGTACACAAATAAATTATCTAATTTCTAAATATATACAGTATGTCCCATAAGTCCCGTATCACTCTAAATATATCCATGGTAAATCAATATATTTAAACGCAGTTTTTTTTACAATACTAAGTAAGAAAATTCTGATTGAATGGCATAAAATTTAATTTAAAAAAAAAAAATTCAAAACAAAAATTTTTATGAATTTAAGAATTTAAAATTTGTAAGATAGCCATTTTTTTAAACATATTTTTGAAAACAATTCAAAAAAAAAAAAATATAAAAATTGAATAAAAATTGACCAAGTTAGAACAAGTTATGTTTTTGAATAATTATAACAAAAATATTAATTTTTTCACATTTTAATAATAAAATATCTATTTCAGCATGATAATACTTTTACATACCTAATTAAAGTTTTGATTTGAATAGAAATAAAAATAGTCGTGTCTTATCATTTGCTGAACAGCAAAACTGGTTACCTATTTTTAAGTATTTTAATTATATCATAAAGTAATTGCTATAAAGAAAGAACACAAGATAATAATTGTAATTATAATTTAGAAAATTGCGATATGCGTAAGTATTGTTATTATAAATCACATTAATTATAACTGTAAGATTATGTCCAATTTTGTAACTTAAGGTTAACTTTATGTGGGACACCTGTATATAAAATATATATATAGCTATATTATACATTATACATTATGAGACTCAAACTTCGAAAACAGCTGAAAGATTTTTTTGAAACTTGAACTTATAAAAAGAAGGTAGGTTATGATTATTAATACGAGAGTTGAGCTTAAGAGTTAAACTTGCTCACATGATATTATTAATTTGAACTTTGAAAAAGCAATCGAAAAATTCGTCATGTAATCAAATCTACTACGGACTGCCATATTGTATCAGTAGATGATTATCAAACATAATAATATCATGTTATCGTATTTTCATTGTTTAATAAGTGATATTTGAATGTTTATAATTTCTTAGGGTATAATTTTAATATCTGCAGTTTGTTATGATTAATGTATTGAATATTAATATAAATTAATACATTATACAGCACTAATGATATACTGATAACTGTTTGGCTTGCCCGGGTTAACTAAAGTTTTCAAACCACTATCTTATACCTAGATATATATTATATATATCTATCTAATCTTATCTTATCTATACAGTCGATATAGGTATTACCTATGTAAAATATAAAATATAATTATGATAATGTACCATCTAACCAGGATTACCACAGGAACAAATTAGTAGCCATCGAAATCGTTTTTGAAACTACACGTACTGATTGGCTGATATATGCTTCATCTGTCGATAGAATCGATATAAACACGTTTAAGTACCAAATTATTCACAAAACCATAGAATTATCACTATTATAACAATAAGTCACTGCAACTGCACCTATAATAAACGGCGTTACGATGTACGTGGTGTTGGTACTTGAAGTCCGTTTGATAATTATTACTGAACTTGGTGTACACAGGCTGAGTAAATATTTCCATAAATCCATTACGCTCAAAACGATATTTACTCAGACCACAATACGGAAATCGTATACATTCATCATCTATATAATCAGTATTTTTGGTTGAAACAATCTCCCAAATAATCGTTCCAATGCAATTTGTTTAAGTGCAATTGATAATATTATGAACGATTTTGTTGAACACGCCTACCTAGTACAACAGTCTATATTCCATACAACAGTATTCGATATATTCATATTATAGCAATATTAGTAATATACCTTCAATATTATAACTGCGTTGGTTGTAACAGCCAAACAGTAGGTATGCAATATTGCAGTACTCGTATACAAATTATTTTCCGTATACCACTATACAGTACGGTCACAACAGGTTTCCAAACGTATACGTTCCATTTTGATAATTTTTTCAACCAATTACACATCCTAATGAGATTATTTTGATTTTTGGACTTTTGATTGCTATATTTGAGATAATTTTTAGTACGTCAGAGTTGTGGTAACACATCATTGGTACACTTGTTAATATTGTAATCGTCACGGATAATGATAAAGAAATTCAAATAATCACATGAGAACTAAACTGAAATAAACGAAATAAATTATATACAATGTACCTAGTAATATGGAAAATACTATGGGTATTATATAATAATACGTAAATAATATTAAAATGAAATAAATATTGTCATGTTTTTATGACGTATTATGTAAATATTTCAAGACTTTCCACAACCCTTATTTCGGGAATCACTGATCTACTGGTCTACAATATTATAGTATTAATTATAACACATTATTGATTGGGCTTAAATGGGTTTTTAGTTCGTTAAAACAACATAAATATTATTTACAGTTAACGAGCTGACAAAAATGATGTAAATATAATTCAATCGGACCATTTCAATAATATTAATTGAAAACACAGCTGGAACCCGTAAAGCGAAAATCATATTGTTCATATATTTTAATATAATTATAATAAAATCGATAGAAGTACGTGTGTGTGTTCATGGAGTACAGAATTCACTAAATATTTGATTTTATATTTTGAAACCAATAATTCTAATTATATTTATTAAGACTGGGATATTGCGTTTTTTTTTTTACAAATTATTTTACATAAATTAAATTTAAGTTTTGTAACTTTTGTTTCGGAAAATTGTAATTAATTCAATTTGATCGATTAAATAATATATGTATAATGTTTATGATATAAATTGCCAAATTGATAATGGTATGGAATATAAATTTGACTAATCTAAATGCATATTGATATCATACATTTTATTAATTAAAATTATTTAAAAAGTGAATAAATTACTAGTTACTACTGTTAAAATAAAAATATTAAGTTAAAACGCTTATAATAATAGTATAGTTATCTAAGGCAGTACTCATATATATTGTAAATATTTGTTTGAAGATTAATCATTAATGGTTGATGCTGTATGAGGCTTCAATACCTAAAAATAGGTTCAGTTCTATCATCATTTAAATATTGTTCAAATCTAAGAGTGTATTTTACGTATGTTGTGTTATATAGATATTGCAATAAACAAAACATTGTGTATCTCTCGCATACGTTCATATTAAAATCAAATTAATATAAAATTAGTTATCAACATATATAACTTGGAGTATTATTATTCAAATGACCAAAGTGGTGAAAAGCGCAGAGCTTTAAAATTTTAAATATTTATTGTTAAGTAAATAGCATTATATGATTCGATTAAAATATGTGTTAATAGAACACGTCTGTAAGTGCTTTATAGCTTAAATAATATTTAATAACACTGTTGTAGTCATCACTATATGTTAATAATATGTTTGTGTTTGGGAGATTTTAAATTTTCAACAAACTAAGTGATTCGTTGAAATAATCTTTCTAAAAACAACAAGAAAATTGAGCTTTTATACAGTGTGTGGATATAGATAAAGATTTATCTGTCAAATAAGAAGAACTCGAGCCTTATACATTTTTACACACAATGAACGCATTAATATTGAACACTTTTTTAGAAGCTCTTAAACAAGACAGGGCGAAACAGAAGACAAAAGCTTGGAAAAATACAGCCCTTATCACAGACGAGTGGTTTACCGCACTTGAATGAACCAAAACTGTCGAGGAGAGATTCTTGAATAAACTCGTCTTGAAAGTCCATAGAATTAACCGATGTGAAATTCATTATTTATTCAATCCTTCGCTACAAAACCCGGTTAGGTTTCTTACGTAGCACTCTTTTATTTGTTGTCTACTACGTCACATCGTGACGATGATAGACTAAAAGCGTGTTCGATAAAAGCAGTAATGAGTTTGATATTGTTTTAAGTACGACCGAGTAATTAAATAACAACGACGTTAGTCAACTATACCATCACACATATTCGAAGAAATTTAAATAGTTCCACATTTTTTACACGAGCAAGATATAGTCACCACTGAAAACATATGAACTTATTATTAAAACAGAACTCCTCTCTCACCATTGATAGGTCAAACTAATATACCGATTTTATTATTATATGAAATATATTATTGAAATATGCAAACAATATTACAATATTATACATTGCAACAAGACATCTCTTCGCTACGTTTGGGGACACATTTAGCTCGTGAAAATTATAATATAATATTATGCACTTATATATTATTATACTGCTACGCTATTATATAAGTAGGTACCAAATATATTAATATAATAATTTAATTTTCACAATTTCAAATATTGTCGTGGAAGTATTATTAAATTGTACCCGTCTAAATATAGTAAATTGTATTATTAGCTGGGTACCTATCGCATTTTCTCTAGGTGTTGTCGTCGTCAATTTTAAACATGATTGATAATGTATTGAATAAACGGCGGCTAGGTAAATTGGGTCAGGGATACGGAGCAATACACCTTTCACGTTTGCGTACATTTAACCTTTTTTACGACTCGTTTGCGTACAAATGTACAATTCAATTATTGCTCACACAAATTTTTAATATCTGCGATAAATGACCCAAAACGTAGGAATCGTTTTCGTACATAAACTAAAACTAAAGTCTACTAAAACCCAAAAGAACTAACAAAAATTTTATGATTTTTAAACATGAAACTCACTATACTTATAGTTTTCAGTATTGAAACAACGTTTTCCTTTGCGCGTTTCAAAGACATTTGATATTTGAATGTCCATTGTATTAAACGAAATAAAATAACTCGTGTCTCGTAGCATCAATCGTTTTATTAAATAATAGGCATATAGTAATGTCCAGCGGTCTTTAAAAATGCACACAATTATCTAAAATCACATAATCGTTTAGAACAACACTCCACTTAATCAAAAAATGTTTAGATTACATGTATTTTATTAAAATTTATACTGAAAATTACAATATAAGTCTAATTTAATAGTTGTGCACAGATGAGTCGTTATTTTTCGAGTCAAAATTTATATTAGCTGGATTTTCACATTTTTTTATGTAAGTAACGAGTTGTCAGTTTCCAGGTAAAAACTTGTGTACTGTACGCAAATGAGGATCACCGGAGATTAGTATAGTACATTTTGAAGGCGGTAAATTGAGTCCTGAGAAAAAACAGATAGTAGGTAAGTTGAGTCCCGCAAAAAAAAGATTGTAATCACAGCTACTAATTAAAAACTAAAAAGTAAATTTCATAAGATTATATTATTATATACTTAATTTATATTAATTAAAAATATTACAAGTATAAATTAATTAAAAAATAAATGTCATTATTATTAAATATATATGTCCTTTATGGTAATAATAATGAAATTAATTTTGTATTTTTTTATTAATTTGTATTTATAATATTTTTAATCAATATAAATTAAGTATATAATATTATAATATATATAATAATAATATATATTTTTTAATTAGTACCTGCCAATCGGTACGGCGGGACCTATAATCTTTTTTTCCATCGACCCAACTTACCTAACCGCCTTTTTTTCTCCAGGACTCAATTTACCGAGGAAAGGTCATTTGGGACACAATTTAACAATCCCAAATAAACGACGATCGAGCCACAACCGTTACGAAGCGTGACGTGCGATCATTATTGATTTAAAAGGGCTTTCAAATAAATAGGTACCTCATTGTTCCACTCGGATAGGATGTACAACCGGTTTTCAAGTCTGAGAATATAATATTTTTAACCGACAATTTAAGCTCTGACCGCAATACAATTTTATCGTGTGACCAGAAAACACAGATAAATCAAAATTCTTTTCCATAAAATTGAATAACATAATATAACACCATATTTCTTATCATGAATTAATGAAACATTTTATAATTAGGTATGAAAATATAAATAAATTACTACGATCACACGTTTAATGATGTTCATAAATTCGATGTTTGTTAAAACATGTAAAATCACTTAGAACACACAACGGTTTTAGTTTTTTTTTTTTTTTTTTGATAAGGGCGATAAGGCCCAAATAAATAATCATTAATCGCAATTATAATTTTCATTTAAATCACATCAAAACCATCTGAAAATTAGTTTGTTTTGAAATATTGTTTATTAATTATTAGTATATGAAATAAAACAGTTTATTTCATGCGTACCTATAATAAAATATACAAAGTCACTACTCACTATTGATAATATTATAAAATAAATAGTTTCGATTAAAATGTATATACATTTTTTAATGATTCAATGGTCATTTTTTATTTAAACTACTACGCTTTTACTAAACAATATTAAAATACCTGTTAAAATATTAAAATATTTGTTTAAGTTTTTACTATACACTACCCTAAAAATTCAAGTAGGTAATTGTATTGGTCATAGTATCACAATTTTATAGGCCGTAGCACAAACATATTTTTTTTTTTAATTAGTTATAGAATTAGAGCCCCTTATCCCGTTGAATAATATATAGTATATAGTATATAGGTATAGTATGTCTATATTATAGACACATTAATAGAGTGTAAGACACATTATATCACCCTTACAGAAAATTATCCTCCAAAGTTTTAGTCGATGTAATAGTGTCAGTTTATTTCCATAAAATATTATATAATTATGAATATTCATATCATACTGAATATTATTATTATAATGGGTTGCAAATGTTAAATAAAATCACCATTTTGTTTTTTACTTTAGGTTTAGAGTAATATTTTAGACACTTTGCTTTATAGAGGTGTTTTCCTAAAATTGTTTCCAAACGACGTGCCTTGCTTAAGCGTACGATATCTAAATAAATATGTGCATGGTACGAAAACCAAAAACGGCGAAATGATTTTTAAGATTATGTTTGAAAAAATTATCTAGATGAGGAAATGTTATTAATATCGGTCATCGGCGACACTGCATCGACCGGAAATTTTCAAATGTGCGATCACAGAGTTACGGTCCTGTGTGTAAGTTAAATATTTTGTCACGCATATTGCATGCATTGTCATAATATCATTACTTGTTTATTTGCAATAACACCTATTAAAAATAAAATATTAACAATTCTAAATAGATTAATAGATCTAACGATAAATTTAATACGTTACGTTAAGGTATATGATTACAATTAATTTGACAGACTATATAAATTCATTTTAAATTATAACATGATATATATATATATATGTATAATATTCATTTATGCATATATTACGATTCGTTTAAAATCTTCATATTCATATTACTTTACAATAAATAGGATTACTGCGATCTCGTGTATTTTCGTCACAACCATATAAGTAACTACGTATTCTAAATATTGTACATATATGTATATGATATTTACTTTTCAGTCTTCGTTTGTATATTATTTTAATTATTACGAAGCGTGTATAGACTATACTCCAGATTACTTATTACTGATGACGGTAAATATTTTAAGCTCAATTTATGGATCAAGATTATCGGATACGGTAGTGCCTGGCCCGAGGAGATAACGACAAATTATAGGGGCTTCGAACATACAAGCATAAAATCGAGAAATAACCATTTTCGGGAAACTTATATAGTGCGTTAAGTAAAATTAAACAATATTCCAGTTTTATTTAATACACTTATGACGTGTCTAAGAAACCATATTATATTGTTTCTGTAGTTTTTTATTCAAGCTTATGCTACACCTAAAATTGAATAATTATTAATTCATTGGTTATAGTTTTTATCACAGTCTTTAAAAAAACATTTGGATAATATGACTTACATATAATATTTATATAAATTATATATATATATATAAAGACAAGACAAGAATTATGAAATTATATATTATTATATATCATTATATTGGGTGACAGATCAAGTTTATTATTACTTACTTTGTACTGTTCTTATGGATGTGAAATGCAGGTATATAATTAACTGAATTTAACATTAATTGGACAAATTTGATATTTTCAGAAACACGTGGAACACATTTAAGACCTATTTATTTCCTATCCTCTCGTTTCTATAACTGAGCTCTACGATATGAAAAAAAAAATAATACTATAGAGTATAGAGAACCATAGAATATTTTAAAAAACTAAAAAATCTTAATAATACAATTATTACTATAGAACGCTTTTTAATTTAAAGATTGATTTGGAACTTATTTCTATAGATTTATTTTGAGTAAGAAAAACACGTAATAATTATATTTAAAAGTCAATTTACGCAATGTAAAAATATGCAACATTGCATATAGCAATGTGAAAATCAGTTTGGTTAGAGGTGGATAGATATCCTTATAACTTAACCAATTGAAAATAAACTAGTACATTTTTTATAAGATTCTCAAGATGTTCAATTAAATTCGTAACTTGGTAATTTTTTGGTAAAACACTAATTAAAAAGTAAAAAAAAAAAATATTTAGCTTTCCTGTAAATTTACAAGGCTTATTTTTATCTATTCTTCCGTTCATCTATAGTAGGACAGTAGGTACCCATATATTACTTGGAAGTGTGTAACTATATACATATTTTTCAGTTTAGCACAGTGTGTGTGTAATATGTAATATTATCGAATAAAAACAACATAAATATTATGCCTTTATTATATTATTATCAATAGTAACTTTTTGATTATGTATTGTTTGGTTCGATAACAACCGAATGACTATTAACGCGTTTTTGGCAAATGCCCACACAACTGTAGAACTTGTGATCAACAGATAAACAGATAACTATATTGTTAGAGTTTAATTTGAAATAGGGAAGTACCTATAGATAAATATATATGATATTATAATTTGTGTTCAAGTCTCCAATCCTGTTATTCAATTATTTCAATTAATCTGTTATTGATCAATTTGAAAAATAAAAATAAAAACAATAAAATTATATTGTTCAAACGAGCTATTATAAGACATTGAAATGCGTAATTAAATGCAGATTAACATGTACTAAAAACACGTATCGATTAATTTCATCAGAAATAGATAACATTAATCGTCTGACAAATCGTATATCTAGAAAGGTATGGTAGATATATATGAAAATAAATTATAATAATTTAATATGATCGGCACGTGTCTTTTTCGAAGTTATATCGGGTGATCCATGTAACACTAGATACTCATACCATAATTAAAACGTTAATATTTTTTTAAAATATTTTTTTAACATAATTCTAAGACACTAAAAAACAATTTTTTATAATTTTTTAAGTATAACGAACTAATACATTTCTTTTCCAAAATTTGATTTTTATGGAACTAAATATTCATAATAATATTCTGCTTAGGAATAGAAAATAGAAAAATTAGGTATAATAAAAAAATTAAACCTAGGTTTATGTTTAAACATTTACGATAGTAAAAAAAAATAGTCAGAAATTATATACTAGATATAGTTGTACCGTCTATGGTTAAACTTCGATTACGCTTAATCAGCTGATAACAGATATTTAACCGTGCAAATTCGGCCGATTAAACTCCGGTTAACTTTAATCAGAGACGGTACAACTGGCCCTAAGAGTACATTTCTAGAAAAAAAATAAACTATTAAATACTTTACTTTAATTATATAACCATTCATCGTTTGTAAAATACTATTCGTATTGGCTAATCCTATCGAAGGTATAGGTGTATCTGATTTTATATCGTCGATATTATTTTTATTGTCATCGCGTAAGTAGTGTACGGTATATGTCTAAATTAAATTATTTTCTTGTAATATTTTTGAAATGAGCCCAAAAGTGATGAGTAATCGACATACTAATATACTATAATGTAGATACACAGCCACGGGAAACAAGGGAAAGCGTTCACTCTATAGCTGCGGTGCAACGAGAGAATCGAACGCGTTTTTAATTCACCACAATCCCCACCGAGTACGTATAATATGGAGGTTTATTATTACTATTATTATCTTAATTATCGGGTTAAAATGGCGACACGAGTACATGACGAACTCATTGTAATACGAACACTTTATGTAGCCAGTGACTAGCAGCATGTATATATATTATATTATATATTGTGTAGTAGAAGTGGGGTGAGCATTTTACTAGGTTTATTATTATTATTATTATTCTCTTATTTTATTATTTTTTAATACCAGCGACTGCCAAAAACAATACAATTCCATTTTATTATTTTCCGTTTCCGTCGGTCGTTAAAGCGCGGCAACGTATTTTTTCCTCCTTATTTTCGCCCTCGCGCGTCGTGGCGTCTGCGCATACCGTTTTTCATATGGCTCTTGTCCGCGAGCAATTTATTCGGCAAACGCCGCCGAGGAACAATGGTATTTCATTAAAAATACTAGTCGACGGCCGCGGCGTCGCGGAGACCCGAAAAAATAAGACCAAATCCGATAGTATCGTAGGGTGATGTTCTTATATTTTATTGTTATGTTTTTTCTTTCTACGTTTTATCGCGGTTTTCTCGCTTTATAATACTTTGTTTAATTAAAACCCTACAGACGCAAAAAAAACCTAATTCATTTCGCACGAAACGGATAAGCGCGCAAAGAGACAACCGTATAGAATACATTATTTTATATATTATAATATTATATTGAAATTTAACGTTGACTATTATAGTACATTAAACGAATTTATATTTACTATATCCAGTTGACATGGTCCGTTAGCGCAGTATATAATATGTATATGTATATATTCTATGTACTTGCTACAGCAGAGGCGGTGGTGGCGGGCCGCAAGCTGCACCGCTTTGGTCCGCTGAAGCAGCAGCATGAGAAGTACAATTTCATTTTTTTTAAACGACTCCGGTAAAAACTACGTTACGTTATAATACTTACAACCTATATGTATAATATATAATATATATTATACATTATACATATAATATCATATCGTAGGTATAAGTTAGTGTTACGGACCGACACCTATTCGCGCGCCGCGGAGGCGGACGCGGGACCGTCCTAGTCTAAACGTTTCTGGTGAAAGATGATTATACCTGTGTAATAATGCATAGTATACATATATAATATTATGTGCTGTGTGACGTACAATAGTATTGTATATCTATTATAATGAACCTTACCGGCCAGACCCAAAATCCGTTTTTTACACGTCGCATCGGCGGGACGCTCGTCGACCGCAGACGTTCGTGCGGTCGAAGCGCTCACAACATAATGATAATAATAAAAATAATAATAATAATATTCTGACGTATATAATATGTCTATGTATGTGTGAGTGTGTGCACGTGTACTTGTAACTTGTGTAGGTGCGTATGTGTAGAGTATACGCGTGGATGTCGTTGATTGGTTCGATCGCTGCAGCGGGTACGTTATTACTACCAAACGATGATCGACGAGTAAGACCGAAAACCATAAACCGTTTTGTATAATAATTCATATGACCCCAAAGACAATGGTTTCGATGTAAAACCGTGTTTTTCCTCTTTTTTTTTTCCATTCCGACGATCCCTGCCCACTGCGTCTTATAACGATACTATAATACTAAATGGGTACAGTGTATATTACGTCCTATATAATACGTATAATATGTAGGTATAACGTTTTCATTACCGCTGACCAGGGTCGGCATTACCTTTCACGAGGCCCAGGGCACAACTTGATCAACCAATAACCGTTATCACCAATTAAAGCGTATACGATTTTCATATAAAATATTTAACAGTGTACATTTTAAGCGCGTGTCTCTTGAATGTGCGAGGCCTCGGACAAATGCCTCGTTTTGCCATCCCTTATTAACGTCAGCCCTACCGCTAACACCTTAGGCTTTTTAACACGTCCGAGTTGGCCGTATACGACATAATCATGTATATATTATAATATACAACGTATAGGTATAGTGTATATTAAAGTGATACGCATCTGTTGCAGAGTTATAATACTCAACCCGTAATGACAATATTATACTATATCTATGTTATCGAACACGCAAATAATTTCGATCATCGAACGCACATCGTTGAATGTTCGTATAGTTGCTATACGAAACTTCTCGGAGGTGGTGTTTTAATAAAAAAAAAAAAAAAAATAGAAAAAATAGAAATTAATAAAACTTCCCCATTTATAGATACGGTTAATTTCCAGAATAGCGTAATTCTGTCGGAAAACCTCAAACATTCCAAGGACAAAAGGGAATTCACGAGAAATAGGCATTTAGGGTTAAAAAAATGATGTAACTATTTAATATTTAAATATTGGAAATAAAATAAATCAGCATTTAATATTTTTTTAATATTTGAAACAATTTAAACACTCAAAATCTTATGGATAAATAAATGGGTATGTCGAAAACGGAAGATGCTGCTGAAAGTTAAAATCAATCAAACGATGCAATACGATATTATTTAATTTTTGTGACAAATAAGGCACCTATCTAAATCCCGATGATAATAATTTTCATGGCACTACGACAACATATAAAAACTGGAAGTTTAATGCTGTAAACTAAAATCGGGATGCTGGTTCTAACCTAAACTTAAAATATAAATGAATTGAGGTAATATTTATCACTGTCCATGCATTGGCGTTCCGAAAAGCGGGAGGAAAGACGGGCTTTCTCTTGGTTCTTAATTTATTATGTCTAAACATTTATTTGAACATAAAAGTATAATAATGTAATGAAATACTTTATGATTTTTTACATTTTAGACATGTATTAAAGTTAAGATCTATATTTAACAAAAATATCGTTATTAATTTTTTTGAATTACCTTTCTTACGCCTCCTTTTACTCACGTTTCTATATTATATTGGTCATTAGTAAACAATTTTATAATACATTTTTAAATAATTAATATAATTAATCTATAAAAAAAATATATCAAATTATTATTAATAAATATACTTTTGTAAAAACACAAAAATCAAAAAATTTTACTATCTACCCATATATATGTATATATATATAATATAAATATTAACTAAAAAACATGATACATTTTCACAAATTAAATTTCTATGTATTTCAAGGATTTCCTAATATAATAACTGGAGTGCTAACCCTAAACCCATTTAATAATATTAGAGGTTTAAACTGAGTACTTTATGGTAAAAAAGGATTTTCTTTACAAACATGTACGTGACACACCACAAATTCGAACATTGATAAATTCGTCAAAGGCCTAAAATACGAAATGTATTACCTATAGTAAATCGTATGTGCCGTATATATAATGGCAGGTATATGTATTAAAACGAAGTGAAAAAATCTCAATCTGTGTTGTAAAATCATAACGTCGACGACAATACTATTCTATTTGATTCGATCAAATCGATAAAATATAGATAAATATATTTTATAGAAATGCTGTGATAGAGTCGCATAATAGAACCACGAGAATATATTATCATAATAATATTTTATTATCTATTTTCAATTATTTCAGACACATAATAATGTTTTTCTACAACAATGTCCAATGGCCGACTGCTGGTTTACAATAAAAAAAAATAATATACCTATAACATTACTTTTTTATCAAAGAAAATACCGACGATAGTCTTTCGAAGACCACTTGCATAATATGTGTGTACGACACAACGTGGGGAAGCGGTTCTTTTTATCCTAAAAAAATAAAAATATTACTGTCAATTTATTCATATTATAGCAAAATTATTATATTCTTTTGATATTAAAAAAAAAATTTAAAAAAGTAGAATTTATAACGTGATATGTTTGTCCGAATTCACGTCCAACGTGTTTGAGTTTTCAACTGAGTTTCACGAAGACATATTTTTATTTTTACAATCATTAATTTTTATCGAGATACTGGAATGGTTATGCATATTATAATAATTCTTCAATAAGAAACGTTATTTATATTAGGTATTGGCTATTAAATCTGATGTTTCGATTAGAAAATGATTAACATTCGAATTTAGTGAGTAGATGTGTTTGACGGTTTAGATATTTCAGGTTATTGGTTGAATATATTACGCTTGTTATTTATACTTAATTTTAACTACACTTACATAACATATAATGGTAAAAAATATATCATTTTTATACAAGTATTTTTTTTTCAAATATAAATATATAAAGACGTATAAATATGACCACTGAAATGTTTTGTATTACATTTACAGGGGTGTATTACGCTATTTAATTTTTAAATTCTATTTAAAAATATAACTTGTAACTATATTATAATAAATTAGGTACATAATAGTAAAGTAATACGGGTTTTTTTCCTAAAGGCATTTTGGTAAATACCTATAACAACTAATGAATTATTTTTTGTATTATTTTAGATGCAATTGTAGGAATGTTAAAACGGTTTCATATAGCTTAATAATATTGAGTGTTCCTTATTTATTGGTTTATTTATCCACGGTCTAAATCTCAATAACAAACTAATCTCAAATAATTAAGGATACCTACGAATAAATCATTAAAAATTTGGATGAAATAATGTTAATCATTTTTTTTTTTAATTTTAATTTTAATTATATAATATAATACGACGTAACTTCTTGAAATTTTAAACTTAGAACTATTGGAGTGCTTATAATGTATTTGTACTCATATTATGTATCTATCTTATATCATATTATTATAAATATTTATTTATTTTTTGAGTAAAGAGACACTAAAAATTGATTCGTGTAGTATATCGGAGGAAAAAAACGTATAAGTCCACTATAAATGACACTGCCAGAACTCTTTATTTCGCTAACCATAAATTTTTACTATTATATCTTTTAGAACAATAACATTCAGGTGGGAAGTGCAATAATATAAACCTGCCATAACCAAAATATAAAACCAAACCATTAGTATATATTTTATGTATATAGTATATATACATATTTATTTATACATAAATATTTACCGAAAATCCAACGGTGAATATCTCCTGGCAGCGTTTAACCTTTGAATTAAATTAGGCCGAGGAGGGTAAGGACACAATGGGCAAGTTTCCAAAATAACCGAGTATATCCGATGACCCCATCCCCATCTAACCACAGCAAGACCCGAAATTGAATCACTTGAAAAACCTTCTCTTACCTATCGTAACCAATTTATATTATTATTTCGATTGTAATAATATGCTCCTTATCTGCACAAAACATATACACTGTGCACGAGAGTATCTAGAGCTAACATATACAAGACAACTAAAAAATGCATATTATTTATTATGCTCATAAAGCTTTCTGTGTTTAGATGGTATGTAGTACTAAAAATATTCCTTTGCGATATTAATACATATATTTATAATGTTTTTTTTTTTTTTTTTAATAAAATATACCATTATGATTAAGTTAACGATAACAGTTCAATTCAGAGCATTATTTTTCCATTACTTGAAACCTTGGAATCCTAATATGTATAATAGTTTAAGGCCATGCGTACGTATTTAACATGACATTAAATCTATAGCAGGTAATAATTATTGCAAAAAAATCACTTTTATTTTATTTAGTTGAGCCAAAATTTCGAAATTTTGAATATAATTTAATACATATTAGCTAATATATTTGGTTACAAAAAACTCCATAGGCTGTGTATAATGGTCGACCAGGTTTTAGGGATGATTAAAAAAAAATATACGAATACAGCCGGCTCAATATGAACAAATTACCAACACATTGTCATAATAAGATATAAATTGCTCAGGCGTATTTTTTTTAACTTGTATTTTCAATGAAAATAACAACGACGTACATTGTATAGGTACTAGATAAAAGATTAAAATATAATCAAGTGTACCTATTCTTAAAAAGTAAACAGTTATTTAAAAAAAAAATTATTGCCTTAAAAAGTAAATTTTATTTTAATCATAATTTAGTAATACTATACAATATTAACTATATGTATATGCAAATATCAAATGTTTTTTATTAATAAAATAGTGTTTATTGAGTTACTTGTAATGAAATATTGGTTTAACATGGCCATGCTTAAAAACATGTGGTTATGTTATAGTTTCACTTTAGAAGAATTAACTATAATTATTCTAATATGTAGGTAGGTACAACTCTAGACAGGAATAATCTAGTTTATAGTTGAATTATATTTTGTATAGAATGTGTTTATCAATAAATTCATAAAAAGTCCTCATGTCTAAGCATAACATCGTATAATATGTAGGTACATATATATGTAATGCTGATGTTAATTTTTGTTTCTGAAGTTTCTATTTGCATATTATGATTGTTTAATCAAATCATATTTTTATACGTATCAGTATTTTACTTTAAACGAATTGTAATATTGTTGAACTCCGTATACTAGATACATACGATCTTATAGCTCAGTTGGTATTCGTATCAGCTATTATCATTATTATTAATTTATTTTATTATTGTAATTATTTAATTGTAATTGTTTTGGTTGAATGAATAAATAAATATTGTATTTATTTATTTAAACGGTTTCTTTAAGTTATTATACGAATTTCAACTCCAAGATCAAAGTTTACTACACCCAACTGAAGTTTTAAACACATTGTAGTTCTCATAATATCTATAAGTACAATGTATTTTTATTGGTTAAATAATTAATGATTATTCTTTTTCATACAAACTAAGGGTAAACTATACGTAAAACATAAATAAATACGGGACCATTATTATTTTCACTGTGGACAAACGTAATGCATGGGTATTATACTTATTGGAGTTGGTCAATTAAACATCCGAAGGCATTTTATTGTGTGCATTGTCATAAAGTTGACCATGTGACGATAAAATTCAATGACGTGTATTATGAAATTGAAATTAAAATAATAATTTGATGCGCGATATGTGCACCCCGTATACATTGCACAATTGTCGAAAGCCGAACATACAATAATCCCTATACCATTATTATAAATTATAATGCACATTGCAGTAATTTTAATAGTACATTTTACGCTGAAATTTTGATCTAAATAAAAAATAGGTTATAATAATCATAACTTCATAATAATATCATCACAAAAAATTATAATATTGAATTGGTATCGTTTTACTTAAACACATCAAAATAATAATTGCCTAATGGCCTTCAAATAATTTATGTACAACTGACCATCATTATTATAATTATTCAAATACAACCAAACTATATTAAAATAATGACTGTTTTAAATTTTGATCTTCTAATAACTAAATAATTTCTGAATTTCTGAAAAAGTTTTTCACAATAAAACAATATTTTCCCTAAATAATATTATACGTCTGTGTAAAGTAATTAATCACAGCGTCTTTAATATATTATACAGTTTTAATGAAATTTAATTATTTAAATATTTGCATGAATTTCACATGAACCGTTATCTCACATATCCGTATTTAAATATTAGGTACATACCTTAAACAATTAGTATTGATCACGATGCATGAAATAATAATCTTTGCATACTATTTTGGTTGTGTTAAAATATTTAAAATGTTTAATTATTTTAGGCAAAAGAAAGCACATTATATTGTTTCAGGTAACATGACAAACACTTATTAAATATTTAGATTACTCCGCAACTAAGTTATTTTACGTGTTAACTTACATATTTGTTGAGGGCGTTCTTTTACGATAAATTGAAAAATTCAAAAACAGTAAATCACGAATATTTTTAATCATTATAAAATCAAACTATATAATTCATCGAGTTTCATTGTTTCAAACCGATATGAATGTAAGTTTACATATTTCATACACGTTAAACCATTAAGACAAGTACAAAGTAAACATCAACATTTAACAGCTATAAGCCAAAAAAGAAGAGCAGTAATTCATTTTAGTATTATTTTCCTTTTTACCAGTAATCAAACATAAAATATGCAAGCAGTCATTATTATTTTGTTGAAAGAGCTTTGATGTGTCACTAAAGAATTTTCACATAAAAGTTTTATTGAATTGTAATTTGTTTTCCCTGGGCACAAAAGTTTTAAACATATCACTTACATTTGACATCACTTGTATAGTTGTATATAAAATGAAATTCTTCACTATTGTGATCATCTCAAAACGCCTTTAAGAGCGATGAAGCGGAAGTTACAGAATCGATACGAATAAATAAACGGAGGAGATGTAGTTTCGGAATGACATCAGAATATTATCGTAACTGCTATATAACCACAATACTTACAATGATTATTGTGAATAACGGAATTTGAAATATCTGAATACTTACGAGTATTATTTATTATTTAAAACTATCGTTACTAGCTCTACTCACTCAGGTGTCAAGTTATCTCATAAAATATTTATAATGGATATTATATGTAAAACGTATATACGTCATAATATTATATTAGTATATGACTGTGCAATATGTTTAAAATATTTTAAATGGATTTGAAAAATAAAATACATTATACAATAAAATGTATTATAGCCAATAGGTATGATCAGATTTCAGGTTTTTAATTTTTCAAACAAACAAGTTGTGAATGAATATCGCGATGTAGGTAAGGTTCGGTCACCGTATAAGGTTCAAAGTTTTGACCACTGCCACTGCTGTGGTAATGTGTTTGCCATTATCAAATTCGTTCGATTGTTGTCCGACGTCCAGTCGTATAATATGTAAAGCAGTTGGCATTTCCCACAGTTAAACCGTCATAGTCTCACGTGATACGTGGTTTGCAGGGTCGACTGTGTATATACAATATACCTACACACACACTCTCTCTCTCTCTCTCTCTTGCATATACACACAGGTATCAGTGGGTATTGTAATAGGTAATAATAATATATATTTCGCGTCTATACATATTATTATAATAAGGGAGAGAGACCTTGACGATTTGCCACGGTTCTTATTTCGAATTCGCGTCTTTAAACGTAGGTATATATGGAATACAATGATAATAATATAATATATTATTTTATAGCATATATATATATATATATATAAGAATAAGCGACCAGGTGAGAAAAAAAATCTAAACGGCGTAATATAAGAAACTCTGCAGCGCGCTGAAAAGAACTCCGAAAAGTATTGTGCACCGATTATAATAATAATAACAATAATAACAATAATAATATACGCTATTACCATTGTGTCATATATCGGTGGCGGTGGAGATCTCACACGGTGCAGCAGCCACGCCATCATAATATAGTATGGGTACAAGCACACCTTATATCGTAAATACATATTATATACGTTCACGTCTTTAATATTATAGCCTCCGGACACCCGGTGAGTCGGAGACTACCACGCCGATGATTTAACGACCGGCCACGACTCCGTTCCGAGAGATTATTTATCGAGCATCCGTTGTCAAAACACTAGAAAGCGACGAAAATACCTTTGACCGTTTCAAGAGGTTATAATACGATGCCCGTAGTCCGTTGGTAGCTTCTGCAATCGTCGTACAATGAACATGAACACAAAGGTGCAAAAGTAAGGCCCTGCATAATACTGAGTATTATTTCGTATACATTATTATTATTATATTAATATATGTATATATATATGGCTCCTATTTGTGTCGACCCCGAGTTAAATCGCACGGAGGAGCGACGACGGAGACAATAATCACACTGCAGCTTTATGATACATATTATTATTATTATTATATACGTGGATACGCGCTAAAACAGCAGGAGCCAACCGGATACATAGGGCTTAAATCGGATTATTGTTATATATAAACTTAAATTATTATTAAATGGTTATATACCTAAATCGCCGTCGTCGTAATAATTGTACATATAAAAATTTCGGCATTTGTACCAACGCGAGTTACGCGTGTATTATAAAATATCAGCTGTCTCGCAAATAATTTTGATGGTATATTATTTTGAATTTGATTAGAATTATTGGTTCGGTCATAGATTTTCATTTTGGTATTCTTATCACTATATATAATGTCAAAAATTGTTTACAATTATTGTCGACTGTTTATTGGGTATATTGTATATACAACAGGTTCATGCAACTAATATTATTTTATTATTACAGTGCTTTAGACAACGAAAAAGTACTTAAGTCTAAAATAGCTCAGTTTATTGCTTATCTATGTCTATGGGTCATATATATTATTATAAACTATGGTCTATGGATATACAGTATACACTGTATACAGTATATCAAATACCAATATAACCAATAGGTTAGTAATACCTACTAACAGACTACATCAATCATACTCAACCTATTTTTATTTGAGCCACATATACATTTTTGAAATACTAACGTGGGCTGCTAGTCGAAATGTTATAATTAAGTTTTCTATGGACAAGGCGATTCCAAAAAAGATAAGAAATTATAGTAGAAATACCAAAACAATCATCCTTAATCGCGATCGCGTACGACACACAGCTTATTATCTGGAACATCATAATATATTTTAAATTTTTAAATTTGTTTTGAAGTATTATACTTTTTTCGTATACTCATTGAGAGTTCCTTCTGCGCCATAAAAAACTTGGTGAGTTACACGTTAGGTATAGTTAGTCCATATAGACTACAAAGTACAATAATCCTACTACACGTTGTTGTTATAGATTACGTTTTAAAGACGATGATGATAATTTGTCAGCAATTAAGACAATGAAAAAAAATTTTGTATACTTATGATAGTATATGATTATATTATATTTACTATAACAGCTATATATAGTGCGGCTAGTGGCTACACATACACCATTTTCTGTAACCGATGATTGGTATATTTTTCGTTTTTGCAATTTATTAAATAATTTATATTACATTATGTATAATTTAAACATTGTATATTATTTAAAAATGTAAATTAAATATTATATTTTTCAGCTTTTTGTATATTAAAAAAAAAAATGAATCTTATTTTTTGTCTATTATCTTTACACTCACACAAAAATATACTGATTATACCTAGGCATCTGCAAAGTACATGGCTATTCAATGTACATCAATTATGTGAAAGTGTAGGAGGAAAGAAAAATATATATGTCTTATACCAATTTAAGAACGATAATATGCTGTTATATTAGGATGTGTGTGATGTTACAGACGTACCTACATGTGAAAAAATACGATTTCCTGTTTAAG
Organism: Diuraphis noxia; assembly: GCF_037042655.1. NCBI lineage: Eukaryota > Metazoa > Arthropoda > Insecta > Hemiptera > Aphididae > Diuraphis > Diuraphis noxia. The sequence goes on from NW_028301713.1 coordinate 76,206,536, forward strand.
TAATTATAATAATTGTATAAAGTTTGTTCTCTAAACATATCATTATAATAATTACAAACGATCATAATATATTAACCACTAGTAATTAAATTAAATCTGACATGATTCAATCTTTGATTTGAAAATGAAAATCAGTGAATATACATATTGTACTGTCTAAAAATTTTAAAATCATTGAAGCATTAGGAACTAAGTTTGATAAAATATTTTCACGATATTACTATCTAAAAACAGACTGTCAGTGTGCATAAAACTGACGTGATAAATATACCTATATTGATATAATATTATGTCTTATAACGTGTGCCTACAAAAACAGAATACACAGGCACACTTCACACTTCAAAAGTGAATTTATTGTGCATAATATGCAAAGTACAAGAGTTGTAAAATTCTTAGTCATTTAAGAATTCATGATCCAATAGCTTAGTCTCATGTCCCCCAAACAGAATGTAAAAAAATATGTTTAGGTTATAGGGTAATATTGTAAATAACTGATTTATATAGTGTACCTCGTTTTGCATATAGATACGGTATAATATATTTTATATTAAAAAGACAATAGTAGGCAATTTAATTCAGAATTCACTGCAATACGTCAACTACAGAATGAATTTATCATCTACTCTTCGAAGGAACATGATTATGATATTATGGCATTATTGCACGGTTACTAATATATTTTGCATCACAGTGGAAGTAATTAAGGTTACTGGGTTGGGCGTTAATTCCCATTCAGCACACAGGACACAGCACTGCAACAGTCGCGAAAACGGGTAACACCATGTGAAAAGTGATCGCTACATAATGTTAATTCACATGACGTGTTATTAAAATATTATTATCGTATACGGAATTTAAAAAAAAAATTCTCGTACGGTGGAACAGACAATATTCGCGTACAAGTTGGTCAACAATGCAAAAGCACCGTTATAAAATTCTATGTGTAAAAAAAATAAAAATTATTATTTTTATTATTATTATTATTATTATTATTATTATTATATAGAAAGTACGTGTATGCGGCGGACAACAGCTTAAAAAACATTTATTGTAGTGGCTTGTCGTGTTAGCGGTATAATACTTGTATAGTTGTAGTTGTTGGTTTCGAGAGTATTCTCGTGTGTGTGCGTCAATGATTTTATTTTTTTTATTTGCATTTCGAGCCATGTAAAATAATCACAAATGCTGAATATACGATATACCTACTATGGGTACCCACCATTATACTCCATTAGAAAGATTCAAATGAAAAGTCCTCAAAAAGCTCAACATTAAATTATTTCCACGAAATAATATTATTGATGTGCACGTAAAAAAATATTATATTAATATAATAGGTATAAGTAATGGCTGTATATCATAATATTATTCTACTGGTGATAAATATTATACATATAGCACAATATTAAAATAAATATCTGCAGTCTGCGGTGCAGTAATATGTTAATACTTACCTGCACAAACATATTAGATCCATTGCACAAATGCCAAGGCTTAAAAAATATATGCATTACGATTTTTTAGGATTGCATGGGATTTAAATCATATTTCGAAGGCGGTATAATACCTTTTCTGTTCATTTTTTTACGTCAGTTGATCGATTTCGTGCGCATATTATATTATTATTTGTATAAAAATATATAATATTATGTACCAACACAAAAACATGTCGATAAAATATTTTTCCCTTTTTATTCCGCTGCAACTGTGTGTGTGTGTGTGAATCCGAAGAGCCCCGGGCTGCATATTATATACAGATATAAATCGGTCACAGGCCTGAGGTGTTTTCTGGAAATGTGGATACACTATTATAGTCTCTCGTGACGAATATAGTGAATATTAGGTGTAGGAAGGTACTCGGGATTTATCTGGAAACGCCGCTGTGAGGTAAAATCCTCAAAACCAAATTTATTTTCGGCGCTTTGTATTATAATATTATTCGAATATTGTTACCTACCCGTCGTACTATGAAATTTTAAACTGTCAGGTCAGTTGTATACCACAGCACACGCCTAGCGTACCAAAGTTCAAACTTTGATCCATTTTGAGTTCACAAATTAAATGAAAATGTTTTCAATGTTACGCGTGCCACTGACTTGTTATATTCAAGAATTATCGTTGATAATTGTGTACAGTTCAATGTTAGATGAGTCTTTAAATAAATTAACAATAAAACAATGAATTATTTACATTTTTATTAAATGAAAATAAAACGGTAAGTTGAATTTAATATACCCTCGGTACGCTAGAATTTCTAGAATTTTCAGTGGGTCAATAAATTAATGAAAACGTAAATAATACATGTTTGATGTTCATACGATATGAGAGAGAACTTTTAAAGTAAGAAATATATTTCTATAAAAGAGTTTTTTATCTGAATAACATATATGTGCTGGCCTATATTTTAAGGCCCCCGGATTAAAATTTAAAAAAAGGACGGTAAAAAGTTGAAACATTATTATATAAATATTCTATATTGTTTTGGCAATTCTCAAAATTTCAAAAATAGTTATTTTCTATAACTCACAAGAATTATCAAATCTTAACAGTGTAACTGTATGATATAATTACTTAAAATTTAAAAAAAGTTTATAATATAATTTGTAAGGAATTTAAATCAACCCTTTTCGAGGATTTTAGATCCAAAACATCGACTATAGGACGTATATGGCTCAGCATATTCCTTGTTACATTATTTATTTATTTTATTATATTACGGCAGTTACAAAGAGGTATAGATACAATTTAAATGTAAATCTTACAATTCAGCTTGAGTATATTATAAATTTAAAATACAGGTAACAGGGAGTATATTGTGTTCTGAGCCTACGATGAAGGGGGAGTGGTTATTACTCTACGAGATGGAATAGTGGGGGATAGAAAAAAGATTCTAGGTTTAGCGAGAATAAGGGGAATTCAAAAAGAGACTCTTTAAAAATGATTTAGAACATCCAAAGACTTATTTAAAGGGAATTAATGATCCGTTGGTTGGTCAACTTCGAAGCATCGTGTTTATCGAGTTTGGGCGTAGAGGACGTCACGGATAAGTCTATAGTCATCGTTAGGTGAGAATGAAAGGGTTATAAGGTAAAATCCTATTTGAAATACGTTCAAGGTCAAGTTAGTCTTTCACAAGAAAAATAGGTAATAAACAAAAGCGTCATGTTTGAAAAATGGTCTGACAAATGATGAAATGGACCAACTACGGAGACAATGGTGAATTTTGAAACTTTTGATGTTACGTTTAGGAATTCTTCACTCTATATTTATGGTTAAATTGATATGATGCCTTAAGTAAATGGAGGAAGAATAGTATATATTCCAAGATCCAAGACGAGATCAAATGAAGAATAAAGGAGAAATATTTGACACATATTCAAGTTAAGCCAGTGTTAGAGAACTATTTACTGGAAATGTCTGGTTTGTCTTGTAGATTTTGTAACCAATAAGAGTACACATTTTAGAGTAAATTGTTATATCACCGTTTGTTCGTTTATCTATATTTCAAAAGGCAATTTTGTGTGAGTCTAAGTGTCTGTAAGTCAGCAATCTCTATAGAATTAATGATTCTGAAATTTATCGCTTGTGTAATTGAACACGCAAAAATTACAAGGATATGCACCTCTATCCTAATTTAAAAAAAATTTATGTTGAAGAGTTGCTCGCACAGAAGTTGGTTAGCTCACAAAAAACGAATTTGTTTTTAAAATATAAAGTTGCTATTGATCACAGAAAAAAAACTAGATTTATTATAAAAATTAGATATGATTATCACCTGTATTATATATTTGGTTAAATCCATCAAAATAATGTGTAAAAAATATGTGAAGTTTAAATTTAATAGAGCTTAAGAGGGGTAATTAATCCACGGGCATCTAATTTGACTTTGGTAATGTCATGCAGAATCAGTTATAAATTTATAATTAATGAAATATATTATTGTATACAAACAAAATCCAAGACCTAAAATAGATGATACAGGTTTCGACCGATTTCCATATAGATTTCCGTTAATAGATTCGACAAAATTCCTCATTTTCATGTACAACTTTTAACAGATCACTCTTTAATTTTTAACACATGTTGAATATATAGTTGAATCATGAAAAACACCAATTACATATTATTATAATTATCCACATAATGTTGTTGCCATTGATTACAGAAAATAAAATAAAGTTATTACGATTGGGTATAATATAAGAACTGTGTATTTAATGTTTAGCCAAAACCACAGAAATGTCTGTGTTTTAAATTCGCGGAGCATCATATTTTAACGGAGTTTAAGAAAGGGTAAATCAGTGAGCATTATTGTGTTGGTCATGGGAAAAGTCGTGCAGGATCAGAAACTAGCCATGAATAATAATAGCTATAATATTATCAGATTATTAAAATATGACACTCGCGTGTTTTTTATTTTTTTTATTAAGAATAAGCCCTCGGCGACATCGGCCATTGGGAACAATGAAATTACATTATTTACATCTAGAATTTACAGAATTTACATTTGAATAAGTGTACATTTTTTTTTTTTTTTAATTTTGTTTTGAAGGTGACTGCGAGTGAAGAGTTGTTGTGGCCAAGTGATTCTGCCAGGTGTTCAGGGAGATTTGATTCCAATCTCGAGTCGGTATAAGATAGACATTCAGTCATAATGTGTTTGACTGATAGGTAAGTGCCGCAAGTTGTGCATATATGGGGATCGTTTTTACTCATTAAATAACTGTGAGTGATCTTGGTGTGGCCGATCCGTAGTCTTGTTAGTATAACTTCAAATTTTCTAGGTCTCGCGTGTTTTACTATAATGATTGTTGAGAATATTATTTTTATTATAATAACAATATAACGAATGTGAAATACAGCCGTGGAAATTCGTATGATAAATATCATGATTTGTTGCGCAGTTACAGTGCACGGAAAACCCGGCAAATAGTGCAGCACTTTTTCGTTGGCGCGGCGCGTAAATCATCGATATCAAGAAAGGACAAGAACGAGAACGAGGGGAGGGAAAAAACACGTAACGACGATAGGAGAAATATAAAGACGTTCCACGGACGACGACGACGACGACGACGGTGTTGCGAGAGAACAAAAGTGTAGGCGATTTTCCACCTTTATACAGTTTTCCGTACTACAATGTGAGCCAGGAGTCGGGCGTGGCGGGAAAACCACGTCGCGACATACCGCGAGAACGGGCCGGGAAATATAAACTCGGCTTTTGCTCGCAGGCGGGGGCGGCGCGCATGGGATATCAGAAAAGGAGAAAAAAACGCGATAAAATAAACCGTTTCCTTTCCGCTTCGTATCACCGACGAAAGTGTTGTTGTTTCGCCCTTGTTTTCCTCGGCCATAATGTTATTTAAAATCGCTCGCGTTATTATTTATTTATTTCCCGTCGCTGCTGCGGCCCTCGCTCGCGCCTTTTTCCACTCTTATCATCGTCGGATGATCGGATACGATTTTAAAACGATATGCATTATACAACCCGTGCCCGCACATCCGCCCGAACCACCTGCACCTAAGTCAAACACCTGCGCAAATCGCATTATTATATGATTATTGTCGATAATATAGTCACTCGATCTCTAAAACGCATGTGTGAGTGTGTGTGTGTGTGTGTGTGTGTGTGTGTATTTGTATGTGTATGTGTTTGCGTGTATAAATATTGTATACACAGAACCGTGTATTGCAAAAACACACACACACTATACCACCGCCGTTTTATTGACACGAAAAGCACTTTTCCGAAATTCGAACTTCGCCCCTGCTTGTACGCGAGCACCGAGTAGTACAACTATAATATTTATTTACTGAGCTGAGTATATAACGCTCACACGATCGTGTGTGTGTAGGTATATGTTATTATATTATTATTCTTGCGTGCTTGTTGTAGTACGTATATATGTGCCCGACAGAAGAATACAGCAGCAGCAGCGTTATGGATTTGCCTTTTCTACATTCGCCCTCGTGGAACTCGACATTTCCCTCGTGTACTCCGTACATAAAACCGCTTCAGCGTAGAGAATAAAAATTATTTGGTTTATTTCTTTTTTCTATTTTCGATATTTTCGATCTATTTTTTTTCTTCGTTATTGTTATTATTATTATTTTTATTTTATGTTACTTTCCGACCACCGAATAATACAACACTCGTGCATCGCAAACACGAGTGATTTTTTTTACTTTCCAAACAACGATGTGAGCTGCACGAGCTATCTTTTCCTCTTATTTGTTATTATATAGATGTATAGAGTGCCTCAACCATAGTGCTATGTTTATGACGCATATATGTACATTGTGTAAATGTGATATTATGAGTGTTATTATTATTTTTATAGACGGTTCCGATCTGCTCTACCCTTCGATAGTATTCTAATTGAAGTACTTTTTCGCGTACATTTGGTTCTATACATATTATATGATGGTAGATAATAGGGCAAGTGTCTCCATAATTTAAATTCCGTTCGATGTAATGTAATACACCCTTCAAGATACTTACGCATTATCGAAACGTTGTAAAATATAAACTGCGCAAGTCTGCGTGTATAGTAAAAACACCACATTGTGGAAAACTTTCGCGCGTTAAACTTCACCCGACGACGGATAAAAACTTATATTGTTTTATGTTTCGGGAGAAAATCAAATAAAATCGCCAATATTGACGTATACGACGATATTATAATATGGAAATATTACCCTCCGGCCTCCGTAATACTTAATATTATAGTGTGTTCGCATTAATGGGAAACGTAGAAAAAACAAAAATATATGATACGTTCGTTTTTAAAATCCACAAGGTATCAATAGAATATTTATTAAATATATTATTGTTTTAAAATAATAATAATGTGGGTATTTCCATACATGATACACGATGTATATAAAGTAAGAAAAGAAACAAAATGTTAATTTGCAATAGGGCCAAAGGGTTAGGTTAGGTTAAGGGCAAAAGACCGGTGTTGGCAAATTGAGTCCCAAATGACCTTAACTCGGTAAATTGAGTACCGGGGAAAAATAGGTAGTAAGTAAGTTGAGTCCCGGAAAATAAGGTAAGTAATAGGTAAATTGAGTCTCAGGGAAAAACGATTTATATGCATTTAAAATTTAAAAATGTGCACTATAAAATTTTTATTTGTGATTGGTGGACATTCATTGACTGCATGTATATGATTTTTAATATAGTAACATGCATAAAAAATAATTATATAATTAATAAAAATGCATGTTGCTATATTCAAAATCATATACAATGCAGTCAATGAATGTCCAAAAATCACAAATAAAAATTTTATAGTGCACATTTTTAAATTTTAAATGCATAATATCAAACTTTTTCCCTGGGACTCAAATTGCCTACTGCCTTACTTTTTCCGGGACTCAACTTACCTACTACCTATATTTTTCCCCGGGACTCAATTTACCGATTTCAAAATGCGCCAAACTTATCTCGGACTCAATTTATCTATCCCCCAAAAGACTACATTATGGTATATGTGAAAAGCGTAAGTTTAAAAACACTAACCAAGTTGTATTAATAAATACAATTTCATACATCAAAATAAATTGTAAAATTTTTAATTTATAACGAGTATATATTATATTTTTTCTACAATTTGTATTAATTTTTAGTAGAATGCACACATGTACCTACAAAAATCATAATTATATTATTGTAAATTGGAATTTTGTATCGTTAATAACATATTATTATTATTAAAATAATAATTGTATTGTAGTATTTATTACCTACTACCTTTTTGTTTAAAATAAATGTATTTAACTCTATGTGATGTTTGTATGGTTCTATTTTTAATCATTAGTGGTGCGTGACTGATTGATAATATACTCAAGTATTACGTGAAAAAAAGTTCGAGAACCACTGCAATAGGCAGTTAATAAATGAAATAAAAAATGTAAAATTAATTGTGAAAAACTTATGGTGTACTTATAAAAAAAAATCTAAACAGTTGTCTATAACACTATATCATGTTGATAACATAGTAATAACAGTTAGATATTTACACATTGCTTATTTTTTATACTCAGATTAAAATGTATTTTCTGTATTTGAGTGCATTTGGGCAATCTAATAAGAAAGTGGCCAAAAATGCAAGAGTATAGTATTCCCCAACACTTAATGATAGGGCAAAGATATTGATTTACTCTTCTTGTTGCAAGTAGCAATAGTTTATAGTGTTTTACTACAATATATATATATATATATATATATATATATATATATTAGATTCTGAGCCAGGCGCGGATCCAGCCCGAGATTACGGGGGGGGGGGGGGGGGGGAGGGCGAATATTTTACATACAAAATAAAAATAAATATCTAATAAAATATAATATGTGGGCAAGCGCACATATTTGTGTTCAAAAATAACTTACACGAAACAGTTATGGTTAATACAACTTTATAATCAATAATTATTATTTAGTATTTGAAATAAAACTATACTATAACTTTACAAGATTACAACTGTATATTATAAGAATAATATATAAATATAATATATTTATGTATACAATGATTGTCGTGGTCGCCGTCATCGACAGTTTTCTGGGAAAAAATAACCATTACTTTGTTAAAAATGAACGAAAATAAAATCCGAATACACTGTTGAAAAGAAGACGTTTCACTGAATAACCACGTATATAAACGGAAGAATTGCTCTGATAACCGAGTAAATTATAAGACCAAAAATAAGCCTATACAAATTGACAATTGTTTACTACCCGTCGACCGTGGCACTCAATGTATTAAAATTAGTTTTAAATCTTTTTACTGGGCATTTTTCCTAAACAAAACACAGCTTACGGGGGGGGGGGGCGCTCCCTCTGCCCCCCTTCTGAATCCGCGCCTGTTCTGAGCGGAGCGATGAATGCATTGATTTTATCATGATGTGTGATTTTTTTTTTGTGTCTGTCATCACGTTTTGGGGCAGTACAAGTGCTTAGATTTTTGACTTCAGTACCTCGTTCGATCAGAAAGTGAATCTAGTTGGTACTTTGAGGGGTCAAAAGTGAAAAATTCTTAACACTTTTCTAAATAATCGAGAAAAACCAACTAAAAATTAAGGGAAAAACGCGAAACTTTACGCACACTCTTTTTTCGACAAAATTGATTTTGGTTTTTGATGTAACTTAAAAACAAATGGCCATACATACATGAAATTTTCACCGAATGTTTATATAAGTATATTCTATCCACCATGCAATTTTCAATTTAAGTTGAACTATTCATAGGTATTTGAAATTTTCGATCATTATAAGTTTTTTTTTAATTAATATTGATAAAAATGTATTTGTTAGGCAGAAAAGCTTGAAAATTTAATACAAGGCTCTTAACATATTGTTACAATAGCAGTTGAAAAATAAAAGAAATTCATAGTCACAATTCTTTTTATAAGCATTCAAAGCTTTAATTTTGACAAAATAAGTAAAAATCACAAAATTCATAAATTATTTTATGCTAGAAATTCATAAAATAATTTTCCTTTTATATCTAAGATTTGAAAATTTAATATAAGACTCCTAACATATTTTTACAATAGCAGGTGAAAAATAAAAGAAAAATATAGTCACAATTTTTATTTACAAGCATTCAAATTTTGAATTTAGACAACATACGTAAAAATCATGAAAATTCGTAAATTATTTTAAGCTAGAAATTCATAAACAATTTTCATTTTATATCTAAGATTTGAAAATTTAATACATGGCTCCTATCATATTTTTACAATAGCAATTGAAAAATAAAACAAATGCGTAGTCTTAATTTTTTTTACAAGCATTCAAAGTTTGAATTTTGACAATATTATGTAAAAATTACGAGAATCACGAAAATTCGCAAATTATTTTAAACTAGAAATTCATAAAAAATTGTGTTTTTAAATCTAAGATTTGAAAATCTTTAATAATCTAAAATATATCCTAGGCAGATAAATCGTCTTCGCTCAGAATCGTTTTTCGTATACAATGATATAATATCATTAGATTCAAATTTAATTCCATCGATTACAGTAACCCACTTGTAACCTACTGTACAGCAGAGCGACATCCACGACTTACCCGCCTTTTTTAAAAATGCATTTTACATGAATATAATTTTTTTAAATGCGTTGATGTAAATTATTATTAATTATAACATAAATAAAACGATAATATATTGTAAAGGTAACACTTAATGTTTTACACATTATGAATTAAAAACTTGGATAGAATTTCTGTTTTTATGAATTTATGATTTGGCTTATATATTTTTAATCTTTTCTCGTTTGGATATTAGTATTTTATATTATGATTATTTTGAATATAAATACATATGGAATAATAGAAGTGGTACTTCCATAGTAATAAAAAGGATACATACCTAATGAAGTACGAGATAATAAGAATGTAGTTATTATGCAGATATGTATTTTATTGGGTATTTATATTTAAAAAATGTCTTTCCCATTTCATTCAGACTTGGGTCTGTAGCTGGCGTGGTTAAAAATTATGTTTTATTGCTTATTGCTATATTGTTTTATGGTTGAAAAAATAACTTTAAAGCTTGAATAAATTAGACGTTATTTTACCCGTTGCTACAAATCAAAAAATTAGTTTCCATATTATATTATTATTATTATTATTATTATTATTATTAGGCATCTCAATTTGAAATATTTCAAAATTGAAAAATCGACTCTTTTTAAATAATTTTCGTGAAATTATGAAAAATATTTTTCTTCTTTTAATTGTGTTCGGTTAAAAATTATTATAAAGAATATAATATTGATTATACACGGGAAAGATTGAGAATGAATAATTTAACCAAGGTATATGAATTAGGTCTGTATAATTGTATTAGGATGTTTATAATATGAAATATTGGTAATAATTTTATTATAATTATTATAAATCAACAAACTTATAGAATAATATGATGTACCTACCTAATACCGTAATAACTCTTATACATAGTGTTATATACTTATTACTCGTTTATGAAATTATTAACTTATGAAGTCCTAACACTTCTACTATAGGTACTATAATTTATAAATAAATTATAATTGTATGAATTGAATATAATTTAGTTTTAAATAAATATAAATAATTTCACAATCGTAAATTTCAAAATGAATGATTACTAAATAAAAACATTAAACATTTTTTATATGAGTTTTAAAATATGTTATGATGTCAAGTATGTTAACTGTATACATTCATATTAGTATAGTATACATTTTTACTGTTTTACAATTTTAGACTTGAATATTAAACAATAAAATGGTTAATTTTTACTGATTTGCTGATATACAAACTAAAATATTAAACATGATAAAACAATTTTATAACTAGTAATAAGTAACCACTATAAATAATACTGGAAAATATAGAATTCTAATACTATATATAATAATAAATAACAATTTTAACAATCATATCACGATAAAACTGTAAAATTTTGCTGGCATTTACTTCCGAAAGGACCTCATAAATAACTAGCTTATTTTTATGTAGGAACTTACATTCGCCCAAATATACACAGCTGATCATATAACTATCCAATAAGACCAAGTACCTACTATAGAGACTGAAAAATCGAAAATAACACATTCTAAAAAAATTTGATGGAAATCACAATTTTTGATCCGCAAGTAGATATTTCCCTAACACTATATTTTTAAATCAAATAGGTAAAAAAAAAATGATCCATACTACAAAACTGTTTTAGGGTGCGAGTGTCACCGAGTGAGACCTAAGAATAATTTCAGTGCATTTAAAATTACCATTTGAATAAAAATGATATGTGTTGGTGCATTTGATTTGTTCTAAAATGTATTTAATTTACTTTTTATAGATACAGCAATAATAAAAATAAAATATTAGTGTTCTAAAAAATGCGCGTTTTACATCAAAAATAAAATATTTTAAATAACTTTGTTATTAAACTGTATATTATTATTTATGTACATAATTGATTCTATTATAATTCTCAATATAATTAAACAAAAATTAAAACTAAAGTATTATTAATTATTATTAAAGTTGATTAATTTGTATAATAATAATAATTTTAACGATAAAAATTAGGGTTGTCTGAATGATGTTTATCTGCATGTTACTTTGAGGAAGTTGCTAACCTTCATTTCTGAAATTTGTTCCTCATCTTGGTGACTATAAATACTTTATGACGTGAGACCTGAGTGCTCTTCGATTTATTGTCGTACTCGTTCCATACCTAGTTCCTCATTCTACTGCATCTGTGATAAAATGTAACCACGTGAAAAATATTAAATAATAATATGGTATTAGGCACAATAATCACATTTAAAGTATAATAATATAATATGGGTAGTGAGTACCCACCGTACACGTATGGCCTACTTGCATCATGTATACATAGGTAGAACATAATAATATTACTAACGTTCTAACCTACACGGGTTTCTATACCGTGGTATATATTGTGATAATTACTATACGATATACTATTGTAAACTTATATAGTTAAATACATTGAACATACCATATTAGAGTAGTGGTATGATGATCCGTTATAGAGTACAATACGAAATATTGTATAATATTATACAGTCTATGCCCCCGCAACCCGTGCATCCTAAAACATGTTATTATGATTTACAATATATTATTATATTATAATATATTTAGAACGATTTTAATACACGACTGTACAATATAATATTATAAAATACACCGGTTTATTGGTACCTACCTACCTTGGTATAAATTTACGCATTTTCCGATCGATTAGACTAATCCGAAATTCGCTTTTATTCCCGTTTGCGTAAATCATACATAAACACCCGTAACAGCCCGGCTTGGAGATTATAATATATTATTATTATTTTGAGGGTGCGACGACGATCGTCTGCGCCAAATTTTAAAGACTCTCCGCCGCCCGTGATATATATTAAATGCCTAGGTAGACACCGATGCACGCCGGTCGCTCGCATTGTGTAGTACATATTTTATTTACACGATATTATTACAATTGACGGTTTAAGATTAGCCCGAAAAGTTCGTTTTTTACAACCACACCGCTGTACTCATATTTTTTTTTATTATTTTTTAAATCCGTCACAAGAATGGGCTCCGCCACCGTTCTTCTAGAGTTCTTTTTTTCTATATATTACCACACCCATGGCCGATTTTTACGAATACATAAATCCCGCGTGCACAATAAAGGGATATAAAAAAAAAAAAAAACGACGAGAGAAAAGAGCGAGTGAGTGCGGGAAGGGGTAGAAATTCTAGATCCTTTTCACGACAAACGCCCCTATAATATATTACAGGCGGCATCGTTTTGCCCCGCTGATCTCGCTTGATCGACGAGTGATGACGACGACGCACCGCATTACATTATACCATTATGTTATTATATCTATACGTGTACGACAACCACGAGTCGTGTGTGTGTTTGTGTGTATGTGTATGTGTGCATGTGTTCGTAAGTAGGTATAATAATAATAATAATATGATGTGATGTGCGAGCGGCAACCAACGACGACGAATGATATTATATTATTAGCCAGACGGCCCTTTTGATGTACACGCATATACGTTCGAGTACGACTATTGTGTGATATTATAATATAATAATAAAATAATACACTATGGGGAGGAATAAAATATTTTAATAATAATATGCGGACGAAACAAACGGGCTACGAATTTATGTGTATTAAGAGCTGTGGCGGCGGCTAATGTGGAATAACAGAAAAATGACAAGTCCAATACAAAAAAATATCGGGTTCAGCATTTAGATAGGATACGCACACAGTAGGGTGTCCTTTAGCTGATCAAAAACAAAAGGGATACGAATTATGTATATGATAATAATATGTTGTGTAAAAATTATTCATATTGATGTACGGTAGACATAACAATATTTCCATGATAGAAAAAACCACTTTAAACGTGCATATAATGTATGTTCTTACAGCCTATTATAATAGAAAATAGAAATTATATATTATAATTATTTATAATATTAGTATGCTTATAAGGTTCAGGAGTGGATTTAAAAACTGAAATGAAGGAGGGGCACATATAGCAAAAAAAGTACAATATTAATAATTTTGGTAGAACATTTTTTTGAAATTTTAAAATAGTAATGTGATAAAATATACGATACTTTGATTTTTGATGGATGATATCATGAAGTTTAAGTACTATTATTGTGATTAAAATCAATAATAATAGTATCAACATGTAAATCATTATTCAATAAAATAGTTAGGTACCTTCTTTAAACAATACTATTGATGTTGGTGGCATAGAGTTATACATTTAACATACTATAGGTATACCAAAACAAAATAAAAATAAAAATATAACATATTATAATGATATAATATACATTATGGTTAAGATTTGATAATAATATTTTCATTTTAATTCATATTTTAAATTTGTGGATTTTAAGGATTATGATAACTATTTACTATACAAATAAGTACTTTATATTTCATATAATAATATTATAATATATTTTCAAAGGGGGGTAGCAGGGTTGTTTAAGTCCCTTAACTATTCTCCGGATCCCGCCCGATTGTATTGTATACACCAGTATAAGTTGTAGCAGTGTATAAAAACGCTAAAACATAATATTGTTTTATATTATTTGGTCAGTTGAAATATTATGCTCATGGTTCCAATAAATATATATTAAGACTAGATTTTTCTGTTATTTCTGTAAAAATATTGTAGTATGATATAGCGGACAGAATAAAATTGCATTTCACAAGTTTATAATTTATGAAACAAAGCTCATTTTTAAAGTACGTACTATACGATATTTTTTTGTTTTACTATAATTAATATATCGTACAAAATTGGGTATGAACTGAAATATCTAACACTGAATGTGGATGTATACAATATACATGGTATAGTGTTATATGTTAACAGTTCACATACCAACGGTTAAGCATATCATCATCTTCCAGTGTCGAAAATACAGCGAAATCAGAGTATCGAAGAACACTAGGCCTCGATCCTGAAAAAATCAAAAAAATAGTCAGATTTTTAAAATTATACAGCTTAATTTATTCACACACATATGTATCGTAATAGTATTATATATTTATATATAACAATATTTCTTCCTGTTTCCTTTTATTTTTGTTCATAATATAAAGTGTAATACAAATTACCTTCACCGTGTGAGTACTTTTTAAATTAGGTATGTCAAAAGCCAGAATCTGTGTTGTTACGAGATCAAAGTTAACAATGATAAAAAAAAGTAAACGTACACAAATGTGAGTGTATAATATGATATTATTATATTGTATTAAATACCTAGGTACCTAGTTTATATTGTTGTAAATGTAGTAATAGTAATACCAAACATTTTGTGTGACAACTAAATCATTATTGTCATTATTTTTGTTCTTAATTAATTAAACAGTTTTTTTTTCTTTCACGAGAAAAATATTTTGAGACATATAAATAGGTGTAGGTGATATAAATGTAAATATAGGTATACACTATATTATATAGTCTATCGAACTAAAAAAAACCTATAACAATTGATTTATTATAATAGTGAATAGATTATTTGTAAATTTTTCAGTTTTAGAAATATATTATAATAAATCTTATGACATATAATTTATGCACCATAACATTATATTCGTTAAATTACCATCTTGTTTGTTGTTTCCTTTTTAAGTAGTTCTACTTAGACTCTCGTGTCGTGGCATGTTTTATACGTGCAGAATGTTTTTCAATTTTAATATTTTTGTTTTATTGATAATATTTTTTTAATCACCCACATAAATTATTATATTAATATGTTTTTAATAATTTAAACGCGATAGCAATATTTTTTGAGAATCAATTATGCTTTTCTAATATACGTAGGATGCTATACAACGTTTAAAAGTTATTATCATCTGTGGCGGTGGCGATGAAGATGACGACGACCGCAAAACAACGATGACGACAACGACTAATAAACCAAAAAATAAAAATAAATAAATAACGTAATTTTTTTCTTTTCAGTCTTTTGATACCAATTATTATTATTTTTCACTCCCAGGGATGTCAGTTGTCTTCCCTGAAGGTTATTTAGATACCACGCGGCTGTAATGCAAGCGTGTTTCTTTTTTAATTTTTTTATTAACTTGTTATTCACGTTGTTCTTGGTTTATATATTCATACGAGAGCTCTGCCGCCGGGTGCCAAACAAAATACATTTCTAAAGAATAATCCGGATATTCTGAGACCGGGAATGATGATGTCTTTTATAGGTAGGTTAGGTTAGATACCTATGGCAGTAGAATCAATCGGTGGCTGATGTATACGTATACAGCAACATACGTTGTATTTTATAAGCAGTCGTGAGTACCTACTGGGAAGCAGTCGCGGGAAAAAAAAATTCAACAAGATGATTCAAGTGGATATAATACATTATATTCGTATATAATATTCAAAAATAATGAATAAAAAAATATATTGGCTTCAAATTCATTTAGATTCCAAATTATTTAGAAAAAATAACGTTTAAATATTTATTTTACATTAGATAAGAATTTAACAATATTTCAGTATTGTTGAAGTGCTATTGTTATTTATAATATAGGTACAATGTATGAGTTTTCATAGTGGATTGTAACATATATTTTTTTAACAAATACATTTGATTAAATTATGACGTATGCTGTATGCACTAATAACAATAATGTTTACTTGATTTTAGATCGAGTATTTCGTATTCATGAAATTGTATTTTAATTTTCAATTAAATTTAACTAAATAACTTTAAATAATATGTTGTCATATTTGACTTTCAAAATATTTATATTATAATAAAATATATTTTAGTATTAGGTGTTATGAAAAGAGTGAAGAAAAAGTACCGTTTAATATTTATGATTGATTGTGCGAATAATTATCATCGTGAAAACCCAACGCAGTTCAGATTATCATTTCTCGAATTTATAGCAACAGTTGCAATAGCATGTAAAAAATGATACAATCTATGTATTTGTGTAAAATAAAGTGAATGTTAATCATTTGAAAATTCTATAAAAAAAAAAAATATAAATACTTTACAGAGTGCGCAAACACATTCATTAATCTTAAACCATCGGTTAATGGAATTCGCTTATTATTTCTTCAAATAAAATTCCCTGTCACACATATTATTATAATCTCAGACTCTCGTAGCATACTAAATGATATTTAAAAAATATATATGTCATGGAAAATGTAGAGAACTCTGGGGTTCTATACATATCACTTGTCATTTCTGGGCAATATGAATAAATTATTTTAGCATTTCCTATATTGCTCTGGTATTTCAATAGAATATCCAGGAAATTTACACGATAAATCGGCGATCAATGTGAACTTTAAAAAATATATATTCTCTATTTATACACAATAAGTAATCAAGTGAATAAATTAAGTTATTGAGTTGCGAAAACATTTAATAACTATCAAAACTAAAATACGTGTTAGTTTTTCTGTTTTAGTTTATTGTCCATTAAACGTAGGTATATATGCATATAACAATGATAATTTCCAAATTTCCCAACTACTTACTTTGAGTATTCTATAAACACTGTCTGGGTATTTTGAAAATGTCTTGCAGTTTTACACTCGGCACATCACGTTTATACATACATATGTATATATAAGTTAGGTATATGTATAATTTTTATAAATGAATCGTTGGTGACGTGGCCTTGCGCGTTAAATTATATTTTAATAGTTTATTTGATACAATAATACATTTAAAATTGCTCGTATTTTTTATTTTAAAACCATTGATCGCGAAATGATCTCTTATACCGTTATTACGTTGGTGGATAAACAAATTTCAAAGAAAATATAGTAGGCGGCGTTCAATCCAAATGACTTCCTGAATATCCACTCAAAGCCCCGCGAAAAGCTATGAAATTGACTCAGCCGGATATGTTTTAACGTTGTCCTACGTGATTCATAGTCCTCGCAATGAGACATAATGTGTACGCAAGAGGAAACATTAGAGTGATCGGATTCAGTGCGTATGGCGGAAGAGGAGTTCATAAACCTTAATGTTCATACCTACTATCTAACCGCTTTGAAGGTACATAATATCGATAGCATTGAAAACGATGAATGATACTGATAGATACTGATAGCAACCTTTTTTGTAACAATATTATTAATTAAAATTTTATTTAAAATAAAATCAAGCGATTTTATTTGAGCAAATTGACTGCGATATGAATGTATATTCGAATGTGTAAAACATATTTGTGTCGAGACAACCAAAACATCTTCGCCAAACCACTCAATAGTTATACGTCATAACCGACATTTTTTTTTTTTTTAATGGATACATTTGCTGCTAAGATTAGGAATTATTATTTAAGTTCAATTATACTAAAAATCAAATTCGACCTTAGTCAAAATATTGCGATTGGTGTTTAATTTAATATTTATGTTTATTGTAGTATGATACAATTTTTACTTAAGCTGCAATGGTTGTCAAAAAATAATTTCAATGGAAAAGAAATTAGGTTAGTTATAAACATATTCTATATAATAAATAATATTATTAAATTAACCGTTAAATACGTGTGTATACAAACGAAGTACACGGAAGTAGTAGAATATTTGGAAACACGTCATTCTTGTCTAGTTATGCTAATACATTGTTATAAGTAACTCTATCCACCTCGGGAGTAATATGAATTCTTTAATTAGAAAGATAATTTGATATTTAATATTTTGGTTGTACAGTGTACACGAGTTATGAAGTATCAATATACCTACATTTTACCTTACTATGATGATCCGTTACTTAGGTACATTATAATAATATTATACGATATTAATTTTATATTATATGATTTACGACTTATCGTTGTTAATGATCTCACTAGATGATCTAAAATAATTTTTATTGCGTATTAAACCATCAGCTTTATACCTACAATAAATAATGTAGGTACCACTTTTATGGATATTAACGATAAAAATACCCTATTTTTATTATGGATATTAAACATTAATTTTGACATTGTATCTGTTAAATTATAAAGAAAACCCACATACAACAAATAATATAATTTATTACCTACGTATGTTATATGCGACGTAAATCTATTATAATGTTTAGTTAATACTATTATAACTTATATAAGGTTACCTAAAGAGATAATTTTAAATTGCTAGAACTTCGTAGTTTTAATATACAATTAATATGTATTACTGCAACAACGATGATTAACAAAATAAAACTGATAGCTAGAGTATATAATATATAATACTAGATTTTAAAATATAGTGTAAAAATTAAACTATAGAATAAAATAACCACTATGTTGACATATTATTCGATGATACTTGAAAATATTTGGACTGCATAAACTTTTTATTGAATACATTCACTCGTGTTCTTTAGTTATCAAGTGGAAATGATTACCTTTTGGGGAGTGGAAAAAACCTATGTTTATGCTTTTTGAATTTTCTTCCTTTTTATTCTGTCATAATCCCGGTTAAATATAATTCGGGGTAAAAGCCATTTAAATTCACCGTTTCACGGTCTTCGAAAACAAATTAAAAAGTTTCACGAGAAAAACTTTGAATCTCCCTCCCACCATCCTCTTCCACAACCAAGTCACTTATCCGCGAATCGGGGAGTTTTCCCAAATTTATTTCCAGAACACTTGGAAAGCGAATAATACTCAACGAGTCGGTCATATTAATGTTCTCGTTTAATTGCAAATTATTATAATTTTAGTTGGAACGACAAAATTACTGTCAAAACTTTTCAAAAATGATTTTTTTGAAATAATATTTGTTCTTTTATTCAAATACTATTAACAACTGAAAATTGTTGGTAATAAATAAGCAAATAAAATAAAACACGTTAAATATTAACTTATTTATTTGCTATCAAAAGTATTGTTTTATATGAAATGTGGTATTTATTTAAAAGCCTATAGTTTCTATTTTACAGTATTAATAGGTTAAATGCTATCAGTATTAATGATTAATCCTTGCAGAGAATTATTTTCAAGTTTTTTCCCAAGCACATGCACTCATAAATCATAATATATGTAATATATTATTAATTTATTTTATATATAAAATCTTTAATTTCTAGGTTTTTCCGGCCTACAATAAAATTATTTTCTATTTAAAAATGGTTATTTATTTTAAACATTGGTATTTAAAACAAAAAAAAATATAATTTTTTTGTGACGTATAAAATAAACTATATTTTTAATACAATATTATGGTTTTATATTGATTGTAAAATTGTATGTACTTTTAAGTACTTTTGAAAGGTACTTCGTTTTTAAAGTAAAAAATTCATATCTTATAAAATGTTGGAGAATTAACATAGTCAGTACTATTCAAAATAATCGATGCCCAAAATGACAATACATATATTTTTTTTTGATTACCTACAATATTTTTACCTGTTATTATTATTATTAAAGGCTCGAATACAATTAAAGTTTTCGATGTTATTAATTTAACATTTAAAAAAAAAATGTATGGACTCAAATTTCTTAGATAACTTATTTATAACTATTTTTATTATTATTAATTACTATTTTAATGTAAGCATATTGAAAGACGAAGATTACATTAAATTAATTAAAAATTATAACCTTTGTAAATATATATCTTGGAAATTCATTCATGTTTTATATAGATACTGCAGTTATGAGGTAGACAAACATTCTTAGGAGTGTTCGTCAAATAATTGTCCTGCAAGTATATATATAATTATGATTAAAGCCTATTTAAAATATGAATACGAATTTTCTACGAAGATTGATAGCCTCTGAACGTTTAATAAGATTAAATTTCCCTTTACATTTTGTTTTACATTATTTTTTTCATATCTATATAATTAGAGAAGAGTACCTACTAATAATTAATCCGATAGTTAGACGAATAATGTTCTGTAGCAAAGCGTTTAACCCATATAGAATACCTACCTAATAATATGTTGTTGTTTTCAAAATTTCAGTTACCTAGTTAGTTAGTCCATTGAAAATATAAACTCGATTAGTAGTTGAATTCCTACAAAGTTTTGAAATGAAATGGTTTTTTCTTTTTGATTCTTTTTTATTTTACCATACAGTTGGTAATTTTTTGTTCAAGTCTCAAATGCTGACATCTGAATACTGTTTTTCTCTCTCTTTCATTGGACATTTTTTTCTTTTACATTCACAACACCATTATTCACGTCCGGTGCCTGAAACACACGCTTGGCATGTGATGCCGGAGCCTTTTCCCGTTTCGCTCTTTCATTGGCTCGGCTACTTTAGTGTTTTGTGAACCATGTGAATCCCTAAATAATAATACAATAGTAGCATAACGTCGTCTTTTCGAAGCGTAACTTTAGACGGATGCCTCTATTATGGTACTATAATAAGTATTACTTATTTTGCCAATTTCTTTCAATAATGATTAGCTGGATAATTATGGTTATATATAATAGATCTATTTTATTGTTATTATTAATATGTTAGTTATTTTTGTTAGTTACTACCATGTAATTTATTATTAATGTTAATTATATTATACGTGCCTATGTTGGAATTGCCAATTTTAATAAAAAAAACAGTTAAATATATAAAGCATTTACATCAATTATTTTATTTTAAATTTTTTTTCAAATATTAAAAATGTTAAAAGAAATTATAATTCATCCAAATTACATTACAAAATATACATAAATATTATTACCTATTTAATGTTTTTAAGTAATTTATCTATTTAAAGCATTGTATGACATCACAATTCAAATAATTTGTATTCTTTAATATATAAAATACAAATGGGTATGCATTCTGCATACAATTCGATTATAGGATACAATATTATTGTTTAACAATAATAGTTTATTTTCATAATATACTGGTCGGCCATCACACATTTACCAGATTTTATAAGATATTTACAACTGAATGTATTTTTTTGAATCAATGCTAGTCTGCTATTACTTTAACACTACCTAAATATTTCTTTTGGACGCTATTTGTGATCATTGTTTATTGTGACGATAAATTATTTTTATATAACTCCAGAACTAAAAACTTCCGACAGCTGTGATATTAAATTATTACCATTCCTATATTTTTATAGTTTTGCACAACAATAGTGTATAAGTGATCCGCAATTAAAATAGCCTAGTATAATTAAATTCAGACTATGAACAGTTTCATAAATATAATCTGAAAAACTGTTCATTTCACTTTACAAAAGATTCGTCAACCAATTATTTTTTGGTATCTACCAACCAAAAGTGTTATATTTTGTGACCCCGTTCCTACCAATTTATTTTAATGACATTAAGTTCATAAAGAATAATCCACAATTATTATTAGCAAATAAAGTAAATCAAAATATTCAAAACACATTAATGTAGATGTATTTTATTCTTTGAATAATATGATTAGTAGACATGTATGTGATTGGTAATCATAAGGTATGTAATCATAACGAATGATTATTTATGTACAACCCATGGTTTAGTACGAGTCATGTACTACAAATGTTTATATTTTCATGACATCATAATATCATGTGCTATATATCATACGTAATTTATAAAAAATTGCGTTGAATTATTTTATAGTCACTTTAAGACTTTTCGTCAGTTACCTTACGAATATCCTATAAATAATACCACTCGCAAGTTACAATGCATTTTCTAAATACCAACTCCGGTAGGGTCTCCCAGGGGAACATAAAAAATCATTTGTAAAGTCTTCGTCTTCAAGATACAATGGGATGGTATTCTAATTACATGGAATTCAATCTCTGCTATAATTTGCTTATAGGAAACAACAGAGCAAAATTGCTGTATTACGTTTTTCTTCGGAGCTTCACTTGTTGTAAGTCGATCTACTTCATAATTAGCACAGATTTTTTTTTGACGGAAGCCGGTGCATTAATTAAAAATACAACTCTTTACTTTTTAAAAAAGATTTCTGATGAATAATACCCTTAATTAAGAATCCCAAGCGGCGTAACTGAAGCAGTGTTTTAGTTGTACTGTATATGAAAAACTATGTAAGAAAAACATATTCTTTATCCATTCAATTATAAAAAAACTTTTTAACCTCGGCTGTTCCATTGCATTCATTACTTGAGCTTCTAAATATTATTTATGCTGTTATGAAGAATAATTTTTAATTAATATGTATAATATATTGTGATAATAATATCAAAGGGTACCTAATAAATATAATTATTTTATATCGGATAATTAAGTATAATGAAAAATAATTTATAACTATTTTGTATTATTCCTTTCAAAAAGTTAAGATGATACTTAACTTAGATAATTAAGTTAAATTAAAATTAAAATTAAATATTAAGAAACTGCTATATGGATTACCATTTATCGTTAAATAATGCTAATAACTTAATTAAATTATATATTTTCTTATAGCTTATTGTTTCAGTATAGAAGTAAATAGTGCATATTTCAAAGAAGAGTTCCTGCCGACCTAATTAATATATACAAATATATTAATCCAATTTCGGCCTACAAAATATAAGACTTGTACATTTTATACTTTTTTTTACCATAAAAATACGTGAACAAATACATTATAGCACATTAATCCTGTTTAAATATGGATTATTATTGTGCAAAACCTAATTTACTGCGGTCATTAAAATTTCAATTTAATCTACAAATTATATTATAATTATATTTAATAAATTATGTAGATATAATTATACGTATATTATCGTAAAGCACGTAGTTTGTAGTCATCAATGTTTTTGGTATAGAGCGTATACAACAAATATATACTTACAAGTTTCAACCAGTGACTGGATCAAAAACGGAAATAATTTAAGGACAATTATTACAGTAAAAAAATTTTTAACATTATATACCAAAACCTTTCAGTGACAAATATTTAACTTATTTTAATAGATAATCGAAAAAGAAGCCTGATAAGGTAATTAATTTAATTAATTTTTAAAGGTTATTTTCGATTTTAATATATTATTACACTTGAAAAAAAAAATTAGCTCTTAAATTTTAAGATGGATATATAATAATAATATGTATATTGTATAAGTTAAGATTCATTGTTTATCATAGATACTATTGTTAAAGTTGAAACTTCAATAATATAATATAATGTAATGAATTTATATAAAGAGTTGTAAATCGAAGGAAATATAATATTAATACAAATTAAAAAATATATATAATGTCATTGAAAGTATGTATAAACTATTTTTTTTTTTTTTTTTTTTTTTTTCTTTATTTGTAATACACAATCTGTACACAATCGGCACAATAAGAGTATGAGCTAAGACAATAAAAAACATGAAATTATGAGCTAAGAAGCCACCCACCGATGACACTTATGTTTTTAAATTATTTGTTTTAACTTAATTATTATTATTATTATTATTAAATATTATTTTATTTTTTATTTTATTTTTTTTTTTTGTTAGGGGTTAAGTAGGTCTCTACACCATTTACGCTTGAGGCGACGAGGGGGATTACCAGGAATGGTTAAAGAAGCCAGATTTCTTACAAGTTCGTTTGGATGATAATTGAGGCGTTGGTGAAATCGTTTGTAATAATTTTTTGCTTCTTCCTGAATTGTTTTCATATGAAGGTCTTTATGTAGGGAGTGATTTGAGACATATAGTGGAGAGTTGGTATGTATAAACTATAAATATATAATATATAATAAATTACAAAATATTTTATCAACTCATTACTTATTTTATTATTCATTGTGCCGAAACTAATAAGTTGTAAATATTAAGACTATTGAGACTCTAAGTAATATGGAGAGACCTAAATACGCACATAAATTAAAGAATAAAGTATAAGTATAGATCATTTCTTTTTTTATTATTTACTCATGACTCACAAGTCATGGGACAAAATATATACATAATATATTATAACATGTATTTTTTTCTTTTTTTAAAGAATACATTATTTGTGTTAACATAATTTAGTTGAATTAAAACTTGTAATTATTTTTTTTTCTATACAGATAAGACTTATTTGTTTTTACTGTCTAAGAATAACTTTGAAGAATTTATTAAAGACTGGTATAAACATATTGTACAAAAAACTATAAAATAGATCTTGATGACTTTAAAGGGGGATTAAATATAATTTTAAATTCAAACATTTAATTTACAATTTGATTGAAATAAATTATAAAATTTGTTGACTGAATTATAAATTTAATATTTATAAAGTACTTAGTTCTTAGGTACATACATGAATTTATTTAGTTTTTATGTCTTAACTCTATTTCTTTTATAAATCTATTTATCAAAATCAAGGAAATACATGTATACAGTTATTTTATATTTATGTTTTACCAATATAAATATAATTAAGGCCATAATTATTTTTAAAGTAGAAATAAGTCCAATGTTTAATATTAAATTTATTGATACAAAAATATTTTGTCAGGAAACAGTAGATACTAATTGTTGTTTTCAAAAAATGAATTCCTACTTACTTAATGTAACTCAATTATTTTAAATTTATTTAAATGCCCAAAATTAGCTTAAACTATTTTCGACAAGTTTTTATAATAATTTGTTAGTAATGTTATATTATATACCCAACTTAAGTATATAAATTTAGTTTTTTTTTTTTTTTAACTTGACTACCTATAAGTTTTAAACTAAACTACAAAAATCTCATTAAGCGTGAGATAAAAAAAAGCACCAACGACCGGACTAGTATTATGTTAACTAACTATAATAATTTTACATTTAAAATGTTTTTAAATTTGATAAACACGAGTCCAACCTTCGACAGCGTCCGGTTACATACAACAATGACCGGCCAATTAACTGATGCACTTAAAATGATAAGCGCATAAGACGCGTTTTAAACATACAACAAAACTGCTGACACGGGAAAAAGCTGAGCGCAAGGGTAGATAATTTTTTTAATTTGTGTTGTGCGATACTATATTATTGTAATATTCTCGTAAGCTCAGCGATAAATAAACTAATTTTAAAAACGGTTCTAAACAATACTTGGTGAAAACCACAGACGAATTTAATTTTATTAAATGTTCAGGAAAATTCACGTGGAAATTCAAAAACGATTTTATCCATAAACACCAATAAAGATGTTATTTACTATAGACACTGTCTTGATATCCAATCAATAGGTAAGGACTACTGGCGCTTGAATATTGCGGAGCGTTATTTCTACCTGAAAAAGTGCGTTCACCGAAATACCTACGAGTACATATAAAATATAAATATAAAAAAAGTTTTTGTGTAAAATCATAATAGGTACCTGTATCACTTATATTACGGCGTTTCCTCAAGATCGCTCCTCGATACAGCAATCGTATATTAAAATATTATAATATTGTATACCTACTGAAATACGTAGGTAGTAATTATGACGAAATTACGCGCGTACCTACACGGTAGGACGATCGCGTTCTTAAACGGAAGTTAAACGTTTCGTATCCGACTGCGATTTCGAGGCGTCTGTTGCCTCGTTTCAATAGCAAATTTAATAATGTCGTGCGTGTCGTCGTTTTATCGTATCATATTGAATAATGGCAATAATGCTACCTACTACATTTACAGTTTAGCCTGATCTAATCATAATAATACGGATTGCGGTCGCTTAATACGTGTAAAATGTTAAGATATTTCCGTAGTACCGTGGAAGCCCTATCCTACTATATGTATATACCTACCGCGCCATAAAACGCGGTTACGATGACAGTGAAAATAATTCGTAGTGATTCGTTTGCGCGCCCGTCGACAATTAATCGCGATCGCGCATAAATCGACCTTGGCACACGGCGACGTCCGACCAGTCAGGCCGGTCGAGACAGATAATTATAATTATTATTACTGTTGACAGGGTTGTTAGTGGAAAACGATCAAGGCTCGGGGGCATTGCGCACCAGCACATTTTCACGTACACTGAATATTATATTATGTATATTAATATCATATATGATAAATATAATATTTTATATTATGTTGTGTATATTAAATATTTACACGTATATATCATGTATAATAATATAATATGTATCGTGTACATATTATATATATATATAGGTAATGGCGATTTATTTTTATTATTATTGTTTTGGATGCGTATTAAACAACCGCGTTCGGTCGACATAATATTGTTATTACTCGCTGTACGTTCATGATAATATATTTAAATAATATTAGTACCTATATAAGATGATGATGATGATAATAATAATAGTAAAATTATAACATAAAGACGTAGTAGATAAGTTGATATAATAACACTGTCGGTGGCGAACGATTACACGCGTTGTCTATATAGGTACCTGCAATTATACGACATAAGTAAGCATAGTAGTACCGTAATGGCAAAAGGCATACGAAATATCAAATATCTTTCACTAGCAATAAATATTGTGTTGATTATAATATTATTATCCCTGCCAGGGGATTATTGTTACCTATATAACAATATTTATAACCAAAGATAGTTTTAATAGGACTATGAGAGCCATAACAGTTATTTTTAATTCTAAAAATCAATAATATTCAAATTAATCTGTTCTCCATTTAGAAAATCCAAATCCAAATTATTTTAATGTTAATTAACGTATCTACTTAATGTTTTAAATATCACAGTGTCAAAGTACAGAAAATAAAAAAGAACTTCAATGTGTCCAAAATATCAAAAAAAATATAGGTATATCTATACGGTTTTAAAAATGAGATTTTAATAAAAAAAATGATTTAAAAAAAAAGTTATTGACGAGGACGCGATGCATAGAATATATAATGGGTGCTGGGCGCCCGCGGGCTTAAAATAATATCGTTTTCGACGACGACGATGGAGACTTGTCCGCCGAAAACGTGATTGTTATATTATTTTTATTATTATTATTATTATTATTATTATTACTATTACTATTATTATTATTAACGCCATCGCCCGCCACCATGTGTTATAATGATACACCTGTCTGTGATCCATTTTATCCGGCCTACGCACATAAAACTTATCGATTTCAACGAGTTCTCATCAATAAGAACACTCGTGCCGATGATGCGTTTACAAGTAATATTAAAATGATTATTTAATACATCTTGTCGTATCATGCCAGATCATGGACCTTTTATAACCAAAATCGTCTGCAATATTTCAGCACTCGTTGATTCAGCCAAATTTGAAAGCTTCTACGCTTTTCTACTCCAAATTATCACCGATCGGTTTAAAGTAAACTTTAAAATATTTAAAAGTTTCAATTTAATTTAACGAATATAACTAAAACATATACGTTAGATGAATATAATTTATTTTTATTTTTTTCATACGATTATTGGTAATATAAATAATAATATACGGACATAAGGATTAAGAATGCGCTTTATAATATTTTGATCTATTATAAAAGCATTATATAGTCATTGAGTACATTACACGAGTATGTATATTATGTATTGAAAATCGATTATAATTTATGATGTGAAAAATTTAACAAAAAACTTTTAAGGTCGATAGGTACTGTTTTTGCTCTGTAATTCCAAAATTAAAAGGTTAAAACATTATTATTGTTATATCCATAGGTTTTTAAAGCACGTCCGTGTTGGAGTTAAATTACAATATAACGTGCATCTTGATTTTGTGTACAAAATACAAATACAATTTAGTATTAAAATATATATATATATAATATATAATATGTATAATAAAGTTTACCATTCACCATCGATTTTAACCCAAAAGTGTGTCAGCAGTACCTCCCAAAAGTTCACTCCCTCACCACTACAACAACCACTAACAATCACCCATCCATTTGAATGATATTATACACGCGTTATATTCAAGACAGGATCTTTATCCTAAATCCGAGGTCGAGTCGATTCCTCGGTTTGTTTTATACCCTTTCCTGCAAGAGTCGTAATGCGTAGATTAATTAACTGGAGGACAATCATGTCTCAAAGCAGGTGACACATATTTTTTTACGAACTCCATCGTTATAAAACCGAAAGCATTATTAATAAATCATCATCAAATCTTGTATTTCACTCAATAAATAATCTTATAGATTTAGATCGACCGAGTTTATAATGGTTTACATTGGTGAACCGTTTACTGCAGAAAAGAGATGCATATACGAACCAACCATTTAAAAATAGTGATTAGAAATTAGTGCAATAAAAATTATATTTGGATAACATATTTTTGTGCCTCCTAAAAGAAATTGAAAAGTGGAATATTATCCGATTTCTACAGTTAGCGATATTGTACCTATATATAATGTATTACACATTTATACGCCGTTACTGCACACACAATAATTGCTAGTTTTTCTTTCTTTCTTCCTATATGGTACCTATTATACAGTAAACGGGTTTTTCCTTCTTTCTATTATAAATAATTCAACTTAAATAACAAGACCTAATTTTGTGGTGAAATCTCGTAAAATTAAGAATTATCCAAAAATAGATTTTACGCGTATTTAATAATAGTTGGATGATTGAACACTGCAACCATGTTTTATGCGTGAAGACAAACAACAGCCTTTACGTGTATTTGGCGAGTACGTGATTATATGTCAAGCACCGCGCTGTGGTTTTCCAGTTTCCAGTTCAATGTTATCAAACGGCGATAATATTCGAGGCGATTTTCCAGACTTACACAATTTTTTACAGCTTATGACTGGGAAATAACATTATATTAAAATGTAAAAGATATTAGAATGTTTTTCCGAACATAGGGTAGTAATAGTTTTTCCTTCACATATAAAAAACCCATAAGTTATAATTAAAAAAAAAACAAAAAAAAAAATATATGATTTATTTATTTGTTTATTTAGAATCAACGTCCTTAAGGGCTCAAGTTCAGTACATTAATATTAACGTTCTTCAATGATTAACTGTATACACTATATTTTGGAAAACTATTTATTTTTTAGTTGTTTTTTTAATATGTCAACGAAAAATAATAATTTTGACTTACAAATGATTTACAGTTTTTAGTTATTTTCATAAAATTATATATTTTACTCGTAACTATTAGAATTGGGGGAACTATTTTTTTTTTTAATATTTAGAACAACTAATGCTAGATTGATTTTTTTAGCAGTTTATATTAATTAAATAATTTTATAAACTATATTTTAACATAATTAATTCAAGTATATAGTGTGATGAATGTCGAAGTAAGATATATGTTTCGCCAACACTGTACTTTCCTCAGTTGACTCCTGAACGGCGATGACTCGTACTCTGATAGGGAAAGGGTGAGGGATACAAGTAATATATTATATATAGGTAAATTAATAATACAACATAGATCATAATACACAAAATATCATATTAATATAAAACAAATAAATTATAACTCGTGTGAGTAATAATATAACAAACAGACCATCGGCCTTCTAATAGCAAATAATACTTATTAAATAAATAGTTATATAATAACGCGGACCATCTGTCCTTTGTCATTAATAATGATAATAATAAAATAATTATATTAATCATGATAGAATGGTACCTTAAAGAAAAGGGATAAGGAACTCTCTGGACCTCTTCTTGATTGACTATCCGGAACTGGCATTATGAAAACGCCTATTAATTAGCGTCAAACGAAACGGAGCTGGTCGTGTCCAAAGTTGGATTGAACATTGAACTGATTGAAACTGATCGCACCGAAACTGGCGAATGGCGATTCAACAACAAATGATTGCCAACGACACGGTAAAAAAGCTTCTTTGAGCGAATAAAACACAACTTGTGGGAAAAACCCAATATTAAAATTCTCGTGTTTTTTCATTAATTAACAACATCAAGAAATTGATGAAGACGTGAGCACTGCCCAGTAAGAATAAGTTAACGACAACAACGAACGATGGTGGCGGATAAAGCGGTGGTGCGCTCGCAACGTCGCAGTCCTGCTGGACGCCGCACGTTCCAGATGAACGGCGGCGCTTGATTTCTCGACAAAGGTGGTACACGTTATCATTTATCATAACTTGCGCGAATAATATAAATTATAAAAAAAAATAAACATTTTATTTATCAGGAAATAACAATTTCAACAATATACCTTATATAATTTTAAACAGTAATTAAATAAATTTTAAGTAAAATCATTTTAAAAGTTTGTCGAATAGGTGTTTAATTTGAAATACTAATTGCAAGTTTGCAACCCAACTAATATACTTAATATAAACAAATCAAAAAGTGTTAATAGAATTTTATTTATTTCGTATAAATTTTTAATCTTACATTGCGTTAGTTCCGCAAGAAGCTTGAATTTTGATAACTGTAACACTTTGTAAAACACTTAATGTTTAATAATCCCCTTTAATAAATTATTTTAGGACTTAGAAATTTAAAAAATCAAAAATCAGGCTTCATATGAAACTAAATTTTAATATAGTTTTATAGTTTTTTTTTGTCATACAACTCAGTAACCCATCATATTCCTTGAGCGCACAAACGAATTTTTAAGGGAAATTTTCGCGTGCATATTTTGATGAGATGTCTTATCTTAAGATAATAATAATAAACATGTATAAGGTATCACTGGAGTAAATACTAATATTGCCTATATAATCATCTATATTTTATATGCACGTAAAGTGTATTTACTTTTCAAAATCGTGATGAATTATACAACATACAAAACCATACAAGCTAGTTAAGATGTGCAAAATATATTTTTCTATCAAATCACAACATTGCTAGAATACGTTTTTTGTCAAGGAAACTTTAAAATTACTCAGAAAGCCCAAAATCTTGTTTAAACGCTGACTAGTCATTTTTATCTTACGATATTTTTATTTTACATTGATTATCCACCTGACTGTGGTATGAACAATTTTTTATCTTTTAGTGTTAATACATTTAAATTTGTCCTTTTTTCAATTAGGATTCTCTATTGTAAAATATGGCGAATCTTTGGAATTTCTTATAACGGGAAAATACATAAACATATTACTAACTATAATAATACTCTTTAGCAGCTATTAACAATGGTGCTCCTATTTTGTATTTTATAATGGAAATAATAGCGCGCACTTATTCTTTTCTTAAGATTTTCGTTTTCACCTTTTGGTTCACCCGCTCACCACGTCTGTTTCTTTTTTTTCTGCGCTCCAGATTAAAATGGAATTTATAGCTTTCCGGGCCAATGACGTAGCTGGTGCAATTTATACAGGAATCCCATAAAGTCAGTGTTTATGAGGGTAGAATTTGAACACGTTTTAATACCGACACAACCGTTTTCTTATTAGTTGCTCCGTATTTATCGTCATCATTATCGTTGATATTGTTGTTATTATTATTTTTATTATTATATTGTATCATTATCATTTCCGCCACCCACGGAGGACGCCAATAAATGCATTTGAATGGTAAAAAAATCGACCATTTTAACGACAATGTGTACTAAGATTTTATATAGAAGCTTACAAACCTCCCCCAATTATAGGTGTACTCGGATTTCATATTTCCCAAAACTTCTCTTGGAAACTTTAATTTTACTCACTATTGAAACTCTCCGATGACGATATAAGTATAGGAATGTCATATTGTGTACATGATATAAAAGTCCGAGTCTGAATGAAACGTCTAATTTTGAGAATAATTATTACAACGCAACAATAACACAATAAAATTTGATTATGACGCTTTTGACGCGCGCAGAATATTCCGCTATAGTAATATTAATATTATATTCGATTAATTATTAATTCGGACGTGGGCCGCGGATACGTTCATCTGTTGTCCCGAACGCGAAGACGACGAGGGAAATTATTGAGTTTTACTCCATACGGCCACACGAATAAATTACGATTTAAAAATTATAATAATATTAAAACATCGCGATAACTGTTTCCTAGTCGGGGCAAACGCTGTGCGTTGGCTGTGAGTATATCACATAAGTCATAACAGGAATATAAATATAGTTATTTACACATAATATTATAAGCGTAAGGCATAGGAACCTAGGGAAGATACACGTCGATGTCTGCAGTAACCGATGAGGTACATGCCCGCCAGAACATAATATTAGGTGTCTCTTGAATATTATATACCATTATAATATTGTTTACATTGTACCCATACATCGCACTCATCAATACAGCTAGCTGCAGGGACTAATTTTGTGTGTAATTAGCCACACTGTTTGCAATACCAAATCAGTAGTGTATAATACGGAATTTAAAATGTATAGTATCTGATGACCGAGATTATTTCAGTTTATGTGAATTTACTTTAGACCAGGACAGTAAAACAATTATTTTTTAAAATTCGCAATAAACTTAAGTAATTTTATAGAGTTATTTTCAAATATAAAACATGATTATGATAATTTGAATTGTGTATTGAACTACAAGACAAAATATTAAAGACTAGAAATGTAATTTCATTAAAAACTAAAATTAATAGAGGAATCCATTCAAATGAATTAACTTATTTATGTATTCAGTTTTAAGTGTGATTTAGAAAAAAATATTTTTGAATCAAGTTTTATTGGTGTAATATTTTAGTATAAATTATAGAATTTTATTAAAATAAATTATTTTAAATTGTGTTCTAATTAGAGATAATTTATATCTTGCATTATTCTTGTATTATTTTAAAACTTGTTAAAATGATTTCTCCTTGATTAAGTTTAAACCTGGTAATATTGGTTATTGAAAAATTTTATTAGCTATAAATGGTGAATACATTTATATAATTTTATAGAATCGGAAAACCGCAAGTCGTGGATTGGATTATACATTGGTATATTTTTAACGTGGTTATTTAAATTTAATTAATATCTTTAAATTCATCTTTGAGATTTTAGTCAAAATCAATCGAGTAGTTTATGAGTAATTTTAAGTTACTAGCATACATTTGGTTTTATGATGATATAGTTTCTATTTAATCGAGGCCATTATGCAAACGCTACGATTTAACGCATGTTTTTACCTCATCTGCCTTAGTATCTAATGGCAACCATTTATATTAAATAAAAAATTCAATTTCCTCCGAAAATTTCAAAATCCTTGTACAAGAACGGACTTCTTTAAAATGTGAATTTTGGAGGAAGATCATTTCTTAGTTAGCTCATATATCATAACGAAACTACTGACTAAATTTTATACTCATAGCTTCATCGGTTCCGGATAGGAGATGATGAATCAGTCGGGACATGTTCTTATATACGTGTATATATATATATATATATATAAATGGTTAGATACTAACAAATAGTATACGTCTAGAAGATACACGTTGATGACTGTAACCGATGAGGTACAAGCCCGCGAAAACACATTATATTATGGTTCGTGAGGATGTATACCATTTTATATTGTATACCCATATATCGCGTATATTATTATTATAAAATGTTAACACATTTTTATAGAACTTAATG
Source organism: Diuraphis noxia (assembly GCF_037042655.1). NCBI lineage: Eukaryota > Metazoa > Arthropoda > Insecta > Hemiptera > Aphididae > Diuraphis > Diuraphis noxia. The sequence goes on from NW_028301713.1 coordinate 76,240,942, forward strand.
TACTGTGAAAAGTCTCTTCTTTTTGTATCAAACACCAGCTACCTTCCTATTTACTCGATTCTTTGCGTTTTGACAAAACATAAATACTTATGCCGTATAAGTTATATATGTACCTATTCTCGGGTCCGTTATTATTACTATAATTTTATCAAACACGCTGCTATAGGTACAATTTAAAACATTTGAAATGACTACTTACAAAATTGTCCTAAAAACAATACTAGCATTTGTTAATTACTACATATCTACTAGGGTTAGGTTACGTACTAGGATCTCAAATTTTAAGGAATTTACGTAATTATTTATAGCTTATAAAACAAAAACTGATATTATATAAAAGAAGTTTAAATTAATAAATAATAATGTATAGGCATAATTTATTACATTTAATGCAAACATAGATTAGATAGTTTTACAAGTAGTAATTTGAATTCAAAAAAAAAATATATATTTATATAAATACGAACAAAACCTCCATTGACTTCATGTAAAACACCGCTTAAAATATAAAAAAATCAACTCTAAAAGTTGCAACATTAATTGATAACTATTACTTAACTCATTTTGGCACTATAAAAATCATTTTGAAATGAAATGAATTAAAATCACAGTATACGATGAACATAATGTGTCAACGCCATATTGGATGGCAATAATATTACTTTAAATGAAAACTGTATTATTGTTTATTATACCAAATACTATAATGTTAATAAATAATTTATTTTAGAGCGTTTTCAATTATTTAGTGTCAATAACATCCTATATATATCTGATTAGAAGTTCCCGTGGATGAAGATAAGTTGTTTCTTGTAGAAAACCACATAGTTTCGTTAAAACTCGATAAATCAAAATCACTAATAAAATGTGCTGACCCAAGTTCTGTGGATTGAATCAATGTTTGTGTTTGAATATGAAAATTTTATCTCTCACGTAAAATATATACGTACGTGTAAGAATAAACTGTTCTAATATGAACATTTTTAGCTTTAATTATTTTGTCATAATTAAATTTAAACTTTTAAATAATAACATACATTCTACATTCATCCTATATATTTTAAATTAAACAATTTGTAGGAAGGTACTTTATAAATTATAAGCCTAATAATTCCCAACATTATTAAAATATAAATTTGAGTTTTAACTGATGTAGTTAATATTTATAGATTTAAGAGATCAAGATATATAATCTATTTGTACTACAGATGCGAACTGGCTAAAGTTATTGTTCTTCGCAACAATTAATTTGATTATCCATGAATTAGGATCCACCATTTAAGACGATTTAATCTATTTTTAATTCAAAATCCAAAGCCTAAAATGATAATACCTATGATATTGGTTAATAATAATGATAGGTTATTATTTTTTTTGTCTTTTTATAATTATTTTAAATTTCTGTGTTAAATTTCAGAGTCCTCAACTCTGCAACGATAATTTAAGTACAAAAATACAAAACCTGCAAAATACAGAACTTAGATTTTTGTGAGTGGATCGAAATGAGTGCTTATCCTTATTGTTTCTGAATCCTTTCTGATTTTTTTTATGACTTATCATTTTTCAATGAATCAACTTTAATCATTATAAAATTATACTCGTTGTAAAAATATATTCATTTCAAATATCTAAACAACACAAATAATTTGCCTTCCTATCAATCGATTTTAAAATACAAACATAGGAACAAAAAAGTTATCCCAAAATGTATAATACATTTTATAAATATAGATATTAAGTGAACTCCACTGATACGTTTTAAAAAAAAAAAAAGAAGAAGAAACGTTGGACAGTAAATGGAATCAACTGCAGTTTGACGCCATGAAGTGACCTCAAAACAACTTCAGAATACCATCAAATACAATTTTATGACTTCATTCTGGTTATAACTATGTAATAAAATATATTTGGCGCATAAAAACCACAATTTAAAGAAAACCCCGAAATTAAAATAAATCAACAAATTACATAGTTTATTATCACCGAGTGTAATTTTAAACTATAAAATATATTTTACAACATAAAATTAAGGATGCTCACACAAAATGTAATGTGGTAATATTACTTTAATGTTTGCATTTTAATATAATATTTCTATTTCAGTAATTCAATATTTACTTTAAGTAGATACTAATTGTATTCAATATGTCTGTAATATATACTATACAAATATACTATTTAATTGCATGTTTATTAGATATTCTTATGTGCACATCATCTGTATATTAAATTATTATAATGGTTTGACGCTTACTTAGAATATAATATATTTTACTAGACTTCAACAAAAAATAATTTATTATAAATGACATATTATTTCACACTCTAATGTTAAATATTACGAAAATTGGATTTGGTTATAATATGTAAGCGTTATTTTTAGTGCGTACCTAGTATGTAATAATTAATTTATAATAATAGGTAATATCTATTTATATATGATAAATATGTGCCTATTATGCCTAAGTTATATTATAATAATATCTAAAATGGGTCATACATGACGATAAACAGTATTTTAGGTAAATCGTATGGGACCGATTGATAGTATTCCAGATTTTTTGTCTTTTGCATAGTAGTCAAATCTCATCAAGTATACGAAGAATAAAACCATTCGCCACAACAATAATTTCATGTAGATACGTTCATGTCCTATTCATATATAATGAAAATAAAGTTTAACAAATGTCGTTCAGTTAAAGGTCCATCGTAAGAATAATAATATGTTAACATAGTTTTTTTTACATTGACCGGATTTCAAAAGCTGTAAACTAGAGAAGACGATAATAAAAATGATTGTGAATGCTTTATATATGTTCATAATAAAAAGAGAAAGATAGGCAGAAAGAACATAAAAATAAGGGACGCAGACTTCAAATCCGATTGCCCATTACGTCAACTTCTCTTTTCTTCGTACATGTATTATATAATATATTTTTGTGTCGTTCATTACTACAAATGACCCTTTTTCCATCTCCCCATCTCGATGCTGCGGGGTAGAAGGGATCGCCAAAAGAAAAGCGTACTTGTTTCCTCTCCACCGTATTGTTTCCCTCTTACCACCAGTTCCTTTGTTATCGAACCCGGAGTCTCGCACTTGTGTATACTTGGATTCCTCTCGAGGATGTCTACTACTCTATGGATGAGAAGGAACGTAATACATTTAAGAAATAAAACGCATTTATTATCATTTATTACGTTAAACAAACCATTTATAATAATATAAACATATATATATATATATACATATACATTACATACAGGCGGGTTTAGTGTTTGGCCCCGTTGATACCCGAGTCCGGGATGAAGTTTTTGTCTCGGCTTTTTATTCTACGATTATACGTATATGGAAAACATTTTTGTTTTTTTTATTCATTCATTCGTTATTTTAATCCCATGAAAACTTATTTACACTCCTGTAATATATATCATTATATTCGTGTAGCATGATATTATTATTCATTTTTACGCCCTTCCTACCAACCAAAGATACAACACTGCGGCAGTTAACAGTTAGCAAGTTGGCAGTCATAGCAAAAACCTTATTAATGACGCCTTTGACTTTTTGATGATAATTTATTCAAGGACCAAATTATATTATTATTATTATTATTATTATTGCACTCCACTCGAAGATGGCAAAAGGGGTGCCGAAATTTTTGGTAATGCAACAAGTAAAGCGTTAGTAACTTGCGCATTCAAACTTAGCGTTAAATTATTTTAACACTAAAACCTAGGATAAAAACATCTGTTAACAAACGTACACCTGTTGACGTTTAAACAATAATTTCATTTCATTCATCTAAAATTCTAAGACTTATTTGTGCTTAATAAAAACTTTTAATAATACTTTTTGTAGTAATTATGTATATTAATTCATTTTAATTCACAACTACTGGATCGGTAGTTGGTACTTCACTACATAATACGTATTGATTTTTACCGAGTACCAAATTTATCTCCTTCCATCTATTTATATATACAGATTTCTACCGATTGATGAAATTAAACTTTTAGAATTTAAGTGAAATATTCAGTTTAAAAGAAAATCTCTTTATTTGTATACCTATAGATTGTAACTAAAATATCATATTTTAAACTATGTTTGCCATTCATAATATTTCAGCCTCATACAGGAAATAAAAGAATTATCGTGTTATGGTTAATTTCAAAATAACTTATAAAGATAAAATGTAGATATTTAAGCAAGTTAATCGAATTACGAATAGTATGTATTTTTTACATAAAACCTGTAATTTATAATAATTAGAAGGCATTTTTTAAACAACACATTATGTGATGTAACTTTCTAAATTTTAAATACTTAAATTATTCATTGTACATTTGGGCAGCTGCATATTTTATTTTATAGTTGAGACCAGGTAGAATTCTAATTTAATATTAAATAATATACATATTCCGGTGTACGAATTACATCCAAAATTCCTTGACATTTGTACTATAACAATATTTAAATTGTATATAATATTATAAAGAATAAGCCAATCGTTAAATATTTTTTAAGCAGGTAGGGTAATTATTGCAATAATCAATAAAAAAATAAAATAAAAATCCAGCAGGAACCTCAAAATTTGAAACTATCAATAATTGGTGTTCACATTTAATATATAATTTAGATGCTTACTGCAAAATCACACTGAATATTTTAGTCGATCATGGAGTGCTTACGTCATACGGTTATGTATTATGTATATAACGTGGGGCGGTGTTCATTCGTTTGTGAAATGGACTTTATGTAGAACCGTACTTAAAGCCAGAATTCCGGGTACGTTTGAATGCCATATTTAACGATGAGAGTCCAAGCCACGGTTACCGGTAATGGTGGATTATACGCATGCTGTATCTACCTACTAAAGCTAACCAGGCAATTTTTGCGGTTGACCATTTGCGTTCACACAACTTGAAACGCCAGCGCACATATAATATTATTATACTTGCCATACATTGTGTTTGGACGACGAAACGCAACGTGGTGGTTACGATATTATTATGATCCGTGGTCACCGATGACGTCAAATTTTTTACACGACAAATCCGGATGAAAAAAAAATATATATAAATAATTACATAGCGAAATAATAATAGTAATAATAATAATAATAATCGCACCCCGTTCGCCGGTTTCGAGACGATTTATGAACAATTTTGTCCCCCCTCTCATTGTTCGCTTATGTTGTTTTGGAGTTGGGAAAAGCGTTTTCCATAAAATTACCCATGTCACGTCTACACGGGTTCATAATTCATTGTGTTACTATTTCCTGGTAAGCCTGCACAGAGTTATTGTGGTGTAAGTGATGTACTACAGCTCCGTGTAGCCCCTTTGCGCATGGTGTTCTGTTAGCTTTTGTGCTCGTTTCGCGCTCGTACATATCTATTATTATATGTCTCTTACAAATTTCGTTTTATAAATTGTATTTTTGACATTGTCCTCTCCAACGCGGTGGTAAGCAAAGGTAGACGTATCTTAAAAAAACCTCTTTATTCCAGGTAATTTCCATATTCATTTTTTAACATTTTTATTACATTGATAGTTAAATAACATAATATACAATGTATGTTATTATAATTAATTTAAATATTAACATTATTAATGAGCCATAATGTGGTCATGGCTTATTAATTTAAAATATAATATAACAATATATAAAATAAATATATAATAAGACATTTAGATTGTCCAGATAATAAACGGAAGGATAAAACGTAACTACCTACTTTGTTACAATATAATATAAACCATGTAGTAATAAAACATTACATAAGTACCTATATGCATATAACAGGCATCTAATATATTATACCATATATACTACTATACGTACATGTTTATACACATCACATTGAAATTGAACTCAATTTATTCATTTTTGTATTCATAATGATAGAGCCATGTACCTATTGTGTAATATGTATTTTTATAAGATATAATTTTTCAAAGAAAAAATATTTTTATATCATTATATTTTAATTTTTTTGTTTTATATCTTAACAAATTAAATATCTTCCGTATTTTCCAATGATCTTAATATTAATATTTCAAAGTTAAATCTGAAAGATTTTATGTTAAACTCTGCTGTGATAAAATATTAATTAATGAGTAAAAAACCAAATGGAATTATAAAACATATTAAATTATAATCAAATTTGTATCTACGATTAATTTTTTTAATACCTTTTCCTTGAATGCTACAAAAATAATAATATTATTTACTTGTCCTCATACCAAACAACCAAACTATTACATTTTTATTTATAAATATATAATATGTTTTGCTACTATAATTTTTAATTTTCTTTTAATTTTTCACTTTGAATGTAATTTATACAGTATTTTCTTTGAATGCATTCTGTTATTAAGTTATAGATATTTGACTGTTATATTCTACTTGGATAGCTATTCTTACTTGTCATAATAAGTTATACATTTGATCAAAATAATTAAAGAAATATTACGTTTAAATATCGAATACAAAAATATCTATCTATATTTACCTATTATGATTAAATAAACATAAGTAATTACACTTTAAAGCGTAATGATTCATAAGGCCAAATATTTATCATGCATGACATTAAACAATGTATAGAAAATAATTGGATGTAAATATTTGATATAATAGGAATTCAGCACGTAAATTACACAAGAACCCCTCTGTGACCAGATTTTGGTAACTACACTTATCAAAGTCAAAAATATACTTATCTGATGCCGAAAACATATCAAATTCAAAACTCAAACTTCAACTTCCAGGAGCTCAACAAGAAATCATCGCACCTTCGGCATATTAAGTAGTCGCTAATAAGTAACATACAATTACTTTAAAAAATTATAACTGAAATTGATCTCCGCCTGGCACCAACTAATTGAATATAATCTTATATAATTTAAGCAATAGGTAATACAAAATATGGATCTTTTAATAGCCTCGTCGTTTATGCCAAAAAATCTGAAAAAAAGTAATGAATAGGTAGGTAGATATTTATATAGAAAAAAAATATTTAAAAAATAAATTTGATTTTTTAGCAGTAACAAAAAATTTGCTACAAACCCAATAGTTGATGTACTTCCATCATTGGCATATACTAATTATAGGGTAGGTACTTCCCAATTCTGTCAACAAACCATGTTGGTAATTTATGTTAAAGATATTAGAATCGTCTATTTTAATATTTCGTTTTAATTTTTGTTATTTGCAGATGTATATATTACGTAATATATTATTACAATAAGTAAGTACTTCAATTTCTTTTTGGATGGTCAGTTATGTTTTATCCAAAATATCATGTAAACGCAGCTACTTTCTAGTGTAATGAATTAGACTAATAAAATTATATTTATATTATGTTTATATATTATTATAATATATATATATATATATATATATTATGAATATAATGCTTTAGGTTTTGGTAATATAGGGATGTAGCTATATATTAGCATATTGGATGACATGACTCATCGATGATGGATAAAATACTAATTTTATTTTGAAATTAAAAACATTATCGCTATAGTTTATAACAGAGGAGAAAAAAATTGAATCTTTATAGGTACAATTATTACAATGAGTACCTAGGTTGTTCCGTAAAATGGTCGGTTAATATGTAAACTGTTATTAGTCTGGTCGAGACCTAATGTATATTATCGAAGCATCATAATTTGCACGTCTGTTATCCCATACGGTGTGTGTGATGATGGGTGGAGTGAATTTAACTATGGTCGGTGGGTAGAAGAAAGGCCGAGTCTGAGAAGCCTTTGCTGCTAACGTAATTTATCAATCCGATGCCGGACGTCGACGGCGACGCCGAAATGCCCAAAACTCTCGACTCTTCACGACGCATATATAAATATAATAATAATAATAATGTTATTTATACATAGAGGGTAGGACTGTGGTACTATGGTGAGTGAAAAACTTGGGGAGTGTAGGTTAGAAATGGGGGCCTGAGTTGTAACGATAGAGAAAGAGATAGCGGTGGCTGTGGAAATCCAAAAAAATAAATAGTTCAGCTTTTGAATAGTGTCAGCGTTAATATATTATTATTATTATTATTATCATCATCTTTCTGGGTGGGACGTAACCCGTTTTTCTATATGTCAGCTGTAATAAATGTATAATATATTTGCAAAAATGTAAAAGCGACATGATGACTTATCCGTAGGTGGGTGAATTCGGTCAAGTTATACGGAGATAAATATTTTTAAATAAAACTTACATCTAAAGAAGACATTCAATTCCTTATAAAAATATACTTTGCTATTACCTGCTACGGATGTGTAAAAATATAGTTTTATTCCATATTTTGTCCTAAATACTATAACTCTTTGACCATAAACAATAATATAATTATACTAATCACTATACAGTTAAATAATAATGTTATATATTGTATAAACTCAAGAAATAATTTTTTATATGATTTCAAAATACCTGATTACAAATCGCTCTAAAATAACAATCGTATAAAATAATAACCCTCATATTTTGATAATTGTTGAGCTATCATAGTTGTACTAGAAGCTAATAAAAATTAAATTAAAAAAAAAAAAACCTCATCAAAGGTATAAATTTAGTATTGTTTGGATTGCTTGACAATAATTATTATTTAAAGTAGGTAAAATCTAGTGCATCCACTCAATTTCCACCTTTGACCCTAAACCATATTAAATATTATGTATACACCGGGTATGGCACGTCAATAATTAATATTATTTTTATCATTAAATATCTGAATAAAATTGATATTCTAATTAAAATTGTTTTTTATTAATGTATTTACTTATAAATTTTATTATAGTATATAATATATAAATATTTTTTATAATTAAAAATGACGCAAGGAAAAAACCGGTAATTTATATTAGATACATAATATAATAATATTAATATCGTATATATGGGTTCGAATGAGCAGGTGATTTATGTTTGCGTGTCGGTTAAAGAAAAGTAGTGCTTGGAAAATCTCAAAAGTAGATCTTTACACATACACCGGATGAGGTGCATGCAAAAAGTTTTAAAGTATAGGTTTGTATAAGTCATCATCATTATTGAAAATGCCTGGTGATTTTTCTTTTAATATTTTATCAGTTTCTTTTTTGTCGCATATTTTGTTTTTTTTCTTACTCGCGTGAAAGTATAAGCGAGCCGCGTGACAAAAAAAAAAAAAAATACATAAAATATTATATTATGAAGGAAGAAAAACATCCTTTTATGTTGATAGTTAAATGATGAATTGATGTTTTTTCTCATTCTAATATTGCATTATATAGTCTTTAAAACTCGAATACATGGCTTTAGCCACCTAAACATTGGTATAATATTATTACAAACCGTATAACCATGTCCACAAATTTAATTTCAATGCATATATCATGTATTTTTCTAATTATTATCCAGAATATGTAAAATATCTCTCTTAGATTAAGATTATGTTTTCCTTCCTGTTGCTTATTACTACAGTAAGATCCGTAATATAAGGCTCATACTTAGGTACCTAACTAATTCTATAGTGCTTTGCGTAGAAAACAGGTTATACTTACTTAGTATTGTAATATTTTCGAGCATTAAATTTGTTACACAAAACTAACGACTGAAAACGTGCAGTATTACATCATTGAAGAAATTAAAATTTAAAACTGAACTGCGAGAACTTTTTTGTACAGTGTTATTTTATGACTATTATAATTATTCAGCTTAAACTATTTAATTAGCAATTGACTTTTTAACCCACACATTTAATCTTTAACGACGTTTAACTTTATTTCAATGGGTCTAATAATTTTTTTTATTTTTTTTTACGTCATGCTTTCTATTTTTCAAAGAATGATATTTTAATAGATTAAATAAAAATTATTTTATATTTTGATTTTTGATTGAATTAATGAAAATAAATTGAAGAACAACTTGGAAAATGTATGGGTATGACTGCATAAATGGGTTATAGCCTTATAGGTAGGTATAATCAATCATAAATACTGTATATTATATCAAATAGTAAAATGCATTATAAATTACTAATTGGTAGGGGGTACTAAAAGTAGTAAGTTAAACGTTCATAATTAATTGAGGAATTTAATTTAAAATTTAAAATGTCTGAAAATTCCCAAGCCGTATCTATATAAAATGTAAACAATGATACAAGAATAAATTTCAATTTATGACTTGTAATTAAAAATTAAAGATGTATCAATGTGTGTCCATTTAATATTTGTTTTTAACTTAAATTCATTAAAAAGTTTAAATTAATAATAAAACATAAAAAATAATCGGTATTACTTTTTTAAATGCAACGTAAAACAACTACAACTTTTAAGAGGGGAGATCTGTCAGCTATAAAGAGGGTCGAAACTTTGGAAATTAATTACATCAAACCATCAAATGGTGATAAATATTATAATTTCTGTAACAGATATTAGATATAAATATAATATATCTATTGTTGTTATTAATTTTACATACCATTATAAATATTGTATAATTCACAAAATGCTATGAAAAAACTAAAGCCTAATAATAGTATTTATTGATCGATGTTACATGATTTTATAGTAAAGCAGAAAATATCTGAATTTGATACAAAATATATCGATTAATATTTTTCAGCAATTTTATTGTTTTAATCATTGTAACTCGTTTTATAGAAAGTATTATTGTGTTATAATTTATAACATTATAATAAACAATTCGTAACTGACATCGTTCGATCTTTGTACTAATATATTATTATAGTTATTTGCCACTAAAATTATGTCTACAGTGTACCAACATATTATTTTGAATTAATCAATTTAGTTTTTCGATGCCACATAACATATTATGGTTTATGCTTTCGGATCTAAAGTGTATTAAATTGATACCTATTATAACTATAATTTTAATTCATTTATAAGACAGAACTGTTATAAACGGTCAAGAATAAATCACAAAATATGCCACATTATATGATACAATGAATTACGATGCGATTTGCAGGTTATTAAAAACTGTGAACATTGGGTTTTAGTTATAATTCTTCTCAAGAAAATAATAAGTAAACTTGGCAATTGAATATGATAAATCGTAATACTTTGTACTGGTTAAAAAATAAATACATTATAGGTATTAAAACTATAGTTTAGTGTTCCTTATTGGAATTCATACGTTCAATATTTAATAATTGATAAACTATAATTAAAATGTTCATTATCATAATATTATTGATTTTAACACATCAAACGAGCCGCAGCGCAGTGTAGATTATATTATATTCGATAAAATTCAGATAACCTATTATTAACCTACAATCGTTAATTTATTACTGTAAATATTACACATTCGTATTGAGTTACTAGGAATCCTACAGACGTTTATACAATATTATATTAAAGTCATGAAAGTTAATTTCTAAAATAATTTTTTTTTAAGAATATTATGCGTCATTATTTAAATACATAATTTTTATAAATCATTTATAATTTTTTAATGTATTTCAGTAGATTTACTGCATATTATTGTATTGTTAAATATAGGATTAATTTGGATTTACGTAGCAATTGATTCAAATGAATGATATTATCGATTATAATAATAGTATGGTGCATTAATTATATTATAAAGAATGATCTCTCATACATTTAAAATGTATTTTTTTCCCAAAATTTTGCCGCGAAAATAGAATGTTCTAATATGTTGTTTTTATACCCACGTGAACCGCCATAACAGACGATAAAGATGTCTGCGGCTATACGAAAAATTATAACGTAATTATATTTTTTTAAATATATGTATATATATATATATATATATAATGATATTGTACTTACATAATATTGTTATTTCGAGGTGAAATAAACCGTAATTAGTTTTTATCTACATGATATTATTATTTTGAAACACTTTTGTAATCAAAGCATATAATTATTTAACGTTACTTTCGTTTGTGCTGAAATTTATCAGAGTGTCAAATCGTTATTGAGCAGCCAACCCTAATTAACCACGTTGAAAGTTTTTGGAGTTGAAATAAAACGCGATATGACCCCAAATTTTCGAAATGTATAAATGCACTTCCGCGTATTCAGCGCATATTATTATATACGTACGTGAACACTAATAATAATAATAATAGTATAATTTTATTATTATTATAATATTGTATGATATGTACCCCTACTACGACTACGGGCGCGTATGATAATATACCTTCGTACGCGCAGTGAAGTTAGCCCGAGTATTTATAGGGTAGTCTGGACCCGGGTCTGGGGCACCGAACAAATTACGCCTGACAAAAACTGTTTGGCCACGAGGTTAAAAACGCCGTTTTCCTATCTCTGCCCTACACACGCCACTTACACACGATAGCGCACAGTGAACACCACGGCGACGGCGGTCGAAGTCGGAGAGTGACCTCCAGCTCGGCAAGTCGTCTTGCGGTTTGCGCCGTAGCACCATAACGAGAGGTCCGGCCCGAGATAATTACTTGCTGCACAGCGCTCAGACTAACAATATCATATTATTATTACATACCCACCCATGTGTGCTTAACATATACGTGAACGCAGACCGTGGTTGTGCTGCACTGCTGCTGTTGCTGCAGCCTGTAACGTGGTGGTCGTATTATTATTGTTACGATATTACCTACGTTTTAGCGAGTGCGTGTGTGTGTACGTGAACATACGAAAATTGAGCCCACGTGATCGGGCGCTGTTCCTTCGGACTTGGACGTTATTGTGTGTACACTGTACACATCGCAGTCTGGTGTGTGAGTGTTGCGGTGGTGGCAATGATGTTGGTGGTGTTGGTGTTGGTGGTGGTGGTGGTGGTGGTGGTGGTTGGTGGGCGGCGACGGCGGCGGAAGATTAGGGGATAATGGCCGAGGTGAAAATATTATAAGCCCCGCCACGCATATATATATATTTTAATATGCTAATAGTACACACAGTATTATAATAATACGATGTACGTGTAACTCATCGTCCGTTTATAATATATTATTACATATTTATACACGTATATTACACGCGGAATGATACTACGAGTGCGCAGACCACAGCTGGTACGTGAAAATATAAAATGCATATAATAATATTCGCCTTTAACCACGTACCACCGCGTACGATATTATATATATATATTATATATATACTTACACATTGTGTGAGAATTAAATACAGGTAGGTACCTACACCTAAAAAATGAAAATAAATAGCATGCTGGAAATCGCGGTGCGGTGAGACGTTCGCGGCGCATGAAATATACGAATCGATTAGGGTCAATAACGGACGTTTACGATGTATTATTATTGTTGTTGTTGTTGTTGTTGTTGTTGTTGTTGTTATTCATTTGTACGCATTTCTTGTTGTGGCGTTTGAGTCCGTTTCTCGAAATCCAATTGTGACACGATTTAAAGAAACTACGAGAAACTATCCGTCAATATTTTAATAAAAACATGATGTACCTACCAACTAGATTACACCATAATGGATTACAGATAACTATAGAACTGCATTACTCAGTATATCGAATGTATTTTAATGTAATTTTACCTACAAGTGTTTTTTTTTTTTTTACCATGATCGTTAGGGGAAATTATTATTAATTTCAAAAATTTATGAAATTTCAAAAATAAAATTAGGCTTAATATTCAACGTACGATTTGTTTTATGAAAGTTGAAAAATATTTAATTATTTTAATATCTTTGCAGTTGTACCGCATTAATAATTATTTTTAAGACTGTGCGTCAATGGAACTTCAGTAGTTATTTCACTCTTTCAAATTTCGGTGGCGAAATCTTCATTACTGGTTCATTATTCCGACTTCATTACTATACTTATACGGCCCTCTAAATTTAAGTATAATCACGATTATTGATTTTAAACTTTAGGTAATGGAGATATAAATTGTTTTATAATCTTAAAAATTATTTTTAAATTCAGTTTCTTATATTTTTATAAAATTTGATAATGTACAAATACAATGTCTCAAATAGTCGACACTTCTAAATTTACCGTTGGAAATATTTTGGAGTTCCAATATACAGACATTTATATATTGAATACAATTTTATTTTTATCAAAAACAAATAAATAAAAATAATATCGATTCATTTTTAAATGAAGCACTTACTTTGGCAGTGGACTACTAACTGACAGTAGAATAAACATAAAAATCTTAAAATGCATAATAAATATTATTTTGATATCTTACAGCATTAATAAAACTAGAAATTAATTTTTTTAAGCATATCATTAGGATAGTTTTGTATTTAAAATATTCATACATAACCGTTTTTAAATTTTAAATTATCCAAAAGTAAAAAGTTAATTGTTGTTAAATTCGGTGATCTTAGGAGCTATTCAATAGCTTGACAACACCCAATCTTTTAGATATTCATGATTTTCAGTAAACTCTCACAAAATTTTAATTAAAGTAAATCAGTTTCTAAATAAGTACATGCCTTCATATACATGTCCATGTTAATTTAAGGTGCTGTAAATTGGGTTAGTTATACATTTTCAGTATTATTAAAATCATAATCGAATATTGTTATATGATGCTTAACCTATACTTAAGTATATAAATATATTATGTATATAAACTTGAGTATATTTAAGATTATTTTAATAAGCAAAGTTACAAAGAGGGCAAATATTACGAAACATCAGTAAGTAATGTAGTAAGATTTAGAAATGTCTAATAAGTAGGTAGGTACTAGGTAGATGCGTACGTATTTTGTTATTGTATGGTTAATCAAAAAATGTAACCATTTTGTATAGCTATAAACTAAATCTATACCAAATTTAAACAATTTTTTATTTTTGTGTTTTATTATATTATTTTATTTAAGTTTATAAAATGGTATGGAATTTGATGATGATTATAATTTATGAACAAATATATATATATATATTATATCTGTATTAAATTAAATATTGTATTCCATTTAAACGGAATCCAAAAATTTAATTAAATTTTTTTAAACCGTTGTATATCTACAAAAAACTGCATTGTTCAAATAAATTTAAATTATTTTCATGAATTTTTAACAGTAAATATTAAAATGTATGAGAGGGTATCATGTCTTATTATTATCATCATATAAAATCATGGTAAACGGAAACCGATTGGTTAAGAAAACAATATTTGGAAACTAGTCAATAATTATGTGGTATCAGTGTAACCAGCCCCTTAAATTCAATTTTTCTGCGTAATTATTTTACGGTCATATGGACCTTTTGGTTTTTTTTTTATACTTTTGACGCTCGCGAGGTTGACAGCCATCGACGTCCGTGATACGGCTGCTACAGCCTGTTGTACCCGACGCGAACATGTGTCCGCAATTAATAATAATATTATGTCATATATGGTGCTATATTATTGTAGATACAGAAATCGTGCCGCGTTTAAATTCGTTTCTAAAATAGAAATGCGTCTGCGCTTGTTGTACTCTACAGAGTTGATGTCGGTATGTATACTCGTACTGGTACCTATAGTTATTATGGACCGACCACGTGGCGTATATATATATGCACGAAACGTATTGCCAGTGTCATCTGTGTATAGAAAAGCGATTTTTTTTCATTCCACACCTCTTTCTCCTCTCCTCCTTCAGTGTTTTTTTTTCACGCTTTTTACCGCGCGCGTTTAATTTAAATCCTAAAACGGCGCCGGCACACATTGCCGGAAATCGACAATGACACGCAATCCTTTTCTGTAACTAGGGCTTCGCGTCTGAAATGATTTTTGATATTTATCATACGTATAATGCATATACATATTATTGTATATTCTTTTTTTAATTACCACATCGTACGCCTAACGATAACACGTGTTCTCTTAAGAGTATACCAACAAAATATGCAATCATTCCCTTCTATACTATATAATGCATCCGTCTCTCGAGTGTTTCAGTGAGATATTAATAAAATAATATAATATTATTATGATCTGTACGACACGGGTCCTTACATGGTCTGAAATAAGTTATAAATATACGTAAATGATTTGTCGACTTTGTTAACAATTACAACAGTCCACGGCTACCCGTCAAAGCATGACCGCTACACCTACATTCTTATAGTGTGAGTGTATAGTTGTGAAATTAAATAAATGAACCTGGCAATGTACATTTAGTATAATGCGCTATACATTCCTATTAAGGACTGTGAACAATATCAGCAAAATATAAATATCGTTCAAAATAATATTCTCTTACTCGTTGACTACCTACAGAGAAACTTAAACCCATATTTTACACGGAAGCGTGTACCACACGTACTGCGCTAATGAACTCGTTCTCACATATGACGTATGCAGATATCGCTTTATAATATAAATTAAAAGTTTTGAATGAGTTAACGCCGAAAAAAAGTTAGTCAGCAATCTTCTTCCACACCAAACTTTCTATTGGGCGTTTTGAAAATTGTACATCGTAAACTACACTAATATTCAACATACAATGATGGTGTTATTGCGAAAATAACTTATTATAGTGTTCAATCACAGACGATTTTTAATATTCTTATGGGTTTATAGTTGTGTTTTAATAGTTTAAATATATTATTGTCTTTATAATATTTTATAGTTTATTATAAAATGCCAAAGTAAAATATTATTCGTTAATGATATAATATTATATTTTGATTCGTAAAATAAGAGTAAAATGGTTATGGAAATGACGTCATTATTTACCATTCGTTGTTAGTCGTATAATAGGTATATATTACATTCTGTCAAAATTAATATAACGTACCTGTATATAGATACTGTGTAAAATATTAACACACGCACCAAGTCAGTGCATGTGGTCACCAACCACTTCTTGCGTCATTATACGTACCGACATAATACTTGTGTGTGATGTAGTAGTGTAAACACTGAAATAAATACATTATTTACACTAATTACAATTTATTTAGTTCAATAGGTGTAAAGAGTCCAATCAGTAGCAGTGGTCGAGATTACAAATACCGCGAATGAATTATGTGTGCTGTACGAACTGCAGCATATTATACATATATACATAGCATCATAAGTGTTTGTGTTTATACTCTTTTAGTATGATAAATATGTGATCAGTGATATTTTGGGTATGTGTATAAATGTATGTCAATATATTTATCTATAGTATTTGCACGATTGATATGTATTATTACAAATAAAAATAAGATCACTATAATAACTTGAGGACCTTAACCTTTGCAGCGATTCAACGATATAATAATGAATTGGCCCAGGCGACCCATCAATATTCAATAAGACAAGTATAATATTTTTATTATAGTCATTTAAATATTTGAGCTAGGTGATTCACCGTGCAAGATTATCCCATTTTTTAAATTTAATAATGAATTATTTTACTCAAATTCTGATTTTCTGAATAATTTTTTGTTTTTTATTTATTTAATTTAAAATGTTTCAGCATATTACATGGTATTACAAGTTTTGTATATATACAAATAGTTAGCATTATAGTTATTTGGGTATAGACGAGGCAAATGGATGCTTTAATACTAGATTTCATATTATTACTTCACCTTTTCCTCAAAATAGAGCAGCAGAGTTATAGTGTTGATGCAGAGAGCCAAAACTTTTTTTTTTTACTATCCAACCAAACGTTGAATTTCTTCATAACAAATAGAAAAAAATATGGTTTCTCTAAAACTGTGGGCTGCAGTAATCATTGGACATAAGCATGGCACTTCTGACTAAAAATATTTCAAATTCAACGTAAAAGTAAATTTAGGAGCCAAATTTTATCCAAAACAAAATAGAACATTGGAGAACTGTCTTAATTTTGTACTATAATCATTTTGATTTCAAACATTGTAAACATTATAAAAATATGTTTCTTCTGTCATCGGACATTTACATCGTAGACAAAGGCACGTCGTGATATATAATATAATATATTCTGATCTTCATAATTCATAATTCATTTATTTTATATTGTATATAATTTAAATATTGGAAAAAGCGCAGTCATATTGTATTGGCGATACATTTTTTTATTTATATAATTATTCAGAAACTTAAAAGGATTTTTATTTAGTTAGCGTCATATTATATTAATAATATTATATAGCAAATAATTGTTGATAATTATTATGAAAATATTCATATTATACTGTTTATATGGAAATTATAATTACAATGTTCTTAAAAATACGAATACAGTTCGATGATATATTAATAAATAATTATTTGTTATTTATAGATTTAACAAAAATATTAAAACTAATTACAGAGGCTTCGGACCATTTATTATTAATAGTTTTTACTGCGACTAAGACATTTTTAAAATTATGGTTAGCTTAAATTATTTGACTGTTATGGTGGTGATAGTTACTAAGTCACGGCTAATTATTTAACTTTTCTGTTGTAACGTCGTACAGTCTTATTGCATTTTCAGTTTGAAACGGGACAAACGTTAGTTAATTAAAATTTCAATAGAATTATCGTAACACTTATATTTTCAAAATGTATTACTAACATTACACGTGTATAAATTAAAATGAAAATATTTTCTACTTCAGTGAATTTTTAAGTGGAAAATAATAACACATAAGACAGAACATTATACCTATTATACATCGTAGTCAGTGAAATGAAATAAATGTTGGGCCATATTATAATAATAACGAGCAAATGTTTGAATCTTATTCCACGCTAATCCATGGGAAAATTATTTGTATTTAAGTTGATGGAATTGCACGTTCCATTGTCCCGGTAAACTTGGAAGCCTAGAACTTTCAACGTTAATCACGATCACAGTGAATGCCATCTAAACTCGGTACACCGATCTTAGTGGGGTCATTTGTGTAGAACACTTTACAGAAATGGTCATCGTCTTCTTGTGTCAAACAAAAACAACATTTTGCAGATTCGAGTGCCACAAAGTTGTTCATATATATACCGTCATTGTCTGAAGTAAATACATAAATATATATATATAGATGTATATTCGATGCTTGGTAGAAATGCAATATATGATGCTCTTGAAACCATTACGGGGTTTTAATAATAATTTAATACTATAGATTCTACAAGTATAATGGAGAACGAAGAAAATGAATTTAGCGTAGGTAGGTATTATCACCACTAATTCCTTTATCAATTAATTATAATGAAAACCCAATATAAGTATAATAATAAGAGTACCTATAGTATTATTATGTATGTAATTTAGTGGTTTAACATTAAGATTTATTTAAAATAGTTTTACTGATGTATTAAATTTCAAGTACCTAAGTAACTGTGTTTTATTATACTATGATAATAATAATAATATTTGTAGCTTGGCGTGGCACGTTGGCTGTTACCAATCGCGGAATGCGACTGGGAGTAAGTAACGGCCACAGCTATTAGCTCCCGGATGGGTGACCACCCGGGTTCATAGCAGTTAAAAACCTTGCCACATATACACGTGTTTGCTACCCGTAAAAACCGTAAAAACAACCTACCGTACCAAAACCTTACCCCTATCACAGTAATGGCCTTAGTCGCCGGGCTTAACATCAATAAAAAAAAAAATAATAATAATAATTTATGCAAAGCTGTATTATAGTATACAATAGAATTAATATTATTATTTATTGATAATTTAACATAATATTTAAATTTTTTTATTGAATATATTTGACATAAACAACAAATTATCATTGGCCATTAGTCACAATTATTAGTATACACAATTTTTTTTTTTAAAGATTTTATTATATACAGATTAATTTTTTTTAAGAATTTGAAAACCCGTGCGATGGTGGTAGCGTCAGGTCCGAGAGCTGCGTCCAATGTGGTGGGTACGTTTAAATGTCTTCGTTCATCCGTAAATTGACGGTATTACGTGATTATGTGTCAGACTGTTAATTCAGTTTCACAAGAAATGCACAGTGGTTTTTCTTAATTTTTCTTATGGTACCCATATGTAAGACGGGTGTGGCCGATGTGGAGTCTGTTTATGATTTTCTAACATAATATTATGTTATAAATTGATCGTATTGTTTGATTTGATTATAATACACATTTTTTACTTACGGTGATTTATTATTTCAAGGCAATAAATAGTACATATAAATTAAATTTCGAACATTATTCTATTAGTTATAACTAAACTATTCGGTAATAATTAATTTTATATTATATAAGTTAAACCTTGTGCACTGTACAGTTATGTACCAAATTTATTTGTTGTTATGTTTGTATTTTGTTTTATTTTTGATTGTTTAGGTATTGAATATATTAATAATAGTAAATAAAATATTATGACATCAAAATGTTATGTTAAATATCGATTCCATGTTTAAAATACAAAACCGTTCAAATAATACTTTATACATATAATGCATATTAATTATATTATCATTATTAATAAGATATGGGTTATATATTCTACGTGGGCAATTGGTGAACAAATTGGTTCGACTTTTGTTTAGTATAACTTACATAATATCTAAAAATATGTAAAAATGTGCTGTTAGTATATATAATATATTATATAATTATTAGTGATCAAAATATCCACCTTTCTGCTTATCGAATAACTACCACAGAAGATGGTTGTCCTAAAAATTATAATGTATCGTAGTGTAGATAGTATACGTGGTCTATAATTATTTGATTAAACAAAATAGATTTGTTATCGTTTAAATGACTTAAAACGTTAACATAATGTCATAATGTCACTTAAATATTATTTAGAACATGTTTAAATTTAAATGGATTAAAATATTAGTAGTACCGTAATAACTAAATGAGTATGATTTCAGAAAAATCACTACCAACTCACAACAATAATTACCTATTTAGAAGTAGTTAATATTTTTTATGTATTACGTGATTTTTATTAACATTAGATATTTTTGATAATAATAACTCAAGTGGTTAAAATTGAAACACCGTAGTATCTAGAATAGTTATTTGTGTTTCATTAAATTATAATATAATAATATATTTTACTATCATATAATTTAAATAGAGTTGAAGCCAGTTAAAGGGGATTTCAGATGGATGCTTCAATATCCTAAACTATTTTTTTGTAAATAAACCTTTAAGAATGACAGTGTGTTGTAAAAATGATTAAAAATAATTATATATTTCAATTTTTGTAGACTTTAATAATTTATAATTTATAAGAATTTAATAATTATTTTCAACTATTTTTAGCGATGAAAGTAGAATTTCACATTAGAAAATATTATTTTTTAAATTGAAAAAAAATGTAAATTTTTCTAAAACATTTAAATAAATTAATATAATATCATTCATACAGTTGGTATTGTATACAGTGAATAATATTCTATTATATTACAGATTTATATTAAAATTCAGGAGGTTTATATAAGTTTTATATTTAAAATGCACATATTTATTTTAAATTCCATTTTAGTTATTTATGTTTCTGTAATTTCTAAAAATCGATTTCAGAATTTCTGTTATAAAGTCACTAAGGAGTATATATTATTGTACATATTATTCATAATTCATATATTATTCGTATATACATTACATGTAAATATATATTATATACCAGTTAGAGAAAATACGACCGTGTAGCCATTAAAATTTGTTCTGGAGCAAAATAAATTATTAATACGCGATATCAACGATAACAATATCGTTAGTTCTTACGATCCGGGTTTTGTGCTATCAACTGGTCGAGCTCGAGCTTCAATCGTGTGACATTACGGGCGAGGGGTTATTGTGTGATTGTTATAATGTCCCCATGAGCGATTTCACTGTAGTCGTATGTCACAATATAGATATTAAAATCGTGATTTGTATTGCTAAGGTTACTGCAAAAGTTGAAAATTCTCGGTATGGAAAGAACTTGAACGATGTGCTCATTATTAATACAATTTGTTTGGCGGATAAATGGAGGATTTTTTTTTTATTTATTTAAACCCCGAAAGACTTGTATACGTCCAGAACAGGCCTTCGGCAGACCTTTATAATACTTTCGATACTCGCGTATACCCGCATATTAATATCGTTTATATATATATGTAGGTAGTAACTATTCGCAGCATCGAAATCAGACCGGGGGATTTTACACTGACGTTATTTATCATTATTATAGCGATGCTTTTTATTTATTTTTTCGCTCCTTTTATCGTCGCCACGTGTATGTTGCGAGTGTATACCTGCCTATAATATCATAATATAATATCATAGACGCCACGTGCATTATATTTTATATTGTATAATATTATATACCTACCTGTGTGTACGTGGATACCCCGTATTGAATAAAATTCTATGGATATATAGTTACAACACTGGGTCAAATTGACTACATTATAATATAGTAGAATAAAGTAGTCGGCTGTGTAAGAGGATATCGGGCTGAAGCGCATTCATCGGCGGGGCCTAAAGGGGTAATTTGTTTTGCGCCGAGTACTAGCAACGATGGTGTATAAAAATAAACACCGGAGAACGCGTTTTTTATGAAAATAAACCGATGAATGCACCCCCGGGGGCCGCGGACGAGCCCACCGCGTCGTTGAAAGCATATATCTATACATCGTATTATAATATAAAATATATAAATAACCCCGTAGGTATATGCGATATAATATATTATAGTGCGTTTACTCGTCGGCAGGGTCGGTGGTGAAAATTATACCTGTATTATATCGTAGTCGTCGTCACGTGTGGAATATAATGACCGAAAATGTATGTAAACACGCGGACGGGCGTGAAAATATCATATACATTCATATTATATATATATATATATATATAAATATTCTAAAAAGCTTTTTGGCCCTATATTACCATATCATATAGGTACAGGGTGTTCCGTGAGGATTTACCCATTGCGATATCTCCCGAAATAATGGCAATATCGAAATTCTGGTTTTGTAATTAGACTCACAGGGATAAAAACTACAATTATTTCATATTTTAATGTTTTGGTAAAAAAAGTTAAAAAATATATTTTTTATTTAATTATTTCCAAAAATATTGACCATAGCAATTTTGTAGAGTTTATTTTTCTGAAAATATTGACGTTTCTTTATTTTATTTTCATCAAATTCCTGATTTTTAATATTTTTTTAGTTTCGAGAAAAATTGTGAATTATTTAACACCGTAATGTTATCAAACATGTGACCCACCGCACCGCGCACATTCCTATACGGCCAGCCGAATATTTTCCGTATTCCTAATAGTTATAAATTTATAATCATATTTTATTTCTTCAAAACTAGAAAAAATATTAAAAATCAGGAAATTAATGAAGATAAAATTTTGAAACGTCAATATTTTCAGAAAAATAAACTCTAAAAAATGACTATCAGAAAAATAAACTCTAAAAAATGACTATCTTTAATTCTTTTGGAAATAATTTTTAAAAAATGTATGTTTTACATTTTTTACAAAAACATTTAAATAAATTTAAAAATGAAATAATTGTAGTTCTTATCCCTGTGAATCTTATTATAAAATCAGAATTTTGATACCTCCATTATTTCGTGAGTTATCGCAATGGGTAAATCCTTGCGGTACACACTGTAGGTATAGGTAGGTAGGCACTTGCCTGCAACCCACATCCCGCTACATGCAAGCACAGGCAATATTATATACAGGTTCATTCTCTCCCACCATACTAGCTACTACTATTTTCTTCATCAACAACGCACAGTTATTCAGATTTTGAGTTTTTGAGTTTTTCTATTTCTAATATAGTACCTAACTGTATTTTCAAATTCTTAATATTTTTTTACAATTTAATGAGTGTCATGTGGAGATAAAAAAATTTTGTTTTTTAATTTAAATTGTAAAAACAGTACAAGTATAATAATTACTAGGTACGATATTATATCAATTTTATATTGTTGTATTAATATTATTCGTAATATGATAATAATTTGAATAACCAACAAACTACTTGTTCGACTATTGGAATAATTAAATACATCATAATTTTCAACAACAAAAAAGCGGGTAAGTCGTAGATGTCGCTCTGCTGTACAGTATGTTACAAGTGGGTTATTGTAATGGATGGAATTAAATTTGAATCCAATGATATTATATCATTGTATACGAAAAACGATTTTAAGCGGAGACGGTTTATCTGTCTAAGATAAATTATAGATCATTAAAAATTTTAAAATCTTAAATTTAAAAATAAACATTTTTATGAATTTCTAGCTTAAAATTTGGGAATCTTTGTGATTTTTACGTATGTTGTCAAAATTCAAACTTTTAATGCTTATATAAAAAAAAAATTGTGACTAAATATTAATTTTATTTTTCAACTGCTATTGTAAAAATATGTTAGGAGCCTTGTATTCAATTTTAAAATCTTAGATTTAAAAAGAAAAACTTTTATACATTTCTATCTAAGATAATTTGAACATTGCTGTACTTTTTACGTATTAAGTCAAAATTTGAATTTTAAATGTTTATAAAAAAAAATTGTCCCATTGTATTTTTAATATTTTTCAACTGCTATTGTAACAATGTATTAGGAGCCTTGATTAAATTTTCAAGCTTTTATACCCAACAAATAAATTTTTATCGATATTAATTTAAAAAAAAAAACTAATAATGATCGAAAATTGCATATGCTTATAAATAGTTCAACTTAAGTCAAAATTTTTTGAAAATTGCGTGGTGGATAGAATATACTTATATAAACATTCGATGAAAATTGCATGTATCTATATGGTCATTTGTTTTAAAGTGTTACATCAAAACCAAAATTGATTTGTCGAAAACTGATTGTGCGTAAAATTTCCTGTTTGTCCCTTAACTCTTAGTTTGTTTATCCCAATTATTTAGGAAAAAATTGAGAATTTTTTACTTTTGACCCCCCTCATCCCCCCAAAGTACCAACTAGATTCATTTTCTGATCGAACGAGGTACTGAAGTCGAAAATCAAAGCACTTTTACTGCCCCATAACGTGATGACAGACACACAAAAAAAAAATTTTTAAAAAACACACACACATCATGGTAAAATCAATACATTCCTCGCTCCGCTCAAAATCTAAAATATTCAGTAAATAATGTACAAAAAAAATATGAAATTCTCGTTTGAAAAAAATAAATTTGTATCCCCAGAGAACACTCGATCCTCGAGCAGTATCAAAAATCTCAAGAATTTGAAATATATGTTATAGTCATTTAGTACATTCATGAATTCCAAAAATATTAATTTGAATTATTTATTAATAAAAAGAAAAAATGAGGGGGTGATAATTCTTGGTGAACACTCCGCAGTAAATTACTGCATGAGCATATATTTGTTCAAAAATCGGACGATTTTTGTGTTCCAGCTCTTACACCCGAACGATAGGGGAACAACTTTGTGATCCGGGAAACATTGTGCAGGTAAGACCTCTGTATCCTTGTCGTATCAGTCTACCAATTTTTATTTAATTGACGTTGACGCTGTTGTACAATCATTTAAGATAAACGACTAGTTGAACCAGTTACCAGTTACCAGGTTATGACTGTCAAATTTCCCAGTAAATATGTTTACTAAATACGCAAATGTACTACAGTACATCATAGTGCATATTATTATACCGATATTACATTTTTTTTTTTTCATAGAGATCAACAAAAATATAATATTTTATTATTTTACAAGCTTTTGTAATCGTTTTTCATCGCGATACCAATTTTCAGTTTACCAAGTTACAGTTTGTCAGGGAATTCTTCGTCTACACTTCATAGAAGTTTTCTGAGTTCATCAAATATTTCTTTGGTTCTCACGTATTTTAAGGCGATCTCGAACCACGCATGAATTCTCTTACGACGAACAATATTAATTTAGAAATAGGTTATTAAAAATGCATACCATGTTTGCATCGTCGCATTGTATTCGTAAATCACTATTATACTCGCGTGCTGACTTTTTTAGCCTATATTATGATCTAAAGACGTTATATTATTTCATGCGAATATTTGCAGTATAAAACTAAAACAAGAATAAATATTTAATCATATAATTTCTAAGTTTACACTACAATAATGTTGGATACAATTTATTTTTTATTTTTTTAGAATACATTTACAATTTGTGTTCGACAGCACAATAAGTAAATTTGAAAATTTACGTACAATATTTAACTTAGAATATTATGAGGAAGGAAGCCCACCAGTACTAGAACCAAACGTGAAATTATTTTAGGTAAGAAAATCTTTGAAATATTTTCTCTTGAGCCTATGAATTGGATTAAAAATATTTTAAGTTAGAGTTTAAGAACTTTGTAATGTTTTTTATTGTTTTTCAATAATTTTGGTTTGAAGAAAACTAATTTATGAGTAACATTAAAAAAAAAACCACTACTTCGCGTAAAGTCGATTGAGTAAGTCATTAATCACCATAATTATTTTACTATCCATGAGCTAAATTTAAATTCAATGATAATCGTCCAATACGAAAATCGATTATGAATAGTTTATACCAGACGCTGTTACTATAACCAATAATATATTATAATATTATTAAATGATAGGTCACACACGAGTGACCCATAAAAACCTTATGAACAGATCAGAACCTGACCAATGTCAAACTTTCGGTGAAACTTCCACGGTTGGACATCTAATATGCCACTGCCGTAAATTCACCGATATCAGAACCAAGCTCAACATAGAAGACAATCTGGAAGAAGCCCTAAATCCCCAGCCAAGCAACATTGAAAAATTAATCAGTTATTTAACAAAAACTAAACTGTATCAAATTATTTAACCTAGATATATCTCAATCCTTTTTTGTTCATATTATTACCTTTGTTTTGTATATATTATTGTTAACGATACATTCTTGTGTAAAAAAATATTAATGTTAAAGGCCAATAACCTTTGTTGTTGAGGCTCATTTAAAAAAAAAAAAAAATATATATATTATTAATATTTGTTTAGAATAAATTACTGTTCGTTTTCCAAAACAACGCAAGTGTATAATATAAAAAAAAATCACAGTTCATTATAAAATCAATGCAGCGTCACACTACTTATAATCCAGAAGAGCAATAAATTCGAGGAATCATTGAAATAAAATATTCTTATAATATTATAACAAAAATATTGAATTGCTTTGTTTTATTCATAATACATATTTTTCAATTAGTAAAAAATAAAACAATTGAAATATTCAATAGGTAACATAGTTCAATAACTAATTGTTGAGGTATTTCTTGTGAAAATAATTTTAAATTTACATTTTTTACCAACAGTTTTATTACAATAATAATATTTATACATTGTATTGTTTTGATAATTAATAAATTCATAACATTTAAATACACGAATGCTACAAAAAAAAAAAAAAAAATTGTACTAATTACCTTGTATAATACAGGGTTATTCACCAAGCATACTCATCACTATTTTTTCCTTTAACAATAATTATTAATTAAAATTGAAATTCGTATTTTTGAAATTTTTAAATATACTTATAGATCATATTTTTTCATTTCTGATGGCTCTCATTTAAAAAACCAAAGTTTTTATCTCCTTAAGTACTACAGAAAATCGCGAGAATATTAAAATATGGTTTTTAAGTATATTTAAGACATCCTAATTTAGATTTTGAATAACTACATTATTGAAGAAAAAAGGAGATGACTACGCTTAGTGAATCACCCTGTATAATATCCAATACATCTTACTCCTTTTATTAAAGTAAGAATACAAAAAGGTTTGATTTTGTCTTTTACAGAGGCTAATTTGCAAGTCTATTTTCATCGAAACTTCCCATTACTTTCTAGTATAGGAAATAGTAGGATTAAAGAGGTTGAGTTCAAGACAACAACTCAAACTGGTAAATTTGTTTTTATTTGATCATGAATTTTAAATTATTTATTTATTATTCTGTTGCTATTATACTGCGAAAAAAATGTGAAACATAAAGCAATTAGTAGTTTTTAAATTATTATGTGTAACGCCGTTTTTACTGTTTTCATCAGTACCAAGTACCATTATATTTTGATCCCGAAGATTAAATTTTTTTTTTATTTACTATCTACAAATAAAGCTCAATAAGTAAATTGGATAGTAATAGAAATAATTATTTCACTTATAATTTAAAGTTATAGTTTTGCGCAACATCGTATTCATATAATTTTTTAGTTATAATAAAATTATCAGGTTATGTGATAATTTAATACTAATTAAAAAAAAAAATAATAAAATCACAATTTTAATAAAATGGAACAGAACATTTCTTTAAATGCTCTATTTCTATATTTTGTTTTATAAACTAATGTATTTTATTTGTTCTTTTTGTACGTTATGATTTACATAATATTATTTTTACCACTGTTTTCCCAAACAACTGCTAAATTTGGAACACGATAAATCATTCAATGAAAAAATCATTATATTTTAACATATGTTTTCATTTTATTATAATCAAGAATTATTATAAAAATTAATAAATTCGAACAAAGATTTATATTTGTTTTCGATAGACATATTTATTTTTTTGAAGGACTAAATTATCTTAAAAGATTTTATCCGACAATTTTAAATTGTTCTGTGTAAAGCAATTAAAATTATTATTTTTTTAAATTTTAAAAACTTTTGATGCTCATCAAGTGTTTTCCGATAAATAAAATTAAAATATTCATAACAAGTATATTTTATTCAGTGGCATATGATGATATAAACGTATATGTGTGTTGATTTGCTTAAAAACATAATTATTTGAGTGGCTGAATTGAAACATCTGCGCTTTAACAGACGTCAAATACTAAAAGCTAACGAGTTAAGTTTAAATAGAGCGCATTGTTGTTATAACGTAGAGAAAAAAGCTGGTCCCATTTGTCTAGAAAGTTTTGAATACAACTACTGCACTATATGTATATTGTTCATCGTAAGCCGTTATCATTTTCTTGAAACAACGGAGTTTCACGTGGAGTGGAGTCATATCTTATATTATATACTATAATATATTATCATATTTAAGTGACGTATTCACCACAGCCTGTCTCACCTGCAGGTTACGTTGAAAAAAAATCCACTTTTATCCATTCATTATTCAAACATCTTGCAATTTGGCCAACCAGATTTCCAAAGCTTTATAATTTGACGATCATTATTTGGATTACCTCCCAATGCTAATATTTGGGGACTGGGACGTATGAGTTATGTATTTATTTTTATTAGATCGAAATATGAGAAATAAGGAAAAGAGAGAACTGAATGAATCAAAAATATTAAATAATTTTTAAAGCCAATTTTGATAAATGGAACGCATTTTATAATGCAAATATAATGAAACTTGTAGTATCGAAGACATAACATTTAACAATAAATGAAAAAAAAAAAAAAAAATAAAAATAACAGAATTTTAATCGAACACAACAGCAAGTGCATATTTCAATAAAATAGACATAATATTATGTTATATCACACAAAATTTAATATTAAAATTTCTAGTGTTTTCTTGTTTGAAATTAAAACATAATTATATATTTAATCAACGTTTTTAAAGAGGGAAATGTTGTAACATTTTATTAAGGGCGCGTATTATTATAATGTATAATAAATCATACGTCCGAATCAAAATAAAAAACAATTTTAATAAACATATTAATATTTATCAATCGATGAAGTAAACAATTTATTTTTCTTCAGTTATAATTTTAAAGAAGGAACAGAGGATTAGCTGCTTCGTTATTGGTAGTGCTTCAACAATAATGTGAATAACTGCATAATGTAATGTGACATTGCAATCAATGTAGTACACAATACAAATATGAGTGACCATGGCAGACAATAATCTAAAAAATTTAAAATATTCTAGAATATTTCAATTAATTTATTAAGAAATATTGAAAATTGAGAAGAAACATGAAGACAATGTAAAAGTTTTAGTTTGATTTCAATGTTAAGAAAATTTTTATTAGAATTCAACTAGAAATAAATATATATACCTACAATATTAAAATATATTGTTATACGAGTATGACCATCGCAAAAATCATTAAAACAATCAAAATAAAAAGTTAGTAAAATGGATTTTTTTTAAATGTTTATTTAACTACATATCTGAGAATTTTAAATGCATAATATGTTAATATGTTAAAACTCACATTTATAGTTATAACTTAAGTATAAGTAGTTGGAAATTTTAGCTTTATTAAAAAGTTTACAACGATCATAATGCATAGTTTCTCAGCAACTAATGTCTACACATCATTTATATCAATAGTCATATACCTAGTTATATAATAATAATAATAATAATAATAATAGTAATAATATATCAAGGAAATAAATTGCGATTTCAATAAAATATTTTGACAGTTAATAACATATGTCAGAAAATGTCTGTTTAATAACTAAATAAATAAAGTTTATTTTTATTTGAATAATATTATAATATACTTTTACTCGATACGATATAACTGCATATAACAATATATGTATGGTATGTATTTATAGAAAATCTATGGATATATAATATCATGATATTATAATTGTATTGTTGGGTTAAACAATTCACTATAAGTACCCACACACACACACGCACGCACGTGCGTAAATATTTGCGTCAAATGTGTGCTTGTGCCACCATATAAAATGCATATTTTTGTGCTAAATTAGTATTTTTGCATACGGGTTTTTAATTTAAAATTTCAAAAAAACTATCCAAAACGTACAATTGAAAATATATCCCTAAATTGGATGTCAGTGCGGTGTTGTATTATAAGCTGCTGCTAACGAAAAACCTGTACTAAAAATAATAAAATTATGTTCACCTCGCACAATATTTAATGATTGGGTATAGGTACTAGTGGCGCGCATATTCCGTAAATTATTTCATATACCTACATAATATTCTAAATTATTATAATGAATTGTATGTCGTAAATGGTAAATTATTGTTACTGCACAGAAATACGACGTTCAAAAAAGTAATATATCAGCACTACTTGAGTGTATGCAAAACTAATAGCTAATATATTATAAACTAAAATGAAAACAATTATCCTACGATATCTCACTCGCAGGAAAGAACGAAACAAATTTTCTTCGAACACTACGTCTACGACAGTCACAGCTGCATGTATATTCGACCAAATGGCCACCAAATCCAATATTTTAAGATAATTAATGTTCTATACCTAACCAGTGGCGTGCTCAGC
Source organism: Diuraphis noxia (assembly GCF_037042655.1). Taxonomy (NCBI): domain Eukaryota; kingdom Metazoa; phylum Arthropoda; class Insecta; order Hemiptera; family Aphididae; genus Diuraphis; species Diuraphis noxia. Next base: position 76,272,052 of record NW_028301713.1, read on the forward strand.
TTTTTACAAAGGGAGATAGGATATGGATTTTTATTATTCACAGACCACGTTATACAGTGGAAAATATTATACTTTCGTGACAGATACCCTCACCACCCCAAGCATGACCACGTATTTAATATTTTAAACTAGTTCTGGTTTTATAATAATTAATTATAATGGTTCAAAACTATTCGCAGTACCTACATGTCATCGGTCGTCTTAAATCTCTTAAGGTCAGCAATGTTTTTACTGTATTGTTGTGCGTGTAACATGTAAAATATTACGGACAGGCAGTTATACGACTAATAATAATATAAACAATACGTAAAAAGAAACATTCAAACTGATGACATGGTTATATGTATTTATTTTATATTATTATTGTTATTATTCGTCTTAAAAATAACAAATACATTATTTGCAGAATAATCGTAACATGTTTCATTGTGAACTGCAGTATGTTCTTTTTGTTTTAAAATTTTATTTCAATCTGGCAAAAAAAGAATAAAAAAATAAAAAACTCTCGGAAGATTCGGGTTCTTCTTTACATCCGTCGTCGAAAAACGTCCTTGGGCGTTGTTATATTGCATTGAAAAGATTCCATCGCAAAGGTTGGTTAACGATGCAAAATAAAAAAAAAGATCGAGCTTTCCACTTTTCGACGAGAACCTTCTCACCGCTCGCGCGTCCACTTCACCGTCGGCTAAACGAATACTCAACAAAAATACCCTCTTAGTACAGTGTATTATTATTTTCATTTTCATTTTATTTTCGTATGTGTTCTCCCGTAATAATATTATTACACTGGGTTTTTCTCTTTAATATAATATAGGTTTACCATAGTGGTATACACGGTATATAAAACATAATATATACACAATATTATATTCCTGCATTTTTCTATGCGAATATACGTACGTGAATGGTGGGCAGTTGATGCAAATATTCCAAGAACAAATTTTTTTTTCCACTCGCAGATTAAATTCAAATATAATAATATTATAATGATTTATTACAATTTAGGTACAACTATAGCAATAAATCGATGTTATAAGGTTATAACTGATAAGCTGTAATATAAAACCGTAAATAACGATTAATAAAGTTAAGACACGATTAACTATTATTTTGTTCGTTTTAATTTAATGTTTTGAGCTGAGCAATGAACGTATTGATTGGATATATACAATATACAATGTTGTTTGTTAGATTTGCAACTTGAAGAGGTTGTTTTCTGGTAGCGAAATTGAGTTTGTATTTTAGAAGGGAGAAACAACAGGAATGGGAAATTATTTTTTAAAATAATCGTGGAGGAGAATTTTTCCTGAGATCCAGTGAAATTACAAGATATATACACTTTTTGTAATTTTTTAGAAGACCTCAAAACAGTTTTATTAACCCCCTTTGATTAAATTACTGATTGTGAAACATATTTTTGTGCATTGAGCGTATTTATACGTAACAATACGTTATGAATTATTATCTTTGAATAAATTTAAATTTATATATTTAAGTATAATATAGTTTTTCAAAATTAAAATTCTTTTTTATATATTTTCACAATCTTTCGGGAGCAATCGCCAGATGTTTCTGGAGGTATTCAGTTCTTACCTAGAAAATGTAATATTTATATTTGAATTTATGATATAATTTAAAAGATATTGAATTTTAATTTTGTTCACTTTATTAAAATTTAAAATTTGTGAAATTGTTATTTATAATTTACATTTTGTGTTTGATAGTAAATAAACTCGACAGTTTAATACAATATCAAAATGTATTTTTGTTATAGCTGTTAAAAAAATTAAAACATAAAGTCATTATTTTTTATAAAAAGTATTAAATGTCTAAATTTGTATAAATTTGTATCAAATTCATCAAAATCACTATAATTTTCAAATTATTTCACAGTAAAAAAAATAAATAAGTTTTAATTTTGAATAACTATTTAATTAGTAGGTTCCTAGTCGATTTTTCTTATATAATCATAAAAACGCAAAAACCTTTATAATATATGTATATTTTTTAATAAGGTCCATTTGATAACTATTTTAGTTTTTACCTACTTTTTTCTTTTTTTTATTTAAATTAAAAAAATAGTATTTATTGGTAAAGACTTGTAACTTTTAGAACTAAGGATATAATATTGTTCAGTCTACATAATACAATTATTAAAATATTAAAATTGTCGTAAAATTATTTATAGGTACGATCGTACTAATCATACTATTTTACGTTTTTTTTTTTTTTTTTATTGATCAAAGTACATCGACATTTAGGCCATTATTAAAAGACATTTTTTTTTTTGTTACATTTTTAGTATTTTAAGTATAAATTTTCTACATTAAATTAAATTGTACAATTCTGTTTTTTTTTTTTTAAGAATAAAATTAAGTTTTTTACATCCTGTGGGTTTGGTCCAAGTGCTTAACAGATTTGTTCGGATATGTGAAATTAATTTCGATACTGGTTGTATTTTTGACATTCAGTGATGATGTGGTTGACGGTTAAAAGTACGCTGCATGACTCACATATTTTACGTTTTTATATCTGTATTAAACTATAATTTGAACACAGCTATATTAATATTATAATAAAATATATAAGTATATGGTTTGTTACTGGAAAAAACTAGTTTAACATGTTGTATCACTATTAGAAAAATAAAAAGAAGAACGCTTACTGTGGCATACTTCAGGTGAATATCTCCTTGTATACATTCGAGGCCACATAGAAACTTAAAGTAGCCTAGAGTTTCCAGCCAAACTTTTTAAAGCCATGAGTCCATTGAGAAATCAGAAATATATTAATGTACCTATATTAATATTAATCTAAGAATTGTTAAATAGTCATTAATATGCAGTTAATATTATGATTGTTTGAAGCTAATAACCTTAGTTTTTGATGCTGTACCAATAAAAAAAAAAAAAATAATAGTCTATACTATTATTAAAAAAAGGTTAAGTTCGTGAGGTTGTATTGTGTAATCTCTGGATCTACTGAACTGATTTTGAATATAATTTTACCATTAGAAAGCAATATTATTTGTGAATTTCGTAGGCTATGTATCAACTCGAAAAATGAACAGACCTTTTCGTGGTAGTTAAATTTGCACAGAAAAAAAAACGATCGAACGAAAACGTTTCTTACAAACGCTGCCTTAACGATGAGAGATATATGATTGAGTTCTCGAGAAAAGTTGTAAAGTTAGGTAATGCCTACAAAAAAGTCAGCGACAGCGTTCATCTAACTTTTACATCACATAAAGTAGTTTTTATATTAAATACTATGTAAATACTATGTATATGTTACGGACAAAAGTCGAAATCGGACAAACCTCAGAAATGCCCGGTCAAAACGCGAACTGCCCACAATCCTTGGGCAAAATGTCATATTTCGGCTTTTGACCGGGCAAACCTAGTTATGACCAACCTCATTTGGGCAAAACTGTATAATGACTTTTATCGTAAGGGCAAAACTGTAGTGCTTTATAATATACGTTCGCTAATATTAAATACAAATAGTGATTTTTATCGTACGATTTTATTACGATTATAAATGCGTCTTTTATCTGTAGCAACAAATAAACAAAAATATTATTTTTTTATTATTATTTATGTGTATTCAATTATATTTTTACAATATTTTATGATAATTATTTATTTGTATTTAATATTAGTGAAGTTATTTAATACGCTACGGGGTTGCTTAAATGAAGTTTAATATTTAAATGTGTTAATTTTTTTAATTCTTTATTTTAACATTATAAGAATACCTGTTAATTTGTATAGGAGTACTAAATATCATTATATTTTTATTATTATTTAAGTGTATTCAATTATATATTTTGTACAATAATATTTATTTTATGAATATTTGGTTTCGCCCTTACCATAAAAATCAGAATACAGTTTTACCTATATTAGGTTGGTCATAACTAGGTTTACCCGTAACTTATATACTATCTTGATAAGTGGTCTTTAATTTTTTTATTGCAAATTTCAAATATATTATAGAAATAATTGATAAGTATAATGATAATAATAATAATTAATATTAATATATTTTTATTTATTATAGGGTTGATATTAGTTATATTATATTATTATAATTATTATATTAAGAAATTAGCAATTTGTTATTATGTACCAATTTTAAGACTTGTTTCACCTTCACAAAGCTAAAAATGCGAGAAAATATATTTTTTTGAATATAATTTTGATTATTAATATGACTGTGTTAAAAATCTTTAATGGAGATTAAAATAGGGTAAATCAACGGGAATTTGTCACGGAAAGTATTGAATATAAAATAATTTTTGAATCATATATAGCTGGTATTTTTAACGGGCGTTGGGCAAAAAAGTCCACAGGGATCAGCTAGTGGAATAATAAATTAATAACAATAATCTTAGAAACAAACACGGCGCTTAAGTCACCGATAAGAATTGTTTTATAATTATAATAATAATTGAAAACTAAATGTTATAAAACTATAAAAAAAATACACATTTCGAAATTTCTGAGTAGGTGTGGAGATGGTCCGTGTAGTTTTCGTCAACTGTGAGGAGCACCTCTAACGACAAACGTATAAAAAAAATCTAAAAATTACGTGTTTTTTACGCGTTATTCAAATGGTTGGTCACTTATTTTGTATTCACTTCAAAAATTCAGTTTTCTCGCTCACCCGCAGTTACATTGGTGAATTTAAGTAGTTAGAGAATCACAATATTGTACGTCAAAATAAAATGTTCTCAAATTTATTTTTTATTTTTACTGTTCGAACAAAATATTAAATTATTATTGACTGAACAATTGTCTCGGTATAATCTTACTCCTAGTATTTGTGTGCAGTCGTCTGTAAATGTCACTGTTGCAGGTATATGAACCACAATATACTGCAAACAGTATAATACCAGTATAAAAATATTGAGTAAAAGTGAGTAAGACAACCGTTGTAGGTTGTTCGGTTGGTAAATAATTATAATGTAGCTGGTACCTCATTTACATTCCGGTAAGCAATTCTATGATTATTATTTCATCTCCAGCAATAACATCCCACCGTCATTAAACACTGTTCTAGAATATCTTTAATCCCCTGTGATAATTTTTTATGATTTTTTTTAACCCCCCTCTCTTGTCATAGAATCTTTCCAATAGCTGTGAATTTGAGGAGAATGATAGTGGCTATTGTGTCCACTCCGAAAATTATTTCAAATCACATTTTAGATTATTTCATATGTCTATATTATATTTAATTTACCATATGATTAATAAAAATGATTACTCTTTTTTGTATTTTATAAGAAAATATTTTTTAAATTTTAAACAAATGTCTTTTTTTTAAATTCTTTTATTTAGACAAACGCTTTAAATGCTTGATTACTCTACTTGAGTATTAATGGAGGTAATGGAATGCTCACCTTTTTCATTCTAGTTACTAGTTTACTACTTTCCTGACTTACATTTTAGAGCCCAGCATGTCTTATTATATTATATAAATTACCTGAAATTAGTCTTATCTTATCTTCGTCATTAATTATTAATCTAATAACTTTAAATAATTTCTAGCTGTTGTTATATTGTTTAATAACTTACTTAAAACTTGGCTAAGATAAAATATGGAATAATATCACGATCACTTAACGGGTTTGGACTTAATATAAAAATGTTATAATTGCATCAGAGTATTTGTTGATTGTTTTATGCAGATTAATCGTAATGCATAATAAAAAGTATATAGATTAATATTTTTAGCTAAAGTTGTAAAGTTGTGTTTTGTTTTATCATATATATATATATATATATATATATATATATATATATATATACATATATATTTATTTATTTTAGAAAAGATTGTCCTTCTTCACCCTCTCTACGCAAAACAGTTAAACATTTGAACTTTAACATATTAAGCTTATGAAATTTATTTTATATTAGTATTATAAAATGCTGCAGTCTATGTTATATTTCAGTAAAATATAAATCATCAACATTTTAATACTTAATATATTAAGTATTAAATTAAAGTTTATTTTATTTTATGTACCTACTATAAGTAACTACACTAGTAATGGGAAATAGTCATTAATAATTTAAATTATTAGGTTTAGGAATACAATAATGAAACTAATACAGTATTGACAGGCGGTGGTGTGTATGGTATATGCAATATACCTACTCTCACCGGCCAATTTATAATTTATTACGAAACATTATATTTTCTATCAACAAAAAACATGTCAAATGACAATGAAATGACAATACAATAAATGTATCAATTAAGGTTTAGATATATGGTTCAAATGGAGCGTACGATTATAGGGACAATAAATGAAGTGATGACTATTAATCAACAATATATCTATTATTATGTTGCACAACACCCGTTATCAATTTTTAAATTATTATGGAAGATATGGGTGATATTGGTGAGGGATATTATGGTTGACCGAACTAATTGTATGTCATCCGATGATCCAATCAAGCCATGTAGAGGAACTATAGCTCGTTATCATAATATTATTAAATAATTATTCATGGATGTACCTGTTTTGTGTAATTTAATCTTAAAAATACACCCACACATGAATATACATGTTAGGTTGATGTTTATTAAAATTTAAGTTTTTACAGTCATTATATTATATTATTATGTGGTGCAAAAAATTCATCTATACAAAAATATGCATAAAAATCTAATTATCCTTCAAATATATTTTTAAATTATATAACTAATATTATATAAAATGTATTTCAATCACAATAAAAATTATTAATAATTAACTGGTGAAAATAAAATAAAATATATAAACAATGAAATTTGTATACATTTTACATGTTGATAAAATATTTTATGTAATCGTGGGTATTTTTATTAATAAAATAAATAAATAAGAATAATATTTTCTGTTATAAAATGTGATGGAGGCTAAAAAATTAATTAAAAAAAACAATTTTTTTCAATACATTACCTATTTATAATTATTCAGCTAGGTAAGTAGATATTAATTATATATACTCGTACCTTGTTTATTCTGCATCTAAAATTACTATGTTTCAAAATTGGATAATTCATTTTTGTCATACCTGCATATTTTTTTCTGTACCATGCACCAGCATAATACATAAATGTTATAACGTTCTATATAATAATATGATTTCATACTTAGCACAGCTGTATTCCTAATTTGAACATGTTTATACATTATATCTACATTCCTATGTAGATAATTCAATAATGAACTAAAATAAAACTCAAGTAGTGTATTCATATTCTAATGTAAATACAAGCAAATAATACTGTAATTATTTAGTAAAAAATCATAAAATAATAAAGATTCATCAAAATACGAGAGTATTTATAATTACACACAGTATAAAAAAAAACTAATTCGTATGTTCAAATGTGACAACGTAAATGCATAGATTTCTTCTAAAATTACAGTAGATTGTAATACATAATATTCAAATACTCCATTTCTTAAATAAGAAGACTTTGTATTTTACAGATACAATTGTACGCATAATATTATAAAATCCATCTCACTTCACAACAACATAAAAACCAAAGAATCATTTCAATTGACATTTTATAATATCCAATTGGTAATGCACTCTCTCTCCCCCCCCCACTCTCTCTCATTCGCTCTACTTCTCTTCAAATTTTTTATTACACACATTGCACATGTGTAAAATATATTTTTATATATCTCGCTACATGAGCGTAAGACATTTGATTACAACGTGTTCTGAAATACATTTTTTTAAATATCTTACATTCTTGATACAAATATTCATAGTTGATAATCATCCAAACATATTAACAATATAAATAAATACCATATTGTAACATATTACGAAAATCAGTTAAAAGATATGTATATGACTTTATACTGATGATATTCTATCGGCGTTGTTGTATCATATTGGAGACAGAAGTTTCGTAAACATATTTTCCTGATGCGTATATAAAATCGTCGTTCTCTCATTCGTACGTTTAGGTACCTACAACTCGAGTGTCTAGAGATTTGGTGTACTCTTTCAGTGCATCGTGTATATTCCGTCTCCCTCGGAAGACGACACGGCCTGGGTCTGTTTTTCTTTTACCGCCCCTCTCCCAAGTCCAATGTCAATACACACACTCAAACACACGATATATGTGTATAGCTGATAGAAACGTTTTTAATTTTCCCGGACGGGTATCGCGGCGGCCGTGTAACGTTCAATTACTCTATGGAGTACGACTATATACGGCGACGTAGACCATTTATAAACGAGGGAATAATCCCTAGATTATTGAGCCGGTAGAGAACCACGGACGGGGCCAACAGCCGCAATTTAATCTTGGCAATTGGCTTAAGCTTGCAGTGTCCGTTTGAACGATGACTCATTTAAAGAAAGCTCAGGGATATCCCGACGGGACCCCATATCATTTTCGGGGCAATTTCTCCATCATCTTGTTTTCATTTATTTATATTTATTTTCATTGTGTACTGCTAGCGGCTCCTCTCGTTTAATTTATATTCTACACCTATCCTCACGTCAACCAATCGTCGATGATCTGAATGTTATGGTATCTATACTATACTGAGAAATTCGTTTTACTGCAGTAAGATATAAGTATGGTAATGTATAACTACTCTCATCGTTGGTATCTAGTGAAATACGAATTGCATGCAATATCATATTATTATTATTATGCGTTTTCAAACGATTATGTTGAACTTTATTAAAACAGAATTCTGTTTCGGTGGGGGTGTTTATTTATAATTCTCGTAGATTTTTGTTTTAATCGTTTGCCTCGTGATTAAAAATGAAACGTATTTAGTTTAAAATTAAATACCTATTATATCTTAGCTTAAATATTATAGTATTCTTCCAAAGGTAGCAATAAACTTTCTATTTTTTTTACTTAAGCAGTTTTTTTTTTAAACTTTTAGATTGTTTTCACTTAGTAATTTCCAGTTAGGTAGTTTGACAAATAATAATTAGGTCAAATTATTACCGTGACTGTAGTTAAAACTAATTAATTAAATATTGTGTTTGTTAATGATTCAATTATTTTAAATACCTATAAACGAATACATTATATTCCTCGATTTTCATGAAGTTTGTTGACACATATTATGTAATTGTTTTGATCAGAGTTATAGTATGTCAAATTAAAATAACCGTATAAAATAATATGTAGGAATTTTTAACAAAATATTTAAGTTTTTATATCATTGAGTTCAGTCAATATATTTCTAGATAATGTCAACCTTACATTTTTGTATTGTTTGTTAAGGTTAACTTATAGTATGTGGTTTGAATCATTGACATAACATACTTAATGTATTATATAAGTTAATTTTTGGCATTCAATTGAAGTCATTTCATCAGTATCGATCATTGCTCATCTAGTTTTTTTTTCTCGATGATAAATAATTTATTAAACAATTCTAATTTTAGACATTCAGTGTACTTAACGACCGTATAAAAAAAAAAATATATTGTAATATACCTAGTAATAATATACAATATTATAAAATATTTATGTTTTTTTATTTTCTATTTAATCCTGTGGCAAAACAAACTTTATTTTTTCGTAATATGAGAATGAAATTTCAATATAGTAAACTGTAAATTGTTAAACTGATACTTATTTATGTACCTATATAAATCAAAATTGTGTCAATGTATTTGGATTACTAAATTATACGTAGATATTCAGAATATTATCCTATGATAAAATTATATATTCTAACATAGTTTATGATGGTATATTGGTATGGAATCATTAATCAGCGGTGTACTTGTCATTTTTTTTTTTAGTGTCAAATTAACAAATAAACTGACCTGATAAAAACGAAAAAAAAATCATAAAACAAATACAATTTTCGTTTTTAATTATTACAGCGAAACTTCCGTCAAACAAACTTTTGTTCAATGAAGTATCTTTGAGAACTATGTATGACCTTCATTGTTATTGATGCGTAAATTCTATTCAACGAATTCCTCTATATTTGGATTTTTTTTGTTCCCCACGTGACTTCATTTTATAGAAGTTTCACTGAATTAATTTTAATTAACAATAATAGTCATAATTTAATAATGCATACTTTAATTTAACTAATTTTACATATTGTGATGCGTATAAACAAATTAAAAATATGTATATAATAATAAGTTATTTTTTAATATACCAACTTTCTATTTTTATTAGAAATAAATATTGATCACCTCATCATCGTTACTTGATATTAGTATTTTTCTACGGATACTTGGATGATTCAATCCTTAAGTACGCTATTGTCCTTCGTATCCTAGGGTATTATATTACATTCCTCCCTTATTTATTCTTAGAATATGGGGTTAATTAGAAACTAAATCTGAAAATATTATGTTTTTAGAGTATGCTAGAAAATTCGTCAGTTAGAATTTGAATAAATAAAGTACATACTATATTATTAAAATATATGAAATGGTGATATTTAGAATATCACTTCGCAAAATAATACTGATCTCATGAACTAATTAATGAATAAATTATACGTCTAACATCTTGTACGGGGTTTTTTTTTTCATTGTCTGCGTACGATTTATTTAATAAAAATATTTTAACGTGATTTATAATAATTACTATTTTTAATATTTTCCTGAAAAAAATTCTGTTATACCTATACCGTCTATTTAAATCGTTGTATTTACATATTTTATTTATAAATACACATATTAATATACAGTTGTAGGTACTCGTTGATACTTACACTAAATTTAAAATGCAATTATAAAACATTATATACTTTTTGTAATGTTATTCATATGGAAACTTTTATTTAACTATTTAAAACCACTTTATACAAGAGGTTAACAACTTAAAAAAAAATTTAATAAAGCAGATTTGAATCTCGTGTAATTGTTAACGTCAAAGAATTTCCAAGTACCTAGAATTCATTATAATATTATATTACCGTTAAAACAATGTATTTGATATAATATTTTTGATGAATTGCGTAAATATAAGTTTTAATAAACTTTGTAATGTCGCTTAGCTATAATTGCAGTGGATGACAAAAATATACAATACCAGTAACACACACAAAAGTGTATTAACTGTGAGTAAGTTTAATACATATCTAATAATAATATTTTATTAAGAGGACGTGATACCCGCATGTGTTGTCTCTGTCTTACAAGTGCATTATATGGTAAATTTTACGTTCAGCAGAACACGTGTAGCTCCGTTTACTTAAAAATTTGAGTGAATTGACCTCTTATAAAATTTAAAGGTATGATTGTTATCTAGTCAACCTCATATGCTTTTTTATATATTTAAATTTTAAAGGAAGTTATGAGTATTTTAAGATGCACAAAAAATTCACAATTTTAAAATACTCATAAATCGCTTTAAATTTGATATAAAATAAAAAGCATATGAGGTGTCTAGATAATAATCTTACCTTTAAATTTTATAAGAGGTCAGTTCACTCTAATTTTTAAGTTAATGGAGCTACGTGTTCTGCTGAGCGAAAAATGTACCACGTTACGCATTTGTAAGACGGAGACAACACATGCGGGTATCACGTCCTCTTAATATATAACTAAAAATAAATTGTTATATTTTTAATTTAGTGCTTTAACTTTTATTGTAATTCTAATATATGCATCATGTTAAAAGTCTAAGGAAGTGAAATGAGAATGGCAATGTAAGAATAATTATTATAACAATAAACTATACCGTTTATACCTAAGTAAAATTTAAAATGTGTAATTAACAGTATGATAAAATACTAAGAGGTTATTTTAAGCATTAGAGGTTAAAAATATAGTACCTAGGTATAAACTATAAAATTTAATAATTTCGACTTATTTTTCAGACCAAACATTAAAAAAAAATAAATATTTTTATTGATTATGATATAATTTATTACTTATTTTAGCACATAATATAATATAAATATATTATGTTAGTATAATTACAAAAAAATAAAATAAATATTTATGACTATATTTTATCAAATCGCAGATGAAAAACTTCACTGATAGTTTAATATATATAAAAAAAAAATGAATTTAAAGCTAGTTAGGAACTTATTGGTATTAGATTATCAATATTATATATATATATATATATATATATATATATTATAAAAGGTTAAAATGTTGAATTGAATACGTATATCAAATAGTGTTCTAATCTTCTTTGGATTGAGATGTTTCTTGTATATCCATTGAGTTATCACTCAAAAGACGATTTGACAAAGGGAAAATCTAAATTGAAAATACAGATACCTACAATATATATATAGGTAGAAAAATATACGGATTTTCAACTTAAAACTTTTTCACCTTAGTGTTGTGTTAATTCCTTTTTACTTTGAAAGTTGATGCACATGTTAGGGGTAGGATTGCCAGATTTTAAAAACACCAAACCGGGACGTCATATTGAATAACCTTTTTTTTTTTTGGTATAATTTGTTCAATTGTAATAAAATTGTTGACCTTTCATAGTTTAATACTAGAAGCTAATAAAAATAACAAATAAAAACAAAAATAGCTAAAACCTTTTTTTGTATAATTATACGTGAATTCATAATATCCCATATTTTATTTGAAAAATGTATTAACCAATACAATTTTTTACATAAACTACATTTACTGCATTTACATTTATTAAATGTTAGTAACAACCTAATGTTCATACTTTTTGGTTGAATGAATTGTATTCAATACAGCCGTATTACTTTTAATTTTTAAATAAAATTCATTACAAATTAAACTCAAATTCTATTTATGATACTATTCTATGTTTTATTATTAAACAAAATAATATTCAAGTTATTTTCTCTTGTCTTCTATAAACCCGTACAAAATGAATGACTGGCCGGGATTCCGGGACATGCTATTAAAACTGAGACTGTCCCGGTCAAACCGGGACGAATGACAAGTCTATTATAGGGTCATATTATGCAAAACATTATAGATTGCTACAGTACATTATTGGGTATTTTATTATATTTAGAGCGATTCTTTGGACGTGGAAACTTATTTTTTCCAGTTATTATATTATGTTTTTCAAACATGTATTATTATTTATACTAAAAACTAAAAAAAATTTTTCAGAAATTCCCGCGAGCTATTAACTTAATAACAATATTAGTAATAATAATAATAATAATTTTCATTAATTAAAAGTATGTGATGATAAAGCTATATACAAATTAATTAAAAATATTAGTCTCAAGTCAAAAAAATTATGTTGTAAAAAATAATGTTTTATAGGTATCATATTTTTCAAAGCAATAACGAGGAAAAAAATGATTGAATATTTATAAAAATTGATAATAGTAATAAGTACCTCACACAGAAAAAAATTGCTTACATTTACCATTTTTTTTTAGTAGGTATTGTGCATCGATATTTTATATAAAGATCCAGAATATTGCACGTACCATTACATATCGTTACTGACATAATAATATATTTTTAACTTACTGATATTGTATTTTGTTTTTCTCAGTATTTTTACATATAACGTATCCGCTGCCGGGCTTACGCCACTGCGTCTACTATGTTCAGACTTTAAGATGAATATTGTGTGTTGTTTTTCTAACGTCAGTTTTATGCTTTTTCCCAGCAAAAGGTATAATATATAATTTTTTATTATTACTTTTATCTTCAAAGCGATACCCCTTAATGGCTTACGATGCTATTTATTTTAAATTTTCACTTCCATAATAATAATAGTAATGTAGCAGAGCCTATACCGACCGACCGAACGCCCCGCTGATGACGAGAATAAGGAAGATGTATTACGAACGTTCACGTAAAAGGATATCACAAAAGGGCTGTGCATATATTATTATATTATCGTTATTAGACGTATTCGTCTTTATGTACTAAATTCTGTCATAGTTTTTTAAATGTATCATTGTATATTTTTTTTAAAGTAAAGTTTAAGTGGTTTAAATAATAGGCACGATTATTTTTTGAAAAATTACACCTTAAGAATGTAATGGAAATTTCCTCGAAACGTAATTGTATTTAATGATGACAATAATAATATATAAAAATAATTTAATATAATATAAAGTTATAAATTTTAATTATTATTATCTGAACTATTTAATATCAAAGTTAAATTTTATATTTTATACTTTATAGCATTCATGTGAAATTTTACTAAAAAATCATATCTTACATTATGATAATTTCCGTTTTATTTTTAGTTATTTACAAATTATACAGTTGTACTGAAGAAATAATCATTCTTATTAATAACTAGCAGGTCAAAAATGTATAGGTACTGTAGGCACAAACAGCTTAATGCGATATCTTTCAAGCTTTAAATTTATACACCATATGACTAGATTTTATCATTCACTTATTTAATAAAGCGCTGAAATATAAAATAAAACATGAAAATGTGTGAAACTTATCACATGTTTAAAAATGTAAAAACACTTTTGAAAACACTTGTAAAAACGCACAATGGCTAGAAAACAAGAAAATTGAATGCACTCAGACTATGCGGATTCATATTATGATGGGTAAATAACGAATATTGTCAAGAAATGAGTCGATTTTTTTGGCAGTTTGTTCTTACTTAGTATTATGTACAAAAATACTGCTGGATGGTGAGTATTTGGATGTGTGGAATTTACCGGTAAAGTTTTTTCTAAAATTTGATATTAAAATTCACTAAATTTGTTTAATTATTGTTTCTAAATAAAATTCATACTTTTCAAAGTATGACCTTAAGAAAATGAGTAAATACCCCTCCATATATTTAAAACCATACTCTTCATATAAATTATAACCTAAAAACTATTCACAACTAAGCTAAATGAAATGTAAAACTAAGAAAATTGCATAACCGTTAATCTACTCATTAAAATCCTCTCATCAAGAACTTATTGTTCTTTTGAAATCCTAGTTAACCTTCTAAGGTGACTGAAACTTAAATGGAACAGAGATTTATTACACAAAAAATAAAAAATAAAAATAAATATGATTAAATTAAATCGAAAGTGCCATCAGTGTTTACAGTGTGTGGCTTCTTTCCAAAAATGTTGTAATTCATTTTTCCTCCCTTAACACACATATACTTATCATGTTTTGTAATATAGATAATAAAGATTTTTTTTTGTATCATTGTATTCATCTTTTCCTAGAATAATTTATGCACACATTAATTAAAATAAACACATTTAATTGGTGGTCATTATTTATAATTATTGATAAGAACAAAATAACCATGATTTTAAAATATTATACATTATTAGGTAGGTAGGTATTGAAATTGATTAGGTACCTACGCTTTTAAAAAAAACATTTAAAATGAAGGTTTACCTGCACAGTTTATTTACTATGATCACATCTCTAGGCGTACAAAATGACGTGATTAAGTACTGAATGCTGATTTCATGCACGATGACTCGCCTCGCCTTCACTTAAAGCCTCCGTCAGAAATCTGTCTTTGCCGATAAGCCACAAATAGCTTACTGCAGTTGACGGACGACATAGTAACGGTTACTTTGCGACTAGAACCTCGTATTATTTTATGCTAATGCCATGACTTTTATTCCAAACTTTTTTTCTTATAAAAATATATTATAAGACAACATAATGACGTAATATATTAATATTTAATAATCAAGTTTAAAAAACATTTTTATTTAAAAAAAATAAATAGTTTCTGACAATATCTACAACATAACGATTTTCAGTTGTAAAAATTATCAATAGGCTCACTTAATACGTTTAATAAAATTATACGAGTATATAGTATAGACTATAACATAGTTCGATAAACATACAATTTTATACTAATTCGAAGCATTCGAAGCAACTTGTAATGTTATATTAGAATTACCATCATGGTCACACCCAAAGAGGTGCCTAATACAGTAGGTAATACAAATATTTTATCATAATAAATGATAAGCATTAAGTACACTATATTGCTTCAATTGAATACTGAAAAAAAGCATAATCATTATAAGACATGGGGGAAATAAATTATGATTTCGCCATTTTATAAGAGTACCTAAATATGTCCCGATTTAAATTTAAACGGTAATCGTTACAGTTTTATTGGACTATCGGAACAAAATGTTTTATCAGATAGTATAACATTATCTTGTATTTTGATCACTTATAATATATTCATTGCTATCTGTCTTATTAACAGTAGTCACAAATAAGCTAACCTTAGCTCTAACATAAAAATTATCATCGTTACATTAATTATCAACGTATTCGCTTTTGAGGCTATAAACTCTTTTTTTAAATTAATTGTATCAAACATATTGTAGCTTGTATGTATATACAGCTGTTCGGAATACCAATCTCAAAAACCGCAAATCTTATAGTTCGAATAAAAATATACGAGTAGGTAGTTGCATGATATACTTAAGAGATATTCTGTAATTGGACATTGCAGATATGTATTATAAATCACTGATGTTAACATGTTACTTATCCTTAATATCCATACCACATAGGACGTTTTTGTTAATTACGTAATACTTTATTGTCCAAATAATAATATAGTACCTATACGTATTATGTATACATAAAATACTCGAGAAATAAAAAAAAACGGCCATAAGATATATTTAACTCGATTTTTTTTCTTTTCTCATAAGTAGGTACATTAAACGTGGTTTGTTATGTGACGCGTTTTTTTTTTTATTATTATTATTCATAACGTACTTATTCCATTTATTTATTTAATTTTTTTTTTATAGTTTTGTGAACAGTTTATTAAGTTATCGTGTGGGTCGTAAACACGATCCCGGAATACAGAAGTCATGACGGACCGACGACGCTGCGCATAAACACTCGTATTTTATTACTCTGCATAAGCATACATTATTATAATGTACATCGTTTTGTGGATCCACCGCAGCCTCATATGGCGTAGGCATACCTATTCGACTTCACGCAGTGCGAAGTAGTATAAAATATTATTATAAACTACACTCGAAACTGATTTTAATTTCTCATTCTGCGGAAAACTCAGAAACGGCTGCGCGGCAGTTTTTTCGCTATCCGCGACGTATTATTGATGGATAATTTGATTATAATACTTCTCATATTATTATTATCATCATAATATTATTCAATACCATTTAATACGGTCGTTTTTTTTTCCGACGACGAACGTCATTTCGGATTTTAATCTTCGGACTATTGTTCCGGCTCCCGAAGAAAAATAATACGCGCACCATTTCCATTAACTGTTTTTGGCGGACGACAAACACGCACACACACGTATAGCTATAGGATCCTTATCGCCTATAGAGTACGCTGGTGCGCACACACACACACACACACACGTACATATAATATATTTTTATACGTATGTAATATGTATAAACACACACATGCGAGTCACCCCCGGAATCCACTGGTATTTTATTAAATAGAAGAGCCACGACCCTTTCTACCGCTGCTGCTGTCTGCCGCTGCTGTCGACCCGGTAGAAATGCATTTGTCATCGTCACCATTCTGCCGTTGACAGCCGCCAGTCTGAAAAACCATATCTTCTTTTACTCTCTCTTTCCTCTCTCACTCTCACTCTCTCTCTCTCTCTCATACACATGCCCACAATACTATACTACTTCTTATCCAAGAAAACTCCGTAACTACAACCGCACCCATATAATACTATCATACCTATCAGCCCACAACTTCTCTCTCCTCCTACCCCTTCCACCGACACTACCGCTGACCATTCGATTCATACCCGCAGGGGGGAATGAAATAATAAATTATTCGATATATACGCAGGCAGAGGCGAAAATTTTCTCGGGTCGTTAGCTTAGAAAAAATAGCACACTACTATGGAATGTGTTTTTGATATGCTGTATAGCGAGTCCCGATATTATACACACACACATACACAATATTATATGTTATTATATATATATATATATAATAGTATTTGGTAGGCATTTTGCAGACCCATGGGGGCGGGGAGGAGGACCGAAAGGAAGATATTCGCACCATTTGTTCGTAGAACATAACAGTGGGGAGAAAAAATGAATGAGGATAAGACGGTGGTGGTGGTGGAAAGGTGTGATATACTGAACTTATCGCCTTGGGGCGATCGGCAAACGCTTACACGGAATATTAATATACACGAGATGTTGTCCACGTGCAACGCCCCTTAGCGCAGTCTCCACGCAAGAAATACGTGTGCTGAAAAATGAATGGGTAAAAAATTGCATCGTATACCTTCATTTTTATATTCTCTCGTGTGTGTGTTTGTGTGGTCTGTGTGTGCGTGTGTGTACGTGTGGGTTAGGTTGACACGTAAAAGTGGCCGAATATGTGGCAGAAGCGTTCAAAACAATGTTGTGTGATCGCGCAATCCGTGGTCACTACAAACGATATAAAGTAGCATGTTTAGGAGAATAATATTATATAAACTTATTCCTGTATTTTTTTTTAATTATATACATAACGTATGGTGTATACCAAACGGCGCAAAAACTGAAAAAAATAATTTAAACCCAAAAACCGTTATTTTAGCACTCGATAAATCTAACGATAAATTTCCCAGGGTATAATGTATTGCCTTTATAATGACTTTTTCGATTTTCATCTTATTAAACAAACCTGTGTGCTCAGACGTGAATGCTAATTTATTTTATGGCTTGCTAATATATTTTAAATTAAAACAACGACACTGTGATTAAATCACCGAAACAGTTACTATGCCTATGCTATTATATGAGCGTACATTTTTTTATACACTAGTTTTTCATTTCCTCTTGAAATGGAAAGTACTTTTAATATATTTTTATTGATAAATAAATAATAAATAAATAATAAAGTTATTATTATTATTATTATTTTTTTTTTTATTCTAGATTTTATACAATTCTGTACATAAAATAAAAGCATAAATGATGTTATTTTTTTAAATTAAATACTAAAATTATAAAAAAAATAAAAATAAAATACCAACGTACATATTATTTAGTATAGGTATTACATAATAATAATATTATACTGTACAAATACAGAATTTTTCCATCTTCACCATAGAATAAAAATAAATAATTGATATCTCGACGGATTTTGAAGTGACAATATATTAACGTGTATAGATATTATAGGTTGTAAATTTGAAAACATGTTTCATAAAATCGTGTGTATTTGAGCCAGAGCATTAATCTTATAAATTATAAATCTACTGAGCAATAATATATTTTATTATAAATGTAAGTAAACAATAGCATTTATCTAATATGTGTAACTATAAATATGTTGTATCAAAATGTTTAAATAATTTATGTTGTTGATTGATTTTTTTTAAATTAAATAATCTTAGTAGCATTAATATCTTAGAATCAAGGTTTTTTTTTACAAAATATGTTTACATTCAAAATGGGTTATTTAATCAAATGCATGTGTACTAAAAATTTTAAATAATGAACAGTGGATTATAAATGAATCCAAATAAATAAATAAATGAAAACAAAATGTAAAAAAATATTTATTCAATTAATAATAATACTACTTAGTTTTGTATGATATTACTAATCGTAAAATTAAAAAAAAAAAAATCTCATTAAAGCCTTTGAGCAGAACAAAATACTGCTTGAATGGACACCGGATGTGACTTTATCAATGTGTCGCCGGTTGGCCACTCCCTAGCTTTAAAAATCTATAAACGATCAATTGTTGAATTGATTTTAAAACACGTTCGATACACAACAATAAATTCTGAACTTAAAATCTGCAGAACGTTAAAAACAATAATACAAATAACAAACATAACAATAACAGCGCAGTATACAATTATTTAATCCATTGAATAGGATGTTTGTATACAGGGTGGAAATAGAAAACTCTAAACCCCCGAGTTGGTCATATTATATGCGTATAGTATGTGTAGTACTGTAGACAACACAAAATATACATCGCGGGTATCCCGAAGAGACGACCCTCCTCCACCGCAGTGTTCTATATTGACTCATTGTTATTACACATTTGCCGTCCCCTCGCGCAACAATGACGTCGATGATGATAGTAATAATAATAATCACAATAATACGAAACTTTTGTCATCCAGCGCAAATGCGTAATCGAGTGTGGTCACGGTCGCCTAGAACCACGTATATGGTATACCGACGACGCGACCACGTTTGGTCGGGGAGGTTTTCGCCATTATAATACACCATGCGATATAATATTATTATTTTTTTTTTGTGGCATGTTCTCCGGCCTTTCGGCCCCACACACTTTTATAAAGAAATAAAAGAAATCTCTTTGAATAAATATTTTAGGCGTTTGCATTGTAAAAAAGCAATAATATTATGCGATCTTGTGACATGTATAGCTATATGGGAACCCGCCTTTTACGTATACGCAAGTCACGTCGTATAAGATGCATTGTGCTACGTTTTTGCCGAATTATTTTTTCATCATTGCTTTCCGAAAAACCGTATCGTGATAAAATATTTAATACTTCTACCTGCCTACCTACGTACTCACAATATTCGATTCGCGAAACGAATCTTTTTATTTTCTCATGAAAGTACTTCAAGTATAATACATGCTACTAAAATTCTCTTCACTATTATCCATTTCAACTGTGGAACGTTGAATATATCATGAGATTAAAACATGGGGATTCCTAGGTAGTCAAGAAACGCAGTGGATAACTTTACAATCACATTATTATGTTTCGTATACACCAATATTATAACACTGACATACTGTTAACTGTTAAGTCAGCTGTGTGTATTATATTGATATGGGTCACCAAGCCGCTTTTGAACGAATTTCATCTGTAGACAAGAAATTTATTATTTATTTATAGTTATACTTGGTCTTCGTTTAATTTTAATTTTTAATTTTTCAATATTGCTTTCTTTGGATAAACTCGCGTACATTAAATATTTGTACTCTTGATATAATAGGATGAGATACATAAATTACAACAAAACAATAATATTAAATTTACACAAAATATTTAATTCTTTTGAAAAGAAAATTAGTGTAAAACGTAATTTGAATAAGACATAAAGGAAATAATTTAAACTTAAGAAAGGGGTGTAGGGGAGTGTCCTTAAAAGATAAAACCCATGGCAATTAAAATGTCTACAAAAAAAAATGTATGTGCTTTTAACAGTCAAGTTCTAATGTAATCATAATTCATTATATTATTTATTAACTGTAGGTATTCATATTTTATATTTTATATGAAAATCTACATCCTAAAAATGAAATCATGAATAACTATCTTCTACTCAGCATACAAGTGTATTTTTTTGAATTGCTATCATTTATTGTGATTAGAAATTTGGAGTGTTGTTAAAATGTAATATTACCTAAAAATTAATATTATATCTATATGACATACTTACCTATTACTTTTTCATGACTAACTCAAACATATATCTTATGGTTTAAATAAATATAATTTTGTTTTATTTAAACACAATTACTAGTAAGCTATACATATATTCAATATTGTAACAGTACGTTAACATAATTATTATTATTAACTTGGTATTATAGTATAAACATATAGTATATTTATTTTACAGTCATAAAAAAAATATAAATATCAGTTTATTTTGAAAAGCTTTTATGAATATTTGGAATTTTCTAGATTATCTGATATTTTTGTAAAAAGTATTTGATCTGGTAATCATTATTTTAATGTAAGTTCCTACTTGAAAAATGTATTAGTAAATTTCCAATTACATTAAAAAAAGCAAATCAAATGTATTTTAAAAATATATTATTACTGAAATAAAAAATCGGTAAAAAATATTTTAAAAAAATCATTGAAATTATATTAAAGCTTAGTTTAGCAAATAATACATAATATAATCAAAGTTAACGAAGACTATTTAAATTTTTATTTGAATTGGTAATTATCTATTTAGTAATAAAGGAATACTTGTTTGGAATGATTTTTGATAATTTTATTTACCTGTGATATTTTTTAAACTTTGGAGTTGTGTATATATTTTATACGACTATCGATCGATCGCAGTTAATATAGATTCTATATGACTTTAGTAATTGTCCCAGATAAAAAAAAATATATATGGAAATAATTTAGGTATAATGGTATAATTTGCTCTAATATGACTATTATTATTATTAGTGGCCACGTTTTCACGTTTTACGAATAAATTGTTACTTTGCAGCACCAGAATTCACCAAATCGTACATTCTACACTCGCTTCAATTCCTTCTTTGTGTATGAATGAATGTAATCATATTTTCGATAACTCTATTGCTTTTGATCAGTAAAATATCGGATAATCAAAATAAGAGATTGCCGAGGGAATGGGGAAAAAAAATAAACAACTATCTCTCCAAAAACGGTTCCATATCAATCATCGTGTGGCAGCGTGACTTATCCGTTGCACGTGAGTAAGAAGAAGGGTGGAAACACACTGAGCTTTAAATCACGCTCCCCTACACTTTTATTTACCAGACTATAGTGCCGAATAGCCGATCAGTCATCTGACTGTACTCCCATGACAGAATTCACATCTACGAAGTTGACCTACCGAAGTAATTTCCTATACTATCGATATATATTACATATATTATATATATATATCAGTACAAAGACGCTAGCACAGTGTGCAGTCGCAGGACGAGCATTGCTGAAAAAAAATCACAAATCGATTAAAACAACAAAAAATTACAATTTACACATTATAGTGGGTATGAGTAGTGTGTAGGGTCAGTCAACTGCGACTTTTATATAATAAATCATACTGGATAATTAATAATATGGTTAGATGACATGTATAAAGCAGGTGCTATGCGAGAAGCATTAATGTGTAATATATTATGATATCTTTTTTTGTTGAACTCAACGGTATTTGGAGAAAAAAATAGGCAAACAATTATTAATTTACATGGTAAACAATGATAAAATAATATCATAACAATTACCTCTTCCTATACATATTAATATAAAACACTGAATAAATTTGAATGTAAAAATTAATATTTCTTTAAAAATTAATACTCGGATTTTACACACAGTTTTACTAGTTACAAATAGTCCACATATTATATATTTTAAAATATCCAAAGAAATATTAACAAAAGATAAGCATTTACTTATATCAAGAACATTTTTTCACTTAATCTTCCGACAGAAATTGTAAAGTAATTTTTTATACTTTCTAAACTCTTTTAAAATATATTTAACAGAGGAACGAATCAAAATGAAAATATAATTTTTATAATATTAATCATTTTTATTTTTGAAACACACTATGAATATCTATTATATCATGGGTGCCTTATAAATTTTAAAGTTTTTACAAATTTATTTCTAAACAATATCAGTCATAATACTTCGACTACGGATGTTGTATTTTCAGATCCAATAAAAAGGATATTATATATTATATTATGTATATAGGAGATAATATTATGTATATTGTAAGACGTATCCATAAGCGAGCACGACCATGCTTTTACACATTTAATATTTCTCGTGTTTCGTAAATATTTTCTATTACCTATAAGGTATGTTACGTTTACGTAGGGGCCAATGCATAAAGTTTGCTCACTCCCATATTTCTTTTCAATAAATAATTTATTCAAATTTACAGTTTTGAATTTTTAAAGTATACTTAAAAGGACCATATTTTGAAATATTTCAATTTATTAACAATATTATACCATCGAGTAGCTATCTAAACATATTTTTTTTTCAATTTGTTAACCATTGTTTTTCAGTTTTTTTATGAATTTTATTGAACGGATGACTTACCTGAAAATGTTTAGGAATCTTAATCTATTTAATTATTACAAAATATGTATTTAAATTTATTGATCTGCTAAGTATAATACGTATAGGTTTGAAAAATATGAAGCAATGATTATATTATGTATAAGTATTTTTATGAATTACTATTCTAATTTATATAGAAACATTTCTAGCTTGGATTTTGATTTACAATTGAAAACGTCAACTGATAAATAATTCACAAAAAAAAGGATGATTTTCATTTAAAAAAAGAAGTTTGTATTACCACAAACGCAATAAATAATTGAAATAATTGAAAATATTGTGTCTTTTAAGCACTTACACTTAAAAAAAATTCTAGAATTGGAAATTTAATAAATTTTTTATTCGGGGAATGGAATATGATTGATCCATGAGTAATCATGATTGTGAATCACATTGTATTTATATATATATAGGGAACTTTCATTCGGATAGTATTATGTAAAACAATAGCAAGTAAAATTTTGTTTGATATAGGAGTGTGACGTTTTTCAACGGATGATTGGATTGTCTGGTATATGGAAGGAAATGTTTCATATGTGAACCCTGAAAAATATCTCCAAGAAAATTGGATCGGATCTGAGCGAATTGGTATTTCATCACACATTCGTGTAGTAGTCTCTGTAGTCTTGTTTATGGAATCAAATTTCTATTCTCTTATATATTTGCTTGTGAGCTGAAAACGTAAGACGATAATGTGTTTTCAGAGTATATAGGACTTTAGGAGTGAATACGTCAAAAATATAAAGAACGAAAAAAGCAAAGGGGATTTCTTGCGCATAAGAGTAATCCGGCAAAGTGCAGATGGTGTTAATACTTTTATCGTTGTTTCGCAAAAGAGAAACTTTTGCAATACTTTGCCATTTTGAAGAATCCTGTTTCTTTACGGCGTTTGTGACCGTATATTACATATATAGTAAAGACGACGGAGACTAAAAGGAGTGGGAATGATGTGATCGATTTTTCAGTTTTTTTTTTTTTTTTTGTGGGGGGGGGGGAGGAGGGTCTTTTAATGTTACGTTCACAGTTTTTTTTTTCAATGTTTTCGTCTATATTTTTTTTTCTTACCAAAAAACTACGCGTGTTAGGACAATACCGGAGACATTTTTGGAAAACGAAAAATGATTTCATCGATGGGTAACAAAGTAGGTATATAGCAGTGGAATTGTAAAGGGGGGGGACGTGAGGAAAAATAGAGAGAGGAATATTGCTCTCGTTTTCCAGCCGTTTGAACACACAAACACTTTTAGCCCTGACAGTTTCGGAAACCCCACGGCTTTCACCATTCTATCATACGCGATGAATGTACACATATCGCTGGGTGTTAGGTGAAACTTGTATATATTATATATATATATATATATACATACATGCATTATATTTGCAATAATTTTTCCGAAAAAGACCAAAGACTCATTTACAACCCTTTTTCCGTGCTGGTGTTGTTATCGCAGTGCGTTCACGGTTCTCCTGCAATAAACTTCTAGTTTGAATATTATGTAAAAAAAAAAATAATTTACAAAAAAAAGCAATCGTAATATAGCCTTGTTTTTTTCCTTTTACTTAAGACTGTGATGTAATTGTTTTTGAATCATCGAATTTATTCATTTAGAGCGGTTCGAAAATGATAAAACACATCGTATGTTCCAAATGACTAGACGTGTCGAGCAGCTACAGCTCTATATTATATTTAATACAGTATTAGAATCATACTAGGCTTTCGGGCCTACTCCCGGACATAGCGCCATACGAAAAAAAAAAAAAAGAATGACAAGCCTACACAAAAAAGCTACTAATGTCAAATTATGCGTGTATGTTTATATGATACCAATAGTCAGTAATTTTATTTTTAATTAATAAAGATTTTAAAGTTTGACTAAATCGTTGTACCTCGCATGCGGGAAAAAAAAGCTCATAATATTATGATGGCCCTGTTCTTATTTATCAAGAATAACGTATTAATTATTAACATCACAATATGATAGATATTGATCGTACCACGGATTCAGGCAGCTTGGGTCACTGTCACCTAACCTACCTTTAAAATAAATGTATATCATACATCATGAAATGTTATGTAAACCTTATTTTAATTAAATTATTGATATGAAATTTGTAACAAATAAAAAAATATAATTATCTTGGTATAATATTAATAAATATATTATATACTGTAATCTATGCAATACATTTTGCTGAAAATTCAATAAATAGTTATTGATTATTATTTTTTCGATCTATTTAATCATATTCAAGGATTGAGTAATTTTTATGTATACATTGTGTTTGCCGAAAATTAATTTTAAAATGTTTACCAGCACATAATATACATAGTCATCTAAACTCAGCAATGAGATACGAAAAGACTTTATCATAAATATCAACATTATAATATTATAATAATAAGTGATTATATAACATATTATGTGGTCATAAAAAATGACAACTGCTAACTGTTCATAATAAGTTCAAATATCCCATGGCTCAGTGCAGCTGTGATAATATCGGGTGTATCTAATGTTGTTGTATGTGAGTTTTCAAACGATTATGTATCGATGATAAGAAATTTCAAAAAAAAAAAAAATATGCATTTTAACAGGAAATTTTTTTATAAAAATTTCAAAAATTTTAAGCACATGGTCGTAGGTAGCAATAGAGAAATCAACTGTATTTTTTTTAAACGGTAACAACTATAATTTTAATAGATTTTGTTACAGCTTTTTTTCTG
This sequence comes from Diuraphis noxia, assembly GCF_037042655.1. Classification (NCBI taxonomy): domain Eukaryota; kingdom Metazoa; phylum Arthropoda; class Insecta; order Hemiptera; family Aphididae; genus Diuraphis; species Diuraphis noxia. Next base: position 76,298,543 of record NW_028301713.1, read on the forward strand.
AATATGTGGATAGTCAAAGCATCAATTTTGGTTTACTTGATTATTTATAGTATGGTTCTCTATAAAGTTAAGTAAATGTATTAATATTTTGAATTGAAGTAATTTGTATAAATTTAATTTACAAGAGCTACATTTTTTTTTCCTTTCGGCTATATTTTTATATACTTAAATCAATAATCTAATGGTAAGATTATGATAAATGCTTACAAATTTGACTGTAAACATAGTTTATTATTTTTATTTTGACATACAATTTTATTTTATTCGTAATTAATTAATAATAACTTCATCTTTTTTCATCAACTTATATTTCTTACAATAACATAAATTTAAATTTGTTATTAGGCAGTCAAGATAATAATCATATATTAGTATTATAGATGGAGTTTGATTATTGACATTAATATGTCTTATGTATATGAATAAAACTAGTGAACCAAAATATATATGATTTGACTACAAAATTTTCAGAAAAAATTGCTTTACCAATATCAATTGAAAAGTATAATTAATAAAATTTGAAAATATAAAGTGATTTTTATAATAATACAACTACGTGTTTAAAGCGTTTGTAATTTTTGTAACAAAATCGGCTGTTAAAAATAAATAAACACAACTTTTTTCGTTTTTTTGATATTCCATATCATCGATCCATATAACCGTTAAAAAACCGAGCGTTACAATGAAATATTACTCTCAGAATAAGAAAACCAATCAACAATTGTTATTTATATTATAATTTGTAACTATAAAATTAGTTTTTTTTTTAAATTATATGACCTTAATATAATGTATTACTCTTAAAAATCAGCCTATTTTTCTCAATATGAAATCATGTCGAGTTGTCTAATGGAAGTCCGGTCGTTCCATTGAGTATATCCCCTCGATGTCGGTTGTTTACTTTGTCGTAGTGTATTTACCGTGGACGTCCTGATTAAATATTAGTTTACCATTGTAACGATAGTATATCGGGAGGGAAAACCGAATAAAAATGTAGTAGTTAGTTAAGTTTTCCGGCCGATTTTACGAAAAATACTGAAATCCCCTTTAATATGGACATATTTTATTGAGTAAGTCGTATAACTGAATAAATATTTATAACGGTTTAAAATCTATCGGCTGTAAGTTAATTAAAATTGTTTTATACGTCTCTTAAATGCATATTGATTTTAAAGTGTAATAGGTATATAAAATCTAGGATACTACACGCTAATTTTCATAACGATTTGAGTATTTACTATATTGTAAATTTAAGAACTATGTTGTATCCAGTGTTGGGATTAGATAAGTACTTTTTTATCTAGATAAAGATAAAGATAACAGGAAAAAAATGTATCTAAATAAAGATAAAAGATAACACAATTTAAATTTATCTAGATAAAGATGAAATATAAATACATTATTATCTAGATAATAAGAAAGATAAATTTGATTTTTTTAACACATTGAAATTCAAAACATTTTAAGAGTACACCTTTGATCCTACTTAGTACTTCAATATTATATAAACATCGGCTATATGAGTAAATTAATGTTACCAGTAGACATTATTATTAATAAATAATTAAGGTATAACTGAAAAAAACATTTTTTAAATTAAGTATAAAAATCAAGAAAAAACTACACATTTTACACGATTCGTAATAATGTAATGTAGGTATATTTGATCTCAGTGTCCGGGCCCCTAACGAAAATATCAATAATATAATATAATACCTGTATAATCAATAACATTATTATGAACATATTTTTTTTTTTACTGAGATGACTCGACAATTCAAATTTAAAATATTGGCTAGTTATCATAAAAATAAATTGACAATCAAAATGTGTATTATATTTTTTTGTATGATAATGATTTTTTTATCTTAGATAATTATTTAGATAAAATTCAACTATTTATCTAGATAAGATAAAAGATAACTAAATAATTATCTAGATAACTTATGTATATCTAGATCAATTTATCTAGATAAGTCTCAACACTGGTTGTATATATGTAATATGTATATTGTATACTAGTTATAAATATATGTTACAATATAATATTATTTTACATTTTTTTCTTATACTTTTGAAAGATAAAACATTAATATTATATGATTTCCCCTCGAAAGTTTGGCACAACAATGGTGTCGAATTATTATGTGAAATTGCATAAAATTTTATTAGAATTGGTTTTTTTTTATCAATTGACAGGAAGTTGAAAAACCGAAATTGTTGAATTATTAGTCTGCAACGCTATTCTGATGCAACGTATAGCTTCCATTCACAAAAACATTATAACTATATAATGCCTTGAACGGAAGTATAAGTTCTTTGATCATTTTTTCCCATTCACATACATGGTCTGAATTTATAATCATTACTAGTTAGATCTAATATTATTATTCTTTTATTGTAATAATTTCATTGTTCCAACTTTTTCAAACACAATTGGATAGAAAATGGAACCAGAATATTTAGTGATTAAGGTTAATACAAGCTAATTTTGACATTTAAAACATGGCATACTACCTTAATAACTAGGTCAATTAATATAAAAAAAATATGATCTAAATATTATGATCTATACATTAAAACATAGGTAATAACTAAGAAGTTTTCGATCGTGATCGATTGGAAAATTATTGCTAGAAAAGATTTTTCTACGATATACATGATGAATTGGAATGTGCTATATACGTAATTTATTACTAAACAAATATTGAAATAATATTTTTTATAATAACGGGATGGACGTCAATAATAACTACGACATAATAATATGATATTTTTCAGCAACTCGTTATTCAAACGGAAGTTATCGGTGAAACATTTAATGCAATTAATTGTCGAAAATTTCTGTTAGTTTAGTATTCAATGTTTAATCCAAAATGGAGTTTTCATATCCGTTAACGTCTTACATTTGACATTTTTTTCCGGAAACATGGAAGTTTTACAAAAAAAAAAAAATTTATGACAATAATAATAATAATAATAATATATTCTTTTTGTTATTTCTATTATTTTTGGCGGCGAATCTCCGAAACAACAGAGATAGAGCATAATAAACAATAGCATAATATTGTCGCTTCGGGGAGAACTTAACATAATGTTGTATACAGACAATATTTGTCACGAGTTTATTTTCAATTTTAAGATTTCCGTCATATTTTTCACGCTTGGGTTAATTATATTAAAGTATATTGTCGACGGAAATATTATTTGACGCGTGCGATATCAATTCTGTAGTTTTCGAAATTGTATTTCTGTTCAATCGTTGGGAGTAATGGATAATTTTCCCGTACACCCACCCCAATCGCTTCGTGCAAACGACCCGACACACGTCAAAATTAGAGCAATAAAACGACCTGCAAGCCCCTGGGTTTATATACAGCTATTATACATAATATATAACTGACGAATTTTGTCTCTATATGATGTGTGGCCGCCAGTCAATTTGCCGCTAGATTCGGTCCCCCTCATCGACGAGGTGGTGGCGTATCGTCCTGACTCGGAGGGAGGAGGGGGGAAGAATCAATATAATATAATATTCCGATATCGGACTTAATCTTCGACGGTGTAATATTTTCTGCACGCCCCCAAACCCAAAACCAAAGTCACCCCGGAAGAGGGTGCGCACGATGAATCACTGATGGAACACAATGGGCACATAGTACATAAATGTACGGAACGTGACGTTTTTTGCCATCGTTATAATGTAGATCACTGCAGCAGTATAATAATAATAAAATATGTACTCGCCTCACTCTCCGTCTTCCCTCCCATCGCGTAATACACCGTGCAGAGCATTATATTTGCGACGTGTCGTGTACAGTGCTGCTGCACATCCCCTGCAGATCCTACACGAATTCGTGTGTATCGTTATAATGTACCAGTTATTTTTTTAACATCATCTCCCGGCGACGGCGACAGCGCGGTCACCCTCTCATTTTTTCCGCGTATTTCTCTTTATTTTCCACCACCATGGCATGGCGCGCCCGCAGCGGACGTGCGACTTAAATCTCGAGTAGCTATATTATATAGGTGTGGCATGTATACCGGCTTTGCCATCACATTATTTTCCATCGTTCGTTTTTTTTTCTTTTTTAGCGGATGTCAGACTCCTTATACGTGGTTTGATATTATCACAAAAGTGCATCATGCACTGGAGCTTTTGGTTTAAACGAGTTTTGCACAACTTGTCGACGATATGGTGCGTGGCCTAGTGTGATCTGAAAAATAAGTATCTACTTCTATAAATGCCGAAAATCAATGGTGGAAGGAAAAAATAAAATATTAAAATATTTTTATCCAAAAACTATAAATAGAGTAGGTTCAAACGCTGCGGGTGCTTTTGTTGTATCGTATATTTTATATACGAGAAAACATCAATTTATTAATAAATATTATTGCTTGTTCATATCATAATAACATTGTATACGAGTAGATACCAAAATTATATAATTATAAACTGTCATGATCATAATACATATAATACAATATTAATTAATATAAGTATACTAATATACTTTATACTCATAATATACCTGCACATTCAAATCTACTTTTCGAGTTGACCCTTTCGGTGGTTGGTACCTACATATTTAATCACACACACACACATATAATAATCTAAGTTATAGCTACTGCAAAAGCCGAGAAATAGCGTGACCGTTTGCATATTATATTGATAAAACAAAACAAAAATTAAGCAGAATACATTACCCAAAATTGCATATATATGTACCTATAATAATTCTCTAATGTTAATATATTCGTGGAAGAATAGGGGTCGGTTGGTAGGAAGAAGGATTTATTTACGTTTCAGCTTAGTTTATGGGCCACCCATTAAATTTGATTTAGTCATGTCACTAAAAAAGGGTTCAACTGAACTCAAACATATCATAATATTATATATGTAATTAATTTGTACATGCACTTCATAATTAATGATAACTATGTCATTCACAAACAAAATCGTGTAATTGAAAATTTCGACCAAGTGCAACGGAAGGAATGCGTCATTTGTCATCGCCCGGATAAGTCTTCTATAATCACTTTTTTTGCTTTGTAAGAATGTTTTATCTGATGATGTATAAAAACGTCGTGGTACCCAAGATGTTTATTGCATATATTTTTTTTTAAACAGAACTTGGAAATGAAAAATTACAACGGGAAAAATTATATATGATGAATATCTCATAGATAAATACGGATCAGATACTCGTATTTAAGTACGGCATCCATTAAGTATTAGAAAAATTTTAATTCTCACTAAAACAGTTTATTTTTATTTTTATATAAAATCGATCCAGTGTTATTTTTTTGGTATTAACTGATGTTAAAATATGCAGTTCTAACAATTTGACGCTTGGGTAGTAGCATATATGACTGATTCAACTCGTTATACCTATTGATACTAAAACGATAGATGAAATTAAATTTTTTAAATTTTCCTCATTGCTCTATAAAGTATATTATACATACCTATAACAATTAGGTATAAATTTAAAGTCATTCACAGTAATCACTAATTAAATACACACTAATTTTCGTTAGACCGATCTTTCAACGTGAAGTTCAACCGATCCTATTGGTCTCGCGCTCGTTTGACCTTGTTTCGGCAGCTGACAATAACATTATTGCAATAACAGCTGTGTTTCTACGATAATATCATCCGGTGACTTACGCAAAGTAATTATATAAAAGCGCGTGGGTCCCTACAACTGTTATAATATTATAAACGCAAATATTACAATATGCGTGTACGCATATTGTACGTGGTATAATATGTGTGCCGTATGCTTTGTGAATGAAATAATAGTAATAATAAAAATAATAATAATAATTGTTGTACTGTGCGTCGTATAGACTTGTCAAATTACTCAGGTCCCCCGGAGCAGCCGCCGACCGCGCGCGCTTGTTCCCCCGTGCCCGTTGATCAAGTTAAACACAATAATACGGTTCGGCGGTGGTACACTCGGTCCATCACACAGACACACACGCACCCACCCACCCGCACATACACATATGGCGCGCGTGCACAACGTTCCTGGGGGTGGAATTCAATTTGTGGATAGCGCCGTGCCCGCGAGGAGACGATCCTTGCCTTGCATAATTTACGCGTTTTAATTAATGGGACTCCCCGTGGAATCCATTACGGATCGTTTTCCGGAAGCCACACACACTCACGCGTACTTGCAAACACGTTCACATAGACACACTTGCAACTTGCAAACATCTATACACCACCGTATTCACCTGAATTAGAAAAATATATATATTTATACAGAGTGATTCACACGCCGAACATGTTCGCCCCCGCTATTGATAATAAATTTTAACATTTTCCAATTTTTAAATATTATACTTAAAGATCAGTTCTAAAAATAGTGTTTTAAAACTAGAATCTTCCCTTTCACTGCAAATTATTTAGCGAATAATTTTTTTTTAAATTCCTAATGTACCTAACTCGATAATCGAATGAACAATTGTTGATGCATTGAAATGTATATAATAACGATAATAGTCTTTAAATGGTTTCGCAAAAATATAAATTGGATCTAATATTTATTAGGTATGTTTAGACTGTTTTTACAAATTATTAAATTGATACATCGATATCGTAATATTACTAAACTTGACAGTCATACCATTTTAGACTCCATATCTTTCAAACATTTTATTATTGATCTTTTATTAATAGTACCTAAACAAAGTAAAATGACTTATAAATTAATCGTTTGAATTTCAATATTTTCGAAGTAATTATCTATAATTATTAACCTAACATAATATTCTGAATAAAAAAATTTAATAAAAAACAATATAGGCTGTAACTTCACTGAGCATACTTAAATTAGAATATACAATATCAACTAGCTACGTTTTTGAAAAAAAAGGAGCAATAGCATACTACACAATCTATATTAATTCACACATAATATATAATATGATACATCACGTGCATTGATTTTTGCACATCACATATTATTATTATTATTATGAGAACAATATATGTATATACATATGTTTTTTGAGCGTCAAGTAAACACGATTATTATTACTCGCCAGATCAGCGTTAAAAATAAACAAGATACGTCGATGGGCTGCTGTTTCCGCACACAGCAGGCCATCGACGTATCTTGTTTATTTTTAACGTGCTATGTCATATCATATTGTACTTTATTGTTATTATAATTTAAAATATGTTTTAGTTGTTTTGGTTTTTAAGTTTTTAATATTTTCATATTACTTCTAAAAACGCTGGCTATATTATAATATCTTAACTTTACCCATGGCTTATGGTTGACGTTCAAATTCACAACTTAGGACTACCTATCATATTATAATATTATCAAATAAATTGAAATTGTATTACCATCTAGTAACTAATCAAAATTATATGTATACATATTATGTATTATGTTTAACAGTTTACTATGATAAGGTATTTGTCAATTATATAGCTTATAGAGTATATTTTATATTAGTAAACGTTTAACGAATTCCTATCGATTTCTCTCTGATACCGAGATGTGGATAATTACCATCATCTACGGTGAAACATCCTATACAGAGTTTTTTTTCTTGATTTCTCTCTCTCTCTCTTTCTTTCTAAACATATGATATTTAAATAATATTATATATTATCTACATACACAACACACCACCTCGCACAACCGTGGCAAACACTGCTGCAATGGAAATCACATAATTTATGATTCCAAAATTATTAGTTATAGTCAGTATACATACATATTATACCAAGGTATATAGTAAGTAGGTACCCGATTTCCGTACACAAACGTCGGCCACAGGGACCGATTTCGGATAACACGCGATCGTAAACATTATAATATGTATACACTATGTTATTATTAAACATACGTCACGTGTGCCAATTATTGTATACAATATATATATATATATATATATATATATATATATATATATATATATATACTTAAATGGTATTACAGTCGAGCATAAATAATAAGGATCACGTGCGCGCCGTAATGATGACGTCCCCGCCAATGTAATATTATGGTCGGCGCGACTCGTCGGCGGCAGGAAACTCGCGGGCGGCACGGAGTCGTCAGTTCCTTTCTCGCGATGCCTCTGGACCTAATAGCACATATAATAGTAATAGTTATAATAATAATAATAATAATGATATATATCATATTATCATCATCATCGTCATCGTGCCGTCGACGATATTTTAAACGTCAGTGGTGGGGTCGAATGTTGTATAGTAGGCTCTTTACGACGGGGTCGAGTGGGTCGTCGTGGCGTCTGTGTGCGAGGTTGGAGTGAAGGAGTGTTGTAGTGGGGTGGGTGGAGATGTTCGGAGGGAATAGGAATAATAATAATAATATAATAATGTCGATCGACGCCCGGGGTGATTTTTCGACGATTACAGGAAGCTGTCTCGACGTGATAGTTACGCGGATCTGCAGAGAGCTACAAAAAATAAATCGGTAGGTAGGTAGGGTACATGTATTATACGTACGTAAATAATGATGATAAAAAATGCAAAAATAAAAAACCGATCGTTTTAAATTCAGCCACGCGATCGGTAAAAACCGATATTATTATAATGTAGGTATAGAGATATTACAGTATTAATAATAATTATTATGTCTCGTTTTTTATCGAAATTCTATAATGTTTAACATTGCGGCCTGTGCGAGACGACATAGTATTAATATATATTACGAAAAAAATATTTTTTCGACGTTTCAGAAAATTCTTTAAACCACATAATACGGTTATTATTATTCATTCATATTACTTTTATAATTTAAATTAATGTAATTATATGAAACAATAAATTTGTAGCTTCTTTTTTTCCTACCTATTCAGTGTGTTTTGAGACGATTATAGAAATTATAAAATAATATATTTAGGTTTGAGACTTATGTTTACTCCATAAAAGTGAATTAATTGAAATTCTAACATTTGTTTTAATTTTTTTCTTGAACATTATATAAGAATTTCATATTTTACCGTCATATCTTAACAGAAAAAAAAAATTATTTATTACAAAAATATTTTCGTTGTCTGTAAGAACTTTATTATAAATATTACATATTTTTATAACCATGTTTTATAATCGAACATCTAAGTGTTCGTATATTTGGTCACTTTATTATTTATTAATTTTATTGAATAATGCTCTGCTAGTTCGTTTTTGATTATATCGCGACAACCATCTCATGTAAAAAATACCATGATATTTATCTATAGTAGAATAATAAAAAACTCACCTGAAATAACTTAATAATTAATCGTTTTGATCAGCTTGAATCCGGTTGTATATACAAGGTTGACCTCATTATTATATTGTGATGAAATGTATATTTTATCAAGTACCTTAATCATATGGTTACACGATAAATATCGTAAAAATTGAATCAACTTATATTTCTTGTAGTATAAGTAATGTACTATGTTTCTTTAGGGCTGGACATAATAATTATTAATACCTAACTAATATTATCCTTATAGTTTCATTAAATATGTTTTATTCGTGGTTCACATTTTCTGTCAATTTTAGAAATTTATTTACATTGCACGTTTCTATATAGGATTACCGCTTAATCAACACAAAATATGGTTTCGTCCATAATTATAATTAAAGCAAACAATTCAAATCCATTGGGGTTGCAATGTGACAATGAAAGTCATTAACCTTTAACTTGCCATTTCCTAAATAATGATATCAGATAATATTTATTATACCATATAAATGGTTTAATTGATAAATTCAAATATTGTTTGGGGTAATGAATTCCCTTTTATTATGTCTTTATTATAAGATAGCCCCTTATGGTGAGCCTGGTGAGGTTAGGTTATATAGATAATGGGTATATGGCTAGATAATGGTCAAAATATTTCAACATTTGTAAATTTATTAAAAATCCATGATATTATTAAATTATTAGAAGTTTTGGATTCACATAAAATCGTTTTTTTTCTGTATAAAGTACAAAAGATGATTTTATATTAAATTGAACTCAAAGAGTGTATAACATTTATGTGTATTGAAGCGTAAAATAATGATTAATTTAATAGACTTAATATAGTTGTTATGTTAAACTTTAATGTTATTAATATTATATATTATACATATACAATTTACGGTATAAAATTAAATGTAATAGTTACATTCTAAGCATAAAATTGAATTTTACTAACACACTCTGATTATTTGATTATTTATTTAAACAATTTTCAACACATTATATTTTTATAACATATTAGCTGTATAAATATTGTCTTAGTTATGAGCTTTTGGAATATTTAATTTATAATTAAAGTTATTGCATAATTGTATTGTGTTGAAACCACATATTTAATTATGGAAAAAGTTTCAAGTTTTGACATAATGATAAAATACCTGTGACATTTTGAAAATAAATATATCATAATGTAGTAGGTACTTGTATTAATTATTTTTTATACTTTTGCTAAACAATTTTGATAAAATAAGGAAATTAATACAAAAACTAACGAAATTAATAAAGTCATAATAACTATGAAGGATATAATATTATGATTTTTTGTTTGTTAGTTTTTTTTTATTATTGATCTTTATTACAGCTCAGAAAAAGAACCATTAGTATTTTGTTTTTTGTATGATATTTAATATAAATTTTGTTCATTGAGAGTATGATAAAAATATAACTTTTTTAATGCGCTTGTAAAAACAGTGAATTATTTGCATATTTTTTTCTTTTTAATACTTCAATAAATTGTGCTATATAAACCATAGCGTGGGCGGATTCATTACACCGATGACCAGAATATCGCAACAAAATGGTAGGTGGATCACTTTAAATAAAGTATCGTACATAGATTTGTATCTTGATTAACTTTCCTAATAGTTTTAATTATATTTAACTAAATGAAAATGATTAAATTAATAGGACCACAGAGTGGATTTAAATCCAGGTCCACTATTATTTCAAGGTACTGCACCGTCTGTATAGGCCAAAAAAGAAGTTAACATACTTAAAGTTTTTTTTTAACTCAATAAATAATTTTCAATGTTTTCTTTGAGATTTTCAATGATATGTAGATGTAAAAGGATCCGCAAAACGTGTGGTCTACGTCTTGCAAACGTAGGTAAATCATAATAAATTTTACGTTTACAATAGTACGACATACTATGTATGTATGTTATTTTTAAAATATATTTATCTGTCATACAATTTGAAGGTAAGATTTTCATCTTGGACAACTCACCAAACATTTCAAAAATTTTAATTTTATAGCAATTCATTATCAATTAAATTTTATAAAACATATACATATTTTCAATGCTCATAACATACATTGTAAATAAAATATCAATATAAACGTACAAGATTCCAATAATCTTTCCTTCAAATTTTATGATAGGTAAGTTGATTCACTACAATTATGATAAATAACAATATAAAATGGATTATTGTTTACGTAAAATTTGCTTTGTGTTTGGTGTGCTTTTTAAGTTATTTTCACAAAATAGTATTTTGTTTTGCAATTACTGCGACAATATTATTTATTCCTTTCATTTTTATTCAATCAATATCTTCTATTTTTTTTATTTTATTAAACATTAGTACCTATGTATGCATTTATGGAACTAAACAATTCTCATGCATGATTAATAACTGCATTAAATTACTATTTTTTAATACAAACAACATTTTAAATAATTTAATTGCGTAATTAACTCTGTTATTAATTCAAATATCAATGCAACACTATAAAATATTATCATTCGATTATTCATCTGTCCATATGTTGTTATTTTAATATAACATTACTGTATTAGTGACAGCACGCGATGAATAGGTACAACCATTAGTTTTATTTTATATGATTGTATAATTTACGTATGAAGCCTAGGGTCAGTACTAAGTATCCATAAATCATTAGAAGTTTTTTAAAAGAAAACTGGTCATAAAATACAATTTTTACAACCAAACAGATTTTACATTTTTATTTTTTGTATAGCTGAAGAGTCACATATGTAAAGTATACGTTCTTTGTTACAAAATGGTGCGTATAGTTACTATTATTATTCAATATGTTTACTTAATTAACGGTTCATAACACTTAATAAAATTAAGTGTTTCAAATAATAAAAAAGAAAATGTAGTCAGGCCATTGACATACACGATAGGTAGCGGTATTATTAAACAGATACGCGGTATGCTGTTGATTCGATTAAAATATACCCGATACGGTATACCATGACTAGGTACTATAAAATAAGAACGTGCCAGTTATACGATTGTTATATTAAGTATATTAAGTGTAGGAGTTTATTATAATTTTTACAAAAATTACTATAAAATAATCATAAATTACGATAAAACTATTGTACATAGTAAAAAATAATAATACATAATATAAGGAAGGTACATGAAATGTTTAAAAAAGGGTTTAATTTCAATTTTCAGTAAAACTGATAAACCGAATATATACATTTTTAGCATAATAATTAAGTATTCTTATAAAATTAAATGCCAGTCTACACAGTTGGTATACGTATCTAGATATTGTAATGCAATATTATTTTCTTTGGATTGGGTGATTTTAAATTTAGTACGATGATAAATCATTGAATATTCAATAAAGGTTTTCTATCGGCATTTTTTATTTTTAATAAACAATCATAAATATACATATAAGTCATATTTCAATATTTCAATATTGATAGTTTGAATTTCGATTTTAAATATTGATTATCGGTGATTTTATCGAAAAGTAACAAATAAAAGTACCATGACGTACTCGGTTCTTTAATACCTACGTATTACGTACTCGTAACTATACTATCACGAGAGCGTTTTATGCCTAATAAAGTGATAAGTTTATTATAATATTATGACCACTGGTTAGCGCCTAAATTTACATATGCTATAGGGCTTTGAAATTAGTTTTTTATTTCAACCAAATCGACTAATCGCGCGTCCATTTATCAATTCAAAACAACTATTTTGGTAACGTCAAGTAAACCACACGTTCTTTATTGGAGGGAGTTAAGTAAATCGTTGCGGACTACAACTGTTAAATAAAAAAAAAAATAATATATTATTCGCCGTCGTGGTCGTCGTCGTCGATGGATAACTCATCGATCGGATGAGACAAAACGGCCGTGTTAAACCGTTTCGTACAAATGACCCGCGTGGAGACGTACTGTTCACACAGTCATTAATCTTTGTTACCATATAATATATTATTATTATTATTATTATTATTATTATGTGTACACGCGCTGTAACTCACGCGGGCCCCAAATAGTGCGGCCCGTAACGTGACCGCTGCCGCCGCCGAGAGAAGTCGACGATGACGACGACGACGATTTGTCATCGGATTAATGTCGATCGCATATCCGGACGACATATTGTCATAAATAATGACGCAAGTGTGCCACCGCATAATTGGACTACCGCCGTTTCAAAATTAAATCTCACGAAAAATGACCCGTATTCGTATATTATTATTATTATTTATTATTATTGTACTGTAGCGGCGGTGGACCAGTTGTGTATAATTCGTGTGACGTTCGGTTTGGTCGTCGTCGGACATCTAAAAATATGGACGGATATGCCAACCTCCCCCCCCCCACACACACACACACACACAATAGTATAATTTTGATAAATCTATCGTTCGTTTTTTTTTTTTTTGTGTCGGTAGGGGTGGCATAAGAGATTATAATATTAACCCCTAGCTCAAAAACGTTACGCTCCACACATTGTTTTAGGTGGCCATTTTTCTTCGGAGTGTTTAAACCAGTAATCTTCTTTACCCTTTAGAACCCTTTTACTCGACGAATATAGTACGACCCTCCTCACATCAAAACAACATTCTTCCATCGCCGCTGCTTTATTAATATAATACGATCGCGAATTCTCGAATAAAAACTTATAATTCGACTGGATTATGCACGATTCACTCGACGAAACTTTCCTTTTGTTCGCATCATTCAAACGATTTATATAAATTCGTATAATTTCATTATTTCGACACGTATACATTATACAATTAGAATGTAGGTAGTTCGGCTTTCATTTTACCATCGAGTTTTTATTGGAACTCTAAACGAATTGGGGTGTAGAAAACGAAAAGCTTGTTCCCTGTGAAAAACGATACATATTATTATTATGGTCACACTCGCATGCACTCCCTCCCCTCTCCCACAGGCACACCCTGCATATCGTACGCACACAGATTCAACGTGAAATTAGATCCTGTGCACAGTGGGTCTTAAGAAAAACACATAACGGTGACAATACTAGTACTTAAGCTTAAATGTCTATACAGAAACCCGCATTTGTTGAACTCGCCATATTATTATTACGAAAAAACGGCGAGCGCTAATTTCTTCGATCCTCGTGTGCACAACCTTTTCACGAATACCGTTTATTAGCTTTCCGCCGTTATGTTGGACGTTAATATGAATACTCGTCATTCGTTATTTATATTTAAATCGTTTCTATACACGGCCCTCACATTTGATGATATCTACAATACGTCTTCGAATAAAATTTTTAACTATAATTATAATAACAGAAAAAGTGTAATGAACATTTTCCCGTAGTGGTTGAAATTGAATCGATAGTGTTTAATAATAATATCATTATATTCTGTGTAGTCGGTTTCGGCTCGTGACGTCAAACAAAAGGTTTCTATAGAACTACTATGCAGATCAGAAGGCGTGGAAATAATATTTTATTATTTCACTTTATTATTATGTTTCGTATCGTTGTCAGTTTGGATAATCGTCGTGAACCTGTGACTTATCTTTGGCTACCGAAAAGTCTTGTGCGACGTACTACACCTATCATGACGAACATGTCTTCAGCCCAAACATTATCATACAATACCGACCGCACTATAATGGATTGTGGCATTGAAATTATTTTAACAACGCTCTTGTTAAATTGAGTTTACTCGAACACAATGGAGAGCCGTTTCTCTTTATTTGATGTGTATGTGTGTACAAATACAATATATATTAATCGATCAAAACTTTACACGCAATTCATCAAAGTATTTGATGGTATTTTCTGTTTCGATTAATTTTAAATTTTACGTGAAGGAAGTCGGATGATGGTCTCAATAGTAATTTGTCATGAAGTACTGATGAAACGATAAGAACATATTATAGGCACCAGAAACCTATTACGAATCGTAATATTATTAGGAATACGCAATGCGTTTTGACGATACACACATTTTACAGTAGCTACTGTTTAAAAATAATGATCCACCAAATGAAAATTATTTTTTTTTATTAATTGATGCAACAATAATTTCTTAAGCTGGTTTAAAATAATAGTAGGTACTAATTTAATTATAAATTTTTTTTCTTTAATAGCAAACTATCTTATAATTTTAATAACATCCTAAAGGTTCTACCTATAATGATTATATAAGTATTATTATTTCATTGTAGTAATAATATTATACAATAGTAAACAAATAATACGATGTACCCTTCAAAATTAAAGCATACTATAGTTTTATAATTACACAGTTTTATTGGGTTGGTTGGTGATATAAGTTTCTGCAAATAAGCTACCTATTTATAACAACATTTTAAGAATAGATTAACTATAAAAGTATTATTTTTATTTTTGTGTATTTTATGTATTTTAAGGGGCTTATTTTAATGTTTTCAGTACGCTTTAGTATACTTTTAAGTTTAAGCACCCTGGATTTGTTTTATGGCACTTTATATTTATGCTGTTTTAACAAATTTTAGTTCATAAGTAATATCAAACCAGAGTAAGAGAAAATGTCAGTGCACGCGCACCTAGTAAAATAATATAATCGTGCACAACAATTATTGTTAATTTGCTTAGCTTGTTAAACAAATAAATAATTTAACCATAACACGTTTTCTAGTAAATTATGGCTGCATATTCTTAAAATGTTATAAGGAATAAAAAATATCTCGGCCCCAATTAAAATTCCATGTCACATACGTATACTTGACACTCTGATTATTATATGTATAGTATGAATATAATACTATTTCATTATCTTCACTGTGTATGTGAATTAATCAAAAACTTATTCATTATAACTACACTGTAGTGGTTATTTTTTTAAGATTAAATGTGCGTTTAGTTGAACTGCAATGTTAGAAAAAAAAAACTTAATACAAAATATTTCAATGATTTATTTTTGATTTCTTAAAAAAAAAAAATGTATTACCTAACCTAAAACTTAATGTAAGTATATAGCTATGTTGAAGGACGTATTTAAATATAATATGTATCAGGTACCACTTTCATTTAAACTGAAAATCAGTACTTAAAAAGTATTACTGTCATGTATATATTACTACACATTTACGAACGGCGCATAATCTTGTACCAACCTATCAATGATAAGAAACTCTTCCGAGACGGAAATAAACGAATGGATTTCACGGTTAAATCACTGTGGACACTGTTGAAAGTGCTCGTTCCTATTTATAATATAATGCATTTATACCGATATTATATACCTGCAGACATCGGCGTAATTAGGGATATAGGGGCTCTTTCAAAGCAAAAAAATATGTAATACAGATTGCAGTGAATTCAGTACTGGAAGTAGATGATGCAGTTAATTATCCAGTAGAATTTCTCAATTCACTCAACCCTCCTGGATTTTTGCGGCTACATTTAATAATATTGAAAATTGGTTGTCCTATAATGCTTTTCAGAAATCTTAGTCCACCAAAATTGTGCAATGGGACACGTCTACGGATTTTTGGTCTTCAAAAGAACTTGATTGAAGCTTTTATTATGACTGGATCTGCAAAAGGTGAATCAGTTCTTATTCCTCGCATACCAATGTTACCATCAGATTATCCTTTACAGTTCAAAAGAATGCAGTTTTCTGTAAAAGTATGTTTGGCCACGACAATAAACAAATCACAAGGGCAAACCTTGCAATTTTCAGGGATCGATATAACAGAAGATTGTTTTTCACATGGCTAATTGTATGTGACATGCTCCAAAGTAAGTTGTACGCCCACGAGTTTAGTTATTTTGGCATTAACAGGAATTACAGCTAATAGTTTATAGAGCAATATTATATTAACGATAAAAATCAGCCTAGTAAACAATTAATATAATATGACATATATTTTTAAACAATCTTATTTAAATTACATTTAACTAGACAATATATTTTAATCTTACCAAATAACAACAATTAATAAACCCGACAACGACAGGCAATTCAGCTATAGTCCTCTCATAAACGATTTTAGTACCCTGTACGTTTTTACTTTTTTGTCCTTCGCATGGTCAAAATCTAAAAAAAATTATAAACAGTAAAATTACTTATATTAAACACTGCATACAAGCGTTACTTCTATAATATAGGTAAGTTAACGGAGTGAAACATTAGGCGATTTGATATATGAGCTTGTTGGTCCGAGTTACACTCCCGTGCCTTAAAAAGTTTCATTTAAATACTGTTATATGGGATATGCGGGTTTAATGTGTAAATTAAATATTAATTAAAAATTATCAGAGCCCAACTTAGGGGGGGGGGGGGGGGGGCTAGGGGGGCTGCAGCCCCGGGCCCCGATATTATTTGGGGCCCCGAGCCTCTGTTGATATTTAATTATTAAAGTGGCATTTTGAAATAATTGTATGGTATTATTGGTTACGTAGTTTCGTTAGTCACGTAGGTATCGTAATGGAATTTATAATAAATTATTTTCTAATTGATAACATAAGCTAATAAGTTTTAAGATAAAGTTGGTCAAAAGCACTTTATTACATTTCTTTATTTATATTCATATTTTTAATTTCATCGTTTCATTTTTATTAATATTTATTAAGTAATTAAGGTACGTTTTCCTTACAGCGTCCTGACCTTGCGGTTAGTCGACTCTAGACGCGGCATTCAAACGCTGCGTCAAAACGGTTTTACAAACAGCGTCTAAACGTCGCGACCGTTCCAAATTTTTTACAAATATTCAATCGAAAATAACCAAAACCAAATTTATTGTCAACTTTTTTTCTAAATTGTTAAAAAACTTTTACAAATCAAAATCAGGAATTAAGAAGCGTCACCAATCAGTCGATCTTTATTGGACTGTTGGTCGATCGCAATAAAAGTGTAGTATACACGATACATTATATTGTATGAACTTTATGTTCTAGTATAAAAAAATGCAAATAAATAAATATATGTCGATCTTCAGTTTTAAAATTAGGAATATATTATTATTATGGTATAATTGATTTATAATCTTAAATAAATTGAATATAACAAATCTATATAGCATAAAGACTACATTTATAATTTAAGTTGATTATTTAAAATTTAGATAATAATTAATTTTGGGGCCCCATTAAAAAATTTGACCCGGGCCCAAAAATTCCTAAATTGGGCTCTGAAAATTATTCAAAATATAATGTTTTATTTATAATATTGTAGATGTACAACTATACACAAGTTTATGAACTACGACGAGTGAGTACAATTGCATCAGATCGACTATAGTATGAGTTATGACCTAGCTAAAACAGATTCATAATAATTAATAATTATATCAATAAATTATATTATAATATTTTCGACAATGATATTGTACCTATACACATTCTCATATAATATAATATATAGTTATGGACAATAATAGCTAATATAATTAGTATTTAATATTATTAAACTTATTTTTATTGCTTATTATTTAAATGACTTGCGGGGGGGGGGGCACTCTACGGTTTGCTTTCCATTTTGATTTAACTGGACTCTTTGTGACTTATCAACATTAAAGTGTCACTTGTGTTGGGGGTAGGGATTTTTTGTTAAAAAGTCTTAATTTTTTTTTAAATTTAGCCTTTGCAATTACTATTAAATCTGAGTACGTACGTAGGAGTGCCATATAGGTAATACACTGTACGTATCATAAATTAAGGTAAAAATCCAAAATGGCGTTTACGAAGTACGATTCGACTCTCGTACCGTTATAAGTGCATACGATTTGAATTTCATCGGTGTAAAGGACCTGCAACAACTATACTATACACCGTCTGTAAAGCGACAACCCCTGAATGACCCAATGAAAAAATCATGACAAATCGTCCGATGCCGGTCGGGGAACGATGAGTACATTACGAGCAAAGAATGGCGGTGGACCACTCGTTATTCGTTTGGTCGGTCTGTCAAAGTCCTCGGCGGACCCGATAGTGTGGTAGATTTACTGCGGTTTAATGCGGTATCGCTGGGTATACGCGGTTTAGTATGCGTGTACTGGCCGCGATGTATTCCGTGTTAAAATAAACGTCCGTTTGTCGCACTCGTCTGCGCATTATTTATAGGCGTCGTTAACACGTGTTGATAATTTTTCAGAGGCCAGTTATGTCTCCATCTCAACTGCCCCTCTGCAGCCGATCCACTCCGCTTCGATCGGCTCCTCCTTGTCACCTCCTATACGGAAGTCCGCACCATTACACTCGCGTCACCGTACGATATTATGCTACTATAGTGTACAGTCGTATCGTATGGCCACATTAAAAATACCCACGCACACACTAACTCTCGGGACGAATTTTTCGGCTTTCTTGGCAACCGGCCGGTTGTTTTCTTTCGGCCCCTTTGAGAGCTTCTACTCCGGACGTCTCTCCCCCCTCAGACCGGCTCAGACCGTGGCCGTTGCTGTCGTCGCATCCGATTTGGCACCGAAAACGTTGTCATCGCTGCACCATGTAGCTGCGCTGCTATTGCACTGGACTCGTCATCGTAATTAATATTTTTATCATTATTATTATTATTACAGGGAAGCCGGCGGTGTAGGTGGATTTATAAAAGAAAACTTAATTACTAAAATAAACTTTATTATTGTTACTATTATTATTATACTCTCCTTTACCACGCACGTTTGACATTACCGCACGGTATCCGACCGCCAAAGGGTTATACGATTTCCACGTGTCGTTTTTCATTAAACTCTGCGCAGCTTTATAATATGATATACATACATACTATCTTTAAACATGTTATTTATTATTGTTTTTTCTGTGGTTTTTTCGTCTAATTACTGCGCTACGATATTATTATATTATTTCCCGGACTTATTCTACAAGACACGTGCGACGAGCACTTCAAACGAACGATACGGCACGTACGATTTTGTTATTACAGATTTCCAGCAAAGAAACACCATAAAAGTCGTACGGTAAAACGCAGTGTCGACGACGTCCTCTATAATGATATAAACGTTCACATAAATGCCTATAGCTCGTTATCTGCTGACAATATCGCTCTTTAAATAACCCTGACTTTGAAGCTTCTCAATGCTCAAGCTACAAAATTCCGCCTTGATTATACCAGTTTATCGTATACCATACACGCGTTCGTATACGCGTATTCAGCTTGACTAACTTTTTTTTCATTTTACTCTAGGTAGTCTATAACTTAACATAGTATCGAGTAACATCTATTATTTAATATGTGTGACACTCTATTCTGTTATTATTTCACTATAATGCGATATTAGGTTTATAATTATATTAATAACATAACATAGTATGATGTATTGTGCAACTATAATTAACACCTTCTCGGTTATGTAAAATTGTTAAACATATTATTGTATGTATTAGATGAGTTACCATGAGTAATATGCTATGAATTGGTTATTTTTCTAAGTGAATTAGCTTACTGGATCTTCTTTCGTGTTTTTTATACCTGTTAAATGTTTTATTTTATATATTATTTTATGCAGACTTCAAACAACCACGGTAGCACACAACGGACAGTACCCAGTGGCCATTACCACTAGCTTTCATTCATGCTCTATGTATATTTATTTATTATAAAGTAAACGCCTAAAAGGATCTAGTACAATAAAATATGTAGGTACCTACATATAAATAATTATACAATATAAACAAAACACAATGAATAAAAAGTAATACTTTATATACTATCAAAATATTGGTTTAATACACATAATAAAGAGTTGAAATAAAAATATAATCAAATTATAACATTAGCGGAAATGAGTTTGCGTAGATTGAAAAACAATCCACCGATGGAAACAAATGTCAACCAAATAAAAAACTAAGAACCATTTAAATTTAACCAACATTAATGAGAAATTCGATCGATAATGGGATTTATATAGCCATAAGATGTTCAACTGGTCGGAATGGAAAATGTAGGACACGCGCGCGATTTGTATTGAGAAATATGTAGATGAAATAATTTCAGTAAATTAAAATACCAAACTATTTACAAGTTTGTACATAATGCGTACATTCATAGACTTGCATCCAGAGAAAAGGGAATCTAAAATAAGACTATAATCTGGATATTTGATATAGGAATATAATTATACTTGACGAAAGATTTGAATCAACGTTTTGCCTTACTTATCTTAAATATCTTAAAGCCCTTGAGGTGAAATATTACGCATTAATAATAAACGCGTTAATAGGTAACAATATATAATAATTTAAAACTCGTATGGATAGATCAATATATAAATAGCTGGCGATATAGGAATCATCTTCCTATCCTTTGTAGCAGCTGCTGCTAGTACCACGCGGGGGTTGTCACACTCGGATAGCTCGTCCACCAGAATTCAACCACCACATCTCAATACCGCACTACTCCGCAGGCGTTTTCCATAAATTCTGTGTGCGATGACCATTTGGGCAGATTATATCGAAAACGGGAACTGCAGCAAAATCATGTAGATAATATAAAGATTTGCGACGGTCTCGAGTTCGAAATATATCAATCATTCTTACCAATTTTCTCGCCTTTCGTCTCAACACGGTGGCAGTTGGCATTGCGGTTGGTCTGTGGAAATAATCCGCTGGAAGAGAAACATTTCAGACAAATTTATTGGGAGTATGATATACTTATACCTAGGCATCCCGGAGCTGTTCGACGTGAAGAGCCAATCGAGAACAAATTATTCACAGTAGGCATAATTGTATACCTATGTGCGCATATACTAAACGTAAATATAAGTACGATCACTACTGCAGGAGCGTCGCACGTGAACAGTTTGCATTACACCCACATACCCCTATACCCCACGATACCGCGCCTGCATTTCCGATGAAGTCTGTGTGACTGCTAACAGTGCATACCGTTTTTGCAGCTAAAACCACACCGAACATCTGCAGCTGGGATTTGTATTTGTGTCGGCGTGGACAACTACAGCAGGAGTTCAACATATTATTATAAATGGTTTTCGATGGTTTCGAGTTCAAAGAATATCATATTTATATCCAACATCAAAACGATGACCTACCGTCCGTCCGTCCGTTTCGTCGTTTGGCTCCAGTACGTCACGTCGGCGATGTAATCGGTCGGTAAAAGTACCAAGCAGAGAAACGCACCTGACCGGTCGTAAAGCACGAACGTATCCCAGAGGCTGGTTGACCGGGCAGGACCAAAAGATAACAAATTAACCACCGTAGGCATATCATGTGCGCGTATATCAAACGCAGATATACTAATAATAACAATATAATACACGCCGAGCTCTACATGGACCACTGAATTACAGTGATAATAGTACTACAACACGAGTGAGTCCGGCGTGAACCACCAGGGCTTGTGTGAGTGATGTATTTGTATATAATATATAAGTATTAAGTACGATATAATGATATTACTATATATATATATATATATAATAATAATATATTGAGCGTACTGCATTGCACGTGTCGTCTGGGTAAATTGAATTTAAGTAGAAAATAATGAATCGCCGGGCTTTCTAATGCTGGTGCACGGCGACCGCTACCATATTTACCGACCATTTCCCATGTATATATATGTGTGTGCGTGTGTATTATACGCTATTATACCACGTTTTTCCCGCGGTAAACCGGTCACCACCGACGCCCCTCAAAGTAATAATTAAATACTAATTTGACGTAATCATTCGGGTTAACGCGATTTTTCAATAAAACCTAACGAATATCATCCGTCCAAATGACAATAGCCTGCGTGGTGTACGACCTATATATATATATATATATATTATATTGCTACAACATAACTACAGCCCGAAATCACCTTTATTTATCATACAGTTATATAATAAAAATTATATAATATTATAATATTAGGGTAGTAGCAGTATTTTTTATCTGGAAAACACGCCTAGAAATCATCATAATTTCTGTGTGTCGAGAGTAAAAAAAACACTGAAAACTCCGTTTCCTTTAAATCTCGTATACATCACCTAACGCGCGTGCGTGTAACGCCTCTGATGATAATCTCGCATGTTATTGTAAAACGTTATTATATTCTGTTTTCTACCACTTCAGTGTCCCGTTAATCACCGGCGGTTATTATGAATTAAAAACCAACAAAACCCATTCTCAACTGTAACTTTACTTTTATTGTGAAATAGTAATAATATAACAAACAATATTATTGTAAGTCACATTCTTCAATAAACTGTCATAATTCTAAAACAAAGTATATACATTGGATTGAGGAAAAGTTATTTTATTTTTAAATCTGATATTTTTATGGTCAATATAAAATTAAACATTATCTCATTTAAAACTCTACCTATATATTATATGAACCACAACTAATTTATAGAAAATATTTATGCATTTCGTAATGACTATTATGTAGAATATAATATGTATATCATTACAAATTTTAAAAGTCTAAACATAGACACATAAAACTTTAAATTAATAGATATTTTTTTTATATTAAAAATATTATAAAAAAAAATATTATTTCCTTTATGATTAAAATGCAAATATTTACTTTTTTGATGAGCTATTTGTGTAATAATTTTCAATCATTTATGGTTAATAATTTTTCAGAATTACTATTTTGAACTTAACATTAAATTGAATTATTGTATTTACTATTTTTTTTAATTCTATTTGTTTGGGCTTCAGCATTTTGTTCAGAAACTTGGAATTAGGTTTCATTAAAAAACTTAGATTGAAGATATAAAAAAAAGAACTAAAAAAGATTACTTAAACTTTGAATCTTTATGATTTATTTTATATTCAGTTTAAACACTTTAGAGAAACAATATTACGTGACCAAATTTAAGGAAAAAAGAATTCATACATTAGTATAAAATATATTCGGAAAAATGTACAGAATCGACTTGTAATACCAGTCATAAAAAAACCAAGTATTATTATACAAATAACATTCCATAATTTTTTAAATTATAAATATATATTTTTTTTTATTTGTAATTAGTAGCTAGTTTGTACAATTAGTAGACATTAAAATATTTAAAAGAAAAACGGTAAAAGTATTTATATTACACAATACGTACATTTAGTATTTTTTATCAATTTAGTTTTAATTTTTTATTTTTAAAGCTCTGTAAGGGCTTAAGAAGACATCGTGCCATATCCACACATATTGCATTGTCTCTATCCTACTTACTTAAGTATTAGTATGAGCAATACAAGTACTTATTAAAATTAACGTTTAGTAGTTCTATTTTTGTGCTGTTAGCTTATATAGATGAATTAACTAACTTATCATCAAACTTAAAAGCAAGAACATTATTTGTGTTCTCTGGGCAGCTATTTACGATATTTAAAAACTCTTAACAAGTTATAACTGTTATAAATTATAAGTATGCAAAATATTAAAATAATACTCATCATACCTACCTATGTTTGAGAAAAAAATATTTTAAAAACTAGTTAGAGAATACAGTTAAAATTATTAGTTTTTTACGATAAGGTTTAGTACCTTAGGTTTATTTACCTTAGGATTATTTACTCTAATATGAATGCAAAAAACACAGTTGGAACAGTTATACAGATGTCGGATATAGTATAATATAATAATATGATGTCCATTTGTAAGATAGCGGAGACAATACATTTAAATCTATTTAAAACATGGACCCCTCTCTCTGGAATTCCTCTGGAATAAATAATTATAAAACGATTTAATAAAACTCATTTGATATTATTTTAATCGACCAAATATATTTTAAATAAATGGTCCACCTACACATATTAATACTTAAATTGTGCATTCAATTTATTTTGTTAATATGTTTTAAAACTGTTTATCCATAATTGAACTATATAATCAATATATTATAATGTTAAACGTTTAACATTAAAATATGTATCAGTAATGCACAAAACGTAAAAAAAAAAAAAATTATAAAAACTTATCAAATTTTTTTTATTCGATGATTCTACGCATATTTTACGTTATATGTGCTCTACAAGAATGCTTTAAATCATTATTGTATTTATATGTATCACTATACCTACTCTTACCTATATAAAAGTTATAATAATAAATCACTTAATTTAGGTATCACAACAATTACCGTAAGCTTCATGATTAGATATGAGAGTATATTTTAGAATAATAATCACGATTGAATAATTGATGTTGAAATATTATGTATATTCATATTATACGAACAATTATTATGGAACCCATTATATTTTATACTGTACCTAAATCTACCTTCTCTTTTTCCTGGTTTTTTTAGTCAAATTTTTGCACTCGTATAGAACAAGGTTTCGCGACAATTCAAATATTGCCAGTCTATAATATCATAGTTTGTAATATACCTAATATAATAGACAATTCGAATTGCGTCTCTAAATGATATTTGGTCTAAGTTGCGTCCGTGGTTTTGTCACGACACATCCGAGTTGCGTCCGCGGTTTTCTCATCACATGTACGAGTTGCGTCCACAGGTTTTTCAGCGACTGAGAATAATGTCAGGTGATACACTTGTAGATATCTCAATTATTGATATCTTATCTGTGAATACACCCTTGCAATTTAATGTTGGAAATTAATTCTGTTTATGTTAGCATCAGTGATCAGTCACACTTCGACACTCCATGTTCGACAAATTAACACAAATTTAACACGTCTTAGTTCGTTCAAAAATTGGCATACAAAATTATAACCATTTTATAAAATAATATACGATTACAATTTTTAACTACATCATTTCTTAAAATTAACATTTCATTTTAGAACAATGAATAATTTATAATAAATAATTGTTAATTACAATACATTTTTAACCACACCATTAATACAAATGACGGTCCTCAGTCTGTAAAAGTGGAAAGGAAAATATGTATACTATTAACCAATCAATCAATTATAAACCAGGACGCAACTCGTACATGTCGCGAAAAAATCGTGGACGCAACTCAGATGTGTTGTGCAAAAACCACGGACGCAACTCGGATATATCGCGATGTATACTTTTGTATTTTGGGACGCGATTCGTGTTCAGCCAGGCATATAATAATAAACTTTAACAGATCCGCTGTTCAATCCTTATCGATTAATATGACACCCAGCTTGAATTTCGAAAACAGCAACTACTACAACAACGTCAATAACAACAACAGCGTCATTGTTGGCATTTCGGTGTGGTATAGGTATACACATAATAATATCATGTGCAACGTAAAGATACCTAAATATTATATATAAGTATATGATAATACACTCTGAATTATTGTTCTTGCGGTACTATACACACACACACACACGCACGCACAACACACTTATATAGCGCATAATAATATGGCGTGTAGTATATATTATATATTATGTGGTTGTGGTTCGCACAAATGAACATCGATCACAAGCATATACATATACCTACTATATAAGACTCACTGGTATAAAATATACTTCATCCTGCACACACATAATATAATGCGTACAATGTACATGCATTTTACCACACTCTGATGTATACTCACACAGTACATTATGTATGTATATAAATAAAATAATAATAATAATTCGCTTTTAGAGGTATGAAAAATTAAGTTCAATAACTGTCCATGTACCAATTTGTGAGGAGATAACGAATTTTGTTGGTTTTTTTTTTGTTATCATGTTTTTGTTTTTCGTCTGAGTAATAATTTTAATAAAACGTCGGCGCGGTGGTGGCATCGGCGTCCGTATCTCAGACGTGTCGGAGCCGCGAGTGAATGATGTGCAATGCGGCCGCGGCGGTGGAGGGAAAACCACCTTGCAGCCCAAACATCTCGAATAATAATGTTTTTGATAAATGTTTTACATTGTTGTATGCACTCCAGCGTGTAGTGAAAAGAAAGAAAAAGATAAAAACGATGGTGGTATTTCCGTCGTCATTGGATTGGTGTGGGGGAAGAAGAAAAAATTAACGTTAAAAAACTGCAGCGATAACCCTTGACGACGACGACGATATACGACTCGTTTTGAAAACCGACGACGCTTTTACCTTCAATAATACAACATTCATGTGAACTTTTAATGCACATCTTTACCACTAATGCATTTCTGTTACTCTGTATAGTACCTACGTAAATGTGTGTGAGTGCATTAAATGTATACAGTGTTGGTATAATAATAAAATTATATATGTCTGATGCGCGTGTCGTTGGAAATAAAAACAGAAACAAAATTATCAAGTAGGAGAAAATTTAGGAATTATGCTGAATACATTGTTTTTGGATAATAATAACAATAATACGATACATTTAACACTGCGATTTTATTTGTAGATTACTTCTTCATTCATTCTTTTAGTTTCTTGACGGAATCGCGTCTTGAACTCGTGGTCATACGCACTTGACTTGTAATTCTGAATAAGAATTCGGTTATACCTACGAATGTTCTTTTTACCATCGTCAGCAAATCTTTGTGAACTCAAAAAAAAAAAAAAAATTATACTTTAATAAAGTTTAAGAAAAAAAAAAGAAAACGCAAAGTTTGTAAAATTATCTAAAAAACTGTCGATGCTTTCGACGTAAACTCCCACTTCATGTCGAAAAACAATACGGATTATTATTTTTTTATATTGAGTTCTCTAATAAAATATTAACGACCCTTAGCTGGTGATTGATGACAAAATCACTTTTTTGTTTTTAAAATTCGATATTATCTTGAATTTATTTTAGGTATCTAAGCTTTCAATGAGGTATATTTTAAAGATACAAATCAGTTAAAATATACAAATTATTAAGAAATTTATGTCAAATGAGTTTTTGACAAAACTACAAAGTGCTGATGCCTATTTATATCTATGTACGTATATCTCACATGAATAGAATCAGTTGTTTTATATTTTTATTTTTTTAACACACGATCCTTTTATCAAAAATCAATTAATTGCAACACTCAAATATGTTTTTACAGACCAATATGATATAAAAAATGAATATGTAAACGTTTCTACTTATAAACTATTATTATTAATACAAATTTCTATGTTTGAGTCTGGATAAAATTTAAAGCGTTGGATATTTGGTAAATCATGAAACAAAATAAAATATAAAATCGTTACTTTGAATATAGTTATACTACAATAATAAATATATTATAATTTACTTGCATTTAGGTAATACTATTAAGTTATTAAATTAAAAAAAAAAAAAAAATAATAAATTATATGTCAGGATATATGTTAATATATACATTATAATATATTATATTTATACATTAATATAGTTTTTATTATTTTAATTTCCCAGAAAATCCGATGCATTAGTAAATAATCGAATTATTTGCATTTAAAAATATTGTTTGTGATAATATTATTTCTCTTCTATTTTATAAATATATAAACAATTTTCAACTTATTTCCACGCCACATCAGTTATAAATATCGACGTAAAAACGAATTTATGAGTTTATATAATGATACAATATACACCAGTAAAGTTGTATAACGATGGAGTTTATAATTAAAACTCCATATATCCATATAGACCAAATGACAAACCATTTAATTTCGGGTCAATACAATACTTGTCTTGTCATAATAATAGATGTTAAAATATTATGTCAAGTATAAATTTTATAAGATGTAGCAGAAAAAAAAACTAAACAATAATTCATAAACTAGGTTAATTTTGATTCGTCTGTACAAGCTTAAGTTTATTTTCATTTGTCAATTTATCGTACTGTGAATGTGCCTGTAAAATTAACTTAAACAAAAATTGACATTTATATTATACTACGTAAATAAAATATTATCTCCGAAAAAAAAATAAAATCTAGATTGAAACTTATACAATAATTTATTATTATTCTATATTTCTATATCATATTTTAGTTTAACTGAAATGTTTTTCAAACCAGATTAAACGTCATATGCAATTTATAACTAGAAAGAAAGAGTTATGAATTATTACTTATGAAAGAAAAGAAAAGAAAACATCACATGATATAAAATCTGTATATTAAACAGTATACTTAAATTCTAATTATAGAAAAATGATGCCTTAAAATTTAACTATCAATAAAAAATAATAATATGTATAATTTGTTTTTTGACTTGAACTTTTTTTCATTAAACATGTTTGAAAATGATCACCTATTTTAGTGAAAACAATTAAATTTTGATAAAAGTTCAAACTTAAAAATCAAAATAAATAATAATACGTTTAAAATTTGGTATCAGTTAAGTACCTACCTACATATTTCAAATAATATTTAAGTTTTAATCCTATGTAGTTAAAAACACTGTATAACAAATTAACTACCTACAACTAAATGTATGATGAAAACAGTTAGGTAGATACTCATTAGTTATTACTTATTATCATTGAGCTTGAAATAAAATAATTTTTCAATATTAATTCGAAATTTCAGTACAAGATTGAAAACCAAGAGTATTTAAAGCGTTCTTTTGAAAATTTACTCAATATACGATAGTCCATTAAATTTGACCTCATTTCGCTAGATCTGTTTGAATTATTAATTGTACTATTATGTAAATAGTATTAAAATACATTAACACTGACGAAACGGACAAAACACAACGGAGTAAAGATGATACTATATAACGGATCAATGTCGAGGGGTCGTCGTTACAATTAGCATCTTATCGGCCGAACAGCGTGCAAGTTAATACTTAACATTACTCGGTCGGGTTAGTGCGGACGCAAAACTTATACATTGAATTGGACTTAAACAGGACGGTAAAAACTTTTCCAAACAATACGTCCAGTTCGATGTGAACTATTCCCGAGGACAAAGGTCCAAAAAGAGAGGAGAAAAACTTTCCATTCTTTCTTCTTCGACGAACGGACCACTTTCTGCGTGTCGGCCGTTTCTCCGGGCGAGAGGATATATTATTGTTTTGGTTTATACCGAATTGTTTTTCGGTGGATGGGGAAGCAGTTGGTAACTCCGAATTGATGACAAATGCCCCAGAGACGTCTCCGATATGTCCCTCGTAACAAGCGGATTAATTGGGATTAATTAAAGACCGATGCCCTTGTCAAAGCACTTTCCTACAGACTGGTGAAACGTACAGACGCGAACTCTTTGGAGAATTCCGTATTGGAATTCATTTGGAAATAAATAAAATATTCGAGTGAAAGGCCAATGATACAACTAAGTTTATTCCTCTGACGGCGTTACGTTAAAACGATCATTACCGTTGACTTTTCATAAATAGCTATTATTAGACTCATCAAATTAAATTTCTTTAAACGGAATATAGCTGGTATATAATATAATATTGTATATACAATTTCACTAATAGTGTAGATAAATTGACTGCGTTTTATGCACAAATGCTATACCATCATTTATTTATTTATTTATTTATGTGAGCATTACAGTGCTTATAATGACTCAGGCAGTCACTCGTATGCCTAACAAGACGGTAAACCTTATAAGATTACCAATATTTCACATGAGTTTCATTTGGTATTAAAATGTATAACTTTTCAGTATAAAAAGCATATCAACTTCGTTTTTTTCAGGGCTTGAAACCGATTGAAATAATTTCGGTTTCGGTTTCGATTTCGATTTTGAATACCGGTTTCTAAATTTTTCGGTTTCGGTTTCGGTTTTCAAAATCGGTTTCTAAATTTTTGGGTTTCGGTTTCGGTTTCGTTTTTGAATACTGGTTTCTAAATTTTTCGGTTTCGGTTTTCAATATCGGTTTCTAAATTTTTCGATTTCGGTTTCGGTTTTCAAAATCGGTTTCTAAATTTTTGGGTTTCGGTTTCGGTTTCGTTTTTGAATAATGATTTCTAAATTTTTCGGTTTTGGTTTTAATTTTTTATAATTATTATTATGAAACTAAAGCGGACTAATAAACGTCAATACATGGTACGAAAATAATAAATATCCATTATCCAATATCGGATTGAAATATGCTCTAAACAGTGAGGGGAGACTAGGGAAAAATTAAAAATATGGTTAATTTTAAAAATAAAATAATTAGGTATTTAATATTTTTATATTTAGTGTTATTATTATAAATTTATTGTCGTGATGGGCGTACGATCACGCACACAATTTAAAGGCCGTGCTATTTTAAGATTTTCCTGGTATTGTACATGTATAAACAATTAGATCTCAGTAATTATATGATTATCTTATTATTTATTGTTAGATCATTATACTATTTAAAATTTAATACTATTCAATAAAATATGAATAGACATATACGGGCCGCCGCGGTCTCCCGTCAAATAATCTAATGTTGTTTTCAAATGTAATGTGGTGCCCAATAAATAACTATAATATAATAATAAATTATAATAACAAACACTATATTATTATTGAGTTATAACTTAAAAGTTATAAACTTATAACACAATACGGGACAACTAGTACCAAAAATCGCGACACACGGATAATTCCCCTGGGCAAGTAACGAACGGTCTAGGATTGAAACTTGAAAGATACAAATATAGGGCATTCGAGTATTTTCAGGGTGCTGTATCG
This sequence comes from Diuraphis noxia, assembly GCF_037042655.1. Taxonomy (NCBI): domain Eukaryota; kingdom Metazoa; phylum Arthropoda; class Insecta; order Hemiptera; family Aphididae; genus Diuraphis; species Diuraphis noxia. The sequence continues at coordinate 76,330,253 of NW_028301713.1, forward strand.
TCTATACAATTATCATTGTTTGTCCCCTATTGTCATATATTATAGTATTTGCTAGTAACTATAATTTATAATTACTTAAAGTATCTAATAATTTGACGAATAATGAAATGCTTATCAACATTGTAATTACGATCTCAATTTCATTATGAGCATTAATTATGCGTATTAATGGAATTCACGTATTTAAAAACACGTCAATTGAAAAAAAAAACTGTTTTGAATTTAATACCGGTTTCCAATTTTTTCCGGTTTCGGTTTTAACTTTAATACCGGTATCCAATTTTTTCTAGTTTCGGTTTTGACTTTAATACCGGTAGTATCTAATTTTTTCAGGTTTCGGTTTTGACTTTAATACCGGTACCTAATTTTTTCCGGTTTCGGTTTCGGTTTTAAAACGGTTTCAAGCCCTGGTTTTTTATTCTCATGAAATTATGATATTCTTTCATGTGGTATAATTTTAAGGGTAAATAATTATTCTTATATTTCTTTTTTTACAATTTGGTTGTATAATTTATTATTATATTATATTTTTTTAAATCATCGTATACATCAATTCTTATAATCATCTGTATACTCAATACGTTAATAATAAAAAATAAAAATATTTTCACTTAAAAATAACATTTATATTGGATATACATAATATATTTAATGATATTATGTAATTATGTATGTTACCCATATTTATATAACATGTTTGTTAATCATTCGACGTTTCAGCATAATAATTCTTTATTTACTCATTACTACGGAAAATTTTTATTTTTATTTAAGTACCTAGTCATTGTTTCAAATTATGAATGATTTGTCATAAAAAAAATTTAACCAACACAAGAAGATGAATAATGACATAAACTATTTTAAAATATCTAAGGCTTAATTTGTTTTTTAAATATGTACATATCTAATATTATATAAATATATATACAATATATAGGTATTATATAATATATTATCTGTTTGAACTATAAATCAAGAGACTTTTTATGCTCAAGATGAACCTTTTCAAAAAATAAATATATTCTTATGAAATCGACCTACAAAGACTATATTCTGGGAATATATTTTTGTCTGGCAGTAAATAAACATTTTCTTTTTGTTATTTTTTCAAGGATAGGAAGAAAATATTTGTTATTTACTGGGTAAAGCAATGAATCTATTGGTTATACATTGATATATATATATATATAAGTATTATTGTTCGATAAACACTTTATTATCTAATTCTAGTAGAAGAAAATACTCGTACCTATATGAAAGTTTCATCAATGTTTATAGACGATATACATTTTTTTAAATTTGATTTTTCAACCAAACTTAACAAACCAATATGAATGTGGCAGTGTCCGTTGCTAAATGTTGGTAACAAAGTAGTAGTATTATGACTTAATATGGTGGAATGAACCCATGACGTAATCGATCAACTGACACACATGCAGTAGTAACAACTGAGTAGTTGTTATGAGATACTTAGAGAAAATGCACGTCTTATCAAAATGTTATTATTCTTATGTTATGCAAAATACCATGATTAACTAACTAGTTAGTTAATCATGTAAAATGCATTATGACGTATTCTTTTTTGTTTTTAATCAAGGTTAGAATGATGCATTTTTTCGTTGCTAGGGATTATAATACATAAACAGTTCAGTTCAAGATTTTGAATTATATTTATGACTGAACTCTGTCCAATTATACAACTAATTGAGTTCAATTAAACATCTAGTTAGTTGATATTGAATTTTCCATTGTCATCTTATCTACGTCATATATTATTACTAATGAATGTGAAAAAGTACATTGTAGGATTAGATGACTATTGTCACCAAACTGTAAGCCAGTCGTATACTCGTAGTTTATTGTCGTGGTATGTACTCGGTAGTGACATTCGATAATAACCATGACAATAAAATAAATCAAATATACAAGTGATTATGAGTTCAAATTTTTTTTTAAATTTATTTAATGTTATGAATTTTTTTAACTTGTTGATAAATTACGTATTTATAGTCCTCAATCTTTAAAATGGAAGGGCAATGTTTTTTTTTTTTTTAAACATAGTTTTGGGACTGAATTAGGTGTACCTACATTGATTTCATGTGGTGCTATAAGGTGAGAACGAGTTGAAGTTCCCCCTAAGGCCCTAACGCTAACCTAACCTAATTTTCAATTTCTTTATTTTTTTTTTTTCAACTTTTTTGTGCATAAAATACCTCTTGTTTGTTTTATTATATTCATAATATAATATATATAAAATATTATATTATATTAATAATATAAAATATTATACTTGCTGTACTTGCTGTAGAAACCTCAACCCCAATAAAAAATTTAAAAAAACACCTCTTAAAAGTTTTCAAAGAGTGTTTTTAACTTAACAAGCTTCGTGTACAACTAAATAAATATACAAAATTACCAAGCTTTTAATGACTTTCCTAGGTTCGTCACAACTTATCGTGATTTATAAGTATTAATATTACAACATTGTTTGTAATATTAAAAAGATTGGCAAGAAGGTGAAAGTAGTAGGAAGCCAAATGCCAAATCACATCAACTTTGATTGTTCCGACGCATATGTAAATCGGCTAAATCAACTAATTAAAATCCAAGTTAATAAAATGCCATTATTTACCTGTATTTATGTGGTTTTTGAAAAATGCTTCATGCTTTGTTCGAACTTTTTTCAGATTTGTTTTTTCCAACTTCATATAGGTAATCTGTTATGTTCGGTATTCATATTGGAGGTACATTCGGTTTTATTTATTTAGCACGAAAAACACTTACCATATTCTACTTAGGTATTTAAAATTTTTTTTTTCTTTATTGATATAGCTGTCTGATAGATAAGGTAAGTTCGATAATTAGGTTTCAAGTAATTTGCTTTCTAGTTACAACAATTATTAACATTGCATTTTTAATATTTAGAATAAATAAGTTGGAATTGTTATTATTTATTTAATCGTATATAATACATATTCTAGGAACCTACATTCAAATGTCCTCACTGTATTATATAATTTGAATATAATATTTTTTTTTCGTTTAAACGCTTTATTTTTTCCGATAAACTAATGCAGTAGGTAGTCAATATTCATATTAATTTCTTAAGAATTTTGATTAATTGTTTTTTTTATAACAAAACGTGTTTGGATTTAAATAATATTGACCTAGAGTCTTAAATATATATTTTTAATAATCAATCAACACGGGTTAGGAAACAATGTGATTCAATTCCGATAATAATATATTAACACAATGATGGCATAATGATACGATTCAACGATTGTAATGACCAGCCAACCGTTTGATAATATAATATATTCACCGTGAATTAAGATAGACATCGTTTATAATCTTTTAGACATATAAAATACTTGCTGAAAATAATTGAAAATGTGAAATAAAATATGTCTTGAAATAGTATAGTGTTTAAATATTATGAATTGTATCCATTTTTGGACGCATCTTAACGATGTCTGCAGTGTAGAACAATAGAACCAAAAACTTTTTACTTACACAACAATAATAATAGAGATGAACCGATGCCGATTTGTTTCCGATGTTTTTGTTATTGCAGCTGTTTTTGTTTACACACTATTATTGTAATAAATTATAATCAAAACACGTTTGAATGAACATTTATTTTATATTGTACGATAAATAACGACAAAATATACAAAGTAATAAATAAATTAATAATAATAATAATAATAATAAAAAAAAGTCTATACAAAAATTTGACAAAGTTGGCTTAACATAAAATGTATTCGGTTTTAATTAAACTTGACGATACACAATACATTTCACGGGGTCAAAAAAATATACACAAAAAATCGATATTAATTAAAAAATTATATTAAATATATTATCACAGCTGAGAATATATAATTTATGTTATATATTTATATAAAATGAAGTATTTAACATGACTAGATCGCCTGGTTGAGTAGAAAATAAAGTCGGAAACCAATGCGTTTATTATAATAATTATAATATCAGTTGTAGGTAGGTATAATAATAATAATAATAATATTATGTTATTATTATTATTATTTTTTTTAATATTATAGTAAAATGTATGACAGTGTTGAAAAAAATTCGAGTTATTCTTTCAAAATATTGTTTAGAGATATTATTGTTATTATTTATTATTATTATACTGAAATTCGTATTTATGGGGGAAAAAAATATGTCGACAAAAATAACAAAAAACGAAGCACTGGAGTATACATCAAAGTTCAGTACATTTCAAGTATGCATCTGCACACATCTATGAACTTATTTATTATTATCGTTATCATTATCATTATCGCCATTGTTTCGATTTGCTAAACGGTGCGCTGAATAATAGATCACCACCAAGTTATAATGATGTGCATACGTTAGCGTATATAGAAATTTTGGAGTGAATATTATTATTATCTGTGTGGAATTCGAGTGATATTTTGAATTCCCATAATATTTTAAATTCCCAACGTGTAAGTGTATGACGGGAGGATTTTCTTTTTAGTTCGGAGCTCAAGGAAAACAAAAAAATCGTTTCCTCACTTCGCCACCAAGCTAGTCACATTATAATATTCCCTCAAGTGCACGACTGTATGCATACACAAACTCACGAGTTTGTATTACTTATCGTTATACATTAATATAACATGTTTTAATAATAATAATAATTCCTCAATATTATTATCTTCTTTGGATGAGACTATGACTCGTCGATCGGTCTGACGTCAATACCGACCATAATATACCGTGAGTCTTGCATAGATCATGAAATAAATTGCGATAGGGTGGTGATAACTTTTTTCAGTGTACCGGTTTAGCATAGATCGTATACGGTCAGTTATAGCGATGACAATAACGATAACGAAATAATAACACGGCCGGACTATAGAAGGTTTTACAATTGACACCTATACCTATAATTATTGTGATACGAATGTTATAATAATAGTATAATAGTATAATAGTGTGTGTACGCGAGAATTTTGACTAGAAATCCAACGGGAAAACTTAAAATTAACATTAAAATATTTATATTTCTAAACATAAAAAATAATTATTATTATAAGTTAATCGACCGAAATACAAAGACGTATAGGTATATTTTAATGTAATAATATAATGCGTTATAATGTTTTATATAGTATAATAATGGGAACGTAGAAAATACAATTTTGTATATATATATATTAAAAGGATCGTGTTGAAAAGATTTATTTGTAATTTTTGGTTTTGAGCGGCCTCTTCATTGACATTGCATAAACACTGAAACAAAATTACAAAAAAGGCAAATTATAGCAATTATATATAAACTCGTATTATTTATGTAGTTGCATTGCATATACATATAATTATTTATTAAGAAAACCTAATATATAGTGTACTTAATAATATTATATAATTATTACAGTGGTATTAAAACGACTTTTGAAAATAATTAAAAAAGCCGTGTTTCTCCAAATAGCTTTATCGCGTATCTCGAGCTTCAGAAGTGGTAAACCATGAAGTTTTTGCATAATAATCTATTTCAATTTGTTTAACTCGATTATAATGATAATGGAAAAATAAACGTCATTATCGTTTCGTTTTTGGTAAAATTGAATAGCTGTGTACGTTATTAGGGTATTGTCTGTACAGCGTGCGATTTCCTTTCGTAAAATAATATACAAAGTTGTCGCCTGCACATTACACAATACCAAAATTATAGGTATTTTGGCATTACACTCTTTGTTATACATACTACAGACGTCGAGTGTTGAATTTATTAAAAAATAAAGTGAAGTAATGTACGTGGATACTGCAGCGGCAAATGCCAAGAGGTAAAAAAAATTTAGTACCTACGGCGTTATTGAACGTTTTATAATATTATTATTGTATGTTTAACATAAACGGTGTTCGGGAAAATTATAAGTTCACACGAAAATGTACCCACCCACTACTACCCACTCCAACCACTAACCCTCTATTCCACAGAAGCGTGATCCACTTTCACGTCATGTACCTATTCGTTGAGTATTCTAACACGACATATTTGAATATAATTATAAATTATTTCACATTATTGAATGTGAGTATGGCCAGCTGTCAAATAAAATACGATTTGTACTAATTAATATTAAAATTTATTTTTTGAATGTAATTTATGGAGTTTGCGGTACAAGCACAGTAAAAACATATATTTGTTTATTTTTATTTTATAATGCTGAAAATAACAAATTAAAGTTTAGGTGTTTTATCATATTTTTTGGAAAAATTCACAATAGACAATTTATAACTCTAACATTTAGAAGAATGTTGATGATAAAAACGTTAGTTTATTTTTTTAAATATCAATATTTTTATTTGTTTACTTTTTTTTTTGTTTTGGAAATTAATTTGAAACTTAATACATTTTTCAGAATATAATTTTTGGGAGTGTACAAGCATAACTAAATCTTAAATTATTTATTATCTATTTAATTTTTAAATATTTTTTCATACGTTAAATAAAATATCGATTTTTCATTTATCGTTTGTGATTTCTTTCTCGTACACCAAGCAGTATTATATCTATATGATACAATTATTTCGATTCAACCGATATTATCGCAACGCAATAATTATTACTAAGTATATGCGTAATGTAGCAAGTCATCACGTATGACACATCGTATCATGTCCGACTGCTCTGACAAACAGTGCGAATGGACTTGATTTTAAACAATTTCACTTTTCACTAAGTACAAGTACACACAAATAGACTATTTAAATTTGAATTATATAGATGACATTACATATTATTGTATCATAACATATTATATGCGTGGTTGTCACGCGAGATTTACAACGGTTTTCACAGTAGGCAGTCGAGAAACCAATTGAACAAACGGCCGCGACTATTCATTTCAAAATAATATTGCCCTCGTCGTCTAATGAATCTTTCCGATAAATGACATCACATACGTCTCAAAGGAATTGCAGGCTAAATTTTTTTAATTTTCAGCTGTCTCGGATGACGTTCAATACCAGCAGCTTTTATCGAATATAATGATGGTAATTGACAATAACAAACCGTGACATAGTGCTCGCACAAATAATATTTTAATTGATTATGATATAATTTCAAACTTTGTTCATTGTATTTCATTGCAGTAATTTCCAAGTGATATTTTTTTCTCATTTTTTCATTTCTTTTCGTTTTATTAGGGTTGAGTAGGCACGCAATGTGCCTTCAAGAATAGGATCTAGATAAACGTCTTGGTGACTAGACAAGAGAAACATAATAGTGGTGGCTGCGGTGTTTGACGTCAATTTGTGAGCATTCTCACTCAAATTGTTGTACACCGTCGATCCCGTGCCGTCCATTGGTCAACTTGATCGCTCAAGTTACTTGATTCACATTATTAAAGTAATTGGCATACTACAGTATCCTGATTACAGTACTACGCGAACCGGAGAAAACATTATGGAAATCATCGAAAAGTGAGGTCGACCAGAAATCTATATTATTATTATATATTCCTAAACACCGCGGTAATATAATAATAATAATAACATTATATACGGACGTTATATTATTTAATATAATATATATATATGCATACAAAACAGTTCACGGCGATCGAATGCGATAACCGCAATATAGATATAATACCTAATGTATATATTTTGCAGGAGTGTTATATTATATAATATACCTATAAACAAAACGCGCGGTATGTACCTATTAATTTGCAGCATTATCATCACGGAGAGTTAGTCACGGGGTCGATGGCCAAAACACTAAGGTAGGTATAATATAACGATAACGATGTTATAATAATATAGTGGATAATAAATTATAATGATAATATGTGAACGGTTATGTACCGCGAGCATGGTAGGTAGGCAGATATGTACCTATAATAATAATAATAATTGCCAAAATGTGCGCGTCCGATTTTCGACGGTCCCAATTCACCACTTGAAGGGTGGGCCGGTCGTGCTTCCGCTCATCATCTGTTTTTAATCGTACCATAAAATCACATTTGCACCGATGAAAATTTATAGATTTACCGTAGGTACCTACCTATATTAACCCGTGTGTGTGTATGTGTGTGATAGGTGTAGAGAAGTTTAAAAAAGGTCTTTGTGGTAAGGCAAAAATGATCTCCAAAAATGCAGCCCACTCTGGTGCAAATAAAATGTTCACATTTTAAGCACCACCAAAAAAATCGGCAAGGTAGTGATAGTGTGACATTTTGTTTTTTCGTTGTCATCGTAAAACATGCTACTGAGTTTTAGTCAAATTAAATAAACGGTGTGTGACAAATGACTGCCGATGACAAGTGGGAAAGCTTTTGACCGTTTTGTGGAACGTTATAGAATGTAAAACGCAATGTTGATGGTGTTTTTTTACATAAATCGGATACCAATTTTTAATTAATTCATATAATGATTACTATTTGAGTTACGTTTGGCTGCAATCACATTTTTAGCAAAATATTTGTTGTTGTTTGCAAAATGATAAAACGACAAATTTAATGTTTGCAATATTTTATTTGAATTACTAATCTGATATTTACTAAAAATGGCAACATAATAGGTGAACGTGAACATTTTAACCTTAAAGCAGTGCATCTTAAAATTCAGAAAAAATATAATATATTATATACTAATTTAAGTAAATATATATATATATTTACGTACAATATATGACTGAAATAAAATTTAAACAAATATTCCAAAACGCATAGTGATTTTATGGTTATTTAATGAAACTTATTTGTGGTGGGATTTACTGTAAATGTGTAGGTAGTGAATAGTGATATAATATTATATTGATAGTATATTTTTACGATTTAGTGTTGACGATAAATCTTCACTGCTCACAGGTTTCCAATATGCATCAAATCAAATATTTTCACGACCATAGAATTTAGTCGGTTTATAGCGACAGTTTCTTGCAGCCTAGCGTTTTCATTTCAAAGTTTTCCGTCTTGGACAAATTTCATTAAAGCGCGAGATTGGTATTTATTTAGCTCAACACGCGGCGCATCGCCCGATATTTAATTTGCAAGTTCAACATTTTTGCTTAAAACCCCAAGCGATATCACCGCGCCCACACTCTTCTGTGACTGCAGCGGAGTACGGCAAATATTATTTTTTATTATTAAGACAGCTGTGCATCGCAAAATCAGAACACTGTAATAATATTGTAATGATATTATTTTTATTATATAATATTATGGCATAATGGCAGGCAAGCAGGCAGCCGTAAAGTCTATCACGGACGTACAATGAGAAAATAGTCTGCTGTGAGAGAGGTAAGAGGTCGGAATTTTATAGAAATTTAATGAAGCCCCATTTCTACGTGCGTACATTTCAGATGCCATATTCGTCATAATTATCATGCATTTAAAATTTCTAAACACTATCGAAACCGAATGGATTCTGCGCTGAACTAAAATTTCTTTCGTCGTGTGTAAAACCGATACAAAAATAGTAATCGTCTGAACGTCTAATTTTGAAATGTGTTTTGTATACCTATTACTGAAGTTTTTATAACCTTCGCAAGTTGTCCTACGCATTCAGAAAATTCAATTTGAAATTGAACGAAAATTCTACGTAACTTCAGAAACACAATTGTCGTATTGTCGGTGCTTTGGCACATCGAATTTCTTCGATAAGACTTTGAAAAACAATATCGATGAAATTCGTCACACGTCCACAGCTATTATAATGTCAACTACGCGATACACCGTATATATTATTCTTATAATGACGAGTTCCAAAAACAATATAATATAATGTCGAAAGTTTTCGCCGATCACCTATACTCACTGAACGTAGTCTCATAAATAATAGTACCCAATAATAGTGGCATATGGTAATAAATAAAATTATGATATTATCTATTAGTGTTATTTTACTCTGGAACACCGCGATTGTATGGTGGTGTTTACGTCTGCTCAGGAATGTGTTATCGTCGATATTCCTATTTAGTCTCTTTTTTATTTTAGGTGTATGGTATTATTATTATAATAATAATTATACTACTCTGCGGCGAGTCGTCGTAGTAGTTGGTCGTCGTCTCGGTCTCAGTCTCTGTATCCGTATCCGTCGTCTTCGAACGAAACATAAACATTGACCTGGTTGTTGGTGCCGAGCCGCGGGTTCTCGCGCGAGTGACGGTACCGAGATAACATCGTCCGGCTGGAGCACAAACGCGCGCATCGCATCATCGTTATCGGTCGGGCGCATCGCTCGTGCCAAACGCCCGTGAAAACGACAGGTGCGGCCCGCCGGCTCGGTCGGATACCATAATAATATTAATATTATAATTCCAGTATAATATTATTTTATCGTCATCGTCATTATAATGATAATAATGTATGACACATGTATATTATATGTTTTCATAGTAATCGTATGTAGGTATATATATACAGAGTGTTTTCCCTCGTACACCATGTACCCGCAAATTGTACCGATTGTTAATGTTATCACAGCACACAATATTATGCGCTCGCCGACAAATAAAAGTATAATAATATAATATAAGACGCATTTCAGATTTCAGATTTTTCTCTCGAGCTTCCGCAAATTACTTTAATTGGTTTAATATTTAAAAAAAAAAATTAGGACAACCAAATATGCTATAAAGGCCGATAAGTAGAGATTATTTTTTAGGCACAAATCAATATTATATTTGTCAATACTGTCTTATTATAAAGAAGTGAAAAATCAAAGAAATTCTCAATAATATGTTTAAACTTTTAAAGTAAGACTATGTTGTATTTTAAGAAGACTAACTCATAATTACATATGTTTTGTTCGTTGTTTTAATGCTAGATAACTGAATATAGATAATTAAAATAAATGTCGAAAAATAGTATATTTTAAATTAATATGGTAATAATTTTTTAATTTGTGTTTTTTTTTCTTGGTGCGAATAACGAACAACGTTCATATCGTAGCTGTTTGATTACAGTCAGTCTATTGCGAAATCGTTAAAAAAAAAATGTACCTATATGAAAATGGTCTTCGACGTTCAAAATCTGCAGTGGCGTGGCATCCTGTATATCGTATTTAGGTGTATATGAAAAGGATTATCATACTTAAGATTTCATTTCGTTGTTTTTCGTATCTTGCTAAATGGACTACGCTCAGAAGGATCAAACGCCGCCCGCGACACGATTACGATCTGTCGGGCCACACTCTCTACGCGCGTCATCGCGATGCACGTACATAAATAATGCATACTTGCATATTATTATCATAATGTATAATATATTAGATAGATACGTCGTCGCGCGCCAACCTGATTACTATCCTCCGGTCACTATAATAATAATATTATTCCTACAAAATAATAATAATAATATGATAAACAATGCGGTACTGGTCAGTCGGTCAGAGGTGTGTATAAAAAAAAAAAACCACGTCCATTTTTAATTCTTTGTACCTCGATATTACTATAATAATTATTCAAATTATTGTAATAATTTTTACAACGTTCACATAGCTTACACGCACGCTATAAGTATTAAATCTATATTTAAAATATAATAACAATATCATCAAAGTGCACTGCGCACACACGCACATCTAATATTACTCCAATAATAATAATATCAACGACAATAATAATACCGGTGAGATTAACGGAACAATGCGCTTTTTGTCCAGTTTCCAGTAGATTTAATACGGTGCGCGGCCGAGGTGTACCGTACAAAAGCTGAATTCGGGTCGAGCGATTCCCATTGTTGGCGAGAAAATCGGCGGCGGCTGTGGTGGTATCCTTGGCACGTCCCTTTTCAGCCTTTTTAATATAATATATAATATCCCTTTGACGATGGAAAATAAAATAAAAACAAGATGAAAAATAAAATTCTGAAAAAAAACCTATTACATACTACGTTTTAGAAGTTTGCACGCAAACAACTTTTATAAGTGGAACGCGACGGCTAATACGTCGCGCTGTTCGCGTCCTTCGAAGATTGCGCGCAAACGATTCGGAAATGCGTACTTATAAAAAAAAAAAGAAAAAAAGAAAGCATTTTTGTCCTTTGACCGGACGTCATCCATGGCAGATCGGGCAAAACCGATAACCGCGTCGTCGGCGCGTAATCTAATAAATGTTGCGACGGAATTCGAAGTCCTTCGCGCGTTCGTATTTGTCCCCGTCGTCACTGGATGCTAATAAAATCTGTTTGATCGCCGAACCATGACCGACACGAAAGCGATGCCTTTAAATGTTCGTTAGGAAACAGCTAGTGATTTTATTGCCAAAGTACTAGAACCTATACTCGTATATTGTATTATTAAAGTTTTTGCGAAAAATTCCGATACGACTGTGAATCGTATAACTTGTATATATTCTGAGTTACACGGATCGGAATAGATAAAAAGTCTTCTGGCATTTTAATTTAATTCTCAATTAAAATATTTTCGACGAATCTGTTTTTTTTTTGTCGTGGATACCAAACTATATACTTATTTATTTACTTTTTTTTTATTATATTAAAATCCATTAAGGATTTATCGGATTGTACTTTGACGGAAATTTTATTCGGGTGCATTATTGTGCCCAGCTCTTGTCCATTGGGACGTTAAGCCGATTTTACAAGCGTTAACGGAACTATATACGTGAAAGAAAGGCATGTGTCCCCGACCGGTGTATATATATATATATATCGCTAAATCGATACCGATAGTTTTTTTTACATTTTAAGTCCCTTGTTGGGACAGTATTTTTATAGGTATTTTTTTTCTATAAAAAAACTAAACTTTGTCAACTTTTATACACCCCTTATAGTGGCATGTAATAAAATAAAATATACAAGTTTGGTCAACCGTTTAAAAAATTGTTTTCATTCGTTGGATGCCAATTCCTGGCAATCGATCAGAGGGTACGGCGTGGACATCAATTGTATTTCGTCGAATATAATATACAAGAATATTATCATTGAAATATTATCGAATCTTAAGTCAGACCATCTAGTAAAAATACTTTTAGAACTTAATTCATCTATTTTATTTCCAATCATGAATCATATATTATAGATTTGAATACTGATAATATCTGATTACATTTTAATTTATTAATCATAAAATCTACTGTCTGATATACGTATAGTTATTAAAATTCATTAAAATAAATTGAATTTTATTAGTAGGTACTTATATTGTACCTCTGCATTATAGGTTTTTATTCACTGCATTTGTATACGCCATATAATTAGATAAGGTTTTTATTTTGTTTTTTATTATATCATTCAAATAGTGTAAAAATAGTTCATATTAATTTTTAAAGAAAACTAGTTTTAGATTAATAATTTTTACTAAGTATAATATAGGCACCTAATATTGAAATATATATTTTATACGAGTTAAATCAATGAAATGTAAATATTTATTTAATATTATTATTTGGTAAAAAGTTTCATTAAAACTACCTAATGAAATGGTAATTGTTTTTAAAATAAATTATAGCAATATACTTTATTTAAGATTTACAATTCAATCATAATCTACGTAGGATTATATTAAATAAGTTTTTATATATAAAAAAAAGAAATAATAACCTATTTTACGTGTAATGAAAGTGTAGACTAGATAGGTATATATATATATATTTAATATATAATTAATAATATATATAATAGTATCACGGTATATGTATTACATTCGAAAACTGGTATGAATTATTAGAAAAACGAATACGAATTATTTGTATTTTTACTAAAACATATTTCCACACGAATACAAATATTAAATTAAATGTTGTATAATAATTACGTTGATATTTTCTATTGGAAATCTACGAAAAAATATTTCATCAACATAACATTAGTATGTTATTTGACACCAAACTGAAAAGTACTGGTAATATAGCTACTGCAATGTTAGAAATTAACGTTCAGTTTGCTCAAACTGTTTTGTGTAACGCACAAATGCAAGTCTCCCATTGCTTAGTCGTATCAGAGGGTTAATTATTGAATGGGCTAAGGTGTCGAGATTGGGTTTCTCTTTACACACACACACAAGCACACACATTCTTGTGTGGGGTGAATACGAGTACACGAGAGAGGCAGATGGGAAGCATTGTCGAGCAGATGTTACGTATTAGGGCGAAAAGACGCCAAAACTGAGGGTACGTTTTAATTTTGGAGGTAAAAAACATATAACAATAACGAGAGTAGTATATATAAACACCGTTTAAAAGGGAGAAAAAAAACGAAAAATGATATTTTGCAAGGATTTACACGTTTCAAACACGAGCTAATGAAATCTTCGTAAATAAAAGAAAAAATGGGTCCGATGTTGTAGTATACAAATGTAATGATGTAGAAAAAATGAACAGAAATAATAGGATTTGTGGCATTTTGTATTTTACAGTTTTTTTTTTTTTTATTCTAAATGATCTCCCGAGGCAAAAAATAAACTAGTTATTCTGGATAGTAAGACGCTATTTCTGTATTTTAAATGCATAGTTATTATTATTAAACTTTACAACTGGTTTACAAGTTTCAAATTAAAAAATACTTTATAGATAATAAAAGAGTTTGTATTTATTATTATTTTTTTTTTATTATTCCGTTGGAAATCCGATTTAAACATTGTAAAATTGCATTTAACATCTTTTTAGTGACTGAGGCAAAAAAAGTAAACAAACGACGATGTCAAGAGGTCCCAAACAGTTGAAGTTAACATCCATTCACACGTTAAGTATATACATAAAGTGTACCTAATGAAAAAAAAATGATATAAAGGGCTTTTTTCTTCACAAAGGTAGATAAACGTTTCGCCGGAGGGTGTCAAATAGCAAAGGGACCTTTTAGAGTGGTAAATGCAAATTAATGAAAATTATAACTTTTTATAAAAAGGATCTTAATATAAAGGCATTTTTAGATAGAATAGCCACTAATTTAATATCTATCCATATGTTTTACACAACATTATAACTACAATTGTTTAAACTTTAACATAACGAACTAATCGGAATATTAACGTTGACTATTTTATGTGCATTAATTTATTATTTTTTCCTATTTTCATAACGTATAATTGTGCATTGTACAAGTGTAAATGACAATTAATTATATTTTACTGTCGTTACGACAAGTTCTACTTCTATAACTGATAAATCTTTGCACGCAAGTGTTTCAAGTGACAGAATATTATAAATACCTACTTATTATTTAATGAATATAAATGTAACGCCTCAAGTAATTTTTTGTATATTATTATTAAATAATTTCTGATAGGTATGCTCGTCAAAAAAAAAACCTTTTATTCAACAATAAAATGAAATCAGGTTTAATCAGGAGTGAACATAATATGAAAAACATTTTGGTGTTGTGCATAAGTATTACTAAAATTATTATTATACACTATTATGATGATGATAATCTATTCTGTCAACTAGCTTATGTACGTGTCTTATTTACGTTAGTCCTCCATCTCTAGCAAAGAACATGAGGTACTTAATGAGAATCGTTCAGACGAAACGTGATTACCTGTGGGTACAAAATTCGGGATTATCCCTGAGGCGAGAATTCCGAGTTTTAGATTCTAAGCGGAGCGATTGGTGTGATGATGAATATTATTTTTTGTCTTGAGATACATTTTATAGTAGAAAATTCTTTGATCTCAAACTGAGAATAACCGCTTGATCAAATTTTATTAGACTGGCAATTTGAGGATAGTTATGGTATGTTATTTAATTATATTATCGCAGTACGTTTTTCAATAATCGAGGAAGAGATATTGTAATTAAAAAAATAATTAATATAAATATAAATTAATTTTAACTCAAAATTAAATTTTGATATTTTGTAGTAATTTAAAAACAAATAACCGTAAATACTTGAAATGTTCATCGAATATTTATATTTAAATTTTCTAAACCTATAGAACACAATTTACAAAATATTTTGGATCTTTTTAAGACATTTAACATGTTTGAATTTTTTACTGTATAATTTTGATAAACATTTTTGTGCTTGGTAAAAATATTTGATAATTTAATGGAAGAGGTTCCTCATAAGTTGTTCTTACTGAAATTAAAAACAAATTCGAGTGTAAATCCGCATTAATTTTTCACGAACGAATGTAGTTAACGAATGTCTTAAAAATCATGAATTATAGTGTCGTTAAAAATTCATAGATTTTTTAATTATTATACCTTGGAAATTTAAGACAAGATTCCTTATAAGTTTTTATTATGGAAATTTTACTAAAAAACAAAGTTTAGCATAATGCACAGCTACCTATTTTTTTATGT
Source organism: Diuraphis noxia (assembly GCF_037042655.1). Classification (NCBI taxonomy): domain Eukaryota; kingdom Metazoa; phylum Arthropoda; class Insecta; order Hemiptera; family Aphididae; genus Diuraphis; species Diuraphis noxia. The sequence goes on from NW_028301713.1 coordinate 76,346,505, forward strand.
TGGTTTAAATTAAGACAATATTTGATATTCAAAGTAAAATAATGGTTTTTCTTAAACCGTTATTATCATTTTTATAACTAAAATATATTAACTGTAAAACTTAAAACATCCCACAATTATTTAAATTATTTTTTCTGTGCTCAATGAAATTTCCATTCTTAATACTAATTTTGCACTATTTATAGACATTCTAAATTTATAATTTTTTAATTAAACTTTTAAGATTTCTTAGAAGTTCGTAATTTTTTGTTACTGGATCAAAATGCTTGAAAGTGTAATACAAATTTTGTCATAATTCATTATTACAACAAACTCAAAATTTCGAAGTATACGATTTTGTTTTAATAAACAATTTATGGTAATTTATATTTTTTCTTAATTTTATGTTATAAAAATACATTTATATAGGTATATGAAGAAACTAAAATTACTTAAAACAATAATTTTTTTTGAAATATTACCTTTTGGAAAATCACGCCCAAAGATGCTGTGAAGAATCCACGTACGCTGGAGACAAGTAATACTTGCTTGACTGTACTGAAGCAGTCCTTGGTTGTTGGCTGCCGAATGAATAGGACGTCCTCAATGGTGTCGCATAGATATTTACACCGTTTCTGGACCGGGACATTAAGCTTTGACACTTTCTGACATCTGGCATAGCGAACTTTAGTTTTTCCCAGAACATTCGATCTCCCCAATTCACTTGTATGGAATTTTTCATGTAAACTCTAAGTTCTGGATCGACGTCTTTCGGCTGAATTTCACCAAGTGCAACAACAATTAGCCGTCCCTTTTTGTCTTTAAGACCCTCGTGCAATGCTGATTTGAATTCAAATCGACACCATTCAGATTCCACAAAATTTTTGGAAACAACCAGGATTGTTCTTTTTGATGACTCGATAGCTTCTACGATAGTATCAGCCACAAATGAGCTAACATTAAAATCTCGATAGTGTAGGCCTACCCTGTATCTTGGGTTGCCCTGTTCCAGCCCGGGGGCTAGCATCTGAGCAACGAAACCGTCATCTTTCAGACTGTATGTGACGTACGCATCGAACATCCTGTCATCTTCGAATGGTACGGTTTTATGACATATTCTGAATCCGCATTTATAGTACACCCAAGCGCGACACTCTTCTCTGTACACGACTACAAGGTACAAGATTAGCACCAGAGCTAAAATTATACACACAGCCGTTAATGCAGTTGGCAATACGTCCCTGACGATACGGTTTTCTACGATAGAACCAAAAAATGAACTACATTCAGTGGCATTTTGGTTCCGAATACTTACGTCCCTGTTGCCATCGGAATGGCACGTGACGGCGGCCGAGTCTGCGACCTTGTCACCGGACGCCATAATGTACCGTCGAAATGACTGAACGAACTCACAGTCACACGACCAAGGGTTGTTGGATAGGTACAGCTCGACCAGGCGCAAGTTGGTAGACAATATCCACGAGTCATAATCGTACAGTCTGTTGTGGTCGAGTCGCAGCACCTGCAGGCTCTTTAATGGTTCAAACGTCATGTTGCTGATGTAGCTAATGGAATTGTGCTGTAGGTACAGTTCTCGGAGGTTCTCCACGGTGTTGAACTCAGATCCGTCAAACCTTTCGATCTGATTGTCCTCCAAGTGCAGTACGGCTAGGCGCTTAAGTCCTGTAAACGTATCGTTGCGCACCGACCTGATCCCTGAATTGTTTGCGAACAGGATACGCAGGTTCTTGCGGCCCAGAAGCGCATGGCTGGACAGGTGGGTGAACAGATTTCCGTCCAGGTAGACCTCGGTAGCGTCCATAGGAATTTTGGCTGGAAGCTGGGTGTAGTTGGACGAGTAACAGTCAACTATATTGGAAGACCAAGGCTGATCGTGGTAGCACGTGCAGTTTGCTGGGCATGTCATTTCGCAGTCACACGCGTCAAACTCACAGCACTGGCACACGGCAAAACAGTGCGTCTTGTAAGTGCACACAAATTGCGCTGGGTTGATTTCGGACAGTGGCACGTACTTGTTCTCCCGGTTGTATAGTAGCTTACAATAAATTGACGGTATATCCATCACCTTTGGGTATTGACGTAACCCATCCAGTAAGTTGATACGTTGCAGCCACTCCATTTTACAGTCACATTGAAACGGGTTGCCGCTGATGTAAAACTCTGGTAGTGGTTTGTCTGAATGGACTGGTGCCAGCCGCAGCGCGTTGATATCCAACTGGCCAATCTGATTTGCGTACATGTCGGCCCGGGTGATGTTGGTCTTCCGCAAGAAAGTCCCCGTCTCTACAGTCATGATCTGATTGTCGTTCATAAGTAGTATCTCCACACTATCGGGTATTGAAGCTGGGCTGATGTACGTCAGGTAGTTGTACCTCACGTCCAGCTGACGGATTTTTATGGTGACATTGTTTTTATTGGACAACTCGGTCAGATAGTTTTTGTGCATGGCAAGCCATTCCAGACGTTCCGGTAACATCCCGTAATCAAAATCGTTTAGCACGTTATCAGATACGTTTAGCCACCTTAGACTGGACACGTTTCGAACAATATGTTCTATCGTTGATAGTCGATTACCATCCAGCCTGATCGCTTCTATGTTTGAAATGTTCTGAAACGCGCCTGGCGCCACAAAGTCGATCTGATTGTGTGCAACGCTTAATATTTGTAGTGAAATCAAATTCTCAAATAGGTTAGATGTTATATTGCGAAGCCGATTTCCCATCAATCTCAGACCATTTAAATTTGACATACCAAAAAACGAATCTGGGTCTATGGAATCGATTTTATTCTCTCCCAGGTCAACATTTTTCAGCATTCTCATTTCTCTCAAAGCCAATGGAATTGTTTTTAAAAGGTTCCCACTGAGGTTTAATTCCCGTAGTGTGGTGCAATTTTTAAAGCAGTCTTCGTGTACGTCTGTTAGTTTATTTCCATCTAACGAAAGCAGAGTGAGTGCATAGAGGCCGTTCAGAGCCAATGGACTGACATCGACAATTTTATTGTTCGACAGCACTAACGTGTCGAGGTTCCGAAGCGGTATAAATGCATCGCTTGGTATCGAATCGATTAAGTTACCTCCTAAATTTAGTATCTGTAGCGTATACAGATCGTGAAATATCGTCGGGTCGAGCTTGGATATTTTGTTATTCGACAAGTTCAACGTGACCAGTCTAATTAGACCCGTGAACGTGCTGGCGTCTATCCAAGTGCTGGTGAGAAGATTCGATGAAAGGTCTAGCGAAGTCAACTGGTACAGGTTGACAAACAGACCTGGAGACAGTGCACTGATTGAGTTATCTTGCAAATAGATTTGCTTAATACTATCGGCCACGTCCTTGAACATGTCGATGGGCAACGAGATGATGTTGTTGCAAGATATGTCAAGAATCTCTAAGCCTGTGAGCCCGCCAAGTGGCCTATCGTTGACCACTGATATCTCGTTACCAGTGAGCCGCAGCTCAGTGAGCCGCCGCAACGAGCTGAAACCGTTGGACGGCATTGCGGCAATTCGGTTCCACGATACGTCAATGAACTGGATATCCAGTGGACACTGACTGGACGTAGGCTTCCTCAGGTACGGGTTTGCGTCGTACACTTCATCGCGACCGCTGATCAACGGCTGCGGCGGCGGCGGCGGAGCGCGCTCTCCGAATCCCAAGTCAGCAACGTCCTGTATACGGTTCCTGCTCAGGTTTAAAATAACCAGGTTAGGTAGCTGACAAAATGCGTTCTCGGGCAGCGCGACTATGTTGTTGGTGCTCAGATCCAACCGTTCCAGGCGGGCAGCGTGCGCGAAACTACCGGCCGCTATTTCGACGGTCATGTCGCTGTCCGGCCAATCGGACATGCCTGTTCTGACGGTCAGGTTTCGGAGGTCCGTGAGCCCGGCAAGTGTGGCGGCCGGCCACCGAGCCAGCTTGCACGCGTCCAGCTCGAGCTCACGGAGCCGCACGAGGTGTGCAAAACTCTGGTTCTCCATCGAGCTGCGGGCCGTGACTGCGGGATCACACGATATGAGCAACGAGACGGTGTGCTCGGACGGGATGGCCGAGAAGTTTGTGGTGTCCATCTCACTGTTGATGGTCCGGAGTGTGCACGTCAGCAGCACTTCGTCGACGTGACCGTCGCGGACCTTCCACGCACAGTCCTCCGGCGCGTCATAGTTGAACTGCGGACCGGACGACGCGTTGCTGTGATGATATTGGCCGCACACCGAGTGCCACATCGGTACGAGTATAAGAATAGCGAATAGCACGCACATACTCGCGGTGTCAGCGGGGCGGAAGCGGTGGTCACTCGTCGACCGAAAGCATACGCTAGAAAACGGTCGGTGCGGCGCCGACGAACATCACAAAAACCACGGGAGGGTTGACAAAAAAAATTACTAATATATTAACACTTAACCGCCGCGAGCGAGGGTGTCGAGATAAAAAATAATATCGAAAACGCGCAGAAAATAAATTGTATCGCGCGCGCGATATGACAGTTAGTAATGGTGTGTTACGATAAATTTTTTACCGAGTACTAAGCAGTGTCAGGGTATCGGCGATCCGACGGCGAAATCGTTATTTTTGTTGTTATCACTTTTATTATAATTATTAATATTAAATGTCGGTTTCGATAACGACGACGACGGCTGCTGCGACGGTAGCAGTGACGAGGACGCCGTGTACATGGCGCGACGGCGACGAACTGTTCGGTGCGGTGCGCGAACGCTGACTAACCGTGTCGGGCGGTACATGCTCGTTTACGACTGCCGTCGAGCTGGTGTGGTGCCCGCGCGCACTACACTAGCGCGCGCGCCAACGACGCCGTTTTATTCCCCGCGGAGACCGACGACGACCGGGCTCGACAGTGGCGCGACCGTCGACTCGAACCACCAGAAAACGTTTTCCTTTTTTCTCCTGTCTTTAAATATATTTTTTTTTCGTCCTTTCCCCCCCCCCCTCAACCACCGCGCGTCATCCTGTCGCCGCCGCCGTTTTGCAACCCCCCACAAACAGCTGCATACGAACACACACGCGCGCACGCACTGCACCGCAGTACCGCACACAGCATACCTACCCGTGTTATTGTGTACGAGAGACACGCGCACACACGGCCGCAACAACGAGTCGTGCGAGTCCCCTCGATTTTATGACAAAATCAAAAACGTAAAACAAATAATATTAGGTTTTTTTTTTACTAATTTATTATTTTTTATTTTGTTTCGCCCGGTGCCTATCAGCACAAGCGATCGCCGCATGTTTTATCGTTTGTCATAATACTTCATATTATTATATTATTATCGTCGCTGCTTGCGTTTTATAATATCGTGTAGTACCTATTTTATACGTCGTGCCGCAGTGCCATGCGTAACGTGATTAAACGAGTGGAACGCACGCACCGCGATCGTTGCCGTGTGCACATATTATAATATTAATAATATTATTATTATTATTATTATTATTGTAAGGTTTACAGAGGTAGTCACCGAGCTAAGTACAAGGGAGAGAGAATGGAGGGTTTACAAGAGAGCACTCGTGCCGCCGAGTGCGTTAAAATATTATATATAGGTACCTATCTAGGTAGTTAATATTTTCGTTTATATACCGTTTCGAGTTTACTTCTGTCGAGGGCCGTCGCTATTACCCGAATTGGCGCCGTAATAAATACATAATAATAATAATAATATTACTGTGTGTGTGTGGGTTCTCTCGTTAAAAAAACGAAAAATATAAAACTCTGTACGATTCGATCCCGACGAATGTAGGTAAGGTATACTATTATACCATAGTGTTGCCCTACGGCGTCGGCGGTTTGTTTCGCTGCAAATAGGGCGGAAATGAATCTCGTGAAATTCGTTATTGTGCATATAGCCGCAGCCTTTGGGTCTTCGACTATCCTTCCGACTTCTCCTGAGAAGTTTGTATATTTTTATATTTTTTAAGCTGCATCACAGACGGCTTTGTGTATACCAGTAAAACATCATCGAATATAATATAATATTTATTGACATACCTACTGCTGCGAGACTTTTGTCGGTTTACATTAGTATTATGCGAATGGAACGAATGGATGACAATGGAAAATTAAATATTGCTATTTTTTTATCTTTAAAAATAAAATTACACAGTGTTCTGTGAAAAAAAAATCATTTGCAGAAAATTGTAGAGTTCTATGTGTTAAAAAAAATTATTAAAGTGTGAATTCTAAAACTGTAATATTTTATTTAAATATTAATAAAATACAAATAGTACATGACAGCATACCGAGTGTATTAATTAAATGTCACAAATGAAACCCACAAATATTAATCATGTTTATTTTTATTTTTATCGAGGCGGTCTATTTTAATTAAACTAGCAAACATTGAATTATTAAGAATACTTCTACAAAATACTATACAGTGTACGATGATAAAAATGATTTCCGGTTATAACTGAATTTATATTAATTTTTTCAAATACATTCTAGCTATTTGTACATACAAATATTTAATTTAGCGATAAAAAATGTTGAGAAAGAACCAATTTTCTAGATAATCATTATTATTACATAAACTACCTATATTATCAATGGTGATTATTTTTATTCATAATTGTAATTCAAATATTGTAGATATTATATATAATAGTCTCTTGGACATATTATATTTTACAATTAATGTATTCGGTGTGGCACCAATAATTATATAAACTTCGTTTATTGGTCCATACGAATAATAAATTAATATTCGTAGAAGGTAGTCAATAAAATATAATAATAATAATAAATTACGACGATAAACGAAACATCCTGTAGTATCACGATATAGTTTATAAAATATAATCAAAATATAGATAACACACATTATAGGATCATAATTTAAAACAGTTATTATGGCCTACGGCAGCAGATAATGTAGTGTCCATGTCGCATAATTATAACGAGAAAATTGAAACATTAAATTAATATATTATTATTATCCTGTTTTCTCGATTTACAATAATTATTTCAATTTACAATATGACCAGAATGGTGTATGGAATGATAGGTACCTAATGATAATAAATATTTTACTGTAGAGGCGTACTACCATAATAGGAGCACGATCGTGGTTTTTGGTTCAATAATAGCCGACGACCGCGGGCAAGTGATCTGTAGTATTATAATAATATTGGTGGTTGGTATTTTGGTGGAGCTCACTGGAGAAGTTGTACACGTCCGTACACAACAGCGACCGAAACGATTGGAATTTGGCGGGGCGCCATCGAATGCGAAAGCCAACTACTATTATTTTCGACACGGATCGGCAAATAGGGGTACATCACATAATCATATACCTATATACAGTATAGTACATCGAACAGAAGGGTAGGTTAACTACTATATTGTCGAAAACGGTTTTAGTTTATTTTTTATTCCTTTTTTCCCCGCTAAACGTTTTTTTTTTCAACTGAACGAACGTGCGCTTATTACGAACAATATTAATTTAATAATACATTAAACGGGTTAACAATAACATTACGTCCGGGTAAAATATTTACACAGTAACGCAGATAATAACGAAAACGGTCGTTAGTTTTACTAGCAAGTCGTTCGTTGAAAATCTCTGAAAGTGATAATTATTATATCACAACACTACTCTTATACACATAGGTAATATTATTTACTGGCTGGAGTCATGCTACCTATTACGATGATATTTGTGCTTGTTTTGGAAGGTGTAGCAGGTGACACTGCTGTACCCTGTGGAGCGATGTGTTGGGGGAGTAAAAATTCCACTCGTGCTCATTTATGTCGATCAGTATAATATACTATATATTGGTATACAATGTGACGACAAACACCACAATAATATATTATATCGACGTATTATACATTTGATAAACCTATTGCATGCTGCACTTTAACGCTCGTTAACATAATATTGAGTATTCGCAAGATTTTTTCAATGATATGAATCCTACATAAAATATACTACCAAACAGGAACGCAATCTCTAAGACTGTATGTAGGTGGATGATTACATGTGTCTGACCCATTACAATATAAGACCCATATCAAGATGAAGATGATTTTTGACAAAAATCCATAACTATATACATTATAATATCATACTTATAATTTTGAGCAAATTTTATGCTTACCTAGTAAATTTCCTATTTTCTTTTTGTATTATTTTATCTTGCAATATGGGACGAACCTTTAATAACATAAATATGAACAGTAATCATTTGCATTTCATTAATGTTTATTGTATAATATTATTTAAAAAAACATACTGATACCATTAGTATCTACGATGTTTATGTATACGAAATGATACATACAAAATAATTAATCTTAAGATTCCAAATGTATAGTTTTATATTTATCGGAATCGCACACATCTGATTTAGATGATCTAAACCAATAAAAAAAAAAATAAAAAAAATAACCTATAAGTAGATATGATGGGTGTAGACTAGGTAATAGTACAATTTCAGATATACGTTTAGACCAAAGAGTAATATTACGTGACATTTCACTCCCTATAATTAAAATTATATAAATATAAATTATAATATTATTTCGTATTATCCTATTTCATGGTCGTATTTACGATTTTGGAAATTTTTAATTAGATATTATGAGTTATAACCCAAAATCATATTTCATGTTTTTGTAATTAGCTTATAATAATTAATAATATATATGTATAATATAATAGCACGTGTATGTATATAATGTTATTAAAATTTTGGTAGTTGGTCGGCAATATGCAAGTGATTGAACTGACATATACTAATTTAAAGTATACAAATATTTGTTATGTTAATTATTGATAAATCATCAATTTTTTGATTGTTGGATAATTTGGGGTGCCTGCCTCCACGATGGACATATTTACGTACATCGTACCCAATCATCTTTTGATTTTGGGTCAGAATACCGACAACGTGCAACGTTCACAAATTAAATATCACTTGCATATTACGAGCACATTAAAGATTAAACAAAAATGTACATGTCAGCAAAAATAATCCAATGGTAAATATTAGTTGATATTTATATAATATTATGCTTTAGTTTTACGCTAAGAACACATTATACAGTACGTGTGGTATAGGTACGTGATTTTCAGTAACCTAACCATTAAGTACCCGTGTATACAATGTAAATACAATAAATTCTAATTGCTAAGTAACGGTACTAGAGACATATAAAATTGTTTACTTCTACAAAGAAACTGTGAATTATAAAGGTGACTTTTGTGCATTCTCCCTTGACGAGCCGCCTGGTGAGTAATTTTCTCCAAATAATGGGAGGCTCGTATAGTGATTAAGGCTAAAGGAGATTAAAATACTAGTTTTTTCATCGCAAAATATCATCATAATATTATAATACCTGTAATTTTGCTGTATTTTTGGGCCATCACTTCTTGTATATTATGTTAATTATATTAAATTACTGTATTATTGTTGTGTGCTGTACTAATTAAGGAATTTTTATTCCGTAAATTAATAAACAAATAATATAGATACATTGAAGACATTTTCCATATAAACGCTGTTTATCAAGATCACAGTGAAAATAAAAATGAAAAAACGGTGAAATTAATAATCAGATAACGGAGATGAACGACAATAGAACGGTCGAGGTGGCCGTTTCATAATATTAGACGATAGAAACGTTTATGTAGACGATTAGACGATAATAAAATATTATGGTCAGTAGTCGCATTGAATGTGTGTAGTTTGCCCGGATGTAGTGTGTTTAGAACCTCTCTGGATTTGTCACAGCTGGATTACAGTGAGAACTTTCCCTACACGTACATCAGTGAATTCCACAAAGGAGCGCTTATAAAATAGAAGTCTTTGTTTTCCATCGTTCGCCAACAAAATTGGTAAGTTCAACTGGTACTATCAACGTAACCATTGGATACGGTGCACACGTGGTAACGGGTAGGTAACCGAAATATTTTCCATATTTTCCATTCTCAAAGTCAATCAATAGGCGTGTTTTGGTGGAGTAAACTGTTCAATAAATAAGTTTATGGTTATAGAATACGGTTAGAAAACGTTTACTAGAACGCCAAAACAATAATTGCTTGAACATGTTTACTGAAATATTTGATAACACTTATCATAGAAATACCGGGCATACAAAAATACAAAATACAAATTTCTAAAATCAAGTTCAAGTATAATAATCTATACTTGTGTATAAGTTTTTATTTTTTACTAGTGTAAAGAAATTTGTACAATACTTTATTTTGTGAGCATGAGTTTTTCACGGAAGAAGTTGTCCCTGATTTTAATGATGATGAACGACATTGTAGAGTCTGATGATATTGTTACTAGCAATATAGTAATAACGAAACCTAAATGTAATTTTAAAAAATTAACTTTATTAAGTACAGTAATTCGGAATGAGCATTTTCGTCCAAAAGCTGATATTGAAGACAGGAAAATACGGTTAAGAATGGTACCATTAAAATAATAGTTGTGATGAATAGGCAGTGTCGGTCAAATGATTTTGTCATGTGAGGGGATATGGCTGATATTTTAACATCTACTATTATAAATATTATATCAAACCATTATTTTGACTACTTATCGTGTATACTCTCAAAAAAAAAAACAAATCATTGGAAAATTAGTACATTTGTCGCTCCGCTCAGAATCTTAAAAGGTCAAACCCCCAATGTTAGACGCCACTGTGAATAGGAGATGGACTGTCTTGAAAAATTCATAAAATTAAATTTGTTTAATTAAGGCAAAGACCAATACCGTGCCCACTGTGCCCAGCTTGAAAAAATATATTGTAGTTTATAAAATTGTTTTTCATTTTATGAAATTATTTTGATTGCCTTTTGAGAGGTTAGGTTTAAGGAGGAGAGGTTTAAGATCATTTATATTTTTGGGTAGGGGCCCCATTTTATATTTAACTTAAGGGCCTCCAAGTGTCTAGTTGCACCGCTGAGTGTAGGTTATAATTTAAGGTATTAAGCACTACCTATCTATATCATTAATCTTATGATTATTATACTCGGAAAATAAATAACTTACCTTTGTCCAAAAGTTTGCAATAAACTTCCCTGTTTTTTATTTGTATGCATTCCTGTTCGTCTCTGATAAAATCAATGAAATCGTAATTAGTACTTTCCATAATTAAAATTATTAAAATGTACTAGTGTATTATATAGGCAAATCTACTATTGGTTTTAATTATGTAAAATTACTTAAAGTAAATTTATTAAATTAATATTTTATTGTTATCACGTTTTTATCATAAACTTTTTAGTAACCAAATCTCAGTAAACCCTCTTACCAGGTCGAAATCGACGGTTACAAAATTCACTAAACTCGTTCACGAAATTAGTTACCCGGTTACAGTAACCGTAATCGCGAAAACGATATCAGTAAACAGTTAACTAGCGGTTAGCGCCGGTTACACCGCCAAAACACGCCTATTCCTACTTTCCATAATTCACGACAATATTTAACCAAATCTTTTTCAAGTAAATGTTTGCATATTTGTGTGGTATAAAATATAAAAATTATTATTAGGTACCTATAGTGATGTGTGTACGACAAAGTTTATATAAAATATAATATTATGAAATATCGTTTTTATCACACACGACCTGAAGAAACGCTTTACCGCTTAACACGAATTATGAACCAGATGGTTCGTTAAAATAGCAGAATTAACATAAGCAGAATTGTTTTTTAATATTCGTAGCGTATATTTTACATTTCTATAAATATACTACAAACATTTTATCATGTTTTCTGAAATGTATGTACCGATAGGTAATATGTGATACCTCGTTTTAAACAGCACTTACGTGTACCCACAACTTTTATAAACTTTAATTTTAGACAATTTTATTGGTATAAACTGCTAAAATATAAAGAAATATGATATTAGTAAACACATTTTTTGCTTAATAATATTTAAACACTGATAAATGTAAAAACAACTAACATTTCGTGAATTATGCTCAAAAAAATCATTCAATTATAATATAATAAATATATATATATGTATATTTAGAACAATCTTTCTATCTACTGCAATGTTATTTTGAACATTAATTTTCTATTTTAAGCGTGTAAAAATAAGTCGGACGTACTCGTGAGACAAAATGTATTACGATTCTAATAAATAGGTACAGATGTTTCACCAAGAGATACAATAGTATTGAGTTGGTAAGCATAATGCGACAACAATACTGCAGCAAGTACTTAAATATCATAATTGCAATGTATGTGAATATATTGCGTGTCCCAACAAATATTACAATTTATTCATTTTTTAAACGAAAGTTGTGTTTTCTTTAGGTATAAAAGTTTAATTTATTTTAAAAATTATCTAAATAATATTGTGGTAATGTTGGTAAAAGGAGATATTTTTTTCGAATATTGATTAGACGACTAATAGGTAATGTTAAATAAATAATGTTTTATAAAACATTATATTTATCACGTTTATTTGAAATTTAAAACATGCTTATTTTTTCTACATATTATTGTTTGTCAAATGTCATAAAATCTTTCAAATACAAATCATTCCTAAAATAGCTATCTGAATTTGTCCAAAAATAATGATCTATTTATGTTTAAAATGTGTTTCAGGGATAATTATTGTGTCCACTCTGACAGTTAATATTTCAAAGGCTAAATAACTTTTATTGCCAAAATTGTGAACCGTTGTGACATTTCGCTCGTTTTATGAATTTAAAATAATATTATACCTACCTATGATTCACACGCATCACGCATATAATTTAACACGCACATATTATTAAAATACATTGAACGTCGTACGTTTTATATAAGCAATTTTGAAGTTTAGACTTTGAAAATACTACTTAAATAACTTTTAGTAAGAATTAATAATTTTTATTTATGCCTGTATTCATCATAGTATAAATAAATGCTTATTCGCTTACGTTTATTTCCTGATGTATTTTTGTTATATTTTTTTTAATAAATCGCTTATAAAACTGACATTGGCTAAATATTAGTTAGCTTACAACGGTTATAAAGTATAACCGAATAACCAATTGTGGTTTTAGTTACCATATAAAAGAGGGAATACAATATTATAGGTAAACACAATGTATTAATTAACATTATAATATTTTAATTGTTTTAACCTACTTTGTTTTATTATAATAATAATTGATATTAGTTTCAGACTTCTGATCTTACAAATTATCTTTTCTGGCATTTAAAATAATATTTACAAGAATGAAAAAGTATAGCAGAAAAAATATTGTCACGGTAAAATCATAAGTTTTTGCAAAAACATCTGAAAGAGAAACATACATTCATTCAAAGTTATGAACGTACAGTTTTATCTTCAACTACATTGTACGTACACGGACTAGCATTAACGAATCGATGTGATTTTATGGTAAAAGAACAAAGCGAAATCTGTTTTATACGTCATAGTTATATATAATATTTTTTTTTTATCTTAACGAGCCCAACAACGTGTGTTTATTGACGATTACAATTATTAAATGTCAACAAAATGTTCATTAACATACTAGGTAAACGAAATATTGTTGTAACAAGTCAAATATTTCTATGTGTCACAGAGAGATTAAGACGTGTGAACATTCGCTGTCAATTTAACGCTTTATAATATTGTTTATAGTTTTTTAAACGTATGAACATTCTACAAAGGTAGACAATTTACTATGCGTTTAAACACCGGAGGCGTGTATTGTAAATTGTAATATATTATGTCTGCAATTGTCACCTTTGTAGTTAATTACATTTGAATGGAATCAAATAAAATCACATATATTTTAGTTTATGTAGTCTAAAAAAAACTTTTATGTAATAGGTCGTAGAAATATAATATATCAGTAATTTTATTTTTTTTTGGTTTAAAAAATGATTAAAATACATATTAAGACAATTTCAAATTATTATTTCTAACTACCTCTAAGACATTTAATACGCATTTTAATATTTAACTAATATTTAAAAACCCCATAAATTCTAGTACCTAATCTATAGAACAACACATAGCATAATATATAGTTGCGTGTTGTAATCAAACGAAAATTTTGTTATGATTTTTATAACCTAATCGACAATAGGCTGTCATAAAGAAACCATAAAATCGAGGTATTTTACTACAACTGGGAAAATTTAAGTGTAGTTAACCCACTTAGTTAATTTAAAGGGTAAATACCACATCAAAAACAACATTTTCTTTGTGTATGTTTACAGATATTTTGTAGTGGACATTCGCTTCAACATTGTTTCCTCAGAGTGTGTGATGTGCTCACGATTTCAAATGCAAAAGTTGTTCGGCATCACAAAAACGCTTTGTATAATATTGTATATTTTATCGTTTTGTACAAAACCACTAGCGTGGTCCTTTGGCGTGACTATATTATTATTATTAGAATGGCGAAAAACATCATAGAAAGGATTTTATTACCGCCACGCCACTGTCCGGAAACAGTCGACCGTCCACTACCCCTGGGAACACTCCTAGCTACATCCGACGAGTTGACTTTGGCAGTATATATACATTTTTTTCCCGCTTTAGGGGTACGCTCTTTACTTGGCAGCAATTGTAATTTATGTTTCTGTTGTGTATGTATAAGTCTCACTATTCCTCCTTATTTCTGTCAAACCACAGGGATGTTTTTGCATATTGCCTCACAACGTTAAGGCGTGTACACTGTGCAAGAGTATACATATTATTATACGCGCATATACACTCATAATATACGGTTTGATGAATATTAAGTGGTAAGAAGTATGTCCCGAGTTTCTTCCGGAGTATTCTAACATATCTTCCCCCCCTCCCATGCACACGATCTAACTGTTTATAAAAGTTTCATTTTTCCATTAATGCAATTTTCCTCGTACCACCACCGTAAGCTGTCACCGCCCCCAACAATAAATTCACCTGTCCCCGAGGCCAACGAGTGTGCGTAGGCTTTTTCACCCTAAAAATCTCATTCCGACGATTGAGAAACATAAACTTTGTTACTTCATTCACTTCTCCACCATTTCTCCGCACCGAATGTCTGGCGTACCCATGAAATTGTTCTTTAAATAATTGAATACCTGCAGAGTAGATATTTTCCGTTGGTTTTATTATTTTTATACGTTTTTTGTGTGTAAAAAAAAGCTTCCAAGATATTGATATGAACTCAAAACTATATAGACATTAAATGAACACAAAAAAAATCGTTTTGGAAAATATAAAAATACAATAATGATAGATATTAGTTTTTTAAATAAAATAATATTAACATAAACATTTTAGTAAAATGAATTGGAATACCAACAAATATAAAATGCATAAAAATATTATATTGATAATGTGATATAAAGTTTTAATAAATAACATTAAAAAATTTAAATGGAATATTTATTATTTATAGATATACAAATATTTTTAAAAATGTAGATTTTGAACAGCCAAATATAAAAAATTAATACTGATATACTAAATGAAAAAATAACTTGAAAAACATTTATATATCTTTCAGAAAAAGTAATAATTTATATTATAGTAAAAGCTTTTTGAATGTTATAACATAAATAATAAAATTTAATTTAATGATGATAATTGAACTAAACCGTTTGCAAAATTGTATGATATGCATCTATAAAATATGCTTATAAAAAAAATAAGAAATATCAAACAACAATGGTTATTGCATACTTAAATTAATAAAAAAAAGATTGATATTTTCGAAAACTAATGTTGTGTAAATATTCTCGTTTTTTCAAAATTTTGTATTTTGTTTTTCCTGATTATTTTGAAAAGTTTCTACTGGAGATTTTCTATGTTTTACTTCCTAGATTAGATTTTCTACTAAAATCGCACTCAAAGTTGAAGATAAAAATTCTTTTACTGTTTCAAAACGTTACAATAACTGGTCCAAAAACAAAAAAATAATTCCTCATTTAAAAAAACATCATTACCTTTCCATCCAAAACCTTTAATTTGTCATTTAAACTAAACAATTTCTTTTTCATCAATATTGCATACTACGTTATAGACATTGAATCCAATTGATCAATTATTATTATTATATAATTATGACTACCAATTACGATGTGATTATCATAATATTACTGTCCAACAAACATACACTTAATATTGCACTGTAGTTAGTTTGTTACTTACTGATAGTAAATCATAACAAAGAAGAATTTATTTACAAATCAATGGCTATATATACGATGCCAAATATGAACACCAAAATTAAAATAAAAAATTAATCTATATAGAGTGAGACATAATTATCGTACCTAATGTAATTTATTAATTTGTGTAATATAAATAGGTATAATTAACAGTGTTGTGAAGGTGAAGCTCCCACGGTTCAATTTTTAGGAAAAATTACGGAGGAATTGCCTCACCCAAGATATTAGGTCTAGTTATTGTATTAGTGCACAAAACTGCTATAATAATATATTTTAGGTAATTACCAGTTGTAACAAATTATCATACATTACATTTATTTCTGTAATTTGTACTGTTGTTAGGTATTTTTCATACTAAATATAAATACTTTCATTACAATATCAATCATAGGTAAATATTATAATAACTCTCGGCATACTGTATTACTCGTTATTTTGAGCGCTTTCGAAAAGCAATCACGATTAGCTTAATATTAAAAAATCCGACTAAGATAATCGCACACACGCACGCAGCGCATACGCACACATATATAGTGCTATATATTTTTCGTTTGGAAAAATTAATTCAATCCTGCGTGTAAATCAAAACGAATAATATTAAGCTTTATTTTCGGTTATCTATACGTATAGTCCCACAGTATGATAATAGTAGGTACCTAATTCAATATACTTATGGCATTATAAACATGCTAGTAATATCATATCGTATTATTTCGATTTCAATTACTATGCCGCTATACATACCAGTTTGTACTTATCGTACTGGCACCCTGATCCTGTGCATGGTTTCTTATTAAATTACTTCGATGGTGAAGATAAAAATCAAACACTAGCTTAATACATAGCATGTCTGTACTCAAACAAACCCGAGACTTCACGCAGTGTCAAACGGTCGGTCTTCGTTTTTACCAAACACATACAGAACTCTTGACGTCAACCCGTATGTAGCCTGAAAAATATATGCTGAGCAGTACGTTCATGTGTATGTGTGTGTCTGTGTGCGTCCGAGCGCTTAAAGTTCACGACCAAAAGCTGTTACGAGTATAGAATTTACAAGCGAGCTAGACTATGAATAAATGCGTTCTAACCCATAAATTTTGTATTGTTTGACGCCAAGATCCATATTTTGATAGCGCGTAAACATCTGATTTTCACTGCCTTGGTTAGTCGTTTCAGTGATTTTATCGGCTGCATCGTCGACACATGCTATTAATTTGTCAACGTCCCCTCATAATATTACATATGTATTTTTATTCTCTATATTATGTTTTACGACCACATGACATTTTTATAAACTCTTTATTGTTTTTAGTTATTATTACTATTATTATAACATTTTTTTTTATATTAAACATTGAATTTGCATCCAATAAATTTTGAGATTTATCGAATCCAACCCCATCACAGCCACCTACGCAATGTTATTATACATAATATACGCATATATGTACATCACAATGTATTAACGCGTTTTAATAATACATTTATTCATTAAGTATACTACATTTGTGATATCCACTGGATCGAGTGTATATATACCTAATATTATTACGATTCATACAATTTTTACATCACAGCCCAATAGACAGTACTTGAAAACGTGTATTTTTGTTCTATTAAATTGTCACTGGAAAAATTACAATTCATGTTCACTGCTATATGGCAAATTTAGTTTCACAAAAATACCCTCTAAAAATTTGAAATATATTTGTCATCAGTAAGAATATGATATGAATTATGATGATGAATAGTATAAATTAAACAATATTATAAACGTTAATAGAATTTATCATTTTTATATTTTATAGTTTTCGTACAACACACCAGAAAATATTGTTTTGGTTTTAACAGGAAGTAAAAATTAAAAAAAAAAAAAATAAAATAGTATCGAAACATGTTACAATACTTATAAAAAATGACCAGTAAAGTTATTGTGAAACATTATGTCAGTACGAATTTTATGTACGAACGCCATAAAATAGATATTTCCGCATTGAACTTATAGATTAGAGTTTGAAGTTTTCTATTTCAGTCATGACGAGCGTACGAAAAAAGGGGTGAAAAGTTTTTGAAAAATCGTTTCACAGTTATAAAACTTAAGCGGGAGAAAACTAGAAATATTTAGTACGATATATTTCAACCAAACTACATTAACATTATAAAATATATAACGGTCACGCGTACTACACCATCAAAATACACTTAAACTAATAAACGCAAAAGCCTGTCGGAACAGAATTTTTTGTTTATCATAATTCTATTGGTGCATAATATATATATATATATATATATATATATATATACATACTTTAATATGGTTCAGATACGATGTAATATACTACATTATATAACGTATTCTTTATTGTTACAGAGACGAAGAGTATATGATGTGTTTCATACGTGGGAAGATATACTACTTAGATTACTTTTCGATGTGGTGATTCGATACGCATATATAGACATAAAAAATAATACATATACAGTAGATGCATGACACCTTCAAAACATTAAATTATGGTATGGTGTTAGACGTTGGTGTACCATGTCTTCAGGAGTCCGTTTATGGTATGTGTTTATGGATTGAATACTATTAAATAAGAATAAATTATGACCTAGGTAGATAATGATATTTAATACTTTAATAGCCACTGTGATATTGAATAAATCGTAATTATTTTATAGGTTTCGCTTTTTCTGTTAAAACAGTGGATTTTTTTCCACTAACTTCTGCCGACCACTGGTTGAAACCGAGAATACAACCTCATATAATATGTTACGCATACAAGAACATATAATCATGTTATACTTCCTATATATATGGACCACAAAGTGCAATTTAGATATCGTTTATACTATTATCATAATATAAATACTATTATAATTATTTATAGGTCTATGTGTACATGTAATACAGTATTACTTATTATACGTATTTATTTAATAATACCTACAATAGTGTATCATAATATAGGTAGTTGGTAATAATCAATATCTTTATAATGTAATATGTATACTAAATACCAATCGTACAGTTTTAGCTTATGTATTTGAACGTCATAATTGCGTAACAAATCGTCTTACACGAATAACGAGGGAATGGCTTTAACGCTCTTAAATTATATATGTATACAATATAGGCTCACGAAGTTCCGATAATATAGACTTTGGATGACATGTAGGTAATCCTTGTGCGTTCGGTTGGTCTGACATGGACTGGAAAATATATAAGTATAAACTAGTCGAGTATAAAATTTGTGTGCATACAAGAAGTGGCTCTCCGAATAAGACAAGTGAGGCAGTCTCCTTACTTCTGTAATAAGATTATTAAGAGGATAGAAAATAAAAATAAAAATATTCCAAACTTTAATTGAATTTAATAATAATCCAGTTATTATAAATCTGATTTTTGGAATTTTAAAATATACCCGAAGACGCTATTTTGAAATTATCAACACTCTGGATAAAAGGTCCATGACCTCAAAAATAATATGGAGTCTATGGTGATTTTTTTAAATATTAATCTGTCAACATTTATAATATATAATAAGTAAACTAAATTAAGTTCAACATTTAATTATAATAGATCCTATACTAGATCCATCATTACATATAATTTATCTTTTTAAAACCATATTTTAGAACATTAAAACATCATCACTATTATAACATACATTTTAACATCTAAGACATTAGCTAGACAACTTAGACAAGAATTAGCTGTAGTACCTTAGCAGACACTGTTAAATAGATCGAAATTTTTAGAAAACTTAACCGTTAAATAATTTATGGTAAAAGAAGAAAGGTTCTCATTTGAAAACCAAAAATGTTGTTTTGCCGTAGGAAAATATTTAAGTAATATAAAAATCTCAATAATTTAATAACAATATTGTGTATGAAAATGTGTATGAAAATGTTAAAATATTCCAAAAATTAGAATTCGATTGAATTTAAATTTGAACATAATATGTAAAAATGGAGGTTTGCTTTCTTTTGAATCACCTTGTATAATTATAAAGATTATATATTCGAACCTAAAGATATGTAGGTATAGATATTGTACGTGTCGTCCCGTCGGTCATTTATATTTGTCGGTTAGACTAACAGTGAAACTGAAAATAAAAGCTATGTTCGGATTATGTTTCCCCGCGACCGTGCAGAAATTACGTGTTATAGAATTTTGCCGCTTGAATTAATGAAGTGCAAACACAAAATTGTTGTGGTATAATATCAGACGTTGGA
Organism: Diuraphis noxia; assembly: GCF_037042655.1. Taxonomy (NCBI): domain Eukaryota; kingdom Metazoa; phylum Arthropoda; class Insecta; order Hemiptera; family Aphididae; genus Diuraphis; species Diuraphis noxia. The sequence goes on from NW_028301713.1 coordinate 76,366,889, forward strand.
CGGCGCGTGCAGTTTATGCGTGTAGTATAATAAAATATTAGAACGTATTTTATTGTGCGTAAATCATACTGCCTACCTTTTCTGGATTCGGCCGGTGACTTTGCCGCGATAAGTCTATGTAATGGTAATTTTGGTAAAGGGGTTCGTTGTGTGGGGGGTCCCACTAACATTTTTTTTTCACCCCGATAAAATGTATCTTTTTCACAGCAGTATAATAGGATAAAAAAAAACCTTTAAACGTCCGGTAGTTCAAAATTAAATGATTTATTAATAACTTTCACACCGCAAGAGTGTTTCAAATAGTTTACGTCACACCGAAGAGGTCTCTGTAGTGGGTAACGAGTTTATATTTTAGTAATAATAATATTCATACCAGAAATGTGTCTGAAAATTGAAAAAATTGACGAAAATCGTGTTTTATTGAAGTTTGACAAGATGGTTACAGTTTTTCAATAATTATAATATTAAGACGTTCGTGTAACAACCAATACAATTTATGTTTTACTTTTTAGATTCTGAGTGGAGCGAGGAATGTATTAGTTTTACAATTATGTTTATTTGTTTTTCTTTTTTATTTTGTAAACACTTTTCCTCTCTCTAAACTTGCTCAAAAATATCAAATGTAGAAATTTTCTGAAAGGTAATGTTCTTGAGTTGGTACTTTCTAGAGGTCATTTTTCGATTTTCGAAACGGTACTCGAAATAAAATCGGAGAAAAACGTACGATTTCACAATTTTATAATATTAAATAATTACGGACAATTATCACCATAGAAACGAATAAAATTAGATAAAAAAGATTCCCTTGTCCACTCAGAATCATTTTTATCGAATGCAATAATTGCATTCAAATCGAATACAGTAAAATTACACTATCCTGTCCGAGGACCGAGAGGACGATGGACAATCAATCATCCACCACCAAACTGTTTGGTACATATACGTATTAACCTATGTGGTTTCCACCCGGAGATGATAAATTAAAATATTATTTTTTTCTGTTTGGACTCAAATTGTGCTTATCATATCAAATCATATCTGACTTATCAAATTCGTTGATATGACAAAATTGTTTATTATTACTCTGTGATATTAAAAGTGATAATTTTATAGGTAATGTTGTATTGAACAATATTATTTTAACGTATGATATTATAATATTATTATGCTCGTATTATCATCACATCTTTTATAACTTACTAAAATATTATATTTACCAACTGTGGATAAACAGATCTCTGTTGCTAGGGCTTAGCGAATCAACCAGTAATCGGCATTTATGCAAAAGTTTAACTCGGCACTAATTAACAATCTATATTTACACAACTAAGGGTATTTCGACTTATCAGCATCGATTATAAGATAGAATTAAATTTCATATCCTTGAATACTCATGATTCATTAATATTATACTATATTATTATATTATTACAGAGTAGGTACACTACTCAAAATCATACAAAAAATATTTTGCTCGAGTTTTTATGGAAATATATATAGAAAATAAATTAAAAATGTGCAAAATAAATGTAAACTTGATTCTAAATCCTAATTACTTCAATAATTTATTCATTATAATATTCAGTTGTTTTTCAATCAGAGACTTCAGCAACCTGAATAGAAATATAATCTTTCGGTATATAAAATAAAATTTAATTTTTATTATTCACAATCCCAGATTAAAATTTCGGTAAATGCTGAAATTACCTATAATACGTACACTTCTATTTGTATCATATTGCACTCGACACATTTTCAAGATTTAAAAAAAAAAACGTAATAATATAGAGTTATACCTAATTGAATATGTATATTTCATAAATTAACAAAATAGTATGTATAGACATTATTAAGATCGAAAATAACCAGAAGTCCCGAAACAACCTAAATAAGCTATTAATTCAAATCATGGGTTTTACATTTTGTAATTGTTCAAAAATTCAAAAAATATCCACTATTTGGTTTCAGCGCATGTGGGTTTTAATTTATCAAAATATATTTTTTCTCAAGCAATAACCATATTAGTTTATTAAAAAATTTAAAACAAATTAAAAATATAAGTCTCATTTAAATGATAACCTGTTAACTTGTTAAAAAGAACAATAAATAATTTATATTTGAACTGCGGTAAACCATTAAATCTAATAGCTAAATTTTGAAAAGCCGTTCTTGATGTTTATAAATGTTTCAAAACGACTTTGAATATAGTTTTTAATGATATAAAATAATAATATACATTTATACCTCTTTTGTGTACTAATTTAAATTATTTAGTTTGTAATAAACTCTAAAGTTTTGATAAAACATAAACTATCGTCCCTTAAGACAGTTTTCGGATACACGATTATTGACATATTATTATAAATAACTACATATCAGCGTTGTATGGATTTTAAGTGAGAAACGAAAAATTTAATTTAAAAATAGCAAGCTTATTTGCACGCTGGATATTTAGATCTACAGAGGGTCCATCTGCGCCAGGAAACTTTTGGAGACCAGATTCAATGTCAGGATAGGAGGGGTAGGTGATGAGAGCAGAATATAGACACACTAAATGATGAAAAAATTAATGAAATGAAATACAGAAATACCTGAGAGGGGATTTTTATGAATGTGGGTGCGTTTGTGAATTATTGCGGGTGCGCGATTGTTAGATCTGTAGTAGTTGTAGTAATAAGAGAACACTATATATAGTAACATTATTATATAAGACGAAAATATATTGGTTCAAATGATTCGTTGCTACTGTAGAAAACAACATCGAATTCTATTATATCACCTCTATTCACACATGGTATACGAGCATAATATAATAATTGCTGTCGCCAGAATAGTGTTTTATAGATGTGTGTGTGTGTGTGTGTGTGTGTATGTTATTTTTATTATACCATATAGTATCGGCATGTTGGGTTTGTATATATGATGACGATGTGTTGCCGTGGTTATAATATGCAGGCGTGACACGCATGTTGTCTGCATGAAACCATGAAATTAGACTAGAAATACGGACAGGTAGTTAAATACCTACCCGGTTGGGAATGATACAGGCCATAGAGGCTGAAAAATAATAATAATATTCATGTACAATAATGCGAGTATATTATAATGTGCCTACCAATAGGATAGAGAATGTAACGAACGTAAAAATGTTTAAAAAAAAAACACTGCGGAACGAACATGATCCTTTTGTCGAATGTCCGTCGGCTATTGTGATAATGATGCGCGTGGTACAGTGGCAATACCGTTCGGAGTGTAAAACATGTATATGACAATTATGTTACATATTTATAATAATAATAATGTTATTTATATTCTATTCTTCAATGATAATAATAAAAAAATACAATAAATATCTCAAGTCATACTATAATATAGGTAAATTTACACACCGATTAATCGTCTTATTATTATTATTATTATAATTGTGTATGAAAATAATATGTTGATATAATATACGTCATATTGTTGCTATATACTTGCATATCTATCATTATGTCAAACTCGTATTTTATTGTATTTTAACTATACTTCAATTTCAACAGGAGAGTAATACAATATTATACTGGTCCAACTGAATTACAAGATAATAATGGTTATAATAATACGACTATATGTACATTTTTTGTAAAAAGCTAATAACCTGTGTAGTTTATGCTTAACAATATACTTTACCATTTATTGTAACGCCAATATTATCATCGTTTGACCAATTACCGTAAAGAAAATATTAATATACATATTATGTCAATAGCAAAAAGCCATAAATAAGAATATCATGTCTGCACTTTTAATGCGAGAGAAGTCTCTTTATTTGCATTTAAACACGAAATATTTCGAATGATTTTCTATGTGCAAATAGTTATGTGTGGAACACTATGTATTCATATGATTGACATCAGTGCTTTTGAAAATGTTGTGTGGTTGTATTGCAAATAGGTATTTAATTTTTTTTTTTTGTCTCCTAAGAACGCTACCGTAATATATAACCATTAAGGTAACCGAAGGGGCCACGACATTGAATGTCTGTAAGATATTAGGATCCAGTAGTATTCCCCCAGGAAAACGACGATATTGGCGAAAGGTCGAAATGTCGACAGGCAGAATTAGAATGGATGAAGTTCCTGCGTGCTAAGATTAAATTAACTTATTTGCAAGGGACTGTTTCAAAAACCTTTGGGCCCTTTTTCCAGCACGTTTAAATGTGAATTAGAATTTATAGGGCAATATAACCGGTAAAAGGCAAGTGGAAACTTTATTTTTGGTTTTTAAATCCTTCTGCCATAGATGGTCATCATTTAGAGTGGAATGTTGGTTTATGTTCTGAATTTTGTTTCCAAAAATTTTATCTCGAGGTGTAGAAAAAGTATTCCTCGGACTCTCGTTATGAGTATTAACCTAAATAAACGATAAAAAAACCATAAACTTAACAAATAACAATTAAAAGTCATTTATACTAAAAATGTGTTAAAACATTTTAATAAAAATAAAATATATTATGAAGGTACCTAATTCAAATCGTTTTTCACTCGTTATAAATCAAAAAAATATTAATCAATCATAATTATTTTATACGATTAAAGATTTTACATAAAAAGAACATGATAACATTTTAAGTACGTAATGTCTCTAGATTGAAAAGAATAAGAATGTCTTCTAGATTGAATAAGGTTACATATTATAATTAGGTAAATAAAAATTTATCTCATTATTGTGTAGCAAAATTAATAAATTCAATTGATTCCATAAAAATAAAGTAAAAAATATTTCAATTCACAAAAAATAAAAAATAAGAATAGAAGGGCGAATATATTAAACCCTTTCAATGTCTTACACAGTTGCTCACGATTTATTTTGAAAAATATTGAGACATTAAAAAAAAAAAATAAAAATATTAACTATTTTTTTTATATATATTTTAAGCTAATTTTTTATTATAAATATTATTTATCTATAATATACAATCTGTATAAAACTTATAAAGACTTAATTTTAAGCTTTTTTAATATCTAAAAAATGTACGCATTATTAGAAAATCAATATGTCGCTCAGAATCAGACAAAAAAAGAAATTAGATTTAAACTGAAAATGATTTCTAGTAATTTATTCAAGAGTCCCAGACAATGGCAGTATTAACTATACTGACGACTATTTCTCATTGATAAAATGTTGTAGATATCGAGTGACAAATATATTTCCTTTTTTCTTTATAATTTCATATGCCCCAATGGAAAAATTCAAAATATGAATAGGCACTCCCCAAACAACTGTTTGTAATGTCTACAATAATGTACATATTTTAATAAACTTGCTTTCAAAAGTATTGTAGGCATGAATTTATAATATGTCGTCATAGAATAGGAACAGTTTCAAAAACGCATGTTACATTTACAGTTCTATCTTTGAATGTCTATCACATTTTTTGTAACCATTAGTAATAAATTATTGTAAGACTTTATTGTCGAGTCATAAATAAAATGTATTAATTTAACGGTTCACTAAATAGACCAGTTATGAGTCACTATATCAAGATTTAGAGAATATAAGCTTACTACAGATTCATTAAAATAATATTAATTCATTATTTTCACGACCCAGCATATTTAACTATTACTGTACTTTGATCTAGCATTGCTAACTTATACTGAAAAAAGCGGGTATGTCGGGGATGTTGCTCTGTACAGCAGTAGGTAACAAGTGGGTTAATGTAATGGATGGAATTAAATTTAAATCCAAAGATATTTTGTCATTGTATACGAAAAACGATTCTGAGCGGAGACGGTTTATCTGTCTAGGATATATATTATAGATTATTAAACATTTTCAAATCTTAGATTTAAAAAGAACAATTTTTATGAATTTCTAACATAAAATAATTTGCGAATTTTCGTGATTTTTACGTATGTTGTCAAAATTCAAACTTCAATGCTTCTAAAAAAAATTGTGGCTACATATTTATTTTTATTTTTCAACTGCTATTGTAAAAATATGTTAAAAGCCTTGTATTAAATTTTCAAACCTTAGATTTAAAAAGAAAAACTTTAATTTATTTCTATCTATGATAATTTGAACATTGCCGTAATTTTTACGATTCAGTAAAAATTTTAATTTAAATAAATGCTTATAAAAAAAAATGGTGCCAATGAATTCTTAATATTTTTCAATTGATATTGTAACAATGTGTTAGGAGCCTGGTATTAATTAATGTTCAACCTATTCTACCCAACATTACATTTTTATCGGTATTAATTTTAAAAAAACTAAAAATGATCAAAAATTACATATGCCTATAAATATTTAAAATCATTTCGACATTTTTTAAAAATTACGTGGTGGATAGAAAATACTTATATAAACATTTGGTGAAAATTTCATATATATATATATGGTTATTTGTTTTAATGTTACATCAAAAACCAAAATCAATTTTATCGAAAACTGATTGTGCTTAAAATTTTCTGTTTGCCCCTTAATTTTTAGTTTGTTTCCCGATAGTAATCCCGATTATTTAAAAAAATATTGAGGTACTAAAGTCGAAAAATAAATACATATAATGGTAAAATCAATACATTTTTTGCTCCGCTCAAAATCTAAAATTATGTTTAATCAGTCGTTATGTATATAAGTACTTAGTGGTATATTAATTGTTTAGTAGTAAAGTATAAATAATGTAATGTTTGTGTCAAATTTTAAATATATTACGAGTATATACTTAAAATTGTTGAAATTTTAATAAAATAATATTATTGTCCTCTTTGAATTGAATAACGGTTTGTTTTTTTTGTTTTTCACGTTTGTGCACCTGAAACAAGAACCTGAAATTCATAATAATGATTTTCAATATAATTAAGCCACCGTGCCCTTATCATCCTCCCCGCTAGTTTCATACAAATACAGTTTTAAAACGGTATCATTTCTTCACTCGCAAAATCCATCCGTTCATTTGGATTTTCTCATACGAATTTTCCACTTGGTTGCGATCACGCAAAAAGTAAAGAAATGAACCCCTTCATCACATTGGTCTGGGGTACGTGATTGGCCAACTCAAACGGCATAATGCTCTCTCAGATATTCAGAGAAGAAGAGAAGCTTAATATAATATATATATATATATATATATATATATATATATATACGCGTATAGGATAAAAAAAAAATAAAATAAAATACTAACCTCGCATTATTATTGGTAGCGGGAAATGGTCCGTATTTCGGAGTCATGTCCTGTCCTCTCTCTTTTTCTCTCTCTCGCTCACTCCCACTGTTTGATATTATATACCTATCTCTTTCTACATCACCTTTTTGTGGCTGATATTTAGTATGCGACACTTTAACTAGTCCATTTGAATCCTGCACCTGCAATTTTGTAGCATTATATATAAAAAAATAAACAACAACAAAATGCATAAGTCAGTTTATTATATCTCTATGCGCATACTGTGAACAATATAATAATGCACCGACCATTTTTCTGATAAAACACGTCATACAATATGGTCCATAAAACATTAATTCTTTATTATAGGTACTTATGTGAATAAAATAATAAAAATATAACTTTAGGTGTTATTACATAATAAGATTTTTTGTGATTAAATGCAAAACGTTTGTCCTAGGTTTTTGAAAACCATACTACACGTAATTTCTTTTAAATATATAACGTCTATACTCTATACCTATTCGTATCTACTAAGTCGTTGAATTTAAAATTTGCAAACGAACACTTTACACGATAGTACCTATTATTAAAATACTTATATTATAACGGATTATTGATTTTATAAATAATATATTAAATTTATAACATTATGATAATGTATTAAATTCTAAAAGCCCATTATTATAATTGTGATTTTCAAATATGTTGGATGGGTTATAATACCCAATAATTTAAATCAAATACTGTATAATCTTTCTGAATAGTCTTATCAGATTAATTGTTTTCGTGTAATATGTACATTATAAATTATAATTATTAATAAAACAATAATTATGCAATTGATGCGGTTGAGTAAAAATATTTAATTTACAGTTTCAACAGTGATTAAGTGCACCGATAACGCAATATCGATGAAAATTAAAAAAGTGGTAATAAATCTATGCATTTTAGTTTCCGAGCGGAAACTTAATTGATAAATTAAGTTAATAATTTAATTAATAAAATAATTAATAAAATAATTAATAAAATAATTAATTAATTAATTTCACAATGTTTGGGTGAGTTTTTTAGCAATTATTTTCCTGTATGTCATTATATTTCGAAACAAATATTTATATTTTCAACTAAGATAGCAAATTGAATCTACTTAGTACTTTTTGAGTTGTAGTATCTTTTAAGTTGAGGTGGGAGGGGGTCAAAAGTAAATGTAATTTTTACACAAAACCAGTATTCAACAAACAAACATTTTAGATTTAGATGTGTTTCAAAAACGAATAATCTTAGATACTTGGTACTTTCACTTAATATTTAAAATGTATGAATTTATGTTAGACTTTTCATGAAATATTTATATCAGAATTTTGAAAACACGATACCAATAAATTCATATGATTTTTACATTTTGTTGTTCGTACCTATTATTTATTTATATTCATAATTTTAACTCCTGGAGATATCTTAAACGAATCTTGATCAGAGATCTTTTAATTTAATCTGTCAGGGAGCACTACTGACTACTGAGTACTCTACTGATCTGTCAATCTTGCTATGTTTGTACGATATTGTACCCTAAATCAAACATTATTATTCTAATTAATTACTTGTGTATAAAATATAGATTGTAATTATATATTAGAAAACACAAAGGTATTTTAATTTGCCATTGTTTTATTTTTTTTTCAATTAAAAAAGTTCGTAGAGACTAGAAATATTTTATTATATATTATTATTATATTTCAATACGCACAATGATACTTTAACATTTTTTAAATACATTTTAACCTAATTCATATTAATTATACTATATAGATCTATTCACTTGGGTTTATGGTAAGGCAGATTGACTCAAGAGTTAATGAATTAGTTAATTGAAAAAAAATAAAAATAATTTTACCTAACTAAAAAATGATTATACGGTTTTAAAGAATGCATATAAAGAAAATTATTAATTAACATTCTCAAATAAGATTAAATATTTTGCATTGTGTTAATGTGACAATACACATTCAATTTCATCAAATGTGACCATAGTCTGTTGGCTAAACAGCTCAACGATGGATAATTTTTATTGTTATTATGAATAAAACGAATAGCTATTGTAAGAAAAATATTTACAAAAATATTTAATTTCACAATAAGATTATAAATTTAAATAATAAACGCATTTTATAGTGAAATATTCATAAGAACCATATTTTTATAAAAATATAAAAAAATATATAAAATCAACTTTTGCACTTTTGAAGATGTTCTGAAATTGAGTAATATTTGAAGAATAATTTATATTTGAATCGTTCATGTAAATATTGGAATGCCAGATAAAAAAAAAAATTGAAAATCTCATAATTATACTTATTCTTTTAACATATTAATTTTAAATGGTTATTAATAAAATAGTTTACAAGACCACACTATTACAGCATGTATAGAGAATTTAGAATAATATAATTAAGCAAAATATTTAAAATGTATTCAATAAATTATAAGATAAATATAAATTATAATTTGTAGGCAGTTGAAACACATAATATATTATATTTTTATACTACACTATAGTTACACCTGGCAGGTTGTGCAAAAAAAAAACACTGAAATAATTATTTTTTTTTATAAATAAATGTATTTACAATCTGTAATATAATAAAACAATGAGTAAATTTTGAGATTTTTTACAAGGTTTGGAGGCTTGAGTGACCAAGATAATTTTATACATCAAGTTTATTTAAATAGCGTAAATTCCAATATACATATTAACGTTATGTAAAATGAAAGTTTTTCGGAATTCGTTATTGTATTTTCAGTTTGGATAAAATGATAATTATTAGTATTTCAAAAACTGTATTAATAATTATTGTGCTGTAAAACAAACTTGAATTGAAAATATTAATGAAAAATCAAAATATTGTTCTTAGTCATTATTTTCTTTTTCTTATATTATCTGTATTCTTGGAATTTATCAAATTATAATTTTTTATATTAGCAATTCAAAAGGTTCATCATAAAGAAATATATAATATGTTGGTATTTCAATTATGTGAATGCTGTTATATTGCAATGCTACATTTTTTTCATAAATTAAATCAATCTTAATTTTGGATTTTATACTCATTTTTTTATTTTAAATATTTATTTGGAAAATATTCAATCTGTAAGATCATTTAAAATAACCATATATTATGAGGTGATTATGTGAATTTACACAAGTTTAAGGAACACCCAACAGTAGTACTTATGACTTGAAGGATTTAAATATGTGAGTTATTTGAATTTAGTTTTTACGTTGTGCTAGGTCTCTGCACCAGTTTCTTTTTAATCTTCTTGGTGGGTCTTCAGGTACGTTGGCAGAGTCAAGGGCAAAAGTCAGAGGGTTTGAGTGGTTTGATAGTCGGGAGCGAAATAATTTGTAGGATGATTTTGCTACTTCTGGAACTGTTTGGATGTTTAAATCGGAGTGGAGTGTGTGATTTGAAATGTAAAAAGGTGCGTTTGTAATCAAACGTAATGTTATAGATTGAAAATGTTGTATTTTATTAACGCCACATATTTTGGCAGAACCCCATAATTGGATGCAATAAGTCCACATTGGTTTACATTGGTAAACGTGATGTGCGAAGAATTTTCATTGTTGATTTTTATTCTTTATTTGAAGTAAGTACCACGATTCCATCATATTAAGGTGATTTTGTAGAAGTCAAGAGGCAGTTTGTGGAGTATCATGCGAGGTGAAAATTATTTTGTCGTAAACAAATTCAGCAACATTGGATTGGGGGGGAGGGGGTAGATTGGTCCACTGTGTATATATTGTATAAGATTGGAGACGAAATTGCTCCTTGGAAGACACCAGTTAGGATAGGATATAATTTAGAGAAGACTAAACCTAGCTGTGTAACGAAATAACGATTTTCTAAGTATGACTTAAAAAATAAATAAAAAATAAGGAGAAGGGAGAATCGCCTTTAGTTTAAATAAAAGACCTGAATACCATACCTTATCACATGCCTGTGCAACGTCTAATACGTTTAATTATTAATTTTTCAGTTAGTTTTGCAAATAAAGGCAAAAGGCTAATGATGATACAGTGTCTGGAGTCTTACCTTTTTTTGAAATTAAAATTATTACTGATACTTTTCATTGAAGGGGAAAGTAGGAAAGCCTTAGTATGGAGTTTAATATGTGAGTTAAGTGGATCAACGCTTTTTTCGAAAGTTCTCGTAGTACTTCTGTTGTAATTAAATCTATGACAGGTGCTTTTTTAAGTGGGAAAGATTTTATCAAGTGTTGAATTTCACCTGGAGAAAAAGGTTTTGGAGCAAGATATAATGGCAAAGGAGAAATTAATGAATTCTCTATATTTTATGTGTGTGTATGTAATTACCTATATCAGAATAAGGTTGGAAGACTTCTGCGAGATGAACACGAAAAATGTCTGCTTTTTTATTATCTGATCTACACCAAATTCCATTTGTATTTTTCAGAGGGATTTGCGTTATTTGTTGTTTGAGATATTTCGAGTGGCTCTCCATAGCGACCCGACTTTGAAGGTGAGTGAGGAGATCCAATTGATATATGAGTCATTTCTTACTAGAGGTAATTTACGTTTAAGAGTCAATGTAAGATTGTTGTAATAATTTTTATCCGAGGGAAGTCTAGAGCGTTGACAGCTGGATCTAGCGCGTCGTTTAAATGCTATTAGTTCACGGATATGAGCGGGTATTAAAAGTGAGTTAGAAATGTGTTTTTGAGTTTTGGACGTCGCATTCAATGCTGCTGATTGGATGTTTTCAGTGAAATGTAGCACCGCATCATCGATGTCGTCTGGTGATTTTAAACGAGTATTTAAATTTATTTTTTGATCGATGGTTTTACATTCCTTGTCATTTGAGTTGGTGAGGTTGGGTTTGAGATTATTTTGTGGTTGATTTGCGGGAATGTTGGAGCTGTTTGTAAACTCGGCATCATTTTTAGTTCGCTGAGTGATCGCAATAGCACAGGGCACATTTTGCTGGAGTCGCGTATGATTTGGTACAGATGCTGGTCAGATGATTTTCGCCGCAGCGGACACATCTAGGCTGGTATGAGCAGTATTTTTTTGAGTAGCTGTAGTTTTAACAATTTTGACATTGAATGATCTCCCTTCATTTATGTGGCTCTTCTATTTTTACCTTGGTATGGAGTAGAGATGTTACATTCAATATATCTTTATTCATTGTGACTTGGTTCTAGATCATCAAAAAACATTGGCAATTTGCCTTTTGTTATTTTCTTGAGTACGTTTTCGACCTGTAGGACTGAAAAACCTATTTTTATACTTATATGTACTTTTCACAGTGAAATAGATTTTAAATTTATTGCTTGCTCCATAATTAATTATGAACATGATATTTTTTATAATAATTTAGAAATAACATCAACTTATATAGTTATAAAATAAAAATTATATTCTTTATTTTCGAATTTCGTACGTTTTCTATTTCTCCAGCCTTACCCACTTTTATTTTATTTATCTAAAATCAAAATGTGTTGTTGTATTGTATAAAATTATTATGTAAAATAATATTCTAAATGTAAATCCAAGATTATATACAAAGTTGATGCACAGTAAAAAAATTATCGATATTTTTTATTCAACATCAATATTCGTAGACAATTATTCTGCTTCAAATTTTAAAATTTAATATTATAGATTATGATCTAAAATTGAAATACAAAGAGTTAAATTAACTAAGAAACATAATAATGAAAAATAAGGCAAATATTACGTAATCTGAAAATATTATATGAAAACGAATAATAATAATGATATTAGCTATGAAAGACAATATTATGAAAGTTGTATAACACTAAGGTAAATGGAATTTGTAGCGCTAGTTGTGGAATTCATAGCGTTAATCATCCCTGCGATTTTCATTTATTTTTAACTTAAAATTAGTGCTATTTGTTTAAAAACTTTAAATATTTTTACAAATATTTTATTTCAATAATTATAATTTCAAAATACTCATCAGAAATTGGGTTAAAAAATCCTACTGGTGGCACGACTATTTTGACTTCTGATTTATTACAACATTTTATAATAAGAGGGGGGATAACTCTGAACTAAAAACTTTTAGTTTCTTGGAATCCTATATTTACAATTATTACTATCTACTAAATACTTTCATACAATATTTCAGAAAACAATATTATTTATATTTTTTCTGTGTAGGCTGAATAAATGAGAAAGGTTTGACAGTTTTTTAGTTTGAATGGATATTGCTAAAATTTATCAGATTGGCGTACGAATTCTTGTAAGTTTCATACTAAATATTATATATATGGAAGAAAAATCTAAAAAATTGCATGTGTAGTGAACAAGAACTGGGGAATTGTGTGATAATAATTGTGTGATAAATACGATCGTATAATAATTAAATATTTCAAAAGCATTTAAATTACTAGTAACTACCTAAAATAGTACAACGAGTATATTGTTCTAAATCATTATTGATATTATTGACTAAAAACAATGTTATTATTCTAAAATAACATTGAAGAAAAAAAATATTATAATACCTATCTATATCATTATAATTCATTTCAAAAGTGTGTGACTTCATTTTATTATAATTTTATTGATCATGAATTCGGATCATAAATTAAACAGATTCACTGTTTAGTATCGAGTAACATGTGTTGGCTTTGTATATTTAATTTTCCAAACATACGATTATTTTTATTCAAATAATATTCAGTTTATGCCATAGAGTAGGTGTATTAAATATTATTTTTCTTAAAAAAATAATGATAAAATAACAAAGTTTCTGCTTAATGTATTGATATAATATACTCAATATAACTATGATTTATATTTAAAATAAACAACCCATATAATAGTAAAGTTTGTTTGTTGAGTTAAATAATAATAATAATATAATAATTATATTGAGAAATATAATATATGCTGTGCTTGAAATCGTATACATTTAAACAAAATTAGGTATGTGAACATTTTATAAGTAGTTTCTACGAATACAGTTAATATAAACATATTGTTATAGTAATTTATCGTAAATTCACAAAAATTCAAATTAAATATGCTAAGACGCTCAAAACGAGTGAAAAGGGTAATACGTAGGATGTAGGTACACTAAATATAAATATAAAATGTATTAGAAGTATTAATATATATTATAATTTAATTAATATATGATCAACAACTTACAAATTATCAAAAACAAAATTATCGTTTAAATTAGTATGTTCTATTTGAAATATATATTTCACAACATTTTCACTTTTAAGCTGCCCAATTAAGGCTCTATTGTTTATAAAAATGAAAAGGATTAGTTGGTTAATGTTTAACTTTTGAAAATCAAAAACTTTCTAAAGTAATCATGAATAGTATTGGTATAGATTATTAGTATCAAGTAAATTTTAAACTATACAGAGAAAAGCTTACATTATGTTTTCTAATAATTTTTCAGAAGTTTTCTACATCATAACAATATAATATTGCAGAATCAATTTTCATGCAAATAGTTGTCAATAAAATACAAATGTTTCCATAAAAGATGTTTCATGAATCACTAGGATGTGTTACAATATGTCATTTTAATTATTCCGAAAAACATTATTTTATATTATTCGTACAGTTTTCTACAGTTGGGAATTTACTAATGGGTTGCAATAATTTCTTAGATTAATAAGAACATTCCAAGTGCAAATAATAATAAATATTACTTAAAAACATTATTATTAGCACAGCTATAAATTTGACTACGGAAACATGTTATATTGTTAAAATCTAAAGCGATCAGAATTTATTAGTTTCAACTGTCTCGAATAAAAAATTTTAATAATTATAATCGTCATCTACCACGAACGATAAATGATAATATTACCTTTCACAGTATTTGCGATCAACGAGCATTTGCATTCAATCTTTCATGTGAGTAATAACTGGAATAATTTATCTCGCGCATATAACATACCTACCCGCGTTGTGTTTGACGTCAAAAATGGCCTTAAAATCAATATCGGACGGGATCTAGGGCACGTTGAACTCGATAAATAATACGGTTGGAGGCTTATTTGCATTTTGGATGCGAGCAATGCAATCGTTACACTCCTCGTATATTATAAAAAAATATATATAGAAAGAGAGAGAGAGAGAGGTAGAGTGAGAAATGCGTTTAGTAAACCTTTGCAGCGTGCGATATGTGACGCCAGACTGTGTACATAAAATACTCTACGCACACCACACACACGCTCTGTGCGCATCCATCATCAATATTTTAAGCCCATTGCATTGTTATGTAGTCATCGTTATAAACTCAACTTGACAAAAATTGGTGATTGTAAATTAGTCGCCTGTTGTGTCAATATATGGGAAATATGTGTGCAACAACGATAATAACACAATTGTAATATTGTAATCGAGTTAATTGTAATATTATGTTGATGGTTGCACGACACGCCGACACATCCTAATATAGCAGCAATATTTTTCGAATGATAATAATATAATAATAATGATTGTCGGTAACATTTTACATATGTTTAATAATATGGCAACAACAATAATATTCAAAGTGCACGGTTTTTGATTTTACCGTCGCCGTCGTAGTTATGTATAAATTAAGCGCATTTGTGTGTTGTATAGTTCGTCTTCGGTGATAATCGATCGCAACTAACTATTGAAACGATTCATACTGCATCACGATTCATAATAATATAGGGACGTGTAAGGTACAAACTAGGTACATGTGTCGACAACGCTCATGGACTGGGCACGCGAGTGTTTCCTTACATATCATCCATCTGAATATATCAGATAACCACGGTTCTGAACAATGAACGCGTAAATGAAAATAATAATATATTATTGGAATCCTGTCCGCCAACGGATGATAGCATATACGTTTCATCAAGCCAACACCCAAACGAACAACACGAATCGACAAATCGAGAGACAGAGATGAAAAAATACCCACCGACAACAATGTATAATTGAATGTGGCTACTGGCAAACAGAGAAAAATGTTTCATATAATATCATATATTTTAAGCTTTTGTCGTAAATAACACAGCGCTAAACACTCTTATTACCGCTTCCAATAGATTAAACACATTTAATTACAACAATAGTATGAATTACCATCGGCTTTAGAATATTTGGTTCGAATAAAATAGCTGAGAAATAAATAAATAAAATGTAATTTACAGGACAGAGATGGTTGTAGTAAGTGTATGGATGTATTAAATACGCTACGAGTGCCTATTATAAGTGTATACCTCGCATACTGTAGGATAGTAAAAATATGGTAAAATTAATAATTATTATGTTTAAATGAAAAAAGTATTTTAAAAAAATATGACGTAAAACTTATACTGTGGTAACATTCATTCACTGACAAGTACTTTAGCATCTAGTAAATACTCGTCGGCAGAATATAATATACCTCTATAAACAAGATAATTATCAAGGAATCGAGAAGAAAACGGCAGGGGTGTCAAAAAATAGATTCACATAAATGCGATGCGTAGTTTGTCCTAGGATAAAAATTAATTTGTTTAAATCAAAGTATTTTAATTCTGAATAAAATATAATTAAACCTAACTGAAATATCAAGAATAAAAATATATAAGCTGTACTATTACTATTGTTCAGTATTTAATAATTATTTAACAAACCTTTGATGGTGAATATATATATTATTTTGACACAATGTTAATGTTCGGTGTACATACGTATTTTATCGGTGATACCATTATAATGATTTTAATTGACTATTTTTATTTTTTTATAAATACAATAAGATATCATGATGACGTGATTTAAACTATTGTAAACTACCGCATTATCATCGGCAAATATTAACAACAACAAAAAACTACAAGTGTGGCAGTAGGCAGTTATAAAATTATTTAACCGCGATACAGTGTTTATTTCTTGACAAAAAAAAAAAATAATACTTTAGGTACAAATTATCAAATAGCGTCGACTGTTATCATAGCGTGTTATTATATACATATATTTAGTTATGGAGTAATGATTCTGGACCGAGTTCGTTTATTTTTTGTTTTGTTTCTTTTGATAGTTTAGTTGAGAATAAAACGAAAAATAAGATGCTGATCTGTAGATTTGTTCACGTTTTAAACTAATCATATTCGAGGCAACAACACAAATACTTACACCGATATCGATATGTGATCGCATAATACCCAGAGCCACTCAATTCGATAAACTTCGATTACCAGTAGTTGATCCCTTAACGTAAATAATTATGATATTATAGTGTCCGGCATAGGTACAATATATCATATTATTATTATTATTTTAAACAACCGAAATCAAATGACAAACATCCAGCGATCGTAAATATTCGATAGGCAACCACGTAAGACAATATAACCGCGGTACCATGCGACTGTACCGTACCAACGACCAGCGTCGTTCTATCAGCTTGTGTTGTGACTATTATAATAGTTCACTTTTATTATTATAAGTGCATGACGTTATCGCGAAGAGTAGTAACTACTGGTCAGCTTTTATCTAATTTTTTTTCGCAGTTTATGTCATTAAGTTTATACAATAAAAAATAAAGCACTGCGGTTTAGAATTGTTCACATTATTTCTTCACAATTTAAAATCGATGTACCGACACGCCATGCCTACACTGAGCACTAAACGATCATCTAGACGATATGACGTGATCGTTAGGTATATACACAGATCATTTTCATTCGATAAAGTTCGATTACCGAAAGTTGGTCTCTGAGGTATTTCTATAATATTATAGGATCGTCACGCCTGAGCATAATATTATTCTGAATGACTGCAAGTAAACGAAAACCATCCAATGATCGTAAATATTCTGTAGGCATCATGTTGCAATATTATATTAATATGCTGTGTTGTACTGTGAATTGTAGTCGCGGCTCGCGGGTGGTTCGATAATAATAACAATCATGCTATAATAATAAAATAAGTTTTGTGATATGCTCGTGAGACAAAAAACAAGTCTACAATGGTAGAAGTGCAACATTTCGACCTTTGCTATTTATCTATATTATATTATTGCGATGGCGAACTCATACCTTTTTACCTGTAAAACATTTTATACAAATTCAAATTTTATTTATTAATTTTTTTTTTTTTTTTTTTTTAAAACACGAAACAATTACACACAAAAAATACATATCTAACATCATTAGCTTGAATTATAATAATTAAAAATATTGTATTTACCTATATTTATTTTATTATTACAACATCGGAATTGAACAATACCAACTTTGTTAATACTTTGTTAATACTCAATACACGTCGATATTTAATATTATACACATACTGAGCGTTCTGCAAGTATACCTATTAGTATATTACTATATAATATATAATATACCTAGTATATTACTTTAAAACCAAAAAAGATAAAAATATGTTAACATGTTATGTGCGGTCGTGTTGTTTTCTGAGTAAAAAGATGTAAAAAATGCATGATTGTGTTACGTCCGTACATTATTGAATGATATTATTACGATTATGGCGTTAAAATTCAATGAAAATTATTTTCTCGAAATATTTAATTTACACTCTCTTTTAAATATTGTTTTTATGACCATAATTTATGATTATTTCATTACCGTGACGCACATTTTAGCCAGAATAATACACGCGCACGCGAACTAATCGACATCAGTCATCCCTTCAGCCCTACAGGAGTACCGTCGCTCTTATATAAGCCCGCACACAGGGTCGTGACGTCATGCATTAACCTTTTCGCCTCCACCCGGTCCGTTTCGGTTCACCGTTTTCGGACCTTCGGTTTTAACGGTCCGTTAAGCACTCGCCGTTAAGCCTCGTTCGCCGTATCATTATCAATAATAAACGCCAGCGGATGTGAACGTTTACCATACGCATAAATGCAGTCTATGTCTCTGTCAGACCGCGCACGCGTGTATGTGTGTATATGTCTGTGTGTCCCTCCGTATTCCTCTCTCTCTCTCACACACACACACGCGGTACAGTATGTCTCTATCTGTTTCTCTCACGTGTGTTATTCAAGGCACGAATTCGAAAATTATCCCCTATAATATGCCACCGGCCCTTGCATTTACACCATATACCTACATATGATATCCTATGCAAAGGGACGAGATAATAATATGTTACACGAAAAGGGGACGAGATAAAAAACTACCCTGTTGCAAAAATTCAACGAAAACACGAAATAATAATATAAATAATTTTGTTGCAATAGTCATTATAACTTTATTATTTCATTGATTTATAAAAAAATTTCGAAAAAACACTGATCATATTTTTCTATGATTTATTTTATACACCAACGTTTGTTTTTAAAATTTTTATCAAGCTCTATGGAGGACCATAATTATTGCTATTTAAAAATCTTCAGTATGAATATTTTACAAACTTCAGAATAATATTCAACACCGGCATTTGTGGTCTCTCTCTTACAAATGTGTAACATATCAAATTTACGGTCAATAGATCACGTGAGGCTTCGTTAGTTTAAAAATTAAAGCGAATCAACCTCTTATGAAACATGATGGCAAAAATATTATCTGTGATTGTTTGTGAGTTTTTATAATAACACAATTTTTTAGCGAGTTCTGCGTGTATAAAATAGCATAAATAACGGTGATAACACGAGTACCTTACATAAAATTGACACTGCTTAAACAGTGGAAGACGGAACTTTTCGTGATTCCAGAGGTTTTTTTTCATTGATTTTGGAATTTAGACGTGTTTGAAACGTAAATATGTTTTAATTAATCTCGTTCAGTTCAAGCTTAATAGATAGGCAGTGAAAAATTAGTTGACCCAACTATGAATATTACAAACTAATTTTTTTGTGTGCTGTATCGATGTCTTTGACGGTGATAGAGTTAAGCAGGTGACAAATTACCACATGCAAAACGAAGTGAAATTATGATTATTTATAGTAATAATAATAATAATAATAACTAAATTGTATATGATTGGTCCAATTTGGTATTTTATTAAGTACCTATAATTATTTAATTAAATAAATGTTTGAATTAGAATTCAAAAATGAGGTTAGTTATATTTTATACACAAATTTACAAATTTTTCTCGTAGAATATGTTTTTCAGACTGTATATATATATATTTTTTTTAATTAAAATAAAAACTTTTTTTGTCATTTATAAATTATTTTATACTAACTTAACCCAACCTACTGTTTGCAAACATCACATAACGAAACACCTTATTATATACATTTCAATTAAGAAATAATTACCAAGTATGTACTTATTAACATGGTAGAATTAAATCAATTATGTAATAATTTAATTCGTTCTGAATAAATAATAGGTACACATATTCCAAATTAATTTAATTCTTGAAGGTACCTGCCACCACTTTACATTTTATGTTTTTAAGGGATATGACTAAAGCATTATAAATTATTAAATTAAAAAAAAAATCTTAACTATCATATAGGCTCAAGGCTAATTACTTCCATCATCAACCCCTTCTCACTCTGATACCCTCATATAGCGAGAGCTCTCCCTCCCACTCCCGTCAAAATAGAATTACTTTGTTGAACACCAAACGCGTTTACATTTACAAAGCGTAGAGCCATCGTTTTCTATTAAATTTCGAAGACTTCAAAGACCTAATAATTTAGGCTGTTTGCGACCACGTTCGTACAAGAACATCCCTGTCGAAATTCAGTGCTACAATAAATTAACGCTCTCTTTTTTGATTCCATGCGTATACGACAGAAGATTGAATCTGTATATATAACACAATTTTATTATACGTTCTCAAAACGAACATGATGAAGTCGAAACTGATTTATCAAAGAAATGTGTGCAATACACAAAATTAGTGTCAGCTCCTCGTATATATTTATATATACGTATAAAATATACCAGATACCTATATTATTTATACGGACACACGGTTATTCGTAGAATACTCGGACGGGGGGACGCGCGTACTTAATTCAATCAGTTTTCGTATCCATTCGAAATTTCTTGATTAACTGCAAGTATCTCGAGCGTCCCTGTCGGGTCGGATATTATAATATGCTCGCGGTACCACTTGACCTACGTCGGTTTACGCAAGTCTGCACTGCAGTTATGCAATGTACCACTGGATACGTATTCGCGTGTTAGCGGCGTCGGGTAGGACTTCTAACTTTTGCCTACACGCGTCAGCTAATGCATATGTTTGATAATTGTTATTCAATTAGTTGTAATATTTTCTGCAAATGTTTGACTTCAATATAACTTCTAATTGATCATGAAATACAAATTAAATTACCACCAAACCCTATTGACTAGGGTTGTCAACCAGCCGGTATTTCGCATTCATAGACTTAAAAGCCGGTTGCCGGTATTAACCTATAAAATGCCGGTATTTTCAGAGTATAATGATCGTAAAATTATAAAAAGCTGGTGTTTCTATCTCATCAAAGTTTCAATATTAATATACTAATAATTCATGGTTTTTTTTTTTTTTTTAAATTGGTCATCAGATATTGCTGTCAATAAATCGTATAATCTTAATCACTTCAGACGTATATCGTCAACTTCGAAATTTGTATAAGTAGTATAATTGGTATGTACCTTATTGTACCTACTATAACGAGACACTGAAAATGATGAACATTTTTTTGTACACTTAGGCTACCTTGTATTTTTCAAAATAAAACTTGGCAACCCTACTCTTGAGCCGAACACTGGAGATTTTCTTGATAGCTCGATCCGAACCTTAGTCGCTGTCAGAGCACATAATATTATTATAGTCGTATAGGAATTATTTCATGTTGCGTTCGTCCTCGCACAAGACCCAACCATGATACGGTGACATGCGTTCTTTAGTTAGGCACGTGTGTAAGTACAATTCCATGGTTTCATATATACGCATGCAAACTTCTCTACAAAAGCGTATTGTGTGCAACGTGTTGGAACGATACTTACACAATAAGCCCAGTCTTCTGCCACCGGAATTCGTAAAACTCAGCTTAAAACGCATCAGTTGTTAGTGGACTAGCTCACACTGTTGAGTCATCTGCGCGGGGTAAGTGGTTATGTTGTTGATGGTAGTGGTGATAATAGTAGTATAGTAATGTAGGTAGTGATGGTAGTGGTGGTAGTGTTAGTGGTGGTAGTGGTGGTAGTGGTAGTGGTGGCGGCAATATGGTGGCTTTGTGAATTGGAAAACTTTTCTCCACGAACCACCGCCCCGTAGTCGTTTATTATAATCAGACCAACGGTTGCAGGACATAATTATTCACGACAAATAATTTTTTTTTAATTCAAATTCTTAACGATTTAAATTAGTCATAATTACTTATTTACTTAACGACTACACGTTTATTATTTGATTATTTGAACCGAGTATAAACTTTTCCATACTCGACGTCCAGTTTTATTTTTAATAACCAGTCTATTAGTATAATAGTATCATGGGTCATTAAAAAATAGTAGTATTGTGATGTATGACATGTATCTAATGGCCAATCGTTAATAATTGGGAAAAAAACATCAAGCATACAATAAACAATGGTACGACAAGATAAAAAAAAGCTGGTAAATTGATGTCGCTCTAATCACTTTGCTATACAGTAGTTTACGATTGGGTCACTAGAGTCTAGAACTACTAGAATGGATGGTATTAAATTTGAATTTAATGATCTAATAATAATATCATTGTATGCGAACAAAGATTCTGAGCCATGACGGGATGACAGTCAGGATATTTTAACTAAGTCATTTGTAAATTTTCAATTTAATATACTTTGTCAACATATTTTTTTTAAACCATTTATAAAAAAAATATGCATATGTATTTTTAATAATTTCAAACTAAAAATTATATCAACATATTATTAACCTTGTAATAAATTTTAATGTTTTTTCAATCCAATGAAGAACATTTATTGATATTTAAAGAAAAAAAAACTAAAATATTTAGAAACTCAAAATGTCCATACACAGCTCAAAACAAGTCAAAATGTTTTTTTAAATGTTATGGTATATAACTAAAAATTCTAATATAAACATTCTGTGAAAACTGTATGTATTTACGGTCATTTGCTTTAGCGATACGCTAAATGAGTTTTTCCTAAGTTTTTGGTTTGTCTTTCCAGTTGCTTTTGAGAACTATTCGGAAATTTTTGTTTTTACCTCCCCTCCCCCCTTCAGAACTAACTAGATTCACATTCCTACCAGAAAAGATGCTGTTAAAAAAGATAGAAGCATTTTAATGCCCCAAAAAGTGATGATAATCACTAAAAATTAAAATTAAAAACACATATTATTGTAAAATCTATACATTAATCGCTTCGCTCAGAATCTAAAATATGAGTATTCACATTATCTATAAATAACTGAAAATATAATAATATTGTTATAAAAATATTTGAATGGCAAATATCCACTCTGTATGCTAAAATAATGAAAACAAAATATTGTTTCTGAATTAAAAGGAATACGTTCTTATACTATTATAAATTACGAGTTCATAGAGGGTAATACACAAAACGGTTCCAAGTATAAATACAGAATGGAATCATTCGTCGGATGAAACAAAAAGAGATTCAAATGAGATGCGAGAAAATAATAAGCAGCTCTATTTTCTTTTTATTACTGTGTTTAATCTTGAAAATATATTATTTGAACCACCCCTGTCTTTATTCGACGTAACTCGTTAGTTTATGTCTCTACGTGTTGCTGAATACTCAACCCTTATCGAGCATAAGTTAATGAGTAAAATATGTTTATAGTCCTGAAAATAATCTATACTTGTACGGCTACGTATACCCAACGACCTGGTCCATAGATCGTATTTAAATTTAAGCCACTCGAGCGCTCAGTGACGGACGAACGCAACTCGTGTCACATTACCGGGTCGTTATAATATAAGACACTCGTCTTGTATAGCCCTCTGAGAATTCGAAACTGGTGGTTTTTTAAAATTACATCATATTTCAAGCTTGAGCTTTCCATCGTCTATATTTATGTTATACAAGTAAAAAGCTCTGTAAAACGTATACATATACAGCAATAACGGACTTGTCTCATTTATTCATTTATTTATTACTATTATTATTTTTTTTTTTTAGGATCAACTGAAATAAATTGTATTGGTCTTCTCTTATAACGATAATTCCAGTGCATTACTATAAATACAAGCTAGTCGTTGTTTAATACGTAAGGTCTTATTATTATTATAAAAATATTTTCCGTTTTACAGATAAGAAATTCTTTATAATTTCTCGTGTGTAGATGGTACATAACAGATAATGCTTTGTAAATCAAACATGGAAAGACCATATTGTGCATGTTCGATGTATCTAGAGAATTGTCTCTCAAAAGTCAGTTTATGATCACTCATAATAAGCGGATTTTGTTAAAATTCAATTGTGTTTTGATATTTTATTACAATATAATAACTATTCCAGAAAAAATATAGTTGTACAAAAATAGAAATGAAGAACGGTTTATAAATGTTTTATAATACGCATATAATTGGAACTATAATACAAATTGTTTGTCTAAAAGTGTTTATTTGATATATGTATTTGTATATTTTAAGCTAATAACTCAAGGTTTAGAAAACTTTTTATGTAAAAAGCAATGGCTCAAATGTATCTAAAATTCAATAATAATCAATTAAGAATTAAAACGATTTTTTTTTTAAAGTTAAAATGCATTTATAATTGTTATATAATTATAATTCAATATACCAAGGTGAAAATAACACAATCGCTGCTGAGTGCTCTACGTCTACTTTAATAATATTTATTATACTGTGATATTTTGTCTTAAAAATGATTGTATATTTCAATTACTACATCTTAAATCATTATTATTGATGACAGCAATGATAATAGTTTGCTTTGCATTGAAAATTATAATACACTATACAGCTTTACAGTGAACAAAAAAGTGAATACAATACAATATATTATTATGTACTGTAAAAGGTAAGTACCTATAGGTATTCTTAACATCACATAAATTCATTATATTTTAGGATATTCAGTAAAATAATCATATTTTATAACAAATTATAATATTTTCGAATATGTATCCCTTAACTCAATTTATTTGACTTTCGTAATAATTTTGTAGTATATTATGCGCCAAATATTCGTCTGGTGTGTATAATTTATGTGGCACAAGTTTTTTTTTTCCATAGGTATCCGACATTTAGGTGAGATAATAATAATAATAAAAAGACACTCACAGACGTTTTCTTGCGTAATAATTTTGTTTTTAATCATCTCGGGTTGAAAAAGTTTTAAAAAAGGATTTATAGCTCAGAGAAAAAAAAATAATAATATAAAAGTAGAGTGAGGGTAAGAGGGAAAAAATAAAATGGTGAGACAGGTGGATCAATGTTTCATGATGTATTGTTGAATTGAACGATAAGACTCCGAGATTTCCATATAGCTTCGCAAAGAAAATAATATATATTAATGTTTCTGTAATGTACAGCTGTTCAGTTCAGATTTTTGACACACCGTGTTCCTATAAAATCGATGGAAATTAATCAAACGGGACAGTATTCGAGATTTATTATAGTACGAGATAATATTTTCTTTCGGTCTGCATATAATAATAATAACAAGTCCAGCTGTTTCATCTAAAAAAAAAAATGTACATTGTTATTATTCGCGCAACTGCTACCATATAGCTTTACGAGCTGTAACCACATTAATTCTTGGTTTGATTTTTGTTTTTGCAATATTTAAAAAAAAAAAATGATGATTTATTCAATTTCAGTATGATAAGGTAGTGGCTCATCTTAAAATGGTCTGAACGTAAGACATGAATCGATACACTATACCTAATATTGGAAATTTCGTCGTATCACCAATCTCAGCTGGTGACTGTGGTCCAACCATAAATCACTGTGCTATAACATTGTCCGTCGATGTACAAAATATTAATATGCAGTGCACTATTATCGAGTATACCCATTGTGCATTGTACATTGTTATTGTAGGCGCGCTGCATTATCGATATTATGAAGTCCGCCGGACTAATCATTGTTACGGTCAGTTCGAATGTCTAACACTTCCGTCGGGTACAACGAGCGTCTCGAAGTTAACAACGTGATACAACAATGAACGAGATATTTACCTCACTCTGCACCCCTAGGCGGATGTAATGACAACCAGGACAACCATGACCACGATACCTCAGAGGAGTGCGTGTGACTAATTTCGACGGTGTTCGAGCGTATAACATACTAATAATTATAACTTCTTATACGGAATACAATTAATTAAATAGTAAAATAAACGTTAAAAAATACTATTTCCCACCTCCAATACGCCACTTTTTACTCATAAACACGACAATTGGTTAATCTCGATATTATTTCCTATGCTATCCGGTCAAAAACATTCGTTGATTTGTATAAATTCACCGTGACACAGAGTAAAAACAATTGGCTCATATCTATGCAAGTTATAAAAGAAAGGGCCAAATGGTCAATCGCGATCGAATAGTTAGTGTTGGATGATTTCAAAGTCAACCCCTCCACCTACTCTTTGTTAAAACTTGTCAGTTGTCATACATACAGTAGGCGAATTTACATGAGTACCTCCATACTTCGGAAAACCTGCATGTGTAATAAAACGACATTTTCTCGATTGAAAATATAAAAGCCGAATACCAAGCTACACTTTCTGATGATTGCTTAGAGCAACGTGTTCGTTTATCAGTCAGAAATTATTCTCCAAGACGCTATAACCAAATGGATAATGATATGCAATGACGAGCATCTATGAAAACGAAACAATATTAATGTATTTTAAAATTATTTAGAAATCGAATGTGAAAACATCACATATACCTAACATAAAATTACATTTAAATATCATTATATTATTCAAATATGTGTGTGTATTATTGATATTAATATTATTATAAGACTTAAAAATAAAATTTTTATATTAGTCGATTTTTGGGGGATAATGAATATATTATAAGTAAAACCTAGTGGAAAAAGTCCAACGATCCTTGTTTTATATGATAATATATAGAAGCCAGCAAGGGCAATACTACAATAGGGAGGTTTTTCTACAAAACTCAGACAGCACGAGTACAATTCTCGGGCTATTTAAATCAAAAATAGTTATTAAATTGTCATAAAATACCGTCATGTTAGATATATTATATCATGTATGATGGAAAAATGCAGTTTTTGCATACATAATTCATTATTATTTTATACGTGATATTATTTTTCACTGTAATGGGAGAAATAAGGAAATCAGACATACAACTACTAAATATAATAATATTAAAAAATATGTTGAGGATATATCCCAGAAAAGATGTCCTCTTAAGTTAAAAAGACGACGGGAGAACGTCATGTCATGTTACTCTCCCTCATTACTCCTCAGTCCTTCACATCGGGTATCACATTCTCACTGACTGACTTATGTTTGTATTATATTTAATAGTTCACTAGCTGTCATTCCGTGTTTTTTATGTTGGGTCTGGATTCGTCTTACAGTTTACTCACAACATGTTTCCGGATGGTTTCACTAATAATAATGTGATAATAATTGATCTAGTTGCGTACGTGCTCAATATAAATTATGATCCCATTACTATTGCTGCAGCTGTATCAACACACCAACAATAATAATTCACAAAGGGTAAATGTGTGGGGGTGTACACAGCTTTTGTTGATTTTTCTTCACCAAGAGTACAGGGATCTCTGATATTATATTAAAATAACAAAATATTTTAGTAAGACTGACGAATTTATGATATATATTAGCAGTAGTTATTACTATTGTGAAATAGCCTTAATTAGCATTGTTAGTAATTTTTCGAAGATTTTATCGCGATCAGATAGTAATATTCATCCTGTTATCACTTATTATATTATATCATAATAGTTCAAGATCTATAATTAATTTCATTGCATTAAAAATCTATGTCAGATATTAATCATAATTGATATGAATTATAGAATTATATAACAATTAACAATTATTTCGAAATTTTGATCAACAAAGAAAATTAATCTAGTTAAAAAGTAATTATAATTATTGTGGAGTTTGAATTCTATACAGCTATAAATGTATATATATATATACCTACAATATAACCACACATCCATGGATTAAAGCCGACCAATACTAGTTTAAATAGTACTATGTTATGCTCTCTGTTAAGCTACTGTATGGTGTTGTTGGGAATCAAAGAATTTAGAATAGTATTATAATTATTATTCGTATATTTTTTATAAAACCTCAACTATCATAATATTATTACCATAAATAGTTCTTAGCAATCTTAAAACCTCTGTCATTTTCATCAGTAATTCGATTTTAAACTAACCGTTTTATGTGTATTGCTATAGCTACTACGTCTACAAGTAAACTAGGTGTAATGACACAGTTGAGCTGCTATAAAAACTAATGGACCTATATAGATGGTCATATAAAATATAATGTACCTTATCATGTATCATATATTTGTTTTTACAGTCGAACACTTTTAAATAATACAACAGTAGAAATATCATATTTTTTTTTCACATTAAACATAGAAAAATTGGAAAAAAGTACACCATTTATGGTAAAAATTATCAATAAAAAGATTTTGGTCTTTGAATTAAACACTGAATAATGAAAATTTAGAATTACTTCGTATAATATTGTGGTTTTCTTGATAGTATTTTTATCAACAGTAATCTCACAGATAATTATGTTATTTTCCTATTATGTATTATCTTTATACTGTAACACATTTTATTGCTAAAAACAAATTCTAAAACGTTGTGAAGATTAAATACATTTTTTTAAACTTATTTTCTGCTATAAAATATTATACAAATATGTATATATTACATGTGAAATTATATCAAATTTTGATTACCTTTGACGAAACATATTCATAAAAAGGAATGCAAAGGAATAATATGAAGTTATTTTAAGAAGGTTGGAGGATATTAAATATCATCGAATATAGGTAATTATGTTAAAACATGGAAATTCTGAAGTTCGGATAACTTTATATGTAATCCTTTGAAAATTATGAAATGAGTGGAATGAATTTCCATTTAAATACTCACAAGAAACACATTTAGTGTGACCTTGTGCACATTTTCTTCGCGTAACTTTTATAGCGATCATCAAAACTTGAATTACATACTACTACAGTATTGGTGGAAAACTGTATATTTTTAAAGTAATTAGTTAACTTTTCCGTCAAATTTAAATGTTTAATTATGCAAAATTACTTATAAAACCATTGAAAACTATCATATAATTAATAATTGTAAGCTTATACATGTCAACATAATTTATTATGGTATGATTTAGTATTATCTATAAAATAAAGATTTCAAATTCTCACGACGGATCGTTAATTAAACATGGAATAATATTTTTGGATTTTGAGTGGAGTCATAATGTTATAACTTTTATAGAATATATAGACCGCCAATATAGATTTTACGATGGTATTTTTATATTTATATATTTTTTTTTTTGGTAAGTAGTTTTTAGAATATTAAATGTTTTCTCAACTTAACTCCTGAACATAACGTATCCATTTGATCATAAATTGGTATTCCTACTCATATTTTACTTTATGTGTGTAAAAAAAAATTCTATCAAAAGAGAAAAAAATGAAAATAAGAAACTATGAAACATAATAATATAGTGTATAGTTTAAAATATTATTTTAAAAATTAAATTATACCATATAACAAACCGACCAAACTATCTTATTTAAAAGTATACTTTAGGTTGTTTATTTTGTACGCAATATACACATTGGTACCAGCTATTGAAATTCTCACCTATTATTTGTTTTGTCATATTGATCAATACAGTGAAAATGATATTTTTTCTAAATTTCCTAGAAAACCTAAATTCTGATGATATAATCTAAAACAATTGAGAGTACAGAGTACAAACTCTTGTTCAAGTATTTTACAGATTTTCAGAAAGTTTAAAAAAATTAAAAAGAAATAAACAAATGTATAAGTATATTTTATTTATATTTTAAAAGATATGTTTAGTTATTTTATAAATTATGTAATTATATATTGAAAATCCATACACATTATAATTATCATGCTAAAATAAGTAGGTTTCTATAGATTTAAAGTCAATATAATTATTATTGATTCAGATACTGGATATTTAAATTTTTTAGTAAGCAATTTCAAATCACAATCGTGTCACACCATAACTGAGGAGAATCTGTATGATTAAAATATCCTTACTATTAATTTAAATTCTGGTTACTGCACAACAATACTATTTTACATATTTAAATAATAAGACACAATTAACCATAGTTCACGACGACGCTTTTAAAATTGTGGTAACATTAAAAGTGTTGGATTTCAAATTTTTATCTGGCTCTCAGTGGTTAATGATGATCACTTTATATTATATAAATGTATATTATGTTGCATTAAGTATGTTATTATCATTTGCTTATCATTTATAAAAAATCGTATTCTAGACAAATTTTTGAGTAATTTGACGTCGAAGTATATTATATTGGTCGAAATCTGTTTTCTCCATCGGGATTATTTCGTCTCTTAATTCTATACCCCCTCCCTGTTTGTTTATAACTTTTTCCGAATGATCTGCTAATAAATGATGTATTGGTGAATTGATAAATACGCGACGGTTCCGTGTCACGGGCGTTATTGAGCCAAGCACGACCCGTCATCCGTCTGTGAGCCCGCGCTGCATTCGTACACGACGGCGGCAACACTTCGATGAAATCCACACACGGCAGCTGCTCCAGGGTCCCACGGAAATCAAAGATCTGCAAAGAAAACGTGATGGTTAGTCAATTCTGGAGCCATCCATGGTGCAGATTTCAATATACTATTTTTTTCGCCTCCCTCCAAAAAAAAAAAAAACATTATAGGTAGGTAGTGCATTATGCATAACTCTCGAGTCGCGTGATAAACCTCCGTTTTCGAGTACTGTCACGTACGGATTCTGCGGCGCAAACCTGTCTGGTCCCGTTGAGCAAATATTATATCCGCATAAATTCTAATCTACAATACCTACCGACCGCTGCATCGTAAAAACGCTAAACCCAGACGGTATCGTATTGCGTTTATGTGTGTGTGTGAGAGAGTAAGAGTGTGTGTACTTGGCGTGCAGAGAGGATAGTTGGTGGAAACACGGGACGGAAGGTGTTCAATGGGGATGATTAGGGATTTGAATGGAGAGAGGAGCAGAGTTATCGTGCAGATTGTCGATGGGTAGGGGATTAGACGCTAACGGAGGATAAAAAAACAAACAGATAATACTACACACACTACGAAGCGTTTTTCAGACGACAGTTATCGATGAGATATTGATGGTGCGTGAATTTATATATATTATATTAAATGCCTACAAGCAACGAAGACGACGGCGATTGAAGAATGTTACAGTTTTTCTCTCGTTGTATATTTTTGATATTATGTTTCTGGTTTTTCAATGTATTCTAATTGTATATTTTCATATTTTCATCGTTAAATTTAATGTCGAGATCATAAATTCATAACATAGGCGCAATGATATTCATAACAAAATCAAAAATTTGTAATCAAGTTTAACTACGTGTATTAATATTTTCATAATAAATCATATCTAACATTAAAAACGTGATAAAGTCTTGTTTGAATAAACATAGGATACATTTTGGGAAAATGTACGATCAAACTAAATACACTCGTGTACTTGAAGCTACTCCTAAAATATAATTTACGGTATCTAAATAAAAATATCAATACATATAGGACATTGAAACAACACAGCTAATTTTAATACCCATATCTACATAATATTAAAAGCTGTGTTTATTAGTTACTCAAACAACAACAACAAATAATGCCGTTATTCTAGGTATATTAAAAACACAAAGGATATGTGGTTGTTGGTATTTCAGAACCTTAATGTGATTTGTTTAGTTTTTAACAAATTTAAAAGTTAACTATTAAGCTTATTTTTAAGAAAAAAGTACGTAAAACTGATTAATTATGATATATAACTGGTAAACAATTTGTACCATATTTTAATTAAACTTATTTGAAGACAAACGCAAGACAAATAACAACAATAAATGGATATATACCTTTCATAGTGGTATAATATTGTATTAAATACGAGTACAGATTTAATTCTCGTAGTAGGTACAAAAAGCATTAATCCATTTTTTCAATTAATTCTACATTTAACATTAAATATTTTCTTAATGCAATTTAAAAAAAAAAAATTTGTAAGTATAACTTTTGAATAGGTAATGCCTCTTATTCAGGTATCAGAGTATACCATTATTTTCAAATAAAATACACAATAAAGGTCATTATTCAGATTAACATTTAAACCCTCAGCCTCGGTTTGTTTATTTTCATAAAATATTGAAATTCGCATTTAAAAAAAAAAAAATAATAATATACAACATATTATAGTTGAAATGAATCGTTTCCATAAACAAGACTTTTCAATATTATATTTAATATATTTTAAATTTAACTTAACTTAAAATGTACCTTTACAATAAATTTCTAAATATTTTAACTGTTGCTTTGTGTATATTCAAAAAACACTTTTGAAGCACAAATTATTTCGATATAATATACACATTCAACTTTCAAAATTTTTATAAATTATTTTACTACCCAATTTATATTATAATATAATAATTATAAAATATTCACATGCAATATGTATATTATACTTGAGTAATATACACTAATACAATATAATATTTATATTATTATCATTTTTATTTATAAAATCTAATAGAATATTTCGTAGTGTTATTAGAATCGAGCTAAGATGGTATACTAAAATATATCGCAATACGTGATACTCAATGATTTTAAATAACAGTAGTGTATTATGAGACAAATCCTAAATAAATTCTGAATGTTATTACATTTTTCCTGATCAAAATATAAAACTAACTATACTATACCAAAAGAATCGTTCACTATAAAAGTTTAATAAATTTGATGCGGTATGTAACCCAACAGAGACAATGTCGGAAGTCTTTAAGTCTGATGAAAGTCTTTGATATCCGGGATTGTGGTTCCTGTGTAGAACAATGTTTTATATTATATTTTATGGTTGCATTTAAAAAAAAAGCCGTACTGTTTTCATCTGTCCTCGGCATGTTTCTACAGCTCACTATCATCGCGGAATAATGTTATATTGTTTTTAAAAAACTATTTACACGCTTCGATAAATAACATAATATATTTTTAAAATACACAACACTGTAAATTCTGATTTTATGATGTTATTTTAAATTTCATAAGATACACTTACCTATACAGTTTTGTACCATTATTTGTTTTTTAGAGTAATATTTTAAATATTTCTTCATACAAATTGAAAATGCACGGATACGCACTCACACACACATTAGTTCATTAGTAGAACGATTTACAGCTCCATGTCTACCCTTCTTCACTTAGGAATCCGAAATCATTATTTACTCCATTCGTTTGTGATGGTTTGTGCTTTTAATCCCATCATGTGTGCTCAATCCCTTTACAAGTTATCCAGCTTTAAATGTTGTGAGGCATGGAGATTCAGACTTATTCGAGAACCCGTCAAATTGCATCAATTTGATTATTTCAAATCAAATAATATATATATATATTTATCTATGTAATTATATTTGTTTTGTAAAAATATAAACCACATTTTAAAAACTATGACGTGAGCAACGAACTTTTTTCTTTTTATTTGAGTGCCTAATTCAGTATTTTTTCTGAGTATAACAATATAATTTACTTTACATGCAAATGTTTGTATTAAATATTATATTATTTTCGTATGCATACCAACGTTACTTTATACTGTTAATAAGATAATTGGTCTACGTTCATATTTTTTTAATATTTATACTAAATATCTAATAGGTACTTTTTTCAGGTACTTTAACTATAACAAATATGAGAACATAATAAATACTAAATTATTTTTCGTAAATATATAGGTTGGAATAAGAGCAGTTATTGGATGGTTGGAAAAAATGTTTAAAATTACATCAGCTACAAAATATAAATCTCTTGATAGAATTTTAATTAAACTAATATACATATACCACGCGTTTTCTATACCCATAAAAAACGAAAAATTAAAGTTAGGGGATGTTCGCGAAATCCAAACTAATTTGGGGCAAGGTATTATTGTAAAGTGCTTACAACTTATAAAGTTATTCAAACTACATAACATGGAGCCATATTTTTTGATTTGGATAGTCTTAGCCGCTAACGTAGTAAATGTTTACCCTTGTATAATGAAAACCACATGGAGGGGTAGGAGAGCGACGTTACCAAATAACTAAATAAATACATTTTTATGTAATAATATATCTTCTTATTACTTTGTATATTATTGTATCAAAATATCATTGTTCTAAATGTATTAGATTTTTTTGACACATTTTTAATGGAAAACTCGTGTAAACTCGATATAATAACATCTTATATTGCAGTATATTACGTTATAACCTTTTTTTCCACTTTTTTTTTGTCCATGATTTTAAAACTTGCTGAATAAAAAATACCAACTGTTATTTTTAAATAAGAAGTGTTAATGCGTTTATGTGTTTAATTTTAAAATCCCAAGCAAATTACATACTAATCATTTTGATGTACAAATATCGATTACTGAACAAATAATAACCCTTAAAGTTTAAATAATCGAAGATAGTGCTTCCGAAAATGTACACGGTACTCCTCCTTTAAATGATCCTAATTCATTTTCTCTAATACCACTGATTATATTTTTACTTAGGGGAATTCAATTAAGTATTGACTCGTGATGCTAAGTTATTATTGCACTCCAGTGAACGGTGAAAAAGTGCACGCGTTTATCGTGTTCAGTTACCACCGAGTTTCACGAACTCCGACATCAATAAATCCAGCTTAAATAAATAATGTGGATCACCATAAATCATAATAGCAATATATCGGCATTAAAATTGTAAAAAAAAATAAGAAGCTATCGGACTTCCTATCTGGATCGTACCAAACTATAATAAGAAAATGCAGTCGGGGAGTGGCAAAACGCAATAAAGCGTTTATTTTCCGTCGTTTTTTTTCACTCTGCTCAAACCCTCCCTGCGGCAGAGACAAGGGTTACATTATTTTGGAGGGTTGTTTCAGCCCGATTTGTAACTGTTAGTTTAAATTAAATTGAACGGTCCCTTCAAAGTAGTGAACAGAGAGATGTATAGTGAAAGAAAACTGGGCGAGTCTCGTATTATAACGCTATTCCGTGCGTATAAAGTTCGCATTATTATTACAGCAAACGAGAACATTCGCACAGGGATAGGGATATGAACAATTCGTTACATCCGTAATATAAAATTTGATTTAGTTTTATGAAAGGGATAGGGAAGTTTTTATTTTATTTTATAATCCCGATGTTACTTAACATATTACAGTATATATTATTATGATACAAAATATATATACAACCGATGGCACACCATGCATTGTACGTGTTATGGTTCCAATGGATTTTTCAAACGATCAACACCATTCGTCTAATTCAATTTTAAATTTTCCTGACAAAGTTGTAAAATATTTCATTTTACCAAAAATATGATAGTATACAAATTAATAAATGTTGGAATGTTTCAGAAGAATGATTTTTTATGGACTGTTAAAATTACGATTTAAATTTATTGTAAACTTATTTGTATGTTAATAGTATACAAATAAACTTAAATTTATGCAATATCACATTATAAAATGTAATGTGATGTCAACACATTAGTTTTGAAATGTATTTAATATTATCAATTGTATATAAAAAAAAACCTTATTATAAGTAGGTTATGTTACGTTATTTGTACTTTTGATTCTGAAATGTAATTATCCGATATCACTTCCATATTCAAATTGTTAAATAGACTTATGCCCTGTCCTACACAGTGTAGGACACACTTTTAGAAACGTATCTCTTTCCGTGTTCCACAATATTACTTCCCTTAATGTCCAACATCTCATGCAGAAAACTACAGCACCTCTAAATCGGCTCTTTTTTGCGGAAAACTTATCTAAATTTGATTTTCTTTAAAAGTCTATCTGACCTAAAACATCACTAATTAAATTTTTGATTGTTAATTTAAGTTAAATTTTTAAACATTTAAATAATATTATATTGTGCATTACTTATTTATATTATTTAATATATCTCTTCTACCCGAATATACCTATAATATCATGTTGATAAATCATATTACGGTACTTGAGCCTTCCCGACGTTGATTCAATGAAATAAATAAATGAAATAAAAATGGAAACATTAAACCTCATTGCTCCGTCATGTTGCCTTAGTAACAATAATAATTCTGAAAGTTGATTTTCAATTAATAGCATTAAAGAAGCAGATTCTTTACTTTTTAATAAAGCTACGTCAAATTGCTTATAAAAATATTTACATTTTCAATATGAATCTTAGAATTTGAACTTTAAATAATGTATAATGGTGCGTATTATTGGTTCATTAATTCACTTGAACGTGTACATAATCCGGAATTGTTTAAATTTAAAGTATAACATAACACGCATCTATAATATATATTGTAGTATGTGAAAATTACAACCCTAAAATTGTGAAAGCTATAGAATCAGAAGCGATCTACCCATTGTTTAAGCACTAAAATACATAAATGTGTGCCTCTTGAAATTTTCAAGTGCTCAATTGTCCTAGTAAGAGCCATAAAATAAATATAAATAACAAAACTGATGGAAAGATTGTTTTATATTCAAAAATATTATATTATATATTAGTTCAAAGTGTATACCCTAACTTGAATATGAAGTGTAGGCGCATCAATATTTTCAAAATAAAAAGTTAAAACTTATTTACCCCCAGTTATTCCTCTACTTTTTATTTTATATTTAAAGTAGTAAGAATAAATATATTTCCATATAAAGTGTTTATTTTATAACAATGCTCGTATAATCCTCAAAGAATTATATTAAACTACATTAGTACTATATATCATAAAGTAATTGACAATATAGGTTTGATAATTTATTGTTGAATAATTAAATCTTGCTGAGTTTAAAAGGAGTAGATTTTAATTTAAAAAAAAATGGTTTCTAAGTTTTATTTAATACTTATTTGAGTTAAGGTTTGTTTTAATAAGAGTTATTATGAAACAGTTATTCAAGTGTTACTTAATTCAAAATCTTTAATTTTATTCAAACTGTAGTTTTTAGACGTTTTGTTTGTAAGTGCGTAAGGTGACCAAGATAATATGACTAAGTGGTGATACAAAATAATGTATCTAAATAGTATGATTTAATAAGTCTTTCCATTCCTTTAAAGTCCATTTTTTTACTAACCTAAATTTTAAGAATTTTAATAATTAACATATGAACTGCATTATAATTGTTCTGATCAAACTATTCTTGTTTTTACTAGAAATATTTACAAACTATGTTATATAATAAGACAATTCAATAATCGTATAGCGATGATTATTATAAAAACATTAATTTTCGACATTAAGAGGAAAAATATACCTGGTCGATACTCGATGGTATTGCTCAAATATAACATAGGTAAAATTATTATCGTTAATATAATATTTTCAGTGTATTTAAAATTCAATGGATATACTCGTAAATAATTGAATAGACAGTTTTTGATTCACGTGACTGTGGGTAGTATTCACAGCATTAAAATTTTAATACCAAATCAAGCCCACTGTATAGTATATGCTTTGTTATATGATTCCGTTTCGATATTTATACATTTAATAGACCAGAGTAATGCTTTTTGTCTGCATGCAATAATATTTTATTATACATTTTTGTTTTCACTCCGAGTAAATTACGTTTTATTGCTTTAACTTTAACGTCATAATTGTGTGTATATTTTATTG
This sequence comes from Diuraphis noxia, assembly GCF_037042655.1. Lineage (NCBI taxonomy): Eukaryota > Metazoa > Arthropoda > Insecta > Hemiptera > Aphididae > Diuraphis > Diuraphis noxia. The sequence continues at coordinate 76,404,945 of NW_028301713.1, forward strand.
TTGTTTCGAATTTATTATATTTACCCATATAATATATCATAGATGAGTGTTCTTTCCATAAATCAAAAATATCGACAAATTCATAAAACTTTTTTCGTATAAAAATAATATTTAATTATTAAATATTTAAATTCATTTGAGTACCATAAAAATTAAATTCAGTGAATTTTAGATATCTAAAAAAAAGTATATATTTAGTACTTTTACGACATGTTTGCACGTCATGATAGTTCGTTATTAAAAACGACACTAATCTGTTGTTCGTCATAATACACTTCTTATAATGAACGTAAATTATTATCTAATATTGTATTTGTCATTCCTAATTTTATTTACTTCTTGTCACTCTTTCCCAGCTAATTAATGGATTATTTATTTTGCTTTGAACCCATATATGGGTCAAAAAAGGGTTGAATGCACCCCATGTCACTGATTAAAGTAGTTTATGATGATTTTGTGAATGATCTATAGTTGATTAACTGTGAGTTTGGAATAATATGCAGTTTGAGGTGGTTTGTTTGAGGGAGAGTGCCGATTGAAAAATATAGCTGCAGTTCACCAATAACCACGTAATGGGGCGAGAGACCAGTGCAACGGGTTATTGTGCCCCCATTATAGTCACATTGCGGGCCTTTCAGATAGCTATAAATTAATATCAAAGGTCTGTTCTTATAAACGATCGTACATCATGTCACATAATGTGGAGTTAGTGTACACACATCCATTTTTTTCGAAGGGAAAATAAAACGGTATAGAAACCACATTATATTGACTAAAAAAAATGTACGACAACACTCAATAATCACATAGGGGGGCTACGGTGTGTATGCATTGTATATACTACATTATACGTCATAGACTATATCGGATACGTATTAGGAAAAAAAATACTTTTTTTACTTTTGAATCATCAAAAACGTAATATCCTTCATGTTTAACCTCGTGTGGTGTTTTTATATCTCATCCTTTGTGTCCACGCTGTGTGCATGCAGATTTATCGTAGCACATCTGTTAGTCAGACGAATTCGCTAGGCAAGCGAATTTGCATCGGCCATTACGGTAACGGGTTCGGTCGTCGGCTCGGTTGTATAGAAAGGGATGAAAAACACACACACATCCAAAAACATCACGCGTGTGCAGTGTGCACTCTTATAGCTTTTCTCCTATCCCTATTTAGACGACAGCCACCAGACGACCATTGGGTTACGACGCGAGTTGGTATATAATAATATGCGCTTCTCTTACGGCCTAAACGAAGTTTTGAATTCCAAATAATCCACATAGGTATGAGGGTTTATAAACGCACGTTTGCATCACAGCCCCTGGAATGATAAAAATAACAATATTTTTTCCCAACCCGATGACGTTTAAACGGAGGGTGTATAATATAATACAATACGATATTCCCATATGTATCTAATATATTATGCTGAAAATATAATTTAAACAACGATTTGGTTTTGTGTATTTTAATAATATTCAATATTACAATACGCACTTATACATTGTTTGCATTCCCAAAACTTTATTAAACACGATTGTACAACGATGGTAATTATGTAGGACTGCAAAAATATTAAGATTAATAATGGTTATTAAGTAATAAACTAAGTACCAGCTATTTTCGAGAGTTACTAATGGCGTCTCGAAGATGAATAATTCCACATTAATTATTTTATTGGTCTTATCGTATACTTATACAGCCTGGTGTACTGGTTAGGTGAGTACTAATATAGTAATTTAATAATTTAATATTAGTGTTCTTGTCATTTAAACTGCATAGCTTACTATCTTCACATTGATATATGAGTTATTTATTTATCATTTAGTTTTCAGTTTCTATTCATCAGTATATATCTGAATTTAATATTCAAGACGACTATGTAGCTTACATTTTAAGAAATAAAAACAACCCCTATACTACGAAAATCATATTATCTACTCTAGTCATATACTAAAATATTAAACAAGTCATTCAATTTGATCATAAATCAAAGTTGAAAATATAACTTGAATTACTAATACAAGCAAATGACTAACAAACTTTCAAAAATTGTTTTGTTACATATGCAATGTATTCCGCTTATAAGACTCACGGTATAAAGTTCAGTCCTTCAGTCGCTTAATAGACTCAAAATTGTCTGAAACAGTCCGGACGTATCCAAATATATTATACAAAATTCTGTAAGATGACTCATCACATCGTTTATAATTCTCAAATTTCGTAAAAAAAAAAAATATATATATGGTAGAAAATAAACATTTTTCAATTTTTGGTTAAAATTTAGAAAAAAAAGTGTTTTCAAAAATAATATATTTTTGTTGATAAATACTGGTTTTGATTCATGCTTACAATCTTTAATAATAATATTTTTAATTTATTCACTAATAAGTGATGTAATATAATGTACATATAATATGTATATTATATTAAAGTAGTTTAAGATAATGCTAGATATGTAATAAGATAATATAATAATGAATAATATTAATAAGCATTTTGTGTTTTTTTTTTCACTTCACCTCATTTGGTTATAACTTTCAACACTCACTTTGTACTAGTCTCAAAGTGAGTCTTATAACCGGCGTCCACTGTATTATTATATTTTTAAATATTTTTATTTTTCATCAAAACGAATTCCTGCATACTTGAAATCGTCTAATAATTATAACTTGCTCGTACAACCAGTTGAAATATTATAAAAATTCTCGATATTTCTTATAAGTAATGAGTAATGACTAATAAACTAAATTAAATTTGACTTTGATATTAATTTATGTGGATATGACAAAATAATATTAAGCTTGTGTAGCAAGTTATTTTGTTTTCTCGAAACAAATATCTGGTAAATACTTATAAATGAGAGAAACAAGAAATAAAGGACGTCGAGGTGTTACACAAAAGTAACTACAAAGATTTCGCTTGGACGTTTTTGAGCTGATTGAACTCATTTTTGGATGAGTACTTATAGGAGAATAAGGAGGGCATAAGTATAATTCTCTAGTAACATTATCCCCGAACAAAGGTCGCACGTATAATAGATTTTTTGTCTACAAGCGCTGAATAGCCAAACCTGTCGTCATTCATCATCATAGTCCGCCACGTTTCGAGAAAGACTTTTGACCGGAGCTCGGTTCGTGTCACCTGCACGGTCGTCGTCCTGGTCACATCTTCTCTGTTATTATTTCCCGCGTTAGACGATCGATTTTCAAACTATAAATTGTTGATATAGGAAAAAAGACAAATGTGTCGACCGGAGACGTTAACTTACTGTTAAAGGATGTGCGCTGGGGGAGGCAGGTCAATTTATTATTTAGTCGATTCGACAGTAATCATGTCTGTGGGATGGCCATTAACACAAGGGTTCATCAGTGACACACGTCTCGACTTTTGTTGAGTTCTAAAATTATATATCTACCTATTATAGCTGTAGTATAAATTTATATTATTTCCATCCGTAACTTAAAACATTTGATAATTTATATTATCATTGACGATGAACTGTGCCAAATTTAAAATGTTATCAGTTGCGTCATTATTTTTACGAAATATTAAACTAATATTTAAAATTTCCAAATTACTTATCATTATTGATTGAAATCTAACCAATTTTCATCGATTCATTTTTAAATTGTAACTTATATTTTATAATATCATAACTATGTTAATACTGAGTTGAATTTAAATAACGAATATTTCATGAAAAAATTGCATACAAAGATAACATTATAAATCAAAAGATTAAAATACTGAATGATTTTGAATTCAATAATTTATGAAATTAAATATGTTAACCTATGCCATAAACGTTATATTGAAAAGCATAATACAATTATTAAACGAGAAAGAAAAAAATATATCTAACCATTAAAAATCTGATAATAATATTTTTAACTCAAATACATACCTACCACTAACAGTTTTTCTAAGATCGTTATTCATACTAATTATAGCTCGTGGAGTTTGAAGGGTGTATGATATCTCATATCCCAATGATAATCTCAATAGAAAAACTTAGGTATGCCTATGTAAGAATTACAATGTTGTTAATAAAAAAACAACGATATTTAAAAATCTACTTTTTGCATACTATTTCTTAACAGCAGATAATACAATATTTTTAATCAGAAATGGTATGATTTTCGATAGGAATTGATTTAAAATTAAATTATTCAATTATTCATATGATACGTTTCTGAATTATTAATATTGTATATCAACGAAACTATACGAGTATAAATACTAAGTAAACAAATTTGTAAACAGTTAAAATTTGAAACACTGGACCAGCATTGTCATGATTAAATTGACAAATTAGTGATTTCGGAACTTAGGTAGTAATAATATATTATGATAATTGATAACAAATATTCATATTAAACGTTCAATTCACAATATTTTATTCATGACAGTTACAATTGCAGTTTGTATAAATAAATAATATTTTATCTCGTCAAATAGATGTTATAATAATTTTATATTGTAGGATCTCGACAATTTTAACTTCGAGTAATTTTTAGAACTAATGTCAAGATTTATACACTTATTATTAATAGGCATTTAAATTGAATGTTTATTGATTTTACAAAAATTTTAATATTACAGTAATAATAATGTAATTACATAGAATAATTGCATGGAGAATCATGAATGTTACATGATAACAAAGAAAAAATGCTTTTGAAAGCTGAACTTTAACAATGGTAAAACTTTGGATTACTATTTTCAATTTGTTCGTAGTACATTGCTTTTACGATGGTTGAGGAAAGATCTTTTTTGCTTTTTTTCGTTATTATTACTTTTTTTTTACTCAAAGCAATATTGAATGGGTCATCGACAATGATAAAACAAAAGTTATGGTGTTCTTCGATTGTTTCTTCTGCTAGTTGCTGTATTTGAGAATCTTTGATTCCGAATATTTTTTTGTACCAAATTCTTTTTAAAATACAGTTCTTCTTTGTTTTTAAGTTGCTCGACAATATACCTTTAAATAATAACGATTGTATAAAATTCAAATATAATAAAATACATAGCTTGTTTTTATCAATGAATTATAAAACAGTTTATTGATTAGGTATAAAATAATATACTTTGAAATAAAAATGTTGTAACCCAATGGCCTATGTAGTCGAGGGTATATTTAATTTAATAAAAAAAAAATATATATACTTTGACAAATTTCACTTGATATTATATTATAATAACAATTCTTCTATTTCGTGACAATTATCAAAAAATAAAAAATAATAATTATTATTAATTTTTAGTTTCTTCTGATTCTACCATAAGAGTAGGTAGTCTCAATTTAATCACAAAAAATATTTATTTTCAGCACATCTAAGGTAACTTAAAATTTTGAAAATATCATTATAATGATAATATGAAATATATAAAGTTTAGAATAATTTAGTTTATATATATATAATATATTATTATAACAATGAAAAATTATAAAATATTTTAGATACAATATTCTATAATATTTTATCATTTATAATTTTCAAGATCATTTTATATACAATATATACGGTACATATATATAGATAAAAGATAAGTATATAAGGTATTTGTTCGAAATGTTGGTAGACAATTTAAATCTATGTTTCTTAATAGCATTAAGATAATATTGTTGTTGATAACTAGTATCATTTTTTTTCATGTGAATATAAACTTTTGAAACCTCCAATCGTAAAGAGAAAATTTCATGGGTACTACCACGACTGGTTAAATAAGATTTAATTATCTTAACTTGTTTATATATTAAGAACATATAGATATAATATTAACAATGATATTTTAGCCATTAACATTTTTAAGACTACTACTAAAAGACGAAAGTCTTATGAAAACTTAAAAAAAATATATTTATTTTAAAAGTACACTTTAACATGTTGTACTGTTTTTATATGAAGTGTTAGAATTATGTTAAATTTTTGTTTTGTCAATAGTTTACGATTACTTACATAATATTATAATATTTTAAAATATTTAATCGTTTATTTTAACGCGAAACAAGTCATGGTTTAAACGATTTACTGGAACAAGCTCAAATTAATTAATTTTACAAAAAAATAAATATATGTATTTACACACATAAAACTAGCACACAATATAATTTTAATTAATTAACTAAAATTTCTTTAACATAATAATATCGAATTAAGGAGTTTTTTGTAGGGTTTGTGGTGCTCCAAGATCTCTTTCAATTACCACGCTTATAATATTGGCTATATTTTCCTATGCTATACTCGTACATACTCGTACGTATACTTTTTTCACCAAATCGTTATTTTATATCATTGTATAGATGTTATATTTTTAAGCAAAGGATCTTTATAAAATTATGTACTTGGATCATCAACTTTTTTTTATTATGTTTTTTAATTATTATTTAAGCCATATTATAATATTAATAGCGCAACGCTATAATTAAGCTTTATAAAAAATGCATATACCTATTATACCTATATAGGTACTATATGATATTTTTGTTTCATTAACACTTTCGTAACGATGATTAAACACCACGATGATTACAGTTATTTTATATGTAAACTTTGTCTAGGTAGGTAGATTACTCGTATAATTATGTCCCAAGAGTTTCATCCATAAGGATTTCAACCATCTTTCATATGCAGTTACTATGAACTTTTGTGAGCGCCAAGAGTGTTTAAATTGGTGCATTCCACAAATGTTTTATGTGTATAGGGTCTGAAAGTGGATACCTCCGTCATGGCCGATACCAGTATTTAAATTCTCGTTTGCACAATTTATCTGCACGGTTCTTGTGAAAAAAAAAATAAAAGAATATATTGCCATTTTTTCTCTCTCTTTCACACATTTTTTTTTAGCTCCTGTGCTAGATAAAACGCGAATATTTATGGGGTACGAAATAACCAACCGCGGTTCAATTACGACCCTCCACTGCCGACATCCACCAAACCCTATTTCGAAGACATTACCAAACAGAATGAAATTTAATGTTCTCCTTCGTTCTTCTTCGATAGTGTTGAGACTTTACTGGTCTGGTTCTAAACTCATGGTTTTTATGGGAGTATCTTATGTAAATTAATTTGATATATGCAAAACCAAAATGGTGTTAGCAAAGAATTAATTTTAATGATAGAATATGCAAAGCATATATAAATTACTGATAGGAAGGCAGATATATATATATATGGTCGTATACAACTGCAGGAATAGTCACCTAAATCCAAAATATGTTTCATTCTATACTGTTGTTTAGGGCAATAAAATAAGGAACTCAATTTACTTTAAGTTGTATGTAATGTCGTTAAGCCAAAACTAAAACTATACCTAAATAAATGATACTTTCCGCGCCACTTATATATAATTTTAAAAAGCAAATGAATTTATTAAGATATTTATTTAAATATTTTATATATTGTTTTACTATCTCATCATTTTCAAATCTGTACCCATTTAAAAAAACATGTTATTCATAAAAGTTGGAGTACATAAGGTATGTAATGTTTAATATTTAAAGTTCACCTTTTTTCAAAAGTTTAACATAATTTAACCACGAATTTCATCCAGAAAATGCCATCACAATAAAATAAGAATTAAGGCTATTATTAGAAAATAATATATTTATATATTTATAAAACGGCGCGTTGGATATGCAATTTTAATACAATACGTACGAAAGCTACTTAATAATAATATGGTTATTGATGGCAATATTATTCAGAATATCCGTATTTTTTTTAAATTATTATTTTTCATGAGTTGTGAATTTGTAATATAAGAAATAATAATTTTTATTCTGTCACAATTATGTTTTTAATACAATGCGTCTAAATAAATAAGAATAACATACAAGAAACTTTATTCTAATACTATAGATAATACCAATTTATAAATTTATCTTTTTCTGAATTTTGATTTTAAATGTAAACAATGTGGACATAATTGTATTAATTTAAGTTTAAAAGCATGAATATGGTATTTATAGCCAGTGCTAGGTCACATGTTTACTATAAAATAAAATAACTCAACAATTAAAATCAAAAATCATTGGATTTGTTTGTTGCTTCAGTGAAGAATTAAAACATCAGTTTATTTGCAAAGTTATACAAAGCGATTCTCTTTTTTTTCAATAATATATTCAAAATCTGATTTTTAGAATTCCTAAATACACTTAGAGGTTATTTTAAAATTATTGATATTTATTGTTCTACATGAGAAGTGTCCTGTAGAGATACAAACTTCTGTTTTTCAAGTGAGAACTCATTTTTCTACTATAAGTTATTTAGCGGATAATTTTCTTGAAAATGTTGATGTATTTAAATTAAAATATGAACAACTTTTTTTCGAGTTATTTAACTTCATTTACTTAGGATAAGTAAATGTTCCATGATTTTCTAGTGATTGATATAATTTATTAACAAAAATAATTTGTTATAATGGTCAAAGTATAATAAATACTAGATATAATGTTAATTCTATTTTAGATTTTTGCCAAGCAATTTTTTAAGGACTATTATCATAAAGATTTTTGTAACTTAAAATAGTGTGGGAAAGTTTAAAAGTGTTATACCCTCCTCGTTTAAAATTTCAGGGCACGTCACAGATTAAGAAACAACTCGTTCAAATGTTTATTTAAGTTTTATATCAACATTTTCAAAATAATTATTCACTAAGTAAAAAAGAGAGGTTCTCATTAAAAAAATCTGTTTGCATCACCACATGACTCATTAAATACTATTGAAAAATGCAAGAATTAGAAAAAAAGAGGTTTGAGTAAATTTAAAAATTCCAAACCAGAATTTTAATTAATTTATTATAAAAGGGAAAAATAGGTGTGAGCAATAAGCAAGCATTGTGATCTATTCTGTGTCAATAAAATATAATAATATTCTAATTTTTATACTACCTACGTCTTGTTTTCCTCGATAGATGCTGATTATTGATATGTACCTACAGAAACAAAATTTTATAGAAATAAATTTCAGTACCAATATAGTGGCTAGAGTCCATCAATATATTATAAAAAAAAAATACACATTCGGTGATAAATCAGAACTTGATTATACGTGAAGTTACATTAAAAATGTATTATAATAAAATATTCATTGCAGTTGTAGTTGTTCTTATTATATAGATCTAAATAACCTACAATATCATTGTCAAATAAATCATTTATTTTAATTTACGCTCTGTATTACCGCAGTGTTTACAATGTTTATACTCTTATATTTTAGTGATAAAGAAAATAAAACAATGCCATCTATATACAACGATGTCATTCTGTACACTAGGCGTCTGTACGAGTTGTTGCCAAAGAAAAAGAGCAAAGGGTAAAATATATACATATCGTCTTCTTATCTTTCCGGTGTATTCGCATATAAATATATCTCAAAAAGACTATCAAGTGATATACGCACTGAGAATGACATAAATATTTTGTAGTTTCGCTTTTATTTATATTTTTTCAGTTCATATACGATATTCTGGCTCGATTTCTACACGAATAAATTACGTAAATCCATTCTTAAAGGCCTCCATCCTGGACATTAAGAGTACTAACATCTTTTTCAACACCCTAAAAATATACACAAACACATATTTCCCATAAATTCTGCCAAATGTAGTAATTTTTATACAATAATATATATATCGTGTTTTACATACAATATTTTAATTTACAATTGATTATTAAACATTACTACATTAGTACTGTTTTCAATAATTAAATTATATATTTTCTATCGTTTCTAGATGTTATATCAATTTTTAATGAATTCAAAATCAATTTCAACTCTATAGTAGAATCCCAGTTTCAAAATATTGTACTTTATAAAACAAATCGTTGGATCATCTACAAAAATAAAACATTACATAAAAATATTGTTATTCAAATGTACAAGAAAATACTTTTTTTTTTTTATTATTAATTAAAGGCTTCAAACAGTAGCGTAGCCAGGATTTTCACAGGGGGGGGGGGGCAAAAAAAATTTAATAAATAACATTAAAATTCAATATATTTCAAATAACATTAAAATTCATTGTTATTTGATGAACTTATATCCTATTATTTAAACAAAAACCAATTACCAATATTAAAAAAAATAATAATAACAAATGTAAACAGTATTAAGGTACCACATTTATTTTCTTACCGAAATTAGAATTGAATCATTGGAACTCACATCATCTTGTTTCTGTTTTTTAGAGTTATTAGAATTATTAAAATTGAAAATAATTTCCGTTTTAAATTTGAACTAGCCATTTCTAATACTTTACTTAACGTTTGACCGGCAAGGTATACGAATCTAACATTCTAACGTCCGTCGTTATCTTTGTGTTTTGTAATCTCTCTAATTTGCTGTTATAAACTTCTACCGTGGTTGGGGCTTATAAAGGTATCGACGGGTTGCCCCGGTATGGTATCGACATAGAACAATAGTATCATTATATCAGTAGAATCATTTCAACAAAACAATATATATATATTTTTTTTATTGTAACTCCAACCCAGTATAATATAGCCAAAATTAATTAATTTACATATTATTATTATGTATTATATGATACGGTCAATGGGGGGGGGGGGGGGGCATGGCCCCTGTGGCCCCCCCCCCCTCTGGCTACGCCACTGGCTTCAAATACAAATGTTTATTAGCCTACAATGGTTTACATGTTTAATTTATAATATAATGGAGATTTGATAGTTGTGATGTGCTGTCTTTGGTTCTTGTCTTATATGTTGGTTATAAGGTCGGCCATCTTGATGAAGTTTACTATGTTTTTTTCTTGTCCTGGTCCGAGTGCGTCTTTGGGTGAGGAGGTGTTTATTTTTGCTTTTGATCTAGCGTTATGGTAATTGGGGCATTCTAGGAATATATGTTTAACGGTGAGTTCGCAGTTGCATGTTTCACACCTGGGTTTGAGCTCTCTACGCATAAGATAGGAATGGGCGATTCTGGTATGTCCGATGCGTACTCTGGCGATCATGGTCTCTTCATGTCGTGTAAGCTTGACTGGAGGGTCCGGCCATTTTTTGGTTGATGGTTTTATTTGTCTGAGTTTATTGTTTTGGTTGGATTGTTTTTCCCATTGATTCTGTCAGAGGGTGTATAATTTCGTTTTGAGGACGCGTATTACATCATCGTATGTTACATGCGGGTATATTTTGGTGTCCGGGGAGCTAGCAGCTTTCATCACCAGTTCGTCAGCGAGTTCATTACCGGGGATGCCGATGTGAGATGGAACCCACATGAGTTTGATGGATTTGTCGGTTGAGAGGATTATGTTTTGAATGCTTTGGGCGAGGTTGCAATTTGTATGTACGTTGGTTATTGAGGTGACCGCGCTCATAGAGTCACTTAAGATGAGAACTTTAACATGGTTAGAGGAGAGTGCGGTTAATGTGGCTTCAAGTATGGCGAATGTTTCTGCTGAGTATATGCTGGAAAGAGGGTCTAATTTGTGAAGACTATTTTCATCCCTGTGGGTAATGGCGAAACCGGTTTCATTCGTTGTCTGTATAGAAGTGGTAGAAATTTTTGAATTTGGTGTTTATTATTTCGTAGAACGTATTGATGTCTTGCGGTGTATTGTTTTTGTTGAATTTGGTAAGTTCGGTGTTGGCTTCTACGTGATTAGTGTTCCATGGAGGGATTGTTGGGAACGTTTCTTTTGGCTTTATGTTGCTGATGTTGAAGGATATCTCTTCGAGGATTTCGTGAAGCTTTATATAAAACGGTTTGAGGAGGTGTTCGTGGTAGGGTTCTGAGATTGTCCTTATTAAGCCAGTTTGGGGGGTAGACATCTTTTTGGCTGCGAACTTTGTAATTAGGTACTTTTGTCTGATATTCAATGGTGGGCAGTGAGCTTCGCACATCATATTGTCGATTGGACTTGATTTGAAAACTCCGATGGCCATCCTGATGCCGGCGTTTTGTACGGTGTTGAGTGTTTTCAGGGTATTTTGGTTGGCGAGGCTGTAAATGATTGATCCGTAGTCTAATATCGATTGTATCAAAGAGTTGTATTGGATTAAGAGTGTTTTGCGGTCGGCACCCCATTTAAAATGGCTCGCAGATTTGATTATATTTAGTTTTTTGGATGACGTTGCTTTCAATTTTTTAATGTGTTCTTTCCAGTTTAGTTTGTGATCGAATGTTAATCCTAGAAGGCGGAGGCTTTTTGTGTTGGGGAGGGTATTTCCTTGCATTTTTATCTCGAGAATTTGGGTTTTCTTCTGTCGATTGAATAAAATGGATTGGCACTTTGAGGGGGAGAAAATGAATCCTGTCTCTGAGGACCATCGGCTGATGCTGTCGATTGATTTTTGCATGAGTGAGCTGGTAGTTTTGATGTTAGATCCAGAGAGATACAGGCTGCAGTCATCGGCATATAATATAGTTTTCACGGGTGCTTTTATGTATTTGCTAATATCGTTGATAGCTATTAAGAAAAGAGTTACACTTAATGAAGATCCTTGTGGCAATCCATTTTCTGTTCCGAATGTCGATGAAAAAATACTTTTATTCCGGTTTAATGTGAGATAATTAATAGTAATTTTTTGAAAATGTTTTTAAGATGAAAATTATAATTAATATTTTTCCTTTATTATTATAATTATTATATTCTTAGTCGGCAACACTTATAATTATATATAATAGGTAAATAATAGGTAAATATATGTATTAAATATTAAAATATTGTATAGTTTATAATATACCATGAATCTCGAAAGAAAATGGTTTCTTTTCTTTACTCCAGTGAGAGTTCTCGTGCGTAAAATACGAAACAAACAACAAGTTTTACAAAAATAATTTGAACGTACATTACACGAAAATATCATAATATCTGCTTTTTGCGTCTGTGTAAAAAGGAAATATTATGTTTAAACTAATCAATTATTGTCATTCCATACCTTTTATGTTTATTATATTTGTTATTACAATATTAGAAATATAGTGACATTAAACACAAATCATGAGATATTATGATACGCATCCCAGCATATAAAAATCACTTTTATCACTTTTAGTCTACAAAAATGAATTCAAATTCCAAGATATCCGCTTCCAAAAAACGGAAAAAAAATTTATTCGTCACACAGAAAACACATTGAAGTATATTTATGTTTTTTGTGATCGTTGTTAATTTTGGCTAATTTTTTACGATTAAATATGACGTTTTCCTGCACGCGATTGTATTGATTATAATAATAACATTAAATAGTTTAACGAAGCCCGGTGTGGATCCAGAATATATTTACGGGGAGGTTCTCTTGGATAACATTTTAACCAATTAGCAAGGCATTGTGTTCTATCAGGCACCAAAAATAGACATTCAAGAATTCAACATAGTCTAAAGGAAGGGGAGGGTAATGTAAATTATAAAACTAATAATCGATACATACACGAATTTATATAATTAGTTAAGCAACTGTGGTTAAAATTCTTTTTATTATCATCCAAAAACATATCCATAACGTTAAAATAAATCTTTAAGATACATTTTACACTTATAAATAAATGTGGTACATTAACTTTATTTAACATTTATTTCCAAACGTTACATTAATTTAGGATCTTCCTATTAATGTATTCATAATTAATATAACTAATTACTATTGCATTGATAACTTTATTGACACTCAGCTATACTATATATATACTATAATATACACTATATATTAAGTCTGTATCATACCCAACAACTATAAATTAATAGTAGCATATCTAAGTACCAATTATTTTATACATAAAATACAAAAACAATGAATTAAGCCCACAACATTTGAACTACTTTTTTGTTCCGTCTGTTAGATAAAAATCACAATGGTCTGCTAGTGTCTGAAATATGATATTGTAAATATATATATTTTTTTTATCGCGTGTCGTTCTCGTTATAATGGTAACTGCACAATAAGTAATAATATTTAAAAGCTATCGTCACACGAGTATGTAATAAAAGTCTACTGATAATCGTAAGGGGGTTGGATAGTGAACGCACAATCCCTTTCTTTTTGAAAACCAGAAAGTCGGGAAATCGGTCTCCCAGGGCTCATAAAACAGGACAACTCCTTTACGCTTCTATCCAGAGTTTCCACCATACAAAGAGGGTAGTGAGTTCACTATTTTTTCCCCGTAGGAATATTTTTCGGCGGAAAATTGAACGCAGAGTCTTGAGTTTTTACCACTGACAGAACAGTTATCTGACAACAGAATGATATAGAACAGATGCAAAAAGTCACTACATTTTATTGCAGAGTTTACTTCAAAAAAAAAGCTATAGTCTGTTTAAAGACATACAGTAAAAGCATTTTATTACGTGTATACAACGAGGCTTCGAATAACGTAGTTTTATTATCGTGAATGATTCAATGCTATTATTTCTTAGTTTTACTTCTTGCTTATTTTAATTTCAATTATCGTTGTGAAACAACGATAAATACCCAAAATTTGTTGATTATTGCCACATTTTCCTATATAAAATTCCCTATGTTGTTGGTAATAAATGAAAATGAAAATGATATAATATTATAAACAATAAAAATTAGTTTGATTCATTTTTACCAATGTTTTAATTATTATGATTTATAAAAACAATTGTATTTACAATAGTTATATATGAAAATATTAAATGACAATATGGGTTTTAATAACTGAAGTATTAATATTTTTTAGCAACTCACCATACATGCAATTATTATCAAGCAAAAGTAAATGGGCTTATAATTGCTTAACAATAAATTTCAATAAATAGTTTCACTAGGTCTGAGACAAGACTAGTAATAAGTTAAAGTTTTACAATATTTAAGCGAAATTCTGTTTACCGAACTATTTAATTATCATATTTATTCACAACGTTCATGAATATTATACCGGTATAGTTTACTCAACTCTCGATTTATGATATGATAACAATTTTAAACTGAGAAGTTTTGATTCTTTGCTATGTATACACAATATTTTCGAATTGTTTTGTTTATTTTTTCTATGCAGATTTTAGTTTGTTTAGTCATTGAAGCGAGTCGTACAATTAGTTTCTCTTGGGTTTATCGTTCTAGAAAGCATTCATAAAATAAACAATGAACCCTTTTCATTGTATTCTGTTGATTTCAAGCCAACCTGGTGGTATACAGAACTAGTCTGAGCACGCGAGAACTTTTGTTAAAACTCTTAGAACATAGTTCACTAAATATAATTGTATCAATTATTTTACTCTAAAATTCATAAAATCTCTTAGATGAGTGTATTTACGTGTACTAATATAGTTGTTATTGGGTTATACATATTTACTGTTGTGAATTGTACACAATAAATTTATTGTACGTGCGATATTTTAAAATTTAAATCAAACTACAAAGTCTGTAGCATATTATTTGTAAAACAAATAGATAGTTCAATAAGTGTTTTTTTTTTGGATATTGGTTTTATTTTTTTATTTTTTTTTTAATAAAAATAAGAAGAAGAAAATGTATATATATTTATATATATTATATATTGAAGCTTATAAGAGCTATTATAAGTTATAACACTGTCGTGTTGTCACAAGACAATATTGTATCTAAGTTCTTTTCTTCATTATATATATGTATTATTTTTTCTAAATGTTTACTTATGTGTTATTATTTTGTTGAAAATGCAAATAAAACTTAACTTATATTACATCTCGTATATTATAGTAGTTAACCAGCCGGCATCATCCGCGAGCAATGCCCGGTTCGCCAGATAACGATTGTTTACCAGATAGTCTGGCGCTGTTATTTGTTTTAACTGGAGACCGGGAAACATAGTATGATGGCTTTTGTTAATTTCGATTATTTCCAACCTGAAAGAGAATTCGCGGAGATAGAAGTGAAAACAGTCAAATCGAAAATCGAGAATATCCGACAGAAGACTTACGATCACGGTTAAATAAATACGAATCGGTGATCGAAATAAAGAGACAAAAAATACCTCCCATAGGATGTATTGGGTGAGATATAAATCTCATAAGTTCTAAGAAGTTTCAAAGTTTTTAACGATTTCGATTTGTTTTTAACACAAAATAAAATACGAAATAACGGGTATATGTTTCAGTTTTGATACAAATGTCACGGGATCCAAATTATATCACGATGGTAAAATATTATAACGGTCCCGGTAAAAATAAATATTTATATTGCGTTATAATATGCGTTATTATTTATACATTTGATATGAATGAATCATTAATAATCGATGATATCTTAAAAGATATCTATGTTGCATACGGTCCATTCCAGCGACCAATATCATGACGACTTTTATAGACGATGGCTAAATTATAAAAAAATTTTAATTTATTTTAACAAGCAAAAATTATAATAGTATACTATAGTGTATTTGTTCATGAGGCTGAGTGACGTGAATGCTCATGTCTTAGCGGCTATGATATATCTGATTATGCTGTGACCCAGGCTTATATTATGAAGTCGGTAGTTGGCAGGAAACAAATTTAATTAGGTGGTAATAATAATAATAATAATCTTTGTAACGGAAAAAACTCAATTTACATAATTACATTTTACATAGTGTAATAATATAACCACTGTGAATATTTGATGGTAAATATAGATTACATTAAAATTATACTTATAAATTATAATGATGTTATATATACGTATTATGTATTCCAGAATGTTCACATATTTAAGATAAATACAATCATTTAAACAGCTATTTTTAATTCGTTATATTCTATTTTATTGCATGGCTTAATAACATACTATAATGAAATTATTGATTTAATCTACGAAAATTTATTTGGTGGATAATAGCCATAATACTACAACCAACAATATTTTCACGTTAGTATAGAATAAAAAATAAGAAATGTTAAAATATATTAGCTTCTTTAATCTTTATCGCGTAGAAGGTATTTATTTAATCGTCATTAGTACTTGAATCGTATTTCATATTAATATCCAGTAATGCATTGGACGTATAATACAAGTAAAGAAGAACGACATGATACGCTACGTGTTTTGCTTATTTTTTTATATCTTTATTCGAATCTATATTTTCCTTATTTTTTATTCAAAACGATTACGTTACGGAATGTTGAGCTAAAATATCATCCATAAATCGTGTAAAACTCATTTTGTAGTCTATGATAACATTGTCGCAAATACAGTATATATAAACGGAAGTATATATGTCACTGTTCTAACATTTTTAAGGATCTGTATCACCCATGCGTCCGGTAGAAGAATTTTGGCGCCAAATTGTATTGACAAAACACATGTAGGAACAAGTTTATTTTATGTACGTTGAATTTATAATATCCGAATTATTATTATGACACCTAATTTAAATACTCTATGGTAATAAAATGTTATAATTTCAACTCCACTAGTGCATATTATTGTATGCAAATCAAAATTAAATAAACAAATACTATCTTTATTTTTATTACACTGTACATTACCACGCAGATTGACAATCATTACAAATAAATATTGAAAATTTAACTAATTTAACTAAAATATTGTGTTACGTTAAATTTCATAATATGTATCATGTATGAATATATCAGTGTCGAAATTAATTAACGACATATACCTAACACTGTGTTTTAATGTTTAAAGTCAAAACAATACCATATAAATTATATGATATATATAAAAAAAATTTTAAGTATCCCGCGGCAACTAAGGCCATTGGGAAGGGGGTAGTACTGTAGGTTTTATGGAACGGTAGGTTGGTTACACTTGGGTGAGAGTTTTGGCAGAATTTCTATTGGGACACCCGTAGGTTTCTGCCATGCCCCGGGGTGTGGGATGGCGGCACTTGTTCTCCGGACACCGTGACTTGCCCGGAGAAAAATGTCGCCTGATGGTCGAGGATCGAACCCGGTCCGGCTGAGCCACAGCCGACGCGTTAGACCGCTCGGCCACCTCGTCCCCCTATATGATATTGTTTTCATTCAATTTGATCACATTATGATATAAATTCAGATTTAATTTTATAGGTACAAGAGTTTTAGCACAAGAAGATTAGAACAGTGACCATACAGACTTAAATAGACTAATCCTTATGGTCATTTCGTGATTATGATGAAATGATAAAATACTCGTATCAAATTTATATAGATTTTTAACTTTTAAAAGATATTATTCTGCATACACTTTTTAACTGATTTCACTATAATGTGTTAGGATTGGGCAATATCAAAAATATAGTTGTATCTTGAATCTTGATACATTTTATGCTAGTATCATGTATCTTATTTTGCCAAAAGATACGAAATACTATTAATATAAAACTTTGTGGTGCTGTATAGCACTCAGTAACTTAGTTTTGATTTGCAGAACACTCAAAACTTAAAATAAATCTAACAATGTTATAACTTGTACTGTTATACTTTTAGTAAGTATGTAAAAACATATTCGTGAAATTCAATTAAGGTGGCCGTATGACTTGTTACCTATCTATTCTTACTCTCTTACAAAAAATAATTAAACTGGAATTTTTGTTCTCATAAACTATTAGTCAGCTAACTAGATAGACTAAATATGTATGTAAGTCTTTCCACATAAAACAGAAAATAAAATCAAGATCGGAGTCATAAGCATAATAACTCATGGGGAGGTATGAGTTAATGATTTGAATGATGTAATTTATAAATAGTGATGCATTGAGTTAATAGTTATACATTTATTATGCGTACTTATTGTATTATTAAATAATTATAACATAAAGGTATTTATGTAGAGACAGTTGTTATAGTTAATAGTTAATAAAATAAAATTAATTGGAAATATAAAATACCAAATAATATTATATTGCATCTTTTCTAAATTCACAATGTATATATTGTATCTGAATTGCATGTTACATGATACTTTTTTTTAGTGTCACGCTCAGCACTGAATGTAGGTAAGATGACCACAATCCGTGAGTCATTCCAAGCTGTTAACTATAAGTAAATTATTTTTAAAAGCCTATTTTTTTTATTATATCATTAATGTGTCGTGAACAAAATTATTGGGGTTCTTTGTCACGTACTACGATAAAATCGTAAAAATACTAGTATAGTGCATCCGACGGGACACAGAATAAATAAATAACCATATTATATTGCCGAACGGCACAGGTGGAACATGCGTTTCATCGTATCAGTGCATTACCCTAATAAAATATGCGTTTTACAAGTCGTCCCCGCGGGATAATGGCCGTCCAATTAGCCATTATATGCGTAGTTCTCGATGTATATATAATATACATATGGTTTTATCAGTTGACAAACACGCGTGAGCGGCCAATAATGAATCACTTTTGAACTACCCAAATTGTCCGCCAATGGGCTTTCAACATAAATTGACAATAATTATAAATACTTATAATATCAGGGTATAATAATTTATATAATATTATAGTAATGAATACAAATTTTTTTCATGCTTAATTGTCTATGTACGAAAATTACATGATTCACATACCAAAAACCGCAAAAACCACACACTACCATTATATTATAGTAGTCATAGTTGGAAATTTCATAGAAACGCTTTTAACTGGGTATAAAATCCGTTTTATACATCAGAATCAAAATTTCAACTTTTATATACAATTGTTTCTCCATTTATAGCGGTTTTAGTATTTTCAAGCATTGTATTATTATCGCAAATTATTATTCTTTGTTTTTGATTTATTTTTATTTATGGAGTTTCACTAACGTTTTCGAGTATTAAAAAAACTTTTATATGACTTCACATTTTTTACAGAAATGTAAGATATTAAGAAAAATATATCTTATATTATATACTCATAAGGTCATTACTACAGCCTAGATTTGAATGCAAAATGCATAACTTTTTTTAAAATCCCTGTAGGCAATGCTTTTTGAGTGAAAATCCGTTTCATACATCAGAGGATAATCTAAGACTCAAACTTTTATTTTGCATTTTTTGGTATTTTGGGAGTTTTTAAAGAATTTTTTATCACTTTTAGGTAATTTTGTTAGTATGTTGAACAGAATAAAATTAGCTCAACACATTTTTTCAGACTATTTATCAGCTGAAAAATATGTCAATAATGAATCACCTTTGAATCATCCAATTTGTTTGCCACTGACATTCAACATACTTGTCAATTTTATGTACGCCTATATAGCCATATTGGAGACCCTATAATATAGTAAAGGAGACACATTTTTTCATATCTAATCATCGGCGCACACTACAAGATTTACATACGGAAACCATAATATACAATCCACTTCCATTATTTGTAGTCATATTATTATAACGATACGAAATGTTTTTTTTTCATTGTGAGAAAAAATGGGAATACAGTTTTTTTGTTGTATAAATCATTCATTACTCGCACGCAAAATAGTATTATTTTGTTTATTTATATTTATCGAAAGTTTCTAAAGTTTTTAAATGAGTACCAATTATTATATTAGATATGTGTTATGATTTCACATTTTTACCGAAACATTTGATATGAAAAAATAATACCCTATACTCAAAAATGCATGACACTGTAATTGTTTATTATTATTGATACTTATTAGAGCTATTATTAAACAGTTTGTTTGAACTGTTTTAGACTTTGAAAATCCTAGGTGTATCTTATAGTATACCTACCAACGAAATAAACTATTACGTTACTAACCATCTTACCGTCTTTTATGCAATAATAATAATAATAACATGTACCACGTACCACGAGCATATTGCATTATAGGTGCCTATCGTATAACATTATTACATAGTTTAGAGCGAGTTAGGTCTTGTGCGTTTAATAAGCGACTCCAGACGATTAATACGGCTTAAACTCTTATCGGCAACAGAGTTTATTAAACAACATCTATGCAATATATTATTATTATCATCATCATGTGTGTGTACTATATTACTATACACACGCGGCAGTACGCACAAAGCTGTATACATGGTATAATATGGTGTATGGTAAATTGTATATAACTGTATAATGCATAGTACAATGCAGTACATGTAATATAATGTAAATGTATGGCGTATGTGTGTGTGTATGTATACGAAATGACAAACTGTTCGATTAACATCGGTGCATAAAATATACTCTAGTAGGACTTTGGCGGCGACTGTGGCTTTTTGGTCATAAAATATTCAACGCTTAACTGTGGCCGATCTTAACGAGCGCTAAAACTGCGGGCAAAGTATACGCATAATTAGTCGAGTCGTTTGTTTATAATTCATAATAATTTCGAGACTTAGTGCTTACACGAGACTTCCTCTCCGGTTTATTAACCCGATATGAATATTAATGTCAGCCCCGTTACAACGTGCCCGGCGTTGATGGCGTCCGACGAGCCGAAATCCCTGTTACCACTTATTATATTACTACCATACTTATAATACTACTACGTCACTTACCACTACCACAGTAGTCATAAAATTCTACAACTTTAAACGTGCATTAAAAAAAAAAACATTATATATATATGTAAGAAATATTGCATGCAGAATAACGCTCTCCTACACTGAATCGAGCAGTAGGCATGCAGCGTGCAGAATCCACAGGCTGTAATGACAAAGGGGGTGAAGGCCCATTTCAAAATATTCTAAAAAATTTTTTTTCCTTTTTTCAAGTATTTTTAAATAAAAATTGTTCAACATTAAACTGTTTTACGTTAATTTTAATCTATAATTATTATAAAATAATATATTTATCAATATATTGATAATACAAAAATTATAACATCCATACCATAACGAACGACATAAACCAGCCAATAAAGACGAATTCTTATATATATATGCAATTACTATGACGTATTTAAATAGTTTTGTAGAAATTATTATAAGAAATAATATTATTTTCAACATATTAATACCTTCTTTGTTTTTTTATAATAAACGGGATGATTTGAAATTAGAAATCATCTGCAAAAGTTAAATACGTATAAACTTAATGGGTCTCTCCTCTAAGGGGTATACATTCCTAGATTCATGTCTGCTGAATCTGCTAATATCAGTTATAGTGTACTCGTATGTATGCACCTTTTCTCGTTCAGGCACGTTAGCCACCTAGGAGGCTAGTGTTGTAGCACTCACAATATTGCAACCTCTCTTTGAACATATTACATAATATATAGTATATACTACATTATATGGCAAACATCTACTTCTACCACGGTTGTAGATTCTATTATAAAATAACTCGTATGATTCTACCACTGATACAATTGATATATTGTTATAATAAACTTTTCTACTGTGCGTTAGTTTGTATTTTTAAAACACGATGTACTCGCGCATGACTGTAAGTTTTTATGGTGTGTATCGTGAGTAGGTACATACGCCTATTTTTGGTACTCAAACGTCATCCTCCGAGCGCAAATGTCGTGTCAAGCCGTTGTTTAATTATTACTATAGCTATTAAGTGCTTTTTTTTATCGCTATTATTATTATTAGTGTTATTTTTATCCACTACACTCTCAACGACCATACGATCATGTTGTTGAGTTGACTCTAAATGCGTTATAGCCACGCGTATATAAGGTCCTTTAATTGTACATAGAAAAAAGCACTCTCTCACTTTCTATCACCCTCTCTTTCTACTAGTTTACTTTGCACCCCGCCACCGTCGAGTTTTCCGGTGGCCCAGAGGTCGTTAGTGCGCCGCTGGTTAAACGACAGGACGAGACTACGAGAGCGAACGTTAGAAACATTTCACAGTTTGATACACACGAGGCAGACGGTGCAGAAGCAATGAGCGCTGATTGAACGTAAATAATATAGAACATTAAAAGACGGAAAAATAATAAAAAAAATTCAATATTTCATTTTTAAAATTGAAAAAAAAAACAGGTTTATTTTATTTCATCGCACAAAATAGAAGAAATACCAACAATTTTCTTCTGTTTCTTGTTTGTTTTTGTAAGCCTATAACATGGTCCATAGTTTATTTTTTTTCGTCATAAGCAAAAAATTATATGGAAAATTATGTTATTTTATGTCATACTGGTGGTGAAAAGATGTATTTTATATTTATACAAGCATGATAAAATACTAACTTGTTCACAATCCTTAAAAAAATAACTTGTGACGAGTTTTTGAAGTAAACTTATGAGAAACGTTAAAAAAAATAAAAATCGATAACAGTATAAATAGACATAGAGCTTTAAGATATCTCTGAGATATTGAAGATCTCATTAAACATCAGAGAAAAATCGAGCTATCATAAAAACTGATGAATATGTAACAGTTTTTCAATAATAAATGAAAAACCAATAATATACATATTTAAGTAATATCGCAGAATTATACCTCACAGCAAATATTTTAAGTTATAATTATATTATATTTTTATAACATATAAAAGTAATATTAATATTAATTAAATAAAACTACAATATAGACTTCATAAAATATATAAGACATACAAAATATGTTTTATTAGTGCTTGCATAAAAACAAAAATGTGAACCCATGTAGGAAGTTACAAATTTATTTTTATGAAAAACCAGAAAAACATTAATAATCTATATTGAAGGAACAAAACCATGCTATTATCAATTCTTTTAAAATGTCTTGAAATAAATGTATTTTCTTCAATATCATTGCTTGCATAGTTGCATCATAACTTACCAATATACGCACCGTGCATGTATTTTTAAGCTTTCTTGTCGTGCGCTATCCTTCATTCAATGACGTACATAGAAATTTGTAATAGAGTATATTGGGCGACAGACGGTTTGAACATCAAAATTAAACTCTTTCCTTATATTTTATATTGTTTTGAGGAATACTTTTTTTTTTTGTTTATTATATTTATTACTATTTGTATAATTTCATTATAAATATTAAACGATATTTAATAAGAATATATTTTTTTTTTTATTCTAATTTAAATGATTTTCTTTTTCAGAGTTTATAGAATATTATTAGGTATACCATAAGTCCATAACATTTAATATATTTTAAAATTTCCATACCACCTACTCTAGTGCCTCATGATTTTTTTTTTCAAATGTTTCTAATTGTTTCTTTAGTTCATTTTTAATAAAAAGTGGATTTTAAATCACGGATGTATATATTTTCTTTTATGACGGCGTAATACCTATTATCAGTATAAACTTATCAATGTAGATTGTCATAATAAAGTTTTTCATAACAAATAGTTTCATAATATGTATAGTCAAATTTTAAAATGTTCTATAAAGTATAAAAATGATAATTATTATTTTTATTTACATACATGGCTTATCAATTCCCATACAATACCTACATAAATAGTCGTTTAAAGTAAATTTAATTCATTCAAATCTCGTAATTTTAACTTCAAAGTTCAAACAACTAAAATTATTAAAAATAATACCAGCACGTTTTATATGTATATTTTTACATTAATGATTAATATTAACATTGCAGTGTATAAAAATATGAACTGATCGATTATTTAAATAAATAACTATTTTTTAAAGAATTTTATAATTAATTTTAAACCAAATATTACTTTTATATTGACAATCTGAAAGTTATATATTGTACAAATAATATTAATATGTGAATCAGTATTGGATTTTTAAAATTAATTATAACCATACCGAAAAATTGTAATAAATATTCCTAATAGTTACCTATGTATGTAAAATGTAAAAGTTTAAAATCAATTTATTTTTAAAACTATAATCCTTTGAGATATGAGCAGGAATTGACTAACTGCATTCAAATCTTAACATTAATATTATTTTAGTAATTACTGATCAGTTTTTCATCGAGGATACTAATTCTCAGTTTTACTTGGATAGTAAATTAATTCAAACTATTAAAATTGTTAAGTATACATAAGGACTAAATTTGCATTTATTTTGATTGGTACACTATTAAGGAAAACTTCTATTTTTGTCAAATTATAATCAAACTTTTTTAGCATAAATTGTTTGGCAGTTTATTATTTTGAAAAATTAGATGTATCTAAATAAAAGTATGAATGAATAGGGAAATTTTAGCTAGTGTCTGAGTTATGTATTAAATATACTTTATACCAATGACTAAGGATAATAATTGTCCTAGAGAAGTTTACAACAAATATAATAAGGAGTAGATATAGTATTGTATGGGTGAGCATGCTTGGTAAATATCCCTGTTTAGTATCAAATTATAAATATGAATAAGACAATAATATTATAAAACGAATTATGTTATTGTATGTTGCTAAAAATGTTAACATTTATTTACTTTTTAGTGTGAAAGACAAAAATTAGAACAATTAGTTTTAATTATTAATTTTTGTATAAAACTAAAAGTATAGATATAGGTTAGATTACACCCAATATATGTATTAAATTATAAAATATATTTAAAATCTATTTTTATTTTATTTTGTATTTATTAGTACTTTCTTAATATTTTGAGAAATACATCAAAAAGTTTTTATCTTTGATGTTTGAATTAAATTATACATCGTCGTCAATCATGTAAAATGTTTCAAATTACACTTAAAACCTTTCATAAATTGTTTTTTTTTTTTTTTAACAAATTTTTGTAAAAACCAATTTACATCCTTGCTATGCAAATAAAAAAAAAAATGATTTATCAATGAAATATAATTACAAATATTAAAATATTGAACTGCAATTTATTTGATTCTAATTTGCACATTTTAACAATATTTATATCTTACATTTTGAATATATGCATTAAATTACATTTAAACATTAAGCTTTAAATTGTATTAATCCTAGTATTTTTTTGTATACCATATTGCCAGAAAGAGCTCTTGAACAGGTTTAAGTGGCTTCTTTGGCAGACAGGGTTTTTATCAAATCACTTCATGTTTTTTTTTTGTCATCCTCCAAGACTGTAAATTACTTGAGTTTGAATAGAAATTTCAATTTATGGATGTACACTTGATCAGAAAAATAAGGTCCGTTTTTCTATTACGGCAATATTTGTATACTAAGCAATAAAAAATATTTATTTTTTATATTATGGTAAATAATTTGTTGGGAATTTCACATTAGCTATACCTTTACACATTTTTCATATGTTTTCATAATAAATGAATAAAAATGAAAGGTTAATACATTTTGAAGTATGCATAAAAGACTATATCACTATAAATTTATTCAACTAAAGTTATTTTTAACGTTATTTTAATGAGTATAATAATAATGTTATAAGTTATGGCTTACAAATGATTGTAATCCAAACTAAATAATAATAATATAGAACAACGATCATAACCAAATGTTAATCATTAATGTCTTCGATTTTCAAAATTATTCCAGGGAATACACTAATGTATTGCCTATACAGTTTATTTATTTATTGGAAATAATAAAACTTAATTTCATGCTATTAGATATATTATGTATGCAATTTAATTGTTTTTACTGTTTTGATAGTTTTAGTATCTAACAAACAATTTAAATCAATATTTATTTGTTTTTATTTCAAATACTTAATATATTTTCACTTGTACTACAATAAAGTATAAAGGTGCATCGTCCATAACATAAATAACTTGGTTAAATGGAATGTATGTTTTTAATGGTTTTGCATAATTTTTTTTCAGAAACGTGATAAAAATTAAAAATGCTATAGTATTTAATATCAATATAACATTATCAATAGACAATATTGCATGAAATTATTACTATATTGAATTTTATAAAACGATTTTTAAAATGAAATGAATTGATTATATGTATATTTGAAAAACTTGGAGAACATAATATTAAAATAATAATTTTCTTATTTTCACCTTAGATAATATAAGCACAGAAATGAAATCTTTATTTCACCATTTATCTAAAATTATGTTTATCTATACGAGCGTTACTGAAATCATCTGTATGCAATATCGTACTAATGTACTTATTATTATTATTATATATCTACTTGTCTACAGAAATTTTAATCTTGTTGAATATAAACACTAATGGGCGAAAGGGAAATATTAACATAAAAACTTCAAACGATAGTCAATAAGAATAGTGATCTGCACAGAGAACGCAATTACTTTTAAAATTTACATAAATAACGTATGAATACAAATAAAATTGATAAAATGTTTATATATGCCATATGGAAAATATATTTTCCAAGGATTGACTTTTATAATTTTCTTCACTCAAAAAACAAAACCGTTTTTACAAACATATTTATTAAGACCAGAAAATAATTTTATAAAAATTATGTATTATAATAACAGTTTAAAATGAAGATACGAGATACAAAAAGTAATATGTATAATGTAACCTAGTAAAAAAATATGATTTTTAGATTATTCAAATTTAAAAAAAAAAAATGTAAGATAATTAAGAATTTGATCAAAATCTACTATTGATTTGCACTAATTTAAACAACAATAATTAAATCATTACACTAAAATGTCAGAATTTTATAGGTATATTTTTCTCAATTAATTTATTATATGCGTGTATTACTATCCAGTAAGCTCTTCGTTTTACAGTCCATATGTAATTACTATATTTGTTTGAATGATTTTATTGATAACAATTTATTTACTAATTAAATATATAGGTACATTAAATTAATATCAGTAGTCACTTACCTATAACCGTTTCGTAGTTTATTGTTTGTTTGACAACCAGATCAAAACACAATATAATTACATTATTTTTCACAATAGTTGCTACTTACTTACATGAATGTTGTGATCTCTTTAAATTACAATCACTTTGTGAACACAAGTATCTATTGCTCATTAAATCATACTGGTTTATAATTAATTCACACTAAAATTGTTTATGAAATTCATGACATAAAAAACTAAAAATCCTGAATTGACCTATCAATTATATCAAAATATTAAATACAATTTATAGTTATAAATTATCAAAAATTATAACTTAAATGATATTAAACCTTATATAATGGACATTTGACTATCTATATTACAACTGTCTGGAAATATTAAACATTTAGAATATTTGTGTCATAAATTTAATAAAGGTTTTTTAGGTTCTATATTTCAGTGTGGTTCATTGAACCATAATATAATGATACTTGTGTTCACAAAGGTTTTTTATTTCAAACTAAGGCCTATATATTATAATCCATAGAATTATAAAATATGTCTGATAACTGATTTTTACCAGCCACTACTGTGCACAAAATCTACCCATAATATCAAATTAATATCCCGAAAACCCTATTAATATCAGTATCATGACTACCCATATGGAAATATCGGTGATCAAACCATTAAATCATTAGATTGTAGTTCTAATCGATATTTTTTCATCAATAAACACAACAGAATAACTCTCACTAATACTTCTAAATGCAGTATTTAATTGATTACGTTTTATTTTATTTTGTGGACCTAATAAATGTAGGTTTTAATTTGACTTATATCTAAATACACTTTACACCTACTTTTGTTAATACATATTTTTTTTAAGGAAATTTAAAAATAACCTCCTTTAAGTATTTTTAATGTTTTGATCACTCTAATATATTTCACTATCAAAATGCACTTCACAAAAGTAGCTCATATATAAACGAAAATATGTTTTTGAAAAACCAATTTATTTTTCACACTGCCATCACAGTTATCTAATGTTTTTTTTTTTTTTAGATTGATAAAGAAGAAAATCATAAATTTATTTCCCTGTAAATTTTGTTATTACCTACTTTCATATTGAATTTATACAGATATTCGATTGGAAACAATACTGACCCAATCAAATAATCTCTAAGCCTAAGACAAAACAACCAACAAACATCTACCAATTTGAAAGAAATGTCTAAAACGTAGTCTTAACTTTTATACTCAGATCTTTTGTTTGATAAAACGTTTTATTATCTTAATTATTTCCTATAGGTACCTGTTCAGTTTTTGTTAACCATATATTTTCAGTGTCTTCAAAGTGGTTCTTATATTTTCTTTGAGCCAAAAAAGTTAATAATGTAAGACAATTATTATTATAATGATCAAAGGTTGGTATTAAATGTTATCTACGTATGTTAATTGTTAATATTGGGTAACGCTATTTAACCAGTTATATAATAAAAGTACACTTAGACTATACAACTGTACAACTACATCAGTATATGTAATTTACAGTGAATGACAATGCTGACATGTGAAGAGTACAATTTGCAGGCACATTAACGAGTCCTTTGTCACATATCAACTACATATTATTATATAATACATGTTTGATATAAATGATAAATGTTAACATTATTTTATTTTTTCTTCATGGTTTAAATTCATTCTACTACCTACCACCTATGATATATGTACTTTTTTATGCATTTGCAATATAATAATTCAGTTCAAAAAGAGGCATATCAATTGTAGTAGGATTATGTACTTGTGTCATTCACCTAACACATTTATCGGTAGTTATACAAATACAAAAGCCAAAAATTACTTACTAAAAAAAAAAAAAAATGTATAATTCTTTATACATCCCAAAATATTGTAGCATGGTTGATTATAACAAAAAAAAACAACTTTATGTTTATTATAATATTATAAAAGAAAATTAACGCATGACGTAAATATTTAGATGAATGTGTATACCTTGATACTCATATACTTCGATGAGTTTTCTGTAAATAGTTTTTAAAACCCTTAGGGAATATGGATAATAACACGAGACAATAATTAATTTTCTACATTCATGTTATCTGCGTATAATGTACCGCCAGAACTAGATTTATAGGTATTTGTGTGAATATGTATAGTGATTTAAATGCATTAAGAGATAAAATATGTGGAATATTTTTTTTTGAATTTTTATCATTGAGTACACTTTTGTGAAAATTCCACCTTCGAAATTGAGTTTTACGATGTACCACCGATGTATCCTATAGTTATAATAAATA
Source organism: Diuraphis noxia (assembly GCF_037042655.1). Classification (NCBI taxonomy): domain Eukaryota; kingdom Metazoa; phylum Arthropoda; class Insecta; order Hemiptera; family Aphididae; genus Diuraphis; species Diuraphis noxia. The sequence goes on from NW_028301713.1 coordinate 76,434,758, forward strand.
CAAAGTGGCATACATTAAAATTGATTGTATTTTTCTCCTTATATTACAGTATTCGTTCAGAAAACAAATTTAATGAATTCAAATAGATCGGTGACAACGTTCATAGCTGTTTCTTAGCGCTATTTAAATTACGACCATAAACAGTAAATCCAAACATTTTTATAACTGTCAAAATAAAACTCATTATATTATGTTCACAATAAAATGGCATTAATTTACCGTACCAAGTCAAACACTTCAAACAACACCACGGAGCGTGAAAATATTAGGCTAAATATCCATTAATTTTTAATTATAACTGAGGCGGGTATCTCTTGTTTTCCTTAACAAGATTAATAATTTATAACTGCCAGGTATTTGTAGTACTTGCTTTAATAATGTGTTTCTATGATCAGTTCCTACCATCACTGTTAATCGTGATATAATGAATATTTTAAAATCGATTTATGCAGGCTTAAATTCATAATTCAATAATTATTACAACCAAAATATAATATTATAACAATGGTTTATTTCAAAAACAGTCTCAATTAATATAATAAGTTGGTTTTATCTAAAACTTACGAAAAATTCAAATTATTTAATTTATATTTTAATGTTAAAAATATTAGGTATATAAATTATATTAAGTAAAAACATCATATTTAACAATATTTATAAATACTAGTGATTAGTGAACTGACGTAGCTTGCTATTAACAGCAACGCTGAGCAGCATGCTATTTTTTTAGAGTGATAATGTAAGTTTAAGTAAAGTATTTATTTATAATATAAATTTTTTTTTATTAATAACGAAAATTTCTCTACTTTTAAAAATAATTTACAATGTCTAACTAATAAAATATTATTTTTACCATAAAAAAAAAAATAAGATTCATAAAAAATTCATAAAAATTTTAAAAAGTTTTACACTTCTCAAGAAGATACTGAATTGACGTCGTTGCCATGTGCACAAATTGTGCTTCATAAAATATAAATTACATTTTTGTGGGGACTTCCAGATTTAATAATTGTACCTAGAATTTTACTTTTCAACCAAAGTTTATAGATACTATATTTTCAACAACAAAAACTATAACGTATAGACCCCAAAAATTACATTCATATATAAGTTTACACGATCGTAACTATTTTTATTTTACATTGTTACATTGTGTGGTGGTAGCAAAAGCGATAATATGAGTATAATAACTATATATACATTTTCTTAAATTATGTTATTTAATTAAAATTTTAAAATTTCGATTTTCTTAAAAATAATAAAAATTGATTGGTGGTGTCTGATTTCAGACCGAGTGCTGAATCTAGGATGTTGGGAATGTTGAAGTTGTTTTGCTCATATTTAAGAGCATTGGACGCATTCTGTAAAAATATGGTTGACTAGTAGGCACTAGTTTTTTTTTCATTTACCTACCCATTGGTTAAACGTGTGTGTCTAATGTGGAGTCTGTTTAATATTATTTTTTCTAGTCTGTTTGTTAAGTGGTTTGGCCAAACGAAGATGGAGTTTTTGATATTTCTTAATTTAGTGGCATGTTTGATCCAGTGCGTTTTCCATTTAATTTGGTTTTTGTATCTCTAAAATTAGTTGTATTTAATTTAGGTGTATCTGAGAACTCTACTTTTTTGCGCTGAAGATAGATTTTAACTTAGGTTTTCGCCTGAATAACGGCCCTCCAAACCTTTGTGAGGAAAGAACTAAAGTACACAGTTATAGTACAATACAATTTACAATAGTAAATTGAGCTATTAAAGACGTATATATGTACCTATATATATATATGTATACAATGCCATAATAAATGCAATTACAACCAAACAATATGATATAGAAGATTACGGGATGGTGATCATCACTCTGGAATGGTTCTTTCGATATCTTGAGCTGAGCTACTGTCGGTCCAACTAATTGTGTGAGAGCTCATATGCTACTAGAAGAGATTCCAGTAAGTGGTAATAAGAAAATAAACTTATAAATATTTTGGTTTGATCGTAAACCGATATCTGTTTTAGTGAGTGGACGTAATCACCAAACGGCTGTAGAGCAACACGAGATATTTTCCTGAAGATCACATGGAAAACAGGTGAAACGAGAGCACAACATATCTCACAACCAAATAACAACGCGTAGATAACAGGTGGTGGCAAATTCGAACTGTCGAAAATGTCGAACACTACTTTGTGTATAATTATCATAACACAATTACGAGTAGTACTAATATGTATGAGTTACGTGAAAATATATGTTTTGTACTCACTTGTAAAGATTGTGTTTAGACAATGTATATATACATATAATGCATATAAACATATATATATATACGATATAATATATCATAATAATACACACATATTATGTGTGTAAATATAATAGCGTATAGGTACTTCCGACTTGAGTAACCCGACATGAATCATCTTAATTCATTTGGCTTCTCGCCTATGTTTCTCGAATGCCTGTCGATACAATTTTATTATACGTACCTAATTCAAATAAATCTACATTTAATTCAACACATTATGTACAACGAATGTTAATTCATTCGGTCCCCCGTAATAATAATCGCTTATTAGTAATTAGCGACTTGCGCTTTATACGTGTTTTGTGTAAATATTTTCCCTCGACTTGTGTCAATGTGGTTTAGCAAATTTTCGCTCGCAGGGATTGACATCATCGTGTTCACATAAACATTAATCAACGGAAGCTGTATAATAGTGAATCCTCCCCAACCTACCCACCTACCCTCTCCATCCTACCTATGTATTTTATGATATACATAATACATATTTATAATATATTTATCAAAGCGTGGCGTGCATAATGTTAGCATTATTGTGCACGAGCGATAAATTAACTAAATATTGTCAGTGTCCATTACGCCGTACACTATGGATATCGTCGTTTATACATAATAAACACGGGTCGGTCATTTATCACATTAATACACTGTGACGCATCATCAAACGATTAATTAGTACCACCACTAGGGCATTATACTGTAGTGGTGTATTATGAAAAAAAAAAAATGATAATAAAATACAAATTGTGGAGAAATAAAAAAATAACTACGGTACTGATGAATCTTGAACAACGAGCAAAAATCCATGAAAGGGTTCTTCATTAAACCTTGGTAAACCTACAACAAAAACATATAATATTATATATACTATATACAAACAAAATTAAAGGTGCTATTCGGCCATGTGTACAATAGCAAGCCCCGTCCATAAATTTAAAACCGAGCGATGAATATATATTTTTTCAAAAGAAAAAAGGCTTTGGTGTATAATTAATTTAAAGTTTTTCAGTGTAAAACAATTTTTAGAATATAACCGACATTTACATTCAACAATAAATAAATCAATAGTCATTCTATTAAAATATGTGTATTTTTGATTAAAACCCATTTTTCGGAGATTTTCCATTATTCAGGGTTTACTTCTAATAAACTTATTGTATTAATTTACGTTTCGTTTCGTTGAATCTATTTTTCATCTCCATTGTCTTAGTAATAACTAAATATATTGAACATAACGATTAGATACAAAAATAACAATACTGTTGTAGGCACCAGGTACACCACATTAATATATTAATTATGATCACTCAACTACTAAACATTGGACACGGCGCATTATACTAAATCGATTAGGTTAAAATTAAAATATGTTGTATAACTGTTGAAGGGCGAGTATAAAGTTAAATAGTTTGAGTTATGTTGCTTGAACTCCGTTTTATCCACAAAAATAAATTTAATAAAATACAAAATGTATAGTAACACTTAATCATATTATAATAATTTATAAAATTACCCATTAGCTACCTATTCTTATACTGCGTTAGATGCTTAAATGTATAATGTGTATATTACATAGATAAGTACTTAGTATAAGATGTATGCTATTTATAGTCGATGTATGTATACCATGTATACGATCGAATCGTTTATTACTCACTTAGCGCGTGTTAAATGTGATATAAAAGACGTCAGTTAATTAATGTCATCGTGGTCTGTATATCTTCACCTACGAAAGATTACATGCCATGGACAACTTTATGTGTGAGTATAGATCTATATAGTTTATACGTAAGTACGACACTCCCAGCCAACCCAAATTGGAGTTCAACATTTTTTTGGCCATTATTTAACATATAATTAGTATGATTATGGATTTGCATGTTAACATTTGTAATTTCCATTTGCTTTTTATTTAGACGTGATATCAAAAACTAGATGGAAGCTGTAAACACATATCAATGCCCCCCTTTTCGTTCATATCAAAAATATTTTTCTGAAAAGTTTTTCTAAAATTTAGAATGTACTTGCACACGATCGTTCTCACAATGTATCGTTATCCGTTGGCTCACAAAATCCGTTATCTTATAACTAGCAAGGATCTCCAGCTCGTCAATGGAATAAAATATTAGGAATTAGGATTTTTTTTTTTTATCAATATTGAACACGTAATGTATATGCATTTTTACAACCAAGATTAAAATTCAAATGAAAACTAAAATATTAATGGATAGGATTGCGGCAACGTTTTGTCTCAGCTCTGATGAAAATATTACGATATAGGAGAGTTGACAACAATCAACCAAGATAACTTGGAATTTACGGATACCCATAACTCCTGACCAATGTTAATCAACTTTCAACCGTATGATAACTTTGATAGAAAATGAATCATATCTTGATAGTTTTGAGTGTGGTTAAATATATATATATACTTAAATAATAGGTACTACGAGACAACTATACACTGCGAATGGACTGTGAATATTATGTTCCAATAAAGGAACATTCGTAGTTTTTTATCATTATAATATGATGGAAAATATGAAAAATTAATATTGAGCAGGTTAAATCATTATCGCACGACTGTCAGAAAATGAATACAATATGATTCACCATAGATATTTTACAATCGCCGACAGAGCTGTGTCAGTCCGTCAGTATTGATCATTCAGTATAAAATACGTACGCATAACATAAAGTGAACGATACGCATATGTATATACAAGGACATCTCTGTAAGGACCCAGTTTCGAGATCAGGGCTCGACAACGCGCTCCAACCCTTTTTCGGGTGACAAAAGCTTATTGTCACACGCGAGCGTGATTTTATTCCTCGCCACATACGACTTAACGTTATATCATTATATTATTACTATTATTACTATTATTATTGTGTACGCGCATACTGCAACATTCGCTGAAAACGTGTGCGGCGACAAAACTTTTCGGGCTATTGTTGATTTTCGCGGGCGTGCCATTATATTATTGCTAAGAACAAATAACAACGTCGCAAATACCCAACCCCGAAAACCGTTAATCGGGATTTCGGCGGGCCTGGGAAGGATTCGAGGGAAAAAAACATATTATTAAACGTCCCCCGTCGTCGACAAGCCCAAAGTGCAAACACTCTGCAGGAGCTCCCCGTGAATGGCGTGAATTATAATTATATACAATATAATATATTATTATATATACTCGATGGTGACAACTCCACCGCCGCCGACAACAATGATTTTCGAATAAACAATTGACGACGTTTTACTTGTACGCGTATAATTGTGTGTGTAAGTACATATTATACTTAATATATTATTGTATTATGAATACAACACGAACAAGGCGTCCGAGATAGATTATATTACATCGAGACGTTATTAAACAGAGTGATTATTTTGGTAGAAGACACTCGTTATTAATTAATTCGGAAACGATCGATGTTTTTATAAATATTTATAATAATAATATTAAAGTGAACGAGTTTTTTCACATAAACTCCAATATCTTATAACACAACATTTCTGATGAAAAAAATAATAATAATTTCAGCTATTTTCTATAGTAGTTATATTTTTAACTTAATACGATTAAGATTGACAAGTTATTTTTAACTTCAATAGAATATTTTTCTGGGATTCGTTATACTAAATTATATTAACTACATGTTTGAAATTTAGTTTTAGATTCTGAGCGGAAGGATAGCGCTGAGAATAGAACGAAAAAAAAATTTAAATGAGTATTTTTATACGAAAGTGTTTGTCAAATACCATGCAATTTTCAATACATTTTACCTCATTATATTTACTTCAGGATATTTACTCGATTGCTCATGGAAAATTTTTTCTATTATGCTTTAATTCAAAAACGATGAACTGTAGATACTTGAACTTAAGCTTAATTTACTATGAAGGAGGGTACGATGGGTTTTTGTACACATGATGTGTATATATTATGTGGCAATAATTTTCCCCCTAGGAACCTGAGTGATCGATTGGCCGATTGGTCGATAGTAAAAATTGAATGCTTCTGCACATCGAAGAAACCCTGGCAATAAATGTCAACATCAATGATGTGATTGAACAATTTAAAAAATGAAACCATATAAACTTAATTTATTATAATATATATTATGCACTAACACATAGAAAAAAAGTTAAGTCCACAAAAAAATTAAAATAAATTAGTATCAACTGATATAATAATTATAACAAGTTACCACCTAGCAACGTAATAGGTAGAAATTATTCTCCTGAATCACTATAATATAATATAGGTGGTACCTACTACCTACCTACGCCGTATAATAATAGGTGACAGCTGCAAAAATCGGCTGCTAAAGCATCATCCCTCTGTTATAAATTACGTGTGCATACCCGCAGTAATAATAAATAAAGTAAGATTAAACCATTTTAAATCACCTCAAACACATTTACAATACCTCAGGTGTAGAGTGAATTGCATAGTCAAACACTTATAGGTACTAACTGAAAGCCTATATTTCGGAGACTTAAGAAACAAACGCCACTATACTATAAATCACATATTATATTATATGAGAGACTGGAATAGCTTTATAACCTGACCTCCAATCAAATATCAACAGCATTAACTTTTTAAAGACAATTTAATTATATGACTTAAGCATAACTTGTACTGTTAAATATTAGGTAATGTATATCATTAAAATCAATGCAAATTATAATAGTAATATGTGTATGCGTGCGCGTAGTTTAATAGTTTCATATTATTTTTCAATTTTCGACAAAATTAGCAATATTATAAAAATATATAATATGACACGAGAAATGTGAAATGTGCACTCATGAAATGCAAATAATATAATAAGCAATATGCGCCAACACCTGGAAAAGGGTTAAATATCCAAAATACGCAATAAAAAAACAAATTATTAGGAATGGACTAGGTAATATAGGTAATAACCTATATCTTCTCTTGAATCTCTATAATATTATATAGGTACCTACGATGTTGTATCATAATAGGTGGCCAGCTGCAAAAATCAGCAGCTAAACCATCATCTCCTTGATAAAGGCGGCGCGCGCTCACACACGCGTACCCGCAGTATTAATGCCGCTCACAATAACAACAACAGTTATAATAATAATAATAATAATAATATGTGTATGGGTGTGCGTAATTTAATATCGTATTATCGTGTGTAGGTAATATTTTTCTCCTTAACGATCCTTTCTTCGGTCTCCTCCTGCACATTATAATACACATTCACACTCTGGTTGTTGGCGGTGAAGACGACTCGCCGGGCAGATGTTCTCGGGCCGATATACGTCTAATAATAATAACATTATGTAGTCTACTGCTGGGCGGTGTGTTCGGTTAATAATCATTTTATTATTTATGGGAAAACTATACCTCCTCCTTCTCCTTTTGTTCGTGACCGCATAATAATACAAATATTTATACGCTGTATTTCATCCAGCACCCTCCTCCTAGAGTCGAATAAAGAATAATATCATCGGTTTATGACAACATGCAAAACATACCCAACTTTAATATTATCATAGTAACTAGATGAGAAACATCAAATTGTATATATTTTGTAGTCGATTTATTGCTCTTCTCATCGTAATTCGTATTGCGATAGTGATACCGAGTACATGTAAATCGAAGGTAGTAAAAACACTAATGAATACGATTTTATTTGAATAAGTTATTTTTCCAACGAATCATTTTGTCAGCAGAAAAAACTACATATTTAACGATTTTATTGAAATAATAACATCGTGTTGGAATTGTTTTGCAAATGTTTGTATATTTTTAATATATTTTATTCGTGACAAATACTTGAAATTTTATTCAATGTTTTCAACGTCCACTTTTGAGAGAACCTCTCTCGGAACGAGATAATTTAATTCGATTATTATGCTTTGACAAAATAAATAAAATATAATTTAACCAACTTTCTTGTTATAAAACTCATGATATTAATATCTAATTCATTATTATTAAACCGGTATACATATAATATTTTTTTAGAAATTCAATAGCTATTACACATTAATTATTTGCCAATATTATATTATTTATCACTAAATGTTTAAATTTATAAATATCATCATTTTAATACCATAAAATATTTTTAAATAATTCATCAATATAAAATATTTTTATTGAATATTTTGTTAAGATATTAACTATTTAATTACAGTTCTTGTGGAAAACTGAAGGTAAATATGTTTTTTTAAATGTACATTGTGTATACATATCAATTCAAAACCTTAATATAAACTGTTTCTGTTATGAATACAATTAGTAGGTAGACTATATTATTATTGTTATTGTTATTTTAGGACAATATGCTTGCATTTAAAACCATGTGTATCAACTATCAGCATTAACGATCCATCCTAAAATAACAACTGTCCTCTTCTAATAATTGCATTCATAATAGCCCATCTCTCTGTACTCAACACAAATTAGAGACATACATACATACATACATACATAAATATATAATATTATGATATAATCGAATTTTAGTTTTCAGTCACGAGTTCTTACAATTAAACGCATTAATTATAAACGTTAGATATTAGTTAAATAAAAATGAGTTTAACCTACTCATACATTATCATAAACTTATTTTCACTACACTAAATAATGTGTAAACATTTAAGGAAAACCAAGAACAACAACATAACCAAAGAAACGTTAAAAAATTATGAATAAAATATGTGATGTGGACGAATTGAAATTTGTAATTAGTTCGGTTAGCTATTGCTTTTTAAATTATTATCTATTAGAAATTTTCTAATACAAATATATGTATATGTACAGACTTTAGTTGATAGGAACTTCAAAACAAAATAAAGATAATAAATATGTTAATAGTAAATTGTGAAATGTGATATTTTAATAAAATATAATATATTTTAATTTATAAAATGATTTGATTAGTCCTGAATTGTCTGAAAATATTGTCTTCATAATTATCATCATAATTTTTTATATACTATTTACTGACTGGCAAATTGATAGAATTTTTATTTTATTTGTTCACTATTAATTATCAACTTCTTTATAAGTGTAAACCATAAGATAAGGGTGTTATTTCCTACCTTTCTGTTTTAAACTAATAAGCACCTAGTACCTAAATAGTAATTATACATCAAAAGTGGCTAGCGATAGTAAAGACACCAGTCACGTGCCGCACAGTATAATAATAAAAACTAAAAGCAAAGAATAGAAAATAGTTCTCAACTATCTTAGATGAGATATCACATTCAACAAGATGTGTAAAATTCGAAATAATATTATAATAAATTAATAACGTGCAATAAGGTAATATTACATTTTACATGGGATAATTTTGTCTTAATACTATACATATTATTAGGTATTATAAAAATTTGTTGTCGTTTTACTATAAGACGGAAGCCGAGTGAGTTAATTGGATGCAAGTCGTATAAATACTTAAATGTATTGTGTCATATCAGAATATTATAATTGGTGAGAAAACTAGTGAAACAAAAAAAAATATATAATAAAATGTTCGTATTTGGCATATCCTGCCACCTGTTAAACCTAGGTAGCTTTCCTAACTATAATATATAAATAGATTTTATGATTTTCATTGTTAAAATATATTATCTACATGGGTATTACAATAGTATTAACTAAACTCCTTTAACGCCTTGCTGATTAAAAACTTTATAAAATATTAAAAGGTTATAAGAATGACTGAAAATTAATGAAATAGTAACATTTAAAAGCTTTAAATTAAAATATACTGTAGTTATCCACGATGAATAAATTATCATCATATAGTTTTGAAATATTTTGTTTCATTGTATCACCATTACATAATTAGAGTTTATCGAAGTTGTACCTATTTGAATTTGAATTTATGAATTTTTTATTATTTAAAAACACAATACAATACAAACAAAGTATTTAAAGAAATAGGTAATTAAAATTACCTACACCTTTAAGCTAGGTTTGTGGAGGTGTGTAGGGAGTAACAGTACATATTATTATAATATGTGATTTAATTAACCTATAACGATATAATGCACGTGAATAGATATATCAACAGCGTATCATTTAATTCAGATAATACATATATTTATGCATTCCGGACGGACAATTCATGATAATATTTTTTTTGGAGATACCAATCACGGTGTCTCTAAAACTGGCGTCACTGTAAAATCCACAGCATAGTGTAATAATATCAAACAGATATGTTATTGGAAATTTTGTTTTACACGACTCATTCCGTAGCCACCTGGTGCGTTGAGCATTAAGACTTTCAGGTACAACAGTCACACACGCATTGTAATTGGACACTAATAATCCTTGATCCAACGTTTTGGCAGCAGTCACACGTATCACACGCGTTCAAATGTCTCACGTCGACCGTTGTTGTAGGCCCGGGGTGGTTCATGGTTCTCGACAAATCCACCCGAGTCCTTTGACGTGGATAAATCGATGTAGTGGGAGAGAAAAAATAAATATATATATATGTACCTACACAGTTTAGATGCTGAAAGGGGGAAACGGTCTACACCATATATATATTGTGTGTTATATATACATATATAGATGCGTGTGCAGTATATTGTGTGTGCAGTGGCGGCGGCGTCGGTGTTTTGATATAGCGGTCTACTGCTGCTGCAGAGTATAGATTTATATTATAATATGTACATATAAATACAATATAATAATATATTATATACATGCGTGATATACGCGTTGTGAATGTTAGGTACAGGATGGTGGGCGCGCACAAAATATTTTATGATAATATGTTAATTAATGGAACGGTTGTGCAGATGTTGCGGCGAGCGAAGATTGATGGGTTATAACACAATATTATGATTTTGATGTGCCCGGCCCGAAAACAGCCGGTCGATCGGAACGCGCGCGCACCGTATTCGTTTGACAGGCTTTTTGACTAATAACTTTCCGCATTTTATCCCCGACATTATATTATAATTATTATTATGATGATTATTACGGCCTCTCACGTGTGCGCGCGTCCTATAAATATTATTATTATTATGCCATACAATACATAGGTAATTAGTAATTACGATAGATACGCTTACCGTCCAAACCAGGTAATCGTAATTAGCCGATCGGTGGCGAGCCCAAATCGGTGACGGGGTTCGCGCGATGTTTAGGCGGGATAAGTCTGCTCGACGACTTCTTAGCTACACACGTCATGGTAATGCCACGATGTTGTTTCATTTTTCACATGTAAAATCACACACTGACTGCACTGACGACAAGACAGAATTCTACCCCACAGTAATAGTGTATTTTGTAAACTTCTTTCTTCAGAGTCTGAAAAGGCCCACCGAAGTCTGTAATAAAGAATAGTTTCACAAGTCAATAGTGCTTAAGGTAGCGTTTAGTACTAATTCAAATATGATATGGTACACTGCCATGTATTATATATTATAATAGTTATGGACGCTCACGGCTATATTTACAGATATTTGAACCATTATAATATAATAATATCGTATGGTACTTTAACTAAAAAATATTATTTTACGAGGATAAGACCCATATATAACAATAGGTATGCTGGTATACATATCTCGAAGAATGTATTCTACTTATTATGTTTAGATAACTTAACTTATTGTTTTTACCAATAATTGAATTCGATTTCGTATCGACCAAAGTTTCACTGATTTCCCACCTGTATATCTACCGTTATAATACCATATAGATCAAATATACACCTGCACACCTATAAGCTCTTGACAATGTCAATATTTCAAATTAAATTGTATAAGAAATTATTGTACGCCCGTTTTTCCTTCAGACCGCTTATCCGTACTCAAGATAAATTCGTTGGCAAGCTTATCTACCAAAATCATGGAAAATCTGTTATTATATACATTCATTTTATTTCTATGTTAAATCATTGTTGATTTGACGATATTTTTGTAAAACAATTTTCTTGTGAACAATTCCATACATTGTCATATAAAAAAAAAATACATAAATATAATCGTATACTAAGTCCGCTTTAACGGAGCAATGTGACGATAAAAAACAATTGCATATTAGCATCAATCATCATACTTACAACAAATTTTATATTTATAGAAACATTGAAGTCTAATACTCTCGAACACTTATATAATACCTTAGATAAGTAAAAAGCAACCATAAATATTAAAAACGTTATTTCTACGTTGTATTAAATACAAGATACGTACAACATCGTTATGTTTTATAATTAATTTCAAATTTTAAACACTGGTCGCGTCCATGTACGCCTATCCTGTCACTTTCGTATTCTGGTGGCGAGCAACGGCTTTTAAAATAATCGTAGCAACAGTTAGTACAGACAGACCATACCTTTAATACTGCGAGTTATGTAATAAAGTTCCACGTCATGTAAGGTTTATATTGACCTAACGCGTTTACTGTACCTATAGAGTCTGAACTCTCCTTGGTGAAACACGATTGTGAACGCTTTACGTTTTTCACAACATGATTGCGGAAGACCACTATATGACACAAAATATTATTTTTTTTTAAATAAATAAAGAAATTAATTAAAAAGAAATAAATTTAATTAAACGTTGCCAAGTTTTGTAACACAATCTACCGAGCACAATGATTATCGATTTGATAATTGGCTTATCCTTAGTATGTCTCAAATGAACAGTAACTTTCCGACGGTTTAAAATGTCTACAGAGTGATTATTTAGGCATCCTCGTCGTCAATTTTCACTTGAATAGTACAATTATTCAAATTCTAATTTTTAGAATTTTTAAGTATGAATAAGTACCATATTTTCAAATTTATAATATTTTTGTACTACTTAAAGACTAAATAAAAGCAGTGTTACAAACTTCTATTTTTCAAATGAGAACATCCTTTTGTACTGAAAATTATTTAGAGGATGATATTCTAGAAAATTTTGAAGCATTTAATAATTTAAATCAAAATAAAAAAAAGTAGCTCTTGTGATATTAAAATATTTATATTAGGGATAATTATATCTAGTATTTATTATACCACTAGAATCATTTTTACGAATTATTTATATTGATAAATCAGTAATAGTTAGAAATTACTAATTTTTTAAATAAACTATGTCCCATATAATTTACTTAACATATTACCATAGACATTTATTTTCAGTACAAAATGTTAACTACTCGTTCAAATTTTATTTGGATATATTAAAATTCTCAAAAATAAATTTAAATAACAACTTATTAAAAACAATGGTTTCAATTTGAAAAAATTGAAGTGTATATTATCACAGGATCATCCTCAAGTAGTAAAATAATCTCAAGGATAAAATATAATGTGTCAGTGTGTTTAAAAATTATGGAAATTTCAATTTTAGCCTAACGTAATTTAAGTGTAGAAATAATGCGAGTATGCTTAATATATGACTCTATAGTCTCTGTTTAGGTCTCGGAATAAAGTAAAGTATATCTCAATTCGTGGACTGCATAATATTAATAATAATAAAAATAGCAATACAACATCCCAGATGTCCCATCTATAAAAAAAACTCTGTGTTTTCCGTTAGTAAATTAATACTTAACAAAGTTGTTAAAATACTGTTTCAAAAAAAAAAAAAAAATTGAAAAAAGAACCAAAACCGAAATTTAATAATAACTAATAACTATTGTTTTCGTAGTTGTATGAACGCGACAGGATTTTAAGATCAGATTTGAACACAGCTGATAGCATTATGTCGGTTATTACGATAATATCTGTAGTGTACATAATAATATAATAAATATACTGAAAATTTGTATTTCCAAAAACTTTACGTGTAATGTATGATTATTTCATAGATTAGGTTGATAAAGTACGGTAAAATTCTAATGACGTTAAAGACGTAATTACCAACCACATTTTATACATAAAAATTATGAATCTCTAAATTTATTATTAAACTATAAATAGGTAGTGAAAAATTCACTTGAAATTATTGCGCAATAGTTAAAAATGCAAAAAATTGTGTATTTAATTTATATTTAAATACTATTCTTTATACTTAGACACTGTCATTATTGTCTGATTCATAATGTATTTCATCAATTATTTGTTGAAAAAATAAAAAAACAATAATTATGTCTGAAAGCGTATTATCAACCAAATTTTTGAGTAAAAGAAAGATATTATATAATATTAAACAAAAAAAGTGTTTTGAAAATATTGAAAAACTGCAGATTAAGGAACAAAAACACTTAAAATTATTTTAATTCTGAACTTGAATCTATTCAACTTTTATTTCCAATTTAAATATTAGCAAAACGAAATAAAATAATGTTTTATGTTCATTTTAATTGATAGATCATAAAAATTAAATAATATTATAAAAAAATTATTATTATGCAGAGAAACCAGTGATAAATTTGACCACATCTATATTAATGTATATATTCTTTTAATCATATTCTTAGTAGTTATTGGTACCTGTACGTAAGTATGAATAAAATATATGAATAGTATTCAAAGGTTCCCCCGAAATGATATTATGATAATGATAACTATTCTATTATAAAGTCTGTATAACTTGTAATTATTAACATTACCGAAGCGCTATACTTTAGTATAATCGCAGTGACTTTATGAGTGAATCAATATTGGAGAAACAAAATATAAATGTATTTACTGTCAGCTTACATTTTTACATTGCCACTAACCATAACACTTTAAATTTCTCTTTTATGCAGAGTTTTTTTTTTATTATTATTATTAAAACGCTCTATTTTTTTTCAATTCAAATGTTTATTTTCTTAATATTAGATAAACCGCTGCATTATGCATTACAGCCTTAAAATACCCATACTTTTGTTTAATTGTATGCGTGAAATAATCAGTAATTATAAAACAAAAAAAAATCGATTCCATCCTCTAAATACTATATTGAACTCGAAAATCCATTTTCTTTTATTCAATATTAATTTATTTTGACTGTATCTAACTACATGCAGGAAATGAATATAGATTAATCCGAAATATAATAATTTAAAAAAAACGTTGGATTTTCATACTTGTTAGCCCTTTTTTATATAGATATGTATGTATGTTATATGTATAATGACTATAATGTTTAACAATTCCCTGATTCATATTTCATATTATCTTCAATTGAATATTCAACATTAAAATATGATATTAAAAATATATAATAATATATAAATTCAAGTAGACTATTTATTAATTATTATTATTTTATTATTTTGTATGCCATTAGGCCATAATGATATTAGTCATAATATCCAAACTATATATTGGTTTTGTAAATATGATTTTTATCGTTAATATTAGTACATACCTGCATCTTCAAGCGTTTAAATATTATAACGAAATTGTTCACTCTACATCGCTGTTAAAATAAAAAAACAGAAATCATGGAAAAATAATCGTAAAGCGTACTAGGTTTTACATTTGACAAAAAATAATTGTAAAGTATTTTCATTTTTAGTATTACTAAATAAATAATAATCTTAATTCGATGTTATATTTTATTATAATTTATACAATATTTATATAAATATTATACTAAGATCTCAATAATAATTAAAAAAAAAAACATAGCCTAATTATTTTGCACAATCTTTGTGAGATCCATCGAATTACCCAATAAACTTGTTGCATAATATTAAAATTTTATAATAAGTAAATAAACTGTTGCCTTGTTTGAAACAATTTGATATAATTATGTGCCTTACTACCAAAACATTATTAAAATGAACAAATAAATATGGTATGCAAAAATTGGGAATTCCGAAAATATTATTTACAATATAATTTTTGGAAAATATGCCAAAACATTTCTCAACCAAAATTTTTTGAAAATAATTTAACAACCTACCTATTATTATATAATATAGTAGGTATCTAATAAGTTTTTTAATCAAATGTATTATTTTGTTCATTGAGACGCCACACCGTAAATTATGACCTTAGAATATACCTTCTCATAACCTCTGCATAGTTCATTCAAATTGCATTCTACTGCCATTTCTTAACAGCCATTTAAAACCACAAACCATTAATTTGAAGCTCGGTGCTTGGTACCTTAGACCCATATTGTATTACTAATTAATTTAACATGGATCTATAAATTGGAGAACTGTGTAATGCCTGTGCAGTTAATTTTAAAATTAAATAATTGAAGAAGGTTTCATAATATATATATATATATATATATATATATATATATATATATTTATAAAATATACATCATATAAATTTAATCATAATATGAGTTTAAATAAATTGATTAAATAATTTAATAAATAAAAATTTTTTGAAGATAAAATATAGTTTTGTAAAGTCAACATCTTCAGGTAATTTTATTAATAGCATTTTCAAAAAATAATATAATTAAAAGTTATTTGTATCATTGAATAAATAAAAAGTAATAGCCACCATGAAATTAAACAACGCTGAAATAACCATAAATTATTATTAAATAATAAATAAGCACACTAATTTAGTAATGGCATGCATAATATATTATATTCAAACAATTTTTAAAAAACGAGTAACGACAACATAAACACGCATACCCACAGCTTTAGTTGCAGCGCACGTGATTTTAATGTGAAAATATGGTTGTTTGATTTTGTAATTATTACTTAATACCTTTTATAATATAGTTTAATAAATTTATAGTATCAACGTATAAGGGAAAAAACTAATACTAACATAATCACACAGTTTTGCTCGCATATGTTTATTGTGCCTAAATTGTACAGATTGTACATTAAACAATAAAAACAAAATCAAGAGTGGTAAGCATGCCATTGTATACATAAATTCACATACAAGGTGTCGTTCACCCATTGTAATATCTCTCGAAATGATGGAGATATCAAAATTCTTGTTTTGTAATAAGACTCACAGGGATAAGAACTACAATTATTTCAATTTTAATTTTAATTTTAATTAATGTTTTGGTAGAAAAGTAATATATATATATATTTTTTTGTTTAATTTTTTCAAAAAAAAATTAAAGATAGCCATTTTTTGGAGCTTATTTTTTGAAAATATTGACGTTTCAACATTTTATTTTATTTTATTTCCTGATTTTTTATTATTTTTTCTAGTTACCTAAAGAAAAAGAAAATTGTGAATTATTACACTTTGTAGTGTTATCAAATATGTGAAACACCGCGCCACACGCATGTTCGTAAGGCTGGCCGAATTCATATAATCATCTTTTATTTATTAAAATCTAAAAAAATATTAAAAATCAGAAAATTAATGAAAATAAGATTTTGAAACGTCAATATTTTCAGAAAAATAAATTCTACAAAAAGGGTATTTTTTATTTTATTTTTCTTGGATATAAATAAAAAATAAATTTATTAAATTTTTTACTAAAATATTAAAATAAATTAAAAAATAATTGTAGTTTTTATCCCTGCAGTAAGTCTTATTACAAAACCAGAATTTTAACTCCATTATTTCGTGAGATATCACAATGGGTAAATCCTCGTGAGACATCCTGTATAGACTATAGAGTACACATTGCATAATATAATTTTGTTTGCCTATTACTTTATAGAATTTATTTATTTGTTTTTATAGAATATTTAAACTAATTATTAATCAAAACAAGTTAAATTGTTTAAAATATTGTAAGACAATATTGGTCAATGAAATATACATTTACTTTGACCAAAAGATTCAAGTAGTATTTTTAGATTGTATAAAAATTAAAAAGCAATAAATACATTTCAATATTTCAGATATTAGGTCATATATAATCAATACACACTTGTGTTACTGAAACATATATGTGAAAACCAAATTGAATTACGAAAAGTTTAAGGTGAGACAAATGATGTTTGCCTCAATTCGCAAATTGATTAAGACTTTATGGTTCTACTATTTACAATTAAACTTATAACTGGCTCGTAAATAGCCAATACAAATGAAAAAAGTCAATAAATCAACGGATTACAAATAGTTTTCATGTATAAAAATACGAAGTTTAAAAAAACGTGTTTACATTTCAATGAATTTAGATTAAAAATGTTTAAGCCATCGTCAATAAAAATTTCATTTAACACATATCACTTAAATGATTTTACAAAATGCAAAAAAACACCACAAAGGATAATATACCTATATAACATAATATATGTTATTTATATCCAACGATTTATATGCTCCAGGAAACTCTTTTCCAGTTGGAAATTTTTCGAACCAGTACAGTGGAATTGTTCGGTAGGTAAAATTTTGTGACGCAAATAAATCAGTAAATCAGCCTAAGGTTAATACATTATGTATTATATGTAGTTATCATCGGACACCAAATGAGCACCTATTATTATTATTATTATTATATTATGATTTTCGTCGTACAGTGATAATTGGATGGCATTAACGTAATTCATATATAACATATATAATATATGTAACTCCATATATTATGTTATTTTATGAAGTGTGCAATATTATTTAATAGCTAGATTATTATATTTAAATACTAATAAGTGTAGACATCAAATGTTGTTAAACGATTGTAATAATTACATAACAAAATGAATACATCATAATATCGGATATGGCTATTGATTTCAAACTATGTTTGGCCTGATGTTCAGAATAATAATAGTAATAACTTGTGCCTAACCGTCGCAGGATCGGCTGGCGGGTGAACGTGGACAGCGTGCGATTATCGTGTGCGGCTGCAGGAGGATGGAAGGAAATGAAGGATCGCCGGCAGCCCATTGCCGTTTAAGAAATCAGCGCACGTCCACCCCCTTCAGTCTTCCGCCACACATACGACGCTCCGACTGGACTTTCGGTCCGTTCGTAGTATGCGAAAAATCCACCCCAGGGGCATTCTCGGACGTTTTTTCCCCTTATTTTCTTTTTTCGCCTATATACCCCGTTTCGCCTTCACTCCGGCGAACATTACGAAATTACCGGACCGAGGGGAAATGTTTTGTAAATGTATATATATATATATAGCAAACGCTCCTATATACAGCTGCTAGTACACACAGTTGTACGACCACGGGACTGTCTAGTACTGTACTGCAGCGTATATGATTGTGGAGGGTGATGATGTCAGTGGATGTGGAGGTGGTATTTGCAGTATAGCAGTAATAGGTATACATACATACACTATCTATATGTAGTGTACACTACTAAGACTACTAGGGCTATGGTGAAATAAAAACTCCAACACGACCATAGGACAAATGGTAACCTTATAAAAACGCCAACGTACCACGGCACCACACCGGGGGATGAGCAACTCCCTCGCCACCGCCGGATGGTTCGAAATGCGCGACGTTTCCGCCACTGCAATTGGAATTGCCTACTGTGTGATTAAATGTAATTGTATGTGTGTGTGGGGGGGTGTGGGTGTGGGTGTTTTAGTTACCGGCGATCGAACCGGAGAACAATCATTGATCAATTTTAATTGAACGGTATGTTATTTAATTGAAATAGGAACGGTATGACGGAAAAAAAAATACGAGTAACTCGCCGTCTATAATTATTGACAAACTGCATGTGTAAATATTATATAATATATAGATAGTGATCGCCGAGAAGTTTATTTATTCTATCTGAGTTTTTTTTTTTGTATGTTTATGTAATTTTTTTTACCTACGAGGTTTCCAAACTCATCAGACATATTATACAAGTCATCAGTCGGTGGTAATCGTCACGTGTATTTGCGTTGATTTGAAATTTTAAGTACACATTTTTTTCACGATTAATTGTCACTCAGATTTGAGTAAAGAATCCAATAAATATAAAGTTTATGATTAAATATTGTGATAACATATTGGTATCTAGGTACAATGTATAATATTATGCAACATAAAATATAGCACATGGTAAAAATATTTTTTCAGGGTGTCATTTATAAAGAAATGTATTACCCAAATAAGTAATAACTCCTTTAAGTGGGATAAAGTCAGTGTGCGAAAATGTAATTTTTCCAAAAATTACAAATCTAGGTATTTTTTTTCAAAATCAGTCGATATTATATCAATATCAAAAACCAAATCTGGAAAATTATTAATTGAAAAAAAACTATAAAAAGTCAGGAAAAATATGAATTGCACTCACGCTAGTTTCATAGTTTGAATATAGTGATGTCTAAAATTAAATATGTGTATGTTATGCATGGACTTATTTTGTAATATTGCCTATATCCAATAAAAATATATAGTTACGTATTTTTATTATTCTATGATTTAAATGTGAGTGCTAAAAATATCGGTGAATATTTTTAAAAACACATAGGTTAGGTTAGGTAAACACATAAATAAACAAAGGAATGAGCCTTTTTATTACTCGGGAGTCGTGACTAATGGACAATCATAATAATTATTAATAGGTTTAGGCATATATTGTATTTGTAGTCTATTGGTAATTGTACACAAAAAATGAAATTAGTTTAAAACATGGGTTGAAACCGATATTCGATACCGGTTTCGAATTCCGGTTAAAACCGTTGAAAATCAAAATCGAAATCGGAAAAAGTCATGATGATAGATCCGTGACTGAGCATGTGTGAAATGGTCTTATATACGCCTCTTTAATAATATTTTCGATGTTTATAACAGCTTGGTCTTGGAGTAATGATGCCGTATTTTTATTAAAATGTTCATCGTAACTTATTTGGCTATAGTTTTTTTTTTCATTGTTTTATATTTAATAGGTGAGTTAAATTATTTTATTTATTTAAACGTTATATGATAAAATAATAATACAATATTATGCATGACCTTGCTGATGAGGCCTTATTATAATAAAAAAAAAAAAAAAAAAAAAAATATTATGTATCTTTATAACATAGCATACAATTATAATTATTGTACAACTGATTACATTCAGACTCTAAACTTACATATTTTTAGTTTTTTTTAGTTTTATCAGTCATAGTTGCAATTTTGCTATTTTAAAAATACCTACCATGTATTGATACTAGTAATATAACTGTTGATAATATAATACCAGTCGATCCCATATGCTATATACAAAATTTCAAGCATGTTTGTTGCCTAAAAATGTATTTTCAAAAAAAAAAAAAACACTCACACACAATGCTTTAAAACTAACAGCTTCCTCAGTTTGCCCAGAATCTTATATAATATATGCTTAAAGTAATCGTTTAATGTATTACGAAGCATTAAATTTCATTTTCCTGCCATTTCAGTCGTTCATATTACTATCTTATGTGGGTATAGGGGGAACATAGCAGTTAAAAGATATATATACCAAAGTAGGAAGAAAAAATATTCCCTATGCCCACACACCGTTACCCCGATGTAATAAAAATAAAAATACATTTTTTTTTTAAACTCATTTCGCAGTGGTTTTACTCAACAATATTGCGTGTATATGATATCTAAAAATGATTTACCATTTCAGATTCAGTACATTATTAAAACATTTCTCTATCGTTTTTCTCCCATATACTTGTATCTCATTATCTCGTGCAAAAGCTATTACAATAAATAATGTACATTGTAATATTGTACATACGAGTACAATATTTGAACGTGACGAACCGAATAAAACTGATGGTACCTAGTTATAACTCATTTTAATTATAGTATTTGATGTATGAATAATGATCAATTTTTTTTTTGCAACTTTATTGTACAGGGTGTTCAGCAACAATGAAAAATGTTAATTTGCAGATAAATAATTATATTAACCTTCAACCATATTATAATAGTTTTGAGTTGTTCAAAATAAAATTACGATTTCAACACATAATTAATGAAAAAAAAGTATTATTAAATACAAAAAAAAAATTTAATTGATTAGAAATAAAATGTATTACATACATAATATGTAGTTGGTGGATTACAGTAATATATTCCATTATATTTTTTCTTCTAATACAATCTATATATTGTATAATTAATAATACCCATATAATATTATATAGCTATTAGTTAAAAATAATTCCAACGCGGTATATTTTCTTGTAAATAAAAACATACATAGTTCTAACTCTAGATTGTGCCTATATCAGTGAAATTTATATTCGGATAAATTAATATTATAAAAGTTAGGCCTTACATTACACTACGCTACAGTATATGCCTCAATACATATACCCATAATAATTATACATATATACATAATATCATACGACTATTATATATAGTTTATTTAATATATTTACATATAACATGAATAGTATCATCTATAAAACATTTTTATAGCATAAACCAAATTATAACCTATTTAGGTACTTAAATTATGATAAACAAATCTGAAATAAAATAAAATAAATTATTTTTGGTAATATTAATGATTCTGCTTATGGATTTAAAATAAATGTGTTAATTTATGGATACATATTATATTTAAAAATATAATCCATAAGACATTACCATTAAAAAATAGGTAAGGTAATCTACTAATTTTATTTTTGTAAAGATGAGACGTAATAAGTGAAGAAATTAATCTATATAAATTTAAAACAACATTTGAATTATTTTATTTAAGGAGTGGGTTTGTTTTTTTGAAACACTTCATATATTAAATATACATATATATAATGAATTAATATGATAACGGATAGGTATTGTAAAAAAAAGTTAAATTAATAAAATCTCTTTTAAACAAATTTGTTTTAATACAAGTACCTACGTTTTCAGTTTCATTTCTAAACATATTTATGAATTTATTATATTGAACAAGTAATTTTTCATAATTTCTCATACCTGTTATGAAATTTTTAGTAGGTGCATATTATTTTCCTATTTTTGAGTAGGTGCGTAATGGCATACCAAACTTATGTTTTTTAGAGCTATCAACTTAACTCTAATAACTTGTATTATATATTACTTATATTACTATATTTTGTATTTATTGCATCATGAAAAATATGTAGGTACATAACATAAATGTTTTGAAAAAAAAAATGAAAACATGCATTTTAAAGACGAATATTTAATTAATATTAATAAATAAGACTTTTATTTTCAAAAAACTTTATCTTACATAGAACCCCATAATGGACCTATTACAGTCACCTATAACATTATTTTTAAAACATAATATTTATTGTACGCTATAGTGGCCCGTGTTGTCGAAGTGGAAATTTATTTGTGTAAATTCCAAGATCAATAAAAAAAGTATATTTATTGTATCTGCAAATTCATATGATCTAAATCAAATAAATATTACATATTTAACAGTTTTAAATAATAATATCAAATGTTAGGCATTACATATTAAAATATTTTTATTATGTAATAAATAAATCGTATGATTTCCAAAAACAATTGTTTAGACTTTACACAATGACATTTGTTTCATCAATTTTCTAAGGTTAAAATACGATAGCACGCAAATCAAACATTTAAAAATTGGATTGTAAATTTAATGATAACAATGCATAAAATGCTAAAATGTATGCTTTATATGCATTATAGCTGCACTTAAAATAAATAAAATAAATGATCATAATTTCATAATATAATATTAAATTATTCTTTTCCAAAATAATAATGTGACTGTAGGTACTTATGTGTTATTTTGTTTGATTAAATAAAATAATAAGAATTTAAATAATTTAACAGAATAATGAATAAATCGAATCTGTTTTCTTCTAAGCTTATTAAAATTAGTTGGTTAAGTTAAATAAAGAACGATTCAATTAAGCTGTATCAAAGTCTAATAAAAGCTTAAGTGAATTTTCCAGTGGATAAACTGAAAATACTTCCAAAATTATTTGAAAATAAAAAATTTCTATAGGGATAACATTTAATACTGTTAGGTACACGCTAAGTACCTTTATTAATCAATTTGTACAGTAATCGGTAATAGCAGATTTTAATAAACATAATTTTAATTTAAAGTGTATCATTATTTGAAAGGCTACATTGATTAAGGATTGAGTAAATAGTAATAAATTGAAAAACTGATTAAATTGTCAAGATAATAAAGTCGCTGGATATATAAATTAAAACTTCAGTGACAAGGAATCTTGCCTTATCATTTATCTTAAATAACTTGACAAATAACCTAACACATTTTTTTTTTGTTTTTGAATTTCAAGAAATAAATTAAATATTGTAATGGTTAATTTTTATAGAATATTTAAAAAAAAAAAAAAATGTTTTTTATTATTTTTTACTAGTGATAGATAAAACAAATTATGTCTTCTAATTAATTTTTACAAGTTTTAAATTTATACAAAAAGAGGTAGTTTTATTTAAAAAAAAGAGAATATTTATAATTAAAATTAATAATATTATAATACTAAAAGATAGTTAATCTTAGTATATAACTTTAAAATCCTATTAATTTTATCTAATATCATGTCAAGTCCTGTTCCAATGTTCTCGATGACGGATATATGAACTAGCTATAAAGTATAACAAACAAAATCCAATTGAAACTATTAACAACAAATACCATGAACCTAAAAATAAAAATACTAAAAAACATATTTGTAATTCAAAAAATTATTGATAGGTATACATACAATAATATGCTGTTTAAAATAATCAATCGATGAAAAAATAGTTTAGTTTCAAGATCAATGACATGGTTCATTATGATCTCTATAAATGTTTGACTGAACGCACTTAGGTGTAGTAAAAATTATGTATACTGGACAGTATGTCCGAGTATTCAAAAACGTCAGTGTTGTATTAAATACGGATTTGTCACACCTCAGTTGGGTGAAGGTGGAAAAAAATGTTTACAGTTTGGTCATTATTTCCGACCACCACTCGGGGCAGTCTTTTATTTAACAAGGTTCCCACACTTTTTTGACATGCTTATTTTCTCAGCACCCATAGAACCACTCTCAAGCTTTCCTTGTTTCCTATTTCGTGCCACATCATAAAATATAAAAGGAAAAGGTGAATAGAGAAGTGAAATAGTCGTTTTTGTATGACAATACTTGTTTCTAAGACTATTCGACCATAAACTCCATCATGTCGACGCTGATAGCATACCAGTTACGGATACCCAATATCTAAACATTACCTACAATACTTACATATGCACAATATAATATAATATAACATATATGATGTGGATAAATGTTTTTTCCTTGAACAAATTATAATACAATTATTAACATCACTCAAAATCCACACATTATTTCAGTTTATAAAGAATATTTAAATGTTCTATTGCATCAGCTTAATACAGATACCATTTGAATTCAAACTTCTAGTAAAAAATATTCAAAAAGGCTTGATTAATGGAGAAAATAATAATTGTTAAAATATTTAGTAAAAATCGTGTGTTTGCGTATATTTCAGTATGGTTAAATATTTATCTACCAAAAGAAACACTAACAATATAATATTATCTTGGTATTATAAATTCGTAATATAGTCTAACAGATCTGTGAACTGAATTCGTGGATTTTTTTTAATACATTGAAATTATGTATTTATTACGATTTGATAACTTGTACACTTATGTGTTATATTGTTAAATAAATAAATCCTACTGTACAGCCGGCAAAAAAACCTGTCACTCATGTGAAACATATTCCTAGTATTTATAAATAAAATATGCCATGACGTTCATTGTTTTTAGTTCCAACGCATCATTGACGTAAATATGAAAACTGAGGGTAGGTATTCAAAATAAACTACATAATATTTTAAATTTTTATCATACATCATATTTTTAGTAAGCAGGTGATCCTTTCTCACAAAAAAAAAGAAAAAATTGAATGGTACAAAGAGTTACAATTTAAGATCAGTAAAGTATTTGAAAAATAAGATGGAGAATAATTGTATGGCTTATACTATATTATTAATTGATTTATTTTAAGTATTTATTTTTCAATTTAGCGATCCCAAGGCATTATAATATGATGATTTATTGAATAAAATAAAAAATAAAAAATAAAAATTCAAGTAGAAACGTATGAGTCCGATGAACAGTCCAAAGACTCGAACATTAGGTGTATCGTAAAATTGTACCTCCAATCTCATATTATCTTTTGTTAAATTATAAATTCATGATAAAACGTTAACCTAACCTCTGCCGCTCTGGTCTATTTCTACCTAACCGGATTTTGAAATGCACGAAATAAAATAATAATATCTTCGTTGAATACGATCAATTTAATTATATAATAGGGTAGGTACTAGGTATATAAAACATTTCTAAAAATCGAGTTTTAACTTTTTTTATGTTCACCTGGTTGTTTTAGGGAAGCAAATATAGAGTTACAAACCATAAATAATTTAATTTTATGGAATACATGTTTTATAAAAAAAAATCAATAATGTAGGTGTACACTATTTTAATTCTACAGTAATATTATATTAAACTGAAATAGCTAAAAGGAAATATAATAGTGATTACACTATTTCCATTTGTAGTAAGTAGGTACAACCATTACAGACTGTTGAACAAAAGTTGGCATAACATTATTATTACAATTTAGTTACCTACCTACATACTAGTTCATTATACACAAGTAGAAACGACCGAGTTTTTCAGTTGCAAATAAATTAGTATTCACCAATAGTATTTTGCCTTGAATAAATTTAGTCTCAAATAATTTTCGCGTACAATATCACATTTGAAGTGTTATATAGGTAGGTACCTACAATAAAAATAAAGTCGATCACGTACATTGGAATAAAAGTTTTTAATTTATCACATTGCCATTGGCGTACTCTGAAATATTCAATTCAAAAAATATATAGTAAATGGTAATGTGTTAAGTGTGTTACTCTTACTATACTAAACAAATTCACTATCTATCTAGACAATCAAAATATAATAAGTTGGTAAGTGTTTATTTTAGACTTATCAAAAAGATAAAAATACATATATTTAATATATTGTAATGTATTTTTTTATATTCTTATAAGTAAGTTTTTTCCGGTTTAAGCGTATTATCACTAAAGCAATATAAAATAGTTAAATACGCATTTTCCAAACCTGGTATAAAGATTGGGGAATCAAGATAAACGAGTCAAAATCCACCCACTGCACTTTCACTTTAAGACCAAGGAACTGCCCTACCATAACCCTTAATGACTTACCCATCCCACCCACACAAAATGTCCGATATCTCGGCCTCCACTTGGACCGTCGACTAACCTGGGCCCATCACATCCACACCAAACGTATCGCACTGAATAACCGATCCCGTCAACTACGTTTCCTTCTAACATCTAAACACATCAATCTTAGCAACAAAGTACTTCTATACAAACTACTACTAAAACCCATATGGTCATATGGTATACAACTCTGGGGTTCGGCCAAACCATCGAATATAAAGAGAATTCAAACATTTCAATCAAAATGCCTTCGACAAATTACCAAAGCACCCTTCTATGTCTCAAATGATACACTCCATAATGACCTCTCTATTCCAACAGTACAACATGTAGCCAAAACTCTGTATAAACGATTCCATTCAAATCTCTTCAACCACCGCAATCCTCTAATCTCAAACTTATTTACTCCCAGAATCCCAGGTGACCCTGGAAGACGTTTAAAACGCAAATGGTGTCGGGATCTCCTGACTGAATAAAACCCATCCACAATCTCAAGAAGTTCCATCGCTGGATGGATTCTTCACTCAAGTCATCAGTCCCTTTTATTTTATTTTATTTTATTTTTATTCTATTTCTTATCAACACTTATACTCATTGTAAAAATATATTTACAGATTGTATAATAAAACAAAATATACTATAAAAAAAATACGCATTTAATATTGTTGAAATAGTACCTATGCAATTATTACCAATAATTTCCTAACAAACATTATATAGAATGTGACTAATATTCTTACTTCCAAATAGATAGATTGAGACAATTTAGTAAGTTATATAAATATAATAAAAAATACATTTTTATAATAATTTTTTTTTTAGTCTTACTTATTCAATTAAAGACGGCATTTTTAAATTGTTTTTGTCCGAAACAAAATCCCTGATTTTATGGAGCATAAATTATTAGTGCAATATTATAATGACGAATATGTACTTTTTTATAATTTCGTTTAAATACCTATACCATGAAACGATCAAAATAAAAAATTTATAATTTACTGATGTTAGTACATTACTAACTAAATATTAAATAAATCGACGCCTACAAAAATAACTTATCTAAATTCAACTCCTAAATCCTAATAATCACCACTTTTACCATAATGATTTTTGGTAGTCAAATAAGTAGATTTATATAATACTTCTAATTTGATAATGTGGAACTGCTAAATAATAAGTAAAAATATAGATAACCAAGTGGTAAATTCGATATGTTAGTTTAGGGTCCCGCTTGGTGGTTTGCAGATTGTGGTCGTATGAAGCGAGAGACGGCACAATATCAATAAATTAATAAAATATCAAGACCGTCTCTATTAAATTATTATAGACATAATATAATCTTGTAACCCGTATTTAATGTTCGGTGCATATTTATCCACTGAGGAAAGAGAAAAATCAATTAAATTCATGCTGCACAGCCGGGAAAGTGTGGCCCATATCCAAAATAACATAATTATACTGAATCGAATGAAATGGTAACAACCGGTGCTGTGTGGCAGTGGTTACCGTGTCATGATGACTCTTCCGTAACTTATTCGATTAGTATATGCGAGAATGTGGCCCACACGACGTGGGGTGTATCAAATAATACTGGGTGGGTTAGATAGGAATCGGTCGCCGCGGACTGGTGGTTGTGGAGAAAATACAGGTACCGGTCGGTGGTAGACTGTTGTTCGATAACAAACGACTACAATCTGGGATCGTGCTATCAAAGATTAAAGTAGGTAATTATTTTAACTATAATGATTCTCTCTGACTCCATGAATACAGTAAAATATTTTGATTAGATTTTATAAGCTTGATAATTTTATCTCAAAATCTAAATATTAAGTTAAATCGAATTAACGAGGACAATAGGTACAAATCACAAGAAAACAAAGAATCAATGTACTTTTTAACCTTTGAATATAATTTTATACATTTCCTATTCGATTCGTTTTTTATTTTTACCCTTTTAAAAATTGAAGTTTAATATAAAACTTTTTTTACTATTTTATAAACATATATATTATAGAAAAATGCATAGCTTATTGATTTGTTTTGTCGTAGTCGTAAAAGACAAAAAATTTAGGTACATTTGGTATTTCATTTAACCAATTGAAATAATAATAATTCACTCCACTTGGAATCTAAAAGTTCTATGACAATATTTTCCCATAACTACGTCATTGTAAGCAATATATTTTTTTTTTTTTAAGTTAGTTACTGATACTTAGCATAGTATGGTTACCAACATACCATATTATTATGAAAACTACTATAGAGTATCTATATCAATTATCAATACATAATTTTCAAATAATTTCCCGCATAGATAGGCTGTGAAACACTTCAAACACGCACAAAGGTAATTATTATTACCTATCATTATCCAATTATTGGTTCACACTAGTAATAAATCAATTAATTCATTAACTATTTTATTTCTTTGATGCTGTGTGTATATTTTAGTGATTTTATAAGCATCCACTAGAAACATAGCTACTACAACAAAGTCGAATCATCTTTTTGAAATGTCACGGTTTTTGTTGTCAGAGACACGAACGTGTCCGCAACCTAATGTTTTTTTTATTACACACAACACACGTTATATTATACACTTACCCGTAATTTGTCATGCGGAAAACGTAGATTGTGTGAGGAAATCAAATTTTTGTTAATCCTACCGTGAGTATACACTATACACACGCGCAACATAACCCCGGCTCAACGGGTAGAAATTGTTTTTCGCATTCCGACGACCATAGAAAGGTTTTCGGTGGGAGGGTTGTGTGTAAAAAAAAAATAAACTGTATATAAATATATACACACACACACACACACACACACACACACACACACACACACACACATACGCACTACATATATAGTCACAGTTCGGAGGACACGGTCCACCCCCAGACAGCTGTCAAACATACGTAATGGGTTGGCTTAAAGGCTGACCCCGGTGGCAAATGTCATACATGAAAATTATAAAACTTCCATTTCCCGGTATTGTATGATGTCACGGTGAGCACGAATGTTTGCTCTCAAAACGCCGAGTGACCGGGGGGAAGGGGGGGAGGGGGTGTTTTCATTGTTTTGCACGACCTGATCTACTGAAACCAGCGAAAAAAAAAACGTCACCCAACGTACGTCAGTAGTGATGCGAATGACTTAAACGGCTGTATGTACAACGGTACAAAATAAAATAAAGTTTTGGTTTGTAGCGTAGATATTTCTACTAAAGTGCTGTATGGTAATTGATAATTAAATAATTATAGCAAATTAAAAGAAATTCAATTAACAGATTATAATCAAACACTACTAATGTAAAGTGATTAAAATATTTTTAAAGCTTAATATATACATATATCTCTAATAATAGTTACAATATTGTTTACATTGTTTACATTTTGTTTAAAACTATAATCAGATTGACAGTGTAAAAAACGTACGTATATATAACTATAGATAATTTTCGGATGCAATCTGAAAATAAGTATTAATGTTTCGTTTTGATCATATTAATTATAGGATATAAACTTACCTACGAACTAGTTTGCTCATAAAATCTTATGTTTTAAAGAAAAAAATTTTATAAAATTGTTATAAAAATACTGAGAATTCATATTTCACAAAACATCTTGATCTTCATGAACTTGCACAATTCCACACAATATATCACTAATATATAAGTAAGAAATCTCACTATTTGGAATAATCTATATTTTACATCAACATATTCCATAAGAATCTATAATTTTTAAATTTAATTGAATGCGTGTAAATAATTGTATAAAAAATGGAAATTTAAGGTAATCATTACAAATATTATGCAAATTCAAAATATCACATTATTATGTAATTATTATTGAAGCGCAAATAACAGATTCATAATATAATCAAATGTAGCTTACGTGAGTAAATTTCATAAAAATCATGCTGCATAATATTATTAAATATTAGAAGTAAGTATTCATGCAGAAATCTAAATGAAATTTAAAAAAAAAACTCATTTCAACTAAACGCTAAAACAAAAATACGAAAGTTGGCACATTTATAATTGAAATGTTAAAGTCTAAAAAGCAGTTATTACTTTAGTATGTGACTTTTTTAATACTAGACTGGATTCTCCCTCTAAAAATATTAATGCTCTAACTTTAATTACAAATGTCCAAAAAAAAAAAAGGAAAAAAAGTTTAAAGATATATATTTTGGTTGACATTCATTATAAAAAAAAATATAACGTTGAATTATCTCATATTATTACATTCTTTAAGTGGTTTTTTACACGTAGGTATTTACATTAAGAAAATATATGAGAAATCAATGTGCTGTATAGTATAAGTGCTTAGTGTATCTTTGTAGTTAATTATTGCATACCTAAATTATATGGTTGCGTGAACAATTTTTATTCATGGGACAGAAAATGTTTTTCGACCCGTATACCTCTGAAATACTGATATGTTGAAATGTAGTTATACCCGAAATTCATTCAATGACATCAGCTACTGAAAACTTTCCAGGAAATTAGTACACTACCTAGTTTTTTGTCTGGGATTTTTTTCGAGAAAATTTTCGGTCATACCGTCACTGCCTGTAGAACGGATCTGAGCATAGACGATATCAGCCTAATTTTCCAAAGATATTTGATATTTAATTTATATTAACTATTTTAGGTAATTTCTTATCATTCTTTTACCAGTACACAGTATAATAATGAACTATAATATTATGACTAATATTATATAATTTCCAATATCAACGAGCCGTATAATAGATGGAATTACTAAGTTAGTCTAAATGTTTTGAAAATTATATTTTGTGTAATATAAATATAATTTCATACGGAATAATGATTTTAAATCCTTATACGATTAATATTTTAATTTTAGTATAATAAATAACAACTAAAATCGTTGGAGGAAAAATCATTATTTTTCGTTTAAATATTCAATTTTCTCGAAATTAAAACTTCAAAAGTCTATACAAAAAAAATGTACATTTAAATCCTAAAATACTATAAGACCAACTTAAAGCACTTTTCGATGAATTGTCAAGCTTTTTTTCCAAGAATAATATTTTTTATCAACATTTATTGAAAAAAACAAAAAAAGTTAATAATTTTAAATCCTATAAATAGTTAAGCCTAATTAATTTAAATGGCATTGTGTGAGTAAAATTATATTTTTTTTTATGATACAATATTTCAAGTTAGTATATAATCTCATTATTGATCGTTTTAATTGCAGAAAAATAACTAAAACTATACCAAAAACACTATATATTATATTCGCTATTTTAAGATTTCAAATAAGATACTAATGCTTAGTATTTGATACTAGCCTATCGCAATTTAAAAAATTAAATTTTTTTTAAATATATGGGTCACCATTGAACAATAGTGAAAAACTTAGAATTTAGTAAAAAATAATATTATAATATTTCCAACTATACGTCAAAATATTTTGAAATATTTTATTTTCTATTATTTTACAATTCATCGTCTTACGTTTTAAAAATAATCCGTTAATTCATTGATAACTATAATATATTCTTTTAAAAATACTACTATTGAAATGATAAATAAGTCGTATAAATATTTTTTTTTTCATATCCATAAAAAATGAATTCAAGTAAATGTTTGATCTGGTATAATATATATATAAACCTAATATTATGTTGAAACAAAAATTAAACAATCCTGATAATTATTTCCATGAACAAAATAAATACAGTTTTAATGTAAATTTATGTTTAAAAACAGATTTATGCAATTATGTTTTATTCAAAAGAACGAATTTGTCTTGATTAAATTAAAACGTATCATTTTAGTTTTCTACAGAATAAGTAATTTTTGTTTAAATACGTTTTAATTTATACCATTTAGTTAAATAACTTAGTGAGCCCAGTCAGCCCAGTACAATGAAACTCATGGTATATTTTTGCAAATGAACTTATGATTTGATAATATGTTGTTTAAACAAAATATAATATTATGAATCATAAAAGAAGATAATAAATTAACGTTAATTTAAATATTGAATACAAAGATATTATACGAGTATAATTAGAATCATCTAAATTACTAGTTAATGTTATTAGTACAATCTAAACCGACTAATTAATACAAAAGAAATTGTATTTTAAAAAATATGTACCAATCTAATAATGTATGAAGTTCTATTTAACATAAAACACTCTTTTTTTTATAAGCACTAAATGTATTTTTTTAAATATTTCTTTCACACAGCTTTATACCGTTACAAAACAAAATTTTTGGATAAAAAAATGTTTGTTGTAATATTTTTTTTTAAGATGTTGTCTTTGAACGACTTAACGCATTTTTGATTTCATACTCCAAAGTAGAACATTTGGACTCTTTTGATCTACAAAAAAGGAATTTTTTACAAGTAGTTTATTAGTTAGGTATAAACTCATAACTTATAAACACATGAAGTCTTGATGAACAATGACAAGGTGTGTACAATATGAAAGTGTACCAATATATTGTGGGGTATCCTAATTCACTCCTCCTATCTAAACTTAAAATTCGTAGAACTTATAATATTAATAAGCTACAACAAAATAATTAATTTTTGTACAATAAAGTACATTATTAAAACAAATAACTGTTGTGATTAGTAATTGAAAATCATTGTAAAAATGAAATAATATTAAAACAATTAACTTAATAAATCAAAATTTAAAATTATTTTAAAATCATATTTGAAGTTATGGTTAATTAAATATTTCGAAATACGTTTATAAACTAAGAATTAAGCACGCAATTAGAGAGGTGTTTGTTAACTTATATGTTGAAAAAATGAGGTATTTCTTATTTATTTTAATATTTTTAAAGGAGGTTTATCCACACTGTTTAATAGGAAATCAAATATCATTAATGCAATGCAACTTAAAATACTACACGCATAGTTGTTAAAACGATTACTATGATTTATGTATTATATAATTAAATGGGTAATTGCATGATTTCCGGGGTTAAAATTCAAGAATCTTGATGTTTAAACCATTTAAGGGTAAAACAATAATAAATAATGAACATTAATTATTTTTAATTTTGAACTCCTTCCATTAAGGACGACTTGATTTCAGTTAACTTTTCATAATTAATCTTTGTTTTAATATACTATAGAGTGTAGAAATTATAAATATTATAAGACACATATTAAGTATACAATAATATTTTAGGTACACAAACAATTGTACTTACTTGTAGACTGTAGTTCGTACATAATTAATATATGAAAGTTTTAAAAATACGTATTTTTAAGTTTAAAAAGAGATTAATAATTTCCAAATTAGTTCCACATCTGGTAATTTTGTATTGTTTTTTATGTAAGTATTTTGTAGAATATTTGACAAACTTATTAACTTAATACATAGATATTCATATTCTATGAATACTATTTAATTATATTTATTTTGTTTAACTTAGAATATATTCTATTTATTGTGGATAAGTCCATGATCATGATTATAATTCAAAACATACATGTTACACTGTAATATTGAACTTGATCAATGCAATAAACAACGTTTTTCTAGTGCCATTTAACAAAAAATGAATAAAAAATAAAAACATAATATGGGTAACGCTGTTTTTTTTATAAAATATAGGCGATATAAAAATACCTATTAAGTATTCAAATGAATTATTAGATTTTGTGTATACCTTTAAAACAATTAAACATATAATATTTATGACAATCACAGATAGTTTTCATGGAATTGTACGATCTGTAGCAGGCACGGATCCAGAGCAAAGATCTTGGGGGGAGGGGGAACAACAATTTTTTTACAACACAAATACAATTTTAATATAATATACGTTATTCTTAATTTAAAAATATTGTCATGGTATTATAGATAATCAATGTAATTAATAAATTATTGATTATTTAATATAAAAAGGGACAATGTGAAAAGAAGTTTAGATTTTGTTTATTTTTTATTTAATATTTAATATGAGAAATAATATGTCTGAGGAGGGGGAGATTCATTAAGACAAAAGAAACAAAATAAACATAATAATCTTTATAATAGCTAGGGTAGATATATCATCAGAATGATCTCAGTACTATTTTAAATATTTGTTTATTTATAGTTTATCGAAAATATTTGCAAATCGTTTACTCCATTGTTGAAAATTTTTACGAAATAATAATAATTTTTTTATGAAAATGTATAAAAATAATATTGAACAAGTTTACGGTGTGTACCCTAATGATCTATTAGCTGAAATCTGTCTCTACTTAAGATATATTAATTCGTTATTTTCTTTGTAGAATAGGGAACAAGAAATAGCAAAACAGATATGAAGAAGGAGGCCTAAAAGTAATAAATTGAAAGTACAATGAGACATTCCTAACGAATTTTGCAACGAGAATACAAACCAGAACCGGAGGGGTAAAATGGACGTTAAAGCGTCCGTCACGAAAAAGGAAAAGACAAATCATAAATAATAGAGAATTATATCCAAGTGCTGGATGACAGATAAATTGTGCAGCCTAAGATGATTGAACAACTTAAGTAGCTTATAGCGAAGCTCTTTTATGTATCTTTTCCGACCACGAACGTATACATTTTTATACGGCTTTATTTATATCATTTCTAGTCATTCGTAGTTACGTAATCTATCAAAAAATGTATTTAAATTTTTCTCTGGTTTCTGTTAGTTGATTGTATTAACCTAATTTTACTTATTTTAATGATAAAAATGCACATTAATTTGTTTGAAGTATGGTGTGAAACTAAAACTTCCATTACAAATATTAAATTGCATTTTGCATACCTAATCTTTAACAACTAAGTCTTAGAACGTAAATTGCATCAATAGTAAGCAAAGCAAACAAAACTGAAATATTTATCAAAAATTATTCCACTGAACGTTATAATTTATAATATTATGACATAACTATCAATAATTAGGTGGTTAAAATAATTATTTAGCTTACTTTTCAAAATTAGATGAACACAGCGCTATAATACAAATTAAGCACATTATATTACATTTTATATTGTATTGCCACTAATATTTTCTTAATTTTTGACCTAATATTGTGAAATAATGTACTTGTACTTTCTCAAAATATTAGATCATTATTAACACATTGGAATTTCGCATTTTTGGGGTTTTTACATGTCTCTGTCATCCCTACGGTAAAACCATAGTTCCTATTGTTTAATGATGTTCTGTATTCAACCTCATGATATAAGTAAACAATGTGTACAAAAAATAAAGTAGATAAATAAAAAATTTGCAATTTTATTTTTTGTCTAGATTTCTAAGTTCCTTACTCGTTATTTTAATTAGAAATGAATCACAGCTCTTAGAACCCCCTTCAATGGCGACTGTGGTTTGTAAAAAAATTCAATTTACCTAAATATATTTATAAATATATTATAAAATGTTGAGTGTACACTGTAAAACTACACATTATAATGTTCTATAGAAGAATGTATTTATATTTTCGTTTTGTCTCTGAGTTGTAAATACTGAAACGTAATCGATATCTTATTACTAATATCATTCTAATTGTTATCAATTGTCCAAATGTAAAAAAAAATAGAATTTAATCAATAAGAAGTCAAGATGACTTACTGACGTAAGGCTTTATTTAATAATAAAAATAAAAAACTATATAAGAAATTATTCAAATGAGTCATCATATGCTACCATTACTTCTCGTACATACTACATATACTTACATCATGACGAGCTGAAGATCACAGGTAGACAACTCGATGCTGTAATAATATAACGCAATAACGCAAGCGTAGCGCTATTTACAACAATTCGATAGTGTAAAATAGTGGCTAATATAAACAGACATCGAGTAAGACGAAAACGTGTACCTACAAAAACTCCACCACTAACTCGATTCCTTGATAGTTTATTTTTTTTTTGTATGAATTAATAATACTATGATGACAACTTATTCTTATAACGAATACATAAAGCGAATATTCTGGATTAGGTACCTATTACCGACGTGACAAAAATAGGTCGACCACTGATTGATAAGTAGGTGCCTACATTATCTATAACGTCTTACCCAAAGGCATTGAGCAACGCTTGCATAATTACAGTATCCGGTACTTGATAATATTGCAACCCAGGCATATTTTGTTGCCTCCGTCTTACAATAAACGTGTGATATAGCACATTTTTGTTCACTGGTTTCGATTGTGTGTAGTTCATTTTGATAAAAGTGTGAATTGATCAATTATCAAACTATTAAGTAAGAACGATATTTGCTTCAGATTTTTATTCGGTATTTTAGTTATTCAGTGAAATGTGAGCATTTTTAATTTGCGATATTTCACATACCCATATCTTGCTTTGAAGATAAAAATATCGATGAAATCACCGACGCTGAAACACAGATAATGCTATTTAATATGATCTTCTTTTTTATAATAGGTTAATATTAATAAAACTAACAGCACATAATTATTAAAACTATATAGTGAACAACGATTTGGTATGCCGGACGTAGTACTAAAAATGAAATAACAAACGCATGAGTGATGGTAACAAGCAATGATCATGATATAACACTACTAAGATATTGTATTCCAACTAAGTCAAATCTATGTCTTACATTTTTCTATACGAATTTTTTTTTTAAATCGATCTATATATTATTTATTTTTTTATACATCATGTCCAAAATAAATAAAACACACGGAGAAAGGGTTGGACATGGCTTGGCTACTTTGGTATCGATAACTAACTTATGAACGATACGAATAAAATTAGCGTAACTAAATCTGAATATCTGATTCAATAATAAAAGGGATACTAATTTAAATGAACTTCAAATAAATTAAAAAAATCACTCAAAAAATGTGTTTTTAATATTATGTACGCATATTAATTAATAAATTCAGGATAGTATAGAAGGTTGAGTATTCAAATAATATTATATCTTCGGTTTCATTCTCTTTATATTTATGGTAACATTGAAAACTCGAAGAGACAAATTAGTTTCTTTTCATTTCTTCTTTCTTATAATGAAACTTACTGGTATAAATTCAATTAGAAAAAGAAGATGATGAAAAAAAAATTTTTAGAAAGAGAAAAAGTGGCGAACGAGAGGAACTAACACCCCTCCCCTCACGGCGAAAGTCCTACGGCGACGACGATAACGCCGCCGTGGCCGTTAGGCAACATCTGTGGGGACTTTTTTTCGAGGCGATTCGCCTCGCCGAATCTGACATTAAATTTTACCCAAATCTTTATTGAAAATAACACAAAAAACACCGATTCCTTAATTTCGCTTAATATATTCCAAGCGCGAAACTTTATGATTTTTCAGTGTAAACAGTTGCTAGCTGGATAGGAGAGTGTTGGTAGCAAACGCGGAGGAATCCTCTGACAGCCGACTTGTATTTGTCGGGAAAATAATAATAAAAAACTCACAAACGAATTGAGTACATACACTTTCCACCATACCTTTTTTCATAACAAGTGTAAACTAATTGAGATAATTTAATATTGAAAACAAACAAGATGATGGGTATAGTGGGTACATATTTTCCAACGATTTTATAGAAGTCCGTTTTTAAACATTTAAAAACTCAGAAACATCAGCTCCGCTATCATACAATTCATATTTTTAAGGCGTACCAACTTTAATATCGCATCCCGTCAAACAAAACATTTTTATAAGAACAATTTTTGACCTAACGCTAAAATTGGGTAAGTAGATACGAAAGGTATACACCACGAAAATATTATGTAAAAACTGTAGATAACAAAATCCAATTTCGTTCACTTACTGCCATTATTTATATATTATGATACCTCAATGCTCAAACAATCAAATTTTCCTAATACGTATTATTATTTAAATTGAATGATAGGTACTCATTTTTATGAAGTAAAAAATAATGTATACATGTTTTGTATTATTTCTGAATTTAAGCAATTAAGCATTACTGCAGAAGAAATAATTAAAATAATTTGGTTTTGTTATTTGTATTATTATATTATGAGATAATAATAGTTTCATGCTATAGGCACAAACGTAGACATCATAATATATGGCAATATATATCGCTCCATATCCGTATTTTATAAATCATAATAGGACGAATATCTAGTTTGAGTTAATTACAATAATATTATCTTATTTTGCAGCATTCGTTTTTTATAGTGAAAATCATAAACATTTGATTTGATTTATATTTGAAATAATACATAATATATTTTATCATTGCAAGTTTTCTCACAATTATATCACACGTTAATATTGATAACAATCAAGTTAAGTAGTGACAAATGTTATGTTATTGACATGAGATGCTGCATAATTGTACGTTTTTTTTACTGTGGTGCCCATGAGTGTCAAACCACTTATTTAGGCCTATTCCACTATAATACTTATAGAGAAGAATGGACGGTCATTATGTATGGTCAAAAAATAACAGCGTAAGCTTTTTATATTTGTCTTGTTCTACTTTTTAGGCTTAAATAAAAACATTAATTTTATAGTGTAGGTATAACTTAGCTGACATAATTTGCACCCCCTACGAGGCTACGACAATGTTAAATTAAAAACGTATATTCTTATAATTGGTATTATTTATTTAACTATTTATTTATTTATTTATTGAATCGTCACTAACCATAATTTTAATACATAGTTACTCATCTGAAATATAAATTGAAAATAAATAGGTATTTAACATAACAAATTTT
Organism: Diuraphis noxia; assembly: GCF_037042655.1. NCBI lineage: Eukaryota > Metazoa > Arthropoda > Insecta > Hemiptera > Aphididae > Diuraphis > Diuraphis noxia. Next base: position 76,474,794 of record NW_028301713.1, read on the forward strand.
GATAATGATGTCCCAAAAAACGAACTTGTGATAGGGAACAATGAGTTTAAAAAAAAAATCATGATCAATTATAAACTATAATAATTTAAATAATACTAAACAATATGAAAGTCAAGTTTAAAATTAAAGAAGAGAAAAAAATTACAAATAAATATTAAATACAACGTAACGTATATATAAAACTGAATTTCTATATTATTTACATAATTCAAAAACTATTTTTATTTTGAAAAGTCAATACATCAACATTTAAACATCTTAGGAGATAAATATAAGTACAAAAATACATACTACCAAATTCTCCTCTAGCCTTCCTAGTTACGTCGATAATCAAATGTGTCTATTAGCATTTTCTATAAAATATGACAGCATATTTTTCAAAATATTCTTTACCTTTTAAAGCTATTTTAAAACTTGAAAATTGAATGCAAGAATTTACTTCATCATGCACTATATTTAGTAATAATAGTTAACAGACTATCTTCGCTCAGAATTGTCTTTCGTACATAATAATATGATATCATTGAATTTAAATTTTACACATATACCAAATTACTTACACGACACTTAATGTACAGCAGAGCGGCACCCACTTATCATATTTTTAATTACAAGTGTACTTACTATACTTGTGTAAAACAAGTCGTACCAATTATCCATAATGCACGCATATACTTACATACAAAATAAATATATATTTCGCTTATTTATAAATTGTTTTAAAGTGAGTATAATAAATTTAAATATTTTATCGAGTAAGCCTACTCACACATCTCCATCATCAACTAAAATGTCATTAAAATCGGTCAAACTGTTTCCGAAGAGTGTGAGCTCCAACAACATGACACGAAATTTTCCTATATTCAATTATATTTATCATATGATTCTTATAAAGCTGTTTTGAGTGTCAAATTTAACTTTTATATAGGTAACCACATATAGGTAATATCATCAATACTTTTAATTTACAACAACTATACAGGATGATTCATTTAAGAGGTTACACTAATTATCTCGAAAAGTATTAACGTTTTTAAAATTTTTTTTTTTAACTTTTATGTTTATGTTTTTGTAAAACCGTATAATATTTTAATTTTTTTTCACTCTTATATTTATTAGTGAAACCGCTATCAACTTTTGATTTTCTAACGATAGCATATAATTAAAATATCATGAATTAATAAAACCATTTTTTTCATAAATGTAACTGTCAAAATTTTTATTTTTCGTTGATTGGTTTGTGAGATACAGGTCTTCAAAATATTGGGGTATTTTATTATTTTTCCAATAATTGTAAAAACCAGGAGCTAGTGATAAATTCGATATCACTGAATCTAAGGTAACAAAATAAATCCAATTAGTCCAAAAGTTAATAAATAATTAGGGTTCAAAGTACAATAGTAATCTTTAATTAATTGTTATTTATTTTGTTACCTTGAATTCAGCGATATCGAGTTTATCACTAGCTCCTAGTCTTTATAATTATTAGAAAAATAGTAAAAACCACCAATTCTTTGAGGAGCTGTATCTCATAAACCAATCAACGAAAAATAAAAATGTTAACACTTAAATTAATCAAAAAAATCGTTTTATTAATTCATGATATTTTAATTACATGTTACCATTTGAAAATCAATAGTTAATAGTGGTTCCACCAATAAATATAAGGGTGAAAAATTTAAAATATTATACGGTTTTATAAAAACATAAACATAAAAGTTTAAAAAAAAAAATTTAAAAAAGTTAATACTTTTCGAGATAATTAGTGTAACCTCTTAAATGGATCACTCTGTATATACGTAATATATTATAATAAATAAAACGTAATTGTTTATGGTATAAACAATATTGTTCTGTGGTATAAATAATATACTAACTGGCAATATTATATTGATTAACATAATATCATATAATATTATGATTAACTAAGAAGAATAAAAAACACAAACTTCAACTGGCCTTATTTCCCCCCGAATAGAAGAGATAAGACAATCATAAACAGAAATTGCATCGGCCACACCTGTCTTACACATGGATATCTCATAAAAAAGGAAGAAAAACCACTGTGAATTTCTTGTGGAACTGAACTAACACTCTGCCACATAATCACGGAATGCCGCCAATTTATGGTTGAACGAAGAAATTCAAACATACACATGATGTTGGACGCTGCTCTGGAACCGGATACTACCACCATCGCACGGGTTCTCAAATTCTTAAAAAATCCAATCTGCATATTATAATAAAACCTAAAAAAAAAAAAAAAAAAAAAATGTAGATTAATAATTTTAACTAATGGTCTTTGCTGATGATGTCAAATATGTTCAAGAAAAAAAAATATTATTATTAGGTTATTGTTAAGTTGAAATATAATTTTTCGGAAACGAATTAGGTATGTATCATTTTGAAACTTGATATAATTATTATACCTACAAAACGTAGAACGATATTTTATTATGACTTTTATTCGTTATATTTAGAAAAAACATATACAATATACATAGGGAAATCAAAAAATAATTGAATAACAATGACAATTTGGGATTTATTTAAAAAATGTAATCATCTCCCAAAGTCAATGGGTACTTATTTAGGTAAATACTTCAAAATGACAAAGATATGTTTGTATTTTTATAAAAAAAAGCAAATGTTATTAAGCTTTCGTGGGAATGACAGCCAATGGTGAGGGGAATATTTTCTTTTAGAATGATTGACAAGTTTGTGTCTGTCGGATCCATTATACGTTTACCCTCATCTACCCTCGATGCTATTTTAACCGAAATCGCCCCTATAGCTACATCGGGGGCTATCATAATCTGAATACTAAACTTGAATGAAAATAAAACTGGGTGGAACCTAAGCTGGTATTAAAGTGAAATGTAAGTTTTAAATCCCGTGATTAGGTACCTACACATTAATTCTGTTTGTTACTTAAGTAGAATATTTATTTTTAATATGTGCTAGTCAGTTGTAAAGAATCTGTCAGAATCTATTATATTTGTAAACTAAGCATTAAAGTCAGTCTTAAATAATATTTTAAAAGGTCAGTAAGCAACAAAAATCCTGACCAACTGAGACTAGTTATATTTTATATTCACCTCGATTTGATCATAATATAATAACACCAAATTATGTTTTATTGTCTTATTGATATTAGACTATTTTGAAACTTGGCAGGCCAATATAAATGTATACATAACAAAATTTTCTCGCTAATCTCCAAAGTTGAAATCATGTTTTCCATCTATTATAATAATCTAATAAATAATGAATATTGTATATCTAATAATAATAAGTCAGTACTTATTTAGTTAAATTATTTAAATTTGAATTAAAATATTTATAGATACTATATTATTTTATATTATTTTACATGCAAATATTGTTTGTAAAATGAATCCTTAAGGCTTAAGTCCCCAATTACATGTTAAATATTTAAAATAAACATTTTTATATTTAAATAATACATAATACACTAATAAATGATATCAAATGACCATATATTCTGATACAGCAGATATTTAAAACCAACCAATTAAAGAAAAAAAAGATCAGTTTTGCTCTGCACAGAAAAATAATAGTTTAATCAAAGTATAATATTAATACATTTAAAGAATATTAATAAGTATAGGGTTCGGCAGTTAGGTATAGGAGTTCTGTATATTGTTCTGCATGTATGCTGTCGAATTATAACAGATTAAGCTAGAAATCCGAGCTATACAATGTTGAGTTTAAAAATTGAAAATTAAAAATGCATATTTTGCATATTTCGATAATTTTAGAGAAAAAGTCCATATTTCGTCGATTTTCATTGATTTTCGCATATTTACGAGTATATGCATAGGTATTTAATATTTTCTACAAAAATTATTTATTTTTTTCATTCTTAACCAATTTATTTTAAACAATGTTACATAACACAATACTAGTAAAGCGAAAAACAACTTAGCAGGTATTATTCAACATATATTTATTTTGTATTTCACAAATAATGAAAATATAATATTTATTTAACTATTCTTTCAGTTCAATAAAATCTCAAACGCCAACCGGTACCGCGCCATATTTTTTTAATTTATTTTTTTTATATTTAAAACTTATATAAGAGTTTTAAATAATACAATTTTTTTAAATATATGTCTTTAGAATTTTTTTCGTGTATATTAATAAATACTTTTAATAGGTAAATAAATAAATTTTTTTGCATATTTCACATTTTTTCACGCATATTTTATAATTTTTTCTTGCATAATTGCATGCATATTTTGCCTTTTTTTGCTCTTATAACTTCCGAACCCTATTAATAAGCAACCCTGCAACACCTCAATAAGTGGCCCTCTTTTTACAAAACTTTATAATTTTAAATTTTGGTATATTAAATAATATATTATATGAAATATCTAATAGTGAAAGTTAAAATAATTTTAATCTAAAAAAAAAAAATAGTACCAACCATTATTTAAATACTAGACAACTACACTAGATTAGTATGGTAAAATAATATCGTTATTAAATGTATTTTTTTTTAAATAATGGTAGGTATAGATAACAGGTAAGCAACAAATAATAACTTTTAATGACATTTTAACAAAGAATATTTAATTTAAATGAAAAAAAAAATCCTTAAGGTAAACTGTGTAAATTAAAAAAGTGTAAACAATTTTTAAAAGCAAATTTATCACCTTGTTGGTTTTCTATTCATGTTTAGGAATCAATTTAAGATTTAAAAATTATACACTCAAGTCAACAATACCATTGTACAAAATACAATTATATCGTTCTAACATTTTACTGACATGGATATTATCTGTAAAAACGTAGGTATATATAGCTTATATAATATAGGTACACAGTATAGGTATATTATAATCATAGTGTATATAGGACCCAACAAGCTACGCGTAATGTATCATAATATGTCTCGCCATCTAGCTTATACAATTCACACCGCGTTTTTCCGAGCTTTTCCGGCGGCAGATGGATGTTTGTCAAACAAAAGCACGTATTATTGTTCGACAGTGGTGTTTTTCGACAATCGTTTGTATCACCTTATAGCGTCGGCAATTTTTTAACAATGGTTTTTGCCAAAAGCAGATGGTGTCTCACGCGGATCGAACCAAATCGGATCTCAGTGCGGAACGAATTTTCCAATGGATTTCAAGTCCCGGCGTGACTTATGAATCTGACGTTGGCCGAATGAAAAACTCCGTTCACAATAAGGCCGTCAATTGATGAGTGCCGTGGAAAATCCATACATACATACAAAGACATACGTTTATATTTATATATATAATATTATTATATATACATATGTATATTTATTATATGCATACAACATTCGATGTTTATCACCCGGCAAACACCTGGCTGTTATACAGCGCACCCGTTCAAAGCATTTGTGCATTTTAACCGCAAATACACAAAGTATAATATATTTTGTCATGATAACGTACATTGTTCAGCATAAATAAAACTATACGACTCACGAAAATGAAAAGAACAAACGCGTACGCATCTACGAAAAATAAGATATTATTTAAAAAAAACTACTGACAAAGAAATTAGGTTTTACCACCTGAATTATTTTGCAAACCTCTTTGTAATAATGTATTAATATTAATAATATTAATTACGATTACCTGTATCATATTAAAATTAATAACATTAAGTCGAAATAGATTTACCTACTATTATTATTTATAGTAGATATTCAATAATATTTTTGCTATTCAATTATAAATTCTCTCACAGATTTGAATATTAATTCTTTAAATTCTTTAAATTTTAAATGTCGATTATTCTTTAAATTAAAAACATATATATATATATATATATATACATGGCATATTATATAATAGACAACAAAATATAATTATTTTAAATATTCACTGATAAATAGGTAATCAATTCTTTGATTAATATTAACATTAACTCATAAGCCATGAGATACCTATACATTACAATTTTAATATTTACGCATTATATAATAATAATATAACAATAGCTCGAATTTAACGTGTACCTATACCTAATACTTCATAAAATTAAAAATTTCAGTCAATACAGAGGAAATTTACTAACAATATAATAGTATAATAATATAAATTATGTTTCATTTATATTATCAATGTATATAATATGCATGATATAAGTATCAAAACATTACACGCTTAATACTCCAAGAATTGATAATGGTAATTGATTACGTAATGTAGGTACCTACCTACCTACCAAAAAAAAAAAAATTCATTGAAAATATTTTACAAATGCTTATGTTTTTGTTCCTTAAAATTACTTTGAATATACATATACCGACCATATTATGCTTAGTCTTTAACCGGTACAAGTTTAATAACATTTAGTTAAGTTTTAAGCTAACTTTAGCCGTGCATGTAGGCAACATAAAAAAACTCTTTCCAGTAATTTATTCTTAAAATAACTTTGAACATTCTTACTATATTTCAACAATTTTTAATAGGTAGCACCTAGCACATTTTTTGTAGATCTAATTTTTCTAAGCAATTTACAAAATTCATATTTTTTCATTTCAATTTTCTAATTAGTATTAGTATTCTTAAAAAATTATATAAAACAGTTGTTTTGCATTGTGTGTATATCAAAATATTTTATGTATACAGTATGATTCAGTATATCTCATATACGACTCATCGAATATAACATAACAATATAATACTAGACACAGTTACTTTTTTCAGGGAATTAAAAATGAAAACTATTGAAAAGTGGACAAGTGGGTACCACTTTACCATACAGTAGTAAATGTTTATGAAAGGCAGAATAAAACACATCATAGAAAATACAATATTATATTAACTTGCTATCCTCAAAATCTAAAATAATGTTAATATCATTATTATAAAAGGAATTTACAACCTATATACAAATTAATATAATAAATTAATAAGTAAATAGATACTACCTTATGCTATTGTATAAATAAGTATAATAATAATAATATAACACTAATAAACTATGTGTACCTATATGTTATATTTTGATACGCAACGCCGATACATATCCAAGGGCAAATAAATTCTAATCGGAACGAATAAAAGTAATTGTTCTGGAACGAATGAAAATAATAATATTATTGTTCATGAACAATATGGTTCGTTTGGAATTGCTTTCCACCCATACAGCACGTCATAATATATATGTGTGTGTGTGTGTACTATAAACGCGTAAAGATATACCTATGACACAAGTATATTCAACCGGAATACGCACAGAATTACTTTGAATCGTATATACCCATATATTTATATATTATTCATATAAATAGGTGTATATTTTTTTACAAAGCAGTAAATAAGGGAATGAATTTTGTTTATTGTTAAATCACTAGAATAAAATAAAAAAAAAAGTATAATAATAAACTGTAAAATCTTATACTATTATAGAATACCTGTATATACCTAGCTACGATTGGTTTGAATCATCTATTGTTGTGTAGTTTTGTTGTATAGATATTAATAGGTAATAGGTTTACCGCTTTAATGTTACGTAAGTAAGTGCATTATGTAGTTTATACACATAAGACATAACTACGACTAAGTGCAATAAATATATAAACTACGTAGGTACAATAAAAAACATAATAGAATTACGATTTGAGGCCAATAGATTTGGTTATTTTGCGTAAAAATTCCCATTTTTCGTTAATTTTGTTTTGTTTTGTTTTCTAGACGCTTTTGAATATTAAAGCATTATTCCGACTACTTATTATCGTGTGAACACTAAACAGACACAACAAAAAAATGAATAAATAAAAAAAGCATATCCTTTGTTATAAATCATTAATTAAAAATGTTATCATAAATAAACAGGATTACTGTTCAGAGTTAATGGGTGTGTCATGCGGTTTTTGCCACTAAGAAACCCGGGTGGACGGTGGTCATCCATACGGGAATTAATGGCAGTAGGCGGTGCGTTCTCTCAATCACGTTCAATGGCTGATTGCAAAAACTACGCCACGCCAAGTCACTGTGGTTTATATTATGATTTATAGCATGAATAGTTTTAAAAATATCTAGACTTCATTTATTTGTAAACCAACGGGTTAACTCCCTTTTAGTTAATAAAATGAATAATCACACCAAAAAATTAAAAATTAAATTAAAATATGGATGTTTAATGATGAATGATGATCTACTGACAATTAATGATAAAATTATTTAAGAGTTTGAGATGCCATTAGTAAAAAAGCGGGTAAGTCGTGGATGTCGCTCTGCTGTACAGTAGGTTACTGTATCTAATGGATGGGATTAAATTTGAATGCAATGATAGGTATCATTGTATACGAAAAACGATTCTGAACGAAGATGATATTTTGTCAGTCTAGGATATATTATATTTAAATATTGTCATATATTCTATTTTGAAACAAATATTTTATTTTTCAATTAAGACACATTTTGCATAAGGCATGGTTAATCAATTTTTCCAAAAACATTGCATGTAGTTATCATAATTCATAATACCTTATATTATCATAGATATACATATAGGTACCTGGTTTGAGAATAAATCGTTATCATTACGCGATTTCATAAAAACATTTTTCCTATAATGACGCTTCAAATTTTCTCTATAGCTATTTGAAGCAAAACTTATGGAAAACTTAATGTTGAATTTTATAACCTTAGATATAAATACAAACAATATAATTAATTTTGAACTAGATACAAAATAATTTGCAAATATTCATGGTTTTGACGAATTTTTGTCAGTATTTGAAATTCAAATGCTAATAAAAATTTAATTTGAATTTCCGGTGGACATTTTTTGTTGTGATAAAGATTGACAAATTTGTAAGGAATCTTGTATTAAATTTTCAAATCTTAGATTTAAAAAGAACATTTTTTATGAATTTCTAGCTTAAAACAATTTGTGAAATTTTGTGATTATTACGTATTTTGTCAAAATTCAAAATTTGAATGCTTATAAAAAAAAATTGTGACTATGAATTTATTTTATTTTTCCACTGCTATTGAAAAAATATGTATATATATATATATATACAATATGTATCACTAACATAAACATTTGGTGAAAATTTCAAGTAGGTATTTACAGTGATCAGTTTTTGAATTACAACCATATAAAAAAATCGATTTGGTCGAAAACTAGTTTTGCGTAAAAATTCCCGTTTTTCTGTCATTTTATTTTTGTTTTTCTCGATTTTTTTGAAAACTGTTTGAAAATGTTTACTTTTGACCTCTATAATGCACCAAGGATATTCACTTTTACATCGGAAACCACCCCCAAAGTTTGAAATCGAAGCATTATTTCGACTAGGTATGCTGTACACAGGCACAAAAAAAAAAAAAAAAAACACACATCATTGTAAAATCAATACATTCATCGAAGTGATGAACGAAGTGTTCAGAATCTAAAAAACCAGATGAACACAGAGACTACATTATTCTATTGACAGGCGATACTTATTTAATAAAAATTGTCAATACTGAGTTATAATTGAATAACAATAATATATTATGTAATAGAAGGTACATTTTAATATAATATATTATAAAAGTCTTACTTATTTAGTCAGTTAGATATACTGAAAACGAAGATGATGTCCGAATTTGGCGGTCACACTTAGTTTCTAAGTTATGGTATAATTAAGTTCGTTATTTACTGATTTTTACGCATTCGCATTCATATTAATAAATTGGTCCATTGGGAGTTGGGACAAATCCCTTTCCACAAATATATTGTATTGCCGTATTGGAACAATTAATGGAAATAAGAACATAGGTATAGTTTAGAAATTAATATCATTGGAACAAGTTGCTTGTCATTGTGGAACAAGAGGACAGCCAGGACAGCTGGTGGCGATCCGCCAATGGCATGTCGACCATAGACTATATTCTCTTATCTTGATGCTCATTTACAATATGTTATCACTATGATAACACAATATATTTTTATCAACATGACAACATAAAATATTAAAATATGTCATAAATGAAATTTAACCTGAGCCCACTAAACAATGTATTAATAATTAATATTATTTTTAATTAGAAAATATAGAAACGTTATTAATTATTTTATTAACTCTTAAATATTATAAATTCGATTGAAATAGTTAATTTATACTTTAATACTTATTTAAGTAACAGTGTATTTATTCTTATGTGTTTGTATTAACTAACATGACAGGCTTTTATTACTTTGTGATTGTTGGACATGGTGACAATCCTATATTTGAAATGGAGTTCATGTCTAGCAAAGAAGTAAAAGTATGTTATATTATCAATTAATACTGGTGCTATTTGCAGCTGTGTACTTGTGTCCCCCAATTTTGTTATTTTGATTTGTTGTCATTAAAATGTATCAAGTTAGCCAAAGCTTGAAATCAAAAGTTTGATCTCATTTTCACTTTTGATATTTGTGTTTTTCTGGTTTAAATTTAATTAATATACATTATAACTTCATGATTTTCATGTTGTTACACAATATCCATTTAATTGTTCTATGATTTTTGAGTAGATTAAAGATTTTTTTTATTTTAATTTTATTTTAAATGTCACTTTTACATTTTACAGATTTTTATTTTTATTTTTAACTATGAAAAAACTGTCATTGTTTGTGCGGCACTTTTTATAGGCTTGAGAAAACAAAATATAAATTATTCATTATTATTTATATATTAAATTAAGTATAACATTATAGATCTATCGGCTGTGTTGAATTTAAAATTTAAACTATAATTTTTTTAAGCTTTTAATTCAATGATTTAAATGATTTATATACTATAAAAATCATAAAGCAATTATGTCTTTGGTATAAATTATGGATTTAAATTTTTCAATTTCAATGTACATTTTGAATTTCATTAAAGAAAAAATATTTGGTTTTGATCTCTAAGATGATTTTTAACTTTTAAATTTTAAGATTGATTTCAAGCCCTGATATTAGCTCATAAATTTCATTCTATTACTTAATATAACTCATTAACAGAGTGATAAAAACCTATCAATTCTTAGTGTTGTGTTGATTTAAATTTCAGACTTATGATAATACATTATTTCAACAATTATATACCTAACTATTTTCATAATTCATTATATTGCTTTAAGTTATTTTAACGGCTGTTAAATGAGTAGGTCATATTATAATATTATTACTAATTTATGTATATCAAGAAGTCAACAATTTTGTAAAAGTTGTTCTTAATAATAATTGGGAACTACATAGCACTAAAAATATAAATGATTTAACATTTAAATGTTATCTTAGATAGTTAATTGAATTGAATCAAATTGTTATTTTGTGTAATAATAGTATGCAATTTTTAATATGTATTATAGAAAGAAGACCATAGCCATTTAAACCAATTTATAGCCCATGCTGCCTTAGATCTGGTTGATGAATTAATGTGGAAGTCTACATCTATGTATTTGAAAACTGTAGATCGCTTCAATCATTGGACGGTATCAGCTTTTGTCACAGCTAGTCGAATGAGATTTATTATTGTACACGACTCTAAAAATGATGAGGGCATAAAAAATTTTTTCACTGAAGTATATGAAATGTTTATAAAGGTAAATATAATAAAAATTTAGTAATATTTGTTTCCTCGTAGCTAGTAATGTCACAAAAGAGATATTCTATGGTTTTATTACACAAATAATACAGCAAATATAATTTGTAGTTATAAAGTAGCATATATACTGCAATACTGTATACATAAATGTAAAATAGACTATTGTATTATTCATTAATTTTTTAAAACTTTTTTTTGATGTTTGCAATATTATACCTACTTGCTATTTTAGGAAAAATGTTTGCTCATATATTTATTTTCTATTAATAAGTATAAATTTGAATATAATTTAGACATTGGCTCAAATCACAGGGTGCTTAACACCTTGAATTTTAATGCAAACACCCTGAATAAAAAAATAACCCTAATCGTAATTACCTTAAATTATAACTAATAATCATGGATATGTACCTCTACCATGTGTCAAGAATGTTAAGATAGTCTGTTAGACATAACAATTATTCGCAAGGAAATTATATGGAAAGCTAGTTCTTGATGACTAAAAATTTTCCTATTAAAATTACAGCAAAACTATTCTATATTAAAATGAACTTGTAACTTAGGTACATCTAAGTAAAAGAGCTTTCTACTTAATTATAATTAGGTACCATTCATAACATTTCCGATGTTAAAAATTGTTTTTCTTATCTCATCAGACTATAACAGTAGTAGTCTTTAGAAAATTTAATACATTCTGTACAATTCTAATCTAACCATACCAGTCATAACAACTTATGTTTTACGCTCCCTTGGCTGTCATCATAGATAATACTGACTGTACTTACCAATTCCAATTTATGAGTTGTTTTTAATCCATGAAGGATTTTTTAATACTAATTCCTGTATTAAAGCGTTTCCCTACCAGTGTACACAGTGTTCACAGTGTACACAAAATATGTTTATTAATTCGCTCACTTATAATTTCAATAATAAGTTAAAATATTTTTAACAATTCTTTTACTCTGATATGATGGCGTGCTTGTCAACTATTTGACTATGGTAGAATGTAGTAGAAACTTATAATGACGGGAAATCATTCCTAAATTTTTCATTAGGACTAGATTTGTATATCTAACATAATCATAGTATAATGCCTCTTTTTTTCCATATCAATAAATTTCATATTTTAATAGATTAAAATATAATTTTACATGAGTTTTACTAACCTAAATAAACACACAATTTTAAATTATTTTCTAGTAATTTACTGATAAGTACCCAAATTTTTGTATTAATATGATGAAAGCCTAATGCTTCCCTAATGTTAAAAAAAAAATAATGTATTAAACATATATATATCAGTGTCAAGTGTGTTACAGCTAAGTATAAGTTAGGACTAGTGTGCCATGGGGGAAAAAGGTTGGGAAATGCTACTGTAGCTAAAAGCATATTATTAATATAATATTTCACATTTTTATTATACCTACCAGTATTCAGTGTTTACAATGTATGTATAAATCTATAAAAGTAAACAAGAGGATTTTTAGATAATACAAATGTTTTTACCCTATGATAGCTACTTAATAACTACTTACTAACTATTTATTTTTATCAATTTCAGTATGTGATGAATCCATTCTATAAGCTAAACATGCCAATCAAATGTGGATCGTTCGACAAAAAAGTACAATTCTATGGTCGTAAATATTTAGTCAACTAGTATTTTGCAATAGATACATTTATAATTGTGATATTTATTTTTTTCATGTCAAAATATAAACTAATTTACTCTTTATATTTGTACCGTTTGTTAATTTTTTAATGCAATTTAAAAATCTTAATTGATAGATACTTGTTGTTAAGAGGGCGCAATACCCGCATTTATTGTCTCAGTCTTACAATCTTGTACCATAGCAAATTTACGTTAAAAACTAAAAAGTTCATGTTTTACTTTGTTAGCTCGAAAATTAGAGTGAATAGACCTATTATGAAACTTGATACTTAGAACATTATCTGTGTTTTTTTGGAAGTATTTTTCGATAATCCAGGTTTTAAGTCAGTTATGAGCATTTTTATTTTGCAATTTATTATACACCCATATCTCACTTAAAAACTGAATTATCGAAAAAATACTTTCAACAAAACACAGAAAATTTTCTCACCATAAAGTTTTTTAATAGGTCTATTTTCTCTAATTTTTAAGCTAACAGAGTAAAACGTAAACTGCTGAGCGTAAATTTGCTTTGATACATGTCTGTTTGACTGAGACAAAAAATATGGGTGTGGCAAGATATTTACATTTTTATACACTCAATATTTTAGGGATATTGAATGATTTTAATTAAATTAAACAGTAAATACTATGATTTATTTATTAATGAGTACTTAAATAATGAAACTAAATTTTAAACTAGTAAACTATAACTTATTAATCTTATTATTCAACAATAATGTTTCTCTATTATATCAACAAGTTATATTCTGATTATACGTTTTAGTTCAATGATGCCATTTTATGTAATTGCTTGAATCGTATGGTATCTGAAAAATAGTTTAAAAAGTTACATGATGTAGGTACTTTATTTTCATTTATATAAAACTATTTATTAAATTAAACAGCATTGTAAGATTGACAACATTAATAATAATTAATTATTTAAGTTGTATTTAATTGTATTATATTTAAGTTGTTATCAACAATATGTTTACACTATTTGGGTATTAAGTTCAATAAAATTTATAAATTTATTGTATCAACTTCACTAAAATTGTTTTTTTTTTTTTTTTAAATACATAATAGTTGCATACAAATGGTTTATTGATAATACTTAAATTACAAAGAATATCAGCTATTTATTCAAATATAATTATTTTGTTACTGAAATGTTAGAAAAAATAATTTATATTAATTTTAAAACAATGGTAACTACAATATTGTTTATTATGATTTTAGTTACTTTAATCATTTGTTTTATAAAATTACAAGTATATTTGAGGTATAATAAACTTAAAATGTATTATAATATTTTACATATACAATTTAAAAGGATTAAGTGAACTTATATGACTAATCATTCTATTTTATTTTAAATTAATAATTCATAAATATATTCTACATGGTCTAAAAACTGTGAAAAAATATTTAAATACTTCATAGTGAAAAATGTGAAACAAAGTTTAATTCATACACATTATATTTCATGTTAAGTGTTAAATACTTAAATTATTTCGATTTAAAATAAACTTACATCTTCATAATTGTTTATTTTTGGTTCAGTTTTACTATTTTTTCTCATTTTGCCATAATTGTTATTGAACATGGAATATCCAACAAATTTCTTACCAACAAAAAACTAATTGAAAACAATAAATATATTACGTTATTTTAATATTATTATTTTTTTACATATTTTATATTATAAGAAATTCATAGTCTATGCAGGCTATCTATATTTACATATATTTACTAAATAGTTTTAATATTATTAAACAATAATTGTTGTATTTGTAATTTGTATACATAAAATATGCTTTTTAATAACAATTTTAACTTACTCCTCCACAATTCTGCCAGTAGCAATTAAAAAAAAAAAAATATTTTAAATTATACAGACATTCAACTATGATAATCATTGATATAATTGCAATGTTGTGTCATCACCATAATACCATTAATATTGATGTAAACAGTTAACTATAATTTATTGACTGTAAAAAAGTAAGTTGTAGTCGTGCTTTATTAATAATAAGTTTTAAATAAAATGTTATTTCCAAGTTGTAAGACTTAAATATAAAGTATCATAGTTGTGCATTTGAACCATCATATTCGATCATCAGACCTATATCTTAATAGTTTTTAGTCGATTAGTTTATCTTAAATATGTAGATATTTATAGCTGTGTAGTGTGTACCTTGGTCATAGGACGCACTTGGGTTATTCAATATAATTTGTCGATAAGACTGCGAACGCACTCAGGTTATGAAAATGGTAAAAATTTAAAATGGGATGCACTCAAGGTATACCTAAATTAAATCACCTTTTGGCTACTTGAATCAGTTATTATCTGTTGGTAACTCCAACTTTTCAGGCTAAATTGTATTTAATCATAAATTACATTTATAATGCATTTTAGCTTTAAAGAAAATAGAAATGTTATAACCTATGAACATAATAATTAATAAATAAGTTAAAGTTCTTAACAATCTACTGATACAGAAAGTAGTCGTTTAAAGTAGTGCAAAGAACACTTTAAATTTATTGTAATTAGGTATTATATTATAAGTTTGTGGGAAATAGCTAGGTTTTAGTTTGGAGACTTGCCTTAAACCAACAATAATCAATAGGTAACTATTAATTTGTGTACCTAAATTTTACTAATATTTTATCATTATTATTATTATTATAATATAGGTATATTTTATTCATTTAAATACCATAAATATCTTATAAAATATAACTAAGTTTTAGAAATAATTTTCTCAAGCTTTTCTTATTTAAGTATCCAAGACAGGTATGTAAAGAAGTTTGTCAATATATCAGTAATTATGTAATATTTATTTATTATAATAGGTATTATATTCTAGTGTGATTTATAATTTTTTTTAAATAATTAAATACAATTGTTGAATACTTACTCTACTGTCCAATTGGCACATCTATAAAATATCAATGACAGTTCATGTAATATATTTTAATAAATAATTATAAATGTATTCCAACATACGATAATTACATACTACAATTACTTTAGTATAGGAATAACTAATTTTAAATTTATTTTTTCTAACTGGTTAAAAATTATTTTTTTCATCAAGTTTTATGGTTAAATTTAGTAAAAGTCTTCTACTTGTATAATTAATATGTTTTCATAAATTTAAAAATAAGAATTTTGTATAAATGTAATGGGTAAAACTACATTACATGTATCACTTATTATATCAGTGCCGTACCCAGGATTTGTTTTCGGGGTGTGGGGGGGTAAGCCCAAAATTCCACCCCCTGGATACGGCACTGACTTATATCACTTAGATATATTATATATGGAACTATGGGGGAATTTCAAGATATAGGTAAGAACTAATTTATATTATAAGTTATAATATCATGATAATACTATGTTAAACTTACCAGCTGAGTATTGTAAAAATATCCATGAAAACGATTGCCCAAACAAAACAAAACAACACAATATTAATTATTTATTGTAATTATAACTACATTACACCTATACCTATTGGAAATTTAAATACTTCTTTTCTTTAAAATTTTTGGTTATTTCAATTCCTGTTATTTAAAAACTATGACTGCTCTCGTCTCAAACTATAAGAAATTAATTTTTACATACATTTAATTTAAAGTGTATAGCCACACAATTCGTACCAAATAAACAGTAATAAGTAAGGTAAAATTTGTTTGAAATGTAGGTTAGGTACTCACAAGTTATTAAGGATACTTAATACCTATATTACGTCTTATTAGTATACATGTTACATACATTTAGCAGCATTTATCATAGTCCATTTAATTTTTATTGCATAATATATTGTTACTATAGAATTATATAAAATACTTTAATCAACTCTCTGATAGTTGCAACATCTCTAAAAACTATAAAATGTTCTGTTATTGAAACATTTTGGAGTTAGTCATTAATGAAAGGAATATACACATCAAAATGACTTACACAATTTGTTTTATGATATAAATAAAACAAATTTGTGTGTACCTATTATAATATCGTACAATATACCTATCTATCTCCGTCCTCGCTAATATATAACTCAGCTGATGTAGGCTATAAGTATTATATATACATGTAAAATTATTATAGCTACATCTCAACATTAATTTATTTAATTATTTGTAGTATATTTTATATTAATTTTCTTAGATTTTTACGCTTGAGTCAAGTAAATAGGTAAGAATTTAATATCTGGTTAAAATGTCCGCGGACACTTATTTATGTGTCCATAATTTTATTATTTTTAAATGTTTTGACCTACCTATTTACAAATTATTACTACAAAGTATTTGCGACAAAAAATACTAAATTGAGAAACCTCTACCTATATTAATAACCAACTATCTACATTTCTTTTTCGTGTATACCTGCCCATGTAAAAAAATGTAAAACGACAATTTGTCATGTACAATCAATATAGTAGGTATACCATACCTTCCGATCGCTAAGTGCGATTTATGATCTCGTATAGCATCCCATGTATGTTATATAATATATACTAGATACTATACTATATACATAGGTGTAGGTATCATATATAAATTGTAAATAATATAATAGTATCTACAATATATTGTGTGATTAGTTGATTAGTACAACAGGGATGTTATTATTGTATACCTATGTAGTATGTATAATCATAGGCGTGCACAGGGGGAGTGCCGCGTATGCCATGGCATCCCCTGCAGTCTGCTCAGCTAGCTTGTTTTATGTTTTTACTTTTAATAGTGAAAACCATTAATATTATCATAATTTTTATCACAAACATAACAGAGAGTTTTGTAGTTATGTATTATATTTTTTTAGAAAAAAATTCTGATTTGTTTTTTTTTTTTTTTTGTAAGAGAGTTAAAAATTGAGTTATTTTGAATTATATTGGCATCTCCTGCGAATAAAGACTGCGCACGCCTATATGTATAATATTATTTGAGCCTCTTCAGTGGAGTTGAACCGGTTCATGGACAGTGAATCACGGTTATTAGTACCTATGAAATTTATCAATATGAGTAAATGATGTCTATTATGAGACATAAGTTATGGCTCAAGAACAGATTTTTAGGTTTTTAAAAGCTTAAAATATGATGCCAAAATGTTCTAAATAAAAACCTTAAAATATTCTTCTTAAACTTGTAAATAACTAACCTTTACATATGCGATGTACGTAAGTACTCTATTATTAATGTAATTTAGTAATCAATACTTTTATATAATTATATATAGGTAAGTACAACTAACCAAATATATTATGAGCTATCTACTCTATAAAATATACGAAATATTAATTTGGTAAACTACCTACTTCCAGTCAGTAACGTTGCAGGAGTTCGATCAATGGAAGGGGAATTATTTTACCACCTGAATGGCTATATACTGAGTGAATACTAATAGACTTTAAATTAAATTTATTTTAAGTTCTTTCTTTATACTCAATATTTTGGATGACGTACGTAGCCGTGTGCCCCTTAACACAAGCCGCCACTAGTACCTATAAGGAGTAAGGACATACGACTATAAAAGTTAATACCTACCTACACGATTGAACGATTCATATTACAATATTATTATCACAAGTTGACTACTTTTAATGTTGTGATTTGTAAAAGTAAACAAATTATAAAAGAAATTGGAATAATAGTAGAACTTATAGGTAGGTATTACCTATATGGGGAGTATGTTGACAAATTTCAAACCATGTTTTGTAACACGTTCGAAAATAAGGCTGCATGCTAGTTGATTCCCGGGTACCTGTTTACTTGCACCAATACCTACCGTTTAGTTGATTCCAGGGTCATTAAGAGGTACGTACGAGTTGATTTCCGGATCATTATGTGTTTTATTTAATATTTAGTAAAATATTTTTAAATAAAAATTTAGTTTTTTCATATTTTTAAAATCATTCAATTTTTATTTATTAATTACTTATTTATTAATTGTATTATATTTATTATTTATTAAAAAATTATTATTAAAAACATTTAGTAATTACCTATAGGTAAAAAAATATAAAAAAATTTAGTAATTTGGTAAAAATTTGTAACTCACTGTTTTTAAAAATTGGTATCTGGTAATGAGATTAACAGTATACCGTGACATCACTTCTCTTAAAAAAATTTGTTTTTCTTGGTGTTTTTTAGATTTCTTAGTTCCATTACTCCTGCATTTTATGTATGTTTCTGATTGTACATCTAACAGCTCATCTATAAATACGTAAATATTTAGGTGCCCGTTATAAAAACAACTGTTGAGTTTAGAATGAAAACTCTCGCAGCTGTTTGTAGTTCTATTTAAATTTTTAAATAGTTGAAAATTGAGCCCATATACTTGGTGGAAAACTTGCTTCTGGAGAAATATAATTATCAAATACATAGTCCATAAACTCTTCAAGTCTAATAGAATCTGGTCTCGATGGACAAAAGCGAGTTATGTGTCACGGTCGAACTCTTTTCTGTTATAAACTCTTTACTTGTGCAATCTATTGATAATTAATATACAACAATAGGAAATCAACTTGTACGGCCCTCTTAATGACCCGGGAATCAACTCGTACATACCTAATAATGACCCGGGAATCAACTCACCTACACCGGAAAATAATATGTTTATAAAACGTCAACCCAACTTAAGTCAATAAATTATAATTTTTATTAGATACATTATACACCTACCTTGAACCTACCTGTAATTCATTGTATTTAATCAAACACAAATAGGTTATAGGTATTCAAAAATCATATTTTGAACATCATAAACTGTTATAAAAAACTATTAAAACCATTTATGAAATAATAAATTTTACATTTTTTAAAATCCAGTAACCCAAGAGGAATTATGAAAATACATTTATTATGCTATTATTATACCATGGTCCATGCCCCATAGATATATTATACAATATACCTATACATATCATGAGATGATGAACTTGTGTCGTAAAATATGTAGGTCACTAAAAACGAGCTAGTTGTCTATCTTTATATACATACTATTTTTCTTTATTAAAAAAAATATATTTCTAAATTAACAAAATAACAACGAGCAAAGAAATGAAGATAAAATGCCTACTTTGACAATATAAAATACATTTATGATATTAAGTTCTTACTCCTCTAACATATTATAGCAATACCGTTACCGTTACAGATACTTACTCTGCCTCCAAGGTTAGACTGGAAACAAATTGATCAAAAACATATTTTTACATTATTAATACTAGTATAAGGTGATTACAAAAATAATAATTTTTTGTAGGTAGGTAGGTAATTTATTTATTTATAAATAAAATAATTTGTTTTGTTTTTGTAATTATTCAAGAATTTTAGTCTATTTACAAAAAGAATATTATAATACTATAGTTGGTAAATATATTATTTCTATTATTAGTAGGTGCAGCAAAATATAATTAGTAAAACAACAAAAGAATTCATTCTCGCTTTTATAATTCAAATCATTTGTTTTATAAGGATATTTTAAAAATTTACTATACGAGAAATTACCAGAAAGCAGAACTTGCTGTCACTAAACAATTATTACTACCTAGGCGGCAATCTTTTGTTTTTCTTTTTAAACCATACACAATGGTAAAAATTATTTAGTACAGGTGTGCCCTTAAACTGCAAAGATGAATAATAATTATTAATCATGAACATTCTCTGAAATTTGTTTGAATATTAATCGTTACACTTTTGTGAGTTATACAAGTTATACATTTTTAAAGATTAATGTGAATAACTAATACCTATACTTAAATACTGTGACTAAAAATATATTATTATTATTTCACTTAATGAAATTATATATATAACCTAAAATTATATAAATTAGTGGACAAATAAATATAGTAGGTATCTAAAATAATAATACGAATTTTTTAATTTTACTTTTGAGCAGACATATCCAATAGTCAAAATCATTAAATCGCACTTATATTATTGTTGAATGTTTCACAAGTTATAGCTTTATTTTTATCGTAACAAACTTATAAATAATAACAAATAACTTACTGCTCGTTTCCATTCCAATGGAAATAAACGTTTTATCTCCCTGTAAGCTGTATCTAAAATAATAAAACAATAAAATAATTTAAGCGTAGATTTTACCAACATTTGAAAATAAAAAACTTTTCGATATAAGGAAAATAAATAATTTTGGTAAGCATCAATAAATATTAATTTAACATTTTGAACATACATAATTAAACTGACATACCTACTATTATTATTATAATTTTTTTGTATTATTATTATTTTGCATTGTCTTACATCTCAATCAGCCAATTATGAAAATATGAAATACTCAGATATAGCATTAAAGTATAATTTTAATCAGATATCATTACAATATATATTATATTTAATACTTACATACCGTTCATGACCTACGAAGTACGGAAATGAATACGGAAAAAAAAAGTATTTTAATAATATGAGATACCATCATACATTAACAACGGTTTAAAAATAATAATTTTGGTTTCAGTAAAAATGTTAAATAAGCACAAACTATGTAACATAAAATATATTAAGCTAGTATTACGCGACTTCGTCCGAGCTGAAATTATTAATCTATATTAATATGTTATCTTTCCATCGTTTCCCCTTTTGTTTCAGTTGAAACTTGAAATATTTAATACAAATACAATTATAACGATTATGATTACAATTTTTAATTTCTTAATTCTGGACATATTATACTTTTTGATGTAATCACAAAAACTGAAACTAATTGAACAGGTTTATACATAACACAGCTACCACCAACGTAAATTCTATGTCTACAAGGTTGGCACCTAACTTGCAATCTTGGTATTCGTCATTGTTATATATTTACATCAAAAATAAAATAATGTATTAATTGCTCACCCCCAAACGAAATCTTATGCTGTTGAAATATAAAATTATTTTTGGTTAAGGGGAATCTATTCCTGTGTAGGTTAGATAACGAAAATGCCTATAGTGAGTTCTAAAATGTTATAATAGCACGACGTCCAATTGAGTGCAACGAAATTAACTATGAAAACATATTTGAATTCTTAATAAAACCTCTTTGTATCCTACATCGAAATTTTTCGATTTTATTTTTATTAATTCATAAACTATTTAGTAGAGTTGGAAAAATAAAAATGATAAACTATTGTACATTTTGATTTAAAAATTAATTTTCAAAAATGTGAAAAGTAACAGATAATGCTGCGGTAAAATTACTGAATCCTTTTCACATTTTTTTGAACATATTGATGGAACTCACAAAAGTATTTAGAGATCTTACAATTGAATTTATATGGGCAATTTTACTGTGAATTAAGGTTATATAAAATGTATTATAAATATATATTCTATATATATATGTATATATATATTAGTATTTTTTTTTATTATTTAATTCACATTAATTTCTTACATACTTGCTTAATTATATATATTAGTATTTGCCTTAGTTAAATGGTAGGTTAAGTGTTATGTGTGATAGCTAATAACTGATAACCGTTTCCATATAACTGCTTACAAACCATTTCATCAATGATATTTTCCTAGTTGTGAAATTGATCGTTAAGAAAGTGTATCTAATTTAGAGTGAAGGTTCTTCAATATATTTTATCTGATTATATTTGCATCTGGATAATTTTTTATTTTTATTTGTAAGATAGAGAAGATAATATTAACTTCTTATTAAAATATTGATATCAACAAAATGTTGAATAATCAGCTTTTATTTGTTATTATTTTTTTATTAATACAATCTAAACGTGCACAAGGTGCATATTATATGTATTTTGTACTATTTTAGTCATAATAATAGAAATAACTTACATACATGGCTAAATCTTTGATTTTATAATAATATAGCAATATCCAATGATCCTGAAATAATTTTGAAAAATTACCGAATGAATTTATGTAGAAAGAATAATATTCAATTTTCAATTTTATTTAAGAAAAAACAATTTATAAATACCTACCAAGGTAAAAAGTAATAAGTAATATTCTATACGGCTATACATTTTCTAAAAGTTTTTACGTGACACAACATGAAAGTAATAATAGTATAAATACAACTTAAAAAAACCTAATTTATATTGGGTATAGGAGGTAACTCATGATAAATGAATCGTTTCATAAGAAATCAACTTTTTTACGTATTAAAATATTCAACTTTTAATTAATGGCAACATTATTTATGCTATGAATTATAATATTATCCAATTAAATGACAAAACATGTTTTACAGCACATTAACACATTACAGTATTAGGTATACCTATTACACTGAATACAAGAAGTTAACCAAATAAATAACTATATAGTACCTTAGTTCCTACCTACATGGCTATATACCCTTTGAATATTGAATATACCTAGTTGTTAAAATTCATGTTTATCATATACTTAGAGGTTAGGATGTAATATCTACTGCAATTTGTATCTACAGAAAATTAATATTTATTATCCTTTATTAGATTGTCTATACTCTATAACACCATCATGGATACCAATATTAGTAATATTACATATAATATACCTATAGGCATTATACGAGTATATTTATTCATTCTTAGAATTTTAACTTGTAAGTATGTATTTAGTATTTGCCATCTGACTATTTGAGTGTTCTGTAATTATATTCACTGAAACCCTAATCCAATAAAAAATCTTAAGATGATGTCAGCGCACTGTTTGTTTTCTCATTCTGGCTCACGCATGGCATACAAAAACAAAAGATAATGTTTTCTTAGATTTGACATAAATGTATCTAAATATTATCTTAAAACAATTTAAGCACCATATACATTATTATTATTTTTTTTTTTAATGTCAAATAATAATGAAGTATAAAATCATAATATGTCATTCCCTCAAAAATATCATCCTCTATAATTTCTTTAATAGATGATGATTTTACTTTATAAAAATTATTTAAAAATCAAGGAAAAACAAAAAGATTTTAAATAAAATCATTTTATTTATGTTTCAAATGGGGCTGTCTAAGAGAAAAAATTAATATTGCACTGACATCTTCTTTTAGGTTTAGCAGTCCATGGTCCAAGCCAAATCAACTTTAAAATTAAATAATAATAATTCAAATCAATTTAAAAATAAATTGAATTATTCATTGTAAAAATTAAATACTATTGTTGTACATTATAATTGGCATGATATAACCAGTTTATACAAATATTTAAATTGTTCGACGAAATTCGTGTAAGTAATATATTTTGTATTATTCAAAATAAATAGTAAATGTTAAATTTAAATATGTAACTGTATAACAAACAAACGAAATGTCAATTATATATAATTTTTATGATTGTTAGCCAGAAATCTAACTTCTGATGCTTATTCCGATAAAAAAAATAGTAAAATAACAGTTACCTATTAACTATTGTATAATCAATATTAAGTTGGTATACCTAAAATATTATAATAAGTAGGTACCTAATACCTGACACTCATACATTAGAATGTTATTCTATAAAGTGCAATAAATACATCAATATTTGAGATTTAAAACTTTTTAAATATAATATCTAGGTAGGTACTACCTACGTATTATTTAAAATTAAGTTTCGTTCAATATGAAAATAAAACTTGTATTTACATTCGGGTTGAGTTACAAACCTAACTTAACCGATCAATTAACTAATAAATAAATATATTTATAATTTCATTGAATATTATCAATTTAATTTGACGTTATGCTTCTTATTCTGTCTTAATTTTCAACATCACTAATGTATACGTACTTCGTAATGAATTATGTATTGTAATAATTATCAGAAATTAAATTGTATCTGAAATGTTATTTTTGCTGCTTTAAGCGAAATAATACGCATGATGGAAACTGACTGGTACTTAATCTTTAAATTATGATTATGAGCTTAGGTTTTCGAAATAACTTTAATATTATTATAGTTTAACTTGCAAAAATAATTATATAATATAGTAAAAATTTTGCAAAATATGTAATAAGTACATTATGATTGTATGTAAGATTGTCTATAGTTGTTTAAATTTTATGTAAAATGTCACATCAAAAGCTTATGATCCTAGATAAGTAAGTTATGATCAGTAAAAATTATAATAATAATTAAATAGACAAAAAAAGACTCTGATTACGACTGATTAGGTTATCTATACATAACATGATCTTATAGATACTACTAATGAAACAAATTATCGTTGTGATTAAAAAAATTAAATAAAAATCTTGTTCTCAATTATTATTGTTAGGTATTGTTTCTTTGGACTGAAGTGGATATTTTTATAATTTAATTGTAGCAATTAAATTTAACGTCTTAAAACAATATCAACGTTATTGTAATTCAAATAATTAATATAATGTTATAATATTTATACCACGTATAATTATTTATAATTTGCTTAATCCTATAGAATGTGAAGCATAGTAAATCATAAATAATTGTCTTATAAACACATTATTCATAGGTAAAATACCTATATTATATCATATTGATTAAAATGCCGAATGTTACTTGGATTATTTTTAAATGCAATCAAATAACAAAACACATTATGTTTATTTTTTATTATTAAAAAATAATAAACATAAAAGTTCAGACTAAAAGAAGACATAATTTTAATTCTATATAATATATTTTGGGTGCATAGCTACCTATTTTTTATGTAAAACCTATTCATGGGCATTTTAAGCACATATCAAATATTTAATTAACCTTTTACGATTTTTGTCAATATTGAATACAATTTTCATCCTTTTTAATTTAAAACTTTTCTTTTTTAAGGAAAATTAAACAATATTTGAATCTGGTAAAGTATATTATATTATGTGATGTATTTATTTAATTTAAATATAGATATAACTATTATGTTTGTTTTTTTACTAAATTACATAAAAAACCTACTATGACTTTTTAAAGACAGCTATCAAATTTATAAAAAGATAATACGATTTTAAATATTAATTTATATTTTTTGTCTTTTTAAAATGTAATATCACTATAGCCTGTTATAGAAACATAACGAATAACTTGAATTATCCTTTAAAACTAAACCACAACATAAAAAAATAATATTTTAATTATTTAGGGAATGCAATTTAAAAATAAATCAAAACTGCATAAAATTAATGATGCAATTAAAAATTATAATATTATTTATTATCATGAATTTAAAATGTGCTTTTTAGAATATTAGGAAATGGTAAAGATAAATCTCAATTCAAAACTAAAAAAATACTTATCGTCAATCGTAATATAATAAACTAACATCAGTCACCAAAAATGTTGTTATAAATTAGTAATAATGGTTATGTATAATAATTATAAAAATCAGACTTACTAATTGTTTTACTATCAATAATGTTTCAATTTAATTTAATACCTACTAAAAATAAGAAAGAAAATATTATTTATTTTCTATTTAGATATTTTTAAACCTCAAAATGTAAATTATACTTATGAATTATTCTACATATTTCATTTAAAAACCTTAAAACAATTAGGTACTTTCGTGTTTTTTTATAAAAAATGTTGCACATATAAACATTATAAATATAAATTAAAATAAAATAAGAATAAATAGGTACCTTGAAGATGACAGTCCATGAAGTTGGACGATGAAAGTCCAAAAATTACAATATAAACTACTGCAAAGCTGATGTGCTGCATGGTTGGACCTAGACTTGAGTTTACCAAATGAGTATCACTCACAAGAAATATTTTGTTTTTACACCGATAGTTGCGCAACCGCTCCACAACTTTGGCGCACATCCTCAATATATATATGTAAGTATACCAATATATCTATAGACGAACATGAATAACGAATCAAATGTACCCACTCATATTTTGAATTTGGTAGTGTAACTAATTTTTTTGTAAGTAATTATATTATAATTATGACAAATGTATATTATAATAAAAATAAAAAAGCGGGAAAGTGGATATCACTCTGTTGTACAGTAGGTTACTGTAATGGATGGAATTAAATTTGAATCCAATAATATTATATCATTATATACGATAAAAGATTCTGAGCGGAGACGGTTGAGGATCTGTTAATACTTATTAAAATATTTGACATTCCGGTGAACATTTTTTTTTTTTTTTTGATAAAGGTAGATAAATTTATAATGAATCATGAATTAAATTTTCAAATCTTAGATTTAAAAATAAAAATTTGATAAATTTCTATCTAAGATAATTTGAACATGGCTGTAATTTTCTCGTATTTAATAAAATTTTGAACTTAACATGCTTATAAAAAAAATCATGTCTATCGCTGTATTTTAATATTTTTCAACTGCTATTAAAATAATATGTTGGAAGCCTTATATTAAATTTTGAAGCTTTTTGACCCAACCTTTAAAATTTTATTTAAATTAATAGAAAAAAAAATTTTAAATGTGGAAAAATTAAAATGTCAGTAAACAGCTCAAAACTAATCAAAATATTTTGAAAATCGTATCAAATATGTATAATGCCTAAATTAATATTCAGTGAAAATTTCAAGCATCTTTGGTCATTTGTTATAGAGTTGTACCACAATAAGAAAATCACTAAATGAGATATCTAATGAAAGTCCAATGTTATACAAATTTAAATTTAAAACGCTCATAAAAACTTAATTTGACTTTCTGATGGATATTTATTTCATGATAAAGGTTGAAAAACTTGTGAGAAATCTTGTATTAAGTCTTAGATTAAATCTTAGATTTGAAAAGAAAATTTTCCATGAATTTCTAGCTTAACACAATTTGAGAATTTTCGTGATTTTTACGTATTTTGTCAAAACTCTGAAAACTCAAACTTTAAATGCTTATAAAAAATAATTGTGACTATGAATTTTTTTATTTTTCAACTGATATTGCTGATATTATAACAATATGTTAAGATCCTTGTATTAAATTTTCAAGCATTTCTATCCAACAAATAATTTTTTATCGATATTATTTTTAAAAAAAAAACTAATGATGATCGAAAATTACATATGCCCATAAATATTTCAACTCAAATCAAAAATTTTTGGAGTTTACGGAATGGATAGAACATACTTATATAAATATTCGGTGAAAATATCATGTAGGTATATATGGTAATTTTTTTAAAAGTTACATCAAAAACCAAAATTGATTTTGTACAAAATTGATTATGCGTAAAAATTACCGTTTATTCCTTAATTTGTAGTTTGTTTATCCCAATTATTAAAAAAAAATATTATTTTTGACTCCCCAAAGTACCAATTAGATTCACTTTCTGGTCGAATGAGGAACTGAAGTCGAAAATCGAAGCACTTTTACTGCCCCAAAACGTGATGACAGATATAAAAAAAAGAACACACATCATGGTAAATCAATACATTCCTCGCTCCGCTCAAAATCTAAAAAATGATTGAATATTAAAATAATACAAAAATTATGCATAAAAAATATATTGGGTAAATATTAAGTTTAATCATGTTAATCTTAACTCGTATTAAATATAACTATTAATTTTTGAAATAAATATTTCATAAAATATTATATTCTAATAAATTTTACAATAGTTTTATAGCTTGTATACCACATTATTCACATTGCTACTTTTATATTTGTATGTTTAAATTTTGATTAGTTGATTGTTCTAGTTTAACATTACTAGATTTGAAACAAACAGAAGCAATTGGTATTACATCGATGCACATCTAATATTTGTTTCGATCAACGCAGTTAAACGATATTACTACTATTCTCCTATTTTGTTAATTAATATAATATACGTTTCAGGAGTTTAATATAGGTATGTAAGTATTTACATTTTCAGAAATTAAATTTAAAACTACCAATTACAATTTTTATTAATTAATAAAGGTTCTTAATTAAATTAAATTTTACAATTTAGATTTTCTTAAAAAATATTAAAACTTGATAGGTGGTGTCTCAGTCCTAGTTCAACTCTAGGAACTTAGGCTGTTGGGAATATTGAGGTTATTGAGTTCATTTGTGTACTGGAGGCATTCTGTAATGAATCCTAAACTTAGAAACTATGATCATTATTTGTTTGTAAGGGAAGCGGTTGGTTTGAAATAAGTATTGTGTGATAAGGATTTTGCAGCTAAAAATTTCTGATGATCATCCATTCAGAAGCTAACAATAATGACAGCCGGTGCGTATACTCAAATCGGGTACGCAACTGAGTGTAGATACCGGGCCACACCAGGTCACTATTTTACTATTATTATAATAGATAAATAGAAATACTGTCGAATTAAATTTTTCCGAAAAGATTACATTAAAAAATGTCGTTGTATTATATGTAAAATATAACAGTACATTTATTATACTTTAAAAGTTTCAAGTACCCACGACAAATATTTTTAAATTACAAAAGAATAACTGAAATCGTTATTCTTCGTTTAAATATCTAATTAAGTCCAAATATAGACTTAAAAAACTATAAAAACTTGTTTTAATGATTTTTATAGTTTTAGTTTATTATATATGAACTATTTATGAGAAACTTTGTTTTCAATTTTTAATCCTTAGGTATAAAATTGAACATTTGATAAATTTTTGTCGACAAAATGATTTTCAAATTTTTATGATTTCGACAAATGTCTATTATGTTAATATTTAAACTTCAAAAACTTATCAAACATCATGCATATGTAGTAGGTATCTTAAAAAGTTTTAAATTTAAAAATTATAATCAAATTAAAAATTTAATCATGTACAGAAAATGTCATTTTAACTATTTGATGAACATTTCAAGTATATATTTATATGATTATTGGCTTTTGAATAACAAACTATCGATTTCATCAATAATTGGTTTCACGTCATAAAATAAATGTATTTCAATATTTATTTATTTTTTGTCTTTTCAGATGATTAACCAAAGTACTGTGACTTTTTTACTTTTTATCTCTCTAAGTGCCATTAATTATATAACATTTTCTACTAACAACCACACTCAAAGTTAAAAATCAAAGAATTTTCACTGTTCTAGACAATCATGATAAACATAGAAAAAATACATACATCATTTAAAAATCAACATTTAGCCAATTCAGAATCTAAAATACCATTCATTATTTGCCAAAAATGTTAAGGTGAAGTGGGGTAGTTGTAAAAAATGATTATATGTCACTTTGGAAATAATGATCTCATATTTGATACAATGTTTTATATAAGCAGTTTAGAGATACAAAAATATATTTGGTATTTTACATTGGTGTTAAATGTTAAAATAACCACAAACAGTTGATATTAGGTGATAAAATGTTTTGTCTGATAGGTACCTCTTATTTTTTCCTGATTGTCACATCAGTGTATTAGAGTGACTACCCAACAAAAATCAACTGTAAATGATTTGATGATATAAGTATTAAGTTTAACTTTGTTTTGTTATCAGTCGCATTGTGTAAAAAATTTAATTTTACTAGCGGAAATTGCTGTGTTCGTTGATATTAAATTATATGAACATTTATACATTCTTCCCTAATAAATTTTGTATGAAATAAATAGCAATTGAAAGTTTGGGTAGTTGAATATTTTTTTAATGAATATTGAAGTTCATAGTCAGCTATGGCCTATATTTAAAAAAAATATTCGTATTTTAAGTTATGTTTTACCTGCTTGTCATTTTACTTTTTCGATTGAATTCTACATTTATAACCATAACTATTGATTATATTCCATGATGTAGGTATCCAAATATAGTAAAAAAAAAAAAATGTTATTTAAATGTTTTTTACTAATACATTTTAGTTAAAAATAATATTAAAGTAGAACGAAGATAACTTACTGACTAATTAGGTATACCTATGTCATATTTTCTATAAACCATAATTGAGTAATATTTAACAATGTCAGGTTAAAACGTTGCTCAGTACTTATAGGATAGCATTTTTATATGTTTATATTATTTAATATTATTTATCAATCTTTGAATCAAAATTGTAAGCCACATAAACAAATTAACCATAATGATATGTTAAATTATTAGATACATAGGTATTTAATTTTAATATTATTCCCATTTCTAAATATAATATCACTAATCCTTCGAATTCGAGTAATAGCATGCAATTGATATCTTTATAGCTTATTCTAAAAGCACGTACAATCGTCCAAATTTCCAATAATCACGATATCAGCAGAAATAATCTATGTTACGCAATATGCGAATTCAAAATCCCTAAAGTTATAACAATCATTCTATATTAAATTAATTACACATTCAAGTATAAATGACCTGTATATAAATAACCTTGGTAATAGTTAATTCGATGGGTACCATATTTGACAATATTCAGTGCATAGACTATGAAATTAGTCCAAATTCATGCATCATATCAATACCTATCATTTATTTTCTAACCTAACCAAGTATTTTATAAATCGCTTGTATTCGTTTTTTTTGTAATATGTTTTCAATTGTGCACTAACTTAATTATTAATAAAGATAAATTAAAAATATATTAATATACTAGGTTTATTTTACTAATAAACAAATTAATATGATAAAATGTTAATAACGAATAATGTACCTTAAGAGGACGCCACACCCGCTTGTGTTGTCTCCGTCTTACAAGTGGGTAACATCGCAAAAACTGTTTCACGCGGGAAAGAACCGAGAAAGCTACAGTTATAACTAAGAAATAAACGAGATTTTCACCATATGAAAAGGAGAATTTTGTCTATGCAGTATCGTTTTATTTTTTCGATATCAAAACTACAAAAAAATGTATTCATGCTTAATAATTACAAAAATAATGTATAATGAAACAATAAGAACTTTTTTTGTATAAGTGATATGGAGAAAATTTCATTTTTTAGTTATAAATATAGCTTTTCGGTTCTTTCCCTCGCGAAACAGTTTTTGCGATGTTACACACTTGTAAGTCAGAAACAACACATGCGGGTGTGGCATCCTCTTAATAAATATACGTAATGAGGGCATGTATAATATTTATATAGTATTATTATAACAATAATAATTAACGGCAATCATTAATATTAGAAAATCGAACAACTACTAAAACTATGCGTTGCTATAATAATATTATTATGAAACTTTTACACTTGATTAAAACACAAACATTATGTTTTTTCACTAATATTTAACGGTTGACCGATCACTAAGGCAAATACTCATATTACAGAATATATATTTTTATAATAAATTGTATTCTTTGCCGGAAGTTATATATTGAATTTTTGTTTTCAGTAATACGATAGTGTCACATTGGTTAAAATCCATTATGAGGTGTAATATCTTTTTGGCTTAGGTGTAAATACTACTTATTCGTCATTAAACAAACATAAAGAACAACATTTATCATTCAAATTGATTTAATAAATATTGTGGATGGTGCACACAATATAAAGTAATGACATAAGATATATTATATTATATTTATGTATAGCTGTATGTAAGTAGGTAGAAATGTAAGAAACTAATATTACTTTAGTAATAATATTAATTAAAAACCAAATAATTTCTACATATATATATATAAATTTAATTTATTATGAAAATGTGACATTGAATATTAATTAATAAGTAAATTGAAATAACAATAACATTTACCTATTAAATAATATAATTGTTTTAATGTATAGTTTTGTAATATAAATTATGTAAAATTCACAAATTTAATATTCTACAAATATTTATGGAGACATTTCTGAAATTTCTGAAATTTAAAATTAAGTTTTGTTTTTAATAAAGCTTACTAATTTTTTTTCTTAAGGTACTTAAAAATTAGAAATATTCATTGAATTTTGTAGTATAATACATAACACTAAAAATCTATTGTATATACAGTTTTAAATTTAAATATTTTGTTTTTAAGCATGATTAAAATGTACAGAAGTAATGGT
Source organism: Diuraphis noxia (assembly GCF_037042655.1). Lineage (NCBI taxonomy): Eukaryota > Metazoa > Arthropoda > Insecta > Hemiptera > Aphididae > Diuraphis > Diuraphis noxia. The sequence continues at coordinate 76,507,893 of NW_028301713.1, forward strand.
AGTATATTATAGGTAGGTATTTATATTTTATTACAGCACAATTAACAAAACTAATATAAATAAAAACGAATAATACAAATTTATCCTTAAACATTTCTAATTTAGATTTCCTAATTACAATACTATTATTAATATAAACTGCAAAAATATAATTTTGTTATGAATTATGATAATATAATGTGGAAATAAATTACCTAACTAATATTTAAGTAGATATCAGTTACATAATAATAAAAAATTTAATTATTAAAAACACAAAATTTAATTTAATAATAATTACTATGATAATATAATATACCAACTTAGTCAATTTATTTGTAATCGTGACCATATTATATAATTATGCAAGTCCTCGTAATTTTGTAAAAGTTTTTAACTTTTTTAAGATTTGAGAAGCTTCCATTTTCGCATAGTAATCCGTGTTTACTATGATTTTGTTTGTTTTTTTTTTTTTTTTTTTTTGTAGCGCCCGATAAATTATTATAACCATCATTAAAGAGTAGAGACTAAAGAGCGTCTATCAACAAATCCTTCTTTCTATAATGTAAAAATATGTTGGAAAATCCCGTATCTACATATTATATTCATAAATACTCTTTAATAAAAAAAAAAAAAAAAAAAATAGTTTCTTCGTACCTATTGGACGTTAGAATTTATTTTATTTTATTATTATACTAAGCCCATACGCATAGGATATAATGTTTTATATTCTAAATATTATGTTCTAAGACTCAAGTGACATGAACAACAAATAAAGTAATCACTTTAGTTTAATAAGGTTGTTTTATTCAGACAAAAATAAACCTATGTAATATCTCAAAGTAGCCATTTATTTTCTATACTTACCTACATTAATGTTCACAAATGAATTGTATATGAATGGATGCAAGAGACGTCGATTTATAACTGTTTTTCAATTTTCATGTAATAAATTCACGTGACGTTCAGTATTACTCCCCAAAAAATCGCATGAATATTAGGCACACAATAATAATCATTAAATTAAGCCACATGAAGTGTTTACTCTTTGTTTATAAAATTATTATAGCCTCATAAATGTGTATAACGAATATTGTCAGTGCTCGTAATAAATATACCTTTATATTCTATATAACTTATTATAACAAATATACCTATTAAGTTAATTGAATAATAAATAAAATGATAAGCGATGAAGTTCGTTGATTGGATCGTTCGTTTGACAATGTGATCGTTGTCGTATCATTTAGAATAAAGCAGAAACTGAAGTCTAATATTTTATTAAAGCACTCCGTTTATTATATAAGTACCTACCCGATAATATTATAACGGGCGATTCATCAGGAATGCTACCCCCCCCCCCCCACATAATATTATTGGCCCTAGTACAAAACTAAATCCAGGCCCCTCTTAGATAACAATTAATTTTTTGACATGAATATACTTTAAATATTTAAAGTATGTATGTATTACAGGAGTAGATATAATTAAAAAATAAAATATATACTATATTATAGGTATCTTTTAAAAATTGAAAACATGTACAATATGAACGCCGGACCCCAGTACCGTGGGTTCATTTGAATTCTGATGCTAAACCCTTTTTCTTTAGTAATATATATGTTTAATTCAGATTATGATTTTCGACCTAAACGTAGTATCAAAAAGTCTATAAAACTTTAGATTTGCTTAAGAAAAAGTTAATTAAGGTTTTATAGTTATCTTTAATGAATTGATTTTTTATGTATTGACCAAATATGTACGGCCGAGATATAATACGACCAAATCATGATAATAATAATAATTTAATATTAATCCGTAAGTGGGTACTAATGTTAAAAGATGATAACTTATGTAGTTATTATAATATAGTACATCGTGTTACTAAATAAAATATGAGTAAAAATATTTTTTTTCTTTTGCTGGCTTTATTTAAATGTGTAAATTGGCCTGCCAAATACAAATGTTGGACATCCTCCTACAGTATAATAATACTATATAATATATAATAATTTTAATTTTTGAATTATTGAAATGATTAAGTTGTAATTTGTTATGGCGTACGCAAGATTTTTCAATGAGGGGGTGGGCATGAAAATAATTTATCATTTAGTTATGAAAAGATTAGGTTTGTCATAAATCAGGTGCGTTTTTAATTCGTACTGACATTAATAAAAGATATACAAAAAAATAAATATATTTAAAAAAGTGCTTCAACATTATTTAGTTACAAAAATTATGCATAGTTTTATTTTATTTTTTTCTGTCCATAGGCACACGTTCGGGTGAGTTATTTGAACATTTTTGTGCAACTTCAACTTCTGTCAATTATATTGTTTATAGTCGAAGTTAGATAAATATAAAAATTATAATAATTATAATACTTTCAACAGGTGAGAGGCTTCAGCTCGTTGTCCCTACTGTGTACGCCACTAGTTAATATGGTTATATCTATGCGTTGTTGTTTAGTGCTGTAATTTGTGAGTTTTTTTTTTTTTTTGTCCAACCAAACCAAATATTTAAACTCTAGATAAACTAGATAAAATCTAGAACTTATATTGTTCAACAAACCATACCAATTAATCCTTAATAATTTTGTTTTGTTCCTCATATCATAAACAATTTATTTAAGCCCATGGATGAGAAAATAAATAACATCATGTTTTATACTATTTACTATTAGTTACCTTTATTATAAAAATTTTAAAAAAAATACATAAAAAGTAGGCAGATACCATTAATATTATTTATTTTGCGTATTTTCGTATTTTTATTAATGATTATTCTTTTTGAATTTATCGAATCGATTTTCATTACTATTTAGATTGCAGGCAGTCGTGTTGCATTTTTGTAAACATATTTTCATTTACACTAAAGTTGAATGTATTAAGTATGTATTACCTATGTGGCTGAGTTTTTTTTTCTATAGTACACAGGTGACAGGCGCAATGTTTTATTTTGAGTCATATTTAAATAAAACTTTGCTCCTTTTATTATATAACATAGAAATATTATACATTTAAAAAAAGAGTGGTAATATAATAATATGTTAAACATTGAAACATAATTAATTCACAGTTTATCATAATGATTTTTCTGAAATAAAAATCAATTCATCAAAAAGGTATTTCTTATTATTCAGAGATAAAAAAAGTTATTAAATATTAAATGTACGTTTATTATGATCGACTAAACAAAATGTTACCAATTATGTTTCTTTAAAAACTGATTTGATATTTTAAAGTAGGTAGGTAAGTTGGTAAGTAGGTATATATGCCAATGGTTTAGTTATTTGTAATAAAATTCGTATTTATAAATTATATAAACTTTTAATTTAAAAATATAAAACAGTTAACATAAACAATTATGTATATAATTTACATACTATGAATAAGTACCTAACCTATTCGACTAATTTAATATTATATTAAGTTAAAATGTCATACAATGTATCTTTTAAAGACTATTAATACATTTAAGCAAATATTACGACCGAAAATGTTTATTCAACAGCGTAAAACGTTGTATACTGGAAAACATTAAGTTAGTGATAAAATTAATTGTCTTTAGATTGGTACTTATGTGTCATATACGTATAATTTCTAAGAGCAAGAAAATTAACATAACATATTTACTTTTAATATTATTATGAGTTAGGTTTTTCATCAATTAATTCAACAACTTAAAACTATGTTAATATTATACTAAATTTAATAATATTACTTCTTAGTCATAATTAAAAAAAAATTATATCATTTTAACATTAATGAAAACAGTTTGAGAACTTGTAACCCAAATAAACACGATTGTTAATACCTAGTGTGTTTGGCGTAGGTAACAAAATTGTGCAAATATTGTTATGTGCTAATAATTCGTATATGTTAAAAACCATCGTGTTGAAGGCTCAGTGTTATTTTTAGTTAATTTAGTTAATAAGGTGAAGTATTTTCTAACATTTATTTACATTGTTGATTGTACCTATAATTGCATTTATATACATTGTTTTTTTTTATTATTATTATTGTTAGCGATAGTTAAGGTTTTTTGTTGATAATTTTTTTAAAACTGAAATACGACTCGTATAACATTATTTTGGGCTGGTTGTATCATAAAGTAAAGAGATTTTAGTTATTCGTTGCTCACTGAATTAAATGTTAGTATTAGCAAATTAGAAACTATTCTCAGCAAGTTTTTCCATTATAGGTATTTTAACATAACATAATTTATTTGCTTATCATACCTTTGAATTGGTTTTAAGGTGGTATGCGGTATATAAGTTTATACTATCGTCCTATTGCGAGCTATGCCCCACATCACACCTCCGACCCCCCTCCCTTGATCAATAAATTTCATAGATTATAATATTTTATTAATTTGTTACTATGAATTAAATGAGGTAAATGGCATAATAATATTATCTTTTAACTTACTATGAGACGTACAATTTTCTTGTGATATTATATTATAATTTTTGAGGAAGGGATCGTAGTTTTTATTGTAGTAAAATAAAAAATAAACTTAACTATGATAATGTCCATAAATTCTTATTTTAAAATTTTAAAATTTCTTAAAGTCAAGTGTTTAATTATGGTTATTTAAAAAAAGTCTCGGGGGGGGGGGGATATATCCACATATACTCCCCCATTATTTAGCCACTGAATGTTTTCTATAATTCAATAAGTACCCACTTATAGTTTTTTTTCGAATGTAAATAAATTCTTATTAAAATATTTGTAATAAAAATCTTTGAAATACAATACAATTTCGTAGAATTATTCAATTACAATTATTGAATAAATATTTGATTTTTTTTAAAGTTACAAACCTATATTAATTTATACTATAAATAATATAGGTATCCAGGGGCAGATAATTTTGATAGAAGGTGGCACATATAAATTTTATAATGATTCTTAAATCATAATTAATAATACGTACAACGTACTCTTATTTTTAAACAAAATTGGTAGTATATTTAATATAATGTCGATAACATAATATCACATATCAAAATAATAATTTATACAAATAGGCAAGTTATTATACATATATTATGTAGTCATTGATAATTAAACTTATATTTATAGATTCTCATACTTTATTGTCTCATAGGTCGAATTTAAATCTGATTTTATATTTTTTAGCAAACATATCAAGTACTTCTTCTGGTTTTGCTTAAATACCTTTATTTATATGTAACATTGCTAAGCCGTCGCTTAGTAACATCGCTGTTCTGGTCTATTGTCGATCGTAGGTAAATTTTAATCCTTTTTAAAGAACTGAATGACCTCTCAGCACTTACTGTTGTTATAGGTATGAAACTAAGAATTGTTAAGACATTTAATGTTAGGAAACATACATGCATATTTAAAAGCTTCCATTGAAGAATCAGTCTTTCTGACTTGTTTTTCTAAAATTGTTTCTATAAATATAACTCACTGTGTAGTGCTTCAACACTATGAGGTAAATCTGCTTCATATGTCTGAGCCGCATTCAATATTTTATCGTCTGAAGTTTCATAGGCAAAATAATATTTTAGGAATGATCATCGCTTCCAAATAAAACGCATATTCGATAAAAAGCTCTTCCGAGTTTTTGGCTATAAGACAACCAGCGATACTCATTTATCCAGTAAAGTTTAAAGAAAAGATTTTTATCTCCTTGAGGAAAAATTAAAGGAAAAATAAAATTTTCATGTGGAACCCACAGATCACGTAGAACATCATAAAGTTCGTCGTCGTAATAAATAGTTTGTCATAATTACACTAAGCTTAATAGTGACGGTTTTGGTTGTATTGTTATAAATAAATAGGTATCGATAAGACACTAAGCTGTAAGTCTTTTTGTCAGTTTAAATGTAAATAATGATTATACTGGTACCTAGGTAGTATTATTCTTATTTACTGTATTTTTCATTTATATAATACTCGTAGTAACATGAAAAAATTGACAGGGGGTACGTGCACCTGTGCCCATACCTTGAATCCGCAACTTTTAATTTGATATCTAAGATATCAAATTAAAAAATAATAAACACTGAATAAATTCAACGAAAATAAGAAATTAAAAACCAAGCTTGATCACTATAAGGAGTCATTATTAAATGTAAATAAAAATAGTAAATAGTAAATATTTTAATAATGTAGGGAATATCTAAAGAACAAAACAAAAACATAATTCATTTAGAAAACGTGGAATTAATTTTAAGTTTCGTGTTCATAGTCGAGGCGAAAAGAACGAGACCTCTCATCAATAGACTGTGTTTCGTCTTGCATTGTATGTTTGTACACATTATACTTGTAATTCGTTACAGGCGTTACAGTAGACTTTTTTGTTGGTATTATCAGAGTGCGATGCCGATTAGATTAGTTCTGATAGTTCATATTTTCATAAGAATTTTAAAATAATCTACAATATAACCACTTATCCTTAAATTACGATATCGATTTGATGGCGGGTGATAGGTGACGATTTTTGTCTAAATTATTTCACAACAAATTAAATAATGATTGTTCCTGAATAGTACATGATTTGGAAACACGATAATATTGCTGTGATGTACAAGTGATCTACATTTTAAGCATAATATAGGTAGGCCAAAGTCGGTTTTGATCTCCAAACTTGTGTTGATAGGAAAAATTTGAAACAGAATTAACAGAAATTTATTTTAAGTATAAACTATATATTATAAACTACATAAACAGAGTAGGTTATGTTTGAAATTTAATATTTGTAAAATGTAAATTGATTTTATATTTGATAAATGTGTCTAGACTCTAAACTATAAGGGCAGTGATATCTACCGTAGCAGTCGTTCTAAAAAACTATGAAAATTCCCGTGACTGCCTTCTAGTCATTTTTATTGCTAGATAGCGCTACCGTATACGATTTTCGTTATTTATTAAAGATAAATGTCTCCAAATGTGTATGACGTGCTGTCTACATTGAAAATAAAATATTACATTATGTTTAAACTATGGTCCTATTTTGTTAACATAAGCATACAACAATTTTGGAAAATGTATAAAGAATTAGCTTATATATGACTATTGTATTCACGAGAAGCTCAATAAATGTTGGAGATTTTTACTGACGTAAAAAAAAAAAATTAAATATGTGTTCATCAATTAGCTTTAAATTGTGTCTTGTGTGCATTTAATATGAAGGTATAAATTTTATTCAATATTATATGCACTACTTGGGGTTAATTCAAGTATTTCAATGTGAACTACTATAATTTATAATTTAAATAAATGCACTGCTATAATATGAACAATCATGTTTGATACTTGATAGTTGATACTTGATTCTTGATTAGGTATATCCATATTCTATACTCTTTACTTCTTCTTGTTGGGTAATTTGATTTTAGATTTTTATGTTTAGTTAGGATTTGTAATTATGGTAACATGTTTTTCTATTTTAAGAGTTAAATTAACAATTGGTATTATTTTAGATAGGTATAATTTACATAAACTATATAATTTAATAATATTATATTTAATGTTCATATTCCGAATGTTTTTTGAATTTTTTTCAACAAAAATAATAGGTTTTAAAAAAATATTCTTTATTTTATATTATCATTAACGCTTTTCTTCAGTATTCATAAATCAATATCCACATTAAATTTACAGTAATGATATGAAAATTATTTACTAATCTATTCAATTTTTATTAGGTATACATAACATGTTTTTTTTAAATATTTAACATTTTCTGCTATATAGCTACCTAAACTTGATATTTCGAAAATCATTGTTATATATAAAAATATATCGTGTAAATTTAGATGCATCAGCTTTATTATAAGAAGTTTATTATGTGCATAAAAATATTTTGGTAATGATTGTTTCATGGCCATTATATTTTTATAAAACTGGTTTCGATTAGTTTGTATTCATAATTAATAATATTTAGCCACTAGTAAGCCTTCAGTCGGCAGTCACTACTCAATACTCTTTGTAGCTTTACATCATCTTACAGGTTACAACAAAGTTCAAATAATATTTTGAATAAAAATGATTTCTATAAAACATCAAAAATTCCTTTCAAAATGTGTTTTATTAATTTTATATCTAGATTGTGTAAAATGCTCAGGTATTCTAAAATTATTGATATGTATCTTAATAATTTAAGTTTATTTTGGAAACATAGTATCCTATAATTAAAATATCTATTTGTTTTAAGGTTGTAACAGTAATAAATTATTGTATACAGAAATTGGATGTAAACCTATAATTGAAAATGATTCAAATTCTTGTCCAGTGGCATACGACTGTGGTAAAGTTTCTCTTTGTCGGAATGAACATTTTTTATAATTTTAATTTAATTTTTGTAGAAAACGTGTTTACGAGATCAAGTGACAAGTGTTATTTTAATGGAAATATCTATGCACCAAGAGCTAATATCTCTAAGAATGACTCAGCATTAAGCTTATGTGTATCCAGTTGCTTCTGCGATCAGAAAACAAACGATAAGTAAATAATAAGTACATTAAAAATCAGTATGTTTAGACGTTTAGTAGAAGTTTGTAATCAAATTATATGGTTCTTAATATTCACTGAAATATAGTAAAGTTATCGTGAAAAGATAAAGATAAAACTCTACCTAATTAATTTGTGTTATCTTCTTAAGTGCATTCTTTTCTAATGCTTACAGACAAATAACAGCTAAATTTGTATGCGAATACTATCAATGTCCGTCTTATTTCACATTAATGCTCGAACAATGTTACTATAAATTTGACAAAAATGTATGCTGCGAGACTGAATCGTACTGCCGTAAGTTCTTAACTACCTATTAAAATCATTATTTCATGGTCAATAGTTTCCACTTCCATTGTCCACGTATAGGTAATACGTACATTCACGTGAATATCAGTCTAGAACCAAATATAAAAAATCAATACCCAATGAATGTAATAGTAGTAACTATGTGACTTAATAATATTAAGCCTCACCACACATTATATTATGTATAATTATTATTATATCATACACAGGGTCGTAGGAGAGGAAATTGGTGTCAGGGGGATAGTGACATTTACGGGATGCTCATGATGGGGTCCTGGATTTTTCAAAATTCCGTAAACACTTACATACCGGGCCCACGTGAAAATACCGGGACAAGTGTGATTAACCCCGGAATCTTCCTCAAGCCTGGCCTGAATATACACATAATGTCACGACGACAGTGGTTTCGTCTCAAAGCCACGTGTTTCCTGGTGCAGTGGTTAATATGGCATATTGGCATCGACAAATTGTCGATAGTTGTATTACAATATTAGATCATTAAATTATAAGTTTACGATGCTATTAAATATGAAAATAGGAAAACAAAATACTTAGCTCGATCACAGTGTATTTTACTATCCGTGTTAAAAATTCGATAATGAGTAAATTCACTTAAATGTTAACTATAATAGTAAGGGTAACCGTTTGCAAGAATCATATTATACCTAAGTTGATTTGGTGTGTATTACGTGTGTGTACAGCCAGATTATAATGATGAGGACAAAGTTCAGTACATGCATCCTCGCTCTTGGATACACGAGTCATTTATTACGATGTTTGTGAGTCGAGCCATACACCAAGGGGAGCGGGATTAAAGCCTAAACTGATTGCACAAAAAATTCTTAAGTCGTAAATGATTGATAAATTGTCATGTTTCATGATGTAATAATAATAAATAATAATCAGTGTAGACAATAACAATTAACAACCTTAATCTAAATGATGTCAATCAATAGATTCTAAAGGTAATTTTTAGACAAAAAGATTGTATTGGGATTGAAAATCAACATAATATCATGAACAATATGCGATAAATTTATGACATTAAATATTTTTTTTAGCTGAAGATAATAATGCGACCATTCATGAGTGTATTTATGATGGTAAAACTTATAAGGATGGACAACAATTTAAAATTCAAAATGATTACTTATGTGTATGTTCACAAGAATTCAATGGTAAATAATGCTTTGTTAAGAAATTTTAAGACAACTTAAAGTGAATCAGAAACTAAGTAGAGCTTATGGACGTATCTATTGATTTTACTATGATAGGTGTTATTTTTAATTTATTTTCATGCTGTCACTTTTTGTTACAGTAAAAATGTAGTTTTCATTTTAACATAAAAAATTAACAACTTACTATGAATCTAACAACTTTCACCAAATATTTTATTAACATGAAAGTGAATCAAGTTAAAATTTTGGTTGGAGTAATCATTAAAAATGTGACTGTACTTTTCTTAATAATCGAGGATTTTTACGCAAAACCAGTTTTCGACCAAATCAATTTTTTTATATGGTTGTAATTCAAAAACTAATCACTGTAAATACTTTAAATTTTCCCCAAAAGTTTATGTTAGTGTTATCTATGTACAGTTTAATTTTTGACTTTTTTGAGTTATTTATAGACTACTGAAATTTTCGAATTTTTTGAAGTATCAGTAAAAAAATGTTGGATGACCAAAAAAACTTGGAAATTTAATACAAGGTTTCTTATGAGTTGTTCTTATTGTAGCTAAAAAAAATTAAAAATCGTAAGTCACAATTTTTTTTTATAAGCGTTTATAGTTCAAATTTTTACGAAATCTGTCGAAAACGCGAAAATTTGCAAGTAATTTTGAAGTTGAAAAATCATAAAAATTTTTGTGTTTATAACTAAGGATTAAAAACACAACACTAAGTTTTCCATAAATTTTCCTTCAATTAGCTATAGAGAAAACTCGATGCATCATTATAGGAAAAATTTTAAGTGCGTTTGAATTTTAAATTTTTACGAAATAGCGTAACGAAAACGATTTATCCTGAAACGATTTTAAATATTTGTTATTATTCAAAAAGTATAAGTCGTAGATACTTGAAAATTCTACCAGTTATTTAGATTGGCATTTTCTTTACATGATTTAATTTTCAAAATATTGTGACTTTTTTGAGATATTTATAGACAACTGAAATTTTCAATTTTTCTGAAAATTTTTTTTTGAAGTGTCGATAAAATTTTTATGGCCCGATCAAAATACTTGAAAATTTAATAAAAAATTTCTCATAAGTTATTCTTATAGTGATTAAAAAATTATAAGAATACATAAGCACAATTTTTTTTATTTTCATTTGAAGTTCAAATATTGACAAAAATTCGTCAAAACCATGAATATTTGCAAATTATTTTGTAGTTCAAAATTCATAAAATTGTTTGCATTTATATCTAAGGTTAAAAAATTCAACACTAAGTTTTCCATAAGTTTTTCTTCAAATAACTATAGAGAAAATTTGAAGCGTCATTATAGGAAAAATGTTTTGAGCGTTTGAGTTTTAAATTTTTATGAAATCGCGTAACGATAACAATTTATCCTCAAACCAGGTATATATGTATATCTATGATAATATAAGGTATTATGAATTATGATTAATAAACAATAATAACTAATTATAACTAATAGCGTTAGAATTGTCCACTTCAATATTTTTAAAACATGCATATGAGTATTCATGCTAAGAAATTAAGGAAACAACTTACCATATGGACATATCGGTTATCTATCAAATAAAAACATATTTAAATGAAATCAAGTAATTTTAACTTATAAAAAAATAGTTGGGAAATATAAATATGATTAATTGTTATACTTAATTTCTTGAATTTGTAAAGGTGTGGTTAATGATAAATTGTGTAGAAGATTTAAATGCGATTATGAACTTCTTTACATGGAAAATATTTTGAATCGAGACGCTCCTCTTTATTACGAAGAAAAGGATGGATGTCCTATCAACTGGTTTCAATGTAAGTTTAAAATATATGAAATTGATAATTGGTTATTAGTTATCAAAAATGATTTGTTAATTATTAAATAATATGTATATTATTATCATATTTTCTAGCTGAATACGAACACGATTTTGGTACTGTCGAAGTATCTGAAACCATTAATTCCAGTAGTTATGTGTGCAAATTTGGGAATCTTAGTGTACCAATAGGACAACAATTAAAGATTGATCGACTTTCAATCGAAAATTCTGAATCAGATACACATAAAACAATATGTACTTGTGATATCCCTCCTTTAATAACTTGCATTACAGGTAGAAAACATGTTGTGTATGATAAATATAGTATGAATATACTATAATATAATATTGTATTATAAATACATAAATAAATATAAATAGAATGAGACGATAATTAAATCTTTATTTATATTAATAAGTTAACTATTTTTTTGAAGTATTCATAAATTATAATTATAATTTACATTAATATATTTATTAAATTGTTTAATGTTATTTGGAAAACTTAATAAAGAAATATAAAATAATCAGTTTGGCTAAAATGAATCTGAAAGTACGTTTTTATGATAAATTGTTTTTAAAAATATTTTCGTTTCATAATATAAACATTATAAACTCAATGATAAAAGTATAATTACTTATATTTTATTGGTATAAAAATAAGACTAACCTTAGAATTTTTAAGTAAGTTTTAAAATATAACAATAACTCTCATACAAATTGAATACAAAATCAAATTATAACACTCATCCAAAGCGAAGCAAAAATATTTTCACTCGGAAAATACATAAATCCGACTTTACTACAAATTAACAATCAAGAAATCAATTGGAACGACAAAGACGATTCAGTAAAATATCTAGGCCTACACTTCAATGAAAAACTAAGCTGGATAATCCACATTAACAAAAAATTAAACCATGATGGATACACTAGGCTGCGAATACTGTACAGAGGGTCCAGGGGGTACCCTATTAAATCGTAGCTATACTATATAAATGAAATGTTCTCTCCTCCTATACACAGTAATTATAAGATTATTACTAACCTACGCATGCTCAGTATGGGCAGCTGTCTCAAAATAAAAAATACAAAATTATAAACCCTCCAAAATAAATTCCTAAGAATAGCCCTAAAGGCCCCTTGGTTTATGAGAAACAAACAACTACAGAACAATACGGGCCTACCACATCTATCAACCTGGATAGCATAACAATTTAAAAATTTCCATGAAGAAATTCACTAAGTTGACGGAGGACTTCACCACAAAATCGGTAGAAGATCCGCCAATCTAAGACTCAAACCTCGGTTACCTCAGAATATCCTACTAGAACCCAATGAAAACACTTCAACCTCAGATTCTGACCTAGACTCATAAGCTAACCAAAATTTAAAAATATTTCATTAAATTTAAATTCTGTTATAAACAATTACATTATCAATTATAATTATAATAACTATATATTGTAAAACATTCTAGAAATACTTAGTGTATTGACACAATTAAATAAATAAAAAAATAAAAAAAATAATTATAACACCGCAACAACTAGTTGCTGTTATATATAGTTATTCATTCTACATCCGATTGTAGATATTACAAAATACTTAGTAAAAATGCAAGTCATTGTTTCAAATAAAGGTATTTATAGCCACGTTTGTAATAATATTTTACAGCATACTACACAGGATGGCGCCACATAATTCATTCATATTAGTTGCTAAAAAAATTTATGAATTAAATATTATTTATTATTTAAAAATATTTATTCGAAAAAATGGCTAAGCATAAAACCTCACTAGGAAAAATACGACATATCGTATGTTAATAAATATACAAATCGTATATCGTAAATATATATAAATCGTATGTAAAATATAAAAATATAAAAAATATGTATATAATTATAATATAATATATATAAAAATCGTACGTTATGAAAGAACTTTCGATTGTTATAATAATTGTTACATTTCTCTAAAAATTGGTATTTTAAAATAATGTTCTTTATAACATTTTTACAATATATACGTAAAATGTCCAAGGACGTGATATAGATAGATCCAATGATATATGATATAATGATTACGTATATCATATATCTGTGATAATTATCATAATTTGTAATCAATTGCAGTTCTTGTCTATAGTTGTTAAACAAGTATAAATGTAAGACATAACATAGTTTTTTATTTTAAACCTAAGATCGTCTAATCCGGCGTAGGGAAAGTGGCGCCTACATCGCATGATGCACTGCAATAGCCACCACAACGATCTGAAAAGGTCGAAGTGGTCTGGTCCTCCAGGTTGGGGGTTTGGCGACGGGCTAACAACCCGTCCCAATAAAAGAACTACTGTTAAGAAACCACATCCAACTAAGCCTCGGATACACGTATTACCTGGAACCCCTTTTGGAAATGGAAAACGGAAATGTAAGGAGATAAAGATTGCGACTTGGAACACGCTGAGCCTGTATCGGCTGTATCGCACTGGAGCTTGTCATAATCTAGTTGATGTACTGAAAAAGTACAATGTCACAATTGCAGCACTTCAAGAGGTGAGGTGGACTGGTACAGGCCAAATAAAAATAAATGATTATACAATTTACTATAAAGGAATAGATGACTCACACCAGTTTGGTGTGGGTTTTGCTGTAAATAAAGATTTCGAGATGTGTGTAAAAGAATTTAACCCAGTATCTGAACGCATATGCACGATAAGGCTGGACACAAAACCACTAAACACATTTATAATTAACATACATGCTCCCACTGAAGGGAAAGAAGACATAGTAAAGGAGGAATTTTATGAAGAAATAACGGAGATTTACGATAGAGCACCAAAAACTATGGTGAGAATTGTTATTGGGGATTTTAATGCCAAAATAGGTAGAGAGACCATCTATAGACCTACAATTGGATTCCACAGCGCTCACGAACAAAGCAATGATAATGGATAGAGAAGTATAGCTTTTGCAACCTCAAGGAACATGACCGTAAGCAGCACTTTCTTTCCACACAAGGATATCCACAAATATACGTGGAAATCACCTGATGGAAACACATTTAACCAAATTGATCACGTGGTCATTGACAAAAGATTCAAATCAAGTATTTCGGATGTAAGAAGCTATCGAGGAGCGGACTGTGACTCAGATCATTTTTTGGTCATTGCGAAATTCAGAATTAAGCTGAAAAAGGTGCAAAAAACAAATAATAGAATACCAAAATACAATATAGAAAAGCTTAGAGAAGAACGAGAAAATCAAAAATACGTCGAATCTCTCACAGAAAAGTTAAGGGCAAATCAGACGGACAAGCTGGAAACAAGTGATAGATGGACTATTATAAGAAATACTATAACCGAAGCCGCAAGTAAAACACTAGGTGAAGCCAGAAAGCAAGCAAAGAAATGGTATAACAATGAGTGCCAAAATGCAGTGCTAAAAAGAAATGAACGCCGTCAAAACTATCTGAGAAATCTTTCAGCAGAATCCAAAGAACTATTTGAGACAGAACGAAAGAGATGCAAACAAGTTATACAGAGGGAAAAAAGGAAGTATATGAACGAGATCATACAAAACGCAGAGCAGGATTACACACAAGGAAGAGTTCGAAATTTCTTTACAGCAATAAAAAGACACCAAAAGTACAACCCAACATTAAAAGCCATAAAAGATAAACATAATAGAATATTATTGGACCCGCAAATGAAAGCATCGAGGTGGCAAGAGTATTTCGAAGAGCTGTTGAATGGAGAGATACCAGCCACACCAATACCAGCATGGGAAGATCAGAGAGCTGAACAAGAAGTTAAGGATATATCATTAGAAGAAACATTAAGAGCCATAAACCAACTGAAAAACTGGAAAGCCCCCGGGTCAGACGGGATACCAGCTGAACTTATAAAGTATGGTGGCTTAGAACTGCATAAAAAGATTTATGAACTATGCAATCGCATATGGAATGAGGAAATACTGCCTGAAGAATGGAACAAGGCTATAGTCATCCCGATACATAAGAAAGGAGACAACATGTGCTGCAACAATTATAGGGGGATATCGCTACTAAATACAGTTTATAAAGTTTTTTCAAAAATTTTACTAGGACGACTAGAACCACTGGCTGAAGAGTGTATAGGAAACTATCAGTGTGGCTTTCGTAAAGGCAAATCCACAATAGACCAGCTCTCAACTATAGAGCAGCTCCTAGAAAAGAAATATGAGTACAGACAAAACATATGGCAAGTATTTGTAGATTTCAAAAAAGCCTATGACAGCATACATCGTGACAGCTTATACAATATAATGTATGAGTTCGGCTTTCCTATGAAACTCATATCACTGACAAAAATGTGTATGAACGGAACAAGATATCAAATTAGAGTGGATTGTACATTGCCCGAAGAATTTGAAGTAATAACAGGGCTCAAGCAGGGTGACGCACTATCACCAATACTTTTCAACATAGCATTAGAAAAAGTAATACGCAGTGTACAAAACAATAAACTCGGAATTAATATTGGCAAAACCACGCTAGATGTACTAGGTTTTGCAGACGATCTGAATTTAGTAGGAGAAAACAAGGAAATGATTGTGCGAAATACCAAAACACTCATACAGGAAGCAAAAAAGATTGGTCTAGAAATAAATGAGGACAAAACAAAAGTAATGGAAACGTTGCCTGAAAAAGATGAGGAAGATCTTATAGTAGATAATTACGTGTTTGAGAAAGCACATAGTTTCAAATACTTAGGTGTAACAATCACTGGTAACAATGACTGGAACACTGAAATAACTAGCCGCTTGCTCAAAGCGGAAAGGACTTTCTTCTCACTAATTAAATTTTTTAAATCGAAACTGCTCTCTAGAGGAACCAAAGTACGACTGTATATGAGCATCGTAAGACCAACGCTAACCTATGGAGGTGAAGTATGGCCGACAACAGTACGAATCGAACAAAAACTCAGAAGTTTTGAGAATAGAGTTTTAAGAACAATATGTGGACCGTTTTTTGATACCGAAATAAACAGGTGGCGTAGAAGAAAAAACAAGGAAATAAGAGAAATCACCAAAGTACCTCCCATAACAAGTTATATAAAGGGACAGAGAATACAATGGTTCGGACACGCAATGAGACGAGAAGAAACAAATGAAGTCAGAGCAGCTATTGAATACAAGCCAGCAGGCAAAAGACCCAGAGGCAGACCAAAGAAACGATGGATGGATGGAGTGCAACAAGATCTAGAGAGGTTAGAAGTAACAGAGTGGGAGGAGAGGATACAGGATCGTGATTATTGGAGAACAGTGACGGTGGCAGCCAAAACTCTTACAGAGTTGTGAAGGCACAGAAGAAGAAGATAAGATCGTCTAAACACTCTGAATCGTTGTAAATTATTATACTAAAATCATTCAACATGGTTGAATTCTTTTTAAATTTTTTTTAAATTTGAATTGTATATAGGACATTAGGACATAAGTACTACACTACTACCTAATATCTAGAATGTAGTCTTATTTATTGGTATTTCGTAGATTCACACACTTCACGAATCCGTACAATTTCAATTTTGGACTACACATTTTGTGTCATGGTTCACAAAAAAATTGGGACTGAGTCAGCCTATAATATAATTGAGTACCTATATATTTTATGATATTATTGTGTTAAATGTATTTATTTATTTATTTATTAACCCTTAGCCTGACAAATATAGTCATTAGATGTTTGTAGGAAGAACAGTTAGTTTTCGAGCACGTTTTGTATGTGTGGCAAGAATTTTGTTGCTACAACTCTCCGTTGTTCACCGTTCACCCATCTAGGAGCTAACAACGCGGACCGGTGCTTACACTCAGAGCGCATACGCAACTGAGTGTAGCCATCACGTCACACAAAGCCACATAAAGTAATTTATTTTATTAGGTATTATAGTCATTATAGTACTACATTAGGTATAAGTCAAATTCATTTTTTCCGAAAAAATTGAATCAGAAAAATGTAATTTTGTGTATAAAATATAATATATTTTTTGAGTGTTAAGTACTCGTGATTAACATTTTTAAATAACAGAAACACGACAAAACATGTTTCTATATTAGATCTATTTTTACTAACTATTTAACTTATTTACTATAATAATACTTTAATTAGGTACGTATTATATTTCATTTATATTGCATAATCACACTAAAATATTTACCTAGTCTTGTGTATGTTCGATATTATATTATTTTAAAATATTAAGATAAATTCGAAATAATTTCTTAATATATATCCCTGCTTAGTTCAAATAAAAATTAACTGATTGGTTTGCGTTTGAACTAACTTTGAATAATTATAATGTCTGCGCTGCGCCTTGAAGAAAATTGCGTAGGCGAGTTAAAAACTTACCATGGCTTTAAATGTTAATCCAAGATTATCTAAGTTATTTAAATTTCCCTGGTTTCTACTTTAATGCGACTTTGAATGCTGACGAACTTAAGTATCGCCTCCCTCTTGGGACTCGCAGCTATAATATATCTGTTTTTGCGTTTACTGCACCACCTCCTTCCATATATTAAAGGGGAAAAGGTTTAAAATCTCATCAGGACTCGCGAGCTCTGTCTTTGGTATCTCAACAACCTGTTTTCTAGAATCTAAATATATGCATATCAATATTATGTATATTGTATAATGTATATACATAGGTATATCGTATATTAATTCTATATCAAAATCGAATTTTCGTTATGAATGCAATGCACGTTTCTGAATTCCTTATCCAAATCGATACGGATTATATATACAAAGTCTATTTGTATTTTAATAAAATTTATTAAGTGTCTTTTAAAAAAAATATTTTTTCTTTAGTACAATAAGTAATTTACCGAATGCTGAAAAGGTGAGCTTTGAATTTTTTACTGTATATATAAGTTTTAACTTATGAGCGTGGGCACTTTAATTAATTATGATTTTATTTCAACAAAAAAATAAATATATATATATATATAAACTTTTATTGCTTATTATCGTGTAAGGACTTACATATTTGTTTTTAGGATATTTTTCACATACATGTACTTTTGTGATTATTATAATATGAAATCAGTACTAACATTTGTACTAATTTAGAAATTTTAACTATTTTATCAATAGTGTTATGTGTAATTTACCCACTAAAAAATTTCAAGTTTATACATTTTCGTTAATTAAACGTGACAAATATTATCAATAAGATAAGCTAATGTTTTAAAATGTAGAATATAACTTCATTAATTAGTGTGGTTAAAAACATAAAATATAAATTCAGTAAATTATAATTTGTAATAAACATACTTAATGTTTTAAAGTTAAAAAAAAAATTAGCAATAAAACGAAAAATCGTTCGAATATCCAATTTCGATAACATTTGAACTTCAAACATAATAAATAATAAATTAATGTAGCTTTACGCTCAATGGCTAAACTACTTTTTCAAATTAAAAAAAAAAATCCATAGAAATCTTATATTGAGTGTGAAAGTTATAAAAAATAATTTTTTTATAAATTTATAATTACTTTATAATTGACATAAATTGCGTTTTGAGAGTAGAAGTTAAATAGCTTTTTCATATTCAAAGTGTCTTAAGATCAAAATATAATTTTTCATCATACAAAAACACCTCACTTATTCGCTCAAAATATATATGTATATTATGTATAATACGTATAGAATATAGTACCTTAATCGTTCCATTTAACCATACTATATAGCTTTAAATTTACAAATATTATTGAGACAAAAATGGTTGAATTTTACTAAAGTAAATAGCCAAAAATTAATAATTTTAAATCACAAATAATGAAATTAACTTTGTTATATTATGTTTAAATAGGGAAACGAGATTTTGAAATAATTAATTCGAATTTAATGTTGTTATAAAAGTTATAATTTATGTATGAAATGTGACGAATAGAAATTTTCAGGCAAGTCAAGTTTTAAAGTATAACCCTTACGAGCTTCAGAACTTTTGCTATAAAGCTATTGTTATTTACTCATAAAATGATTTGCCGTATATAACACGTGTAACTAATATTGGTAAGGGCTATTATACAGTACATAGGGTTAAGAATGTTTATAATACATCATCAAACAAAAATTTAAATAATAATGTTTATATTTTAAGTTTTAATTATAACATTTAAATGTTAAACTCCCCAAATATGTTTTCTTTAATTTTTCTGATAAACTATAATCATAAATTGTGTATATAAATAATTATGCTATTATTAGCATATTATTATTAGTGTTTGAAGTTCAAAATTTTTTAACATTGAATTAAAGAATTATTTTCGATTGGTTAACATATTTTGTATATAGTTGAAATTTTGATAATTTTTAAAATAATGATTTTATTATTTTCCACACATAATATCATTTTCAAAATATTTTGAGATATTTATAGACATTTGAAATATTGGCAAAGGATAATTGTCAAAATGTTTGATACCGGAAGTCGTAATAGCGGTTTTTTGATCACTGGCTTTCAAATTTTCCGTAAAAATCTCATTACAAAGTTTCTTCTCTTCAATGTTGTATAGGTAGGTTTTACTGTAAATTATACTTTGTAACTGAAAGCCAGAAAAGGGTTTGGTTACGTAGATAAAACACTTGGATATACCTAATAGTAAAATAAAAACCATAAGTATTTAAATAAGTGAATATATAATATATTATATCTGTAATATATATATATACTCATGTTCGTTCATTTACAAAACATGGTTAAATAGCAAATACAATCATTAAAACAATTAATCACAGTAGTAATTATGACTTTAAGATCAATAATGAAGTTTTTAATTAAATGTATATTTAAGGACATAAATCCTTAAGCGTATATTTTTTAGGTATTCCACCACTGTTTTCAAAGCTCAAAATACTTAAACATTATAGTAGATTGTGGTAAAAAACGAATTTTAAACAATGTAATTTGCATAATTTTAATTAAAATAAATATTCAAAATATGTATAGATGTAAGAATTTTACTACAAGATAGATTGGATTATTTATCAAAATAATATCTATCATAGTATAATAGTAAGTAGGCACCCATAGAGTCAATTTGAATAATTTCACATTGTTTTTCAATTTATATACAATGCGTAATAGGTATTTTAATTTAACATAATATGTTGATGAATAAAACGATGAAAAAAATAACCAATGAAACCATAACTCCATAAAAATAAAATATGAATTCAAAGATGACTTCAACATAGAAAGAATATAGTACGTAAAAAAAGTAAAGCACATTAAGTTATTACAGTTCGTTAGTAAGTGTATTATGCTTCTTGTAACAGTGTAACACATTGTATTGTTGTGGCATGTGATTTAAGTCATAGGAGTTGGCATAATTACGTATATAGAAGGTATAAATATTGGAACGTTGGTATAATAATAGTTATAAATTGAAACTATTCCTAGAACTATAGATCTTATGCAAATAGAAGGTGCGTGGCGGCAGTTCTCACGGTAAACATGGGTAACGTTGATAGTGTTGTTCCACACTGTCTTCTGACCACACCAGATGAATAGTTAAAACAAAAACAGCATAAATAAGTGATGATTATGATATAATATAATTCATGGACATTTTTCACTATAGTTTCAAACGAAAATAATTAATTACAAAACATAAACACGTATTAATAGTCATACTAGTAACTTGTTTGGTTGTTGATTTCAAAGTTTTCGTTATATCGACGTATTATAAATTTATAAGTTGATCAACCCCGCCAGCCATATTATATGCTCCGTCTATCAGTATGAGGTCTACGACTAGAGTATTGTAACTATCGTAATTATTACAATTAATTACTATATTTTATCATCGCACATTTTATTTATTATGACAGCGAGCTACAACAATTATGTTATTAATGCATTACAGACATTTCTAGGTATACGATTGTAAAATTACACAAACCATGATTTATACAATTTTTGATAGTTAACTGCCCAAAAATGTTAGAGCGTAATTCGATAGTTTGTCGGAAATCGAGTAATTATCTATAAATATTTTCCGCAAGTAAAAAAAAAAGGCCGTCAAGTAGTTTAAGTGTTCAGTAGATGTTTCTAATCATTGTGTTTAGGAACAATTGTAATTGATGTGTTAAATTTGAATTCGACGATAAATTATCTAGAAAAGTCATATAATATTTTCTGAGGTGAAACACGATTTAACCGTAAATATTATATATTTATATTTATATTTGAAAGTCGAGGGGGGCAGTGCAGAAAATAATGATACAGAAATAGAACGAGTGGGGGGGGGGGGGGGGGGGAAGAAAAACTACGCGACGGAAATATATCCGGTCGTCGGTGTCGTCGTTTCCACCAATCGTCGACGAGTTGCGCGCGCCAGCGTTTGGGAGTACAATGTTGGCCGGAGAAAATAAATACGAAAACGAAACGGAATGGAAATATACAATCGTATTCGGCGACGGCAGCGTTGTCGTTGTCGGGTGTCCGGGTGGGTAGCCGGGTGGGTAGCCGGCGACTGTGCGCGGCGGCGGTGGCGGTCGATTCGCATGCAATACGGCAAAGCGCGCGCGCGTCGCAAACATTACATTCGTAATACACCCGACGACGACTCCCTTTTCGGTTTGCGTTTTCCCTTCCGTTTTATTTATCCGGCACGAACAACATTTATCGCGTCCCCGCCGAATGGCTCACGAACGGCCACGGATGTGGCGAGGAGAGGGCGGTGGCAAAGGGTAGGACGCATTCCGTTTGTAGAATACATTTGGAAAACCGCCGCCGCCCACCGAACGACGGTTTTCACCACCGAGTCGAATGTAATAATAATATATATGTGTGTATTTATTTTATATTTTCACTCTTCATAAAAAATACTACAACTGCAATGGTACAATGGTAAGTGCAGACATGCTGATGCAGCTGCATTTCTTTGTATGTAATAGGTAGTAGCTAGGTACCAATTTCAATAAAGTACGGTATCGAGGGGCAAGAGTATTCTGACGATTCCATTTTTCGACTCGTATAATATTGTGCTGTGTAGTGTTGTAGGTCATTTCTCGATTTTCTCAAATTATATAAATACCTTGTGGTAGTTTGAGACCTTACGCGCTACGACATTACCAACAATGGCGATGCTACAACCCGATGAACGTTTCGTCGTTTTTGATCGGATTTTGACTAAATGTCGAGTACATGTTTATTGTATTTTATATTTATATGTTCTAAATTAAGTATTATAATATTATATACTACTAATACTCATTGGTAGTTTCTTGTAATTTAAAAGGAAATATAACGAATGCACGGCGTTTTATATAGGCAATTTAGCTACACTTGTATTAGCTAATCTTTCAGATATCTTACAATATTATTATGATCATTAATTATTATCGTTCATAAAAGAGTATTTTTCTCAAGACAACCGCTGGTTACAGCTATTATTCTAATTCGGAACATTTGAAACTCGTTGAAACCTCTAGAAACCCCTCACTTCTAATATTATGTTAATGGATTATCGAATAAATACAATATTTCCCTAAACACATAAATTGTGATTTAAATAACTACTATAAACAGTACAAACAACCGTGGTCTAAAGCATCTGATACGATTGATTTAAAATTTAACATTGCATTATAAATTAACAAAATACAATGTCGACTGATCATTTTGGATATCAGTATGGATGTATGCTGCATGTCATAAGTATCAATGTATCATAATGTTATGATAAGTGGGCACTGTCGTTAGCGATTAGACAACTTTTACCGTGCACGTTATGATTTATATAGTCCACAATTAAAGTCGATCTTGAAGTATTGTTACTGGACTTACTCTTGTATTTTTTTTTTTATACACAATACCTACGTATTCACTTATTGTATTAATTATTTATACAGATTTTGAATATAATTTTTCTGATTAATAATAAACACAAAGAAAATAGTTATCTGACTTCAAAATACATTTGTTTTATTATTCATATTAGTTATTCCCATCACATTATATAATATGATATGTGATATATTAATATAATATTATGTATATAGTACTATACAGTGTAACTGTGTATGCAGTTAACCATGTATTATATATGTGTATATTTTGTGTATTTTATGCATCTAAATGTTATTAATTTATGCGATTTCAGTCATAGACATTGCGTGATCCCCTATCGCCAACTCCCTGAAATATTATTTGGCTATCTAAATTTTATGTTAATAATGTTAATAGTATATGATATTGCTAATGCTATTAAATATTATTTTGTTTTTAAGATTATTACCATAATGATTGCAAAATTCATGTAATGAATGGGTTGATAGCCTAATATACCTTTTACATTATTTAATTTACATTTATATTTATTACCCTTAAAAATTCCATCGTCTGTGCCGTAGTGCGATGCACAGAAATATATTAATACTATATGTGTCCTCATCTGACGGCGCAGGCACGTAGCCAGGAATTTTTCTATGAGGGGGCCAATATTTGTTGGCCCCTTTATGTTTTTTTACCCCCTACCACTCCTTTCCTTATCACATAATATCTATAAAAATATATACTACATTTTAACAGTATAATGTCTGTATTGGTTGTTAAAGTTTTATATTATATTTATATTAGGTAGGTACATTTTATTATATACATTTTATTATTTATACTAGAATAAGTCTTCGGTTTTTATGGTTCACAGCAAATCTTCTGGTAAATTCATCTAAATCTAATGATTTAGATAAATGTTTTTCTATAGACAATAGTGCCAAATTATTCAACCTACAACAAAAAATAATAAACAAAACTATTATCTCATAGGTATCTAATTTTAATTAAGTAATTGAGATGCTTATAATTTACAAAAACAAAAAATTTCCAGTTTGATTGTTTTTCAATGGGATATTTTTTGAATTTATGAATGAAATATTTTATTTTTATTTTGTTAGATAATTGTATTATACATAATAGCATTTTTAAAGATATGTAATAATACATATTTTGTAGAAGTGTATAATTGTTTGAGTTTACTAGTCATATTATTTTACATATTTAAATACTGCACTAACCTTTCATTTGTCATAAGAGATCTCATATAGTTTTTGAGCCTTCTTAAACAAGAAAATGTTCTCTCACATGCAGCACTTGAAACTGGAATAGTTATGATAATTTGTACAATTTTATGAGTTTCAATAAAAGCCAACTTGTATTTTTCTAACAGCTCCAATAATTTCATCATAGTTTTAATTTCTGTATTATTTTGTAATTCATATCTTTTTATAGTGTTTGGTAATATCTTTAATTCTGACTTTAGTACATCAGTATTGGCCCCATAATGTTCGGCTAAAGGCTGAATGTGCGAAAAACTTAAAAATTTTTCATTACCAGGATGTAAGTATGAGACAGCACTTAAAATATCTTTATTATTGGAAAATCGATTTTTAATTTCCAACAAAATGTAGTCAATTACTGTATAATAAAGATTGACTTTTAAATCTATTTTGGATGTATACAATTCTACTTCTAATGAGTTTTGTTGTGTAAATATAAATTGTTCAAAGTGTTTTGGTATTTTTTTTATTCTTTTTACATTTGTATCTTGTGAAGGTATGGGTATGTTATTTTTACCACATATAGAAATGGTTTCAGCATATATGTTACTAAAAGTTGTATCTGTATCTTTTAACCGCATATCTTGAAGGGTTGATTCTAAAGATGATATTAAAATCAATGCATTAGCTAGTTCAGCACTTACATTTTGTAAATAATCGCTTATTCCTTTAAACATATGTAGGATATAACAGAACATTACTAAATTTAAAATCAATTTGATAAAATGTACCTGAATTGTGTATAATATTATCGTACATACCTTTCTCAGTTTTTAAGTTTTTTGGATTATTAAAATAACTTATTATACTTCTCTTCATTGTAATACTACTACAACTACTTGTGACTTGGCCTCTGCCTGATTATGAATAATGAATCAATACAAATCGATACACTGTGTATATTATATTGATGAGGTATGTTTATTTGTTATTGACGTTATTGTAGACTGTAGTAAATGGTGATCACTATCACAATGTTACTGGAATAGTGGAATATAAACTATTGTACCTAGTCGTGTTGTCTGTGGTCGACGGTCGTGTTTATCAAATGCACGTTCGAGACCCGTATTTGGAATTTCTAGTTTTCAATCTATTCTTAGACGTGTAATTCACTCTAATCTTATGATTATCACTCTTATCTCAAATTGTCGAGTGACGAATTTTACGGACTAACGCATATACGCCATGTCGCCATATACTAAGAATTAAGATACTTTAGTCCGTGGCGAGTATAATAACGACTAATAAAATAAAATCTTGGAATTTAATTTATGTACCTACCTAATACGATTGTTTGATTCGGCCATTCGGAATAATCAAATGCCATTATATTTGAAAATAAAATTGAGGGGGCCAGTTCGGGGCCACTGACTTTTCTTAGGGGGCCAGGCCCCCTAAGGCCCCCCCCTTGGTGACGTGCCTGTGACGGCGGTAATTAAGCACTAATCGTCGTAATTACATTTTCTCGCGAAAACGATCTAATTAAGACTACGCAGAGTTAGTACTACGCAATCGCATTCGTTGTTAGGCCTTTTTAGTTTTCCAGGAATTTATTTATATTGGTAATATCCCATATTTAAGCTACCAAACCGGTTTTTCAGTCTACATTTCAGTTGAAACTTATCACAATTCGTTCTATCATTGTTTCATTTATCTGTATCAGGTTATTATAATATATAATTATAGGTAAAATAAACATACGTTAAGTAATTTTATGAAAAATTAATTCAGCACTCATGAAATTCAAAACTTCTATAAAAATTTTGCATTTATTAAAAAATAAATTATAATTTACAGCCCAGGAAGCATATTTTAATATTCATTAAAATAATAACCATATTTTATCAATGTAAAAAAAAATTAATAATCTAAGTATTTAATTAGCATAATTAGGTATAAGGTAGGTAAAGCTTGTTTGCACATGTAATATTAAATGCATGTTAAATGATTACATATTTATGCGATAAAAATACAAATTTTGAGTGGGTATTGAAGTACTAACGTTTTTATAAAATCCAAAAAGAAAAAATTTAAATACGCTATGACAAAATAATCGATTTTCATTGTTATACGTTAATCATTAGATACACAATACTAACACCATTTAATAAGTATACTTTTCGATATTGCAATTTTATAGTATTATATTTATATTATTTGTGTAACGGAATAGTTATATTCATTGAGAGTGATATGAGTGGTAACGTGGGTAAGTTGTAAAAAAATGGTGGTTTGATACTTTGATCCTCCCCAAAATTAGTCCACTATTTAGACCTGTTTACTTTTTATAGCTATCCGTTAGAGGATGTTTCACTATACTAGATAATAGGCTGATGCATTAATTAATTTTTAATGATTTTATAAGTAAAAACTCACTGACCCTTTATGTCAGAAAACGTGTAAGATATTTATATTAAAACCTAGCACATAGTTTTTTGTTTACTATTTTTTCTACTGAAAATATAGAATGATGCAGTGCTTGATAAATAATAATGTAGTAACTGCTTAATATTTTTCCATAATTTATATCAAAAACACCATATGTAAAATAGTTTTATTTGTTTAAAAAATTATGTTTTAATTTTTTTGGTGTAAACGGACGGTTCAATTCACTCATCACTTATATACATTGCATCGCATTTGACTTTTGCCGGAGTGAAGTGAAGGGGGGGCGTCGCCATTTTGAGAACGTCCCCCAGTGTTAGGTAGAAAGAGGGGCACACACTTTTGTCGGATACGAACTTAAGGGATGAGTGGAGGGTACGACGAGAGGGGGGACGGGTGAGAGAAAGAGAGAGAGTTATTGATCGGTACGCCACACCCTTGAAACCCCCCCCTGAAAAGTAAACCCAAACGCGGTAAGGGGAAGGTTGTGTGAGGAATGGGTAGGGTGCGAGGGGACTGACTGGTGGGATAGGGGGTATCCCGCACGCTCAGTTCCTGGAAAACTTTAATGTCATTCCTACTGCGAAGCGGTCTGGGTCTCCCTGCTAACTTCTCTCGCTCATACCCTACCCCTTTTATCCACCCAGCCACCCACTTCTCTTTTATGTATGTATTATATCTTTCTGCTACTCTGGTCTCGGGAAATATCGAGCGGGTCCCGCGCCGTGTCAAGAGGTTTCGGATTTTCATTGTATGCACAATTTAAGCGTACGAACATCGAAAAGAGAAAACGAATAATTTTTAACTTAGTTTTGTACATAAAAAATAAATAAAAAGTTATAAATAACCAATCTCAAATATATTAATAATATGCATCAATACATCATTGATTGTAGCAATCATAGTACGTTGTATGAAAAATATATAGTATTTCATACGAACATGAGTTATATGAACTACATAATAATAATAATAATAACATATTATTTTGAATTTTTAATATTTTGTATCAGTACCCGCAGTATTTTTAATCGAAGTTATTAGCATATAATACAATAATATGGTTTAATAATAATAGTATGTGTACGTGTGTTATATTTTAATAGAACTTGGATTACATATTTACATATGTATACAGGGTGTAACAGAAAGACCTGACCAAAAAAAAAAAAAAAAAATTATGCTAATTGAACATATGACAAACATTGTTAATATTCTATGATAAGTAAATAATTTAATAAATATACTCATGTCAGTAAATTCTCAAAAATAATATTTTTTAAAAAGTTATACGTTCCAAAAAACTTTAACCAAAAAAATATTATATATTAAAAAAATTCTAAAAATAAACTGCTTGAACTTAATAAATCTTTTTACCATCAATATTGTTCTTAAAATCATATTCACAAATTGGCTATTTTGAATTTATACAAATTTTTTTTTTATTTAATTTTAATTTTTTAATTTTTGGTACTTAAAAATAAACATAAAAAATGTATTACACATGCAGCGCTAGGGTTACTTAATGAACAATAAATAAATAATATTCATTTGAATAAAAGTTATTCCAAATGTCAGTTTTATCTGTTAAACCTTGTGTACATATATATAAACATATAATTTGTATGTAATTTCGTCTAAATTTGAATATACAATTTCTATAAAAAATAAGTGGGTATTGATCAATTTTATTGGCATTTATAGAAGACATAAAAATCCGAAAAAAATTCATATTCCAAATGCCTATAAATAACTCAAAACTAGGTAGTTAAAATATTTTGAAAATAGTATCATATAAAGAAAATGATAAAATAAACATTTGATGAACATTTCAAGTACCTACAATTATAATTTTTTGAATAACAACAACAATTTATGACAAACTTTAAAATTCAAACGTTCATAAAAAATCATAATAGATTTACGCTCATTTTTTATTTATTTTCCACTAACGACATATTACGATAAATCTTGTGTACAACATTTTCAAATTTTTTGACAGAAGAAACATTTTTATGAATATTAATTTAAAAAATAAAACTAATTTTAGGTGATTGGACATGAACATTTCTTATGCCTATACATTCTATGACATAGCTGGTGTAGTAGATATTTAATCCTTCATTGTTATCCAATATGAATTTCAAAGTCCTCTTCACGAAACGAGAACCGATTTTATTAACTATTTATTTTACTGTTCTTTAACACATATTATACATGACTAGTAAATGAAAGTCCCCGTTTTTATTATTGAATATACATTTTTATTTTTATTTTAAGTTATAATAAGCTACTATAAGTTATGATTTTGTTCAGTTTTTATATTATATATATTATATTTAACTATCTATGTTTCATTTAGTTTCAGGCTCATACATTTATAAAAAAAAATATATATTAAAATATTTTTATAGTAATATCTAACATTATTGAGCTCGGGTACAGTTTTATTTTGACATTCTTTCTTAAAATATTTACTAGAACATCTATCTTGCTAGACAACGTCTAATCTGTATAAAAACAACTATTATAATAAATATAATGTTTTGTCAATTTCACTGCTTGAGGTAAAATCAAATAGTTTGTTGTCTAATGCAAAAACATTATTCCATATAATTTTGATATACCTAATGATATTTTGTTGTTTTTATTTTTTTTATGGTGGTATTTCAATTATTATTATTAACTTGATATTTGACTGAAATTTAAACAACTATCTGTATCAAAATATTGCTTAAAAAAGAATTATATATATACATTTTTGAGCATCCTATTCCATTTAAAACCATGGAGTATACCTAAGAGCTTGGAATTTGCGTATAGAGGACGCATTCGTAAATATACCCGATATTTTTTTTTCTTATTTTATAATCAAAATTAATGAAAGATAACTAATTTCAACTTCAAGATATAGCATAAATGATTAGATATTATTGTATTTATATAATGTTATATTATACGTGTATGATTATATAAATCAATAATTAAAAAAATAACCTAAGAATAGTCTTTAATTCCACTAACTAAACAATCAAAAGAAAAAAAATGTATAACAAATCTCTAATAATCAAACCAGACTATTTCTCAGAGATAAATACGTACAAAAATATTACAACTTATAAGTAATATTAGAAAGAAGCAGAAGTAAACTGGTGGAACAAAGATAATTAAATAAAATTGTTTTCAACATTTTTAAGAAGTACAGCTGGCATATTTTTGGAGAGTTTAAAGAACAAATATAATAATTAATAATTATATATGGTGTAATAACTAATATGAAACCAAAATTTGTTGTCGAGTCCTAACCAATTGGTTACTGTACAATAATGGAACCTAAACTAAAAAATAGGTGATTAAGAGAAACATAATATACTATAATGAGTTTTTTACAAGAATATACGAATCAGGATTATATTCGCACAAATATTTTAAAAGGCTTAAATAACAATTATGCAATTTCATTATATCAGAAATTAAAGTAACTTGGAAGAATTAGAGAAAAAAAATAATAATTAATTGATGCAATATCGATTTAATAACTGAGGGTCAGAATAAAAAAAAATCTCCCACGCACAAAAAAAAATATATATGAGATAAAGGTAAAAATAATCGATGAATTAAAAAAATAGTTAACAGATAGAGAATATTATAAGAACTAAATAGATCAAAAGGTAGGTTAAATAAATAACTATTACTGGAAAAAAAATAAATAAATCTCAATAAATGTAATTTTTGATGTTGACAATAATATAAACGGCGTAATAATAATTACAAATTATATAGCGAAGATAGAGTAAAAAGTTATGAAAAAAAAAATTAATCCTCGAAAATAAAAACGTGAATACCTATAGGTACCAGAATAGAAGAAAAATGTAGATAATTACAGAAGTAAAGAATCAAGTAAAATATAACTTCTGATTATATTTAAAAAAAAAACCAGTTAATTAATATAGTACTATATGAATATTGAAGTTTGATAAATAAAAAACTGCATTTCAACAAAAAAAAGTTGGTAAGTGGATGTCGCTCTGCAGTGCAGTAAGTACATGTGGGTTACTGTAATGGATGGTATTAAATTTGAATTCAATGGTGTAATATCATTGTATATGAAAAACGATTCTGAGTGGAGACGGTTTATCAGTCTAGGATATTTTAATTTTTTTATTGATCTTAAGCTCGGCGACTTAAGCCATTAGCTGTTGTAGGGGTTTTGAACTGTGGTAGAGATAAGATTTTGTTACGGTTGTTACGATTATGTCGGTAGGTAGCAAACACGTGTATGTGTGGCAAGGTTTTTTTAACAAAGTACTATGTACCCGGGTTGGTCACCCATCAGGAAGCTAGTGGCTGTGGCCGTTACTTACTCCCAGTCGCATTCTGCGATTGGTAGCAGCCAACGCGCCACGCCAAGCCACAGTCTAGGATATTATATGTTATACTATATTAATTATATTGTTATAATTTAAAAAAAAAAAAAAAAAACGTCGTCCGCAATTATTTAATATTATAAAATCATGAAATCTTATGTTTTTTCTCCTTTGACTGCTCTTATTTCGAGTACCGTTTCGAAAATCTAAAAATGACCTCTAAAGTAGGTATTAGCTAAAGAACCTTTCAGAAAAACTTGATACTTTTGAGCAAGTTTAGAGGGAGAAAAAGTGTTTACAGAATAAAAAAGAAAAAGAAGAAGAAATAAACATCATTGTAAAACCAATACATACCTCGCTCCGCTCAGAATCTAAAATGTAGTTGAATAATATATATTTATACTGTCAAAATAAGTAATAGTGCTCTATACGACCTATGTTCCGTTTATCACTGCATAAGTTTTTTACTATGATTTTAGATTTTATTTTTATATTATGGTTCTATAAATAATTCCTGTTAAAAAATAATCTAGTTTTTGATGATAAACTGAATTATTAAATTACAATTTCATTTTTGGGGTACGTAATTTTCTTAAAAAAAGAATAAATAGCAAAAATGATACTTAAATATTTACGTTAGAAACGTACAAACATAAAAAGGTACTACTTAATACTATTATATTTTGGATATTCATCGCGTGATGCATACAATTAAACTATAATAGTATGATTAAATAACGAAGTACAAACAAAATGTTCGTGAAAAATGTGCTATATTGGATATTCATCTATTCATCTTTTAATTAGTGACACAAACAATGGCCGTTTAAATAATTAATTAATACAAAAATGTATTTTTAATATCAGGTTTAGTTATTATTTTTTTTATAATTACACATTATTGCATTGTGTTTGCGTGACATTTTTAAATAGGCACTTATTGTTTTCATTAAAACATTGTGCTATGTTTAACAAACTTGGCGAAACAAAAATTTGAATTGTCCAGCTGCCATAGTAATATATTGTAGTGGTAAAAATTATGAATATTTTTCGTAATGCCATAAAGATTATTATCAAATAATAAATATGATAGTGGTAAGTGTGTATATATAAATATATTGTGTAAGAGTGGAACATGTCGTGATAATGACGAGTTTTTCCATGTTACTGAAAAAACAACATACATCATATTTTATTATAATTTTAAAATGGGTGTTTTTCTATAAATAGTTTATACATACCACCCATAAACTTTAATATAAGTAAAACTATTTTGGTTATAATATAATAGGAATATAATAGGTGGTGTGTATTTGATGTAGTTTATATACCTTGTGTAGGTACACATAGCATGTCTCAGGATATAAACAGTTCATGTTATTTTTTATAAACCTTATATTTATGTCGTAGCAAAAAAATCCTTTTAAATATAAATTAAACATTGGAATAAATATTTGATTGTGATCATCATATTATGTATTGTAAATATACTATTTACATTATCCGACAGTAAACATAAATCGATTTTCCAATAATTATAGCAAATAAATTGAAAATTGTACAACCGTGTTTACAATGTTTTTTAAATAGGTTCTATTAAGTCAATGATATTATACTAAGGAAATATTGAACAGTTGAAATAATTAACTTGATTAAGTTTATCTTCTGTATTGCTAACAGGTACAATTAATAAAATAAAATAATATCAGTTTTCAGTTATTTTATGGTAATTGTCATTGTTATTTATCACTAGTATTGAAAAAAAAAATAGATAAATGTAAAATATAATATTTTAGTTTTTACATATTATTTTCCTTGTAAATAACTAAAAAAGTATAATATATTACACCTCTGTAAGTTTAAATTTTTTAAACATAATAAATTAATGTGGGTTACGATGAAGAAATATAAAATTAAAAAAAATATTAACTAGTATTAAATATAAATTTTGTTTTATAAAATTTTTTATTTAATGTTTAAAACGAATATGACATTAAACGTATACGAGTATAACATTGCTAATACAAGTATAGAAAATCTTAACAAAATTTACCGAATCATTGTTTATTATTGTACGCATTAACATTTGTTCATGATTTGTGTATTTTTTCATAATTATATTTCTGTGTATAAAAATTATATCACAGATTTAATATTAAAAAGTTTTTTTTTTAATCAAATTTATAGTGTAAAAAATTTGAAACTGCATTTTGGTTTTATTATAAGTAACATAATATAAAACAAGATTTTTCCAATGGGTAAAAATGTATTATATTATACAAATTTACTTTAAAAAAATATGACTACTATTCCAATTAAATGAGGTAAATATTTTGAAAAACCTATAGTAAAAATAGATATAATATCAAAGTGCAATAAAACTACATACTACCAACAATAAAAATTCTGATACAATGAGGTTTCAACGTTTAGTACCAGGCGTTTTTCGTAGGCAATTTAAATACGTGAATTGCGGCTGCAGGTTGACCACAATGTTATTATTACGCGGTGACGACGTCGCCCAATATTATTGCTATTCAATACAATAGTCATATCATTAACATACACAATATACAAAATATGTTAGTTGATTTTGTGGGGATGTTTTTTTTAAAAAATTACACTGTTCAAGTGTTTGTGTCATGCATATTGTGCTGTATAATGTATATACACAGGTTGGATCAAAATATTTCGATGCGAAACCCAACCATGCAGCATACGCTACACAAATCTTAAACAAACTTACGAAAAGAAAAAAGAAGACTCGGCTGGTGAAGCGGGAAAATCTATTTAACGTTTTGTTGTGAAGAGTGGAGAGGGTCGGAGTGTGTTTCAAAGACTGTTTTTAGGGCACAGTTCTCGGGATGCTCTGCCGCCAATCGGGTTCGTGGAAAACGTCACGGTAGATTGTCGTTTAGCCTAGACGTCATCTAAAGTTTTGGCTCATGGTCGTTTGGGTGAGAAGGAGGTGTGAGATGGACGGAGGGAAGAAGAAAATATAACGTGTGATATATACAATATCTTATAATATTTTATTATATATATATATTGTGTGTGCGTGTGTGTGTATATGCATACACGTATAATATAAATGAGGGTGTGATCAGGGTGGTGGAGGGACTTTTTTGGGAGTGAGAAAGGGGGGGGGGTTGAAGAGAGAATGCGGTAAACGTGGATGAAGAATAAAACAGAACATCTCCGTAACGTAAGTGTGTGTGTGTGCAAGTGCCGAGTGGTGATGCAGGGGGGCCGCGAGCACAGAGAGAGATTGCGAAAAAGAGAGGAACAACTCTGCCACCCGCGTTTGCTACATCGATTTGTTTTGTGCGTGCCCAGCAACGTAGTTTTCTCTCGTTGTGTGCCTCGGCCTCGGTTTCAGCGTAGGGCGTTGGGTGTGGCCTTAGCCGCCGCTGCCGTTGCCACCGAGGTGGTGTACAAGTCGTAGCGACACACAAAAGCATGAAATACCATTAAAATACGCGTACACATACACACGCACACACACATACGCATCGCATAGGTACGCAAAGAAAATGGAATATACAAAGAATGCGAGTAGCCAAAGGATGAGTGAAGGGAACGGGGGGGGGTGGGGCATTAGAGGGAGAAAAATTTTACCCGATCGATAAGTGGTCTCACGGTTACCGATTATAGACACACATTCACACATTACCCAGATTATACGTATTGAACATTTAAAGATATGGAATAGACGACTTTTTTATGAGTTTAAATTAATATTAAGACCGTAATAGGTATGTTTGATATTCCATGAAATTTATTTTGCTGAAAACTAATAATAGTTATAA
This sequence comes from Diuraphis noxia, assembly GCF_037042655.1. Taxonomy (NCBI): domain Eukaryota; kingdom Metazoa; phylum Arthropoda; class Insecta; order Hemiptera; family Aphididae; genus Diuraphis; species Diuraphis noxia. The sequence goes on from NW_028301713.1 coordinate 76,543,341, forward strand.
ATTATATTTATAATATATATTTTGACTATTACGCACAGCAGTCTATAATTAAGAATAATTAAGTTGAAATATTATGGTATTTTACAAAAATTTAAACAATATAGGTACAGTTTCTACGGTTATTTGTAATTCTTATAAATATAAATGTTCCTTTAAACTCTGAGCGTTGCTTTTTTTATGTAAGTTTTACTTATATTTCAAACTGAATTTGCTTCTTATCGAATATCATATAATTTTTATACTCAAACGTGATATTTATTAACATTTCATAATTTTAATTTTAATTAATTCTGACTTTTTAAACAAACAAGTTATAGTTCGCTTTCGTCAAAATATAAACCACAAAATAAAACTTTTTTGAATTATATATAATATGCTTTCTATAAGTTTTTTTGTCTGAAATTCAAATTTCACTCCAACCCAACTCTTTTATAGTTTAATTAGTTTTTAATAAAATTATCGTACTTCTGTGATATTTTTGAAAAACTTAATGTATTAAATGTATCTCTACAATGTAATGAGACACACATTTGGCAGTTAACTGACAAAGTTACTTCTTTTAAAAGGAAATTAGTCTTGTGGAAGAATAAAATAGATGAAGGTGCTTTAAAATGACAGTTTCCCTATCCCACATTTCATATATTCCTCCATGAAAATAGTCTAAACTTAATACAATCTGTGAAATTATTATTCGTGGAAAACTTATTACAACTTATTGTTCATTTCTAACATTTTTTTCTCGAAGATGATCAACTACAAAATTGGATTAAAAATTCTTTTACTACTGATCTACCATCAGAATTAACAATTTCTGAACAAGAACAACTGATAGACTTATCCTCAGATTCAGTATCAAAATTCAAATTTTCATCATCATCTTTTAATGAATTTTGGATAGCTATAAAAAAGCCGTTTCCGATAGTAGCCTCTAAGACATTCAGGACTTTAATTTCATCTGCTCCTTCATATACTTATGTGCAACACTAAAATAGGTTTTTCGGCCTTAGTGATTATTAAAACTAAATATAAAGGAAGACTGAATACTGAAAAATAAATAAGAATTTCAAAATTTACGCCATGATTTGATACTATTTAGCAACAAAAACAAGCCTAGAAATCCCATTAAGTATTAAAATTATTATAATTGTATTAATTTTTAAAATGTAAAAAATAAATCTCAAAAAAAAAAAAGTTTCCTATTATAAATAATTAAATATTTATCACTAAGCAAAGTTATATTAAAATGACTAAATAATGTAAATTTGATTATTTTAAATTTTCTTATGGGAGCTGTATACTTTATTCCAAAATCAAAAAGAGCCATGGACTCAAAAAGTTTGACAACCTCTAGTCTAATATATTAATAATTAAGTATGACTAAAATACATCAACTTCTTAAATTATCCTATCCAAAATTTTGATTTATTTTATGAACACTATAAGTCTATAACACTATAATAGATTATGTAAATATAATAATTATAAACATAGAATTTATATTTGACTTTCCCAAAAATGTTCAATAGGTACATTTCTAATAAAAACGTAGTCAATTATATTAATTACTTTTTATAATTATATTTAACATAGCTGTGATTTGTTCATTTAGAAAAATGGTTTGTGACTAATATTTTTTATAATAAAGAATAAAAATATATTCTTGATTTTTTTTTTTAATGGTTTATTTTTATTTATTATAGTAAACTAAAATAATTTATGAACTATGACTTGTATATTTAAAAACATCAAATCTAGAGCTAATAGTGTAGTAAAATAATTTAAAAAACCATTATTACATGTCAAATTGTATTATAAAGTATCTGTTACATTACTTATTTATTATTATTTTTTTAATATCGAGTTTTTATATAAAACCAATACTTTTACAGGATTATTGATTTTTGAACAATAAAAATGTTAGATTTAATAATTTATATATTATAATATAATAGATACCGTCTATATTAAGTAAATTTATTATACATTACAAATAAAATGAATTAAATAAATATAAATTTTTTATTGGAATAATTAGAATTTTAAACATTGAACAATTTAATTAGAATTACTATCAGAATACTTTTAATGAAATTTATGAATTTTTGTTATCAGTATTTTATTAATCTTTGTATACTTTTATGAACTCATAATGTGTGTTTAGTATAACATCGTTGTTGGATTTGGAAAATAATTACCTAAGATTAAACTTAACACATACTTTATTTTACAGTTAACTTATTGTATGAAAACTATTGTCGTCAAAAAAATATCTATTAAATAAGTACTGAACATATCTTAAGTTTTAGTAATTTCCTCTAAAAATATATAGAACGATTGATTTCGTTTATAGTTATACATTACAGTAATATTTTTAATTAAAGCTTATTTCATAGTAAGTTGTGACTGCAGGATGATAATTTCCTTAAACTACTAATTTACATCGTAAATATGTACTTATTTTCATTACGGTGAGACAGGTTATTATTTTCAAATTATAAATATTATCATTTTAAATTATTAATTTAGTTTGACTTATTGACGCCCTTCACAACTAAGGTAGATAACTTAAAATACGTTATTGTAGGTTTAATAGTATAATATTATTAATTGCACCAAGTGAGCTATTTAAAACTTATTGACCCTGAAATATTTGATATTAAATATTAAGTTTCAAAAATTTGAATTACAGTATTAGCTAATTCTATGTATTTATTTTAGAGATGTTTAAAGCATATAGCATTTTAATTGTGACAAATAAGTTTATTATTTGATTGATATTTTTTGAAGATATTATATTCATCATTAATTATATTATTATTATTATTATTATTATTATTTTTTATTTATTGATACGGCTTCAACATTAAAGTCATTAGCCGGGAACAAAACATGTTTACAAGTTATTTACAGTCATCTTAATATTTAAATAAAGGAAATACAAGAATATTACAAGTATATGGTGATAATGATATAAGTAACAATAATATATAATTATTTAGATTCTATTATATAGATTGGTTATTTTAAGGAATGTTATTTATTATTATTTTATTTATATTATTTTTGGTAATTAAGGTTACTGTCAGTTTTTGGTTATTCCTGATTGACAAATGGCAATTTACATACAATTTTATGAAACAAAGTCATCTTAATATTATTCGTAAGCTATACTCGATAAATATTAAGAAAAAATATAGTAGTAATAAAATATACCTATTTAGTAATAAATATTATGCTTAGTTATGGCCAGGTAAATTATCATTCTAATTTATTATTGAATTGATCAACAACATCAGTATAATATTAGCATGCAGGTAGATTGAAGACAAAAGGATGAGCATTCTTAAAGAGTGGATAATATGCCAAGAAGCAAGAGTATACTGCTACTAGTCTTTTCATTCACAATACTTAGAAGTATGTTAATTATGATTCAATGAGTATTTATTTATTTACCTACTTAAATATTAAACGAGTTCGGACCCAATGACATGCATTGCCACATCGGTTAATTGAAATACACTCTTATACAATAAAATAATTTAAACATTGTGGCTTGGTGATGCGCGGTCTTACGCTCAATCTACGGAAACGCACTGAGTGTACGTACTGGCCGTAGTTACTAGCTCCCGGATGGGTGACCACCCGGGATTTTTAGCAACATATCCTTGCCACACATAACACAAACACGTGTTACAACCCTACCCATTTAAAAAACCTACAAACTAAATACACAAAAATAACCCCTACCGTACCACCCCACACCCAATGGCCTATGTATAGCTAATGGCCATAGTCGCCTGGCTTTAGACCAATAAAAAAATAAAAATAAACAAAACAGAAATCAGGAAACATTAAACGTTAAGATTTGTAAAAATATGACTGTTGAATGAAATTAATGAAAATGAATCGAATAGATCAATATTATAAATATTTACAATATAAGTAGGTACATAATATTTGTAACAATAGTATTTTAGTAGTATAATATCACAGAATAAGACAATTTTTAATCTGAGATTTTTTTGAAATAGATTCATTTAGGTACGTAGTACGAGTGGAGGATGATTGAATATTATTGATATCCTTGAGTTTAGAATTCGACGATTTTTTTATTGGTTCTACAACTGTGAATGTGTAATTTTATTTATGTTTTTTTTATTATAAGGTAGAACAAATTCTTATTTTACATTTTTTTAAATGATTGTGAAAAACTAACAATGAAAATTGTGAATATTTACTTAACACTATATTTTGACATTTAAATTTCATAAATACAATAAAACATTTGTATTTCTTGTATCTCTTGTACCTCTGTACAGTAGTTATGTAAGTAATAATTTTTCTAAATGTTCAACATGTCACATTCAAGGGTTTTGTTTTAATTTATAACGATAAAACATTCAATAAACAATTATTAAAACTCATTATTACATTTTTCTATTAAAAAGAAACAACTTAATCGAATATTACTAAAACTGTCATTCATCATGATATTCTGTTTTTTTGTTTTTGTTGGCATAACCATTTTGGATATCTATCAATCAAAAAAACGTGTTATTTTTTACATGGCCATCGTCCGTTGCGCGTCAGTGTAAATTTTTTTTAATTCAATTTTATCCTATACAGAAAGAGAGAGAGATGGGGTTGCAATATTTGCTGATGTCATTTAGGGGTAATTATTATTATTGGCTAATGCTTGGGAAAGGGTAGCAAGTTCATTCAAATTCTCCACTCGGTCGGTTGTTCGTTCACTACTCGCCGCCTCTGTGCCACACTTCCAAAGCGGTGCTTGCTCACTACGAATCAATCCAGGATTGTCGGCAGCGGACGAGTAATTAATCATAAAACGTTGTCGGATATTATATACAGTCATGTCAACCACCGGATTGTTCGGTTTTTAAGGCATGGCAACTGGAGGGTTTATGGTATTGAGAAGTGAGGGTGGGTGGTAGCAGGGTACTGCAGGCGTACAGCTAACTTTTACTAAAGAAGGTATTTCCCTTCAAGTTCGAGCAAACTATCCCCCTCCTTTCCCATCTCCCACGAAAAGTTTGATTAAATATTGAAATATAAAAACAATTTCCTACACAAGTGACATAGTAGCTAGCGCATAATATCTGCAATATATCCATATATTTTTTAAATCTCAATAACGATTTATTTTTATTTTTAGTATCTAAGAAACGCCTGCCCGAAACCTCGCTGAGAATTCTAACGATGCAAGGAATTAAAATATAATTGTTACACATTTATTGATTTATCTTCATTACGAATTCTGAGTTGTCTTCTTAGGCAAAAGCATCAATATAATAATATTATATTTGTTACCTACTTAGTATTGTCACTTCTATCACGATTTATTAATCTCTTATTACCTATACATAATGTTTATATACGGTTATTATGGTCGTCTGGTCGTGTGCATATAATTGGTTAGATAATTCTGATTTGATTGTAATAACTGCTTGTGTGTACACATTTTTGGTATTGTATCAAATTACTTATTTTTTATTTTTAGAGATCTTTCGGTAACTGTAAAAAACAATAAATTCTTATGAATACCATTGTCAATAATTCAAACAAACTATGTAATTATGTATTGTTTATTTGCCGCATACTTCTTGGTGAATTTATAGAGCTTTCACTGGTTTATAGCTAAACTGCAGAGTCATCATAATATTATTATAAGGTCTTGGTTTGTGCATGTTTAGGCACAGATATAATCTTATCTATTATTTCATGTACACTTGTAAACAATGAAGATACATCATTATTTTTTTTTACATTTTGTTCATTAGCTGGTACCTATCTAAATTACTGTAATAAGACAATACATAGCTTAATCGATTTTTAAAATATTAACTTGTAGCTATCTCATGAGTTGTTTATAATATTAAGACGATTCTAATTTGTTGTTTTAATTATAATATATATATATATATATATATATATATATATATATATATGTATATATATACATCTTGCAATATAAAGGTATGTGTAGGATCAGCTGTTAGCATATTACGTGTAAAACAAAAATATACATTATGATAATAGGAATATGTATACATCTGGTAGTCGTTTTTATTTTTTATCTAATTGTTAAAATGCTATTGGACTTGGTAAATATTATTTTAATTTTTTTATCGATTAATCTTATTTATGTTGCAATTACAGCTATACATTTAAATATGTTGGTAACTACAGAAATACAATATAATATGTATGTGAATGAAGTTTAATTAAAATATACGAGTTGGCGTTGTAGATACAAAATCAATTAAAAGGAAACACATGCGGTATGTTATAATATTTTAGTACTTTGCCGAAGTATTTTGTAAATATATGATATTTTATCCATCAACAAATATTATGGTTCAACACATTTTATTATGAATGACACCTTAATAGTGATGTTATACAAATTTTTTTTTATATGTCTATGATTGGATTTCTTGATAAACGAAACGCGGTACGATGTCAAATCAGTACCTCTATGATGATCATCGGAGTCATGACATAAATGATAACAATAATAATAGGCTTCAGAAATCCCGCAACAACCACTCCACCCGGTTTATACATTGTTCGTGCCCGCAAAATTAATTAATCTCGTCCTTTGCTTGGTTATTGTTGTCACATTGTTTTAACCGGTATTCTCACGTCGGCCACATTTTAATAACGCAAACAACCCACATCTTCCATAGCCGCCCAACTCTGAACCCTCAATCATGTCCTTGTCGGTGGAGACGGAACGGCATATCCTCTTTAAATCTTTAAAAGAACAAAAATTAACGTTATACAGACGACAAAATATGACAAGAAAGGAAATTAAATTTGTAGTTTTATCATACGTGTGAAAAATTTTATATTAATCGTGAAATGTTATCATAATATTTGTCATACACACAATGTGATATTAGAGCCCAGTGAAAACTGTACATATGGCTTAACTAAAAAATATTTTTTGACGGTTACAGACCCTTTTGTGTAATAATAATTTTAAATATAATACAACACTCTTATCTGGGTGAAAAATTAATGATATGAAGAATAGAGAAAACCTGTTTACTTGTCTGTGGAAATACAAATAGATGTATAATTCAGTCATAAATATTATGAGTATTAACAGATTGTCAAAATTTGAATAGAAAAAAATGATTTCATTCAATAATAAACATAAATGCTGTTAATCAACTTCAATAAAGAATTCAATTTTATAAGAATTTTAATTTACGCTTTTGTAATTTATTTATAAGTATTGGTTAATATTAATATATACACGAATAAACGATAAATATTATACAAAACTTTAATTCTAATAAAGATAACATTAAAAACATACTGTGTAGTGTATATTATTATTTTTTTTTTATAGGAAATTGTACATGTAGGTATTATGATTAAATTATATTTATATTTTATCAGTCTATTGTTAACCAGTTTATATACAAACAAAATATTGTGCATATTTTAAAAACTAAGTCTTAGAATGGCTATGTTTTAAACGTATTTTTTTTTTTTAATTTAAGTTTTTTTTTGCATTTGCAAAGTATAAAATCTTGTTCATCCACAAATCAGTGTGCATGTGAAATCTTATATGCTACGCATAGGTAGGATCATCTAATTATTTCAATGCCCGTAATACTGCCATAATATCTCACGATGTTCAATATTTTTTATGTATATAGAATATAACATGTTTGAACTTTAAAAACCCAACAAGTAATTGAGGTTTTTCATATTCAGTTTAAAATTTTATTAATTTTTTTATTACATATAAATTATAATATATGACATTCAAGCAGAAAGAATAAAATTTGAAAAAATAAATCGCAGTAAATTTAAGTTTGAAAATGCATGAGTAGCGCCCTTTTAATAGTTATGTATGTTAGTAGGTAATTAGTTACAGTTTACGATAAAGTAATTTTGATCTACGCACTACGTAGTTAAAAACAGTTTGGTAGTTTAGAAACTGATAACTTTAATGTATTAACTGTCACCAAAAATTGGTAACATGTTTCATCAATCATTATTAATTACAATTAATTTATGAAGTCATGCTATAACATTTTTAGTGGTAGGTAACAGATAAATTGGTAAGACATTTGCGGTAAATTTTTTTACCTGTACAATTTTATTTTATTAATCTTACCACACTCACATCTCTAGTATACAATATATTTTGTAAAGTTGGTGATTTTGCACGTTAAATTATTATGAAAATGTAATTATTTCTAACTATACGACATAATACCTATTTATTGTATTTATTAAACCAGCCATTTACACAATAATGAAAACCAGACTTTAAAGACAAGTCGTTGTATTTTATACTCTAATTAGACAAGTAGATATGTAGATATAGATAAGCTCCCTGCTTACTCATTATCTCTAAGTATCAACTTACATTTGTATTAATAATTGAAATTCTAATATTCCCATACCTATTTTGATGTTGATAAATTATATAAAACCAATAATAGGTTATCAAATAATTATTGAATGCCATTTACTAAATGTTAATTCTGTTAAATAGTTACTTTAATGTTTATTAAAATACATAATGTGTATTTTCAGTTTTATGAATTATTTGTTTTTATAATTATTCAATAAGTGAAAGTCGTTTATTTTTCTTACCAACTACCAATAATTAACATATTTTTAGTTGAATTTAATTATATAGGTATATAATTAATATACGGTATGTTTTATACAGTTTATACAGTACAACAAATCCTTTTAATTTTATTTTTGGACATATAATTTTAACATTGTGCAAGTTATAAATCATAATTACCAATAATTATACTTAATATATTATAAGCATAAGCATCTACTTAAAAAAAGTGCACTTAGGTATTTATGAAAAAATAATTATTTAGTAATGACTTAGTTTTTTTTTTATAGATATTACCAACTTTATTAATTAAATAGTAATGCATTTTGATGGCAATATTGTAGGTATTACGTTGTTTAAAAACAAATATATATTAAAAGTTATTTTAATTAGATATTAAAATAAATAAAAAAGATATATAAATTTGATTGATAAAAACGATTTCAAAAATGTTGAACCACAAAATTTGAAATAAATACATACCTATCTCGTGAGAATGTGGTTACGCATACAACTGGAGCCGAGTATAGTAGTCAATTACTACAATCCAATAGCACTTAATATTTTTAAGCTGCATATAATATTCTGTAGTGTTATCAATTCAACCAATAACCTACAGTGGTAACTCAGTCATTGAAACATTGGCCGTTGATACTGATTTATTACGATATATTGAAATTACCTATTTTACGTTTAATGTAAAATGGACTGCACTAACACGTTCACATAATATATGGTACATCAGAGCATAACGTGTGTGGTAAACGATAACCAGTGCATCATTTGTTTTATTATTATTATGTAGAATGTTATGAATGTATCCTAATAATTTTGGTATAGGTGTGTGGCGTTAAATATAATAACAAATGACGTGCTATTAGATACTCACACAGGTACGGGTCGACGGCAGTGGTGAAGGTGTTTTCCTCGTGTCATTTACAACTCACTACACACAACATACGTTACATATACTATTATTATAATTATTATGATTTGGTCGATTTTAGAGGGTAGCTGGCAACAAAACATTACTCGTCGGACATGCGATCGGGAGGAGTCGTTGACAGGAACATACACGCGCGCGGGCGTTAAAAAAACAAGAGTTATTGGCATAAGGCTGTTCTGATAATAATAATAATATTACGTGTTACGCTCGCGAAGTGTTGGTGTTTTTTCTTCTTTTGCAGCTTATTCGTGTAAAATCACAATCTTTCAACGGGAGTTTTCTCTCTGCAGTGAACCGCAAAGAAAACAAAATATTGTACGCACACAAACACATAATACTCGAGTTTCGTGTATAATATAATATTATATATTATAGTATGTGTGTAATGAATATGTGTTATACTGGAAGTATATATCTGTGTGTGCGTGTGTGGTGCAAAGAAAAAAAATATAACACATAGGTACTGTACACACGAGTATGGTGTTAGTGGTGGTGTACATATACCCCTCCTTATAGTAGCAGCACATAATGTGCACGTAGACGTTCGGAAAATGTGAAAAATGAAGTAGCGGTTAATGCGTTACACGCGGGAACCCTACGGGGCTTTGATTATGTTCTCAAAACGATTGGGTTTCGTTTACAGAAAATTGCTCGCCTTACGCCGCCGCCGCATATGAATTATGTGCCCGGAACTGCCCCCATTTACTTTTTTACGCTGCTCCCATATATTATTTATTATTATTGTTGCTGTTATTATTATTATTACTATTATTTTTTCGATCAATTGGATGGCATTTACCCTTTTCCGCCACCACCCGACACTAGTAATTTAAGGGTAAAACGATAAATTAATATATATATTTTTTTTTTCATCCACTAATTCTATATGGTTTACCTAGAAACGTAGCATACGGTAGGTGGTGGTATGTGTAATGTGTATAGCTAAACATGGCTGTAACCGATAAATGCTAAATGTTTCAAAACGAACAAAAAACAAAAATTAGAAAAATAAAAAACTAAAATGTTTATCAGTAAAAGATCTTCTGAAATGAAAAATTGCAATCGAATATTATGTCGATTTAATCCGGGGTGAGTGAGTAACATCGCATTTTTATTTTTTTCACTATGATACATTTATTATATCTTATACCCACCACCATAAATCGCTGACGATTTAAATGGTGCTGAGAAACAATGGTCGAGTTGATATTACGCAATGATTACGTATACACGTAAAAAAATATGTATAAAAAACGGACCCAAAGAGAAGACGAAGCCGTCTTCACGACACCCTTGGGACGGGCGCAAACGGTTCCAAATATAAGAGTAGCTATTACACTCCTACAAAGAGGAAAAATGGTTTTACTTCCCTCTGTTCTAGAAATATTACCACTGATACGCCGAGGATGATGAAAAACAAGCGATCTAAACACGAAAACCTCCATAAAACACACCGAATTTAAGCCCGTAATCATTCTCTCCGCACAACTCCATGTACAGGCGGCTGATGGTCCGATCAATTGTGTTCATTATTATTATCATGACACTAAACATTTTAGCTGTTTTCATAGCACATCGTTCAAATAATTATGTTTAAAAATTGAGATAGATCTCAGGTAGGTAATATTATCCGTAACATTTCGATAGACACTTAAGTAGTTCATTCGATTTTCAAAAATCTAATTCTAAATCATATCGTGTTTCGATAGTCACGGTCGTTGGTTACACCAACTGTATATTTATGTGCATTTCATTTAATATCAGTTTATATTATATTAATATTTAAATTAGATATATGTTTTATTTCAACTGTAATATTAAACGTAGGTGTTTTACGTCAAGTCATCCATGAATCACCCGTTAATAATTGAGTTCGATATTTCGATTAATAGGTTATAATAATATAATATAGTATAGGTACATATAGTGTAACATATTATATTATTATTATATGTGGGCGTCAATAGCAGTTTATATTGCAAAATGACACAAGATATTTATTAAAATTTATAATATACATAATTACCAAAATTGTAGGTACATGACAGACATTTATTTATGAAATTTAAAAATACTGGTTTAATAATATAAATTACAAATTAAAATTTTAAAATTCCTACATTTATGCATATATATATATATATTTAAAGTGTTTATTTTTTGAATACTTGTTTATGAAGTCAAAAAGATGGTTATATAATATGTTAAGATAACTTATAAAATAGTTTACCAACAGAATCCTCAGAATGTAATAACTATTGTCATGTATTTCTTGAACTGTGATAATAAATGGATGATAAGTGTATCAATTATTTGAATTATTATTTATTGAGTTAACCGTATCTACTGGGTTAATAGATTTTATAACTTTCAACAATATATAATAAATATTATTCTGCTGTCATGTAAATAGATCCGTGAGATTATCTAATAATATCGATTTATTCAATATTAACTATACGTATACTTTAATATATTATTTAATTATGTTGTACGTTTTTATTCTTTAATTTAATTTTATTTCAGTTTATCCATTAGTCTGTATTTTATATAATTTTTAGTTTATTTTTATTTGAAATTTATACCTTTTATTTTTAAAACATTTTTTGAAGTATTAGCATGTTTCATTATACTTATATATATATATATAAATTAGTAAAATAGATATAATATAAATATCGTAATACCTACTAAACGTGTATAATTATATTATTAAATTTAGCTCACGTATATTTGCATACGTATTCTTTAATTCCAATTTCTGGTAATACAATACAGCGTACTACTCAGTAGCATACAGATTGTTTAAAAACAAATCAATATTAGGTTTTAAGGTATTAGGTATAACATTTTTTTTTTTATAGATATTATATTATTTATTTTGTTTTATTTTTTATTGCGTTTACTTGAAATTAGTAAGTAAGATTAAAACTGTCAGATAATGGAAGTTCCTAAAGCTCTTTAGGATGTTTAATATTTTTTATAAATTACAATTAATGATTAACCGTACTACTACGAATTAAAAAATAAATCTTTTCAACTTCATTCTTGTTTTAATGAATTATCTTATGTGGGTACTGATAAATAATTGTAAATAATTATTTTTTCACCAAACGATTAATTTGTTTTTGAATAAATATTTTACTGGTTAAATCACACATTTTAATTGATAAAACATATCTATAATAAAATATAGTAATCTTATTCGAATACAAAAAAAAAATTGAAGGTGTGATGAATATTTTGATTCTAAATCAGTAATGATATTAAACTAAAGAACGAGTATGACTTTCAAAATAAAATTATTTAATATTGTGTAATAGCATAATGTATGAGATTACAATAACAATAAAGCATGCGACATCTATTATGCGTGTTGCACATATTATAGACACGACGTGATGTTAAATGTTCATATTATTATGATTTTGTATAAAATATTATGTACCATGACCGGTATTGTTTTTCTTCGTAGGATCATCTCGGTACGAACATAAATCACATTTCGGAAATTGCTTCGACGGTTTGTCGTCGTCTTTTTAATTATTATTTTATTTTTTCAAATCAAAACCGTTCAGGATGTTAAAAAATATATTTCCCCTCTCACCCCGATACTTATTTAGTAATAATAATATAGGTGCCTGGCAATCCGGTCGGCCGGGCTAGTCTGTCATGCAGTCCCCCAATCAAAACCGATGAATAATTTCGGCGCGTCGATGAACAAGTTAATTAACAGGTCCGAGGCTTTTGATCGTCCGTGCAGCACTGGTGTCCAGCTGTGTTTGCCAACAAATCGGCTCATGGATATTCATCGGAGACGTGTCCGCAGAGAATCGAATACCGTATACGTTTGTGCATTTTGAACTGCTGCTCAGAGGGGCGAGAAGACAAAATTAACTACTATTGCTATGTATAGGTGTATATAATATATAATCACAATATATAAAATGACTGATCAAAGCGAAATCATCAGCTTCAGACTGCAGTGGATACTCACCATATAGATTATGTATTATGCCAAATATATATTATATAATACAAATTAATATATAGTATTCACGCGTAGCTAATACAATATATTTAAGTATTTTCTATTATTCTCTACAGTATTTTATTTATTGTAATAATTGTAATTATTGTGATGATTGTTTTTTTTTTAAATTTTTTTATTGAACATATTTGACATCAGCATCAAAGGCCATTAGTCACACTTATAGTATACGCGATTTTTTTTAGATTCTGAGCGGAGCGAGTAATGTATTGGTTTTACAATGATGTTTATTTATTTTTATTTTTCTATCAAGTGTTTTCTAGCATCTTTTCTGAATCATAATGTTCTTTAGCTGGTACTTTAAACAGGTAATTTTTCAATTTTCAAAACGGTACTCGAAATAAAAGTAGTTAAAAGAGAAAAAAGTACTATTTCACGATTTTATAATATTAAATAATTACGGACAACGTTTTCTACCAGAAATATTGCTTTAAACGAAAAATGACAAGAGATCATTCTTGTTGTATTTTGGGTTTTGTTCCTGGCGATTAAAAGTTCGGTAAATTTTAGCTATTTTTGAGTTATTTATAGACATTTTAATTTTGCGAGTTTTTTTTTTGTAATTCGGTTAAAAACATTCGTTAAAACTTGAAATTTGGGTTGTTTACGTCTTATATTAGCTTTTGATAGACATGGTAAATTTTCAAAACATTTGATCGACTTTTTTCTTTTTAAATCTAAGATTTGAAAATTTTTAATAATCTATAATAAATTATCCTAGAGTCTAGACAGATAAACCGTCTTCACTCAAAATCGTTTTTCGTATACAATGATACAATATCATTGGATTCAAATTTAATTCGATTCATTACAGTAACCTACTTGTAACCTACTGTACAGCAAAGCGATATTCACTTTCCCGCTTTTTTTTACATAATATGTTTGTGTGTTTTGGTTCTTAAAAAATATTCGATACCATCAGATATTATAAACACATAAATATATAGAATATGATAGTTAATAATATATACAATGTGTCATGCTACGATTTACCCGTTGCGATATCTCACGAAATAATGGAGATATTAAAATTTTGGTTTTGTTGTACGACTTACAGGGATAAGAACTACAATTATTTCATTTTTAATTAATTTTAATGTTCTGGTAAAAAATACATTTTTTATTTTATTATTTCAAAAAAAATTAAAGTTAGCCATTTTGTAGAGTTTATTTTTTTTATATATTGACGTTTCAACATTTTATTTTCATTAATTTCCTGATTTTTAAAATGTTTTCTAGTTTTGATGAAATAAAATATAATAATAACTAGGTACGCTGAAATCGTTAGGCCGGCCTTACGAGCACGCACGTGGCGCACAGTTTCGCAATTTTGATAACATTACGAAGTGTAATAATTCGTTAGTTTTCTAGAAACTAAAAAAAAAATTTTAAATGAGGAATATAACGAATACAAAATTTTGAGACGTCAATATTTTCGGAAAAATAAACTGTACAAAATGGCTATAGTGAATTTTTTTAGAAATAATTAAATAAAAAAAATATATTTTTAAACTTTTTTACCAAAACATTATGTGAAATAATTGTAGTTCTAATTTCTGTGAGTCTTATTACAAAACCAGAATTTTGATATCTCAATTATTTCGGGAGATATCGCAATGGGTTAGCCTTGCGGGAAACCAGTAAATTTTTAGTAATAATATTATTTTTAGAATTTAGTTCTCATATCATTTCTATAGCGTAAGGTGAAATATTTTGTTTGCTGAAAATTAAAATGAATAGGTTTATTTTTCATTACACTAAAAGCTTTAATTTGATTGAAAATGTTTATTTTTATAGGTTAAATGTTCAGTAATTCTGTTTTTGGAATGTCAATAAAATATAACGTTTAACGTTTTCACAAACAATCAATATAATGGAGTTGTGATTGGTGACGCCTATTTTAGAATCAAACATAAATATGTATATAATATGTACTGGTATATGTAATTTTACACACACCGCGTTCAAAGGTATTGTGTGTAATTTTTATGTTATTATTATTTTTTTTTTTTTTTTGACAGATCGAAGTGGAAAACGTTAATTTTTTTGGCAATAGGGGAAACCGTGACGTCATCGCGAGAGTTTTAATTAATTACAGCAAGCGTGTAAAGGGTGAAAAGCCGCATTTTTTTACTCTTTGGACCCACAAATACTCTGTATATATTTCGAAAACCATTGTTTAATCCATTGTGTTATTAATAATCATATGTGTTTTTATGAAAAACCTTTTGTTTACACTGGCTACACGAATTCGCCTGATGGGACGATAGATGCGCGCGTGGGATAGTGGAAATCATTTGAATGTAACACACGCTCGCGTGAAATGGTATCCCGCAGGATTTGCAAATGAACTGGGAATATGCGATCCCTCGTATCAACGACGTTCGTTTAAATAAACGGATACAGAGGTTATTCTTTTTTTACACCCCGGAGGCGAGAGAGGATTTTTTATTTTTATTTTTTATAAATATCAGCACTTTTCTCTGTGTCTTGTATGGTAATTTGTTTGGCGGTATATGGGTGTCCCCGCAGACCCTTTTTAAACCACACTATATCACCCACAGACCGCAGTAGTAAATATTTGTGGGGAATACAATATTTCATTCTAGCTCAAAATATCAGTCGCAAATCACGTTTAAATCAAACAATTTTCCATTTTATTTCATTTTTAAAATATATTATAAAGAATGTTATATATCGACTTATGTAATCATTATAAAGGGTCTTTCACTTATAGGTAAATACTTACTTAAAAACATTTAATTGTAATTTTGGCAATAAATTATGACACTTTATATTTGTATAAAGACAAAAACTTTAGTAATGATCTCCACTTAATTAAATTAGGTGTTATGCTTTGACTTATAAAATAAATGAAATATAACTCCGTTCCCAGCTGCTTTCATCTCATAAAATCGTAATTTGTATAATGTTGTAAACAAAGTAAACCGTAGATAGAGTATACTATATACATGATGTAATATAATACTGTATCATAATGTGTATACTTATTAGCAGTGACATTTTTGTTCAAAACTAAAATTCGTGGGTATAATAAAAAAATCATGTACAATATTAATTGAATTAATTTCCAATTTAACTGGTTTTTTATGATATCTAAACACTCTCTCCCAGACGGCCTGCTTGAAGTCTCACTGAACGCTAGTTACATATTACCTTTTAATTTTCTACCAATGCTGCAGAGATACTATTTAAAATAATATAATATCATTTGTCTGGTAAGTTACCGTATGACGTATTATACTACATAATAGTATAGTTATAATCATAGGTAGGTACTTCTACCACTAATATTATTATTGAATAAGTACCTCTACCTACCTACCAACCTACAGAGATTGATTCATAAGGGCATAGGTCGGACATTCTCATCCAGTATTGTAGTATTTGGTTGTGGTGATACGTTAATTTGTCGGGTGGGATGACGGATCGCCAATTAGCCGAGAACTGGCACAGAATCAAAGGCTTTCGCCAATGTATATATAGTGAGTATATTAAGACCCGATTATAATTCCCGGTTTTCGCAAAGTCCATTAGAAGACCGTGCGGGGTCGTGGCGACGGTCGGGCAACAGTACCTTCACCTATATATATATATATATATATATATATATATATATATATATATATATATATTTGCGTACGCATCTTATATAATAATATAGCAAACATCTTTTGTGTTGATTAATCGCCTCGCCGTCGCCACGTAAGGCCACGTGTATCCGGCCTGGTATGGTTGGGTGGGGGGAGAAACGGCTACTTCCGATTTTCCGCGGCGTCCCCGAGGATCTCTCTGCAGTGCATATAATACAATATACATACCTATAGGTATTAGGTATACACTTGCGTCTTCGTCAATTAACACGTTACTCCGTGTATATAATATTATATAGGTGCTTCTGAGTATATATATTATATAAATATACTGCTGTATATACACAATGCTGCAAGCGGACTCGCGTCCCTTTTATTATTCGTGAATAGTTTAATAACAAACTTCACGGGACGGATGAACGGTATATCCATTTGGAATCCGGCGGTGGGTCTCGGAGTACCTATATATACACAATATAATATAGGTAAAGTTAATCACTTCGGCCGACGTTCACTTTGGTGGCTTCTGTACCGATTATGATGCTATACATATATTTACGCTTATCTAAGTTTCCGTCAGTGACCGCGAATCGTAAACTTAAACTCTTAACATTCAGGAGGGGTTTAAACCTTATATAATATTATATATTGAATACAACTGTTAACAACCAAATAGTGATAATATATAAATTATTAACATCAATATAGTCTTACGATGTTGCGTTGCATTCATTGCGCATCATTTGCGTGGTAGGTATATAGAATAACAGTTATTATCAATGCTTTAGGATATGATTTTTAAAATTATTTTAATACATCGTTTAAAAACAATTATTATATGGTTAGGTTAGAACACAAAATTAATATACGGGTTAAATAAATACATTTATTTGTATCAAATCAAATAACTATTAAGTTCAATATTAAGACTAATATCGATTATGAAATTATGTGTTTAACTACTTGACTATATCTTATACTTTATAGATAACAAGCACGATAAAAAAAGAATTAGATAAATCGGTACAGCCGTTCAAGCGTGATGATTATATGTGGTAATAATTATCGATTCATTTTTATATATAAGATTAACAGATACCTATTCATAATATTATTATCATGTACATATGTTAATTATCCTATGAGGGAATAATTATTGAACTCTGTGGTACAACATCATGCGTCGTTGAATCGAAATCGAAAAATGAAAATCTACATATAACATTTTTTTGTGTATATACCTATAAATATACTCTTTTTCATTTTTTCTCGAGTTTTCACAGTCGATTGAATTAAGTATACCTATAACCGAACCTATAGTCTTTTCGCTCTGCAAAGTCGTTACCTATAAATAAATACAGTCAAGTATCGATGAGACTCAAATCTCAAGGGGAATAAAAATGAATTCCACTTACATATTTTCAAGTTATCTACCTCAAACACAACTAAAAAAACTAAAAACTTCAATTGGTTAGAAAAAATTCAAGTTATCGATACTCGACTTGTATATATATACATATATTATATATATAATATATGTAGAAAGAACGAAACGTTTTGTATCGCAAAAACCACGAGAGAAGAATAGGATGACAAAAAATACAGAAACAAAAGAGACTAGGACACACGACCGTGAAGTCCTGGTGCAGGACGAAGACGATGCAGATCGTGCAACCCCCACCACCACCGCCACCACCATCAGGATGCATTTTTTTTTTTTGCAACACAGTAATATTGTATACCTATGCATATGCGGTATAATGTATAATATATATGTATAAACAAGTCGGACACACGGCGCCGCCAGCACATACAATGACCTCGAGATAAACATCGGACCTACTGATAGGTGGCGATAAGAGGAGGGTAAACGAGGACTTTTGTGATCACGACCGCCAAAAAGTCATAATTGCTACCGTTCACACCGCCACAACAATATAATAATATGTAGGCAATAGTGCAGGTAATAATAATAACATTATATCTTAGTGGTACACTCTCTCATGCGCCGTCGTCGTCGTCTCGTCGCCAGTTCACGTTTGTTCGTTGTTCGTCCAATATGATTTTTTTCCTCCTCTCCTTTTCGTCGTCACGATTGGCGAGTTCGTTTCTTTAATTAAGCAATCAAACACGCGGCGGCGGTTGTCGTCGCTGTCGCCGTCGTGCGTTGAGTATATAATAATAATAACAATAATAATAATACACCGTAGATACCTGTGATTATAATAATATTGTAAGTGCGCTTATTGTGTGTGTCGTATGATAACGCGTGTTTTATTATTGAGAAAAAAAAAATCAACAACAAAAGGCGCAAATCACGCGCGCGCGCATCGTGGCAATGCAAAAAGTATTATAATGCGTTGTGCGTATAGTAGTAAAGTATAGGTAGTAGTTGTGAACGTCGTCGTCGTCATCGCCAATAGTACCTTAGGGTTTTTTTGTTTCCTCTTTTGTATTAAATTATTTTTTTTATTTTCTTACAAAAAAATAATCGAAGAGCACAAAACGTCGTCGTGGTATTCACAGCCTACGCAATGCACACGATGTATTGTCCTATATATAAATATACACCTCCGCAATGTTGAGCGCCGCCACCGCGTCGTTACAACTCTGCAGTGTAATTACGCATCGACTCGGATAATATTATAATTATTCGCGTGTATATATATATATATATATATATAGTATATACAATATACATATATAAATAGATCATTATGAATACTTATATATTATGTATAATGCGTGTACCTGTCAACATACACACATACACATAAAAATGATTATATTTACGACGGCGTAATAAATGATTATTTTTTAATCTACGTACGACATTTCGCGTGTTCCGGATTTCCGACGTAATCGCATTAGTGACGTTTGAGTTTCAAAGCTCACCTACTATATTACATTACGTATCGTAATAATAATATTTTATATGTTTTATAATATTATATCGATTGTATCCGCAAACGGCACACTGCTATCTTACATTCCTAGGACCTAGGCATGCTGTAGCATGCGACGATTTCACTGGTGAACGATTTAAATTAATCGACCGTCAAATTACGTATAGACGCACATTGAAACATGTACCTGTTCATTTGTGCATTTTACATTGTTTACGATCAAGTCGTTTTTATACCACGGTATATGGTACACCAGGTATCCAGGGACATCTTTGACTTTCGATGGTGGTCGAGGGGCGATCGCCACATACCCTTTTTAAGAATTACCTTCTTTCTGTTTATATTAATAATACATTATTGATTATTGTGTATTGAAATGATGAATGCGTATAAAATGTCAGGATTTACTTATTACTTATTAGTTATTACTAATTACTATTGCTAATGATAAGTTAATTGATTCATTTTAATCAATTTGAATCACATTATTTTTTAGTTGCCTTAATAATATTTTTAAAACGATTTGTCAAGACTGAATTTAAACGTAGGTATAGTTGACCACTTGTCCTTCTTAAACCCTTAAAAATATGTATGTTAGATGCCTTGGTAGAAAATGTTATTGCGTAAAGGTAAAATTAATTGAACAGGTTCTATAATTATAACAATATGTTCCTACTAGTCGACATTTGTTTTTGATCTAACCTTATTTGAGCAATCTTTTTAAAAATATTCCACTACAGATTTGTACCGCAGTCTGCAGTCATCTTTAAACTTTAACCGTTTAAACATTTTGTTATATAAATTGTACAACATAAGTAGTTTTATCTTATACACAATGAGGTAATATAAAATATATGTTTAGAAAAAGAGTATTACATTTTATACATAACAAGGGGAAGCCGGGGTGAGTTGTACAATTCAAGTTTGCGACCCGAAGGCGTAATTAGATTATTTTATATTATATAAGTCAATAATTATTTATTAATTATAGGATTGCTTTTAATTTTAATAAAATTTTAATTTTTGATAGGCAATATAAAATATTATTCTCCAAGATGAATTCGGTTTAACACAACATAAATACTCAATTATGGTTTGTTTAGTATTATTCATAACTTATAATTAAATTTTAAAATAATATTATACATAAGTTTGTATTTTAAATGTTTTAAATGTGTTAAAAATAAACCATTGCAAATTGTGGTTTAATGTTATTATGAAAAAAATTGACGAGTGTAAATTATATTTTGGGTTTTTGCCGAGTAACCGACACGTCGTTTATCGAAAGCCTCACTATTCCGTATATATGTGGTTGACTGGTATATATAGGGAAGAAGTGAATGAAAAAATCAATTTCCTTTAAGTGCGTTTATAAAGCGTTTTACAAATTCAACCGATACGTTAAAATAAAAATCCTCGTCCAGACCTTAAAAAATAAAAAAAAACTGTATCGCATAAAAAATACGAAATAAAATAGGGACGTCGTGAAATTGACAAAGACATATTATACTGGGACAGCGTTTTTTTTTAAATATATATATAAAAAAAAAAAAAAACGTTGACCGCGCGAAAGTCCTAAACCTTCCGTAATGCCGTGGGTATTTTATACCATATATATTTTTTTTCATGATACACTAAAGCAATACGTTTTATTACATTTTAAACTGTTTTTATGCGGGACGTAACGGCCGTGAATGATTTGTCTCCCCGGGGGGTTTAGAGGGAAAAAATTCACCCCGGACGTGTCAATTCCACGCGAAATCACTTCAAAGATGTCGAAGCGGTTAGGAAAACAAAATATATGTTGGATTTTAAAATCGCCCTTCCCTCGTATACTTTTAAGTTGCAGAATAAATGAAAACGATGCCCTTTTCACATCTTAAAAGAACACTATTATCGTATTGTTTGCATAATTATAATACTAATTGTCATCATAAATGAATAAAAAAGCTGACGTAAAGTTGTATATATGCTTTGATCTACCGGAAGACTTAGTTAAATATGACAACGCGTTACTGCATTGTATAATTTAGTTATAATAGTTAGTGAAATAGAAAAAGTAATTGTGGTAACATGATATTGCTATATTATTTTAATATTTAATATATTAATTTTTTTTTATTTCTGTAAGGACATTAAATTATTATTTTATATTATAAAAAAAAGTGCATTGCACTGATACATACTAAATATTAATTATAAGTTTAATAAAAATATTTTTAAAATATAATATTATTTAATATGCATAGAACATTATAAAATCTGATTTAAAAATAATCAATTTTAATATGTTTATTACCTCGAATATTATCAATATAATATGTAATATTCTTAAACTATTTTATTTAGAATAATTACACTGAATTTAAAATCATCACTTAAATAAAACAATAATATATAGCTAATAGTGCTTTTTAAATGATTAAAATTAAAATTAAAAATTAAAATTTGTTACTAAAGGTAGTTAGAATTTTTGAAATTTAAAAAATATCTTTAATTAATGATAATTCCTCAACAATGTGAATAAGCTTCAATATACATTTAAAATTCTATAATATTTATGTGTATAATATTGAAGAAAGTTTGTTGTTTAAAATACTAAATTTTTACTATAAGTTTCGTCAAAGTTTGGTATTTATTTGTTTACTTAATAATAAACTTTGTGGAATAACTAAATTGTTAAGTGTTTTCGAATAAAAATAAACAATTCTCAGTGTAATAAGTAAAGAAAAGACATTACCTACTAAACTAAAATTAAAGTTTATTTGCTTTTAAAAATTTGAAATACATCAAAGTATTTAATGTGGAGTGAAAATAATTTAATACAGGTTTTCAAAGCAAACCTTAAGTAGTTAAAAATATAAATTGTCATTAAAAAAAATAAAATTAATGTCACAATATTAAAAAAAACACTTAAATAATGTTTTACAAAACATCCACAACAATAAATTAGAAAATACATTATTATTATGGTATATACTTTTATCTCTAAATTAATTTAAATATGTAAATAAATAGTAAACAGATGTTTTATTGTAAAACGCACTTATTTTTTGTAGGTATATATTATATTTCTCACCAACAATGATAATAATATACAAGTAAGTATTACAGTACATAACTTACCTATAATATTACTTCCGTCGAAAATAGATCGATCAAAGATTTGATTGCACGATAAGAAAAGTAGGCACCTTATTAGCACCTATATCTAACACATAATATGTAAAATCGCTTCTTATTTGGATTGTATTTAAATGAAACGAATTTAATGTTTTTTTTTTTTTTTTTATAGAAGTATTATTATATTATAATGTTGAAGCTTTAACTTTACGCGATCGTCATAATATGTATCTTCCTATCAATTATCACTCAACGACTGTATTATAATACACCGTGTTAAGTCTATAGGAAATCTTTTTGTATCATTCATACCTAATTTATACGATATTGTGAAGAAATACATTCCTAATGATCGTCCCCACATTAGTAATTTTTATAAAATACGTTCACAGACATTGTAATAAACTTTAGGTATAATTATTTTCCTTCACCAGTAGCTGGTAATTGAATATTTAATGCAATAGATATTTGGCTGAATATGTACAGTAGTGCATACTATTATATATAAAATTATTTTTGAAACAAAAATAAAGCTATACCGATGTATACCTTCCTTTATATAATCTAATCACTCGAATAGTCCGAACACAGATCTTGAGACCTTTAATAAGTATATATATTACAATGTACCATACACAATACAGCCCTAAGGTTTCATCCTTTCTTTCGTTAATTTTAATTGAAACCGTTGTTCCGTCTTTAGTAACAATAATAAAATATTATAATAACAGTGGCCTGCAGTTCTTCATCACGTTTATCGAGTCGCGGCAGCTCTTCTAATTTAGTTTTTTTTTTTTTTTATCTCTTTTAAAACCCATTGTTAATTGTTTGTTAAGGGTAGGTCTCTGTGTAACCAGAAGAACGGTACGAGAGACGGAACAAGAAAGTGCGGGAGAGTGGAAAAAAGTTAGCAACCTCTGTACCAGGTCTTTTCATTTGGATATTATTAATTGCAGGCTTTTCTTATGTTTCAATGTGGCCCGAGATAGGAGCGGGTAACTTTGTAAATACCGACAATTGAAAGTTTTTCGTTTGATCGGCAATCCGGGAAAAAGACTTCGGTGCTCTGCCCGTGATTGAACATAATGAAAACAATCGGTCGATTGAATTTTAATTAGTTTTTAATTGCGTTTCTTCTGCACTGCCGCGAGTATATTTGAAAACTTCCTCCCCTCCTGCCATCTATATAGTACAATGTTATTAATCCCAGCCCTGTATACTACACCGACCAATTCGTGTCTAATACCACCACGTGACACTTGTTTTCTTGACACTGACGACTATTCCAACCAGGAGCTTTAGAAATTCGTTTACTTAAGGCGATCTGTATAAAATATTGATACATTGATTACTTATAGGACCGACCGAAAATTGTGAAGTGAAAAATAAAATAAATATTAGTGTGATATTATAATTTCCATAATATAATGATTTATTTTTATCTAAATATTTTCTGATATTTTAATATACTTGCTCAATATAATGTTATTTAATATTTGTATGTATTTTATATTTTTGAAGGGTTCATAGACGTTATAGTTGAATGTATTTCTTTACTGAAAACAGACATTTTTTTTATTTAGTTTATTTAGATTATTTTCTTTATGGTTTATTATTATGTTCTCAATATTCTCATTTCTCATACTATTAATTCTGTCTAGGTTATAGATAAAACATATTTTGATTTATTGGTTATTTTTTCAGTAGTAATTAAATTAAAATATGAGTTTAAAAAATGAATACCTTTTATCTTAAAAATATATTATTATTTATTTATGTTTTTTTTTTTTTTTTTACTAAACAAAATATACCCTCAGTGACATAGGCCATTGGGTTACAAAATTTTAGTTAAATTGGGTTGAGATTACATTGACAACTATATGATTTTACAATGTTCACATTTTATTTTGTAGTTCTGCCTCTGTGATGAACTTGATGGTAGCTGAAAGTGAAGAACTATTTTGACCGAGTGACTCCGATAAATGTTTTTGAAGGTTCGAGACCAGCCTTGATTCGGAGTATGAACGAAATTCGGTCATTATGTGTTTTATTGACAATTCAGCGCCATTATTTATTTATTTATAGGTACTTATGTATAAATATTTGATGGACAGATAAAATATATAAATACATAATTATATAATATTATGTAAGATTTATAGATTTAAGTGATCAATATGAGAATTAGTTATGACCAATGACTTAATTTTTTTTTTTATTAATGAAAAAATTAAGTTGATTTATATTGATTATTTGGGAAGCAAATATGTTTGTACAGATCGGGAAAAATATCTTTGGTCGCTTAATAATCTACAGTGCAAAGTGTTATCTGGGAGGGATTATCGCAACATCAAGTTAAGACCTAAATTAAAAGTATATCTCAAATATTTAGTTAAAATTGTAGTCGGATGAGGAATACAGCATTAAATGATGCATTGCATTTTACTTATTTCTTTAATTTGTTTAGTATATACTATACACTCATTAAATGTGCGATGATGTGTGGTCTGGTCCCATTTAAATATTGGAATTTTTAGTGACAAAAACAAAATATTTCATAATTTTTTTCAGATTATATAAGACTTAGACTCTACTATCAGGTTATTATCAAAAAATATTTTTTAAATCAATGACCAATCAAAAAAGTGTATAATACATTAATTCAATATATTGTTATATTATTATTAATTTTAAGAAATTAAAAAATATTTAACATATAATATTATGATTTTACTATCATACAAATAAATAAATTATAATAAAACGCTCATGGTTTCTTTTTGGAAAAGTACTTACAAATATGTTATTATCCAAAAATAACCTTATTAAAGTTACAAACTATATTATTTGTACTTAATTTGCATATCATAAGGGTTTAGAGAAATAATTTATTTTTAGTGAAGGGAGAAAATAATATTTTGACTTTATGATAAAGTTTTTACCATTGCTAAACACTCGAATATACACAATTTTGATTACATCTACTTATCACTAGTATGGCTTATTATAAACTAGTTATGTCTAAAATCGTTTGATCATTATTGCTTACTCATTTTTATGATGCATGTTCTCCATCAAAATGTTCATTATAAAATACTTTTTGTAATAGGTATTTCACTTGTGTAAATTAAACGAAAATATAAATTGTTAAAATACATTTTTATTATATTGTATATTTTAATTCGCTACAGGTAAAAAGACCGATTACGTTTAAAATGCGGTCTACCCCTTTAAAACCACAGGCATTTATTGCTAGAGCAAAGGGATGTATATTTTTAACGTCGTAACATAAAGCTGCTTTACTTATTTTATCCACTTGTACCTATATATAGTCCAACTACACTAACGCCTTTAATCCGGAATTCATACCGACACATTTGCGGCGGCCCTTCCATCCGCAGTGTTAGATGTTATTATTAGTTATTTAATCGTTTTTCACCTCTGTCCCTCGCTCACTGATATTATTTTTATTATTAATTACAATTATAAATGCATTCATGTACAGTGCTATTTTAACCCACCGCTCGAGGCGGGTTGCTGAAAACTCACTTGCAAAGTGTAATTGATTAAAAATACACACAAATCTTGAATCACGCGTGGTATTTACCGGGGAATAAAGTTAAAAAGCGCCACACAGCCATTTCGCCGCATCATTCCACGGCAATAACTCAATCGCTTCGTTTGAACGACGGCGATGATGGCGAGGTATAAGGTTTTGTATCATTCCAAGTACAAAACCATTCATCGGTTCGGAGGAGAGACCCCTAATCCATCATGGCAATGACACTGATTATACGACACCCTGTTAAATCCCAGCGTTATATACGCGTATACCTACCTATATATATATACATCGATGACATATATATATACATCGATGACGTAGGGGTGGTTTGGTGGTTGGTGGTGGTTGAGTAGCAGCGATATACATTTATTCCGGTAAATACGTCACATTATGTAGGAATATTATATAGGAAAGACGCAGAGAAATCTGATACTCCGCGGTGAGGGTGAGTTTAGCTTGAAGAACGGCCCGACGAGGTCTGCTGACGGGAACTGCAGCAGTGCTTGCCGTAATAGTAATAATTGACAAAAGAGATCACTATTATTATTGCTTTGAACTCGCGCGGTTGATCATAGCCAATACTGCAGCCGACTGGTGTATACCGGATAGGGTCCATTATTTTGGATAGGCATACGCACGTGTTTATCTCTCACATCGACAGCGACTGGCGAGTATGACCGGAAGACAATAAATTATGTTTGTATGATACGATATTGAGACCGAAAAGTAATTACAATAACCGATGAATTGATCGACGTGTACGCGTCAATTTAAAATCGTTATACTTTTCCCACAACCCTTTATTTTACGAAACCACGAAACGCGAGCCGTAGACGAATAATACCTATATGTTATTATTATGTTATACGATTAATAGTTATTACAAATTGGACATATTCTGTAACATACATTATGTTATTTTTCTTTCTTTATTTCATTTTTTTTTTCTATTAAACGCACCATGTTATTTATAAATAATCGAAAGTAATTGCCTTGTAATACATTTATGTTAATAAATCATAAAATATATTATTTCGATATTTGAGTTAAATATAAACTCTGACTGCGTGTTTCATCATTGTTCGTATAACTAGTTATCATATTATCAGATTCGTTGAGTATTTCGATACTGTTTTCTATATATTAAAACTTATATTGTCATGTTATTATTTGCATTATATTGTTTATTCTAAATCAAAGTATTGAAGAATTATTATAATCGTATTATGTTTATTATTGTTTAGTTATTTTACTATACTGCAATGTATCTAAATAGAAATTAATTTTTAGATAAACTACAAATACATCATTTTATTTAAAGACGATTTATTTTAAATATGTACTACAATTTTGAGAAAAATAATTAATTAATTAATAATAATCATACAAATAATATTAAAATATTAAGCAACTCCGTTTAATAACATTTCACTTAGAGATTGGACGTTTAAAAATAAATTTAAATATACAACAAGTTTTGACACATTGATACGTATATAAAATATATTAAATTGATATTGCATTTTCTATTCGCTATTATTTCTGTATCTTAATATTTCAAAAATATTTATTTAGTTTAGGAAATAAGATTTTATCTTTTGTACATATAATTATAGTCTTATAATATGAAAACTAAATAGAAAAACTGTCAAGAAAATAACTAAAAAGTAGATGGAAAAAGTTATAGTGAATGAGTAGGTAGTAAGCCCGATTCCAAAAGTATATATTATACATTTATAAAACTCATCTCTCAAATCATCTATTTTGTGTCAAGTTATCACCCCAAAAATGACTTGAAAATGACACAGTAAAAAATGATCGGCTTTTTACAACTTTGTTATACTCATCATTAAGAAGGATTCCATTACTGACACCAATCATATTTTCCTACAGAATACGAGATGCTTATACAGATTTCATTTCGTTTTTAATAATTCATCATTTTGATAAACATAAAATCTAACGCCTACAACATTTTTAAAGTTCACTAATCAATACTTAGTTACATGTTGTCTTAACTGCATTTATATATTATTAATTTTACATCAGATCATTTTTATTTTAAACTTAAGACGTAAACGATTATTTTATTAAACTCATTAGGGAAATACGGATACTTAAAATATTATGTCGTCCATAAATATATTTTATATTATCATAATATATCGCTATGTCTGTTTAAGTAAAATGTAGAGATTTAATTTTATAAAAGAATTTAATTTTAATTATATATTCATTTTTTTTTTTCATATTTTGCATTGTTACGTAGGTACTCGATATTATTTCATAGTATGAATTGATAATAAAAAAAAAATTAACACGTATACAAAAAAGTTATAGTTACATGACGTGTTGTTTTACAATAAAAAGTTTTAATAATGTTCTTTTTGATAATTCTTTCGGGTTATTAAAATGTTATAGAATGTTTGAAAAAAAGTTATTTTTTATGACATTTTTTTCGAATAAATATCGAGTTTTGGTTCATAAAAAAAAACATTTATTAGTCAAAAGCTTTTGAAATTTGACATTAATTTCTATTTCTATTTCATATTTTATAAATTGTACAGATAACAATAAAAGTGTAAAGTTAATCTCATGATTTTTCCTTCGATCAAGTAAATCTAGATTATCCTTTTTAGGGGTGCAACAATACAGTTTGAGGAAAAGTTTTTTTTTCCACACACTTGGCCAAGTGATAAAACACGGATCGTTGTGTGGAAAAATCCATTCGTTGGGGTTGTTGACATTAATAACATCGGAACCCTCCAATACACACACCTATATACAAATCTCACGCTCACACTCACACTCATACACACACACACACACACACACAAACACACACAGTCAACGTATAGGGTGATAATAATTCCACCGTACGCACATGTCACGTATGTATCCCACTACACCCCCTACACCCCCGAACCACACGATCACGGTGTATATGTGTATATAATACATATGTGCGGGTGAAAACGGGTTTTCCACCTTTTGGAATTTAATACAGTTGTTTCATTAAAACCTTGGCAAACACATTCCTTTCTTGTTGATCAAAATTAATTAAACATACCTTTTTCCTGGGGCTCAAGATATTATTATTATTACTATTATTATTATTATTATTATTTTATAAACTACTCTACTCCGGCAAGTGATGCTACAACGTATGTGTACCTATACGTTTTTATGGCACCGATGACGCGACGTGTACGACACACGCTTTTCCATCATGGCAAAAATAACTTAACGTCGGCGAGCCGCCTGCGTGTTTACTTTTTATCATCGTAAAAATGCCACTAATTCGGGCCGCTGTGCAATGTTAAACTGCTCGTGGCGCCGTACAATATCCATCCTCCGCTATCATCCATATACTCACCTCTTCTTCCACACATATACATTCACAAACCTCCTTTAGTGTATCGTCAAATGATTATGTTGACAATATCCTAGATATTTTCCCGTTTCGGTGTTTAAATAACTTAAATATCCCCCTTCCTGTTTATTGCATGTGTGCTTTATGAAATCATACCGTCTTCTCCTTATAACTACGAAAAACTGATAGGTATATAAATTGATTAAGATCAGGTCAACGATAAACATAAGGTAATTCAAAAAACCTATACTAAGTTATTAACTCGTAACTTACAACACACATGTAATATAATGTATATACAGAGTGATCCTTATAAGTGGATACATTAATTATCTATAAAAGTAGTAATTTTTTTTGAGCTTTTTTTTACACTTTTAGGTTTATGTTTTTCTAAAACCGTATTATATTTTATTTTTTTTCACCCATATATTTATTGATAAAACCGCTATCAACTTTTGATTTTCAAATGGTAATATCTAATTAAATTATCATGAATTAATAAAATCATTTTTTTTATGAATATACGTGTTAACATTTTTATTTTTTGTTGATCGGTTTGTGAGATATAACTTCTCAAAGAATTGGTGGTTTTTACTATTTTTTCAATAATTGTGAAAACCAGGAGCTAGTAATAAATTCAACATCGCTGAATCCAAGGTAAACAAAATATTATAAATTAAAGATTTATATTGCACTTTGAACCCTAATCATTTATTAATTTTTGAACTAATTGGATTTATTTTGTTACCATAAATTATGTGATAATATTTAGAATAACACTTCATTTTGACATCAGAACTACAGAATATTCTTCAATAAAATAAGGTCTATAAAAACTAAATACGATAATTGGGCACACAAGAATGACACATGGATATTTGATGACAAAAGGTGACCTACCAATATGCGAAGCATGTGGCACCACAATTTCAATCAAGCATATCTTCAAAAAATACAAAATATTTGAAAAACTAAGAGAAGAACTAAACATAAGCCATGACATCGGAATTAGTCTTGGTCCAAATCCAGACAAGGAAGTAAACACCATACATTTTTTCAAAGCAACACAAATTCTCCAATTACTATAAGATTTTAAAATTAACAACTGTAATTATTCATTTGTATGTACTTTTTTTATAAATATATGTATATAAATTATTTTTTATTTTTCTAGTATGATATTAAATGTAATGCTAATGACCTTAGATATCGAAGCAGAATTTATTAATAATTTCAAGATCAATAAAAAAAAAATTCAGATACATCGGTAGAGAAAAAGTGGTGTATTTCTAGTTATTATCATTTTATTACAATTAATTGTTTGAATTATTTTAATAACGAAATCACTCACGACAATTAATGATTCCAATTTGATCGATTGACTTAATAAATTAGGAATTTGTAGCCAGAGTGGTTTTTTTATAAAAAAAAAAATGTCCCCTGTTGAAATGATTAAAATTATGTTATATTTACATATTATTACTCTAACTTTATTCAATGATGAAGCCGATGAAGGCCGTATAACTTTTATGTTAAAGAACCGATATTTAATATTCAATTAAAAAAACAATAAAATATATATATTTCGAAATGATCATCAATTCTACTATGTCCTTGCTTATGCATTTATAACAGTTTTAATTCATTGTTACTATAATATACTATTCATTATAAAATGTACCAAAGATAAAAATTATTTTGTGTTTTCATTAGTACTAGTAGCTGCAAACAACGAAAAAGAAACTATTATATTTTGACCTTCGGATATAACAAAACCAGTTAATTATGGTACACATGGGTTAGGTTATTGAAAAATAACCTAATCGGTTACCTATTGACGCTGTACTATTTTTTTTTTTTTTTAATTCTGATTTATCAAAATAATTTGTTTGTGAAATTTTATAACAAATCATAAACGCTCTTGGTCAGTTTTGCATAGGTATAATATTTCGTCATGACACTTATTCTGTTATTGTTATTATCATTGTAGTTTTAATAATGTGATTTTTAATTTTTTTTTAATATAAATCTCAAAATTCGAAAAAAAAAATTGTTTTAATAATTATTATATATTACAAGTATATGATAACACAACTATTACATTTTTTGGAATACATTTAAGATATAAATAAAATTGCTTTTGTTAAAAAAAAAAAATTGAATTTAAAAGAAAACTATTTCTAGTTTCCGTTCTCTATATTATATATTTTTTAACTATGTTATTATACATCGAAATTGTTCCTATACTTAACTCAATTGTATCGATTGTGTTTGTTATATAACAATGGAGAGACAAATGGTAACAAATCTATTTATTCTATTCCGACTATATACTGATATATGATTACAATATCATGTAAAAGTCTATATTATTACCACCTACCAATTTTTGACAATTAAACTGCTTGTAATACACCGATTGACATTTCAATAATTTTGACAGAAGTACAAAACTATTGTGTGTTGGTGGTTTGTTTATTTCAAATAATAAAATACTCAAGCCTAACATTTCAATTGATTTTTATTATAATTGTTATTTATCAACAACAACAATAATAATAATAGCAACAACAACGACAACGACAATGGGTAATGGTATTATATAGATATGTAACTTTAGGCATACAATCAATACGTGTGAAGGAAAACATAAATTCAAAAGAATACTACTCGTATTTCTTGAATGCCATATAGTAAATAAATATTATTAGTCGATATGGTTGTGTAAAATAAATTCATTTATCCAATTATGATTGATTTATCATGATATAAAAACACATCTAACACGAATACGATGCAAACATTATTTAACATATTCATAATATTTTTAATGTTATGTAATTCAGTTACTTGGTAAAATATTAAATTATTTTAACATTAATAATTTATTTTTAGAAAACTTGTTTGGGTGTGTTGGAATGATTATTTAAGAAAAATTCGTTGTCATGGAAAAAATACAAAATATAAGAAATAATGGTCGTAGCCTTTAGGATGTACCTATATGTATAATATATATATATATTGTCTGAACAGCTATTGTTTCTTGCTCTATATGAACAGCTCATTCTCCGTCCGTGGCTGTTCTATCTCTTTTTTTGTATTCCTATATTAAGTAATTTCTGAAGATATATATTACAGTTTAATATTATTGAATACTAAAAAAAATATATATATTTAAATATTATATAATATGTATATTGTATAATATACGTACATTATATATATAATACCATGCTGATCCAGTAAACTGACTACGTTGATGGCCCTAAATTAGTTTATGAATTTTCGTAAAATATCTTATGTTGTTTGAAGTAACTATAATACTACATTTTCATAAAAAAATACACATTTATTGTTTTTTTTTTTATCATACTGGTTAAATTTTACAATTTAATAATCATAGACAGGAAACTTTTCCCAAAACTATAACATATTCATATTAAATATAGAGTGTGATATATTAATACTTAAATAATTGAAGTTTAGATGATAAGATTAAAATTCAAAGCATATTCATCCATAAAAAGTGTTAATCTACTACTTTGCTGTTCAAGTTGAAGTAGGCACTATATAGATACATACTTAATTTAAATGCTTAGTTACCAAAAACCATTTTCCAGTATATGATATTGATATACATTTAACCAATAAAAAAAATAAAAATTTGTAGAAAAGTATCGGGCTTTTGGAAAATTAAACCAAGAAAATAGATGATTATCAAAAATTTTAAAAAATACGAACATTTCAATAAATTGTTTTCAGGTCTATATTATATTGCATGAAATTATAGATTTCTTGTGTCTTACTAATGATTTGTGCTGTAAATTATAAATTATATTTTATTTACTTATATTTATATTGGCTAAAATATTTTGAAAACTTTTTACTATTGGTATACATTTTTTATAAACTAAATTTCAACTGTTTTAAAAAGTTTTTCAAAGTGTAGCTTAGGCGTGAGAGAATGTTGAGTGATTTGAGTTTATTAGTTAAGCAGTAGCCAATCAAAGGTTGGTAAACTACTTCACTCATCTATTATTTTAATACGGATTATTTATAATAAATTATTCAAATTTCATATTTATTATTTATACATCAAATTGATCAGAAAAACATTCTGCATTGAATTAAATGATTAAAAATACATTTTGTTATCCAAAAAAAGTGAAAACCTAAAAAGTATAAGAATATAATATTGAAAAATAAAAATATTAGTTTTTGAACATATTTTGTTACCTATGTATGGCTTTAAATTGTATACAAAATATTTCAAAAACGCTAATACTTTTAATTCCTTAATATTGTTTGCTAAACGATTAGCTCTGTACATTATAGTGCAAGTGAATTGAAACAAATAATATATCGTCGATACGTTATATATAAGTCTATAGGACTGGAGACTAATCATATTTTTATATTTATTTATAGTGCTTGGATTTTCATACTAGAGTTGAATATAAATCCGTTTTTTATATCCTTATGTCTAAAAGTTAATAATAATTAACAGACAAAAGTGTCTAGTGCATATTTTTGCATATTTCAGTGGTTTTTTAAAAAAAAAATTCAATCTATTTTTATAATTATTTTGTTATTTTGCGCTAATTAATGTATTTATAATTAATTAATAATTTATTATATTATGCGAAAAATCTAAAAAAAATAAATGTCGATTTAATTAAATAATTATTGTTATACTTAAATGGCTGTAGAATTTCACAGCCTCTAAAGTCTAATCCCCCCGCAGCACATGGATATTGGACATGTATATAGAGTTGATCAGTTCCATTAATAGAATTGTGTGTGTAAGGAAAGACAGTGGAAAATGTATAACCACATTATGGAAAAATTCCATGCAATTTTAGTTCTTTTATACACTTATCAAAATTTAAATTCTTAACACATAATTTGCAGCATTACCGACATAATATAACACAAAAGTAGGTGTTCGAGCTGATACTTTGCAGGTATATTTGACGTGTTAATGTACGTATAATTTTTATTGATTTCCTACATTCTCTACATTTAAAGATCAAGGTATATATTTTAAGGTAAAATGCAGTATACCGTTTAAATTTGAGGTTTGTTTTTTTTTCTTGTCGGCGTCCGAAAAACTTCCAAAACTGACGCATTTATGAGCAATGACTTGGAGTATTATGGGTTCATTGCGTATACATTATAATAACACGGTCGGATAGCGACCGCCACAACCATTATTATTATACCACACGGCGAGTTGTATATTATAGGTACTTATAATACGTGGTATATAATAAACCTAAACTACCCTTCAGTCACCTCCACTTTATACCACCAACAACGCCTAACCTAACCGCTACTGGTTGGGAAGCGGTAATGCTACAGGTTCAGGTCATTGCAGGTTTCGAATGTTTTAAATTATCCAAGTGTTTAATATTAATTATATAAATTCAGAGATTTTTCTGAAATTTACGTCTATCTAAAAACTGTAATATGGAAAATAATTATGTTTTTTTTTCTTTTTGTATCGAGGGCCAGAGAAGGAACCGCGTAGCATTACTTCTTCTCTGACTCCCATCGCTTATTGATAACAATAACAACGACAATTATTAATGGTGGGACAATCCCCCACTCACTAAAGTACAACAACCTTTTTACATCAACAATTTTTACAACAACATTTCTCATCGCCGCACCTCCGCAGCCTGGCGGACTCGCTCCTCTTCTTCTTTGCGTGAGAAGATGCGTTCGACCATTCCATAGAACAGCCGAAAGACTCCTCCGCGTACCTTAATATACCCAACTTTTCATCCGGGTCCGCTGGAAGCTGGTCAAATGGTGGCCCGCAAATTATATCCTGGATGTCGGCTGTACACGGTCTGTGCTCCAAGTGGATGGACAAAGGATCACGGAGGGCGTTCCAGTAGCACTCAAAAAATAATTATGTCAGAATGGACAGATGAAGTCAGGACTTGAATAACTTGAATAATTATAGCATAAATCGAGATAATTAAGTATAATGTAACATAAGTATATTCTAATCTATTATTCAATGACAACA
Source organism: Diuraphis noxia (assembly GCF_037042655.1). NCBI lineage: Eukaryota > Metazoa > Arthropoda > Insecta > Hemiptera > Aphididae > Diuraphis > Diuraphis noxia. Next base: position 76,579,576 of record NW_028301713.1, read on the forward strand.
TGGAGTACTTAACTAGGTAGTAGAAACATTATTATAAAAACCAAGTTTTAATTAATTTATCACGTTGTTAAGTATTATATAGGTTTGTTTCAACGAGTTTTTAAACTGTTCTAAATATTCTTAGTAAAATTAATCAATAATAGTAACATTCTCATTAGTTATGAAAAGTTAATTACTATTATATCGATTTTGCCATGAACGAATGTTTTCATGACACATACTTTTTCAACTAGTTACAGCTACAATTATAATTTAGCTTTGGTTTCGTATTTAAATTTATATTTTCTAAAAAGAAGTTTTGAAAATTTGTGTAAATAGTTGACAGAAATAAATACTTAAGTGCCATATAAGCACTCAGATCCGCTTCTATAACAATGGTAGGATAGTGCCAATCATCACTCCATATCAAGACATTTAGCAATACATGTGCATTATCATAATATTAATGTTCAATGTAAATTTTATACGGTAATTATAACTTGCGGAAATAATAGACGCAAATTTGATTTGAATTCTAAAATCTAAATCTAAATCTTTAATTACCTATATAATTTTAAACCTCCCTATTATTGTTATAGGAACAGATTCGATTACAATGTGATAGTTTCTTATTTATTCTTATTAACTATTGACAAGTGCACTTTTCAATACTTCTATTTATAAAATATAAATTTATAAAAAAAATCCCTAGCTATAGATTCAGTGATCTACCGATGATTCTAAATTTCTAACGCAGTGATACCTCAGAGTTTTACACACTATTATCATTAATAATTGTCACTTATCATAATATGATATAAACATATGCAACACTATGATTTCTGAACTTACCACTCGGAAGATAGTTTTGAATTAACCTACTTTCTGCCTGGGTTCCAACTATACTTACTAGTTACTTGGTCCTCTCTGGTATATCGCGGTGTTGTGTATAGACACGGCACGGGCATAACGATGCGCAGCCGAGTGTCATTCATAAACATATCGGTGATCGTACTCTCTCACCCACCCTTCTCCACCTACGATACACCGACTCGAAGTCCATCACCCCTTCCTAACCATATTATTATAATGACGGAGCTACGCGTCTTTGCCAATCCGGTGAAATTGGTTCGTCGGACTAATCTGCTTTGTCGCGTTTAATTCGATTATGATTCGCACGCACGCACACACACACACGTTGTGTACAAAACGTCCCTCTTAACTCTCTCTCGTTCCCTCTCACCCTTTCACCCTATCCCTATCCATCTCAATCTGTCTTACACGCTGATATTAATATAATAGCGTATTATATCCGTGTGTGAATTCCATCAACTCGTCGTTTACCTGTAATACAGCCGAAGACGTCGTCGCTGACGACCTATCCGCGTTTGTTATAATACGTGAGCGCGTAATTCGAATTATATTTCCCAGAAAGATATATATATATATATATACACCCGTTTCGAGCTTTGTTTATTTTAATTATCCCACGCCCTTTTTGCCACTACTGTTACCACCACATCGTCGCAACAAAGTTTACACCAAAGGGTCTGCAGCGGCGTAATACCAGTGAATCACCACTGGTAGAGATTTGTTTTTAGGATAATATGAAATAAAAACCAAATTTCTACCAACGCCACGTTGCTGAATTAATCTACCTCAGTGTGGTGACGTGTTTTCGGGAGAGATCAAATGTTTAATGTACTATAATAATATTTTGCTTTGCACTATTTGAACTTGCTGTGGTGATTTGTATGTATTTTAAATCAATATTAAAAAGATATATCGTTAAATTAAGAAGAAAAAAAAAAATGATTCTGAACGGAATCCTGTAAAACCGAAAAATATAAATTTTCCAACAGTCGTTGGTAGCTTACCGTTAAACCTAGGTTCTTTAAGAAATTAATGAAAAATTACATTTTCTATGAGTACTATCATCTAGACTCAAGTTTCGGTATATAATTAAAGCAAAATGGAAAACTTTTCTAGTACGTCTTTATACCATTTATACGTATATAGGTACCTAAAAGATGGTTAAAAAAAAAGTATATGTATAACAAGTTATTACAATACAAAACATTTTAGCGTTTCTCTATTTATCTTACAGTAAAATTAAAAAAAAAAAAGTACTAAAACGAAATAATTGTAAAAATTAACTTTAGAAAATTTAAAAGTGGTTTTTATTCTTATTCTCTCGATTGATTTTATAATAGATTGGAATAATGAATATAGTTTTAAATACATATAGTACATAATATACAGCAAACATCTGTTATTAATATGTATCAAAGTCTAATCACTACAAGTTCGTTGTCTTATCTATGTAACTAAGTAATTATTTATGGCAATGCTGACATATATATATATATATATAATTGCATTTGCAAAATGATTATAGACGAAATTATTTCATTGTTTTTCGATTTTTTTTTCAGATATTATCGTCTGTGCATACTCATAACTACGATTTAATTTAAATTTAAATGTTCGTTTCAATAAAATGTTTCGAAAAATTCACCTAAATTAGTGAATATTATTTTTTTTATAGACTACTTATTTTTTTTTTTTTTTTTTTTTTTTAGCAAACGATTTTTCTATGTTTATTAGTTTATTACTAATAGTAAAATGTCTTATGCCTGAGCACTAATCAAATCTTTAAATAAGTATTACAACACAGCAATATTGGAAAGTTATAATAACTGCATAACCATCAAATCAGATTACAGTTTAATTATTGAAATACTTATAATATTACTCAACAACATGATATTTCATTGTAGTTAAAATATTGATTAAAATCTTAGTTGAAGATATTATTATTAATAATAATTTATTATATAGGTAAGTAATAAATGCACGACGTACTAGTTAATATTTATTTACCATTCGATACGAAATATTAGTCAATTTTCAAGCATGGTTACAATGTAAGCTTCTATCACAAACTAGTATATAATCGTAATAATATATTGAACAATATAATAAACATTCAAAAATTTGTTTGTCTTAAGGGGATTAATCAGCGATTGTTTTTCTTTATCCAACTCACGCTCAATATGGGAATTTTAGATGTCTTATATTTTTAACATAATACCCATTCGATATTATAAAGTAAAAAGAAATCTAAAAACATGCTAACATTTTTAGTAAAGACAACTTAAAATCAATTTGATCAATTTCAATTATTTCTCAGAAATAAAAAAATATTTTATCATCTATATTTTAAAAATAACTTTTTTAGGAATAAAATAAAATAAAAATGTGGGAACTTTAATCTCAAGACTAATAACTTGATGAATTAAAGAATATCTGTCTTGATAAATCTTATATTTTCACTAGATTAATTTTTATGTTTAGAAATTTAACTATAGTTATTATAAATTTAACTAAATTCCTCATAATAAATATTTAAAAGTTACAATATTTAAGTTCTTGTAGAAAGTATGGTTAGAAAATAAATAATCAAGCAATTTTAATAACATAGGTGAGCATAAAATAAATACTATTTTAAAAGAATTATTTAAAACTAAAAAGAAAACAAATAAATAAAAATAAAGAAATGAGTTTATATAGGTATACTTAGTCGGTCGTATTACCTGTGTAGGTTACTTTTATTTATTAGAGTCGATCGATGAGTTATGACAACAGCTGTTTCATTTTTTTTTTCTAGGTATACCTTATACACGCACATCGTTTAGTATAACAACCCTTTATATGAACAACCTGAAAACCTTAGTAGGTACTCCAAATATATAACTTAGACAGTTTCATGCAATTATATTTGTTTGTAAATTTGTTGACCAGAAATAAAGTGTATAGACGCGTGCCACATATTTCCAGAATTGAACCATGTCGAGTTCTTACTCAGTACAACAATTTTATTTTATATTTACATATAAATAAATGACAACAATCATTAATTTTCAACCCTAACGTTTCTAGCTAACAAAAAACAAATACTCTTATACCATTATACATAAAATCATATACGATGCACCTGCTTAATACTTTATCTATTTCAAATTTGTATTTTTGTTTACAATAAAATTTGACTCCATAAAATTCTATTCTTGAAAATTAACGTACTTACATTCACTAATCTTATAATAATGCTCTTTTAAAATTCCAGATAATATAATTCCATTATACTTCACTCATCGTTTCAAAAGACGTTGATATTGTGATATTCTTATAATAATGCTCTTGGTGAAAAAAAAATTATAGACATACACGAATAATTTGGGTATTATTCTATCCTACCAGCTGATATAGACTCCCTAATCATTTTTTTGTGTGTCTATTCTAATTTGCTTATTTTTTTTTTTTAAGCAGAATCTTACTATTTTTTTATGAGTCTAAATAAATTTAAATGTTATTTATATTTTAACATAAAATAAATTTGAAAGTAAATAAATTTACTTTAATATTAACTTATAAAAATATTTAATAACAATTTTTATTTAGGCACAACTTAATTTATTTTTTTAATAAATATTATTAAATGGATTTTATAAAAATCTTTCTATAGTATTATATCATATTAAATGAATAATAAATAATAGTTGTGTGTGGACATGCCGTACCTGCCTAAATGTTTTAATTCATTACGTATATAACGAGTCACATTATCATGGAAAACAATTTATTAAACCATGTAAAACTGCATGGATTGGCCATTTGTTATATGTACGTATAAGTGACCATTCCGAGACATACTTTCCTTTTTCATTAAGTGTGAAAAAGCTGTTTTTATTTCATGAAATGGACAACTTATAACTTTTCAGAAATTATTTGTTTGACGAAGTGATAACAACATACTTATGTGAATTATGTCATTTTATGAAGAAAAAAAACAATGTTTATAAAATATTTATGAATACGCACACCGAATATAAAACTAATATAAACTCATTTAACAACAGAAAATATCTTTTTGAGATATGCTGTGATAGCATTTTTAATATGGTGATTCAGTCGTAACTAGGACTTTTATAGACTCTCATTAAAGATAAAAACGTATGATCCTTGTCTTATATTGTTTTTATTACTCATGCAGTGCTGTTATAGCTATATTCACAACAATGAAATGTAGAAAGTTTTATATTTATGGTAAACTGTATTAATAAAAAAATATTTGTTAAACTAAATTATATGTTATAACGCATAAACATACATAAATTAAAAAACAATCTCAAGTAAAAATATTATAAGGACGGTCGTTATGATAAATAACCTTAAGTATTTTTATATGCAGATATTAATCGTTATTGTACCTGTTATACAAATATTAATTCCTTTGTATTATAAAAATATAAAGACAAAACTATTTATTTATAGTTGTTATTCTCCAGTCATTAAACATACAATGACGTCAGTCATCGTATAGTAATCAAACTGACATGTATGAAGAATGATACCGGGTTAATTATTTAATATACAAATATTGTATTACTTATAATGAGGTTCATTTCCTGAAACACATTATAGATAGGTACTTAGTATAAGACGCCTCCTCGAGCTTAAAATTATAATTCACCCCTTGTTAATCACATTTATCACTGTATATATCACATTAGAGTTAACAAATATACTCCAATGAACATTTTATGATTAATATACCATTGAAATGTCTTACGTTAACTAGCTATATCCAATAGTACTATACGTATCATAGTATAATATATAGTGTGTGCATATATTATATATATATATATATATATATATGAGTAAACCTTAACGAGTCATTTCATTATTTTCCAAGTACATATTTCACACTACGTTTCAATAAATAATAAATACATAACAGTTTAAAAAAAATATCTTAATATGTTGTAGGTAGTAGCAGTATGAAGTTATTTAAGCAACGGATTGCAATTGCACTTTTGTTATATCTTCCTAAGAATAAAAAATAATAAATGTATTTTATTTCAATTAATTTAATAAAATAGTTAACACACTGTTTGGAATTTATTTTCAAAATCTTAATAAAAAAAAAAAATGTATACGACCCTGTCTGTTTAAGTATATATTCAGTATTCATTCCGCTTTCTACCACAAATTAATCATCTAACTTCGTCGTCTATATGTGTTTTTTCAATAAACATCTGAATTTATATACATCCAATCTCACTAGATTATGAAACTAATTATTTCTCTAGTTCTGATTTTTTTTTTCTACAAATTGTAATCTTATTTAACAAACATGTTAACTAAATTATTTTATAGCATTTCATAACACATTACACATTATGATAATATTTATGCGTTCAGTTAAATACTAATTATTGTCTATGTATAATATTAGTGTATTTTTGACTTCAAACTTTAAGATTTATTAGCTACTTTGATATAATAATTGCTTTATCAAAAGAGTATTAAATCCATAAAATAATATATAATATATTTTACGGAAAATTATAAGTTACTACCTAATTATGATATTATATCATAGTACCTACACCTAAGTGGTGATTGTCATTATTTCTACTCAATATTAATTTTATTCTCAACTCCACCTCTAAAAATATGGTTTAATTATAGTATTTAAATTATCTATTAACGTGGTAGTTACCTTAGAATTGACAGTAATATTAAATATTTATTTGAAAACAAAACGTCAAGTTAAGATAAGGTTAACATTGTATGGGTTAAACTCTGATTATAAAAATGCGCTAGCCTAACACAGTTATACCTAGGTTACCTATCACCTATTTTATTTAATATGATTTTTTTTCTTTCTAAGTAACTTAATAAACGTAGAATCTACAATATGTTATAAAAAATACGTTTTTAATTTTCAATCTACATAGTAGCGCAGATTTAAGTAATTTTTAACACCAGAAACGGTTTTTGAAGAAACTCATAAAAAAGCACAAACCACTACAATATAACTACCGATACACTATAATGTATTCCTCACCCACCAACTATCAGGTAGATTTTATCTAGATAAAACAATATAGAGGTCCATATTGCGAGTACAGGCATGAACATTTTTGCCAAGAAAACACAAAATGTGTGAAAACTGTTCTGTTTGTTGTTTTGACGTTTTAAACGAATACCTATAAACCTTAAAGTGCAGATGCACATCAACAACTAAATATTATTTTAGTAAAAGTATTTTATTAGTTTTCTTAGGTCTTCTTTAACTCAGCAGTGATGCTTTAAACTATCAACTCAATTGCTTGAGTACTTTAATTAAGTAATTGCTTAAATATTTACTTTAAAATAAAGGTATGGCTTGCAAACGCTCATTATTGTTAATCTTATAAATTAAAATGTGTTAAAGTTGAATGTTAAATTTTTCAAACAAATGTATCAAGTCTGATGCATTCATGCTTATGTCTTATATATCTTCCAACAGAAAGATATTCTATATGGATGAATAGTTAACTTATAAAGTATTCATATAATAAATTAAAAATTAAAACTAAATTGCTTGTCAAGGTGCTTAGCAATATTAAGTGTCAGATGTTTTAAAAGTATACAAACTTTTTAAAATAAGTATATTAATTAATTCGTTACGCTCGTTATATACATAGAATTACTGCATTTAACTAGGTATTGATTAATACATTTTAAATCAATATGGGAATACAACTTTGTGTCAAATAATATTTTTTTATTTTGTCGTATAAGGCCAAATAACCATTAGAATAATATTGTTCGTACTTATACATATAAGTCATATTTGGGTATCGAATAACCTAATTGTGTACTTAAGTGTCGTTTAGCTTCCTATTTTATTTTCATAGACAAAGACATATATTATCACATATCCATCCCTACCAACTTAACGTACACAATAGCTATTGGGTTAACTCCTCCACGACAATCGCACCTGTTAAATAATATTATTTGCATTTTAACAATATATTCTTGTTTTTCACATGTTCAATAGATCGGTCGAAGCATATTTTTATAACTATTGTATAAAGTAGATTAAATATTGAAGTTTGAAATTAAAAATTAAATGCGCTAAACAGATCGCTGACACCTACGAAGTATTCGCATAGAAAATATAAGAACATTGTTGACATGTTATATGCAATGCAATACTGCTAACTTATCTCTGTAGACAAACGACATAAAACGCATTAAAAAAAAATAGTTCATATACCTATAGTCACCGACTACTATCATCATCATTATTATTATTATTATTATTATTATACGACGACCGCATAATACTGTCTCGCCGTCATAGTATATACCTAATATATATATTATATAAATATGATCACATGATCCCTCAGGCGACCGCGCTATAAATCGTCGCAGTTGTTTAATTATTAAACTGATATAATCGATCGACCCGTTTAAACGTTGAGGGTGTTTTCTAGTTTTTATTATTATTATTAGGTATTATTTTCGATTCTATTGGTAGAAAATTATATCCGTTGTGCACAGCAGCTGCAGCTGGTTTTCGTGTAGGTGGATCTACTTCAGTCTGCGTCTGTTGTGTTTCAAAAACGTATTATTATATCAGAAAAAAAGATATTCATATATACCTGTATATATATATAACCGGACATGTTCACGACGAGTGCGGTAGATGTGTTATTAAAACACAAGAGAATGTCTGATCCTTTTTTTTTTTTAATTTTATCTCTTTACCAGATTGAGCAATCCTTTGCCGCGACGAAAATAGCGGTAGTATACCGCGTGCCCTTGCAGGATTTGTGCACGTTGCCCGGGGTACCTACATTTATATATTTATTAGGTGTAACGTAATATACCGAACACTGGGCAACGCACACCGAAATACCCGTTTAGGGGTGCCGAATGATTTTATTGATCTCCACTTATATTTATACAACACGCGTATTTGTACCGTTACGTCGGAAACCCTAAAAAATTATATGTACAAAAAAAATATTTAATGGGTTTACGATTTTTATCAATTTAATTTAAAGCGTTAGTATTATTATTATTATTTTTTTAATATGATGATACTCTTTGGATGGTTTTAGGCATATTTCATTTTTTCTACCACTCACATTCAATTATTCTCATAAGTGCTTATATGTATAATACATAATAAAAGTATCAATACAGGTATGTAAAGCTATATATGGCGTACTTACATAACAAATACATAATAAAAATATATACAAATATAAATAATTGCAGAGCGATGACTATATAATTACTGTTATGTTATGCATAATATAATATTAAGTCCAATGACGTTATAGTATTCAGATCGCATTGCCTACATATCTAATAGTTTTGTCCTATTCAACGATGTGATACTAATTAAAAAATGGTTGTTAACTTAATTCAGACACCTAAAAATATCCACCATGAGCATATACATTTATTGTATCCAAATGAAAATGTGTTCTTGTCGGTATTTTTTATACAATAAATATCTATAAATTTTTTTAATAATTTACCGTAGGCATTAATATTGTTATAGCGCTGAGTCGAAATTTAATTATTTTTAATGTGCTCAAACATTTACGCAATATATACATTAAATAACATTTCAATGGATTCTACTCAAGTAATTTTAGTATACCGCCAATATAATATGGTACCTATAGTATATAATAATAATAATAAGTGTACTATACATAAGTGATTGGTGGTCCAACTGTGCAACTATTTTTCATTGCCAAACATCCACCTTTTTATAATCACTTCAAATCAAAATATATTATGATCAATGATCATACGCCTCGAGTATTAGATTTTGGTGTTATGAGTTTATGACTATTATTATTATTATTTTTAACCCCGAATTTGGAGCTCACGGTTATAAGCTTTTCGTAAATCAGTGCTGAAAGAAACACAACAAAAACTTGTATGGCGATAAAAAGTAACGTATTTTTTTATTTAAGATAAAACTTTTTCAGAATATGTACGTATAATTTATTATTTAAGTGTAAAACTTTGATGCGTGTGAGCCTACATAATTCGCAAGGCACATACATACATGCTATTTATATAATAGTTTAATAGAACGATCAAATGTTTATCACCGTGGAGACCTGCGATAGTTTAATTCGAAATAATAACCACTTTGTAATAATGCAGTTATTAGATTTAAAAATGTAAACGTTTGATCCATAATAATCAGAAACCTTTATTAATTATTCTAATTTTAGGATTAACTATTAAGTTAAATTATCAGCACTAAACTGACTAAACAATAAATATTTAAGTACCAAATGTCCACGTATTATATAACTTAAATAATACAAATCATAGAGAAGTCGGTATACTTACTATATAGAAAGTTCTAATAGGTATTTGTTTTTAAATATTAGTTTAAAGCAAGAAAATTATTAGTCTCATAATGTAGATAACCTAATAATTATTTTAATGATGGTATTAAACAGGTTATTTATTGAATAAAGTAAGAGATTGCAAATTTATCAAGAAAGTTGTTCTATTTAAAAAATTATGAATAAGTGACAAAATGTAATACGAGATTTAGTTATGCGCAATTATTTGTTGTTGTTTTATAGATTTAAGTAACTATTGTGCTGAGATTAATCATTAATTTGCAGATTTTTAATAGTATTTACTGTATTTTATTAAGATCATCAAAAACAAATAGAGTAAAAAAATTTAATTGATTACTCAAAATATATTTCATTTTTCAATTAGTTATGAAAAACAGTAAATTATTATAAATTATTATTTTAACATTCCAAGTAAAAAATGCAGTTGAACAGTTGAATAAAATTATACTTAAATAGATATTCTAGCGATTGCAATTATTATTTATTAGTATGTTATTAATACCTGCACATTAAATTCTGACCAACATTTTCAGATTTCAGATTTTTTTTTTTAATTTTGCCATGTTCTGGACAGAGTTTCTCAGTATAAATACCAGATTACTACATAATATAATTATATTATGATAAATTCAGTAATTTATTTAAAAAAAAAAAAAAATGGAAACATCTGTACGGATTTTCTATTTCCATGAATCCGGGTTTCGTTTTACATACTTCGTGCATGTGACTGTGATGGTGTCAATACGCTATAGTTAAAGATTATCGTGACGTTAAACTTGAAGCCTGCAAAGAGACATTTTTTTATGTATATAAAACGTTATTGCTCTGCAGCTTTGAAAATATATAACTATTTTGTAATTAAATACAATTTGCAAAGAAAACGGTTTCTTTACAGGTGTCTGCAGACTACAGCATGCAGGGTCCTGGAATTCGTTGGTGATGAATCTTAAACCGAATGAATGCACTTGACCAATACTTATTGCTACAAATAAAACAAACAATAATATGGACAGCGGACACTAAACTAAATCAAATGCAGTTTGTACAACTTTGGACACTGATGTAACGCGTACGCTTTGCGTTAAATTCTTATAGTCAGCTGCAGGCTGCCATTATGATTGACTGTTTGCCGATCATAGTTTAATCACAATATAGATCCCACCTACGCTATTCGTTAAATATTGAAAAATCAATTGCTGCTATGACAATCGAGCCTCCCCCCCCCAACCACCCACAGCACACCGTACACCACCGAGTGTAATATTAATAATAATAACAATTCGATGAACCACCTCGCTCCATCCACGTACAACAATCGCGTTTGATGGTCTATGCTCCCGAACAATGCGGCGGTCGAGTCAATCTAGTTTCTATTACGTTTAACCCTTTTTCCCTATTACACTATAATATGTATACCATTATAATATAATACTCCTATTTCACGTGTGCACGACACAATATATTATTATTGAGGCGCACACTTCGACACTATAATACAGAGTCCGGCTGGGCGGGCGGACATTATACGCACACTCACACACACGCACCCACACACAATGACTATAGGTGCTGCGAGTGTCGGGTTTAATCGCGACGCTCTGTCCCTTAATTAAATACGCCGACTCTCGCAGGACTAGTGAACTTTTTAATTGGTTCCGCGTAGAAAACTTTGCAGTGTACACGCGGGCTCGGATATATTATTTTCATGGCAGGTGTGTATTCCCCATGGCGATGGCGCCGCAGAATGATAATATTTAAAATTGCGTCGTATATCACGCGCGTTTATTTCATTAGCCGAGTGCGGGAAAGCCGCCGCCGCCGCCGAAAGCCATAGGAGATGATAAAATAAAGACAAAAACCACTCTCTCGTTCTCTCGCTGAAGTCTCTCACTCTGTCCCTCTCCCTCCATCTCCCTCTATCACTCTATCGTCCCCGCGTACCATCACACTGTGTGTAGTATAATATTATATGTGTGTGTGTGTGCGTGTACTTACTTCTTGGGCGTTTCGTTAACTAATAATAGTAATATATTGCCGAGAGATACCCACCCCGCCGTCGCGCCGCCCATTGCTTACTTACTGCAGTACGACGTTACTTCCGCGGCCAAAGTCGAATTTCCGTTATATACCGCGGCGTCTTATTATTTACACCTCTTATATTTCGAGGCGTGTGCCGCCAGCGAGAAAAACAATACCGCCGTCGGGGTGCGTTTTCCTATAATAGGTATTTGTGTGTGTGTAAATATCGAAATAACAACGGCGGTTTCAATGTCTTCCGAATTAACCCAAGTCGTGCTATACATAAGCGTATACCTATACGTTATATATGTATATAATATTATTTCGCCACCCTCAGCGAACGTATATTATACACATCAGTGCTAATAAATCATATCGCCACTGTGATTTATATAATAATATCAAACTGCTTTTTAAAGGGGGTAGGGGTAAGTAGGTACATCTAGTAAATACACAATAAACACTACGAATAAAATGCACAGATTGTATTTATTAATGTATACGTCATTTTATATATACTTAACATTATATTATGTTGATTGCCACATTTTAACTATATAGACATATTTTGAAAACATTTTTACAACCTATTTATTATGTAGGTATATTTCTACACTCACGGTTAGTAGGTATATGCTAGAAATGGGCAGCAACATAATTAACCCAGCAGTATTGTTTTTTCGTTCTCAATACAAATTGTTAGATCTTAATAGTATACCTAATGAAAATTTATTTTATACTAATGAACAATTTTATGGTATCAAATAAGTACAATGTTTAACTTATCTAATCTTTTTAAATGGCTTATTAAATTAAAGATGTAATTATGATAAGCTTTTTTTTGTGGCTCTTACTAGATTTGAATTTGCTTGTATGATTTGAAACTTATTGTTTACATTCAGCACATCTGCTAAAATATAAAAACATTTTTTTTAAAGGGATATAAGGAGTTCAAGTAAACCATTGGACTTCGACCTTAAATGATAATGTGATATAAAATAATATTTAAAAATCTAAAATAATTTTATCTAAAAAACCAATTAATTTTGGGAGGAACTTTCACCAAATCATACTCATTAATTTGAATATAATTAGGCCCAATTAAATAGAATTTATTACGTAAGCAGTAAATTATTTTCGATTTACCATACATATTTATTTTTTCATAATTGTTTATAATGTAGAATCAATTTCAATACATTATACATTATACATATCCACAATTTATAGTAGGAGCATGATATGTTTTTAAAATGTATTAATATTAAATATTATTATAGAAAATATGTTTTAATTTTTACCAACGGATCTAAAAACTGTTATTATGCACTAAGCATTTTAAATAATGCACCCAATCCATCGATTTAAAAACAAAAATGAAAAAAAAAAATTTAATTTGGTATACAATATAATGTACAATCTTAAAGTATTATTAAAAGTTTTACAGATATATAACTGTTCGGTTTGGACGTATGGAAAAACAATTATTTCCATAAATCATTTTTTTATTATTATTTGGGATTAGAATCAGACCATATATTATGTTTTTATCTGCACAAAGTTATAGTTTATTAAGTTTATACAAAAGTGATTTAAAAGCATGTGAAAATCTTAAAATAACATTTCAAATTCAAATTTAACGTTCAGTAACTTCAAAAACCCCAAAACGCTCTAAAAAAATAAAAAATAAAAACTTCTTATTCTGATTTAAAAATGCATGCCACATGTATATTATTAAACTAGCATTATGTAGATAAACTTGGAAAACAACGCAAAGTGCATCGAAATACAAGTCTTCAATTTATACTTTTCATCGCAATAACATAAAATGTTTTTAACAAGTAAGCATTTTTTTTATTTAATAATAAATTCAATTATAACGTTACAAACCGCAATCAAATACAGGGGAGATATGCAAGTTTATGTTAAGTATCATTATAAAAATAACAAAGTATAATAAATCTGTAACCTAATTAAATATTTAATTGTTATTTAACATACTATACCATTTATATTTATATGGAAGTAGGTATTTGATATTATATTTAATAATATAGGTATATTTATTTTGAACTAGATCAAAACGATCGAAACAAATACATTGACTTTATTAATAGCTATTAATTCAATATGTTTAACCGGTTGAATATATTAAAGATTCTCATTTGCATTTAACATTCTACAGTTTATAAATCAGCCTCTGGGCTCGCTAGTTATTTTTTATGTAGGCTCATAACACCCATTGTGCCGTTATAAGAGAAGTATTTTTATATTTTGTATTCGACTGCCAAACTTAAGTGCAAAAAAATAAATAATAAAACGTATAAATGTGTTATGTACCCAACACTATATTTAACTTAGAATAAAGGTAGTCTTTATGTTAACTATAATATAGTGAATGGCTAGACGCAGGTATGTAGGCGTCTAATCTCTTTTTTGCGTATACGCGACAAGGCGACAGTATATCGGTCTTGTCAACTGTTCAGTCCAGTGACCTACTCATTTGAGTTAAGTAAAGTGCTTACGCAGAATACATAATTATGACTTAAAGAGTTAATAAAGTATATATGTATATATATATATATATATATATATACATATTTATTATTAATTTAAAGTGTGTATTCTTTTATAAACAATCGCCTAAAATACAAAACATCATTTGGTTTTCACCTACTACAGAGAACGAAACAACAAATTGTCATTTTTCAGATATAATTGAAAACACAATATAACAAATAAAACGCAGCATCACAGTTCATAGACCCATAGTGCTCATAACAAATATTTATAATTGAAGTTTAATCACTTAAATTATTAAATTAAACAATAATTAAATATATATAATTAAATTATAATTTAAATTTTAAACACTCGATTGAAATGATACTGTGTAGAAAAAATCAGGTATAAGTACTCTATTTGTGAGATTCCATAATTGCTCAAGGCCTAAGTCTCATAGGAAAATTTGAAAGGTTAAGTAGAAAGCAATTAGGAAAATTGGCTATATAAATTAGCATTGTTAAAATGGAAATACGAAATAATATGCACAAATCATATTATATCTAATGTTATCTAAAACAGTGAATCAACTAAGTCAGGAAACTATTATAATAATTATATTTTAAAAATTAGATTAGAGTGATCGCCCTCTTAATATTCATTATAAATTTGTAAACATTTAAACATTAATAAGCGTTTGAACAGAACTTAGTAGAACGTACGTCTTAATAGACTGAATTTATGTGGCTACTGTAAGCATATTCGGTTTCACATTTCGAGTAATGACGATGTTGAAAATGAAGACACGAAGGGATGGATTTAATAATAACCTTTCTATAGGTATTTTGGTGATGTCCTGCTGCTTTATTGTAGTATTATTGTAAAGAGAGAAAAATCATATTATACGCACCCCTAAATAACAAAGTAATATGTCTTAAGTCGCAGTACGTATTACGTGATTTTAACATTTACACCCTCTCCCGCTGTCACTCCGATAGAAATAGGTTAATGTCATAAAATGCCATAGTTATTGGTTATTCTGTTCTCGTTGTTTTCATATGTTACCAACTGATTTTTCAATAATTTTGTTAGGTAAGATACGACCTAATATTTATCTACTCGTCAACAACAAGCAATATATTTCGGAATTCGTAATTAGTATTAAACGCATATTTTAAACTATAAAGTTTTTACGCTCAAAATGTGTTGACAATGTTTTATTAGGTACACCTTGACAAACATTTTTATTTTATTTAAAACGGTTTGGTTAGCAATTTCATTACCTAACTATACATTGTCTGGCGTCAGCGTGTGACCTAGCCGGAATGATTTCACATTATAAATTCGAGACGATTTCCAATTTATATATCATCTGAACCAATCGAGTAATTGAGTAACTCAAAAGTTATAAATAATGCAATAAAATATATATTATTTGCTATTAGACAATATTAAGCATATTTTAACAACACTGAACACGCGAAATCGTGTTCAACCATCATGATTGGTTTTCCGAATACGCGGTTGGGTATTACTTCCGCAGTTCATATAGAAGTGCATTAAATGTACAATATCGTTCGTTAGCCATACTATATAAAAGTTGTTCGTTTTAATAGGAATAATATCATTACTATTCACGAGCCAATAATTTGTTTGGTTGCGCAAGGTCCTGCACAACAATATCATAAGATATTTGCGATTCGTGTGCCGAAAAATTAAAAATAGAGACATGCCATCTGTGTGGAATGTGTATATCGCAGTCATTTCCTAAAAATTAAAATGACGTTTTCGTTCGTGCTTTGTTCACATAATATTATACATGATACACGAGTACAACACACGCGTACACCAACAATATTACTTGATTTAATTTAATATGCGACATATTAAAATAATACGCGTAAATACGCATAACGTGTAATTACATCACGTGACCACCGCCGTAACAAGTCAAAGGATGTATATATATATATATATTAGATTTGTCAGGGATAACGTGCAAATGCCAAACGCCAACTTAGAATACTCGAAACAAAAGGTCATTGCTACGAAATCGATATGCGTCCGACTCGAGAGTTATATTATTTTATAATATATTACGGCAAATATGTGTATTATATTATTATATTGTAACACGAACACGAATCGTGTGCCCCGAAAGAAAACTGTGTGACGTACCTCTTGCATGCCAACGTACAGTTGTTGTTGTAGGACCAGCTGTAGTGGTGGCTAATGTGTAATTTAATTGTAAACTAGGCATATAATTTAATATACACCATTGTTATAATGTTAAACGGCGGTGGTAACCGTTTTTCAACTGTATTTTTTTCTTTGTATCGAAACGATTTGTACACAGATGCGCGAAGATAAGAATTAAAAACAAAAATATTTTTACAAATCCGAATCGTTATTATTGTACTATAATATTACATTCTCAGCACCCGAGTGTATATAGGTCGAATTTCCAATGCAATAAAACAGTAAACAGTATGCATTATAGTATTGTTGTACACGTATGTAATGTATTGGTGTACGCATATAAATAGTATCTATTCGGCACACTGTGCGATTAAATCATTATTATGTGATTTGACTCATATATTATGTTGATGTTCATAAAATTTAATAATTTAAAAAAAAAACTTTTTATTTAAGACACACTCGCCTACAATAAAGGGTGACCTGTCATCTGCACCGTTTTAATCAAGTTATAAGGAAAAAATACAATCGCATACCTGAACACTTATCACGACTTTTGGTGCAGAATCACACCTTGTAAATTGTACACTGAGCGTATATTATATTAGGCAGTAAATCTCATAATATTATGACATGCGTATTTTATAATAATATGTTAGTCTGTGGGCACACACACAAACACACAGTTGACGATAAAATTTCGACCACGTTACAATAAAATCATTCCCCGTGTATCATTATCATATATACATAACATATACATATAGGTGTGTGTGTGTGTATAGTATATTGTACACTTGCACGGTGCTATCACGGCGGTCGTTTTCCCTTGCGAGATATTTTAATAAGTGTTGTAAATTATACGCCGTCGTCTCGAATGTGCTGCATAAGTATGTATGCGCATAAGACTATTATAAAATATATACATACGTTGTATTGTATTGTATACTTACGTGTGTCAGTGTTTACTCGGATGTGACAAACGGTATTGCTCTGCGCGGTTTTACTGCAATTTATTACGACGTTAAATTATAATAATAATTATTATTATTATTATTTTGCGTATAAATGTTACGGGTTAGTCGGTATATTAAAATAGTATATAACAAATGTGAACACAGCATTGTATATACATATATTATATTTCGTACGATTATTGCATATCGTGTAACATCCGAATATGTGTTTCGCGTGAAAATATCAGAGATTTTCATGTCATAGCTATACACTACACGTTATTCCACGAAATGTTATATCTTGGACGTTTTTTTTCAAACATAGAATATAAATAGTATGACCTTATTTTTTTTTTTTTAAATTTGAAATACATTTTCTTAAACGTGTCAACGCTGGTGGTTGTAATTCATAGAACTTTATCAAGTTCCAATATTAATCCAACTTACGAATTTAAATACGAATAAAAAGCGATATTTTCAAACAAGCTTATTTCATCATTGAATTAATCCGTATTTGCATATTGCTTTATAAGTCAGTACAAGTCGACTTAAATCATTTAATTTGTAATTTATGACACCAAAATATATACATAGATGTGAGATTTTTTTCACTAGGTGGTGAAATATTTTTAAAGTTAATGTACTAGTATTCACTGGACTAAATAGCTTTTCAAAATTCCTTAATAAAACAATGCGTATTATTTTACTTAATTCTGTGTTTTTTACATAAGAACCAAAGTAAAAATTCAAAACACCTGTGTGTTAATTCCTCAGCTTGTAACAGCCAGATGGCCTGTCGTTTTATTTTGAGGTTGTGTTTTATTCTCAACCATCACTTCTGCATTTTGTTTTAAATTTAGAGTTCTTTGAAATTGTACTTCTTGGTAGTGGGTGACTCTTTGTTAGGTACCTATCTTTAAATTTGCAATGTTTAATGCACTGCAGGCTACGACTTAGTTTCCACAAATTAATTTTAAATATTTAAACATATGCTCATTTTTATATTAGTTTCTTTCCAAATTATTTTACCACTTCCAAAGTGGCCAGATATACCCAGTGGAGTGTATAAAATCAATTATCTTCAAGTGTTCATCCACTTTTGCCTTCATTCTTTTTCTTTGTTTCAGATTAGTGTTTACTGTCATTTAATTTCGATCTTTCATGCTGATTATATTCATTTGTCAGATCCTCAAAGTAATTTTTCCAACAAGATATGTAGTTTTTTCTGTAATTCTTAGTCATTAAATATATGATAGGCATGTTAATAAGATTCACTAACTATTTATAATTGTCTGGAATTGGCGGAATATGGTTTATTTCTTTGATGTAGGATTCATGAGTTTTTCAATCAGTTTTCAAAGGTTCTATTGAGATAACTCTTATTTAGTATAAAATATTATTTTTATTTAATATTAACGTAAATTTAATGATAGGGGCTGTATTTGTCAGTTGTTACAAAACAAAGGTATACGGGAAAGTGCTAGTGCCCATCTACCAGACTCGAAAGTGCCATAACATCCTTGTACCTATCAAACACCAGTTGGTTAAAATTTGTTCATGTATTAGTCTGTGATCATAATATACGTTGGCAATAAATTTACCCTATTCTGTGTAATGAGAGTTTAAGTCTCTCACATAAACTGCAGTGTTGACATACCGAAATAATTTATGAAATCCAGGTAACTGCGTGACTGATGATGGCTTATACATATTGAAGAATGTTGGATATCCAGTTGTTGGTAATCGATTTTGATTTACAAAAGTTACCCTTCCTTGTTGTGCATAAAGTATTAAATCATGTGAAAATCTGAAATCGTCAATCACGACCTATTTCCTTTATTTAATGAGTTGCCTATCAGTATTACCATAACATCAGCATCATAAAAAGACTTTTTTACATTTCAATAATTTATGTAGAGTGACCTTCCATGTTTATCTATATAATATGAAATAATACATATATATTATATTTTTTTTTGTTTTCTACCTACTTATTTTTACAAGTTTTTTTTGAAAAATTATTTTATAGATAGACTTTATATTGACTAAATTAAAATCATTTTCGTAAACTCTAACCACATAATCACCAATAGTAACAATTATTGTACTACATTAATAAAGTCTGCTGTTGTTTTATAGTTATGATTTAAATAAGTACAATAAACTTAAATACAACGAATTCTAAATTCAAATTCATATAGGTAGATATATATGTATAATTTACTTTTTTTTAGATGTATACAACTGAAGGATTATAGTATTATGTTAATATGAAAAATTGTATACTTTACAGAAGTATATTTTATTTTCAAGTTAATTTTGACATGTTTCTTGTTTTAGTTTTGGATATTTAACGGAATACTATTTTTTATTGTGTTAGTATATAAAACTTTAAAATTTACATAAACTATATACTCGGTATAATATATTACACTGTTTCAAATTCTGACTGACGCAATATTTTAATGTATCAAAATCTAATACGACTAAATGGGTCAAAAACTATTACCATTAGAGTTTAGATGAAGGGGGTGTAATACCGTAGAAAAGTTATTTTATCTCGACGTGTAATATCTATTGTCTTTATGCGCTCCTATCTAAACTTTAGATGGTTATAATTTTTGAACTTTAATCAAAGGTTACTACCAGATGAGATCGATGATAGATTTTAATGTTATTAAATAATCTAAAACACATATTACATTATATAATATGCATTATGAACACATTTATGTAGGTACATAATATATAATTTTAACAATTATAGGTAGGCATTGTATTATGAAATATGAGTTAGGTACATATTAAATCAACATAAATACTACAAAGCGTTTCTTAACAAATATTGGGTTCAAACACCGGAATAAAAATAAAAAAAAACATTTGTGTGTTAATAACCGTTATAATTCTAGTTAATATTGATTTATACGGATTATATTTAGTAGTCCAAAAGTAACATATTTTTAATAATCATTTGTATTCAATTTTTATTATTATTATTAAATTTAAATTTTTAAATTTTTATTTGATTTAATTTTTTTATTTATTGATCATAAGCCTGGAAACAATGACTATAAGCTATTTTTAAGGAGAAACGGTTGGTTTGGAACACGTAATCTGTGTGTAGTAAGGATTCATTTCTAAAAATCTCGTTGGTCACCCACCCGGGTACTAGCAACACCAATTGGTACGTACATTCAGAGCGTTTTCACAATTGAGTGTACGACAGCGCCACATGCACACACCACTCCACAAATATTTATTGTACATGCCTAAAATATATTGTAAATCTTGCCCTGACCTGTTGTTGTTATTATAAAATAAACAACCAACTATAAAATAGAACTAACCACGTAAAACACGTAAAAAATGATACATTATTATTTACATAAAGGTTGCAAAATTAAAAATTATTCTGTTTTTGAAAAAAATCATCGCTTATAATAATATTATTATGTATGTTGGTTTCAGGTGTTTGATTTTTTAAGGGCTTTTAGGAGTTTTGGTTAATTCAGGGGCAAAAGACTGATTTAAGGTATATATAGATTAGTTAATACTATTAGATCACTATTTTTCACAAACTGTATAAATATCTTTATTCTTCAGAAATTTGTTTTTTACCACCGTCTCTATAGCTCTTTATAGTTATAAAAACAAAAAAAAAACAAAATTCCAAAATTATTTTTAGGTATACTTTATTACTTTTATATCTACATTTGATAATTTCCTTGACCATAACGATGTGATATAAAACGTAAATAATTGAATCGATTTTCAAAAGTTATGTATATTTAATCAAATATGCCATAGCTTTGGCGTATTATTTGCAACCTTTGCGCTGTAGTACTTTTAAATACGTTCGTGTGTCCATTTTCTGTGCAATGTTTATAAACATTGATATTGTAGTGTCCCGGTCCCGGTTTTAGCGAATTCTCAATCATTTCTGAACTATCACCGATTCGTTGTGAACTGTTAAATGGATGCCTGGACAAGTAGTATAAAACTCCGTTGATATAAATGAAATATCATAAAATTAAAAACAATATTCATTATAAACAATGAAAAATCACCTTAAAATGTTATTTGGTATTTTTTTACATTTTAAATCCAACAAAATAGTATAAATTCTAATTCAATCTTATCAAATGTATCTGTATTATTTGTGTTGATGCATATATAAACATACATTTACCGTTTAAGATTCTATACTATTTTTATCTTACTTGTTTGTTTTTGTTAACATCCAGTTGGGTATGTTTACACAAGAAAATGCGTGCGAACTATGATCTATTTTTTTTCTCGGGGGTATCTGTCTGAATACATTTGTATAAGTTCGATGATAACGACTTTTGGACACGTAGCACTCGAGTGGAAGTGGCCAATTGTCTGATAAAAGATAACATTTTTTTTCGGCAGAAAGTCCCATTAAAGTACTTGAATCCCTAGGTCCTATTAAAATTAAATTATAATTTTTTATTAGTATAATAAAAAATGAAATTATTTAAAACACAAATGATTGAATAAATTTAATTTTAATAAGTAGCCAGTTGGTATGTGCGAGTATCCTACATTTTTTTAAATGTTAACAAAATATGATGTAATTTATGTTTTATCACTTATTTACACATGGTATTTTATATTTTTTAAAACTAAATATTTTTCAACTACAGTAATATTCATATGCATAAACAACTAAAACAATATTCGATGGATGTAATTTTAATACAATTTTCAATTTTTAAATTTGAAATACTATTTTTCATGTCAGATATTTTTAATTAATGCAATTTGTTTCATAATTTTTTGAAAATAAAACAATTCACATTGGAACATAACATAATAAAACCAAAGTATATTAATCACTGCTAATGCCTAATTATATATTCGACAAGACAATAATAAGATTGAAAATAATAATACACATAAAAAAGTAACTAGTTGATTTATGGTATTCAAATGATTTTGTGAAATTCGCTCATATATTATTAAATTCTGACATTTTCAAGAATATAAATAGGTTAAATGATGAATGGTGATTAAATATTAATTTTGTGTTTGGATGATTTATTCAAACGCCATTTTATAAATGAACTTAATAGTGGAATGAAATAGCATCCATTCAATGTAGTTAAAAGTTATCAAGCAATGAATATAAATAAAATACCTAATATGCATGACACTAACTTATAGTAACTAGTAACTATTAAACTATAACATACCTAGTTTTTTCTGTTAGCATATCGAGTAGTAACTTTTTAGTTTTTCTGTATAGAAAACCGTTTTTTTAACTTAACCTGATGCTAATATAACTTGGCTGTTAGTTTGATCAAATAAAAACAAAAAAAAAATACATTTTGCAATCTTTAATATTACACTGATATTATTTACCAATTTAATGTAATGATTTAATAGTAATCGAAAATATTTAGACATACTTACTACACCAATTAATAATGGTTACTGTTTTAATATTTTACTTGAACTTTACTAAATTCGTTTTTAAACTATTTAGATCACCTTACGATTCGGTTATAACAATTAATTAATTTAGTCTATAGTTCTAGACTGTTGACTGTATGAACATAAGAAAATAGTACAATGCGTTTGAATCATAATAATTCGTTTAGTTGATATCAATATTTATTAGTTATTAACAAATTCAACTTTATAGATAATATGTTTAACTAAAATGTGAATTACTAATTATTAATTATTTATACAGTTTTGATAGTCACATAAAATAATGCTTTATCTATAGCAGGGGTCGGTAACCTTTTCGTAGGAAAGAACCATTTTTTCAAAAAAATACAAAACTATGATATCCAGGGAGCCGCACTGCAGGTTTGAACAACCTTTTTTTAGTAGGAAATAAAAATACATAATAATACATCTTAAATTTAGAAAATATAGAAAAACTTTATTTCATTAATTCATTATTATTTATATTTATATTATTATTATTATTGTTTATACAAATATAATATTATTTAGTATAATATAATTTATATTTTACGGATATCGATATATTGATAATTATCCAAAGAGCTGCAGGTTGCATGTTAAAGAGCCGCAGGTTCCCGACCCCTGATCTATAGTTTACTCGAACGATTTGTATTTATAGGTATTTTGTTTTTCTAACCTGTAAACGTGTCATAAGGTCCTCTAGCGGTAATTTTCTTCTCAACTCGAGTCTCAATCATATGATGTTTCAAACCGTCTGCATACATAGTAGGTGGTAAATTCATATTTATTTTTAAATGTTGTGGTTGAGCAGGGAACTTGCCATTTTTCTTAGTTTGGCACCTCGGAAAACTAATGTTATATATACCTATATAATATCGTTTAAAACAATGTTATATTTTACAATTTACAACATAATACTATCAAACGGGTTTTGATGGACAATTTAAAATTAAATACTCCCTTATTACTAACAACAATAAATCGTGTTATTTTTTCTTTAATTATAATCTTAATTAGGTATTATAAACTGATGTCAGTGGTACGTTTTAGTTGTTATAGTTGTTTAGATTAGGTTCGTTCACAAATCACAGACGCATCGATGCAAATTTACCACTTTTTGCATTTTTCCAGTTTTATTATCAATCAGTCCACAGATAATATATTACTAAAGCGGCTTCGTTTTTTTTTTAAATATTAAATCATTAAATTACCATTATCTATTATCATGAATTTATTGTAAAGTTTATTGAGCAATATCAATTTATAATATTGAAATGTCAAAAAGGCTATAAATTATACCATTTTTAGTTTTTAGAAAATTTTGATATAGTTATCTATCTAATTTGTATCTAATTTTAATAGTTTGGCTACAAAATAAAAATTTGTATTAATAATGAATATGTATTAAACAAATACAAGACCTGATGCTAACATATTAACAACCTAATATAAATTACTTAATAAGGATATTTAAAATATTATTTACTAACAAACACATATTTAGTTACTAGTACTTAGTGTGGTTTAGATAATAAAACATTCAAAATATTATAACATGACATAATACAGAATATAAAAAATAAAAAATAAAGTAAATAAGTAAAATAAATAAATGATAACAAGTAACATAGGTAATAATAAGTCTATTTTTTTTTTTTAATTAACTAACATATTATTTAATAGTTACATTGAACACTTTTGTTGAATTTTCTAAACATTATACTTATGAAAACAGGTAAGTCGTGGATGTCGCTCTGCTGTACAGTAGGTTACAAGTGGGTTACTGTAATGGATGGAATTAAATTTGAATAGGTACAATGATATTATATCATCGTATACGAAAAACGATTCTGAGTGGAGACGGTCTATCAGTTTAGAATATATCATAGATTATTAAAAATTTTCAAATCTTAGATTTAAAAAAAAAAAGTGGCTCAAATATTTTGAACATTTTACCATATCTAGGCAAGGCTAATATAAGTAAACAGCCCAAATTTCAATTTTTACGAATTGATAGAAGCTACACTTGATAGAAAAATAAAAATAAAAATAAATAAACATCATTGTAAAAACAATACATTCCTCGCTCCGCTTAGAATCTAATAAGTACATTTTAGACTTAAGTGTGTATATTAATATAATATTCAGTATATGCCTACTATATTATATTAAATACATTCTTGAATTAAACAATTTAAATATTTTATCGGGTATAATTAATACACTTTTTTCCCCCCAATAAATAAGTAAGAACAATTTTAATAAAATGGAAAAAGTAATGTAAACATTTTTAAATATTCTCATAAAATAAAGTATAAAGTATTCGTAACGGATATATATATATATTATATAGTATTTTGTCTATAAATATAAATTAAGTTTGATTATATACCTAGTATACTTTAAAAAATGTTTTTTTTAAATAATATTATTATTATTATTATAGAATAACAATTGTTTGTTCCGACCTGGGCCTAGCGTATCGTTTTTCTTTGCGTCAAACCTGGACAAACCAGACAAAAAAGCAACTTTACTCTGCTGCTTTATAGATTTATTATTACAAGTCTGCAGCGAAGATTTTAAATTGTCTTTATCAGAAACACCATATTTTACATTTTTCTTTTTGTTGCAAAACTTTCTCTGTATCGCCGCCTTGAATAAATCTTTCATTTTTTTTTTTTTTTTTTTATAATCGAATAGCTCTGCTATGTGTAATATAATTTTTTGAGATGGTAAAACTTCAAAATCTTGCGTTTTGTTTTAATAATATTGAATATTTTTTTACTTTTCAAGATTTTTCCAAACTGTAATACTTTTGTAGTTTGTAAATAATTTATTATAAAAAAAAATAAGAATTTAATATAAACATACAAATTAAACATAGTAGGTATAGATGGTAGTCATAACTAATTATTATCGTTCATTAAATATTCATATCAACAATAATACTTAACTATTTTTTTGGTAGATATCCTAAAATTTATTTTTTTAGTAAATTTTATTAGCATGTTCTATATTTTATTGCTATCTATGAAAATATGTTTGATATTTTTGCAATATTTTTTATTTCTTAAAACTTTGATATAATATAAAAGAACCTATATAAAATGTAAAACATAAATAAATAGTATATAATTTACATATTAATTTGTATTAGCCGATTTAGTATTTATAAATAGATACTAAGTATAAGTGTGTCATATAAAGAAAAGTATATATCATTTCTATTTTTCTATTTTTATCAGTCCTGTAAGAAACAACGAAACACTCTATTTGAATAATTCACTTGAATAATAATAATTTTGCAAAGTTTTAATACACAAAAAAATATTATGAAAATAGTATGTCAGTCAGATGTTAAAGTTAAATATCCCCAAGGGTGGGGTTGTTTTAAAACGAATCGCCTTGTTAATTCAAAGTAACTGCATAATGAAAATTTTCTCGTAAAATGTAACTTAAATTAGAGCAGAAGGGTTAGTAAAACATTGTGTATAAGGTGTGGTGAAATTATAATGGAAATGTTTTGTTTTTCACAGGAAATATTATCCCAGTAAATTAAGTTGGGAATTTACGATTTTCTCATTTTTTAAATCGTTTATTTTCAAGATGTTGGAAATATATTCGTTTATACTTTTATTAATACCTATCAAATTATATTCATTTATTGCAAATATTATTTGAGTAATAATTATATGCAGATATTATATAAACCATAATTATAAGATTGAGTCTATACAGAAATAGAAAAAGCTAGCACAGTATAATGTCACCTTATTCTATAATTGTTTACTACTGTTTTCATAAAATATTTATTAAATGTATAATAATTTATTATTCTGGTCAATTATATTAATAAAATTATTGTTTATAGTTAATTTACTTTCGTTCAAGTAAATTACATAAAAAATGTGTTATTTAAATAAATAAATTATACCGGATTTATAAGAAGAGGAACAATTTTTTAAACAAGTTTCTAAAAATATTTATTATTTATTTAATAATTTAGCACCTATATAGTGTTTTCAACGATTCTACTAAAAATATGACTGAGAGAGTATGGGTGTACACCACGTTTAATATGTTTAGGACCTGTTTTATTAGGGAAAAGGTGCGTGTGAATTGAGCTAAAATCGTGAATATAATATGTAATCACGATTTTTGTTGAATATTACTGACGCAATTCGAGCGATATAATTTTTTTTCATCCTAGATTTGTATTGAAAGCATCTCAAATAAAATACTTTAACCAGTAAAAATACATCATTAAATTAGTACTTATAATATAATATAAACTATAAAAAAATAAATATATTCATCTTAAATATTTGATCATTAACCGAATTTGAATATATACTTTAATTTAAATTGTACACCATATATTATTTATGCAGTTACGCTTTAAGTATTCATTTATTAGTTAATCGAGATTTTTTCCAATTCGTCTAATCATTATAATAATATGTTGTTTTCGATAAAATAATCTACGAATAGTCTGCAGGATAATGCTATGTAGTAGGTACCTACAAAATGTTTAAGAAAATGTATAGTGTTTATGAATTAAATTAGATAGTTATGGAATTAATCCATCACCGGCGGTCAATTGATCGAGGAACTCTTAAGACAAAAAACATTACCACTGCATGAAATTTTTTTCAAAAAAGTTTGTCCAATACCTAAATTATAATACAATTCCAAAACTGTTATTATATACATAAAAAAAAAAAATAATAATAGTAAAATAAAATATACGTTTACGTGTGTCTACGGCAGTGAGTATAGAACATTCACGAACACGAACACAATATAATAACGTATCGATGATATAGCTGTATAATTAAACCGTATACAATTTGATTTAAAGATAGATAATATTCTTGTTTGACGTGAGAGTGGGATTTTTATTTATCATTATAATATAATATATTATAGGTACATTAGTTTTACATAGGTACGTCAGTTTATTCGCCGAGTAGGTATAGATGATTGTTTTCGTTATTAAAATATACATACACTCTAACTGGTAGAAGCTGCATCGAGCATCTCTTTTTTACCAAATAACTTTACTTTTAATTATTAAAAAATATCGATTAAACGCCATTACTCAATATAATGTGGTGTGATAAATGGTCACATTTTTTGTTTTAATTATAATTTTTATAAATATTATCTTCAAACTATAATTATGATAAATTAGTTATAATCTGAATGTTTGGATAATAAAAACGAGATGAATTTTGTTTTTCATCAGGTGGTAAAAATATTGGTGGCCAAAATTATTGTATACATAATTGATAATAAAAAATAAAAATACACATAGCAGTTGGTTGAACTCATCAATATGATCAATTACCTATTCGATTTTAGTATACCTTCACTTAAATATTATAGGTAACAGCGCTGTCACGCTGGCTTATATTAGTATAGTATTTATATTTTAAAGTTATTGAAATAATTAAAAAGTAGTTAAAACAACTGAGTAGGAACCTAAGCTATACCAGTAGATTATTTATATTATTAAATCGTATCGTATTATATTACAATAAATTCAAATGATTTTCAGAATATTATAATGTTTTTGACATTCTCGTCGCCATTAGTCATTTACCTACTAATATTGTAGAAAACACACATATATATATATTCAATAATCTAGTTGTAGTAGGTTCTCCTGGGCTCTAATAACTAAAAAAAAAAGTGACATGTTTCAAAAAAATAATTCATTGATCGGTTATTTATTTTGCTAAACGTGCTGTTAAAAAATTTTACATAACCTTAATGAATTTTAACCTACTGTTATGAGTGTTATGGCCGTCTAGTTATTTCTGCCACCAAGAAAATTATTAAGCATCTCTGGTGCGTACGCGAATGATTAGTACGCTTATTTTTAGAATTCCATCACAAATACTTAATGCTGTCAGTGACAGTCTACTTTTATGGTATAGATGGTCACTATTATTTAATAGCTTAAATTGCATTGGCACGGTCGATTGCTTGCAAGTTGTGATCATATTCCTTCGCCTCCGTGGAAATGCCACCATCACTAGGTTTAAATTAAATGGACGGAGCACCATTGCTTATCGCGCAGAAAACATATTAAAGAATATACCTACCCCGAAGCCACACTACTAGAAGGTGTGTTGATAATAAAATGTCAATCAATTCAGAGTTTTTTCTACATGTCCGATAAAAAAAACTATCTTTCAAACCGTAATTTTCTTCGTGCCGGTATTATTTACGTTGCGCCACGAGTAGAGAGATATGTATTGGCATTATACAGTGGTATTATAAACATATCATACAATTATTGTGTATAATGAATACATGTATTAAAAAAAAAATACGAGATAATATTATTAGAAAATTAATTCGATACATAAATATATAATTTACTATGAATTATAAATACATTATTTTTAATTATTTTAATTATTTCTTATGACTAGATTTATCAGGATCGATAGTATGCCTTTAAATATATTAATTTAATCTAAAAAAATTCTTGCACCTATTAATGATATACAATAGTTTTACAACCTGTGTTCAATTTCCGATAATTTATGTTGCTGCAAAGTCATATTTAGCTATACGATATTATAACGGTGGTATACCACATGTCATATACCTACCACATATACCGGTATAATATGACATTGCAAAAAAAAAAAGTTAAATTAAAAGAATACAGTATTTTAACATTTTATCTAATCACGAATATTTAGTATTTACGTTCGAATATCGACGATGCCCCAATAAAATTTTGTACACCGATGAATTCGAGATATGTAATACTATTATGTGTAATATAATAGGTTCCTTTAATATTAAAGATTATGACGTTAAGATGAGAACGATTAAATTGTATATTGCTTTATCTGGGCTATAAAAATGTCTATAATGCAAATAAGCAATATTATTAACGTAATACTCGATAATGTCATAATTTCGTTTGGCGATCCACCATTGGTAGGTATATTATGTTATGCGTACAAGATTCCGTCGTAAAGGTAGGCGGAATGCATTGTTTGGGTCAGAGGAATGCGCGTTTGTGGTTGCATCCGTTTAGCACGTCTTTATATAATATTGCATAGGTATTATTAATATTTCATTAACGTGTATGGTTTTCCTGTCGGATTTCGGGTAACCAGGTCAGTGGTTAAATAGTGTGATATAAATAATATGATATCACATGTGTTTAAGTACTTTATAACAGCCAATGACAATATCCCTTTCTATCCCCCAAAACAAAAAGATATAATATGATACCTATTGTCTATATTGGTTTTATTTATAGAAGTGACTGCCCTATCTTTTTCATTAGGACATTAGAAGAACTCTGCGGAGCTTCTGACAAGGCGGTAAACTGTACAAGAACACTTGACATCCAACATTTGGACATTTTAACTGTCTGTCAACACTGTTAAGTTACCCTTAGAATTTACTTTGCTATTTTTCAACACTGTCATGTCAATCATACATATATAACAGTGTTTAGTCTTTCGATCGTTACACTTACGTATAATACCATTCGAAAATAAACAATAATAGGTTTTTTTTTTCTTCCTATTCTATGTAAATATTTATAAGTATATAATTGTATAAAACTCAAAGCTAATGGCCTATGCTGCCGAAGCTGTAACGTTCAATAAAAAAAAAAATAATAATAGGTTTTGCGGACACTCAGTTTCGTCAGCGTTCAATATATTTGATTTTAACATTAAGATACACATAATAGTATCTGAAATGTACACGTCACATTGATATATTATTATACAAACACTCTAATCCATATACATTATAATATTATACCACTATTATTATTGTAATGCATATAGGTATTTACAACATATAACGATGATAGCATTTCAGTTACTGATACGCAAATGTTCCATGGTTTGTAGGAAACAAAAATATTCAAAAAGAATTCGAAATTCCTCATCTCTAAGACTGCATTGAATTTGGTCGCTACACCTTCTTCGAGCCTATTCAAAAGTAAACAGGACCAATGCATTATATCAACTCAACATTATAAGACCGCCTGTCTAACGCCACCTTAGACGTGAACGTCTTCAAAACCTAATTGTTTAAATACACATTTAACATTAAGTGTTTTTTTTTAATATACGCTTAGCATACCTAAAACAATATAATATGACATTTAACATTTTTATCGCTAAATTGGTTTGTTTGAAAATCAGTACTATAAATAATTACTATCTGTATTATTGCTTTTAATTCGATGGCACAATTATTACTTGAAGGTATGAGTCGATCTTTCGTACATTATAATAATATATAACGTTTAATCACGTGGTCATCATCGTCGACCTGCGCAGCTACAGGTACGATAGCGGAGGAACACATCTATAAATCGTCACCATTTTACCAACCATAATAATATACGCACTGCATACACACACGCATTTATGTACATGTATAATAATAATAGGTGTCGTGTAATCTCTCGATTTATTACAGTCGAAAATTGAAATCGATCGATCCTCCGATGGAAAGTACCATACTATATACATATATACATAAATATATACATACAAACCATATATGTAGGTATGTTTTCTCCCTATGTGCCATTTTTATTTACGACTATTGTCGTCGATGTCGTGTTCACGGACACTGCACTGCGGTATATATACACACACACTGCAAACACTATAAAATATCAACCAAGATGCTATTAAACGCACTTTTAATCATCAAAACAATTCATGCCGTAGTAATAAAGTTAACCGGGTGAACTGTAAATGCACATATTAACTCTTTGTTTATAAGGGTATAAACGGGTATATTGGAAGATAAAAACCAAGAAAATAAAAATATATTCTGCAATCACAGCTCTGCAAACGCAATTACTCGTATTATTATTTATTATACTATTATTACATTTTGAAAAGTCATTGTTATTAGGTACTTATTTCATATACCATGCAGTCTAACATAATATAATAGTATTCAGAATTCTAAGAGAGATTTGAGTACAAGACGTAAATCAATTTTTTTTTCAAAATACAAACATGTGGGTAAGTATTTTAAAATTTTAAATAAAATATTCAGGTGTTAATATTACAAAACATATTTATGGAATTTGTGGACACTGAGGTATTTATAAGTTTATACACACAAGGCACAATCACCACTTTCTATAAATTATTGATTATTATATCAAATATCAATGTGTTTAATCTATAATTTACAGAATATTCTGTTGATTTATCTATAAGAACCAAGAGTGAGTAAAAATAAATTATACATTTATTAATATTTAAAAAAATACTAAATCAGCTGCAGTTAATGAATTGTTTAAATATTTTTATTAAATTTGCTTTTCCGAATTTTTTATAATTTTTTTTTTAATGATTTTGAATGAAAAAAAAAGTGAGATATTTTCAAATGCATGTTTTACATTTTACATACTATAAAACTAGTTGACCATTCATGATTATA
Organism: Diuraphis noxia; assembly: GCF_037042655.1. NCBI lineage: Eukaryota > Metazoa > Arthropoda > Insecta > Hemiptera > Aphididae > Diuraphis > Diuraphis noxia. The sequence continues at coordinate 76,612,406 of NW_028301713.1, forward strand.
AATTAACTCAGTATAGCCAGTATAGGTATATTATATGCGCTACTATGAGTTACACAGAATATCGTTATATTTATTGGAATATTAATTTAAATAAAATCTAATCTACGAAAAATGTGATATTTCTATGCCATAATACTTTACATCCGCGCGTTAAGTGAGTTGTTATTATAAGTAATAATCATTGTGCCATTAATAATTATATCGTACTATTTTTTAATAACCTTGCAGGATGAGAATGAGAAGTCAAACATTTTTCCAAATATATAAAAACAATGTTTGTTTATTTTGTATGTTTTTGATTGATTTTCATAATCAGTTATTAAATATGCAAATTAATTTCACACCATAAAAGCATAGTAATAATAATAATAATAATAGTAACGATAAAAATAGTTTGAAGCGTGTTTAGGCGTTTAGCGCTATGAATAATGTAAATCATCGTCAAACTAAAATCGGTAACATACTATATTTAAAAGTTGTACGGTAATCTATTTATGGTATTAGTTTAAATACAAAATTCATACATATTATATTTTATATATTTTATTTAAATAAATAACTCACAAAATGTGACTAAAGCGTAAATGGTTTAAAGATCTATTAAATTAGTAAAAGAGGTATTGCCAATGGGTTTCTCCCTCTACACGTTACCCATTTTATCTTAATCTTATTGTAAATATTAAATTTGCCTATCGTAATTTGATTGTAAATAATTTTCCCAATAAGAGGGGAAATTAATAAATAATAATATGTGACAGAAGTTTTATATAATAATTATTAAAATAATTAATAATTAAAACATGGCAGCAACGTATATAATATGTGTTATTGTTATAAACAATATAATTTAATGACTTAAAATAAAACGCGTCTACGCACAAAATGGCACTTAGGATTAAATTGCGACGTGCTTATTCAACAATGTACCACACCAATAAACTCGAATAGACACCGTTATTGCTCTAGCACCTATATACATTATACATACTTATACACCAGTTGCTCACTACGATTGGTTTTATTACCAATTCTATAGATTTTCATTCCATTGCACAAAATTATATTTATTTGAACTTAATATTTTGATATAACTGCATAGTATAGTTATCATGTAGGACACACACGCACACACATATATAGGTAGTAGGTACACTAGCTGATCCCGTGCACTTCGTTGCCCGTTAAATGTACTAAATTTATATGACTCAAACTTTGTTCAATTCGTTATTTAATAATCGGTGTATGGATTTCAAAACTTATCTTAACTTTTCCGTTACCTAGAATAAAAATTCTGATTTGCAGAAGTATAATATTATCAGGTAGGCAATCTAACTGCGGTAGATCGCGGACTTGGTGCTGTTTGTACGTAAGTTTATGATTTAACTCTAAAGTATTAAAGTTATACCATTATACCAAGTTTCCATTTTTACTTAATTCCACTAACGGTGAATTAATATAATCAATTAATACTAAATCCTTGATTATGCTAGCAGTATATTTTTATACATATAAAATAGATAGCTGAATTACCCGGCGTTGTCCAGGGAAAAAATAGCCCGGGAGGTATTCAACTATTTTATACAAAAAAAATGAGGATGAAAAAACTACTATTTTCTTATATTTTGTACCTTTTTTATTTATTTATTTATATATTATCTCTGTACATATTTCTATTAAGGTTATAATACTTCTTTGTAAACAATATTTATATTTTTTGTTTTCTCATTTTTTGCTGGACAGATGGCGAAACAGTCATTTCATCATCACCTCGTCGTATTCCTCTAACCCGGTAACTTCCTCAAATTTTTCATGCCCAAAACTTTCTCTGTAATGTCCTCTTTAATTTAAAAAAAATTGCAAGACGGTCCAATTAGTAGTTTCGAAGCCAAACCGTAACAAAGATTTCCTCTTTTGCTTGATTTCGGTTTTATATATATAGATAGATTTAATTTAATTATATATTCATTTGACATAAGGCGCTTCTTATTCATTCAAAAAATACTAATGTTTTTGAAAACATTTCTTTTACAGAATTAAAAGTCGTTCCAAAACTCAATTTTTGTAAAAAATTATATTTTTATCATTATCATATATTATGTTTTTATTTATTTGAATAACAGCATACATTTTTATTTCATATTTTGTAGTGGAATAAGATTTGTAGTGTTTTTACCTATAAAAATCAAATTTCAGACATGTAATTCAATAGTATTAAGGGTTTTTCAAAATCGTATTGATAGATATAGCGATAATATATTTATTTTGGAAATATGTTTTATTTTAACGCTTTAAAAATGTAAAAAACAATGTGTTTATAAACTTTATAATGATTTTTGAAACTATGAGTGTCTCATTGACGTAAAACTTACTAGCGATGGATTACCCGTTAGAAATTATAGATATTTATTTAACTAACCTAGTATTCAACATTTATATTATAGTTTTATTTCAACATAAATATATATATATATTATTTTCATCATCTGAGTTTTTTTTTTACCTCTGCAATCAAGTCCAAGACACACTATAGCCGATGAACATAATATTATTGTATTATTATATATGCGATGTGCGACCATATTATTATTATACATTCGCCGCTCATCTTCTCGTATTAATCGGATTCGCTGGGAGTGCGTCTCCGCGCAATTGGATTTCCCTTATATTATAAGAAGCCGATAATGACTAAGGGATGCAGAAAGGGTGAACGATTTGGCGCCTCAGACACACGTGGCCACGACAATCCCTCACGATCGGCCTAAGACAAACATTTGTCTTGCAAGGCACTGCGAACTTAATGCGTTTACATTTGCCGTCCCATTGCGTCCATTATTATTTCGGTAAACGCTCTCTCGAATCGGCCCCGCGGTCCCCGACTCACCGCATCCAACGACACTCACATTCCTTCCCCCCCTCCAAACACCCCTGCAACCCCCGCACGGCCCTATCTGCCTTATCCAAATCGCGGTCGCGGTTCCCGCGGACAATCCTGCAGCAATGATGATAATTTATTCTCACCCGTCTAACCAGCTATGATGTCTGTCGCTGGTTCGGTAAACATTGTATTCAGCTCGCATCATCGCACCCGCCGAACACAAAAGTTCATAAACAATTGCGAGTTGAAAACCATTCACCGTACATGGAATTTTTTATAAGCTTTTATAAGACGGTCGTAAGACGTTTTTACTCACTCCCATGCGCGGTAATTACAACAGTGATGCTGTTGTAAATCCGAAGATTATACGTAATGTACGAATAATGATTATTATAAACTATCGAAATTTATTTAATGAACTGATTCATATGGATAATCATAATAATTCAAAATTTATGTGGGGGGGAGGGGGTATACAACCGTGAGAGAGGACTTTATCCCAGCCACCACTATTTGAACATTTGATTATAAGCTTGTACCAACTAGAGGGTTGTTCTCAAATATGTGCAAATATCCGTGCGTATGTGGCATCTATCTATGGATATAAAAATGAATGTAGTTCATTGTTCTATTGTATACAGATTCGAAAGTTACTGAACCTATTTCAATAAGAGTTATATCAATAGATTCCGAGACTAGGGCAGTAGGGTGTAGGGTTTGTAGCTTCGTTTTTCAACGCATAGAATTAGGACTTTCATATAAACTGGCTCAGGCTCACGCATGAATTTAGCTAGTCGGAATGTATATCTAAATGCTACACATGAAAATCTACAGTTTTTCACCGATCGGTATCAAATTTTACACACGTATTATCTTAAATTTCGGACAGGAAGTAAGAGTAACATAGAATAATAGAAGCCATGAGAGTAACAGCTATTACTTATAATATGTTGCTTATAAAAATCAAAGTATGACAGAAACTCATAGAGTCAAAAAATATCCATTTTTACAAGTCTTATATTATAATCATAGTTATAAAATATTTAGACTAATGAAAAACATTTATGATTTTTAAGCGGTCTTACGATCATAAATATTATGTACATAATACATGTTGTGTTGTATAACAAATATTAAACACACAACATATTTTGTTTTTATATTATAAACTTAATTAAATTATATATATATATATATATATATATATATATATATATATGTATATATATTTAAACATATTATTTTTATTGCATAATTAACTAATATGATTAAAATAATAAGCGATAGGTGTATAAATTCACATGAACTCTATTATTAAAATTGTAGAGTGCCTAGTAATTTGATTGGTTGATTTTAATTATAAATTTTTCATGCAAGAATAGCAATTCATGGATACCATATTTTACTTTAGGAAAACATAAATTTACCTTTACAGAGTTATAATCGATTAATTCAAAATTGGAAGCGCATTATAACGGTCAGATTAACATACTCACACACACGCTAATGAATTTAACCCACCCTTGCAAACCGCATATAGGTATGTGCTGAATTTCATAAAGGCATTGTTTTCGTACATATAGACAGATAATATATAATATTATTACATATTATAATAAATAGTAAATAATTGAACTGGTTTTTGTATTCACTTTGTTATAATTTCCACCTTTTTGTGTTAAACCAAACAAAGTTTTTTGTGTGATATAATAATTAATTCACCTACCCCACTGGGTACCAATATACATTATATATACTATTAAAGCAACACAATAATAGAATGATTTATTGCAATTTACGACCCAACATATTTGCAAAATATAATGTATTCATTTATGAACCAATTACAATGAAATTCCAGCGGAGGTGTAAAATATATTCTCATTGAAAAAAGCAAACTATAAAAAGACGTTAATGCGTTTTTCAAGCTGTTATTCGTAGCAATTATTATTTTAATCCATTTGAATTTGCATATAATTAAATTCTATACTAATTTGCTTTATACATTTCATATAATATTATGTGCACGGATATATACTTCAATAATACAAGGTAAGTACTTGCAATTATCATATTAAGACTACTTGAATAACAACTATATCTTTCAATCTTTGTAACTGTGGGTTGGTATTTTATATTTTTGTTTCAGAAAATAATTTTTATCGTACACAATGAGAATTTGAATTTGCAATATTCTAACTTTGGTTTTCGTTCCATAGTAAAACAATAAAAAAAAAAAAAAAAAAATGATTTCAACGCGAATATTTTTGTATTGCATAATACCTTATGCCAATATAGATATTTGTTCTCAGTATAATTTGTACTTGTATAGTAACAACTTAAGAAAATAGCTACTTGCTATAAAACCAAGTATATTAATAATAAGAATATATATATATATCCACTCTAGTGGTAAATAACTTCGTAGTGTCTATGACAAAGCATAACTAGGAATTAATTCAACGGTCATTTGTCCCTTTAATTTCTTAACGTGGAACCAACATGAATTGTCTACTGCACCTGGCTACATTACCTACCACATTAATACATAACAATAATGCAATTGTGAATAATTACATACATAGATCAATGTTCAATATTAGTAATTTTAATTATTTTATACTCAAATACCATTTACATTTTAATGCTATGCTATGCATACCGTTTATTATTTATTATTATCAAATATATATTTAAGTACAATTCATTTTTAATAATGAATGCCCAGGAGCAGGAAATAGCTAAATGTTGACTTGTAGACAAATTGACATTTTAGAGAAGATTCAATTCCACCTGCAGCGGGCTGAATCCTCCGCCGAAGACGACGAGACTCGCCATATTATGTTTGAACAACCATAAAAAATAGATCACTGCCGAATATACACGGAAATCCAATCCAATCTCCAAATTGCTGAAAACCTCCATGAAGCACTAGTTCCTGATACAGCCAACATTGAAAACATATTGAAATATTTTTAAATCTACCAATTTATATAATCTTATATTATAATATAATCATATATAATATTGTACCAATTCAAAACAATATGCTAACACTTTTTTATACAGCCAATAATATATTATATTGATGTGGCTCATCTAAATAAAAAAGAGATTTCAAAGAGGATTTTATTTTTTTTGATTAAATTTAAATTCACCAAAATGAATCATTAAGCGATATCAAGAATATTTTTTTTAAGATTCCCGCAGTATTACTACCTATACAATTACGTCTTTTTTTTTTTTTCTATGGTATCGAGGACCGGAGAAGGAACTATGTTGCCAATACTTCTCCTCGAATACAATTACGTCTACAGTACTGTTATTTATTATATAGGTATTAATATATAATAATATAAAATACACGTTTGGATATAATATTATTGAATCTGTTTATACATTGAATTTATAATATTATTATCTACCACCCCAATAGTTGACCTAATAAAAAAATAATGAATTTCACGTACCTTTAATACATACTTATATAGAGATTCGTAACATACAGTGAGTCACATTTACCTATATTCGATTTGAACGCCATTTTAAACGATAGGTGCCTATATCATTAAAATTTGAATAAAATAATAAAGTATAATGATGTGCAAGACAGGTGGTTGATTTATTTAATGTTCTATTATTGTTGTTGAAAAAAATTATGTTAAAACCACAGTGATGATTTTATATTATGCACAACAATACATTCAAATGTATTTCCATTATGCGTATATACCTTATATTATAATAATATTATAAATTACAACGTTAACATGTTCAACGACATATAACCTCTATTGTTCGCGATGCATATGTACAGCGCACATACCAACCACATTCAACGACTCGAGACAAATTATATCGAAGGCACGAGAAAACATAATAATGATATCATCATCATGATTATATGATGACGACGATGATGATCATGGTGGTTTAATTTGGAACGTGACTATTTCCGCGATCCAAACAAAACATAACAATAATTTATAATATATTCGTGCATGTAGGTGATGGGCCAACTGCGCGGGGTGCGTCTCGAAATTACCTCAATGGCCGGTCGCGATTATAATTACGATTAAAAAAATTATGATAGGAAAACATTCGGACAGGTGTGCGGTGTGTGTCCCTCTCCTACCACACCCGGTCGCAGGTAACCCGCCATATCATATTATCACGCCTACTCTTGCCTGGCGCGTGTCTTATTTCGTTCGCCCATTTTTACTTTTTATTTATTTATTTAATAAAAATTTTTTTTATTTTTTTTTTAATTCGAACGACGTGAAACTAATGATTTTGTCTACGTTTACTACAACAGTGGTGTAACAACCGTGTGTTATAGGCTGTATCATTTCTATTATTATACCCATATAAAATATAAATCCTTTCTTTTTTTGTTTTGTTTTAGGTATCTACAATGTAATATCCGCTATAACTAATATTATATTATACACTCACCGTGTTTGTGAAGACAAGTGGTCACGGAATTCCAACTGTTGTGTTACAGGACACAATATTTTGTAGTTTGTAGGCCAACATCTGCTGTGGAATCATTTTATAATATTTTGTTTTTTCACTTCATTACTCTTCTACTCAATTACTTTAAATAAATATTTTAGAACAATATTTATAATAACTGTGGTGGTCGGCAGATGGATAATACACCGACGACGATATAATGCCTTAGTCGATATTCTGAATTGATTACTTTGCAATGATAGGTGTAGACTTATACAATATTGTGATTACATCCCATATATTTTGTGTTGTATGAATTATCATTTTATAAAAAATAATTTGTGAAATTAATTATTTTGGCTTTTATTCCGAACACAGCTAACCCCTTTTCAATATCAGATGAAACCAAAAATTAATAATATTATTTAACTTAATAATAATTCATATTTTATAATATTCTATATAGTATAATATACATTATACACAGTAGAATATTTTCAGTAAAAATTATGACAAAATGTTAAATTTAAAGTTTACGCACCGGCTCAACTTAATCCTTCATTATTTAGGTACCTATACCCTATACTTACAAACTTTTTAAATGTCATACAACGCTTTTAAGTTACACTTAATTGTGTTTTTTCTTTTAACTAACTCGACTAAGTTGATTTAAATAGATTACTTCACCAAACTCGGGTATCAAAACTGTTTTAACATGTTTTTTTTTTTTAATTTAGCAATTTTGTATATATTTTATAGTTGCATTTCTTTAGAAGAGGCGTTTTATTATTTTGCTAGATCACGATTATTTACATTGTTTATCACACTCTTCACATTACATATTATTATATCATGCTACTCGTATATATTAGGTATTTCTATACTCAAAATAATGATGTAGGTGTATCTGCAATAATTTAATAATTGCATACGTTATAACTTATAAGGCGATGCGTGCCTGTTTAAAAAATATGTTTTTATTTGTTTTTTTTCTTTAATTTAATACAAAATCAAAAAGAAATTTCATTTATTTCTGGCATTACTAAATAGTAGTGGGTTACTATACCTACAGTAAATAAATTACAAATCTAGTGCTTTTAATGATAGAAGTATGGTGATTGGTAACGTCGGACACATAAGAGTAATAACATTATCAACATGTTTAAAGTTGTTGTAATGATTAAAAATAAAACAGATTTGGTGTAACAAATTTACGAAAAATTTGTAGGTACTTGACTATTTATATAAATACTTAACTACTTAAGTATACTTTGCTCACGGATATTGATCATGTAATACGTTAAGCATGAAAAAATACTAATAATTGGTGGTGGGGTGCAATTCGACGCCCATCACCGGTTACGCTATGTTTATATTAAGCATTATTATCTGTATATTATATTATTATTTCACATTTGATAACAGCCTTAAATTATTAGAGTAATTCAGAATATTTATGGAACGTTTTAACGTTAAATACTGTTGGATCAAAAACTGATTGGAATTTATATTAAGATTCATTATCAAGAACTATGTGCTATATATAGTATTATTGTTTATATATAACTTTTAATATTTATATGGATACTATTATACTAATCACTAATCAGTAACCTTTAACAGGTAAAGCAAAAAATAATGACTACTACTTGAAATATCAACAAATATAATATATCTCCACATGAAAAGTAATTCTTGCACGAATGCCATTGTAGAAAACTGATCCAGTGACCAGTTAATGTTGTAAGACTAAAATATATCAAAATTAGATGTTTAAAAATTGGTCAAAAGAAAGATTAAATACAATGGTAACATGGTCGGAGCATTGGAGGAACATAAAATACTATAATGACTAGGTATATAACTTTATTAGATATTATGAGAAGAGTTTATACTGCAATTCGATCAGTTTTCTGTATTTGGGTAGGCTGAATAATATTTATTGTGGTTGTATTGAATATTGATAAACATACACCTTTGGTTTTAGAATTTTAGAATTATTTATTTATTTTGATTCAAATATTATGGTTTTCAACGTGTATTCATATTGTAAGCTTAGTTTGCTCCAGTCGTGTAGGGTGAATTTCGAAAAGTATCTCTGCCATGCGTCATTTTTAAATAGTTATTACGGTTCATAGTTAAGTACAGCGTTATAATATTTTAGTTGATAAAAAGTGTCTCAGTGTCGCATGTGTATTATGATATAAGTAAATAATGCATCTTAGCCGGCTTTACATCGATATCTGTAACTAAAATTATTTATAAATATAAATTATAATATGTACAATGTACGTTATATAGGTTAAGTATGTTGAACATTTTTAAAATGTTAACTATTCATATCGTGTGTTTTGCCTTGTTGTGCAATGGCAAATAAATAAGAAATCCTGATTAAAATTGAAAGTCATTCTACAAAGATCATTCAGCCTACAATATTATTTATCCATTTGATTGACTTTGAGCTTGTCTCGTTCGTAATACGATTTGGTGGAATCCAACAGTTTCGACGCCCAAAATGTCATATTATACTGAAAGCGAAAATCACATTCGTACAATATTATGCGATATAATGTATTATTACTTATTAGGTATAGGAGGGCCGCATTTCCCAGAGGAAATGATATTCCTACTGGTGTTGTACATGTGCCTTAAATAGACACACACACACTCACTCACATATATATATATATATATATATATTTATATAGGCACTTAAATTTCCTTGGGCCGTGATGTAATATTATATTTGACATCGTAACTCAATTTCTCCGTGGTCGGCACAAATCTAATATAGAGGACGCTATAACATACATATTATACAGGGCGATGGTGATCTCCATTGTCGTGGTTAGGTATTGGTCGCTTTTATGTCGCTTAAAATATTATATAAAATACATGTTAATACACGATATTTTTTGTTTTTAAACAAATCCAATATAGGTATTTTTCGCATTCACAACATTGTATTATGTAAAGAGATTTTATTAATGATGAAAAAAAAAATTATAAATTAGACTTTTCAAAAAAAAACCATCGATGCTCTATAAATCATGAAATGCACCAGTGGCCTAGCGAGGACGTAATGTTGTAGGTGTAGAAACCCGCTTCCCCGTACCATATTTATTTACTAAATGTATAATGTATATAATAATATAAGGCAAGATAAATTATTTTACAATACGTCCATTACATCAAAATGAACTATGATGGTGTACGCCGTTGCCGTATTGCTTATATCATAATTAAAAAAGTTTTTTTAACTATAATTAAGCCGTCTGCAATTGTATATATTCGAGTTCAAAAAAACTATGAGTGTGTTATGTATATCAATATTGTACGATAATACCTACTTCTGTAATAGGACCTATATAATTATAAAACGCATATGGGCGTGAACAAATTTCGTACCTACTTTGATTTAGTAAATTTTTATTACTAATTTTCATAATAGTATCAAATTATTTATCGGTTATTAATCAAATTTTTATTGTTTGAGAGCACTATACGCTGTAAGTATTTTTGTGTACACTTTGTAGGTAATGTATTACCTATACGATATATCTTTAAGCACCTATTCCACTTTTACTAGCTTAAGCGTCAATTAATGTGAGAAATGTCTAGATATTTTATTTAATTATTAATTGTCATTCGTCGGTATAATGAAATATTAAATGCGAAGGGAGACTTTAAAAGCTATATTTCTATTTTACACTTTATTTTTGGAATCACAATTTTCTATTCTGAAATACTACTAACACGTAGAAATATTTTTTTTTATAAATTTATTAAGGCTTCGACATCAAAGGTCTTTAGCCTGCATTGAATTAATATAAATAAGTGAACATTATAATTATTACAAGTATTTACATGTGTTTACAATTTATGACTTATGTTTATACTATGGGAGAATACATTGATTGCGTCCGTATTGTCTTCATTGAGTGCTTGATGGAGTGAGATGGGGTTTTTGAGGATCTTGCGAGCTTCCGTGCATTTGGTGCCATTTATGATGATATGTTCTAGTGTTAGTGTCTCAGGTAGAAATATTCTAAATCACAAAAAAGTGTGATAAAATAAATCACTGATTTAGTATAATATGATGTAATTCTTTGGTATAATTTCAATTATAATGTCATAATTCATAATTTAAATTACTGAATTGCACAAAAACGTTTTATGTCCAAGTGCGTTTTGGATAGAGTTAAAATTAAAATTATTTTAAAAATGTAAAATATTAAATTCAAAACCATCTTGAAGTTTTGTTTAAGACTGTTAAATCATTTTTAAGTCTAAAAAACAGTTCAATATAAAAAAACATAAACATAAATTAATTAATTGGATTAATAAATTATTAACTAGGTACCTACCTAAAATATGAACATTCGGATTTAAAGCAATTTACTACATTTTTTAATACCGAACATAGAATAATTGTCCTGAAAAATACAACTTTTGACTTTATTCGTACATTGTTTGTTTTGCGGTTTTGCCAAAATGTTAAGTATGAAAATAGTCCCTACCTTATGTAACAAATTAGATAACTCTAACTGGAACACTATTTAACATGACGAATAGTTTGATTTGATATAATTCGATCAAGCCAATCAATTTTTTATAATTTTTATTCAATAAATAATAGACGTATTCCCAGGTTTATATGGTATTTACTATTTTGTAAAGGTTAGATATTCCGAACTTTGAAATGTAACCACTTTAGGTCGTGCTTTAATCTTAATTTTTTATATCTATTTATATCTATTTATTCAGAAGATCTTAGTAATGTATTTGATAAATATTTTTAACTGCTGTATAATATCTAATGTGTTGGACTAAAATTATTTTCTTTCAACGTGCACACGTATAATTGTATAAATTAGTAAATTATAGATCGTTTAAGTACGCAACTACACTAAGTGTGTCACTTAATTAAAGATATAATATTATATCTAAGTGAAACAAATTTAATATAATAAAATTCGCACAAGATAACGTTATAAATACAAAATAAAATCATTTGGATAAACAAATATAACATATTATATTGCAATAATACTTATTCCAACTCTTGATCTTTTTAAATCGTTGAACAAAACTTAAATTTAAATATGCCTAATCAAAATATTCGGTGGCTGGAATTGAAATTGCAGCCCTTACTGCGACCAAGGAGCAGAATATGTGCGTACAATGTGTATGTGTTACACGTGCGTATAATAATTTTTTTGATAACATAATAATATTTTAATATTTTGTTTTCCATAACGACGGCAACGAAGACCAATCGCACGCGTGCTAACTTGCACGCCTGGGCCGAGTAGTATACATTTCCCATATTAAATAATATTATTACATTATATTATTAGCTGTGAATTTGCATTTAAAACCCATTTTAATTACGTCCACTGCGGCTGCATGTATACTCGAGTATTATTATAGTGTGCACACACACGCACGATCGTGCAGGTGGACATCTGCGGCGTTGTGTGGTGTTGTGGAGAGGGCTGGTGGTTGAGGAGTCAACGATAACAATAAACTTACCTGTTATGATAATGCGCAATGGTACTTATGGTAGTTATTATCCGTAATATTTGTACTCGAAACGCGAACGCCGGATATTTTAAGGGTACACTTTTGGTGTGTCTCCGACAGGGCTGGATTTAGTGCACGCCTGAGTAAGGGCTGCAGCCCAAGAGACCTCACGATTTTGTAATATTCATTATTTAACGTTAAAAGGACGCCACGCCCACATACTAAGTTTTGTCTCCGTCTTACAAACATAATATGGATAACAAAGAAATGGTTGAGCCGTTCTTGTATTGATTATTTCACGAAACGTGGTGTGTCCAAATAGAGAAATATAAATAGTTTTGAGGGTTTGCAGTGGTTAATGTATAATTATTATAAGTTGATTTGGTAGTATAATATTGTTCTGTGATAATAAATAATTTATTTATTAGTGACAAAAAAATCGAAATATTTATTTAATTGGTTAGAATAAATTGTAGATTAAAGTGTTGGCCTCAAAATTAGTCCTATTATAATTTTTCAGGTCGTTAAAAGAAGAAATAATACTGACTATATACAATTGTGGCAGATATCTAGCAATATATTATCTTATCAATTAATAAAAAAAAAACTCGAACAAAAATTTTCGCCTTGATTGTAATCACACAGCATTAAACCATTTAAACCTATAAAAATGATTACAAATTCATCTATAACTGCTGTGTATTGATTATAAAATTAAATCAATATTTTTGTAGAAAGATAATATTTTATTTTTATGGGTATTATATAACCCTAAAAACCCGCAAACACTGCTGCAAGTGCAGTTCGTGTGGTATTATTATATCAGTAAAAAAAAAAACTTAAATTAAGATTTTCGATTTTAATGCAATATCAGTATAATATTTCTTTAATACCTTTTAAAATTGAATCTATAATGTACTCGCTGTGTATTGATTATTAATATAAATAATACGATTAATTCGTGATTTAATAAAGACGTTTTTTGTGGCATTATAGAACTCTATAGAAAGCCATCATATATGCCACTGCTATAGTACAATACTTTATATTTAAATTTAATATCATTTTAAACGTCCATATTAGGTAAGTATACAATATTTTAAACTTTGGCGGTGAAATTATCTATGCCTTTCGTGTGCTCTCCACTTCACCCGCTCCAGTGAACAACTACACTCTTTGCTGTCCGTGCTGCCGATGACAGACGTTTAACATCTGACTATATACATATTACTATACATATTATAAACATGTAATATTTTTAATACAATAATAATAATATATACCTACACGTAACATGACGTATTAAAGGTATGATGTGTTGTAGTCATGCCGCAGAGTTGGGGCCCATCCAAGTCGCCGCCACTGAGACGCGCTCACTGACGGATTAATTTTCACACCGTTCGGTTTTGGGTTAATTAAAATTTACACATGCGCGTGTAGGTATACATGTGAGTGTGTGTAATACATTTTTTTTTCTACGAGTATTTATGGAGGTACACATATACACGCGCACACATACACACACACACACACACCTGTGAATATCAGACGTAGAATATATAAGTACCGGAGATATGTGCATAGTATATCCGGTTATAATAATACGCTGTATTTATTATGTCAGACGATCCGTTCGTTTTCGGTTTTTAATTTTTATTTCCAGTTCATAAATATAGCCACGCGCACGAATCGCGCTGTGTCCTTTTTCGCCCTATAAATACCGTATAAGGCAGCGAGTTCAAAGTCAGAGGTGTAACACAACACGCATTATCATATTATTATGTAAAATTATCTTTCATTAAAAATGTTAATGTAGGTAAACCTATTTCACAAGACGAGGACGAAATAGCCAGAGTCGATTTCAGTGAAATTTTAAAATAACCATAATTTGAAGAAACAAAGCTAATTGTTGTTAATTGAAAGTATTTTATAAAATGAAATATTGACATTTTAGCGATGAAATCGTTTTATAATGGTGCTGGCGGTGAAAGGAAGAATGTGACAAGAAACTAAATATATTGTCTTATATTATTGTGCACGTATTTACGCATTCATCAAAAACTCAAATAGAACTTCTATCGATATTTGACTTAACAAATATTGAAGTGATTTTAAAGAGAATTTACCTAATGCAGGCAAAGAGTTATTAGAAATAAATTTATTTCGATCACGGTATATTTACGTTTAAACGGTTTTAGTTCACTTTAAAATAATATGCAGACAATTTATATATTTATAGTACTCGCGTTGTTTTTAACAGTGGCGTTTAACTGGTTACTGCAGAATGCAAATGGAAATGATAATTCACAATCGTACCGCCAAACCGTCTGTCACGGAGAGTAAGATGTACGTGATGTGTATATTTTAACAAGTCCCGAGTCATCGACCAGTAGTCTTAAACAACAATAATCGGCCGTTAACCAGACGATACCGTAAAGAATTATGTGTTATACATGTTATTACGCATATATCTATTATATACCTACTTTCGTTTTTCATAATATTAAATAATATTTTAAACGTGCTTTTTTTTTATCGATTTGCCAACTAATTCTGGTTTAGTCTGAAATACTGATCACCGTTATACCGTGATACAATTATTCCGAATTTATATAGTGTGCTTTAATCCATAAAAATCAAATGTTGAACGAGTGGTTCAGTCGTTATAACTATTATAAATTGTAATGAGCGGAGTAGTGGACTGATATTTTACATTTTATCTATCTGTTTACCACTCCACTTCTCTTATAAAAGTTACGATAGTTATAACTTAACAAACTATAATCGTCGAACATTTTTATATTATAAATCGAAGTACCAACTACAAAAAATATTTTAATAGGTATGTTGTAATAATACGAAAAAATAAAAATAAAATTTTCAAAAGCACTAATATTTTGTTTTTAAATAATCAGTGTCTTGTGTTAAATATTATATCATTCGATGCTGTATGCTTTTAACCGACTCGATTGGCCTTTTTATGCCGTACACTTGGAGCGAAGTATACATCCGAACTTAATATAATATATAATTATTAATATAAATTACGACATAATAAGACGATAACTTTACATTTTATGTGTACTTTATTTTAACATGATAAAAGAGTTAGTGTAACATACAATTAAATTGTCTAATTTAATAATTTACCTTATAATATTATGTCGTATTTGCATAACATTTCAACACATAATATCATGAGAAATCGCCCGTACAAGTTGTAAATCGTTGTTAGACGTATATAATATCCTATATATCCATAAATGGTGTGTAAAATAACATCAGCAAATATAATATATAAACATAATATTTGTTACAATTGTAGGCTAATAACCACAAGATGTTGAACCTTTATCTTATAGTAATAATAAAAAAAAAATTAACGTAATAATTTATATTTGAATTGTTGTACATTGTATGATGCATGGCTGAAAGTATCCACAGGTATAGTGGGAAATTGTGGTTTTGTTATTTGAACATAGATATGCATCGAACTCACATCACATACACTTTACGGTCAGTAAAAAATACGTTCATAACGTTGTAAAATTGTATTTAATTTGTCTTGAAAAGTGTTGAAATCAGGTTTTTGTAAAAAAAAAAAAAATATACCAAGCCAAATTCTCTCAAAAGTATTCATTATGCAGTATGCATACATTAAGTATAATGTTATTACAGTATCATATTATAACTTCAGTAATAATTATAAATTTAAAACCAACTATATACAGTATATTATACACTATAATATACAATTTTTCTTTTTAAAATAAATATTGATGTTGGGAAGCAGGTAGTAAAGGTGAGAAAGGTGGCTATATATTAAATCTATTATATTATAGTCATAATATTAAACTGTCGTAGAAGCCCATTGCTTCCGACGTATACAGATAAAATGAAACACACACACAATTCAAATACAAACTTTATTACTGAGTTTTATTCTACAGTGACATTCACATTATCACCATTTTCACTGTCCCTAGGAAGAATCTATCAGACAGATTATAGCTTAACCTAGTTTAATTTATTTCTGCATACGTAGTTGTTATTTTTGTCTACTAAAACTTAATGAAAAAGGACCTAAATTTTATATTTTTTTTATATATATTTTATAATTATTTTCTTAAACTAGTTTTAAAGTCAAATAAAAGTGAAATTAAAGAAAAAAATCTATTTTAAAAGCAAAAAACCTTTAACCTAATATATACATTAACTTAATGTATTGCTTAGTACAATAATACTAAGAAAAGCGATGGCACATGGCTACTTGAAAAAAATGTACTGCATTAAGTATTATTTTGTAAATGAAAATGAAAAATTAGGTAATTTTCTGATTATGATAGGTACTAACTATTATTATTTACTATTAAGTATATATTTACTTAATATCCTTAAATTTTACAACATTTTTTTTAAAGGTATTAGTTACTACCAAATGAACCACTTGATGTGTCAAATGTTAAAACCCGATTATTGTATAATAAATTTGAAAAAAAACCAGTTAAAGTATTATTTTTAGGTGACGGAAATGAAACTATCGAGTCTTATAAAAATTTAACCCTTGTATCACATTGCTCGCATCAAATAAAAGATTGTTCTACGATTTATTCATAGATAATATAAGATTCTCATATTATTTATGGATTTATTTAGGTAACGATTGATTAGGAGTGAGAAGGAAGCTAAGACAAATCAACGCGTTATCATTAATAGTCACATAGAAATTATGCGTTTAATAGTTGACGATTTCACCAAACGGTGCTCAAGGGATATTTCAAAAACCCACAATTGGGGTGGAGGGGTAAGTTACATCAGTTACCGTCATCGCGATTGCACGTATGTGTAGCCGGTCGCGTTATACAATGGTAAAGTTAAATTAATATCAAAAATTATACAGTAATTTTTAATCACAAATTCACAATAAAATGGAAAAAAAACTTGATGTTCTCTTAAAAATGTCACTGAATTCAAAACATCAAACGGAAAAATTATTTCATCTTTAAATTCACATAATGAAAAATTCAACCGGATACAAAAAAAGATTTGATGATTTGTTTAAAAACTTCTCTGTTCTAATGGAGGAAAATCGCGATTTCAAATTAAAAATTATAAAGATTGAAGAACGTGTATTATGTATAGAAGATAATAAAACCCAAACCCAACATTCTTCATATGAACACGATGTCATCGAAGAGTTAATGGATAGACAAACCGTATAATATAATATTATTTAATCTACCAGAAAATGAAAATGAAAATTACTTGGAAAATATATTTTTTAATGACTTAAAGGAGAATATCGGAGATTTTAAGTTTTCTCGTCTTGGACGAACAGAATCCACTATGCACGATAGACCACGGCCCATATAAAAATTCGTGTTACTAAGCAGTCAGATGTATTCACTATGTTACGAGCACAAAAAATCCTAAAAAATTTAACGAAATGGTCAAATATTCATTTCCGTGTGCATTGCATGATATTTTTAAATTTAATGAAACCTGGCTAACATACGAGATAATGTTATGTGATCAGAGTCGAGTTTTCATAATTATGATACATACAGATATGATAGAACAACCCAAACAAGTATGTTATCTAGAGGCAGTGGTGTACCTACTTATCGTTGTTTGAAATAATTTTCATTCAAAGCTTATCTTAATTTAATTAAAAATAATTATATGGAATTATTATTTGTACTCTTAAATATTTCTAATCTCAATATTATTATTGGTTCTGTGTACATTCCAAGTAAATCTAATGAAAATGTATATTATAATTCTTCTTTTGATTATATCGAATCATGGTATAAAATATACCATAATGCTATTTTCTTACTGTTAGGAGACTTTAACTTATCGTCAGCAAATTTTTCAAACGTATACTCTTATTTTGATGATAAATTAGCACTTTTATATCTATCTGAATTAAATTATATAAAAATAATAATAATACTATCCTGGATTACGTTTTAACAAATTCTACCACCACTTATGTAAATTTATGTATTAATTCAATTATACCTGTTGATATATATCAGCCTCCAATAACTGTTCCTTTTACACATCATTTTACAAATTATCTATTTTGTTATGATTATACGTATAATTGGCGTGCAGGTAATTACATTTCAATTATTAAATATCTAGGAAATATCGAATTTATAGAATATTTTAATAAAAATAGCATTTAAAATTGTTTGAATTTTTTTTATTATTATACTCGTTGTAATATGGATCAATTTATTCCTAAAATTCAAATTCACGAATCCGAATATCCGAGATCGTTTAGTTAGGAACTAAAAACGCTTATAAAACAAAACCAAAATGCTCATAATATTTATAAATACTCAAACAACATAAAAAATTACCAGACATTTTCTAATTTACTAGCCAAATACTTGAGGCATTGTGATTATACATTACAGTGTTACACATGCAAATCTCACAGAACGTGCTTAAATCAAATCCAAAATTGTTTTGGAAATTTGAAAATGAAAATAATAAAAATAGTCACAAATTACCAAACATTGTCATACCTACATAAAGAAGTTAATAATGGTAACGATATTGTTAATTTATTTAGAGAATACTTATCTAATATAAACATAAAAAATGATATAACTTGCCCAAAAACTAATTTAAAACAAAATAATATCGGGACTATTGATAAAATTGAATTAAAACAGATAGATATGTTCAATGAACTTTGGAATAAAACAAAATAAAACAGCAATTGGTCCTGATGAAATTTCGCCATTCTTTTTAAAAGAGTGTGCATTCATACTCACTCCAGCTTTAACCTCTTTATTTAATAAGTCATTGTTATCAGGTATTTTTCCAGAACAATGAAAATCCTCATATATAACCCTGATTTTCAAAAAAGGTAACAGATGCTTAATAAACAATTATCGTCCTATATCTAAATTGTCAATAATACCTAAATTATTTTAAAAATTGGTAAATAATATTATTTCGCCTTTATCCAATAAATTATTATCAAATGAACAACACGTATTTAGGCAAAATAGATCAACAATAACAAATTTGTGCATATTTAAACACGCAATCTTTGATTCATTTGAAATTCAATCACAAACTGATGTCATATATACCAATATGGAAAAAGCCTTTGATAGGATTAATCATAAATTCATAAATTATTAATTAATAAACTTAAAATGTACGGATTTACTGAACCACTTCTTTCTTAGTTTTATTCTTTCATTTCTGGATGCACCCAAATCGTAAAATATAAAAATTATGTCTCTGAACAAATCCTCGTTACTTCCCGTACCCCAAGGAGACCATTTATCCCCAATATTATTTTGCCTTTTTATAAATGATATATCAGATGTAATTTCTTATTCTAAAATTATTATTTTTTTATTATTATTTATTATTAACTGAAGATACAAAAACATTCAAAAATATTAGCTGATTAACTATTACTATCTACTACTAATTACTTACTAACTATCTATTTAGACACTATTGAACTACCATTAGATTTAAATAATATGTATAAATAGTGGCAGCATTATGCTAAGTTCTTAAATTTAAAAAAAAATGTTTCTATATTACATTTTCTTTAAAAAGACACCCAATCCAGTTCAATTATTCGTTGGGTAATATAAATTTATTAAAAGTTTCGACAGTTCACGATCTTGAGGTAAAATTTGACTCCAAACTATCTTTAAAGGACCATATACTTTATATTAGAAATAAAACGTCGACAAAGCTAGGTTTTTTAAAACGAACATGTCGAAACTTTAGTGATGAATCTGACTTAATAATATTATACTTACTCACTAATCCGTTCACATTTTGATTATGCCCTCCTAATCTGGCATCCATATTTAGTAACACAAATCCAAGATTTGTACGTAATAATTTTATCAGATTTTTATGTTATCAATGTTATGTTTATAGAGCACTCCATTACTTTAGAGTTACTCCATTCTGATTATAATGCTGCAATCCGGTTTTTTAATATGCAGTAACTAGAACAACGATTGATTGAAATCAAATTAAAATTTTTATTCAAATTATTAAATAATACGATTGATTGTCCGGAATTACTGTAAAATATAAATTTTAAAATAAATTCAATAAACCACCGATCTGTAAATTTATTCCACATAAAACATTCAACTACAAACTATATATGCGAAATTCTCCATCCAATATTTTAATGTCCACAGGAAACTCTATAAAAACATTGATTTTTTTTTTGTAATTCTTTAAATACTTTTATGGTGAATGTTTTAAGAAATACATAACAAATTAGGTACTAGAAACAATATTAACATCTCGTTTTTATTTCATTGTATTTTTTATTATTTAAATTTAAATATTTTAATGTATGATATTAATACCTATTTGCTCTTTAAATTTTAAGTTATTTTTATTATTATTATAATTATTGTTATTAATATTATTGTTATACACGTAACTTATTTACTAATAATGAATATTTACAGTATAATATTATATACATAATATATAGAAGAAAAAAAACAGTAATTGGAATTTATTTCCGTAATAAAGAAATGTTATTATTATTATTAATACTATAGATGAATGAATTTTCACGTGATTTTTTTCGTATATTCTTGGCTATATTAGCAATTAATAATATTAAATATAAACAACTTTAAATTCCTCCACCTAAAGTGTGATCTGTTCCCTATAAATCACACGTAGTAAAACGTTATATTCATCGTCTGAAGCATGTGCTGTTCTTACCTGCACGTATACATATTTTTATTTTATCACATACCTATACATATTACGAACAGATCGATACATAATATTATATGGTAAATATGGTAAAATATTATCACCTTGCCTTGCCTTGTCACAATCGTTTTTTTCATCTAGCTAAAACGTCAAATGTGGTTCCATGCCATCATAGTCAGTCAAGTGTTAAGACTAAAGATAGTAATAATAATACTATTATTTTCGTTTTTACTCGTATAAGTTTGTATCATACGGCGGCGACCATGTTCATGATTCATGTTCTTTCAAGTGACTCGAAAATTTTGGACGTTATGCTATTGACGTTTGGTGAACGTAGAAAGTTGCCAGTTATAATACAGAGCGATTCACCACGTTTGCTCACCATTGTGTCCTTTAATAATACATTTATTCTTACTCATATACCAACTTATACATGTACGTAAAAAATCAATAAACTTTAATATTTAAAATTTTAAACTTTATCCAAAGACCAAATTTTAAAATATTATGTAATAATTCGGTTTCTATTAAACCATTTAAGAAAAATCCCACTGTAGTATACGTTTATTTTTAAAAATAAGAAATGACATTTTTTTTCACTGTTAATCGTTAAACAGATGACGATCAAATGAGATAACGATTCAAAATTTAACATAAAGAAGTTAATAATGGTAACGATATTGTTAATTTATTTAGAGAATACTTATCTAATATAAACATAAAAAATGATATAACTTGCCCAAAAACTAATTTAAAACAAAATAATATCGGGACTATTGATAAAATTGAATTAAAACAGATAGATATGTTCAATGAACTTTGGAATAAAACAAAATAAAACAGCAATTGGTCCTGATGAAATTTCGCCATTCTTTTTAAAAGAGTGTGCATTCATACTCACTCCAGCTTTAACCTCTTTATTTAATAAGTCATTGTTATCAGGTATTTTTCCAGAACAATGAAAATCCTCATATATAACCCTGATTTTCAAAAAAGGTAACAGATGCTTAATAAACAATTATCGTCCTATATCTAAATTGTCAATAATACCTAAATTATTTTAAAAATTGGTAAATAATATTATTTCGCCTTTATCCAATAAATTATTATCAAATGAACAACACGTATTTAGGCAAAATAGATCAACAATAACAAATTTGTGCATATTTAAACACGCAATCTTTGATTCATTTGAAATTCAATCACAAACTGATGTCATATATACCAATATGGAAAAAGCCTTTGATAGGATTAATCATAAATTCATAAATTATTAATTAATAAACTTAAAATGTACGGATTTACTGAACCACTTCTTTCTTAGTTTTATTCTTTCATTTCTGGATGCACCCAAATCGTAAAATATAAAAATTATGTCTCTGAACAAATCCTCGTTACTTCCCGTACCCCAAGGAGACCATTTATCCCCAATATTATTTTGCCTTTTTATAAATGATATATCAGATGTAATTTCTTATTCTAAAATTATTATTTTTTTATTATTATTTATTATTAACTGAAGATACAAAAACATTCAAAAATATTAGCTGATTAACTATTACTATCTACTACTAATTACTTACTAACTATCTATTTAGACACTATTGAACTACCATTAGATTTAAATAATATGTATAAATAGTGGCAGCATTATGCTAAGTTCTTAAATTTAAAAAAAAATGTTTCTATATTACATTTTCTTTAAAAAGACACCCAATCCAGTTCAATTATTCGTTGGGTAATATAAATTTATTAAAAGTTTCGACAGTTCACGATCTTGAGGTAAAATTTGACTCCAAACTATCTTTAAAGGACCATATACTTTATATTAGAAATAAAACGTCGACAAAGCTAGGTTTTTTAAAACGAACATGTCGAAACTTTAGTGATGAATCTGACTTAATAATATTATACTTACTCACTAATCCGTTCACATTTTGATTATGCCCTCCTAATCTGGCATCCATATTTAGTAACACAAATCCAAGATTTGTACGTAATAATTTTATCAGATTTTTATGTTATCAATGTTATGTTTATAGAGCACTCCATTACTTTAGAGTTACTCCATTCTGATTATAATGCTGCAATCCGGTTTTTTAATATGCAGTAACTAGAACAACGATTGATTGAAATCAAATTAAAATTTTTATTCAAATTATTAAATAATACGATTGATTGTCCGGAATTACTGTAAAATATAAATTTTAAAATAAATTCAATAAACCACCGATCTGTAAATTTATTCCACATAAAACATTCAACTACAAACTATATATGCGAAATTCTCCATCCAATATTTTAATGTCCACAGGAAACTCTATAAAAACATTGATTTTTTTTTTGTAATTCTTTAAATACTTTTATGGTGAATGTTTTAAGAAATACATAACAAATTAGGTACTAGAAACAATATTAACATCTCGTTTTTATTTCATTGTATTTTTTATTATTTAAATTTAAATATTTTAATGTATGATATTAATACCTATTTGCTCTTTAAATTTTAAGTTATTTTTATTATTATTATAATTATTGTTATTAATATTATTGTTATACACGTAACTTATTTACTAATAATGAATATTTACAGTATAATATTATATACATAATATATAGAAGAAAAAAAACAGTAATTGGAATTTATTTCCGTAATAAAGAAATGTTATTATTATTATTAATACTATAGATGAATGAATTTTCACGTGATTTTTTTCGTATATTCTTGGCTATATTAGCAATTAATAATATTAAATATAAACAACTTTAAATTCCTCCACCTAAAGTGTGATCTGTTCCCTATAAATCACACGTAGTAAAACGTTATATTCATCGTCTGAAGCATGTGCTGTTCTTACCTGCACGTATACATATTTTTATTTTATCACATACCTATACATATTACGAACAGATCGATACATAATATTATATGGTAAATATGGTAAAATATTATCACCTTGCCTTGCCTTGTCACAATCGTTTTTTTCATCTAGCTAAAACGTCAAATGTGGTTCCATGCCATCATAGTCAGTCAAGTGTTAAGACTAAAGATAGTAATAATAATACTATTATTTTCGTTTTTACTCGTATAAGTTTGTATCATACGGCGGCGACCATGTTCATGATTCATGTTCTTTCAAGTGACTCGAAAATTTTGGACGTTATGCTATTGACGTTTGGTGAACGTAGAAAGTTGCCAGTTATAATACAGAGCGATTCACCACGTTTGCTCACCATTGTGTCCTTTAATAATACATTTATTCTTACTCATATACCAACTTATACATGTACGTAAAAAATCAATAAACTTTAATATTTAAAATTTTAAACTTTATCCAAAGACCAAATTTTAAAATATTATGTAATAATTCGGTTTCTATTAAACCATTTAAGAAAAATCCCACTGTAGTATACGTTTATTTTTAAAAATAAGAAATGACATTTTTTTTCACTGTTAATCGTTAAACAGATGACGATCAAATGAGATAACGATTCAAAATTTAACATAAAGAAGTTAATAATGGTAACGATATTGTTAATTTATTTAGAGAATACTTATCTAATATAAACATAAAAAATGATATAACTTGCCCAAAAACTAATTTAAAACAAAATAATATCGGGACTATTGATAAAATTGAATTAAAACAGATAGATATGTTCAATGAACTTTGGAATAAAACAAAATAAAACAGCAATTGGTCCTGATGAAATTTCGCCATTCTTTTTAAAAGAGTGTGCATTCATACTCACTCCAGCTTTAACCTCTTTATTTAATAAGTCATTGTTATCAGGTATTTTTCCAGAACAATGAAAATCCTCATATATAACCCTGATTTTCAAAAAAGGTAACAGATGCTTAATAAACAATTATCGTCCTATATCTAAATTGTCAATAATACCTAAATTATTTTAAAAATTGGTAAATAATATTATTTCGCCTTTATCCAATAAATTATTATCAAATGAACAACACGTATTTAGGCAAAATAGATCAACAATAACAAATTTGTGCATATTTAAACACGCAATCTTTGATTCATTTGAAATTCAATCACAAACTGATGTCATATATACCAATATGGAAAAAGCCTTTGATAGGATTAATCATAAATTCATAAATTATTAATTAATAAACTTAAAATGTACGGATTTACTGAACCACTTCTTTCTTAGTTTTATTCTTTCATTTCTGGATGCACCCAAATCGTAAAATATAAAAATTATGTCTCTGAACAAATCCTCGTTACTTCCCGTACCCCAAGGAGACCATTTATCCCCAATATTATTTTGCCTTTTTATAAATGATATATCAGATGTAATTTCTTATTCTAAAATTATTATTTTTTTATTATTATTTATTATTAACTGAAGATACAAAAACATTCAAAAATATTAGCTGATTAACTATTACTATCTACTACTAATTACTTACTAACTATCTATTTAGACACTATTGAACTACCATTAGATTTAAATAATATGTATAAATAGTGGCAGCATTATGCTAAGTTCTTAAATTTAAAAAAAAATGTTTCTATATTACATTTTCTTTAAAAAGACACCCAATCCAGTTCAATTATTCGTTGGGTAATATAAATTTATTAAAAGTTTCGACAGTTCACGATCTTGAGGTAAAATTTGACTCCAAACTATCTTTAAAGGACCATATACTTTATATTAGAAATAAAACGTCGACAAAGCTAGGTTTTTTAAAACGAACATGTCGAAACTTTAGTGATGAATCTGACTTAATAATATTATACTTACTCACTAATCCGTTCACATTTTGATTATGCCCTCCTAATCTGGCATCCATATTTAGTAACACAAATCCAAGATTTGTACGTAATAATTTTATCAGATTTTTATGTTATCAATGTTATGTTTATAGAGCACTCCATTACTTTAGAGTTACTCCATTCTGATTATAATGCTGCAATCCGGTTTTTTAATATGCAGTAACTAGAACAACGATTGATTGAAATCAAATTAAAATTTTTATTCAAATTATTAAATAATACGATTGATTGTCCGGAATTACTGTAAAATATAAATTTTAAAATAAATTCAATAAACCACCGATCTGTAAATTTATTCCACATAAAACATTCAACTACAAACTATATATGCGAAATTCTCCATCCAATATTTTAATGTCCACAGGAAACTCTATAAAAACATTGATTTTTTTTTTGTAATTCTTTAAATACTTTTATGGTGAATGTTTTAAGAAATACATAACAAATTAGGTACTAGAAACAATATTAACATCTCGTTTTTATTTCATTGTATTTTTTATTATTTAAATTTAAATATTTTAATGTATGATATTAATACCTATTTGCTCTTTAAATTTTAAGTTATTTTTATTATTATTATAATTATTGTTATTAATATTATTGTTATACACGTAACTTATTTACTAATAATGAATATTTACAGTATAATATTATATACATAATATATAGAAGAAAAAAAACAGTAATTGGAATTTATTTCCGTAATAAAGAAATGTTATTATTATTATTAATACTATAGATGAATGAATTTTCACGTGATTTTTTTCGTATATTCTTGGCTATATTAGCAATTAATAATATTAAATATAAACAACTTTAAATTCCTCCACCTAAAGTGTGATCTGTTCCCTATAAATCACACGTAGTAAAACGTTATATTCATCGTCTGAAGCATGTGCTGTTCTTACCTGCACGTATACATATTTTTATTTTATCACATACCTATACATATTACGAACAGATCGATACATAATATTATATGGTAAATATGGTAAAATATTATCACCTTGCCTTGCCTTGTCACAATCGTTTTTTTCATCTAGCTAAAACGTCAAATGTGGTTCCATGCCATCATAGTCAGTCAAGTGTTAAGACTAAAGATAGTAATAATAATACTATTATTTTCGTTTTTACTCGTATAAGTTTGTATCATACGGCGGCGACCATGTTCATGATTCATGTTCTTTCAAGTGACTCGAAAATTTTGGACGTTATGCTATTGACGTTTGGTGAACGTAGAAAGTTGCCAGTTATAATACAGAGCGATTCACCACGTTTGCTCACCATTGTGTCCTTTAATAATACATTTATTCTTACTCATATACCAACTTATACATGTACGTAAAAAATCAATAAACTTTAATATTTAAAATTTTAAACTTTATCCAAAGACCAAATTTTAAAATATTATGTAATAATTCGGTTTCTATTAAACCATTTAAGAAAAATCCCACTGTAGTATACGTTTATTTTTAAAAATAAGAAATGACATTTTTTTTCACTGTTAATCGTTAAACAGATGACGATCAAATGAGATAACGATTCAAAATTTAGACGAATATTTTATGAAACATCAAGCTTTATTTATCAAGTATAATGCTATAAAATTCTTCTTTAATACATAAAATGTTAAAATATGTAATATTAAATATTTAAGTCTACTAAATAAATACTTGTTATGCACTGACAAATTTTGCAAAGTGTACAAATGTCGATATATTAAGATAAACTAAAATAACTTATCAGATTAATATAGGCCTCTTATTTTATAATTCTATTATTGTTGACTAATATCTTATAGAACATAAAGTTTAAGAGAGAGCTCAGAAACTACTAATTTAAAATTCGATTTATATACACACCAATTATGATTAAAAAATCAGCACCTTAAAAATTTACATTAAAATGGTAATTCTGATTTGAAATAAAGATGTTTGTATTACCACAGAAAACTTCTTAAATCACATAAAAAAAATCAAAGTATTTAAAAATATGAGCCATAAGGCAGTATGCTAATAAATTCAAAAAAAACCCTGAATTTTAATTAATTCATTATTTAATGAAAATATAGGGGTGAGCATTTTTTTTGAATCATCTTATTTGTTTTGTATAAAACCGACGATATTCATTTTCACTTTTCAATGACAAAACTTTAGCTGTCACGATTTCTTTAACATGTAAATAATGATCGGTGTGCTATCCAATACAATAATACACGAGTTTTGATTACTTGTTAAGTTCTGGCCCAAACGCGTAGAAATGATTAGGATTATTCAAAGGACTTGTAATGTAAATAACTGAATTAATAATATTATAGCTTAGTTTGAAAAGGAACTCCCAACTTTAGAGTTGATCCACCAACTACTGCTGCTCAAATTATATGAGTGTTGAACTATGTAAACACTAAAATACACAATGTAGGTATAAATATATAATATTGTATGCATCACATTATAGTTTTCTTTTAATAATCATATTAATTAAAACCTCACGCGTCAACGAGTACACTTATTACGCTGATTATTTAGGTTTAAGAACATCTATACAAAATATTATGTAACCTATTAAGTATTAAAATTGAATTCAAAGAGATACTTATATAAACAGTTTTATTTCCAGATGATGCAACTTCAGTTTTCCATTTAATAAATAAATTCTAGAAAAAATATATTTTCACATTCAAACATAAGGTCAAAATATATAGTGTATATTCGTTTATATTATATTTATATTTAATGATTCTCGCGATTGACATTATGTTCAATATACAGTTATTAGAAATTAATTTTTATGGGCAAAAGTATATAGTCCAGAATCCTTTGATCAAATATTAATTTGATGCAGAATAGGAAAATATATATTATTTTATATTGTGATATTGAAATTGGATTTCATGTTAAACCATTAAGTTAAAATGATGAGCGAAACATGTTTCAAGCTAAATTTTATTACATTTCTTGAAAATGTCTCTTTGGATGTAATTTGTCCTCACCGGCGATTGTAAACTGCGCCCAAAATACAGGTAAACACAAACTCACACATGTAAACTGCGCCCTGGTAAAATTACAGGTAAAATAATTAATTCGTTACTGCCATATATAATATGAATAATTAAAAAGAAAATATAATTTTAAAAAGAAAAATAATTACAAATGTTACAAATAATAACGTCATATTGTTATAAAATATTAGGAATTAAAAAAAATATAATTTTAAAAATTAAAATAATTCTAAATATTACAAACAATAACATATGGTGGATACATATTCATCAATTGGAATTTGACTACTATTTATATTTATTAAATAAATTGTCTGACTTTTTTTGTTTTATAGTTTTGGAATTTAAACGGTTCATTTATACCATTTAGTTTAATGTATATTTCTATTTTAATTTCTTTTAATTTTTCTATGTTCGGCCATCGTGACTTTACTGATTAAAATGAATACGATAGGTACTAACAGAACTATGCCGGAAGTAGTGATAACCATCAATTATCGTGTTACTGCAATGTAGATATTCAATAACGTGTTGCTATTTCTTGAAGAAAATAAAATGTCCGTGATATACTTGAAAAAGTACATAGAAAAACATAGAAACTTTAATAAGTTAATAAGTCGGGCGCAGTTTACACTACTCCTTTTTAACATAGATAAAATTGCGGGCGCAGTTTACACTATAACTTTTCAACATAGATAAAAATTCAGGCGCACTTTACAAAAAAAAAGGTCATTTGGGCGCAGTTTACGTATGCCCGTCCTCACATATTATGATAAGTAGGTAACTACTGTAAATATTGGTATTTAAAAAATTGTGAAAAACCGCATGTTGAATCAACTATCATAATAGCAAACATTATACTTATTCTATACAATTGCGTAAAGTATATTAAAATATAAATTATATTATTTATCTATAGCCATTATAAAATAATATCGGTATTTTTTTGTTAATTCTCGTTATGTCTATTGATGCAATTGAACACCTCTTTTATGGTGTGACTTGAAAATCGGATAGGCATCTCTGGCAAAACTCCATAATACAATCAAAATACATTAGTACGTATTATAATATAGGTACACCTAATTATATAATAATAAACGCATAGAGCGATATAGTAAAATATAAAAACAGAAGTAATTTTCAATGTACTAAGAATAAGCTAGACTAAATTCACACATGGACACCTTATAGAAAAGACAGACCCACCATTATATCCAACGTGCGACACAAACAACTCCAAAGCAAATCAGTGTGTACTGCCCAAACTCCAACGACACCGGAAATGAATTTATACGAAGCGATTGGTCCATTTTCAAACCCTCTCAACATAATATAATTTTAAAAAAATTGATATTAACAATGTTTTTTTAATGTAAAAATGTAAATATTTATGTAATCTAATTACCTTTGTTATAATAGTTGATACAGAAAATAAAATAAATAAAATAATAATAACAATGTGGAAACATAATATATTCGAAGTACCTATGCAAAGAACGTCACGTTATCTATATTATTATTACTCGTTTTACGTCTGCCGCGGTTCATTAGTGGTCGACGAGTCGATTATTCGTCTGTAAAACGTAATACGATTGCCGACGACCATTTTCGATTTATTTTGTGTATATTTTATAATATTGGAAGCTAATGGACATCATGCACGTACGCGTAGTCCCGAAGCGACGAAAACCTATTTTCAAACGGTAGAATGTGTAGGTTGATAATAATATTATACCTGTGTAATGTCCGCTCAGTGCAGATAGGTGGGACGCGAGTCCGCCCGGCTCGGTAGGATTTATTATTAAGATCTGGTAGCAACCCGAATATGGAACATATTTTAGTGGATGCGATCAATCGATGGTAATTATTAATTATATCGTAATGCATACTATAATCATCGATGTACCTATACATCACGCACGCATAATTAACATGTTTGACAGCTGGTCAAGCGGTCTCGGCGACACTTCCTATAGACGCAAAGGAAGTCGATGATAGATACGCTATTGACTGTAATATTACTAAAAATCAAAATATTATATTATGTCATGTTATATCCGTTGAGATAGCGTCGGGGTATTATCGCACGAGATTTTTATGACCAATATAAGGTGATTTCGACTACAAACTGAGAGTTTAACATGTATGAAAATGCATGACGTTCAAAACACATTTTCCAAAAAAAAATATTATGTATTCAAATAGATTTTTTTTTTATAATTTGCTATAGTTCAATTGTAATTCACTTATACTACTCCTTTACGAGTATAATACTCAAAAGTTTAGAGTAGAAATTATTATACTATTTTATGGTGTTAAGAATGTTAAGATGTGTAAAATATATTTCGAAATATAAAATAATATTTACCAGCGAGTGTGCGACTATGGGATAAATGTGTAATATAAATTAATATATAACATTACACTAGTCTAGTATACTCGTAATATAAACATAAAACTATAACAAAATGACATGTTTAATAATCATTATTATTTAATCAATATTTTGTAATTTAATATTGAGCCTATAGAGTACCATATAGTACTATTCCAATCTAAAACAAACAAAATATGTTGTGCGCCGAGACCATTTGTTGACTAAAACTTAAGTTGAAATGAAGTTCAAAACGTGTCTCGGCTTTCTTGTCCTCGACTTAAATATACACAACTTATAAGTAAATCATTATTCATGACTTACAAACGAAAATAAAAATTTATAAACGGAAATAGCCAAAGAAGTTTTTAATCTAATATGTATTTTAATTTTTAATCTAAATTGTTAACTTTTGATGTGTTGAATTTTCATAAATGGATTTCAACTGGTATATAAACAACTTGATACCTATAAAATATATATCTATAGAAAGTATTAAATTAAAATCTCGTCAATCATAATTTAAAATCTTACACAGTAGGTACCAGATAATTAGATTAGGAGTACCTACTACCTACATTAAGTTAACGTTTATAGATGAATCAGTATTACCATGCCATTTCTTATAAATTTTTATTTATTTGTAGAAATATATCATATTGGCTTTCTTTCGGTTATTGTTCTTGTGTGTATGTACTTTAAAAAAAATCATATTAATTGTGCTATGGCATAGTCATATAATATGTACATGGTTAGTTGAAACAAAAAAAATTTAAGTTACACATTTCTTTCCTATTCAATTTAAGTTTTAAATCAATAAAATTAAATTAACTTTTAACTTTAAACATAATTTCCATTATTTCCATACGTATTACCTTAACGCAATGAGCTTAAAAATTATTGAATTCGTCAAGCCTTAATAAATTGTTATCTTAGTGTTGGATCCTTTGCTAAACGTTACAACAAAGTTAATATCAATAATATACAGCACTCCATTATGCGAGTTGAGTTAAATCTACATTTTCCACAAACAAAAACAAGTTCATCTATCCATTGTGTTTAAACATATTTTGTTACATCTTAAATTAAGTAGGTAATAAAATCGTACAAAATATACACTGAATATGTTTTTTCGCGTTTATATTATTTTAATTGTTGACGGTTTTATGACGTGTATAACTGATTTAGTATGTCTTGAGAGTTATCCATTGTTAAAACTATGCAGAAAAATAATTATTATAAAGTGTTCTACAATGGTTTGGCAATTAAACTAAATTAATATTTTTTCGGTGTTTCCAGAATTTAGAAGAACTACAAAATTGTTTAACAAATCACAACAGAATGTAATTTTAAAATTAAATAGTTAGTTTTTCTTTTGCTATAAATCAACATTATACAAATAAAAAAAAAAAACGTCTTAAGTAATTATTATCCTTTTTGAGAAAAACTTTATACCAAAAGTTCATTATAAGATTTATTCTTCGTAAGTAATATGTTTAACGAATTTTAATTTTTAAAACTGAAACACCCGTTTTACTAGTACTATAGTACCCATTAAATATTTTGAAATTAATATTCGGCATAATTAGCACGTCATAACTGTTATTCTCGTTGTGAATGTGTTACATATTAATATAATATTTGATATTATTTCACAAAAGAAAACAATATGCATACAAATAAATATTAATATTAAGAAATGTTTAATGTCTAAATATTTTTGAATCGGATATATTTTTTTTTTATTATTATTATTATAATGTTTAAATAATATATTACATATTTTACTTTTTGTATTTTTCATACCTTCTTTATTTCTTTAATTTGGTGTCAATTTTATTTTTCAATATGTTTAATTTTTAGTTTCCAAACAAGCAAAAAGTTTATTGATTTTACAACAATGTAAGTTATTGATTTTTTTCTAGAAATATTTTTCACTAAGTAACAATAATAATATTACAAGGTATGTGAAGTCAAATTAAATTTGTAAAATGTGTTTTTTTGGTGCGTAGGTACTATAAAAATATGAAAACAAATTGTGTTATAATTTATAGATATACTAAACTTAACAATATATAATATTATACAGTTCATCACTGTTATGTTCGAATTTGTACAACATGAGTCTTGAAAATTATTGTTACTCTCGAATCATTAAAGAAGTTTTTCCCTCTCTGAAACATTGGTTGACCACCACAACTAAAAATCGTTTGAATATTTAGGTACCTGAACTATGAATACACTCAAAAATTATTTAACAATATACTGAAAGATCCATTTAAACATTTTTGTTTTTACAAAATTGTTGGTCTGTAAAAATAACAATTTTTTTTTTATGAACAAAAAAACATTTTTAGTTCATATACAAAAGAATAAAGATCACCTACTTTGATTTGTCAGTAAAAACATTAAAATACATCAAAATTATGTCAGTACTAACTTTTGTTTATAATTTAAGTATATCGGAATGAATATTCCTGGAATTATTTTAACTAGCCATTATAAAGCTACTATATAAAAATGATGATCGAACTAGTATCAATAACTATAAACCTATCTCAGTAATCAGTAACTTTGCCAAAATACTTGAAGAGATAATAAAAAGTAGGTTTATTGAATTTTTAGGAACAAAAAATAATATATTCTGTCTAGGAACCAGTATGGTTTCCGGCCAAAACTAACTAAAGAAAATGCACTACACAATACGATAAAATGTATTTGTGATAAACTGGACAAAGGTAAAAAAGTAAAACGAATTTTTTTGGATTTGGCTAAAACATTTGACACAGTGTACCATATGGAACTTATTAAGTTGGGAGTTTACCAATTGCGCTTAAAATTACCTTTTCATATACCAATTGCGCTCTAAACATTTAAGGGTCGATATACCAATTGCGCTCTAAAAATTTTAGGGTCGATAGACCAATTGCGCTCTAAAAATGTTAGGGTCGATAGACCAATTGCGCTCTATACATTTTTTACATGTATTATACAGTTTTACAAGGTTTATGCAGTTTAGTCAATGAAATCTAAAATAAAATAATATTAATAATAATCAGAGAATAGGTGGTTAAATCATAAAGTAATAAGATTTTGAGTTTATATGATGTTTACATGATATTTGTATTTTGCATGCTTTAATAATAATAATATTTTTTTTTTAATTATAATTTGAACATGGCATTACAATTTAGAATAATATAATTTGGTTAGTTTACAGAATAATATATTTGTTCAATAATACATTTTTTCACTACGAGGAAAGGAGAATATAATCATCATAAGTATAAAAGAACAATTGCCTACATTAAGATATATTAAAATAATTCATTTAGTCACCACGAGGTATAATAATAATATGCTAATTTAAAAAAATATATAATACAATTTTCGTACATCACTCAAATGCATACTTCCGTGATCAAAATATGTGCGTGATAATAATAATGTTTCATAAAATTCCCGATACTGGTATAAAATATATTAAAACCAGTCACTTTAGCTAGTAATCAATTGATCAATAAATATCAGGCAAATTTTAATACAAGCGCAATTGGTATATTGACCGTAAAATATAAGAAGCGCAATTGGTACACTGACCCAAAAATATATGCAGCGCAATTGGTACACTGACCCAAAAATATATGCAGCGCAATTGGTATATTGACCCTTAAATACAAATTTTGTTTTAGGCGCAATTGGTCCATAGCCATTAAGTTACCTACTATTATATGGTTTAAGATTTACCTAGTCAGTAGGAAACAAAAAGTCCAAATCGATAGTGTTACTGGCGATGACTTGTTAATTACTTATGGAGTACCACTAAGCAGCGTTTTGAGAATGAACCTGCCTGGTCATATTTTGTATATTAACAAACTTACATATCAACGGGCTAGTTGTAACGTGTAAGGTCGTGCAGTTTGGGTGACTGTGTACGTAACACATAATTTGGAAATGTAACAACAGGGAGAAATGCATTTCACTCTAAAAAACATTCTGATGGCGTGATGTGTCTATACATATAGCATCTAATAACTAACTATAGTTGGTTTTTATTTGCTACTGCAGAAGATTGCAAATGCAGTTATAGCCGCTAACGACGGTGCATTTTGCACAATAAGCGATGGGCGTACATATTATTCGTTTGTTTATTATTTTTTTAAACCACCGGTATTATTCGTATTGCATTCGTGCTAAAGTGTGTTTGCGTATATTATCTATGAAGAGCGTCCTCGAAATTTGATGATTATATGTTGCAGCCGCCACGTGACGCCTGAAACAATAAAATAATTTTGTCTCGCTCTCGTAAACGAAAATAACAATAAACACGCACCACTCTTCATAGCAGTGCCACCCAAACTGCGGTGTACTTATCTTATACATACGATATAAGTACTAAACATCCTATAGAATGCCTCGTCGCGTTTAGTATAAATATAAATGCATATTTTTTAATTTTTTTTTTTTATTAGTATCGTGTTTTTATGTATGTTTGACATAGTTGTTGATTTTAAATGTCAACTTGTCAACTCATTTCAAAGAACGAAATTGTATAGAATTTGTCATTTTATGAATGATTCGTTACTTAGAGGATATATTTTGTTTTCCTAGTTCTATAAATAAAATGATCATTACCTATTTATAGCGAAACCATTAAAACACCCTACAAGCGGTGTCTTTTCAAGTTGCAGGATTAGGAAGTACCTAAAATCATTAACAATCTTCATTGGCCATCGATTTTAACTTATTTAATTATTCAACAATTATTAATATTGATTACTAATATCACAAAACCCTTACAACGTTATATTATTATCATACTCAGAAATTAGCTGAGCTACTCGTGAGTATCTTCCAGTATAACAAGTAGTAGGTGCAGTAGGTACACAATATATGCATAATAGGTGTAATGCCTTTTGTTCTAATCAATATTGTATGTATATGCATAATATATGGCTTATAAATAACGCTTCCGCTACAAATAAAGTTTTTCAAGATTTATTATTAATAATGACAATTAATAAAATTGTATTAAATTGTTTTTGGAAAATTTCCAAACAGTTAATTTGTAAATCTAAATTTTTAGAAAAATGTCGATGATAAAAACGTTTATATAAGTTAAGAATCTAGTTTTTGAATGTTTTTTTAAACAGCAATATTATTTTGAACATAACTAGTTCGAAACGTAATCACTTTTTTCAAAATATACTTTTTGACATAAGTAAATATTAGATTATTTACTATGTATCCATACAAAGTTTGATGCTGTATTGAGAATAATTATATTCACCATAATATTCAGGCAATGAAAAAATAAAAATAAATGTTATCGTTCAAAAATTGAAAAAAAAAACTTAAAAATTGACAATTATAGAAATATTGTTTTCGAAATTTAGTATTTTACTTGATGATGAATATTAATTAGTGTTAATATAATCACCCTGTACATTGGATGTCTGGTGATGTTTCCGGATTTATTTAGGAGAGAAAATAAGTAGGTTGGTTTCACGACCCGTTCAGAATCTCATACCACGTCAATGATAATATGGTATGATAATAATTTAAAAATATAATCTGTTGTATTGTATATTTTTTATTGACTCGTATGTGCATTATTCGAACTTCGCTACAATTCATTCAGTGTGCACTCGGTCTATCGATTAAACGTATTATATTATTATTACGGTATTGTTGTATACCTACCTATAAAATACCTATATAATAATACTACCTATAGTTGTATTAGATGCGCTGCGTTGCCGGAGACAAATGAAACCGAAATGAGCAATCCACCTGCGGCGGAATTTAATAAGTAATAAGTAAGCAATATTTTTTATTTTTTATGTGTAAGCAGTGTAAAGGTGTAACCAATATTGCAAGCTGAGATAAAATAATGTGCTGATATAGTTTTGATATTATTAACAGGGGGCGCAATACAGGGTGATTCTTTTATCAAACAACACTCATTATTTCAAAAACTATTGAATTTTTTCAAATTTTTTTTTTTCAAAATTTTGGAACCATCTTGTTCTAGAACTATATATTTTTTTAATATTTTCACCCTTATATTTATCAGGTTAACCATTATCAACTTTTGATTTTCAAATGACAACCTATACTTAAAATTTGATAAACTAAAAAGGCTAATTTTTCAATGAATTTTCACGTTTAAATTTTCATTTTTCGTCAATTAGTTTACAAGATATAGCCTCCCAAAGTTGGGTGGTTTTGGGTGGTGTTTGTGTGTTATAGGTGTATGTTAGGTGGTATTTACACACAAACACCATATAAGTGTTGTTTGATAAAAGAATGATCCTGTATACCACCCCCCCCAAAAAAAAAAAAAAAAACTGATTCAAAGCATATTATCGAAACCTTTCTGGAATCATCATAATATGTCTTCTATATTTGAATATTTTAATACTCTTATGACCCCGTTTGAGTTAAATAATATGTGCACACAATTTTGTGGCGATTGATCAAAAAAATAATATAAGTATTACCCGACTATCTGTTATCATAATATCGTTTCCATTTTGCTTCAGTTTAAATATTCTCAACTGTTTTTGACAAATTCGGTCGATTGTCTTTGTAGTATATTAGTATATAGAATTATTCGTCAAGGTCACCCCAATTTTTCCTTTTAGTAATGAATTTATTCAAATTCTGGTTATTTAAATATACTTCAATGCATTTTTTATAAACTGTCGGAATTGTTTGTTGGTATTACTTAAATATAGTGTCCAGTAGGGATATACATTTCTTTTTTCCAAACAAAGGTAAAATATATATGTAATATTGTATAAGTATAGTATTTATTACACATTGACCATATTTAGAAACTACAAATCATAAATGTCAATAGATTAATATTAATTACTAACATTTTAAATGAACCTATTATAATACACACGCAATTATAAATAATTCGAAAATTCGCTAAGTCATATTTACAGTAAAAAAAAGGGTTCTCATTTAAAAAAATAGGAGATATTTATACAATTTTTTAATAAAACATAATTTTTCACTCCAAGTTATAAGGTAAAGATTTTTTAAAAATGGAATGATGTAAATGTGTTCAAAAACTACTGCAAATATAACTAGAGCCTCGCATAAACGGATCACCCTGTATAGACATGAAAAACATATAATATTTATACACAATATTATGTATAATATATATATATTATAATGCACACGGCGTTATTATTGTTATTACGTAGTGACGTGCAGACGATCAGCGCTGCTGCAGAGCTCTGGAAAAATATTCATTCCCTCCCTCATCCTCGCGGTCATCACCGACAGATCAAAATCAGTAATCGTTTTATCGACACATGCACGAGCACACATATGTATGTAGGAAAATGAAAAATGCCGTCTGAAGATCGACAAAAAAATAATAATATGTACATATATATGTATTTACAACACAGTCGATTTTATATATACGCATACACACACACTCATATAATGTATATATTATGAATAAAACGGTCGTAAATTATATTTTATAGACGTGTACACATCATGTGTACAAAATATATACGAAAGGAAGAAAATAATGATTTCGATACAAGAAAATAATATAATATAATATGTACATGATTTTATAATACATATAGTATGTGTGTGAGTATTATTTTTAAGTACGACCAGATAACGTTCCAAACAAGAACGTTTAATAATAATATCGCTGTACCTATACACCCAATCAAGTGTTTATGTGTGAATGTGTGTGAGTGCGTGTGTGTGCGTATTATATGTAGAGAGAGGTCTGCGTCGAACCATTTTTTTCCCATTTAAAAAACTAAAACGTATAATTATCCCCCCGCCGCCGTCGCCATCGCCTGCGAGCGGTCGTCGTGTACAATATATACATTTTAATATATACATATATTTAGTATATTTATGTGTGTGTGTGTGTGTGTGTATAACATGTAAAACGCGTATATATTGTAATATAAAAACCCAAGGAAACGACGACGACGACGACGACGACGACGACTTGGACTGTATCTTATGTATAATATATTGATTGATTAGAAATGCATGGCGAGACTTAAATATTTATGTTCAACGGACGGAAGAGGAGCGGCGACTATAATCCACGTCTCTATAGATGTATACGGTTTAGAATAGGTTCAAAAAATATGATTATGTATTATTTGACATTGAACCCACTCCGACACTGCCATATTGTATTATATACGTCTTAATGTGATGAAAATACATATCATTATCATTAGGTGAATTGTATTCAATAATTAAAGATACATCATACAAATGGATACGACATGAACTTTTTTTATCGTGACAATATGTTATTATCAAAAGTTAGGATTTCTGGTATTGTTAGACTATTTATTCGAATTTTCAAACACATTCAAGAGGGAGGGGGAGTAAAAATATAAAGATTAAAAACAAAGACCCATATAGAGAATAATTCCCAAAAGTGCACAACCTTATTTTTTTGTAATTTTTAAATAAAGTTGAAGACGATATTTTAAAACTCTTAAGAAATTTTTTAGTAATCAATGAGTGTCTTGAAGCGATGCAAACATCTGTTTATCAAACAAAAATTGTTTCAGTGTAGTTTAACTAAGAGATAGATTTTTTTTTTAATTATGCATAAAAATCAAAATTTGAACGAATAGTATTCGAATATCATTGTGCATATACTGTGGATAATAATTGATAATAATAATGATAATGGGTTTTAAAGATATGGCTGCTATGCGGTTATTTGAAAATTGTAGTAATTAATATTAATCCATTAACATTTGTAGCTCGTAAAAATTGTCAGAGTATTGTCTAGTATAAATACTAGATTCAAAATTAAGTCAACTTTATATTTTTAGAATTTTAATATTAAAATTATCGTTATAATTTCTATTGAGGCAAATAAAAAAAAAAATCATCTACCAAACAGTGTGTACCTAGTATAAATGATCTGTGATTGAAACCAGAACTTTGTATCGCCACAAGACTCCTTAAGTGAGACTGGAAATCTCAATAATTTGAAAATACCACGGTCTTTAAGTAAATTTAAAAAAACATGAAATAAGAATTTGAAGAATTTCATTATTGGAGGAAAAAATGGAGGTGAGCATGCTCGGTGAATCACTCTGCACATTCATAGTTCATACGTCATACTACATCGTATTCTATATAGGTACTGTCGACTCTCGATAATTCGAAGTTGACGGGACTGTTGAAAAACTTACTTCGAATTACCGAGAGTTCGAATTGTTGAGTAGTTTGAAATAACGACAGCGCAAAACAAAATTCGAATTACGAAGTTTTGGAAAAAATCATTTTTTTAGTATTGTACATAAGTATAATTATTAATTATTTCAGCAAATTAGGTGGTACATATTAGAGTTATATATTGTTTTTAAATTTTAAATTAAACTATATAATACTTATACCTACTGTGTAAATTAAATTATGATTTAAAAAAATTATTATTTTTTGAAGAAATCTGTAATGGTCTTCCGCTTCGTCGAATTTAATTTCAATTTTTTCATAACTGTTTACATTTTATGAATATACTTCGAATTACCTAGCGTTGAACGGATGATACTTCGAATTGTCACGTAGTAGTGGTCAGTTTTCTTAAAATTTAATTTCGAATTGCCGAGTGTACTTGAATGCATCGTTTTTATTCGAATTATCGCGTGATTTCCAAAAGGCCGATCTTTTACTTCGAATTACTGAAGGTTAGGTTAAAAACTATTGAACGTTTGAATTATCGAGAGTCGAGAGTATAGTTTGAATGTTTTGTCCGTTGAAAAACATTGACTATAAGTCGTCGAAGATATTGTTGAAAATTCACATCCTATTCGACGAGAGGTAATAAAAAAATTACATAACATAGATACAATTGTATAATGCAAATAGAGGAGCTCAAGAGCACCAACTATAGTATTATTGTTTTTTATTATTATTATTATTATTATTATTATTATTATTATTATTATTATAGACAGGTGTTACGATGATACGTTTAAGGTTATTACGGTGAATGGCGGTATAATGGCTTACTATTTATTTTTGGCTTCGGACTGTCTTGCATGTTAATGCATATCTATATGCATAACGATCGATAAAAAAAATTCGTATTTATTCACAATACTTGTCTTATTTTTATCTCCGCGAGACGTACCTACATGGAAATATATGACGTATAGGTGTGGTTTGTTCTCGAAAACGGCAGTGGGGCGACGGTCGTCTATTTAAAAAATAAACAACGAGTTATTGGCCCCGGCAGGTCTCTGCCTACCTTATGTTGTTCTCCGCGACTGCGGCTTGAACACAATATTATAATAATAATTTGGATAAAGGTAATAATGACGATAATAAAAATAATAATAATAATATAAGACCCGAAACAGATATTATTATATACATATAAACGTGCTCATATATATATATATATTATACAATAAAGTGTGTATACATTGTATTTGTGTGCACGCGCGCCTATATGTATTTTAAGCCTCCGGATATTATTATCCGTCAATAATATTATTATTTGGAGAATGGACTACACTAAATAATAATAAAAAAATAAATAAATTACCGCGACGTAATGTCCAATAATATTGCTTTTATTTTATTTTTTAATTATACATAATGGCAGCAACCGTCATCGACTCAGTGCTGCAGCAGAGTCACGGAGATGGCCATTTCTGATAATAATATCAGACTGGTATGCAGTTGAACATTTTATAAAAAATATTATGTACGCACGAGACGGTATCGTGTTTATATAATACTCACATTATAATGTAATAACATTGATATTATGAGTACGAGAGTACGACGTTGTGTGAAAAAGACTTATTATTTGTCATAAGCAGCCTAATATATAGGTAGGTGATATATCGGTTGGTATGTATATACCACGGCTGCGTCATAAGTGCTCAGGACTTGTGCTCTCGCCGTCGTGCTTACAGTGCTCGAATTGTAGGGGGGAAGGGTTCTATAGTTAAAAAAAAAAAATTTTTACCTGTTTCTAATTATTATATTATATACTAAAATATGTAAATATTAGCAAATTTAATTTTTATTTTTTTTGCATCATCTTTCTATATTTTACTTCCAATTTATGTTGCACTGTTGACAGTCACACCTGAACACTGTCGACTTACCTGGACGCTCTAGAATATTGTAAACAGGTTGTTAAAATAGGTATAAATATATTATAGGAGTCTTGACTATAGGAACAGCAAAGAAAAACACCTCACTTTCATATACGTATTGTGCACATTTAAT
Source organism: Diuraphis noxia (assembly GCF_037042655.1). Lineage (NCBI taxonomy): Eukaryota > Metazoa > Arthropoda > Insecta > Hemiptera > Aphididae > Diuraphis > Diuraphis noxia. The sequence goes on from NW_028301713.1 coordinate 76,655,461, forward strand.
GAATTTTTGGCGAACAAGTTTCATTAAATTACATAAATATATTCGCTTAAAAGTAGAAATTATTGTTAATTAATGTTTTTTTTTTTTTAAATTTTAAAATTTTTATTTTAAATGTACACACACACATCGGGCGATATATCTCAATTGTAGTTAAATAAATAATATAGCCTAGTCGTTGATAATATAATATAATAATATTATAGAACTATTTAATTGTATATGTAATATATTTTATAATAATAATTTACAGAAAAAAAGAAATACATAATAATAATATATAATATACTGCATTATTGTATATAAATATATATATATATATATATTATATTATACTGGCTAAGTCGTTATTAGTATATTTTATTGATTTTTTTTTAAATTTAAATTTTTTCATCTTTGGTTTTATCTACAACCATATTACACGTAATAATATGTATATACATAATATTATAAAATAATATATTATGTATATAAATTATTTAATATTATAAAAAGTAAGTATTAAATTAATAAAATTACGCCGATACACAATATATATATATATATATATATATATATATATATATATATATATATATATATATTCAAATTATTAAACTTCTATACAAAATGCAAAAACACGAGTGGATGTTTGTCTTTTGACATTATACAATACATAATATTATATATATATATACATATATTATGTTTTATATATATTGACAGTACTATAACTTTAAATATCTATACAGAATAATTAGGCGGTACGTAATACATTATAAATATACACATTATTATCATGACGTATGGTCACGAAAAAAATTATTTTTATAATAATTAAACAAAAGAAAAAAAATCATATGATGCCAAAAGAAGGAACTACTTATAATAATATATTTATACATTTTTTGGACGTATAACCGTGTTATGATGTAATAATATTTTTTTCTCCTTTTTCATTTTTTCGGGTGGGGAGACACGAAACATTCATATTAATTAAAGTTAATATTATGTATAATTTGTTTGCCAAACGACACATCACGCTTGATTCGTAGACTTTATACAGTATTTATAATTACAATGGGTTTTTTTAAATTTTTTTTTCTAAAAATCAGTCGGTAAATTTTAATTAGTTATAATAACATGAAATCATTAAATAATATTAATATTTCATTGCATATAATGCACAGAAATCGTGTACAGACCGCATCAGCAACCAAGTCTCTTGCGTAGTTTGTACAACGCGTTACATATAATATTATCTTAATAATATATAATACAATACCTATGTAATTTTCACGTCATGATTTTTGAGATCGCATGATATTACAAACACTATTTTCGTATCGGCAATGGTACCTAAATAATACGTTTGTTGTTTGTCGCGAAACACTATATAACGATACATCTAAATAATATTTTAATAGTTAATATTACTATAATAATAATAATATATAATACATACATGTATATGCGATACGTTTTAACTGCACGCGTAAAAGCCCATAATAAAGTCACATACGTAAATACTTACAAAAAAAAAACGGAAAAAATACAGACATACGTAATAATAATATTATTATATATAATATAATATGTAGGTATGATTATATAATATAATATATGATACAAAACGAGAAAATCTTCACTAATATTGTATAATAAGTACAATTCAAATTTTATTTAACATTTTTAAGCTACGTCCCACAATTCTATTATGTTGCCGTGCTGAACAAAACGGAATTATTGAAAAATTTTGCCCTGTTGTCTGAAAAAAAAAAAAAAAAAATAGTATAAATCCATCATTGGTATTAATGCATAATATAACGTTGTTATATTGTGTTACTGTGTTCACTTCGAATTAAGATCGAAGTCGACGCGATGGCATTACATAATATTATTATGATTATACGCGCGCGCCGTACGAAGGAAATTCCCTACGATATTGCCCACCCACCCACACTCACACATCATGCACACCACACAACGAAGCCTGTGCGTGCGTGTGTGTGTGTACGCGCGAGTGTATATTATATATTTTAATATGGTACGACTCGATTGCTGTCGGAAACAGAAGGAAACTCGCCTTTCTCCGGGGTCGCGCGGCGGCGGCGTTTCCCCGGAGCTTTATGATTGATTGTTTTCCGAGCAAAATATTGTATAGTTGCTCGACACACGACTGCAGAGTATAGAATATATATATACATTACACATATACACGCGGTTTACGAGAACGGCGCAGAAAGGGTGGCGATCGCGGCCCGTCTTCGATGGTGGCGATGGAGGTGGGGGTGAAGGGACAGTCATGGAAAATTGATATTCAACACGCCGCCGCCACTGCCACCACCACCACCGTAGCCGACGCGTGTACCGACGTTATTAAAACGACGGCGGCGGATATCGTCGTCGTCGTCGTCGTCCAACTTTCATTATTATTATAAAATATTAGAAAAACTGATAGAGTGCCGGGTGGTTTGTGAGGAAGAAACGAAAACGGAAAGTTTCGAAATTAGAAAACAACAACATTATTATTATTGTGCTTATAATATGATGGTATACTCCGTATGACCAATTTAGCTGGATGCCGAAGGGTGCGCTCTGATGCTGTGCACTTCACACTTCCGGCAATTAAAAACCAAAGAGATTATTTTAAATCGATAGGTTCATAGGTGAATATTAATATACATTTTTGAAAAAACGCGTCTTTTCTAAATTCGTTTCATTCGCAGACCCCGTCAATTTATTTCGTTACATTATTTTGTAATATATTTATACACTGCAGTCGGATGTCACGTCGAACGTAACGTCGTAAAATATCATCGTTTGTAGTAAAAATATCCAAAACATACCTGGAACGGGTGATTTGATATCTCTGTCCGAATGTTGACTCTGTTGCTGATTCTGTTGGGCAGACTGTTGCTGCCTTGCTTTCCGTTCTAAATCGAGCTCCTGCGCAAACGATTCTGCGAATAATAATAATGATAAAAATAAAAATAAATGTTAAAAATATTCTCGTTGTGTTCTATATTATGTATATTATTTTCCCTTTATTGCTGCGTGTGCGTGAGGCGGCAAAGGGCTGTTGTTGGCTAATCGAATAGCCACGTGAGGCAAATGTCATTGTCGGCGGCGGCGGCAAAAAGGGCGATCGGTGGTGGGCGGTGAACGGATATGGGCTGAGGGGCGCGAGAAGTGCTTATGCACAATATATATACGAGCAAGGAGAGAGGCGCCTCCGGGCGTATCGTCTTATGCAAAACGCATCTATGCATTTATAATACGTTTCATAATGCGAATTTGCCCGGAAAACGTTTATAATAATATATACGCCACTCTCATAAATCGGCTCTTCCTTGGCGAGATCCCGTCGCCCTCACTCTCCCCGGAGGTCTTTTTTTTCCTCCCCCTGTCTATGCGACGGTCCCATTAACCCGCGTGTGTAAAATATAATATAGTGATAGTATAATATGCTGTGCTGCAGCATACATATACATATATATATATATAGTACGGTGCGTTTATTATTGTTATTGCCTTTTACTGTGCCGAGTTCTTCAACGCAGCGCATATTATTATGCATATATGTAATACGCACGAGCAAATGCGCAATCAAAACCACCCCGGGGTGGAAAGCGTTATTCGAGGTATATATATAGTATCTATATCTATAGTATCAGTCGTGAATTATATTATTGCCTGGAATCATCCGAAATCGAGCTGCACGAAGAACTGCAGTGAAAACACCATCGCATACCATCGCGTAATAATAATATAGTGTAATACATACAATAATAATAGCAACTTTTGTGTATAGTGTTCTAACGGGACGTCACCAAGGGGGAGGAGGAAAACCTCTCTGATCATAATGTCGCTGTCGTCTGCGCGTCCGCCGATCGCCCGCGCCACTAATTATTATTACTTGTACGATTTTGTACAGAACCGCGATTGCGGTATATAATATAACGGTCGCGTTAATTACAAGTGTACGTTATAGATTTAGATGTATATATTATATAGGTAGAGGTACACACACGTGGGTGAGGTATGGCCCTGCAGATATCAATGCACCGTTAACACACGTGAATATTATATATATATCATATAGTATAGTAATCTGAGCTTAATAAATGCGAGCAGAGAGGGTGATGATGGTTACTGCACACACGAACATTCGTCAAATTAGAGAAACCGACCGTCGAACGAGTATACAACCGGAAAATTAATATCTCGGCGGCTACAGTATAATCCCATTTCGTTGACTTGTAATTACGCTCGCGCCCTGAAATGTTTGTGTGTGTGTGTGTGTGTGTATACATATATATAGAAAGACAGAGCTGAGATACACATCATCCTGCTTATTATTATTATTATTATTATTTCCACCGCGGTCAACCGGATCATTTTACCTATATATAATATTATATATACATTATAATAGCTCGGAGGCGGGTAAATAATAAAGGGTTCGCCGTTAGTCTTATACGAGTTGGTGGTGGTGGTGGTATAGTATTGGCTTCGGAAAACTTGAAAACAAAGAAAACCATCCCCCGGACGCCAGACGGACGTCGTAATATTACGAGTGGGCAGCGCGGCGGCGGGCACATCCTCCCAAGTTTTCGCTTTAATTATGGATCACCACCATACCACATGTACATTATATATGCATGCACATACAATCTGCGTTGTTTTAAGAAAGTTTGACGGACAAAGGTCGTCGTCGCGTGCTTTTCTCTTGCATATATATATATATACTCGCGATTCTATACATATTAATATTAAATACTCGCCGCGCGGTACCGCCGGATGTTAATCCGCTTAGATAATAAGCGAAAGGGTTAGTATGTTCTTATATATATATATGTGCGTAGTGGTTGAGTATTCTATTTTCTTACATATACGTATAAGTCGGCGAGGCACCTCAACCCGAAATTTTACCACCGTCTTCCCGGTGGCGTATATACACGGCGCTGCTGCAACTTTGCCATGGAGCTATATCCACGTGGCGTTTTCACAATACCAACTTGTTTTACGTCTCTACGCCACTGTCAGCTCACCTCTCACCACACACACACACATATATAATATATATATATATTTATACGTTTTTTTCACCCGTCACGAATTTTCCGGCTCGCGCGATTAACCGTAGATTTGCATATTATACGCGTCGTACAGACCTATATATATATATATGTATGTATATTCGCCGTTTCTGACTCCTATTTGTATTATTTTGCGCGCGTCAGGCGATATACGCGTGTAGGTATATTGTTATGCGTATATGAAACGAACAAAACAAAAAAAAATAAAAACGACGACGACAGCGAAAAACACACTCGAAAATATAAGGGGTTCAACCGCGTAATCCGACATTCGGCAAACACGCCACCATCGCCGTGTGTTTTAACGCAGCGGCAACGAGAATTTGAATGAAAATAAAACTTGTTACGCGGCACTCGAAAACGTGGACCTCGGGGTTGGTGGTGGGTCGTCGGGGAAAAGGTTAGATGGGTGGCGAAAGAGAAAAGAGAGAAAACAGGGACGACGAGAAAAAGGGTGCATTTGAATATCCAATAATAAAAAATAAACGTTTCCGAAGATGGATATTTTTTTCGAAATTACTTTCATTTTTTTCCCCGCTCCCGAACGAACGGTTTCCAATTTTGAAACGTACATATACATTGTATATTATTATATTATCTATTTGAGAATAGAATATAACAGTCGCGCCTTGTTTTCCCATCCCGCCGTAACCGTAACACTGCAGCGCAATAGTTTACTTAAAACAACTTCGCTATACCTACAGCTTTATGTATATATATATATATATATATATATATATATATATATATATATATAATATAATATATATATTATTATATGTAAAGAACATACATTCATACTAATATATAATGTACTCATGCTAGCAGCACTATACATACATATGTCTACACATATATACGATACACAAATGTATATAACACCCAACCTAACCGGCCAAATAAAGATGACCCCTTTTTGTTACTCTTTTTTCCTTGTTTTTTTTTGTTTTATGTGTGTTCTTTTTTATACATCGTGTACACACGACCGGCGCACAATTTTTTTTTAACAACCAAATAATGGGGTTTGTGTTCCACCAGGTACATGATGATAAATCGTCGCGTTCATCGGACAGCTTAAATCCGAACGCGGGAGCGATATATTCTACCGGGCGTTAACGAATCGAAAAAAATTGCAAATACAACGCGTGTATTATATACGCAGCATTTGCCGCGTACGTGGAAAAAATTAAATCCGCAAATTAAAAACACACGGTCCAATAACTAATTCAATTATACTTTAATGAGCTTTTGGAAAAAATATATTAATATATATATATTATATAAATGCAACGAAAAAAAAATACCAGATACTGTCGAAAAACTACGCGCGTCCATGTACAAAATATGATGTAGAGCATTATATATACCAAATAGGTACCTACATATATAATAAAAATAATATATATATATTATATGTATATAGACTCGCATACCCCCTCCAGTCCCACCATCGAAGCACTGAGCGTTAAGATATATCTTGTGTGGGAACTGCAACACTGTCCGGCGCAATTGACCGGTTAATAGTTTTTTCCCATCGGCGAGGTACACACTCACACACACACACACACATTCGAAATCGATTATAATACAAAAATATAATAATAATAATAATATTCCATATATCGTGCGCACGATTCGTTTGACGCGAGTTTTTCGACAATAACGCACACGCATCGCGAGCATGATGTGTGTGTGAGTGGACAATAAAGCGCTCAACGATTGCCATCAGCAGTCGACATGTACATATCGATATATTATTATTATTATTATTATTATTATTTTTATTATAGTTATCGTCGGGGCCGTAACGATTGTCCACCTGGAAAATTCACTATGATAATAGTATATTGCGTGTCGAATTTCCGTCAATTTTCTTCGACACTACTATTTGGTACCTATATATAATATATATATATATTATGGTCAATAACGCAACTCACAAGCACACGTCAAACATTTATAAATTATTATTATTATTATTATTATTATTATTATTATTACACACTGGTATAGAATTCTATCAATGCGCATAGTCGTCCAAGTCGCCGTCGTCCTATAGTCGTCGTCGTGTTATATTTTATCATTATTCGCTGTTGTTGTTGCTGTTATTATTATTATATTTATACGCAATCTGAAGCAGATTTAAATTCGTAACGCGTGTAACTGTAAAACGATCGTCGTCCGAACACCGAAAACGCGCGTTTGTACACACACATAATATTATTATTATAATACCCACAAAGGTAGGTACAATACGCATATAATATTATTTATTGACGCATAATGCGTATTATTATAACTATTATTCCAATCGCGCAGACCAGATTTCACACGAACACATACGTATGTCTGCAAGACAATAATAATAATAATAATAATAATAACATGCTACCGCGGATCGAAGTCTTTTAAGTTATTTTTTTCGTCATATTCCGAATATATACCTAGGTAGTATAAAGTACCTATACCTATATAATAATATATTAGCACACATTCTCGAATATACTTCCGAGAGGTTTGAAAAAACTTAGCAGTACCTACTCTCGATTTTTTGATTTTTCATTTTTTAATAATTCCAATTTCGCGTAGGTTTTTCCGAGTAAACTATTACATACCGAAGGGTTATAGGATTAATACACCGGAAGTATGTTTTTATTGATGTAATCATATTATATTTTGTGTTCCGTCCGTGCGAGTACCTACGACGACGAGGAATTCAAGCGATTCTAAGCTTCCACAATATATAAAAACGATTTAAGAAAACTACGATTGAAAAATTACAACGTATAACATCGCTGAAGGTTAGAATTATACGGTTCACTAGAAATGTTTAGGTTTTTATGTCGCTCATGCAACGATGTAACAACGACGCACTGCAAATCGCGTTGCCTCGAATCTTGAAATATATATTATAATATAAATTCAAGTGAAAAGATATTATAAAAACAAAAGACAGCATCACGTATTATTATTATTATTGTTATTATTATCATAATTTCATCTACTCAACAGTGTTCGAAATTGGATTTTCATGCGCGCTCTACCACGTCGTTTCAATATAATTTTCATTAGGAAATGGCTTTGTGTGTTGCGTGTAAGTACACTGCTACAGCAGAATAAATCTCGTTTTTCCATACACCGCGTTTTGCGCAGCAGCAGCCAGCAGAAGTAACAGCAACAGAAGCAGCAGCAGTTCATGTGTCAAGACGAAATTAAATTGTAATTCGGTGCCGAGAAAATTGCCGTAATAACGCCCGGGGCGGAGGAATATTAAATCGACGGCGGAGAGTCGGCACAAAAATATACGGCCGCGGGGTAGGGGGCTTGGAGATATCATGTAAAAAAAAAAAAAATAAAATAAAATAATCGCTTCTTGCCAAAACGGCTCAACCGTGAAATTGAATAAATAACGTGAGCTTTTTTTACCCGCAGCCGCCGCCGTTCACTCCGGCGAGCGCGACCTTTTGTCACGATGTGTTTAAAAAAAGATTATCTTTTTTGTCATTCTTTCCACGCCACCCCGCCCATCGGCGTTATTTCTTTTTATTCCTTTGCCACTTAAGCGGATTTCGTGTCAGCGGCGTTTTCCGAGTACAAACGCAAAAACAACAAGCGCAGAAAACTCTTTGAAAACCGTATACGCATATTATAATAATAACACACACACATATACACTTACACATTACACACAATACATTTATAGCGTTTCACTGCACCAACCTCCGCGTATAAGTAGGTACCTTAACCGTAGTTATATGACTGCATACTACTGCATAAATATGTTGACACGAAAACGCGGACGACGAACGCGACAAAATATTAGAATAATAATAATAATAACAATAATAATGATAATAATAATATCCTCGGCGGACCGATTTTCTGGGTAATCGCAGTCGAAAACGAGAGCAGTATAAGTTTTATACACGCTTTACGCACTGTATACGATTTCGTTTATATTTTAGTAGGGTAGGTGCGTATTATTTTTTAGTCGTATTTTTTATTACTCTCGGAGCGCCGCGCAAAACAACTAGCCGCCACCCCTCGTTTTATTTACATTTGCTTTTTTTTTTTACACGTCCGGAAAACCATTGTTTACCAGCGTCAGTGTCGAGTGTGTGTGTAAAATACAACTTCCCGGTGCTGCATCATGATGATGTCAGGTCCCGTTCGGTTTAAAAAATGCATAGTTTTCGGTTAATTCGCAGTGAATGCTTGATTTTACGAGTGTACCAAAAGGGTTTACACAACGTACCGTACACATAACACGCATATAAATGTATAAACGTGTGTGGGTGTGTGAGTGTCGTCTTCGGTGTCGTCGCTGTCGTCGCCGCAGACGAGAGATGGGGCGGAAAATAAATAAAAATAAAAACACTCGTGTAATAATATACGCATCGCAGCTATATTATATATTATTATTACTATGTATATTATACTACTCCGGGACAAGATCGCGGCGAGGCGTGACTGGAGGGTGGTAAAGGGTCAATTGTGGCGGCGGCACATAACGTTTGCACGGCTGAGGGTTAACCTCGGTGTTTATTGCAAATGGAATTTCTGAGCAGCATTGCGGGGCGGACGTCATACGCACAGCACGAGTGTATGAAGTTCTCATTACAAACCGACACACTCACATAACGCAGGCAGTTTTGAATAATACGCGCTGCTTTAGTCTCTCTCTCTCTCTATATATATATATATATATATCGAGCTATACCACCCTCATCCGCAGAAAACACACACACACTCGATTCATGAATACGTAACTAGATAGTGGGAGATGTGAATTTAAAAATAAAAGAAAATCTCCGACTAATCACTGTTTATGTTTGCTCTACGCCATCAGAGACAATTTTCCCGCGCGTCGCAATATACACACTACCTCTCACACACACACACACACAAAATGTTATATTATTTAAATATATATTTATATGGGTAGGAGCCATCGCGCAAGTATAAGGCATGCACGCGTGCGTACACATTACAAATGTAATCAGTAGCGGCAGCAGGTTTTCGAGCAATCGTTTCGTGGCCAAAATAGCTTGTGGCCTGTGGGTATAATAACTATAATTTCTACATTATATATATATATATATATATATATTTATGAACGTTCATAAACCTACACTTTTTTGAAGTACTATTATTGTATATGAAGATAAAAGCTGTATAGTTGCGATGTTTATGATTTTTACAGCTATTTCATAATATTACTCTATAGTAATCTTTTCTAATAATTCGATTTGAAATCATGTTAAGATTAATATTGTATCTGTCTAATGGTATAGTCAGCGTCTCTTAATCGTGCAGCAATAAAGCCATTGAATGAAATCGTTGGTGTTCAAAATAAAAAATTCTCTTCGGACACTACAAAAAGAGTTTACGCCACCACTGGAGGTCACTATATGTATATAACATTAATATACGCGTATATAGATGCGTCACGCAGTGCAAGTTACTGCCGTCGTAAATAAAATATTACGTAATAAATAATGAATGATATTATTGCGGTGCATTTTTCTTACCGGAATAGTTTTGCCAAAACGCGGCAGCCCCGGATGAGCTCATCAGGTCCAGTCCCGAATAGTTCCATTGCTTGTCGTTGGAAGTCTCCGAACCCCGTTGCACTTGTCCCGACGAATAGTTTTGTGGACTCTGCGACTGTTCGGACCTGTCCCTCGGTTTTTCGTTGTTGTTCTCTGGAGGACAAAAAAAAGAAAGAAAATCAGCACCATTCAATTAATAATATTAACACTATTATAGAGTATGCACTGTTAATGTCGATGCAGAGTTATGTAGCTGATATCGAAAAATGTGACCAAAACAATACTGAAATGTAAATATTGTAAGCAGCTATATGTTTGAAGTGTATGTATTCAGATCAAGATGGACATTATGTCAATATATCCCTGCGAAGGGTAACTACCAATGAATTATGAAATTAAAGTATTCAAATATTCTATGTATATCTATTTTGAACTTGAACAAGCCGAAAAAGATCAAATCTTACACATTCAATCGTGTACATCATTCTTAACACCAAAACCTACGTAATGTGAATAAAATAATTGTATGCTTATTTTTATATCTGCGTTTTTTTTTCTTTTTAATATCTATTGAATGATGATATTATTTTATTCTCTATCGTGTTATTGATATTTTATTGATTTGAAGAATATCTCTGCAGGTATTGTGGATACGATTCAATCATCGTAGAAATCATACGAATATTATGAAATTAAACTCAACCACGAATAAAAGCGTTCATCTTGTATCAAAATTGGCCGACAGCACTAAGTTTAGATAGGTACACCACTGACTCCTGCAGAGATTGGATATTCGTCAAAACAACCATCCGTGTCCTACAAGTACGCACCTGTTAGTACACGAAGTGCGTCTGCTGGTGCACCGGCCGCTTTGATCATTTCTTCAAGCTGAGCCCTCCGTTTCAACTCTTGTTCCAGCTGATCCTGAACGCGTTTCCTGGCTTTCCTCTCTCTGCGCAGACGCTTTTGGTACACAACTGAAACACGAGAAACACAATGATAATAAATAATAATGATCGATACGAACAAATAATAATATCTGTCGGTTATCTTTACGTTATACGCAGACGAATGTGCGTGTGCGTTCGTGCAGTAGGTACAATATAATATACATCTCATAAATTAGATTTCCGTTTATTATTTCACAATCATATGCCGATTCTTGTGGTCCACTGGTCAACTATATATATATATATATATACGCTGGCGTGCAGTTAATCGGACCGGACAAACACAAATATTATATCATGTACGCGGTACCTACTGTAGACAGACATACTAACACACACACACCCATACTTATATATCGGTACTACTCCGCGCACCCCGACGGCTGCCATTACCGTCTCTTTCGATTCAACAAACACAACGAAATCATATTTAATAATATATATATATATATATATTACGCGTACATAATATTACGTATTACGTATTACGCATATTATATTCATTTTTTTTCGCGCACCACCGACCGCACCCGGGTGGTTTCATCAAAGAAATCGGAAAACAAGTCAGGCATCCTCTCCGAATTGTCCGAATGAACACACAAAAGGACTGTTTTATTCATATAGGTAATAGTTTTTATAGTATATAATATTATATACGAATGCCCCCGCAGGCGCACGCTGTACAACGAATGACGACAACGGCGGCGGCGAACGATTTCGTTGTTTCCTGTAATTTTTTTTTATTATTATTATTATTATTATTATTATTTTTTTTTTAGGTGTACACACAAATTAAACGACGGAAAAATATTTTTATGTTCGGTTATATTATAATATATTGTAAGTATAGCCACCGCAGCCGCGCGTATCATTGGTCGATGGGTGTATTCTGTGGGCAAGGCTGCGCCGCGCACACAGATCGAAGATTAATAAATAACAATAATAATAGACATTCGAACAATGACGGACCACCGGTTTTTTAATTAAGACCATCGGCTATATTGAACGTTTTCATTTTGAATATTGTATAATATATATCCCATCGGTGTTTGTGTGTTCGACAACAAATCGGGTTTTGGTTTGCCCCTCCCGCGGTCGTCGACATCGTCCGCGCACCTCCGTCGACAAATGAGAAAAGATTCGTGTGGTGTGTGTATGTGTGTGAATGTTGTGTTGGTATATCTATTTCTTTCTTTCTTGTATTGCATGGATCACGCGTAGCATCTTGAACTCGTGAAAAAAACTTCCCCTTAATCAATCCAGACAAGAAGAAAAAATAGAGGAAAAAATGTTGCGGCTTCAGTGTTTAAAGTATATTTCCCTCTATTTAAAACCACAAAAGTGCATTAACGCGAAAAATAATCCAATCAAGAAATGGCGTTAATCGAAAACGAAGAGACAGTGTCTCCTTTTTATATCCCCGGTTCTTAAATAATTTTCATTTAAACTTCTATAACAAGAGGGATGGACGACGGCTGCCGCGGTGGTGACGAGGCGCGGAGAAGACGGACCGAAGAGGAAAATTCAACAAGACGTTGCAGCGTTCTCGCATTTCCTTTATAATTATTATTTCTCCGCAAAAGAATACAATTAAAACAGCCACCTCTGTCTCCCGAGACCCACGCGGTAATTGGACGACCTTAAATAGTGCATGCGGCGGAGTCTTTTTTTTTTGGAGGCTTTGGAAACGTAATCCGTTTTCGGCTGGAGCGTCGGCCATGTCGTTGACGTTGGCGGTGTTAGCCTCGGACCTGCGCCATCATCATCATAAACCCTCTATATTTCTACAGATATTATCTCTTGCATATTGTACAGCGCATTTAACAGAAGTTTTGTCGTTAGTTTACCAGGCGGCGGCAGTGGGTGGGAGGGACACTACAATTACAGTCTATAATAATATACCAAAGTAATGAATATTGCAAAGAAAAATAACGCGTCGAGATATTAAAATCAGATTTCCCTTCAAATAATTTATAATATATGTATAGGTACTACACGCTGCGCCGCTGTTTTGACTTGCGAAAAGCGAAAGAGGTTTAACACTCTGCCACCGCCCACCCCACCACCGCCAGACACGAAATCGTATTATTAGAGAGCTAATTTTGCTCAACAATTCCTTTACCCTTTTAACGTTGTATATATACGTTGAAAAAAAGAAACAGCTCTCCGCGATAAAAAAAAAAATAATGATAATAACAACTAACAACAACAAAAACAACTACAACCCTTGCAACAATATTTCTTATTTTAGCTTTTAACCTTTTCTTTCGGGCGCAAAGCTTTTAACGTGCGCGCGGAATCGGCATGAATAATTTCGAGAAAAACGACGTTAATTTCCGACTGGAAAATACAATTATCGAGGCGCTTAACCGTAAATTATGCGACGAGTCTTTGTGTTTTTTTTTTTTTTTATGACTTTTAACAGCGATAAAGTGTGTATAATATAAGGAGAACAACACGAATTTATATATATATGTATATACAGAGCGCTTGGTTTGAATATGTATGCACCCTTCTCAGTAAATAGCAAAACGGGGAATATAAAAATTATAAAACATTAAAGTCAAAAATTGTAAACTCGTTTGTCATGTCTTATGCACAAGCTTTTAAACCCCAAAACCGGAACGCTTTCGAACCACTCGATCGAGCTACAATGCATAATATTAAACACTCGCGATTAGGTTCTCGTAGTAAGTATTTAAAATATTTTAATATGGATGTGTAAGACAACAGACAATAGTTTATAGGTACTGCAGTGATGATAACCACATTATAGGCGAATTATTTTAAAGTAAAGATGCTCATAATGTCAGTCGGCAAATGTGTTTTTGAAAAATGTAGGTATTCAGTAAGAATTACTATTTCATATAATAACATCAGTATTTGTTATGTACTGTATTGATTAAATTGCTTTCAACATTTTTCATTTCATAATATACACATTTTTCTGGTATTCATCGTTCATTTCTAATTTCATAATTTCAAATGAAATTAAGATGAATGCATAAGCACATAGCAATCTTATATGATATTAAAGCTCTTCATTGCTGATATTTTCTACTTATATGTAAATTATCTATTCGCTATTAACCGTGTTAAATGCTGATCAGTAATCAGTATTGAAAAAAAAACTATTCATTCAACATGTTGAAATTCAAAATCTTCAAAAAAGTCTTTTGTTTAAAAATATTATCTACCGAGTGCAAAAAGTGTATACAAAAGATAAAGTATCACTATAATAATATGAAAGCACAACAGTTATTATTTACAGATAGCTATACGAATAAAGAAAATCAAAATACACGTATTACGATATCGTACATCATTGTCTCGAAATAATAATTAAAAAATAAAATAAAAATACCCGCGGTCGTCATCGTTTACGCACCATCTGTGTATAGTCAAAACTCTCATTCTCTACAACAATATAATATACCTAATAATATAATTATAAATTATAATATGTATGAAACACGTAGCATTTTCTACATAATGCACTGGACTGTATGTACGCACGATAGCTGTGCACGCCGTAGAATTTAATATTACCTACGCGTTTTAAATTATAATTTAGGTATATAACATAGTAACATATACATAGTGTAGATACCATAACTATAGAATAAGGCTTACCAATAATAATAATAATAATAATAACAATATTAGTATCTAATGCGTACATCACGTGAGAGTGCGGTGCGCATCCGAAAACCGAAGGGGAAATCGGTTCTGAACCGATTAGGAGATAGAATGTGTGTAGGACGTTCGGCTTTGTATTTTATAAAAAACAAAAAAAATTAAAATCAAAAACAAACACACGGCGCATATTAGTGTGTCAACATGGAGTGACCGCATAATATTATAGATTTTAGTTGCTATATCGTTACTGCAACAGTAGTTCAATGTACAGGTACACTATTTAATGACGTAGAACATTATTATATATTATGCACATTGTTGCATATAGTTTTAGATTTATGGTAAAATATCGGTCTGAATCGAGCGCAGGACAAAAATATATAATAATAACGTATCGGAGCCGATGTGTCGTTTTCGAATGCACCGCACCGGAATAGACGAGACGAGTGCAGCAGCACACCGGTGTGTAACTCAATATCCTGTCGGGCAGCGGACCGTACGTTACCCGCGTTAACCCGTGACAACTCGCATTTGCGTTTATCTGGCGGACAATAGAACGGTCGGTGGGTGAGTGGGTGCAGGGATAAAAATAAAACGCGTATGTATACGTATTATATATATATATATAATATATAGGTAGTGCTGCTGCTGCAGATAGGGAGAACGCGCGCACTCCCGCGATCCGCTGCACCCATCAGGCAATATATATATATATAATCTGCCCGTGTGTGGTATATAGGGCGCGAAATCATATTTACTCGCGTGCTTACGTTTAATGTGCGCGAAAAAATCGTAGAATCGGCGGTGGGAGGTGAAAATGATTTTTCCAGTCGTTTTGTCATTTGATAAAGAAATTGCATTTGGATACTGAACGCACATAAAACGTCGTCGTCGCGCGTCGTAGTCGGGGGAACAATGGCGGCGGGAAAAAGTCAATTTTTCCACTCGTCGGATACACACGGCGGTGACTATATACACATAACTACGCATTTATACATTTATATATTTATATACGATTTTCGTGTCATTTACTTTTATGTGCGACGGTGGTCTTATCACACCGCGACCCCTAGAATAATATTATAACAGGGTAATAATAATTCAGTCGCGCGCGCGCGTTCGTAATATTATATAATATACTATATAATACGCCATATTGTACGAAAGCTTATCATCCACACACACATATATACTTATATTTATATATATAATACACATATAAAACGAAGCGCTAGGATTATATTCAATAAATTCTACGCATTTCACGTATATATGTTCATGTTTTCGTATGTATATATTTATTTATTTATATTGTCATATTGATATATTATAATAACGTATGGGTGCATATAAGTATAACATTATATTATAAAAAGAACGTGTACGTGCGTTTGTTATGTGTATATGCTCGACACTACTGTATATATATATATATATATATATATTCGTTATCGATTTTCGTCAAACACCGATCATCCCCTCGCCGAGTGTAAGGTTTAACGTACCCCCTCGACAGTAGACGGACGGATTTCAGGCAAAAGGTGGTTAAGAAAACGGCAAGTTTTGTCCCGAAATCATATTAAAACATTTCGGCTTAAAAACTCTTCGTGTATATATTATTATAAACGTATATATAATATATATATTATGTGTGTGTGAGTGTGAGTACGTCTCGAGGCGCACTCCAAAATTCCTCTCTTCTTTCGCGCGGCAGCCCGTCCGGAAAAGTTATACGAATTTACGTCCTTTGTGTTTACGCTTTGCTAAGCCGGTAAAAGGGGTGCGTTTGCACCGCCGCTCCTACGCGCGCGCTTCCCACACCCGCAGGTCGCGGCGGTGGTTGTTTTAAGTGAATTTTAAATGACAACACCGTCGTCGGGCTTTATATAATTTGCGTTTAACACGACCTATTAGACTGCGCGAGAGACTGCAAGGCGGTGGAGGCGCTGAGCGGAATCTTTGCGCGCGTGTGAGTGTATAGCCGCGGTGTTCTTTGGCTGCCTCGACGCCGCCACCTTCTTCATTTTTAGTCCCGCACCACTGTACAATATATTATAACTGTCCCGCAGATCTGAACTTTTGTCGTAATACAGACGAAACAAACATCGAAAGATAGATTAATGGCGATGGCTATAATAATATAGATGAAAACACGACGATGTTCGACCCACTGATGGCATATATGTGTCCCCAAATAATATTATACTATATGATATATAATATGATGTACGCGGCTTGCGTTTGTTTTTATTTAAAGACACATCACGGCGGATAATTGGATCGCAGGAACACACATGCACGTAGTAATATTATAATCACCCGAAACTGACGGCAGAAGCCTGCACATTAACATATAGACCCGCGGTGTATAATAATAATAATAATAATATAATTATTACAAAATACACGTGTACCACTGCAATTGAACCACTATAGCCCCCTTCCTTCCATCACACGGCCGCATAACGACGCGGTAGTTTGACCGGATATCGGTCCCATATGGCCTTAAAACGATCGGAAGAAAACGCACACCGGTGTGTCATGGGCAGGAGGAGGGACAATTATTGTTATATGCGGCTGAGAAAGGGTCGTCGACGTCGTCGTCGTCGTAGTCATCGTCGTTGGCGCCGCGGTCGTTCCTTATCGGTCAGGTTAGCCGCCGCGCAGGCAGACCGTCTCGCTGGCACGTATTAATATTAATATCGAGTAATCGAGGAGGAAACCCGGAGACCGCAGTTAAGCCCGCAGTGTACGTACGTCCGCCCTCCGAGTAATTATCTCAACAAGGTGCTTTCGGACCATAAAAGGCGGAAGAGGATCATCGCCTGGCCACATGTGTCGGCCGAGAGAAACCAAGTCACGATACCTACGCTTCGCCGTGTTGTATATGATATAATTATTGTGATATTATTCTAGTGAGCGCAAAGCAATTCCCTGGACAACTTTGGGGACCTTATTGTAAATTCCTCGAGAAAACGGGCCGTGCGTGGTTGTCGCGGGTTTAGAAGTGAATGGGGACAGCAGTTAACCCCGCTCGGAGGAAACCTCGTAAAACGACGAATAATCTCATCCCGTCACGTATATATATATATATATATACAATTTATATTATATATTGATGGTCGTGTATTATAGTACTACTTGTGGCCGCCACCACTGTTGTTGGCCTTTGAATTATACGACTCACCGTAATATAATAATATTTAATATTACACTTGGTCGTCGTCAATGAATCTATATATATATATAATAATACAATATGTCCGTAAACGACTGTGTGTGTATACATATAAAGTACCAAACCTATATATAAGCCCGCTGGACCGTTCCGAAGGGGATAGCTACAGATGGGGTATTGGAAACGTTGCGTGTCAATTAAAAACGCGAACGCGCGCGCATATGTATTTATAACCATTACAATAATAATAATATATGACGTGCGTATAATACAGCAGTAACGGACCTATTTAACGGTTGTTTTATAGTCAGAATCACGACACTTGGTCCAATAATAAAACGCCAATTCAATTTTCCTCGTCGAATTTAACGTGTCACCCGCCGCCGAGTTTTATGTACCTTTCGACGCCGTCGTCGCCGCCACGAATCTCCCCGATCGTCAAAAAATAAAACTATACTGCACGTTTTAACGGTTCTGTCGGACGACCGTTCACGGCAATTAAACGCAATTTGGCGTGCACGAAATGCGGCATCGCGTATGTTGTGTCATCCCGAAATTTTTTTGCGCGTCGATCGATATTTTGTTGTTTGGGGCGAGCTGCACCAAAACGACAATAATTCCCTGGTACCCGCTTGCAGTGTGCAGGCGCAAAAAATATTAACTATATTATTCGCGTGCCCGCAGCCGTGGCAGAACAGTCTCGCATTGACTGCTTATGTAATAATAATATAATATATTACAGAAAGTACCTATTATATAAAATAGCGTATGCTATAAAAGACCGTCGAGAAATTAAAATATGTGAGAAGGCGCATCTCCCGTGCCTTCCATCGCCACACCGCACGCCGTTTGAACGCTGTAGCTACCAATACCGTATAATCGATATTACTTACGTATATTATATACGCCGCGAACGCTCCGGGAGTCTAATAATAATATTGCTGAACTATCGCATCGTAGTCGGTGGCTAAGGCGGTTTTTGGTCGTTAAAGTCACCGGCTCTGATGATGGAAGAGACGCGCGTTGACAAAACGCGAATATTCAGCCATATGCGCGTACGTACACGCGCGTATAAAATACCGTACCGACGGCGTTTACTTTTTGCGTTTTGCCGGCGATTTTATTGCGACAACAGGCTATACGTCGTATATTTTATATTTTATGTCACCTGCGGCGCCCCGGTGGCGGTGATCTCGCGAATACTGAGTACACAACTTTTATGTAGTATGCATGTATATAATTATGTATATATATTATATACTCCTGTTCCTCCCCCGCTCCACACTACCAATTTCTTGACCTCTCCACCATCACATTCTCGTCTAGTGCTTCTCGTCTCGTCGATCGTAAAAGTATACAAATGCATACACTCGGTCGCTCGCTATATTATACCAGTTCATTAATAATAATAATAATAATAATGTAGGTATACGGCCGTGGTATTGGCATTTCGCGGACATACACTGTTGCAGCGATGTATATAAAATATATAAATATAATATTATAATATGTGTTTTTTACGACCGGATAATATATAATATCCATTTCGATATTTCTCGAGGTTCGCTTCGTATCGTCTTCTGGTCATTCCACGCCGTCGTATCGCATGCACTCTCTGCTTTTTCGACGTAATTACATAATATTGTTCGTAATTTATTGTAAAATACCGTCTGGGGCCATCGATAAAAAAAATAAACACCAGAAAATAATAGCCTCTCTGTTTTCCTGTATGTCTCGTGTACACCATAATACCTCACAATGTAACTCGGAGTGCGCTCGCTGACTAAAACGTTCAAACGGACAAAATAATATATATATTATAGAGACGAAACGCCGTTTAATGTCCATATCGGTATGAGTGTATGAAGAATAATATTATATAATAATATTATATGGTATGTTGTAGCCTACTGAAGAGAACATTTTTTCTTGTGCCATCGTCCGTCCCGAGAAATCTTTCGATTTGACGAGAGTTTTTAATCGAAACGACACGTCATGGTATTGTACCGCAGAAGTGATTTGCGTGATATTCAACCGCGGACCGCGCAATGATCACAATAGAAAACAACACATTTCGGGTCGTGGATATCAATATCATAAAAATCATCGGGTTGGCGGCTATATAGATCGCACGCTCAAACACGCACATAACAGTATTAATATCAAGTCCACTCGAAGAAATAGTTATAATGTATATATATTATTTAATGCGTATAATATAATATAGATGCACACAAAGCCGACGTTGACGCATGGTTGCATGAATAGGAATGCTTTGACGAGGAAAACAATTCGGCAAACAACGTCTTATCATATATACATAGACATATTCAACGACTATATTATTATTACTAAATACTAATATAGTATATATATATATATATATATGTGTGTGTGTGTGCACTGCCTCCCTCGGGTTCCAGGAATTCGTGGGTCGCAAAACGCGCGCGGGCACTGCACGTCATATACAATATATATAATAATAATAATATGTAAGTACAGCAAACATTGCACACGCATAATTTATCGTCGTATTTATCTGTAGTAATTCCGTGGCGTGCGTATAATATTATAATATATGTGTGGAGGACGACGACGGTGATGGAGGTTGTGACGTTCCATCGGGTGTGCGGGTGGGTACTGAACGCTCGTCAAGGTATATATGCAAAGCGCAAGGGACTTGCTTTCGCACCTACGTTTTGTTTTGCTGATTACCGTCCTCTGAAATTCTATTTTTAAGTAGACACGCAAAAGTCTGCACTAAAGCTATTATTTCACCTAACCAAAATATTATGTTGTATTATATTCTTCCCTTTACGTAAAATTATGGATAAATGACCAAATAAACAAAGCAGTTGCGAAATTCTAACCGCCGTCGTTGTTGAATCAGCGTGAAACTATTAAGCACAGAATATTTATACATTGTGGTTTTAATACACACGCTCGTATATACACATATAAAGGTTTAGGAACAAGAAAGTTATATTTAAAATATGTTTGCACCAACGAATTTGGCAGTTGATTGCTTAGGTTTTTAATATATTTTACCCATGCATCCTAAATATATACACATATATATTTATTAAGAAAATATTTTTAATTTAAAATGTACGACAACGCCGATAGCAGTAATCGTTATAAAATTATGAAAAAAATCATAGTACCTACTAGTATGCAGGTGGAAAGTTTAGAAACATTTTTACTGTCGAATTTAAAATTTATACCGTCTGTCGGGAATTGTTACACCGAGAGCATTAAGTAATATAAACGAGTACCATTGCACCAGTGAACAGGTTCGTAAAAATAATGAATTCAAAAATATGAAGAAAAAAATCACGCAGACCTTGACAGTGTACAATGAATTTATAAGTTTATAACCGTTGGCAAGGCAATTCCTTAAATATTATATGTTGTACAGTATAATGTTGGTATATCCGAATTTGTACAATAGATTATGTCGAATATTGTGTCGAGGTTATTGTGCTTTAAAAATATCACTCCGACTTAATAAGCTGCAGTATAATACGGTTTGCATTTTGAATTTGAGTTTATTTGAAACCATCGAGATCGTATTAAAAAAAATAATCAACGCCAATCGATTATTTTTATTATTGACCACGATGCGTATGTCGACGGCCGTGAAACGTAAAAAATATTGTCGTCCGGATGTGAACATGTGCACATAAACCTGTACCGACCGAAGACATCAGCTGCAATGACTTCCGACAGCGACGCAATTTTAAACAAACTCCATACCCCTCCCCCCCTTCCATGCATCATTAATGACCGCATAATATTTTAATTATTAGGTATGATAAAAAAGTGAATTCGTTTTCAGCCGACAATCGGGCACCAGCCAGGCGGCCGGCACAACGCACAACACTTACGCCGCGTATGGCGCATATTATACGGTGGCTATAAATCGGCAGCTAAATTACATAATATTGTATTTGTGTGTGTGTGTAGGTGGCACACGACAATGGTCGGGTCGGGAAATCGAAGTCGACGGTCTCCGTGTGTGGCGAAACGCCGTCGGAAGACTGTGCCAACGGTCACCGTCAAGGACACACACGCACAGGTATTCAACACGTCGCAGATATATATTATTATTATTATTATTATTATTATTATTATTATTAAATCGTGTACGACGCGACACGTCCTACCTATAGTAGTACACCGATAACGAGGACCGAGGTCACTTAGCGCGAGCGCTCCCTTATCGGGTAGTTTACACGACACTTGCACGACGGCGTTTAATGTAATTACTGAACCGACAAGTATATATAAACGATAGATACCTCCATAGTACACACATTTATAATAATATGTAAAAACCTAACAGTAATAATATATACACGGGCGTAACGCGAGTATTCACTTAGCCGTTTGCCCGAGTTCGATTGTATTCACTGCAGGTTGGAGCGCTGCAATAACACTATACGTATACATATAAGTCCGGGCACCACATACACGCGCCGACAATAATAATAATAATTATTATTATTATTACGGTCGTTTCGTTTCGAATCGTAAAAGGAATAAGAGAAAAAAACCAAACCAAAGCAATAACGATTTATTTCCGAATCGCTCCCCACGCGTCGCACACGCACGCACACGATGACGGAGAGCGTTTGAATGTAGCGTATGCGTCACGGAGATAAAAAAAAAACAAACCTTACTAGTGACTATAATATGGGTGTGTGTGTGTGTGTGTGTGTGTGTGTGTGCAAGACTAAAGAGATTCACCGCAGGTCGCGCGAAAAGGGTCGTGGACGCACTATGTGTGTGTGTGTGTGTGTACTGTGTGTGCATATTATACAAATATGGTTATTCTAATCGAAGCTCGCGCACGCCTCTCGCAAATCGTTCTAAGGTTGCGTGGGGAAGCGGCGGTGAACCAGCGGACCGGAAACAGACAGTTGTCGCAGTGCACGCGTCTGACACTGCACCGTATGCATATAGATTTTAATATGCATCACTGCAAGAGTATATCATTATCCTGCAGGACCGCGCGTCGACACGACGATACGAGATAATAATAATAATAATATATTATTTTATTCGGTATTATGGTGTAACATATAATAATACATAATGTAATCTGGAAATCTGTTCGTTTTCTCACTCACTTTATCCTCCCTCGTCGATGAAGACTTTTATCGTGACAATTGTACAACTGTTGCTGATCGCTGAGATTTCGTTTAACGCTAAACAATTTTTTTTTAAGCAACAATCAACGCCGCCAGACTAATATTATAGTAGCTAATCACAAATAGGAGTGACGACGAGAAAAAACAACGAAATCAATTGGACAGAGAAACAAAACTGTTGAAAATGTGACGCGTGCGTTCGATGACATAAAATAACATAATATTATCGAACATTCGCACTACGCGCAGCCGTTCGGGGCATCGCGTGATGTGATGAGCTACTGGAATTTAATTATTTCGTCTGCGACGATAAGCGCGTCTTCCCGGCTTGGCGATCGTAAAAATATTGTTGTGCATTTTTCGGGATGACAGACTTTACGACTGTATTGCTCGATATTTTTCAATTATTATTCGGTGGCGTGCGTAGGGCGAGGGTCGGCCAAACATATTCGGACACAGAAATGAATTTTCTCGTGATCATTTGTACAGCGATATTTTCTTTTCTCTTTTTATGTTTTTACTGTGCAACATAAAAAATAAAAAAACAATATTTCTTCTCGGTAATAACCGAAATACCTTTTTACTGTTATGTGCTACGTAGCCGGAGGGACGCGCTATTGCAGCGAATAAGGAATCCAATTTGTGCGCCGACCATGGGGAAGAATACAATAATGAGTGGACCCTTCGAAAGTTTGTATACGCGAATTTTAATAGCGACAGATCAAAGGTAAACGGTTATATTCCCCGGGGATTGTCTTCATTCGGACAATTTACGTTTTCTGTAACGTTCTTAAAAAATACTATGGTGGTGCCGTACACAAAGGGTTTTCGTCCAAAGTTCAGTACGGTGTTCGAAGACTTATTTGTAATCATGTCAATAAAACTCGAAATTGCTAAAAAGGTCGAAATGTTTTTTAATAAAAATTCGGGAGCGTCAGATGGAATATTGGCGCAAGACATACTTACTCCTACTCCTGCGCATAACAAAATCAAATTACATTATACAACGCGCAACCGATATTGCTATTGTATTAATTTGCTTTTGGGGAGCACGTGTACACATAGCAAATGAATAACATAATGTATGTGTGCACTGAAACGGTAGACGATAATTCTTCGTGTAAGGCAACCCTTAAAATCTTATCGAATGACACTTAAAACCCTGCAGCCAATAATTACGTATGGACTATACGTGTACCTGCGAAGGTCGAGTATTTTGGGTTCTTTGACACGGTCGCTAAAACCCGATCGGAATGACATTCGCATCGGAATTTGCCTCATGCTAGCGCACTCAAAATGGGCAATAAACGTTATACCGAACGGATAATATAATATAATGTTTATATATATATATATATTTATAGGGTTGATGGTCGCACGGGAGGGGTGGCGTATAAAGTGTTTTCGGGTGTACGTGGCCTGTGTAAACAAGACTTTCTGCGGAATATTTCGCACGGGAATTAATGAGCAAAAGGGGATGGGAGACACGGTGGAGAAACAATAAAACTGAGATATACGCGCTGTGCAATGTGTATATGTGTATACACCATATAATATGCATATACTGAGAGGTTCGCCTTTACGACGGGTCTGCCACCACTGTCGTTTGCCCTGCCCTTTTTGTCCATCCATAAAATGGTCACACAGTGTAAGTTTAATAATTTATATTTCCATATAAGAGGATTTCCCCTCCGCCCCACATCAGCAACAACAGCAGATCAGTGGCCGGGCGGGTGGGTGGAATGGGCTCAGAATTATTTTATAATGCTTATTTATGCGAGGCGCTTTACTTCAGAAGTGGCGCATTAAAATCCCTGAGACGTAAGTATTCGAAAGGCAATAACGAAACTGTCATTGAGCCCCTTCATACAGCAGTGTTACGCGTGCGTATTATAATAAAGCGCAATATTTATTAAAGTAAAATCGAAATCTAGCTATAAAGACTATATAATATACGTGTGGGTTCAAAAAGGTATATTTAAGTACTATATAGTAGATCGACCTAATATTGAAACGACGACCCGAAGACCAATCATACGTCTTGTCGCGCGATTCAACTCTGGAGGGCGCATAGTATTATTTTATTTATTTATCTGTTTATCATAATATTATATGATGTGTGATAAATACTATAATATGACTAGTTCTTGCCATAAATAATCGAACTGTGCCCAGCGTTTTCACACTTGGGTCACACCGCCACCGGTGCAGCAATATACGCGTATACGCTATAATGTTATACACTGCACGTCAAAATCACTATATCAAAGAAAACCGTATATAGCATGGCGTGTGTTCGTGTGTGTTTATGTTAATCGGTTTTTAGTGATCGTCTACGACTAAATATTTTGTAATTGGGACGTCAAAAATCTCGGACGGCGTGAATTCGATTCCCTCGCTCGCGTTAGCGTCAATGAATATTTAACACCCTCCCCTCCATCCCCGCACGCAAAATACACACTCCCTCGGCAACGCACCGAGCCCAGACCGGACGTTGGTGATTTTGCATCCGTGAAATGATCACAAAGAAACTGCGGACCGGGTCTTTTGATGTGCTCGGCTTCGATTAAAATCGCGTTATTATTAAACCCCAGGCGGCTCGCTCGACGCGACAAAAGGTCGCCGCTACCCATACCGTCGGGTTTTGTAACGTAAAACGACGCGCGCCACGGCCAAGGGTCGCACTGGCAACGGACCCGTAGACCACAGCGACGTTTGACATCTCTTGTTTTCGGTTCTGCTGATCCCCCCCCCCCCTCATGGCATACGAACGAGACCGGACATCAAAGCGCAAAGAGTCGGATTGCTGACCGCCGCTGCCACCAACTGAATTTCGAGTTAAATAAGCGCGCGCTCGCACACCCACACACCCATGCCCACACAATAAAACGAATAGTTATAGCAGTCTTTGGAACGCGCACTCGCCAAAACGTAACCTACCAGCAAAAGTAATAACATAATATTATTGCATTAGTTATAAGCCGTCCAGTATAGTTTATCTTGACACTCGGCGGCAACGATGTTACGATTTTCAAAACAGATGTTCTGAAAGCTATACATTTTCTTCGATCTGGTCCTTTGTTTTAGTCCGCTGGATTATGATTTTTTTTTTTCAATTTACTTAATAGTTTTCGGACCACTGTTCAAAAAAAAAATCGATGCTGTTGCCAATTGCAATTAAGAAGTGAACAGGTTGTAGGTATAAGCACCACGTCGTTTCGAACATTAGGTGTCCGTACAGATGCATCTAGTAGTACCGGCGTGTGTGGTTGATTGCCTACCCGTGATGCCTTTTGAATTAGAGTGTGAGTTCGTGTATATTTTATACCATCCGACGTGACGGACTTGCGACGGATATACTTCTGAGATTTACAACTCGTGTGCGGTGAAAACACGAACGGCGGTGAAGTTACGTCCCTTCTCTACTCGCTCCAGAGCGATTTAACCCACCTCGACCTACGTTTGAAGTACGAGGGTTATATTATTATCGTTATTATTATTACTATTATTATTATTATTATTATTACCATCGTGGTATAATACGAGAGACGTTTGGTTATGATGCACTGTGCGTGCCGGGCTCGGTAATGATGATTCATGTTTGAATATTTGCGGCAGTTAAGTCTTCGTCGAACGGTAATATAAACTTTCTTACCCCGCCGCCGAGACTCGATCGAGTCGACGGTGGCATTAAAAGTACGCGACGTTCGATGTGTACGTGACTTGCGAGCGGAAGCGGATTTTTAGATGTCACGCGGCCGACCGGAAACGCCTGTGAAACGTAACTAGACATCCCTTCGAAAGTCCTCCGTCCGCTCGTCAGTAATCGACTCTGCTGTGTTAATTGCGAATGCTACCGGAATGCATAAAATCGATATTTATAATAAAAACGCAAATTTGCCATTAAAAATAGCAATGATGGCGCCGCACCGCAACCGATCTAGAAAAATTACTAAATACACGTCGGGACAGTGAACATTACGAATTACGATATAATAATACCTAACCATATCATAGATGTTATTATATTATTATAAAAGATGAAATTCAAGGAGACTGCAATGATCGTATAACAACAATAGCAATCCGATACAAAAACGGAGTCCATTGTCATTGTATACGATTGATTCAACGCGTTCAGTACTACAAACATTAATTTAATGCTTTTCCAGTTCCGACTTATGGACTTCGGTGTACTATTACTGAGTATATAACACAGTGATAATAATAACAACGACGACCACCACCACGAGTTTTTCTAATATCAACAACTATATATAATATATGTACAACAAATAATATAGGAGTTGGGTATTATTCGATAATCGATGACGGTGGCCAGCAATATAATATATTATATTACTATAAAAGTCGTCGTATAAATCAAATGAGTAGACTTGAAACATCCCAGCAAATCAAATTACTTGTATACAACTATATTATAAACAAATCGACGGTGAGTCATATTATATAGTAATATTACTCGAATATTGGAATCTAAGCCTCAGGTTTTTCGGTGTTTTTTTTTTTTGTAAACCATATAACGCTTCGTCGATATCGGTAAATGTATATTTTTTTATTTTTTTTTAATTTAAACATTGAAATAAAAGCTGACAGCTATAGTAATAGGAAAACTCTGGTGTATGACCTACCAGTTTAACGATTGCCTATGAATTAATATGATGCGTTTTATCGCCGCATTAATATCTGGAAATTACTGAGTACAATAATAATTACTAGTTACGGAGGAAAAGAGGGTCAGGAATTTTACCCTCGGACGAAACGGAAAAAAATAATATGTCGGCACTATACGTTCGCCATCGTCAACAGAATATTATATTATATATAAAAACACAGTGGAAATGGTTTTTAATAAAAGAAATTTCGGTGTTTCGGACCAAACCGCCGGGGATTCAAAGTGGCGGGGGAGGGGTACTTTAATTACATTTATTGCATTCCACACCCGAAGGAAAAAATATTGATGGCTACGCACACGGCAATATGAACGACGGATGGCTTCCAATCTCCCTTCCATTGTCTTCGGTTAATTACGGGGAAGCGCGGAAGAAAAGGGTTAAACACGAGACCCGTTGTTATTATTAAAACGTTTCCATATCTCTTTTTGATCTCCACTTTTAGCCACCACCCCCAACACCCCCTCCCCCCCCCTTGCTACGAACTGCCTTGCCGACGTTTTCGTGTAATAATAATTGTTTCATATTTGACGTAATACGGCCGACACGAAAATATCAATATCCAACTTCGACGCTCGCTACGCCACCCACGCACGCGGCCCAGAGTTAATTATTACGAATATGCGGGACGGCGGCTGCTTGGTATTTATGCTGCAGAAACGGAAAAGGAAAAACTTTATGGTACGCCTGAAGCGGAAACGACCTTTGGAAATGTCAGTGGCGGCTAATAGTAATAATACAACGTAAGAAAAGGGTATTTAAATAGATATATTATATTATTATATTATACAGTGTAGTAATACGTATACACAGACGGTATATAGTGATCATTGGCTTTTCTTGACAATGGTTATTATACGGTATGGTTTCTATTGTCAGTGTACGTGTACAAGACATTGAAGCGCGAGCCCCTTTGGTAGTAAAACAAAAGGCCACCAACTCACGACTGATTCACAACAGCATTTACGAGAGGACGTAATTTCATTTTATTCGAAAAAGTAAATATCAATTATCTAATTAAAACTTAATACTTCCGGACAATAAACGCGTCAACAATATCAAAATCGTTTGAGGAATTACGTAGAAACGGTTTCTGTGTATAGAATTATAGAACGCCACTGCTGGTATCGAAAGGCAAGGGAAAAAATAATTATCTAGTATGCTAATATAATATTATTAAAAAAAAAAAAAACCATTCCTTCAAACCTATTATTTTATTAACCTAATAACATAATCATCATGTATAACATTTATAAATTATTTTATAACCGCTAAACTTTCATATCCTTCAAAGAATTAAATATGTAATAATGAATTATAAAATTTAAAATAATTATTATAGGTAGGCATTTATTAAAATCATTTTTTTATCCTATACATATAAAAGTCTTATTGATTATTTTTCATGTTAATAAACATTCATATAACATTCTTAACGTTTATGTTTCTTCGTTCATTATTTTGAAATTTACAATTAAATTACATTTTATTTATATGCGAATCTCAAAATATATATTGAAGATTTTCTACACACAAATTATGTCGTTAAATATATCGATTTGCTATATAAGGTTGTTTGTGTTGTCCTAACTACCAGACACAGCGTTTTCTAATAATAATATTCAAGGGACTACGGCGAATAGGAGACGGATTAATGTGTGTGCATCGTTAGCACACGGCCAGTGTTGCCAATCAACTGTGTCTCTGTCAATTGTCCAATCAGTAAGGAGTGATTTATGCGTTCCCGCCGCCCCTTTGGGATCTAATTAGCGTTTAATTCTGAGAGATGATCGTCGCCGGCGTCGTCGTCGCCCACTCAGACGTTTCCTTAATGAAACCCTTTTCACCTCTTACCATCGTTCTTCGATATTTCTCCTCTTCCTCTTGTCTCTTACTTGAGTGCTGTTCGCCGGATAGTCGTGTATAATAACGCGCGCGAAAGGATGGTAGAGTGCAGAGGTAGATTCGGAATTCAAGACGAATGAACAGGAAACTATCGATCGGCCAATTAAACCTAATCAGTCGGTGTAGATTACGTTTGAAGAAAACGAGACAAGAGTGTGAGTGAGAGGGAGAGTGAAAGAGAGACAAAAAAGAGATGGATAGATGGGTAGAGTGAGGGAGAATGAGGAGGGTAAGTGAGAAAGAATAAAATACAAAACACACAGTGACTTCCGATGGGTTTGATAAAGGGCAGCTAAATATTCTCATAAGAGTCCAATGCACCACACTTATAGGGGACTAACCCGAGATCTATTGTCAATAAATATATATAGATAGATATATAATAAGCCTAAAAGCTTCTGTCTAACTCCCCCGCGTATATTGCGAAGAATCGGGTTACGCGCGCATTTCAGGTGAAAGAATAATCGAAATGATTTTTTTTCTCAATCCTATATGTTTAGTTCTTGACCAGCATGAAACTCGATATGTCCAATAGACTAAATGGACTGGTCAATATAATAATATATATAAATAGAGAGAGAGAAGAAGCTTTTGGGTAGTCCGCACAAATGGAGACGATACGTATACGTTTACACACTGTCAACCGATTCGAAAATCCGTAAGGGGAAATCCCGGTGGCCCGTGTGTTTCATTTTATGCTAATGCGCAAATGAGAGACACCCCCTCATTGTTGTTGTAACACTATATATACACCTTTCGATCGTAAGATATTATATTTCTCGAGTATAAATTATATACTTTTTTTATGTTTGCACGCATATACAACATACGTAATATAATTAAGTATATGTAGGTATTCATATCTATGTTAAATATGTGTATATATATAGTATATATACTTATATACCATACACCGTGCGTGTGTGTAAGTGAAGTTTTGTGTCGAACATACAACAGACGGTCAGTCAAGGTTTATTGAATATATACGTATAATATTTTAAATATGTATACGTGATTGTGTGTGCATCTGTAAATTAGCAGCGCGTGTAACCTAATATTAAACAGGATACTCAAATTCATTGTTCATCAGTACGATTCAGAGTTTTTGACCACCCTCAACGAATTTGTCGGTACTGGAACGCACGAACGTAAGTAACCACACACCCTGCAGGGTGTATTTTAGTGGAAATATTTTATGAGTTATTCAAAAAACAAAAAGCAAAAAAAAAGGGGTGTAAAGTACTTGAGTAAATAATAAATGGAAAATGAGATTTCAAGTACGAAAACATTACTTACCCCGCAGTTTTTGGGCGTCGACCAACTGTCGTTCTAAACTTCCTTTGACTTCCCTTTCACGGAGCACGTCCATTTTCAACTCGGCTGCAATAAAACAAAAACGTATTGAGTATAATATGATAAGCGAGTTGAAGTGTTGTATAATAATAATTATCATTCATATATTATGTATTTATTAAACGCGCTGACGACGATTTTTTCAGCGTC
The DNA here is from genome assembly GCF_037042655.1 of Diuraphis noxia. Taxonomy (NCBI): domain Eukaryota; kingdom Metazoa; phylum Arthropoda; class Insecta; order Hemiptera; family Aphididae; genus Diuraphis; species Diuraphis noxia. Next base: position 76,687,113 of record NW_028301713.1, read on the forward strand.
GCATAAATATTGTATGCGGTATGAGAGTGGTATACGTACCTATAAGACTGCAGCAACACAATATATTATATACCACCACTATGTACTAATAATAACAATAACATTTATGCCAACTGAAAGACACACACATATATAGCCAATAGCAGAGGATATCCCACATAACATATTATTATTATATTTATGTGCTATATATGTATATATTATAATCTATATGCGTGTGTGTAGTACGCTCGAGAGGAGCTATCGAATGCTTGCGGGGAAAACGTTGTGTTAATCCCGATTTGAAGGGTCGTGTCGGTTAGTCACCCAAGGCTGTTTACTCGTGTACGGCCACTCGAGACCGAGAATATATATATATGTATATTTATATATAAGTATTTGTATATCGTGTATATGTATATATATATATATATATAAACAATATACATTATACATGTATAGGTAATATATATGCATGTATATATAAATATACACAGTACATATTTATACTAACATAACACTCGTAGAAAATACAAGAAGCGCCCGCTAGCGATTTGAATAACTTTTGCCAGAGTTTCCGTCACCGCCGCGGAGTGCGCAACGCAAAACAACACCTGGGGAAATTTTAGTCATTTCCCTAACACCGCGCTGTTATATAATTTTGTTTTATTTTTATATTGTACAATATTATCATCGTGATGTAACAGAAAAACAATGTTATCGGTTTTGATAATTTGGTTAAGTCACCGCCGCCGCCGTCATCTCCCCGTGGTTTCTGGCTCATTAATTTCCTCGGCCGGACAATTTAATATGATAATATTTACAGACGAAAAGTGTCGTGGCGTGCTTCTTTTTATCGGTCCATAACTCGCAGTGCGGTATTAAACACGATCGCTCGTCTGTTGTTTTAGTCGATATTACATTTTCGAATGGCCTCGATAGGAACAGTAATAATAATAAAATATTATATTATTATAATAATATTATGATTAACGCGACAACATGGGTAATGAAAAAACTCGCTACGACTACGACGACGACGATGATGATGATGACAAATACCGACGCATAAATCCGCCGATGCAACGGGATAACGCGCGATAATAATAAGTAGGCAATCGTGTCTCCTCTCTCCCAACGGTGGTATTATTATTATCATTGTAATAGTTATCAATATTTTGTCTAAATTTTCACAAACTATTATATTGTAATATAACGGACGGAATGAATTCCGTTTTTTCGCCGAAATCATGCACGCCATTTCATTATTTAATCTGTGTTTACATATTTCTACACGTCCTACTATAATATCATTCTCTAAAAGTTTTCGAATTATTGGACGTTAATCGAGGCAAATCGGATTACAGACGTTTTCACTCGTGTGTATCCTGTCACGCGGAACAGGTGTCTTATACTGACGAGAAATTGGTGCTGAGCGCAGAAGCGTATATAATGATATTATATCAGTGAAATTAGAACATAGCAAGATTTATTAATATTGAAGAAATTTCGAAATCAATGATATTGCAATACATACAATCATACAAACATGCATTTAACTATTTGGTATAGATATTTCGAATGGTATAAAATTGATGACCAAATATTATTATTTAAATATTAATATACGACTGTAAACTGCATGATTTGTTAGTACGCTAGTCGTGAAACGCGTGTAATATGTGATCTCAAGTTATAGAACAGTGAATGACTTAATAACATCAATATACAAAAAAACTCGTTCCAGGTACCGTCGAGGGTATAGTAATTACTAATTATGGTTATGAGTATGAAATATTTCACCCAAAATTTTCACTTTGAGATTTTGGAATAATGGAATGTCTATTTTTAAATTTTTAAGTATCGTGTTTCTTTGAATGTTTTATACCGACAGTTTTCATACTTAATAACTTATAATCAATATTTAATTTTCGATCACGAGGTAAAGAAGATAGTTATTATATGTAATTTATGTAATGCGCATTGTAAGGAATTTTCCTACATAACTTTCCACTTAACATTTAAATTAAAAGAGATATTTATTGTACTTCCAACTATATAGTTTTATATATAATTTTTAATTCTAAATGTTTTTATTAAAATAAAGTATTTCATGAATGTTTCATAAAATATTTCAGATAAGAAATTTTTTTATTTGTGAAACTGCGAAATGGAAAACCTATGCATAATATTTTAAAAATTAAATTTTGGCCTTAAGGGTTGAGGTGAGCAGATTGATTTTATTGACGATTTTGCAAACTTAGACCTTAAACGAAATCTCAGAGTGATGGAAATACGGACTATTTTCCATCATATTATAATATAATCAATTCTATTCTGAGATTCGGTCACGCTGACCACACCTAAAAAACAACATTTTCTGATTTCAAAGAAGGTTTCATCCACAATAATTCAAAACCCGGTATAAGTAACACTAACAGCTCAAAACCTAGGTTAGGTTAGGTATATACCTAGTGACGGAATGTCGCAATGTCGAACTTGAAGGATGCATAATATCCAACACGTTATACGGGGGTTAACGAGATACCTTGGATCCTGTAAGTGGCAATATTACCCGTTTAGCGGTGTTGCAATAGTTTTATACTTTCATCTCTATATGAAAAACGACCGAAAGGGGCTTCGTAGCGGCAGGACTTAAGACAACACTATCCGGTGCTGCAGGATAATATACGAGCATGAATTGCATCGCGTACCGATTTCTGTATGTGCACTACATGTAGGACGTTTAATAATATAACGCCATATATCACGTGCAGGACAAAAGTAAAATAAATAAACGCGAATATATCGCACGTCGTGCATTATATAGGTGCGCATTACACCGGCCGTCTCGTAAGATATAATATAATATATTACTGTTTCCGTCGCAGTTGCAGTTGCAGCCGCTGCAGTGTCATCCCTCGGTTCGGCGCGATAACGACGACCGACTGCAGTTCAATAATGTATTATAATATACATATGTTACTGCTGGTAATCCGGTGCAGCACGGGCGAGCGACGAGGTATCTACCTTTATACATAATATGTATAGTTTATATATATATATATTATATATATAAGATAATAATATATCGTGTGTACTTATACTGCAGTGTACCTACAACATAATATATTATATAGGTGCCTATCTAGCGGTGTTCGAGAGACGCCTTCGTGTGAGGCACGAGAGTCCGACTGCGGAATATATATTACTATTATTATTAATTTATCGAGCGCGAAAAACCGTGTCGGCGAGTCATGGCACACAGATGTATATACGCGTTACACACCGCCCAGATGTAATGCGTGTGCGTGCGTAGACGCGTGTACGTGTCCGACGTATAAGTGAATATCGTTGTCGTATTTTTGCTGCCGTAAATCGCTAACAGCACATGCATAATAATATATTACATCGTATTGTTTATTTATAAAAATAAATAAAAAACCGCACACGCGTCGATATAACGCGATCGCGGCGGACCGAGTCTGTCAGTCGGACGTCCAAGCACGTGCGGGCAACATCGCTGCACTTTGTGTGTCATTATAGGTATTTCTACATATTGCATAATATTATATATTTACTACGATCACGAGCACAGTGGTTTTGTATGCACTCTCAGACGGAACGACGTATTTTTTTTTTTGGGATTTATTGTGAGATCGAGTTGGATTCGTGTTTTTTTTTCCAATATTTGGCGGAGACGCATCTGCTTCAAATACAATATGGGCATTTTATTTAATACGGAAAAAAATAATTTTGTAAAATAGGTAAACATAAAAACATAATATTATTTGCAATACAGACAATTTACCAACGGTGTTTTTACTGAGCTTGATAATTTTAATAATAATAATTCCTCTATTCTGCGAGATCAACTACGATAAAATTATAATCTATTAGAGTTTATTATTATAATGTGTTTATAAACAGCTGCAGGGACCTAGTTTTTTAATAAAAAATGTACCTATCATACGTTTAAAATATTCTAACTAATATTTAAGTCGAGTACAATGACCAATAAGCATAGGCATACGAATAGAATAAAGACAGTCCTACGAGATTTGCAAGTATACAAAGAAAATGTATACTTTAATATTAAGAAAATTCCGAGACCGAAAGATCCCTATGAGGATGTCCAACGACACTGGATTGTGACGGGTAGAGTCGGGGCGTGGGTGGGACGAGGTCTTATACCCTTGGAAAAAGGTTTGAATAACGTCACTTTAATAATATGGTGGTGTACCTATATATTATATCGATATGCCTATTACCCATACATTTGTATTATAATGATATGATCGTGTATATATATATATATATATATTAGATAGAATCGCGCGCGTGGACGACGGGATTTTCGACTATATTTTTTCCCTCTTATTTCCTCTGCTATAGCTGTTACGTCACTTCGGCTATGTTATTAAATATTATGATATTTACGAATAATATTATACGTTTATACGTTTACTCGACGTGCAGTATCCATATTGACGTATTCGATCACGTACCTATAATATATATATTGTATATGTTTTTGCCCCGAATCTAGCCGGCGCGCGCGACACGCAAACTCCCGCGGCGAAACGACGACCGGTGAAATTATACTCACACATACACACTGCAGACACATGTCGATATAATATAATATATTAATGTGATTTCGACGTGTGTGTGTGATATATGGACTACGTGTTTGGGTTCTATATATTATTATAATATAATATGACGGGCGCCTAATACGAACGCGTTTACCTGTGTAAGTATATCCAATGCAAGTGTTTCATGTTCGATAATAAGCCCTAATTTTGAGTCGGCGAGCCTCGGAGCGCACATTTGTTTACGGAGTAATCGTTTGGTTGGTTTTTTTTTTTGGTCGTTCCTTCCTTCGTTCGGTTATTATATATCATATTATACATTATAAATCGTATTTTCGTGCCTCGGGTTCCGTGCGCGCGCCGCAGCAATCACAATATAATACGGCCGCCGCCGTCGACCGAATTAAATGGCATTTCGTGAAGACGATAGACTCGCATTCTCTCCTCTGCTGGCCCAGTATTTTCGACCAAAAACGGTGGGCGTTCCCCGACAAAATGAAATGGGACTGCGCTATAATGTGTCTGTCCGTGTACGCGCGTATGTGTGTGTTAAGTATACGTTTCGGAATTGATTGAAGCCCGCGCGGGAATTGTTGTTATATAAACGCACACGAAATTATATTTACCATAAACAGGCGAAACGAAAAAAAAACATGAATACACACACACATATATATATATATATATATACACTCGAAAATCACACACATACACACTCGGAAACACACGCAGGTGGTGGTGGTGATGAGGTGTCTTTTTACGTCTGTCCGTTTCGGTATAATTTCATATGTAATTTAATGAAAACGGTCGTTTTTCAAAACGATAATTTGTACGAATGATCCATTACACTCGGGCCAGGCGTAGGTACCATTGCGGCCGTGTATAAGGGAACGGCGTGTTCCGTCAATAAGACGGTTGATGGCGGTGAGGAGGGCAGGGGGGTGAAAAAACATTGCGTCCCATGAGAGCCAGCGGAACACGACTCTTAAAGGTCAGTTCGTGATGGGAATAAGTGGTACGAGTGGCCAATTATACAAGTGTATGCCACACCACACGGAGTGCGGTCCAAGCATATTAAACACACACACATACACCAACGTACAATAATAATTTATACGCGCGCGCGGCGCAGTGAAATTGTTTTTTTTATTATTATTTCGTGTCTTTATCTATGTCTCTGTCTCTCTTACTCCACTGTGTGATGGTTTAGGCGGAGCTGAAATAACAGTAATCCGCGACGATTAATTTATCGCGTTATTACTATTGCGACGGCGGACGAGTTTTGATTTTTTTTTCCCGACTGGGCGTAATTAAAACGGACCCGGTTGATTTTACACGATCGTGTCAACCGTCATGTGAAATTCACGGCTGTATCATTTTAACGGCGGCGGCGGTTTGCCAGCAATGATTGTTGCTCTCGTTCGGCGATTTTATAATTACAACGCGCGCGACCGCCGCAACGGTGTAAGATTTATCGTGAACGGCGTTAAAGTCACTGGGCTCCTGCTGCACTGTAAAACCTGTCCTGACGTTCGTTTAGTTTGTTATTGTGTCCATATTTTTGTGTGTGTTTTTCGTGTCGTTTGTATAGTGTTGTTCGGCACGAGAATTCTCTCTAGCCACCTGATCTCTGAACTGTTTTATACGTAATTTCTGACCCGTCACTAACTCTGTTTTTGAAGCCATTAGACACATATTTTATCATCGACTTAAGTATCCTATTTTGACCACTGATCGAAACATATATATACATATATGAACGAGTGAGTATTGATATAGCATATAGATATACTGCATATATATAGGACATAGATACCTATAATATTTATGTTATTCAACCGGTTACACTCTCACATAGTCTTCGGTCGAATTCCGCGTCCATTTATGATGTTTATAAAATATCACAAACGGTATTATAATATACTTATTATAAACACTATGTTTATTAGTAAATGTCTGTCTAAATCATATTAAAAAAAAATTGCCCCTCTTATCCACACTGAATCGATCCCAAATGTAATTTTAAATGACTGGTTATCCATCTTATAATATGAACATCTATTACATGAAATAATTCAACACGAAACATCGTCAGGACCATAGCAGCTAGGAAACGTTCTCTCCAAAAATTCTAACCAACGCCATATATTTATCTACGCCTGATAAATAGTTTCTATTTACTTATACGTTGCTATCGTATGCCTCACATTTTCATCGAAAATTTTAAACTCAATCTATTTTTATAATAATATGTCACGGGGTCCTCACCTTTTTCGAAGTTCAACGCGCGATCGTCATCTCGGATCTTGTCTGCGGCGGCCTTAAGCAAGGCTTGTATCTTTCGGAGTAGCGACTCGGTGGTCATGTACGGCAAACCCATGTCCCCAGATCCGGCGGAACCGAAGTTCAACGCCTGTGGTGGGGGCGTGACGCTACCGTGTGCGCTGCTATTGCCTCCTACGTCCGGATTGTCACTGAGGTCTGAACATGTCAAAAATAAAAACAAATAATTAATATGTATCATAAATATTATTATATGTTATATTATTTTGTTTTAGCTTGTAGGTACGATTATTAATTGGATGATTCAATTTTTTAAATCTACCTTATTGAAACCATCAATACTCGACAAAAATAATAATAACGGCCACGGCGGTGGTCGTTTATATAACTTCCGCTAATCGCCCTTTGTATAATGTACGGTGTATATTTATATTATATTATATCGCCACAGTATAATCGATACTGCGGTCGTATGTACAAATAACACAATACATACAAAAATAATAATTTTAATTGAATCCAAACGTACATGATAATATAATATCCTATAAAAAAGTATTCCCATCTCGAATTACACCCGCGCCGCACTATACCACTACCACTACTATGACCACATGCAATACACACGCGGCTCCCCTGCAATCCGCTTTTCACTTTATTATACCGACATTATGGTTATATACATATATTGTGTCAAAGATGCATTCAAGTAGAACGTTCTCCGTTTTTATATTATTGTTTCCAATGGTTTGTGAATAATTCATTATTTTTTTTCTGTCCGAACAATTATATTTTGTATAGGTAAACACACATATAATATGTCTTACATCTTATGACAGAAGTATAAAGGGACCAGAATTAACAAAAAAAAAAAAATATTTTTTACCGTTTCAAAGTATTATTTTATACCGCTATAGAATAACATAATAACAATAATTTATACCGTGATCCTTGATGTCGTCTTCTTCGCCGTCGGAAATGTTGTCGTCATCCTCGTCCAGGTCATCTTCGTCGTCGACGTTTGTGTTGCCGCCAGCCGAGTGATCGCTGGCCGGTCCCGAATGATCGCCTCCCGTTTTGGATAGGTTCAACACGGGGCTGTGTCCTTCGGACGATCCTACAGCGTATAGTAAAAAAGTCATGTTATCGTCACGTCTGTTTGAAAAGCTCTAACAATGGTAGGTACTCGTGTGTATAATATTATTATATTATATAATATTGCGGACGTACCGTTTTGCGATGTCAAATCCCTTGCTTTTTGATCAAAGTTCAGCGCTCGATTTATGTCACCCACTCGTTCGTCGTTGGCCCTGCAAAAAACCAAGCAAAACATTAAAACAAAACGCTCATAACGCTATTATAAACACGATACATAAATGTAAATAATTTAACGATGACGTTTTATTCCACGACCGTCTTCCATTAGGTCTTTGCGCCGCGATAAGTGTACCCATAAATATATTATACATATATATTTGTATACGCGCATAAGTAAAACATTTCGGAAATTCGTCGGTGGCGGACGGGGCGATTAAGACATTAAGAGTAGTAATATACAGCGTAGTGCCGGGGGACTCGAATAACCGAAAAAGTCCTTTCCGTGTGTCTTAATGAGCGAAAGCTTTTAACGTCTCAGCAGCAGCGGTGAATGCGCATTATTATATATACATCTGCATATTTCGGGGGCTTTACTATCGTCAATAAATATAATAATACTTATATACACACACACATATATATATAAAGAACACGCGCGCGAGTGCGGAGGGGCAGTATTATTTTTTTAATGCGTTTTGCAACACGGCGATATCGCGCGTAAAAGACATTTCAAATGCGTTACATAATATTATAGTAATGATAACACAAATATAATGGTAATAACAATAATCGTAAAACGTTATAACGACGGCAGCAGCGGGAACTGTGGTGAAAAAAAAAACGAAAATGACAATAATAAAAAACGGAAATGACTAATTTTCCATCTGCAGCACTCATCGGAAACGACTACCGTACGCGTATATTATAATATTATTATTATTATTATTATTGTCATCGCCCGTGCGCGCGTTCAATATCATTATTGTATAATATTAACGTCGTCGTCGTCGCATATAATATTATTATAACGTTATATTGCATAGAAATGAAGAAAGCGTCAACATAACATTATCATTATAATTTCTCCACGATAATATAGTAACAATAATAATAATAATATTATTTTTATTCTTATTATTATGCTGTGTTATACTGAATCAGCCACGATCGGTCTCATGCCGAGTGGACCGTCGTCGGGTTCGCCGGAAACACGCGAATGTGTACAACATCACGGGACATCAGACGCGATCCTCGTACCTGCAGACGAAATCGGTCGCGTGATCGAGCATAACGCGAAAACCGACGAATGATACGATACAGTATAATATATTACAATCGCATAAAATATACGAATTTCCACACACTCACAGGGTATAAGTACATAAGTAATCGTATAATAATAATAATAATATTGTAATAACGGTGTGGGCGGCACACCGGGAAATCGTCGTTTAAGTCTCGTCTTGTGTACACACACACACATATATATATATATATATAATATATATCACCAAACATAAATCAAACATTATACAAGCGCAATTATATGACGTTATACATCGTATAGCGCACCACTCGTCTGGCACCGGTCCCCACGTCATCATATTATTATATACAATAATGTGCTTATTATTAATATTTATACGTCATCGACGTTAAATATACGAGTTTTTAATTATCGTCCATGTTTTCGTCACGCGATACGCCACTGCAATGAATATCACACGATATATTACGATATTAAAATATTATTATTATTATTATTAAGATGATATTATAGGCGGGGTGCGATATTTTTATTCGTATTATTCCAAATACTATATAGGTAGGTACTTTAAATAATATAATATATACGCGGAACTGTTGGTTCGATCTGCTTCCGGTTAGGCTACTGCAGTGTCATGCGACGTATTTTATCATTATACGGACACCGATAAAATATATAAAAAACAAAACGACACCATCATATATCATATAGATAGATATATATAGGGAGGTAACAACACGCGCGTTTTTATTTTATGTATTAAACATTATGTCACATTAATATTACCAATATGCGAAAGACGGTAAGGTCTCGATAGGGTTTCGTTTCGACTCCAGTGACCATGGTATAATAACATTAAAGTTTTATTTTTATTTTTTTTACTATACCTACGGAGAATACTTCTTTGGAAATACACCGCGATCGTATAATATGGATTTCGCGCACCTATATAAAATATCAGTTTATTATCATTATGTATGTAATTATTGTTCAAAAACGAGTTTTGGTAAACGACGCTGCGTGCGTATCATATTATTCATTTCACGCATCTATATATTATTATTAGTTATATATCGACCATCACGAAAACTCTTGTCTCTTATTGTCTTATAACACAACATTATACATACAATGATGATGATAATGGGCATAATAATAATAATGGCAATTTAATATTTTAACATGATATTTCGAAGGTCTGTTTCCGAGAAGCAAACGAGTCACATATAGAGAAAAGACTGACTGAAGTCGAAAGGGTTCACCGGATCGTCGCGTCGGGCCAGTGTTAATATTATAATTTATAATAATACATATTTCCAAACCGGTTCGGCGTATAGTTGTTCAAATAAACTCACACACACACAACCACTGACGGAACCTATATCGTGTTCGAACTGTTCGAAGTACCTAAAAAAATAAAAATGTATAAAGATATCGAATTGTCTACGAAAAAAAATTGTTTCACCTCCCCGTCCCCCCGGCAGCAGCTACAGGTATCGCCTGCCTGTAAGCCACGAGACTTTTTCACGCCACTACACACGGAACCACGTCATGTCTATTGGAACAATATAGAAATGACACTAGGTCAGCTGATCGGGTGTTTGTTTACTCACCACCTGTTAACCGAAGTCTGTACTTATATCTGAGAAACAATATTATGCAAACGAGCCCACACTAACCAAACCTGCAGAGGTTATAATAATGTATTTGGTTGATCGAGTTCCGGAAACGTTTGCTACTGCCGCCTGCCACCGGTTTCAAGGTTATCGTGGAAAGTCCGATTCCGACAGAACCCATGGAACGCACGGTAATTTCTGTATACCTATCACACCCAAACCTACCCGTTGCCAGCATATACCTATACCACCCTATATACAGTAGACACGTAAACAATTGATGATAATAATAATATCATCGTCGTCGTCATTAAAAATGATCGTAGTCGCTTGATTCGTTTGCGAACGAGATTACCGGCCACGAAGAAATTAAAAACTTTGATCCCGTGAGATGTGGCGTGTCGCCGCACAGATAAGTTCTGCGGGGATTTCGTTGTCGCACATATATATATATAAATAGCATCATTAGCATCATTCGGTCGATTCGGATGCGCGAGCACACGTACTCCGTCCACCGATAATTAATTATCATTTATCAGCGGCCCGTAGCGTCGTGGCGTATAAAAAGATATATTATTATTATTATCATTATTATGGTAATATAAGTAATAAAATACACCAAGAAAAGGCGGCGGCGGCGTCGGTTTGACGAATTTTCACTGCGACCACGGCGTTTCTTATCTGCGGGACGTCAGAAAGAAATTTGGACGCGCGTACTGCAGGATAAATAACAAATAAAATCAAAATAAAGACTGTGTATTATAAAAAGAGACGCGGAAAAAAAAGAGATCGGCAAAATTAATTCCCGTAACGTTCTTTGACTTCTTTCCCGGCGCGTGTGGAGGGTGAATTTTCATTAGTCCGCACGCTGAAATCGCATATATTCTAATCCGTTCTTTGTGTATATATAATAGCAATAGTAGTAGTAGTAATAGTAGTGGTAGTAGTAGTAGTAGTAGTAGTAGCAGTGGTAGAAGCAGTAATAATAATAATAATACTGTACGACGAGAAGAATGTCCGGACCGCCGCCGACGCGGATAGCGGGAGCCCGCATATTAAAAGTCTTGTTTGTCTTTAGGATGTTGTTCCCTTTCATTTCCGCTGCCGGCTATATATATTGATTCAATCGGATGTTTTGATTAAAATTTAAATACACATCTCCCCTTATCATTCTGCTGGCTCCGGCGATGGGGATTTTTTTCTTCTCCGCTCATTTAATCCCGACGTTATGGCTATTCGATAATAATTATGATAATTCTTTTTTCTTTTTAGTCAGTAACGTTTTTTTTCTTCTTATTCACTGATATACGTATATTAGTATTACTTTTTTCTTTCATTAGTACCCGTGTACGTACACAATGTAAAAGTTATTTGGTAGGTATATACACATTATTACTATTTCATGATTCTTTTATTGTTATTATTATTTATCGTCACTGGACGATTTGTCTATTCCTATCGTGCCATTACGTGACACGCGCAACAATAATACATATTATATGGTATTTGCTATTTGCACCCCGTAATTATAATATATAATATTTTATATTATTCAATTTGACTAATCCTCTCGACACCGTTGCGCTGCAGCGTGTCTTTTGTTTGTGTTTAATAAACACGCACGAAAAATACTCCGAAAAGAGTGTCGCGTAGTCTGACGATGTTGAGATGAGGCGACGGAGGTCCCGCACACGGCGACAAACGGCCGCCGTCATGCTAATTTGTTGAAGGGTTGTGATATACAGGATCAACAGCAGAAACAGCAACATCACATCATCGAAATCCGATTCGGCAGCGTAGTGGTGAAACAATAATAACCCGAGAGACGGCCTCGGGGCTAGAGGGTAGTTTCGTCTACTGTGACGGCGGGTGGTGCATGTTAGGTAGTCGGGAGCGTGGGCGGGTGGGTGGATGGACGAACGGCGGTGGAAGATTTTAAACTTTCGCCCGTTACGCAGAAGGGTCGAATAAGTAATAAGTATAAGATTTCTGGAGCGAAACGCCGCGGCATCGTCTTCTACCCGCTTGTCGTTCACCGCCCGTCGTCGCGGTAGGTACTATATATACTACGGTGCATGTGCGGCGTGTGTTGCCAAAACCCTTTGGGGGCTTTGCCGTTTTGAGTTATGATTATTAATACACACGTATCCTGTGTGTGCAACGCGCAAAACTCCTTACGATTATAATATTAAACTCCAACGTTCCGGACCCGGGACCATGTTAATTGAAACGAAATCTCAGATTCGTCGGCGGCCGGTCGAGTGTGGCACGCAGCGAGGGTGGGTACGCACGAGAGCCGGTGAGAGGGGTAGGAACAGATGAGCGGGAGAGAAAGAAAGAGAGAGACAGACAGCGCGCGATAGAGTCGCGGAGAGGATTTAATATTAAATTAATCGACATAGACATACGCGCATTGAGGTGGTCGTGGTGGTGGTGGTGGTCTTGGTGGTGGAGACGAAGGTGGGCACGAGTGCATGTATATTGTATGTATGTATATATTATAATGTGTTTACGGAAAGTTTATGCGTAGTGTGTATTCGCAGATGATCGAAAATCCGACCGGACGGATTCCGGAATCAGCGGGCGTGTAGGTATAGGTATATATAACATTATATTATATATGGTCGCCTGCAGCCGTGGTGGTGTGCTGTTGGATCGCGGTGGAGGTACAATAATTAGGCCTGCCGTGATTATTATCGAATAATCATGCCGGAGGCGGTAAAACAATGTTTCGCAATTCATTAACTCGAACAGCGGTTGTAGTTGTACGCCCGCCGCTGCCGTCGCACCCACAATGATTTATATTAAATAATATTTATAGCATAATATTATATTGTACGTATGTATGTCAGTGTGTGCAGTTTGGGTGAGCATAACCTGATATTGCATACCCGAACACTGCAGCTAAGACACAACTACACTCGACATGTAAAATAATTACACAACCTATAATAATATTAAATACTTTATAATAAATAATAATATTATACGCCCTTTGCACTGTTTAATTTTCCATTACCGCCATATAACAAGCGTGCAATAAAATATACTCACGCGGTATGCTAATAAATTTACAAATATTATAATGTATTATTATTATCTATTTTGCGAACTAGTTTATGTCGGCAGCTTTGACAACCATAGTTCGTGTGCGCTTATCAATATTTGCAATTCACATATCCAATATCCACACGCATATTACATTCAGCAAAGGCTGGCTAACTTATTAACTTTGTAAGACGTTCTACATGCTGGTGGGAAATTTAAAAAATTTGACTTTATCGTTATTAATATTTTAAATATTAAAATTATGATCGATATGCGATAGCGGTTATTATTGCCGTATACCTATAACTCGCGTGTTGCTGAAATAATTTCTCAATATTTATTATTAATTGTAGCCGGTTATACTCTACATATAAGTAATAAGCAATAATATTATAATATTAAGTATACTCATCGTAGTTTATATTACAGAAAATTAAAATCTATTTATATAATTTAAATATATCGTTACAGAAATGTTTGGGAACTAATTATTTTTGTAATACATTTTAGATTTTAAATGATAATATATCAAGATCAATGTGTACGAACCAAGGTGTCGGTGTGTACTTTTTAAGTTTTAACACGCCAGTTGAATGAATTATATCAGTCTACGGTAAATTTAGATAGAAGATTAATATATAATAATTTTAGTAACATGCCAAAGGTCCAAGCGAACGTCATTCGTAAGCATCTAAAGTTAAAAAGAAAAAAAAATGTTCGCGTTTCTTGGTAATTTCTCCAGGAGCCGCGATTGGTGGGAATATCTGATCAACGTTAAGTCATAAACTCATAATTTCAGAACAGAATATATACCCAATTAGAATTACTTTCAATGTCATTCCGGACGATTTGTAAGTGACGTCCAGATTTTTAATGCAAAAGTTTCGTACGCCCCAGAGCACATTCCTTTGAGACTACTCGTAAAACCGAATTTGTATACATTTAAAACAAGATTATTAATTTCTTTTCCGAGGGTTAAAAGTTCAAAGCGAGAAAGAGGGAGTTAATTATTAAAACGGATTCGGTATGGAGGAAATTAAAACGCGAAACGAAACTGAATTTTTGGTTTTGACAGTATACGAGTAAAAGGCAATCGACAGCGACGGCGGCGGCGGCGGCGGCGGCGGCGGCACCGACGGAGGCATTATAGCAGCAGCAGACTTTTTGCAAAAGCCCGAACGCGATTATTTTATTATTATTTGTACGCCTCTGAAATCGAACCTGAATAAGAATGTAAGTATAAAATATATGTCTACTGTACATAACTACCAGCAACACGTTTCACGTATATTATATTCATATTATATAGGTACGTAAAAACGATACTTTATATAACTATTATACTCGTGCTTATAATATTATCACTATGCGTTATTATTCCGTCCTGACAAACGCCCGTACATATTATTATGTGTGTTATAACATTATTAGGTACCTACATTAAAAAATATAATATACAATACGAGTGTTTGACGATCGCCCACCCGGCGATCCATTATTATTATTATAAGTTGTATTTTTTTTCTTTCCAATATGTAGAGCGCATATTATATACAACACACACGCATATAATATAGATAGATGTGTGTCGACTGATAACACAATATTTCGATCGGAATGACACGAGCGTTTACAATATACTTACACTCACACACACCGGAGTGAGTGCCTTGTAATTAGCAGCTGGCGGCTGACAAGGACTAGCCATACACACACACACACACCCACTTTGGAAGAAAAAAAGGCGTTTCGACTAAATCAAAAAACGGTTTTTATACACACATTAACATAGAGAAAGAGAGAGAGAGAGAGAGAAACGTACGTACGGAATATAGTTCGTCTACAATGGTAACAGCAATAATAATAATCATAATAAAAACTCGTGTGACAGTGACATGCGGCGCAACGTCGCGCAACGTGTGCCTATTATTATAGTCGTCGTCGGCTGCCGCTGCTCACGTAATGTCCGGACCGAACAGAGATCGGTAGTGGCCGATAGCTTTGTGTGCGCGCGGCGGCACCCTGCGAGCTGCTGCTGCCACTGCTGCCCACGTGAAACCATATTAAATATTAACAGTATAATATTATTATCCTACGATATTCCGAATGGTAATTGATTCGGCGGCGGCCCGAACACGTCACGACGAGATGTTTTAGTGCGACGGTCGTACGTTACTTCGTGTGTATATATATACATATATGTGTGTGTGTACAGATATATCTCATCTGTGGTTATATATAGGTAAAAGTTGGGTAAGTAATATTATTATATGGCCGTGTGCGTGTTGGTGCGCGCGGAATGCGGTGTATACGGACAGACGATTAAATAAGTGTGTTTACCAATATTGCGCTCGATAATTTTCAGGGTTGGTGGACCAAATGTATAGCGGTCAGTTTATACAGTTTATGTATAACATATATGATGATTTAATTTCGATAGAATTATATATTGGATTAAAACGCATTTTGCTTATCTGAAGTTAAGTATAGGTACTAAAGGTATGTATAAATATAGTGTGTAAACTGCTGATCCTATAAAATATAAATGTTTTCATTGACGCAACTGGTCCAAACGCCCTATAAAATATTATTATTATCATATATGTCGCATGGTATATAGACAGTATAGTCGCGTGTCATTACACATCACGACGGTCGTGTATCGTTATCATCGTGAATACATTTTAGAACAAACCGCCGACGAACGCCCTCGAAAGTTTCTCTGAGCAACACCGAACGAAACTATACGATTTCATCTTCCATACATATTGTACAGTCATCTGCGACCGTTGCCAGTGATACGACAGTAGTACGATATCATAATCCTCTGTGTTAAACGCGAAAACCTCGTTGTCCCTATAGCTGCAGCAGAGGGTTACGCCGCGACGCGATTAACGCGGTCCATTAGATTGAATAATGACGTCCCGTCCGGCAGGCGTATAATCTCAGTCGGATGCTGCAGCGGAGATTATGCGTTGTCGCGACCGCAAAACCCGCGTATTAGTCCCGACGGCCTTTGGATCTGCGTGACGAGCACCACAATATGCAACGGCGGACGCCGTTTATAAAACTATATGATAATATTGTGGTAAATTCGTCGTCGACGTCATCGACAGATATTTTTCGCACGCTATTCGTGGTGCAGCAGCATGTGCGTCATATACATATTATAATATGTTATAAAATCTTATCAAAATATGCGTCGTCGATAGGTATTTTTTTTTTTTTATCCATTCCCACGACGAGTCGTCCGGCTACACTGAACGTGCCTACCTACGGTCGCACATCGCGTGAGAGCAAACTATTATTATTAAATATTTGAACTCGAAACAACGAAATCATTTCGGCGTCGTCACATGGTATAGTGGTATAATATACACTATAATATATTATGTTTATTATTTATATTATTACTGTGGTTGTTGTTGTTGTTGGCGATATCAGAGCCCGTGCATTATGCGACGTTCCACGTTGGTGGCAATAATTACTAATTGTCGTGTTAATATGGGCAATGACTGTCAAGATGGATCGTATTTTAAGGTGCCATCGGGACCACCGCTGCAGCTGTAACTAAAGTCTGCGCTATAATTTCAAAATGAATCTCCTCTGCGGGTGTACACAATCTAATATATATGTGAGTGTTTGTGTGTGTGTGTGTGTGTGTATGGATGGGCGGGGGTATTAATATAAACGATATTGGACCTGACACGTGATTTACAATGTACAAGCGTCGAGCCTGTGACCGTTTCAAAGGCTACGTGTTGAAAAGTGCGTTCGAATTTCGTGTCCAACGATAAATTTATACTCGAAACCAATAAAGCGTTCTTCTGTCCGTAAAATATTACGCCGACCAGATTCCATATAATACCTGTCCACCGGAGATTATTGAAACGAAACTTTATACGCGATGATGGTCTTCTGCAGCAACGCTTTTTGCTGCAATTTACTCGGTTTCGATGTGAGTGCTAAACATGTGCAGTTTGTAAAAATATCATTGTTTAAAATATATTATATTTGTTTTCGCATTGTTGCAATATATATAATATAAAGGACTATAGATATTGTAAAGTATTTTTTTTCTTATTTTTCACACTTTTGTCGTCGTCCCATCGGTTTGTATATAATCGTATTATTTTCGTGTACGTCCGGGCGCGTGTGCGTGTATCGGAAAGTTACCAACTGGCAATATATCAACTGGCTATCAAAAGCAGCGTAAAAAGGACACGTCCCCGCGGCGAAAAGTTAGCAAAGTGAATTTATGATTCCGAAAATGTGTCCTGTATATAGGGGTGGTGTTTTTCATACACACTCGGCCGATACGGCCGGTGACAAATGAATC
Source organism: Diuraphis noxia (assembly GCF_037042655.1). Taxonomy (NCBI): domain Eukaryota; kingdom Metazoa; phylum Arthropoda; class Insecta; order Hemiptera; family Aphididae; genus Diuraphis; species Diuraphis noxia. Next base: position 76,705,338 of record NW_028301713.1, read on the forward strand.
CATCTTGTCCGCATTTTCGGGGTCAGGTCGAGAAAAACGAGTTTTCAATTGAAATCCAATATTTTTTCTTTCACCGCTGTCGCCCGCCGGACCCAAACTTTGGTCTGCAGATAAGGGAGAAATAACCGATGACGGATATAAACATCGACGCCGCCACGCCGGCATACGATGATCGGTTTACTAAAAGGCGACAATATGACTTGTTTTTTTTTTTTTTTACGTGACGGCCGCCAGCGAATCTACAGTATTAAAAGATAACTGTATAACGACGATGATGACGCAGAAATAAATCTCCTGTGCGCCACGGTCATATTATATGATATATAAAGCAGTTATGTATTTTTTAAGAAATCTCCGGTGATGTAGGAAGAAGACGGCCGGTCATAATATTATTATACTATATATACTTGGCATCGAATAAACGACAAAAGAAATTACGCGCTCGTAATCCCGCGGCGCGCACTTTATCTGCAGTTGTGATATATATATATATATATATATATATAATACGTGAAGACTGACTGAAGAGGATAAGTATTTGTAAAGAATATTATTAATAAAAATATTATACGGACCTAGAGGATTTGCCGGGACATTAATATTTCGATATTGAAATTTTTCATTATTTATTACTGCAGCGTATATATATATATAGGTACTACTTTATAAAACTCTCCCTCGCCGATGCGATGCGATCACTGCTGCAGGACCCATTACTACGCTGCTGTTGTCGTACCAGTCGGCCGGTCGCCCGCGACTATTGTATAATATAGGTATCCATCGATTGTTTCGAACTCACAGCAGACGGTTTGGGTTGCAGCAGAAATCGCACAAAAAATTAGTACCGCCGCGAGTCGTTTGGAAGTTGTGACGCAAACGCTGCGGCTGTGGTATGTGTGCGTGATGGAAGAGGACCTATAGTCTGAACACGAATAACACACATCATCATGATTTACGCGTAATTTAATAGTATTGTACATACGAATCTCGGTATGCGTATATATATATATACAATTCTGCGTGTAACGTTATACATGATATCGCTATTGTAACAATACACAAACTGTAACACACACACACGCGCGCGTGATTCCGCAGTAATAATATTATTATTATAGGTAAATACGTATATACATAATATATATAGCCACGTGTCGATGATCTCCGGAAGGGATGGCATTTGATCGCGGCCTGTTCGGTAGGGCATAGGTTTTGTAGAAACAATGGACATTCGGACGAACGAACACACGCGCATATAATACATAGATATTTATATATATATATATATGAATAATACATCCCATATACAAAAGCGGAACAGACGCGGGCGCAGTGGGGAAACAACGATATTAGATTAAAACACTGGACCGATAATACTCTGTGGAGGCTGCGGCGGTTGCGATGACGGCCCGTGATGAGCTCGCCACTATATAATTATAATAATAATAATAATATATGACGTATAATGTGTATATTATATAGACTGGTGCTACTGCCACCACCTCTGTGATATCTAGTTTTGTGGGGCATTATTGTGTGCGGAGGTTTTGCTAATTATTACGCGCCCGATGTGTGTGTGTACTGGACCAGCTTTACCAAAAACGTCTGCGTGTGTGTTACTATTGTTATTGTTATTGTTATTCCTTCGGAACAATAGACCCGAAATCCCGGCCACCCAAAAACAATACGAAAAGCCGCTCTGCTATATAGTCGTTAATGCCGCGTAATTAACCGCGATATAATCCCGCCACCATCACCACCGCCGCTGATTATTATTATTATTATCGCTGTACCTATATCAAATATATATATAAGTATAAATGATAAAATTCGAGGTTTATACATCACGCCGTCTGCCTATACTCGTTTCCTCTGCGGCAATGTTGGTTTTGATCGGCAAAAACAGGTAACTATTATATGGCTGTATGCATATAATAATATTATATGTATAGACTACGAATTACAAACGCCGGGTGTCTGGGATAACATTAAATGCAGATATTGACGCAACTGCGCGCCGTTAAATATAAAATATTATCATATCGATGGCATTTCGATAACCCGTTAAACATTGGCCGCTGATTTTTATGTTACTATTACACTGGTTTCCGATAAAAATAAAATTGCCAGTCGCGTTAAGTGCATCAGTGCATCACATGCGGTATATACCGGATTATTTGGACCTAACGTGTTCACGCGGATGGTAGCGGTGGTTATACAGACGTATACACGTATACTTATATGCACAATCGAATGAAATTTAATACATAATAATAATATTGTACCTATATCCATCGCGGGAATCGATGTACCATGTTGGACCGTTGACTTTTTTTGTTCCTAACCTATATAAGGCTCTTCGCAGAAAATGAGACAACAATGGGTATCCACCGATCAAGTTTGCAATTTCCGAATCCCGAGATTTAACCGAAATCCATTTTTAATACGATTACGCGCTACATGCGATCTATGTATATGGTTGCAACGCACGCTGCAAAAGTTATACCGCGCCAGCGTCGAGGGGAAACAGACGCGTCATTTCGACTTTAAAGCTTATCGTTATTGACAAAGTTTTTTCTCCTACATGTAACGATTGTGCTTGTGTTTTTTTTTTTTTTTTTTACTCCAGCAGAATGTGCTTTTTTAACCCACCAGAGTGTTGTTTGCTAGAAATTCGAATAAAAATGTAATTTAATGTTTGACGTTTTAGCGACATTGTTTCCCGGTTCTCCTCGCCCCAGTCTCCTCTGCTTCACTCTCCGACCCCGACCCCGACCACCGAACACACCTTATATTATACACACCACCGCCGGCGCGCGACAACACTATAAAAATTTTGCGTCGTTAGTGTACGTATAGTCGTTTACCATCACCGCCGCCGCCGCCCTCCCACGCGAGTAAAGAGAAATTGGCGTAATGGAAGTCGCATCTGGCAACCCCTTAAGACACACACCGAACACGCGTATACGCGCAGAGCAAGAAGCGTCGTCATCGTGTACATCATAAAGAAATGACTACCGCGGTGACGAGGGGTGTGAACGGAAAATAAAAAAAAATCGTTCGTTCAATTCTTGTATATATTATTCGATTCTCGAGGCTCATCTTTTCTCTCATTACTACACGGCGCACGAGCGTATATATATATAATACGAAGGAGTAGTGGTGGGTGATGGGCGTGTGAGACGTGAAAGTCGTTTTTCATATATATATATTATTATTTTTCCCCGTTTTTCCCCTCCCAGTCCACGCGAATCGTGATGGAAGATTTTCCGCGTTGTCGCCGTTTTTTATTTGTTTCACGTTTGCAGTCAGCGCGCGCCTTACTGTTATTAAACGTTTCGGGAATATGTTTCGGCAAAGTTATAATACGAGCGGACGCGGACAGCGGCAGATCGAAAACGTCATCCATCAATTCCGCTTCCGCCGAGAACTGTAGAGGCACGCGACGGACGGACAGACGGACGGTGGGGAAGCGAAAAACGCGCTTGCATTACATCACCAACACGCGGAGAATAATACGACGGTGTGCGATTACCATTATTATTATTATTATTACAATATTTCACTTCGTGTGTATATAAGTGTATATAATATGTAATATGTTATAGTATGCGCAGCGCAAAGAAAATGTTTGATCAAAGTGGATATTACTATATATACGTCGAGATGGGATCACGACAATTATAGCGATAAACGTGTACTCATCGTATGTATTATTTTTCTTTACGCCATGCGGTCTGCAAGTCCCTATTTATAAATATTACACCACGCGCGCGACGGCAATAATCACTATTACAGGTCTCGGCGACGGCGCGATGAGCGCGTTTAGAGATGCATTAAAAAGAAAGAAAAAACCCGCGGAGTAGACTGAAACGGAAAAAAAAGTATAAGGAAAAAAAGTTAATAACTTCTTTTGCATAAATATTTAACGTAAAAATGACTGCGGCGTTCATATAATAGGCCTTCCCCGTGCCCGCGTATAATCTCCGGAGACGTGTAAAACGTTTCTTTTCGCGCTCCCCGGACACGACGACGCATATTATGTATATATCATACATTAATACGTGTTGTATATTTTTTATCCACCCTTCGTCATTTCACCGCCGTCCCTTATTTATATGTGTGTGGGTGTGGGTGACGGGTGTGGATGTGTATCCATTGCGCGCCAGAAGAAAATTGTTATAAATGATACGCGACGACCGGAGGAACTCTGCAGGCTGCTACTACCGCCGCCACAGCACCGCCGCCGGATATAAATTAGATCAGAGCGGGACCGGAGATGGGCGCAGCGAACAAAAATAATAACCCAGAAAATACGATACCTAATATATATATATATGTATATATTATATAAGTTAATGTATTATATATATATATATATATGTAGACGATGCGAGAAAAAAATACAAAAAAAGTTTTAGCGCTAAATTCAATTTAAGTACGCGCTCGCCCGGTCGTTGTTTTCTCCTCTCGGCCCGTGTCTTTGTGTGCAGTATTATAGTATATATACCCATCATGTAATACCGCGAGGATATCATATACGTATACCTTTGTGGTGTCACCACCACCGCCGCCGCCACCGAGTACGAATAACACAACTTTCGTGCGTTTCATTGAAATTTACGACCTCTGTCTTATTACTACCGCAGCTGCCGACAAAAAGACTGCAGAGCGGTGATGCACAGACAATGAGACATTTTCGAGTGCCACCGCCACGACGCGATGCACGAGGTGCAAACAATAATAACAAATTATTATTATCGTCATTATTTACGAAATAATATTTATGTCGTATCATAATAATATGTGCCCGCTGCATGCCAATGCAAGTAAACTCGCAGATTCGCAGGTCTTCACCCCTCCCCACACCAAAAAAATATATTGGTATTTTAAAAACCACTGCCTATCGCCGCGGCATATTTTGCCTTGTATTTATTGTTTCTGTTCATAAGTCGCTTGATACGAATACGGTTAAAATTTAAAACATCATATATATTTTAATTCTCCTTAAAAAAAATCTAAAGTACTTTTTTTTTAATTCTCTCCCATTCTTTCGGGTTTTAATCTGTCGTAACTTTTAGCTAATCGGGTGAAAAATGATTCTTTTTTTGAACAAAACCTCAGACGATTTGTGCCTAATACGAGAATTATATTATATAATAAATGTATTGATGAGTATGTTTGGTCGGTAATTATTGAGGTCTGAAGTGGAAATGTTAGGATGAATTTTGTTATTTTAATCTTGTTAACTTGAATGTTAAGTGAATTTGAAATAATAATAATACCTACCTATATAGGTACTATTTTAACAAATAACAGATCTGCGAGCAGTTTTTACATCAGAATTATTACCGCGACAGATATAAGCGATGGGTGGCACCGTGTTTCTTATTAATTTTACAAAAGTATTTATGTTATTTATAATTTATATATTATTATCGTATATGATACGCTTCACAGTCGTGTTACAGTCGTAAATTTCATATATAACTGCACACACCATCACCGTTATCATTTCTCTATTTTATGCGCACATAGAAGTATTGCAGCTAGTATTTCAGTGCAACGTCCCGATGACCCTTCCAGCAGTGTATTATGCATTTTTTATTTTATGTTTTAAACTCAGGTCCGGCGCACAGATACGGTATGGTAATAATAATATTGTTATTACGAAGCGGAGATAGAAAAAAAAATGCAAAGAAAAATAACAATAATTATCGAAGCTCTCGGGATGATGATGATATTTCGCCGGGTGAATTTATATTCCTATACTTATATACATAGATAGGTATTATTATTATATTGTATATATCATTGGGTCGTATATTATTGAACGGAACATAATTTCCGCCGCCGCTGCCTCCCTCAGACGATCGTGTGCGTCGGCTATACAGCTCGCGTATTACATTATATCATTATAATATTATATACATGCATATTGCAGAAAACGATATACATGTACATATATAATAGTAATAATAACATTATTATCATAATATACAAGTCGTTATTTTAATAGTAAGACGCGCCGGGCAAGAAGGCGTCGTGGATATAAACAATAATGATATTATATACACTGCACGCTCAATGTGCGATTATTATTATTATTATTCTCTTACCTTTCTAGTTGTTTCATGAAGCCGGCGTATGCTTTTTCCCATATACCCGAACTGTAAAACAAAAAAAACAAAAACGTATTAAAACCGAAGTCATAAACAATTAAAAATTAAACCACTATGTCATTTTACGTGTATGTATTACAATAATAGTTTATTAACTGTAAAGTATTATATATTCATATTTACAGCGTGTTCCGTGATAAACTCTGTTTGGCCCCCAACATTTCATACCTACAGAAAATGAATATTCATACGATTTCGAGTTAAAATAAAGGTATGCATTATTATAAATTCAAGTTTGGTAAAATAATTATGTTCAATTTTTTTCAACGCATTGAAAAAGTTAATAAGATAAAATTGACACGTTAGAACGAATATTTTTTTTAAACGTTGACAGATTTTTTTTTTTAACTGCAGTGAAGTGTAATTAGTTTTTAATTGAGTTTTCATATCTCAAGAGGTAAACGATTGTATACTATATTATAAGAAAACTCAACATTGAACTCGAGTTTGATTAAAAGTAATTCAGTCTCTATTAATAATTTATAATAAATCACACTTGCTTTTAACAGATATAGCTTACTTGGTTCGAATTTTCTACTATATTACGTCTAAATAAATCATGAAAATAAGATAAACACCTTACGGTTATTTCTATCAAAACGTTAGTATTCGATAACGGTAGCAAATTGTTCAAGAAATAATTATTTCCCTATCGGCTGACAACGAAAACTCTAGAGCAATGTCATAACGATTTAGAAGTGCAGTAACTGCTCACCCATATACCTGCCTATACTAACACTCACCTGGCCAACGCTTCCATGGAGAGTCCTTGGCTCTTGAGTAGCTGTGCGTCGGGACGGGGTAACGCGGGGTGAGATAGACCAGCCGGGTTCATGATGGCGTGTGCGGCCGCTGGATGATGATGGTGGTGACTAAACTGCTGCATATACTGCATGTGTCCGAGGTGTGTGGGCGGCTGATTGTATCCGTTTGCCAGCAGCGGCGATTTCTCCATGCGGGGCGAATCTGCGAACGTACATTCTTATTAAATTTACGTTGCTCTATACTCAGTCATGAAGGGCGTACACGCGGCGGATAATAATATTCTAAGACGTATAAAACACGTTAAAGTACTAATATAATATTTTGTGATTACTGCGAGACTGCGCAGTGTTTACTTCGGGATTGGTACCTGTGCCGGGTTTTCGACAGTTGAGATCCACCCGAAATAAGACTATTTTGTTTACGTTATTATACCGCTTGTATTATAACAGTATCATATATTATATTATTAAAATTAAAGGTTTTCAAGAAGACAATTCGTATTTACATACTGTTTCGTATCGAAGTCTGAGTACGGATCGTTTATTTTTATCGGTAAACCGTACTCGTATATGACGTAACCTTTTGAACGAGCAATATTGAGTCAATATTAATTATCAATACACTCCGAAAATCTTGATTAACCTAAACCACAGTAATTCCATATGGACAGAGCAGCTCTAATAGGTTAAAGCACCAAATACGTTATATGACTATATAGAACGCGTCGAGGGAAAACGATCAGTAACCATGTAATTTTAATTGTATGTTTAATACCAAAATGGAATAGTTATCCGTTCTAAAACGAGTGATCTGTTGGTTCACCTGAGTGTTATTACTTATAAACAAACTAATTGACCACGTGGTCAAAAAAAGGTTGGAAGAAAACAAAAATATTATTATACATATATATATATATATATATATATATATATATATATATATATATATATATATATATATATATATGTATGTATGTATAATTATTGAAACGGACTTACTGGTCGCCACTTATATAATTATTAATGGACATTCCTAATGGCATTCGGTCAGAGTACCTAAATATACAGAACTCGTTACGTATAATATAGTCTCTGCGGCGGGTGTGTTTGTGTGTGACTGATGGGTTTTGTCTTTACGGACCGACAGGGAATATAATATATATATTATATATATATATATATATATATATATACGCACGCGCTAGTACACGAATGTATAATAATAATAATAAATAAACAACCGGCAAACGGTAATAATGATTATTGGTCTCGCAATGTGTACCTATATAATAATGATAATAATAATAATAATATTTTGTTATAGATGTTGATTGGCCTTTCTCAGCGGGGTCCCTCGTCTGCTGGCTCTCTCGTAATAATACTCAAACACTCACACATTCAATTACTTCGGGACTTTGACTAATAAGACTCGGCTTTTCGTCGAGGCTACTTGAACGACGACTACGCCGCCGCGCCGCCGACACACAACGATTGCGCTCGTGATTTATACGCTCGCGCCGGCGACCGGTCGACATAATAACTACCGCTATTTGTCATATATTATTATTACTATTAACCGTTTTGCTTTGTGTATATTTACAAATCTTGTTTGTGCACGCGCGTGTCGATGGTCCCGATGCAGTTTGTGTTAATGCACCTATAATACATGTACACATATTTCAATACACTTTGTTTAATATTATGGTAGTACGTAGTGTATATTATCTAAACTTCGTGTGCGTATAACAATGCTACATTTATACAGTTGCAGTGCTCCGCACCTGCTGCAGTTAATCGCTTTCACCGACGAGAATATTATTGTTATATTATCATTATTATTATTACGTAACGACGTGTTCACGCGCCCGGCGTTCTGTTTACCCGGTTATAGGTTACCCTTCTGTGTGGTATAGTATATGATATTATTATACCCACGCGATCGTCTGCAGCCATCACGCGAATAATTCAGTAGGTACACTGCGCGTATTGTTGCAGTTTCGTCAGTTGCAGAACGTATACAAATGAAACGATACAGCGTAATTACAATAATTATATAGTTGGTAAATAATATAATAAAATATTGGTATATGCGTGTGACTGCAGCCGATTTTATCGTGTTTGGAACGGGATACTCAACATTTAGCTAAACTTTTATAATTTTATCTCAATAATAAAACATATTAGGTCTTTCAAAGTTCATTGTGTATTTTTATTCTCTATTCGCAATCATGAAATCGTATAATACACTTGTACACGGCTGATTCTTGTATAAAATAAAATATTCATTAAATTTCTTGTTTTATAAAAGTTTGACACTTTTTCCATTTAATTTTTATTATTAAATTTCGCTTCTGATACCGGAAAATGTTAATTCGATTTGAGTTATAGACTTATAGTGCCTACTTATATACGTGTGTACGTGAAAAAAAAGTTAATAAACGAGTCCCTCGATGTGTTTGTTATCGCGTAAAAAGACAACATGTAAATTGGATAACGCTATTTTCCATTAAAAAGTGTTTTCGTTTCAGAGCAATTTCCATTAATAAAACGGTAAATGTACCAAATACTTTATGCATATATATGTATAATAATAAAAAAAAGGAAGGAGACGAGTCGTTAAGTCGAAAATGCAGATGCTACGCATTTTGCTCGCGTATTTATATGTATAATCTATCGCTTACCGCAGAAACACGGAATAGGAATATATAATGTAATAATTGATTATCGTAAAAACAAACGACAGATTATATATACGTGAAGCGCGGGTTAATATAATTTATCAAAAGCCTGAGGCGGATGAGAGAGAAAGAGAGTAACCCGTGTATGCTATTTTTGGATGAAGTTTGCGGATTTTGAGAGAGGCGGATAAAGTGAACATTTGTGAGGGAAAGAGCGTATAGAGTAGGTATATATGTATTTCTGGTTGTATATCTATATCTGTGTCGGTGGGTGGTATAGGTAGGAACGTCGGGAAATCTGGTCGCGGCGGCCATTTGAAGTGTGAAAACCTTTTTGGACGGTAATTATAATTCGGTGGCGACGGTGGCGACGCGGTACGGAACCGACGAGGTAGTGGTGGGGGAGGCGAAAAAAGAAAACAAAAAAGACCTTAGGTTTAAATTAGCCGTTTTGGGTGCTGGCGCTAATGATAAAGCACGGGGGCGGCGGCAGTGTAAAGCGGCCGTATATATATATACCCGGGTGCAATCCATCATCATCGTCGTCGGAGTCGTCGTCTCCGCCGCCGCCACTGTAGGGGGAAGTGGCGACCCGCGGGGTCGGGATGGAAATTAAGACCGGGCGAGTGTGTGTGTTTGTTTGTCTTGGAACCGAAAAGAAACAATATATGCTAAAATTAAAATCCTTCCCGCCACGGGTTTCGGAATATATATAACAATAAAAAAATATACACAACATGTATATATGCATGCCGTGCGTAGGGACCAATGTGAACGCGTGTGTGTGCTGACAGTCGAAGAGAGTGAGAGAACGGACTCGCGCACGCAGGATGATTGATTACACTTTGTATAGCTCTCTGCGTGTGTATAACCGTTTCTTGGCTTTAAGTGACGGTGGCAGTATTGCAGGGATCCCTTTATACGCGCGCACACACACACACATATATATATTTCATAATATATTATGTATACATTTCGACTCGTTTAAATTGAAATTAATTTGCACTCTCTTTTTCTGCACTGCACACCACGCCGGCGGCTCTGCTGCAGCAACAGCAGCAGCAGCCACCGTCGAATATTAGCATACGATATATACCGTCGGGAGAAAAAAAAATCGTCCCGAGGTCAGGGGAAGTTTATTTTATTTTTTTTACCTCCCCGTCACTGCCTGCACCCTCTCGTCGCGTCGCTGTTACGCGGTTACGGGCCGGGAAGACGACGCCGACTGACAGTGAATCATGACTAGCCGATGAGTAGCATCTGCGATTGAAACGTAAAAACGAAGGTTCAATTTCACAGATGAAAGCTTCACATCTTTTTGCACACCGGTAAACGATGATTTATACACGGGCCTATCTCGTCTGAAAGGGTTTGTGTGGTTTTCATATTTGCGCAACAAACTCTGCACCGTATTTTATTTTAATGCGCGTTCCCACGAGTAGCACAAAATCGTACGCACGTACTATATATAATAGCGGTGACGGTATATTTAATCATTTCTTTTTCAAAACGATATTACCTATAGTGTATTATAAAATATTTCCCGCGCTATAAAACGTCCACGTCGTACGACGTCATATCGTTATATCATAATGTGATATACCATAATATTATATACCTACAACTAAACGCGTTGACCACCGAACGTTACAATATCATTTTTATGCCTGTATACAAAATATAAACTCGACACCAATGAAATATTATACCTACATAATAATATAAAATAAAAATCGTTACAACTCGTACAAGTATGAGCAGCTCTCCATATCTTACGACCACCTGCCCGACGTACCTAGCTACCTACTATATATTATTTAGTTGTTGTGTGGTAACTGGTAAGTACTCCAAGCACGTATTTATATAGGTACCTATTACGTATATTTGAACTGGTAATGCTAGTACCCTTATAATCCACAGACAAACGGTCCGCCGACTACACTACAGAGATCTACCGTACGACGTGTATAATATATATGTATATTTCTTGTTACACACACCACGTAAATATAAGTATAAATATTATATTATATCATAAACAGAATGTCTTCGTCGATCCATAGTTTATGCTCGAGATCACGCTGGAACAATATATCGATATATAAGTGTAATATGTATATCTGTTATATTATTATATTATCATTTAGTATACATATACCTAAATGTCTAAAACACGATGTATGTACGGTAGAACGATAATCCAGCGACAGCGTATACAACAATATAATAATATAACATATATATAGACCGACCCACCACAAACGCGAAAACGATATAAACCGAACAAATCCCACGGGGAGACCGATCTGTAAGTGGAGTTTTTTGTTATTACATTTATTGTCTTTGGCGATCGTCTGTAAAAAAAAAATCGTCGAGGTTTCGCACGGTCGTCGTCGACTCTCCACTGCATCACCGTCGTCGCGCGTGTCGCATCGATCAAATGCATAATTAAAAAAAAACGAACCACATCAAAAGACCAAATACACACCGCGTCACTTCCGAAACGAACCGTTCGATCATTTCGAATTTCACGGAGAGGCTCGTCGCGCCGCCTTGAGGGGCAGAAGGGGCATTTTTGACAAATGCGGTCCCGGGATTAAGCATAAAATATTCAACGGCACGGACGGTGACGACGACACGCCGCCGTCGCCGAAACTCGCAACAAAATTATATGTATATATATAATAATAATATACGTATAGCAACGGTGGCAGTATAGCAAGAAAAGCCCTATGTTAAATAATAATAATAATAATAATAATCACGATAATAATAAAATAATAGTAATAATAATAAACGCGTTTCAATGTGAGCTGGCGACTACTGCAGCGGAGGATATTCCGCATCATCCTCGTCTATATATACAACGCCGGAACAGGGTCGGGGGTGGCGAGCAGAGCTGTTTATCGCGTGGTCGTCATCTCAACGCCATCGCCACAGCCGTGATGATGGATGACGAACCGACGGATTTTCTGCGCATAAAATAAATATACCGTTCCAGGAAAGATCGCACGCTGTGACGGTGTTTGATCATCGTCCGGTGGCTTGCCGGGACACGTCGTGCGTATACAGATACGTATACATATACATATATATAATACATATACATATACATATACATATACATATACATATACATATACATATACATATACATATATACATATACACTGAACAAAATATACCGGTAATTTTAACACAAATATAGATTAAATTAATAATATCATTGTTAATATTGGGTCAACAAAATGATTATTGATATTAAGATTAGATATTTGTTAAAATAAGAATTCACAAATTATTTGATTTAATAATTTTTTTTTTTATTATAACTAATATTTACATGGTACGTTGATCAAAATTTTGTTAAAATAACTTGTAATTTTGTTAATTTTATAAAATACATTATTAATTTAATGCATAAATATTGTTGGACTTACAAAAACTAAATTATTTTTACAAAATGGTTATTATTAAATTTAATTAAAATATATTTAGTTTAATAATATTAAATGACTGAATCAATAAAATGTTTATGATTTAAGAAATGTAAATATTATCAATTTAATAAACAATCAACTAATTTTTAAATTGTTTTAATGGATTAAAAAAAATACCTGATTGATTGCATATTTATTTAAATCAATACTTCATAGATAGGTACCAAAATTCATGTAGGTAATCATATATATCCCACAACCCACTAACCATATATACTTACAATTTTTCTATATCACATTATGATCTATAGTGAAAAAAATAACCAAGTTTATTATATTTTAATGAATTTGTTTATTAATAATTTACATAATCGCAGATTTATTTATAAAAATAATAATCATAATAGATATACAGTTTATTTTAAATGTATAAATACAATTAAAGATGCATACATAAAAAATTTAAATCTGTAGATAGGTAAATATAATTGTTATACAATACAATATTAGATCAATCTACCTATTTAGGATGTAGGTATTACTTTGTTATAGATGTGGGGGACGCATTTTAAATAGGTAATTTAAATAATTATATACAAATTAAACGAAGGTATCTGTAGTTATTTGAAAATAGAAAATGTATAATGTCTAATAATACATTAAATAATTATAACAAAATAAATATATGTTGAAAAACTAACAGCTACTTGTTAGTATTTAATTAAACATTATAAAGTATTATATTATAATATTATACAAAAGCAAATTACCTTTAACTCATAAATTATAACACTAACTTCATTAGAAAAATAATTAAGTATATGTAAATAAATAGTAAATACCATTAAAAATGAATAAGTTTTGAAAATTATAAATTATACTATATAAAAGATAATATAGAAAATAAGTTGAAAGAAAATAGTTAAATAATAATAATGAATGGGTTATGCCCTAGAACCTTTAATTTCTGAAGAAATTTGTTTTATCAAGGCACATGACTTGTCATACTTGGTATTAATATTATAAAAAAAAGTTTGTAGAAATAACCACATATCCTCTGATTCGCGTGGATATTCAACATTAAAAACGTGAAATATTTTGAAGCACACATCAAATGCTTTTAAAATTGTAAAGGCCATGTATTTGATTGTATCAAAATATATCATTATTTGTTTAGGCTCAAATAATGAACCAACAATTAATATACATGGTTGTATAGGGCCCTCTTTCTGTACCATGTTTTTTAGAAGTGTTTCCATCTCTAATGTTGTTTCACAAATTTTAAGTACTGAGTTTTGTGAATCTTTGATTCCATATTTTATGATCGATTTTTTTCCGTTTTCATCTTTCGTTACTTTCCTTGATGAAGGAATTAGTACACTGTGTAACAAGTACATAATTATGAGGTATTTTGAATCTGAAATTACAGTAATTTATAAATGGTTAAAACTGAGCTGAATAGTATATGTAATTTAGTATTCAAAATGCTGACTTCAGTGAATAATACTAATACCATAGTATGCAGCTCCCAGTATTAATAGGTACCTAGATATTTATTATATAATTTTAAAATCTTATCTCTTATTTAGTATCGATTAGATACTAAATTATGAAGTCTCTTGTTTTTACTATATATTGTAGAAGTTCTATTTAAAAATCCCCTTTCATAATATTGTGAATTTGTATAAGCACAATCATTTACACAGACCATAATAATTTAACAAGCATCTCAATATATCATTAAGTATATATCATGATGTTTGTTACAATAAGTGTGAAGTGCCTGAACGTGACTGAATATTTAAATTTGTAGTTGTACACCAATAAAATAAACTAAATATTTTTTAACCTTACCATTAGTTAAATCTGGTGTAGCTTTCAATTTCTCTAAAATGATTCTGCTTCCACTATCTTTAACCCGTTCATCCAATATTTTAATAAGTTTTGAAGACACTTCTTCAAATTTTAATATAAAACAACTGCTTTTATTATACATTTTGCGAAAGTCAATATCTATCTAAAATGTAAAACAACAATTTTTATTAGTCATTTTTAGTTAAATATTATTATTCAGTTGGTACTTTAGTGCCTGTATCTATATAACCTACTAATATTATATTATTATCTAAAACCTTATAACAAAATTAAAATACCCAAATTGTTTTGGTGTTAAGTTACTTAAGTTATTTTACTAATTATTATTAATAATAAAATAATAAGAGAAGGCTGCTATTTAGCATTTATATTTCAACTACTGTTTTATGACTATTAAGTAAATTTTAGTTGTAATTAATTTAATAAATCCAATATAGATACTTATATTATTATAGTTTAATTTCAGATATTGTATCAATAAAATATTTCAGAGTTGTAATCAAAAAAATTGTATGTATTTAATTTTTTTGTGTTGGTTGTTTTTATTGTATTGATTTGAATTAGTTTAAATTCATAATTGTATTTCAAACATGAACTTACAAGCTTATAACCCATTGGTTTTGTGTAGTGTTGCCATTTATTGAATATTGCTGCAGTATTATTTTCTTTAATATACTGTAGCCTACAATTTACAGTATTTTTCCAAATGGTTTCAATCTCTGGCCATGTCATTTGTTGATCTGATAAATATGTAATTAAATTTTCGGATTCTGTTTCAATTTCTAAAAAAAATATAAATAGTTAATACGTTAAATAATAAATATTATTGTTTTTTAATATATCAAAACCAAGAGATACTAAAAATTATAATTATATTAATTTAATAGTATTGACCAGATTTTAGATAATTATGACAGTACCTAATGTTGTTTGTAAGTTATCCATTGTACGAGTCAACTTTTTGTTTGGAATGCTGCTTGAATCTTTTTGTGTAGTTGATATTAAGCCATTTTGTTTCATACAACGCATTGTATTAAAGTACTTAGAATATAATTTTCCTTTAGGACATTTATTGATACTATCCTTAACAAAATACACATCCTGAAAATTGAACCATTTTATAATTGTTTTTGTATTTTTAAACATTTATTTCAAATTATGTTATTAGGGTTAATACTTACTTTTATTTCGGATTGAAAAGCTGCAACAATAACATCAGCTATATGGTTTGCAAGTTTTATTGTCATATTTGTTTGATTAGTTATTAAATTGTTAATAATCATTTCAACCAATAGATTACGACAACTTTCATTTAAGACCAAATTTGTCTTGTAGTAATCTAATATCAAAGAACCCTGTGAATTATTTAATAATATCTTGTCGAGTTGAAATGGCTCATTAATTTTTTTAGCATCTACTATCCCAGGTAAAATCGAATTTGACATAGATTGATTTGCATTTGTACTAAGATGAGAATTTAACTTTGATTTATCATTTTTATTTAAGCTTATTTTGTACTGTTCAACATAATGCTCAAATTTAATACGAATTCCAAGAGAAAAGTTCATTAGTAGTATAGCTATGTGGTTCTCTTTTATGTATTGTAATGCTTCCATATCTATTTGTTGATCTGAAAACAAAATTGTAACATTAATTAAAAAAAGAAACTAAAAATACTTAATTACAAATGTAAAAACTAGTCTCTAAAATAATTCCTGTATAAAAAAATAAAATATGAAATTTGTAGTTAATTTTTATGATTTCATATTTAAGTGAAATATTTCAAATATATTATATTGTTTTTTTTTTCAATATTTAATATAAAATTAGTAAGCCCTATACCTCATATAGTTGGTATAATTAGTTATTTTTTTTTTAATGAATTAAATTTAATACAATTTAACAAAATATTTGATTCTAGTTATGCTTACCTAAACATGTTTGGTACACAGTTTGCAATTTCCATTCTGTTAAAAGTTGTTTTAATTGAGCATTTTCATCGTTGTTTGGCATTTCAATTGCAGGCACATTACTGTTGTAATCATCAAACAAGTTGTGTTGCGAGGGATGAAATGTATTATGATAGCTACTTGATTGTAAATTAGTAAAAGATTTTTGACTGGTTAATGATTCATCATCCACATTAAATAGACTATTGTTTAAAAAATTATTTTCATAACTGTTGCCATCCATTTTTGAATAAATGCTATAATTTATATTACAAATTTAATTCAGCTAATATTATTAAATATTTATACAGAAGGTAATTAAAGGGTTAATTATGAATCTTAAAACAACACAGTAGATACTTATTTTCTAAAATAAGAAAATATAATAATAATTAGTTACATACACTATATACAGCAACTATAACAATAAGAATTAAACATTTTTTTTTTTTAATATTTACAAAATAAATTATTAATATACATAATTATATTATTAATTAATAATATTCTTTTAATCGGATCATTGAATTGCCATTATACGTTATATTTATATTAATTGGTGGTCCACTACAGTCATCTGGGATCAAAATATTTTTTAAATTAATATCATTATTATCAATGTGATATGCTCTTAAATGTGAATTGTAGTTATGTATTTGAAGTTGACTGACAATAAATTTAATGCTACAGTTTTTTTTAATGAACAAAATATCTAAAATTTCAAATAAATAAAGTTCATCCATAAACTTGGTTACAAAATAACCTACTTTGTAAGTTGTACCTTTTAATTTTATTTGGGAATAACAATCAAATTCATCTAATGACAAACCTAAATTTCTTTGAATTAATTCATTATTTTTACTTTTTATTTTATGTTTTGATTTAACTTCATAATCAATGTTACCAAAAGAGTTTAATAATATGTTGTTTATAAATTTATATTGAAATTTTTTGGCCAGTGTTAGGGAAATATTCTTTCTAGAAGTTATTGCATGTGCATATATTTTCATTTCTTTATGTTTAGCTTCATATCTAAAGCACCAAAAATTCCTAGGAGGTCCAGAGTTTAAAATTATCATTGGATAATGAATCAAAAGGTGGTGTTTAGGTTTTAACGTGTCCTGAAATAATATAATATAGTCTGAGTGATGTTTCTTAATCAATTTTTTTAAATGAAAAACTAAACTTTGTGTAAACTGGCCAGAGAGTAATATTTCTATTATTTCCAAAAAAATTAAAAAAAATTTCCATACTTCATCATCCTCGGGTACTAAGTCTCCGACCATTAAACTAAAATAATATACAAAAGTCATCATCTCTCGAGCTGACATTTTTAAATGAAACTTCTTAAGATGAGACATTTGAATAGGTGGAGAAATATTACCAAATTCAATACAGCCATAATTAAAATGTTGTTTTCTAAAATTTAGAACATCTAATGTAAAAAAGTTTGCCACTCCTATATAATAGTTTATAATATGACACATATTGTAATGGCAAATCCCCTCAAAAATGTCATGCATAATATCTATACTATAGTTTTTTACAACATGGAAAGATGAAATATTGTTTAATATAGAATTTTTATAAATTCCTGTTTCTTTAAAATCATTTTTATCTATGTCTTCTAAATAGTTTGTATGGTTACGAAGTAATATACTATCTTCTTCGCATAATTTGTGAGTTTTAGATTTATGTGCTTTACAAAATCTACAAAAGAAATTCGCCGAAAAAGATTTACTAAATTCACTAACACTATTTAAAGCTAAATTGTCTCCAAGAAATAAACCTAAAATAAAATGTACTTCTTTGAAGCCATCTTGTGTATTAATATAAATACCATTTGTCTCTAAAATATTTAATTCTTGGATTAATTTTTTAAGGCATAAATCATTACCAAAATCTTTCATATCTACTGTTTTTATTAATGCTGCTAAATGTATATTAGAAAGTTGTGATTGGTCACTTAAAGGGAAGCTATAATAAATTGCAGAAAGGGAATGGAACGATGCATGAGATCCTAAAGGGTTGTTTAACTCAAAATCATCAATATACATAAAATATGGCACTACTATCTTATTTTGGTACTGGGCAATTTTATCTTTCCATAAGCTACCTTGGACAAAATTTCTTAGTGACGCATTTTTGTCATTCATTAAATCTGAATAACGTGTTAGGGTTTTATTTAAATTGTTATTGGATTCAAAAAACGTTTGAAATTGAAATTGTAAAGGTAAAATAATTCCTTTAATATTATTATCATTATAAACTGTTTCACCAGAAACAGATACCAAGTTAATTTCTTCATTTATAGTAAACTGTTGAATTTGATGAAACATGTTATTATCACTTAACCATTTATTTAAATTATATTCTGTATTACAAAACTCAAATGGATTAGATAATGCTTGTGTAATTTGATGAAATGATGATAATATTAATGGATCTTTTATTTTGTCTTTTGTGAAACTATTTAGTAAATCAATTATTGGTTGTATTAAAATTTTTTCAATTTCTCTTTGGATATTAAATGAGTCTTTTCTAGAAAAATTATTGTTACTTAATAAGGATATTGTAAAATGTACAGCAGAAGTATGAATACGATTAATAGCTGTAATTAGATCAAAAGAATTATGATTTTCTTGAGGTAAAGACTGATTTTTGTTGAAAACTTCATCACACGTTTCATGAATTTGTGTTAAATTGTTGATTATAATATTATTATCATCATGTATTTGAAAATCATCATTATGAGCATTATTTAAATATAACATATTGGAATTAGAAGGTTTATGTGAAGCTATACTATGTTTTCTGGCCAGATGTTTTTTAAAACTACTTAAGTTGGGAAATATTTGTGTGCATTGCTGTTCTATACATTGATATGTGCTGGATGATTTCAGTAGATGTATACATTTGTAATGAACTACCAATGCTTGTAATTCAGAAAATGTTTGCTTACAAATAAAACAAATCATTTTATAACTTTAATAATATAAAAATGTTAATAATGTACCTATCTAATAATTAATTTTTTTAAGTGTATTAATTTATAATTAAGATTAAAATTAATTTAGCTTAGTTTTGAAAGCATAATAAGTACGGCAGAATATTGATTACTTGTATTTGATGTAACTGTGTTAGTCCATTCTCCTAACAGAAATCAAAATAAGAATTATTTATTCATTCAAATTTTTTTAATTATTTACACAAAATAAGTAAATTGATCAAATAGCTTTTGTATTGAAAAAATAATATAGATAGGTACTAAAAATAATGTTGGATAGTTATATTCTGTATCTGCAAAATAGGTAGGTACCTAATTCTAGAATACTGAAACCTACTACCTATATATAAGTCATTATATTATTAAATTATTTATTAGGAATGTTATTGTATCTTATATAAACCATTAAAACCATTATTTAATTTATATTATTAATGTCAATTATTCCTAATGTCAAAAATATGTACTACCACTACTACCTATATATTATTGTAAATTTAGATAACAATGTTAGGAAACCTTAAAAGTATCATAAATAAAAATAAATAAATATATTAATCAAGGGAAGGGGGGTCCACGTCCATGAATGGCATAGTCGCAACGTGGACAATTTTTTTGTGGGAGTGGGCTAAGATTGTATCAGCACTACAAACCCTGATAATTAATATCTTATAGTAAAAAAATTTAGAAACTAGCAGGGGTCTATGGATAAAACTGGGGTCTAAGCACGCTCAAGCCCCCCTAATTGCGCCTATGCTGGGTACATCACTGGGATAAAGGCTAAATTTTGAAACATATATAATTACATAAGTAGGTACTTACAAATTACAAGCAGCCAATAGGTAAAACAATTTATTCACAAATGAAATAAGTTTAGTTAATAAACAGACAACAGTTATGTTATAGAAAAGTAAGTACACAATACCACGATTTAAAACGATGAAACAGTAAAAACTCTGCAGAAATTGAGGAGAGATGATTCTTCGTCAAAATCAAGTAGAAAAGTGTTCAAAATTGAAAATATGGAAAAATAGTCATAATATAGATACGTATAATAATCACATGAAATACACAATGCTCGATTGTTACACTTGGATTCCAAGTATAATTTATGATCATTCCCGATAATGCTTGATAATATTATCCATATACCTAATATAGGTATTAGGTACCAGCAAGGTATGGAAAATAATCTTTTATAGGAAATCATTATGATTTATATAATCATTTAATTAGTTTAGTCGTTTAGTGGAAGGCTCAAACCAAGAAATTTAGTACCTAGAAGCAAAAGGTGGTTATAAATATCAAATTATTTAATAAATATGTAATAATAATATATAGATATTAACATAATACAACAAAAGTTGTATGCTTACAACTTGCACAAGATATATTTACCTGTTACGAAAAATACAAAAAAATATTGATAAATTATTATACTTACCTATAGGCTATAGTTACCTATACTTTACCTTTTGAAGTTTGATAGTCCCTCATAATGAGTAACTTTAATATATGATTCTGTATTTCACCAATCACTTTGAATATTAATTAAAATATTAATTAAAAACAATAAGCTGTACCACACGTCTAAATTTCATGTTTATCATAATATAACAGTAAATAAAAAATATATTAGCTACAAAAGTACGGATATCAAAATATATGATAGGATTTATATTTAATAATATTGTGTTGAATTTAACAATAATATTGTTATATTAAATATTAGTATGGTTATTTCGATAAATACATTTTGTGATTTTTATGAATTTAATAATGATTAAATTTATTAAATCCGTTGTATAAAATTAACAAAAACCAATGTTGATTTAAAAATGCGTTTTTATAAATTTAATAAACTATTTATTAATTCAATGTATTTCTTTCTTAAATTAATGTTTGGGTATATTATTAATTATACCGATAAAATTTGTTGATTTTACCTATGAACTTTCTTAACTCAATAATATATTTTTCAGACTAAAAAAATAATTATTATTTTAACATAGCAGTATTTATTAATAAATGATAAATAATCATTATTGAATTTACTAATGAATTTTCGTTCAGTGTACCTTGCGAGATATTCTCGCGACTGCGGTGACGGGTTTTCCTCGTTTTTAGCCCACCCGCCGTAAGTTGCAGCGTTCACGCGACGTTGCGCCCCCGTGTCCTGCAGGAATGCGTATAGTTTGATGAGATCTGCAAATGCTGTGGTTCAACGTCGAGGTCATCGGATCATCACAAAATAGGTCGAATTGTTAAAATACGGTGTTGACTGCAGAATGCTGTGAACAGCGCTTCGCTTTACATTTTGGCCGAAACGACGGAACTATATACTTAGGTTTTGGTCGAATACATTAGATTTTACACGACGTTTACAACCGAAACAGCATCGCAGGAGAATATATTATTGTACGCGATTGACGGACAGCGACGTGAAAAGTTGACAGGAAAATACTGCCGGTAAAAGCTGTGTAAATCAATACGAGTGCGCGTGCAGTGTGGCGCATAAATCATCGAAAGTTTCTTTAATTAAATATAATTTTTATAAGTCACCGCAACAATGCGGCGTATGTGCATATACGAAAAACAAAAGGAGATAACAATCGCTATAAAACGGTTACTTTACCATAATATATATATTATATATGTATATAAATAATCTCGCAGCGATGGCGGCACTTCTTTTTTCTCTCAATACACACACACACGCACGCACACAGAGTATTATATTTTGTCCGTATCCGACCGCCGAAGATTAAACAGCACGCGTGAAAGGCCCCCCCGAGACGCGTACAATGAGCTGCAACTTCGGGGACCACCGCGGCGGACTCGAATTTTTTTCTGATCGGAACCCCGTGGAAATATACCACCACAGTCGCGGTCGTCGGCGGGTGAAATACACACAAACACAAGACAACAACAACAACAATAATAATAATAATATCATTAATTGAACAAACATAATAATATCAGTTTCATTATTATTATTATCGTCATCTCGTCGTGTGTATAATATACAAATTACATACAGGTAGACCACCTCGCCGGGCTGTCTGACGAGGAATACACGTCGTAATGACGTGATATTATGTTCTTTATAGTATAATGTTTATACCGACGACGGCGATATATTATGACGAATCGAACCGAGTTGATGACACGCGGGGCCGCCGAGCAATCGAATTATATGTACTGTTGCGGCGTTAGATGATGCACCGACGACGGATGTAGCGATTTTAAACGGTCGGATACGTTTAAATCGAATTTTTAATAATAATATTATTATAATTACACACGACCGAGGTGTGTAATTGGAGCTAACGGACTAAACAGGTTATATACGACACATACACACACAGGCCGACGCGATAAAATGATGTTTGAGGAAAAATTATTTTTCGATTACTACCTTTTGGCTCGAATATATTTTAATAATAATTGCTGTTGATTGCGTGCAATATGGCACGATGATTCTCCGATTTAAAATAATTTACAGCGTGATAGTTTGCGTATAAAGTTTCGAAATCACTCGACGTCCTCGCCCGAACGACTTTATTGGCTATATTATTATATTACTAAATTTTAGTGTGAATAATAGAATATAATATTGTGATAGATGACGATGAAGAAGAAAGGATGAGGAAATAAAACATAATAATATCCATAATATATGATACTAAAAATCAGTGTCTGTAATAATAATAATATTGAGTTATTGCAGGTAACCGACCATAAATATAGTATTATAGTACGACGACGGAACTGGGTTACCGTGGTCATCCAAACACACAGCAGTAACTTATTCAGCTGTCTTTACGATATAATATACCTGGTAGTTTAGGTACGACCGGCCGAACGAGTGTTGGTACGTGTAAATGTGTGTGTGTGTACGAGTTAGGCCCGGTGGTTCTGTTGCCGGACAGCAAGCTCGCAGAGTGGGAAATGAAGACGTCTGAGGTGTGTGCGTACCGTGTAATTATCAACAATTATAACAGCCCGTAGGGCGGAGATATCTAGCATTGCGAAAGAAGACATTTATGACGTGGGTCGTATAAATAGTATGCATTTTCCGTTTCATTGTCCGCCGCCATGACTTATGTGTCATACCTATACCCATTCTTTATGCGGACGTAAATTATGCGTTTCGTGTATAGTAACTTACTAGGTATATTATAGTATAGCGTGGTATGTTATATTGTATTTGATGTATATCAGTGGTACGAGGCAAACCACCAAAAAAAGTTACACAATAATAAATATTAATGGCCGTATATTATAACGTGATGTATACCTGTATTGGTGCCACGGGAGCTCCAGTTGAAGTTATTCGCGAAAAGGCGATCAGAATATTATAATACAAAAAAGAAAGAAATTATGGTCGACGATGGAGGGCGCTGGTGCACGTGATATAATAATTTTGTATATATACCTGCAACCTTCTACATATCGCGTACGCAGTGCGAAAAATCGGAAAATCAACTTTATATATACTCATTTGAATTATGTTATATGTATAACCACCATTAACCAACCACCCTTATTAATGTTTAGGCATTGTATACGTATTCCATATATTATGTAGTTTATATTATTCTATACGATGAAAACTTTCAGAAAAGTGAATTTATTTCTGTACAGTATATATACATGCTAAAATATTATGTATTTATTATTTACGTATATGCATATAATACACAAACTTATATTCATTTTCATTTCCGTCGCGCGGAAAACGGTATTGGCGCAAAGGGCTGCTGCTGCGGCTTAGCCGATTACGCGGGAACGTATAATATAAACCGTCGGCCGAGCACAACGACCGCGGCCGAATACGTGCTCTATCTCGCCCGAAATCCCCGCGAGTGTTTAACTATTTAGCCCGTTGACCGGCAAAACGATGGCAATTCATTATTCACGCACGGCCTCTAGAATTCGTCGGTGGCGGATGAGAGGGTGGAAGGGACGATGCGTATAGCTGCTGCGGGGTGGGTACCGCCGTGTACGTTTTCCGGTCGGATATCAACCCTCACGGACGCGCATATTATTATTACCATTATAATTATCATTAGTATTTTTATACTCGTTCTCCCGGTCCCGGTGCGATAACGCGCGCTAAAGTAGGGTTTAACAACGTCGTCGTCGTCCAACGCGGAATGACCGTCGCACAATTTCCGTCTCATGTGTGTAATATCACAAAGATGAGACGGTGTTGCGTTGTAAATCTTAACAAGTGTACTTAAATAAAACACACCCAAAACCACTAAAACTGCAATGCTCAGCAATAACCTATTGTCATCACGGTGAAAATATTCTGACTGAAAATCCTGGAAATAAGTGAAATGTCAAAAATATGTTACTTTAATGCTGACTTATTTTTCGTTATTTTCCTATGTTACACCTATATAGACTCGAAACAGTATGCTTGAGAAAAAAAGGTTTTCTGGACCTTGAAAATTTCTTTTCAGATCCTCTGGAGCCCCTCAGAAACTAATTGCTAATTCCTGGTCTAAAAACATATACTTTTAATTACCTACACTGGTTTTAGAGTATCGACTCATAGAAATAGCAATGATGACAGTAATATATTGATGTATTCCAACGCAAATATATATATTTTCCCTATTGCGTCGATCTCTGCAATAAATGACGAGCTGATTTTGAACCTTATTTTAATTATTATGTTACGTAAGCAGGCTCAACGATCAGTCGTATATATAAATATACATTTTTTTTTTTTTTAATATAAATATAAATATTATACTAATATTTGTGCCCCACCTAAGCTTCGAAAACTATTCGTTAACCACTGCGCAGCCCGGAATGGTGATTTTAATATTTAATGTACCTATTTGAAGTACCTACCAATAAATACCCTAAAACGTCGTGATGGTTTCGATCCTTGCGTGAGCTTCATTGGTGTAGATATAGTTTTCAAA
The DNA here is from genome assembly GCF_037042655.1 of Diuraphis noxia. Classification (NCBI taxonomy): domain Eukaryota; kingdom Metazoa; phylum Arthropoda; class Insecta; order Hemiptera; family Aphididae; genus Diuraphis; species Diuraphis noxia. The sequence continues at coordinate 76,731,175 of NW_028301713.1, forward strand.
ATGCATCGTGAGCGAAACTTCCGAAAGTGCCAGGCTAAGAAAAGTATTTTCGTTCCGGCTATGCGAATTAATAAATAGTTTCAATGTTGTATACTTAAACGCAAGAACCGATTACGCAAAGAAGAAGTCGTTTCACGGCTAACGGAACGAAAATAGTTATGTATATCTAATATATATACGCATAATAACATAATACATGGAACATAAATGTATATATGTGCACCGGGTGCGCAGCAATCGATGCCCATCAGACTGGGAATTATAAAATATATACTAAGACTAACGATATTGCATGTTGGAATGGATTAACTGACGGTCGTTAACTTCAATCTTAACCCCGGGTAGCCGGTTTGATTTTTAGCGAATGTTTTCGTTTCATTTCCAAATTATGTATAATAACAAATATTTAATAATATCTCGATCGCCAACCATATTGAATATATAATATACGCAAATTACATAAAATCGAATTCCCGAATTTATCTCGTGTACCTAATAACCTATAATAGTTGTAACGTATTTTTTGTTTTCATTTCGTCAAAAATCGACACTAATTTAATTATATAACAATATACCTATAATATATACCTATTTTATAACATTGCGTTGACATGAAAAACATTTGTACCGAAATATGATCCGGTGACAAGACCCTTGCAACGATGGTGCACGCGGCCAGAGTTGGACGACCCCTCGGAAAAGCGTGCACTGCGGGCAAACAAGGGGATGGTTTGAGATTTTAGTGAAAGACATATTTCATGTCCATACCGTTAATAACAATCGGCCTCAAAGCCCGCGTTCGTACGTGTGCTCGAGCGTGTGTGTGCGATTTCAATAACTATACCTACTCTACTCACACTCATATATTAATAATATATATATATATATAAGTAGACATCATAACATGTATTTACGGTGGCCGGCGACAACGTTTTCGACTGTTGCGTGACCATTGTGCGAAACACGCGAATATTAATCCAAACTCTTGGCAGCCACCGTTGCCAGACATTGCATATTATGTTTTTATACTTGTTTATATATGTAGCTAGGTAAACCTATACATACATAGGTACACGCACACACACACACACACACACACACACACACACACACACACACTCAGGATTCACACTCACGCACACGCGAGTGCAGTGAAAAGAATCTCTGGTTCAATTATCCCGCGCTGCTGAGGGGGGGGAGTGAAGTTTGGCCCTCTCCTCCATCGCGTCGTATGAGTTTAGGCTTACTGCATGATACGCGTGTAGGTATAAAATAATTATATCTTATTTTATATATTTTATGTATATTATATTTATATAATAATGTGTGTGTCTGTGAGTGTGTATGATGTTTACAGTTTATCGAACAAACAAAATAAAATATACTCGGCAGCGGCGGCCAACACGCACGTCTACAATACAGGCCGCGTGTCTGAATTGCGAAAATCCGCGATATCCATCATGTACCTACAATCGAATGCCGACTATAATAATATAATATACGTACACGTGTAAAGTACTATGTAGTTGGAAAAAAAACCATAGAATCTGAATCCACGATAAATAAAAACGGTAAACTCGATAATTACGGTTTTAAATAAAAAAAATTTTGACGACGGCGACGCCCATACGTCGTTTGTGTATATATTATTAACTTGTAATATTTTATTTATTTATTTTTTTTTGCGAGCGTATTCATTAATTTCCGAAGCGAATAAGACATTTCATTTGAATATAGGTACGCTTCGAACTTTGAACCACGCGCGCTCGCCTGAAGGCCGTGTGAAGAGGAAAGAAAACAAAACAACGGCAACCAAGCGCGGCGACGGCCGCGTGTTTTCATAAACGAATAAACGATTGTGTCGATTCACCACCGGGTGACGTCGAGGTGGTCGTCGTCGATGATGACCGGCTATTACGGTTTATTAGAAAATAAAAAAAAATAAATAATAAAAAAAAGAGTCGTCGTGGCGGCGGCAGCGGACCCTTCCGGACCAATTAAAAGCGAAAAAAAAAATAAAGTCGGCAACAAAAGCCGGGCGAACCGCCGCCCCCGCGATCGCCGTCCCGCAGGTGAAAACACTCGTCGATTTAACCCTTTTTCACGTCGCCAATGTAAATAAAGTACGACGTTCGAAACAAAACACAAAACGTGCGGTGTGTGTGTGCGATCGCGCGTCTACCTGAAAAGGCTTTTTAAAGAAAAACACACACACGCGGTCAGCGCTTGGTATACCATATAATTTCTTGTATGTATTTTTTTGTCCGTATATTATATACAATAGTAAAAGCACACGCATAGCACACGTCGCGGTGGGAACCGAACGGGTTTAATTGCGTGCACACACACACACATTCGCGTTTATAACATTCGAATTAAAAATATATTACGCATAATACAATATTATATATACATATTATTGTGTGTGGCCGCCAGCTCGTATATATACATATTATACGACCGATCGGTTGTTTACACACGCGGACTCGTCGGAGCGGAGGTCTTGAAGAGCTCTCCGGACGACCAGCGGTATATATACCTTCTACACCTCAGGAGTGGATGGCCGTGCCTAGGGGATATTATATTAAAACGTGGTACAATCGATACGGTTTGTTTAAATTAAAAATAATAATAACAACAACAACCGCACATAACATAATATAACAACCATCGTAATAATAATAACAATAATAAGGGGAAATGAGGAGAATATGTCATTTGGGGGTAATAACACGTATATACCTGCATTTACACAGAGAGAGGGTGAGGGAGAGTTTATATTATAATATTATGTACAGTATATATAATATGTATACGTACGTGTGTCCAATTAACGATAACGAGCGAGAAGAACAACAAACGTTCGCATTGTCCGAACGGGACTACTGGCGCGCGTATACTTACGGTTAGGGGGGGGGGGCACTCTGCTGGCTACTGTAATGTTCTAAATGCGTGTGCATATTGTGTACTACACACACGTGTATTGTATATAATATTATGTTTATATGCCACTGCACCGCTACACGCGCAGTGCTTTGTCAATTGAAACGTAATATAATGGAATTAAACAATAATATTAATAAAAATAAAATAACCGTGCGGAATGAAAAAACAACGCGACTGAATATTATTATATTATTCGGGTGACAGGAAACGCACTGTTGATACATTTTAAGTGCGTCTATCCTGTGAGTGTGAGAAAAAGGTCCCACTTTTGTTTTCTGTTTTCATTTTATGCGCGACTCCTATTATATTATGTGCGGCGTACCTAAAACTTATATTCGTACTATTATTGTCAACACATGTATGTTGTCATGTACATATATTGTTAATTATTGTTGTTGTTCGTATAGTGTCATTATATTATTATTATTATTATTATTCAATGATATAGTCATTATCGATGCTGCAGACACCGGTGGTGCGGTGGCGGGGAGAAGCCATCGTACTCGGAGGGGGTTACTTGTAAAATACATTACGCGACGGCGAGCGGTGGATGTTCTTCAAAAGGGTGGTAATTTTAATTTTTACTCTAACGCTATTTTTTAAAACTTTTCGTAGAAATCCGACGCTCAAAAGACAGTGTCCGATGTCTCCAAGAGCACTTCACCGGTGTCTGCCGCGGAACATTGCAGCAACGCTAACTCGGTAACGCGGTGACAACAGCGGCGGCGGCGGCGGCAAACGTGCTTAACGAACCGTACGCCGTTCTTAACGAAAGGAAAAAAAACTCTTAATTACATAACACCGAGAAAAATGTCGTGTTATTTTTTTTTTCATTCACTCGTTTTAAATTAAATTTGACGCTCCTCTCGCAAGACGATTGAAGAAGAGATCAAGGGTGCCAAACCGATGCAGATGGACGCGTGCGCGCACACACTACTGCAGCGAGCACTGGCTTTTAATCAGCGTGATTATAATAAATAATGATAATATTATAATATGCATAAAACGAAACGGGGGGAAAAATAAAAACAAAATACCGGTTCTCGGGGCGCGTGAAGGAAAAATAAAGTATCGTCGTCGGTGCAAGAGGCAAAAAAAAAAAACGAAATACTACACAGGCCAACAACGCAATGTTACAAACTAAATACGAGCATAATAGGCATGCACGGGAGTGTTCTCCTTTTGTCGGATGATTGATCGCCGAACAGCTGCGGCCGAATAAAAATATTGTAACGATATCTACACAATATAATATAATATTTTATATTATAAAGACGAGGGAAACGGATGAGAACCACACTTTATTATTATACCTATATGCATGATATAATATTTTATATACTGCTGAGAAACAGACGATAATGCCCACTCTTAGACTGTAAACTTTATTATTATTCGAATGCAGGGACCACATAGAAATCACTGGTAGAGTGATTCCGGTTATTATTGTTATTACTTTTTTTTTTTTCTGCAAATAAACGGGATTGAACAAGTGAGGGTGGTTTTTCAAAAACAATTCTATATAATATTATGGTTAAAGTAAAACTGCACTTTTTTCAGTACAATTTCAAGTGCTTCAATAAATAAAAATAAAAAATTTACCATAGAAAAAATCTTCTAAGTATCATCATAATATGGCACTCACTTATTTCAATCAGTAACAACTGAGAGATTCAAAATGTCTATATTATATTAGCTGACGACCAGCAATTAATATCATATTTTTTTGGTTAGGTATTATATCTAAAGTATATCTTATGTTAATTAATTAAATCCATTGCAGCGTCATATTTTTTTTGGTTGAATCGTCTGTTGGTCGTTAAACTTGACCAAGTATAAATTAGGTCCAGACCACCGAACTAAAACTGTGCAACTGTCATGGAATAAATAATAATAGAATTATTGTTCGAAAAATGAAAGAAGAATAAAAAAAAAAAACTATAACAGCAATTGCCGCGCGCGCGTATTACGAGTCTTCGCTAATTAGTCATAATAAATAAAACGTATTCACCGCGCGCCCATTAATTTAATATACACAACATCATCAGCCTGCCACGTGTAGGTACTACTTACACACACACACATTTTTATTGTAGGTACTCAAATTTATATGATATTATAATATATTATTAAACACTCGTATAATACGAACGCTGATAAAAAGATTTTCTACTAAGGTGCGTATATATATATAGACTTTGAAATTACCAATTGGAAACTGTTATTAAATTAATGTGTTACTTATATGTAGAGAACGAATTGCGTATATTACAAACGTATATTATACTACGTCATTCGTCATTATACGAGGCGTCCGACTATATAAGAAAGCAAGAGCAATACGACGAACGGCAAAAATCGCGTTGAACCTAATTAACATAATATTTTAAAAAAGAAAAAAAAACAGTTGTCGATAGATTTAAAAAAAAAAACCTCACATTTGCGACCTCTGACCCTACAACAAGCGCGAAACACCACTGCAAACGTGTTTTTTTTTTACCACGTGTAACCGGACTGTTTGATTATTACGGTGAAATACAATAGCAATATAATAAAATATTACCTTGTAAATGTCCGTTTTCATAAACTCCGGCGACGTAATCCCCGTTTTCCAAACGGTGTTTCTTCAGCTGATGACTCAAATGCGAAGCGGACGCGGCCAGTGACAGACCCACGGACGATGCTCTCTTGGGCGGTCTTCCAGGACGAGAACTGTGAACACGTGAAAAAAAAACAAACAGATAAATAACGATTTTTTTTTTAATAACGTCAGAGCGGCTAAAAAAAAAGCAATCCTCAAAAATCCAATAACAACCGATATAATATTATATGATTGTAATTTATACGTGTATTCTATAATGTATATACGCGCACGATCGTGCGAGTGCAAAAAAAAAAAAAGAAAATAATAATATTATAAAGCACAACTCTTCGCGTTGGACTAATATATTACAGTAGTGTAGTTGCGCGCGTGCTGTGTGGAAATTGCATTTTTGTTTAAACACGGCAGCAGAAACGCGAGGCGTGCAGGTTTCAGCGCTGTTTGTATTTACACGCACCCACCCACACATACGTACGACTAAAAAATACCTCGCGTTCTTATTAGATTTCACGTTTTTTTTTTGTGTTTTTTTTTTGATATAGATATAAATTTATTTCGTATATAATTCCACGGCGAGCACTCGCAGCGCGTCGTGTGTGCGTTCGTCGTCGACGGAAAAATAAAAACCCCCAGAAAAATCATACGTGCGGTCCAAGTTATTGCACGGGATTATAATGGTTTTTAAAAAACGATTTCCGGAAACGAAAAAAACAAAACCAAAAAAGGGGGAGACGGAACGTGCCGTGTTCTCGGGGATTTAATCTCGTCGCGCTCACACGTATATATTTATACATACAATACCGTCGTACGTATATAATAATATAGTATTTGCATAGAAAGTTCGGTCAGATAACGAAAACCTCCCCACCCGCGGCAATGTGACGTTTTCGGGAGCCAAAAAAATCACCCCTGAAAGACACACGATTTGCTGACGATCAACACCGCCGTACATTATTCTTACTACAATATTTTGGCGATGCACATAATAATAATATTATGTGTGTGTATAAATATATACGGATTACAGACTGAGAGACGTGCTAGTGAGGAAAAACCGCAAACGATTAATTTAACGCGAACCGTCGCTATTTTGTATGTTGTACTGAGTGATCCATTTAAGACGATAACGTCTTTGAAAATATTTCTTGTGCACAATATTAAGTGGTTAGAACTTAGAAAACAACATGTTCGACAAAAAATATTAGTATATTAGTAATAAGTTTTTTACTTTACTGAAGACGACAGACATTTTTAATTTAATATTATATTATAGGAAGCATAAATATGTATAGACAAGTTCCTATATAGTTATTATTATGGTTATAACTTTAAATGCTTATAATTCTTACATTATTCATCCGCAAAATTTCATTTTTATGTGTTAAGCACCCCAGTTCAAAAATGAAAACGATTAAAAAAAAGTAAAAATAATATTTTTAAGAACTTATTGGTGGTTGTCATAATGATAATGATTCACGTTAAATGGAGCAACCGGTACATAATTGTTTTTCTCCATATCGTATGTAGCTGTCGACGGTGAAATAATATATTGGTTGTTTCATTCCTTCGAAGATTTTTTTTTAGGTTTTTACGACCGAAGCCACCCCCACGCTAGTATACTCGTTGATAACGTGGCTAGCTGGTAACGTATTGATAAGACCAACGCACGGAAAGAATGAGCTTAAAAGTATTATACCTGTGTGTGTGTGTGTGTGTGTGTGTGTGTGTGTGTGTGTGTGTGTGTGTGTGTGTATGCGTACAGGGAATCGCGGCCAAAAGAAACAGGACAAGCCGCAGACGCGTATTATTATATAATATATAGTTGTGTCGTTTTATTTACGACCCCGTTTTTATTGGTTTCAACCACGTCCAGCTCCGCGGACACAGTCCGTTAAATCCGCACTTCCTCGATTTCGGAGTTTCCTCTTTTAATTGACTCTAGCGAGGTTGATGGCGAGGGGAACGATTCTCGGGGAGGGGGATAGGATTAGTAAGTCCTATCGGGCGCAATATACACACTCCTGTATATGTGCTATATTTTATAGGAGGGAGTTTCAGTCAGTATTTTATACTATTTCTGTCGCTATATTATTATATTAACGCTGCCGATATATTATACGCCATCAACTATATATATATATATACACACCGTTTATACGAATGGAAAAACGCTGAGGCCTATATCCACCGCCTTCTTTTGCCACCACCGTAATCTTTATACCGAATTGCATAGACCATATTATTATTATTATTAATATATTATTATTGCGAAGGTGCTGGGTTTCCACTATACACGTTCGCGTAAATCATTCGCTGTGATTGGTTGGTTAGGTAAGGTTAGGTTAGGTTTAGGTTAGGGTTACCACGTTACCGTGTTGTTGAACATACCTAAACATCACACGTGTACACGGCATACGGGTATAGAGGAAACCCGCCTTGAAGCTTCCGACTAGTGAGATTTATTTTCTTAGGTGTATGTTTTATGGTATAAAGTGCTATAGGTAAACGTAATTTTCTTGTGCGCGTATCTTGGCAGCGGCGAAAACGTGTAGAAATTTATATATATATATATATATATGTACACATAAAAACGTCTTCGGTATAATGACGCAGGTTTGTACCTACCTACCTACAATACCCACATATATAAATAAACATTCAACAATAGAACCGACGGATATAATATAATATTATTATGGTATATAACATCATGTTATACGTATATCGGACACAATATTAATATTTTATTATATCGACGAAGAGGTAAATAATATATTATACCGACGTATATACGTCTAAAGTATTTTCGCTCGACGTCATTGTTGTTCCTCTGCATATATATATATATATATAATATATATATGTATTTATTATTTCATTACTTTATTTTTGTTATTCCTTATTCGTGGCTGGTTTTTCTTTTCTTTTTATATTATAACGATTTGCTTTCATACGCGCCAATATAAATATTGCACGAGTGTTTTTAATATTTAAAACGATTTTCAACATTTTAATATTTAGCAGAAATAATTCTTGATAATTAACTTTGATCGACCTAAGGGTTTAATTCGTTTTCTTTTTTTGTTCGTAAAAAAAAAAATAATAATAAACATTAAAGTAGATTAAGAGTCTTTTAAATAATTTACATGATGTTTTCAGCAACTTAATAATATTTTTTGTGTGATTTGCATAATAAAAAATCTGATTTAAAAATCGACATTTCCCTTACAAATGTTTAACAGTCAAATAAATTATGTCAAAGTGTTATGATGTCGGGTTCACTGTAATAGCTTGCGCTTTTATACCACCGCCCTTTTTTATTTTTTTTTTTTGTTCGGAGCAGATTTGTTGTACTTTTTTCATATCCGACGGGGAGAAGAACTGCGGTTTTCGCATATTAATGTGCGGAATAAACGTACCTAAACGTCCCGGCTAAAAAAAAAATAATATATATAGTGCGAGAGAGAGTGATCTAGAAGGGATGAGCTGCGGTGGGAGAAACACGAATAATTCGTAAAAAAATAAATAAATACTGGTCGGAAACGAGGGAAAAAAACCGTCAGATTTATGACTTCGGGTGTACCTATACATGCATAATAGGACGGGCATATTCCACATTCATTTGTTGGTTCAACGGAGGAAGTAAATAATTCAAATTGGCTGTTTAACAATGTGCTCTCCGAGTTTTTCTTCTTTTCCCCGTTTACCAGAAATATTGATACATGGCCGGGGGTCTCGATTTTTATTATATATATATTATTTTTTTTACTCACTCCGACATAATAACATCATCTCGGCAAGGGACACGCGCACAATGCAAAACGCCTTTTATTCCATTCGCAATACTCTTTGTTGTCGAATATTTTTCATTCTCCGCGTACACCGCGGTTTATACCGCACTACTATAATATGTAAATTGTACGATCGCACGACATTACAACATTTGTTTATACAACAGGAATATCATTTGAATAGGTAAATAATATGATATAATATAATACAATATATATGTAGACTTCGCGGGGCCGGTCGACTCAATTGAAACGAACGTATTTAATATTAAATTTCTTTGTGACCGTAATATAGGTAATATTATGTTTTAACTTCACTTCTGACGACACCCAACCTATGACTAAATATAACATATAACAATATGTAGTAATAATATATCTATCTCCTGACCTACGACCTATTGCAGTAAAACGCTACCTATTGATTAGTATACATATTTCTATAGGTAGGTATATAATATTATATTATGCAGCCAATACGCGCTGCATTAATGGTATAGGCCAAAGGGAAAGGGTAATCGACTTTCGGTAAGTCGAGCCAGGCGATGTCGACAGCTGCAACTGTACACACGACGGCGGTGGCGGAGTTTTATCAGAAGAAATAAGGAAAACAAAAAACAACAAAAAAACCACCTACATAGTGTTGTCCGCCGCGTGTTTACGGTGCGGAACAAAGCTATCAACACCTCACACCGCGTGCTTTGTGTGCACTGTACGATATTGTATAACGAGACAACGGTAATAACGACAACGACGATGACACTTTTGAGGAAACGTGTTGCGGAACAAACAGTCGGCGATTAAGATATACAAGACATCCGTTTTCCGCGCGAGATACATACGTTTAAAAACTTAGTATTAAACAAAACAAAATTAAACCCCTCAAAAAAAAAAACTCGACGAGTTCGTTAAACTTTGTCTTTGACCCCGCTGCAGGAGTGATGATGGAAAAAATCAAAATCATAAAATCGTACCAAAAAATACACCCCGGGGAAACGTTATCTGAGCAACCGAATCCGAACGGGTTTTCACGCGATGGATATAATAATATATTGTAACACAATATATGTGTATAATAGAAATATAAACGTTTGTTATTATTTCTGCACTATCACGTGCCGCTGCCGTATCGATATACTGCCTCGGGCATTGTAAGTACATGACGTATACGCGTACAACAATAGGAGGGCACATTGTCCGGACTCGCGTACACCCTTTTTTCGTAATTTTTTTTTTTTATTATTATTGCGTATATATGTTATTATCTTTGGAGTAAAACCAACACGAAATGCACACGCGGACGACTGCTGCACGACAATGACTCTCGCGCGGGCAACACATATCGATAGGGTTACGGACCGTCGATTGTAACACGAGACGATTGTGTTCGAAAGCATACATATATAGATACAATAATATAGTTATGATAATAATAATATATTACGAATTGAGGGAAACGCTGGTGCAAAAAAATAACCATTAAAAAAACGGCCAAAAAATAAGTTGTTATCGGGAAAAAAATATCGTTTGACTCGCGCGCTCGTCGAGGGTGCCGAGTGTATTATTTTCGCACGTGTGGGGTGGGTCGGGCTATACATAATCCAATATTCCGACTGTTTTCGACGCGACTATATACTATACTATTACTACTGCACGTTTATATATATACTAGTTCGAACAGGGAAACTAGATAAGAATATAAAAATATACATTGTTGGCAACGATATATATTATTATTACTGTATATAAAAATGGGGACGGAATCCGAACCCGCTTTGATTGATAGCCCTCCGACGAGCGTCCGCCGGGTCTGGTCTAACTCCGCAGGCGTATGGAATGAGAAACCACCACTTAGGACGGGTTCGAGAGCAAAATTTACGAGCTCGCGATACGACGACGAGACGGTGGTCTATATAATATCGTATTCGAAATTTGTTCCATTTCACTTGTCCCTGCCCCCACTTCCCGTTTACATACGTATACGAAATTCGGCACTCGTATACAAAACGGTGAGGTGACCACACACAAAGTGAATATGCCCTTTCTGAAAACGTTTTCACTCGTCCTATACCCCGTGCGACTGCGTCGGGTACGCGTCGTTTATTATAATCTCACTTGTGGAGATATTTAATTACGACGCAAAACCTATAATATGTCAAAGCGCGCCGAACAGTCGAACAGAACACCCGGGCCTGCTGCATGTGTGCGCGTTCTTTCTAAATTTAGTTTCCTGGTTTTAATGTTCAACGAGACGTCAAAAATATAATAATAATAATATGTAACCTGCGACCGTTATCACTCGAGGGTGTTCGGATTTAACGGCGGTTATCAGCTCGGTGTGTATACGTTATAATATTGTCGCGCGTCCCGTCTGCGTAATAATAATAATAATATCATATCTTTGATACGTAACAGACGCCCGGGCGCGACGGAATCGTCATTGACGAGGCGCCGTCGATCTTTCGCGTCTGCGATGACGATATACATATTTTACCCCATGTGGCCCGGGACACATGTCCCGCATGGCACCACTATAATATCATATTGTATAATAATAATAATATGTGCGTATATAGGGTCGAGAAATATAATATCGGATAAGAGAGAGCTATTGAAATTGTTTATTTAAAAAAAAAAAACAAAAACAACACTACGACAGACCGTGGTATATATGGTATATCCGATGATGGGATGATGATTACCGCGCGCGCGCGCGTATGTGTGTGTGTGTGTAAGTGTTGGTTTTCACTCACTCGTATATCAACGACTGCAGTATAACACACACACACTACCCTTTTCGGGGGGTTGCTGCTGCAGCAGCTAGCGTTATTTCGAGTGCACACAAACTCCATCACAAGGATATAAACAACATATATATATAATATTATAATATGTTTAACGTTGTGCGGGTGAGAGTTAAATTTTATTTTACTCAAGATTTACACGCCGGGATAGTGCGATGAGAAAAAACATTCGAATATTATTATTATTACGGTCCGTTTACGTTACGGACACTTAACACGCGCTCATAATATCATGCAATACGCACACACACGCGCGCACATTTATATATACAAACGCGTTAGCGTCACACGATTTATCCGAATATATATCGCACATATGGCATACATATATATATAGTGGATTTTCGACGAGACGACGCCACTGCGGCGTAAGGGTGGACCAATTTTTAAGTACACGTATATACATACGCACGTACGAAACGTAATGCGTTTCGTATTATAGGTATATATTTTAATATTAAACGATGTAGGTATATAAATAATGGTAAACAACGAAAACCCGACGATTTCCTTAACGACCGGATTGACGTATATTATTATATACGAAAGTTTATTCGGATCCGCTGCCGAGTTAAGTGTGTGTATGTGTAAACGTTATATTCCGCTTTTCGGATGTGCTCAGAAATTGTTTGATATTACTATTATTATTATTAACACTGATGCTACTGTGCACAAACAACAACTGCAGACATTGTTTGTCTGAATTATCAGCAAGCGTATTTCACTATTCTCTTGGTAAACAATTATTGGGCAATAAAAGTTTTTTTTACAGCCTCGTACAATTATTATAACCGTAGTCCGTATATACAATAGAATGTTTACACGCGACGCGCGTACCTAATTTCGTCATTTTATCGTCAGCGCGCTCCGAAAAAGAACAAAATCTGAAACACATGACCTATGTGACGTGCAGCAGTAAATCATCAATATTATATTTTATGATTAGGTACCTACTATCTTCTTACGGAAGCGGCTGCAGTAGCTGTACTGCAGAAGGACGATATTACAGTACTTCTATTAATTACGACAGTATATATACCATTAATATACCGATATACGAGGAGTGCGACAGAGGGCCGCGGGACGGACCGAGCTTTGGACGATCGTTGAAAATTCTAAAGAAAAAACACATACCTCGCATACTCCTTCCCGCCACTTTATACAGAAGTACACACTTGAACGATGTATATATAATGTCATATAATATAAGTGCTAAGTATATCCGGGCCGACTGTACAATAATGTGTACTGCGACATCCGTTTATCGGTCTCGAACGTTATTACAATATTAATAATATAATAATAATATAATACGCATAACGCGGCGCGACACTTCATTTGGCCTGGGCCCGAGTGTATATTGTTGTCTCAAAACACACACACACATAGGTAAGTACCTACTATACGGCACTACACCGGTTCAGTGGTGATCCGTATCGGATGACATACGGTCGGCGTGCCACTCGAGAGTGCCCATATAATATATATACATATATACATGCGTGTATGTATATATGTATATTAAATAATATAATATATATAGTGGTTGGTTGGCGGTATATATAATATAGTACCTATTACAAATTTTTAAACCGAGTGCGTTTTATTTTACACAAAAGCAGTTTTATAAACACACGCACGCACGTACGCACATATTGCGCGGATAGAAGACGCACGGAGGCTTTTGTACGATAATACGATATCTGCGGTATAATAATAATAATTTGATGCGTATGTGTGTGAGCGAGTGAGCGCGCGCGCGCGACAGAAACAATGGTCCCGGGCCGGCGGGTTATAATATCGAATGTGCCCGGACAATACGACGCTGACAAAAACGTGCCCCGCGACGGTATACCACGCGATTTTTCTACGCGCGTATGATATACGTTGTAAAACAATGGATTTATGTCGAGGATATATTATTATTATTATTTAGATTTTTTTTTTTTTAAACTGTTTTTTATTCTCATCTTGCGGTCTTTGTGCGCCACAGAAATAACCCTCTCGGCGGCCGAGGCGAAACGACGACGCACTGCCACTTCATTACGGTGACGGATCATCGCTCTCTCTCTTTCTCTTTCTATATGCTGATACGGCAGATAAATTATTATTAATTTATCACATGTTATCATATACGGTATTAAAAAGGTTGGTATCCATTTTGCATATGTGCATGTCGGCATCGAGACGTTGCAGCTAACCTCGATGCATCGTCGTCATCGACTGCAGCAATGCAGGCGACCGCCCATCTCGCGGCTCGTTGCACCGCGGTACGAACCGAGTAATAGCACTGGACCGTCAGACGGGGTGCAAACGAGGTGCAAAATCCAAGAAAATAGGCAAGCAAACAATAATCGTGTAAAAAAAGATAACACCATAAAACACGGTATCATAAAACATTATGTAGATGTACAAAAATAATAATGATGATGATTCGGCAAGATTTTGCGTATCGCTGAGAGAGAGAGAGAGTGAGAGAGAGAAAGAGAATTAGAGTGAAAGAGGGCGAGAGTGTAATAATAATATAGTATATTTAACCGCGCCCGACCCGCGTGCATATTAATAAGAAATACACAAGTAATATTGTCTCTAATTAATGGCGGAAATGCAAAGCCCTTTTCGGTTTCGGTCGTAATATTTCCTCCTCGGGGGCTTTGGGCGCCTCTCCCGTCCGCGCGATGAATTATTATCACGTATATATATATATATATATATAACTATACTGTATATAATATGTATATAGGCCGTGCGTATACGATTCCACAGCGTTTTGAGCGACACGCCGCCGCGCGTGTTATTACATCCAAAATAATACCTGTGTTTTATTCATGACGTTTTAATTAGTGCGAGAGATCTGGTTGACGGGCGGGCGGGTGCAGATTGCGCGCGACTGCTGCAGCAGCAGTGTATTAAATTCGTATATTTTCCGGCGTCGGCGAATTATACTATAGTTGTTGATGATGGCCGGGGGGGAGGGTGTGCGGGAATGGGCGGACTGAGAAAAAAAATTATATCGTATAGCCGTCGTATTCTCACGCCGCGGAAAGTTCGAACTTAATATATATATATATATATATATATACGTATTATACATAACAGTGCTGTAAATATATATATATATGTGTATATACACTACTGACGTTTCGCCCTTTTTGACGCCACTGAATAATTAATCGAGTCCCCCCGAAACTTAATACCGTAATTAAATCGCCGCGCGGACCCCGGCGGCGGGCCAACAGAAGTTTTGCAATTTGCTCGCAGACCCCCGTCCCCATACCCCCCACCGCTACCAGATCAGTTACTGAGTTCAAAAATTGTGCTTTCCATTCGGCTGCTCGTCGAGGAGAGAGATGTTGTTTTTCGGTTTTTCTGGATATTTTGTTTTCGTCTGAATAACTACACACTACAACCCTTAAAATATAAATAAAGGTACTACTTGAAACTCTACGCCAAACTGTCGCTCGTCATTCGTCTTATCATGTGCCAACAAAATATATTTAAATACAAAAACATTAAACATTGCAGTTTTTCTTCCCCCCTCCCAACGACCCACGTGTTACTACAACTGATTTAATATAATTGTTAGTACCGTTGGAATGTCTATCGGTATTTTCAGTTTTATGGCAAGACAAAAGGGTTAGCAAAGGGTAATCAAGGTAGCAAGGGTATTTGCGAAAAAAAAAACCTACCAATTTAATAAATTTTGGCGAGATATTACATATAAATGTAACATGTAACAACCATAATGTGATGATTAATAATTTAATTGCTTTATACTTTACATTGCATACTTTAAGAAATGAATATAATATTATTATTATTATTATTAGTATAGTCGTTTGACGTTTCTATGTATATTTTAACAGAAAACGGCTATAATACGTCTTGTAATAACAGTATCGATAAAAATTAAAGAGATAATTACAGAAACAAAATATTCCACGGAATTAAAAAAAAGTATGGAAAAAAAATTAAAAACAATAAATTTTTAACACCCCTTGCGGCCGCCATAGGATTTTTCTTCCTTTTTTTTACCGCTATATAATAGAAACGACCTTTCCTCGTGGCTTATTTGCCATCTAATGGTGTTTTCAAATTACTCTCGACCGTCTTGTTGCCTTTATTTCCTCTCGGCCGGCGCATGCAAATGCGTATGCAGGAAAAAAACTAATACACCTTTTTTCCATCCAAAAAGCCATTTGAGTATTAAAAGTTGTGTACAAAAATGTATATAGAATTAAACACACCGGAGCCTCTTTCCGGCAGATGGATAAGTTTTTTTTCCAGTAACGGTTGTTGTTTTTAATAACTTTTCGTTTTTACATATTGTTTGTGACGGTGATGGTTGCGCGGTAGATCGGGGGCGCGGGGGTGAAAAAAAGATATAATTTATATTATTTTTGCCCTCTGCCATCACCGTACAGTAAATGGTGCCCTAAATGAAATACGAGTCACCGACGGAGATATTAAAAAAATAATAACAATACATACGTATATATAATATTATATACACGCGTGTAATGTAATAATAATAATATCAACGTTTCGAACAACGCATGTACGCTATATTATTATTATTATAATAAAACTCGATTTGGATTATAAAACTTGCGGACTTTATGAGTTCGTTACGTAAGACGAGCACACACACACAAACACACACGGCAATAATAATATTATATCTTATATATACCTAGATATATATGTCTACCGCGCACACACGACCATTACCGTTGATTAAACCCAATAATACGTGTACACGCGCGTATTATACGAGATGTTTGGCATATCAGCGGACCCTCGGGAGCAGTTTACATGCGAGTTTCCGTCGTAATTTTATTTGAACTTTGAAAGACGGCAGCGGAAAAGTAGTATATATACTACCTATACTATGTATATAGGTACATTAGGTGTATACCGCGTACATACATATACATAGGTTATATATATATATATATATATATATGTGTGTGTGTGTATAGGTACCACATCATATTGTACACCGCTGCTGCACAACTGCCGGCGGCAATCATAAACCATAATTTCTCCGAGCGGCCAATCGTCACGCGATATGTCAGTGGATTGATAAACGGCCGTAATAAAAATCGTATCAAATTACTGGTCGTGGTCAATAATATCCTGCAGTACCTATATATAGGTAGGTATATATCGGCAGTTTTCGTGTATTCGTTTATGATGTGCGCGCGTGTGTGCATTGCAGGAAATTGCTTCTATTTCGCTGCCGTCCTCGCCCCGCTGCAGCATATATGTTTATATATATATATATTATATACTCTATCAAATTGGGTTTCGGCGCGTTCATTGGTATTCGAGCTCGAATTTCCGCGAGCGTATATATTTATATATATATACCACGTGACCACACCGCCCTTTGGCTGTCGGTGACGACGAGGTGTACCCCTCGCTCCCCACGGCCTTTTCATTTATTTTCGTCACTTTTCGCAGAGACGCGACGGCGGCGGCGGCGGCGAGCGGATTAATAGACAAGCGAACACGTTGTGTGCATCACGAGTATGTTTCGCGCGCGTAGATTGCAGCGGCGGAAAGAGAAACAGAGCAACGCAGTGCGATGCTGTATACGATATCGACGAGGGAATAAATGGCGAAATCCGCCGAGTCATCGGGTGGCCGTTAAAAAAGAAACGCCGTTGCAGAGAAGAGTATTAAATAAATAAAATTGGAAAAAAAATAATGAAACAAGAAGGCACATTCGGAAGAGAAATGGTTTTTTGTGACAGACGGGTAAACCGTGTGTGTGTTTTGCAATTTCTGAAAGGTCCTCTCATGCCGCGCGATCGATTATACATATATATATATATATATATATATATATATATATATGTTATACACTGACGACGGCGCCAGACAATAATTTGACGGCGTTTCATCCACTACACATTATATTATGTGTATCGTGTATGTATATACGAGTATGATATGTATTACTGTCGAGGAACAAAAAGAAAGAAATAATCAGAAATATCGGTCGTGTGAGAATCTGCAGCACCCCATCGGTTCTGTGCAGACGACTATTCTTTTAAAAACATACTCGCACTGCTTAAGATATTATACATACGTGAACAAAGTCACGACTGGGTGGGGGTTGGGGAGGATTTATAATAGCTCCCGGAAATATAGTAAATCGGATGGTCACGACAAAATGCCCGCTTCAATGAGGCATAAAATTGGCTGAGAACGAGTATGTTGCAATACTGTATCTCAAATTTGGCAAATCATGTTAGATTTTCTGTCCCATCTATGAAGTGGGGCGTACCAACTTCAATTTTTTTTAAATGAAAATCAAATTGCACGTTGTTACTGCACTAAAAAATATTAAGCCAAAATTAAACAACATTCTAGTCGTCTTACTTGCACCTATATATAGGTGCGCGTATTTTTCATAAAAAAAAAAAAAACCAGAACCGTATGGATCTACGCGATTATATGAGCGACTTGCAGTGTTTTGACGTCGTCGATTCATGAATGATTGCGGTGGCCATATATCATTTAATGTCAGTTATTCTGCAACGTGTTTACTACGTATAATTTAATAATATTAAATGTGTGTGTGCATAGAAAATTGCTTCACGAGCGCATTCAAATTATAAGCGCACGTTAATTATTCACAACTAATACCATTAGGTACGTCTCATTTCCCACGAGTTCTAAACGTTTGATCGAGTCATCAGTCTGCAGCCGAAGATTCGTCTGTTTCGATAAGATTTTAATTACAATAGTACAACACTACACTGAAACTCAAACGCCACCGCCCCTATTCATACAAATACGTATAATAAACGCGCGTATATGTGTATACTGTAATAATATTATAATGATATGGTCGTTTTCACAGTGCGTTTATTTCAACGAAGTCTTAACGGCGGCGGCTAAATACACCAGGTTAATTAAAATTGTAATTATATAAAAAAATATTATGTGTTACGAATTTCTTGTTCGGTGGTTCTCGTAATCACATACACAGTATTATATGGTATATACCTAGGCAACCAGAGAAACACTCCGAGTTATAGTTATATATATAGGTGCATGCAGACGCACACAGAAAAAAATTCTTTAAAACCATTTCGCTCCTTTTCCGACGTGTTTTTGAATAATTGCGCGCAATTGACGGAACGGAAAACAATAATTGTTGTGAAACGCGCGGCGCCCAATAAAACGTTAGAAAAAACAGAGAGAGGGAACACAATTCGCAAGAGACTATATTTACAATAATACGATATCCGGCATATACAGAATGATTCACTGCAGCATATGCTCAACCCTAATTTTTACTTATTTATGTATTTTTAATTATAACAATATTTAAATCACCTGACCTAACCTAGCTAACAAAGTTAAATAACTCAAATACTACACGCTTAAATGTTGATTATGATACATCAACATTACGAGGAAAATAATTCACTGAATAATGTATACTAGAATAGACAGAGCGATTCGCATTTGAAAAACTGCAGAAGTTTACACCACCTCTGCAAGACACTCCACCCTCAAGTAGTAGAAATAAAGAAATTTGAAAATAATATAATATGGTCTTAAAGACGTATTCTTGAAAATCCCGTGGCAATCGTACCCGGTGAATCACCCTGTACACGGTTGCGTATATAAACACACGGACGGCCGGAGGATTCGAGAAATTCGAATGCGTTTGTTTTCGATTATTTCGGCGGCGGCGGGGTCGGTCGAGAAACGGCACTGGTGCGGGTGTGCAGTGCGTGGTGCATTGTTTTGCAAATTAAAACCGCTTTGTTAAAAACCACCGCGGTGTACACCGGATACTACACGCCGAGTGTGACAGTGACGGAGATAGACGTCGCGGCGCGCATATACACATACATATTATATGTATGTTTGTGTTGTATAAATGCGAACCTCGGCAACCGGGTATTTCCGAATCACCGGCTCGAGAACGGAACCGATTTTTCAGATAATCGTCCGGACGGGCCCGATATTAGCGGCTAATCGACCGACTTTTAATTCAGTCGCCCTCCACCGCGACTGTTTCAAACAACGCTGCACATTAATCCTTGTAATCCCGCGGCAGCAACCGACCGATCCGGACCGACGGTGGCTAAATGTATGTATAATAATATATACGCGCGCGAACGCTATTAAAATAATATATACTATTATTTATATACATACATATAAATTGTACGGAGCGAGCATCTCGTGTTTGTCACGGCGAATAATTATTCATTTCCCGATGGTAAATTCGCACATTTTTCAGAACACTGCAGTGTAGCCTGCTCCGCTGCAGACCGCGACATTGGAATGTTATTTCATTGGAGGTTTTTCGTAGACGTATTTCGTCTGTGTATTAGTTGTTCAATATTGATCGTGTTCAAAGTATTTTAAAAATCCACAAGAGTTCTCTGCATCGTGAATACTTAATAACAACGAATAACTTAACGTTTAACTGCACTTTTTTTAAAGAATTTCTGCAAGCTGCAACTATATAACCTAACCTCCGTTTTTATTATTATTTGAAAATGTTGAAATTTGATTAGAAATCTGATTTAAAAAAATATATATATATTTATTTATATTTGAAGAGAAGTTTTCTGCAGGCAATAACTCTGCGACGTAAATGTTATATATAAATACGTTACGAGCCCCTGCGGGATTTTGACCGTAAATAATATTTTCTGATTGAAAACCGTACATCACACGCTTCACAAGATACGAACGTTAGACCGATGAAAAAATCGAGTAAAGGTGTGGCGTATTGGACGACGGTTAATTTTTTTTTTTTTTAATGGGTGGTTGGAGAGTGTGTTATACTTGGAGGAAAACGTTTGTAATTAGTGAAGATACGCCGTTCGGTTTTTGATCGGTCATCGAGACAGTTGATGGCACTCTAGTATACTCACGCACATATTATAAGGAAAAGAAAAAACCTATTTCCTATATATAATAATATGAAACATATAAAATACGGTGAAACAAAAGCGACTGCTGCAGGTGCGGATGTGGAAAATTTAACGATTTTTAATAATTAATCTTTAAAAAAAAAAATTCTTGTCCCTCGTGTCCTCAAAAGTGTTGTTTACGGTTATTTATACTGTTTATAGTTTGTGTCGCTTCCGTCCGGTCAACACACCATTGTTAATTACAATTACCGCACACGGAGAGTTATCAGGCTATATACGCGTGAAAATACGAATGATGCGTGTATAAAATATTATAATGGTTCATAATAATATTAATATATAATATGTATAGCATAAGAGTGTACTGCAGAGTACAAACGAGGACGAGAACAAATACGTGAGCTACGTACAATATATTATACGAAAAAAAAAAACCAAAAACAATTTCACGGACGTACACACCTGCGATTATCACTTACCTATAATATAATGTTTGTATTTAAATCTACTTTATATTTCATAAATTACTATGCGTATATATAGATCCCGTGAACGACCACGGCGGTGGAACGTAATAGTGAGTCAACGACAACCGTATAAGTTATGATATATGCGTAAATACCGCGCGTGTACGTATGCGCATTATTGTGTGTACAGGTTGACGAGAGTTATTTTTTTGGAATTTTTTACTTTATACAACCACACGCGGCGATGAAATACCCGTTGAAATCGTCCGGATCGGTGGAGTGTCGCGTATATACATCATGACATTATAATATATACCTATGACCTTGCGTTTAACACGCGGGTATATGAGTACCTACTGTAGAATAGGTTTAGGTACATATTGAATGTAAGTGTGTGCACACATATATATGTATAAGAAATATGGATGGCTCGATGGTAATGCTCATCATATAATAATATTTAATAATAATACAAAACCCGATATCGTCGAACCCTACAGCGCGGTGACCCCGCGCCGTCACATTTAGAATCGCTAAAAGCTCTAGCAATTAATTCGTGCACACACACACACACATGTATATACACACATACACACATGTATATACACACGTACAAAAGGGTCCCGCGGTGGCGGGGGAAAGAGTATATATCCACCGTTATATACGTAGGGTGAGCCTTTGTTGTGTTCCATTAGTCGTAAAACGCATATGTAATTTCATTCCGTATTTGCTTCCGATTCGCATCCTTTCATAATCATATATCTGTCATCTTCGGTTAATGTTGTTCTTATAAGTATGTGTATGTGTGTGTGTGTGTGTGTGTGTTGTGTGTGTATGTGAATGTGTAGGTGTGCGTGTGCGCGTATGCGCCCACAGAGTTCTGTTGCCCGTTTACCGTCGACAGAGGGTCCGGAATGGAGGGCATTGGAGGCCAAATTGTTTGGCCGGCCGTCGGACGGGGTGCAGACGGAGGAAATAATTGAAGGTCCAAAACCAATATATACCGCCGCCTGTACGCGCGGACTTAATCACTTTATACATGTACCGACCCTATTTAAATTATTCCATTTTGTACATTTATAAATACGCGCGCCCGTGTACAAGCGCAAGAGTGACGTAACGTTTTGTCCAATAATATGTTTTGACATTTAAATCGTGACTTAAACAACTTCTACTGCACACACACACACACACATACATACATATTATAATACAGGTGTGTAGTAATATTTTATGCAACGATTTTACGCTTGAACGGCTGCAATGGTTTATTTTATTCACAATTTATAATATGTAATCGGCTGAGGAGGGTTTACTTCATAACATATTATTTATATATTCAGATACAAAACGTCGACGATTCGACGTTTAGTAGTGATTTTATTGCGATCGTATACGCGCTTCTGATAATAATATTCATCGTTGACGGCCTTAATAAAATCCTCCAGCACTTATATAAGTAACACGAAACCGTTCATTAATCAACGCTTTTGCAGTAAATATAGGTACGTCTATATATAGTATACTCTATACATAATTATGCGATAAACGTTTACGATTGCATTCATATAAAGCGAAATGTCAACGAGTAAAATGAAATTGCGCATAAAAATCAGACGTATAATATTAATAATATGCGATTTCCGGTATGATAGGATAATACTCGCATACCTACTATCTAGGTAGTAATAGGAGCGCACAGATCGAATGAAATCGCTATAGACTGCGAGTGGTTGCGCGCTCGGTCCTCAAATTCGATAAATCCCACTGTGATAATAACCATAAACCATAAATATGTGCATAAAATATGTATGGTACCATAGGTACATAATATTAAATTATGATGCACTGATGCATTGGATCATTAAAAAATAATTACCACAGCCATATGAGTTGTATTCGTATAGAGCGTATTGCGTATATAACTATAGGTATAAAATACATATTTCGCGTTTTAGTCTATACCAATACTACATGTTATTTACCATGTATATATGTATAGGTACATCGTGATTATATTATAAAAGACTGCATTTCCATTTTTATCATGTGCAAAAAATTTAATTAAGTTGTTCGATTCGAAATATTAATTGCATATAAATTGAATTATAGTTGTTGTACGATATAGTGCATTAACAGTATTGATACGTCCTAACCTTGTTACCGTGCAATTATTTAGAACTATAATCAGGACAAAATTTACGTAGGTACGCACTCGACATTTTACGGCACAATCCAAATTATTATTTATTATTCAAATGACACGTGATGGTCTAGCTGCTCAGCTTTTATAGCTTGTTCTCAAATGTTCAGTCAATTCACAGCGATCCTCAAATATTATAAAGTTAAAAGCTGTAATATTAAACGAGTATCCGCTTATTGATAAAATTATACTCTTGCAGGAAAAGTCATTAAGCCCTCAGCTACGGAAAAATTATCCACAAGGAAAATAGATAGACTATGTCTATATATAGGTAATATACCTACTAAAAACTATATGTTATTAATTATGATAATATATGACGCAAACCTATACTAAATATATAATGCATAATATTATGTCTGGACCCAGCTTACCCTCACTCTAAACAGTATAATATTAAATTATGTCACGAATGTTAAAATATGTATTGATCGTTCAAATTAATAAAATATATTATTGAACACAAATATATGTTTTATGAATTTACGGGCCAGGCGGTGAACGGTGGGGTTCGACTGCAGAAAATTAATATCCATTAGTTTTCATTGATTTGCAATAAAACTATTTCGTAATATCTAAACCCGCTATGCAGTTTTTGCAGAACTCCCTTATTTGTTCAAACTAAATTTTTTATACCGACGTCATGTTTTTTCTTTACTTTTTATGCAAAAGCGCGCTGTTTATAGAGCTAATCCTTCTTATTGCATTTTTTTTATTACCGTACTTTTTATTTTTTTACTATATACACATATTATCTTGCCGTACTGCGTTGGAAAAAATAAAAAATATGTATTGTATTACCATACATATATTACTATTATTGAATCGACGTATAGATATAATAACATATAATAGGTACATATTATAATATGCGTTTATATGTGTATACGCTGCTCAAAGGAATTCGTGGCGGTCGCGGTGGCCCCTCTTTAAAGACGCGCCCATTCCATTCCAACTGATGCTTTGCGGCTGTGTCTACACATAACTTAAAAACATATTATGTCATAACAACAATAGAAAAGAGCGAAAAGTTTGTCGGCGGCGGCGGCGGTGGTATAAAACGGTTGTGTTTTAATTAAAACTTAATCCTTCGAATCGTTTTCGTTGTAAAGCCTTTATGCTAACGAAAACAATAATTATTGCACCGTGTAATATTATTCTCTGGGCGATGTGCGTGTAAATCATTGCGCCCGTTCGTTCTCGTCTTTCGCCGTCCGGAAAAACTCTCTTTTGCCGCCTGCGGAGGGTGTTGCAAAGAATTAGCAACGGCGCACATCCATTGTCCCGGCGGTGGAATCGGAGACGGCAGGACAGGAGGTGATGGGTTCGCAAAACCAGAGAGGAGTGTATGTGCCAACGGAAATTACGACATAAATTCACCTTAAAATGACGTTAATGAAATTTCGGTTTTGCCGTGGCTTTTAGTGCTGCAGAGAGGGCTCGACGAGTAGAGAAAAAATGTGGAACCCCGCTGCAGCATCAGCGAGAAATATAAGCATTGAAACAACTCGTCGATTACGTATTACATATTATATTTAATAAGTATACATATATAGATTATATGATTATATGACACTCCTGTCATGGCATGTGTGCGTATATGTAGGTATATTTTATATATATGCTACGTAGTGTTAATACATTTTCAATAAACTCTATCGTCAGATCGATGCAATATCATGTGTACTATATACGGTCTTCAGTGCAGTATATGCATGCCTATATTTGCAGAGTTAGTGAGTATATAAAGATATGACCGCAAGATGGGGTCAGTAGGAAGGAAACCGCGGTTTAGTGAGAAAGCCGGTTTGGATGGTAAAAAAAAAATGTATCGACAAACAAACGAAACAAATGAGCGCATAGATTTCGTTAAACAATTGGTCAGCGAACAATAATAGGCGGTGACTATGATGACAGAACAAATTGAGTAAAAAAAAGTATAATATATATATATATACGTATAGGTATAGTGTCGCGCGAACGAGGCCATCTGTGTGTCTGTGTGCTGCGCGTATATTCAACAACAACGACGACGGCCAGAGGACAATGCGCGACACGTATTTGGGTATACGTGATCGTTTCGTCGGCCATTATAATACATATCATTATTATTGTCGCGGTGATTTTTTTCCTCATTATTATTATTACCTATTAATAAAAATATTCGAAAAAGAGCGAATCAAACGGAAGAGGTGATACAACGAGTATATAATAATAAAAAAACAGACAAAAAACCACAACGTATATATTATAGTATAGAGGTGATAAAGGAGATCGAATCGTTTGTGGCCACACACACACGCACAATTGAACCCAATAATGATTGGACCAACGGGAAAATTCACCGCTGGACAATTTGTTCTCGGCCTGGGTCTATTCAAGTGACGGCGACCACTATTTATTTTATATTTTTCTTTTTACTCGATGTAATGGATAGATGAAAAAAAAAACTAAAAAGATGCGTAAATATAACAACGTAACAATGATATATCTAACATGAACCGGGTGACTGCGGGGTGATGACTTAGAAAGAATAATCGATTATATATTGTATAGGTATTGACCGGTAAAGGTTAAACACAAAGAGCCACACCGTGAAACGACGCGATGCCAGTGACGCGACCAAAACGTAAGTAGGTATATAATATTAATATAACGTTATTATTATGATAAGGTATAGAGAGATCGAAGACGTGATTTCGGGAAGTTGGTTTTTTTTCTCTGCGCACTCGTCGCCCGTTCGTTAATATTATATGTACGTATATAATTATTTACAAATTATTAATATTATTATTACGCGTTTCAATTAGAACTAAAAACGTATACGCAAAGAGTGTCACGTTTAACAATCGCAATGTGTACTTATAGATTTCTCAAGAATCTTTTAGTAATATCCTCAAAGGTTTTGCGACACAATATTTTGGTATCACTAAGCTCGGCAGTGTTATGTTTTAAAGAATATATGTTAATCAACGAACTATAGTTCGATAATACATAAACTAGGTATAACGATGCAGATAATAACCATACCACAGCTGCTGCTGCTGCTGTGGTTATAAAGAATGAGTATAATATTTTATGAATAAAAAAAAAAAAATACGGTGAGAAAAAAACGACGTATAAATGGTGGCGGCGACTAATTAAAATTCCAGACAACAAGTAAATGTCAGCGGTGGTGGTGGTACCTATAGATATACTATAATATATACAATAACAATAACAACAACAACCACTGCTACTTGCACGCAATTAAAAACCCTGTCGATAACGATTTCCTCTCAGTTGTCGTAATCCGATTTATTGTGTGTGCTTTATTATTATTGAATGCGACCTACGCCAATCTGGTTCTGTGTCCGGTGTCGATAAGATAATAAGTACAATATATTCTAATAATTCGCCAGGCGTTTGAAATCGCTCTCCTGACATAATATTATTCTATAAATTGTAATTGTTGCTAAACGATAATGCGTCGCGGGACTCGCAACTATATAAATTATGCATTTATGTAGCTACTATAGTTTGCGGGACTCCGCGGCAGTGGGTTCTAGACACAATATTATATTCGCAATATACTCGCTATACGAACTCTGAATATAAAATCACACACGTCTATTTTTTTTTTAAAGTTATTTATGTTCACCAAAAAATATCCCATCATACCTGCTGTCGATTTTTTCGTGTTAAGATGTATACCTTAATAACTGAAGTGCTACATTTTATCATCACTTATGTATATTAAAATATTTATTTGATTGTAAGAAACAAAAATAATTAATAATATAAACCTAGCCAAAATTCGGGCTGATGCTTATATATTTTGTAGAAATACATCGTTCAGAGGTGTACCGGTCGACGCACAGACATGTAAATTATGTAAACACACTAAACACATTACGAGTCGCGTTTTGAATTTTCAAACCTGGCCACCTTATAATATTATAATGCTTTATACAACAGCACCATCATTGATCATATCGTAGACATTTAAATCCGGCAATGTGGCAGTCCCTTTTTTTTTCTTTAAAACGGCCGGCGGTATGCGTGTCACACCGAAATGTATACACCACCACCAATTTGCCAAGCGTGAAAAACGAAAAGAATATGCCCAAACACTCACTCACACTCACTGTAAATCACGTCTCAAGAATTCTCGTTAATATATATATATATATAATATCATTATACATATATTATTATCAACTCGTCCGTGATGCGTGCGTGGTGTGATGTGTGCATATTGTGCTGCGCGCCACCGCCGCCGGCCATCTGTCCTCGCGCCCCGAAAACGCGAGCTCTCCAAGAGTGTGTTGTTTTTTCGATCCGTCGCGGCGATATCGTTTTCATCGGACGAGACGAACAGCAGAGGATTACGAGTCGTTATTACTTATTACATACATATGTTTGGCCGAGCACGACCAAAGACGACGACGACAAAACGCGTTTACCCCTCGCACCCGGATTAATATACATCGCAGGTCACCCCCTCCCCCCACCACACACACACACACCATCCAGTCATCGTCATCGGTCGGGCGTATATAGTATCCATTATATTGCGCCTATTATATTATTGCCGTCATTATAATACGTGTGTATAATATCGTGTCACTCGCGGATTGTCGAGTTCGAGTACCTATATATACGATTGTCAAGAGGATGGATCTGGTCGTTTACAGAAAAGACGCGTCAGCCGCCGCTCCGCATTATGGATTTATACGCGGCAAGCAGGGTAATAGATGTTGCCGCGGCTACATCGCAGACGAAATGGAATAACACTCACACCTATGCCATTAGTAGGTATACTGGCGGTAGTGCAGTTGGGTAGTAAAAAGTATATGTATATATAGAGTATATAGTGTGGTGGTACATAATAATAATAATAATAATACAATAACAGTGTGTCTGCTGTGCGTGCTCGAAAAGGCGTAAGAGGACATATTATATTATTTTCGGTTTACGAGAAGACATCTGGTTTTTTTTTTTGTGCGTTATTATTTCGTGCCCCTTCCCCCCCTACGGGGTATACCTATTTAGCTTCAGTGTGTGTGTGCGCGGGGGTGTGTGTATACGAGTGCGTGTTATACACATTCCGAATTTCATGGTGTCCCGAACCTATTTGCGAGCCGCCGCCGACGATGTTCGTAAGTGTCGCTTCGGGGTCGGCTTTTTTTCGCTTTTATTTATTTATTTTTTTCGCGTTGACACCGATACTGTACCACACACTCACACGACAACGGGAACAACGACAGCCGGCTGTGGGTGCAACGAGTGTGTGTGTGTGTCACTGAGGAGGGGAGGGGGGTGGATTCGCGCCTAATGTGTGAACACAAAATCTCCGATGGTCCGCGCCATTCGGACCGTGAAACGTAAGAGGATCACACGCGCGCGGTGACCGCCAGAACTCGTGTTTGTGTCTCGCCGATCATATCATCGTCCGTCGATATTCTCGTTGTCATTGCGTCGCCCCATCGCGATCGTCGTGTTTTTTTCCCTCTGCACGTTTGTTATTACGTATTATTGTTATTTTTTTCGTCGTTTCCAATCGTTTACCGTCTGTTGAACTTTCGACCGGTCCCTTTTTGCCACGACAACATAATACACACGCTGGAATATAGTCACAGCCGCCGCCGCGGGGGTCAGTGTTATAAGGTGCGAAATTATGTGGGGGGAAAAAAATTCGCATTTTTCCATCCGCGTGCACGAAACGGCCGATGGTCATTTCGCGCTTGTTTGTACCTACCTATGTATATATAATATGAATTCAATATAATATATACGACCTGCACCTAGATATAGTATAGATGCTGTTATTATATAGTAAATATTTTATATTTATGATTTTTTTTTTAACGACGCAAAAACTGCTCTACAGTTCCGGTCAAATTGTCACAGTACTTTCGAGAAACGCCCTTGTGTATAACGATCGCCTTCGTTGTTTATTCCACATTATTTAACTTTGCAGATAACGATAAAAACAAACTATGGAAATGCGACTGCCACATCCGGTGTAATATGTATGCTTATTGAAATTGCCAAAAGAAAAAAAATACGGCGGTCGCTTGACAAAACGTCTTTTCAATGATAAATCCGATTAAGCGTTTTGAATAAATCTCACGGGCAAAAAAAAAAAATCGAAATCGACCTGACAAAAATAAATTACAGATTTGATCCGACGGGCGAAAAAAATCAAATTCTTCAAATAAAAAAAAGTAAATGCCGAAAGAACGGACGCGTAATTAATTAAACAAGGGAGTGGGGAAAAAAAGAAGGATATTTTTCTTTGCGTTTATAACCTTATTAAATAATGAAGGGGCTTTATCTGCTGGGGGAATGGAAAGGAGAAGAGTTAATTTAAACCCGACACGAGAAACAAATGCGGACGTTTAATAACGAAAAAATGTGTAAATGTTTCCATCTCTTGTTCGGATTCAGATTTTGCTGCTCTTTCCACCCCCGCGGGATAGGATATATTTTATTTTATTATTTTTCTTTTCTTTTTTAATTATAAGCCCCAATAACGATTTTTCTCCTCCAGACGTTGTATAGCTCCCATAACCGGAAGGCTCCTCCACTCCGCCGACGCCGTCTATATAATATTATGTACTTCGTACTTGGTATAATATACTGCAGCACGTGAAAACTTCTTACCCGACTCGTGTGTGTGTGTGTGTGTGTGTGTTTGCATGCAAATAACATTATATAATAATAATATGATCCAAATCGTTGCCTACCTGTCAGTCGGCTTGTGCGACATCATGCACCTGCAAACAAGAAACCAAACATATAGTTTAACTAAAGTGTATAAATAATTGGTTAAAAAAAAATAGATAAAAAAAAAAACAAAGTACAGGCAAACCCGAAATTCGATATAGTTTAACAGTGTTGCAGGTTGTTTAAAATATTGTTTTGGTAAAAAAAATTGGTTCTCTATTTACGTTCAGTTTTTCTTCCGACACACTTAGTTAAACTATATTGAATTTCTTGCGTGCACGTGTATTGTTATTATTATTATTATTATTGTACTATAGTGGCGATGACGACGATATGCTTTACATGGTGCAAGGGATGATATTATGGAATACCAGCGAACTAGAATGTATCGACGACGTCTGCACATAATACATAATATATACACATATATATGCATAATAATACTATTACATAATATATATATATCACGCATTTATTATTATAACGGTCCCTGTTGGAAGTCACCGCGGGTCGTTAATCAAGTCCCCGAAATGACTAGGCGGATTTAGATCGTGCGACACTGGGACGTCAATAAAACGCAATAAACACCATTATTCTGGTTTAAAAAAAAAAAAGTAAGGAGAGAAGTCGTATATGAACAATAATAACATATATAATTCAATGGTGGGTAAAAATAAAAACGTAAAAAATAAAAAGTCACGGTTTACCGAATACTGTCAAGGTATATCATTGTGGAGTGGCAAAGGTCATGGGCGTCGAACGCCTATTAAAACGGAATGATGTTATGTATAGGGGAGAGCGAATATTGGTCTCAAAGGTCAACGGCAGATGTGTGCGTATAGCAGTGCCGGCGACAATGAAACAAACTGGTGTAAAAAACCAAAAGTAAAAAAAAAAAGATTTTTTTTCAAATGTGTACATTTGGTTTTTTTGCATTCTCAGATTTTTCGAGATCGATCGACTCGTGATCGATTGATGACGTTTTGTCCTATAATATAACAATTGTCGTTTTACACGTCATCTATAACTGTTATAATATAATATGTGTGTGTGTGTTTTTTTTAATGTATTATAACAATAATATAATCGACAAGGAAACCAATAGCGATGAGTGTGTGCGTGCAAATCATTATTGTTTGACAGCTTTTCCGGTCCCGTTGAAAAAATAAACGGTCTGTCCGAGAGAAACGATGACGGCGTAAACTTAAAAATTATATCAATTATTACTACCTATTAATTATAATAAAATTGGCCGACTATATACGCACTCGTATATTATAATGATTTCGAGATCTATATTAAATGCAATAATAATAACGTGACGAAGGCGTGCGTAGACGTAAAACCCGGTCAGTTGACGAGACGTGGTAAAATATCGTTTAGTTCCGGCCGGAAAAAGTGAAGTGTAAAAAAAAAACCAAAACCGTACGCGCAAGTTCCTACGCATTACGAAATTTGCGTTTTATATGTTATACGTATATTTATAATATGTTACAACTGCGGAATCGACGCAATATAAATCCATAAATATAATATTACATTATTATTTATAATAGGTACTCGGTAGGTTTGCTACTAAACATTATCAAATGGTAATAACATATTAATATATAATATATTATATTATAATGATTAGGTTAAACTGTATAAAATGATTATTAAAACGTATCGCTACACCTGTCAACCCGAGTTATGTATGGCTCGAGCATCTCGTATATATATATATATATATATTACGCATATATGTTTTTAGCCGTGCTCATATCGCATATACATAAGTATGATGTTATTTATGTAATATAGTTTTCGGTGTATTATTATACGTAAACGCGAATGGATCTATTTTTTTCCGCGCCCGGCCCGACGTTGATTTTCCGGACCGAAACGATTCGTCGTCGATATATAGACACACAAAAAACGATTCTGCTTTTACCGAAGCCTCACGCCCGCGTCAATATAAATATTAATAATATTTACATACCCAATACATGGTATTGGGTATTTGAAATATTAAAAAATTATTATATATTCCAACCGCACATGTACCTATATATTATACTCTATACCCGCGAGTATAAGAACATAATATATTTTTACAACCGTTAAGTATAATATCATAATTTCGTATGGTACTACATGAATACACACTACACACAGGCACATATCGATACAACGATCGTGTGTATTGTGTGTATCACATTATTATTATTATTATTATTATTATTATTATTTGTACATCAGCAGCATAATACAATAATACTATAATGTACATGTTGTTATAATGTGTCGGACATGCGCGCCGCACGTATCGCATTTTCCACGGTGAATGTTTTTAATAACGTGATTTTTTTTTAACTTCATTTTTTAATAATCAAACAGCAGCCACTCCGTTTTTCTTTGGGAAAATCAAGTTCATCGTACGTCTCGTGTATAGGTATTCGTTAAATGCACACGCATACGCATACTGATAACGACCGAACCCAGGTGCAGGAATGCTGGTGGTGTATACCTTTATAATCTTGATGAGTCTCTCTCTATCTCTCCAAAAAGTTCAACAGCGTAGACATTTTTGCAAAATTATAGAACTTTTAGAGAGCAACAACGCGTCTCATGTGACTTGAATGTTTGTTCGCCGAGATGAAGTCTGCATGATCGGTCGCACGAGTGACATTTCCAATAACCGGCGCCTACGCACAACACGCCTTTAATATTAATATAACGATAACTGCGGACGACAGAGTGCACAACAGTATTATGCATATTACAATATATTTCATTATTATATTGTATTGGGTAATAATAATTACCTATACGTATATTATAGACAGAGCCAACGCGGTGTACGACGGAAATATCCAATCACGTTTGTCGGTCGGACAATAATCGCTATGCCGACGGAAATCGATTGTATAGTAATAACAACAATATCGTGTACCCATTCACATAACATTGTATACATCATAACTTTACGTCTTTACCCTATATCTATTATAATGGGCGGCATAAGCGCTCGCTAGTCCGTCAGTGGGCTGCAGCGACGGCGATACACCCGCTGCAAGACGACACCGCGCATCGAACTAAAAATCCGATTTTTTTCCTGTCCGAACATATACCTATGTAGATTTTTGTATTCGTTTCGACCCATCACGTTACACGAACGGTTTCCATGTGTGTGTGTGTGCATACACGTCATATTAATATATTATTATGTCCGTACGTTTGATAATTACAATGTGTCATCGCGCGGTCGAGTTAATTTCGACCGAGTGGTTAATGACCGCCGACGCCGCCCCGAAATGGAAAAGTACAATATTTGTTGTGGTTTGCCGCGGTCGCTTGTTCTCCTGCTCGAACCGCGCGGCGCCGCAGCGGGTCTTATACGATTTATCTTTTCAAAATCATTTATCATCACTCGGTCGGGGACGGCCCCTGCAGTGGGTCTCAACCGTGCTTCGTCGTCGTCGGTCACACGACTCGCACGCCGCGTAAAAAAGTCGTACTCGGAAACATCGTCGTGTTACTACATTGACCGTATATTGTATAGTCGCTGTGTATTATAGACACTCCCGCGACATATAGACGGGTGACATCGATAATCTTCCGTTTGGCCCCCTATCGCTGACACAATAATAACGGATACCCATCTCCGAACGGACCACCGTTAGTGCCTATACGCAATTTTTAACATAATATCGTGAAAAGGAAACGCCCGGGCCATGCTATGTGTGCGCAATATGACAATAATTGTATATATTACAATAGATGTGATAAAATATACAAACGCGTTTTTTTTTTTTTTGCAAACATATTACATAATATGATAGGTAAGGTACGCCCTACGACATGCGGCGCTTATACTGCAGTGTAAAATAATAGGATCGCAGATATAATATTTTATTGTTTCGAAGAGACGGGACAAAAATCATCTGCCGTGTTCGAATCGTTCGCACATCATCCGCAATGGATCTTGCTGCAGTCGTGTAGCGGGTGTCGTACACGTTGTCTACCCGTTTTTCCGTGATTGTTATAACACTGTGGGAAAACATGGAAACGCACTGCGCAGGCCCGCCCTATCACGCCATAGTATACCGCACAATCACATTTCCCAAAACATGATTTAATAGCGTGTCCAGGACGTTTAAAAGTTTTTACGCGTATACATCATGATGTTGTGTAATAGATTCTTATACTTATGCGATCGATCTGAGTCACCCTGGCCGCGATGATGATGATGATGATGATGATGATGATAATAATAATAATAATCATTTTAGTAATTTCAGCGATGACGGGGGCCCCGCGCTTAAGGTTTAATACCTATCGTATCTATCTATAATTATATATATATATATATATGTGTGTGTGCATGTGTGTTTGTGTATTGTGTGTAATATATGTATATAAATAATACACGTATCGTACAAGACTAATATTGTTTTTGTTTAATGATTCAGGTGTCTGGATGAAAAGGACATTTTGAGGCCTCCTGAAGCGAAACAAATCATCGACCTGTGTATAATACGTCGGTGTGTGTGTGTATGTGTGTACAACACACACGCGCGCATTGCGTATACATCGTTAACGTTTAATTATTGCACTGGCGCCTTTATGTTTTTCCAAATCCATCCGTCCCACACAAGGCGGCGGCCCTCGACGTATTTGTTTTGCACCGGTTCGTGTGTTATATCATTATATTATTATAGACCGTCGTCGCCATAGCGTTATAGAGGTATGGGCAGGTATAATGCCGGCCTGTTTGCCGGGGGATGTCAATCCGCGCCACCGCGCCGTGTGCTCCGGAGAGTTCAATATCACAAGTCCATCAATCAAACTTCGAAACAATTATAACGCTCGTAGAACAATTGATTACGTTATGATTTATGATTACTCCTGCGGCTAATGAACATTCCGATTGTGTTTCTATATTCTATACGATGATACCTTATTTACACACGACACATACAGATATTAATATATTATATACAGCAAAACAAAAATATATTCCCGAATAATGTTTTCCGGAACAGATGAAAAGCCCGGACGATCGTGTTTAGAATGTTTTGTATTTTTGCGCTGTCGTTATGATACTATGCATATAAGTTTCTATTTGTATTTTTGATCAGAAGCTTTGCGGGCGATATGCAATTTTCGAAAATGAGACGACGACGACGACGACGTAAACGTATACAAATTTCTCTCATGGGGAAAATGTCGCTTTTTAAACTGGCGAATTAAACCGCACATAATCGTGTACACACGACAAATGACTCGGTCGTCAAAGCCGCGAGGCATTCAACCTCAGTGGCCTCCAATCATGACTAAGATATTTATAATAGTAATATTAATAATAATAATAATAATAAGAGAGATGGTTAGAAAAAAAAACGTATAGTATGAACCTATTGTTTGTTTTTCAAACATTAGACAATGGATACACCGTTCTTCGAGAATATAACAATTTTCGTAGGTATAGGTGTATATATACACAAGTACACATGAAAAATACATATATCTATAAGAATTTTAATAGAAATTATTCTGGGCGCTCCCGATTTCCATTGTACAGCGGCGACGCGGCCGTATACATTTAGGTATTTGTATTTTACTCTTTTTATATTATTATTATTATTTTTTTTTTTTGTGAGTTAATCCGATTCTTTTGTCCTTGGTCACACAAAAAGTCAATAATATGATTGGGTTCTACTACAAATACATCTATATACTCACTATCACCGACTCTATAGAATTACGTACATTTTGGTTGTGTGTGTGTTTGTTTACAAAGCGACGTCCGATACGCATGTACCACGAATTTGTGCCGTTTCCAATACGTGAAGCAATATATATGAACCAATGACAGCAGGTGCTTGTGAATAGAGCGAGAGAAGAATTATGTTTCTCTCTGGCACACGCACCACAGATGTGTCCACACGTTTTGATTGTTATTTGTTGTTGTTCATCGGAAATCGACGCTGCCGCCGCGGTGTAAATATAATATATACGGTTGTCAGCTATACGCGGTATTATAATATTATAATGCATTATGTAGGTACGCGCCTAAGTACGCGTCCCATGAAAAACCAATGTCGTCGATAAAATAGAGTAACCAAGTTCCATCAGAACTGTAACCGATTCTCGTGAGCGGAGTGAAGGGGTTGGTTTATACCGTCCGAGTTGGCCGATTTCTGGGATCTCGGTGGTCCATGCAAATCGATTTGAATTGTTTGACGCGATACATGAACAATAATAACGTCAGGTCACAACTCCCAGATCGTCATTCGATAATAGCCGTTGGAAAATCAACTGATTTTTTTAAGTTCAACCAAAGACGTATATCAGCAGCTGCGGGCGTTTTGAATCTTGAACACGTCGTATACCGCGTGGTATTCAAAACGGTAACCACGTGCTTCACTAGTCAAGTGTCATCACATGCATATACGAGAAAAAACTCGGCAGCTCGACATCTTAAAAAATTCACAGCGGCCGTCTATATCACAGATATTACCCCGGGCCGGTGATAAAATATCTTGTTCCGTCTCCCCGACGAAACGACGCCGCAGCCACCGCCGAGATGGTTTGTCGAATGTCCTCGTCACCGTAATTATTACTCTGCACGCGAATCGGTGTGACGAAACCATTTTCGTCGATGCGGCGGCGGCGCTGAACGTCAACCGACGAACGCGCGTGCTCGACACAAATCATTACGTTTGGTTTTACTTTATTTACAAAATGTTACGTCATATATATATATATAAACTGTTGAAATTGTTTTAACGGAACAGCATACAAACATATAATAATATAATTTACGATCGTTTTTTTTTATGTTTTTGAATGGCACTGTACTGCAGCACAGTTTAGATATTTGTTTGCGAAACGGGTCACGACGAGCAGGCGAAGCGGACGCCATACATTATAGTCTATTACAATATTATTATATATCGCACGATAATAATAATTAAGAATACAAAATAACAAAACGCTAAATTATACGCACGCACACACAAACGATGATTTGCGACGGTCCCGTTATATATTATGATGTACCTACTTCAATGAACAATAATATATA
This sequence comes from Diuraphis noxia, assembly GCF_037042655.1. NCBI lineage: Eukaryota > Metazoa > Arthropoda > Insecta > Hemiptera > Aphididae > Diuraphis > Diuraphis noxia. Next base: position 76,768,686 of record NW_028301713.1, read on the forward strand.
TTAATATTATTGTTATTATTTTTTATATTATTGTACATGTACCTAGTCGTACACTGTTATACATAGGTATAGTGTAATGCGCGCACGCTAAGTTTCTATTATTATTCCGTACCTCCACCCCCCTGCTCTTACGCACTCGCGGCCGGCACTCGGACGTTAATTTAATGACACGTTGCGAAGATTGAATAGAAAAAGAATTTTAAAAATCGCGCGGCTGGTTTTGTACCGGTTAAAAAGTAATAATAATATACATGTACACCCATCGCATATTATTCATACACACACACACACACACACACACACACACACACACACACACACACACACACACACACACACACACACACACACACACACACACACACACACACACACACACACACACACACACACACACACACACACACACACACACACACACACACACACACACACACACACACACACACACACACACACACACACACACACACACACACACACACACACACACACACACACACACACACACACACACACACACACACACACACACACACACACACACACACACACACACACACACACACACACACACACACACACACACACACACACACACACACACACACACACACACATATATATATATATATATATATATGATATATTGTACGATATTATCGTGCTCACAGCGCAATAATCATTCGTATGTATATATGTATACCTATAATAGATGTATCGCATTATATACAAATGCACGATACGCATGTATACAATATTATATTAATTGTATTGTCTGAAGTGTGTGTGTGTGTGTGTGTGGTTTTCTATTCAGTAGGTATACCATTTATACAATAGATATTTTACCGTGTTACGTGTATGGGAACAGGTGGAAGAACGCCGCCGTCGGGCGTGTACGCGTGTTTTGGCCCGAGACAAAAAGTATAATAAAAGTTGGCGTTGAGAAATCGAACTGATAACAATTAAAGCTTGTTATAGAGGGTGAAGCAAATCGAGGTAGACGATTAGGCTAAACGTTAGTGCAGGAGGAAAATAAAACGAATCGTAGTCACTCTTCGCTTGTCTCATATTTCCCGGAGGCGTTTTGCACGACGATGAGTATACATAAAATTGGTGAAAATGATGAAAATATTGTGATACGAAACCACATTTCGTATTGTTTTCGGTTGTGTCAATCAAGAGAGTGGATACTTAATTGAAATAAAGCTTTTTAAGTTTGTATATTTTTCTATGTCCGGCCGGTTATTAGGGATACAACAAATAATATGATGCGATTATGTAATATAATAATAATAATGATGATGTGCAGCGTATAATTCAAACGCGATGCGCATTTCCGACGGCGCCGGCGTTTCGTAAGTACGTACTACGTACACACATGATGCATAAATCATTATTATGTTCGGATCATACCTAAATAATAATGTACGCAAATTTTATACTCGTGCAACGTTTATATAGGACATTGTCCGAACCGGTGAGTCGGACAGTGAACGAGGAAAAGGTAAAACAAAATATGGTGGCTAAAAAAACCGAATAAATTATAATATACCTACATTTATTATATATATATACAACAGCGGTAACAACACAAGCGTGACGCTTTTGCGTGTGTTTATGTAAAAAATATAAGCTATATATTAATTTATGTTTATTTGGCCAAGAAAAAATAATAATGATACAAGTCCCGTATGATATGTATAGGTACGTGCGTGTGTTATTGTATAAATATTTAGTTAAATTAAACGCGAGCGCAGCGATTCGCGATGACCGCGGCGTCGTTTCCGACCCGTTTGTACGAAATCTCTGTTTTTTTTTGATATTTAATTACACCCATGTGCATAGCATTAAAAAAATTTTTATATTATTTTCTATAATTTTAATGTTATAATTATATTAACCGTATTTACTCAACGCATAATAATCCGTCAATAGTAGGTGATTTTAAATAGATAAAACGATAATAATACGTTTAGTATTCTAATATTATAACACAGTTATTCAGGTCCAACTCGACTCGTTATCGACTAAATTTTACACGTATAATATATAAGATGCGAAATTACTTGTACGATTCGTATAATTCTCGGAGGACGAAAGTTGCTAAAGTGTCAACTGTATCTCCGTGGGTTGATCGTACGCACGCTAAATATGAAATAAATAAAAACTATAGACAATATATAGAATATAATAATAATATTACAACACGAGTATATAATACCAAGTGTTTAGGTAATCATTCGAGATGTCTATTATAATATGTATTTTACGAGGCCGGTGCGGATGTGAAATATTATTATAACGAGTTCTACTTCTACGCGTATATATATACCTACATAATATAATCCATTAACTTCATTCACCTCTCAGGATGCCGCCCGAAAACATTCGCTTTCCGCAATAAAACATGATCTCAATAATAACCCTAAGTATTATTATACCTACACCTAAAACGGTCGAACGTTTGACAATTCTTATTTTTTTTTACCATTACGATATCCGAAGCGTGGATTGCGATACCGACCTTGGTGGTCACAAACACTTATTAAATGAACACGTTCGTTTTTATTACAATAAGTTTATATAAATAAATAGGAACACATAAATATAATATTATTATGCAAATAATTATTGATATTAACGTGTTATGACATCAGTCATCGTGACATTTGGATCCGCGCAGTGCCAATATAATATTTATATTGACCGCGAAACGTGTAAATCGTTTAAGTATATTATAAATATGCTTAAAACGATTATTTTCCACTCTGCAAACTGTTGCGATATCGCGAGAGTTGCAATAGTAGGTTCCTATGTTATATTATAATAATATATGCGATGCATTATAATAATAATAATAATAATTTTCTATCGTATCCGACTCCCCTCCCCGTACACGACAATAATAATATATTATTGTATTATTATAATATTTACGATATATTTCTATACTGAAACGCACGGCGACCTGATAGGCGGAGGGGGAAAACGTCCGAGAACAACATAATAGATATACGTATATAATATAATATTATGGTAAACTTCGGTATGGAAATCAATCGATCAATCTCGCTGCAGTTAAATGAAATATTATATAGATCGCGAGACGGACATTTTCGTGCGAAAAACTCGAACGCGGTCTATATAATAATGATGATAATAATAATAATAATAATTTGACGTGTATCAGTGACAAGCTGTGATTTTCGTATAGATGCGGTAGAACGCATTAAAATAATGCTACATATATAACAGGCGATTAATGTATGTATATAACTGTATAGGTATTTGTTACGTAATAGTAGGTAACCAAATAATAAAAACGTTTGAATGATATTTTATCATATTTAATATTATAATATAGAATGGACAAGCGGTACTTGTCGCACCGCGTAAAATCGACCGAAATATTTTTTTTATTTTCAAATCTCATATTTTGGTCTCTGTGGCACAATGAGCACGGGCACAAACTTTCGTAAAAACACCACACGCGTATTGAGTTCATATTTAATACTATTATGAATTAAGGTCTCTATATTACAATATGTATACACAATATATAATACATATTATTATAATAGAGACGCGCGCGTTTCGTTCGTTCGTGGTCGACGTTCCAACAATAATATATATTTATCAAAAGATGACCCATGCGTCGTGGACACAATATAATATATCGCATGATTTGCTTATACGTATATTATGTGTATATAAGGCAAACAACACAATACGAAATAAGACAATTTAAGAACCAATTTTTATATAAACAGATATGTGATACACGCGCGCGTGTGCGTGTGTGTGTTATTGACATAGACGAAGACCGGGACGCTGCCATCATCCCGCGGCGTTAATTTGGAAAACGTCAGCTAAGTAATTGTTGTCTGCAGTGGTTAGCGGGTGGGTAGGTCGTGTGTTGTCCGTACCTACATAGAGAATAATATTGTATGTTATAATATAATAAATGTGTGTGTAGTGATTGTGGTAGCGGGCGTAATACGCGATTGCATTTCGATGACGACGACCACGAAGACGATCGGCCTGCTCGGTTTAAGTGCGTCCTATATTGACGAACACGCATGACGAATGATAACAAATAGACACGGACTCGCGGCTGTAACAATATTTATTTTTTTAAATTACCCGAGAGCCCATCGTAGTCGTCGAGACACAGCGTATCCGAAAAGTAATTTCGAACGACTAGCCTATGTTGGTTTTTTTCGGTTCCTTTTTTAATTTTTTTTTTTTACCATTCTTCTTCCACGTCGCATCTCTTCACATCCGATTCTCGACGTCTTTCGTTCTCTCTCTCTCATTCTTGAGCGCGCGCGCCCGTCTATACGACGTGTTATTTGGTTTGGTTCGGTTTGTTTTGTTTTTTTTCTCTCTGTTTCCAAACACGCTCATTGACGTATTGATAAATCATTATTATTCTCGTTGTTTGTAGACCCGTCGTCGTGTAACATAATAACTAATAAGTAATAACACATAGGTATACACACACACACATATATATACACAAATGCAACAAGGACACACACCAAACCAAACCGATATATACCATTACCAGTATAGGTATTATTATTATTGTTTAGTGTATACACAGTAACGCGGCCGGGATCCTCTCCAGATTCCCCATAACTAATTGGTCCGAAGCACTAATGTGTTTCGGCGGGGGCACCGTCTAGTCCTCCGCGTCAGTATACTAGTTACATTATATACATTATTTATTTGTTTATTATTATTACTATTTTTTTTTTTTTTTAATAATATATATATGTGTGTATTATATTTTATTAATAACACAACGATTGTTCGGGAGCAGCGTTTCGAATCCGCTGAGAAATGTGATGTGTATTTTGTGTTCGACCTCAAAGGTGTGTTTGTGTGTGTGTGTGTTTAACAATATTATACAATACAATAACGATACAACGAATTACATATTATCATGTGTATGTACAACACACCCGGGCAGGTATGGCAGGAGTCGAACGCGTGTCTTCGGACTCACTCGCATCTCTTAAATGTGCCCTGCACGAGAGAGGAAACGGCCGGCGCACACACGAAGGACCGAATATGTATTTTTAAGCACATAATCATAGGTTGTCGGCCGCGAGATCGTTCTTCTTTACAGACTGCAGCCTAAATCCGACTGAATGACACGCTTGTTGGCACGATGCGATGGTGCGCTTATGTGTTGTATGCAGTAGACGCGACCGTGTACCCCCCGCGGGAGGCCATCATGTTTTTGTGGGGATATTTTCTGTAATAATTTCATTAGCCTAAGATTACTTTTTTAACATAATTTTTTTCTTGTACGTTTCACAGGCGTCACGCGATGTCCGTTCAGTGATTCTCCACACGAGGTACATAGTGTTTAAAAAATGTATATATACACGTTATAACGCATTTATATAATGCCATTGGCACATGCACATCCTATATACAACTTTATGAACACTATATATATATAATACGCACATGCGCATATATGAATATAATATCATTCGAACGTGTTTACGAAACCCTGGCGAAATGTGATTTTTAAATACGGTGAAAAATGCCAGGTCGAGACGATGACTGCGCGGAGAAGATCTTCTTCTGCAGGACGCAAAGATCGATTAACCGGTTTCTTTTGGTTTTTTTTTTTTCGCTGCAGTCATTATTTCCGAACGACTGCGATTTATGCAGAATTGTAAGCAAGTGGAATATAATAGGTGCTAGTGTTTTTTTTTTCTTCACTTTCGACAAACAAACGCACGCGACCGTAGAAAAAAACCAGATCGATATTTGGTAAAACTCAAGACTAAAAACAGTACTGCTCCCATATGAACGGCAACAAAAGTAGCATTATTATAATATTATTATACAAAAATATTATTGCGAACACTTGCGCGCACGCACCACGCACACGCACACACACAATCGGGCACGCAGAACCTATGAATAATATAATACGGTATTCGAATAATTTCACGTTTATGTGTACAGTTGAACTATATAATCATTATATTAAAATCGGGTTTCGGATTTTTTTTCCTAGTCTACGTGAACAGAATGAATCGGTCTGTGCTCAGATCGAATCGTTTCGGTCCCGATACGACGAACGCCTATACCTAATATTCTCATTAGTATGATATGTTTTCAGATTTATTAAAAACGATAATATATAGTAATAACGTATATTTAAAATATTCGGTTGTTGTAGCAGCATGCATATCTACGTTTAATTGTGTTTCTCTTGGCCGACGTCCATAATTAATTATTTAAAATCACTCATTGTTGTTGGGTACTCATATATATTATTATTATTTTTTTTTTTTTTTATTATGTTTATGTGCCATATAACGCATCATCGTTTGTATACGTACGGACTTCGTGGGCCGAAATTAACGCCCGCACAACAAATTCTTGGCCTCAAAAACGACATTCGAATGCGTATAAAATTAACATCGAATGGATTAATTATGATACGTTTAATAATAATTGTAAATGTATCTATATACCTATTATACTTTTAGTCAAGACTATAACAATATTATATGGCCGTCGCGATCCACAGGACAACGATGTATTATAATAATAAGACCGGTCAGAGTTTTTGCGTATTACGGCGTTACTATAATATTTACTGCAATTCAGGTATTATAATAATTTTACAAACAGTTTTTTTGTTTTTTTTTTTATTATTAGAAATTAGGCTTCGACATCGCCGGTCATTAGCCTGAAACAGTTTTAATTGCTCGCAATAAAATTATAAGCACTTCACAAATCACAATCAGAAATTCTAGTTGTGAAAAACTGTGGAGATTTCATTATTAATAATCGCATAGCATCCCTACCATAATTTCGTGGAACACGAATAATAAATAACTATTTCTGATCACAGTTCGGCGTGTACCGCCTGCACCTTTATATAACATAATCATGTATATTTGCATATTTTATATATCATTATATACATATGCACACTATAGGCTGTGTGTGGAAACCGAGGTAGATATTACTAACCAAATTTAATTACCTACCTACGTACATAATAGTATACCTATACTGTGTTTTCGACGATTTCAGATGTGTGTGCATTTTGATTGTTTACCAAGAAATACTTCCGATCGACCATTCGCGTGATAGGATGCTGCGGTGAAATGTCGAGAGTATAAAATAATCTGGAAAACTGCGCAATACCGTCTTAAAATCATAGTTAGCTAGAGTTCATAAAATTTAGATGTTTTTTATTGAATTTTCGATATGTTTATGATATTATAGGTGTTAACGTTTATTATTATTGAAATGGAATGAGTGGTTTGGATTTGGTCATTTGGTTGAGTTTGTAATGCGTTTTGGAAAATAGGTAAGAACATATGTGTTTGAGTGAACATTTAATTTATATAGTATCATATTGTGTTTTTCTGCAAAATTGTATACAACAATGTTTGTATATCTTTCTAAACTGAATAGAACTGCTGCAAGTATACTGCACTTCGTAAATATCACCTGCAGATATTATGACCAATGGTTAAAAATAATTTATCGCAAATAAATAAAAATTATAATACATTGTTGGTACACAAAAAGTGTATGGAAATATTATTCTGTAATAATGAAATTTCAATTTTGTCATTAGGTTTACACATATCCAGCACATACTTAATATATTAAGATATGGTCTCAAACCTATTTACGAAACCCGCCACTTCAATTAGCCCGAACGCATTACGTTCATAATAATATATTTATATAACGCAATATTATAAAGTACTTGTATAATATCTGCATAGGTATTATCAATATATTGTATTTGGAACAATGACGAAAGACAATGATCTATAAGAATAATATGATATAATAAAACGGTTGTGATATAGAAATATAGAAATATTGAAAATCGTGCGGGACGACCGTTTTTTTTTCTCCGGACAATTCGCTTTCTATACACGTGTAAAAATATTTTATTGCCTGGAAATGCGAGCCCCGATCGTAAAATTTCGGGTGGACGGCAATGAAACTATATTTTCAATCTACGACATAATATATACACGGGGAATATTGCCATCAAGATTGACGACACTATAAAATATACCTACGTGACAAAAATATTGGACCGTCAAATGTAATCCATATTCGTCGACGTAGTTATGTTTTTTAATATTATAAATTATTATTATTATATTATATAGGTCAAAATAAATTTCACCGTCAACGAACCTCGTACTCATGGTAGCAACGAATTTCCTACGAATGTTGTAGGTAAATCTAAATCGTATAAGAAGTCTAGTGATGATGAAGTTTTAAACAGTGTACATGAATATTATAATAGTTCACGCCTACCCCTCCACTCTTATTCGACTTTTTTTATACCTACGGGGTAATGTGGATTGTCGTTTTCTCGACGTATTTCGCGCAATCAATTTACAATGTAATATTATTATACGGTAATAATAATCATTATTGCTACCATTCACAGTTTTCCCGGCACGAAAATTGCCACCTTGCCAGTCCGGATGATATATCACATAAATATCGATGACGGTTTCCTCGTGTCCGACCAACTGTGCCCGACCGCGCCGACCAACACGAACAATATACGACCGACGCGCACCGGGTGCGACGAAATCATAATATATAATATATCGTACGACGTACCATTGCGATCGTTAAAATATAATATGCATTTTATGTGCATAATATAGTGATGCAGTCCGGCGCAGAGCGTTTCTCGCGGGACCCGTTGAAACCCGTCGGCACCATCGATAAATTATTATTTGTGTATACACATATAATAATAGTAGGCACATACACGAACGTTTTCGGCAGGCTTGCACTGCAGAGTATATACCTACCCGGTTATAGCTGATACGAACATCGGTGGTGTAAGCCATTTACACGTGGTATATGCGGTATTATAATAATACATATTATTACGTATATTTATAACCGAGAAACCATCTCTGCAACTATGCAGCGGAATTCAAATTTCGGACGTGAAACAAATGAAAACACATTTATGTACTGATCATAATAGTTCAGATGATGCATGGCGGGCGTGTGTATTGCGGTCGTCTACCTGCAGTTATCGTCTAACACTAACCGTAATGGTATACCGATATACATAATATGTTTATGATCAGCGTGTAAATTAATGCGAAAATGTTGCATCAACATATAAATCTATCATTTCGTCAATTCGTGTACACGGGACGTATATTAAAAAGACGGTACATGCGTATTATTATGTATATATTGTATATAATATGCAATACCGCGAGGTTAATAAAGAAAAACCATCGGGTGGTAATATAACTGCATGGTAAAAAAGCATATATACACTCTCGTTAACACGGCGTCATATTATTATTTGTCATCATGTATAATAATAATAATATAATGCCGATAGTATATATCGATGTATATTTATGTATGCACCTATTGGCTCGAGGTTTCCGAGACGACTCCCATTGTTTCGATGGAGGAATCAAAGACATAATAATTCTCGTCAGATAAATCTACTATTATTATTATTATTGTTATTATTATGATGCTATATGTACCTAATCATATAATATTATATATATTATATTATATTGTATAATATGACTCGACAAATTTATAAATCTGAGAAGTAAACAACAAACGTGTTTATTATAAACTCTGGGCCGATCGATTTTTGTTATACTCTATAATAATAATATTATTATCGATCCGGATATTACGATGTATTTTAATCACAAGTCAGGTATCTCGAAAAAATATATATAATGCTTTATGGTTACGTTAAATTCGTCGTATTGCTCTATATACGTATGCAATAATACGATATTATATAATATATTATATTTGTAAATGCTTTGTACTTACAATATACTATTTCGTGACCTCGTGTGCTGGTAGTGCAGTGGACTTCAGTGGGATTGTCAGCTATATGTGGGATACCAATACGCGACCCATAATCTAATGAACCCATCGACGTCCGCGTCTCTCACGGAGGAAAAATATATACACAATACATTAATATTATTATGATGGGCCTGCAGCGAGTATCCTTGTGTAATTTAATTAGCAATAAGGCATCGCAGGCGCTGTATCAACATCAAAATAATGGTGCATGTTATATTTTTTTTTTTTTTTTTTTTTTTTTTAATCCGTGCAGTACAATGTACCGAAAAATGAATAATAATAACGCATAAAAAAAAGCAGAATTTAAAACCTATTTCATTACGCGTATACCTATTCAACGTGTTCAAACCGTGTTTTATAATTTGTTCGAACAGATGTAGCAATAATATTCATATGATAACGAAGAGAAGTTGTTTTTTTTTTTTTGTTCTTTTAACGCTCGAAATAATAATTATTTATTTTTTGATTCGGACGACTGCCGCCGCCGACAAGTGACGTCCGTTACACGACAGAGTAGAGGCCGCGAGAGAGACGGACTGCTGCACGGAAGGATACAGCCAAATGATGTATATTTGCGTACGCCGCAAGACGACGACAACGACGACCACGACCAGGGTAATAATTACCATTTTTCGGTAAACACGTGCAATTATCGTGCCAAGCCGTGTACATATATATACATAATATATAGGTAATGCACGTGTGGCGGACGAGGCAGAGACGTCCGCGCGTAGTTCGTTTATATTATATTTTTTTTTCGGTTGGACCTAGTTTAATTAGCGTATGGATTAATTAACGTTTCTTTAATACAAATGTCTATTAAAACGAAACGGAATGAAAAAACATAAAACTCGTGTTTTTATTATTATTATTTTGATTGCTGCTCGCGTCCGACGTATAATAATAATAATATTATTCTTATAGAACGTTTCCTCGGCGCATTCGTATGGGAATCGTACATAGGATGCACACATTATATTATTATTATAACTTGCAATTAAATTTATAATACGCGCACGCACGTTTTGTATGTTTCTCTCGAACGATTCACCGCCCGCCGATGTCATTACAATAGAAAACGAATAGCAATAATAATAACGTTGGTCCCTATAATACGACGTATAAATATTACACAGACACATTGTTGTTATTCGAGCAGACGATTTTTTTATTATTACTATTTTTTTTTTTTTTTTTTAATTACGATTACTATTTATGTGCACGCACACACACATGCACACACGTCGTTTACATACCGTAATTAAACAACGACTTGGACTCGCAACACGACGACGCGGTCTGTGAACTTGATATCTCTTTCAGCAAATTTACTACATACTATATAATAATGTGTATTATATTATAATGTAAACTACTTACTTATAGTAGCGCTGCTCTCCTATATATTCTAATATACATATATCGGATATCCAGCTCTATCTGCCCATATTAAAACTATTGTATGTAAATATTACTTTAAAAATGAATGGTATTTTTACAACTTTATGATAGGTTAGGTTAGGTTAGTACGTAGAAAAATTAACTCGACTGAACTTAGGTTGTTTTTTAAGTAGGTGTGCAAATATAATAAAATATAGGATTATAATAATGTAAATTGATTTTTAATTTATCGTTTTTAAAATCCTAGAAAAGTAAATTAGATTGTTGTCGAATTAATTTCAATATATTATATAATTAATAATAATAATGAATATATATTATTATATAGATACAAGTCGTATCCGGTCACTAATTAGCACCTAGTTTCCACTGAAATCAAGGTCCTTAACATTGAAGTAAGATAATTTATATATACTTTATTTAAGCACAGCTAATATAATATGAAGACATAGTATTAAACAGTACCATTCAGGATTACATAATGAGATGCTCGGATCACGTTGTATGAATTATAATAAAAACAATATATTTTTAACAGTTTAAAACGATGTTATAAATTTGCAACATGTACAATATTTATCCGTTATTGTTTTTTTTTTTAAGCGCTTGTTCATACACATATCGGTACACTGTTTCTAGCATAATATACATATATGATATTGCACCAAACTGTTTACTGTTGAGTATAGTTATATTTAACCATTAGACAATATTAGAAATTACACAAAATTAACTAACTTTCTCTATTGTATTTACTTAAAAAAAAAAAATGTTATATTAATAATCGTGTTGATATAATAATATATTATTGTAATATATTGTTGCACAACGTCACAATATTAGAAAATATTTAACTATAAATGGACGGTGTTTTATTATACCAGACATAGGTATATATATAATGTATAGTATAATAGCGTATAGTCGAAACACGAGCGTCTGTGCAAGCCCCTCATATAATAACCATAATACTACATTATATTCGCACTATCGGAACAATCAATAATCGTTTAAAATTATAAAAAACGAAAAAAAGAATAGGATTTCGTGAGTTTCAGAAGGGACGTCAAAATCTGTATTATACCACTGCGATATTATATTGCGAAATATATTATATATATATATATACATATATATATAAATTAATAGAATATATATTATTATTTAGGGGTAATGGTGACACAACAAAATAAAAATAAAAATTACGTAATAAATTATACTATGATGATTTTTAGTAGAATACGGTAAAAAAAAATTTGGATCGTCAAAATCAAAATGTCCATATGCATTATATTATATGTGTATATGAACACGCAAAAATATATACAGTATTTTATACTATAGGTACTGCAGTATAACAAAGTATACCGCGCAGCTGTTTTTTAATACTATCTCTGTTTTTTTTCTTTATTATTTTGCAACACACACACTACTCACAGTATAATGTATATAATATTCCGCCCCGTGCACATCATTCGTCGTGTGTGAACCACTCCCTCGATCCACGCGATTTTTAAACATACAACTGTCATATTCTATACACTTACATATTGTACTGATATATGTATAATATATATTAAGGTATTGGTCTGTACCGCGACGCGTTTTATATGCTGCAGGGAACCACATCGACGATAACAATTCAAACTAAATATGGAAAACTATATATATAATATGTATAATATAATAATTTATAGTAATTATATCATAATATTCTATCATATCACATATTATATGTAAACATCACATCTTCCAAGCACATATACTATTATGTTCACTCGTGTATGGGTAAATCGTATGAAACTTTGTCGAACATAAGGATAATTATAAATTAAAATAACTGCAGTAGAAGATTGAAAATAAGTACAGTGGAAAGTAGATTATATATGAAGCTGATGGGTACATACTGCAACAGTAGTTGCATTAGCGTAAAAATTAAAGTTGGGCATTTTGGATTTTGAGAATCCAAGAGTGTGTAGAAGTTATCAGAACGAAGGGACACACAAATTTAAGGTGTTTAGACCCGAAAATCAGATCAATGTCGATAAAAAAAAAAACCCCTAAATCGATAATAAATTAAAAGACATATTATACTTAAAATACTACATAGGTTAGGTACCAATACGTAACCTCTACGGTAATACCGTTGCTGCAGAAATATACATTAACCATACATTATGTTCGTGGATTAAATAAAAAAAAATAAAAAGTGTTCTCATCGTACAATTATTGAAATATGAACATTTCTATTAGATTTTTTTGTTCCAGTTTCGTATTGTTGAGTGAAAAGCGATTTCAGTGATTCCTAAAAAAATAATCCGGGCCTGTTGTGAGTGCTCTTAAAACTGCCTGTTAAATCCGCCGAAAAAATAAAAAACATAATATACTTCACATGCGGTATACAACGTGCGCAATTGCGCCCCCCCCTCGATCCTTATATAGGCACCCAACAGTCGTATATATATATAAATTAATATATAGGCGGCATGTTGATATTGTTTCCGAATATTTATTTGTATACACTGCACGAATACGAGTGATGTGCGCGGTGCTGTAACTGGGTTACGAGGGCGAGGGGGGATAAAAACGCTCGTCGGTGGCAGATCGATTTCCACGCGACCCCTCGTGTCTTATATAATATATATATGATTATAACCCGACCACGCGGATACGTTCATATACCTAGGTATATAACATGTATGTGCACAATGCACCGCTGAGAGGACGACACCCCTTCGAGATATCCATATACGTATATGTGTAGCAAACCCATCATATATATACACTGCAGCGAAAAGAGCACGCATTATTATTTATAAATAATAATAATAATAATATTATATATTATATATTATATTGTGCTCCACCATTTGTGCGCGAGTGTGTCTCTCTCTCAATTCGCATTGTTCCGGGGCCAGTCAGACGAGAAATACACATTTTGTTTTTTTATACGTTCCAACTGTGCTCGGCGCGTCCTCGCTGCTACTGTCTGTATCTATGTGTGTGCGCTCATCAAACGTATATAATATAACATTATAGTTGTTTTTTTTTTTTTTTATCAAAAGGTTTTTCGAACATGGCGTCCGATTTTTGTCTCCACACACTCACATTCACACAATGGGCACGGTAATCCGCTTTTGTGTGGCACATAATATAGAGGCGGAGACATTTCGGGGGGCAAAGGAAGGGGACAACGCACCACATTTTATATTATTGTATTATATATTATATCACTGCAGCCGTCTGTGACAAACATTATGTACATTACATACACATACATTGCGTTGTCATATTTTATTCGATTTCGATGAATGTTTGTCCGCGGCCATTTTAGAATATACATCATGAATAAATGAATATAATAATATTATACGAGTAGTCACAATAAGGATAGAACTCATTTATCATGTCTTGTGGATATGTATTTTGCAAGACATTAACACTATTAGAGGACGGTGAAAACGCAAGACTTACTTAAGAGACAGAACGAGTAAAATTTACTTGACACTGTAATAAGCTATAATTTGGATGCGCATCTCTTGTGATTTGTGCAAGCAAAATAATGGCGTTCTTACAAACGGTAAAAACGATGAATTTTTTTAAAAGGCTTATATTCGCCCCTCTCCTTAGCCATCATGTAGCATTAATGTTTGAATAATCGGATTGTATAAGACATGTATAGTGTATACAGCTGTATATACCAAGTTTAATTTAACCCTTTTCGCGACCGCCCGCCTTCGCCGAAGGGAACGCCGGATGCTTGTAAACGAGTCTGCACGTTTGTTACTGCAGTAAATATATTAAATACGTATACATACTATTTTACTATGTACACAGTATAGAGCATAGACGAACAAAAAATAAACAAAATAATCAAATCGTCTTTGGAAGCTTAATCGATTTGTGACTACTCAAATCCCAGCACAACATAATTATTATTATATATAGTTGCACTATAATACAGCCGTCCGAAATAATTAAGCCTACTCTCGGTAACTCGATCCTTGATGACTCAGAATAATAACAATCCCTTCAAACTGTCACATTGTCGCAACACATTTGCAGTTCATAAATTCGGTTAGCCGAATTAAGTTCATTCCCGTTGAACTTGGAACCACCCCAGCAGAAGTGGATTGCAGTTATAGTGTATATATAGTATATAATAATATTGTATATTAAGATAAAATATTATAGGTATTATACACAAGTAATCATACGGTCTGAAAACGATTGCCTACACCTATGGCGAGTATATAAATATTAATATATGCAGTCTGAGTCTAACATTCCGCATTAATACTATATATCAGATATGTATATAGATTGCACTAAAATACAATATTGTTTAGTGAAATTATATTTATTGGCGGGTAAACGCACTTCAAAACTTTATATAGATATACAAAATATTGTCTTCACATCCGCTTATATTTATCGTATACATATATATATATATATATATACATATATAAGTATACCAGTACTACCTATATTATATAATTATGTACCTATACAATATATTATGTATATACATGCAGCGATGTATTAATAATATACCTAATGTATTAAAGTAAGTAATTTAAATTAAATTTCCATTGTCGACGGAGATAACGCAACATCTATAATATATATACCTACCTATTAAGTATATAGATATACTGTCGTATAATATAATATACACATAACATGTAGGTATTAAGATCTGGAATATTATATTACAGTACCTATACACACATTTATAAATCACGTGCATGACACAAGACACACACAACAGTATTTAGATATATATAGTGTATATTTGTGTAGGTGAATATTATAATATGCGTTACACACCACACACGTATATAATGTAGCGAAAACCGTTTACAGAGCGATTGAAAAATTATGTTAGATTATTACGCGTCAACCGAGTAAAACACAATTCACTAGTCAAAATATTATTATCTATACAAGAGGGTTACCTACGAAGGTATGCAAATGCATATTATTCGAAAAAACAGGATGTTTCGCGGTCATGGTATGGCGTATTATAATATATTACACGCGGATTTCTAAAAACCGATAAATTGTATTATGAAATGTATTGAAATTTATATTTGTCAACGGAGAAATAATAATGCGATATAATGTTATAATCTTGCGACGATATTATTATTATTATTATATGTATAATACCTATAATAAAATACAAAACGATAACACCCGTGATCGCGTAACGGTATGTATATATACATATTAGGTAGATATATCATATTATAAATAGGTAAGCACGCGAATCGATAATATTCTATATCCATTTAAACTGTCGATGGTGGAGACGCGCAACAGTGAGAGTGTAGTATTATAGGTACAATTTCCTGCAAACGATTTATACTGTTTAATATTTTAAACTTCATCATCATCACGTCTGTATAGTATGATATATATTACCTGCAGTCTAATATACAAGACGAATATGCATTATTTTTGTATGATATGCGTAAAAATTATATCATTGGAGATCGAAATACATTAGAAGAGTGGAAAAAAAACAAAATAAGTAATATTAAAGACTATTGGTATAAACAGAGGATTTTAAAATTTGAAGTCAGTGCCAATTTTGTATTGTTAAGTTTATATTTTATAGTGAATTAACTTATGTTCTATCAAACTAAAACGTTTAGGATCATTTATTATAAAGTTTTTTTTCAATATTTTATTTTTGAAGTACCTATATAAAAATCTAAAAATGCTCATATCCCTGTTTGTCTTCAAATAACGAAACAAAACAGATGTAAAAAATGGAAAAGGGTCTTACCTTTAAGTCTGATAGAATAGGTAAATTCGTTCTAATATAAATATTATATAACACAAAATTATAGAAATCCCGAACGCAAATTTTCCATAATGTTATACAAAAGTTTTTAAGACGGAGATAACGCATATCTATATCATGCGTGGGTGGGACATCATCTAAAAAATGAAAAATTGTATTCTATGATAGGTATGTATATATGAGTATCGACGTAGATCTTATAGTAAAATATTAAAAATTATGAATAAAACTCGGATTGGTTACTGGATATTATTACGACGTGTTACCGTATAATTCGGTGGCGGTGGCGAGAAAACGCGAGTGCGACGCGGCCTGGCGCTGCTCGCACTGCAATCGGACTGGAAATGAAAACGAGGAAAAACCACAGCCAGCGTGACGCTCGCGCCGAGTGCATTCGGAATGGAAACGGACATATATATATATATATATATATATGCGATATAATCGTATCGCGCCGCCGCGTCAAAGAGACACAGACTACTATTACACCGCTGCTGCTGACTCTGACTCACTCTCTCTCTCTCTCTCCGAGTCTCGCCCTGTCTTGTGCCGTCTCTCTCGCCATTCATGCCGCCGAGACGAATACTATTGCCCGCGTTTACGATTGTGTGCGTGCCACGTAGTATTTGTCTGTCTGTCTGTATGTCTGGCCGACCACCTGTTGGCCGCCTCGGTGTACGCCTCCGCTAGGGTTTTCCCACCACCCGACATCACGTTGTCTCGCTCACTCTCTAACTCTCTCTCTCTCTGTCTCTATTTGTGTCACTTCCTATATAAGATTATATATATATATGTATAGTTTGTGTGTGTTGTGTATATGCTTGCTCACCCGTCCATTCAAAACGCTCATAACCCGCGGCGCACGCCTACACCCGAATTGTGTGAAAAACAATAATAACAATACCGTAATATAATATACTCATCATCGCGGAATTTTATGTCACTATTAATTCGTTTTTGAATATTACATAACATAGGCTACGTTTACACATTTGTACAAATATTAATCGCTTGTATATTATTCTTAACATTCGTATGGGTAATTATAAAATGTATGTTGGTATAAGTATTAATAACTCAAGTAATCTAATTAAATATTATCCTCTTATAACTTAGGTAAATATTATGAATAATGATGTACGATACGTATACAATTTATATTCTATGTACTTTCATATACATACACATCCTTCACAAACAGTTGGTATATTGTAGCTATAACAATAACACTAATAATATTATAATATAAAAACGTTATTAATGTTATTGTATAATACTCAATATATAGTATAAACTACCAACAGGCAACGTAAGTTATAGAGTTAAAGATATAATATAACAGCGATTGAGTACAATATACTTATATACAGCGTTAAAGATATTATATTATGTGATCTTTCTAAGTGCTATTTGTAACTTTATTTTTGTACTATGTATGTAGGATCATACGAACCTTCTTTTTTCTATTATATTTGGAATATAGAAACGCTTTAATTAATAAAATATAACTATTCACGGGACTGTAATTAAAAAACAACAATTCATTAATAAATTGATTACAATTTTACCGATATATAATAATATTTATATAAATAATATTTTTACTTGTTGTACACTGACGCGCATTGTTCGTTATTTTATATTTTGTTTTCCATCGTTTACAATAATAACTAATTAATAACGGATGAACAGACTACACTTGAATGCGTTTTATAAAATCCCTCAGATTGGTTTCGAAAACATTAAAATCTAATAAAACCGTATTCTTGTTTAATTATTAATCCATTGTAATACCCAAATTATATTGTTACATTATAATATGGTTCATGGTATTAGGCTGTACCAAAACCATAATATACATAAAGTATTTAAATTCTTTCAGTTTAAAATTGTTATTATATCGATCCGATATTTTCAAAATCCAAAAAGAAAATTAATAAAATATTTGACTAAAACATTGATGAGAAAAACAAAAAAATTAAATTAAAATATATTAATAGATACTAATTTAATTTAAACTTTAATTGTATACATTTAATATTAACTAATTTGATGTTTGTCACTGATAAACTATTATGTAATTGTAGCCATATATAATTATTAATTATAAGTAAAAGTAAATCATTGTTATTTACAAAGAATAACTGTTGTCATTTCAAAGGAATCGTTTTTTAGGCTTAATTAGTTTCAATTAAATATTAATAACCGAATATTATAAATCGTATATTAGGTATACATACAAATAAAATTAATAAGCTAATTATATTAGATCAATACATCAATACACAGTACACAGGCACATATATACACCTATTTGTAGTAATAATATAACTATATAGAAATATTTGAATCAGATTAAAAATATGTTTCACTGCTGCGATATCATTTATAATCATGCCATTATAATATATTATATTTTGGTATAATATTCAATATTTCAAAAAATATTTTAAATAAAAGTCCATCGTGCACCTTACCTATAGCTACCTAATGAGCAGAATACAATGTGCCTTGCCTATACTATTCTCGATGCGTCGTCGTCGTCGTTTAAAAAGAATAGCGGTTTAGAAGAAGAAAAATATCGTATTTCTGTGATCATCAAAACGTTACACCGGCTGTTTGTAACGGGCATCCAAGTCTTAAACAGTCTTTGTTACGTCCGGTAAAAAGCGTCGGAACTTATACATAATAGGTATACTAATATTATGAACCCACAGCAGTGTACACACGTGCGTAGGAGCAGTGTTCACGTAGAGGTTATACTAATATTATATACGATAATAACACGGTAACTAATCACCGATAATAATAATAATAATAATAATAATAATAATAGCATTAATAATTAGTCCGGCACAAATTAGTCTTGAAATCGTCGCGCGTCTTAAGACGATTACAGTAAAATCATCATAGTAATAAAGTATAGCCATTATCATTGAGTATAGTTATTGAAAATTTGTATTAAAACAAATGTGCGTATGGACAAAATTGAGTCATTCGAAAATAAGGTACACGATGTAAAATGTATATGTATATATTTATAAAATATAATCAATGAAAATATAGTCGACTGTACGGGATTTAAAAAAAAAATTGTGTTGAAGTCGCTTCTTAGATACCTATAATATTGTAATATATTGTGATGTATCATATGAGGTATATACAAGATACCTGACCCATACCTGTCTTGGTGTTAAACCAATTTACGCGTAAAACCGTTTAAGACAAATTGACTGCTCAAACGTTTGTGTTAACTGCACCGAAACGACGCGCCCCGATGACACATTGCAATCGTCGTCGGCGGACATTATGCGTATGAACAAAACATATTAAACTTAATATGTCAACTGAAACGCTTGACTGTGAAACGGGCTTTATAGTTAAACAATTAATTTTTTAGAAAATCGCTGATACTATTTAATATTACACGTAATTTCATAAATATATCGATTTTATATTCTGAATATATAGGTATATACATGTTATCTGTGCTAAGAATTCTAAAATATAGGTATGCACCTAAGCAGAGATATATTATAAGATTATTTCAATAAATGTAGGTAACTAAGGTACTTATGTGTAAAATAAAATGATTATATATAGGTACGTATAATATTTTAACGACCCGTGTAAAAAATTAATAAGCGCATAACTCGCGCGTTATTAATTTTTACGTTGAGATCATGATGTCTAGCAGCGGCAAACCATCGCTACAAAGTGAATTTGACTATAAAATAATATAGGTATATACATTCAGGTGGCCATTGTTACACAAAACTTATCAAAAAACACATTAAGCGTTGCCGTTTAAATATATATATATATAGGTACTATGTGAGTATGTGCATAGTATTGTATATTTGTATGATAATAGTTGATTAATTGATAATTAAAACTATCTATCTAAACGTAACCGACTATATAGGTACTGCACGCGTCGTTAATACATTAGGTAATCTATGCATACATATAAGTACTGTATTATGTAGGTACATTGTGTATATACTACATATCTATATGACTATATGTGCATATTATATATATTACATTAAGCAGATTCGCGTTTCAAATTGAAATTTTGCTGTATTTTCTAATACATTTTTGATATATATACCTACCTACAAATATTTTAACGTGTTACGGTATATTTTAAAATGGTGTTTGGTTCTAAACGTTTAATCGATAATTAATAAATGCAACTTCTAATGATATATAATAATAATCGAAATAAATATAAATACTTAAATAGTTATAAAAATGATCTTGAATTCTATTAAAAATGCATCTACCTATATACATTAAATATTGTTTAAACTACACCTTAACATAAAATGTTATATTTTATGCGTTTTCATTATTAAACCTGCAATAATTTTTAATCTACTCTACTATAGATAACGAACGGAATACTAAGCTGAACAAGTATTAAGGAGACATCATTATATTTCGCTTAACATAATATATAAATATTTTATATAACATCCGCACAACAGACATATATATATATATATATATATATTTTATAATTTAACATTTTAGCAATGCAATACTGCACACAAAGAAAGAATAAAGAAAGAATTGTATTAATAAACTATATAATTATATAGGAACTCATAATAACTTTAATGCCTATTATAACTAATCGATATTTAAATTTAATATTATATTGGTAGTTATGGATAATGATACGTATATATAAGAAATCAAAATGAAAAAAAAATAAATATTTTTCTTTTATACTGAAACGATATATATATAAGCAAGAAACAATGGTTTGTTTTTTAGGCATAATTTAGTTACCTACACATATAGGTAAAAATTAATGAAAGAAAAACAAAATAAAATCGTACAACCCATGTGGAGTAAGCATATAGGCGCCGCCGTTAGCAGTATTAATTAATTTATATATTTTTATACTTATATATGTTATTGAAACAAAAATATTTAAATATTATAACTACAATTTGGACAGTCTTCGTGCAGTACATATATATAAGTCGAATATAATATAGTAAGTAATACAGGAACTACGCCGCCTTGTATTAAGGGTGGGCACAATATGTATAATGTATAATATGTCCCTATATATTATAGGATTTATATATTTGCCCCGCGCGTTTTGCTTAATTGATCTATAGCATGCGCACGTCGATCGCGTGATCCAGCGCAATTTTATTGTTATTCATACGCGCGCGCACACACATATAGATATATAATATGCATTTCCACCCCGATGTAGTTAATACATATAATATATGTATACTTATATATGTACATATAGTATTGTATATTTTATTCCTTTGTAACAATGTATTTCTCTACTGGAAAATAACCCTTTCGGCTGCTATTTCCCCCTTAAATATTGTGCAACAGCGACCCCATATTGTGGCAGTGTATACCTATTATAAATATATATATACGCAGGTAGTACTGCATATACCTATACCTATACTAGGCCACTCGAAATTTTTGATAGGTAGGTATATACATTATATCAGCTCCACCAAACACTCCCGCGTTAGCAATTTAGCATACATACATATATATTATATATAACATTTACCAATAAGTTACCTATAAGCTACAATATGTATCTACGTATTTTTTTGCTCATATATTAATACTTTTTTAGACAGTCAGAAATATACTATAATACAATAGATATAAATTGGTTTTACGTATACCAACATATACATTATCATATAGGTACATATTAGGTGTGTTTGTTGTTGATACGATTTATAATATTATACTGTTATACCTACACCAGCATTGCAAAACTGCACACGACTAATAATGTTAAAATCCGAATTATATATAGAAGAACATGAAAATAATGATACCATTTCAATAATGCAAATCGTACAATACGAATTCTTAACTACTGCATTTTCACCATATTATAATATATACATTCATGAATGAATATAATTTCTGTGCGCGATAAAAAATAATAATGTAGTGTAATGTGTTTAACGCTGCGCGCGTATATAAATGCAGATGTATTATAATATCAGTATAAAATAATCAATAATTAAACACAATATAATACGGCTGATTTGCGTACCTATATGTATTTATGAATGTGATTTTACCACTGTACCTTTTACGCGTATTTGGGATCTGTATACACGTGCGATTTGAATAAGTGAAAATAAATGGGACGAATACGATTTGCGGACGATGTTTCCATCTGGGTGTAATAAAATCTGTCACGGGTTTTATAAATGCGATTGTCGTCGGGGTTTGTCTGTAAATGCAACACGTGTTTTCCAACCCCAAAAAGCTGCTCTTCTACAGTACATTAAAGGGGGAAAATCGTCGGTGCGTATATTATTTACACGCGAAAACGGTGGGTAATTCTATATGCGATGAGCTTTTACGATTATTATTCGTATCGTTTTCCACTCTTGCTGGTATACACCAGCCGTATCTATAATATATATATATAATCGTCACTGTATTACATTTATAGATAGTTTTAAAACCGTCAATTACTGCAGGGTTACGTGTATATTAGGTGTATACGCCTAAACCGAGCCGGGTGTTTATAGTCATAATTTTCGAAAGAGTTGCATGAAGATTTATACATATGTCCATCTACATAATGTATATGTATAAAAATATTTATATATATTCATAGGTATACTCGTGTTGTGCACAGGAAACGCAATTTGTCCGCCTCGCACCTTTTGGATTCATTTATGTCTATATAGATAATAGAAAATTATAGGGTTGCGCCCTATGAGAAATTAGAGGTATTGACCGGAAATAATAGGCAGGGGTCAAATTTTAGGAATCCGCCCACAATACTTTTTATACATATAAGATATGCATACGAATTTCGCAAAGGCAAACGCGTTAAAGTCCTTTATACAAATATAAACCACCTCATGTGTAACACATTTATTGTACGTTATAACTTATAATATAATATACGAATACGATTGATTGATATCCATACGTATAGTAATGTGCAAGGCTCCAAAAATCAAATTCGCCAAAATATCTTATTGAATACACCTATAAAGAATGGCCGGTATATAGGTATCTAAATTGTCGTCACCGCCAATAGTTTTATGAATATTATTATATTATATTCATTTATCATAATATTGAAGTATTGAGATATAATTTAAACATCATACATAATATGACGTCCTTACCTGGCGGTTGTGCAGTCTCTGTACAGCGTGTCGAAGTCCTTGCACGAGAGCAGCTTGCACCTGTTCACGCCCGGCTGTATGGCGCCCATACCGCGGAGTATGCGTACCTGTTCGACGTTGCACACGAGCGGTACGATGTCGAGCCGCTTGAGCTTGGTGTAGACGGTATGCAGGCCGCCCACCAAGTGCTTGAGGAACAGCTCGAACGCCTGTGGCAAGCACAGCATCGTGTCGCCGGCTATCATGAACGCGGCCACTTTCTGGCCGCGGTACTCGACCAACTTGCATTCGTTGGCGGCCGGGTCTGTGCTGCTGATCGGCGGCGGGCTGTTGTACGACCGTGGCGGGTGTTGCTGTTGTTGCAATGACGGGTGTTGCTGTTGCTGCTGCTGTTGTTGCTGTTGCTGTTGTTGCTGGTGGTGATGGGCCATGGCCATCAGGTCGAGCGGCGACGAGTGGTGTACCAGCGAGTTGAACAGTCCCATCGGTATGCGGGATGCCAATGTGCTCATCGATGATACCGGGGCCGGAACCACCGGTGAAGACGTTTGGGCCACCGGCGGGCTGAGACCTCGGGTTGGCGTGATGATCGGGTGGTGCTGCGACGGGTTGATGAGGCTCATCATCGGGCTGTTTCCCCTTTCATCTCTGGGACTGCCGTCCTTGTTGCCACCCACGCTGCTTCCGCCACCCACCGACGACGGGCCCGTGGCCGGTTGCTGCTGCATTTGCTGCATTTGTTGTTGCTGTAGTTGCTGTTGGGACGACGTGGACGACGGCGGCGGCGGACTGGTCGAAACGTTGCTGCTGCGGTCGCTGCCAGAGCCGGTCGACTCCGCGCCGGCGTTTGACGAATCCATGATCATGACGCAGACGTTATTATATTAGGATGCTTATGATGCGACGCTGTGATGTGCCGAGGTTTACACGGACGTCAGCGGTCGAAATGAATCGATTTTTTTAAAGCCGCGTGTTGCTGCACACCGCGGTCAGCGAATTATACCGATTTTGTGCCTACCTTCGCGATACTCGCGTACCTATGATATGACGAGAAATGTACATAAAACAAATATAAACAAACGCACTGCAACGGTCAGCAATACTATGCTGGAATGTATCACTGCACTCGCGCCGGTGCGCGGAAACGGATATGGCGGTCGATTTCCGGATCGAGTCGATAGTAACTGCAATACGGATGCCGTCGACATGCGCGGAAAAACCGGGAAAAAAAAATAATATTATAATATATCGACGATTATACCTGCAGCGGCGGCAGTGCAGTGGCTTCCGGCTACTCACTTAGATCACTCGGACACACACACACACACACACGCGCGACAATTATCGTACAATATGCGACGTGTTATACGCGTTTGTGTGTGTAATTCGCCGCGTACAACGATATTAATATAATTATAATTGTTTGCGTGGTGTGCCGGGCGACGGTTAGCGACCGGACGACGGTACGGTTAGAACGCGACTGTTGCGGGCGCAGCCGTCTGCGGCGGTGTTCAGCGGCTCCTGCTGCTGCTGCTGGTGCTGCTACCGCCGTGGCCGTCGTGTTGGCCGTCGCGTTCGCGCTCGCCGAATTTCCCCCACCGCGCCGACCGCGCACCATTGGTTGACAGCGGTCACGACGGCGCCGCCCACCGGCGCTGAACCCCGTCCCGCGCGGCCGGCGCCCCGGAGCTCCGCCCCCGACCGCCACCGCTGTCAGTGATACGGCGGCAGCGGCGACGACGACGACTCTGACTGTCTCCGCACCGCACGTCGCGGGCGCACACACACAAACACACACACACAAACACGTACACACACGTGTGATGCATAATATTTCTTCGTTTTTATGATTATTATTATTACTATTTTTTCCCCCATTTTTCCTTTTGCGCCGCTTGTTCTTCCGCGCTGCAAACGTATATAATATTATATTGTATAAAATATGTGTCTGCGCGCGCGCGCTCGCCCGCGTGTGTTTGTGTGAATTCGCTCGTTTTCCACGTCGCTATCGCTCTCACACTCGTACCGGAATATAATATATATATAACTCTGTCTCTAGCTGTTTACGCCGTTTACTTTTGTGTGGCAAATATCGCTCGTGTGTCCAACCCCTTGTATCCCCTCTCTCCCACCCGCACACCCATCGTCGGCCACACTCCCCACCGAGCACCTTGCAGCAGTCCCGCCGCACTCGACCGCAACTCACCGCGAGCGGGAAAATTGCACCCCTCGCGGCGCCGGCAGTAGAGCGCGGCGGCGGACGAACGTGGACCAACTATATATACACGGCCAAAGAAATGGGTCAAATGTATATATAAATTGGAAAAAATTAACGCGCTCACAAAGTTTTCGTGTCCAAATCGATTTTTGCACGAGCCCGCCCCTGCAACGGATATTATTATACAAAAAAAAAAAACTCGTCCGTTTTTATTTTATTTTCAAAAGGCCCATCTTCGTGTTCAGGGCCATATTTACTACGCTTTTTGAACCCTAGACCTGCAGCAGCCATCATATAATATTTTGTACGCGTTCTCTCTCTCGAAAAAAAAATAGCTCCGCTTTATTCAAATTGTTTAAATACATAAATGTGTATAAAGTGATATGATTTTTATTTTTGTTAGTGCAGCTGCACAGTGACGTATATTAATTTTTTACAATTATAACGTGTACATTATATATTCTCATTGGTTTCAAATAAACCTCTTATATAACTTTATATTGGGTCTAAAGAAAAATACCGTTCAGTTGAATAATATTTGTAGCTGCAGCAGCTGTATATATACATTAATAATATTATAGTATTACCTACATAATTTTCAGTGCAATGGCAATGTTTATATGGATCAACTTCAACTATATTAGTTTATTATTTCTTAAACAAATAGTAATTTCTAATTTTTTTTTTAAAAAACGAATTTTTTTTTTCTTTTGTTCATATTATATATTTTATTGCAGCGTATGTGTAACTATGTAAGCCTCTTTCATTCATTTATACATAGGTACTTGCATATTATATATAGAGTGTCTATTACCACAAAATACATTACATATATTTACATCATCTATAATGTGTTTTTTTTTAAAAATAAATCGTATTTTCTTAACCTATATGTTTATATAAATGTTAATAACCATGGTTATTTAATATAGATACATATAGGTACATACATAAATATATGTATATATGCGTATTTATAATATATATAATAGATAACGACGGTGCGTGCATTCAACAACGTAATATAAACGAATATATTATCAATATGTTTGACTTCTACTAAGGATGGACTGGGAATAAAAATCGGCACCTGCAGGGGGGCAGAAAATCTTATCGGCTTAAATGTTGGACTAATAATAATAAAATCCTAAAATATTTTTTTGATTTTACCTTTATTTATCTATAACCTAATAACCTGCACTGAGGCGGTGTTATACATCGTTCCGGCTGTGATGATGATGTTGTGTTTAAGGATAATATAATTATATACCTATAATATATTAATTTTATAATTCCATCATCGGCAAATAAATAATACCATCAATATATATTATACATATTATAAACATAATAATATTCATTCTACCTTGCATTTGTTGTAGTGTTTGTGCCTATATACTTGTATCATTTTATATAATATTATCTATACCTACTTTGTAATCCGCAGTATATACGTTTATATACATACCAACATACCAATACTGATAGTATTATATATTATATTATTGTAAATTATATAATATATTTATATATGATGACTGATGAGATACTGGATCGATGATGTTGCGCAGTTGTGGTCGTGACGATATATTGCATATTATACTATTTCTCCCACTACCTTCAACACTTGTAGAACTCGTAATATGTGTTATTATAATATGAATTAGTATTATTAATTAGTTATAATATGAATTTACAGAGTTTAAAGTCGTATTTTTTACGCACTAATTGAAGCTTTAATCGTGGATAAAACTCGGTTAATTCGACAAACATCACAAAAGTATTTATAATTGCATTTGCATACATAACTATTATATAGTTCTGTATAATAATAAGGTGCATTAATATATATATTATATTATTAAATTCAACATTAATAACTCTTACACATAATATTATGGTCACAGGACATTGTAACATTTTATGATTAGAGCTACGATCAACCAACTATGTATAAAATATTAAATTAACATCAAATTATAATAACATTTTAAAAATTGTAAGTGTATAACCTATTATGTATATTAGGGCTATACTTTTATAGTTTTATGGCAGAGTGGAGCTTAAATACGGTGTGAAATTATTCCAAAATTAAATTATTCGTCGATAAAATATTTTTATAAATAATCCAAGACTTATATATTAAGCTACAGTTAAACAAATATTTCGTGTTCTATAAGTATCTAAGTACCTTAATAGATATTGTATACAATGTATAAGAGCTGGTATATGCGTTTTGAGATTTTTTTTTTTAGATTTAATTTAATTTATAGTGGTAATGTAAAATAAATGTATAGATATTAATATTTTCTTATAATATTATGTCACTCTTAAAATTTTGTGTCGAATAACAGCTAATTAAAATATATAATGATTGTTTTATTATTACAAATTTGAAAACTTTATATGCAATAAATAAGGAGAATGCTTTTCAAAGATATTATGAGGTATATATAATATATATATATATATATATATATATAAGTACCTATTAATTTCCTTAACTCTTACCATAATATAAAATATGTACCTACCTCAAACGAGTCTATAACATGTGTAGTGCGTAGATATAGGCAGGTATATGTATACCTATATTATAATTATCTAAATGTTTCATCGCAATGCCTAGATTTATCTTAACCTAACCTAACCTAACCTAACCAACTTATAAGATTTACAAAATAAGATGACAATAATTAAGAAAAGGATTTTCATACACTATTAGTGATATAACTACTGTTATATTATAATATAATATAATATAAGTGATACAACTATATAGCTACAGCTGGTATACCCGCGACTATTATACAATCTATTATTATATGGTTTGTAATTCAGTGGCGGTTAATGGTGATAATTTGAATAAAATTTATATTTTTTGGTGAATAATTTTTTTAATTAATAATTATAAATACATTAATGAATGTAAGTACTTATATATAAGTCTATGATTTTCTATGAATCATTTAAGTAGTAGCCTGCCTGCAGCGTTAAGTTTAATGCACAATAATTCGTCTACCTACACTTAAATGTATAGCCGGGTGTACCTATTTACTAATGAATAATGTACAAGTAGGTAAACTGCTACATACTATTTAGTAAACTTAACAAGTGTTGAAGTGTGTCGTACATATATATACACACATTATTATAGCTGGTATAACTACACTATGTATAACAATACAGCCAACTCGCGATGTATTAACGATAAGTTCGATACACCATAAATCTCGATATAATGAAAGATTAGATGTGTTTTTGACATTTTTGTCCCCTCGATATAAAGAAATGTTTTTGGTCAAAGCTTTTGCGAAGTGATTATAATTTTCCAATTTTGAAAACTTAATTTCACTGGAACAATGAAAAAACGACTTAGAAAAATAACATACCCGTTGATAATAGTTGCACTGCAGCCTATAATACTAATATACTAATATATATATTCTCTCATACGTACAAATTGAATTACTTCCGGCAAACACAACACCTAAATGTTTTTTTTAAATCTTAAAAAACACACATCTACTACGTTTAACCTAGTGTAAGTATAAATTATAAAATTGTTTAATGCTATTAAGGCATATTCTATATACACTTTACCGCGGTCAAACAAATTTCAAGTATGATTCAATCAATATAAAATATTATGTTCATTGCATTGTTATCTATAAAAGCATCATAATGAATCAATTATTTTGCTTTTTTTAGTTACCAATATGTTCTGCAATTTTCAGCGAACCTATGTTCAATATCTATTATTATGAAATTACGTATATAATAATATACTGTTACATAATACGTATTATAGTACCTATATATGTGTATAGGTACTCGAATATAATATTAAATACACCGCGACAATATACAAGCTTCGGAAATGTAATATATGTTAAAGAATATATGCAATTATACATATATATATTTGATATTTCTGTATAATTTGAAATGGGAATAAATAAATGAAATATATAATTATGATCAGTGCATTTTTATTTTTTGCTAAAAATTTAAATATGTGCG
Organism: Diuraphis noxia; assembly: GCF_037042655.1. Lineage (NCBI taxonomy): Eukaryota > Metazoa > Arthropoda > Insecta > Hemiptera > Aphididae > Diuraphis > Diuraphis noxia. Next base: position 76,799,209 of record NW_028301713.1, read on the forward strand.
TCTTTGAGTATGTTTAGTGTATACATTATACGCACGTCATCGGTTTACCTAAATATACACACAATATAATACATGCGCACCAGTCGTATATTTTCACATATTATATAATATATACATATATACAAGTACCTCGTACGGCAATCTACGATATGTACCTACATCCGAGCAGGAACATTATAATATATTGTGTATATACCGGAATTGAAAAGGGGCGAATGAAAAAAAAAATAAATAAATGCATCATCTATATAATATGTGCACATAACCTACCAGTTACTACTCCATATATACGGGGGCAATTGAACAAAGCGGTTACAGTTTCCTTTTATTTTGTTGTTTTTTTATTTTTATTTTTTTTTTTTTACAAGCATTAAATTGTACCCTAAAACACATTTTGATTTACTACCGAGTGGCTTATATGACAGATTCTATTATTTTATAGTTTTGAAACCGTATATATAATCTATAAAGGTGTACATATATATAATACGTTGTAGTACACACAACAAACATAGTGGCTGGTACCTACAAACTATAATATATACACACTTACACTCACTCATATATATATGCGTGTGTATATACTTACTGCCTTCTTTATACATATAATATGCGCTCACAGGCTAATCGAAAAATGTTTTGACATTAAAAAAAAAAAAAAAAAAACGGCGAGATGGAACAAAAGTGTAACTATACCTACAACGAAGTATGCGAGTATACCAACTGAATGTATAGGTACCTATATAACGATATTTTATGAACCTACACAGCACACATGTATAAATATATATTAGGTATATCGGCTGTCTCGACGATAGTATAATGAGTGAGTACCCATAACGGTTTTTTTTTATTTCTACACAATATCATAATAATAAGTAATGACGTATATTTGTATAAAAATCCTTCGCCGTTTTCGTCTTATATATAACACGCACAAGCACCTATAAGTACATAATATAATAAAAATATTATATGTTCATTATTTTTGACCGCGCGCAGACAGTTGCAGATAAATCATAGGTTAGTAGGTATAGGTATATATATTATTATAACAAATTAACGATATTTTCATTTTACTCGGCGACAGTGTGTATATAAATACGGTAGTAAACATATATTAGGTAGTTAGCATGTAATATACCAGCTAATGTACCAGCACATGCATGTAGATACTTGCAGTAGGTACCTATACCCATATTATAATAATACATAAATGCCGCGCCATTCGCGTTGTAATATGCGCGCGATCCACCTACGGCAGCTATATATACATATCATTATAGGTATGTTATATGATATAAATTGTACATATAGGTATTAGGTAGGTATATATATATATATTAAATACATCAAATACACACGACACCAACATGTATATATATGCATATACGCACTACTTACCGGAACAATTTTTTTTCTTAAATCACTTTTCTATCAAGGTCGGCGGGTGCATTTAGCGAGTTCCTTGACTCGGAATCCGTTTTGCATACCGAACGCGTCCCCGGGCAAATCTGCTTGGTCTTAATACGACGACAGCTGTGTATGTAATGCCATAGATATTTATTATATATTTTTATTTTCACCACGTACACCCTATGAGCAGCTAGTTATATATATATATATATACTGTACAGTGTACACCACACAATAATAATCCTTTGCCCGAAACGACAATAATTACGCACAGCGATGGCATTATGTTTTATTTTTTGCAATGTTCCAACAGCGGATATAATACATAAATGATTTATTTCAATACAATGTGCTCGGGTATAAACTTTATGTAGGTATCTATACTAATTATATCGACTATACCGCTGCTGCAGTTGTCTCGTTTATGATGGGGCCATATTCCTGCATATATACCTACGCAAATATATATTGCATATATATATTGCTACAGGCTGTCTCTTAACGCGCCACTCTGTCCTTTTATATACGACTGGTTTTGGTGGTTGAGAACATAATATTAAGGTGCAAGGAACAGGATGAAAGGATAGTTGAGGCCGAAGGAAGAGCAAATTTATCGGCATCCGCTCCAATGCGACAGCGGACCGCAAAAAGATTGACGGACTATTCGCAAACGATTCATATTTATTTATTATACATTATGTATAATATTATATATTATTATTATATATTATGTATTAATGTTTTTATTTTGTAAGGTGGAGCAACCGTAATTGTACCTATGTATAATGTGTTGAGTAAGTGTCTGCATTAGTGTATTGTAAACATTAATACACGATGGCAACAGAGGAGTAGTATTGTTCGCACGAATTCTCCTCTGCTGAAGGGTTAAACGAAAAAAAAATAAGAAGGTATTCGTATATATTGTACACTACAGAGGTTATAGATTATACAAATATAGTCCCCTATAGTAGTAGGTATATAGATATACTCATCGAGCCACATCACTCCAATTGTTTTTATTAAATATGATAATCGATTAGTTTAAATTGGGAACCGTAAGTTACTACCTGGGAGTAGCAAGTAAACAATTACATACGTTAATATTAGATATATTGTGTAATTTCATACACGTAGTATCTATATAAAAATGAGATTTCAAAGACAGAAAAATAAATTATAATTAGGTATATGTAATTTTTATATATAGGTATTTTATGATTTAATATAACATGATATCAGTTGTATAAGTTGTATTATCACATCACACCCTTTAAAAGTTTAAATGGTATAACATGTAAGTAATTGTATATATGATATTTAGACTTTAAGTACCTATATAATTACTTAAATAATCATAATATAAATATTGAATATACTACTCATCATTGCTATTAAAAAATATAGCGGTGAGTCAACATAATTGACGAATCCCGGTAAAAATTCGTATGACCTGCATGCGGGTGAACTAATAAGAATTCTTGATTTTTGATTCTCGACAAATAATCATAAAATATACTTACAAAACCGGACTCTCAAATTAATAGTATGGTTTCTAAAAAATTGGAAACAATTTTGATCTTTCAACTTTTAGTTGGCAACTGTAAAATCGTAAGCTGTTATTATATAATCGGCAGGTGCCTATACATTTTCTAAACTGCATATTAACTACTGCAATAAACTTAATTTCAACACCGATAGTATTTTATAAATTAAATAATTATTATATGAGATTATTGTATTCATCTTATGTAAAAGATTAGACAGCCATTATTAGAGTTAAATAAAATTTAAAAACACATTTTAGTTTTTATTCATATCTACCTATTGTTTTTACCTTAAATGTTATAACTATTATAATGTTATAACATGGTATCTAACAATATTATAATTAAGAATCGCGATGGCGTTGGAATAAAATATAAATTTGTCCTGTTTAATTTTACATAAATAAAAATTATGAAATAGTTATTTGGCTCATCAAATTTTATTTACAAGATGAATAATAACACTATTATGTCACTATAAGTTTATAATATAGGCGTACTGTATGAGATATTATTAAATATATATGTCGTAGGCATATAGTCAAATCAGGCATTTTATTAAATGCCTAGGCATATAGTCAAAGAATTAAATGTTTATGCAATTTCACTATCCACCTAGACATTTAGTTAAATGCCTAGTCATTTAATTAAATGACTAGCCATTTGACTAAATGCCTATTTCATGTCAGGCAAATAATAAAAAAACATTTTGTATTGTTTTAAAAATTTAAATATATTTTCTATCAGTTATTTATTGCTATTTTATATATAAAAAAAGCTGTATATTATTTATTAATATGAAAAACACGTAGGTACCTATATGAAATAATATGTTTAATTTTGTGCTAATTATTATTTAGTATTGTTTTAAAAATGAAATCATAAATATATTCAGGTAATAAATAATTAGATGTGATAGACATAAATGATAGTACGAGTATATTGTATAGTTTATATAGTCAGTATAGTCTATAGTACGAGTACTGAGTAGTGAGTACCTACTATATATTCTTATTAAATAAAAATAAAAGTTCCATTGTGTGGCTTGGTGAGGCGCGGTCGTACGCTCAATCTGCGGAAACGCACTGAGCGTACGTCCCGGCCGCAGTTGCTAGCTCCCGGATGGGTGACCACCCGGGATTTTTAGCAACATATCCTTGCCACACTTACACAAACACGTGTTACAACCCTACCCAATTAAAAACCTACAAACAAAACATACAAAAATAATCCCTACCGTACCACCCAATGGCCTATGTTGCCGCGGGTTCTCCATACAAAAAAAAAAAAAAAGTTCCATTGGTTTTTACCTTGAAAAATTAACGCAGGTACTAGGTTGTATGAGAACCTTATCTATATTGAGTACCGTGGGAAAAATTATCTTCTATTATAGTCTTATCAATTATAACGACAAAAATATGGCGTTATGGAAAAAGATACAGAACATGCGATTGAATTGTACTATAATTTAGTTTAGTAGGTACGTCTATTACGTTTAAATAAATAACTGATAGAAAATATATTTAAATTTTTAAAATAATACAAATTTAACTGGTGCTCCATGGTACATGACAAACCTTTCATTTCACAACGACCTCAAAGTAACTAATGTCAATGACTACACCAAAATTCACTACCACCGTTTCCACTCCCAATTTAACTCCAGTACTAATCCTCTCATTAAAGATATGGCTTCACTGCATATCCCAGGCAACCCCCCTCGCAGGCTCAAACGAAATTGGAATCGAGATCTCCTTAAGTGATCTAAATCCAACTATAAGTTCTTAGGTGTTACCAATGGGTGACTTCCTTAAAAGTTGTTGGAAAAATCACATAAATTTAATATACAAAAAAAAAAAGATAATTTCGTGAATTAAACTAAATACCTTTAACATTCATTAGTGACAAGTGTATAGTATGACTGTTGTAATAAGTAATAACACGCTTATAAATTTCAGTAATAATAATAAATTAATAATATAGATAAAATGCAAAAACGTTTTTTCCTATAAAGCAATAAATTTAATTTAACCTTGCTTATTGTAAGAGGATAAGAAAACAAATCATCATCATATTGGATGGATATAACAATATGCCAAAGAATATGAATACTGCATAACTGATAACAAAGTTATTTTTTAGTCATATTGTTTTTTGATTCTGCAGAGCAAACCAGTCTGTTTTTTATTGCGTACGCGGTGAAAAATAAAATTATTTATTTATTGGGTTACTGGATGACCTAGCGGATCATCCGTGCTACTATACTTACTATAATATAGGTATATATATACTATATATACATCGGTATATCATTGGTTACAATAACAATAAAGCGCGAAAGACGTTTCCACGAAAATAATTTGGAAACAATGAAAGTACCGTCGATTGTTTGGAAAACGGTTTAAAATTAATCGCGTGCCCAGCTCGTGCCTAGAGGTGAGCAAATACAAAAATAAAATAGTATAAAATAAGAAAAAAGTTAACAATGAGAAAAATGTGTACCTATACCTACGGATAGAGTTTTCAATGGTCGACGCGACGACGCGGTACCTACAATGAAAAAAAAAATCACTGCGTTGATAGAACTTAATAATAACAATATACAATATACATATACATATATAATATAATGCTATACAAACACCTCAGTTTTTGGACAATATAGATTGTATATCGGGTGGTATAGAAACCGATTCGGCTGATCGGTGAAAAAAAATCTACAATTCATTTCGATATTTAACTTAACGAGTATTTTCAATACTAATTTAATGACGAACAGTGACTATATTATATAATACATTATACATATACATAACTATGTGATAATAATATATATTATTAAAAAATATTGGCACATAACAATTAATACAATAATGATCCGTGATTGCTACGGCGAAGAATTTATATTATAATGTATAATTGTATAATAATATATATACCTAGTGAGAGTTTGCAGTTTTAAAACATTTAATTTTAACGCGTTTTAAATAATTTAAATAAAATATTGTGTGTTTAAAGTATATTCTATTACATTATGTTTAAAACTATTAAAATATAAAAATTCATATTTTTATTTAAAAATTAAATTAATTTTTTTTTCATTGATAATAATTAATATTATATTAATTTTTTGATTACGCACATTGTAGTTAGATACTTAAATGGTAACTCAAATTTATTTTTCTTCTATTATGATAATTTAAATAGTTCATAAAAATTAACCGATTAGTTATATATTTTAAAAATGTTAAAAACAATAACTAGGTACCTATATTATCATACCAAAAATAATAGTAAAATAAATTTCATGTCAAATTTGACTTAGTTACAATGGTGAATGGTGCCGAGTAGGTAAAATAATAAAGTTTACTTCATAGCCATTAGTCTGTATCTGTTATAAATGTATTAAAGACAGGAATTATTCATATATTATAATAATAATGAAGCCCGCGTTTTTCAGTCGTTTGAATGGGGGATAGCGTGGATCAATCGAAATATTTAAACTGCCAGTTTAAATTTCATTCGGAGCCACTGACATTGTATTTAAACTATTTCTGCTGCTTAATTAAATTTAAAACATAACTATATAACCTATATATAACATAATATTTAATAACAATAATTTTATTTAATTATATAATATATATATATATATATATTGAAGTAAATAATCTAACCGAATTATTTGTATTGACTTTTTTAATACCTACCTATTAATTGAAAATATGATTTAAAAAATATTTTTTAAATATAAATTAACAATAAATAGATACTGGTTTTTTTTTAAATCAAAAAAAAAATCGTTTTTTTTCCGAATCATTATACACAGATATATATAGGTAGGTACACAAATATAACATACATAAAAAATTTGTATGAAGGTAATTCTCCGAATAACAGCTATAGGGACACGCATAATTTAAAATAATAATTGTTGTATAAAATCACAGGTCACACGTGTATATCGGTGTATTATATACGTCTATGCAAGTATATATAATATTATATGTTTATTGTATTCATGCGTTTTATATATTATGTTATTATAGCGTACACGCGTTCGCATATTTGTGTAGAACTTATAATAATCATCTACGACGTACATATATTTTTAATTAAATAGTCCATTGTTATAGTTCGATATTGACAGTTTTATCAAAAGACGATTGACACGTTTTATTTACTGAATAATAGCACAGTAAATAACCAGGTCAACATATATAATTTATTATAATGTCAAGGAGGTGTCTAATCCGAAAACGTTCGAGTATGGCGTCCATACTCTACGATTTAAACCACACGCACACACGTATTCATAAAATCTATGAATATAATATGGAATATATGTATGTGATTATGTGTATGAATAATACATAGAATATTATGTACCTACATAATATAGTTACAGGCTTATAGTGCACTGCGAGAAAAGTTGAAAACGACGGCGTACCGTTGATGTACTAGATAGGTATTATAGGTAGGTACATTTTTATTTTAAAAAAATTGAACAAAATGCGTTGACAGCAGCTACTGCTTTCCACAATTTCACGAGACTAATTCTTTATTTTGACGTTTCTTTAGAAATGCATCATAAGCGCTTAATGCTTATTTCAAATTTTCTATACGTCATGCTCGTCGCTTGTGATTATAAACTACCTACTGCAAAGAAATATTGTATATATGTATACTGTATTGCATTATAAACACATCAAGATTTAAACGCGAAGAGTTATGATTCTATTTTTTTTTTTTTCTAAATAAGTATCACCATCATGAATAACTAGAGTACTCGAATCAACTTTATATTTATTTTTTATTAATATTTATAATATAATATAAAATTTGATTTATCCTCCTTGATTTTTTTTTTTTTTTTTTTTAAACTTATGAGTAGGTACCAAATACGATCTACGCGTAAACTTTTCTATATTGTATAGCTTTATTATATAATATTTATACATTATTTTGTATTTTGTACATTTGTATCATTGAATAGATGCAAATTTTATTTTTAAAACGTTCAAGGTATTATTATTCTTATTAATAATTTAATTTTCTGAATGTACCTACTTACATATAATATTGTAATAGATAGGTTGGGTGAATTTTTATTGCAATATTTAGTTATTATACTTTATTAGTTATTAATTTATTATATATATAGAAATACCTATTCAATTTTTACATTATAACACTACATAGTTACCACATGTTATTTCATCGATTCCCATCTTCTCACTGTTCGATGATTTTTTACACTTAAAAAATAAGTATATATTTATTAGTTTTTGTACAGATCGTAAATAAAATATTTTACGATCAGTTATTACAGTAGGTACACGTTTGGTCGGTCTTCACAAATCAGCAGATTAAAATAAAATACTACTGTACGAGTATAATCGGCAGTTTCACTTAATATTATTCGACATTTGTAACGATTATTGATAACAAGTCATAAAAACACCGACTCAAAGAAAACAATTTTAAAACATTAATCTTTAATATTACCAATATATTTAAATTTAAGTTCTAATGAACCTATAGGTATCGAATTAAACATAAATAATACATTTTCGTATCGCAAAAGTAATTTTTATAACTTAATAAGAAAGTTTTGATCTAATAGGTATAATAGTAAAATAAATACATCATGGTTTCTAAAAATGAACATTAAAAAACACCTTAAGTCGTTGAAAGCAGAAATGTATTTTGCTATATTATTAGCCACCATTTAAACTTTTGTGAATAATCATTATAAGATTACTCAATATGTAGTCATTTTCAGTAAATAGTTAACTCTAATGAGGCATAACATAACACATACATAATAAATATATACCTACTAAATAGGTATACGGAATATTATGCACATTTATAGGTAATATATATATTATATATTATATAGGTGTATAAATACATGTGCAAGTAATCTACCAACACCGTGAATAGCATATTAAAATATGATTAAGTTGTCGACACCACTTTAATCATAATATTAAGAAAATAAGAAAAATGTTTTTTGTTTTGATTTTTGTTTTTAGCTTAGATCTCTCGATTCTCGAACAATCATAAATCTTGTACACGAGCAGGCAGTACATGATTGTATAAAGACTATCTCAATAATGAATTCATGTAATAATTTATAATTTCTACGATGTGTCAGATTGGTTTCATGTAACTTATTATATTTTATGGAAATAGAATGACACTTATCACAACACAGACTCGATAGGAAATATAATGTAGAGACCATTTAAATTAAAAATATCTATCTTCAATAAATAAGTATATGTGAAGCAGTGAAGCTAAAGGTCACTATTGGGTGGCTTCTTATCTAAGTATCTCATGTAATCATGTTATGTATAACCTTTTATCTTATACGCTTATTCTGCATTATTAATTAATACAATTTGTGTACGTACTCTTGTGAATTAAAAATATATATATACGGAATGACATTCCTTTAAATCAATTTCACTGTTTATGAATTATCACGTCATTCGTAAAACGTAATATTAAGACATTAAAAATTGGACAGGACACAATTAATGGCTATAACTACAGGTATTTTTTTAGTACTAAAGTATTATTTTAGTATTTCTACTATTACTTCACCGCATCCAAAAATATAAATTTAATTTTAAATATAAATTTCAAATTTGAAAGTATTTTTATATCATTTTATCAAATATGTGGTGCTCGATTTACTAAAATGTATTTACTAGGTAATATGCGTTATACATTTTATTATTTTAACCTCTCGTAAAATGAATTTATGAGAAAACATTTCCAACATATTTTATTGGATAAGTCAATTTATATATAGAATACAATATGTATACTATATACCTAGTAGTAATGTATAATTATTAATAAATATTATATGTGGATAACTATTTGTATTCAAAATCAAAGTATTTACACCAAAATACCAGAAGAAGAAACCTAAAATAACACAATATGTTATAATTTTGAAGAAGTTTTAACATTGTTGTATTCAACAACTTTAAGATGGTCGAGACACAAAAATATATTAGGCAACTAAGTCCTTTTAAATTTATTGAACATTATGCATTAGATAAATGCGAATGTTTGACATAAAATATTGATATCCCAGAAATGAACAAATCTCAGCTTTATTTAAACGATTTGCAATTAGCAACTCCATTTAAATATGCAATGTATGGTAAATCATATTTACCTATTTTGTTGAGTTTAAAACGTCAAAGTTATTTGAAAACATAACGTAATCAACACAAAATAAACGAAATAGGTACACATGATGGGTAGGTACGTTATACGAGTACATATTATTATTGCGTATTACGTATTTAAAATAACCTACAATATACTCGTATATATATATACACGAATACATCAAGATGAATGATTAACAGTAATTGTCTATAGGAATATAAAGATTTCACATATTAATAATTGATCATAATGATCAAACCCATAATCAGTTCATCAGACACCAATTATCAAAAAAATAGGATTGATAACAATAAAAACATTATTTATACAAATGTATAGGTAATAGGTTTTTAGGTCACGAAAAAATTGAAACATTCATAAACTCAGTGCAGAATTGTTTGATTTTAATCAACATTAATATGTTGTTTAAACACAATTAATAATATAATATAGATTGATAACTAGCTACATACATTGCATATTTATTTATGCCGTTATATATTTTTTATAATACTAATCAACGACGATTTTCAACGGCAATGAATTATTTATTTATTTTTATATTTTTTTCACGAATAATAGTGGCTGAATATACTTCCAAATTTGAGACTTGGCTGAGAAATAGCATTTGGGATATTAATCAGCTATTGTATTTTATATAAAACTATATATTAAATATTATTTATTAATCTTCCATTTTTTACCTGCAGAGTAAGATGATGCATGATACTCCCACTAATTTACTAATGAACTAATATTGCCTATATACCTAGTTGTTTTTATTGATTCTGTGGCCTACAGTTAAAATAACATACTGTATTAATTTAGTATAATTATACGTTTAAAGAGTAGTTCATTAGATCACATAAGGAAGTCGACAAATTAGCGTTCTGTAATACTAAGACTAATACAACATACTGAAATTTTTAACTATTAAACTATTTTAATGTATTTAAAAAAAAAAATTATATATTTTTAAAATATATTAATAGACATTAGCCAGTAGGAACTCTGAATGACTGATCAATAAAATGTATACATCGCACAAACATTATTGCGCATGCATCATAAAAATACTATATGCATTTACCATTTTTTTTTTATTTGCACGAAATCAGAACAAACACTTAAATTCATTTAAAAAAAAAACCAATAGCATAAATATGTGTATACTTCAGTATCACACTAAATCAATAAAAACCATGGTAAAATTATTGACTTTGTGCTGATATAGTGAGTATTGAGTAACTATTGTTATTGTGGACAAACTGACTGTGATGCATTTACCTTTACCAGCTTATAATCTACTTATGTATTGTAATGTAATTTTAAAAGTATAAAAGTGATAAACCATTTATAAACTTTTGTTATGTGTTATGGAAATACAAAAATATCAAAGACTTGTAATAATTGATACCTAGTTCGTAAAAAATAATGCAATACACATATATATATATATATTATATGTTGAAACAAAAAAAAACCTGAAAACCAATATGTGCTGTGAATTTACTCTATTCTTAACCATTAAAATAATATAAAATACGTAATACACTGCGCACGCATACCACCGGAGTAATGGCATTAAGCACAACAATTTTTAGCCATTATGCGACCAAGTTGGATATATATCTATATATATATATGGTACAAGTACGATTTTTACAAAACACGTGGAGAACGTGTAGGCCGAGGCACTTACCTTCCGTCATCACCCCGCTACTACATTCTACAACCGCGCGATTTCACGACCCTAATATTTTCCGCCCCCGAAAAACGTTTTTTTCTTTTACTATTACATTATTGTTATTCGTTTGGCGCAGCATCGAGTAGTGTTATAGACGAATATAGGCGCAGCAATATAACTGCACAGGACGCAGATTCAAAAATATTATAGGTATACAATATGTATAAACAAATATTATTTGATGTATACATGTGCATATATACTATGTGTACGATGTAATTAATCGTCAGACAAACAATTATAGAGTTTTGTGTTTAAATTCGCTATAAATGAATACGATTTATACCCACTCGCCTATTCAAGCATAATTAATTAGGTACCTACAATATAATAATTAAATAATGTATTATAAATTTATCAGTTTTCAAGCATAAGCATGCGTATGTAATTACTGTAAGTCATATTTTAACATTTACGAGTCCAATTAGAATAATATTACAAAAAATATAGCCATAATACTCGAATGTTGACTGCAGCACTGCACTTACTGATGTAGGACGACAAAAGTATTTGTAAACACTTCATGATGTTTTCGTTAATTTCACAACCACTTGAAGAGAAAATTTTGACTTTTGTGACATAAACAATAATACATTATTCTTTCATTTCAGAAAAGAAATTTGAGATGTTGTTCTACGTAAAAATTACAACTTTTCTGCATGTTCAAGCCTACTTCGGAAAAAGTGGGTGTCCACGGTCGAGATGATATTTGGCCAAATGCGATATTATAATTTAGGTAAAAAAAAATCAACACTTTTATAATAAAATGGTTTATGAAGAATGGTATAAAAAATAGTACAACATTTTAAAACTGTAAGGTACTATTATTATAATAGTGTCATAATAATAATACATAAAAGTATAGGTACTAGTGAAGATTAAACCAAATATATTCTGTTAACTCAGCATATTAATACTTTACTAATCGCAATGCGTTTAATAAAATCCATTTTTTTTTTTTTTTGTAGATACTCTGAACAGCACTTTTCAATAGTTTGGTACATAATTAATACTAAATACTGATAATAATAATATATCTATCATTATAAGTAACAACTATAATATTTATATATGCAAACATTTCAAGACTGTACATTTATAGATCATTTTGTATATTGAATAGTTAAATATACTACACGTTTACACACAATATACATTGAATTTTTTAAATAATAATTAAGGCCACAATTAAAGACCTCATGCAGTCTTTTTTTCTATGCGTATATAAAGAAAAATTAACATTTATCGCAAACAATTGAGGTTAGATTAGGAGTCATAAACGATATATCAAACGCCATCACTGAACCCATCATATAGACTCTCTTCATGGACGACTTTAATATTTTTTAAATAGAAAATAAACAAAAGCATTACACAATTTACTTGTGCAAAATAAATAAATAACTTAAAAAAATAGCATTCGAAAACCGGCCTCCAGTTTTCTCCAAATAAATAAAAAAGGCATCTCTTTTACAAAAAAAAAAATTAATCAAAAATTACGCATTTTCAAAATATACGAGCTATCAATAACATACAAAGACACCATCAAAATTCTAAACATTTAAAATGCATTAAAAAGAAACATCATTCAAATACTAGCTCATACAACATGATGGGGTTCTAAAAGCAAATTAGTAATACAATTACATAAAATAACTATAAGGTCGAAGCTGAAACAAGAGATCAATAAAAATAAAAAGATACACACTACCAACAGCCATCAAACATTTTGTTAAATTTGAGTGTGGTTCACAATCATTTTAGAAATTTGAACGTATTATTTATGATTCAAAATTTAATTTCACATCAAACCACTGTCCAGTTGAACGAAGCGAAACGAGTGCTAACATTATATAATATCCTGTCTGAAATTTATAAAATAATGCAAGATGCTTGTATCATATTTATACAATAAACATACTATAATTTTATCCACTAAACATGATATTATAGAGTATAATAATTTATAGTGCAGTGAATGTACACAGAAAATACAAGCTTATCATTTTCCTTAAAAGATGTTCGTTGTATTTAAGTTAAACATAATGAATGCAGAATAACAAAAAATTGGCAAATTAAATTAAAATATATTATTATATGAATATGTGTAAATTACACAATTAAAGCTAGGTAACACGACTACAGCAGAATAACATTATTTTTTTTAGGTGTAAAGGTACCTACTCAGCACTCACCGATTAAATTATAATTTGTTCATAAGATACAGGTAAGTTTTTTTACATATATTATCATGCGATTCTAATAACAATAAAATGAAGGTGTGGTTCATCAATACATACAATATATAGATGACTTACATGTCTACTGTTACGATTGCTGTAAAACGCAACAAACGATTTGCATGTATAGGTACCTAAATATAATAGTAATATAGTATACACTATATATCTACCTACCTACATAAATACCAAACTATCTATACCTGCCCACCTACCAACTGTAAATTATGTTAAACTATAATTGTAGGAATTTTTATGTTATGGAATTTATAAGATTTTTTAAAACAGGCTATGTATAGAAACAAAAGTTAATATTCTTATACATAATTTCGGAGTAGGTAGTGATATATATTATGTATAGTCATATATACTGCATAAATTGCAACTCGGGTATTTTTGAAACGTTAGTAAATAGCGTCCCGGACAATTGAAAAAAAAACACACATACAAAGTGATTATATTATATTAGTTTGAAAATCCGAGGGGAAAAGCAGATAAATTAAAAAAGACATAAATTTTATAGTAAAAGAAGAAATTAAAGAATTGCAAATAAAAAAATTATTCGTTTAGACTTTGTGCGGTAAGAATTATCATAGATTCATACAATTCTTTTCTAGTAACTAAATAACTCAATTTTAATAGTACATTTTTTTGATCATAAACAACATCATAAACTGAAGCAAACCTGATACTTTTAGCAATGTCAATTATTAGGAATGCCAATTAATACCATTATATATCCAGTCTTAAATCGGATAAATAGAGGACAATATTGATTTTTGAAAACTATCCCTAAACGTAATTTAAGAATCAATAACAAATATTAAGGTTGAAATTTACATCTATACAAAATATATCACAATTCACATACAAAATTTAAAATTTGACCCAATTTACAGCGACCTGGTATGTACTATAGTTTTGAATTTTCGTTGAAAAAATCGTTTTTTATATATTTATTCAAGTCCGATAAAATATTTGTTTAACATTTGTGTGATTCAAAAATGTGTAATGCATAACATTAAATACTGTAGTAAATAATAATTGTTTAAAGTGTTATTTTTAATTTGCACTAAAATAAATATTAATATGAAAAAAAAAATAGGCAACAAAGTTATTTTTCTCCCATACTTCAATGCAAAGAAACGCAAAAAATCTGTTTTTGCAATTAATACTGTAATGATACTAATTAGGTAGATACACTTTTAAATGTATTGATTTCGATTTTTAATTTTGTAAAATTAAAAAAGAGTGAATACGATTCTAAAATTTGAAGTTGAAACTTCACTCTTTTTATCCATAAACGTTAAATGTAAAACTCGATTTTTACATTTCGAGAAATACTTAGAAATAGTATTCAGTACCTACCTATAGCTTATAATTAAATTTATACTTATTTAAAATCATCATAATTAATTACTAAAATAATTGCCCACTAATAAAAACTTAACAAATATTTACAAAATAAGAGAAACATCAAGTGTTAGGATTGCGCACATGTACCTATACTTACCTTGATTTTTCCAAAAAGATAATTTCTCACAAAAGTATATACTTTTTAAATAACCGGTGTTCTGTTCAATATTATTATAATAAGTAGGTATGCACATTACTCGATAATCAATTATCTGTCACTTCGGAGATGATCTAGCAACCATAAACATTTTAAATACTTTATATTCTTTTAAAGAATACAAACACATTACAAATAGAAGTATAAAAAAATATCGAATGGATTAATAATTATTGGTTAAAAATATGTTTAAAACTATAAAACAAGATTTGGCCGTGAGCCGTTCAAAAAACGCCACAGCAGTTTTTGCGGGGTAATAACTTCAAATTTGCATAATATTTTTATATGTATACACACGCTATATTATTTCTTTATATACCTACCTACAAAATATATATTATATTATATAATACATATATAAGAATATTATTTGTTTATTGTTTATACCGAGTTCACATGATGACCAATAATATGTTTAGTCATATTAAATTTTAGTTTAGAGTCACAAGTTAAATATATATATATATATACGCGCAGAGGTCAGATGGGACTAAAATATATTACATTTTGGCGTATATTGGCAAGTTTATGCCTAAACAAATACAATGTCACCTATATAAATACTCCTCCTAACGAATGAATATAACAATAATATATAGTCCACAATATTATCCTACCCAAACATATTGATGGGCTAATACGAATTTATTATGATTATTTTTGCTTCTTAATTACGTCCTAATAATTGGTAATATAAAGCAAACATAAACATCACAAAAATAGTTTTAATCACGCCGGATATTACCTATATGTAATATATATTATATATTTCGAAGAAATATTAAATACATTTATGATTGGCTCGCTATTACATTAAAATATAGATCAAATCTATAAAATAATAAACTGAGTTCAGCCATGTTTAAAGCATGTAAATTATTACAAAACATTTATAATTATATTGCCTACACGTCGTATTAGCAGTTAGCACGATGAAAAGAGTAATAGGTTAAAAAGGTTATATTGTTTCAGAATAAAAACACTGCTATAAATAATTCACAATGGAAATACAAGTTTTTGATAAAGTAATTAATCATTTCTTAAATACCGATGAATATTCGTGAGTTAATTTCATTAAAATGTTTTGAAATTAGCTTGGAGAATATAAGTTCCATAATAATATACCGATCACAATGTGAACTCGTAAACTCCTAAAATATAATATTATTATAATATTATGTCCAAAGAATCCCTATGGAAACCGCAAGAATAAGTAGCTAAAGCAATCTAAATTTAATTTAATAAAGTAGGAGGATAATTTGAAGGGAAAACGGTTGAATGGTTGTAATAAAAACAATAATAATAAAGTTAAAAAAAAAAATATGTAATTACATACTAACAACAATCGGTGTTTTATAGACCAACACCTGCTACCTACCCGTTTTTTTAGGTGTAGCCAACAAATATTAACTTTTTTGACGTTTTTGCATAAAATAAAAGTGTAATGTTGTTGTTTTTTAATCATCACTAAAATGTAAAAACTAAAACAATTATTATGAGAGATAGGTACGTAGGTATATTTATTTTAAATGTCTGCGTTTTACGAGTGTAAAAATTAATGTAATTATTGCGTTATAGTAATAATATGTCAGGCATAACTGACTTCTCATATTTTTCAATTATCCGATATCATATTATCTCATATTTTATTCACAGCGATAAATTCGATTTTCTTCTCTTTTTACTGCTATATTGAAATGATTGGTAGGGTAGCAGGTAATTATACATCAGGTATATATCAGCGCTATTGTTGCAAATTTATTATTTGAATGATATTAAAAGCATAATACCACAAGCGTTTTATATAGATACCTATAATACGTATAATGTATAACATATTTGGTGCTTGGAATACTTTGATAATTGTGTTACATGACTTAACATATGTTATTTACGGACAAATCGAGTTTGTTTACTGCCGTAAACTTCGGAGAGTAAAACTGGATTTTCAATTTGGTGCGGGATCAGCTACGCACAATACGTTTTAATGAATTATAGTTAGGTTTACATACCTAATACACAAACTTATACCTATACAGCAGCAACCATCATAACTTTCCCAATAACAGGCTATTTCGTATTTATAATTACATGGCGAGTGCACTGCAGTGTTTAATCGCGTAAAGTAAAATTATGACTTCAAACGTGTTGTATTGCGGGGCCTTTGAAACATAATGGACACAAAATTAAATTATTATTCAATGCCCGATAAATCTATGTTTACTTAAATATCTCCGACTTGTTTGCCTGCAGTGTAGTTGTAATTAATACATATTGCACATAACACCGCATATTGTAAGACGTGTAATATAAAATATGTATTATATTTGTATAAAAAAAAAAAAAAAAAATGAATACGTTCATAAATTTAGTAAAGTTTTAACTTATAAAACGCGTAAAATAATGTGTAGATCGTTGCGGTTAACATATTATAATATTCACGTGCATATTATATCACTGTAGGTGCCTATTATAAATAAACACTTTTACCTACTTATAATATTATTGTTGCCTAGGTAGGTATACTTGGGCAATGAAATACAATAATTCCACAAATCTTATATTTTTATGTAGATACCGTATCTACCTATATTTACATTATTATATTGAGGGATACGATAGCTGGTATCTCTAAATAATTGAAACCACACAATTCATGTAGCCAATCTATATATATTATATTATATATATAATAATGGGTTGAATGGTACCATATTCAAGATATATCATGATATATATATATATATATATATATATATATATATATATATACCTACTATATAGAAATCTAGAAATCCGTTATATCAATACCTATAGGTATATAATATTCCCATTTATTGCATGGGCAGTGTATTTTATTATTTATTTGCTCGTAAGTGTTGGCGTTATTATTGTACGGTCTGTGTTATAATAATATGTATGTATAAGACTTACACTGGATTTAAACGACATTTTTTTTACACACTGCGAATGTGCGTTAGCTGAGAATTTGGTCGATAGAATTGTTTTGAGAGTCCACAAAGTGCTAGTTTTATTTTTTTTTACACATACTTCACCCCATTTCTCGTGTATGTGTATATATGTGCTCGAAGAATACGATGGTTACCAATATAAAACGTAATCGATACCGTCGGGGCTAATACGGAAAACGTGTAAAGTCTGTGGAGTATAACTTATGGCTGTTTACCGAGAGA
This sequence comes from Diuraphis noxia, assembly GCF_037042655.1. Lineage (NCBI taxonomy): Eukaryota > Metazoa > Arthropoda > Insecta > Hemiptera > Aphididae > Diuraphis > Diuraphis noxia. The sequence continues at coordinate 76,818,120 of NW_028301713.1, forward strand.
ACGGGAAGTCATGGAGCGATAAAAAAAAACACACACACACAAACATATATAAACGAACATATTAGGTATATATGTATATAGATGTGCGTGTGTGTCCCCGGAGAAAAAAAGCGAGGCTGAGGGAAATATACACACACACACACAAATATATATATATTGAGACTATCAAAATAAGTATCAACGACTTAGCGACAATATAACGCGTTATTCTCGCCTTTGAGTATATTATTTCAGTTTATTTTATGTATACCGAATATAATAAATTGAAAACGCTTTCTTTCGTTTTTCCTCCACAATGGTGATGCCCTTTTATATTTTTATTTGTACATCCCTATTTTCCCTCCCCCAAAACACTTTATTGAGCAATCATGCCGCATGTTATGATCATTTCTTATCACCACTGTTTTTATACGATGCGCTCCCGCCTCTTATACCATATATTATTATACCTACTATACTGCGCGTGGTTTTAGAAATAAGAAACAAAAAGAGGGTTAGTGATTTGATGCGTTATAGATGAACGATATGATATAAAACACACACGCTGGAGAGATAAAAGTCGTAAGCGACAATGAGAGTATCGTATAAAAAAAACAGCTTGTCTAAATACACTTAAATAACATTTACAAAATATTATATTAATTATAACAGTTTATTTTTTTATTTTTTTATTTCACTTAAAGCAAGTTGATATTTTGGTGCTGTATCAATATTAAGCAATACGTTTTTTTTTTTTTTTTTAAATAACCGATTTTTAGTTTACCTAAGCTAAAATTCAAAAATCTCTAAAAATTGTGTAAGGTCAGGTGGGGTAAATGAAACACCGAATTAACAAGTTCAACTTTAACTGATTACTTAATTTACATTATAATATTTATGACCTTAGTAGTAGATGATATCCATTATACAAGATACCAAGAATATAAATTTGATCTTAAAACTGAGCTACTATAATTACTTAAAAAAAAATTTTTTTTTAATTATGCACTTGCCCCATTTGGTGGGGCATGTGGAAAATAATCAACTAACTAGTGCCTGACATATATATTTAAATTGATGGGGCAAGTATATAAAACTACATTTTTAAACTACAAAATGATATTTTAAGAGTTAAAATATCACAATTCATAAAAAAATGACAGCACATTTAACATTTTAATTATTATAACATAATTTTGTTAGGTTACTCTTTACCATTAATTCTTAATTTAGATTTATTCAAATTAATAATTGAGTTTAACAAATGTATTAAAATAACAGTGACTAAGTTAATACAACTCTTAAATTATTTAATATATAGGTGTTTTCAATTTTGTTTCACTTGCCCCAATACTCTTTTTTGTAGGGAAAGTGCATAATTGATAAATTATATCAGAAAATAACAAAAAAGAGTAATTTATTTCGTCTCACCATAAACTACAAATAAAATAACATATACTTACTAAGTTTTGAAGATCAATAGTTATTGAAAATTCATTGAGAAAAAATATATTGAATGATAATCAAAAAAATAATAAATACGTTATGATAACGGATGAGATTTCGATTATGCGATAACATAGATTTTATATACAATAGAGTGTTATCATTATTTTTACCGTGTACCAAAGATATTGTACATTTATATTACAATGTAACTTTTGGTTCAATCATATTTTTGTATTTTATAGGACTCAATTAGCCACTTGCCCCAGTTCTTCACCTACCCCACCTGACCTGTATAGTAATTTTGTACATTGGAATTAGATCACTGATAATATAAGTTACCGCTAAAAACTACGGAAAACGTTAACTGACGGAACAAGGTAGATACCAAAAACAAGCACAAGCTCATAGAAAAACTTAAATTTTTATATCACATAAGTACATTTTTTATTTCCTAAATATCTTGATAACTATACTAACTGGTATAACAACTGTACCGATATCAATTCGTATTATACTAGTATAGGTTACACTATAACCGTTATAGGTACCTATCTATGATATTCAACCCATTTTCTTTATTATCCACAACACCTGTTAAAACTATATTCTGTTGCAGCTCGCACGATAGATCGAAATATAAGATAAATTATTGAGCTTAATAATGTAATTACAGTCTCATTAAACAAAAATAAAAAATGGCTCCCATTATTTTATACCTTAACCAACTTTTTATGGATACGTTTTGAACGAATTAAAATGCATCATAAATATTTAATACCATTAGTTAGGGTAACATGGACCACCACATAAAGATGAAAATTGCGGTTTTTATTTAACCCACTATTGAAATCGCATGGAATATTATTGTAAACCGATTTAAAGACTATAATAGCTGAGTTATTATTGAATCAATTATTATGTTTTGTGATGGTATAGGTAGGTACATAAGAGATGTTATTCTCGTACTTATGGAATAATAGGACTTAATGTTGTAGTTATGAATTTTTGATACGAACTCTTGAAATAAAATATATTTTTATTATATTAATGTAATAATATTAGGTACGGCTGTTACGGCGAGAGTAATTCAATCCGGTAATTTACCTTTGAGATTTTTAAAGTAATTGAGGAAGACAAGTTTCTATACGGAGGTAGCGGATGACTAAATAGTAGGTACCTATAATCCAAATATGGTAGTAATTTTTTTACACGTAAATCGGTTTACCGGTTAAACGAAACGTTTGGAGGGTAATAAAAATCTGTCTGCGTAGACTGTAAATGTCGATAATAACACAATACTGGCCTCGGGCGTATTGGTTAAAACTAACAGGTAGAAATGATTGATAACGCATTACCAAGTTGTGATCTAAAAGCATTCTACGAAAACTCTAGGCTATAATTAAATTTGAAAACCACGTTAGTTTGCTTTGGACTCGTGCAAAACTAGTAAGCGTTTATGTAAAATAAAAACTATTATAATACAGTCGCTGCTTATTATGTGCATTTATATAGACGTACTTATATATTATTATAATGTATATATATATATATGATATTAATTGCATAAATATGTATTTTTATTCGTTACAATAATCGAAAAATAGCAGTTAACATATCTAATTTCACTAACGTGATTAAGTATAATTACTATTTACTAATAATTAAAAATGTTGACATTCTTTTGATGTCGGTCGTGAACATGTTATGGGAGGAGAGATATTCACGTTTTTTTTTATATTCACATTGTTGTACGAAAGAGTTCAAAGACCTAACACATATTATATTGTAAAGTCCATGGAAAAATGACAATTTAAAAAAAAAAAAACTAGTAAAGAAACATATTTTTATTCAGCACCTTATCTAACCTACACTGTAAGGACAATAATATTGTACCTATACCTATATTGTGTAGTATTTTGAAGAAATCGATTGAATGAATCATCACAAATACATACCAATTTATACTCACTGAGGAAAATCTCAAATTTTTAGGCAACAGAAATGTTTCTAATATGCCAAATTACATTATATTTAAAAATATTATTATATTATTATAATCTTTCAAATGAACCATTACTATAATCATTATTATCATTATAAAATATGTAAATTAGTTACAGAGTGTGCTTATTGCATTTAAATTGTCGATGTTGTTCATCGAAAATTTAAATGCAATACAAAAATCGGTAAATCTACTCAAACATAAAATTTTAATTTTAAGATCCAGAAAGCATCCAAAGTTGCTGTTTAACAATTATACCATCACTCGACTCGACATAAGAAAATGCTATACTGTTAATATAAATAAATAATAAATAAAACGGAACTTGCTGAAATTTTTTCAACCGTAGGTATACATTTCCTACGGTTATTGAACATTGCAGAGAAAATTGAAAATGGGCTACTCAAAGTATACGTCATGTATTTTGTATAATACCCATCTACCGACTGGAATCAATTTCTATCAAATGGAATTTTCAGAGCTTTTTCATAGAGAAAAAAAAAGAAAGCCATCAAATATGTAAAACAACTATACACTCCTCACTTGTTCATAGTCTAGAAGAAAATAACATACCTTATTAATATTAAATAACGTATAACTGAATATTTTTTTATTACGAAAGCATTGGAAATATAAAAAAAAAATCTATTATATTCGAACTCAAACATATAATAATATAATATAATATGTGTGTATATTATACGTTCACAGTATAGTTATTTATTTATTTATTATTATTACGCTATTATTAATGTATGTACTTTTTTTTTTTTGTTACCAGTTCAAAAATGATTTAACAACAGCCGCCAAACCGGGAACTCGATGGCAAGAGGGTGCTCGAAATACGTGCCTATATACACGAGTCTCTTTTACATTTTGAAGCGTCACGAACGTGTAAAAAAAAAAAATTGAATATCTCCGTCTCTCGATATCCCCGCTGTCATTCAAACCATTGTAGCACGCGTGTCATGTGATTCACATTGGAAATTTGCATCATATTGAAACTGTGCAGACAAGAGGACGTGGCGTTATAAAAAAGATTCTTTTGCCGGCAAATGATGAATCGGCGTCGTCGACGGAGCGGCGGCCGTTTGACATTATCCTCCATGAGACGTATTAAATATTTAAAAAATAATAATAATAATATAAAACCTCGCCCTCCCCCCCACCCGTCCATATCGGTGTGCAGTCCACACGCGTGGGGTGTTATTGTGAGCATTATTTGACAGGTCCTGAAAGTCTCTCACAAAAAAAAAATAAAAATAAAAAACCGCAAAAGGCTAAGTCGCCACAGACGCCTTTTCGTCGGCGCTGTCAGATCGGTCTCGTTCCGATTTTCCAGCGACACAGTGGTGGTCCGCATTTAAATACAAATCCACATATTATATTATTATGCACACGTATACTTTGATACAACAATGACTGCGATATTATAACGCTCTATATATGTATATATACTGTAACACGCAAAACGAATATTATTATTTTCGGAATAAAGAAGGAAGCTCACGGCGGAGAAAAACAAAAAACTTCACGTCTCTGCATTTTATATACAAACACATATCTACACATAATTATATATTATGTATATGCAGCGTATATTAATCGATTTAACAGAATTTCAATAGTACATATTTGCATAACTTCCACACAAGCGCGAATGATTGAAAAAAAAATGACATTTGATGATTTGTGTCCATTTACACGCGGTAAAATGGGACAAAAAAAAAAAAAAGTCTTCGACAATTTGATACAATGGTCAATTACGATGGGACGGCTGTAGAGTAACGCTATACCTGCAATTATTATCATTATTATACTCGATGGCGATAATTACTTTTAAGTGTAGTTGTACCTATTATATATATATATATATATATATATAATATAAATCTTGACGTAGTATTACCTGCAGAGCACAGATACAAACCTACGAAATCTCGTAAGTATATAATAATAATAATATATTATAATTTTAGGTATCTATCTATATACACACAGAGTTGTTGTTCTTATCGATTGAATTTGTCACGCGCTACGCGTTATTTTTCTTTTAATTTTTCATTGTGTCGATATACGCCATCACTGCACAATATTCACCGTCGTCGTTTATCAAAAATGTTTTTTGTGAACATTTTTTTATTATTATTATTACATTGACCGCCGTCTCGGGTTTCCAGATACCTATGTACAATGTATTTTGTATACATGTATACGCATAGTATTTATACTATTTTCACGTCGACTACGTCAGATAACGATTACAATGTTCGGTCAAATCTGTATACGTACATAATACATATATATGTAAAGGTAAACTGCAGATACACTATTCTATTGTGGACATTAAATGAAAAAAATACGATTTTTTTCATCCGATTTTCGTGAAAAAATAAATAATTACAAAAATAAATAACAAACCGACAATGCGACTTGTTGTCGCCCGCCGTCCATTTATATAATGTACATTGCACAGCCAGCAGACGGGCACACACAATCGGTTAAAGCCTATACCTATGACGGCTATAACGTTTTGTGATTATTTGTAGGCGACCGTCCGACCGACCGATCGATCTATCGATTATTATTATTGTTATATGTTGCAGCGCTGTTGTGTGCGCGCATAACCCTATAATTTGGACACGCGGAGGCGATTATTATATTAGGATCTACGCCCGGGGCTGGGCCGTTGAAACAAAACTATATAATAATATAAAAATCGTATTTCGATATAAAAAAATAAAACATAAAAATAATAGCAATAATAGTATATAATATAATGTACTATAAAGTTATACATATATATATACATTTGTATGGATCGTTAAATTTTACGGGAACATTATTGGACACATATTATAACACTAGCTGTGGCGCGCGTTTATGGTAGTATTTTGGTAATTCGTTCGTGATGCATTACGGCAGTTTGGTCGTTAAAAATATTATAAAAAACATCGTACGAAAAAAAAACCCGGTTTCCCGCAACCGCATAATATGTATCTGACTAATAAGCCGAACAGATCAGATTTAATTAATTGATACATATAATATACGCGTACCTACAAATACATTACGCATAATTTTTATTTAATAATATTGTACACGACTAATATTATAATGACGGATTGTAATCATTATTGTTGTGGGCGAAGAAGGACGGGTGGCCCGGGATGGCGCGGGCGGGTACAAACATTTAGGACCTGGGAGGCAAACCCCGCGGATTTTATATTGCTCATTCACGAAAATATTGATATACTTACCAACAACATATTATGTGTTAAAATCGGTTATTGTGGTAAACGGATTGCAGCGCGCGTAGGTACTATGTATATATAATAATACTATGTGCCCCCTAAATTCTTGCCACCACCTCTATAGAATATCATCATAGTAAAACACCACCTATTGTTTACAAATCCTCACGTTTACAGTAGTTATGATAATATCTACATATATGTGTATTATACCATCACGCATATGTACCTTCATGTACCTATACCTATACATGGTATATGTGTGTATACCATAACCGATATATAACCTATATATCAGACTGCGCGTGGCTTCGGTTTTATACCATTTAAAAATACAAGTTAAACACACTCTGACTTTTTTTGTACATAAACCTAAATAAAACTAATTAATTACATCACGTGTATTACATCACGACTACGTGGTTATATTTTTCAAGAACTATTATACCGCTTTATGCATGTATAATATATTTAATACCACTTTTAAGCAGTGAATTATACTGTTATAGGTACACTTACTAAATTAACACTAGCTGACTTCAATTATTACCTATTAGTTCTGTATTATATTATAATATAATATAACCAATATGTATATGTATATCATGCATAATTTTTATAGCTGGTATTTTATGGCTCCTGCGAATTATCTTTTGATCAACAATTGTAGCAAAACCATAGTAAAAAATAATTATCCCGTTTCATTGGTATGTATAAATAATAATTATTAACGACTTCAAATTATTTTGTCCAAAACCTTAATACAACACCCCAAAATGCCGACGGCGTTATTACTAACAAAATGCCCATAAAATCATTATACGATTCCCAATAAATATACTATAAAGTATATATTATTATGCGCGTATAACATGTATTATATTATATTTTATAATAATTGAGGTATATTTAGTGTATTAATATTTATTTCAGTATGTTGTAGAAGTTGAATTGTATTCCAATGTAAGCAACAAAAAAAAGTTGTCACAACATGCCACATTTTTCGAACTTTCCATAATACAAGCAATATGGCTATTCACGTTGAAAAAAAAACGACTTAATTACATAGGGCGTCCTCTACAAATTTAGAATCGTTAATATTATTATATGAGTTTAATTTTATAATTTAGAATTTAAATAAATAACAGTCGAAACCAGTTTGATCGGTAAACTCGATATCATAAATTGTCTATATTTGAAACAGTCTTATTCAAATTATTTAATGATAAATTGTAGCTGTAGTACATATATGATTAGTTTTTTAATGTAAAAAAATCATAAATATATAATATGTACCCAATGGAATAAAAATAAAAGTACTTAAAAAATATTTTCTATACTTATTTATAATGGAAGAAAACACAAAATGATACCTATAGGGCATAGGCAATATTATAGATTATATATACAATACATAATATGAATAATAAATGTAATTCAAAATTAGAGTAGAGAACTACTTTACGATTGGTTACAGATTTTACCAAACTTCTCTATACATCCAAAATATTAGTATATAAATAACTATAATAATCTAAAACAAATGGTTTAAAAATAGCGTTTTAATGTATCTAAGCTATTTTAACATTTTGGAACATTTCAATTAATGTTGAATAATTTAACCGCAGAAACAAGTTTTTAATCAAACTCAGTTTATAATTGTTTATAATTTTTACCTTGGTTTATATTTACTAGAAAGTACAGTTTTTTTCAATATCACGTTTTCATGTGACGTATTGGCCCAATAATTTACAGTAAAAGAAAGTGAGTATCTTAAATTATTAAAAATAAAATGATAGATAATAATAAAAATATATAAAAAAATATCTTATAGATTTACATCGAACCCAAAAATAAGATACAATTAAACATTAAAGATACATTTTATTTGAATAATAAAGGACTTATCTTTTAGTATTAATAGCTACATTCAATATTATCTTATAGGTGAATCCAATCAAGAGATATGATAATAAAATTAAAATACCTTAGCTATTTATTAGATACCTATATTAATTATCCTATGGGTTAAATAGGTTCTAGATGATATGTTAAATACAATTTGTTAAAATCGGTTAAGACTAGAAAATAATTAACTTTGCCGGTTGAACCAGTTTAATAATTAAATATTCAACAGAAATATCAATGAAATAAATTACCGACCACACATGCAGCATACAAAATATTTTATGCCAACATTTAACCACAATTATATTCCAGTCACATATATTATCATAGTAAACCTTACAGTTACATATATTATATATGTAATTATAATAGCAATTTAAATTCGTCTAAACTGAAAGTTTTAGAAATTCAATTTCGAAGAAACAAAATAAATTGAATAACATAGGCAATAACATAGATTGAATTTTATCATTTTTCTCTGATTTTTGATAAGAATGGTTTTAGATCAATGAATATTTTACACATAGATTATTATCATGTATTATGTTTAGGTATAAACTATATGACATACTTTAAAATGCAGTCTGTTTGATAGTCATGAACTCATGAACATCACTTGATTCAACATATCAAAATTTAAATATCAATAATTAATAAGTAGGTTGTAACTATGTAATATGTAAATGTATGAATATATTAAATAGAAAATAACTTACAAAATATAATTGTATTAACTAAACCTTGTTTCTGGAAATTAATTGAGACAGTATAAATCTATATATAAAAATATTAAAGCGATAATTACACTAAAAATTTTCAATTGTTAAAATTTAAAAAGTTAACCACATAATAGATTAAAATATATATTCTGATGTGATTTTTAATACTAAAAGAAACATTTATATTTGTATGCTCTTAAACACTCGTAGTCCTATAGTTTACACTAAATCTGACAATATTCTGAATTAAAACACTCGTAAAAAACAACTGTCTTTTAGAATATTACAAGATTGTCAACATCACATTATGAAATAAAAATAATTCACTGTCATCAATGGAAATGTTGTTCTAAAGAAACTATTATATACATTTATACTACATGATAAGTCAATAATGCATATAACCGATCATTAGAAACAAATATGTGTAGATATAATATTAATAATAAAATAATTCGATTGTTTCAAATGTTTGAAGAATAAAAACGATTCATTCGCGTTACGTAATTTAGTTAGATATTATGAAGATTTTTATTGAACTTACTATTGTATGCAATAACACTAACAACTACAAAACATAATGTATACCTATATTGCGTTTATCGCGAACGCTGTGTAACGAAACCCTATTTGATTTTGCGCGTCAAAACGAATAACGTTAGTGACACAGAGTGTTTATATCGGCGATAATGATTTGGTTTCAACCCCAAACAAAAATTTGTATCTGATGAAGGTTTGTAATAATATATTGTGTACGCTGAACACTCGAATGAATTGTTGTCATTGTTTCAGACGTAAACTCGAGTGAACATAATATCCTCTATCATATTATTATATATACCAGTGTTGGGCTTTCAATTTAAAATCTGATGCTGCAACCCACTCATTATCGCTTATTATTGTAGTTTGGTAATGGGTGCTCATAAGGCTATATCTAATTCTGGAGTGTTCCTATACTGGTTATAATACGTGTAATAGCTACTACCATTATAATACGACGTAAACGAGATATTTTGTACACAGATTAAGTATCTGTGTACTATACAAAATACAATGTTTGCCATACATAATGCATTTCGGTTTCGACCAATAATTATAATTTTATCGAAATAGAAAAATAACAAAACTTTGTATTATTAATGTTATAGAGGTGTGAAAATAAAAATAAAAAACTGAAAAATTATGTCAGTCAAGTTCAAATAAGCTAAGGTAGATATTATAGCCAAACAGTTATAAATTATAAGACAATTTATATTTTTAATCCGACATTAAAATACAACAATATAACGTTCATAAAATTTATATTATGTTAAAATTACGCAATAATACATAATATAAATTATATCCAAGTTTGTTAATTACCTAAGTATATAATATTATTATATTTCGCAAGTTATACACGTACATAAAATATGTACCTATTTGCTTCTCGTTAGCTTAAAACTTCTCGATGAACTTTCGGATCCATATATAGGAGTAAACCACATATATTATAATAAGGTGAATAATCGAACGATTTCTATCTTATACATATCTTATAGTTAAAATCGTGTAGTGTATGTACCTATCTATGTCTATTAAACGTGATATCTTGTTATGCATAATCTGTCGTTTCAAAACTTATTAATCCAAACGGTAATAAAAAGGAGCTTAATACAAATTGATCGTGTGTGGAAATAGTTTTCAACAAAAAAAGTGTACCAGATGTTCGTTTAGAATTAATATACCATTCTACATTTGTAAGGCTTTTGTCTTTAACAATAATGGACCACCATCGGCACCATTACCTATTTATATGTATAACTTACTATTAACTGAAGTGTCTAATAGAGTAAGTGTCTTTTTGTTTACTCATTAATATTAAAAGTACTTGTAAAAGGATTTTTATTTTGCTGTATCAAAAAATACATTATTATTACTATATTTTAACCACCATGTGTCATTATCATTATGAAACGATTGGGTTAAACATCAATATAAATAGGTCATAGGTAGGTACTAGGTACTACATAATTACCAATATGTATGCGAATGATTCGATGAACATCGCTCGACGACATTGCCTAATAATATGAAAATTATTTTCCAAGCAGTTCAAATCGAACAGGTGTTTTTATACTTGGTATTTAATGCTGTAGTAATCTGCAACAACTTTGTATTCAGCGGCTACTTTTAAATAATTCTAACACATTATATCGCGCGGCAAAAGCTAATAATTCTCGGTAAGCCATTCGATTCGATTCGGCAACAGCTGTTCCAATTATATTATACATCCGGAAACGTGCGATTGCTACAAAATTTGGTCGATCCATCTACGTACAATATAATATCTCGTTTTCAATAACAAAGTAAAAAATACACATACGCACAAAAACCTTTTAGTTATGGCTCGTGTTCGCCCAAAGGCCGAGACGAATTTCCGGTATTATCGCGTAAAACATCTGGTCCATTATATGAATTTGACGCCGTTTATCAGAAATAATACACATAATAATATTATTATATACAATCAGAGGGCTGAAAATGAATGGAGAAATATTTGCGGTAAAACACACACGCTACTAAAACTAGCTCATACACCACATTATAATCGGTTGACCTAAGCAATCTTTAGCCATCGCCACTGCCGTTGTACATGTCAATTAAAACGCATCGCATATTTTTAGGGGGTGGCTCGTTTTTTAACGGTTTCGGTTTTGTGACCGTATCGGAAATAATAAAAAACGAGATTAATGTGTCATCGGATTTACGCAATTATATCGGCCATTAGGCCACCGAAAAGTGAAAACACATTAGTCGATCAAACGATTTTGTATACGGATTATTTTCCATACAGCATTTTTCAATAACGTGTTTTAAAACCTTTATTAGACAGTTCAACAATATGACAGACGTTCGGATCTATAATAAGGCACGTTGTTCCACAAAATATAAATTACAATTAAATATTTCAATAATTATTTATGCATGAATAAAATATACTGCTTAATCTGTTTTACTATATTTTTTACTATATACCTTCAATTCCTAGATATTTTTAATTATTTGTGTGAAAGTTAAAATATTCTAGTAATTGTTTAGATCTTTTTTTTTTATTTTATTATGTTATTACAAGTAATAATTTTTTAACAATGGATAAAAACTATGCTAGGTACATGAATGAATTTTTAACATCGATACAGTTATAGTTTTATATAGTATGAGTGTATAAGTGTATTCTTCTATGGGCCTTCTAATGATGACTCTTCGGTATCCGTTAGGAGAATGTCCTATTTCGATCTTTTAAACCCTCCAATAAAATAATTTAATTGTTCCGTAATTCACATACAAAATCAGCATATCAATCTAAAATTATCTGATATATCACGAAAATATTGAACAATACAGTAAAGTATGCATTTTAATTAGACCTCCGATAGCAAGGGAATTTAATTAATTCAGCTCGGGATTCATATACACTCAGCATACGGCGGAATTATATTTAAGATTATACAAATGATACCCTCTGAATAGATTATGTTAATTATTATATAGATCGGGATTAGTGGAAATACTATTTAAGTACAATTTTAATCATTACTCGTTGAGTATGGTTACAATCATATGATTGGCGCAAACTAGATCTTAATTATTTGGAGCTAAAATGTGTCTACACGCTACACCGACTTACAAGGTCTTGTCTCCATGCCTCTCCCAAATAATTTTGCATATTTAAATAATTAAATATAACATTCACATATTATATAAATTATCAAAGTGATTTAAACCCAGTTTTCTTGAAACAAAATACTTTGTAAATCATAGCAACGCCGCGGACGTTCTTAATTAATTCCGGCCGGTGTCTTCTTTGTAAAAAAATGTGGGCACATATAGTAAGTAAACTGATATTATAAGACTTAAAAGAATATGTACAGCAACTTTCAATTGGTGATCAGTGATCACTGTTCTTAATATTGGCGATGAGATAAAAATAATAGAGTAGGTATATTTGATAAAAATGTTTGATTTACCTATGTTATAAATTTCAAAATTTTGTTTAAAAACGATAATAAATTATTTTTCACTAATATATCTTGTTTTTAAAGAGCATTGTGATCGGGTTTAAAAAAACATAAAAAAAAAACAAAATTAGTACTTAATTCGAAACTATATTTCCAAAAAGGTTAATTTTGTAATTTACATTACAGGAGCCCTGCAGGAGCGTGTTCAAAAGTTTCTTTCTGAAATTCGAATATTGTTTCACAAGAAGCCAAATGCATGACAAAACTTAAGTCACCAACCAAAGCTGTGCTGTAGTGTGCGCCCAATTTATTATTAATTCTACTCGTTATATTACCTATACGATTTTCTTTAGAACATGTCTTGATTTATAAACTTTGCACAAAAAAAATATGCTGATATAATTATTTATTAAAATATAACAATATCGAAACCTACCACGTCAATATTATATACCTCTAGATATCAGATGACACTACTTCTATAAATAAAATACAACTTATTATTTATTAATACTTGAGTGCGTATAGCATATGCGACCTTTGTGTTTGTAATACAGGTTTTTTAATAAATCAAATCTAAAATAATATTAATATCACGAGGTATGATGACAAACTTAACAAGTTGTAGATCAGTAAAACATATTATGTAGACAAATGAAAAAACCGTATGATGGGAAATAATAGCAATGCTATTACAAAACCATAAAGATTTTTAAACCCAACATTTTGGCCAGGTTTATCTAAGATGTATACCGAAATGCATAAGCTTATAGATTAGTTTGTGAAATCTGTCATTAACTATGCATTATAAATTTGTTAACATGTTATATTTTACACTCAAGAGTGCGGTTTTTTCACATGGTAGAGATTTTAAAAAGTGTCTCGTCATTAATGGGCCCGGTGCTGCACCCCTTCAATTGAAGTGTGATTTTTGCAGCGCCAAAAGGGTGACAATGTTCAAAGGCATGGGGTACAATTATTACATTAAACAATGAGATGGGGCGAACACAATAATATAGGTATATAAGTCATCATCGTGTAATAAAAACTTAATATTTGGTTGTCACGCGATGTTAAATTTAAATAATCACATTACATTTCGTTTCCGAAAAACGTGTCGATCCCACTTGACTACTACCCGATTAATATGCATATTGCATAGAATATTTAATTAATTATAAATAGTGTTGTTATACATATAATCATGCGGTTTCCATACAAAAAATCGTCGTATTATTTTTATTCCAAATTGGAACTTAACTAAATTTAAAAATAGACTATCTTGTTTTTAAATTTGAAAACATTTTATAAAGAATAAATTCTTATAATTCTATAATTCTTAAAACAAAAAACGTTTTCAACTTAACTGTTAGAAAAATTAACACCATGAAAAACGCATAAGATTTCAATCAAACATAATAATACAATTTACAATTTACCTACATGAAACGAAGTACTTTATTTTTCAACAACTTACATCGTTTAGGTAAACTACATACAAGTTTATTTTAATATCTACCCTCGCGTCGATAGAAATAATAAAAACTAAATGATACTCCAATAATTACTTTCACAAATCCAATTAGTATCACAAATACGCATTATTATAATAGATATATATCATCATGTTTTGTAGAACAATCGCCTTATACTATCTGTATAGATGACATATTATACAACACTGCAGTAAAAGCTTAGCGTACGATCTAAACTGCGAATCCAATGATAACATTTGAGCTAGAATTCACTTGTTTTTCTGTATATTTGTACTGAAATTATATGAAGATGGTTATTATTTATTAATTAATGATCTTAAATTATTGAATTTTCGTTCCCGAGCTCACCTTGTTATATCCGGCACCACAACACAGACTGCACGGACTAAACCAAACAACGATGAAATTTATTAGCCACATTTATTTTTAAAATATTTCTATTATTGCGATTTCTCAAAATCTGTAAGCACCGTGTTGATAATAAATATCATTTTTCATGAATTCTCTTTGACGTATTTGCGGTATACGCCACCCCCGCCATCACTCCCCTAAAAAAAATCAAAATCAAAAATGTACGACCCAAACCCATATACCATGTTGCTTGTGCCGTGTATAATCATATCAATACCTACTGTATACAGTATAATAATAGTGTTACGGCCAATAACTCCTAATATGATACGCGGGTACACGCCACTATGGGCGCACAATAAATCTACTTACTACTATATACATAATATATATACTTTATATATAAATCTAAAATATATATATATGTATATATTATACCTCTATTCCTTAAACGTAATATTTTATGCATTATAATACCTATACCTTTATACATTTATAATATGTAAACTATGCAGTATATACACATACATAATGCGTAAAGGTACAAACGTTTCCAGACGGTAAAGTGATTTCCACTGTATGTATATTATATAATATATACGGAAATAAGTGCGAGCATGCCAAAAAATATATCGCGAGAGAGAGAGAGTGAGTGAGTGAGAGAGAAAGGGTTGCTGCGAGCGGGGCACGTCATACGCGTATCCTGTTATACATCTATAATAACACACAAGCGGTTTTCTTTTTTTATTTCATTTTTTACCGCAGACATAATTTTTCTTTTCGCGAAACAGCCGCCGCAGTATTATTTACCCGTTGGGGCGTGACACGATATTACTGCACGTACGGGGTGGTGGCGGTATATTCGCGGGTATAGGGACGGGTGGACGAATTGACGGCGGGTGAGCGAGTGACGGCGGCGGTGGGCGACGAGGTGTGGGTGAAGATATTATATATTATATAAGCGCGCGCACACACACACACACACACATACACGGAAACGACCATTATTCACGGCGGTGGCCGCCCGATGAAAGCTCATCTGTACCGCGACGACGACGAGACGACGAGACGACAACGACTACGAAGACTACGACGACGACGACGTTATCGGCGCCTTACAGATGGAAGGAATCGCATGTATATGACGCGCGCGGTGTATCCCGATGTACCTTGTTTTGCATGTCACCGGCGCCGCAACGTCTCTCGGTTTGCACGCACGATATTTGGCACCGGTCCATCATCCGTCGTCGTCAGTGTATACATATAAATATATCTGTTCGTGTATAATATAATATAACATTATTTTTCATTTCACGTGCCTTCGTGTGTGGGATATATCTCGCTGCGCATATTGTTGTTGTCGCAATATTATTATTATTAGCACTATTATCATTATCGCTATTATCTGAACCGCACCACCCTATACTGCTGGCACGTGCGTGTGTATGAGTGTGTGTGTGTGTGTGTGTGTACATGACAATCGATCTGCGACGAGAAAAAAATGACTATTAAAAAAAAAAAAAAAAATAGTAATAAAATACGAAGATCGCGCGAAAAACCACAGAGGGTTTTTAGGTGTAGAATGACGACGGCGCGACAAAAAAAAAAAAACGGATAACACGTACACCGCCACAGAATGATTTATATCCAAAGCACTTTTTCAAATTGATTTCTCCTCTTCCCAAACGCGGCCGTGCCCGCATCTGCAGCACCGTCCGACGGAGTAATGATGATTGTAAAAAACTAAAAACAAAACATTTTCGACGACAATGCTGTAAGTATCTATACAGTTTTGTAACGGCACGACACGATGCGTATAAGTGTAGATGATAGGTGCCCACCATCGGCACCATCGCTTATATTATACTCGCGCTGATATCTTAATATTTCTTTACTTGGTTTTTATATTTTAACATGCGTCCTAAGAGTAAGAAGAAGGTATAAAGTCATCGGCGAGGTAACCGCTCTGCTCCAATAGGTTTCCACTGTCAAATGTACCTACCTCGACATCGAGTGTTACTGCAGCATAATTATGTGTATAGATATTTGTCAAATTGTAATTCAATGATGGGTAAATTATTATATATTGTATATATCATATAAATTAAACGATTCTTATCGAATTCTGCCGGACTATAAGACTAAGTACATTTTGTATAATATATTTAATATTTATATGACCAATTATTTTACTACTCATAATAAAATAGTGCATATTAATTTTAATATAGTCGATGGTATAAACGGTAATTCAGTGGTGGTTGAATCTTTAAAAACGGCCTTTAAATACTTTTAAACATTCCAATTGAAAGTATCATTATGTGTATTATACAACATAATGATGATATTTATGTATGTCAAAAGTTACAAGTTCTCACGATCAAATTGTTGAGTTAAGTAGGTAGGTACTATACACAACAATACTGAAATCGTTATTCTTCGTTTAAATATCCAATCTATAAGTGAACTTGAACTTCGAATATCTGTTTAAAAAGTATTTGTACAATTTTTAAATTTTTTGATTTCAGTGCAAATTACTTGTGAAAATCCTTGAATTAAATTTGCTAGCTAGTAGCTATTTGACAGAACTAAAAAAAAAATTATAGAAATTAATGAGAAAAATATAAAAAAATTAACATAAAAGAGTCAAAATATTTTGATAGAAAAATTTTGAATTATTTTGAAAAATATTGTAAATCTGAATTACTGATATCTATAAAAATTGAAGTTCTAATCATTTTTCTATAATTTACAATACTAATTATGATTAAAAAAGCTAGGATTTTTATTTTCATGTCTTCATTGAGAGCTTTTTCTAGAGTATCTGTTATTGGGAAAATATTTCGTATATTTTGATATTCTGGACATTCTTAGATGTAACTAGGTACATATTATTTATATATTAAATTTTCTACCTAACATTATTTATAGATAATTACGGAAATATATTTAACATTACACAGCAGTAAGTTGATTTCAACAAGTAGGTACATATTATAATTGTATAATGAATAATTGAACACTGATTTTTGTATCGTAGAAGTTGTATAATTGGATCATCAAATTTCTCTAAAGAGGTTATAGTCGAAAATATGCTCTTATAGTCAGTGGAGTGATTTGGAATTGGTTCTGGGGTGGGATATAAGTTTGTACTATCATCCTAGAGGGGGACTTTACCACCTCACACCCCCCCATGACCATTAAATTTCGTAGATCATAGTATTGTATTAATTTGATATCATAAATTAAACGAGGTAAATGATGGTAGAATAAAGGTTTCCAAAATTATAGTTAAAACAGAGAGAACACTGAGCCGTCAGTCTATAAAAGTAATATTAAATCTAAGAAATATCTCCACCAATGGATGACTTCCGTCTTCCACTATCATGTGACTTGTGTTTCCTATGTTCCCTATTGCATATTATTGTTATTGCAATTATGACACAAATAAATATTATGTGTCTAGATTGTCTTTTTCTCCATTTTCAATAAAAAAAAATAAAAAACTATTAGCCGTTATAAATTATAGTTTATAATTGTTGAGAGGCATCGTAATTTCAAACTAGTAAGATAAAAAAAAATTCTCAACTATGATAATGTCAATGAATTCTTACTTCTTATTTTAAAATTTTAAAATCTTCTAGAGCCAAGTGCTTGATGGGATTTAATTATGATGGTTATTTTTTTAAAAGGGGGGGGGCTCTGGGGGAGGATATATCTCCATATTCCCTCCGTAATGACGCCACTGCTTTTACTTCCTATACTTATCTATTGACGCAATTACGCAGTTTATAGATATAGGGTGATCACTGATCAGTAAAAAGGATATAGTTAAAAAGTGTCGGTGTCCAATGTAACCCACTTACGGTGTGCGAACGAGAGCCATGACGATGACGTTAACCGATGTGACTATTCGTACGTAAACTTCAAAGTTGTTCTTTTGAAGCACAAAGGCAGTGTGAATAATGAAGTAAATACGTGTGGCCTCGAAACAAACGGAAAAAATGAATACCGTCGTTTAAACGGTAACCTACAAAGAAAGATCCAAACCAGAAGTTGGAGAGTCATCGAATCAATATTCAATAGTATATACTAGGTACTTTGACCTTAATAACTATATTTTTTGATTTGAGTTTATGCAAATGATATGAAACTGTAACAGAGTTCTAGCCGCCCTCGTATCGTGATTACCTTGGTATATATCTAAGTTTACCGATAAATGACTATTGGTGCTCTCATAAAATTAACGCATCATGACGTGCCACCTGTTCTTTAAATCTATCAAATCGATAACAATATTATTTATAGGTATAGTGGGGAACGTATTTATAAGTATAGGGTGAACACTGTAAACGGATACATTTTTCCGTTATACGTGGCTGATTTGCTTTGGCATGTTTACTGTTTACAGGTACAAGGTACAGATGACATAGATAGATCAGCCCCGAGGCAGATTAAATACAATTTTTAAAAAATGCGACAAAGTGAGTACTAATTTGCGGTACTTACATTAGGCGTCGTTTGGGTTAAATGTTCTATGTAACAAAAGTAATACTAAATGTATATTATTATATTATTACTCAATGGTGTCATTTCACAAATTACATATAAAATTCAAACGCAAAAAATAGGTAGCCTCTCTAATTATCGGCGCATAATATTACGTAAAAATGTATTGAAAAATAAATCTTATTTCAAAAATATTGGTTCCCATTTGAATTTTATAACTTATCTCTAAAATCTACCATATTTTATCAATAAAATAAATCACTAATATCCTATTAATATAGATTATATGGTTCAAAAAGGTTTTCGCGTAGGTAATTTTTCCTATTTTAAAATGTCATGCTGTAATCTGCTGTCACATACAATTCGGAACACCCTGTATAACATATCCAACCTCAGTGGCGTATTTTGGGGGGTTGTCCTCCATGTCTTGACACCCCCCGACATTTAAAAAAAAGTCCTAATATATTGTCACTTATTTTATAGTATACCATTTTTTATCAAATGTAAGACTTCGTGTCAATTCCTAACATATTAATTTGTTAAAAAATTAATTCAATATCTTTTTACATTAGTAAATAATACTAAAAATTTTGTTTTTGAGGTTCAATAAATGTTGACACCCCCCGAGAAATCAACCAAAATACGCCACTGTCCAACCTGCAGTGGTTTCCTTGGATCCACACCTTTTTGAGCATAAAAACAACTGAACAATTTCACGTTCAGGGTTAAAATATCAAAAGTCTACAGTTATTCGTTTATAAATCACAATAACACAAAAAAATCGATTTTGATGATCTGCAATTACATATATCTACTCGAATAAGCATAATTACGAACAGTCTATTCAGAATAGATAGGTATTAAAAAATTAAAACTTTATTAATAAAAAAATTTATTAATACGAGAACAATAATACAATATTATGCATGATATAGGTTTTCCTCTTAAAATTAATACGCAATAAAAACAAAAAAAAATACTAACAAAGATCAAAACAATGATTACAATATAGATATTTCGTTATTTACATAACAGTACTTTTTAAAATTCTTACATACAATGATAACAAGACCATGGTTTTGACTACAAAATTAATAATATTAATTGTTACTCTTACATTAAAATTAAATATTTTTACAACACAAAATTAAACTATAGCTAGGTATAAACATTATAGACAATTGCACAAATAATTTAATTAAAAATATAAAAATTAAAAACACAACAAAATAGTATGTTATAAGATTGCTTATTTTATCAAAATAAATCAAGGTTCAGTTTTTCACAAACGTAAACATAATATCTCAGAAATGATACTAAATCTAACTAAATAATTTAAATGTTTAGTTAACAGTCTTAAATTTCAAATAATACATATTATAATTCAGCAAAGTATTTTGATATTATAACAATTATAAATATTAAGAAATTATTCCTTATTCATATAATGAATCCATCATAAGTGACTGCTTTAGTCTATCTATTACTACTGTTAAAATAAGATAAACAAAACAGTTTAAGATGGGATTAAAATTAAATTTTAACATTGATAGCTATAATTTTTTAATCAAATGTCCAAGGAAAAAAGACATACAATAAGCTATACAGCCATATTGAATGTTTGAAATATTATTTACATACACTTTCAGCTTATTTTTGTGCTATAACAATTTGATATAATTTAGAAAAATTAGAATTATAAAAATTGTTTAAAACAAATATATTAAAATGTTAAAATGTAATAGTAAGATAAAAAATAAATTATCAATTATAATAATTAAAATAAGCATATTGTCTAAACAACATCTGATCAAAATGCTTTGTTTTTGATCAATATTTTTAGTATAAACCATTGTATATATCAAAGAGTTTTCCTGCATTTGTTGTTGTTTGGGATTTAATTCCCTTCTGTAAATTGAAATATTTTTGTTTTATCCAAAGATTTAATTATTTTCTTATTTGAATAATGATCTTTCTTTTTGGTTGCTGGTTTGATGTTCACTATCAAGAGTGGTTTAATGGACATTTCAAATTGTTTTAGCACAAAAAATATTGCACGAAAAAAAAAGGTTGAAAGTAGAATGAATAATGTATAGCTATTTTGTGAAAGTTTTTATCTGAGGCACTTTTATTTTATCCCAAATTTTTTGACAAAATATAAGTTGTAATAACAATGACATTAATAATCAAAATGCAACTCATGAAATAAATGAACAAGGTAAATTTCTAAACTCAATTGGTTAATAAAATAAAAAATAAATAAAAATAATACACATTGACATCAAAATTTTACAATAGCACCTATTCCTACACACATATAACAATAAAATCTATCAGAGAAATAATAATCATAATATTGTAATTTGAATACTTATCAAAAATAAGCTAATATTATCTACATTAAAATTCTAATCCTAAATTGTTTTAATACACGCTATAAAAATAAGATTATTAACATCTTGTAACTAATTAATAATTTATATACCAAACATTCTGGTTATTGGTAGGTATATACAGTAAACTCTCATCAAGCTGAAACTCAAGGGGAACAGAAAAAAGTTCAAGATATCGAAAAGTAAGAGATATTGAGTTTTATTAAAATGTTAATTATTTTAAGGGAATTTCTTTTGACTTCAAGTTTTCAAAAATTTGAGATATTGATATTCACCATGATAAGGATCTACTGTATATTAAAATATATACCGACAATAAGACGCAACATCAAGTCTTTAGTATATTGTCTACACTAGGCAAAAATATACTTTGGCATTTATTTATTGCTTAATTTTATAACTTAAAACCCTTTTTTTGGAAATGTTTATTGTCAATTACTACTAGATAGTTTAAATGTTTAAGCCTAAGTGTTTTGTTATCCAAAACTGTAACCAAGACTAAAGCTAAAAGCTAAAAAAATAGTTTTAACACTCTAATGGGCAATTTTGAGTACAACAATGATGACTGTGATACATAGGTTGAAAACAATATTCATTTAAATAGTTTTTATTTAGATTGTTTAATGATTTTTTTTTCAATTTTGTGGAGACCATTTACTTAGTTATTTATTTAAGTTTTTAAGCTGTTGGCTATGATCACAGTTACAATGTTAGAAATAAAAAAAAACCAAGGTTTATAAGCGGATCAATAAACTAATTTAAAAATGTTTCAAGTATTTTATATTTAACCCCACTCAATTAAAATTTTTTTATAAATACTTTAATTTTGTTAAGTTTATGTGTTGACATATTTGTTTTACAAAAATATAAATCTTTGTGTTAATCGTGATTATACATTTACCATGTCAGAATTAAAATATAAAAACAATGTAATTTGAACTACTCTCATGAAAACACTAGCTTAAAATTAATTAAGAATATATTAGCTCATCAAAACTTCTTAAATACAGTAAAGGTAATATTATACTTAATTTAAGATATGTAAGGTAATTAAAAGTTAAAACACATGTTAAAAATTAAAACTGGTTTTTTTTACCTACAATACATTTTATGTGCGTATACTGAATTTATCACAGTTAAAATATTTCAATTTGGCATAAGATCATTGGTTTCGTTTTTAATTTAATGGAAAACTGAATTTTTTTTATTTACCTTGTGATTTTCTGAAATAATAAAATATTAAATATTAATTACTTTTTAAGTCTTAAATTTATTTATAAAAAATATTAAAGTTTTTATTTTCAAATACCTTATTGGAAGACGACTCAAGGTTTTATTTTTGGAATTTTTATCCAATGATTCATCAGACAATGATTTTTCTGTTTTTATTTCTGGCAAAACAATTTGATTTCCATCTACATAACAAGATTGTGGTCTTTTTGCTGCAAACTTGACAAGGTTACCATTTGCATCTTTTTTAACATCAACATTGATACAGGACATCACAGGTACACTAAGTCTTTTTCCACCAAAATTACCATTTCTAATGGCAATATTAGTTGAGCGTGTTACCACACGTTCACTACTTTCAAGTCTTTTTTGTGTACGATATGCTGGTGAGACTATTCTATCTTTTTTTACTGGCAGATAAGATATTTTCTGTTCTTTAAGTGGTTTACTATTTTGTGGATCAATAACTATTTGCTGTACAGGTGTAGGAATTTTTGACGAGTGTTCCATCATTTTGTTAATAGAAACACCAGTATCTTTGATGAACTCAGATTCCAACATACTAAAAATATGATAAGATTATTGTTTTTAAATTATTATGCAAATGATTAATCATATAATAATTATTGTAATATTTATCTGTACATTTGTTACACTTCTCATTGATAATAATATAAGACCATTTGAAAAATTGATGAGGATATTAGTAAATTTAGTATTATAATGAATGTAACATTGAAGTATAGCTTAATAATTAAAAAAAAAAAAAAAAAAAAAAACTAAATACTAAATTTATTATTATAAAAAATTATAATGATTTTTATATGATTAATCATAATTGGGGACGAGGTAGCCGAGCGCTCTAACGCGTCGGCTATGGCTCATCCGGACCGGGTTCGATCTTCGACCATCGGGCGGTATTTTTCTCCGGGAAAGTCACTGTGTTTGGAGAACAAGTACCGCCATCCCCCACTCCAGGGCATGGCAGAAACCTACGGGTGCCCCATTAGAAATTCTGCCAAACAGGCCTCCGGTGTAGGTTAGGTTAGTAAGCCCGGACAATAGCGCCATACAAGATTAATCATAATTATTTTTTTAATCTAATTATTTTTAAATTATGTAGACAAAGCAATTTTTGTGATCAAAAATAGTTTTTAATTTATCTATTTATGACATTTAAGTAACAGAAAATTTTAAAAATGTAGTAATATTTAGTTGTAATAAATGAAACTTATTATACACAAATTAGATGATTCTAAATTTTCAATTCAATATGAAGAACATTAGTTACCAGTATTTAATCAAATATAGAAATAGAATAAATATAAATGCATACTTTATTTTATTTAAATAATAATAATAAGTAAATACATTAAATAATTATATTATATACTTACAATGTCTTTTTACCAGCTAAAGTTACTTTATCATCTTCATTTGGTGTTCTTGAACCTATGGAAAAAAAAAACTTTATAAATTAATGTGATATCATAAATTATAATTTAAATGTTTGAATTGATATTACTCACATTCATCTATTTGGCTTGAGAACATCTTTTCTTCGATTAGACTTTTCAAGAACACACCACCATTTTCCAATTGAATACGTTCAGATGACTTCAAAAGCAACAAACGAGATTCTTCACTGAATTTAATTATATCATCGTCAATGTCAGTGTATTCAGCCATTATCTTCTTACCCTAAAAATATATTATTTTTTAATTATACTAAGCAACAAACAATAATTTTAATCTAAAATTACAATAATTATTTATATTATTAAATTATAAAAAAAAATATCATGTAATACAATTTGTATCTTGATCGAAAATTGTTAACAGGAGTATAAAACACAGAAAATAAGTTTTTATAAGTTGAAAAAACATTCAATTCTAATGAAAATGGTATGAGCTTAACATTTCTGTAGAGATTTACTGTATCATACATTGGTCAAAGAAAAACAATATAAGTAGTTCACCAACAGTGGCGTCCAAGATGTATTTTTAAGATGTAGCCATAACCAGGCGCGTATACAAGGGGGGGTTTTAGGGGTTCAAACCCCCCCCGAAATTTCAGGAAAAAAGTTTTATTATTTATTAATTTTTAGTTTAGTTTTATTTAATTACTCTCATTTCCATCGTAATATGACTCGTAGTGCTCGATCACTATCTATATTATAATCGTCAATCACACCACTACATGACCACATAAAAATAAATATAGATTTCATATGAAACCCCCGGTGCAAGCCGATATCATTTTTATTACATTAGCAACAATGAACGAAGTTTGACGAAAGTGCCGATGCGATAACGATATATACTAATATAATAATATAATATCTGAAATGTCTTTTGTCAATTTAGTATATGTCTGACAATCGTCTTGTCGTCTTTAACCTTTTAAAAGTGTATTTTTTTTTGTTCGCGTGATTAAGTGTTAGTGTGAATGCGTGGTAATACTTATTAAAAATGATTTACAATTATTAATTCCTAAGTACATAACTCAAAATACTACATATTTAAACACATTAACGGAATGTGCACTGTTTTACAAACCATTATTACCTAATTTTGATACGTTTGATACTGAGATTAAAATCTGGCAAACACAGTGGCAAAATGTATCTGCTGATGATCGCCCAAAATGTTCATTAACTACCTTAAGTCAAATTTCTAGCGATTTCTATCCGAATATAAAGTGCCTTTTAACAATATTAGCTACTTTACCTGTAACGACTGTTACTGCAGAGCGTTCATTTTCAACATTGCGGAGACTGAAAACCTATTTAAGAAATAATATTGGACAAGATCGATTGACAGGATTATCGCTCATGAATATTTATAGAAATGATGACATTGATATTGACGAAGTCATTAACAGATTTGCAAGACTACCTCGAAAAAAAGATTTTATATTATAAAAATTCAAAATACATGTTTTTAATTAAATATTATTTAAATTGTTTTTAATAATTAACGAATTTTATGAGAAATTATAAAATAAATTGTACTATACCTAATTGAAGTTGTGTAAATTTCTTGTTAGACTATAGTTTAGGTTAGATTATATAATTAAAAAAATGTACAACCAAAACCCCCCCCCAAAATATTTTTTTGTGTACGCGCCTGGCCATAACTATACTCACCCACCCCCTCACAAACTCAAAATTATTTTATTTTATACATTTTATCATAATTTAAAGGTACCAACCGGCAATCAATATGATAATTAATAATGAACATATTTCAAGTTAATTATTTTATGTTATTATACCCAACCACACCTTATTTTCAAGGTATAGCGACCGCTACACCTAGTAATACTTTTTTGATGGTTGCTATTTTATTACTATCACTAAATCTGTTATGTTATAAAAGCTTCAATTTGGAATGAATTTAAATAATTTAATATAAATACCTGTAGTATGAGATTAATAGTAGTATTACAATATTCTAAAAGCGGACGTTGTTCTTGGACAGTTCGATCTTCATCATATAAAAGTTTGTTGATAGTATCAATTAATTTATCAACTAAAGGTTTTTCAGTCGAAATTTTAAATATATTTATTATGCTGGATATTATATTACATAAGCTATATCTAATATTTGCAACCTTATCATCTGAAATAAACAACAATATATTATTTAAGATATAATTAGAAAATCCATTATCTCATTAAATTGTCAGGCTCATTAATTACTTAATATGATTAGCAAAGAGAAATAATAGAGCTACACAATCAGGCTAAATAATTTAACAATATGCATTTTATTGTTATTTTAACCCAAATACGAATATTATCCAAGTCTACACATAATAAAAAATATAATATATTGTGGGTAAAACTGGACACTAAGTATTTAGTTTTAACTCATATTAACTTTGTAACTTAAATAGATGTATTGAATGTATAAAATATTCTAATTTAACTTGTTAAAAACAATAAGTCATAATTTATTAATAATAATTATTGAGTATTTTAAATTTTATGAAAAAGACATCTGTCTTGTCTTATTATATTTAATCAATTATTTATATCAGTCACCTATTTTTTGTAATACACGTTAACCCTGATGCCTATAATAAATAATAATGACCATTAAATATGCATACAATATCATTATGTTTGTATATTTCTTGTTTATTATTAATCTGTATTCTATTGACTGATATTCCAATCGGTTTCCAAGAAATAAGGAATATAAGATATTAACTATCTACTTGAAAGTTAAACCACTTGATTAATTTATCATAGTTAAATAATAAAATGTTTCTAGTGTTACCAATAATTTAAGTTAGATACTGAAACATCAACTACCATGTAATTAATTAATTTATGTAATACTTAACATATTTTAAAGTATCTGTTAAAAATTTAAATTTTAAACTATAAAAAGTTATATATAATATAATTAATATAATTAAATTATTATTCCAATCTTAGTTAGGTCATTTTTTTTAAGCATATTTTTTGTATGGATATTAAACAAATTATATGCATCCAAATCCAGGCATTAGTTATATTTGTACTTAAATTTTACATTTTTTTTATAAATATGTATGGGCTTTGGTTTTCTTGTGTTAGCTATAGAAATTATTAAAGAACCACGACAGTCCACTTAATACTTATAAGGTTAACGATTCAGACATGTAAATAAAAATAAATAATATACCTGCCAAAGAAAGTAAAGCAGAGAAAAAGTGTTTTTTAAAATATGCAGTAGAAAATACATTCAAGGCTTCTTGACATATAAATATGTAAAATGATCTTTTATAAAAATTTGGATTTTGAACTGTACCTGAAAAAAAAATGTTAAAGAACCATGAATAAAAAATATATAAAAATGGCAGTTTAAGTAATTGTT
This sequence comes from Diuraphis noxia, assembly GCF_037042655.1. Classification (NCBI taxonomy): domain Eukaryota; kingdom Metazoa; phylum Arthropoda; class Insecta; order Hemiptera; family Aphididae; genus Diuraphis; species Diuraphis noxia. The sequence goes on from NW_028301713.1 coordinate 76,846,280, forward strand.
GTTTGAAATAATGTCCATGAAAATAAAATTTCTATAATATTACTTGTCAGTGATATTTTAAATTTTAAAGTGTATTTTAATATTTTTTAACACATAACCAAACAACATTTGATCAACAGATATTGTTTTGGTTATATTTTTTTTGCACACGACCATTATTCAATAATATTTTAATATAAAAACTAAAAATAAATTATAACTTCACATACTAAAACTATTTAAATATTTATTTAACTAAAAATTAAATTAAAAATATTGTATTGAGATAATTACGATCAATAAGATGTTCACGTAGTAGTGTTCTTTGATTTGCATCTAAATTATAACGTAAAATTGTCAAAAGCAATGTGCAAACAGCTTCTTTAATTGGTTTTTGTCTCTATAAAAGTAAAAATAGATGAATTATAGACAACAGACAACAAAATAATAAAATATATATTACTTACAACACATTCCAATCTATCAAGCATAACTTTTCCAACATAAAAGACCTGGTCAGATGTGTAACATGTAGGCAAAACAATTATCTGGTGTAAAAACTCTGCATACAATCTCCAGTTGTATTGGACAAATAAAAATTCTTCTAAGAGCATCAGTGATTTTAAAACTTGTTCTTGATATTTCTTTAAAATTAAAAATAAATTATTTTAAATGTAGTAAATTTAATTTCCATTTATGTTTCTATTTACCATTTTTATAATCATAAAGCTTAAGTTAGGAATCAATACTTTTAAAACTTTAATATCTCTCTCGGACAACATTTTCAATAACACTGAAGAAATCAATACAACTTTATCATTTAATGATATCAAAACCTAAAATAAGAAATAAGTCATGTAATAACAATTTCAATCTTTATTCTTTAGAAATGAAAAAAAGTCAATCTAATAGTGTTTTCCACCATACCGCACATTGCACCAAGGTGGGCACTGATACAGTTCACTGATAATCGTCCTAGTGCAGACTGGAACAAGTGTAATAGTGTTTTCCACCACACTGCACCAGTGCATATTTTTATGTTCCATCTGCAATATTAATGTGCACTGAGAGGACTTTTTTATGTTTCACCTAAATGCACTACGCCAGTTTTTTGCACTCAGTGCAATGATTATAACATGAGCACTTGGATCTCGTGCGCTTTATATCATTATCATGATAAGTACTATAATACCCATTAAATGTTTCATTATCTTTATATATCAGTAATAAGTATAGATTTTATGTTCCATCTACATTTGCACCAGCTCGTGTTAGGATGATTATCAGTGAACTGTACCAATTCCACCTTGGTGCAATAGTGCGGTGTGGTGGAAAACACTATAAATGAAACATAAAATCTATACTTATCACTGATATATAAAGATAATAAAATATTTAATGGGTATTGTGGTACTTATCGTGATAATGATAAGGCTCATGAGCTCCAGGAGCTAGTGCAATTATCATTGCACTGAGTGCAAAAAACTGGCGTGGTGCATTTAGGTGAAACATAAAAAAGTCCACTCAGTGCACATTAATCTTGACGATGGTCGATGGAACATAAAACTATGCACTGGCGCAGTTAGTGCAGTGTGCTGTATGGAGGAAAACGCTATTAGGCTATTAAATAAGCTACTTACTTCTTTAATAATATCAACCAAAGCAATTCTTATCTCCACATAATCTTCAGAGACCAAATCAACCAAGTGATTGATAAGATAAATTAATAAAGTTGTGCTACCCTTGTCAGATGAACACAAAAGTATGATTTCTGTTAGACTTATAGCACAGAGTTTTTGAATAGTCAAATACGGTTTGTCAGTAAAAGTATGATCCAGTTGATCCTGTTGATGTAAATAATTAAAACAGTATTAACATAAATATTGATATTTATTTATATTTGAAATTATTTTTAAGTATTTATAATTTAAGATTTTAAAATTGAATTTAAGTTAAATAGCCTATAATACCTAATATATATTTCAGTTTATTATTCAGTATAACAACATTAACCAAAAAAACAACATAAAGATTGAATAAAGCAACTAAAATACCAAATGAAATGCATTGATGAACTAGTGATCATGCCTAAAATGCAAATAGAATTTTTTAGAATCTAGATAAATATTATACGAGCTGATTATTAGATTATTGGGAACTGTATTATATTCATATGAACTCATTGCTGTCTTTCATAAGATTGCTTTTTTCGGAACAGCTTCATCAAAGTACCCATTATTTGTTTTGGAATTTTATTTATCATTGAAAATTGTATAATTTGTACCTACTTCATAATTGATGATGATATAATAAATAAATAACATTCTTAATATGTTTATTATTTTTGAATCTTAATTAAGTTTTTATTCCTCTCGAGTTTCGTTACCTAACCTAACCTAACCTAACCCTATGTAATTAAGGTTTACTGTATTAAGTATTTATAAATATAATAGTATTAGATAAAAGAAAGTAATATAAGTTATGATGAAAAAAATGTAAGCAAGTAAGGTGTAATAAATATATATTTTTAATTTGTGGATATTGTTTAGTGATAAATAGGTACTTAAATGCATAATAAAAATATTATTTTGATGAGTTTTAATTTAAATATAATGACCTTTATGGCAATTAAAAACAGTAAATATCTTAAAGAATGATATATATATATAGTGATCTAAAATGCAATATTGAATATAATATTTTTATGTAATAAGTATGTATGTAAAAATGTAAGTGCATTTAAAAACTAATTTATACTTACATTACATATATAGTCAGATTTGAAATCAATTTTCAGTAGATCTGTATATTTATTGACGAACCAAGACACATCTTCAAAACTTAAATAATCTATAAATGACAATATAATAAATATCACCACAAAACAAGATTATGAATAGAACAGTTTATAGTATAAAAAATGTTTAAATACTATATTATAAATATCTCTATATATATATAGAGAGAGATATATAACAAAGTTATTTATATCTTTAATCAAGAAAGAAAAAATGAGTATGTTATATTTTAATTATGACCAATTTGATTGAAATAGTAAAAAATATTTATATCATAAAATCTAATTTTGAGAAGTCTTTTTTGTCGAAATCAATACAATATAGAAACATTAGTGAGTCATTTTGACTCACAGATTTCTGTAGTACACTTATAAAGCAATATACTTTTTTCCATTTTTGGATTATATCAAAATGTTTTTGAAAAAAAAAAAGAAACGTAGAATATACAAATTTCAAAAACTGATAGAGTATTTTATTTATCAAGAAAATGCCATACCTACGCGTATGAGTTGACTTTGTAAGTGGAACATATCAAATTTTACAAATGTAGTTTTAAAATGTTCATAACTTGCATTAAAATTAATAAAAACAGAGATTCTCAAGGTAACAATTTTACTCTTAAATATTATAGTCAATAATTCCCTCTAATTTTAAAAAAAAGCAGACTTAAATACTTGAATGGACTATTTTAAACAAACATAAAATTTGTTTTTTCGTATGTTTGTAAGATGAAAACAACACCATATTATGCAGGTGAGGCACTTTCTTGAATGTAGATTTTATAGAAATGTATTGTAATAATATACCAAACAATAATATTATTATAATACATATTATACATTAATATTTCACACACTTAATTTACAATTAAAGTTTTGTATTTTGTTTGTAGATAATATATACTACAAATAACAAATGTATTTAGAAATATTTAGAACTTTTCTTAGAATAATTAAAAAAATAAAAACAGTAAAAATTAATCACTTACCTTTAAGAGCTTTACAAATGACACCAAAATTCTTGGCAACCGCTATCACTAGGATAATACTTTTATTAAAATCTATGTCAATTAGTTTTTTAACCATTGGCACCACAACGGTGACAATTATTTCCCTGGGAAAGCATGGTATTATGTCAACAATAACATCGAGCAGAGCAACTTTAACACCATAATCAGCATTATTAGCTAAATCCACAATTGCTGGCAGCAAAATATAGTCTTTTGTATTGTCTGAATTGTCTTTAAGAAATGCACTCACTTTACTTAGCTCTTGGCAAACAGTTTTCCTTACTAGAACACTTTCATCTTGGCAAAGTGATAAAATACATGGCCATATTTCACGTTTAATACTAAAATTACAAATAAGTTAATAAATATAAAACAATATTAAAGTTAAAAATTTAGATATTGAACAACTTACATGTATGGGTTTAGTTTAGGGGCAAGAGATCCAAAAATCCTGCAACTAATTAAACGTAATGATTCAGGCTTGGACAGATCACTTCGTTCAATGGCAAATGGTAAAATCTAACAAAATTGTAATATTAGAAGAAAAATCATAGAAAATTAATGAAATATATTAAATAAATAAAAAAAATAATACAATTTCAATATTATGTTGGGTACCTCTCTTAGTAAGCAGTCAACAGGTAAAAATTCAATAAAATCTAGCAGCGTGTCCAACCATGTATTGATAACGCCTAAATTTAATGATAAATTATTACTTTTAAACACTTCAGTGATAAGTTAATAACGGAATCATGTAAGAACTTACTATTATTGTTGACGGTATGATTATCTAAAGCAGAGAGAATGGTAGTCAAAAATGTCTGTTGGAACAAATCGGCTGTGAGCAGCTGCCTTTTCAAAATGTTCCTCACCGTTTCGGTCGCTTCATAGTGATAATCGGCCGAATCCTTCGTGTCATTCTGAAAACGGTAACAAACTTATTTGTTTGCCAACACAAACGTGTACATCCCGGTAAACCGACAGATGAATACTCACATCTTGCATCATACAGAAGGTTTATAATGGACATAGCTCGATGTGTCTTGATTTCTTCTGTCCAACTTCCGACGACTGATCCGTCCCATCGAGTGGTAAGTAGGTACGCGTTCACGACATACCCAATGGCCGGTCCGACGACACAATGGCCCTTTTTGAAAAAAAAAAAAAAAAAAAAAAAACGGTAAAAAGTAAATTCCACACACGCCGACAGATCACAGATACGTGCAAACTGGTAAAGGCGGACACGGACGACTGACCGTGTGACTATCTATAGGTCGTACGACGAACGTGTGTGTAGGTGTTATCTATGGTGTAGGCACAGTCGTCACTCGTCAGTAAGTTGTACCTACGTAGTACGTATGCGTGTGCGTGCGTGTGCGTGCAGGTGTAGCCGTGTAGGTATAATGGCGTATGTAGTGCAAGTGGTTAGGTGTTTATTTCTGGAATGACTCACGTTACGGTGAAATAACGGAAGCGGAGATGCTGGTGTCGGCGGAAGACGGGCGGGGAAGAAGAAACAACGAACGTTTATTACACGTCTGTGAGATGGGTGACACATACCGCCGCCGCCGCCAACAGCCGTCCGCCACGGCCACGCTCACGAGACTGCGAAACAGTGTTATTTATTATCAAAATAATAATATTATTGTTATTTTAATATCGATAGTATTCTACGCAGATAATAATATATTATATTGATAAATGATAATAAGCTATCTATTTCTGTTAACGCGATAACAGTGATATCAAATCAACACAAAAAAAAAAAAAGCGTAACAGAAACGATTCGAACAATATGCAATTTTCAAAAATCCACAGCTTTATAAGTTGACATATTATTTTAAAATTTTGAATTACAAATACGTAATCTTGGTTGTGATTATTAATTTTATTGGCAATTCGAGTTTTTACTAGTTTAGTTGACTTTTTTTTGTTTTATTATTTTAATTTTAAATGACGTTACTGTATAACTATTAACTGTCATTGTGATAAAATAGGTAAGTAAAAACATATTATTGATTTGTTGTTGAGAACCAGTACGTGCAAATCTCGTAGTGTCTTTAAATAGGTAAGTAGGTACATTGTTTAAATTTGCATGTATTGATTGTACTGCAAAACAATTCTCCGTGTGTTTAATAATTATAAATAAATTGCTGTCAGCCGCTCAGCCGATTTTGCTCTGATCAAATATGATTCCTTACTGATACAACCTTGGGAAGTTTTAAACGTTTTTAATCCTCTTACACACATTTTTTGGTCTTTTAAATTGGACTGCGCTAGGCTGGGCTTCAAAAAAAAATTGTCGCACCGAACTGGGCCGTAAATTGAAGGACCTTGCAGGTCTATAGTATATTAGGAATCGTCTTTATATATTTGAAATGTTCAATTTTCATAGCTTAAGGCTCAAGTACCTATAACCTACTTATAAATTCTATTTATACCTACCCACCCATGTTTAAGGTGATATTTGAACTACACTTGTACCCTATGTTATCCGTCACTGGAATTAAGAGCTGTGATCGTTGAATTTTGATTTCGCCTGACCACTATTTTCAAGTTTGGCAATATCAAACCATTCAAACCACCACCGATTATGAAGTTATGACTGTTTATAATAAAATGTATTATTTAATAATGTACATTGTTCATCGAATTTATATTTTATATTTAGCCATGTATAGGTGTATACTGTTTTATATGCCACATGGTACATCAAACACACTACCCGATACATTATTAGTTACTATAAGTACCAGTGGCGTATCCAGGATTTTCGAATGGGGGGGGCTAAATCTATATCGGTATTCGGTACCATAATAAACACAACGTTTATGCTTTGCTTATACTAGGTCATTATTACTAAAGATAATACGTTGTATTCAATACCGTTTTTTAGAAATATCATGGTTTGTACTTTGTCTTTTTTAATATAAAATGTATTCCAAAACATGGCCAATGGGAGGGGCTGAAGCCCCCTAAGCCCCCCCCCCTGGGTACGCCACTGATAAGTACTATAAATAATTATTGACGACGGTAAACTAAAAATATAAAAAGCTTATTTATAGCACGTATTTATGGTATAAAATAAGTATTTTTTTTTTTTGTAGTTAGTAGCTACACAGAATATATGAAATATAATTTCATATATTCCGTGGTAGCTACCAGTTACCTATACTTATAGCTAAATATTATAAAGTAACTATGCGCGTACACACTATGTCTCGTCCTTATTTAATATGCATAGGTAGGTACATTACACATTTAAAAGTGAACTTATGTCTTTTTTTGAAAAGCTAAGTAAAATATTGCTTTATTGCATAATATTTAATAAGTATATTAGAGCACTTTTTTATTGTCGATGACAAAATAATTTGTATTCTAAACGGGAGAATAATAATAATTGATAGATCATCTTACAATTATCGTTTTTAGATGATGCTATAACAGAAGCGATGAATCTGCCTACTAGTTTTACAATGATCTGAATGATGTAAATCGAAGTTAAAATTTTTGAAAAAATCTTAAAAATTATTAACATTTTTTTTTAAAGATTTTCTTTTATAAGGCCTTAAATTTAAACATGTAAAATATAGGCAAGGTTCCTCAATAAAGAAATACTAGGATTCCAAGTTATTTTTAAAGCAATTTAAAAATATCGTTAAACAATCACAATTTTTTTTACAGACATTTGATGTATCGAATAAATAACGTCTTTAATTGAAAAATAACAATTTACTTTTTAATGGATTTTTTTTATTTTGTTAAAACTCCAAAAACAATAATTATTAGAGATTTTAAACTTTTCGACATTATGTAATGTAATATATTTTATATATTTAAAAAAAAATGTTAATCAATTTATATCCATACCAGTATACCACAAAGACACAAACCTATTATATCTACTTAAATACGATTCTACGATATTTTGGTATTGACTTATAAAATTATCGACTTATTATGAAAATTGAACATAATCCGTATGATTACCTATACCACCTTCCATAGTAATAGATCATCATGAACTTAAGTCATTAGCAGACAGACGTGGTCAATTAATTTATTATTCTTGAGCATATGATGGATGGACTTATAGATGCTTCCTTTCTCCCCTCTCATAATGACTTTAGAGTTTCTACATACTCCGCTAGATCACACCACCCCTTTATTACCGTTCTACTTCATGATACTAACCATGGTATGAATGATAAAATTGATCGGATAATTATTGAACGATTGGCAAATAAGCACCGTATTACTTTCAGTCATTCTGTCATTCATTTTAATAATTATAATTTGTATGAACTTATTAAATTTCTCAATCTTATAATCCTAGAAAGTTAGAAATAGAAGATGCACCACCTGCACCCTATCCATTAAAAATCTTTTTTTTATTTAGGTATGATTAACATTGAATTCAAATTTAATAACACATCCATTACTGTTACCTACCTATTCAATGAGGAGGTAGGTACACTTGACACATACTATATACAATATAAAATATAACAGAGAAACTTTCAAGGCTTATTTTAATTTATAGTGTATTAGTGTGTAGCTAAAACTTTAAAGTTGAACACATTAATAAGTTTACATAACCCAACGCCAAACCTTTGATTAGAAATTTAAGTTTCCCGGTTATGCTTTTAAACTGTATATTATACACTAACAATGTGATTTTTTTGAATCTTTTTTCAGAAAATATATATTTGAATACTAAAATTATAATTATATAACATTTTTTATAATTAATTATAATTAAAATGTATACTTATTTATGTATATTATTATTACGAATCATAATATTATAGTCATAATTCAGTTATTCGGTTGGTATTTATATTTGTTGCGACTTTGCGTGAGTATTTATTATTATTTCTACAGAATTTTTAAAAAATTAAAGGTTTTCACAACACGGAGGAATTTAATATAACGGCTTAAAAAAAAAATGATTCAAATAATTTATGTCTTGTATTTTATTTTAAATCTATTATATAATTTTATATTAGTATAGGACGATGCTGCATACCTCTCACCATAAGAATTTGGAAAAAAATGAATTCTTATTTCCATAACAATGGCTTTTTAGATATTATTATATAATAAATTTAAAGTATAAATCAAAATAAAAAGGGACTTAATTAATTATGATCGTACGCCGATTTTTTTTTTTATCAAGCAAAACCATATATTAAGTAGTAAATCCTGCAGACCTCCTTCCTAAAAATGTTTTCATTAATGTAAATGAAAAATGTATTCAAAATATTATTACGTTACTTTTTTGAGTACCTACCAGCTATCGAGAGTTATTAAAATAAAAATCAATCGGAAAAAATTATAACACCATAAATATTCATTAGTACCCTCCGAAATATTTTGTTTTAATTTTAGCTCGTCACAATTAAGTTTTCAATATCTTGTATTCTTGTATATAAGGCACAACATATTTTTTTGCACTTTATTTTATTTAATTAACTTTTCTCTAAGTACACGTACCGATTTACCCACTAATTTATAACTACGCTGTTTTGTCGTCTTTTTATTGACATTATAATATTATGTTATTTCTGTCTTGTGGTTTTAAGGTATTATTATTATTGTGTGTAGTATATTAGTTGATTATTTTAAAATCAACGGTTTAACCTCTTAATTTTGATTTTAATTTCTAATTAGTAATGTTCTAATATTTTAGACAGCGGATAAACGGACTCAATAAACAGAATATAATAATTACAATATCTATATGTAGACTGAAGACAGGTAAGTAATTTAAAAGACGAAGAATAATAATGTTGTACGAAACATATTACCATAATTCAAACATGTGTTTCTCTTGCCTCCAGTCGATTGAACCATTTGAACCAATTAAAGTATTAAATAAATTTAAGCGGAAATTCTTTTTCAACCCATTCTATGCAATTGTTAAATCTAAATAGAAGTAATTTCAATATAAAATTATTAAAAGCATTGTAAATTAGGTTATAACTTATAAGTAGGTAGTTTGTACCTAACTGTGAATAGTTCAAAGTGTTTGAATACCAATCAGAAATTCTAAAAAAGTGGTATAAAATAAGGAGAATCGTAAGTTCCTACACGTGTGTAATAGGTAGACAATTACATACGTTAATTCCTACATATGTGATGTGTAAGTTCCTACACAAAAAAAAGGTACGTATGATAGTTCCTACACGGCGGAAGACAGCCGACAGGTACATATGTAAGTTCCTACACGGTAAAAAAGGTACACATGTAAGTTCCTACACTACGTATATTATAAGTTATCAATCTACGTCTATAAAATATACTGTCATACATTGTGTTAGGCAAAAGTGTAGGTATACAATGGGTTTAAATTTCAATTTGATTAATATAGATAAATCGTGTTTTGACCATCATAATAGTCATGCAAGTTATGAAACTTTAAAGCAGCAATAAAATAAGTAATTCTTGCAAAAGAAAAGCTTTAGACTCCATAGTTGAAAGACTATCAAAAATAATAAGAAAAAAAAATCTAAATACACTAACAAAGGAAATTTGATTTTTCCCGATTAAAATTAATAGCATGAAATATTCATAATGCAAGAATAAATTGTGATCCCAAACTACCAACATCCAGAAAATAAGTTCACGAATCATTAAGTTTACTAGACACAACAACGAATAGAGGTGAGTTATTTCGTTATGACAATGATGCCCTAAATGAAATAATTATTTTTTCATGTAGCATATGGCATTTTTAAAACAATTAGATTTTGTATATATGGATGGTACTTTTAACTATTGTGATAAATATTACACGCCATTATACACAATTCCATTAATGTTTTGTTTATTACCAAATAAGGAAAAAAATATGTACCTATCACATTATTGAAAAAAAATAAAAATATCTGAAGTAGTACCTAAAAAAATTATTTTAGACTTTGAAATAGCTATGCATCCAGCTGTTTTTGAAATTTTTCCAGAAACAGAGGCGTTTGGCTGTAGATTTCATTTGGGCCAACCTTGATTTTGCAAAATACAAAATATAGGTTATGCGTCACAATTTAATTCAGCAGATGACGGTTTAGGAAAATGGTTGGTACATATTTTAGGACTTTCTTTTCTAAATCCAGAGGAAGTGATGGAGGATTGTTTTATAGATCATTTTATGGCAGATAAACCTGAACATTCAGCAATTACAGAATTTTGTTATTATTTAATTAAGAATTATATTACAAATAATAGTATTTTTCCACCAAAAATATGGGCTAAACAATCTTCTGATAGAATATACACGACAAACGCATGTGAAAGTTTTCATTCGGATTTTAATTCAAATTTTTATCATCAACATCCTTATATTTTTAAAATTATCGAAATTCTCAAATTATTTCAAGTTTATACATACATAAAAATAAGAACTACTGAATACTGATAGTAATATGAACACAACAATTAAAATTAGTCAAAAACATGCTGAAAAAAAAATTTTACAAATTAAAAAATAAAAGAATATTCAACTAAAAAAATTAATTAATATGACTACTTTAAAGCTTTAAGCTTCAGAAATAAACCGCATAAAATATAATATTTTTTTTTATTGTTTTATTATATTAAAATTATTATATTATAAATTATACATTACATAGAAAGCAGTACTTATTATTTTTTTTTTTCAATAAATTATGAATTATTATTATATAAATATATTATATTAATATTACAATTATTATTTTTAAAATTATTAAATCGATAATATTTATGAGGTCAATTATTAAATATCATTAAGTACCTTAATTAATTAGATAATTACTCTATAGGTAGTCTTACAATAGTTTCAATTATTTTTTAATTCTTGATAAAGTTTATATCACTGAATCAGATGTACGGCTAAGTTTCATACATTCGCGTTTATAACACATGCTTTCAATCGTTTGCTGCAGCATTTGTGATTTGTCCGTTTTGTTTTTATGGCAAACGTCCGAAAAAAATACGACTCGTATGGTTTTGCATTAATTAAAGTTTGACTATAATAATATAAATTTGTGTCCAGAAAATTATTGCTTATTATGATAATATTATGATTGTAGCATAATATTTTAGCAAAAGATAATTTATGAATTTAATTGTTTAGCCATGTATGAATATTAAATAGTTAATCTGCAATAAAATATCGGACCTAAAATAATCGAATATGGAATATTTAGTATAGGTTATTTTCATAGAAAATAAAAATAGGCACAAATTAGCACAATAGATGGATTTTATAGTCCGACGAATATGATAACGATGTTAATTTTAATACAATATTATTTTTAAACACAGGTCAAAAATATAAAAATAATATAATAGTTATTAATTATTATACGGAGGGTAGGTGGATGATAAAGTATAATTTTACAATGTTCTTCTGCAATGATTAGGTTACAAACTATACATTCACAAAATACTCCAAGAACACATCAATGTTTTACATTTCATAGTACCTAAATACTTATGTCGATTGTTCATGATTTACAGCTATTTTTATTTAAACGTTTAAGGCCATTTACGTCGAGTTTCTCCAAATAGCCTAAAATGTAAATACGTGTTTTAGGTAATCTACACTCGAGAATGTAGTTTCCGTGAACATTATATATTTATAGGTATAGCTGTATAGGTAACAATAATAATAAACATGAATTCATCAAGTAAAGATTAGTTAGAAAAAACATATTATTATTTGGAATTTAGTACCTACAAGTATGTTAAATATTTACATAAACATCGTTATAGAAAAGAATATGGGTTAAATGGAAAAAGCAAAAACATGTTTATGTATAAAACGTGCACAATATTTTACAGCTTAATTTGCTTTTTATTTCCCATGTTAGGTTATATTTAAAACCTATACAAAACTAGGTACTCTATTGTGTTTATTGATTTGTTTAGTTTACTAGTTGGATAATCCGGCAAAATATTTAAATATATCAAGACAAACTCAAAGATGGGTTTGTTTTGTTACCAAAGGATTAGTTTATTTTAAATATCAGACGCTGATATTTCTAATGTTATATTTTACGGTCTTTGCCTTTAGTATGTAATTCCTACCAACAATACAAAATTTGAAATGTTTATTTCAACTAAATCTTATCTTGATGACCTATTATGTATAATACTATTGACTATTTTACTTACGTGTTTCATTCGATTCTTTTAACTATACATTTATAATAATGCATTACAAGATATTTATAGTTCGAAAAGTACCTAGTAATTGTATTTTTCCCAAATTGTTTTTTTTCGTAAAAATTCAGGTTGATGCCTCTTGTAATTCATTTTTTAATCATTCTTATTTTTTCATTCCATTTATTTGTTATTGAATCTATTTTATACATATTTTACTTTTGATTTTTAACTGTACAATTATTATGAAATTGAAGCAGAACTGTAGACATTTTTATAAAAACATTAATTTCTACCACTAGGTAGTATGTATGTAGGTACATTATAAATACAATTAATAATAATTAATAAATATCTAATATTAAACAAGTAGTTTTTAAATCATTTAAAATTAAAATGATCTTTTCTCGTCTCGCTCAATGGTAATATTAATAAATAATTCATTTTTACATTGTTTTAGTTAAAAAAGTCTAAACAATGGAATTGAAGTAAATGTTTAATGAGGAGTTGTAGGTATTTATAGTATGTACTTCAACGCTAAACAATTCGTACCTTTAGGGGGTATCTTCTATTTAAGCTATCCTTCAACAACTTGCAAGAAGACTAGACTAGCCAAAGGTGTGTTTGGATCGTTTCCAGTGTACCTACAACCGAGAATCGAGGAGGATCTTGTTCTTTTAGAGCCCTAGCTTTTGTTCGTCCGCATAACCCGTCCATTTGTCAGCAGTATTATGTACACGTCTAGAACACTTAAGGAGTAGGTGGTTCTGTGGTTCCATTTTGTCCCACAGACGATTTTAATCAAATGCTACCAAATTTATGTAGTAGTAGTGGCTGTTGAAGGATATGATTCATCCCGACCGACAATCACAGCCCCATTCGCTATTAAAATGTATGTTCATGTAAAGCGTGTAAGAAAACGATGAGATCTGTAAATCCCCCTGGTTTCAACCCTTCATCGTGGAGCCATGGAGTTCCCAACCATAAATTGTAAAATAATATATTGTATGGAGGAAAAATTTAAATGGAATAATGTTTATTATTCTTTACAACTTTTGTATACAGCAAATATAATTTTGTTATATTGCTTTAGTTTATAGTGTTTATATCTACATAGTTATATATAAAACGAAATGTTAATATAGGTATTAATAATAGCAAGTTTCATAGTTTTTAGGTTGTAATTATGTTTTGTACTGATAAGTAATAATAAAAACCTTAGACTTAAATCTAAAAATGTGTTTTTCATATCCAAAATATTAATGCTAAAATACCCATCCATTCCCATTGTGACAACATTATTTTATCGTCACCGACACTGTTAAACAATAATGTTTATAATCCATTACATATGTCATTTTATTAATACTAAAAATTTTTAAAAGGAGATTTCATACAAAGAGTAATTAGGTATCAGGTATTATTTTGAAAATATAAAATACTTACATACAGTGGTCATTTCAGTTTTTGTGGAGGGGAGGAGGGGGCAAAAATGTTCACTTGTTAATAAAACTGAAAAAAACCACTCCCTTATGTTACATTACATTACCCTTACAACTACAATTTCATTTTTATCTCAATATAAATAGTCTTCTACTGATATATATATAATTGAAATGTCAAACATTAACTAATCTAAACCAAACACAACCTAACCTGTTAAATACTCACCCTAATAACACACAACACTGAACGCACCATAAATCAGGGTTGCATATATACTTTACTATCTACAACCGTGTCATAGATTATTATTCTTGTATTATGTAGGTATAATATACATAATAAACAGGTACCCTATAATTATATTTATGTATTAGCATGAGCTACGAATTATGGTAAAATTTTATTTGGTAATGAGTAATGACATAAATCATGTGTGGTGGGCTTGCGGCCCAATACTAGACCGACACCAGCCCATACCCGGCCCGATAACGGCCGCTAATGACAAGGCGATGTAAATACCTACCCCGCCCTTGCCTAAAATGTCACTACTGCCTACCTATACCATTAGAAGTTAATATTAAACTTTTAGACTTACTTTAAATTATATTCTTTGAACGTTAGTTAAAACCTATGTTATTAATTAAATTGTACTGGTAATTTAATTTAAAATTATGGGCTTCGATGCCACAACGCCTTTTTTCATATCAAATTTCATAAAACGAACTTTCAAGTTAACAAAAATTAACTAAACATTTCAGCTTTTATTATAACTAATAAGAGTCTAAGCAGCATCTTATAGTATCATACCTAGTTAAGAAACTTTTATTATAAAATATTTGATATTAGTTTTTAACTGTTGTATTAAATTACTTATTCATACGTAGATGTCATAACATGTATAGATAATAGTACCTACTACCATACAAGCCAGGATTTAAGATCTAATACAGGACTCGAAACACCAACAGAAACTTATAAGTGGGCCTCCCATCAACACTCAAACTTCAACCATTCTAAATTTAATAATTATTTTTAAGGTTGGATATTAAATTTGTTTAACATCGCCTATTTACAGTTTACAACGATAAACAATTATAATAAGATTAGCAATATAATTATGTATAATCTATAAAAATAAATTATTACCTTATAATACGAATATGTACAAAACATCTAATTTCAATTCATAATTGAATATATATTCATATTGTTAATTATTGCATGGTAATAATGTGTAGGTATACCTACATATTACACTGAAACAGTGAAACACGTTATTCAAAACTCTCAAAGTCTCAACTAACAAACTTGACCATATTTTCATGACATTTTATTTTTTTTAATATTTTATGTTTTGCGTTAACAAAATACTATTTTAGAAAAAGATCCCGGAGCCTCGGGACCGTAGGTACCTTCTCGATCCTGGCTTGTATAGTTGTTTTAAAGCATTATTATACGATCCACCCATCCATCAATAAATATTATATTTATATCACACATTATAACTATACATACATACTTCCTAAGAAATTTTGTTATTGTTATAAAATACGATATAAGGTATTAGGATTTAGAAAAAAAAACTTTTAGATTGAAAATAAATGAAAGGGAACGATTTACATATTGTAATATTCAACGAGATTTTATTTTAAACTATACTATAATATTATACTTTGTAATATTAGGTATTATTTTAAACGAGCTGCCTACGTGTTGATGTGTAAGGGTAAACGTGGAAATCATATGACAAATTGTATCCACGAATAGTTCAAACCTCTATAGTTGTGGGTACCTACCCACCTACGTCCACCCGGCGGCCATATTATATTTATTATTAATAATATATATATATAGGTACTGCAATATTGGTATAATATTATATAATATATATTGCTCTGTATACTCAACCGATCAGTGTCGGTATTAAGAACAAAGGGGTATGTGTCATTGGTATAAACGATTCGATTTGTCTCTTGCGGTCTCGTATTATTGTATATATATATATATATAAATTACGTGTTCCGCCGTCGGCCGTAGACGCGCCGCTCCGCGTGAGAAATGGCGTTCGATCGGACCCGCGAAACGTGTTCGACAGCCGGATAAGCCGAACGTGAGAGGCAATCGTTTTGGACCAGACGAGTTTTTTTCCCCTCTTTCCTCCGAATAATAAGAGGAAAACCAAACCCCGAGGGCCATTCAGGTAATTTGGTCGTAGAACTTTCCCAAGATCATTTTTTTTCCGTCCCTCTGCCACTGCACGCCGCGTCTAATTTATTCCACGCATTCGTCAACCCTTCCCACCCACAACTCCGACGACTTACGCAAGCATACTCATACTTCTCCCGTTCGAAATAACCGCACAATGATCCATGATCGTATCATCCTTAATAACCCATACCTCTATATAATATGTACACATACGACGTACCTATTAATGTATGTAATAGTTTTTTGAGAATTGTGACTGGTCGTCATTATAGAGGCACTTATAGCAGCCTATTACATATTATATTTTTTATACAACTCAATGTTGGGATTTTATTTTAAAAATATATCGTACATGATATTATTTTATAAAATATATATACAAACAATATAAGCATGCCAAAGACAGAAAACACTTAATATAATAATATAATAATATTATTTCGAGTGAAATACCAAAATTTCAAATTTATCAAACCAGCAGCAGACTGAAATATTATAACCGTTGCTGGCAGTAGGACCAGTAGGTACCTAACAAATCACGTAAATGTACCAATGTACGACATATTGACGTCCAAAGATATTTTAACTTTTTTCCTAGTATATTAATAATTATTATTAAGTTTGTTCTGTTTTCAGTTTCACATTATTTATAAAAGTTTGACTACTTATAATATACACCGTAATACTCTATATATTATTATCAACATCAAGCTAATAAACGTTATTATTATTCACTTATTCATTAATATCGTTTATATTGAAATGATTTCAGTATCCCGAAGTTTCATAGTTATGTTAATTTATAATTTGATCTAATATAAGTATAATGTTTGATATTAATTAAACTACATTGAAGTAATGAAATCATAAATAATCAAACAAATGGGTTGGTTTATTTTATTTTTATTTTAAAGTCACTAGTTTACAACTATGATAACTTAACAGTTACAAAAAATATTGGTTGGTTATACAATAAAAATGTGTGTACACAATTATTATAAATTATCACTAGTTAATAAACTTTATTATAATTGTTTTTCGAATAAAACGTAATACTGTACAGAATACAGAATTTTTATTTTATACTGATTCTACTCAATTTATTACTTAAAATCGCATAGGTAATTATTATTATTTTTCACTACCTATAGATCATTAAAGTTACCTAATTAACTTGTTATACAATTGTCTCTTAAATAATTTCAACAAGACTTCATCGATTAATAAAATTACAAAAATGTATTCAAAAATCAAATTATGTTAACTTACAAGTTATAGTAGTATTATAAGTATTATTAAATATTATTAGTATCAGTATCACTAAAATAAATAGAAATTATTATAAAAGAACTTTTTAACCATCTCCCATGTTTACGGAGTACTAACAATTTTTCATAGCATATATCAGCTTATACAAAACGTTAATGTCTAAAATTGTTCATAGTAAAACTCTAATTTTCAATATAAAAATCTACTAACAATAAATAATAAAATGATTTAAATTACATAGGTACGATCCTGGTCGTACAACTATGTAAACTGCCACCATAGGTAGTTGAAAACAAAAATAGGTACCAACCTAATATAATGTAATATATTTAAAAAAAAATATCTACAGGTTCAATCCAATCGGCGGACTATGAATGTAATGTATAAACATGGTAAATTAATAAACACAGATTCATTATGAAACAGGAAGGTAAGTAAAATTAAATTTATTCTTTAGGTAGGTATAAATAAATAGAGAAAAATTAAGATTTTAGAGTGTTATGTCGTGTACTTATAACCTATAACTAATCTTATATTTAAAAAATAATATTAAAAAATATTTTCAAAATTAATGTTGTATTTGAATGTTTATAATAAATACTGTTGACTTATTTTTAAACATATAATAACGATAAAATCGAAAACTATACATCAATTGTCAATAGGCAATTAGATATGTCTACAAATATTAGTCATCGTTAGCGCGGTAAACTTATATGTGTTATGAAAATATAAAAATGTTAATAAACTTAATATATTTAATTATTTATGCACTTCAAATTTTCATTGATGGATGTATTTTTCATGCAAGCCTCATCATTCATCAACCATCTATACACTCCTCATTAGTTTCACATTTTTTTTTTTTACATTAGCTTTTAATGTGTACATAATCATAGCTCAATAATTATAACGTAATAAACATCCTCATCAGTTTCGCTTATTGTAAAAATTAAATTACAGATTGTGAAATACACTTTTGATAAAGAAAACCAAAAATGTATAAAAAATAAATAATTATTATCAAACATGATAATAAATATAATATAGCAAATCAATCACATATATATAATTTAGAAGACTAAAAATAACACCAACTTTTGTTTCTTGCAATGATTTAGATGCATCAATCTCATTAATGTAAGTATCAACATCAAATTATATTTTATCATTTTTTTTCTTTTTCTTTTTCATTTTCATTTTAAGGTTCTATTACATATTCTATTAGGAATTAAAATCTTTCCTTTTGTATCAACTATTTGGCTAAGATTATAAATTAAATCGAATATGGTTGAAATTTTCAAAATTATTATACCAATACATTCAACAGTTAGTTTTAGCATAGTGATATATGTATATAAGAATTAATATATATTATTATTATATAAATTATTATATAATTAATATATAAAAAACTTACATAGTCCCGCCATACATTCCACTGTGAAAAGCTTTACTTGAAATTTAAATGCTTATACCAAAACAACACATATCATGGAGTCCATAGACCATAAGTTAAACATAATTTTTATTTATCCAACCAATAACTATCAGACATACAAACATAGTCTACATCATTAAAAAATGTATTTTTCTTCTTAATAAGCAACTCGACTAAACCTATAGTACCAGATACTTCCATTCCTTCAAAAGCAAACAAACTGTTTATTCTATTGTAAATTAGACGAGCTGTTAATATTATTGTTCTAACTTTAAGATCAGCAGGCAAGTCAGTTCCTGTATTTTGGAATGCTTCAATAGCATCATGAAGCTATTCAAGGACTGGGTCTTTATCGTCGTAGACCCTCTTCCAAATAATTTATTGTTTCTTTCAGCTAAGATAAATGGTTCACTATCCCGTCCGTCAGATATGTCGGCTGGTTGCACATCTAAATAGCCATATAAACAAATGGTGTTTTTTGGGGGGGGGGATCATTACTTAGTAAGCCAATTAAAACAGGGGGTAGAGCCACAACTTTGCCACTTAATACCTAAACGATTTAATGTTACTCAAATGTGATTAATAAAAAAAAAATGTAATCGAACCTATATTTAAAATTATTTAAATATTATACCTGTTCGCCAATGACACAAAGTTCAGTAGTCGCTCCAAGTGCTTGTAATTTTACTTCAGCCCATTTGATCATCTTAATGCCTCCAATTCTTAAATCCGGATCTGCTGATACAAATGTAATTGAAACTACTTGTGAAAATCTTTCCACAAATTTCTTTTCGTTTTCATCAACATAAGACGTAACTATAGGATAATAATAAAAAAATATTTGATCATTATTAATCAAAACTATTGTGAAATGGTAATATGGTGTACACATTTGCTTATGTCATGTAATACTAAAAATCGTTTAAATCTACCTCATGTAACGGTTACACCACACACTAAAACGGTCCTTTTAAGGACTACTCAATGCATTGCCATCAACCAATCAGAATATGACATTGTAGGAAACAAACGTAGTCAGGTACTTAGAACCAAACTTTAGCTTACTTGGCTACACAACAACCCTGTGAGTACAGCCATGGTAAGCTGAGGTCAGGACGAAGATAACGAGACTCTCTCCATAACCGTAACCAAAACAAGTAACAACCAAATCCGTCACGACAGTAAACACGGGTGACACGGGGGTACATCCGGGGTTTACTAGTCGGTACGGCTCTCTAGTTATATTCCGGCCGATTTCCGGTAGACAGACACCTATTCTTTTCATCACGATTCCTTCGACCAAGTTTCCAACAAGAAAAACATTCGAAGACAAGAGAAAAATCTATTCTAACCTTTAGAATAATCAGATGCTGTAGACGATCATTAGGTACACCGACTTGCCAACAAGTCACCAGGAACTGCAACAGCACGACAAGACTCCTCGTACAAACCCTCCGTTTGTACGAGTCGACGATCCATCCTAGCCAGCAGTTTTCGGTTACGTTTACGCCGGTCGAGAAGATGATCGGACAGCCAGCAATCAATCCTCGCACGGACCCTTACGGGCATCGCCACACATTCTTTCCACTCGAGTCGATTTCCGCAATGTCGGCATGTCGCCAATAATTTGCGACTAGACAACGCACCGGAAACAGCGACAGTCAAAAAATCACGACCACCCGTACAAACACGTGAGCAGTTCGTAAGAATAGTCACAAACCATTTGTACAGGCGGCTGTCGTGATTACGGGAAATCGGAGTATTTACGGAATGATGAAATAATAATAATTTTTTTTTGTAATTCAGAAATTAATAACCGTACATACATGAAATGTTTACAAAATATAATTCACATCTCTAGAACAGGAATTTGTCACCAAAAAGATGTGCCAGCATTGAATTATCATCTTTTTTAGATAATATTTAAAGTAACAGAGCCATACTTTATATGTCAGTATGCATATTATATTATTTAATTTATTTTTATATTTATTTCTAAATGGTTCAAACTTTACAAGTAAATTAAACTGTGTCAAATAATATTATTAAATATCAATCATGATCAATCCCATTTATATTAATTTTGGATGTTATGGGCTCTCAATTAGTCTGTTCTAAGAATACTATTTAGATAAGTATAACGAAAAGAAAATATTTTGAAAAATATAGAAATATACATAACAAAGCTTTATTAACAAACCTTGAAATTGTCATTGTGATTTATGATGTAGAAAAAATACTAAAATGAATATTAGTTGTTTATTCGTATTTGAGTTTAGCAAAATAAATAAAAATGTTGCGTCAAAATGTTCGATTTCACTTAAAAAATTTTGTTTTCCAGGTGCTTTTGAAAAGTTCTGGGAATTTTCAATTTTGTCCTATTAAAAGAGAAAGTTAAGAGAAGAATAGCGATACGCGATAAATACAGCCCTACTTCGATAGTGATGAGACGCGATAATGTATCTACGTTTTTACAATTTAATATTTAAGTATCTGGAACTGTGGAGACTGAAGAGGTTTGAAATAATTATAATTTAATAATATAAATTATTAAAAGCAAATTGTGAGGACGTATTCTACGTTATATTATCTCTTTTCCACGTTAACAACGTACGTATAAAAATTTTATTCGTAATAAAACATATATCTGTCTGTTGGGCGAGTGTTGGCAGAAATTAGTTATACCTAGTGTAAGTAAGTAGTACAGAAAATTCTATCTGTAATCGTAAAACGTAGTGAATAGCAATAATTTTCTATGTTCATTAATATTTCATTATTACTATTGACTCATTGACCATTATACTAGTATAGCTATTACCCATATTATGTCGTTGGTTTTAGTATTTATCTAATTATTTACTATAATTCAGCTAATGCTTGTGATTTTATTTTTAGTTTCTACAATAGCCTTGTCTTTTGAACAATATCACCATCCATTGTTGTATTGATCTTGAGTTTTTAAGATTACAATGGAATCAGTACCTACATCCATTAACAGATGTTTTTCGGTAAATTATATTTTAATATTTAATGTATTAGGTTTATATTTATAATGTGAAAATATATTTATTTATACATCTTAAATATATATCTCTACAACTGCAATTATTTGGTAGGTAGTAAGAATAAGTTGAAATATCTAATTAATGATTGACTTATTACACAATAGATTGCATTGAATTAAGCAAGTAGTTTTTAAAATTTGAATGTAACTCCTACCAAATATATAAAATAAAAAATTGTTTCAAAATGATTTTAACTATCATAATATATGAATATGATTATAATATAATATATATCTATATGAAAATAGACTTTTTCTTTAAATATTTTGATAACAATATTAATAACCTCAACTTCATTAAATGTATCCAACTATTGGATATGTTCACAATAACTTAATTAAATTAGCATTTAATCTGTTACTCTAAACCAAAGGTAATAATCTATAAATACCTAGTATAAAATATAAATAATTTGAAATATAAATAATTATTTATTGAAAAGTATTGGTTTTTGAAAAATTATAGGCCTATTAGATTAACAAATAGTTGTTTAGGATCTAAAAAAAAAAGAATCATAAATCATATGATGTTTAAAAAACAATTCATAACGAATCCATTAAGAGCGAAGGCAAAAATGTTTCGACCTACATACTAATTTCCGGTAGTTTAAATGAACTTTTCAACGAAACGTGGATAAGAAAAGAAGAATTGCTTAAAAAAGTAATTCCAAAATGTTTTATCGGAAAGTAAATAAACAAGTCGGTGGAAAAAGAGGAAACGTTGTAAAATAAAATTGCGGAAAATCACTTCTGAATATTATAGGACTAATACTTTTAAACAATTAGTTTAATTTTTCGGTAAGGTTTTTCTGCAAGAACACTGTATCTAGGTCCACTTAAACTTAACATTTACTACCGCAGTTAGGTATCTTTGCGGTTTACAGCTATCTGAAACTAAAAAAGATAATAAAGAGTTTTCTCTTGCAATCCTACAATATATAATAATGTAAAGTGCGTCCAAAAAGCTTACTGGCTAAACGACTAAACAACGCGTTTCGTGCGTATCACAGCGTGATGATATTTAATTTCTATTGCCTTCATAAAACGTATGTGCCTATAACACGCCGACGCCGCCATCATACGGTCTCGAGCTGGTCTTGTGTGCCTTCCTAACACGTAATATTATAAAAATGTTTAATATATATTATAGATAGGTAGGTGAGGGCAGCATATACCATCACATTTACATATATTATACCAAGAAAGGCAAGAATATGGTGTGTAGTGTATCATAGGTATATACATGATAATACCTTTCATGTATAGCAGGATCCCCGATCCTCTGCTCGTGAGCAGTTTATATTCAAAACTGAGTCTATATGCAGCTTCATTAATAATACAAGTTTAATTACTCATAATGGATTTCTATCGGGGTGACGTGTTTTTTGACATAAACTTCGAGTCTTAGAGAGCTCACGAAAGAAGTAAACCTTAAGAAAGTGGCAAAAAAACTAGGCCATGTATAATATGTATTATAATACATTCCAACCGTCATATATGACCGCCTTGTATGAATAAGTTATCAACCATCATATCATAGACAAGTCCGAAGGGCGACGGAAGAGTTAGGTCAACCTAGGCAATCAAAAAAATATAATACCCATGCAAGTAAAAAAATATATATGTCACATCATATTATAATGTAAAATGTAACGTATCAAAGTTTTGCATAATATATTTTTAACCGATTTCGTAAAATATGTTAAAGGTAATAATTTGTGATGTATTATAAAAAATGTTTGTGTTATTAATCAATATTTACCTATACAATATAATATACTGTAATTTTTTTTTTACTAACACTAATATCCCTTTATTGAAATCATTAACCTATTTATTTATTACTTTTAATTGCTAAAATATTGAATTATATTACGAGTAAATAATTTTATAAAGCTCAAAAAATTGAAAACTTCAATAAAATACACGGCGGAAGTAAAAAAAAAAAATTATTAAAATATAAACTAAATTTTTACAGTTAATCTGAAACAAGTTTTTATAAATTTTTAAATGAAAATGATGAATTGATTTGAATACATCGTTAAGTTATAACAATTTCAAAGTGTCCCTATATTGGCTATATTACATAACAAGTCAACTTTAGTGTATTTTGTCGAACATTGAAACTGCTTCCTAATTGAATAGAATTTTTCAATCTGAAAATGAATAAAATATAAAAAATAATATTTATAACGAGTGTATCATAATTGTGGTTTATAATTTTATATTTTTATACAAATTATTATAAAACTAATTGGAGTTACATAATTAAGACTAGAAACTAAACATTGCTTCTGATGTTTCAGTACCAATAATAAACTAAATGTACGTTTGATTATATAATACATATGCGATATGCATACAAAATAAAGCAGTCTAACCTTAAGTAAAAATCTTATGTAAAGGTGGTCGTATATTTCTATACTTTGCCTGGTTGTGTTTCATAACTTCATTAAGAATTTAGAGTTAAAAGTATATAATCACTGTACAAAATTAGACAAATATTTCCATATTTCAATAGTCAAAACTAAAATCGTTAATGGATTCACTTCATTCAACATGTAGGTAGTACATATTTACTCAGTGCACTTCTTCAACACTGTTAGTAAACCGTTCACTATTTCATTATTTAATTATTATATCTAAAGCCTGTAAGTATATAATATAATTTATATCTCATTTTTACTCTTAACTTCTAATAATATACATACCTATTGTTATTATTATTATTTTTTTTTTTATTTTTTTTGGATGAATGATTAGCCATAACAAAATAGATTATTGAAAAAAGGGTTAACATGTTTTGAATTTAAACATTATTATATAAGATTATATGAATTGATAGATTTTTAAATATTTCAAAATTTTTGTAATGTTGGCTAGATCAGGACCAAGTTACTTCATGGAAGTTGTCAACAATTTGGAAATTGGATCGGATGTCCTTGTAGTTTCGGCAGTTGCAAATTATGTGTTTGACTGCGAGTATTTCTCCATCATGTGGGGCATTGGTCAAGTTCCATTGTGGTCATGAGGTGTTTGTGGGTCAGTCATGTGTGTCCCATTCGGAGTCGATTTATAATAACTTCTTGTCGTCTGGATAGTGTGAAGGTTGGCCATGGGAGGATGGTTTATTTTATCTCATTAATTTTGGTATGAAATGTTGACCACGATTTATTATTATTATTATTATTATAATTATTATGCATCATATGCAACTAAATATTTATTTATTCAACATTTTAACACTCCAAAGAGGTAATGAGTACAGTCATTAAAGTTTCACTAAATATTATATTATAAATATAATAATATTGTATAGATTGTATACAATTTAAAAAAAAAAACAGCATTTAAACGGGAAAAAAACATATTAAATATTATACATTAGCTTAACAGATATTTTTAAAAATTTAATTGTGAATCGAAAGAAAAATCAATGTTAAGCGAATTGCTACTATTATCTAAAATGCGATACTCCAGACTATGTTTCGTTAAATTATTTTTGAAAATTAAATTATAATTATAATTATTAATTTCTAATCTTTGTTACAACTTATAATATGTATATTATTACCAACTACATTATTATTATTAATTACATTATTTTATATTATAAATGCCTAAGTAAAATAAATGGTATATCTACACAATTTCATGAATGATACAAATACACAATTATAAAATTAAAAAAATCGAAAAAAATTTATTTTTAAGCTTAATTATTTTAACGGATACAAAAAGTATTTGAGTAATTAAATAATAACTTACTATCTAAAAAATACTCAATTAAAAAAATTATAATTAAATTGCTTAAAATAACAAATACTAATCGTACAGTTGTACAGTTTAATAATGATAAATTGTGATTTCCACCAAATAGTTATATTTTTCTAGAACTTTCATTTCAAGAGATTGTTTTTCTCTAATTATCGGATGACCGTAATTTCTTAAGCTTTTTTCGTATTACTTTGTATAATATGGTTTCTATTGAATTCTATTAGATAATATCTATTTAATATCCCATTAAATCTATGTTGTTACGGGTGGTAAAGAATTCTCGTTTTTCATCAACGGTATAACCTTAAACATTGTGTGAATCGTTTAAATTCTAGCCATTATCGTTTTTCAATCGATTTCCGTTTTAAATACAAGTCTCCCTTCATTCTTGCAGATAGTTTATAAGGTGTTTTGAGTGTTGAATTCCTTGATGAAAAATAAACTGGAGAGATTAAGAGGTTTCAGTTAGGATAAGTATATACTATTTGAAGCAATGAAAAGTTTATCTATTTGCCCTTAATTCTACGCAAGAGCTAAGGATCCCTTCTTTTGTGTAGAAAACCATTCTTTGTTGTTATTGTGGATCTGGTGGAAAGGGTCTAACTTTTATCGGACAAAATGCGCGTGTTAATCGAATTTTGATGTACTTTATATAGTGGTTGGATTGATCTATTATATCATGGTAGACTAAAAAAAAAAATAATAATTAAATAAAGTAACGATTCTCGGAATGACAAATTATTGAATCAAATATTTTTAATATCATTGATTATTCTATTTATCAGAAATTGAAGTTAATAATAATAATAAATCGATATTGTTATACCTATAATAGGTACTTAATGTTAAATCACGCTAATTTTTTTTGTAATTGTGTTTTAGGTTTTAACTTTTATGGTTTTAAAATCCTAATCAAATGTACACATGTAAATATGTAATATAATATAAATACGACAAGCACGGTGTACTATAACTTGTATATATTTTAAATCAATATACAATGTATTAATTGTCCACAGAATTCTGCCCAGAGATGAAAAATACTTGAATTGGTTAACATAATATTTGTACTAAAAGACAAAAACAACAATGTTAGATTATAAACAAATGGTGGGTCTTTAAAAATTTGAAATTCTAATTATTTTAATTCTCACATAAAAACAATATATTTGCTGTATGTATATCCAGAATGATCGGGTTTTATTCAGTGCTCATTTATTGGGGAGAGGGGCATTCAAGCGGACATAGTTCAATTTCATTTTTTCATAGATTTAAGCGTTCCGAGACGTCTACTTTTGAACTGTGTATTTTCATTTTTTTCTTGCAAAGTAATGGTTATTTTTTCACAGGAAACAGTTTATCTTTAACGACAGTCGATACGATACCAATAATACTACAGCTACATATAGTTACGTAGTTTTTGACAAGTCAAACATATTTTATTTTCATTAATTATTCAACGTAATCGTAGAAACCAATTTTGAGTAGATTCACGGGTTATGCAGGTGCAATGTCACATTGTCACATAGTTCAAGGCACGTAACAATAAAACAAGTGTCTAAGTAGTATATAATGTTCAATGTTGTGTTAATTATTTAATTTATTAGATGTATAGGGCGTGTAGGGGGTGCAGGGGACAAATGGGGAACTTGTATAAGTTACTGTAAAATGTACTCGTTGTGGAACTGTGTTTTCTGAACTAAAATCAGCGCCCGTTTTCGAGTTTTGTTCCAATTCGATTTACTTACTTACATAATAACATTTAACATGAAATATCACAAGATTTCGACTACTTTTGACTACTCGTACTTTAATACAATAAACATAGATTGCACTGTAGACATAATTATTGTTATAATAGTACACTCTGTATTGTTCATAATATACGAATTATAATTATGTTACACGACACCAGAAGTTGGAACATATATTTTATTCAGTGTATTATTTACAGTAATAATTTATCAAGCCTAACTTCTATTAAAATAAAAAAAACTTTGTGTTCGAATTTCTGAAGATGACTTGTCATTGTTGGACACTCCCTTCTATCACGCCTCCGCATTCTACTATTGTACATAAGGTCATAAGATTTACTTATTATAATCGGTATATAAATAGGTATTATGAATTCAGAATGTAAATTACTCTATTTTAATAAAAAGAAAAACTTAAATTAAGCCTATTGAAAACTATTTTCCGGTTAATTTAATACGCCGACTCAGACTCAGACAATAGAATTAGTGTTTTTAAATATATTTATGTTGAGCTTAAATTTATTTTATTTTATACTTTTTTTTAAAAATTAGTAATGTATTATTTTAATTCAATTGCACAATTCGTTTCTAATAATTTGATTAACAACCACGATCTTTCTTTTTATTCCTTCATCACGTTTTTATTTATATTTTTAATTTAATTTAAATTGTATGAAAGAACAAATAATCCCTCAATTCGTTTTAATATCCAGTTAAGTTTTCTAGATTGTTTCAAACTTAAGAAAAACGTTTCAAGCCAACGTGAGTACAACTAACGAAGTTTTGTTTGTGCTTTTTTTTCACTGAACATATTGTTCTACGCTATTGAAAAGTCATTAAGAAGTCGTTTAAAGGTATATCAGTCTTCCACCCTCTTAACGAGGTTAAAAATATCGTTTCTATATATAACTGGAAGTATACAAGTTTAAAATTTGTCTATCACTTTCCCCCTAAACCACAATCATTGAAATCATTCTTCGATGAAGCATACGATTTAATTTGTTGCTTGATATTCTCTTGTCTATAGAAATAAACAAATTTATGAGTGGTACATAGACTATTATGTAACGTAGGTACTCATATAATTGTATAGAAAACTTGAGTGGATATATAACTAAAATTTTGTTTAATTCGAAAATTCGTGCTCATCTGTAATATTTATACTGTTTAACGGATAATATTAAACTTTCAATATTATGAATAGAATAAACAATATATAATATATTAATATTTTTATCTATATTTTCATTAGATAAAATAGGGGGTGGAAACTTTTTTCGTAATTTTTTTGATTACCAGATAATAAAAATATGACCCAACTGTGTAGTATAATATTTTACCATAGATAGTGATAGGTTTGTTGGATAGAAATGGGTATTTGTCAGATATATATTTTACTCTGCTTACTGATTACCTATATTATATAAAATAGCGACAGAATTTAAATAATTTTTTGTGTTTTTTATAATATGCCAATGAGTGTATCGCGATCAAACACTAAACACTATGGAAACGCTTTAGGGTACGTACCGGCTGTTGTTGCTAGCTACCGGATGGGTGACCACTAGGGTTTTTAGCAATAAATCTTTGCCATCTTACATATGTTATTATTTATTACGTGTTCCAAACCAACCGGTTCCTTTTACAGACAGCTAATAATGGCCATAGTTACGACAATCTTAACAATAAATAAAAAAAAATTTGAACAAATATAATGTCGACCTACATGGTAGAAGACAGGTACATATATACAAAATATATACTATATTTTATATAGTTGTATAAGTTTTACTATACATTTTATTTTCATATAGGTACATAATATAAATTATATTATTATACTGAATGCAGTACCTACCTACTTATATATTTTTACGATTGTGAATTATTATTATTATTATTAAATTAAAATGTACCTATGCCAATATCATAAGATATAACTAATATTGAAAACTTATAAATTATATACAATAATATACGCGGTGTAGGAACTTACATACTTCCTTTCTACTATTAATCAATACCTATAAAAATATTTTTGTTGTTGGTAGTTACTAGTTCTACTGTTAAAATAATTGGTATAGGTAATTTTGTAAGGAATAAAGTTAGGTAAACTAACGTTAATTCGATTTTTACGCATGTTACCTTTACGAACATGCAAAATATTTAAGTTTAAAAATATCATGTATCTCATATTTTTTGTACAAAAGTCAAAATGATTATTTTAAACTTCAATGGCCAAACCAAAGCTAATTTTAATACTATTATTGATTAGAATAGGAGATAAATAATTAGACCCCCCCCCCCCCCTAGCACCATCAAGCATAATGTTTCTTTACAGAATTAATTTTAAATTCTCTTGTTGTTAGTATTAATTGTATATAGTTTGTAAGTATTCACAAATTTTATAAATAAAAAAAAAAATCCTCTAGATGTTATGTAATTTAATAGATCAAATATAGAAGCTTATCATTTTTATCAGTTTTAGTGGTTTTCCAATAATTTTGTTTTTTTTTTTTTTAAATAGCTTTCAGGAGGAAGGTTATAAAAATTACATTTATTGAATTTATAAATTGAAATTTGAGAACAGTTTGTATATTGCATTACTATTTGTACTGTTGTATTGAAACAATCATGAACATTCTAAAAAACAATAGTAAAAACAGAATAATAACTTTCATTGGTAAGTGAACAAATACTATTGTTTATAAATGTTGATTAGAATTAGTCAGTTCAAGGTATAGACACTAGAAACCACTGTTTCATTATAAGTATCAGATCACATAATATAATATATCTATATGACTATACGTGACCAATCAAAAAATTGTTCATCGGTGAGGTAAACCATAACAATATAATATACGATATCAATATTTCTATTGTAATTCAAACTAGTTTTTTGATTACAAAGTTTATAGTTTTAGGTTAAGTACTCAGTAGGTACATGAGCTAGTTTATATTAGATGCATATAATAATATAGCCATAAATCATTATGTTAACATATTATACAATATACATCGATTTAAGTTATTATGTTGTAAAAAATATTATATAATTTTATAAGGGACTCAAAACTATATTGTTTACTAAGATTATAATTTATGCGATATTATTGATAAACATAATTTCAATCTACCACCTTAGTGGTCTTATTAATACAAAATAAATAACTTATAATAGAGTAAATAAATATTAAACTACATATTATATAATAGCAATGGCATACCATTAAGTTCAAATCTAAGACATCTATTTTATTACAACACCTAATCAATGACGAAGTATACTCAAAAGTGAATAAACAATAGGTAGAGTGGTTATTATTTTTTTAAAATAATTAATTGGATATGGCTTTTCTAGTCATTCGTGAACGATGAATAAATATTTAATTTTTACCATTTCTTACATAAATAAAACTCATGATTGAACATTATCAATATAATATTAATAACTTGCACGACATTTGTGGATTTGAAGATTGTTTGAGGAGGTAGTAAATCGATATCATAGATTGGTTAATACTAATAAAGACGTAACTATAATACGCATTTCCGATTTTCATACGAAAAAAAATACCTTTTTTGTATCATTTATGTTTGAAGTTATAGTTATAACTTATGAATTTCATATTAATTTTATCATACAGCACTATAATTTAAGTAAAAAAAAAAAGCCCTAAGGAGGGGTAATCGCCACGCTGCCACTCCCCCCTCAAATCCACCATTGCTGAACGACTGGAATTGTTTATAACATAAGAGCTTACGAAGAAAATATCTATACCTACCTAATATACCTACTATATAAATAACTACATTTTTAATCTAAACATTTTTGAAAACGAATTCTTTTATATATATATATATATATATAATGGTCACAAATGTCATAATAATATAAAAATTAAAATGCAAAAATACACGTTTTATTTTCATGTTTGCTTTCATTTAACATTCATTCACTGTTATAAAACTTATGAACTATATATTTTCATGATAATGATAATTTATTGTTTTTGCTTTAGTGGACAACTTAGACATGAGACGTATAATCATTTTTTTAGTAAAATTACTATTAATTTACATAATTGTGTAGTTATAGCACAATATAGCATGTCGAGTTTATTATACTGAGCGTGTATAATTTTATACGACAATGAAATAACTTAAATAGTTCAGATGTGTGGGAAAAACTAATTTGAATTCAGTTAGCTTGAAGATTTAAATACGTATACATAGAAGTTTAGTTGATTTTAAGAATTTGTGTTTATTGCTTTTATAATTAGTTAATTAAAGAGTTAAGGACCATATCTACATTTGTTGTTAGGGTAAAAAACATATCTATACTAGGTCAAAATATTATATCTACCTACTTTTTTTAAGCACATTAGTGCTTTTATATATTATAAAATTTTCGAATAACAGATTCTTGCGATTTGCGATTTGTTTAAACGTAGTTATTCACCAAAAAAATGTTATTTAGTTAAGATATAAAAAAATGGGTTTATAAAGTTGTTTAAAAAAATTAAAAGTTCATGACACCAGTCAAAATATAATTAATTTGTTATGATTAAAGTATGTAATAGGGAATATATTTATATATGTCATGATAATTTATTGTCATTATATTATTATGTTATATAATTTTTCTTGTTTATTAGTCAATACTACTAGATATATTTAATTTAATTTGAATATAACGATTTTAATTAATTGTTGGTATCATCTATCGATCAGTTCTATAATAAATCTTTACTCCACGCCTATTCTCAATTGGCCGCTAAATTGAACTCTAAGTCGGGTATACAATGCTGTGTCTTAAACAAAAATTATGATATTTTAGAAAATACTCAATAATTGTATACCTATGTTTTTTTTATGGCATATATATATATATATACTTTTTTTATTGATCATTATAGCTTTGGCAACGTAGGCCATTAGCTTAAAATGGCATATATAGTGGACATTTGAAGATGCATTTTTAAATATAATATATATATATAATACCAATTGTATAACAACAAACGTAAAAAAGGTAATACTCGGAATTCAAAATGATAATTGGATTTTATATAAAGACTTCCAGCTACGCTAATGGTTTGTCCAATCCTTCTATTTTTTACTATTTAATAATTTAAACATTTTGAAATATAATAATATGCATAATTACTTTTAAAACAAACCAATATACTTTAGTATTCCATTTCTTAAACAAAAAATTATTTTATGGATTACATTATTTTAATCTGCAGAAATCTCGGACGTGTCCAAGCTCCAGGTGCAAATGTATGGTTAGAAAATTGACCATATTATTATGTCCCTGGAGCGAACTGTCCATACTCGTAAATACTGGACTGGGCGTAATAGGGGAGCTGTATAGCATCCCGTGTGTCGTGACCTCTTAATACTTTGCCCTTGTTGCACATAAATAATTTAGTTCATTATTTCATTGGTAATACAACATTGTACCTATGTCATATACCTACCAAAGTTTTGAATTCATTCTATAAGTATCTTTCGAATTCTGTAATTTATCAAAAAAAGTTAAAATTTCTAAGTTTATTACAATAATCAAACATATAAATATTTTTGATTAAAACTGATAAATGTTATTTTTATTATTTTTATTTTAACAACTATAATGCAGTAAACTACTAAGTAAATGGTGTAGATTAACATTCGTCAGATAATTTTATTTATGATTCGATAATATATTATTGTTAATGATACCAAAATGTGTACTAACTCAACGCAGCCTAATGTAGCAGTGGTATAGTCAAAATAAATTGATCAGAAAGTAAATACTAACTCTACGCTAAGTCTAATAGGTCCAAGTACCATATAACTCATTGATTGGCCTACTGGGAATCCAATCGGACTCCCGAGGATACCGAGGCTCACGTAAATACAAATAATTAAATCGGTATACCTAATATACGTGTGGCGTGTGGGTATACACATAATAATATATTATCCAAATTTACGTGTCCACGGTTACCTATACGTATAAACTTCACATTCGAATAATGTATATTTTAGTACAACTACGTTAGTTAATTCATAATTATTATTCAGTTAACAAATTAAATTATTAAATACGTGGCGATTTTCAGTATTTTGCTGTACTAAACATTAACATAAGAATGAATAATAATTAGCCTAGCGTAAACATAATTTAGTACAATATTTTAATATAACATAATATCTATTTTTAGGTGAAAATATCATTATTTCTTAAATTCTTTCGATATTATACGCATTCATAATAATATAAAAGAAACGTGTTTTATAGTTGTACAATAAATTGTAGGTATAATATCACGTCTATATTTTACGGCAGCCGAGAAACTACGTTTGCAAGTCGCCAAACTAATTGGCAAAGACATTGCTACTGTAAATAGACCATTGCTTGTAAAAGTTTAAATAAGTTATGCTATCCTACCTAACATAAATATATATTTTTAAATATCAAAATTTATTTCATTTTCAGCAATTTCGGGTTATATAATACTGTTTTTGGCTATAAGATTATCTTTCATTGAATGTTGATTTTTTTTTTTAAACACTTAAATATTTTAATTGAGTAGGTAGTATATATTATTTGTAACATAATATTATGATTCTACCGTGTATGAAGAGGAGCGAGTGGTGAGCTACAGTTTTATCATGTCTTGAAACAAGTAATAATTTTTTTATAAAATTATTAATTAACAAGAGCTAAAAAATAATAATTTATTACTTTTTTAGATTTCGGAAATAGACGTGAAATAAGTATTTTATATTCAAGAGGTTAGATAGTGAATAGAAAAAAATATATTTTGTACATAGGTCTAAGCTGTAAGTATCACCGATATCTGACTATGATAAAGTACCTAATTACTCAATTATTCTTTGTTGAAGACAGTTTGAGGATTAAATTTAAAATAAAGCACTTATTGTATTATACATTGTAAGCATCATTACAACGTACACCTTGCAGTGAGTTATCCTATAATCTAAATTTGTAATTCTCATTCACGAACATTTTTTATATTTTAATTTTTTTTAATTTGTAAATATTGTTAAGCTCATTAAAATATTTTACGAAGTTTACAATTGTTTCGACTATGTAGAGCGTAACTGCGTAACATTTGTATATTATTAAATTATTGAATGTTTAGCTCACTGAGCAATTCTCTAAGCAACCAGCTGTTCCGGGAAATGATGGGATACGATTGTAAAAAAAAAATTTTTGAATATTGACAAATATAATTCCTTCAATCAAATTAAACTAATTGAACTACCTACACTGCTTATAAATAGCTGGTTGATTTACACAAATTTACTTCAAACCATGCAATGTTATGAATTATTATGCCGTATAATTGTTAGGTTTTTATTTTAAATACGATTTTATCAAGAAGGCAAAAATATTTAGTATTCATTATGCAACTATAGATTATATTAAATAATATAAAGGATGGTGTGTGTTATAGCTCTGCCACAGTTGATAGATATCATATACGATTTGATCCTTATGCCTTTTTATTATTTTTCACTCATACTATATGGAAACGTGTTTATAAATAATTTAATAATATAAGAAATGAGGGTATTATAATATACTTCTACGCTCAATATTGGTATTTTAAATTTATCATATTTCCCTGGGAAATCGGTATTTTATATCTTACGGAAGTGCGCACGTGCGTGTAGTTTCCGCTTCGTATTTATCATTATTTATTTAAAATAATAAGGTCTCGACCACCGGTGTGCGCGTACAGCTACTGTAATATTCTAATATAGACTTTTTAAGTTAGTGCTTCGTTTTTCTTAGACGATAACGGGTAAACCCGTAATTTTTAACTTAAGCCGATACCCACCATATCCATATAAATCATATAAGTATAATAATATAACCTTACTCCTTAGCATGATAAACGATTTCAGCTGTTTCGTTGTTAAAAGGTCCGTTTTACCAGTTGTTATTGTTAACTACAGTACTGTTCATAACATAATCGTGCACCGAGACATATTTCGTGGGACGGGGTTCGACCCCCCCCCCCCCTAGAAGAAAAATATCAAGTCAAAAATGACTATTGCTACATAGGAACAGATAAAGATAATACTAATAAGTATTTATAATAATATTGTAATAATATAATTGTATGCATTTTTTGCTTTATCATACTTTTTTTATTTTTTAGATCCCCCTTCCTCAAACAACAAAATATTGGAAATACGCCAATGATATTGCGACAAGTTAGGTAATACCGAAAAACTAGAAACTACCATATAGACAAAAGAAAATATTTTATATTCCGTGTAACTAGCACAGACTAGTAAATAAACTTATAAATTTATAAAATCATTAGGTATCCAATTTTAGATTCTGAGCGGAGCGATGAATGTATTGATTTTACACTGTTGTGTGGTGTTTTTATTTTATGTGTGTGTACGCGATAAGTTGTTGAGATAATGCTTCGATTTTCAACTTCAGTAGTTTTTTCGGTTGGAAAGTGAATTCTAGTTAATGTATCGGGAGGATCAAATTTTAAAAATCCCAATAGTTTTCAAAAGCACCTGCAGGAAAAACCAAAAAATTAAGGAAAAACGGGAATTTCACGCAAAATTCATTTTTGAGAAAATCAATTTTAGATATTTGTGTAACTCTAAAACAAATGACCATATAGACAGATGAAATATTCACTGAATGTTTATTCTGTCATTTTATATTTGTGATAAAATTTTTAAAATATTTCAAAACTTTTTAGGTTATTTATAGACATTTGAAATTTCAAATATTTTTAGTTCTTTTTTTATAAGTTACAATACAATCTTATTCATTTGGTAAATAGCTTCGAAATTGAATGCAAGACTCCTAATATACTGTCACAATGATAGTTGTAAAGTAAAATATTAAAAATACATGGTCACTTTTTTTTTTTTAAATAAGCATTGATTAGTCTATGGCATTGAAGTTTTGACAAAATTTATTTAATTAAAAACTTACGAATTCTTCAGATGTTAAATTTTTATAAAATTTTGAAATTTTATAGCTAAGGATTGAAAATTGAAAACAAGGCTCCACGTAAGTAGTTAATTCAGCTGTAAAAAAATCTAAAAACTATTTAAACACAATTTTTTTATAGTTGTTTTAAGTTCAGATTTGGATGAAATTACTTATTAAATAATCAAGAATAACGATTTTAGTTAGAGTTGTAATTTAAAAACATTATTCGTGAGTACTTAAATTTCTAGAGTATACTACTTTATAATCTAACATTAATAGCTAAATGTCGTTAATGACTTATATTAATACTTTATAATAAATTGTATATACCAACCATGAATGACTGAGTGAGTTGGGTTGTTGGATACATAAGATTTGAATTTATTTTATAGGTACCTACATTTTTTTTTTTTTAATAATAGTAATATAATTAATTAAAATATGGTATAATACATCCTAGATCGATAAACCGTCTCCATTCAGAATCGTTTTTCTGATACAATGCTATTATATCATTGAATTCAAATTTAATACCATTCATTACAGTAACCTATTTGTAATAAACTACTGTACAGCAGAGCAACATTTTCTTAGTTACTCGCTTTTTTTGTTTGCATTGTCAGATCAGATTTCAAATTTGAATCAGTATCCCAAGCGATCGGTATAGAATAATGTGTATTTTTTTTATAAATTATTTTGAATGCTAATTTTTTAGGCTATAAAAAACATCAAAATGATTTATTTAACCCCTTAATGAATTATTGAAAACTTAACGCATTGAGCTATTGACTTGTGTTTTTGTAAATTATTCATTATGGAAATTAATTTGTTAAATAATAAAAAAACGACTATTTTAATTTTTAGTTTTTGAAGACTTCATACCGATTTTATACTTGTACAATATAGTTACAATCTTATAAGCGTTGGTGTATTTTTGGTTTTGTTCATATGGGTTGGTGGAGGGTCCGACCCGATCGAAGTGAAGTTTACTATAATTTTCATTCTATTATGATTTAAGGTATACCTATTTATATTATTATTTACAACATTAAGTCAATAAAAACTATGCACTATTATCCACTATGTTATCATAATTTTTACATTGAAAATACCATATATTATGATTATGAAGTAACATTATCTTGGTTATAAGCTTATATAGCTTGGTAATTACTAATTAATGACCTAAGCAATGAACAATAACTAAAGCCAGAATAAGCAATTTGATAATTTTTTGTTAAATTTCCATAAATTATGATGTCAACGTAGGTATATTATTATTGTATTAAAATAAATTAAAATTTTCCAGTTATAAATAAAAAAGCACACGAGGGATGGGCGTTATTCGATTGCTTCCACAAAACGGATAGGTAAAATTATTTTTCGTTACCTTTTTATGTTACGATTGCGTCCTATTGTATAATATATAAGTATTCAATAATTACACTACTATTCTATATTTTTAGTAATAACTATTGAATACATTCATAGTTCTAGGATCGATATACTTAGAAATTTATGCTATGTGTAGAAAAAAAGTTAAACTTTGAATGAAAGCTTTCTCAAGCGTTTGTAGTAGGTACGTTGCACACTACTGCTCAGTGTAAATAACTTCACTTTCAGTGAAAATAATATTCGTCAATTTAAATGAAAGTATTTGACTCCAGAAATACATGATTTTCAATTATTATTTATTATTTATATTGTCATACTTATTGCAAAACATTTTAAATCCTTTGATAGGTTTGATTAGTAGTACAATATTAGAAAATTATCTTGTTCAGCCCTCAACCTTTGTTTGTTATAAATTACTAAAATCGCATTATCTATGTTTTTTTAATATTTGATGATATAGCTTATGTATTTTATGCATAAATCGGTAATTTCTGAAAAGGGGGATTTCAAAATCTAAAAAAAACACGAAAGCTATGAAACCCACTACGTAAATAATTGATCTGAATTGGTTGACGGATATTGTTGACCTTCAAAATGGATTTTTTGGTATTGAAACTCACCCCAATCTTTTCTATGTGCTATTTGAACGGTTTTCATCGCATCGTTTACGAGATGTATGCGACTGGAGTTTGTCTCCGTCAACATATTTCCATTCAACACCGTTTCTATACGACTATACTGTTGCACTTCTAAGGAATTGTTATTTCTAAAGCTTTGGTCTTGTGGGTTGAGATGTGTTTATTTTAAATAAAAATAATATAAATTGCTTGTAAAATATTTTTATGTACCTACAGAGTGTCACAGTACAATAATATAAATAATAATACTATCTAAATAATTTATAGATGCATAACAGACAACAGTACCTATTATAAAACGTCAACGTCATAATACCTATAACTTATATTATAATGGTATTTGATTGTTAATTGATAAAAACTTGAATTAAAGAGCATACATTTTTGTTGATAACTCAAATATGTCTAAGTATATCATAGCTATTGATTAACTAAAGATTTATTATTGATAAAATAATAACATATTAAATTCATAAAAGTATTGATAAAATATTCTCCATTGACATTCAACGGAAGCGATGAATATTACGTTGAGATTGGTTTATTAAAAAAGTTAGACGAAGAGTTTATCATATGAAAAGATAAATAACTAAATCAATTTTAGTCACCTTTAACGTAAAAAAATTATTTTTTAAATATAGGTGATATAAAAAGGTTTTTAGTAAATTATATATTTTAAATTATAACAGCTGTGTTAGATAGTATAGTTTACATCAACGAGTTTGTGAAATTCTATAAAAATAACTATGTAGTGTTAAACAAATTGTTCAGTTAGTTTCTGACAACTATTGCGTCAATTATTCGTAAATAAATATATAATTAATTAAGTAATTTATGCTGTTTATACCTATATAGCCTATGTAGGTAGTAAAAAAATAAATCAGAGTTTAATATTACTTGATACTTTTGGGTAAATTATAATAAAGTATACATTGATTACTTTGAGTTTCGATTAAGTATATTTGTATTTATTAAAAGTATGTGATCTGAAAAAAGAGATGGAATTGATCTCTTGCGGTGTTGTGATGGAGACCAACTTAACCTATAACGGCCAGGAGTTTCAATAGTTTCATTGGAATTGAAAAGAGCCAAATACAAATATTTATCAAACATTGTTTACGTATTGGTATAAAATAATGATTTTCGTCGATCTTATTTTTGATGAAATTATTTCTAATATAATTTAAAAAAATAAATACAATAATTGAATAATACAAGACTTGGAAGTACTCCGAATACTTATATAATATTATTAACAATATAATACCATTAATTTTATATACTAGGTAATAGTATTTATAATCAATGATAAAACTTATTTAATTTCAAATTTATTACTTTGTTGAAATATATAAAATATCACAGTGTCATATACAATTACAATATATTATGGTAATAATAATTTCAAATTTTCTTGAAGGCCATAAATTAATATTTATCAGTATTGTTTTGTTATCTAAAATAAAATAAATATTTTAAAAATATTTTTCAATAGTATTCGAGTAATAATTTTTATTTATTCCAATTTCCAATTATTCTCAGAGTTTTTTAAGATACCTATTTGACCCAAGTCTGAACATTATGTAATATTTTATACAAAACAAAACAATGATATATAATCGTAATTTTACGATCGTAAAAAATTTTTAATTATAATTATTTTAATCGCAGCTATTAGCTTTGGGCGCTTTGGCTGTAGCGGTGACTTCCTTTGATATTTATTAGGTAAGGTCGCCTTCACAAAATCGGCGCCGCGGAGGTTATAATTTAATCAGTCGATAAAAATTAATCGACTGATTTGTAACCACCTTTACAGTTGGAACCGTATGGTCGGTTTTAACATTCAAATTGGCGTCGTTATTATCAAAAATTAAGTAACCGAAAAAAACGAAATATTTGAGCTATTATCATTGTGAATTCAATGTTGAATGATAAAATTACGAAAATCAACTCACGAAATGCACAATAACAAATAATTTAACCAAGAATACGCTTCAATGAAGAAAATTGTGTTGCCCTATAGTTAAATCGTTCTCATCTTAACCATGCAAAGGAACATTCTCTACTGCTACCTATATGTACATTGTACGGAAATTATAAGACAGCTCCTAAATTATCTATGCATGCCCAAACAAACGTAAAAAAATTATGCACTTTTCATAGTAAATTTCTGAGAATTCTACTTGGTACTTGCGAAATAAACAGCGTCACAATGACTGCACGAGAATACGGGATTATCTTATTTATCAACATGGATGACAAATCAATCAAAAAACTTTCATGACACACGAAATGAAATTAAAAAAAACTGAAAATTCAGCTAGAACACCTACAACCAAGATTAAAACCAAGGTGGATTTATATTTAAATTTAAAATTTATTATTTATAATTTATTATTTTTTATTAATTTATTATTTATATTTAAAATTTATATTTAAATCCACCTTTTAATTAAAACTATACACTTCCTTGAAGACCACATAGAACATGTCGCCTACACAGGCAACTAATGTGAATATTTAATTATATATTATTAATATTTTTATTGTAACATGAAGTTTATGTGGACACTCACGGCAGCATTGAGTCACAACGTTCGAAATAGACAATAGTTCAATACCATCGAAATCCCGTGAACATGCCGCAGCCGTATGACAACATGAGCATTAACAGACAGTAACATACTGCACAACTACCACTCGGCACTCACGAACGCGACACGGCAGCAAGCATGACAAACACGGAAAACAAGGCCAGCGTCTACAACGATTATACCTATCTCAGACTGACAACGAAAATTATCGCGGTTACCTGCTGTGGGTGAATATACATAGATACAGTGTGATTGAACAAGTATGCTTACACCCAACTTTTCCACCAATATTACATTTATCCAGAGACGAATTTAGGAATTTTGCGCCACAGGCATGAAGGAAAAAAACGCCCCCTTCCAACCTAAATATTGGTGTATTTGTGAAAAATAAATCATGATAGTTTAATAGGATCTGAGTGTCATTATTTTTTTTATCACCCAATGACCTTGGTACCGTATTATATCAAAAATTTACCGACCGGGGCCAAAGCCCTCCCCCCTAAATATGTCACTGCAGTTATCCAAAGTATTCGGAATTTTAAAATTTACTTATGTATCGTATTTTAAAATTCTTAAGATATTTTGAACTATTTAAGGGTTGTTTAAGCGTCAAACAGTGTTAGAAACTTAGGTTTTTCAAATGAGAATCATCTTTTTTACGACAACTTTTCATAATTGCAAAATTGTTTTGAAAATTTTGAAGAAAGTAACCAATTCAATATTCCAACAAGTATTAGTTTCTCAGTTTTATCAGTGGTTAAAATGTTTATACTAAGGATAATAATCTTTAAAAATAATTTTTACAAAAATATAAAATAGATGTAATTTTATTATTAGGTTAATTTTTATAAATTATGAATGTTGATAGATTAATATTAATTTATACAATTTTAAAATCATAGGAGGGCTCTTATTTTCCAAACCCATTATATTATCAGTGACTTATTATTCTTAGGTATTATACAAAGTTAAATAACTCGAAAAGAGCTGCTTTGAATTTTGTTTTGAGCACTTAAAAATGTTCAAAACAATTATCCACTAAATTATTTACAGTAGTAAAGGGGGATTGTCATTTTGAAAACAGAAGTTTGTTTCTTCGTAGGATAATCGGTAGTAGTTATTAGTATAACGAAATACCTACAATTAGGATGCATCATGGTCTCCAAGTTTATTTAAAAATTCCAAAAATTAGATTTTTAATAACCTCATTATTGAACAAAAATAGGAAGATTATGATTGGTGAATCTGTATACAACGCGAACCACGGTTACCAAAACTATACTGCGGTCGAGGTGACCACCTTTCATGTACGGTAAAGCGGTAACCGCGAACATTATTTCTGCGTGTATCGGTACTCGGTTGTCGTCTTCTGGAGAATATGCCGTCGTGCGTAAAATGTTGTGCAGTGTGACAACATCTCAGCGATAACAGCCCACAGAATTATGTACGTTTATATCCTATAATAATAATCATAACTTCCGAGTTACGGGCCGCGCCCGCTCACCTGTTTGCCAAGGATTTGCCGAGGGTGATTCGTCGAGTTATGACGTTTATAACTCACCTATGTGGCTGTGTTCATTTGTACTACGTCAGTTTAGATATTATTAAACATTTTTTTTATAAATATAAATTGAAACTGCTACAAAAACCACGATAGTCGTATTACTGGTGCTAATAGCTTAGGGATAAGTATTATGAATACGTATTGTAATATTCACAAGCTCGTGAATATTATTATTATCCTTACGAATGTTAATAATGTTTCCCCCGTTTCATCAGTTATTAATAAGATAAACAAGTTATCTATAAATAAAATTATGAAATTCCTAGTAATCATATTTCTTTTTCTAATAATATATTTATTATTCATTCCAAGAACGGGATCTACTTCGAGTCATGGTTGAACTCACGGAAGACATTTTTTTTTAGTCTCCAAAATATAATATAATAATTATATTGATATAACTACTCATCAAGTTGACGGTACACATCCCAAATGATTCTCTCAAAACGGGTGGGTGGTGAGCTATTTTATAGTGTGTATATTGTGTATAAAATTATACGAATTGCACCGGAGCGCGCCCTTTCCAACGCGTAGTTGAACAAGCTAGTCGTCCGGGAATTCGAAGTGTACGCAAGTAATACAAAATACAACGTGTCATGTATTATACGAGAATACAACCTGCGCTGGTCCATCACGGGCCTTCACGGGCCTACACGGGCTTTTGTCTCTATAGTCGGCAGTGTATATACAGTGTGATTCACCAATGATGTTCATTCACATTTTTCCTTTTAAAATAATGAATTTATTTCGAATTTTGGAATTTCGATTTCACTCAAAAATCATATATTATTATTTTTGAGTTCGTGAATTTTGTTTTACCTCATAGAATATAATTAAGGAGTGTCTTGTAAATCTAATACTAACTCTTGTCTACAAACCATTTTTTACTTTAAATTATTTAGTGGATAATAATATCTTTCAAACCGATTATCGTGGACCTATTATCCTTGGTACCTACACAAAT
The DNA here is from genome assembly GCF_037042655.1 of Diuraphis noxia. Classification (NCBI taxonomy): domain Eukaryota; kingdom Metazoa; phylum Arthropoda; class Insecta; order Hemiptera; family Aphididae; genus Diuraphis; species Diuraphis noxia. Next base: position 76,890,322 of record NW_028301713.1, read on the forward strand.
TAAATAACTCAAAATCTACTTGTTTGAAATTGATCCTGATGCGCCAACAATTATCTGCTAAATAATTAATTACAGTGTAAAAGAATGGTTCATTTTAGAAACAAAATTTTGTATTTTCACAGGATACTCTTCAAGAGTGTAGTACAGATATGACCTTTAAATATATTATAAAACTCCAAAAAATCAGATTTTGAAAAAATGTATTGTAGAAAACTTGAAGAATAAAATGAGTATGAGCCTGCTTGGTGAATTTCCCTGTATGTATCTACCAATCCTTCATCCTTGTGTACACCTATACATATATGCGTTGGTTATTATTATGCGCCGTGCGTATTGCCAATAATATCTATAAGAAAACGGTATTTTTTTCAAATTTTATTTTTATTCTTATGTAAGTATTACCTTCGAAAAAACACCATAAAATGTTAGGATTCATCGCGGGGTAGGCGTTCGCGCTTTATACCAACGTTTTTGTACGTGCATCGGGGTCAAAATATTTCGAGCCACCTGCCACTGCGGGTCACTGAAAAATAGTATAGTACGATGTTAAAACGAGAAACGATTAATGTATTAGATAAAATCGTAAACTATTGTGCAGCATAATATAGGTAGGCATAAGTATGTTATATTTATATTTCTATTGAGTGTCCTTGTTGTGCGATGCACGTATAGTGTGTACGACTGCAGTACATAATAATACATACATCTACGACTACAAAAATATACGCCTATTATTACGTTGAAAAAAATAGAAACTTAAAAGTTCTTAACTTAATTACCAATTAATACGCCTCCGTTACACACGCCTTCATTTAAAATGTTTCTAGTAGATGGTGGATGGCGCACATCGAGTTATGTTATGAACTGAACATTAAAACTATAACTTATAACCATCAAAATACCTTACTATATAGTCATTCCTGTCAAAAATGCTTGGAAACAAGAATTTTAGAATCTATTAGAGGGAACACTTACGATAGGTCAGCGCCATTTATGAAGTGTCCTGTCTCTAGATTTTTCCTATTTTTATATTGACACTTAGCACATTTCGAGTTTATAGCATTTCAGCATAAAATTTTTAGTTATAAAAATAGGGGCTGTAATAAAAAAATATTAATGGTATTAGGTTATAGGAACAAAATATGTTTATTGTAATCATAGATTATTTAAATTATTGTAAATATAACTTTGATATGTAATGAACTAATGAATATATCATGGCATTTATTTTGGGGATCGGGGCCAAACAATCTTAGGGGCCCATATCCATAATCAAAATATGGGTGACCCACAAATTAATACATTTCAGACCAAAAAAGAATTATATTTTAATTTAAAAGCATATGCCATTGAAACTTAATAGATTTATTCCTTCTCCGTTTTATTTTTTGAGCACCGCTTAAATATTTTTACAGCCACTCATATCTGATTTTTACTTCAAATTTCAACACTTATAAATTATAAATTGACGAGTTGTATTTGTAAAAACACACAAACACTAACCACTGTTTAATCGTTAAATATTATTGTGACTTCAATTAAAGACTGTATGGCGTACAAGACTTGTATTTTGTTTTCGTAAAAAACAACGTAAATAAAATTTGTTCGGTTACTAATTAATAACTATAAAAGTATATGTTATATAGTATATTGAATATTCTACCTATTAACAATGCTTCAACCGTAAATACGTAATCGACGGTAATCACAGTACTCTTGATTCCTATAAATTCCATTTCTTCGTCATTATCATTCTGCTAAAAATAGACGATATTGTCGATATTACGATTACATAATAATAATAACTACCAACATCATTCAATTCATCACAGCCACCAATTTTATATCCGAAATTTAATGTAACTTATATATATACAGGTTGATTCTTTTATCTAGAAAGAACACTCATTATTTAAAAAAGTATTGACTTTTTTCAAAATATTTTTTTACATGGTTTCAAGTTGTTAAAAAACCAACGTTTTTATAAAAGAATTATATTTTTAAATACTTTTATCCTTATCTTTTTTTAAGTTTTTTACCTTTTTGAATACATGTAGAGTTTTAATTTCATATTCCAAAGCAGAATATTTTTCTAAGTATTTTGATACATAAAAATCGAATTTAGGGCTAGTAGTTTATGAGTTATAAGTATTTAAAGTTTAGATTGGCAGAGTGGAGTGGTACGGGGTTACCCCGCAAAATGTTTGTCCACTACTCCGCTTGTCTAAATTTTAAATAATTAAATACTTATAACTCATGACTTACTAGCCCCCTAAATTCGATTTTTATGTATCAAAATACATAGAAAAATATTCTACTTTGAAATATGAAATTAAAACTCTATGTTGTCATTCAAAAAGTAAAAAACTTAAAAAAAAGATAAGGATATAAAAATATTTTAAAATATAATTTTTTAATAAAAACGTTGATTTTTTAACAACTTGAAACCATGTAAAAAATATAAATATTTTGAAAAATTCTTTTTTAAATAATGAGTGTTCTTTCATTCTTTGATAAAAGAATCACCCTGTATGTACAATTTTTATAATTGTTTGTAATTTCTGTAATTCATAATTTTCGCTCTGTAAGCCCAATAGCCCATGTTACCGAGGGTATTATTATTCATAAAAATAATAATAATAATAATATTAATATTCATTATAGATATAGTTGGTCTATAAGAAAATGTAATGTATTGTATCCAAATATTTCTGATCTAAAAAAAATCGTACTATCCGCCATGGGCCCACTATTGTTTGATATCTGTTGTGGCCCGAGGCCTTTGTCCTTTCTGCCCCCCATCCCTTAATCTGGGCTTGTGAAAACCAATATAGAAAAAATGTAATACATAATGTATAGGTAATAAATTCAGCAAAAAATGGCTCTGGAAAAAAAATGAACATTTAAGAAATAAATAATACTACACAAATTACAAGTGTTTAAGACTCAAATTTGCCAAAAATCCGATATTAATAAACATAAGTGTGACTGGTGTTCATAAAAAAGAAAGTTTTTTTTTAAAGTTAGGATCGTCTGTAAACAAAATTCAAGGATAGGAAACCTTTGACCAAGTAATTTTAGTAATTGAAAAATAACTATACAAAAAACAACAGCTGTTAAAATGTGCTCAGATAAAAAATATTAACATTGAAATGCTGTTTTATATGGCCCCTTAAAACATAGCACCCAGTACAAAGCTAGCCGCTGCCGACTTATGCTCTCTAGCTGTAGTGAGTAGTACGAGTATAAAGGGTATTACGTTGAAATGTCTAAAGAACTTAACGGTATGAAAAAATAAATATTTATGTAAATAGTTAATACGTTTTAAACATGGCTTCCACTCTAAATGGAACTTTCTTAAAAAAATATAATCATCCAATAAAAATGTTACGGAGTAGGTGTATTATGATTACTAATATATCTTTGTAAACCTAACGTATATTTTTATATTTACTCAATGGTTATACATAATATAATATATTTGATTAATATGAATTATTTTTTTAGAGACCCAGCATTATGTTCACAAATTGTACACAATATAATATTTTTTGTCAGAGTATTAATTTAGAATTTATTTTCATTTAATTAATTATAGTTTTGTACAAGACGGCCAAACCCGTAAAGTATTTTACATTTTAATATAATAATTAATATTTATTCATGTATTCATAGCAACGAGAATTACTTGGTCCCCCTATATACTTTGACAAGGACCATTCACATTCAGAATTCCCTAAAGAGTAAAGACCCCTCAAAATGTGAACTAAAGGACTACGGGACTATGAGTACTATGACACTACGAAAGATCGCCAAAACAAATTCACACAGCATTAATTTAGTATTTAATATTCATGGTCAAAATACATATCAATGGATAACTACAGCCTGAGATAAAAATTATATTTGTGCATTTATAACAAATATATTACATAAAATTGACAAATAATGGAATAATTATATTACATCTAATCATAAAAGTAGTTATTATTTTTAATATTTACAACTTCGTATAGACACGCATATATCTTCAGATAGAAAAATTATCATCACATGAATGTTGCCAGGACGCAGAGGTAGCTTTGATGTATAGCACTATATCTATAGGATGTTCCAAGTGACATTCAGTAAAGGTCACTTTTATAATGTACACTCGAATGTACACATTTATATAGTTTTATTGTTAATTTATTTTGTATTAGCCGCTATTGGATCTCACTATCTCAGTGTAAGTGAAAAGTGAACCTCGATTCGTCGGAAATACCAACCCTTGGTCTGGAATATAGGTAGTAATATAGGTACCCGTACTTAGTTGAGAACATTTAATCGAAAGTCCACAAACTTCAAAGAATTATCAAAATTGAAAATTCCATTATCTAGGTATAGAAAAAGGTAATTTAATTAATAGCGGTATACTCGTATGCTTGAATTCTATGATTAATATTTTTTTGAATAAATTACAACAAAATAATAAAAAAAGAGTTTGAGATGAATTTGGAGTTATTTTACTTGTGAGAGTCCACCTAATTACATTGTGATAATTAGAACTTCAAGTGCTCATTAAAATATATGTGGCTTTAAGTTAAACTTTTTGTTGATTTCAAGTAAAAAAAAGCTAACTAGGAATATTATGAATTTATGATACATTTTTAAGGTTTTTAAGTGTTTAATCATTAACATTTTATAAATTTTCAATTACAAAATTTCCCAAAAATGTTAAAATTAAAACCTTATAAAAAAATTTGTTTATGTTTTTTTGGATATACTCGTATTAAAATTTTGACGAGAATAATTTATGAGTTTGGTGGTTATGAGGAATCTTGCAACACAAACTTTTTACTTTCAAACAAAATATTGAATAAAAATTAACTGCAATAGTCAACAATCAAATACGTTTATAAACATAAAATCTAGCCAAAATATTTATTATACAATAATAATATGATGTTTACCAAAATATTCTAATATGAATATTTGGTGAAAAACTAAAGTCGTATTTATTATATCATCATAACAAAATAACAATGTCGGTTTGGTCGTAAACGGAATTTGCTTAAAAATGTGTTGCTGATAGGTTTTTACTAATTATTTTTAAATCTCTTTAAAATTCACACTTTTGTGTACTCACTACTCAAAGTACCAACCAGATACAATTGTCTATCAGAGATCATAGTCAAAATTAAAGATTGTATAACTTTTAGTTTTTAATACTCGAAAAACTGATAATTGAAACACAGAAAAAGAAATCTTAGTGACGCATCATAAATTAAAACCTATTCATTGATCATTAAAATCAGAATCTAAAGCGACAATAAATTAATTAATTCTACAAAACGTCATTTTTTCAATTATTGCACGATTAAATTAATTTTAGTTATTATTTGAAACGTTTAATAATATACCAATAATATAATCATGTTCAGTTATCTCGCCCGTACGCTAGTGCAGTAGTGCGCAATAGTGTTTTTGACGCTATGAGGTAAATAAATTAGTTGTCCACAAAAGCGTACAATCTGCGATAGCTGTGTGTACAATTATTAAAATATCTCCTTAGAAACACAATATTGCGTCAATATGGCTTTTAAAACCCTTTAAAATTAATATTCGCGTACAGTAAATTTAAAATATCATTACAGTTCAGTTTTGTCTTCAATAACTAAACGCATTTTGAACAAAACAAACTTATAAATCATATTAAGGATTATGTACATTCGTTGTTTTCTCGTAATATTATTCCACTCGCGAAGGACTACCAAGTTGTAATATTATACTCCACGAGTCCAGACGGTCGATTAATGTAAAAACGGAACAAATTTACGAAGTTTCGTTTCAAATCATTAAAATAAAATGCACTTATTTTTTATTTTGTATTAAACGCTAGAGCTGTACTCTTGTAAACATATAATATAAACCTCTAAGACGGTGATAATGTGATATGCATACATAATATGCAATATTTTGTTTTTAACTGACTTGGTACAAGTTGAAAAACTATGTGTAAACTGAGTGTATTGATATAATGTATACCTCAGTCATCTCAGCGATTCATTATACACAAATAAGATTTACAATAATTATTAATTGATTTAATTAAATCGTATGTGTACGTGTTATACGTTTCTGATAAGTGCAATAAAAAAGACTTTATAAAATACTATAAATCTTATATTTTAAGAATTAAAGTACGAACATTTTTAATTATCTTTCGTATTGATTCTTGAACTAACAACTAAGTATGCAAATGCTATTTTAATAATCACGGTGGATACAGTCTAATTGAAATGAAGGGATTTACGTTCAGTTTTATTATAAATTTGTTTTAATTAAAAAAAATCTTATTAATGGACATTAATATACTTAAATGGGCCTAACTATTAAAAACTTGAACAAATGGCTTAAATAATAATCTACTGAGTCTTATGAATTTTTATTTCAATAAATTATATTATTTATGTCGTATAATATTCCCTTTAATATTCAGTCCCATAGTTTTACTATATGTATAGTTTTTACATAAATTAATTATAAATATTTTTCAAATAACCTTTTGAATAGAAAATGAGGATTTCATAATTTTAGACACCTGAACAATCAAATAAAAACGAATAACATAGTGGCAAATAATATTTTACACATATAAAATTAATATGGAATGATGTTATCGATATTATAATTAAATAAATAACATCAGGTTTTTCACGTGAAATCAATTGTTAAACATAATAATATTTTATTTTTACAGTTTACTATTTAGTTTTAAAATGTCACGTACATTGTTAATAATATTATTATTTACAATTTGAAGTTGTTTTTACATATATTGTGTGTCGTACGACGTACGAAGCTAAAAACAACAAAAATTATCAGTTCCCGATTACTGGAGTAGTTGTATCAATGGTAGGTATGGATTATAATTATATTCTTTTATAATTATTAATTTATTTTCATTGGAAATAGGCTTCTTTAAACTGCATTATAATAATATAATGGATGATTTAATATAGGCATAATATTATTTATTTTAATATTCACACACAAAAGGATACCTCGTAGAAACTGGAAACTACGTATTACGTATTAAATGGTACACGGAATTTGGGTAATTGTCACATTTTTATAACTTTTATCATTGGAATTTATTCCACAATAATATTATAAACTAATAATACATTTTTAATCAATGATGATATAAATTAATAGCGAGCGTTTTCTCACGCTAACTCATGGCGTATGATTTTTTTACTGGAAATGGATTATTTTATTATTTAACAATGGGTGTTATCTGAGTAACTAACTGAACTAAACCTATACCACCGATTGCGATAAAAAAAAAAAAAAACGGTTATTGAATGCAATAAAAACAATTTATAATTTATGATAAAATAGTACAGGTATAATTTATAATCTTTTTTTTTTAATGAAAAATGTTAAGAATATTTTCTTGGTTATTATAGACTCCGGAAACACAATTTTGGTATCATTTGAAGTACTTACCAATTGCCAATTGGTACTTTGAATTATAACTCAAGTGGAGCGGTGTGGCAGTGGATAATCCACGAAGTTTTGTTGCATTGTATTCTGCACTTTCAATAGTTTTTAATAATGTACATTCTATTCTATTCTACTATGTTGTTTAATATTATTATGTCGTAGCGTATAAAATCCTTCTAAATAATGTTATCAGCTACGGGTTACCATAAACAAATAACAAAAACCTGAAAAATCACCCTAATAGAAAAAGTCATCATAAATTAAATGATGTAAAAGTACTAGGTATATATTGTATTATGGTAATAATATTATTATACAAGTTTCAAAATCATTAAACCTAATCGACTGAGAGAATACAAGCCACAAGCGTCTCGCGGTAACGAAAATAATAAAAATAATAATATTATCACATTGTCCCATAAGTAAATATAATATGTGTGATACTGTGATGTGTAGAGTTTATTTACTTATCTGAATTCTGGTGAATGCTTTTCGACGTAGTATTTTTAATACCGTCAAGCGCACGCGAATATCACTTATCAAAAACTATGTGTAGAAATGTGTGTGTAATATTATTCACAATTATTGCACAATTCCCATTTCCTAATGATTGATGACATTTTGATGTGATAAACGATAAATGAAAAATACAACAGAGATTTGGCGGTTTGAAGGAGACTAGACGACAATATCGTATTTTCCTAGTGCCGACGTTTGCCGTCAGGTGTCGCTACTTGTCCGTCGTAATCGTGATCCGCACCACGAGGGGGTTGGACGGGACCGGCGGCGGCGGCGGCGGCGGCGGTTAGAAGAGTGCGAGGCCGGCATTCGGCAATGCGGAGTCAGTGTTGGTCCGCCGCTGCTTTCGGTCGTTCACGTCGTATTGTTTCTTTTGCCGCCACCGCCGCCGCCGCTCGGAAAGTACGTGCGTTTTTCCGCGAAATTTTCGCGTGTGAAACCGTCGTCGGTTTTGGTGTTGAGGTTGCGAGTGTGATCTCTGTCCGCACGATTAGGTATGAGTTAAATGATTACATTTTGATCGTCGGTAAACAGAGGAAAATAAATCGATTTTTATCAGTTAAATAAAAACCGACTGGGTCGTCGTGTGTGTTAGTGAAGAGTTTCTCTAAATGTGATACTGAACGGAGAAGTCGTTACTACTAACCTATCCGGAACGGCTACGCCAATCATGACGTCTCGGTGCCGACTGCAAGTGTTGTGGACACTCTACCTGATCGTCTATAACGGTTAGTAAATGTCGTGTTCTTTCGTTTAATCGCATTATTATTTACCGTACCTCTTAAAAACTCTTGACTGGCTCCGACTGACGGATCGGCTGGATTTTGTTCTTTAAGAGTGTACCGTTAGGTAATTAAAAAAGTTCACCAAAACGCTGTCGTGTACGTAGGTAGTTGAGGGGGGAGCGTTAAGCACTTTAAAATTAGTTGTTTTACCTAGTATATTAAATTTATAAAAAAAAATCCAAATAGATAATTTTGTACTAAATAATAATATAGATACTCGTTTATTCTGTATTATAGTTTGTTTATTCTGTTCCTTCCTACACATTAATAGGGCCATACTTTATGTAGTTTCGAAATCTGTAACGTTTTAAGTTTTTACTTACGAGTTATATTATGTTTTGCGCTGTTTCGTGTAGTCGATTTTCTATCGCCAGCGTTTGAATCCTTTAACAATAAGGTTGAATGTGTCAATGTGAAACATTTTAATTTTCCACAATATGCGTCACTGGAATTTGAGTCCGTCATTTGTCCTTAGGTGACAAAATGACAATTACAGAATGACATATTATACTTACATAATTTACACTCGTTAAGGAAACTACGTTTATACCATTGTGATTTGTAAAGTAGATTTGATTATCTTCTGATTGACACACCAATAATTTATTGTAAAATTATAATGTTATGTAATTAGAGATGCTTGTTAGATTTTTCAAGTTTGGTAACTATGATTTTTTTGATTTTTCAGTTAACTAGATATGAGTATGTAAATATTTATATTTATAGATGTTCCTAATTAAGTTCCGTTAGTAAGACTGAGACCATCCATACGGGTATACGACGTATTTTTGACACTTTGTAGAATATAGATAGTAATCTAACATTTTGGTATTACTACTAATAAATTATTTGTAGTTGCTAGTTTAGGTAGATTATTTTACCTACCTATTTTATCATAATATTTTGTCAATTTTAATTACTTATGATAACATAGTGGGAAAACAATAAATTATTTATACCCTTAGTGTAATTACCTAGAATTCTGAAAAATAATAATTATTCTCAACAATATTTATAAAATTTCTAGTTATTATGTGGCAAATTATACAGTTATACTACCTTTGTTATTAGTTGTACCTTGCATATTACATTATACATATTGTTATTGTACCATTAGGTATGTTATCATTTTCTCGAGATATATTGATTTGTTATTTATAATGTGTATTATCTATAATTATTATTTATACCTTCCAACATTTATTTATTTCACGTGCATTATAATCCGTTATACCGTAATAGACATTGTTATATATCTACGAAATTATTTGTTTAGTGTATTTCAATGTGAATTTTAATGTACAAATTAACAATTTATAGTGAGATAATCAACACAAAATAAAATATTATTTTAGCCATACCTACTTATCTAAATTTTAAATGTCGCTAAATTCTAAAGACTTTAACTTTTAAGTTAGGTTATGAAAGCAGAAATTATTATTTGCAGGTTTTGTTAGGTACCTCATCTGAAATTCAAAATTTGTATTATGCTTAAATGAATTCATAAAATTATTAAGAATAATTTACAACTACTATTGTGTTATAAAATATTTGTAAAATATATTGCACTTTTTGAATTATATTAAATTAAACATTTTCGAAATCAAAAAACTTTTAGATTCAAGTTTTGTATTCAATATCAATCTTATCAGTTATAAGATATCTATTATTATATTTATATTTATTTTATACCTAAAGCATGTAATAATTATATGTACCTTGGTCTACACAGGGGTGGGGTGGTGATATTGACTTGTAATTTTTGAAATTTTGATAGAAGTATTAATACCGGGACTTATACTGAAGTACATATAAATTTAAAAAAAATAGTAGAGTCTCAAAATGTGGTGAGTTTATGCCTATAGAAATATATTACTACCTATTACATTTTTCCTTTTTTTTGCTTTACTTTCTTTTTTCTTTTGCTGTTAATTCATAGGTACCTAAGTACCTAATATTTTATTTGGTAAGTAGATAAGGTACCTATAAATCATAAATACTAATTTGTTCAAACTCATATAACATTTTTTTGAATTAGGTACCTACCTAATTTTTAATTTTTAATTTTTTGAATAATACAGTCATTCAGTATAAATATAGGTATATTAAATATAATTAGACTATTATTAATAAATATTCTCAATACTACCCGAGATATTACCTTAGGTAATTTACATACCTATGTGATTGAATCCGAGTAAAAATGAGTGAAATAGGTAGTTTGTAAAATTATTTTAATTTCACTAATCTATGGAATAATAGATAAAATCACTATTGGTCCGGCGGTGGGTGTGATATATTTTTAAAGGTTATAATATTTTTTGAATAATTTATTATTTATGTATTATTTTTATTTTATTCAGATGATAGCAATGTTTGTTAATAATACAAAATTCTTAATCTCAATCAGTATCTATGTATAATAATTAGTTTATAGTTTTCGATCTAATTATACGGTACATTTTTGTAAGGAGGTATTTACACCAAATACAGTATGGAACTATGCATGGAATATAAAACAAAAGCAAACTTCTTTGTAGTATAAGATTATTAAATTATTGTTTTCCAAATTCATTCTTGTTTTGACTGAAAATTTGATTTAGTATCATGTCTTGAGTATTTTGAGACCTGAGAATAATTTATTTAGTATGAATAGCTCTGGCCATTAAATAATTTCAGTAAACATATTAAATTTGACAAAAAATAGACAGGAATACAGGATAACGCAACCCATGTACGCCACTAAAATAATATAACAAACATAAACTCTTAGCACAACTATATTACCTATATAATACCTATAAATATAAAATGTATCTGTTTTTATAAATTATTAAAAAAACTGTATGATGATGATTAAGTAAACAAAAAACGTATGTTATATGTGTTGTCTTTCTCTCGATTAAATTATTAAGCACAAAATACCAAATATTATGTTTCCAACAATAAATTCAATTCAATACATTAATTTTGGACTTCCTTGTTCTTTGTTTTGAAACTAAACGTTATTGTCCATCCTTTAGATCTCACAATGACCGTCTCTGATGTCTAATGTCTACTGTATCAAAATCAAAATAACTTAATAACTTATGAATGACTAGGTAGTAAAAATTACGTGTATTAACTAGGTACCTACGGTTAATCAATTATGTACGAAAAACATATGTGATATAGATATAATACAAATTATACCATTGGTTATTGTATAATTTTTGATATTTTTAAATTATGGCTAATAATCTTCATGTCACGTTATTCTAGACAATTCTGTATATATTCTAAATATAAATTTTGAGTAAAAATAAATTGGTATGGTTATGCAGAGCCAGGTAGTCCAAGGTTTATAATATAATAACAACATATTGTATAGGAGGTGTGGCATTAAACTTTTATTGAACTCATCCATCATGAATACCTCAGGATTTATGACCTTTTATAGTTTTATGCTTATACGGTCGGAAAAGTTGCGAACAATCATTGGGATGATCATCTAGATATACTTTCATAACAATATGACACATCTTGTAGAAACTTTTATATACCTGGGTTATATACAATTCTATATAATTTAAAATGTCACTGTATAGTTTCATTTTTGAAATATAGAAAAATTAATTAATTTTAATAATTATCTATTTTTCATTTCTATTATTATATGTATAAATCATGGTTATATACTAGTAACCAGTAGGTATATTTATGCGATTTGCGATAAGCCTACCCTCCGGCGACTCAAACGTGGAGCTCCACAGATCCCCTTTCTCAACACCAATAATATAAAAATTATTTAAAAAATAACTGGAAAGTGGGTATCGATCTGCTACATTAGGTGGTGAGGTGGACCTCTAGGCTCCGTCTAGGGTAGGTTAGATTTGAATGCAATGATAGGCATCATTGTATACGAAAAACGATTCTGAACGGAGATGATTTGTCAGTCTAGGATATATTATATTTAAATATTGTCATATATTCTATTTTGAAACAAATATTTTATTTTTCGATTAGGACGCATTTTGCATAAGGCATGGTTAATCAATTTTTCCAAAAACATTGCATGTAGTTATCATAATTCATAATACCTTATATTATTATCATAGATATACATTAACCAGGTTTGAGGATAAATCGTTATCATTACGCGATTTCATAAAAATTTAAAACTCAAACGCTCAAAACATTTTTCCTATAATGACGCTTCAAATTTTCTCTATAGCTACTTGAAGCAAAACTTATGGAAAACTTAGTGTTGAATTTCATAACCTTAGATAAAAATACAAACAATATTATGAATTTCGAACTACAAAATAATTCGCAAATATTCATGGTTTTGACGAATTTTTGTCAATATTTTAAATTCAAATGCTAATAAAAATTTAACTTGCATTTCTGGTGGAATTTTTTTTTTGTGATAAAGATAGAAAAACTTGTAAGGAATCTTATATTAAATTTTTAAATCTTAGTTTAAAAAAGAAATTTTTTTATGAATTTCTAGCTTAAAATAATTTGTGAATTTTTGTGATTTTTACGTATTTTGTCAAAATTCAAAATTCAAACTTTGAATGCTTATAATTTTTTTATAAATTACATGGTGGATAGAATATACTTATATAAACTTTCGGTGAAATATTCATGTATCAATGGTCATTCGTTTTAAAGTTACATCAAAAATCAAAATCGATTTTGTCGAAAACTGATTGTACGTAAAATTTCCTGTTTTTCCGTTAATTTTTAGTTTGTTTATCCCGATTATTTAAAAAAATATTGAGAATTTTTTACTTTTGATCCCTCAAAGTATCAACTAGATTCACTTTCTGATTTAACAAGGTACTGAAGTTAAAAGTCGAAGCATTTTTACTGCCCCAAGACGTAATGACAAACACAAAAAAAATATTCGTGGTTTTGACGAATTTTTGTCAATATTTAAACTTCAAATGCTAATAAAAAAAAATTGTGCCTATGTATTCTTATAATTTTTATTCACTATAAGAATAACTTATGACTTATAAGGAACTTTGTATTAAATTTTCAAGTATTTTGATAGGGCCTAAAAAATTTTATCGACACTTCAAAAAAATGTTTTCAGACAAATTGAAAATATCAGTCGTCTATAAATATCTCAAAAAAAGTCAAAATATTTTGAAAATTAAATCATGTAAAGAAAATGCCAATCTAAATAACTGATAAAATTTTCAAGTATCTACGACTTATACTTTTTGAATAATAACAAATATTTAAAATCGTTTCAGTATAAATCGTTATCGTTACGCTATTTCCTAAAAATTTAAAATTCAAACGCACTTAAAATATTTTTCCTATAATGATGCTTCGAGTTTTTTCTATAGCTACTTGAAGGAAAACTTATGAAAAACTTAGTGTTGTATTTTTAATCCTTAGTTATAAACGCAAAAATTTTATGATTTTTCAACTTCAAAATTACTTACAAATTTTTGCGTTTTTGACAGATTTCGTAAAATTTTGAACTGTAAACGCTTATTAAAAAAATTTGTGACTTACGATTTTTAATTTTTTTTAGCTACAATAAGAACAACTCATAAGGAACCTTGTATTAAATTTTAAAGTTTTTTTGGTCGTCCAACATTTTTTTACCGACACTTCAAAAAAAAATTCTCAAAAAAATTGAAAATTTCAGTGGTCTATAAATAACTGAAAAAAGTTTAAAATGTTTGAAAATTAAACTGTATATAGATATCACTTACATAGACATTTGGTGAAAATTTCAAGTATTTATAGTGATTAGTTTTTGAATTACAACCATATAAAAAATCGATTTGGTCGAAAACTGGTTTTGCGTAAAAATTCCCGTTTTTCTGTCATTTTTTTTTTGTTTTTTTCGATTTTTTTGAAAAATGTTTGACCTCTATAATGCACCAATGATATTCACTTTTACATCGGAAACCACCCCCAAAGTTTGAAATCGAAGCATTATTTCGACTAGGTATGCTGTACACAGACACAAAAAAAAAAAAAAAAAAAAAACACATCATTGTAAAATTACTTCGTTCAGAATCTAAAAGGAAAATACTACACCTTGTTTAATTAATTATTCTTTCCTGTATCATTATATATTTATTCATCAATGTTAATTTTTGAAATTTATTTTAGTAGGTATACCTATTAAAATTGTAAACACATCATAATCTGCAAAATTTAACTATTTTTACGTTCGCAATTATTACACCAGTATATGAAATGATTATTTTTTGAATTGCTTAGGTGTTCAATCACTGGATTGCTACATTCTTCATGTATTTCTATAAAATCTTATTATATTAATAAACTAAATAATGTATTGTTTTATTTGTCCTATTTATTTTGAGTGTTAAGAATACCTACAGATAGTTAGTTTTTCATCCAATAAAAAAAATAAATATCATATTGTCAAATATTTGTAAATTATACAAAATCGATTTACGTTAACACAAATCACCACTTGTCTTCTCTGTTTATTGTGAAATCAAGATTTATATTATTATTTTTAGTATTAAA
The DNA here is from genome assembly GCF_037042655.1 of Diuraphis noxia. NCBI lineage: Eukaryota > Metazoa > Arthropoda > Insecta > Hemiptera > Aphididae > Diuraphis > Diuraphis noxia. The sequence goes on from NW_028301713.1 coordinate 76,905,624, forward strand.
AAAAAAAAAAAAATAATAATATTAATTATAATAATAATATAATATACAAACTTTTATGTATATTAGGCATTCATAATCACGGCAATTGGACACAGTACCTATTTAGTTTTTCTTTTATAATATTCAATCGTTTAAAATTATTTGATTTTCAGTTGTTGATTATCAGTAGGCTGGTTTAAGCTTGTGTTAGAGAAAATGTTGAAGAGCATCAAAAACGTTTGACATATAGTTAAAACCTTCATGAGTGAAAAAACAAATGATAAACTATTTTAACTATAAGATAACATTTTATTTAAGTGGTTTTAAGAACATTAATGTATTATTCATAGGGTCTACATTGCATGGTTTTTTTTTTAAATACACGCAAAATCCGCACTCTATTAACGACTGATCGTTTTAAGTTCAAAGTATATTGGAATTTTATTAACATAGTTTTTCATAAATATATCCAACCATTCATTTATACTAATAGTTTCGAATAAACATTCATGGTTTTTGATCTACTTGTACGTATAGTTTTGCACTAGATTTTATAGTCGTGTATTATATTAGATAATATAATGATATGGAATATGGAGTAACAGTACACCCCTAATACATTCCCAAACAACTTGGTACTGACGTCATCTTTTCCTACCCTTTCCGTTGATTTTTCTGGGTGGGTGGGTAGGGCTGTACGTATTGTTGTGATGTGTCGTAAAAACATTTGTGAGTCATCGACATTTCCATTTTCCTCTGCCCTCTTGATTTTCCGTCCGGAAAAAAGAGAATTCTGCTTTGGTCTTTATCTACAGTAAGTTGTATCCAACGTACAGAATAAATGCAAAACGATCTCTCGGGACCTGTCACTTCGGTTCGGTACGAAAAATATTTATTTTTATTTTTTCCAAGTATATATTTTTAGGCCGCAGTGCATGCCAGAGTCTGAGTAAACAAAAACACGAACCTAGGTTGATAATCATAACCTGACAGAAACAACACATTTAGGAAAGTTTTTGTACTTAACGATAAGTCATTTATTTCTTATTTTATGTTGCCTACATTTTAAAATGTGTATAATCTAATTTGGAATACATTATTGATGTCATTTTTTCTTTATTCAGTGACTTCACTAGCACAGATCAGTATACAGTGATACATTTTATTTTATAATATTAATGATTTTATTTCGTCAAAATGCCATACTATAATTATCCTGTATTAATTATTTCAATATATTAAACAGTAACACGGTAGTTATTAAAATCTGGTAAGAAATAATATGATACATATCTATAAAAATAATTCCAAATAACATTTGCTATAGTATTGTATTCGTTACCAAATCTGACTGACTTAGAGTTTAATAATTAATTATATATTGTATAAGTCCAAGTATTAGTTTGACTATAATATTTGATTTTATATATAATTTATGATTGAGGGATAGAATCTCAATAGCCTCAATCCCATGATATAAAAATATGTGTAAAAGATTCACTAAAATGTTAAAAATTGTTTTGAACAGAATATTGATGGATAAAAATCTAAATCTATTATAATTATAGTTAGCATTGATATGCGGTAACAATTGTGATGACGACCATCTTATGTATATGTAGGTATATTGAAAACTAGAATTAGATAAAGTTAGTATGTTTACTAACTTTATTTTCTTAAATAAAACATAGGACCTACACATTTTTTTATTGAATACTTTTGCAATACCCCAATTACACTAATATGGCGATATATTTTTAAATATATTTAGGTGGTTAAGTTGTCCATTAGATTATAATTTATAACTATCTTGAACATACCTATATTATAAAGTCGTGATAAGTATTAAATTCAAAATATGCATATCATGTAGTATAGATATGCGCAATTATTGTACATGCTTAATAAACAGCTAGGTAGTAAAATAACCTTTAAACTTTAATAATAATATTGGTATCTTTTTAATATTTTACCAGATTCATAGTTCTCTAAAACACATTTTCACTGCCTTATAATATATAAGTAAAAAAAAATATGTAAGTATCTGAATAGTATATTATATAATATGATGTACTTATATTTTTAGCATTTTTAGAATATTTCACATGTGTAATACAAAGTCTAATTATGTATAGGTACACCTACGTATATTATTTTTTTTTTTATATTATTACGACATAATTGATACGTGCATTTTAAGGCCCGTTTCACATGGACGCGTATCATACGTGACGTATATCGTACTCGCGCATTTTTAGTTTACATTGATTAGGTTCATACGCGTCATACTGGTAAGGGAAACGCGTCATCGTCGGAGTGGCGCGTATGCATTTAACTGTAACTGAAAAGATTTTTTATAGTGCTTACAGTGCGAAATTATAAATTACAGAAATTATAAAAATTGGGACAAAAATTGTATATACATAAAAGTTACATTAAATGTTGGATATAAGATTGGCGGCTGAGATGAATTGAATGATGTTGGGGTAGGTTGTGGCTTCATCGGGTCGTAGGTTTGGCATTCCGTTAATATTTGGTTGATGGTGACTTGGACACCACAAGTTGTGCATATTGGGGGTTCTTCTTTGGACATTAGGAAACCGTGGTAGATTTTCCTGTGTCCAATTCTTAGTCTGGTTATTATTACTCCGAATTTTTTGTGAATTTCAAAGGCAAATTTCCAATTATCAGTGTTATGTTTTATATAGTTTAATTTCGTGTAATAAGATGTCCACCTTTGATGCCATCTTTGTTGAGATTTCTTTGTTATGAGCATTCGTATGTCACTGGAGAAAATGATTTGTGTGGGGGATGATAGTGAAGATGTTATTGCATTTTTGGCTGCAAGATCAGCGAGTTCGTTTTCTCTTATGTTAAAATATCCAAGGTAAAAGAGTTTGATTTTGAAGTTATTATGGTATTGTAAGGTATAGATTTTATTTTGAATATATATGCCAATATCTGAAGGATATGTTATATGTATTTTTTATATTGTTGATCGAACTGAGGGAGTCGGTAAAAATAATAGTGACTTTAAGTTGTAAGTGATAATTTGATATTATCTCGAGCGCTTTTAATATGGCGATTGACTCAGCTGTGAATACTGAGCAGGAGTGGGGGAGTTTATACATGAATTCCGCGTTATTCCAAATTACTGCAGCGCCGACACCGTCTTGGCGTTTGGAAGCATCCGTGTACATTTTATCACTTGTGATTTTTTGTATTGTGTGAAAATATTTATTTTTTTGTAGATAGAAGAGTGTGTGTCATCTTTTTTGAATACGGAAAGTCCAGTGCTGGTTTCGATGAGATTTTTCCATTTGGGGGTCTGGGAGGATGTAATGGTTAGTTTATTGGACATATCAAGATTGTTCTCATGGATTAGTGATGGTAGTATTTGAAATACTGGTTTTAAAAGATTTATTAGCCTTATATGTACCTAAATAACATTTTTACGAATTTTTAAGAGCATTGTTATTAAATTATAAAATATATCAAATCATAAACCTCGTAAATATTTGGTAAAATTCTACGTCCGATTCCCTAATAAAGTGTGTTGAACATTAAAGAAGGGCAAATTCTCTGAAACGTATCCGGTTTCTAAAATATTGTCTTGAAACTAAACTTAATGTTTGTAGGAATGCTAGAATACAAAAGTTTTTTACTCAACTTTAGAAACTTTTCTGTGACCACGTATTTAATGACGTCGGAAATCGCCAATGGGAAAGAGCACTTCCGGAAATAGTGGTAGAAGAAATGTAAAGTTATATCATGAGAAAGAGTAAGGATTTCTTAATAGACGATAGAGTTCAGAGCCATAAATGGAGTTTTATAATAATGCACGATTGTATTCATTGTTTTTAGAATTAGATTTGTGTATACAATTATAACTAATAGAAACTGGATATTTAATTCAAGTATTTTATAATACAATTTACGTAATTGATCTTCAATAACTTTTTAAGCAATAAGTGGGACAATAACAAACAATATACAATATAAAATTACAATTGTTTTAAGTTATAATTTTGTTTTCTAATAACAAAAAAAATTATATTGTATATTTGAATGTCTTATATCAATAATCATTATCCGGTGAATTCCTTAAAAATACACACGGTTACGCATTCAGTCTCATAGCGAGAACTAGTCTCAATGTGTGACACAGCCCCCCTGCGAAGTCTATGTGGATATATTTAGATAAATAATGTTTCAGATTGATATTTTATTTCTTTTACCTAGAAAGAGTTCATTATTATTTAAAATGGAAAAAATAATTCTACCCATCATTACGTTTTTGAAACTATTATTTAAAAGGTTAGGTAGTATTACGCCTAGGGCCTAGCGTAAGTGTGTTATGGTTTATTAGTGTTTGAAGTTTATGAAATGTTAGAATCATGACACATCGTAGAAAACTCTCTGTAATAAGAAAATGTAACGAAATATGTAGTAGACAGACTGATTGAGTGCTAGGTAAGTTTTTCATTATATTAAAAAGTAAGTTTTTTAATCTAAAAAAATTTTTTAGATTCTGAGCGGAGCGAGAAATGTATTGATTTTACAATGATGGGTGCTTTTTTTTGTATATTTTTTTTGTGTCTGTCATCACGTTTTGGGGCTGTAAAAGTGCTTCGATTTTTGACCTCAGTACCTCGTTAGATCAGAAAGTGAATCTAGTTGGTACTTTGGGGAGTCAAAAGTAAAATATTCCCAATATTTTCTTAAAATTGGGATACACAAACTAAAAATTAAGGAAAAAACGGGAATTTTCGACAAAATTGATTTTGGTTTTTAATGTAAATTTAAAACAAATGACCATCGATGCATAACATTTTCACCAAATTTTTATATAAGTATTTTCTATCCACCATAAAAGTTTCAAAAAATGTCTACTTAGGTTGAATTATTTATAGTCATATCCAATTTTTGATTATTATTATTAGTTTTTATTTGAATTGATATCGATAAAATTTATTTGTTGGGTAGAAAAGCTTGAAAATTTAATACAAGGCTCCTAACATACTGTTACAATAGAAGTTTAAAAATAAAATAAGTTCAAAGTCACATTTTTTTTTTTACAAGCATTCAAAGTTTGAATTTTGACAAAATACGTAAAAATCATAAAAATTCACAAATTATTTTAAGCTAGAAATTCATAAAAAATTTTCTTTTTAAATCTAATATTTGAAAATTTAATACAAGATTCCTTATAAATTTGTCAATCTTTATCACAAAAAAAAATGTCTACCGGAGATGCAAATTAAATTTTTATAAGCATTTGAATTTCAAATATTGACAAAAATTCGTCAAAACCATGAATATTTGCTAATTATTTTGTAGTTCAAAATTCATAATATTGTTTGTATTTTTATCTAAGGTTATAAAATTCAACACTAAATTTTCCATTAGTTTTGCTTCAAATAGCTATAGAGAAAATTTGAAGCGTCATTATAGGAAAAATGTTTTGAGCGTTTGAGTTTTAAATTTTTATGAAATCGCGTAATGATAACGATTTATCCTCAAACCAGGTTTATGGGTATCTATGATAATATAAGGTATTATGAATTGTGATAACTACATGATAACTACACTAATTGATTAACCATGCTTTATGCAAAATGCGTCTTAATTGAAAAATAAAATATTTGTTTCAATATAGAATATATGACAATATTTAAATATAATATATCCTAGACTGACAAATCATTTCCGTTCAGAATCGTTTTTCGTATACAATACCTATCATTGCATTCAAATTTAATCCCATCCATTACAGTAACCTACTGTACAGCAGAGCGACATCCACGACTTACCCGCATTTTTTTTTAAATCTAAGATTTGAAATTTTTTAATAATCTATAATATGTATATTTTAGACAGATAAACCGTCTCCGATCAGAATCGTTTTTCGTATACAAAGATTTAATATCATTGGATTCAAATTTAATTTCATCCATTACAGTAACCCACTTGTAACCTGAGAGTATAGTAGAGCGACATCCACGACTTACCCGCTTTATTAGTATTTAGTACTTATAATTTTAATTTCAATAATCTAGACATTTAACTTTAATTAAAGGATAAAAATTATGATATCTCAACTATTGTTCGAAGTTGTATCTCAATCATATTAAAGTGTATTGATGTGTGAAGACAATGTTTTATTTTTATTTTGATAAAAAATGTTACATATATAAGGTTTTTGAGACTGATGTGGAATCAGTAATTTTTTATTAATTTTATCTACCTACATTGTATTTAAATACGTATTATAGGAGCTTTTTGTTTATTTATTAATATATTTATATTTATATTGGAATGGTTTAAGATAGTGAATACCGAGATGAATACTTAAAATTTAATCTAAACATTATGCTGTGTGTATAATCAGGATTTGTTTTTTGAGATTATCTTAGTAAAATCTATAGCATTCATTAGTGGCCATTTTCAAATATTTTATTTCTACAGAACAAGAAATACTATCTGAAAATGTTTGAGATAATTCCTAAATTAAAATATAACAATGTTAGCACAAAACATTTAATAGGTCTCTTAGTTTAGCGTTACTCATTACATTAATTTTGTGTGATGGGTTGTACTTAAATTAAATGCTATATCTGTGAACAAAATAAAAAAATAAATGTTTTTGTGGATCTAAGTTTTGATGGTAAGAATTATTTTAAAATACCTGATAACTGACAAGTAAGGATTTGTTTAAATTGTATTGTTCTACTTAAACGATAACCTATTATCTTTTTGTCGATCACAATTTTTAGTAAAAAGCTATGTAGCTCATAAGTTATTTAAAACAAATATTGGCCATCTCCAAAATCCTAGCGATGAACCACAGCTCGGCTGCCTTATTGTTAATATGTGCACCCCGATGTGCACTAATACTGAATTATTTATATAGCTGTTGTTTAGAAAGTAAATTTTTGTTTTCAGAATCATTGATATCAGATTCCAAATGATATTTTTGTTCAACATACTAACTAATTTGATTGTTGGTATGATGGTATAATAATTATTATTGTTCAGTCATCATTGTGGAGGCGTTTTAACCCTTTTTTGTTTTCATCGTTGTTATCACACGGAAAATACCACAATGCGTTGTAGTAATAATATTAGGGGTAGGGGAGCCGGACATGGTTCCGGTGCAACTTGGTTTCTCATTTTCCCCATTCCTTTTTCACCTCTATTATTATTATATCGCCAGGTTCGGTTTTGTTGTTATTATTATAACGACGAAATCCGTTTTAATTACGGTCAACCCTAGACAAAAGAAAACTGTAATAAAAGTATAAAAAAAATGGCCGAGAGAGGGAGGTTGGACTCTGTTCACCTTTGTATGATATAATGCTAACAGAAAGTTGCTATTTTCTTTTTATAAATCCCCCAATTTTTTTGGCGTAAAAACTTGTAATACCTACCCCTAACAGACATTTTGAAAAAATGGTGCTAGAGTAAACTAATAATGATAATTATTTTGAATGCAATTGTTGGGTGGCTAAATAATTGTTGATTAAACTAATCGTTATATTTGTTTTATTTATATTTTTATATTAATTTTATAAACAGAGCTCGATTATCTTAGTATTTGTAATTTATACTTACATTATATCGAATTATAACATTATGTGCTATACTATTTATTTAAATAAAAAAAATAACAAAAAATGACGATTTATATGTTTTTTTTTCATTTTGGGAAAATGTCAATAAAATTGGAATAACTATGATTAATGAAAAATGAGTACTGTTTATACATTATATTAATCTCTTTAATCACGTCGAAAGGTTCTGGACATATCCAGGAAAATTATACGTCTATACATGAATATTATATATTATAATATAAATATTATTTCCACCAGGTTAGTCAAAATGTTGGACACTGTTAAGGTGGGTTATGAGTTGATACACATTTTCTTTGACTCTTGTTTAAAATATCCTGGACGACAAGTCTCAGCTTTTCTACATCGTGCTATGTCACATCCTTAAATCATTATTGAGTCCAATCTCGTAAAATTGTAATGTTATAGGTACAACTTCAACAAGTTTTACTTACAAGCTATTACGATTAAGGAGTTAATAATTATAAGTAGGTACCTATGTAAATAAGTATAGGTACTTTGACATTTTAAATTAGTTGTATTTTTTATTTTATCGTAAATACTCATTATTGAAGAATAAAGTACCTATATATAATAAGACGTTCTTTATATACTATTATTTTAGTATTTTTTTTTTTTCAAAATATTCCGATTTGAAAGTACGAAATTTCGTTTGGATTTCTTAACATATAAATTCGATTGCTAAAAATGTTTAATTTGGTGGTGAACTTTTCTGTGAATTGTCAGTGTATGACAAGCAAATGGACATTATTATATGTAACTGTGTGGTAGAAATTGTATTTATCATAAGTACAAAAATTAAAATATTAAAATAATACCATATCTCTGTTCGTTGATATTTCAGTAAAAAAACACCTATTAGAAATCGCTTCGATTAAAAAATTGTTAACTGTTTGGTTTGAAAATCCGTTTCATAATACAACATTTTGCTAACCATCATTTCTCCCTTAAAGCCATAGCGATACACTGATACAAAGATAATTATACCAGTCATATTATAAAAATTAAAAACCTGTTATTCAACAAACGATTGAGAATCGTTTAAACTTGTCATCTTTATATTATGTGTTCGTGTAGATTCAATCACATTTTAATATTTATATTAGAACTAACGTTTAAGGGATATTGATCTGGCACAACCTGTATTTTTAAGGAGCAATAAAATAAAAATAAATAAATAAACGAAGCTTTTTGGTGCGTGTTTTATATTATTGTCGATTGTAATGGTCTTTTTATGTCATTTACGGCAGGACTGAATAGCCGATTAATTTTAAGCTTATATTATTAGGTATATGTATAAAGTTAAAGACGTTTCTCGTTTTTGTTCCTTGCTAACCGTACAATCGTATAATCCACGAATAGCGACTGCGGGTTGGACAAACGGAAAACCACCGACACCGAGCGTTTTATGTGCTCGGCAATAATGGGTGAAATTTAATTTCATGGGTTTTGATTCTGTCGAAGAGAGGTAATTTTGAGCGGGTTAAGAGTGGATGTGGTATGAAGTATTGTACCCCCTTTTTAAATATTCATGAGGGGAAATTGTAGGCGACTGTATTTTGCTCTTGAAATTGCCGTCAACGACATTATCGATTCTTCAGTTTACTCTGAAACTTTAAAGCAACCTAATTATACTTACACAAATTTTCGTTTTATAATCGAATCGTAGAATTTAAGTGTCGTTTACATTGGTCACAGACATTTTTACGAAGCGATAAATAAACGTAGTTGGGTGTGGTTAAGAGCACTCTTGGGGTGGATTTGTACGAGACCCGAAATCGTAATTGGGTGACCAATAATATTCACAGCGATATACTGGTTAATAGCTTCAGTGCTTGTAAAGAAACATGGGCTTAATTAGAATTTTTTTTTAAATATATACGCGTTTTTTTTATTTTAACATTATTGCAATCAGTATCTTACATTCTGAGCGGTGAAATGGATGTATTGTTGTATGATGATGGTTTTTGTTTAGTATGACTCGGTATCACCTTAGAATTATTAAAAGCTTCAAAATTGAAATTTGAGGGCGCTTGTTACTTACTTGGCAAGTAGTAAGTTGTTTCTTCGGGAAACAAATGTGGGAAATTCAGTATTTTCAAAATATTCAGGAAAAATCAAAAAAAAAAATCATAGATATCTGCTGGGAATATTTTTGCAACACTAGTTTTTGATAATACCGAGATTATTGCAATTCATAAATTGTAAACTTTACCAAATAATTATATTAGTATTCTATATTACATAATATAATTTTCAATATATGTTGGATTGTTTTGATCTGTGATTACCTATTTACACATTTAAATTTTAGTCTATCTTATATTGTGTTCGACATTGTCAATTTTTAGATTCTGAGTGGAGCGATGAATGTATTGATTTTACAATAATGTGTGTGTGTTTTTTTATATAGTTTTTTTTTTTTTTTTTTTTGTTTGTGATAAGTTGTCAAAAAAGTGCTTCGATTTTCAACCCCTAATATATTGTCACAATGATTGTTAAAAAATATTAAGAGTACATATAGTCTCAATTTTTTTTAATAAGCATTTGAAAGTTTGAATTTTGACAAAATACTTAAAAACCACGAACATTTAGAATATGGTTTAAGTTATAAATTCATAAAATTAATCTTTTAAATTTAAGATTTGATTTTATTCAAAAACGAATGACTGTAGAGACTTGAAATTTATACTAAATGTTTATTTTATATTTTATCAATTTCTATATTAATACAATTTTCAATATATTTCAACAAATATTTATAAAAGTTTATGCCAGACTTCTATATCAGTTCAGAACTTACTTACTATTTTTAGTAATCACTAATCAGTCTGTAGCCAAGCATATTATATCATTGGTATATTGTATAATTTAAGTACCTACTAAAAATGAAATTACCAAAAGAAGTGTTTGAAATATTTCAAGTTTATTCTATCTATATTAAAATCTAGTGTATCAAGTTTAATAGAACATTGTTATTATTTTTGTAAGTCAAAGCCATTATTATTTTGTATTTTTAACTTTCAACCATCAATGCTATTCTCAAGTATTTTTTCTTCAGTTTAATAAGTAAATAATAATAATATTAACTTAATACTTTTCAACAAATATTTGAAAAAGTACTTGGTGTTTTCAGTACTTTTTCCGAACAATCAGTTATTTTTGTAATGGCATGTCAAGTAGTAAAAATCATGCATAACGCTAGGAAACTGGGAAGGAAGAAGGAACGCACAGAAGAAGGTAGAGCGTTCGTAAATATTTTCTTGTCGGCAATATACAAATTGGGGATCGCATTAGAGGAAAATGTGACATTTTTCACTAGTACTAAAAGTGAAAAATATAAACCGTCAACGGCACAAGACATCGTGTATGACGAAAGAAAGTTTGTTCATGGTGTATAATAATATCGACCAGGTTCGATGTGGTTGCCAAAAAAAAAAATTGTACGAGTACCAAGGTTAACTACCTACTAATCTTAAGAAAAATATAAATATAATTTAATGTGGTATGTTTAAATCTAAAATGTTATTTTTGTGGGTACGGCACAATGCATAGACATGATAATATGTAAATATATACCTTATTTTGAATTTATTTGGATATTAGTACAAGATCATATGCATATTATTTTAGTTTAAAAATAATGATTCTATACATAATTAAAATGTTAAATTTCTAATCAGTGATAAAAATTCATTCAAATATGAAAGTAACTTGGCAGTGACAGCACTAAAATATTTAAATTTAAATTAATATCTAAGTTAATAATGTTATATTTAGTTTGTCATATTTACATATCATTTACTTCCAAAATAAACAGAAAACTGTATCTTATACTCACATAAATGTAAATACACAATAATTATAAAATAATATATTTAGATATATTATAGATAATGATGAGTAGTAACAATTTATCATAATATTAATGTATGATTACTAAGGTTCGGGACTTCTTGCACTTAAAATTATCGCAATATGCATGTAAATATGCAGTCAAAACCATAAAAATATGCTTTAAAATATTTCACACCTAGTACGATTATGGGGTATATTTTTCGTGGTAAATTTTCTTAACTTTCTGATTTTGTGCGTACGCAAGAAAATGTCTATTGTTTCGTTAAATAGCTGCATAATTTACACATGAAGAAATGACAAGAGCCTTTTTTATTTTGTAAATTGTTCTTAGGTAAAGAACAATAGTATAAGTAGGTATGTGTTGACATTGAGAAAGGACGAAAACAACGATAATCCAAATGTTTATCATAATAAACGATAGTTAATAATAGAATATAATATAACACATTATCGATCTAAATTATACATTGAAAAATACTTAAGTTAAATGATAATATTTTAATTATGTACTTCAATAAAAATAACCTATAATATGACCAAACATAAAGTTTTAAAAGGATAAATATAAATTTGAACAATTTTCAAATGGTATTCTAGATTCCAAATCAAGTATTATATTATGATTAACGAATGTCGAATGTATTGGTTTCACAATAATGGGTATTTATTTGTTCGATTTTGATCGTTATTCTAGTAAGAGTTTTATGTGGTTTTATCTTATATCAGAACATTTTATTTTTTTGACACATTAAAAGGGTCAAGTATTAATTTAGGAACTCATTAATTTCAATAAATGGGACTGGCAAAACACGCAAATTTTCCACAAAGTTGATTTTAGTCAGTTTGTTTTAAACAAAAACTAATTATCTCATAAACTTTATTAACTATTGATTAACTTTTAAATTACACATATCAGCAATATACATAATAAGCATAAAAAATGTATCCACTTATAGAACCATTAGAACACATCATTGTTGGGAAACTACCTAGTATTCTCCTGGTAGTTATGGTTTGTGCTAAATAACAAAGAATTCTTTAGGGTGTTAACATTACTATAAACTTGTAGTAGGTACTTAGGTACCTACTATGCATACCATATTGTTTTCTCACATACAAATTATTGGTTCAGTCGGTTAATGATGGTCTAAATATACGATTGAATCTTTCAGTATTTACTTATCCAAAGAACTATTTGCAATCTGAAATTTATCATGATTCATTTACTCAATAAGAACTTTCAATTTATTAATTTAAATTTAAAATGTTAGTAATATATTTTGATTTTATATCAATTATAGTAATTATATCTCTTGAAAAGTTGAACATCTCATATAAAAATGTTATCCTTAAATTATGTATTATTATATAATAAATATTATTATTATTACATATTCGTTGAGTAATATTAAAACTATAGTAGTATTTTGTCTATCAAGAAGGCTCGTGATGTATAATAATTTGTTTTCCTCCGAGTATTGTATAATATACATTACAAAATAAATAAATGTTATGCTTAATAAATCTCGGCGATTTACATATAAATTTAAATAATGTAATAATATTTTACATATTTTTTGAAAATGTTGCATTTTTAGACAATTTTATATTTTATTGTTGCATGAATATTTTTCTACATACAATAAACAGAAACTATTATAATTATTGATGAAACGATAACAATAATAATGATCATTTTTATTTTACGGAATAATAAAGTACATTATGCTTATTCGTTTAGGTAATTCAAATATTATATTAATTTTATTACTGCAAGTATATATTTTGTTTTCATTTAAACTCGATATTATTTTTTAGGATATTAAGTACCTTATTTTATCTTATAAAATATAGTTTGTCTTATAATTCTGTTGTTAATCATATCATTTTATTTTAAATATTTATTAATAATTACTTCTTCCTAAATGTTACATATTGTAGTAGATATTTAGTTACAGCTTGTGTAAAATTGAAGAAACCACAATTCACATGTTTTCAAACTTTTAATTACATTAGAAATTAATGGTTGAGAGATAATGACTGGGTTTTAATGGAAAAACAATTTTATAAACTTATAAGAGTTGAAACTTTTAATTTGGTTCATCCGATTTGTACTCATGAAAAATGACTATTTATTTACCACTATTTTTGTTTTATTTATTTTTTTTTTAATTACATGCAAGTTTAATGTTTATAGGGAACATAAATAAATTATATATATATATATATTTCAATTTGTAATAGATACATATTTACTTGGTTGTGCTTGTATAGTAAATTATAACAATTTATTATAGTTTAATATCACAAGCTTTTAGATTTTTACAAAATCGTGTGTTAATATTACAGCAAAATATGAATATTCTTTTTTTGTCCCCTCTTTATACTTAAATTGAATTGTTAAACAAACTCTATTATAGTATTCTGTATAAATTGTACTGTAAATGTATTAATGATTGGAGGTTGTAAAATTTTAAATTTTAGTTGATTATAATATAAACTGCATATATTTATTTATTTTTATTTATAATACCATGATATTTTTAGCTTATAAGGCTATCTACATCTATGGAAACATATATTTATTAAGTACGTACATAAAATGAACATAATTTGAAAATTTCTTGTATTTTGAAATATCCAAATAAGCATCTGTTATATGTTTTAATTTAATTTATGCACCTATATCACATCCTTAAAGACGTCAATTATTAATATTTTATTAAATTTATTTAAAAATAATGGTTTTTGTTTCAGGTAAGTATTACATAACAGTTTATACGAGTATATCAGTTCTTACATACAAGTTAGAGTTCCCGCTTCTATTTCATTAGATAAGTATCTATATTTAATTTACATATATATATGTAACTAAGAATTTTTAAAAAAATTTTATTTAATAGAATATTTTTATTTACGTTTTAAATATTTATACTGGGCAGACATTCATTATTTTTTATTACTTTCAAACAAAATTTACTTGATTTGATCATTTAAATAAATCAAGTATTGGGATCTTTTTCCATCATATAGTTAAGAATTGATACTTCGAGCAACCAAGGGGTTGAAAAATGAGCATAATTTTAGCATAGTATTTCAATTATTAAATTTAAGAAAAAAACCATTATTAAAAATGCTACAAAATTGTGTATAGTATAGAGCAGTAGAATATTTTTATCTATTATGATTGGTTTATCAGTTTCGATTTATTACACGACTTTTTAATAATATTATAACTACCATATTTTTTTAATTTGAATGAGTTTGTACTTGATTAGCTGCACTTTGTTCAGAACCACAATAGTGATTTCATATGTTTTACTTGATAGTTCTTATACCAATATACTTAATGTCATATTTGTATAACGTCCATAATATATGATATAAATCAGTCATTAAAAATATTTTGTCCTAAGTTTATACTTCGATCAGTATGGTTTTCTAATGACTGGTGATGTTTTTCAAAAAAACATTTCCGCCTCAAAGACAGTTATAATACGCGAGGATTTAAACCTACGTAGTGGTGGATATCGTCCATGGTTAAAACGGCTTGTGCGTACGTGGCTGGGCGGTGAAGAACGAGTGCAGAGGCACGGACTTAAGCTTCTCCTCCTTTCGTTCATGACGATACAGAATTATTCGGCGTACACCGAAAATCGGCCCAGCGGTTCAATAAATTATCCCAGTTAAACCTTTTTTGACGCAAACGATTCCGGCTGTTCGGTTTCTTATTTATATTGTATTTATTAGCCGCAAAACGTCATTTCAGATAACGTCGTTGATAATCCCACGCTCCGCTCCTTAAATTTTCCGGATGAACTACGTCCGCCCCCCCCCCTTGTTGCTGGTGGCAAACCTCGGTGGCTTCAGGAGGATAAGCGCGTCTTTCGTCTAAAAAAACCAACAGTCTCCTATGTTGGCTTAAAGCGAAAAAAAAATACAACTTTTACGTTCTACCTTAGAATATCAATCAAATCTATACTAGTATAATAGACCAGTTATTATTTACCTAAATTGTTATGATTTTAAATTCCAGTCATAAACTCATAACAGAGAGTAAATCATGTAGAACAGTAATCATTCTTATATCGTGTGATTGGTAATAATATTTGAAAATTAACGTGATAGTTTAACTATTGAGCATGTTTGCATGTTTGACTCATTTATATATATGTTTAAATAATATGATTTATTTGTTTACCTTATCAATTAATGTATCAAAGAACTCATAGAAGTTATGTGTTACTTAAATAAAAAATAAAATATTTGTTTTCGTGTTTCTTAAAAATCGGAGGTATACGATCAATTTATTAAAAAGTTAATTTATGTCAATATTTCCTTACCCAACATAAAGTTTAGACACTAATATCTATTAAGTATTAAAATAGTTAGTTTCAAATTTGTGGCAGAGGGTGAGGAAAATTAGTAAATGGGAGTATACAACAAAGGCAAGCAGCGAGTGGGTATTAACACACAGGACCTATTCCTTTACCTATAAAATAATCAAAATAAAATCAATAATGTATCCAACATAAATCATAATTTGGTGACTTTGTTTGGCTCTGAATTAATAAACAAAATCTTAATTTTTAGAATGGGCAATTTTTACCTTGTAATGTTTTCACTTTTCTTTTTCTATGCAACATTAACGAAATATTTAGGCACTATAGCCAAGAAGAATAACAAAAATATTCTCATTACTTAATGGTCGTAAAAATCAAATTTTTATTTATATTATAATTTAATTAACATTATTTGGAAAATTTGGAAAAGCAATAAATATTTAAAAAATATGAAAAACAAATAATATTTGACCTATTTGTTAACATAAAGTTTTTAAAACGGCATACCTATATTAAACATTTAAAAAGAAAATGAATTACCTTCTGGAATAGATATTAGATATTATGTGGTATAATATATTATGGTCAATACTATTTTATACATTTATTGTTATTGGTGTTATTATGTTATTCTATTCAAAGTAGTATATACGTATAGCAATGTATTTCTAGATTAAATTTTTAATCTATACATTCACCACTATCATACATTCAAAAATTAATTATTTCATTTTACTTACTACCTAATTGAAATGCTATCAAACTCAATAGTATAGACAGAATAATTTTTATATTGGTCACTAGGGATTGTAGTAAGTTCTTAAACTTATGCAAATTTTTTGTTCTTGAGTTTTGTTTATTATTCAGTGAAATATAATATAATATGAATGAAATCAAAAAAAACTTGGGTAACGATTAACCAATTGTTTGGATAAATGAAAACTTTTAATTTTTCTTACACCAACCACGTTAGCCCTTTAACCTTTTATTCTTACAACAAATGTATTACTTACAATAGAGACACATCTGTCCTTATATATTTTGTTTTGTTATTTGTGTTATATATATATATATATATATATAAATATACAGAACTCAGAAAAAAATAATGGCGAAAAGTGTTATTTAATTGTAACGGTTCACCCCCAGTAATTAAAAAGAATCCTTTTATTACATGACATTAAACGTCATTAATTATAGTTGGTTGTATTCATTAATTCAGGAAACATCGGAGCAGATGCTACTCTAATTAAAATATAGCTAGTATTCAACGTTAATTTATTGTATTTATTTTATGTAATGCTAGAAAATATTTATTTGTTTTCTTTGATCATAAGTAAAATTATATTTTATATACCCAATTTAATTGTAATAGATACTAATAAGCACTGGTGATTTTCTAAGAGAAATTGTACACGAGGTGATCCATTTACGCAAGACACTCGTTATTTTAGAAAACAATCTTTTTGAAAACATTTTTTGTACCTAAATGATTTTTAATTGTTTTTTTTTTTTTTTTTGGAAAAAAAATGATATTTTTTATTTTATATTCTTAAGCAGGGTATTATTCAAAGTATTTCAATCTATAAATATCAAATTTTGGAAGAGTAGTTTATTAGTTATAACTTTATAAGTATTTAATGCTTAGACAAAGTTTGTGCAGTGGACCAATATATTGCGGAGTTCCCCTGTGTATCTCTGCTCTTCACTTACTTAACCTTAAAATACTTATAACTTAAATCAAAGAACTCTAAAATATATGATGCTTTGAAATAAAGAGTTGAAAGTGCTTATTATCATTCAAAATAAGTTTTTGAAATATTGTACGTTTTACGTTAAATCAATCACCTAGTAGATTTTAGTATTATTTTTATAACAGATAATAAGGCTGTAAGGGTAAAGTGTTTATTTGTTTGGAGTAAGTATCCATTTAGGTATATAATGAAAAGATAAAAAAATTATAAAATTATCTCTTGATACATTAATTTTATGTAAAATAAAATTGAATGTCTTAATTTATAGGGACTCTAATATCTTAACTTTTAATTCGATTACGGATCAATAAGTACATCCACTACAGTGATCCCGCTACAAATATTGAATTAATAATTTCAGAAAATATTTTAGTAGTAAAAAATAAATAAAAAATAGATTTCTTAAAGTATCTATTCGAGTGGCTATTGAAAAATTACATTGTATTCTTTTTAATTAATCTATTTATAATTTTTTTTTATATTAAATTAGTTTTATCAAGAAACTTTCAAACGATTATTTATTTTTATTTCATTTTATTGAACTTTAGTAGGTATGTTACTGTGATTGGAGTGGGAGGGTGTGGTTGGTTATTGGACGTGTAGGTATACGTATATTGTTGATGAGGATTTGTCTCTAAGAACCCGAGTGGTCACTCATCTTGGAGTTAGTGGCTCTCGCTGGTGCTTACTCTCAGATCACGTTTCACAATTGATTGCAACCACCGCGTCAAGCCACATGAACAATTTGAATATATTATAATAATCTATTTATCAAATAGGTTATTAGAGGAAGTCTATGTATAAATACAATAAATTATGGATATTTTATGTCTTTGTTTTAACATTGATATTGTTATTTTTCTCGTTTTTATAAAACAATACAAATACCTACTCAGGTTCGACATGTATTAAACAAATACATTTAAATTAAATAAATATTGGGCATTTTAATACTAAAAAAATGTGGGATTTATATTTTTAGCGAAATGTATGTTAATTATAATTTTTGTTTACTTTAAAATATTTGAATTGTTAACTTAAAAGTAAATTGTTAAGCGATACCCGGTTTCAAGGAAACTTTAAACACACTTTTACGCATTAATTTTAATTAATTTCTTTTAAGCAAAGTTTAATATGCACACAATGTGTCCTTAAATATTTTATTCTATAACTGAGATAACTTTATGATTAAACTTAAAGATAAAATATTTTAAAATTGTTAGTATCAGTTGATTAGTTGACAAAAGCTAAAACTGCAGTACTCATTATTTATACATTTTCAGAAAACTAACTTTTACGTCTATTATAAAAACATGGTTTCCTGCTTTGTTTCTAATATTCTCATTTATAATAATTTATTTACAGCTACCTATATAAGTATATAAGTATATAAGTATATAAGTATATATATATATATATATATATTTATTTATTTACTTTTAACAGTGTATATGTTTGGACAAAGTAGGAAATCGGGCATTGTGATTTTCATTTTCGGGCAAAGTTGAAATAAAATAACACTTGTATACAGTGCCCACTTATGTTCGGTAAATGTAG
Organism: Diuraphis noxia; assembly: GCF_037042655.1. NCBI lineage: Eukaryota > Metazoa > Arthropoda > Insecta > Hemiptera > Aphididae > Diuraphis > Diuraphis noxia. The sequence goes on from NW_028301713.1 coordinate 76,924,749, forward strand.
GTTAAATATATAGAACATAAAAAAAATCAAGTAAAACGGGTTACCGAGAACTTAAATATTTAATAATTAATGGTTACTTAAAAATAATGATTGGCACATAGAGTAGCATTATATTACTTTATTTATTATACAAAAATATTAAGCCACTTTGAGTTACAAAGTCTACCAGATTTTTAGCATTTACATCATGTAGGTACACCTATCATCCATACTCTTGGCTTCGTACGGTGAACGTTTTATACCCATGACCGTTTTATACAGTGAAAATACCTACTCTTCATAAATTAAACAAATTTAAGACCGTCGCTCCACTTTCTGGAATGATTATCAGCTAACCATGATGCGAGTACTTATATATTTCGAATTTAATAATGAAATAATTTTTAATTTATCGTTAAAATTACGGATCTGTTATCAGCATCCTTCGTTGCATACTTTGCGTGTAATTAGATATGTACCTATCTCATATAACTATTCGTGCGTTGTGTACAGTTCCCGGGCATTGCATAACAATGTCTGATCTCTTATTTTGCCCATAACATATATTTAACTACCTATACGCTATTACTATGGCTATTAGGAATTATAAGTAACACTTAATTTATAAAAATATTGTATAAATATAATAATAAGTGCTATAATGTGTTTTTGCTGAGAATTGAATGTCTTGATTAAATTTGAAGTGTACGATTTTATTGATTTGTTTCATGCAATAGCACTAAATTCTTTATGAATAAACTTATTATTCAAAATAATCTTTGTCTACTTAACTTGTATAGTGAGGTAAAAAGGTATTTTATGTGTATAAAGTTTTTGTACAAAGTCAATTATAATAGTAGAAAATATGATTGTAAACTATTCTTTCTTAAAAATCGGCTGTAAACTTTAATGACATGTATAAGTTGTAAGTAAGGGTGTTGGTGAAGAAAAAGTAACTGCGTAGCTCCAATGTACATGTGTCGTCTTAAATTTAAGTGAAAACTCGTGTAACTTTTCAATACAATCGTTTACTCACGTACTGACAGAGTTATGTTATGGGAGTTATGAAGTTAAAACAAACCAGAGTATTGTCAAAGTAGTAAGACGTTTTTTGTTTTATTTTTAAGAGGGTTTATATTAAACATTTAATAAAGATGATATACAATTTGATTTATTTGATTTATAAGCTAAAATAAAAATGTATTAAATAGTTAAATTTCTAATTCATGTTAATTTGAAAATTAATAATAATTGTTAAGATTTATGTACATATGGCTTAATATAATTTTAGATAATATATGTAATACATACATAGATTCGTAGACCGTAGTAAATAGGTTAATGATTAAAATCAGAAACATCACCTAAAACTTGATTTTTTTTTTAAGGGAGATGGCGTTGAGAAGAGTATTTTTTTACGAAATGAATAAGTTAATAATTTTTCAATTATTAGAATAACTTGTTAAATTTGGTAAACCATATCTGAAACAGTAATTAAATGACAAACATTGTGTGATCCTTACGTTTAATTTTTGGGTATTTAGTGACCATAGTTTAAAACTGATCTAGAACTTTACAACCACGAGATGTCTAAGAATAATTGTCCTAAACGACAAAAAGTTGAAAGTTGATGTCATAAATGAAAAAATTTCATATATAGATGAGTTTAATAAATGAAAATTAATAAAAACAAAAAGAAATATTTATATGATGTTAAATTTATTTTGTTGATTTCGTTTTTAAGTTAATCATCTGTAATATCGGCTTACTCCTTGTATGTTTCTTTGTCGCTTTAGAATTTTGGACTGATTAAAAAAAAAAAAAAATTATATAAATAGGCATAAAAATTATTATATGTTTATCTCATGTTTAATTAACTTAATGAAAATATTTAAAACTATTATTTTTTAATTCTACACATGCATGAAATGTTTGAAACTTTTAATGTAAGTATAACAGGTTATGAAATGTTTGTTGGTTTGTTGTAATATGTTGAGGAAGTTATAAATATGTGGATGACAAAGCCTCCATGGTTATGTTTCGAATATTTAGGTAAGGGCGTTCATTTTTCTTGTGTACATCTACTATTTTTTTTCCAATTAAATCGTGCACATTTTACATAAACCCTTGATACTTGGATCAATTATACATTTAAATTGAATTTAGGTACTTATTATAGTCTAGGATAATAATGGTTCTCGTTTATTTAAATTTAATATTTTATTAAATGTGTCGAATTTTATCGAACCATTTTTATTTCACATATTTCATAGTATCATGATGTATATACGTAATAATGATTCAGCAGAGCTTTTCTGTTGGTTATGTGATACGTTAAGTTTTCTCAAACTTTGTTATGTTTGTGCCGCTCTATTATGATTTGTGATATTGTGAGATGTATAATACTTTTTTTTTTTTGAATCGACTACGCCACGGGAACTGCTTTACGTCTAGATGTATAAATACTAAGACTACGATTACGTATCCCAATTACGTACCCCAATTAATTCTTTACTTATTTTGTCATTAAGTTGTATTGTGTTTGTATTTTGTTATCTGCATGTAGATATAAGCTATTTCTAATGTATCTAAAAAATACACATAGGTACTTATATTTTAGATATTTGATTGATCATTGCTATATTAGTATCAGAAACAATAATTTTAAATATCTAGATAAATAATACTAATTATTTTAGCAGTTTGAAGTCAATTTTTATTCGTTTACGATTTTTAAATGGAAACTATTTTATCCATGTTCGTAGTTTAAAAAAGGGGAGGTAACCCTAGTATTAAAGTATATTGATATATATATAAGCCGATTACCTCCCCTTTTTTTAAAGTTATGTTAAAAATGTGAACAATTATTTTAAGCTTTAAAAAATATTGTAATCCAAATCAATAAAAGTCTTTGTAACTATAGTTGTAATTGTGGACTATTTTAATAAGTGTTAGTGATTGGTGTTTATATAAAAAATTCTTATTGTAATGTATTTTATATCATATTATAACATTTTTATATACCTACTATATTATTATTATTATTTTAATGTAATATATGTAGGTATGCAGCCAAAACATTTGAAAATACATTTTATTAGTTTTAAATAATTAATGAAAATAAAGTAGGTATATTGAGGAATAATAGAATATTTATTTTAATTTACTTGCAGTTTTGGCACATTACAATATAGGCAAATAGGTATAGGTACTTAATAAAGTTATACTGTTTTTGTTTTAGTATAGGTATGTATTAAATATTAAAAAATTTAAATTATTTTACAACGATCGATATTTCAATGTAATTACTAACGCCATCGCCATTATACAATGAAATTCCTAACGTTTTTGTTTCATATTGTACAAATAAGGTGCTGTGTTTTTGCAATTATCAAAATGCCAAAAGCCTTAATTTAAAAACCGTGCTTCTATAGTTTAAACACATTCACGTACCAATGTTCCTATTTTGTAGTGTCTAATGAGTTGATAATATGCGTAGTTACTATCTTTTAACGTTTTCTTTTAGTCCTCTGATGTAATATTCAAGAACGTTGGCCCCAGTTAGCGCCTTCTAACGACTGAATAATAAAGGGTGTACACGCGCAGATGGCGGTCATAAAACGATGTACATGCCCTCCTCTCCATTTCACAGTATGTCGCTAGAGTTTAGGCCAAAAGTCTGAGAATTCATCGCATAAAGAGAATGTAAAGCACATTAATCGAACGTCATAAAAAATTCAATATTGCATTTGAGTTTTGTTTATTTTATCGTTTTTCTTTGTCCTTACACTTGGGAGCGAGTTCATTTATGCATATCATCACCTCGTACTATACATTTTTAGTTAAATTTCATCGATTTCAACGAGGCTACAACGAGTATTTCTTTTCCTTGTTAAATTAAAATAATATTGCGAATACGTATTTGCTCGAAATGTGATCCATTTTTTATATAAATAAATAAGCCTCGGCGTCTATGACCATTGGCATACAAGGAGTTTAAGGTTAACAATTTTCAAGGATACAGAAATATGATCTATGGTGCATTTATTTTTTTGCAGATTTCAATTATTAGGGTAGGTCGGGTAGGAAATCATTTACATATCTTCGGTATATGCTAGAAAATATAACATAGAATAAATATTATTAAATTTATTATATTATTAAATATTAAAATATAACATATATTAAAATATATACTATATTGTTTTATGTTTATACATAGTTTCTAGTCGTACTTGTCATAACTTTTGGCTGAACTTTTACTTTGTATATGAAATAGCTTGGTGCATTTATTTAGCTAGGCAAATAAAAATGAATGTTTTTTGGGTTAAGTACTTGAAAATCTGAGATAGCCAATTTATGAAAATATTTGAAAAGTTAAATTATTAACTTCCATCAAATATTCATATTATCATGGAAGTTTTAAACTATTGGTAGAAGGATGTAGGGGATTACATTATGGCGGAAAACCTAACCTAACCATATTATCTTTTATTATTTGTAGGTAATTTTATGAATATACGAATATACGAATATATTAATATATAATATATTATAATTTATGAATTTGTAGTAGAAAATTATTTTTTACAAAAATATTAGAATTAATACTTCCCTATGGTTATTAATTTATGATAAATGTATTACTTTTTAAAAGTATAACCATGACTTAATGTTCTGATTTATGTTTCATCTGTATTTGAAATAAGAAATTTATTGGTATTGCTTAATCGGTTTTAATTTTTTAAAATAAAAAAATTGAAGGATGAAGATGTGATTTTATTAAGTAACCCTTTGCCTTGAAGTAAAGTGTCTAAGGTAATATCGATCATGAGTAAATTGATACTAACACGAAATAATGAGTACCACATGTTTGGAAACTGCCGAACAATTGGAACTAATTTACCATATGACGTTACCAATTTTTGTGGTCTCCCTCCGCACGTCGTATAGTAGGTTTTTTATTTTATCAATAGAAATAGTTGAAGTTTTTGTTGTTTGGAAACTTAAATAAAAAATTTGAGGTGTAAAAAGGTTACTCCTTTTATTACTGTAAAGTTATTATTATCACTGTCATTTCACTTTTTTTTTTATTATATATACTGTTTTTCTGCTTAAGTTATTTAATATTTAAATATTAAACTTTAAGCAAAGCTATTCTTAAAATTAAATTAATTTTAAGAGAGATTATAGCTTTTATTGTTTGTTTATAACCTCTATAACTACAGAATATAATTTTAGAAATAACATTTTATTCATTAGTTTATTTTCAAATAATATTTTATTTTGTACTCTTCACAACTTTAACGACTTAAACGAATATGCTGATGATAAAGCTTGAGTTTACCTACATTGCACTGTATAATTTAAATATTTGGGGGTGGAGTGGCCGAGCGGACTAAGGCGTCTGTTGCCATGCACGCAGTCGCCGGTTCGAATCTCGGTCACGGGCGGCATCGCTCTTTGGGCATTTTGCGGTGTCTGGAGAGAGAGGCCGCCGCCCCCCAACCGGGCATTGCAGAAACCTACGGGTGCCCATTCAAAATTCTGCCAAAAATACCCACGTGTTTAAAACCTACAGTACTTACCCCTACAGTTCCCCCAGGCTAATGACCTCAGTTGTCGAAGCCTTAAAAAAAAAAATTTTTAATTTTAAATATTTGTTGCAAATAGTTTTATCTTCGAAATACGTTAGTAGTTAATGCTAAGGTATAGTAGGTACCTACCTAAATTTAAATTATTTAATGATATTATTATTGTAATATTTTTTGCACCTTTTTACAACTAAATTATTAACTGATTATCGTGCGCATTCTGCGTAACTTCGTTATATAATTATTTTTAGCTAAATTTGAATTTTATATAAGCTAATTATTGCTTCCTCCCTCAAACAATAAAGATACTAGAACACTGTGAATGTAATGCATGAATGCATTGTGTTTTGGCTATAGTTCTGTTAGTGAAAATAGCAATAAAAAACGCCTTGCACTGATATACAACACTGGTACATATCATTTTAAAATTTTAATATCTATAATATTATTGTCGCCTTGCTACCGGGACTTAATCAATTTGTTTTTCTGTTCTCGTATCGCATTCAATAATTTATACGATTACCGGCAAGACACAGTAATCTACGAAGACGCTTCTTGTCACATTTTTTTTGTGAACAGTTTGGTTATTTGTCCTGTTCGTCATCTCACAGTTGGTTTGATGCTGATGCCATCAGGTCGTCATATGTGGTTGAAACAGTGCCATGTGTGGACGTTTGCAATACTTACGTGTTTTAAACAGTTCTCTGCTAACTACTCCAAAATGTTTTTTTTTTTTATATATATATCGTACGTGGATAAGATTCTTCTATGTTGGTTTATCGTTCCCACATTACTGGGGATAATCGAAGTTCACCCTTAAGTGATAAATTGTCGCATATAGTGATTGTCCTGCACATTTGGATCAATTAGTTGTGTGTTGTTTAGTGATGCGGACATGTAAATCACAACCCGAAGTTTGTTACAACTCAGAAATGGGTTAAGTATAGATTCCAGACTGGTTGGAAGTCCTTTACATGGATTTTAGTTTCGCAGCTCTTAACTTTTAACTTGATATATTTGTACGAACTACGTCTTAGTTAATAATCGTTAGATAATTAGCTTGACAATTTTTTGAGAAATTAAAACTTCCCCCCTTCGATATGTGTTATTTCTGTCTTACTGACACATAACATATAGTTAATTGTAGATTCAGAATAATCCATTTCATAATTTTTTTTTAATATTAGAGTGAATATATTGTTCTATTGTTAAATTTAAATGAAATAATATTATCTGGAGTTGCAATCTTTTTTTGATATTTTAATCTGGAAATAAGTTATGGTAATCTTAAACTTATACATTTTGCCATGCGTTGGTAAGATAGAGGATTCACATGCATGCATGTATTACGTCCTCTCAATGTCATATACAATATTTTGGGCTTATCTACAAAGTTCTTGGTAATTTTTACTTGGCACTACAGTAGATTGACAACGTATTGAAAAGTTATTTGAATTTTATATATTATCCGAAATATAATTTCTGCAGTAGTCTCATTTAAAATTATAAATGCCTGTTCTGAACGATTTTCTATTAAAACAAATTTTTTACGTATTTTCTTTAAAATAGTGATAGATTTTTCATACGTTTGGAATAAAGATAGAGAAAATAAATTTTCGTAATCTTAATTTTTACTTAAGTAAACCCACTTTATTATACAATGCAATATAAGGTTAGAAATAAATTGATTATCAAATTATTTTAAAATCAATATATATATATACCTATTATGTATATCTAACTTAATAAAAATGTAATAACTTGTCGAATTGTCAGAATTTAAATTTTAGTTCGACACTAGATTATAGATTATAGTGAGACTGATATATCCCTTATATACATGTTGAATTGGTTTTATAATGATGTGCGTTTTTTTTCCTATTGAGATTTTAAGTTGAAATTCTTACGAAATTGGATATTAAACAAAACATAATTTTAGTTATTTTTTTTATAATTCAAAAAATATTATTCTCAGGTAGGTATGTATCATTTTTTGACGTAATTATATATATATTTTTTTTTTATACCTGCACAATTACATTTTAAAAACATTCTTATGGTAGTATTTATTTTTTTTTATAATTTTTATTACAATAAATTATTTTATCTTTCTAATATTATTGACTTGAACATTTTTTTTAAGACTGTCCTTCTAGGATTAGGTGTATTTATAAAATAAGATTTATTTTGAACCCTTAGAAATAATGATATAAAACGTAATATATTCAAGGGTTATATACTATTGGGTCGGATCTTACGTAAAATTTGCTGAAGTAGCTGGTCTAAACTGATTGGTTAAGTAGGGTTATTCCTACCTACTGATTGTGTTGAGTAGGGTTATGATTAAAACATTTGTTTAAAATGAACATTTTAATCATCATTTACAATTGAATAGACTCTATACTATAGAGTATCAGTATTGAATTTTAAAATTGGTGTTAATTTTTATTTTTTGAAGACTGTCAACGTTGGCTTAAAATGTACTCAAATGCTTCACAAATTAAGTATCATCAAAGTAATTTTCTGTAATAAGAAATTTCTGGTCACTGTTTTCGTATATTATATACTATAACTTTGTTTGGAATTAAATTTATATAATATTATCAAAATGAATAAACTAGTGAAATTCAATTTTTTTTTCTCTTAACTAAACAGATTTTAATAGTAATGTTTACAATAATTGTTTTATTGTGAGTTATCGTGCCAATGATTATTATTTATTAGGATGATACATGGCATTATTAAAAGTGTGTATAAAATTAAATGAAACCCTTTAAATTTAAAATTCAAAGTATACCATATCTAGGGTACTGAAAAGATTGTTGAAGTTACGAAAGTTAAATTATATAACCTAACCTAACCTACGATAAGTTGTTTATATCTGCCATAATATCTATCTTTAAAAATATTTCATAATTCTTAAGTAATAACTAATAACTGATAATAGTTATTAGTTGGTATAAAGTTTATGTTTATATAAACAATTTGATAATATAAATCAATAAATAATAAGTTATGTTCATCAATATATTGTTTTGATTAGAACTAAATGGTTTAAAAAAATTATGTAAATTCTATTATTTTTATTGTTCCCAAGTAAATATAGGAAAAAATGTTTTTAATTTTCAAGTAAAACTTCAAAAAAGATGAATGTATTGATTTTACAATGATGTGTATTTTTTTTTTTTGGGGGGGGTCTGTGTACAGCATAACTAGTCGAAATAATGCTTCGATTTCAAACTTTGCGGGTGGTTTCCGATGTAAAATTGAAGATCCTTGGTGCATTATAGAGGTCAAAAGTAAACATTTTCCAACAGTTTTCAAAAAAATCGAGAAAAACAAAAAAAAATGACAGAAAAACGGGAATTTTTACGCAAAACCCGTTTTCGACCAAATCGATATTTTTATATGGTTGTTATTCAAAAACTAATCACTGTAAATACTTTAAATTTTTACCAAATGTTAATGTTAGTGATATCTATATACAGTTTAATTTTCAAACATTTTCAATTTTTTTTGAGTTATTTATAGACCACTGCAATTTTCGATTTTTTTGAGAATTTTTTTTTGAAGTGTGGGTAAAAAAATGTTGGACGACCAAAAAAACTTGAAATTTTAATACACGGTTCCTTATGAGTTGTTCTTATCGTAGCTAAAAAAAAATTAAAAATCGTAAGTCACAATTTTTTTTAATAAGCGTTTACAGTTCAAAATTTTACGAAATCTGTAGAAAACGCGAAAATTTGCAAGTAAGTTTAAAGTTGAAAAATCATAAAATTATAACTAAGGATTAAAAATACAACACTAAGTTTTCCATAAGTTTTCCTTCAAGTAGCTATAGAGAAAACTCGAAACATCATTATAGGAAAAATTTTAAGTGCGTTTGAATTTTAAATTTTTACGAAATAGCGTACCGATAACGATTTATCCTGAAACGATTTTAAATATTTGTTATTATTCAAAAAGTATAAGTCGTAGATACTTGAAAATTTTATCAGTTATTTAGATTGGCATTTTCTTTACATGATTTAATTTTCAAAATATTTTGACTTTTTTTGAGATATTTATAGACGACTGAAATTTTCAATTTGTCTGAAAATTTTTTTTTGAAGTGTCGATAAAATTTTTTTGCCCTATCAAAATACTTGAAAATTTAATACAAAGTTCCTCATAAGTTATTCTTATAGTGATTAAAAAATTATAAGAATACATAGGCACTACTTTTTTTTATTACTATTTGAAGTTCAAATATTGACTTAATGCGTAAAAATTACTGCAATTTTCAAATTATCTTAGATCGAAATTCATAAAAGTTTTTCTTTTTAATTCTAAGATTTGAGAATTTAATACAAGGCTCATAATATATTTTTACAATAGCAGTTAAAAACTAAAATAAATGTATAGCCACAATTTTTTTTTACATGCATTCAAATTTTAATTTTGACAACATACGTAAAAATCACGAAAATTCGTAAATTATTTTATTCTAGAAATTCATAAAAAATTTTCCTTTTATACCTAAGATTTGAAAAATTAACACAAGGCTCCTAAAATATTTTTACGATTGCAGTTGAAAAATACAAGAAATGTATAGTCACATTTTTTTTTTTACAATAGCAGTTGAAAAATACAAGAAATGTATAGTCACATTTTTTTTTTACAAGCATTTAAATTTTAATTTTGACAACATACGTTAAAATCACGAAAATTCGCAAATTATTATAAGCTAGAAATTCATTAAAAATTTTCTTTTTAAATCTCTGATTTGAAAATTTAATACAAGATTCCTTATAAATTTGTCAATCTTTATCACAAAAAAAATGTCCACCGGAAATTCAAATTAAATTTTTATTAGCATTGAATTTCAAATATTGACAAAAATTCGTCAAAACCATGAATATTTGCAAATTATTTTGTAGTTCAAAATTCATAATATTGTTTGTATTTATATCTAAGGTTATAAAATTTAACACCAAGTTTTCCATAAGTTTTGCTTCAAATAGCTATAAAGAAAATTTGAAGTGTTATTATAGGAAAAATGTTTTGAGCGTTTGAGTTTTAGATTTTTATGAAATCGCGTAATGATAACGATTTATCCTCAAACCAGGTATTCGTATATCTATGATAATAATATAAGGTATTATGAATTATGATAACTACACTAATTGATTAACCATGCCTTATACAAAATGCGACTTAATTGAAAAATAAAATAAAATATTTATTTCAAAATAGAATATATGACAATATTAAAATATAATATATCCTAGACTGACAAATCATCTCCGTCCAGAATCGTTTTTCGTATACAATATCATTGCATTCAAATTTAATCCCATCCATTACAGTAACCTACTGTACAGCAGAGCGACATCCACGAATTACCCGCTTTTTTTTTATAATTTTAATTTAATAAGTTTATTATATAAAAATGGTTTCATAAAATTGCTATGGACCTATTTACATAGATTGTTGTTTCTCAAACAGTTATTAAATAATATGATCATATTTTGGTTGTTAGTCACGCGATAAAAACGTATCCAGACAACAATGTATATTGTGTGAGAACTGTTGTAATCACTGGATGTGAATTAAAACACGTGAGCTATATAATATATGATTGTAATTGTGCAATGTAAAATTGAAACTGTACTTTTTTATTATAATAGGATGTACTGTATAAGTACTCACATATCCTGATGTCGTTAGTCAAGCCATAATACATAATTATGAGTGAATTTTTTTTAACTTTTTCTGATTTAAATAATTTTCACTAAAATAATCATCCTATGACAATTCAACAAGGACAAGAAATATTTATCTTATGTTATATAATATTTAGGTATGTACTCGGCTACGTAATACGCTGTATTATAAAATTTACTCAATAAGCGTATGAAGTTAAATGTTACATCAACTGTTATGATATAACCATACTGTACAGTTAACAATTGTATTGAGTGTTATACTAACAATTTTCTAAATATGGTATAAATCGCATTTCGATGTTCCCTGCTATACCAACAATTAAAATTGAAATGGGAGAAAATTCATAATCCCCATGGGTTTATTGTCATTAAGTCAAAGTATCATTATGAAAATCGGTACATCGGTAGAAAATGTTTGATACTATACAAATGCCACATTTCTATGTGATATAATATCTCATAGGTAATGAGTAATGATATTATAACACAACGTGTTTTGATAAACTACACAACATTTGTAACGCATTAGTTGGTAAATCTTTTAGCTCCTCATACCGGGGTACAAAAAAGGGGTTAATCTTTTTCCACCCCAATGAAAAAAAATAATAATAACCGTCGGATATACAACATTTAAAGTTTGGTCTTGTTTAGACATTTTCCAGAAACTTTTGGTGAAGTTCATTTCGGCACGATATTAAAATCCGCCCGGCGATTTTAATTAATGTGTCAAACAATAGCTATGACGCGTTACATGCTTGCCGCCGCCGCCGTCGCCACCACCGTTGAGAACTTCGTATGCGGAAATGCTTAAAATGTTTAGTGTGCTCACCCAGAGAAGTAGCTTATTATTGTATATATCTCGTCATTTTTACACAGCTGTTTGCACAAGTTGATGTTGACCGGTGGTGAAAAGTTCAGAAATTTAATTAGTATTCCTGCTTAGAGCTGCCTATATGAGGATCATGTGATATTAATTATTACTACCTATATTACTTTGTTTTAATGCATTTCTAGTAGGTAGGTACACATTTTGATAAAATTTGTTCAAAACAACCAAAACTATTTCTATATTATGAGTCATAATGCATATTCAGATGATCTATTTGCCTTTTATTATCATACTAAATATCATATAGTACGTTAAACACGGTTAAACATATAATATAACCAGAAAAAAATATATAAAAGAAAAATGTTACTTGCTAAAGTTTTCATCAACTTGAAACTAAATTTGAAACAACTATTAGAAGTATATAAATATTTAATGTAGTGAATTTAATTAAAATAAATGAGTAAGTGATTGTTGTTCTCTATTTATTTTTTTTTGTATAAAGTTAGTTTTTCAGGTTGCATATAAAACTATAAAAGACATTGTTAATTCAATAGGGCTGTGTAAATAAGGTGTTGTTTTTATTAGATATGCTTTCTTTATTTTACTGGTACCCCATTCTCCCTAGTTTGCGGTCATTCAAATATAGATACTTGTGTACCGCACCCTACGATTCATACATATTGGGGAACATCAAATAAAGTTACATATTTAGCACGTTTGTAATAATTTTTAGTATTCATTTTTAACTGATTAATTATTCTGATATACATAAACATTAGTCAATGTGCTATGATGATAATTCCTGCTTATTATTTTAAATATTATGCTGTAAGCATAATTATTAGAAATTTACTTAATGTATAATGTTAAAAGTTTGTTATTTTCATTATTAACGTTATTATTATTATTATCATCATCACATATTTTATGCTGTGAAGTTTGGCGTAAAATATACTCTAAAATGTTTATGTATTCACGTAACACGAGAACATAGGTTTCTTCATCCCCTTAAAAGTGTCTATGTTATTTTAGAAGTAATTTCATTGTTAAACGATGCGATAAAAAGTTCGTATGACAAAAAGGGTTTATTGTTACTGTGAATAAAAAAAATATAGCCCGAGATGAAGCCCTACTAATATATGCAAGGTTCAATGCTTCCTAAATGACTAAAGCCACAGGCACTATGACTTGAGAGCCTTAGTCGATATTTTGAATGACAGTATGTGATGTGTAATGTGTTTGTTTAAGAATATATATCACCAAGGGTTTCGATAAAAATACTATTTATATGTGAAACGATAATGTTACAATAATATAAAATAATATTTCTGTTTCCTTCTTTTTAATTGTTTGTATACCAATGCTATGAAAAGGAAATATATTTAAAAAGCACACATCATACGATTGGTGTAAAAAATAAAAAATAAATAGGGAGCTATGAAAAATGTTAAGTTTAGTGAAAGAAAAACATTTGATAAATTACTGCTGAATTGAATGGACTACTAACAGACAGGTGAAGAAAAAAAATTCGAAAATCATATTTCATTGACGCAGGATTGCATGAACGCAGTTCTCCTTCCATTTAAGTATAACCAAAATGATTATCCCAGCTCAGCCAACCCTATACCAAACACGAAAAATGTGTTATGTGTTATGCTGTTTCACACAACTTCCAATAGTTTTTCATTCACTTAGAGGAAATTTCTGGTTAAAACGAGAACTTCTACATACTGTGCTCATAAGTGCGCTGTCTTTAAAAAAATCTGTCAAAAATAAATCATTTATTTAAATAATTTTTTATTAAATGGAAAAATAACTAAATTTATGTTTAAACACTTGAAATGCCCACGTGGAATTACTGATATGAAAACAGATGTCCACTTCTTTATATTTAGTTATATGAATTTAAATAAATGAAAAAATTGATAAATAGTTTACGTTATTGAAATGGCTGTTTTTATCTTTAATTTCATTTCTCAAACATTCTATTCAGTTGAATTCGGACTTTGAAGATATCTTACTGCAAATATTACATTTTACACTTATACCATTCATTTTTATTTTTATCTAACGACTGTAATCCTTTTTTCTCACACACACGGATTTAGTTATTAATTATAGTGTCTTTTTTTTACATATTAACTAATTTTTCATTGAAAGACGTTATATCATAATTTTTCATCCGATTTATGTCATATTCAAATTTATAATTTACATTTTTATTTTCAATTGTGGTGTTATATGCCTCTTTTGTAACTTTTCCATGCCGGATACAATGACTAAACATTTAATGAATCAATATAGTGATCTTATGGTCCCTTAAACATGATTTAGTGGCCTATGATTGGTCCATTAAATTAAAATTTTTTTATTGCAATTCGGAATTGGTGTTTTTAACCATAGCTATAACTATTATTAGTAGAGCGCGGATTATTATGCACTTATAAGTATCGAAATATGCCATATAATATACAGTAAAAATCATAAAAATATGCAATAAATATGCAGTTAAAATCATGAAAATATGTAAAAAATATGCAGTCAAAATCATGAAAATATGTAAAAAAATATGCAAACATTTTTATTTATTTAAAATTTACAGTAAATTTAAATACTTAATAAAAAAAAATTTAGGGAATTTTCTGAAAACCTTAATTTATTTTTAAAATTGTATTTATTATTAAAATTAATAATCATATCAAGTTTTTCTTCTGTGAAGCTGTGTCGTTTTTCGGTTAACATATTTTTAAAGACTGAGAACGAACGTTCGACGTCAACCGAAGTTATTGGGGCATATTTGAAGCAACTTAGTATTGTCGGGTTTTGATAAAGATCTTCGAGCTGAACGTTTTCGCCTTATAACACTGAATTAATTTTTCGTAGAATCTTCAGACCTTAATTTTTGTTGGAAAGCTCATTTAATTTTGTAGGGAGTGTTGCACCTTTCAATCCAGGAATAGAATGAATTTTTAATCGTAATCGATTATTTACCTTATAAAGGTTTAAATAAATATAATACCTATATATGTAAATTATTATTTGGTGACTATGAAATTTAGTTTTAATTTTTCTACTTGATAAAATATTATTTTATACATTTTTTTAAAATTTTTCGCTTCGATATGCAATAAATTTTAAATTTTGCCAAAATATGCAAAAATATGCAAAATAAAATTTCACCATTAGCTTTAAATTATGATGATTCGTGGACATAACTGACAAAAATCCAAAAATATTAAAAGGAAAAAAATATGCAATTGCATAGAAATCCGTGCTCTAATTATTAGTTAACATATTATAGAGATAAGAAATCGATTTCACTTTATATTTGTGATACACCATAATATTATTATTATTATATTGAGTGACATTTACATGCTTTGTAATAAATTGTAATTTTCGCATATTTTATGTATTTTTTAAATGTGTAGTTAGAAACTTAGGTTTTTGATTTTGTTATATTTTTAGATAAGAGAATTATTACATGCATTCCTGAATCTCAAACTTCATTGAAGTAAATAGATTAGTGAATTCCAATATCTTTAAGACTGTAAACCAGTTTTCGACAGTTAATAATTCGGCGTTTAATATTTTCTACGGTACTGTGGTCACAATATTATCAGGTGTAAAGAAATTAGTTGTCGAAAACATACGTGGGTCGAGTTATTATTCTTGATTTAATTATACCGAATAGTGTACATACTGTGGCATTGTGCAGTTGGAGAACAACGCTTGAATAAATGAGAGAAAAGTTGAAAATATCCGAATACTGTATCGATAGCTCGATCGGACGTCGTATAACATAAAAGACGTGTCAACTAAATAAACCGATGAGAGTTAGACTGAATATTGTGCAAGATATATTTTGTATTTAATATGTTTGTTAATATTTAATAAATTTATTTCATTTATTTAATATAAATAAAACAAAAATATAATAAGCTCATAATATACTCAAATGATTTTACATAAATACCGTGTTTGTGATTAGGTTATGGGTATCTTTTATGATTCTTGACTATTTTATCATATTAGTTATTATACAATAACTATATAACTTATAGACATTACATCAAATAAAATTTAATTGATTTGTTGGTTATTCGTATTATAAACAAATTTTCTGAGACTTAATTATTGTAATGTTTAATGGATGCACAATTTACTTAATAAATGAGCATAAGTACATATAATATGCCAAGCAAGGCCATTACTATAATCACCAATTTACATAGGTTTAGAATATTAAGTACATCGAATGTTTTAGATTGAGTGTTACATGTTAATATATTTAAGAAGTTAAATGATTTTTTGCTGATGTCTTCAATTCACAGCTTTAAAAAGGTTGTCTGGAACTCCTAAGTTATACTTCTGGTTTCTATGTGGCTTTAACAGTGTACGAGAATATTTTAATTTTTAACTTATTCAAAAACAAAATACATTTTATGTTTTTCAATAGATATATCAGTAATTAAGGGAAAAGTAATATTTTTTGATGGTCATGCAATTTGGTTATATTTTAATGGATTTACATTTCAATAATGCTTAAGTGAATTGTAATTATAAGCCTTTTAGCAAAAGGACCTTACTCGTGACTACCACCTGATTACATGACGTTTCACATAGGCAGTATATATTATGCTCTCTCTATGATCATGTGTTTACACTTTTGGCAGATGACTCCATTACTGAACGGTGTTGTAATGTTATACTCATCTACAAAATGGTGTAGGTAATGGTACAAAGTTTACCACGCAACACCTCAATGTGATGTATACATTTTGAATGACGTGTATTTCAGTCGTATAGTCGTACACTCATCGTAATGACTTAGTGTATAGTGTAAAGCGTGTCCACGTCCCCCGTATTCTTGGCTATCATTATAATTCGTTTCAGTGTTTTATAATTTTTTTTTTTAGTAAATAAGCCATATGAAATACAATTATTATCATTCAACATGATAATAATAATAATATGCGTGGTAAACACCGTGTTAGACCTGCAGTCATTAAAAGAGAGTGCGCGTTGTTATCAATAATAATTAATCCTTTGAATAATACGAACCGGTGTTTTTTGAGAACGCAATTGGTTTCGGTCATGTAATGCTTTGTTTTTTCCTCGACTTACTTAATGTAATTGGGTTCAATTTGGTGTCATTGGTAGAAAAGCGTGTGTTTAATGTATCGGAGTATACATAGTTGTTCATACATCGCGGGATGAGGGTTAGAGACCACCACCGTCGCGAGTGTGTGTGCGCGTGTTTATCGTTGCAGACGTGTTGCCCAAAGCGATGCAATTTAACAAGTGTCTCATTAAGAATAATGGGTCCTTTGGTAAGTCGTTGTGGTCCGTGCCCCGTGCACCCGGGTTTTAATACGTATAAATGCGTATGCCGAAACCGAAACGAGCGCATCAATTAAAACGGCTTAAACCTAAATAAAGACAAACGACTATTTTTACTCGCAATGTAACCTTTTCTCTTTCTCTATCTCTCCCTAAATATATATATATATATATATATATTTCCTTTTTTTTATGCTGCTTTTTTTCCGCAGCTCTTCAGAAATCACCGCCACTGTCTACTCTCCGAGCGAATAATTAAGCCGTCAGAATTAATATTGTTGTCCAGAAGAACTTTTCGTAATAGAATCTTGTGAGCTCTTCGCATTTTCGTCTTAATTGAAATTCCGATTATTATTAATTTATTATTTATTATTAAACTGAACTTTTGATCGTTGTACATTTTATTTGTATTCAGTTTAAACGTTGTAATTGTATTACACGGTACTATATTACTATGGTAGGTATATTATAATTTAGTGGAATACTAAGTGTGATGGGTACTATTTATGTCATAGAGAAATACATACCTAAAATATAAATGAATTAAAATATAATTCAATAAAAAGTAGGTATCTGCCTTTGTTTTAATATTGGCAAGCTCAATTTCTAATTTGTTTACATATTTTATGCGTGTTTTTTTTATTCAAATTTAATTTAATTTTTTTTTTAATTGTTTAATATACCTATGTTTACCAAGTTATTATAAAATATATTGCTTGCCATTTAGATTTTTTACCAAAACATATAAATTTAAACGTACAATACATTTTACGTATGTATAATACGTTTAGATACAACTATAAAATTATTCAATATTCATAGTAATGCACGTTATGTATTTTGGATTTGCAATATATTATGAATTATGAAATTAATTTTAATTTCATTATATTTCGTAATCCAAATAGTTTGAGGGTTCCTTTAAGTTTTTAATGTATTTTTTTTTTTATAATAATATAATAATATTTTCCATAAGGAAAACATGCTTCAATAACTTATATATGTCGACTTAGCTCTAATGTATGGAAACACATATAATTGAAAGGGCGATTGCCTATTTGTGTGCCTTTTTTTATGGACTGTAGTATCGTGGTTAAATTTGTTTATTTTATTTATATAAAAACATATTTTGATTATGTTATTATCACAAGAATACAAATTCTTAATTACATTATTATTTTATAAAAATATGTTATTGGTATTGTTAGTGCTACATAATATAGAATTTATCAGTGTGGATTTTGTGTAATTATCAATTAAAATTAGGTATATATTATATACGTATTATATTATATACTATATAATTACCTATTCGTTTGTCATTACACTTTGAAAAGTATCACATTTTTCTTTACACAAAGCAGCTGTCTTTATCCATATTAAAAAATTAGAAATTAAAAAAAAAGTTAAATTAGATTAAATTAAATTTTAAACCTACAGAACTTATTCTTTTAATAGGAAATTTTTCGAATTTATTATTACTTATTATAGCATCGAGAAATCTAGATTATCTCGGAACACTTAAATAAATATAATGATTTAATGACACAAGGTCTTAACCTCATGACTTTTAGTCACTCTCTTATAAAAGTTTATAAGGAATTAAAATAATAACAGAAAAAAATTATGCAAAATGAATATTTTGGTTTTAAACAACTTCAGCTTTACTATACGTTGAAGTCGAGAAGATATTAATAATTTTTTTTGAAAGTTAATTGACTATTTAATTTGTCGTTGAGTAAAATCTTGGTTCTATCATTAATTTTTAATCAATAATCTAATCTATGAACCCTTAATTAACAAATTTTTTGTAGTCATGCTTCTAAAAATATATTTTAGTGGATGAGTATCTAATTCATTAAATATAATATACATATATTTTAGTATGCATTACGATAAATATTTACATGAGATAGATTTAACGCATATTTTTAACATGTTCTAAGCCCGTATATCATTAAATATAATTTATTCTTTTCAACCTTTCAACTTTTCTTCAATTGAAAAATATTTTACCTGAAATATGATGGCTAATTTATATGCATTTTTGATAGGAAAATATAGTATTATTTTGAAGATAAAGCTTTATCTAGATATAAAGGTTATATTTGTTTGATGGCAAAGAAACACAGATGACAGTACTGCTGTAAGTCAGTCATTATATTTTATTTTATTGTTGGCGAAAATGTTCTGTTTTTTTTTTTTTTTTTTTATGAAAAAACAAATAGGTCTTTGTTCCGCTTAATAAGTTTAAGCAAGGACACAGGATATTTTGACTGGGTGTGGTGAACTCGTTTCGCTTCGTCTACACAGATGTGTGCAAGTAATTATTGTATTGTATAATATAATGTTTAGGTTTGGTATTTGAAATTTAAAAACAACAACATTATAGTTTAATAATAATTAATTTGGTTCTGAGATCAGTATTATTTAATGTTGATATAATGACATTTTTTAACATCAAATTGTATCTAAAACATAACCACTTTTAAAATAAAATTTTGATTAGAATTCCTAATTGTATTTTATTATATCTCTCCCCCTCTCAGATATTTATTAAACTATATAGTCGTGGACGAATTGTATTAAAAAATGAAACAACCACATCGAAAGGTTTTACCTACGAAACATTTTATATAGTGTGCTGTATATTTTCAAAATCGTGTAATAGATTGCAAGACGACAACGTGCACAAATATCGGAGTATAGTATACTCCAATATAAATATTATATAAAACTTCAAAAAAAAATTCAATTATATCTATCATAATGGAAATTTCAAACTATCCGTAAATCACGTTTCACGTCCCGGTCGTCAATCGGTAAATGATGCAGTGATATATTGAAGTGGTTGAACAGCCTCATCGTTGTTTACTGACGCACTGTCACAGACCATACTCGACACTGAATTTTCTCTATCACTTGTGCGTTGTCTTTACTGGTTGTGTACCTACCGTTATTAAAAATATTGATTTCTTAAGCGGTGTTATAAGTGTTGGGATAATTTTGTTGTTGTTAACTACCTACATATAATTTTAATACATTTTGAATAAAATGGAATTATTAGTAGGAACGTTTCAGACGTTATTATAAATATTTTAGATTCTGAGCGGAGCGATGAATGTGTTGATTTTACAATGATGTGTTTTTTTTTGTCTGTGTACACAGTTAGTATTCGAAATAATGCTTCGATTTTAAACTTCAATATAGCTTTTCCAATGGGAAATAAATCTAGTTGGTAAGTTTGTCTACTTTTATCAAATAAAAAATGTCTACTGGACAGTCGAATTAAATTTATATGAGCGTTTGGTTAGGTCTGGATCTTCACTCAATTTCTTATTTTGTTGATATTCAAAAACGAATAAAAAAAAAAAAAAAATAAATAGTTGTAGGTAATAGCATAACTAATGGCCTGAAACATTTTATAATTAATTAAAAAAAAAATAGTATTCAATTCTGTTATTTATAGACATTTGACATTATTTTTAATGTTTAATTTTTTTCTATATAAATGTCAATACAATTTTATTCGTTGGATTAGAAAGCTTGTTTACAAAGATCCCCGTAAGTTGAGATAATTGCAGTTGAAAAATATTAAAAATACATAAGTACTTTTTATTTTTTATAACCATCCAAAGTTCAAATGTTGACGAAAATTATTAAATTGAAAATGTACAAATTATTTAGTTAAAATAACTTATACTGACAAACTGTCTCCGATCAGAGTCGTTTTTTGTATACAACAATATTAGTTCAGTGTGACGGTAGTGAGGCGAAGCTAAATACAAAAAAATGCATATTAGCCACTACCTATAACATATAATAACAGGAAACCGATTTGTACCATTGAAATACCGTGCTAATTTTGGTTAATCCATCGGCCAGCTTTACAGGGCAAACGACTGAACATATAAAATCGAATAAGGTGTCAATCGATCATAAATATTGTGCAGATTCGTACAAAGGAACTCGCAAGTGAATTGGTTAGGTTAGGTTGGGTAAATACTATTTGTGATATTATAAAATGTAATTTAACTTAGTTTCCATAATATATCATGTATTTTAGAGATTAAATAATTACTAAATGTATTTATTGTTTACTTATTTAGCTCTTTTTACACCGAGTTATAAGTTTTTTTGGTGTGATAGGTATTATATATCATTGAATTCAAATATAAAACCATTACAATGACCCCACTGCTTGTAACCTACTGTATATCTGAGCGACATCCTCTTATTGTATTTTGTTTTATAAATTTGTCTTAGATTAAAAATATTATTTTTTTTTAAAGTATAGAGAATGGAATAAATTGTAAGAAAGGAGAGTTCCTAACGTTGTCCAAGTTAAAATGCGAACCTCATTCTCTAAGAGAAGGATATCACATTACTAACCCTTAATAAGCGAGGAGGAACATTCAAATGTTAACTGTAGTAGTAAGGCTGCAAAAATATACAATCGCTATAATTTTGAAATCTTAAGAATTGTTGAGCTATGGTGTTTAAAATTTAAGAGAGATAACATTTGTTTTA
Organism: Diuraphis noxia; assembly: GCF_037042655.1. NCBI lineage: Eukaryota > Metazoa > Arthropoda > Insecta > Hemiptera > Aphididae > Diuraphis > Diuraphis noxia. Next base: position 76,946,735 of record NW_028301713.1, read on the forward strand.
AAATGTAAGGTTTAAAAACAATTCAAAGAATATTCTAAAAATAAGTGACGTCATAAAACAAAACGTATTACAAATACAAAATAATTGAAATGTTTAAAAATGTGTTATTATCTATATAGTTAAATATTATATGCTGTCGTAATCGCATTTTTGAGACTCCCCTAGTATGTGCTAAACATATTTTTAGATATGCTAAGAATTTTTGCATAAGTTAAAAAATTATACATTTTGTTTTATCATTTAATTTTTAAACTATTCATATGGTGCTGACATTTTATTTGACCAAGTATCTTTTCAATTCGATCCTGCTGCTGTTGCTTAAGTCTTATTTTACAACAATATTTAACTTTAATCTCACAGAAAACAATACATTTGAAAAATCTTTTTGTTTGTATACCAATGTATTATTAAATCTATGTTTTATATATCGGTTTTTAATTTTTACTGATACTTTATTGATCTCAGATTAAACAGAAGAGATAATTTTAAGAAGTTTCCAGTTACCTATTTGAAAACTGTATTTGGGAAACTACAAAAAATGCTGAATGTAAAAAGCACCTAACAAAATACGGACTAGGTATTTTAAAAATCTAGCTCTAAACATCATTGTTTTTTGATTGATATCTATGATATATTATTGTTTTTAAACTTAAAGTCATCCCCCGATGCATCCATAAATTTCTAAAACTATTTCTTCGTATTTTGCTTTGTAAACATATATTATTTATTTATTTATTTTTATAGTAAATTGATTTCCTATTTTGGATATTGTTACCGATTAATGTCAATGTTTGTTAATTAGTATAATATATATTAATAGCAGTTGGTTGTATAAAAGCATGGGACGATACACGGTTTCCATTCTCAATATTCTCATATTAATTTCGATGTAGGTACAATGGTTTTTAACATTAATTCGATATTAATTATCTCGTGTTGTTTTGTCATTTGGGATCACGTTAGGTTAATAAAAAATCATCCGATATCCATCCAAAAATGAGTATGCTTTTGACTAGGTATATACTATATGTGATTTGCCCATTTGCACAGGTACTAATGTAATTATTCAAAGTTTGTGTCCATATGCCAACCTACTCCAATGACGTATAATTATATGTTTATGACGTCGGTGTTTATGCCATATGTATATAGCTCGGTATATATAGGTAATGAAAAATGTGGTAGGTGAACCCTCCTCCTCGTTCTTACGATTATTAATGTCAACAAAGCCCTCAGTTATATTATCACCATGTGATTGTGCTAGTTTGCGGTCAGGCCCTCCGAATTCCACGGCCAAAAGACAGAAAGTTATTTTAGGTAATTAGCGGCGGAAAAAGTCTGAGTGTTTGCGAGTAAGAGGGAAGACAGATCCTTCGTGATTAAAACATTCGCGTGACCCTTTTGATGTTCTTGCGTTCGTTATGGACGAACTTTGTTGGTGTGCATTTTTTCCGCTTTTGTTTTTCGAATGCCATGGCGTAATGCGACTATACCAAGTTTTCATTAAGGTTATAAAGTCTTTGTTTTCCGTTGGTATTGTATATAACAGTGTTTCTTAACCTGCGAAGATCACTTAAGAGTTCCGCAAAAGTTTAAAATCGTAAGAGAGAGACACCGCCGGTGGTCTCGACACTCTAAAGATAATTTTCAAAGGAGTTCCGCATGAAAAAAAATATTATTGTTTGGTGTTCCGTGATATAAAAAAGGTTGAGAAACACTGGTATAGTTATAAACTGGTATAGTATGTTTTTAAAAGTAGAACGATCGCCTCTTCCGGCTTACTCATTTTCATTTTACCCTCACTGTGTGGAGATTGAACTCCCCACAACTTTTTATTTTTTACTGCTGTTCATAGCGTTTCGAAATATTAATAGTCTAGCTGCTTATCAATTAAAACCGAAATACGTTGACGTTAGTGGTGGTTAAACGGTGGTGTAAAAGAATATCGAATCGACGAGAATATATATTTAACTGCAATGCAATAGTTACATTGCTGCAATAATCATGCACGTAGTTATGAACGTCTGATGTGGGTACCTACTATGTACCTGAGAATAAGATATCAAATCCTAAAAACGAACTTGCGATTTATTTGTTGGTGGTATTTAGTTTAAAAAACAAAAAAAAAAAAATACCTACATGATTTGCAATCATTTTTAGGTAATATATTCCTATACTTTTGCAGATCAATTTTTATGTGTCTAATTTCATGGAGGTGATAATTCTTTTTGTATATATCAGATAATGCTAATCAGATTAGGCCACGTTATTATGGTCACATATTCAAGAATTTTACTTTTAGGTACTTATCTATTTAACTTACCGCAAAAATTCTACTAATAATCAAAATAAATATCTTCAACAACCAAATATATATATATTATAATGTGAAATTCTCCATTCATTTTAAATTTATTGTGTTAATAATTTTTGTTTCAGGTAAGTGTAACATATCGTTATGTTAATTATTTGGTGCTGTAATAATTGTATGTGGGAACAAATGAAACAAACTTTACATTTCATGCATAATTTGAGGGTATGTATCTTTTGTTTACGATCATTTTACGGCATAAATAAACTTTAGAGTTTTTAACATTTATGCATTTAATTATTTATAATTAAATTAATTTATGATTAATGAATTACTTTTGAATTCCATTCAAAAGTTTTCTGATTTAATAGTCATAGTAAAATTAACCATTGTAACTATAATATTAAACTATTATGTTACTAACATGGAATTTGAGTCAATTTGAAATCAAACAATAAAATATAAATGCGTGTACATTTTTTTTTTTAATTTTCTATCTAGTATCTCCACTTTGGGGAGGCGTGTTTCAAAATTGAAGGCCTCTCTCCAAGTTACATCGTTTATTAATTATTACAGAAAATGTAAATAGGTACTAATCAAAAAGCGAAACATTTAATATGTGTCATATAATTCACATGTTATTGGGTTCTCTCTAAAAAATCCAGTTTTGTTAATTATTTATATTTTAACAGGTAGATAAACCTATATAATGTCGATTCCATAAACTCAATATGTTTGACTAATGAATTTAATACATTATATAATTATAATATAAGCGTTGTAAGTTTTTTATTATCTTAGACATACGATAGATTTATAGGATAAATGAATAAGTACATTGGTTTAATATACTATAACTATTTCCAAACAATAATAAATAATGTTTGTTATTTATCATATATCATCAATTTTTTTTCTATGTTTGATTGTTTGTGATCTAATGAAATTATTTTTCTTTAATTTCCCCCATAGGTTCGTTATTTTAGATCTTTAGTTTTACAATATCATTAGCTGAAACAGCTTTTTTTCTAAATACTTTTCTTATCCTTACTTGTTTTCTAATAATTTTTTAATATCAAAATATGTTGATATTTTGTATATTCATCTCAATCATTTTTAGTTAAACTGTGTCAGTTCTATGTATTTTTGTTGTTATATGGAATTTCATAACTTTTCCTTTCTACTGAATATGGGTTTTAATACTTCTTAATATTTATACCCATATCATGTTTTTAGTATGTAAGCTCAATAAAAGTATACATCCACATGTCTTATACTTATACCATATTTTATAAATTAGTGTCAATTTCCATAATATCCATACTAGGTTTATTTATTATTTTAATTCGATGGTATATTATAGTTTTTAGCTAATGTAAATAATTGTTCAAAGCTAATTTTATGTTGATAATGTTGTAAGTCTGAGTGTAGGGTGGTGTCTATAACTATAGAGTTATTAGTCTTGAAGGTATTTTCCCAATTTTGCAATGTAACTGCGTGCTTGTCTCTCTTTCATAATTCATAATTTTTATGATCATTGATGTTAGTGATAAAATAATTTCCTGTATCCCTTTTATTTCATTGTCAGTTTTGGTATTTTCTAATAACTCATTCATTTTGTCTTCGTTCAGGAATCTATTAAAACTGTTTTTTAAAATTTTGAGTTTGTTACTTGTCGCAGTTGTATAATTGTTTAATTGGGATGTTATTTGGTTTAGGTCTTTATGATCTGATACAAATACATCCCTTAATCTGTCTGTTTGTTGTTTTAATTTTTCCTCGTTTGTGTAAAAATTTTTTATTTGTTTTTCTGTTGCTATATCACAGCAAAAATTATAGAAATCTCCTATTATCTGTATTCCTCTTTTGTTTTTGTTATATATTTTTTTTTCTACTTTTTCTTCTGTTTGTTCAAGATTTTTTTTATTTTCGTTAATATTCGTGTTAAGTGTTTTTAGTAATATTAATGATTGTTGTATAGTGTAGCAATAGTTATTTTTTTTGTGTTCACAATAGTTTTCTATTTCCATTAAGTTGTCTATGTAATTTTGTTCCTCTGTTATTATTTTTTGTGTGTAAATTAGTGGTATACTTTTTTCATATACAATTACTTCGGGTACTTCGTTAAAAAATGCTCCTGAGGATACTGTTATGCTTAATTTCTCCTCTGCTATTATTCTGCTGCATGTTATTAACAATATCATGAATTGATACATATTTCTAAAACAAACTATAAAATAATGCATATTGATTAGTACTAATTTATTGTTTACCATTATTTATTATTATCATTTTTATTTCCTATCAGTGAAAGGCTTTATTCTTTGCACGTGTATGATATTAGTAGTTGATTTCCCTTTTAATATTAATTCTACTTCATAATTTACTTCAGATATTTTTTTTATTATTTTAAAAGGACCTCTATACTTGTATGCTAATTTTTTTGATTTGTTTGCTTCTTGAAATTGAAATTTTACTAATACTTTTTGACCCGGTAGAAAATTAACGGTCTTATGAGTTTTATCGTAATTTAATTTTTGTGTCTGTTGTTCTTTTCATATTATGTTTGGTATATCCTTCCTGATTTCTTGTAATATTTCTAGGGATTTTATTAGATTAAAATTGTCATTGTCTGGTATAATTTTATTGTCTAATGGTTGATTGGCCTCCATACCGTGTAATAGAAAGAAAGGGCTTACCTTTAACCTTGAGCTCGGGTATGTATTATATGCGAATACCACTAATTTATAGTACAGTACCCAGTTTTTTTGATTTTTGTTTACATAGTGTGTTAAACTATTACATATTAACTTATTCATCAATTCTGTCATTCCATTTGTTCGTGGGTGGTATGCACTAGAAAATATTTGTGTAATTCCTAAGTTTTTGCACACTTCCTCTACTTCTTTGTTTTTAAAATGTGTTCCCCTATCACTGCAAAAGTATTTCGGGACTCCATATGATGTTTTTAAATCCATTAGAAAGTTTATTGTTTCCGCTCCTGTTGCATTTGCTACCGCTTTTGCAAAGGCCATCTTGGTTGCGTTACATGTTGCCACAATTAAGTATTTTTTCCGTGAGAAGGAGGGAGTGGTCCCAAATAATCGATTGTCAATCTTTGTAATGGTTTTCCTGATTCTATTGGTATTGGTTGCAGTAATCCTGATGCTTTACCCATCGGTGTTTTTAATAATTGACAAGAAACACAGGAGTTAATAAAAAATGTGGTGTCTTTGATCATCGTATCTCAATGGTACTTTTGTTTTAATTTTGCGATTGTCTTGGTTATGCCAAAATGTCCACTAAATATTGATTCATGATATGATTTTAATACAATATTGACTAAGGTTTTTGGAATGACTAATAGGTCAAGTTGTTTATTTTGATTCCATTGTTTATAGTATAATATGTTATTCTTTTCACAGTATCTTCGTGATTTCCTTTTAAATTTTTCTTCCCCTATGCCTTTAAGTGTTTTTAATATGTTTGAACAAAATTCATCTTTTGATTGTTCTGTTTTTAAAATCTCTATACTTATTTCTTCATTTGTACTAAGGTTTTCTACCTCCGTTAAGTTTATTGGGAACCTAGATAGGCTGTCTGCTGCTAAGTTTGAAGACCCAGATTTATGTTTAATAATAAAATCGTATTCAATCAGCTTAAAAATACTTTTCGTGATTCTGGATGAAGGGTTTTTCATTGTTTTAAAATATTGTAAGCTTGAATGGTCGCTATATACTATGAACTCCCTTCCTAATAGATACTCCCTAAAATAATTAATTACAAAAACAACTGCTGCCATTTCTAGTTCAGTTGTTGAAAAATTTTTTTCCCCTCTTTTTAATTTCCTAGACGTGTAGCCTATGGGGTGTTTCTTTCCTTGTTCGTCCTCTTGTTCTAGTATACCTCCTAGTCCTTCTAATGATGCGTCTGTAGTAATGTAAATTGGCCTTCCTTCTTTAAAATGTGCTAATACTGGTGCTGAAATTATTGCCTGTTTTAGAAAGTCAAAAGCTATTTCTTGTTTTTTTTCCCATTTAAATCCAATATCTTTTTTTGTAATTTCTATTAGTGGGTTTGCTATTTTTGAAAATTTTTTTATGTATTTTCTGTAGTATGAGCATAATCCAATAAAAGCTCTGACATCTTTAATTTTTTTTGGCTTGGGAAAAAAATTCAAGTTATCTATTTATGGAATATATGATACTTACCATTATAGCGTTTATGAATCACAAGCGTTTAGTACCTAACCTATAAAATATATGCTTTTAGTATTATAGAAATCTGTGATTAAACTATTAAAGGATTAACACTTATATTTATGTCGTCAATTGAAAATACTTGGAGATGATTCCATTTTAATTACCAGTACCTAAATGTAATTTTTCGATGTTGAAATAAAAAATAAGAATATTAATATAATTTATTATACAACATGATAAATACTATATAAATATCGAAATATTATTTAATTATTTAGTAATTTCAAAAATAGGTTACAAATTTAAACGAAATGTAATGAAACTACATATTAAAAACCTAGAATAACGATGTTAGTTTACTGTTGTAATTTAAAAATATTATTCATGGGTGTTTGAAACTTTTAAAGTACACGATTATATAAAAATATGTGTAATGTGCAAATAATATTAATTCAACCTACCGGATAGATTAGTAATAATAACAATTTAATTATGATATAAAATATCCAAGGCCGACAAACCGTCTCCGTTAAAAATCGTTTTTTGTATACAATGATATTATGTCAATGAATTAAAATTTAACACCATCCATTAAGGTGGCCCATTTGCAACTCACTGCAGTACAGCAGAGCGTCACCCACTTAACCACTTGTTTTTGATGGTATGTTATTTTTTAGCACAATTCTTACAGTATTTATATTACCCTTATTTTTATTTTTACCTTATTTTTTATAACGAACGTTTCATTTTAAAATGTTAGCTTATAAAAAACAATTATCGTTTAATGTTATAGGATATTTCTATAATAATATTTAAAAAAATACAATTTTTTTCTACTTCTCTCTAAGCGTAGTTTATAATTTATAAATCAATATTATTTAGAAGTGGTTTCATTTTTGTATGTGACAATATAATGACAGTACAAAATATTCTGAAATTGTGTGTACCTTTTCAAAATAATGAGCATATTATTTACTGTTAAAAAAAAAAATACAGACTATACTGTAGTGACGAATTTATTATCGCGTGCACGTTGTTGTACCCTTAAATCAGTTCATCACGTATTGAATCTATTGATATAGTCATTATGATGCTTTTATTATTTGTTCAACATATCTATACGCGAACGTAATATAATATACTGAACGATTTATTGATACGATTTCTAAAAATGTATGCTGTATGAGTAACATCGTAACGGATATCCTCTACAATTATATACACACTATTGATTCAGACCTTTCATTCCGGATTCGATTTTTGTACTATTGTGGCAACTTCTAAAGGGCTACAATCGTTTGTTGGAATATGTTACAGGGCTTGGGTTATGGAGCCTGAACAAACATTTCGTTCCGGACGTCATCAGTGTTATCGTCACATTCATTCAATCGTCGAGAGTTCTTTGCGATTGAACAATGTGTAGCGATTGTTTTGTATTAGATTGATAAGTCATCAGCTGTGTTGATTTTATAACTTCAATTAAGTAATAAAACGATTTCTCCCTTTTATAAATATAGCTTTGTGATAGTTCACCATCAATGAAACTTCTACCAATAACCAAATAACCGTCGCATTAATTTTTTTTTCAGTACCTAGGTACATCAAATTTGTAAATTATCTATTTTGTCTAAAATTAATTACAATTGTAATTATTTATTAAAATGTTCTCTATCTTTTCTACTTGTGTTATCTACATATGTGTATTAAGATCTTTTAATTTTCTGGGTTGAATGCTTCACATTTGAGATGCAAGCACGTACATTTTATTATTGTTATGCAATTATGTACCTACCTAAATATAAAAATCATCATAAAAAGGGTTTTTTAATTTTTTTACTAAACTATCTTAAAAATGTATTTTAACATACTGCGAATAGTATTTTATTTACATTTATATTTATATAATATGCAGTAATTAAATATGTAAAGCTCTTGTTGAAAAAGCTCGAAAACGTTTCATATTATTTTTTTTTTTAGAATATTACATTTTAAATTACATAATATCAAGAATTTCACAACAATAATTCTAAATAATATGTTTGATTTATGCTTGCTGTCTAAATACATACGAGAAAATGTGTATGTTGATATAGACCTATGTGTCTGTATTATTTAAAATTTTAAATCAGTTATTTATTGTTATCATGTTTTTTGATATGGTTTAATTATTTTTCGTCACAAAACGTCCTGAAAAATGTTCCGACTGATAAATTAGTAGGTGGTAGGTGGGCTTTACATACTTGTGCCAAATAACTATTATTTATTTCCTAGAACACTTCTATAGATTTTTCTTTAAAAAAAATTATGAAACACTTGTTGCATTAATTGTGGAAATAAACCTGACAGGTGTACTGTTACAACATTCTGCTAGCCCAAGTTTGACGTACGTTTATCCTCTCTAATTAACGGCTTCACGTGAGTATAATACTTGTAATTCTCCGTGACAAATAGTGTTCACGGACTTTCTCTGCCCAGCAATTATTTGTTGTCTATAGCACTTTTGTAAGCTGCCGTTTGCCCTATCCATCCCTTTAAAAGTTAAAGCCGTCTTACGTTATTGTATAGATATGCCTATCGTAAGGTTTAAAGCTAAGTAAGATGGAAAATTTTCACAACTAGCCTTCGTTTGAAATGATAAACGCGTCCTTATGTGGAACGATAGGTAGTTGTTTTTCTTACGACGTTCTAAAAGTTGAATGGTGATACTGAGTTTTCTGTATTAAAAACGTAAATAATTGCTTTAAACCAACCTGATCTGTATGTACCGTTTAATCTGTCAGAAAAACCAAGGAAGGTTAAAGTTAATCTCAACATGAATAAGATTATAGGTTGGCATTAAAATTTTTACGGAAAAAGTTTTATTTATCACTCTTCAAAAGTTGTATTAACTATCTACCATTCGAGTATTATTTAAAAAGTAATTATAAATATGCTAACAAACCTCGTCAGATTTAAACAACTTGTTACTTAAATTATATTCATTTAGTGAAAAATTTCTCAGAAATCAGATTAAAGTCATTTTGGAAACGTGTGTTTGGAATCAAATGAGCTATTACGCTTTGGATTCGAGTACAAGAGCAACATGCAATGGTATTTAATGTATTATCGGGATATTCAATACAAGCTACCTATATAGCAATAAGGCAATTATAACTCGAGGATTTAGTTTAAGGTGTTAATTTAACTTCATTGTTGTGCTTGCAAGACTAATCTATACGACTTATCCTGTTCTCACTCCTTACTGCTAGTACATCAATTAATATCTAAAACAGTCTTGCTAAAACTTGAGAAATTTTATTAAGCAGTTAAGGTTAATTATGTGGTGCATATTCATTTATTTTAAATACATTATTTATATGCAATATGCATTCTTGTATATTCGTTATTATGGTTATATTTATTTTACAACAAAATTTACAGAAATATGATGTATAGTTTGAAACTAAAAAATACAACCATTGTTAATATACAGGGCGTCCCCATGGGTCCTCTGTGCACAGAGATCTGACAAATGAAATATATTTTGCTCTAATCAATATTTTTTGAAAATTTCTTTTTAATATAATTCATTGACACTCGCGCTACATTTTTAGAAGAAATTTTTTGTTTTTATTTTTAATACTGAAAATAAAAAACTTAAAAATTGATAAAAATTTTTTTTCGATATATTCAATATAGCCAATTTGTAAATCTGATTTTTAGAAAAATGTTTATGGTAAAAACACTTATTTAAGTCAAATAGCTAATTTTTTCCAATATTTTCGTTAAGTAAATTACGATCTAGTTTATGTAGATACCTATGAAACATTTTAATTTCAAAAAATATTTTATATGAACATTTTATAGGTTCATGTTAAAATCAAATTAATTTTTTATTGTATCTACTATTTTATTATAATAATATTATTTGGTCAATAAACTCATTTAACTCATTTAACAAAAATATTGATATTTATAAAAATTGGAAAAAAACAGTTATTTGAATTATATAAATGTTTTTACCATACACTTTTTTCTGAAAATCAGATTTTCAAATTGGCTATATTGAATATTTCGAAAAAATGTATATCAATTCTTAAGTTTTTTATTTTTAGTATTAAAAAATTAAAAATTTAGCGCAAGTGTCTATGAATTATATTTAAAAGAAATTTTCAAAAAATATTGATTAGAACAAAAGTTATTTCATTTGTCAGATCTCCGTGTGACATACCCTGTATGTTTGTGACCTATACCTAATATTATAAGGTATTTTGAACATATTAATAAAAAAATCAACAAAATCAATGTCTTCATATAAGTATACGATAAAATTTATATTACGAGTATGCACTGATTAACCTATAATAATATATAATAATTAAAATATATTGTTTATTAACTTTTAGGTTATGATACTTAGTTGGCGAAAAACGTGTTGCTCTTTCTTTTTTAACATACCTACTACCTATTTAAAATAAATTTTAATTATTTATATGAGTATCAATATCCGATTTAATAGTACAAAGAATAAAATGTTAGTAAATGTCATGTAAACATTTTTATATCTAATTTTATTATGTTTCATATTTTTTTAGTATACCTTATGTACAAGTATACAAGTGCTACCTAGTCCTAATTTTAATCATATAAATAGTTTCATTCTTCAATCAATATTATTGCACAATTAACTAATTAAAGTGTTGGATTAAAAATATTTTTTTATTCTTTACTGACATGGTAAAATGTTTATGTTCTTAATCTACTATTGGGCAATTATTCCGATTGATGCTTTGTAAACTTCAAAAAGCTTAAAGTTGAGCGAGATTCCATGCAAACACAATACCGGGATTCAGAGATTTTATTTTAGAGAAAGCTCGCCGCTTCCTCAAGAGCATCGTCCGATTTTCGCCTATAAAAGTTAATTAAATACATGGTTTTTCCTTTCTTCTTATTCCCTCGCCTTTACTAACTGTATAACACTATTCTGGCCTGTGCGTTATCAGTTTCAATTTTAAACGGCTTAAATGCCAACAATAAAATCACCGTTATCTTAGGCACAGTGGACAGGCGGGTACGATACTCAAGTTCTTATAGGTGCGCACGGGTCAAACAGGCGATAAAACTTCGTTTTTCTTTAGCCATCATGCAGTTAGTCGTTTTTCTAGAAAAGTTCATCGGTCATATAAATCCTCACTCAGTTTTTACGGTTGGCAATAATTCGTTGATCTATTAAGAGACATGGACTGAAAAATACCTAGGGCGTGGGTGTTTGGCGCAGGACGAACATATAGGTACTAAAACCAAAAACATAATTAGACGAGAAATATGGACCCATATAAATACATTTAGAGAAATAGTTTGTGAATGGTTGGATTGATGGATGTGTATAACATTTATAATGATAAGTCAAAAGTTTCTAAGTATGAGAGAATGACTGGTATAATAGATATAGTTGACGGTTTAGTGGATATTGTGCATGTGCGTGTGTGATTACTATTTTGTTTGACAAAATGGGTCGGGCTAATATAAAATGATAGTCGGCAAAGGTGGAAAGTGCCAAGTGGGTGTTTATGGACTAAGGTAGGGATGCTAATAATAATTAACTTGAGATCGTTATTATTCCGTGCTGTTATACGATCAAGGATAATCTGCATATAGATACATACCTGTTATTATTTGTCACCACTGAAAGTGTTCATCCCCAGAGTGGTTCATTCACCAAACACTGGTAGTGTACACTTGAGGGTCTGATGATTATTCACGGAATGTTGATATCCTGCCATGTTTTACTCTCCTTACAAAAACACTCAGCACAGTTTCGATTAAAATACCTGAACTTTGCCAGAATTCCGACCGAAGCTGTTACTGTTGGTATAAGTAGGTACATACATAATGTCGATGTATGTCTGCAGAATATCAAATCACGACATTCGTTCGGAAATGTGTGAGCTACATCGATTATAGTTGTATTCATCAATTCGTACCTTGAGTTATATTTTTTCTTATTTATTTAGAAGTCAGTCATCTTGGTAGCAGATGTGTAGGTAAATTTGTATTTACAAAGTTAATATGCATTATTTCTTCTTGTAACTAGTCTAAAATTATAAGAATGCGTTTTATACAATTATTAGGTTTAGTACCCGGTGGTGTGTTTTTTTTTATCATAGATATCGCGATTGATTTAAGGTCATTTATACATTTATATGATTATGAAATACGCATAATACTCAAAAGAGCAATCTATAATAATATCCAGTAGGTAGCAATAAATCTTTAAATTAGAAATTATTCTGGATATACTGGAGAAAAATAGTGAAGACACGTTATAATTTTTCATATGAAATATTGTCATATTTTTGAATATAATTTCTATTTTTATTTTATTTGACTAGAAAATTGAGATTTGACTGAAATTAATAACTTGGTTTTGTTTAGAATGCATTTTAATTTTCACAATAAATTATACATTTTTAGACATATTTAAGTTGATTAGAAAGTTTGATTTTGTCTTATAAATAAAATTTATAATTATATAGGTACATAAATATATTAAATTGCATACAGTTATAAAATTAACTAATAAAAACAAATCATGTAAATAAATATGATAAAGTAGTTACTATGAAATAAAAAAGAATTTTAGAAAAACTATAAAGTGTGGTAACGCCTAACGCCTAATTATATAAGTTTGTATAGTATATATCCTTTGTCAGTTTACTATGCCACTATTTCACTTATATCCATGTCCTGCAAGTCGTTTCCTAAATGATTAATTTACATAATGGTTCATTGTTTGGTTTGGAATTCAACACTAACACTGCGTATTATTTTTTGTTTTTCATTTAGTCATCAGATACCCAGCTGTAGTTCAAACTTCCAAAGGGCACTATATTCTCTTAGTCCTCATTCATCATTCTTTATTCTTCATTTTCTCATTGTTTATTACACGATACTATTTCTAAAAGGATATTTTTGAAAAGTATGAAATCATTCAAATATTATGTTCTAGAATGATATTCAAAGTTCTTAAAAAGTCTAAAAAGTCTAATGAATCCAGATTGTAATAATCATTGTCTAAAATTAAATTTATTAGATTTCACTTTCAAAATATTATTATTTTTTGAGGTCATTAATTAATGTCTCGTATAAATATTTAAATAATTATATATTTTTTTTTTTTTATAAAAACTGTTACACATTTTAAATTATTTGTAAATAATGATTATCAATTAATTTTGATAAATCAATGGACTGGTTGTGTGGTTATGTAAATATATATATTTACATCATAAAATGATATAGCAGGATACATAAACAAAATATTATTGAACTCTTTCAAAGCAAAAAATGGAATACAGATCAGTGAACTCAGTACTGGAAGTAGATGATGCAGCTAATTATCCAGTTGAATTTATCAATTCACTCAACCCTCCTGGATTTCCAATACATTTATTAATATTAAAAATTGGTTGTCCTATAATGGGACACGTCTACGGATTATTGGTCTACAAAAGAATTTGATTGAAGCTATTATTATGTCTGGATCTGTAAAAGGTGAATCAGTTATTATTCCTCGCATACCAATGATGACATTAGATTATCCTTTCCAATTCAAGAGAATGCAGTTTCCTGTAAAAGCATGTTTTGCCATGGCAATAAATAAATGACAGGGGCATACCTGGACATTTTCAGGGATTGATATAAGAGAAGATGGTTTTTAACATGGCCAATTGTATGTGGCATGCTCCAGAGTCAGCACGCTCACGAGTTTAGTTTATTTTGGCATCAACAGGAATTACAGCTGAAGCGGTTTATAGAGACAAATTATATTAACCATAAAAATCAGCTTAATAAACAATTAATATAATATGACATATTTTTTGAAAACAATCTCATTTAAATTTAATTTAACTAGACAATATTTAATCTTACTAGATAACAACAATTAATAAACCCGGCAATGGCGGGTAATTCAGCTGGTTTAATATATGACATAATATATACATTTGATATTACAAAACAAAACAAAAAAAAAAACGTAATAAAAATGTTCATATCAATTATAATTTCTAAATTGAATCTATTTACATTAAGGTTGTGTTTCAAATGTCTAAATGAAATTATTAGTGAATGGTAAGTAACTCGACGTCAACGTCTTACGGACAACAAATTACGGTGTCGTGTGTCTCGTAGAATAATGTTCGACAATTTCTATCAACAATATTGATAGAACGCATTACGAGTAATGAAAACGAAATCCACTCATGTACTCAGGCATTCCTCTTTAAAAAAAAAGTATATTCCTCCACTCTAGTTACACCGTCGGGACATAAATATATGACCGTAAGCTTTTTCAATGTCCTTTAGTCGTGTTGATTTTTTTTTTTTGATAGGTGGGGTTTCTCAAGCTGACTTGGTTAAAAATGTAACTAATCCATTACGATCGTTGTTCCATCGGGCGTTCACGATATAGCGTATTATATATATATATATTTATACATTAGGTTTAACAGTAAATTACAATTATTTCGTTGAGACTCTGGTCAAGAAGCTATTAGCTGAATCGTGATCGTTCTATAAAAGTCTGTGAGTATAGAGTGCAGCGAGTAGGCATGAAAAAAAAAATCGAACCGTTCCACTTGGCAGGACAAATGTGTCACCGCTGCGAAAGAGTCGTGGCCATTTTAAAACGGAGCCTCTGTCCCGAACGTGGATGGCATAATATATACACGATAAAGACACTCGATCGGCAAAACATTTCTTCCTGTGCCACCCTTACTGCCCCCTTGTCGTTTCCAGAAGAAACCTTAACTCCCTCTTGCCCGTATCTGAAAATGGTCAGTGTGTGTATCGGACTTTCATTTCCACTACCGTTCACCACTTCAGCGGTGATAGGAGCAGACGTCGAGTGGAGAACAACAAGGGAAAATGATGACGTTGTGGTATAGACGGTGTGGTAGTTGACGGGGGGGGGGGGGGGGGGTGGTTAGCGAACGATGAAACGGTTAGAAAAATTACATCCCTTTAACTGCACGCATACATACACACATACACACAAAGTCCGAAAAACCGTATAATACAGACATATAGCCTAAGGAATAGGAGATATTGGCGTATATTAAGTCACCACCCACGTCTTCGCCACTTCCTTTACCTTGGCTTTCTTTTTTCGACGTCTGATCCGATGAAATGGCCCTTCCATTCCTACCAAGGATCTGGTGGATATTGCCGAGCTGCCAATTCCCAATGTTTATTGGTGTGTGTGTGTGTGTGTTTGTGTGTTCTTTATTGTTCCGTTTAAAATGGTCAAAAACTATATCAAAACCTATTTACAATGTTGACCACAATCGCCATCTTTCAATAAGCAATTTTCTAAACTGCCATTCTCATTTTTATAATATTTTATCCACCGTGTAATTGATCAATAATTTTATTCATCGTTGTTTTTATTTGTATGTAACTTGGGTATTTGATATATTTGTCTAGTCTTGTTATTATAATATTATATAACATACGTAATACGTATATTATATATATATATATATATATATATATATATATATATATATGCATTTTGTATTTTTTTTTTTTAACATTTATTAGAAAAAAATATATCTGTAAAACATAATTTATATTAAGCATATGGGAGAAAAAAACAATATTAATTGGCAGTGAATTGTTTGAGGAGAGTTGTTACCCAGTAGTAACAATCGACTATTTGTATTTTATAACTATTATTCGTTATTATTGCATATTTTGTTAATATACTATATATCATCGACAATACCATTAATGTTAGATTGATTTTGTATTTTATTAATTGTACAAGATTACCTCGGTTTTGGCATGTTTCGGTAATAGGTACTGTTTTACCAACTGCAATATAGGTATTTATATATTTCCGACAAGCAATTTTTATTTATTCAAAATAATATCAGAAACCAAATATCGCACCTCATGTGCCCCATACACTTAATACTGGACATCTATTGTATGCATTGTGTTCATTGTTATCTACTTGTTTATTGTAGTTTCGGGTCAACGTACATTATTTTTCGGATATTTTTTTTAAATTAAGTTTATTTTTTAAAATGTATTTTGTATCTCTTACATCATATTCTTGTGCTGAATTTATTATTTACATCGTGCCGACTGACGCGTGCAACCCAATTGGACACCTCCTATTCAAATAAATATTTTGTATTTGACTGAAAATGTAAAATGTGTATATATCGTATTTGACATTTATGTTTTATCTGATTTGTTGATAATATGTCAAAATTTAGACATCTAAAATAACATGGTACATACAAAAAAAGTACTGAATTTATTTCCATGATATAAAATTTAAAAAAATGCTAATATACTAGACAAGAAATCAAATCTTTGACTATTTTTTTATACTTATAAAACTATCATAAATAAAAAAGTAATTACTATTGACAATTTTTGAATTCAGTTTATCAGAAATAAATAATAATTTTTTCATTTGATTATAAATATAAATTGCCTGTACATGTAATATTTAAATGTTATTTAAAATTTCAATATTTAAAAGTTATTTAATATTAAACTACAACAAGTGTATAATCCGATCATCGCGTTTTTTAAGATTGTTTTAAACAAATATTGAATACGGTTCAAAAGTATATTTATAATGATTATTTTTCCGAATATTTGTTTTTGAATTTCTGAAGTTTTGTTGATCCATGTTTTCATATTTAAAATCTAAAATATTTATGTTGGTAATAGGTACTCGTATCTAATAAAATGGTTATCTACAATCATACTGGTTATAAGTTACATGAATGGACTTTTGATGATTAACTAATTATACGGTAATATCACCGAGTTTGACTCAAGTCCTCCAGGGAATAATAACTAACCGTTACATACACATACAAATGGTTAATGTAGGTTGGACCAATGACATCTGACTTGAAATGTCAGCTGACGATTTTGCATTCCAGAAACAACGATGCATCAACGTATGTTTCGTCTGTAGTGCTCTGTTCAAAAGTTATACACCCGGTTATACATAAACTATTCACTAATGATATAGGAATGCCAAAAGGCACAGAGCATACTTAATAAAAGTGTAAAATGAAACTTTTTTTAGTGTAAAAATAAAGTTTTTTAGATTAAATGTAAATATAATATTAAAATTTCCATTTATAACGAAAATAACAAAGTTGTTAATAAACCCCTAATAATGTACCTATAACAACATTGATGCAATTGTATAAATGTAATTTTTCAGTATTATATCTAAAATCAAAATAAAGTTTATTAACTTTCTTTCATTAAAAAAATAACTATCACATATGTATTCTAGATTTTTACTGGGATCAAGAAACTTATAGAATTTATTTATTACCATGTTAAAAATATTTTTGGGAAGATATTAATATTTATATATTATACCATAGATGTATCCTTTATTAAGGTCCAATCCAAAAATACATTCATGTAATAGGTCTATTCCGGTATATTCACTCTATCAAATGATCTAAATTATAATACTTAGATACTTATTTTTTCTAAGAAATAACGAAATACGGTTAAAAGTAACTCAAAATATTTATCTTGTAAAAGTGTTAACATTTTAGACTACCAAACTATCTATGTTATTTAAAATACCTAAAAATTTGTACATTGATAAATGTTTGTGGTCAATATTATTAAAATGTAAAAATCTTGTTTTTTTTATAACCAAGTTCATAGTATATGAACACAAAATATGATTTTTCCTTCATTGAATGATTAATTATTAGAAGATTGTGACATTAATAAAAAAAAAAATATTTTAAAGTTTAAATGAACATAGTTCTGATATAATTTAACCCAATTAAACTTATTACATTTCAGAAAATTTATATTTTAGGTGTAGTGAATTCATGCAAGGGTGATTTATGCATGATTTTTTTATCTGATGAGTGTGTGAAGTATCCAGTTTTGGTTTTTGTGACAACATGCATTTATAATTAAATTAAATTAAATTATTATTTATATACCTATTATTGAATTAATTTAAACTAATTTTATGCCTACATTTATAAACTTCATTTTTGGTTTGAATAACTTTTAACTTTTATATTTTTGTTTTATGGCTACGGATTATACAATATATAGGTCCAAACTTTATAATAGTTTAATAGTTTTTAAATGATTTTAAAAAACAAAATGTTTTGAAATATTTCAATTTCGTTTCTCCAGAAAAATAAATAATTTTCTAACCATGTGTTCTAGAAACGAGATAAAACAAATAAACAACTAAAAAAATGGACCGTTTTCCATTTATTTCAAGTTATGGGTCTCATGTTTTCTAATCCGGAGTGACATGTATTGGAACCTAATGTGGTCGTATTTTCTATTCTGTTCTAAAGAAATACAATACAGTTTTCTCATAAAACTAGGTCAATCACTGGAGTATGTAACATTTAGAATTCAAAACTAAGTCGTATACTTATAGAATTTTTGATGTTATATTTATTGATTTCACATTGAAAATTTGAAGGTGAGGTATAAATACACCTTAAATAAATAGGGAAACATACATATATATTAAAAAATTTCGTTTATTAATTATCTTTTTTTTTAGTAGCAATAAATAATTTAATATCTATTGTGTTTATAAGATTTGTTAAATTTGCATTTTTTTTTTTTTTTTTATCAAGATATGGATTCGAATATTGATGTTTTAATAAAAAAATTTATTTATTTACGGCTTTCCTTATGTCTAGCAAATAATGATTTACACTTATATAAACTCAAACAACCTATTTGATACGATAACTAAGTTGATTGACAAATGTATTGAATAATTTTCAATTTTCGAGTTCATTGTTATTTTACTGTATAATACATTAGGTATTTGGAAGGTATAAGTTTATTAGTGTAGCTTTATAATATATATTTTTTCAATGTTTTTTTTTCATTATTTGTGCAGAATAATTATTCTTTAATGCTTAAGTTATAGCTCAAATGATCTATACTGTCTCGCTCATTTAACACTAATATTTTTATAAAAATTATGTACGACAATTATTTTATATAACATGAAAATAGTAGTTCGAATGTTGTATATTTACCTAATTATTATGAAAAAACAACTTATGAATGTGCCAAAGTTATGAAAATAAACACATAAAATAATTTTCAAATCATGTTATTAGTAAACCGAAATAAAATGAAATAAATACAATTTATATAAAGAAAATCCTCACAATAAAATATAAATGATTATTGTAGTATTTCGCTCACGTATTCTACGTGGTTTTCCAGAACAAAAAAACTGTACTCTCGATTATATCTTGAATAAACCTACAGCCACCTTCACTAGGAAAGTGCTAAATATTAATTTTTAAAATTTCTCTTTCTAAAGATATTAATTGAAATAATGGTATGTGATAATACATTTTAAAAACAATTATGCTACTAGTAATTTATATAAATCATTAAATTGATTAGCATAAAATGTGTTGTATGAAAAATTATTATATTTATCCCTTTTTTTGATTTCGATCGTTCAATTTTCGATTGGACGTTTATTGATAGAACCTTTCTGTTTCCGGCCAAATATATCGCATAAAGTAAAGCCACACAATATTATTTTAAAATTTTTTTCATACTAGAATTTATGTTTTAACTTGATAGCGGGCCACACACAATTTTGAAATTGCTCACATGCCATATTTTGTAGATAGTATACCCAACGTAGAAACGCGAATTATGCGAATGAGGAAATGTAAAAATCACAGCGCTGACCTCTTCTCCCGGGCATGGCCGTTTTCGACCAAAAACGTACCCATCCCTTTTCGGCGATTCAATTATCGACCAAAAAAAAAGTTTAATATAATGTACAATATTATTGTTATACAAATCGAAAATTATTAAAACCTATAATAATAACTTATATAATATAATATTTTGTCGTAAATAGTGGTCGCCGAGTTTGATTGTGATGTAATGGTAACTGGCAACTACCATAATATTATAAAAGTTGCTGTTTATGTAGAATATATATACTCAGACCGATTTTTATATGTATTGTAGCAAGTCACTATCTTTTATAGTCAAGATAAAATATCAATAACCAGTAATTTATTTTTGTAAAATGTAGTGCAGTCTATAACGTCATATACTACAGTAGTACAGTGTCTATGCGTGTATCATATACTATCTTTACGTTGTTTTCATTGTTTTCATAATTCAAAACTATTATTTTTTTACAAATGGCTGAATTTATTGAAAGTAATCGTGGTAAAACGATAACGTGGTAACGTGTTATTAGTTATAGATAATTATAAATTTAGTATCGGATCAGTGAACAAAAATAGTAATTCAACACGTTGGCGATGTATTAAAAGAGATTGTCATGCTAAAATGTACACAGAAAATCAAATTGTCGTACAACATCATAGTGAAAATATATCACACAACCATTCACCATATGATCGGAATACAATATCGAGGCAAATTATTAGTTCAGCGTGTAAACGGAAAGCAACCAATGAACCATCAGTTAGGCCAAAAAAAAATTATTTTAAAAGAAGTTGGTGTAAATGATGAGTCTTAACAGTTGAATACAACAGACAATAAAACGAATAAGGAAGAATGTATACGAAGCTCGGCGAAAAATATTAACAGCGTGGTGTTCCATGAACCTAATTTACCATTGGAAAAAGTGAACTTAAAAACTAAACAAGGAGAGCCTTTTGTACTTGTGATTGACCAAGAAAAAACATCGTAATATTTTCATGTACATCAAACATTTTATTCTTAAAAGAAATCGAGACATTATACATTGACGGGACATTTGTTCACTGTCCACATGGACTTAAAAACGAAAATTATATTCCATTGATTTTTTTTGTTTACTTCCAAACAAAATACTGAAACTTATATTCATAAATTTCGCTTGATATTACAGAAATGCAATTCTTTAGGTGTATTATTATTGCCACAGTATGTAACGACAGATTTTGAAAAAGCTATAATTAACGCAGTCTATGAAATTTTGCCACAAACTAAAATTATTGGGTGTAGGTTTCATTTAACTCAAGCTTGGTATCGCCAAATCCAAAAAGTAGGACTGGCTTCTGAATATAAAGACCGATCTTCGGAAATTGAAGAGGTTATGCCACACTTTTAGATTACTTTTTCTAGAACCAAATAATGTTTTGGAATGTTTCTTACAAACTTTATGGCGAATTGTCCTAAAGATGATAAAATCATCAAACATGCAGACTATCTCGTTGAAAACTATTTAACAGTAAATTATGACTATTCTCCAAAAATATGGGCATCAGCAATCTTTAGTTTACAACACACGACAAATAACTGTAAATCCTTCTACGCAAATTTTAATCGAAATTATTATAAAGAACCTCCATCCATCTTTAATTTGGTTGTGGTTTTAATTAATGAGGTTCAAACAGAAATTATGTGAGTAAAACTAAGAAGCGTTCACTTGCCAAATGTTACTCAAGATCGTTCAATTCGAGAGAGAAAATCGAAAAATGAAAAATACATCATAGATTATCAAAACGGACAACTCGACTGGTACATAGCTATGCTTTATAATTACCTAAAGTAAATATTTGTATACTTTTATATTTTTGGATATGATTTTGTTAAATTTGTTTCAAATAACTACTTTTAAAAGTAGTGAACCAGCGACCTAACCTAAACAATGCTAACAAAAGTGAATTATGACAGGAATTTTAATTATTATCTTACTTTTTTATTGACATTAAAAATTATCTGATAAATATTATTAAGTATTCATTTATACATTTTAGTATTTTATACAACATATGTAATTATTATCATTATTTATTTGTAATCTAATACTATATTCAAAAATAACTAATAAAAATTATTTTTTCTACATACAAACTTATAATTATTATTTTATAATATTTGTTTGGTGGAAAAGTGAATCGGCCGAAAAGATAAGGGTACGTTTTTGGTCGAAAAATGTCTCGCCCCTCTGCCGTCTGACACGAGATAATTTTTATTCTTTCTGTTTATGCTGGCCCGAATTAGCGCTGCACGGTCCTAACGTGTATTAAAAAGTCATTCGCCTCTCTAATAACAATATTAATAATTATTATTATTATTACTATTATAATATGATTGAGATGGTAATAATTATTTTATAAGCGATTATAATAATATAGTATCTAATAATATGCATCACCAGTCCGTCACCACAGCAGCAGCGTGTTTTCTTATAATATGTGATATTATTATAAATCCGGTGCCTGAGCGTATTATTACTAAAATATACACACGGGGCTACCCCTCCCCTCCCGTTCTTGCTCTCTGTAATTCTCCAAAGGTAATTAATTACAGCCTCTTCGCAACCCTTTGCTACCCATTCAGCCACGGACCCACCCATCCCTCATCACCGAGGATCTTCTTCGCATATGGCGATAACCGTGTCATAAACAAGTGCGAACAATGAGTGCCCGCTGTGGTACTCGAGAGAATAATGCCAGAGGAGTCGAGTGAAAACCGAAAAATCTCGGGAGCTCTCTTGGGCGAGAGACGACGGTTTCCAAGGCGTTGGTGATCGGGGGGAGGAGGGCTGGCTGGTTGCAGCAGTGTAAACGTGTGTGTGTGTGTGTGTCTGTACGTATTTTAGAAAATGGAGATTGTTAAATTTTCAACGGATTTCAATTAAAACGCGAGGACGACCATTACCACTGAAGCGAATTGGTGAATTTCAGCTGCGGCAGTATACGACTCAGTATATCCTACACGCTCTCAAATGCCAGTGAATAACCGTTTGCGGTGCCTTTCCTCCCATTTCATTTCGTGCCGCTGCCGCCGCCGTGTTCCGAGACTGAACAATTTTCATGTACCCAACAATCCATGCACAGAAAAATAGGATAAAAAATAGTAATAATATAATCATTTTATAAGCAACGCGTGCATATTATTCATGACGTAGAGCGTATATATTATGCACACAACTAAAATATATAATTATAATATTATACATACCTTTACTGAAACGGGTTGTCACTGCTGTAGTGGGTGGGGCTTGCCACAAATTTGGGTTTATTAATAATAATTGTGATACAATATATATTATGTCTAAATTAGCGGTGAACTTTTTTCTTTTCTTTCGGTTGATAATATACGATCTTGGAGAAAAACTTGATTATCCTGTTTACAATTTTTTTTCCCAACCACAAGGTTTCACACTATTTTATTTTTTATTTAAATATAAGATAAATCGATTTCTATTTTTTATCATCAATCATTAATTTTATATTCCAATTTGTTCGTATATACCTACCAATAATTACACACCCTTGTTATGGGACTGTTAAATATTATGTTTAATTTATTTTTGTATCTTATAGGGGTTAGTTGGCAAATCGATAAATTCCATGGTTCAACATATTATGTAAAAAAAAAACCCGCATCGTTAAATTTTCATGATTTTTTTTTTTATATAAATGTAGAAAACATAAAACACTTTTATAGGGGTTAATATTACGAGATTAATCATACGAATCGGTACTTTGGGTTCTTTGAATAATACTACCTACGATTTTTGAACTCATTTTCAAATTATGCTATGGATATTTGATCTGGCTTGGAGGTAGAATGTTTTAGTACTTACGACGAATTATTGTTTTAAATTTTATTTGTGTATTTATTGTGTGATGTATAAGTATTAAGTTCAAATTCAAAATATATATTGGTTCGGATGGTAACTTAATGTTAAATATTAATATTTAAAATATTTCATGGTCTACACGTTAGGTTTGGTTGTTCATTTTTTCTAAATCGTTTAATAAAATAAATATTGCCTTTTCGTTGGACCGCGATGATTCTTATCTGATAATAAACCTAACCACAGAGTTTGACTTTAAAAAAATGTTATTCTTTAAAAGTAATATAGATAACATGTATGATACTGGTAGAGTCATTAAATAAAGGAAATTACGGGTCACGCGCGTATATTTATATTTAGTGAGGATCAATATGATACTCTTACTTGCATGTAAGTTTTATGTTGTATATAAGCTTTATGGTATACATAACCTTTATCTTAAATGTCAGGCGGCAATAGCTGAACGTATTATTTTTCTTATTTCGTACTATTATACAGTAGCATACAGATAATTAAATGTGTACTTAAATTTATTACTTATTTGAATATGCGTTTTCATACACTTTACTTATTTTTATTTAACATTAATCCTACAATTTATCAACGTTTTTGGTAAAATAATACATTTTTAAATATATTATAATATACATTCAACAATACTCTGTAAATATTTCGTTTGTATAATGTATTTAACAGTAGTTTGAATTAGATACCTATATTGTTGATTATTAATACTTTTAGTCAAGTATCTTATTTTAAGGAATAATTAAAATATGAATGTATCATATTATGCATTTTTATTTACATTTATATTTCAATAGCCTTATACCTATTATAGTCTCAGTAAGATTATAGTTGTATTATGTAGGTCTCAAAAGGTAGGATATTTATGTTAAAGTATTTTTGTTCAAGCCTTCCAATCAATTTCTCTCCGACTTATGGTGCACAGCAAAAAAAGCACTTCTAGCTTTACAACTAGCCAAAAAATGTTATGTCAAATTTCATTTGAAAATACGACACCATCCAAATTCACTTATCTTACACTTATCCTTCCACATACTACCCGAAAACTCTTCACACCGTATCAAAATACGATAATGTCGAGACCTCCTCAATTGAAGAAATAAAATAAAAATAAAGTATGGTTATTCTCTAAAGTATTCCATCACTGGATAGTCTGCCTCCCCATAATAATCTAGTAATGTAATTTAATTCATTGTTTTGATCACATTTATTTATCGTACATTAGCTACAGATTGTAAATATTTCTTTTAAATAATAGTGATAAATATTTTTTATAACTATAATAATAATAAATGTAATAGTGTAATTCGATTTGATATATTTTATTTAAGATAAACGAAAACTTATGTTTTTATAGAATTCTTTGTAGTGTATGAGTTTTTGAATAAAAGAGCAATCAACGGCCTTCGATAAGATCGTTCTCGTAGAGTCGTAACAGAGGCTATTGAGATGCAAATTATTTTATGTCCGGTGACATTAGAAAATAATGATCACTGAATTTTTATTCTTATTGTATAAAACATTTTTAAAATTACGTGATTTTGCCGTGAAAATAAACGCCAATGTTTTATACGTTGGTGGTTTACTTATATAAAATATATACGAGTGAAACTCCTAGAAACCAGATTCGATATTAACGTTACGACATGTCTATACGAGTGCCGTAACTTTTATTTTCAGTAACATAACCTTGTTGTTGACCGATGTAATTGGCTAGAAGTAAATCCACGTGGTAGTGTTGACCGGGTGTGACGGTGAGGGGGGAGGGGTCAGACACTTTATTGCGGATACAACGGTCTTGGTAAAAGTTTGTTTTGGTAGTTACTGTGCGGTCGGGAAAAGTTGGGCGCGTAGATGAACTGAGAGAACGTAAATGTATATACAAACAATAGATTAAGTCGATTCGCAGTGAACTGAAGTGGTACGCGAGAATAGAGAAGAAATAGAGTGAGAAAGAGAGGATTAGGTACGCGAGGTGTTATGACGTCTATAGCGGACAATATCCGGTCGTGTACAAGTCGTTAACCGGATATTTGTAGCATAGACCCTGTGTTGTATATATTTCTCAAAGTCCACCAAATCGAATTTACAATATTCCAAATGGACTGTGTTTTTCGCAACATCCAAAGGCCGTAGTTTTCCATGCCAAATTGACTGTCAAATATGTACGTATACAGTTACGTAAATGGTACACTGCAGTTTCCATAGAACTCAAATTGAACACTGACCTTAATTTTCGAAATGAGAAAAAACGATCCCAGAAATTGTTTTCACTGTGTATATTTTTAGTTGAAAAACAAATTTTTGTATATCAAATAACCGTTCTACTTCATTTAACGCCCACCAACTCTTCGATCGTGCGTGTATACGTCATTTATTTCGCCTTCTCGGACAAAACTATAATATGGCAATTAAATTTTTATGTTATATTATGTTAAAAAATAAACAAAATAGTGATAACGGTAATAATAAAATAGGCTCTAAAATAAAACATAAACTAAAAACCTGGGTGCGGTTGATAGTAATATATCCTCTACTCCATTCCAAACCCCCCCCCCCCCCCCCCCAGTACATGGACCTCGCCTATCACAAAATCTGAATCTGTTTATTCTGCTGCGCACAGCAAATTATTCGTGATACACATGAGTACCATAAAATTGTGCGGAATCGGAATTTATATGTCTATGTTATTATTTCTATTATTCAATATAATAATATAGAGGTATCAATAATAACGGTTTTTATTCGACCATTGCCAAAAATTTAATTTGTTGGACTCAAAATATTTATATACTCGTATTTATACGTTTCGACTTGAAGAGTTCTTTTTAATTGCGTAATATGTGGTGGTTTGATTGCTCGTATTCACAATAAAAATACAATAAAAATAACAGTTCTTATGTTTATGATTATGACCATAGTCGTATAATTGTTACGATTACAATTTATTATAACGTAATGGTCCATAAACTTAAAATAAGTGTGTGGTAGTTAACCACTATCTAATTACAACTATTTTTATATTGTTACCTAAATATTATTCTTTTTAACGTTCTACATCTATACAGTCTGTTCAGTGATGACTATTATATTTTACCCATGCTATAGTTTATAGTGAGGCTTTGACACTACTTTTAACATTCTAAATTGAATACCTAACTGTACCTTTATTTGTAATTTAGTTATAGTCTGATGTGTCATGTTTTTATAATGTTAGTCGAATTTCATATTAATACAATTTATTAAGAATCCGTTTCTACGATGTAGCATGACATTGAAAGGTCGTGGCCCTTCAATGCTATGTAGTTTGCACTTTTATAATTGTGTCCCTGTTGACATTTTATGGGTTACGGTTTTCTGATTTTATCATAATTGTATTATGATATTCTTTATAAATATAATATAAACATCCTAACAAATTTATTATTTCCACCTTCGGTCCTCAAAATATATGTTTATATATTCTCAAATATATGAGAAGCTCAAACTCTAAATATAATTAGATTAGGTTTAATAATTATTATTTATGTAAAATAATCAACTGAATTTAGAATGGATTGTTTTTTGCATATTTTTTTTATATACATTTAACGATTGTATGTAATATAATTAGCTTAAAATATAATATCTACATATTTTATGATTTATTTTTCGTTATTTCATTAACTATTTAGATACCTTCTTATATTAAAAACATAACGATTACATAGCATACATATAAAATAGTATATTAGGCTAATTAAAGATTTCGGTTCAGGAACATATTTTTGAATTCTACTCACTTTTATAAATATTATACATATTCATAGTTTTGATTGCCAACTTGAAAAATCCAATAATTATAATTGACAATTTATCCCATGATATTATTTTTTTAATGAATATTCGTAGTGATAACAATTATACTCAATAAATTTCTGAAAATCGTGTTTGCAAAAAAAATTTAAATTTATTATTGACATTAATACATTTTTTTACTGAAGAATTACCGGTGTCATACAGTACTTAATAGTTACCGCTTTATCAGTATACCTACAATACCTGCTTACTTAGTTATTTGCAATTTATTGTAAGGTTTGAAATTCGTTTGTCCCCTATTTAACTAATATTTATCTCAGAATGTGTTTTTTTAAATTTATTTCATAGTAAAATTCTATAACAAACTGAATGATAATGTGGTTTCGTGTAGATTCATATTTGTTCATTTTCAAGGCACATAATATGCAAATATATTTTATGAAAAGTACTGTAAATTTGAATGCAAAGGTTAACTGTGCACATTTGGGATATGCATTCGTACAATTTATTATTTAAAATACGCATTTAATCACGCTCAATGCATCAATGCATGCAAGTGCATACTTGTTCTTTTTAAATTTAGTTTATTTTTTAGAATTTGTGTTGAATAATTAGTACAATTTCCGACAATTATGCTCGATGTTCTTTAAAAAATCATCGATATTTAGAAATCTATTATCGTACAAGTGCAAATTAATTACCTTATTTTAATCTTACTCTCAATAATATCGATAACTTTTAAATTCTTCTATATCATAATATGCAACTTCGTTTTGCTTTAAACGAACAAAAAAAAAAAAAATTATACAAATAAGGACATTCTACAATGGTCTAAAAAGAACAACGTTTACCTCTGATTTTTTTTGTCAAAAGATTTTAAAAGGTTATGTCTAGCTATAGCCGCTTATATATTACATCCACATAAATGTAATAATATTGAAATACAATGGGCAAAGAATGTAATAATTTTAAATTCCTGAAAATAAATCAACTGAGAATCAAGATTCCACAAACATTACTTATTGTTGAATTAGATACCTAGAAACCTACAATATGCATATTAATATGTATAATATGTATAATTTTTGAATAGAATTATTAAAAATGAATTATAATGTTTTTACTGTTTTTACTGTTCGTTATGTTACTATTAGTTATTACATAACAGATTATTTATAGTTAAACCTTTAACTATAATAGTATAATATTTATTTTACCAAATTTGTTATTTCCCAATATTTGTAATATTTTTGTATTACTAAAATTCGAAAATAGTTATGACAGTTATAAAATACATGTTAAATAAAAACAATAAACGTGTCAGAACTGCGTCGTCCATATAAATAGTATGACTGAAAGGTGCAGGTCTGCTAGACTGCATCATTATATATAAAATCCGTCTCGTTGGCAGTTTCGTTTATAGTTTATTTATTTGGTTCTTTGTTTGTCGTCTGTCCGTCGTGTGTCTACTCGAAATCGATAGTTAATTTATTCTAGTAAACAAATCGTTAAGAATATAAAACACCACCCCGCGGTCGTGACGTGGTTGTGGCGATGGACGGATGACGATGACAATGGTGTGGCAGCTGTGGTAGTGGCAAGTATAATAATATATATACCTCTGGACAAACAGTGGCGTATATGCGTTATGTAATTTTATGTATACGGTTTATTTTTTTTATTATTTATTTTACGGCATCTCCATGGAGACGTTAGACCGAAATCGGAAATTGTAAGCGTGCTGGCAAACGGACGACGACCAAACAAATTAAAATACAAGACAATTGTGGATTTCTTTTTATTGTTTTAAATTTGAGTGTTTCTCGAGTCTCAGTTTTTTTTTCTTTTAAATGTACTACGATGGTAGTTCTAATGGGAGCTTCGGGGCCCCGTACTACCGGTCAGCCGACTATCAAACTAGGTATCCGGCTTACCTGAGACCTGTTGCAGCACCGCCTCCCATCATGGTAAACTCACAGAACGCGTTATATCCAAGATGGTATGGTGTGCGAAAAATGGACACCTCTGAGTATCGATCGGAAGCGATAAAATCTGACGGGTTTTCAGACTCGGTCAATCTCAAACCCACGGCTACGATTGCAATGACTACTAAAAAACAGAAATCCGCCAGGAAACAACGGCGACGGTCTCGGAAGGTCACGGTGGTGGATGATTTACCTCACCAGCGTCCATATCTTTCTACTCCTCCAATCGATGAAGATTATTCGCTTCGGGATATTATACCTACGCTCATTTCTACTGCTTCTCATACTCCATCTACTGAAGATCATTCGTTTCCAAATATTAGACCAACGTCGATTTCTCTCGCTTCTCATAGTCCTTCGGCTGAAGATCATTCGCTTCGAGATATTACACCTACACACCTATCTCTTGGGTCTCGTAGTCCTTCTGCTGAAGAATATTATGCGCACTCTAATCACACTCTTATGACGCACATATCTAATCCTCCTTCTCTTTCTAATATTTTTCCTTCTCCTCCTACTTCTACTACTGTTTTTCATCCTTCAACTTCTCCAACTTATCAAACTATTCACACTGATCTGTCTCCACAACGTCGTCGGGCCGGCGGAGAAGACCGTCCGCTCCGATATCTCAAGACTTCATTGATTGTTCCTACTCCTCCATTATTACCATCACCACCATCACCACCACAATCACCACCACCACCACAACCATCACCACCACCACCACCACCACCACTACCACAACCATCACCACCACCACCACCACCACCACCACCACCACCACCACCATCACCACCATCATCACCACCACCACCACCACCACCACCTTCGCAAACAGATGAAGAAATTTTCTCGTCCCGAGGTTTCACGCCTACGAATGTTCATTTTCGAACACCACTATCTTCACCACCGGCCGACGAAGAAGATAACGCGTGCACGAGTATTGATCTTCCGCTGCCTCGTGCGTCCGGTGACAATCCACTTCATCCGGTAGAATTGCTTAAGCGGACGGCCGAGCGGTTTAAGCTTGAGTGTGAACGTCGACAACGAACAACAGCGATTCAGAACGAAAAGGCCCAGGCTCGCAACATCGCGGAGCAGGCCAAAAACGTTGTTATGGAGTCTAAACGTGGTTGGTCTTATGATGTAGACCATCGCAAAGGCGTTACGTGGACGGACGACGAAGAGCCATCCGCTATCGTTCGGCTGCCGGAGTACGCGGAACTTGAACGACTGGGTCTAGGCAAGTATGACAGAAACGGTTGTTGGATTCCTAGCTCGACTAGACTCAAAAAAAGGTTTCTCAGAATATGATAAATGGACGCTTCTTTTAAAATTAATCGCGTGTTTTTCCCACATTGCATCAAAATCGAAATAAATTAAAATCAAAACATTTTTAACGAAGGCCATCGTTTATGATATATTATACGAATCGAACAAACTTGAGGTTAGATATCAAAACAGTTAGATGGTCTGTCAATATTGTCCACTTACGTTTTCGATTGTAAGAGTACGCTACACTCATATGCCGCGTTATCTTCGTCTTATAAACGTATTCAACACAGCAAAATTACGTTTAATATAACCGATTTCATGTTGTTACCTTAAATATGACAGTAAATCAAACTATTATCAAACCATTAAAAGTAAGAACATTATATTATGTTTTCTCTTGTGAGTTTTAGATAATGTGCTTACTTTTAAGTTTGATGACCTTTTAGTTCAATTCATTCTAATATTTAAGTTCCTATAATATTGGTCGTGATGAAATTAAATTTTATCTCAAATCTCTGGGGGAGACAACGCATGCGGGCATAGATTCTTTTAACGTGAAACGTGTACACCATTTATTTTTAAAAATAACTTGCAATAAGTCAAAAGTAAACCGTGAATTCTTATAGATAACTCTTTTAGTGTTATCAAATAAAAGGTCATGTGTACTTCTCGATAGATACAAGTATATAATATAATATATCATATTCACAGTTTTGAATGCTAAAATGTTCAGTGTATTGGATTCAATTTTGTATTTTGACCATTTTAATTTTGGTTTCCGTCGAAATAATAATATGTATTGACTGTTTCGTTATAAATAAAACAGGTTCAACTTCAAAAAAGTTTAAACATTTTGAATTTGAATTTTCAGGTAATTTATTTATGTACCTATGTATTATGTTCCCAATATTACATTTTTAATAGTGCTTTGTAATTTTTAAATAATCAAAAAGACCGCCTACAGTAATTTACATCGACTTATTAATAGCAATACCCGTAACTTAACAAGTAAACTGTAGTTTCTTTTAATGATGTGAATTTCACAAACCTATTATTTAATAAATTATTGTACATTTATTTGATATAAAACTTTTTTTATAATACTCACTTAATATTTAAAATATTGAAATATGATCGATTATCTTTTTTTAAGAACATTAATATTTAAGTAGGTACTTGTATGACTTATTTATATGATATGATACTATATATAGATACCTATTAATTACTATAATATTTAATATTTGTAATTTATTCTGTTAATTAACACTGTACAGTGAGGTTAGATTTTAATTTTTTCTTTAAATTAAATTATGAATATAATACTCTTCTATTTGTTATGATGTGGAATTATTTAAAGATTGGGGCATTTTTATTGTTTTTTCTACATTCTGATGAAGTGATGATATTATATATTTATATGGTTCTCAAATAATATTAGCGGAAAATTAACGGAAACGTCTTTTCAAAAAAACATTGTTAGCGGAAACGGGTAATGTATAAATCTCGGTATCCTGAATAAATACTCTACCCGATGTATACTATTGCCAGCTACATTACCATAAAATTGCAGAGTTAGACCAACTGATATATAAATATTTTATGAATTTTAAAGATTGTTATA
This sequence comes from Diuraphis noxia, assembly GCF_037042655.1. Classification (NCBI taxonomy): domain Eukaryota; kingdom Metazoa; phylum Arthropoda; class Insecta; order Hemiptera; family Aphididae; genus Diuraphis; species Diuraphis noxia. The sequence continues at coordinate 76,979,568 of NW_028301713.1, forward strand.
TAACCAAATATTTTTTATATCGAGTCTCCTAATGTTATCAACTGATCGTGTATTGTTTGAAGACATTTTAATTTAAAGATTAAACTAAATTAAGATATTAACTAAATAATAATTTAAATAAAAAGGTTCACCAAATTGATTGTATATAAATCTAAATTATTATAGTACGACTGACTTACTAACAAAACTCCTGAGTATTTTGGTCCAAAGAGTATGCTTAGACAAAGTAGGTAAAAGTGGTGTAAATTTAGAATACCCAGATGAATACATTATTAATTGGAAATAAATTATCGTTCCCATAGTTTGCTAATGATTCCCAGAACGAATCCACCGTTTTCCAAAACACAATATTCATCAAAATATTTAATTTAAGTTTGATCATTAATTGGAAATTTATTTTTCGGATTAGTTCAAATTTGGACCCATTAATGGGTTTAATTCTTGAAACGGGAAAAAAACTTGATATAGCTTGTTTTTTACAAATATTATTAAAATCACATTTTTTTTTACTATAGTATAACTGTATACATTTTTCTATTGTAACTCAAATTAACAAATTACAAAACAAAATACACATAATTCACACTAAAGACGCATTTAATTTCATTAATGTCAAATTAATGTTATAATAATAAAAATAATATAATGGGACTATACCTAATGAATGCAGTTATAATTGTGAATAGTCGGTATTATTAATGCCTCGTGACCGTTATTTTGAAATTATAATTTATTGAACATTGATGAATAATGTTTGCTGCAATATAATAAGCAGGTTTGGAAATTCTTAAGAAAGCTATATGGAGGAAATATAGGAATATAATTCGCGTAACGCACTTTATTTTTAGTACAATTTAATAAGTGATAAGTTCGTTATAATAGCCACTAATTAAGATGTTAGACTGAACACCGAATATGGCAAAAGTTATCAAAAAAACTTAAAATCGTGATAAATTAATTAATTAAATACTATTATTTATTATAAAAACATTAGCATTTTTAAAAACTTATACAATTATAATTTAGTAATAATAAAACGTTGTCTTCCAGGTCCACATCTTCACATTTTCCATGTCTTTTAACGTGATATATTAAAATTAAAATGGTTATCGATTTTCAAGAGATTTTTCTTAAATGTAGGTATAGGCAAATTGTTGATCAAATTTAATGTTTAGTGTGGACATTTCGATTAATTAAATATACACGAGAATGTATATGCTATATCCAAAAGGTTGTTTGTGAATAAGTTTATCGTGAATAACTGTATAAGACGCGTGTTTGATACAAAAGAGTAACAAAAAATGCGTCCTTATAAAACTAATAGCTTTTACGCTTTGCTCGAGATCTAAAAAAATCAAATTGGGTCATTTAGAAACTTGTCGCCATTAAAAAAAGTTAGCAAAGTAGACGATGTAGTTTAATAACACTAATAATAATAAAAGAAAAAAATCACATAGAAAAAGGTCTCTTGTATAATATCGTTAATTTTTTTTAGTTTATTTATTTATTCAGTGCGTGCAATCTTGTTTAAGCTAAATTATATGAGGAGGGTTGAAAAAATAACTTGATTTTGATTTTTCATAATATTTAATCTTTAAAATCGATAAAACGCATTATACTATGGTGAATGTTTAAATATTTTCAATCTTTTTTTTAACGTATCCCATAAATCTCAAAAAAGGCCAAGTGTAAATTGTATTTCGCATAACCCTATGTAACCCGTGCTTATCATTTATTTTTTATTCACCATTAACTTTTATCCACGTTGCGGTCGTCTTATATGCGGACAACTACCATCGCTTGTTCCTCTTAAATATTATCTCACGAAAGTTCGTTTTTGTTTGTTATGCTTATGATATACCCACTCTATTTCCCTATAACATTCACTGTGTAATATTTGTTACGACAATATTACCGCTCTGTAAAGCTACACTATCGCCATTTGTCTGCACGCCATTTTCCGCCGTCTAACGTAAAAAATTCTATTTATATTAATTTTAGTATTTTATAGTTTATCATATATAATATATATGTATATAAGTATATAGTAACATTTAACTTATTAGCATGTCTACCGTTTTAATGTTAAAGGAGCATTTATCATAAATCTCGTATAGCATTCTGTATGATATATTTCCATCACGATGACATAATGGGAATTATAATTTATTGATGGTTCAAAATGGCAGTTTAGCGTTCGTCAGGCGGAATATTAATAATTTTAAAAACGACCATAAACGGTATAAACGTTGTCTGTCATAATCCCGGTCATAATAGTTTGGATTGCAGCAGTTGGTATATTTGCATGTCTATTTTTAGAAGCTTGACCATATTTTTCCCCATCAATTATTATATACGATAATAATTTGCAATAAATGGCCAATATTTCTTTGGTTTTTTTCCGGATGTTAACTTTAAATTTTACACAATAACTTTTTATAAAATATAACATACAAGATTATAAATGTATAACTCGATTTATGTATCTGACTAGATTTCCCTATGATTAATACGTGGAGGTTGTTGGTCTGACCCTTATCGGATTCGACTATTTCAAACGAACTTTGAGATTTATCTATCGTTTATTGTTTTGGTAGCCTCACACACTTATAATTATTTCTAGTTCAAAAGAGTCGAGTCTAGTGGTGGTGAACCTGCAAAAGGTTTCGTTCATCTAAACATTTATTTTCCATAAGTACTGTTTTTTGTAACGACATAAATATATGTAAAAGAAATATTTTCAAAACCGTTTGTGTTTTATTTGACTATTATAATGTTTTATATTGAATGTATTATCCTGTACATATATATAACAGGATTTCGTAAATTTTTTACAGGTAGGTACATGATTCCACGTGTTTTAAAATGTAAAACAAGTGTATTATTATTTTAACGTTCAAATCGTTTGTGCAATAGACGATTATGTTTTGAAAGTAAGACTTTCGGAAAAAATCGATTTCAGTTTAAACATAATAGGTACTCTTTGGTCGAATTATATCGTATTTGATATTTTGTCTTGGATTTTTGGTTAATTTTTTTTATAATTAGAGATGATATATATTTTTTTAAACTCTCATACATTTTACAAGAAATTTCATATTATTTAATTTGTAATCAAAACATTGTGTTTTTTCATACGACGACCAAGTTTTCAACTGTCAAATTTTCTTACACTTAATTTTGTAGATTAATTATATTAAGATAAATATAATCTTTTTTATTATAATTAATAATAACGAGAATAAACAAAATTGACAACGTTATATTAAAAAAGTCGTGTGTGTATGTATATTAAACTTGTGGATCATGTATATTTATTAATATTTATAAAATATTCACGATTCCGAAAATATGCGGCATCGTTGTCCTTTACTGATTGTTTTAATACTTGTTTTTCCGCGTATTCGCCGAGAGACTGCCTGTAGGTCTAGTGCGGTCGCTTGTTCGGTAAAATTATTTAGGCACCCTTAGGTTTCTGCTATGCCTCGTTTTAATATGATTTAATGAAATTTGGTAGATATTATAATTTATGTATAAATTAAACTGAAAAAAAGGATTCAAAGTATACCAACTGGAATCCATGGGATTTTAATTTTATTTTTTTAAATAAAAAATAATTAGCCTGTTGTTGCCGTTGCATATTAATATAAAAACGTTATTAATTTTTAACTACCTATCAATAATGTAAATATAATATAAACTGTGTCGGGGGTTTAAATCTTTTGATATGTGTCAGTTACATTCCTAAACTAATTAATGAATAAGATAAATTAGAATACCAATAGTATGCACCGCAAGCATTAAACTATAATAACACGTATAATATATAGGTAGGTATATTCGTTACGTATAACATGTAATGCGTAGCTTATTTACTTTATTATTTTATTAAAATACATCTTTAAATGTAATAAAATAGAATCTGTGTTAAAGAATAGTATAAATTTACAATGATAAATAAAACCAAACGACATTTGTAATCTAAAAATATTTTCTCTATTATATCAATATTATAATGTTATGTATCTGCCTAGTTATTTGTGTAATCCTAATATATTCACATCATACCTATTCCATTAATTCGGGTGAGTGAATTAGCGTTTCTGAAACATATCTCAGTTGTAGCGAGCAATACTGAACATACATCTGCGATTCACGATCATGCTTTTTTATGATTTAGATTCATTGAATAAGTAAAACAAAATTTAAGCTTTGAACATTGAAAATACGATTTTTACTAAAATCATTTTGGAAGAGGTGGCAAAGTGTTATTTCTAGAGACTACAATTTACGTTTAATTTTAACAGCCGAAATAGATTGTTCGTAAGTCGTTGTAATTTGTTCGCAAAGTTTACCGAAAGTTTTGATTGATTTTATTTATTACGATACGTGTTTAATGACACATATTGAATAGGTCCATGAAGAATGAACATAACTTAACCGTACTTTTGACGTTGTTATGTACCTGCTCTAAATAAACGTCTCTAAAACGACACCATTTGCAGGTTTTAAAAGTAAGTGAGGGTCGATGGGAGGTTTTTTTTAAACTACTATATTTTTGTAATGTGAGAAAAAAAGTTTTCGGTTAACCATTAAGATTTTCTCCAGAATTGGTACTGCTGAAATGACCACCCGTTTCCTGTAGTGGAAGCTAATAAATTTGAAAAATATGAGTAGCTCTTATTTTCCGACTGTTATTGTTTTAGAGATTTAAAAGGCGAACTCAGGAGTTCATTTAAAACTTTGTTTGCTAATTCACTGACACTTTCCGCTTAAAAAAAAGTTATTTATAGAAACACGAGTTCTAACTCTAGCCTCAAATTTATTAGTCCTAAGTATCATAACTTGTGATTTAAAATGTTTGTGTTAATTATTTTTTTTTTTTTATTGTGTAATGAATTTTTTCAAATAAAAAACAATAATATTATTGTATTTTTATCATGTAATGCATGATACAACAATGCACAAACTTTTGGAAATACATAAAAATAATATTACATTGTTAAATTTTATATTATATTAGTCGATAACAATGAAAATATAGTAATTAATATTGACAGTTAAAGTAGTTAACAAATTAAATCATTTTAATTAACAATTAAAAAAAAGATACACAAATAGGATAATTTATGTTATAGATATAAAACTATTTGTTTGAAAAAACCTGATTAAACTTATAACTTAAATCGTATTGAAATATGTGCAGTATATGAGTATATCAGCGTTTTAATTTTGTTTATTGTCAGAGATCAAAAAATCGATGGTCGATTCGCTATAATTTAAGCCATCTAGTTGTTACTTGTAGTAAATTAATTTGAGGACTAATTATTCGTATAATAAACTTGCTTAGCATCAAAATTAACTTTAATGGACTTCATTTAATGGATTATGATACATTATAAAGCTTGTATGATACACATCATAAGCGTGACGGTATATTATATGTGTATACCTATTAATCATAATACATTATTCTTTGAAAGAGTTATGTTCAAATTTAATTATATTTCATTTGTAATACATTGAATACAATTTAATTTGAAATAAAGCTCACAAAGCTTTGTCAATAGGTACCCATACCGGCCATACTTTTAGAAGAATAGAGTTTCAAATGATTATAATTATAATTACATCACTGTGGGTTGTTAAAAATATGTTGAATTTCCTCGTTCTTATCAGCTTGTCGATTATTCAAATTGATATTTTCCTATATTAAAAGATAGTTATTTCGGTCGGATGGTTTTTATGTTTTTTATTTAACTGATTGTCGATTTTTCTTATTGTCTACTCTGCAACCGTAATAAACCGATTTGGCTGGATTTCAATATACGATCAGTTTTATAGCGTCTTGCCCGTCTCTGGAACGTTTTTAATTTACGACCGCACGTACTGACACTTTTTTTAAGAGCACATTTTACTCTTCGTTAAAACTTACTATGCTTTTGATTTCTATGTCCTTTCGAGCGATGCTAAAATATCATACTCCATTATATTGCCTTTACATGAATATGATATACATAATAATAATAATAATAAATGCTTCGGTATAAAAATAAATTAAAGTACATTTTCTCCCCCTTGATGCAGATTTCGTTTCGCTCAATTCTATTCACTACTTTTAATCTCGATCAATATATTATGTATAATATTACGTGCTGTGTATAGCGTATTGCCACTATTAGGTTAAAAGATTTGAACCAAATAAAAAAAGCCGAATACGAGTTATCAATTTTATTATATAAAAATTTCTCTACAATTTCTTAGTTGGTACAATGATCTTTTTTATTGTGTATTTGCCTTTATTAAATTAAAATTAATATATAAAATACAATCTTATATACTGAAATATTCAGAACTCTGTATCGTTGGAAGTAATAAAGTAACAGATTATATCTAATTTTAATTTACTTAACAAAACTAACAAATAATAACGTTTGCTTTTAAAAACTTTTCTATACTTTTTTTCTATACAATCTGTAATATAAATAGATCATCAATTGTGTATTTATTTTTATTTTTATTATTATAATATAATAAGAGAGATATCTCTTCAATATTGATTATTTAAAAAATAACATGATTTATGTCATGAATATATTTTCCACCAACAATGGTTAAGCAAATATTTCTTTTTCAAACCTCTAATAAAATATATGGAATTGCACTGTAATTTACTATTAAATATAAAAACAATTACAAAACGCAATAGCATTTTACTTTAAAATTGTGAAAAAATGAATTTTCTTTAAATTATCGGGATTGGTTTGTATCCATTGTAGTCATTTTTTGTATAAAGGCTGAAACGAACTTGTATATTATACTTATCTTATATTATGTTTTTGATTTTGTTCTAATTCAAAAAGATTGATTTGGTGATGATTCACAAAATATTATTTGTTTTAAATGATAAAATCACTTAAATTACCAATACCTGTGCGCTTTTTTGATATGCGACGCATGTGAAACAATGAAACGCATTGTTTAAATAAGTAAAAAAAAATATTTGAGTTTAATAAATATCACTTTAAAATTAATAAATAAATATTTTTAAAAATAATAAAGGAGTATTAAGTATCGAAGTTTCACAAATTTAACGAATAACGAGTCCCATCACGATAAACAGAACCTCGCACACGATATTATGTTTAAATACCTTAAAATTAATAAATAAATATAAATCCATGTTGTGTCTTTGATAAATAATTTTTCACACATTTTTTAATTTATAATAATAACACTTAAATGTGTGTGTTAACTAAATAACAGTATTTATATATTTATATATTCTGTATCAATTTATTGTATAATGTTGACAAATGTACTAATTATGTTTAAAAACATATTTTCTATCTAATTAAACTATAATGCTAATGTATTAATTTTATAATTATATTGTAACAATGTGATGTAAGTATTTGTAAGTTATTGGTAACCAAAATGTTTTTATCATCAATAATGAATAATAATTCTGTAATGGGATAAAGCCAAATTTCCTTTTTTGGATTTTGGGCATAAATGGATTTTGGACGAAAGCCAAAAGATAAATTTTGGGTGAATATAAGTACGTCCGGTACAGGTTGCATACAACGCGTGCGCTTGATGGTTCTCGAATTTATATACCGAGGCCTAGGACTTTATCTTACAGATTTTTAATAAGATCATAACATATCAAGATGTATATGTTTCAAACAATTCTTGTGACATAATAATAGTATAAAAATATTATGTGTTGGTGTATAATATTTTTGTAGGATGGTCCGATAAAAACCAATATATATATAACACACACACACATACACACGAAATCATAGCAGAAAAACCACCCTTGCACCATGTACTACGTCATAACAGGGCATTTTAACAAAATTTATTAGAGTCATACGATGTATTTTGGTTCGCTTGTGATACGTGGCTTGCTGTCATCGTCGCCTCTGAAATGTGGGATTGTGGTTATTTCCTCTGAAAGCTGATCATTTCACTGGTGCGTCGATGATTCGTTCGTATAATATGTACAGTAATAATGTTTGATGGAATATTGTACACGAATCGGTTGTTAATAGGTACTTATATCCATACAATGCTGCTTCCACCGTCCGTTTAAGTGTTCGATAAGAAGCCACACATGTCCATTACTGGAAGCCAGAATAATACGCGACGCTTGTACAATACTCTTAGTAGATAATATATATAATATATATATATGTTATACCGTACTGAATATTGTATTTAAATCAATTTTTTTCTTATTTTTTTGGCTGTTGAATCAACGATAACATTTTTTACACAAAACAATAGCATATTTTATAATTTTGTCTCTAATATATTTGAAATCATGACATCAGGTCTGGATTAAACCATCATTAAACCAACTGTTGCAACAGTCCATTGTATAGTATGTAGTAGTAGTATCTAGTACCTAATGTTTAGCCATGTTGGAAACAATTTCATATTTTTTCATAATTTAATATTTTATATCTCCATAAACAAACACATTTTATTTATTTATTTAAATTATAAATGCCGAAGAGCGTAGAGCTCGTGTGTTGATTAAAGTATCAATAATACGATTTTTATGACAAGTGTTGGTGGTTACGGGGTATTATCAAAAACAATCTTAAGTATTTAGTCATTTATGAGTTTAGTACCTGTTATAATTATTTAAATTTCAAAAGATTTTTTTTAAAACTTTTGTGAATTAAAGTCATTGATCATTAAATCTACGTCAATGATATTTTAACAAATTATTTTCAATCGTTAATAAAGCATAATCTAGTATACCTATAATATATTTAGTAGATTGTACGTAGTTTTTACTTTTTTACCCATTTTAATACTGAGAATTAACGTTCTCCGGAGCAATTTGCAACTCGGAAACTTTCTTAAAACCATATTGGAAAAACACCATCCTGCAGATATTTAATTTTAAGATAATATGGTAATATTTTAAGGGCTGTTGAATTTATGAACAATATGAACACGTTGTCCTCTATTTTTGTAGTTAATATTTACAACAAAATATATAGGCATAACGTTATTCCAGTTTTGGGTGACACGAAAAATGTTTATGTACACTTCAATATGTATACTTGAATGTATTTAACTTAAATACGTTTTCAGAGACTTTTTCAGAATTTCCTTGACCTGGGTATACTTTCACTTGCTGTCCCTCTTTCTTCTCATACATATATGAATATCAACATTTTGTTATCAAGGGACATAATAATCACAGAACTTACTCGAGGCATAGTGCTTTTCTGTACGTCGTTATACTTTTATTATGATTCATCGGTGCATAATAATGAGATAAATAAAAAAGTTTCCCAACTCAAATATGTCCATATAATAAAAAGCGACAACGCCCAGCGAAAGGAGGTCCTTTATAAACCTCCAAAATACTTTCTGCCCTTTGCTAGTCTTTGCGCAGTATATAATACAAATATATTAGTTTTTTAAGTATGTCGACGTCGCTCAATATATTTTTATGATCAAATTAAGAATTAATTAAAATACTGAACATCTTCAAAAACTGGGGTTTTTTTTGTTGATATTAACGAGGTTTAGGCGACCATCACGTTAATATTTTATCAAGTTTTTTTGTATTTCTAAAACGAAATTCCCATTACGTTAAGTAAAACTATAAATGAAGTTTGAAAGCTTAGATACATCCAAGTACAAAGAACCTATATTACAGTGTATAATATACGCAAGCATCTTATTATGGTGTACGTCTTTGCCTTGATTCGCACTGAAAATCCCTGAATGGGATGTGCCTCGTGAGTCATAAATTACGTTTATAATTACATCAAGGACTTGTTTCATCAATATGTCGTCAAATTACACATTAATTAACGAAAATGGTGTAAAAACTGTCGTTTTATCGGCAATCAGATGGCAAGGATGACGCGGAGAAAAAGAAAATGGCACGATGATAAAATTTCCCTCCAACATGCGACTAACCGATCATACGGTATACAGGGCGATTTTTTTATCATGAACCACTCATTATTTCAAAAAGTATCAATGTTTTTGAAAATATTTTTTTACAAAGTTTCATGTTGTTAAAAAAACAACGTTTTTATAAAAAAATTATATTTTTTAATATTTTTTATCCTTATAATTTTTTAAGTTTTTTACTTTTTTGAATGGCAACCTAGAGTTTTAATTTCATATTCCAAAGCAGAATATTTTTCTAAGTATTTTGATACGTAAAAGTCGAATTTTGGACGAGTAGTTTATGAGTTATAAGTATTTAAAGTTTAGATTGGCGGAGTGGAGTGGTACGGGGTTACCCCGCAAAATGTTTGTCCACTACTCCGCTTGTCTAAACTTTAAATACTTATAACTCATGAACTACTCGTCCAAAATTCGATTTTTACGTATCAAAATACTTAGAAAAATATTCTGCTTTGGAATATGAAATTAAAACTGTAGGTTGCCATCCAAAAAAGTAAAAAACTTAAAAAATTATAAGGATAAAAAATATTAAAAAATATAATTTTTTCATAAAATCGTTGTTTTTTTAACAATATGAAACTTTGTAAAAAAATATTTTAAAAAACATTGATACTTTTTGAAATAATGAGTGGTTCATGATTAAAAAATCACCCTGTATATATCGCAACAACTGTTATTACAGAACAATAATATAGAAACTACGTTGTACTATAGTATAGTATAGTATAAAGTAATATAATATAATAACTTTATTTGAATATAACAGATGATATATTTTTATAAATAGTCAATTTAAATTTAAATGTTGCAACACTTCCTAACTTAAATATGAATATGACCATAAGCTGACTTCAAAACAGACACGTGATATCCGTGTAAGTCGTAATACGGTAGTACTTTTTACTATACAGTCAGCATGTACTACATACCCCGACCCCCCTCCATTATTTGCCTATTGTATAGTTGATTAGGCACATTACTATATAATATTTGACTCATGGGTCATGGCTAATGTGTATTATTACTATAACATCTTGTCACCTTTATGTGCCTATCGAATGTGTGAAAACAGATGACAAAAACTCGTTGTTAAAAACATCTATATAATCTAAATATAACGTGTAATGGATGTAAAACTGGTTGTTGACTAATATTTGTTAGATAGGCGTGTTTTCAACAGGTGGGCTAAGCACGCACCCTTTTCGCGTCTATATTGTGTGTCAAGGGTTCTAACCCGGGACTTACAATTATTGTGACTGTGAATGTGTGATTGCGGTAAGTACTGCAGTATAATACATCAGCTGTACGTTCATTTATAAAACATAAAATACACATTACTATATATAATATTACACTAGTTGATAATAAAGTATAGTTAATCAGAGTTTAACGAGCAATGTTACTCAACCTGGAGATTATCGCCAACTAATTATTTATGATCACAATTGTATGATTTAAATCGACACAACAAATTAATAATCACAATAATAAATAAATGCATTACGGTTCAAGACATATAAAATCAATAATTGCGATACTAAAATTAGTTAAGCTAATTCTACACTTATAAGCCTGGCATAGTCCAAATCATTTCAGATCACCGACTGCAATAAAAAACCTTATTACATTAATCTTAATTTAAGAATAATATTATTAATATTTGAAGGTTATTATACAAATCAAAAATATATACACATTTTTGTGTGTCTTATTCCCTCACGGGTGTTGATATGAATCCGATAGGGTAAAAACCTATATGTAAATAATGTTTTTCAATACTCCTGAAACGATGAATAACAGGGAATTATATTTAAGCGTATAATAATTCCAACAACAGAATAGTACTCTTCAAGAAAAAATGGATGATGATGATTGTTATATAATTCTACTCCATCGTCGGAATTATTTTTTGAAAAGGACCTCCAAAGCGCGGATCAGGAAAACGTCAATGAATCGCGACCGTGATTTTCGTTGTATTCGTAATAATCAATAATCACTCACTTACTATTTGTCGATTTGTTCAGTCGGCTGTATATCTAAAACACAGTTTTAAACAACCGCCCACCCTTCTCTCGCTCCCTCACCAACAGCGAACGGATTTTCGTTTGATTTGAAAAATTCGTTCGATATAATATTGTTGCGCAACAGCGACGTACCTACGTAAACATTATATTTTATTTTCTCTGTCGCGTATATTTTAAGCGCGTGATAATCCCATGAATTTCTTTCAGAGCACGGTACACGACGGAGCTGTACGGCTTTTGCTATCACCTCCCGCGGAGACCGGTAATAAAGCGTTAAAACATTATTTTTTTTTTTTTTTTGCGCGCTCGCTGTTTGATGTGTATTTCGCGATAAGGTTTTTTCGTGTTTTTTTCCCCGCTATTCTCTCTTTTCTTTTGTCGTTTTCGTCGTCGTTGTATTATAAATAGGTAGGTACAAAGAATTATTTATTATATTATTGTAAAAAATATATGTAAAAAAAAAAAAATGAACACCAGTCTTCGGCGGCGGACGGCGGATGAGTAATGTGACGTTGCCACGTTTCTAACGTGAGTAGTGAGTACATATATATTATTATTATGATTATACGCGTCTGCCGTGTGCGTGTGTCGCGTGCCACAGCGAAAATTTGTCGAAAACACGGTGGCGGTTCCGGAAGGGGATAGGTATAACCACCACCGCGTTTAGGGTGAACGGTTCCCGTGTGCGGGCGGAACTGTTGGGGGAGGGGGAGTAGTGATGGCGGCCAGGTGCTCGGCTTCACACGGGTGAAGTACAAAAAAAAAATACGAAAAAAGGTGCGTGTGTGTGAGTGCATTTTGTCCGACGGCTGCTGTGGCGTCGAGCGTCGACACTACGATAGCAGCTATGTTGGCAGATACACAACATGTGCAGTTGTCGCCGGCAGTCGTGTTCGGCGCGCTTAGTCGTCATCGACACCAGGTGTGCTCGGGCGATGGTCAAAAGCGGAGGGGTAAAGGGGACCAACATTATTATGGGGTCACTCGATTTTCATATTTTTTACTGTAAGTTGGGGAGGGGGGTAGAGGGTCCAATTAATTCAATAAAATTTACTTAGTAAAACTTTTGTATCAAAACATATTATTCTGTATACATTGTTTTTTTTCTTTGTTATTTTTTTTCGCTTATTTTGGGACTAAAAAAAATAATGACTTTTCCTCCCCTACGCTTCTGACTATACTCCCCCTTCTCTATTTTCTTTGTTTGAAAATCGATAATATACCTATTTACAGCCTTTTTCAGACGTCTATAACTCAATGCATCTTTTGTTGCATAATAATCATATAATAGGTACCTATATAGGCAACATTATTAACAATAGTAATGAATAATGATATTATAATAGGTATACGAGGTTTCAGAACGTATATGCGATGTGGTGAGTGGTGTTCGTGAAACGCAGTTAATATCATAATATCGCGACAATATCCTTCAATAGTAATAATAATAATAATAATAATAATAATAATAATTGTGACGTCAACATAATTGCGACGACAACCGACTTAGTGTAGTTTTCTCGCCGCCGCGTCCAAGTTATGAAATTGTTGTATATGCGTGACTGACCGGACGATTATTGTTTAACCTCCACCACCCCTCAGCCAACGGAATCTCCGCTGCCGCAATACCCGACAATTGTACCTTTATTATGTATATTATATTATACGTATATGTCGACCGTGAGTGCATATTTTATGAAATCGTTCTGCGCATTAAGAGTATAGTTATAATATACAACCGCATTTGTGGCTCGGTGGCTATAGCTGCCTAGGTATCACGCCACGATAATATTTTAACGATTGTGTCTATAAAACCATTTTTACCACGTACATATCGATTAGTTTTAGTAGTCGCGCAGTGATAACAATGATTAAAAAAAATGAGTTTTTGTGCGGTGCAATGCTTTGTTCCCCCCACGAATTGCGCCGTGTCACGCAAAGACCTGAGACGTGGAATTTATTAGTTTGTCATGTCCTCTGAGAACAATTGATTGGTGGCGGCCAGATATAGAAAAGTGTGAGCTAGATTTTAAAGGCTTATTCGTGAGCTGAATGCATTAAATGTTATTACAATAGGTATGCGTCTTTTTTTTATATAAATATTTAATAACCGATATGGTTCTTATAATAGTCATTATTGTAATATTTATATGTAAATGGTATTTTATTTACTATCACAAATTCACAAAGTTGGTAAAAAAAATATATACTCTTATATTAATATAGTTTTCGAAATGTGTTGCCGTTTTTATTTAGGTTCTAAATTTTTACATTTTTATTGTTCTTTTGAGAAATGTATGCAAATTACAAAATGTACCTTTTTCATCCTTTGAATATAATAACGACGAAATAATTTTGTTGGTATCCGTGCTCTACCTATACAGTTAAAACATTATTATCTAAACTTTAAATAAACTATTTGTATACCAGCCATTATAATGCTGAGTTGCATAAAAATTTGATAAATTTAACGGATCGTTAAAATGCCCCAATTGTGGGTCATGGGTTACTACTTTCTATTTAATGCTTAAGGATCCGTTAAGGTTTAATGGACGTTTGTGCATTCTGAAATGTATAAAGAAAAAGCCGAGAATAATTTATTTTATATTTTATGCATTTGTATGCGTGTGGGCGGTTTTTAGGAAAATATATATTATACTTGTTTGAAGAGCTTACACGATATGACATGCCTTCGAACGTATGTCAAACAAAAAGCTCATAATATTACTTTGTATCATGTACGACACACATTTTACCGTAGATAATTTGGTGCTATATGCAGTTCAATACCAAACGAAGTGTTGTAAATAAACATATAAGATCCTAAGTCTACTTAATAAAAAAATTATATGAACATGAAATGTATATATTTTTTATTCTGATTGACTTTGGTTGGTTTATCTAAATTTGACAGTTTACATTTGAATACGTAATTTTTTGCTTGTGAAATGAAAACAAGTTTACCCAAAAATAGTATTTTTATTGAAAATATGATGTGATTTTTAAAATTTATTTTTAAATAAACATTTGGTTCTTTGATCGCAAATTCTAAAGGTGACTTACAGGTTTTTTCTTCGAAAAATCAACAAAACGCAAAAGCACAATAAAACTGGCATGACACCACAAAAAAAAAAAAAAAAACTCGATGCAAAATCGCATATCTCTGGTGCGACCAACATCCAATTTCTTTTCGCTAAACTTCATTTTGCAGACGAGACGTGACCGATTACCGTGGGATATATCATTATTTGTCAAGCTGTCAATACTTTTGGCATGGGAGGGGTGAAACTGCCAAAAATTGATATCGGCCTATAATGAAAGGCACTTCCACCACCACCACCACCGTTCACCTTATGACATTTTAAGGACTTACACACTAGATACCGAAAGAATCTTTTCTAAAATAATTGATTAGATCTTAAACATAGCTGGCACTCACTAGTGTGTTGATGGGATTATATTTTAGTAGCGCATCAACTTTAAAACAGAATAGGCACATATTATATTATATATTTTTTAATGCTCTGACAAAAAGTTGTCTGTTATACTATTATTATTATTATTATATGGTTATGAGTTCATTATGGTACATGTATACAATATAATGTATAATAAATACCTACATTAAGCCGCTTTAATGTTATAATTAAATTAAAACACTATTGTTGTTTATACGCATTTTAACGTTGTGTCGTGGGGATATACTAAGGCCGTGAGCCGGTGGGCTCGAAAATACGAAATAACTCGTAATTTTCCCACTGACCTTAAAAACATTTCCCTTTGGGTAAATTATATACGAATATATTAAACGAAAATGATGGGACTTAAATACTTATGATAAATTAATTATTGTTAACAATATATTTTCTAAAAAGATGGTTGAACATTTTCATTACCTAAATAATATATATTTTTTATGTCTCGACTCATTTTTTTTATTTTTAGTTTTTTATTATGATACCATTTAAATTATTCTTATATTCCCAATACATTTTTTTTTAAATCTACAACGCCATTAAAATGGTTTATCATTAACGTGATTTATATTTTTCTTAGTTTGTAAATTAAGTAGGTTGTTTTAGATATCTATAGGTATTTTATTTGTCAATAAACGATGGCGGCGCCGCGGAAGCAATGCGAAAGCAGATCCCGCGGCGTCGTCGGTTAAAACGGGGAAAAAAAAAAAAAGGTATTTTATTTGTAGCGTTTAATATATATTATATTTATTGTATGGTCATAGAGCTATAATGATAAATAGTCTATTTTTTGAAGATAGTCAAACTACTGTATTTTATAGCTAGGATAGTCTTTAACCATTGAATTTACAAATCATAACTCTTTATTTCTTTAATATATTTTATATGCATATAGGTCGATGAACCCATATTTATGATGACTAAATTTATTGTAACATATAAACTATTAAGTTAGGTACCTAGTTTTTAATTTAATTTAGCTTTAGTTAATTTTAATCTTTATTTCTTCAATAATATGAATAAATTGGATAACAAAAAAGTTGCAAATTAAAGAAATTATTTCCATTGCTTCAATCCTCCTAAAATTTTATTTAATCGATATTATATCATATCTCGGCATAAAATATATAATATTATAACAAATTTAAAACAGTTGAGGCTACTTTATTCTATTTGTTATCAATTTATTTACGTTATGATTGGAAACAATTATATTTTTGTCCAATAAATTATACTTGTTGGTAGAGGTACGGAATTATCATTACCACCAATCATCATTGATTATTAAAGAATATGATTACTCAGATTATGGTTTCATTTTCTCTTGTTTTGAAGGCGATTGAAGAGTTTTATTATTTTTGAATATTTACTGGTAAATATTTTACTTTAAATCGTTAGAATAAAAATGAATACATAATTACATTGTGTTCAACTAGAAACCATTTCATTCACTTTCTCTCTCTTTCTCTATATATACATATATTTCTCTATCTCCTACTCCTTTGTTTCTGTCCCGACAAGTACCAATTTGAAGTCACCAAACCGTGTGCAGCGTCCGTTGCTGGTTATGTTGCCACTGCTGTCGGGTTTTCCATTTACGTTTCACTGCACTGTCGGTGTTTAGAGACAATTTTCTTTGTGGCCCGTGTATATTATGTTTTTTCGCATCGCAGTTCACAGAATGGATTGGGTGTGCTGCAGGGGTGATAGATTCGGTAGCTAATTGGTGCCCTCTTGACACCAGAGAGAGTTGATATTATTGTGTAGGCGGTGTGCCAAGTGTGGGGCGGTGGCGATCGATTCATCTCATATCTTAACGCGATTCCTCTCCATTGTATACTGTTCGGTGTACCCGCGGCTATTTTTAGTCACAATAAATCTCTGTATATATGGATGAAAGGTCAAAACAATGGCCAAACAAAATAGGATATGTGTGTAAAAAATGGAACCAACCATATTTAAATCACGGGAGTTGTGGGGTGGTAGGTGATTAGCCGACGGCAGTAGAAGTGGTTACCGATCACCGATTTCTCCGATTTTATCTGGTCCCTTTATACAACTTACTACCTGTCTACCTCGTCACGTTCGTCGTGTTTTTCAGTGCAAAGGAAATTAGCCTGGGTGACTGTTGAATTTTTGAAAAAGACTATTACGCTGCTGTAACTCGAAGAATCTTGAAAACGACATTATAGGTATCTAAGCTTATACATACTCTTATATTTTAATATAAAATATGAATATTTCATAAATATGGGAGGACAACAAAATCGCCGTAAAAAAATATTATATTAACTATGTATTCCCCGTTAAATGTACAATATAAGAACACGTATACATCTATAAAATATTATATACTTCTAAATCATATCGTGTAGTGTCCGGAAACCGAATACGTTCATTATTAAGAATAAAAATCTATCAATGGGGTTTTATAAAGGATGTCTGATATGCTAATAGTATGATTATGGACATTATTATGATTTAACTGATGGTAATATTTTGGTTTTAACCGTTGAATTAGATATACCGCTGAAGTTTAACATTGCTCATCATAAATATTGATTATTTCTTGGACAATATGAAATGATGTTCTTGTACCGAAAATTATTGTTATTAGCTAGGTAGTATAATTAGCTTGACGGTAGGTAACATAATTTATTCATTCTTTTTCGGTATTTAAAATGTTCTACTAACATTTTTATAAAGATATATCACCGACAGGAAACTACGGCATAATTATTGTACATTTAAACTGTTGATATGCGTTTGAACGGTAAATTTAAACTTTTCTGGTTACAATTGGAAACTGGGGTTTATCTCTCGTTGCTTAAATCATTAAAACATTTCAAGAGAAATATCATTTATTCTGCTGTAGTTGTAGCATAACTAT
Source organism: Diuraphis noxia (assembly GCF_037042655.1). Taxonomy (NCBI): domain Eukaryota; kingdom Metazoa; phylum Arthropoda; class Insecta; order Hemiptera; family Aphididae; genus Diuraphis; species Diuraphis noxia. The sequence goes on from NW_028301713.1 coordinate 76,997,912, forward strand.
TTCAATATAGCAATTTAAAAACTTTTTTTTTATTATACCAGTTAAGATGCAAATCGCGTTTCACCTTACATTTCATAAATATCATGTCTTGTTTTGTGGATACAGTTTTTATGAATTGTTTGGTACCATTTGAAGTAATGTATTATAGTATAAAAAGTTTATAGTTTTTTTTATTTATATTTCTTATGTCTACAACTGTCGTATATTGCCGACAGTTTCCACGTGTGTGGTTAGCGTATAAAGACTGACGATCGATTTTTTTCCACATCTTAAGAGCTATGCGACATCAAAACGCAAATCAAATCGTAATAACCGCAGATGAAACATTCAAGAACTTAGGACGCCTTATATAAATATGTTTAGTATTGAATGTTAAGCGTACTTCTATTTTTTAATATAAACGTTGTCTGTTCTTATATTATGACAGCCATACCGTTGTTCATTATTTTTGCATAATGCAAAGTTTTATATACATTGAGTATAGGTAGGTACATATTATTATGTAGGTGTAAACGATTTTACACCTAACCTGCAGCAGCTATATAAACTCGCGTGTATAAAAATTATTAATAGTATAATGTGTTCACCAAAGGCGTTCATAATAATATGTATTTTTGTAGCAGTATACCTTTAACTACATTGTTGAATTTTTGTGCAAAAACTTTAATTAAAAATAAACAGATTTGATGGTTTTCATTAAATGTGCTCTGCTGCAGATCGAGTGCTTCGTGCGCGCGGACGTTTAAACATTATAATATTAGGAGATATGATATACCTACGTCAGTACGAGATTTATTTTATACTCTGTCCCAGCGTGTTCAACGAGTAAGGAGGAATGAAATATTTTTTTATAAATTACTCTCGTCAGTGGTGGCGATGGTGCAGAGGGAAACGGTGAATAACATATGCACGCCATCGTCGACCGCGACGGCGGCGGCGGTGTATCGTCGGCGACGTGGGTCGTACAGTCACGTTTGGCGGCGCCGCTTCTGGTCTTTACACCGAAACCGGCTGCGTGTCGGCGTGGCGGTGGCAGACGTGATGTGGGTTTGTGTGGCGGCGGGTAGTGGGTGCGCTGCCACCGTCGACACCCGACCACCAGGCGCACTCGTGCTTCCGCATAAAGTACACTAATTTAAAACCCATCGCTCGTCCTAGGTGTATCAAAATTTATTATTATTTTTTTTTCCAAACCATACCAACTGTTCGGTTTGCGTTATTATAATAATATTATACAAACAGCAGAATTAAAAAATATATATATATATTAATAATAAAAATGTTGAATACAATAATAAACGACGCGTGTCCACCTCCGGGGTGACCAGAATAAATTACACGACGCATGAATCGTATACCTATACCGTCTAATCCCTACCGTTGCAGCTCTATCATACTATCCATACATATGTATAAATATATAATATATATCTATATGTCCTGTATATATATATATATATATATATATATATATATGTGTCCTACTGTCCTATATATATATATATATATATACACACAAAATGTACAGACGTACTATGCTGTAGACGTGATGGATTTCAGTTCGTACATATAATACATTTTATACAACGTTATCATATTATCTCTGTTGAGTTTTTCAGTTGCCGCAGTGACGACGGCACGGTAGTATCCTCCGGATCTCGTCGTGCATAACAATTATTATTTTTTATTAGAAATGATAATAATAATAATAAAAACACCCGAGTGACTGTCAAGTTTTTAAGCGCCTGTAGTACTATTATGCCGGTTGTTAGGTATTCATCTCGCGGATCCGCGTGGTAAATTAAAAAAAAAAAAATATATATACATATTATGTATCATGCACAGCCATCACCGCCTCTGCGTCTACCATCACAGCCTATGATATCCATAGGATCATTTTCGTCGGCCATTTGGGATACGGAGATTACTGTCCACACTCAACTACTATACTTCACCACTATGCACCCACCTCCTCCTACCCATCCACCGTGTTCAACGGACGTATAATTTAATACGTCAACTCTCCTCGTACGTGTAGGCCGGCGGGTTGTAGACGCGAATACCTAAGGAGAAACCCGCAAGGGTATGATGATGGCTATAGGAATATATGGCTGGGGTGGGTGGTGGTGGTGGCGAGCGCAAGATAGACCCAAGAAAAGCCACGGACTGCCGTCATCAAATATAAACGTGGGCCTCCCTTGTGAATAGACGAGAGAGAATGTTGGCCGGCCTCCACCGCTTCCTCGGTGGGTCACGATGAGGAGGGTGGGCTGCAGACCTTTCAAAAAATGAAATATTGTTACGTTTCGTTTTTCATAATAAAAATACACACAATTCATACACTAACACCCGCAAGCCCGTTTTATAAATATATACCTAATATATATATATATATATATATATTTGTGCTTTTCCGGGTTCAATTTGTTGTTTGCGTTGTCCGTCAAAAACTTCATAGTGGTGGTGGATGAGAAAATCGCTATAATACATTTACCACATTATTAGTAATAAACCTGTCGTCCTCGCCTGGGTATCCATAAATCTCAATCAGATCCGTCCAGAGTTTCCGTCCTTCAATAATACGTCTAATATTATTACTAGTATTACGTCTAGGCCTGAGATAAACGTATAAAAATAAATCCAAAGTTTTGAATACCTAATATTGAAAACTATTTATTAATATTTTTTAGATTTTAGAAATAATTTTAATATTTTAATTTTTTTTATTGATCTTAATATGAAACATCGGCTTCTGTGGCCATTAGTTTACAAATTTACAGTAATTTAAAATTAGTTAACAGTTACAATATTATATATCTAAATTGTGGAATTAAGAGCTTAAATTAGGTTGTATAGCTGAATTTCTTTTATAAACTGTAGGATGTTGGAGATTGATTGGGTGTCAGGTCCTAACGCTTCTCCGATTTGTTGAGATATGTCGTATTTTTTCCTCGTGTCTTCATATTTTTGGCATTCAGTAATAATGTGTTTTACTGTGAAGTCCACTCCACACATTTCGCATATGGGGGGATCATTTTTTTCCAGAAGGTTCCTGTGTGTGATGAATGTGTGGCCTATTCTTAGGCGATTTAATATGGTTTCCTCTTTCCTATTTAGTCCGGGGTTTTGCCATATCTGTATGTTGTTTTTTAATTTTAATAAGTTTTTATTATTATTATTATTTATGACTCGCACGAATAATATATTTAAGATTCATGAACTATATTATTATTGTGTTATTAATATACAAAATCATTATAAATGAGACATTTTTCTATATTATATATTATTTTTTAATGTCAGTATTCCACCCTAAAGCATCTTCTATTGTTTTTAATCTTTACAATAATTCAGTTTAGTTAAAATATACGATATTATTCATGTTATAAGTGTCAATGATAATGTTAATATTAATTTCTTGCTGAATATTTGTCTATTTTTTTTTTTTGTTTATATTTATCTAACCTATGTAAAATGACACAACGTAATGATTTAACGTTTTATTAATATCTGCAGTCGTTGAATATTTGTTTCAAAATTAGCCATGTGTGTATTTAGGGACACGTCATGTATGAATATTAAAACAACTAATGAGTATGTATTAAAATCCACCTGGATGTTTTTTCATATAAACAGTACATTGTTGTTTTAACTATAATTTTGTATAAATTATTATTATTAAGTCATTTCCCCGACTAATAATTTAGATTTTAATTACTTATCACGTGCTTTATTTTGTTAGAATAATATTTTTTTTTTTTTTAGTTTCAATAGATATAGTGTGAAATTTAGATCTATAATTATAACTTAATTTCTATAATATTATTCTTTGTTCATCTATCGCAATTAAAATGTTGTTAATCTATTGATTATATTATATTTTTATTCAACTAAAACACTATATTTTAGGCACAGTTAAATAAATCGTCATAATTTCCAAGAACTTAGAGTTATATATATTATTTATTGTTTTATAATTTAGACATTGTGAGGGATTTATTTATTTAATTTAAAATTATGTTTGTTAAATAGTTCTATTTTGATGTAGAATTAACAAAGTATTATTATTTACCTCCATATAGTGTACACTAATCTTTGGTATTAAAACTTACTAATTTATCATCGTTAATTCACTTCCTATTCTCGCTAAACGTAAATAGTGTATGCGTAATATTCTTCATTGTTTGAAATATTTAGCTTGGTTGTTATGTGCATTTTAATTATTATTTCGTATTTTATTAACCAATATAATCTTACAGTTTAATTTACGTGACATTTAATCAAAATAGTTTTCTTTTTTTGGTTGTCGATCATTATGTATTATTAATAGTTATTTAATTGTCTATAATATATTATATTTTATTTATTTATTTTGTCATAAGTCAGCTGTTAGGCATTATTGTCTCAAAATATTTTATCCCTGTTAATACGTAATATATAATTGTACATAATATTATGACGTAGTATATACTTAAGTGGATTGTGCTTTTTGTTGCAGGTAAGCATAACGTATGGTTATATGTTAATATATGGTGGAAATTATCCGTTGAAAAGGTAAGAGACTTGACATTATGCATGCAACTCATAGGGAATTCCACCTATTGTATACAGGATCGCACAGCGTCGTTGCATAAATATTATGTGCAATGAGGAGCCGTTGTAGTTAAATTATATACAATTGTTCATAATATTTTCACCTCTTAAACTGTGTTTGCACTCATACGCTGGTTCGTAATATTTCAAAAAACATTTGTTGTTTGCAAGTGGAGTACTTGAGTCTTGAGGTGGTTAAGAAAAGAAAAGTTAATTGTCGTTGGAAAGGTTTTAAAAAAATAATATTGTATATAACTAAATTATGCAACTTTTGAAAAAATAAAACAAATATCATATACATACAAAATAATTTAAATAAAACATTCTTTAACACCTATTTGATTAATGTATTGTGTTGGATAAAGATAGTAAGTACTGAAAATGTGTTAGGTGTAACATAGGTAGGTAATACACTTCAAGTTTTTTTCTATATATAACTTATAATTGTTAATGCATGCTAGAATATTGATTTATAGTTAAGATTCAATTTACATCAATGTTTTTGGCTTTGTAATAACGCTGATGTTTCTTATAAATTAAACGTAAATTAATTTTCTTCGCATAAACTTATTATTTCTTTTGTTAATAGGTGTGGCCTTTATAATCATCTAATGTTGGGAATTTCAATTATATTAAAATCAAGTTTCAACATTTTAAATATTATTAAAAATTCTTTGAAAATACATTTTTTTTTTTGTCCCTGCCTTGTTGTATTTGATATTCCATACAACATATCCCCTTATTTCTCGCTAATTATTTGTTATTGTTTATTTCTCCACGTTATTCATAATTAAATATAATACGTATTTGCTTTAATTGGTTAATGTTATTTATTTAGCATACCCTTTACCTACCTATTATAATATTAAATAAGTTGTAGTTTGATACTTTATAACTATTAAAAGTTTTGATATAATTATATATATAGTTATAACGTTATACGGTAGGTAAATGTTGTGTCTAATAAATACTAAAATGATTATTCTCAAACTGTAGGTATAATAGGTATTAAAATAAATAATAATAATTGGTACGATGAATATCATGAAAATTCTGCAAGCTTTATTTAATTAATCAATTCCTCCAAGTACTCCGATAATGATCCCTTTTTTGGAGAATTTTATAAGGATATTATTACTTAATTCTTTTAGGATTGGATTCTATTAAATAATGATTTAGGAATTGGAATAAATCTAGTGGTAAATTGATCATTCACCCGCTAACTAGTTTTTGTTTACAGGCGGAAAATGAATATCTTTTGACAACTATTAATGCTACTTAATATTTAATGTTGTCAAACTTAATTTTTTTAAATTTTAAATTACAGTTTGACAATGTTGTTTTATATTTACGCATCGTGTAAAATTCGCTAATATAATGAATTATATTTAGTATTAGTCGTAATTAATATAAATATAATATAATATAGGTATTTAGCATGAACATATAACGAATTAGTAAATAATCTTATGTATTATTATATTAATTACGTTAAATACCGAATCGTTTTATCGTCACCGATGAAGGTTTGTTCACATATTTCTCTCTACGTCTCCATCTAGTTTGGATAATTGTGTTTACCCGAATCTGCTTCCGAAATATTTAAGTATCATTGTTAGGGGGATGAAGTAAACGCTGAGGTTTTGATTACCAAGTGAATACGGATTATGTTAACGGTGATTTCCACAACGTTAGTCGAAAACGTTCTTGATCAAATACATACAGTGGTTGAGTTAGTGCAATAATGAATCCTCGTCACGGTTTCAGGAGGGGTAGGTACATTCTACATTCCTATCCCCTTATGTCTTGACGTGTTCGTATTACGAGCTGCAACTTTCCTCTGAATTCACGTAGTAATGACGAAGTCAAATGATTGCGAAATCTGAAAATATTATTTGTGTAAACGATTTTATTCTATACGGTTTTTCTTATATCGTCTTCTTTCCATCTCACTCTCTCTCACTCTCTATCTTCTGTCTCTATTTCTCCACGTATACACGTATGAATTTATTCTAATTTTTAGCATTGAAATTGAGTAAAGATTTTCCAAAAATGTAAAATTCGGAGGGAGGTGTTCTTGGTGCTGATACGCACGTACACGTTCGTTATGAGGATCTCAAAAGACGCATTTCACGAGATAGTCTGCGGTATTTTATTTATTCAACGTCTTGCACAATTCACCTGTAATACCATGTCTTTCCTGGTGCACCCATACAAATTCGTATGCGCTCGCACGCGCGCGAGCGTGTGTGTGTGTGTGTGTTTTTTTATACTATTGTCGATGTCTGAGGTCCATTACGCGGGAAGACGTTTTGAGCCACGTACTTTTTCAACGTTTTCTGCGTTTTCACCTTTTTGTCAGGAACTGGATATTTTAATATCATCTTGACATCGTCATATTTGATATTAATTATTGGAAAAATATGCCCGTCTAATAATGATGCCATGGTGGTATATACATACCACATGGGTCCGTAAAGAATTATGATTGTCGTTAAGATGTTTGAATTTCTCAGCAGAACTTTCTTTAATTGAAAAGTTATGAAATGTTTCAACTGTTTTAAGAAATTCGAAAAGTTTCACGTTCTTTTGTGTTATGTTGACATATTTCCTATATTTTCATTTCACCCGTAATTTTCATTAATAATCACTTTTTAGGCAAAAATAATACTTTATCTACATCATTTGTTGAATGACTACAAATATTTTGATTTTAACAACATTATTTTTAATATTTTTCCCGTACCTACATCATTTACTTGATAATTTATTTATCTTCTTCTTTTTACATATTTCAAAGGATATATTTTATAAACATTATTTATATAAATATATTACATACATGTATTGCAATGATTTATAAATAAAAATTGTTATGTTAAAGTCTAGTCTAGTATATTTAATATAAACAACTTAATATTAAAATTATCTTAAATATTATCTTTTGTGGTACAAATTATTGGTTATATTATTTAAGAATTTGTAACTAATAATTTATAAACCCTTTGAAAAGTGTATATTTTAAAACGTTTACTTCTTTGAAAAATGTCTCTTGAGCTTATTTAAGTGTCCATTCACCTCGGTCGATCTATATTCAATGATTCGTCACAAAAAAGAAAATGTTTTTGCTTAAATCAATTGAAATGTCTTCTCATGTATGTCCGGTAGTTGTCGTATATATGACGAATTTCTATTTCCTGTAGTTGTTATTAACTGTCAAACATACAAAGAAACTGTGATACAAGTACACAACCATTCGTTTTATTTCATTATTTTTATGTGATATCTACTTTATAAAAAATTGTGGTATAATCGATTTTATATTGTCTGATAGAAATATATTTCTCAATAAATTATTGGTATACCAAACTTTATTACAATGTGTAATTTTATTTATTTTATATATAACAAAATATAATAAATATGTATGTATTTTATTTTAAATGCGTTTAAGTAAAATAATGCTTGGTTATGAGAATGTTAAAAAAAGATTATGACAACAATGTTAGTTATTTTGTTTGAAAAGTACGGATCCTGAATATATAACAAACGTACAAATGCTGTAATATCTTTATGTTCATAATATTAAACGAATATATAATAACATTGATATTTCAAATATATCATTGCATAATAATATATTATAATGTCGTGTATATTTAATACTATAGTTTCCCAATCTTCTTACGGATGAAAATATTATTTTATAATATTTAATCATGGAAAAAAATGTTATACTATCAATAATCTCGTTAAGCACCAAATGCAAATGCCATTATTTTATAAAAAATGATATGTTGTTCTTACTCCACACACTCGTAGATTATTTATGATACGTTTTATAGCATCATTCGTAATAATAATTTTCTGTTATTTATCATAGGTTAAATAAGTATTACATAACTATATAAGTATATCTACGATATAAACGATGATGTTTCTTCAGTTTATTTTCACCTATATTCGACTACAAATAATCGATGCTACTGGAAAGGGTACTCAATTTTTAAACTTATCTTTATTTTAAAAATCGAAAGAAACAACATGTAAGAATTAAGAGTTATGATATAGTTAGGTACACTTAAAATCATTGGTAATAGTGTATATACGGTACAGATGTATAGTGTATTGTAATATTAACAGTAAAATGAATTGTAGCATAATTTAATCTAGGTACTGTATAAAATATGTTTTGTATGTCTCTGTAATCATTTTTATATCTCAGGTCTTGAAAAATCTATTTTAAATTATTTATAAAATGAATACTTTGTACGCTATTTGCCTTGGAATACATTATATACAGAACAATAATTTAATGTTTGGGAATTTAAAAAAAAAAGAAAAGTAAGTTGACCGTATAGTAGGATTTGAGTGAATCTCGTCATAGAGTAGGTTGTTATGAGTTATAAGAAATACTAAATTAGACAAAAAAAACTATATTATAGTATTGTTATTTTTAACTTATTATATTCTAATATTGTGTGCCGATGTAAATTATATATATAAAATAAGCATACAATATTAATCCAAATATTTTGAGCATATTTAATTTTTATCTATAAAAAATTATAATAGTTATTGGTGAAAAATTGTAATTCCTTATTCTGTAATATTTTAAAATCAGATTTAAGAAATTAATTAAAATTGTTAATCCAAAATTTTTTATTTATGTTTAGATACCTATAAGATTTTATAAACAGTTGAACTTTATTAGATGCCTATAGAATACAATTATGTGCAGTTTGTCTATATTCGATATTTTTACATTTTTTTTTTTTTTTTATTTTATATAAAAACCCGTATGATTCATTTTTAATAATATTTTGATGCATTTTAAGTAAAAAATGTACATATATCTATGTATATCTAAAAATAAAAATAATAATAGGTAAAAAAGACGTATTTGAATAGTTCAAAATAATTCAAATTATTTTTAATATCAACCAACTTATACGAATCAATCGGACCCGACTGTCAACCCGAAAAAATCATGTGATTCCTCAGGACAACCAAAATAGATAAATACATTTAATTAGAATAAATAAAGTTTTAAGAATAGTATAATGTAAATTATGTATAAAGCTAATGGCCCATGTCGCCGAAGCTATAAAGATCAATAATAAAAAAAAAAAATTATTTTTTAAATTATATTACTTGCAATGTAATTAATATTTTTGTGGACATTTCAATTACTTTTGGTTATTTATTTTTGCATTAAACAAAAAAATCAAAATTCAATTGTGGTTTTAAATTTTGGTATTACGTAGATATTTCCGTGTTCATTATTTGTTTTTTCAATTGTTTTAAAAATTATTTTACTTTGACTTCCAAAGTACAAAATAGACGAGATTTGTAACACACCCACCTTCAAAATATTATTAGTGTTTTTAAAGCTAATGTGAGATATTAAAAAAAAAAATATATATATATATATATATATATATATATATATATATATATATATATATATATATATATATATATATATATATATATATAGGTATTAATTATAATAAATAAATAAATACTATTCATTGCAAAACCAGAATCTAAAATTTAATAAAAACACAACGAAAGTAATGTACCTATCATAGATATGAAAAGCGCCGACAATATTATTACCATTATCTATTATATTATAACGATACATTTAGAATAAGATGAAAGGTATAATTATCGAAACACTTATTAACTATTACACACAACTATAAGACTTTAAATCAATTAAAATATAGTTAATTTCATCTATTAAAAATATTATTTTATTATTGAAGTGACGATGGTGAGATTCACATATAGGTACTAACTCGTCCGAGTATATAGCTTGGATCTATAGATTTAAGCATATGGGGTAAAACATTATATAAATAGAGACAAAAAAGGGTCATTTTACGTATAACTATAGTGTATCATATAATATATTTTTATGTATATAAACAAAGGTATATGTGTGGTATACATATAACCCTGAAGCGGCGTTATGATCTTCACTAAATTCTGCATAGGGCAATAACGTCACGGAAAACGCTAGGCTGTTAAATATTGTATAATATTCTCTGTCGTAGTAGTTTATGGCTGTTTTTCCTTTACCCTTTATTTCTTTATCTTTTTCTTGTCTCGACCTCCCCCTGTAAATAAGGACCTCCCTTATTCTTATATAGTTTCCAAGAGTAAACTTTGGTGTCCGCCGTAGCAGTGTACGTGCAAAGGAGAGGGAAGGGTGTTGAAAAGAAAAATAGTGCCTACCAGGTCTCTTGAACGTGGTGATTCTTACGCACGAAATCACTTACTAAAATCTGGCAGAATATCCTTCGTGGCTTACTGTATTGCTGTGACGAGAAGGCTGGAGAGGAAGGCTCTGCAAACCAAATTTTCGAGTGATGACATAGTATTTGTAGTTTAGTCGTAGGTATCTGGTATGTGATATAATATAGTTGGTGTATAATTTTATGTGACACGAATTTTGTTGTGAATTATTATCATTTTTCGTTTTCTTTTTATTCTGCTCGCTTATGCTAGCATAAATACTCATCTATAAATACGATGGTGCGCATTTTTGTATCTATAGGCGATTTGTATGTATACAATTTAGTATTATTTTCAATTCTAATCCTTATTATATTGTCTAGGTACCAACGTTGCAGTCAGTCGTTCTATTAAATGCTATGTCATTATACGTAATATTATCCTATTATCCCACTGTCAATTTGCATCCTGAAATAATATCATGCATTTGTGGCTTTAACTTGTTATCAAAATAAACTAAGTGTAGTGTAATTTATGTATATACGTAATAGTTACCGTTTGTATTTGCAAATATTAAATGTATGCGTTGCAAACAAATATAATATATATTTGTACAAGTGGTCCAGTATATATTAACTTGTGGTATCCAACGAATTAACAGAATATTAAACTGATGGGAAATCAATGTTTGGTATACCTATTTAGTTGTTTTTTTTTTAGCCTGACAGTTCGGTATTAGCTTGAACACTTTAACGCTTTTAACTTCCATTCTACATTATGATTAAAAATCGAATTAAATCAACGTCATAAGTTAAAAACAATAATCCATGTTTTTTCTGCTAACAACTGAAATTCCATTAAACACGGTGCCAAATCTATTGGATATATTCGTGTGAAAAGCTATTAAAAGCTAGGGGCGCGTTTAGAGATTATAGAACCCGATATGGTACTAGCTTTTCCGATCACCGTTTTCCACAAGCCATCGACTTAATTCGACATCATTAAACTTGGCCAACTTAACGAGAAAGTACCGTAGCTTAAGATTTTTTTCCGTAGGTACCCACTCTAACTTTTCACCACATCCTTCTATTATGTATTTCGACTCGGTGTTATACTTGATTCATCGATATTTTTTTATTTTCATTAAAATACCTTTTGAAACATTTTTACTTTTTCTGACGCTAATTATGTTATTAATTCTATTACACGTACTATCTTGGATATCAATATTACTATTTTTATTCAGTAATTTTATGACATACCTAACATTCTAATAATTTAAATAATACCTTAACATTGGCTTAAAATATAGGTACCACTACTTACAGGTTCTATAAATTATTCAAAATATCAACAATAATAAATTCTGTACATTTTCAAATTTCAGTCTGATTTTTTATTATTATCTAACAGAAAGGTTATATATTTTTGTGTTCTGTACTACGTTATAACAATACCTGCTGATATAAAAAACAAAAAAATATTTGTAGTTTTATGCACATATATGCGTTGCATAACCATATCATATTTCAAAGTGATACATCAACAACATCCGTCAACTTAATAAACCACTAGGTGTATATTTAATTTTTAAACGTTTATGAAGGTTTTCTTTTGACATACATCCTATTGAGGTCGAGTTTATTATGCTCCGGTAAAAATAGCACATTCATTATCAATCTCAAATTGGATATATTTATAATAGAGCACATCATGGAATAGAATCTAACAAGCCCTCCCGATTGCAATGTCAATAATAGAGTAACTACCCTGCGGGAGTAAAGGCACGTAATGCCAGTTGCAACGCTATCAGGGAATATTATGTAAATATTGAAACGATGAACAAAACCTATAGTAATTGGAGATCAAATTTCATCCGGATGAAAATCTATACATTATATATTACGTCGAAATAATAATAATAATAATTATTATTATTATTATAGTAATGATTTACTCTTGCCTAGTACTGATTTGGTTTATGAGTTCTTTATACTCTGCATGTCTTTTATTATATTATGATCATACACCTATAGTATAACTACTTCTCAATTAGTCAGCCACTTCAAAGAGTTATTTAATATATTATAATGTTGGTATTTGTAAACTATATTGGAGCTTATATATATTAATTATTAAAATAAATCTATAACTTCTTAGAATAATATTAATATGATTATTTTAAAGTCAACGGTATTATTGTGGAACTTTTTATCTTAAAGTTTTTTTTTTTTTTTAGTCATAATGCTACTATTGTAGTCTATACTCTATTATAGAAATCGCGTTTATATAATATTTGAGGTACTCTACAATGATTTTATATTGAAATACATTTTAAAAGATGGAAAAATTGTTATTAGATGCTTATGTTATAAGTATGATTAATTATATTTTTTTACCGACTTACATTTAGTTTCATTATGCGATTGTTCGAGAGTTGTCGTATTATCTACAGTTCTTAGATGCACATGTGTATCAAACAAACTATTATTGCCTATATAAGAAAGGATTGGATTTGTCTGATTTGTAACTACAACATGTATAGATAACTAGGCGCGTAAAACGAAAGGGGTATAATACTCGTAATTGGTTCGTTCACGTTTAACGTGTCAATATTTCTAATTCATTGTGTCAATAATAATCAGACATGCGTGCTTAAAGCGTCTTCGTTCATTTCGCTTCTAAAATGTATTCATAGTAAATAGGTAGGTACACATTAAATAGTATTGTAAAACGCTATATATCATTATAATAGGCGTGTAATAACTGAAAAGTCCATTGGTATTAAGTTATTTTCAAAAAGCCGTTGTTGAATTATGCATTACTTAGTAAACATTTGCAAACGTGTGACGGCCGTAATTTCACCGATAAAGATCAATTTAGCTACTGCGTGGTAATAACACAACACGCAAATCGCATAAACGCGGTCGCCAGCTATTACAGGTCGAGGGAAATAAAAGAAATATTATCTTCGTCCGCCGCGAAATCCTCTCTAGCGGTTGCGTAAAATGCGCGCTAGCTCGCAGCAGTGGCGTATCCAAAAATCCTGTGATTTATTGCTTTTAAAACCTTGTCCACGTGCGCACATAACATGTTTCTATATATATATATAGGTGCCTGAGCATTTACGATCTACATAATAATAATAATAATAATAATAATAATAATAACAACAACAACAACAACAACAACGGTGACACACATTATATAAATATAATGTAATGATCGCGTTCGAATACGTGACGGCCTTATCCGAATGGGATTAATTTACGACACGGTAGTATAGTATAGAGCATATAGTGCCACATCGACGGTGAGTGAGCAAAGGAGGATGGCGGGTGGGCGAAAACGAAGCGCAGTTGGGGCAGGAAAAGCTGCTGCTGCTGTGGAGGACAAGGACGCCGCGGGGAGGGGGGTGGTTGAGTGTGGTGAGGTGGTCGACGACGAAAAGAGAGTGGACGAGGAGGAGGATGCGACCGATAACAACACAGGCGGTGGCAGCTGCTTGCGCTCGTCCAGGTGTGAAAGGCGACGCCAGCCACGCGATAACGCCAACAACGCTAAAGGTATTCGACGTGTTTGGCAATCGGCCGCGTTCGCTTGGTTTATCCCGAGTTCTTAAACTCGTCCATTCCTTCTCCATCATACCCATCTAGATTGGGTGCCGCACCCGCTTGTTACCTTGTAGATGTGTGAGTGTTTGGTGGGTATGTGGGGGAAGGGTTCGAACAGATTTTTTGATGTCAGACAAGCATTCGTCTCTCGGCTGAGGAATTATATTATACTCCTAGAATCTATATAGATATACATCATTACGAAGCTGCGGCTATGTAGTTGCGTTTGTATTTATTGCACCCAACCGCCCTACGAGTCGCCCGAGCGATCGATCGATGTGACAGTAATATGATAAAAAGTAGGCAGTAATGTTAATCAATAATGTTCAAACGCTGTGAGAAATCTGTTCTGGTTAGGAGTCATACGTCGACGTCGACGGGGTTTATTTTTCGATAACACTCAACTGTTGTTTTTAATAAAACAAAAATAATGATAATATGATGTGTTCTTCTCGTCCCGCCGTGTATCGTTGTGACGTGTCGATAATGATTCTATGCGATTTAATGATGTACAAAAGAAAAATATTTGTAAATAAAAAACAAAAATTTAATCACAATTCTACAAAGAAAAATAAGTAAAACGACGTAAAGTTATTGTAACCATCTGGCTCAGATTATATAGATTCGTGCACTGTATTTATTAAAATAATCAATGTTTTTAATTTTCAACTCGATTCAATAATTATTTATTTTTGTCTTAAGTTCACCTTTACAGTTTTATCTTATAATGATTTATAACTTTTTATATCGTTCGTGAACTCCAGTGATTGTTTTATACGCTCGATCGTAACACGCAATAATTTAAGTTATCTTGCGTATTTGATTATTACTTATTCGTTTATTACTGTTCACTTATATACTCAGTAATGATTTTTTTAAATTTTTTTTTTTTATCCTTATTTCTGTCGTATTTTAATCTTGGATAAACTATTGACATTTACAAATAACTCTGTAAATGCTCATAGAAACTTGTATTATGTTAAATCAATAAATATAATATTAATCAAATATTTAAATCATGTTTATATCAAACCAGCTATATCTATACTGACATCGACCGAGAAAATATACAGAACATAAAATACGATATAGTATATCGGCGTATCTCAGTTTTAGTGTACCTCAGTTCGCGGTAAAATCGGTGTCGGTTTTGGTTACACCTAGGTTTATAAACTTATTCGACCGAGATGGTCGCCCGTGGCGAATTAGATATAGCACTTGGTGTCGTATATTTTCAAGCGTGGCTCAAACTGTTTTCTAAACTTTTCTGATATCTCTAAAAACAATCTTTAAAACTTTCGTCAAAATTGGTCGAATATTTTTTGAGAGTACAAACTTGAAACATATAAGGACATTGTATTTTGCTGCAAACACTTTTGAATATCAATAACTGTAAATTAAATATTGTTTTATTTTATTTAAAAAAAAACCATTAAAAACGTGTGACTATTGCTAGGTCAGCCACAGTCCATATTAGTTAGGTAATTAAAAAAAAAAAAAATTGTATTAAGGTACGGTTTCCCTGCAGCGTCTGACGCCGAGACCCTAAATTATGTATTTTGTGTATGACTGGTTTCGCTACTCGCGTTTGACGCGACGCGTTAATCGCTTTGACGCGGCGTCCGGCGTCAGTACCGGTCCGGACCAGTGTTGCGTCAAGACGCCTGGAGTCATCAGTCAACATGTACATGTCGATCAAAACATTTTCATTTTCTCCAACAGAGGACGAAATTTTGATTTCACTAGTGGAAAATAAACTTTTGAAAGGTTTTCTTTTTTTTGGAATTAAATTCATTAGTAATTCGTTTTCAATTTCTTCATTACGAAGCAACAATTCGCAAATAGTATTATTATTATTAATGATACTGTTCAAAATAAAATGTTGATTCATTTTGAAAGATAAAAAAATCAAATATGGAAACTACGTGTGGAAGAGACAACGGTCGCAGTAGTACTAAAAGAACGGGATAAAATAATAAAATTTTCAGCGTCTGACGCTACAGGGAAAACAGGGTAAACGCAGCGTTCAGACGCCGCGTCAAGACGCGTCGTTCTATCTTGTCTAGACGCTGCAGGGAAACCGTACCTTTAACCAATGGTGACATTATATATAAATAAAAAAAATATTCGATTTTTCGTGAGGCAAAACGAAATTTATGTTTGAACTAACATATTAGAATTTAGAGTGATTGAACAATTAAGTTTAAAAACATCTTTCGAGTCTATTGATATGAATTTTATTGAAATCGGTCCAGTATAGTTTTTGAGATTAGTGTGACTAAACATCAAACCTATTCCAGCTTAATATAAATTTATAATTTACATTGTATACCTATTAGTATTAATTTACGGTGCTGTAATCTTCAAAAATATTAAATCCTGATGGCTGCCAAAATATGTTTTTTTTTTTTTTTTGTAGTTATTAAAAACACTGTTTTTGACATAAGTAAAGATACACG
Source organism: Diuraphis noxia (assembly GCF_037042655.1). NCBI lineage: Eukaryota > Metazoa > Arthropoda > Insecta > Hemiptera > Aphididae > Diuraphis > Diuraphis noxia. The sequence continues at coordinate 77,014,824 of NW_028301713.1, forward strand.
TGGGAGTTGTGCCTATAGTTCCATACTGTATACCAGTTTATACAATTAAAACAAAATTAGTTTTTTACGGTAGTTTCTTGTATTCGTATCAGTGTATCGCAAGCTAAAAATTAAATAGTTACAAATATAATACGAAAATACAGTTTATTTGCTACAAATTTAAATTTTTTTCATTTACATCATTAGCCAAACCTAGTATTTACAGTGAATTCTCCAATGACTTTGTATTTAAGCACCATCGACGTCATTTTTAGCTTTCAAGTATTTTACATTTTTAATTCTGACCGTTAACCTTTACTTTTCTCATTATTTCCATAGTATGAAATATTATTTACAAATTTTCTTATGTTTGTTATTTGAATAATATTAATTACTCCTAAACTTTCTTTCACCTTTGTTGTTCTTTGAAAGATTTCAGCGAATAATTATTAATTATATCTTATTTTTTCTGTGAATGACTATTTTACTTTAAAAACATGTACATACATTTCAAAGCGTTAAACATTTTTGCATTACCTTCTTACTTAATTATTTATTCTTTACTTTTACGTTTGTACCTATATTGTTGTCTTGTAATTTATGATTACCTATTAACTGTCTTAGAACTCATTAACTCGATTTATTTAAACTTAAATTACAATGAAACATAAGACATATATGATATTTAAGAAATGTATATTATATACAAGATCTCGATTATATGGTTAATTACACTTACATTGTACTTTATTTCATATTATTTAATAATAATAATTCTGCATGTGTTTTATCATACTACCAAAAATACTAAAATACATCCAAAAACACAAAACCAAATATTTTTTTTGTAAAATATATAGCTTTTACACGTTTACGACTATACCATTTCAGACTATACCAATACAAGTTCAAGTATAAATTAACCATGGTTACTTAATTATATTATTTAAATAAAGATACTAATTAGATAATAAACAAAATGGTCTTAGACAAAGGGGAATGATTATTTATACGGTAGAAGAAATTCATATTTGTTGAATAATTTAATTCCATATTTAATCCATTATCAGGTATGCATTTAATATACTTTTAACTAATAGTTAATAAATGAAATTTATTGTCTTGATATTAGCTGAGTAACTTCAATATTAAATCATTGTGACGAGTATTAGAATCTATTAATTATGCATTGTTATTATAATAATAATTTTTTTCAGTTTTTCAGTTTTTGGAATTAGATAATAATAAAATGTACGATTAAAAACATAGCTCATAAAGAAATGTGTAATTTTGTGACGGTAGGTTAACTTCCTAGTTATCCTTGTTTTAATCCTATCTCGTATAATACATACGTTTCTTATTTATAATAATTATAAACCTATTTTTGTCGTATAAATCTGAACGTAGAACCATACATATCGCGAGAAACATGTGACAATTTCTGTCTATAAAGTATGTTAGTATGTTACAGAATATACTAATACTGTATAGGCCTATAAAGCCTAATTTTAAAAGGTAAATATGTTGTGTAGGTACTGTGCTGTATGCATGAAAATAACTATATGTCTTCATCCTAGCCCGTGTATTAACAAAACACATGTTATACTCAGTATTATCATAATTAGACGTTCAGGTTTTAAATTTTAATTTACGTAAATTATTTATCACACGATATTCCTTCGTATAAAAACAATCTTATCATAATATCAAACTGTCTAGAATTGTAATTTATTTATTTGTTAAGCCTTTCGTGTCTGTAGTACTTTACAAACTATTTTTGTATACATGGATACGTTCTTTTTTTATTGTTAGTTGTGAAATTGTACAGCGAGGGTATTTATATGTGTATAAAGTGTTGGTACATAATTTTTTAACCAATAATTCTCTTATTATTATTTCTACTTTATGAAATTGAGTCTTCAAAATTCATATGTTTGTTAAAACATTCATGATCGATCACCGAACCCATCTTATTTTGCATTTTGTTATGGACAAATTGATATAAGTAATAAGTCATTCATTAATCGCTTGATTTATTTTTACGTTTGGAAATTGGAAAATATAGCACATTATTTGTGTGCCTAAAGAAGACGAATATATTTTAATTATTGTAAATTACTTGTATACTTTACTTTTTTAGATACAAAATTTGTTTACAATAGTGAGCTGTTACGCGTCGTTGGAGTTTTTACAAATAGCATAATATTACGATTCAGTGATTGCATAAAATGCATTGTTACCTATTGCTATTGGAATCATTGTTTTTTACTTTTCCGGGATAATAATTATTTATCATAATAATCTCATGTTATTTATTTATATGATATATTATGAATATATGTATATAAATATATATTATATATATATATAATATGTGCGTGTTAGCTGCTTACGCGTTACCAATCAAAATATATTTGTCAAGTATTATTATGATCGCTGTATGTTTATAATATCAATCTCTAATTGTTGTCGTTGAAATATTTCCTTAATTGAGGGTGTAAAATAGCCTTTCTAGTTGATTGCCCAAAGGGGCGTCGCCAAAACGAATTATAGAGTATTAAACTGGTGTGCACGTGGCTGGCAGGTTGTTTTTGGGTCGGAGTGTATGTTGTACAGCAGACCGGTAGTAAAAAAAAAAACTGCACTTTTTGGTCTGTTTGGCAACATGATTTAAATCTATATCCGGTTAAGGAAAGGGGGAAATAACGCGTGTTTATATAATATAATATTATAATAAAATTATAATATTAGTGCTTTGAAAACGCCTTATTTATGAGGAGCAGATAGTCACTCGACCCAGGAGCCATATTGAATCCGCAAAATCATGTAGTAGGGTGGGTGTCCGAGTGTAAACATTGTAAACGCCACGTCCGTTTGTTTTGGGTTTTTTTTTTTTAATGTTATAACACACCGACACCCTTCCAATACTATCCAATGCGCATATATGGTCTGAGTCACTGAAATCGATGGTTTTTACGCTGTAATTCCTCGTTTGTGCGTTGTCACGCGTACATAGGTAATAGTAATTATAATTAATATCTTATGCATGCATTTTGTTTCAAAATACTAAATTTATTTTTGTTTTACTATCAATATTTCAGTGTAATAGTTTATTTAACGAACAAGTTTTCTTTTTTAATTCAACAATTAAATAATTACATTTTGAATACAATTTTGGTTGTTTTAGTTATTTGTAATCGTTTATAATTCTTGACACGACGTTGCACTTGTCAAGTTAAAATAAATTATATCGCATAATGGAGAACTTTCAACTTTTTGAAGTTTTAGTAAACTTTTACAATTTTATATTTTACATTATTATATATGTACAATGCATATACAATATTTTAATAATTAATTTTCGATTTGCGTTGTCATTTCAAAGAATTGGTACTATACGAAATCTGTCAAAATATGAAATTATAAGAGTACCTATAGCTAGTTGAATATATGATTTGTATAAAGTTATGTCGGCTAAATATAAATATTAAACAGTGTAATATAATTCAATCCTTCTTCAATAACCGACACGCACTTTGTATTTGCTGTTCGTATTGTGTGCTCAATATTCCTTACGAGTTATTAGTCGCGTCGAGGGGAACATATTATATAGGCGTTGTTTGTTCGGTGGTATGGTATCGAGGAGAGGTTAGGTGTGGTGAATAAATTCGTTGTTGACAATAAAATAAAATGCGAACACGCCAAGTATACCTGCAGACATATACACGCGTACGCACACTACATCACATAACTATTATATTATTATTATATACGTCATATTATCATTATATAGACATAATTTTTTCGTGGCCGCCGCCCATAGAATCGCGTTCGGATAACCGTGACGGCGCTATTACTAATAATATAATAATACTGTATACCGCCGTATAACGCATATATAATCGTAAAAAACAAAATAAAACATTAAGGAGTCGTGAAAAAAACAAATATAAATAATGTGTAACAAAATATTATCCAGGGCGCGCAAATTACGGCTCATAAAAAGGGATTATCGGGGCATATTCGAAGTGATATATTTTTTTTTGTTTTATTTTGATTTATAGGTCATTCCGCCGTTCACACATTTGTTATTAACGTTTTGTAGCTGCATTAGGTTAAACCGGCATTTTTTTCAAGCTTAACATTACGAAAAATAAATAAAATGTTATAACAAAACAAAAATGAAACATAATCCTTATTCCCATGTGAGGCATACTTTTGAACGTATAAAACCGTAATGAACTAGTGTACAATATACAAACAAGGTAGTGTGGTCGCATTGCTCAATAATCACAAAAAAAAAATCACATTATAAATAAAAACTAAAAAACTTACTTGCACAAATTAAGTTTAATCGTGTGTGTGAAATATATGCGATTATTATTTAGGCTGTGGATTTGAATGCAAACATTTTACCTGAACGCTTACGCATTGATTTGTTTACATAATATACTGCTGCGTAGTGCAGATAAATGATTTAACAATTTAAATTTTTATTCTTTATCATCCTTGTTAGGAATAGCATCCATTAATGCATTTTGGTCATTATAAATACTTTTTTCGATTTTTTCTATTGTATTTTGTACCTTATAAGGTGGATAGTGAACGTGTTGATTACATTACGAGTTCAGTTGTGTATAATATTATGGTAACATCACACTTTTTGTACTAATAATATAATGCTTTATACCTACCATTATACCAACTATATGTATAAAAATAAATGTTTTAAGAAAAAAATATCATTGTAACATTTTTGTGATAGTGTTTTTTTATAGTCTACTAATTGTTCCTCTTAACCATGATTTCGTTCGTATGTGCGTTTTTTATGATTTTCTGCTATGTTAAACGAAATTTAAACTGAATTCAACATTCAGGTATCTTATTTTATAATATTGAATGAAAAAAATTGGAGTGAATTACGATAAAAAAGTGTTTATTCATATCTTATGTGTGTGAAAACAGGTATTTATCAATATTAGATACTAATAAGTAACTTTAAGTTGAATTTAGTTTAAATTTCGTCAAAAACAAATTAATCGTAAATATTTAATTGCATCTTTAATTTTCATATGCCAATTTTGTGATTAGAATAAAACTTTTAATACATAAATTGCTTAGAAAAAAATACTCCGTCTAAATATATATATAAAAAAAGTTGGTGATAGCATTTAAAAAAAGTAAATTGCATTGCGCATGCGCGTATCGAAAATGTTAACATTTTGAAAATTATCTAAAAATGTGTAATTTAAGTACTATCTGTCATTTAGCAAAAACTCCATTTCAATACAAGGTAATCGAACTGAAATATTTCATGGTACATCTTTACGTGAACACACTGTATATGTGGTTTATTAAACGGATATTTATTGTGGCAAGACGGTGACCGACGCAGAACGACATTGACCGATCCACGCGTGTGATGTGTCGGCAAACAATTATTATTGTTGTTGAACTTAAAACAACGGAGCGAAAATGCTTTTAACAAGTCATACGATATTTATGAGATCAGGTAAACCAAAGTTTTGTTGATTAAGTGTTGAATTATTTATCACCGGTAGCGGTGGTGGTCGACTACGTTGGCTAATGTGGCTGGTAGTGGGGTGGCCATTGTGGCGGTGTTGGTGGTGGCGATGGTGGTGGTGGTGGTGGTGGTGGTTTTTATGCTTGACGGCGATGGAGAATAATAAGAATAACCATGCGATAGATACCATAGCGGATCGCATGTCGGTACTATTATAATATGCATAATGTACACGCATTTTACTTAGAAATCGCTTTTTAAGTAGATTTATTACCTTTTTACTAAAACTGCTGTCTGGCGCGCCACCACCGCACTACAGTTACACGCCGGTTAGGTTAACTTAATATGGTATGCGTTGAGGTAGGTACCACCTATACCTACATACTATGTATTATATATATGTGTATTAGTTTGTAATATATTATTATGCGCACATGTTTATAAACAAGAGTTAAAATGTGTGTGGGTGTCTTGAGAATCGGATTTACTGGGGATTTTCGCTCTTTTTCTTTTTCATCCGTAACATTCACGATAAATATAGTAAATACACCACACTGGCGTATAACTAAATGTTTGCTCTGCGGTAGACTACACAACAGATTTATGGATACTCGCGCGCACACGTGTACAAAGTCTGAGAGTCTGTAAAATGCCTTTTAAACCCTCGAAAGTCGCGTTTAACTCTCCCTCTATCATCCACACAGACACAAATAACATTGGTTGGTACTCTTGACGAAGAAAAGTCAAACAGAAGTGGCGTGTTATTTGGTGCCACGCAACCGCAAGAAACTTTAAAAAAACGACATTTGCGTGTATTTACATCATGTTCAGCTATACTGTGTGGTATTATATTAAGTATTTGACACTGTAAAACACATTTTTATCATGTAAAATAATACTATTTATCATTGCGAAATGGTATGATATTGAAACCATAATATCGTTAGCGTGCGTATTATATCTACTACGGTATCACACCAGATTGATGACACGTTTTTTTTTTCTTACGAATAGTATAGCATTGTAGATTACGCAGTTATAGTACTTAATTATATAATGGTTTTATTTGTGATTTTGAGAGATTTTTTTTTTTTATATCTATATTTTCCAAATAATGATTTTCATTTAGATGATAAGTTGTTTTCCTAGTAATATTGGTATATAATACATTCATCGGTTTTGCAAGTATTTGTTTATTAATTAATGTTTGAAAACAAAATTTTGCTCACTCAAAATATTACCAATTGTTTACTCAATTTTTGCTTCATAAACTTTTTGATACTTACACAGTTAGGTATAGTTGTAATATATTACGTGGTTTTAAATTTAGTATTTGTAAAATCGTTTAAAAATACATTTTTATACTAATTGGAAATAACCTCTCTTAATTTTTGTGTTATGGAATATTAACATTTTTTTTCTCATAATTTGTATACTTATTACTTTTCCTGAAAATTTATGATTTTTTTTTATTGTTTTCCATTAACTGTTCTTTTACTTAGATAAAAAACTAATTTAATTCATGATTACTAACGACAGATATTGTAAGAGCTTTTCAAAGTTATCGTTAAATCTTCTTATAGTTTAATGTTGGTAATAATAAATAATAATTACATTAAACGACTCGACTTCAAAATGTAGATAATATATTTACTGTATTTAAATTGAAATATTATATTAATATTCAGAAGTTTTGCAATACTAGTCGATTTCCTAAAAACGCAAAGGTTTTTGGCGTAATCATTTTTATCAATTTTCTAAATATTATCTAAAAATTTATCATTGTTTTGTTTACGAGTAACAAAAAAATCAAACAATCCGTTTCTTTAAATTTTTATAAAAGGTGTGATCGGTCACGTTTTGGAATTGTTCACATACAGGCAAAATCACATTCGGACTACAATTATGAGTTGAGTTTGGTAAAATCACGTTTACTTTTATATCTTTTTGATCATTTTCTATGGTCATCGCACTATTATTGTAATAAATATAAATGACATTCAAAATTTTTTTTCATTTTATCATTAGTTTAAAAAAAATATTAAAAATTACCTTCAAAAGTTTTACGCAAAACTCTTAAGAGCATTACACTGTTTAACACAGTATTCTTACACAAATCTTACATAGACTCCAATATCTACTTTTATTTTACATAAAATTGTTATACGATATTGTGACATTTACTTCTGGAAAATTATATAATACTGTTTCCGCTTAAAGTTACGAATAACGATTATCTAATGGTTAATACAGATTTGTGGTTTTCTTCCTACGCCCAGTAAAACAATTATATTCTAATAATACCCTACCTATTCTTATATATATATATATTTACGACGAATTATAACTGAGTATAATAATAATGTAGTATCTGGAGAACAGCCTCTACTTTCACCTCTAAACGTGGGGTGACATTCGTTTATTCAATGTAATTACGCCGCACAGTACCTATAGCGAAATGAAATGAAAAGAAACGCTACGTTGACTTTGACGTTGACGTTAACGTTGGCAACCCTCGGTGATCGTATACATTATCACGGAGATTGCTTATGACGGTCGCCTGCCGCCTTCGCTGTTTAAGTTCGTAAATTTGGAGTTTTGATAATGTTACATATTATACGTCGTCAACGATTAAGGAAGTGGCAGCGTTGTCGGGCCTGTTATAATCGTGATGGTGCGCATGATAGACTTGGCTAAAACTTTATCCCTAGGAAGAAAATAATAAATTACATCACATGATATTTTTTCGATTTTTAATCAATCGATTCGATAAAAAATAGTAAAAAGAAGTATATTTGACATTAATTTTCATATTTTCAATTTTTTCTCCACTCGTGTGTTTTTGTGTGTCACGAATAAGGGGTTGATGTTTGAGGGTGGTTTCTACCGATGACGTATTTTTACATTGGTTTGTCAATATATTAAATCTAAACTTTGTGGTTGGATGGCGTTCACTTACTGATATTTTACCGTAAATTCATGTCAATCATTTGGAAGGTGTATAATAGGAATATAAGTATTCGATTATAGGCATGTAGTAATTCAAAATTTCAGAGAATTTCCGCAGTTCCCTCAAATAATTGGTTTTTAATTCTTAGCGAATTGCTTACAGACGAAATGAATGTATTTTCGAACCATTACAAGCGGTTTACAATAATGGTTGGTTGAAATGAAATTTGGAAATTCAAAAACTTGGGTTACTTCTCCGGTCCCTTATTAATATAAATATTTTGTATTTTACCAAAACGAATTCTTTACAAACGAAATAAATATTTTTTTTAAATCATTACAAAAAATTGGCCAACGGATTAGGGATGAAAAAAAATTGGAAAATCCTATATGGGTTCCCTGGAAACCCTGTATGGGGAATTGGATCTATATAACACAGGCTCGTTTATTATTATATATTCTTGAATTAAACGTTCCTGCAAATATAAGGTTCTAATTTTTATAACATTACGACCTCCTAAACGAGATTTATTGTTTCATTTACTGTGGGTTTATTTATTGTTAGTATATTTTTTTCTCCGGAAAAAAAAATAGTTCCTTGATTTATATATTAAGAGTTGTTTATCACGCGTGTATATCATAACAACGATTACTCGTATCATCAATATTTATTACTGTTACCACGTGGCCTGCCGTAGGATTTCAGTTCGTGCTAAATAGCTATCCTACACAATAAACTTATTAAAAATTAATAAATTGTTTCACTGTATAACTATGATCAAAACTGCGTTCAAAACTGCGAACAAAGTTAAGGAATTTTGTACACATCTGTAGGTACAGCAACATTTATCATTCCGATCCACGAACATTGTTGATGATTGCGTTACCTATATAATGTGTGCGTGCGGTATATGATATGTATACCAACTTGTTCATCCGTTATTTATGCCATAGGACTTATCATCGTTAAATGTCACCGTATGTTTCTCGAACTTCGTGTTTGTACCTAGGCATAGTAATATATTATTGTGCGTCTTTTTGTTTAGTGCACACAATTCGTCTGAAAAATATTTGTATTGGAATTTTACGCCGGATAAGACGTGGTGTCGGTCGTTTTCCACATCACTGCCACAGCCGGGTATACCGTTAGGTAAAGGTTTCTCTGTTATTTATATGATTACATTTTTTTTTTTATTTTTATTTTCTTCTTTTTAAATGTACTTTCGGTGTATATATACCAACATAAACGTCCCAACATTAAATCGTCATAGGATATATTATATATTATCTACGTACCCTAATAACAGCTGCAGTCGCGTTGGATGTCGGCAAGTGAACCGTCACAAATTATTTTTGACAATATGTTTTATATTATATATACCCAACCTGCTCAAATATTACATCGGCTGTTTTACCCTCCTCACTTTTGCCTTCGCCTAGAATCAGAAAATACATTTTTATCCATAGAAACCAATATGATCGCAGTGATAAACAAATCACCAAAAATAGTGTGTGCAATAAATAAACCGTATTCCCCGTGGCATTTCACGAAATAGTAATAAAAACAATATGCTCGTATTTTATGTATTACGTTGTTATTAATTCTAGTCGCGCTTTTGGCCGCTATGCATCATCCTGGTTATTAGGTTTTTCAGACCTTCATCACGACTCGTTTCTATTGGGCTTGGGCATACAATTCAGTCACAATAATCTAAACGTTTGAGCGATGGTAGATAAAGTACCTAGGTATAGTACTTAAAAAAAAAAAAAAAAATTGAACGATGATAGTTGTACACCAATATTACACCAATATTACTGATATTTGATTTTAGTAGATTGGGATGAAGACTTTATTCATGTGCTGAAACGTGAATTATTTTTGATGCAAGTATTTTCATTCTTTATTAATTTTATTTCACTACATGAACAAATTAAATCGCATTATAATTTGTTGTTTATTTTAAGTTTTTAAGTTTTTAATCTTTTTTTTGTTTGTTATAAGTTTGATTTGTTTTTTTTGCTGAGTTTAAAAAACAAACCAATTATAAAATAATATGAATCATTCAGGTATATAATTTTGAATTGTGAAAAGTTTATAAAAATTGTGATCTTTATGGTATGGCAAAGGAAATTTCGTAATAAATAATAATAACTTTAAAACATGTTTTATTGCTAAAAAGTTACTCTGAATAAGAATTTTATTTTTTATTTATCGTTTTTGAGGGATGTGCAAATGCAATAAATAGTCTTCACTGTTGGTAAAGTTTAATCGAACAAAAAAATATCAATTTATATAGGTAATATATGGCCAATATTAAGTAGGCAGTCAATAAAATATTTTCGTATACCTATATTGCAACTTCAACACTTACTGATATAATATATGTATTTTTAATTTATAAGATTTATTATTATTATTATCCATCGAAGTTACATATTTGCTTTTAATGCAGTAAACTTTCCAACATGCCATATTATTTAGTAGAAATCATGCCGATTTCGTTTTAAATTTATGAATTATTGTTTGAAAATGTACATTATTTTATACTTTTATTTTCAGTCTGTGTAATATTTTATGGTTTTAGTTTTTGAGCGGATCGTTGAATCATTCAACTTGAATGAATTTCAGCATTTGATATGTATTTTTTTTATTTTTCGTGTTAGTCGTGTTGGCGATTTGTGTGTGTGAAATTGTTAAATTTACTATTGTCTTTTTTTGTGTCTCACAAGTTACGACCCCTTAGGTACAGCTCTATCTTCAACTTTGGAAAATTGGGAATGGCAAAAATAAAAATAAATAACATTCCTACGTAAAAACTGAAATATTTATGTTATATTAATTAGTATTGTTACTTTGTTGTTATTCATAAATGAAAATAACTGTAGTTAATACTTGAAATTGTCACCAAATATTCATATTTTTATTTTCTAAGCATGAAACAATTTTATAAATAACATTTTTGATCTTTGTGAATTGTTTTTAGACAATTGGAATACATTTTCTAAATAATTGTTTTTTTTTTTTAAATTCTAAGCGGAACTATGGATGCACTTATTGATTTTAAAATAATGTGTTTTTTGTGTAAGTGATTAGCTACGAATAGTAGTGATTTAAAATTTGTTTTGATGTGTTAAATAAAAATAGGTTCATTAAAAAGCTTGAACAAATAATAGAAAATCTCAAATAAATCGTTTTTTTTTTAAATTCAAAAAATTCAAAATTAAATTTTTAAGAATCGTTTAAGTTCAATTTTTGATAATTTTAGATATTATTATTAAATATCTGTATCTTAAATTTTAAGAATAACGATTTACGTTTTTTCTCTGGTTTCCACCCATGATTCAAACATAAATTTGTGGGGACGAAATTTCATATCACTATATATCAAATTACATCAATATTTTATATAATTGATTAATATTTGAATTTGGTATTAAGAACAATTTAAATTTAAGGTCGATATAATATTATTATTATTTTATTATATTATATCATAACGTTGCCTGTACACGTCCGATCTTGTATACTTCTAAGATGTATTCAGAGCTCAATAAACTTTTACGCATTTAAAGTTTCGAATTTACATAGACATCGCTTGAACATAAGTTTACTGTACAAACACCATTCAAATGTCTGCATTTTCATTGTTCCTCAACCACTTTTAAAATACCATATAAACACAGACGTAGAGTTTATAATGTATATACATTCACTATTAAATCAAATAATTATGTACGTCTTCTTCCTAATGTAAATATTGACAAAAGTTTTCAGTTAAAAGTCTGAATTATACTTTTGTTTTAAATAATATTATATATTATTCATGTTAGTTTATAAATCAAAAAATTATCTCTTCGATTATACTGTCAGCGGCTCATTCGATAATCATATAATGTTATTGTGATAATATTTGTGTCGCATGGGACGTCTTTACAAAAGCAGCTTTGAAGGCAAAGACGTTATACACTTCTGTTAGGTAACTGCGTATAGTGACTGTTTTGGCCACTTTTTCTTAGCACGTGCGATGATCGTATGCGTTTTGTATGTATGCGAGCCTTGAGGTTAATTGATACTGAGAATTCTGAGGCTAAACCTAACCCTTATTTTTTTATTATTGTTATTAATAAATTGATAATTTGTTTTTGATTAAATTACACGGTAGCTGTTTGCTCCTAAAGTGGGCGGTACAAAGTAGATGGAAGAAACGGTATTGTGGCAGTGTGTGTGGAAGGGTGGGTGAGGGAGGGGTCATTGTATTTCACTGCACATTCGTTTTTAATATACCACCGCCGCTGCTCGGCAAATTGCTACCACACCTCTATAATTGCCGTCTCGCCCCGAAGACGGCTATACCCTCTTCCGCCTTTACATGCGTGTGAGTGTGAAGGTATAATGGGTGTTTTTTTATTATTATAACTATTAATATTATATGTTTTTTTAATCAAATTGTGTTTAGTAAGTTTTTAATCTGTAATTGACGGACGAAGTTAATTATAATTGACAGGCAATTCACCCCGAATATTGCAAATAACTTTTTTCTACCAATTTGATACATTGATTTCAACTAATAATATACGCATTAGCGCATAATAAATAATTATTTACTTTGTGCGTTTGTTGATGTTGGTAATGTTACTGTAAACTCGGTGGTTTCTTTTATGGTTAATAATATTATATTATAAAATATATGTTCCTTAGTTCACTCTTATTGTGTGTATAATATGCTATACAATGCAGTATATGATGAATTATGTATGCAATTTTATTTAATCCTTAATTATTTAATAAATCTAATAATGTTAATTTATATTGGTATAAAATATTTATGTTAGGTAAATGGACAATTCTGACGATGAACGAATTTTTATGTAAGTCTTGAGAAAATCAGATGTGTTTTTATTTTGGAGCTTTGCATAGATGACTATTTCTTTTATACGATGATTTATTATTTCTCTAAAATTTAAAACTATGTTAGATTATGCTTTTTTCTGCACTGAGATTATGAAAGATTGCACAGTGTTCAACAGCCTCTGTGTCCTGCTGTTCCGTTTTTTTTTTTTTTTTTAAATTAGAAATCTATATTTTCAAGCGATTGACGTGTTATTCAATTTAGTTACATTCTTAATGTAATACAATTAAAACAAATATTTAGTTGTTTAATGTTAACGTAAAAAGAGGATCAACTTTATTTAAAATCAATAATTAAACGTTATTTTTTCATTTATAAATTATAATTTTATAAAGCATTTTTAATGATTTATATTAATTGCTTTTTTTTAAAAATCACTAAATAATATTTCCTGACAAAGAAGTTAATTTTAAATTTGAAAAAAAAGTTTTTAATTAATCAGTGATCATTTACAGTTGATAAGAAAAATGAAAAGAAAAAAATTGCAGTAGGTAATTAGCCTTTATCACAGGGTTTTTTTTTATTATAATCAATATAGGTATTAGGTAGGTAATGAAATACCTCTGTGAGAGTGATTATATATCGATGATATACCAACCGTATATTAATTGACAGGCTTCAAGTTGCAATAATTTCTTTAGACATCTCAAATGTGTTAAGGCTGTAATATGTAAATTATGTAAGACTTACGTCTTAGTCTAGCGTGTAGATAATTTGTTCGGTATAGACATTTATTTATGTGGAGTAAACGGAAAATCCTTTTAAACTTGTCAGTTCATGTTTGACGCTGAGAATTCTGACGTCATAAATAAAGTTAAAAATAATAAATTATGAACTTGCAGTGTGATAGTTTAATTTTTATTGTTCTCTCATGTACCCATAATAATTGGCAATGCTTATTGCTTCGTATTCATTGAACGTAGCAAAGTCTTGCGCTCATAATTGTATTATTTTTATTCAAAAATCTACATTGGTTGCATATACAAAATAAAATTTACGTTATATACAATTTTATTTGTTGATTTATTGTATTATTTCATGAGTCATATGTAATAACCCGTTAAAAATGTTGTGATACAATATTATATTCCTAATTTTAAATATACCTTGTACACTATTGCATAATGTAACATTATTATGTAGTTTGTGTGACTTGGCTGTGACGTCTTTTCTTAATTCAGATTTCAGGAACATTTTTTATGTTTATTTACAATTTTTTTAATAATATGCTTCTGACGCGTGTTCGAAAAGTAGATCCAAACACAACAAATATTATAATATGTTCCTTATTGAATCTAAAGAATTTATGATAACTTTTTTTTTTTTTTTTTTTTAATATTTGTAAACCTGTGCTGAATAAATAAAAGCTGGCACATACTAAAATATAAATAAATAGGTAAACACTGTGTTAAATTAAAAAGTACTCTCGAGTGGTTGTCGCAAAGTTACCGGATTTGTTTAATGTTTATATTATATATATACTACACATTATACACATACTATGTAGTCACATACACCATCCATATTATATAATAAAATATAGTTCAACACATTGCTGTCCGCTGCAGCAAACCTACCATTTTCCTCTCCCCTGATAGTGTGGCTAGAGAAACTTGGCCAATTATAGAGTGATATTACTATTTGAGTAACTGCATGAGTAGATATTATATAGTGCATGTGCAAAAATTAACTCAATTTCAATTATAATCGGTACTCAACGGTCAGTACGTTGTGTTAATGCTCGCGAAAGTCGATTAATAGAATAAAATTACTGAAAAAACCACAATAGTGGTAAAAACTTAATGATTATGATTATAATAACAGTAATGACATCTAAGTAGAAGTTTAAATAGTTTACGAAGATCGATGTCTCTCGCACATGTTACAGGATGTTATAGGTACACCTGCTAGGAACCTAAGGTATTATAAAACCTGTAGATCAAATAATAAGAATAGTACCTACTCTACTTTCAAATCCTTTTGTTAAAATTAACAACATAACAGCATAATTTGTTTATAATGTGATATGAAATAATTTAAATATATATATATAAATATGATGAATTTTTATTTATTTTTTGCCGTAGAATAACGAGCCGAATGATTATCTATACATATACAGATGAAATAAGTGCCTATATTATATTATGAATTTTTCTCTTCGTTATATTATACTTACCAACTACCAAGGTTGTTTTTTATTATTATTGTAATGTGCTTTTACGATGGTTTTCTTTGAACTTATATACTTAAACGTCCTGTTGATCGATTTTGGCTCATTAATATAATGTAAACATATTATTAGGTACGAATTTCGTATATTTTTTTTTGCGTAATTTTCTTTTTGCTTTCGAATGCTGAAAGCCATGTGAATATTATTACAGTTATAGTTTGCACACGTTGATGTATTGACTTTGGTACATTTATTGATCTCCAGTTATACTTTGTTGTTGATTTTCGTATTTTGTATATGTAATATTATGCGCTGTGTATAAAACGCCTAAATGTTTATGGCATCGAATAAATCAATTTATTTATAAAATAGAGACCGTCACAATTCAATAAGAGGTGCTACGAAAGCAACTAAAAAATACAATTTATAATAATATATCAGTCGTTGTTTTGACTAAAAAGTGTATTATCAAGGTTAAAAATATGCGCGTAAAGCAAACAAACCCACATCATAATAGTTTTTGAATAGGTATTAACGTGTCTGTGGTAGTGTGGTAGTTAAGTAGCCTTACCGAATACCAAAGATACTGAAATATAGTATACCTGCAGTTCATATTTAATTTAAAATGTTTAAATATAAATTTATTTCTGTTTGTGTAAACTAATTGAGATATTTTTATAAATAGTATCTTACTTAAATGTCAAACAAATTATTTCAATTCAAAATAAACCGAATAAAAGCAAAACTATGTTTGAAATCTGCTTTTTATTGATAATAATATATATATACATATATTACCTGCATAAAAAGGGGGTTTAGCGATAACATTTCAGCTTTAAATTTGTTGTACTACAACATACAATATTATATAAGCATTTTTTTATTTTTTTATTTTTTTTAAATTTAATTTTTACTGTTATTGAATATTTATTTTGACATAATTTTGATAAAATCTTGATTTTTTGTTTTGTTGGATTTTGCTTTGAACATATTTGGTATATACTTTCAATAAAACAGTTTTAATACAAAATAAAATAAAACAAGCTCATCTGCAGTGTTATTAACATCGCCTAAGTAATACGCAATTGTACATATAAAATATATTTTGTATAAAGGAGAAAAAAATGGAATTGAAAAAGGAAAAAAAAATAATTACGCTTTTTTCTTTCCTCCCGTTACTAACTGGGCACCTAATGGCATTTTGTAATAAATTGGTCTTTGTGTTTTAAATCATTATTTTTCTTTTTTAAACTTCTAGAGGGTAACGGCATATTGAAACACACACAAAAAAGAGAGGTAATAATTAGCTATCTACTATTTTTCTTCTTCTAGTGATTACACAGTCATCATTTTGATTATTTGGTGTACGAATTCGTATTTCCACTCTCGTTGTGGGACATGTTATGGTTTCGTTGAATTAAAAATAAATATCTATATGTGTCACATTCTCAATAGAAGGGAAGACGTACGTTTTATTTTTAGGGAGGTTATACGTTGCACATGATAATCACCACCCTCATATGACAAAAACCTTCCAAGTTGCTGTCAATCACTCATTTTTTTTTTTGTCTTTAATATTATATACATTTACATATGCTCATTCTTTTATAATTCCATTGTCTCTTTTACTGCGGTAACAACATCAACTTTCCGTGCTCAAAGGGTTATAGACACAAATCGGGTACGTATTCTGTGTTCGTTGCTTACGAGTTATCGTTTCGTTATAAGTGCGTTTCTCTTCTGTGTGCATGCCAAGTTCATTCAGAATGGCGATAACAAATAATAAAGACGGGCGTGTGCGTGCACACTCGTAACGTTGTATTGTAAAATGTATTTTAAATTAAAAAAAAATATATATATACGAAATTGCTTTTATCGTTATGTAGTTAAGTAGTCAGCATGTGGTAGAAGAACGCATGTATGAAGATTTCTTGATGTGGATCCCAACCTACTCGTCATCGTCGTTCCAAGTCCTCGATAATAATCTCCGGATGAATTTTCTGATAGACATTATAAGCGCGAGTGTGTTGGCCATAATAATAATAATAATAATATATTATACCTATTATAATGACGCCTGAACATAATATGACCTAACCTAGAGATTGTCTGTTTTATGATATATGCATATTGCATATGGGCCAAGTGGGGAACACAATGGTGACACAGAAAAAAAGCTTTTCAGCAATAATAACAATAATTCTCTGTACTTTCTCGATTCCTTGCTTTGCCGCTGTGAAAACTAAAATAAATATTGATACGACCATGTGACGGTAGTAGTAGCTGCACAGGTATAGTCGGTTTTAATCTCGCGAGATGAATGGAACTCAAATTAGAAGACGATTTGCGTTTCTAAGGATCATTAGGGAAATTCTATATTATTGTACACATTGCAGTATTTCATATATGTATTCCTTGATTTAAATCAGCGTTTTAGTGCCCACAATATCCATTTTGGCCATAATTGATAAACATTTTCCATAATTATTATAATCACCGTTGATTTGTTGATTATTTATAATATACGTACAACTTAATTTTCACAACGTTTAATGTTTGGAAAATCAATAGATACGTTTAGAGGCATCTGCGTTTTGTCATTACATTTATATTTTTAGATTCTGAGCGGAGCGATGAATGTATTGATTTTACCATGATGTGTGTGTTTTTTTTTTTTTTTTTTTTTTTTTTTTTTGTGTCTGTCATCACGTTTTGGGGCAGTAAAAATGCTTCGATTTTTGACTTCAGTACCTCGTTCGATCAGAAAGTGAATCTAGTTGGTACTTTGGGGGGTCAAAAGTAAAAAATTCTTAATACTTTTCTAAATAATTGAGAAAAACAAACTAAAATTTAAGGGGAAAACGGGAAATTTTACGCACACTCATTTTTTGACAAAATCGATTTTGGTTTTTGATGTAACTTTAAAACAAATGACCATAGATACATGAAATTTTCACCTAATGTTTATATAAGTATATTCTATTCACCATGCAATTTTCAAAAAATTTCGACTTAAGTTGAACTATTCATAGGCATTTCAAATTTTCGATCATTATTAGTTTTTTTTTTTAATTAATATCGATAAAAATTTATTTGTTAGGCAGAAAAGCTTGAAAATTTAATACAAGGCTCTTAACATATTGTTGCATTAGCAGTTGAAAAATAAAAGAAATTCATAGTCACAATTTTTTTTTATAAGCATTCAAAGTTTGAATTTTGACAAAATACGTAAAAATCACGAAAATTCACAAATTATTTTAAGCTAGAAATTCATAAAAAATTTTCTTTTTAAATCTAAGATTTAAAAATTTAATACAAGATTCCTTACAAGTTTTTCAATCTTTATCACAAATAAAAATTCCACCTGAAATTCAAATTAAATTTCTATGAGCATTTGAAATTTAAATTTTTACAACATTGGATTTTCACTTTTAGCAATTTCCTTATTTTGGTGTAACTCTAAAACAAATTACCACAGATACTTGAAATTTTGACTGAATGTTTATATAGGCGTGTTATATATTTGATAAAATTTTCAAAATATTTAGATTTGTTTTGAGCTGTTTACTGACATTTTAATTTTTCAACTTTATTAGTTTTTTTTTCTATAAATATCGATAAAAATTTATTTGTTCGGTAAAAAAGCTTGAAAATTTAATACAAGGCTTCTTACACATTGTATCAATAGAAGTTAAAAAATATTAAAAATTCGTAGGCACAATTTTTTTTTATAAGCATTTAAAGTTCAAATTTTGACTAAATACGTAAAAATTACGGCAATGTTCAAATTATCTTAGATAGAAATTCATAAAAGTTTTTCTTTTTAATTCTAAGATTTGAAAATTTAATACAAGGCTCCTAACATATTTTTACAATAGAAGTTGAAAAATAAAAGAAATACATAGTCACAATTTCTTTTTATAAGCATTCATAGTTTAAATTTTTACAACATATTATGTAAAAATCACGAAAATTCGTAAATTATTTTATGCTAGAAATTCATAAAAAATTTTCCTTTTATATCTAAGATTGGAAAATTTAATACAAGGCTCATTATATATTTTTACAATAGCAATTGAAAAATAAAAGAAATATATAGTCACAATTTTTTTTTATAAGCATTTAAAGTTCAAATTTTGACTAAATACGTAAAAATTACGGCAATATTCAAATTATCTTAGATAGAAATTCATAAAAGTTTTTTTTTTTTAATTCTAAGATTTGAAAATTTAATACAATGCTCCTAACATATTTTTACAATAGAAGTTAAAAAATAAAAGAAATACATAGTCACAAATTTTTTTTACAAGCATTCAAAGTTTGAATTTTGACAACATATGTAAAAATCACGAAAATTCGCAAATTATTTCAAACTAGAAATTCATAAAAATTTTTCTTTTTAAAACTAAGATTTGAAAATTTTTAATAATCTATAATATATCCTAGACAGATAAACCGTCTTCGCTCAGAATCGTTTTTCGTATACAATGATGTAATATCATTGGATTCAAATTTAATTCCATCCATTACAGTAACCCACTTGTAACCTACCTACTGTACAGCAGAGCGACATACACGACTTACCCGCTTTTTTATTAATTTTCCTACAGACGATTGGTTTTTAGACGATAATATTTAAAAAAAAAACATTAAAAATTCACTTACTACTCACATTTTGATTATAATTGTGTATATTTAAATAATTGGTTTTATTTTTACAATGTTATTTAGTCCAACATTTTTTTTTTATAAATTGTGTAAGGGTTTAATCTTTTTTAGATGTTTGAATTTAAATTTTTACAATTTATTATAACCATATACTAATAGCCTATATCTTAATTAACTTTTACATTTTTTAAGTTAGTGGATTACACTAAATTATTATATATTTAGGTATGATATATTTTTTGAATTGTGTAATATGAACAAATAACGAGGAAAAGCCATTTGTTTTAGACACTGAATTATTGATTAAGTTATAAATATGCTATTCGAGTATAATTCTATGTATTTATCTGAATTATTTTATTAGCTTAGTTAATTGTTTTATGAAACAGAGGAATATAATTTGTTTTGTGCCAAAATGACTTGAAATCTTTAGATCTTGTTTGGTATCCATTCTGTATTTAAGAGTCGTTTTAAAGTTACGCCAAAAAAACAAATAAGAAAGTCATACAAATTAGTTTCTGCGCATTATCTTCACGGCCAATCGAAAAACGAACAAACATAATAAAAACAATGAGATATATACATACCTATAATGCGAAGTAGGTATCTTTGACAATATTGACTATAAAGCCATAACTATATTTTATGAATATGGCTATCATCATACTATTTTAGTTATTATGTGCACCATTTTCTTAAAGTTTAGAAGTATTAGATAAATAATATTAAATGATGCGGGCGTGTCTTATCGTTCTTCGTGCCATTAAGTACTATTGGTGTTAGTGATTTCCCTATATAAAGTTTGCACACGTACAGTAACACTAAAAGTATACTTAAAAACTATAGTATTGAACTATTGCGAGTCAATAGGTAGGTAATCACTAATCACATAGCCTTAACTATTGAGTACAGTACGTCAGTACAATAATGAGCAAAACAAAAATAATTCGCCTTGTTCGATTCTGAATTTTAATGTTTGAGATTGATTTTTATGTCAATAATAACCGTGTAATTTTATTTTTGAATGTTAATAATCTAAATAAATAAATCTAAATATTATAAAAATCAATCAGTATAATAATTTACCTTGAAGAGAATGTGAGTATTAATACAATTATAGAAGGTCAACACACCCACGTTAATACAAATATATCTTGATTTTATTACGATTATCATGTAAATATTGGTAGTAAATAATTTAAATGCAATTATTTCAATTTACAACAATTTTAGTGTACCTAAAACCAATCACATAATATATCTATGAACTTCGTATACCTTCAGGCTGCAGATATGAGGAACACTCAAATCGTATACGCTGCACTTGTAAATAATTTAAGTTAATATATAATTGAATAATGCTAAAATAAAAATTAAATAAATGCTTCATTTACGGTACTTATTAAATATATTTGGCTTGATTCGAGATGATTTTGAATACGATTGGAGGTGGTATTATTTTTGTATTATGAATTTATGATATTAACCGTGATAATTTAATCTTGTAGAGGAAAATCTGTGTAGGTATGTCTTGTGATTGAATTTAATTAAAAAAAAAAAAAAAAAGTTTAAGGAGATTTTATGTCTAGTAGGGTTTTTGCTTTTCATTACCTTCTCCTACTGGTCGCTATGAATACGAATCCTTTTATTCCTATTCTGTGTATTGTGGATATAAAATCTTTTCCGAAGGGAATTCAGCCGTTGCTAGTAGCAAATATATCAAGAAAAGTTTTTTTATTTTTATTATTACAATCTGTATGCATATTTTAATACAACAAGTAAATGTGATGTACATAGTACATGCACGGAATCATAAAATAAGGCGTTTATTCTTATTTTTTGGAATCATCAATTTAAATTGGACAATAAAATATTGTTTAGAAAGCACAACTTTGAAAAAAAATATATATAAATTATTAGAATTATCTGGTTCGTTTTTATTTGTATATCTTAACCTCTCGGTAGTAACGTGCGTATAGTAGTGACTAAATTGGCGTTTAAAGTCTGCCGTCGTCCTTACATAATATAGTTATGTCTTATGTAGGTACATATTACGCATTGACACAGTTATCACGAGTATGATGTACGTACCTACATAATTATTATTTCAAACTATTATACACGTTCAATCACACAATATCTACTGCGACGGCATTTATTTATTTCACCTTTTATTATTACCACGACCATTGGCTTCAACGGGTTCACCGGAAGTCGATACGTGGCGCGCGGTCATATATTTTATATACGAGGTAGGTATACGTAATATACATACGAGTATATACACCACAGTATCACACATATTATAAAGTAACTATACTTATATGATGGTGCACACTGCGGTCGCTGCGAATTTCCGGTTGCTGCCTTTACTATACTACAGATAATGATTGAAGTAGACTCGAAAATAGTCTAATGACACAAGCCGTGTTATGCGGTACCCACGATTCGTGATAGACGGTGATGTCGTTTGCACTTATATATGTAATACTGTTTCTATACAAACCTATTGTGTTTTTGAAAGTTCGAAATCCCTCGGCCCTCTTCATCGCCACCGTGCGGGCGCATTCGTTTATGTGTGTGACATATTTTTACGTATCTAAAATATAAATAAAGCCACGTAAAATATATCTACGCAGTACGAATACTCGCGTTATTATTTTATGTATGTATGGCATAATATACAACGCTAACTTCTACTACTAACCTCATCGGTTTCCACTTGTCCCACTGCAGTTATTTTCTGTACATGTTTACGCTCATAATATAATATTATATTTTTATTACAATATTAGATTTAATGACTGAACGTGACGAGCTAGGGAGCTATATGATGAATCTCTATCGTTTTGTGGAATATAATTTTGAAATGACATTATTTCGATGACTTGTCAGCTTATGACTCGGCTTATGACGAGTGATTTCACATTTTAAGTGTGTGTGAGTCTAATTTGAAAAATGTGTCAACCATTTGATGGTATATATTTTAATTGGTGCAATTCGAAATATTTATAAAAAATAACGTTTATACCTAACATAAAATAATATTTTTTTTTTCGTTTATTGAATGTTGAGTTTCAGAAACAAATATTAAAAATCGCCTCGTATATCAAGAGATTTTCTGAATAAAGGATTTAGATACTATGCGCATAACTAGTTCCGTTGGCTTAAATGTGTATTGCGCTTATAATAATATATATTATGGCCGCCAAACTCGCCCACCTAGCCAATAACTCTTTCACGTCCTTGGATTTTACATACCAAGACGTTAAGAGAATCATTGCTACAGATGTACATGACCAATGGGGAAAAAAATGGGCAGAACAGACAACCAAATTACATGAAATCAAAAGAACCACATACCCTTGGCCGTTCCCTGCAAACATATCCAGGAAACACCAGACAGTTATTACTCGCCTCAGGATTGGACATACCCATATAACCCATAAACACCTCATGAAGAGGGGAGAACCTCCTGATTGTACCGTCTGTGGCTCACCTCTTACCGTCAAACACCTCCTCACGGATTGCCGATGCTACGAAAAAACAAGGAGAGATTTGAACCTTCCGGACCAGCTCTCCGAATTACTCAGCCCCGAGCAGAGCAACCTCACAACTACCCTGGAATTTCTCCGCATCACAGGACTTCTTAACAAAATTTAATACAATAAGTTAACGTAATGTTTCATTGTTTTCTCTCCTTTATATATTGTATCTCTACATAAAAATGTATTACTATGTATAATTTTGTAAATATAATGTTCGTCCAATGGCCATAGTAGCCGCGGACTTGATTCTAATAATAATAAAAAAAAAAAAAAATATATATATTATATATTACGTAACAGGTAAAATATAAATGATATCTATATACCTACATTTCAGACAGTGTTTATATGAAAATGTTCTTTTTATTTATTTGTGAAATTTTCATAATAAAACGTTTAAGTATTTAATTCAATAATATAAGACTGTCATTGCTGCCTATAATTTTACTGGTAATGATAGTCTCGAAGTTTTTTTCAATTAATTTCTCAATCTTTTTGAGTGGTGTAGAGGTTGACATAGTGCTTTCTGAGCATCTCATTTTTAAGTGGATAACGTATTTTGACTTTTTTCTGGCTTCTGAAAAAAATAATCGTATTATGCTCATTTTTTTTTTTTAAATTCATAAAGGGAAGGTTATAAATTTATGTTTTTAAAATCATTATATGTGATTTTAAATGTATCTACTTTTGATAGACGAAACGTTAATTTTGACATCTATAAAGTTGACATTATCAACGTATTATTATGGGTTGATTTTATACTAATACAGTAATATATAACCAAAAATATAATGTTCATATTTATTACGAATTCTGTCCATCTTATATTTAAAATAAGATATAGGATATCACCAATCTGAAACAAAATAATATTGAATGTCGCCAATCTCCGTGTTACACATTATTCACTTCGGGTCGTATTTATTCTATGTAATAATAAATATAATCTTGAGAAAGCCGTTATAGTGGTGGCAAAGGGTTGCGCCCTCCAGATTCAAATTTAACCTTAGACATCATCTTGTACTCGCGTATTTTATCTTTTTTTGTTTTGCTGTTCGAGAAATTCAATTCTCTTAGTTCGGTGTTTTTCTTTTAAATTACATTTTTAGAGTGTATCGAATTTCGACACGGACAATAAACTTTATGAACTCGAACGCAATTGAAAATCTGAAATAAAAATCGTGCATACCTTGAAAGTACTATATAGGCAGTTTTCCGTGGACCTTTGAAGACAGAGTTTGTCTATTTTTTTTTCTCTGTGGTGGAAAATCTTTAATAATAGTGGTCTCAACATAAATAGGGTGGATAATTTTTTATAGCTATTATTAATTTTATGAACGATCGTTTCAGTATCTATTAGTTAATGTACTACTGTAGTATACTCGAAACATAACATTAGATTTCATTATTGCGTGTAATGCATACACAATAATGACATGATTAATTTGATTACAATTGGGATCGCAAGTCACATTTTATTTTATTTATTATGACATAATTATGATTGTTGTATCTGTAAGATCCAATGACGTAGACTTTAGAAGCATGCAACTATTGTAATGCATAATAAGCGTATATATATTTTTAATTTTAAATTGCAAAAAATGCGGTAAGGGCCAAAAGTAACCACTTATAACAGTAATGAGAGATCCACCACACATATATAGATAGGGGTGAGTGAAAACAGCCAAGTAGACATTTTCTTCTCTGAATTATGAACGGAAGCTTTTCGAGAGTCCACCAAAGTCTCTTTCTCTCTCTCTCTCTCTCTCTCTCTCTCTCTCTATATATATATATATATATATATATATATATATATATATATATATATATATATATATATATAAATTATATACGTGCAATGTACATATATATAATAAGTACCTGATTTTAAGTGTGATTTGTCTGTTCTAAACACAAAAGGGCGCTTTTACTACCCTATTGTTAATATAATACATTGCGGTTCTTTCCTACATCTTCAGTCACCGCCGTTTTTCGGTATTATCAGTTGGAAGGGGCGTCTCTGTCGAGTATGTATCCTTTTTTTTTATCGTATAGTATATACGAGACATCTTCATTTTTAACACACGTCTCGTTTTCCAATTCGTTCTATTCTACGTCCGTTATTTTCGTTAATTTAGACATATATTTATTTTTGAATTATTGTTCATTAATAAACATTTGTTATTTTTTATTAGTATAGATAATTTAGAAATTTTATTTCCAATTTAATCGAAAAAATACATTATGATTGCTTTGTTAAACCGATGTAACGCAATGTAATTTGTAATAATTGTAAATGGTAATTAAGACATTTTGACTAATGTATTTAAGATCGATAATATATGTATATATATAAAATTATATATATCTGTATAGATCAAATAATATTATACAAAACATTGTTCAGTAAGTTATAAGTTTGATAAAAAAAAACACAGTATATTTGATTTTAATTAATAGGTACAATAGTGAATAGTATTGTTCGTTATATTTACTAAGCTGGTTTTATAGAGCTCTCTCATCAGACTATAATATACTATTATAATATTATATAATATTATAAAATATTTTATTTGTTATTTTAATGCATGGGTGGTTCAGGTTACCCAATCATTATAATATTATATTATACTAAACTAATAAATATTAATATACATTATTTAGTGAACCAATATGTGAACGAAATATTGATGTTTTCTAAATAATTCCATTCTTAATATTTTGTTTTGAAACAATAATATATACCACATAAATGTCTTTTTAATTACAATTTTGGTTTGGATATAAATGTGAATATAAAAATAAATATTACTCACGGAAAATATTAATTTTTCTCTTTGTGTCTGTGTGACTGTGTCAATTTATGTAAAATGTTAAATAGAGCCTAGCTTGGTGTGTGACAACTGTAAGCTCCGTGAATTCACAGAAAATGTATGACGTGAAATTTAAATTTTAAAAACATAAATAATGGTTGCAGAATACTAACATTTTTGTATTTAGGGTTGCCGTGCCAGTGGTAATATAGAGATTGCTGTACGTATTTATCATTACAAATTCTTTTCTTGAAAATTCTGGAATGCACTATTTAGACTTTCACGAATTCATTATTATATAAATCTTCAATATTAAATACATCTTGAGTCCCAGAAAATTAAACTAATAAAAATAACTATATTACATATAATTTAATGCATGAAATTCTACAGTGTGCACTAAAAATTAATTTTATAAAACTGCGTTTATTTCCTATTTTGAGATTGAGAAATGTTTGTAATTATTTACTTAACGATATTTCAGTTTTAGTTTTAAAAGATAATTTTTGGGTTTAGTTTTGTTTACTATGAGAATCCTATGGATAAATTGTTTGTTTTATCTATTTTTAGTACGTTGTAAAATTTAATTTTGGTTTATAAGTTATGTTTGTAAAAATTATACTTAAATCATAATGGTGGCTGCATCCGAGTTCCGTCCCGAGAACCTTTTTTTATACCAATTCCGTCCCTGTTAAAAAAAAGGTATATACCAATTCCGTCCCAGTTAGAAAAAGGTATATACTAATTCCGTCCTTAATAATTTTCATAATTTAGTCGTAATAATTAATATAAAAATTGTTATAAAATGCATACAAAAAATATAAGTATTCATATTATTAATACATTTTCATAATTTATTGGTCATAATGTTATATACATTTATAATAATAATTAAAAATTCAGTAAATACTAAATAGTCAAAGTATATATACGTCATATTTATAGTAAAAAAACATACATTTTTACAAATTTGTAATTGGATTGAATTTATAGGATATTTTTTTTACAAATTCCAATCGTGATATTTGACCTGAACTGTATTCATACATTTTTTCTTTAATAAAATCTTCTTTAGCTAATATGGGTTTTCTTCGTTTTATACTGCTTCTTAATTTGATGTAGGAATCTTGTTGAACATATTTTAAAGCTTCTATAAACTGATAAATATTTGGGTGGG
This sequence comes from Diuraphis noxia, assembly GCF_037042655.1. Taxonomy (NCBI): domain Eukaryota; kingdom Metazoa; phylum Arthropoda; class Insecta; order Hemiptera; family Aphididae; genus Diuraphis; species Diuraphis noxia. The sequence continues at coordinate 77,042,568 of NW_028301713.1, forward strand.
CATGATAAAACATTCCATTGAATTTAGAATGGAATGATTCACAGTTATTTGTGGTACGTAAAGTACTATGTGAAAATTCAGCCCATATACGAGGTGGAAAAGTAGATTCAGGTGAAATATAATTATCAACTAAGTAATCCAAAAATAAATCTATTTTTTCATCAACTGGTTTGATTCCCATTAGATCAGAAGCAAAAAAATCACCTACTTCGTCTGGTGTTAAAAATGGCAATCCAAATATGTACTTTAAAAATCTACCAATCTCAGAATTATCATTTCTAAAAAAAGTGGACAATTTAAGATCTTGAATTTTACGCCACCATGATTGCCCTAAGTGAAATCGACATCCTCTTAAATTTATCTCTGGCCAAACTGCATAAACAGCAGTATGTATAGCACTTTCAAAATCTGCGTAAATGGTTTGTGGTGTAAATTGTAACTGGAGCTTATCACATTCTGCACATAAAAATTTAAACGCATGTTCATACGTGTTTTTTGCTTTGTTTGGCAGTAAAAAAAATACTAGTGGAATAAAACTGTTTGGTTCTTTTAATCCATGAATAGTAAAAAATTGTGTAAATTGTTTTGGGCAACATTTAAAGGTTCCATCAACATAAATAGTACTAATTTTGCTTAAATGAGATAAGTTTGTATTGCAAGTAAACATAATAATGTGTGTAATTGGATCATTCATAATTAAAAATTTTTCGTCATTATTAGTATGTATCGTAATTTGTTTCAATAGTTCATGAACGTCTTCAATGGTTGTGGGTAATTTTGATAATATGGATGACCTAGCACGATGTATATTTTTTCTAATTAAGTCTATATCATTAGAGGTAATAGTATTAATATCATGATTAGAAAGTTCTTTATGAATAAGTTTAGCTGGTTTTTCACAAATATCATCAACAGCTTTTCTTTTTAATTTATTATTAAGTTTTTGACGATTTAAATTAGTTTCTTCGGTTTTATCATGGCTGTGGTCTAAATTTTCAAAGACAATTTCTTTTTTTGAACCTGTTGAATGGTGTTTAACAATTATTAATTGTTTTTATTGAGGTATTTTAGAAAAAAATCATATATCTGCATATTTACAAGTTTAATGAATATTTGGTGAATATTTTAGTGATTTTAAGAAAATATTAGCATTATATTTTAAGCATTAAAGAACCTAAATATCCACTCTTTAATTATTATAAATTTAGTTATCTTACCAATTTTTATATATGCTTTGCATTGTTTTCGAATGCACTTCCATCGTTCAATATCGTTATTCAGCTCTTTGTGAAAACAAAATTTAAATTTATTTTTAATAATTAACATTTTACCTTTTTCACTGTACATATATTGTAGACTATCCATTTTTAATATATATTAACGAAGCACGGACACGCACAAATAACGACTGAAAAGTTTATTTAGTTCAATAACTGAAATCATATTATCTTTATTTCTTAATAATATGATATTATTAAATTCGATTATTTTGTGCGGTAACTGATATCATATTATCTTTATATCTAAATAATGTGATATTGTTAAATTCGATTTGACACGGGACGGAATTGGTATATCCGTCAAAAAAACCCTGGACGGAACTAGTATATCTAAAAATTCAATTTTTATAATTGGGACGGAACTCGGATGCAGCCATAATGGTAACCACATGATTTTTCAATTTTCAAAAAAAAAGATAAATATTATTTTTTAATTAACTAAAAGATTGTAAACTCAAGCAAAGTAAACAACAATTAAATTCGTAGCCACCTGTTGAGATATGAAATATGTTAAGACAAATATAATTTACACGTAGCCGATTGCATTTTCGTTGTAAATTAACATTCACATCTATGATGTTATCCGTAGGATGTCGGTTTTTAATGTATTGCTGATATATATAAGCCAATATTATTTGAGTGTTAATTTTAAGTTGTTTGTATTAATAATTGATTTAAAAAAAGTTTATTTATTTATTTTTAAATATGTTGAATCTATGTGTTGCAGGTAAGTGATTGATGTATTATTACCTAATAGAAACGACCAGTACCAGTATTATGTTATGTTCAAGTAAGACACTGCATTTAAATTATTACATTTAAACGTTTAGGTTAACGTCAATAATATCGTAATTTGTAATTAAAAAGTAATGATAACTTTTATTAAATTTATATACCTAACCATTATTTATTTTATTATTTATTAATTTTGAAGCCACAACAGCAGTGATTATTGGTTTTTCACACTGAAAACAATTAATGCATTATAATATTATTGTTATGTTTTATATTTTAATTTATGTTTATATTAGTTACGACGATTAAATCGTAATTATTACTTTGCACACAATACTGATTGCTTTTGTTTGATTATGTAGGAGAAATATAAATCGAACAACCAGGTGATTTATCATCAATAATTTAAAATCGTCTTTTATTTATAAATTATAAACAAGGAACTACAAAAACAACTGTCGTGTCATCTTGTAATGAATTCGAATGATTTAAACCCAAAAATAAAATGGGGATTTTGAAATAAGGTTTTTATAATTATTATTATTATTAGTTGAAAATAGTTAAATACCGTCTTATTTGGTTTTACGATTTTGTTTACATTTTGAATGAATATGTCAAGACCGTAAAGCTTAAAATTAAAACATGGCTAAACAATTAGGAATTTTGTATTCTATATGCTATTGTTTTCGCGCTCGGATTCAACTGAAATATTAATCAGGAGGAATTTTCATTTAATATTTCGGGTTTTCTTTTAATTTTTTTTTTTTTTTTTTTAGTTTCTTAATGTGCAATGATTGCATATTTTCATTGCTGTTGTAAAAAACGTCCACCAAATCCATTCTTTGTGTAAGCTTATTCTGGGGATTCGTTATGATTTATATTATATATGTTAACAATTATTCATCAATTGAAATTATATGATGAACAAAACAAGAATGATTCTTCTCCTATATTTTGATATTCACATAGAAATGTGCCTAATTTTGACTTTCGTAACTGAATAAATACAAGATTTATACATTTAGATTATACGTTTTGGTTATGTATTTTTTATTGGTCTTATGATGGTAAGAATTTTATAAATGTTTATTCCAACGAATTGACTATAGTTGGAAATTCCATTGTTCATTTATTTTATTATGCTCTTAAATTCACATTAAAACGACGAGACAAAAATATATTGATTTTAATAGGTATGTACCTACTTTATTGTGTCATGTGAAAAATCTACCAAATGATTTTTTCTTAGCTGTAATAATTTGAAATTTTATTTCAATTAAGTACTTATCTTTTTTTTTCTATAGTGAATATATTTGTACAAATCCATTAGTTTTTTTTTTCAAAAATATTAAACTGTTCGTTTACCTATTTAGTTAAATATTATTTTCTCTAAAACGTTTCATTTATTTAATACGTCATTTAATTATTTGGTTTAGAATTTAATTTAAAATGCTCTAATAATTTTAATTGGTTTTATAAAAATATTTTAAACCATAAATATTAATAAAGAATACAATTGTCTGGGAAAATGAATGGATTACTCAGTATTTACCTTGTTCCATTTGTACTCATTTTTAATAGCAAACACAAATGAAACTTTTTTTGTTCCTGTACCTATGTCTGATATTTCTTTTGTGTTGAAATGTTTTTTTTTTTTTTTTTTGAAAAGTTTTTTCTTCATTCAATATGATTTTTATTTTTTACTAATTTTTCTGCATCTGTTTTTTAATATTTCAATTGAAAATTTTCGTAATTTCTGGATAGGTATTCAAACCGATATTTTGTGATCGCGATAATAATTACCAAAAATCAATTGGATCTCAGAGCTGTACATTTAAGGTGTCGCAGATCTGGGTTTTAAACATTTAAAATCTTACAATATTATCTATGGTACATTGTATATTGTATTATGTTATAAATTAGTAATTACTGTAATGAACCAAAATTCTTCGTTTTTAATCACAATAATTCACCTTATAAGCACACTATCTCATATGGCAGTCAATTTAATCACTTATAATATACATTCAGGCGTTCATTTATATAATATGTACATTGTTAGAAATATTAATTTACCTATTTATTTTATTTTAGAATACAACTATGATAATTATTTTGAAGCCAAAATTAATTAATTAAGTGTTAATTAGGTAGTACGTTATTTTATATTGGTATGTATATTGTACCGATATGTGTAAATTTTCATTTATATTCTATAAGCGTGAAAAATTTCAATCTCAGTGCATAAAATGACTGAATCCTTCTTTTGTCTTTTGAGCAGTCCAATATAATAGTGTTACAAGATGTTTATAGAACGAGAACGGTTAAAAACCAATTAAATGCGTGTAGCGTGTTTTCTATATGTCAATGTAGTTGTTCAGAGATGTTGTTTCATAGCTGGCATAGTGCGATGTGAACGCTGTAAATTTTGTTGTTTCGGAATCGGCGCACATAAATGGGAAGTAGATAATACCATCACATTCAACGCGAGTATTGGACATTTTCTCGGTTGGCGAAACATAGTCTTGAAAATATTACCTTTGTTCGTTTATGAAGTTGTAAGGCAAAGGAATTACAAGTATGTGTTTACACTGGTTAACCGCATCGTGCCCGCCTATTGACGTTGGAGTAAAAACTTTTAAAGTGGGTTTTGGGTTCTACGAATTTGAATTATATCATGCTTTATATTATCACTACGTGTTAAAAATGGCTATTTAAAATTACATATCCATGTAGATATACGTTTAACTGTTATTGATTGATATTATAACGAACTCTGGTGAGTTTTCCATTACAACATGGAAAGTATATAAATGTATTTAATATAAAATATGTAATTATTATGACAACCCCCCTCCCCCAACTCAAGATTAAATTTTAACAATGGTTCTGGATGTATGGTTGGTTCTTTTTAATAACTTCAATACAGTTTGTGAAATGTGATCTACAATTTTTAATTATTTCCTTAACTGAGAATAAATAGAACTGCAAATGAATGAATATGGTGCTAAATTGATTTGTCACTCGGCAAAAAAAAAGAAAAAAACGGTGGTTTAATAATTTCAGGTTTTTATCAAAACTCCAGTGATTAATGCAAAACATACATAGGCATATATATTTTTTTTTTCGTTAGTTAACTCCTTTTGAAATGATTCGATTTTTTAACTTTGTACTCCCTGAAGAATGTAAAATGTTTCTGGAAGAACTAATGAAGATATTATCTAGTTGGTACTTTTGAGGGTCGTTAGTATAAAAGCCCTAACATATTAACTATTTATGCCAAAATTCCAAAAATCTAAATCATATAAGTAATCAAGTAATTTTGTTTGAATTCCGTTTGCTCGCGACTAGCTCTTCCTTTTAAACCTAATCTTTGGGAAAACTGATTCACCATCTCTCTTTCAAAATATTCATTTTAGGGTCCCTGCATACTCGTAACATTGCCCCTTTCACTATACCGACATTAAGCACTGACTATCTGGTTAACGAACCCCTTACTCGTTGAATGAGACATGCAAATCTTGACCCATTTTTCTCTTAGCTACTATATAGCTTATTTGTAATTTTTGTTGTATTTTTATATTGCTGTTAGTTCTATATCATCTATAATCTTAATAATGTAAATATTAACTTTTTTATATCTAAATTGGGCTTCCGCCGGTCTTATTAATAAATAAAATAAATATAATAGGTTAGTCTTCGCTAAATTTTTTTTATTCTTTTGCAACTGTTAATCATTGAATACAAATTTAACACATTTATTATAGGGACTTATCAATGACGAAGTACCCACCTACATTCATCTAATCAATGTACAGCAGTTACTTACTTGACAGTTTTTTTTTTTTTAAGTTGATTTTATTCAATAACGAGATACATTCGATACCTACAATAGTACACCAGAGCTATTATACCTACCTTTCCCCCTTTTTACACTCGCAAACTGAAATGTCCTCACTGTTATGGGTTGGTTGGAATTTGAAATATAGTTTTAGTAAATTTAATTCGTGTAAAGTTATCAAGAACATTTTCTGGTTATAATAACCGAATCATTAATTTGAATTCTAAGTTTTAGAGTTTTCTATCGATCATTTATGTAATAAGTGGGACACAGTTAGACGGTATTGGATGTGTTCTAAATCAATACTTACAGCTATTTTCGAAAAACTAAATTACTCTTCTGATATTTGTAGTTCTTTTACAACGTAATTCCTTTTTTAGTCCTTGATATGTCATCAGTTTACGAGGTGCAGGGGAGAACTACCTCGATGGATGTATAATGACGTGTTACTATAATAACATAATCAACAATGGCTAATGTAATCATTGATTTTTTTTTATGGTGGTCCCTTTAGTTATTCACTACCGCTTCATTAAGTCCACCAATTCATTACTGTGTATAAAGTAGTGGGCACTTACATATATATTTTTTTAATCTTGAAAAGCAATTTATTAACGTCCCTTAGTATTGTGTATAACGCCCAGAAAATACGGGACTATGAGTTATTGCGTTTGCTCATAATAAATGTTGTCGTTACATAATGGTCAAAATCGTAATATTTATAAACTTCAAATACGTAATAACAATATAACCCTTGTCTCCGTGTTTGCCAAAGCCGCGCCCGGTTCATTTATTTCTTTAATTTTCCATGATACAAATTTTCTAGATTAAAAGAAGGGTGTAAAATTGATAAGAGCTGTTTTATACTCACAATAGTGTAATTATAAGTTATAATAAATGCCCAACGATAAATTACAATACATTTTTTTTAAATTGGTGTATTCATGTGGTATAATATATGATAACGCTGGTCTTTGTATATGTTGTTTATTCTTTGGGACAGTTGTGTATTGCATCAACATATATTGTTCAAATAAATGTATTTTGCAATAATTTTTGTCCTAATAATATAACAGCTGCATAATTGCTTTATTAACTTTCTATAGTGGCTACAATGAATCTCATTTTTTTTTTCATTTATTATGTATTGTTTTAGTTGATGATATTTTAAAACATAATCTGTAGACTCTGACTCTCAAAAATAAGTAAACCAAATAATTGTTAAATTTTAATTTGCTTTAAAGTTATGTCGTATATTTAAATGTTTAATATTATGCTAATTAGTATTTACTTAATTATTGATATAGGTAATTTTAAGGTAATAAAATATCTTCAACTTGTTTTGAATATACTATAGTATTTATTAAGCACACTAATCTAATACTTGGTTTTATGGATAGATTTTTATTTTATTTTTTCATTATATTTCTGTGCTAATATCTTTTTTCGATAAATGGATGTGACTGCAGTAGTTCTTATAAAAGTACTTACAGTTAGATACTAACTGAATTTTTGTTATTTTATCAACTATTCTAAACTTTTATTTTTGTTTTAATTTTTAAAATTATTATCATAATTTAAAACACACTAGTGTTGTATTGGAAATTAGTGATGTTTGATATAACCCAGATAATCTTCTATATTATGCTTTGATTTTTCTTCTTATTGTTTATTTATTGTTAATAATTTGCCATGAAGTCATATTAATATAACATTTATGCCCCTTATTTTATTTTTTATAGTTATATGTTATATATATTGCACAGTGCATTTTACTGTATTGTACATAATTTATTCAAAATAGCTCAAAGCCTCTGATTTTGGACAATGTTATGTACGACGGACATTATATTGAGTGGTCAAATACAATTTTTTTTTTTTATTATTCATCGGACGCCTATAATGTCAATATTTAGCAGGGGATTGGCCTTAATATTTTTATAGTTCATATAAGTGGTTTTAATCGAATTAAAAGGATCAATAATATATACATTATACATTAACAGGTAAGTCAACAAATTGAAACCTATGCACGTCACATATTATAACTATCCCTCCTCTTACTCGACGTTAACGTCGGTCTAATATCTCTGATGTTTCCCGAGGGATTAATGTGCTCAATTATTTGGGTATTATCGTCAATAAACGTTTCCACTTAATGCTATAAATCTTCTGTAAAACCTTTACAAATTATCTAAACGTACAACTTTGGTAATCGAGACAAGCACCATGCGCTCGTTGCCATTGGTAGTATATTGAATATTCTAGAAATCACGTCGATAAAATAAAACAATTCTGTCCGAAGTTGGCATGGCATTGACTCTAAAATACTTATGTAATTAGTTGTAATGCTTCTCCTTTGCTTTATATCTTATTGTAGAAACCCTAGAAACCCTCTTTCAAGTAAATAGTATTTATATATATATATATATATATACACGTTAAATATGTTTCGTTAGTCAGAAAACTCCTATAAGATCAATTCACTTATCGCTCTATTTACTATTGTACAAATTCTAAGCATTCAATATCTGATAGAAAATTTTCAAATTTCAATAACACTCAATAAAATGGCTAATTACATTTATATTTTTGAACCAAATACTGTACCCAATACCGTATACAATTTATTTTTATTTTGTTTTCTTATAAAGAAGAATTTCGTAAAATAGGTACGTGTTTTTTATTTATGAATAATAATTTTTCTAAAATGAATCGTATTATATTGCGTTAAAAACGTTAACATGTCCAATGTTTACAAATGTATACAATCTATTCTATATTAACTTAAAGCTGTAAATGCATTTTTTTTTGTGCAGGATAATCTCAGAAACAGTGTACCGGGTTCATTAAAGGTATATTTATAGATTTTTCGAGACTAGGTGGATAGGTTTATCTTCTTTTTAAACCTCAAGTGGTTATCTAATTTAGATTAAAAGACATACTACTGCAGTTTTTTTTTTACTTACCTATGTTTCTTTTGTTATTTCTATATTACGGCTGATCATGCTTAGTATTTTTATGTTATAAATTGCCTAAATTAAACCCAAAGTATGTTTCACTAATAGACCCAAAAATGTGTACGTACATTTCACTAACAATATAAACAACTACTAACTACACAGCATGGGAAAATTTGCTCTTTTTTAATTAAAAAATGATTTTATTTTTGTTTTTCATTCATCTTCCGATCTTGTTATGTAGATGAAAAGTAGTCAATTTGTATAAATATTGCATACATGTTAAACATACATACGTCATTTTTAAATGAACTCATTAGATATTTAAATGCTATTTTTCTCGAAACTCGTGCAAATAAATTTATCTATCCAAATATTTGGAAAAGGTATCGTAATGGATGAATCGACTTTGATGGTATTTTCACCGTTTGGTGTGGTTCATACGTAACGAAAAATCATCAGATGGGTGATTTTTTAACCCAGGTGATATACCTAATACAGCTATTTTGTTATTATCACCATAAATTCCCAGTCCGAAGGATCACCTGATGATCAGATAATAATGTTCTTTAAGTGATTTCTTGGGAAACTTGTGTATTATAGTGTTTTACTTATAATGAACTCTATGATAACAATATAGTACTTTCCACATTGTTTATGGTGACGTCTGTTATTGTGCTTGTCGTTTCGGCTCGACTCCAAAATATTGTGGAATAGAGGATTCGCAAGTAGAAAAACACACCTGTATGAATCACCGCGAACTGGCGTGGTGTGGTGACGGTCTCGGTCACGGGTTGGTAAGGGGTTAGTAGGGTGGTAAGGAGCCGAGAGCAAATTAGACGTCACGCGGGACATCCAAAAAGGGTCGGGCCCAGTGCATTATATTTATGGCTCCGTCTGCTTCGGTTCCTCTCCAGGAATTATGACTCACGCCCTCGCTGCCGCAGCCGCTTCTATTCGTGTACCCAATTTGATTGCATTGCAACTGTAATTTATGCGCACCCGCCTGTCGCCGAATTAAAATGCAATATTAGCCCATCTCTTTCACCCCCAGTACCAGCATGATACTACGCACACGCGTCAAGAATGTACATACATTTTTCTTCCTCCCGTTTTATTTTCACTCGTGTGTTTTCTTCACTTGGTAGTTACTCGTACTCTTTCCTTAATGCGAGGGAGATGAGTAGGTTGGTAGGTTTAGGTTGGTATAGTGTAGTATACTCGCAAATCTTTAGTATGCGCTGCCCGTGCACGTGAGTGTTCGAGCCATTGTTACTGAGAGGTAAAGACAATTTATGGATGCCGTGTTTTTCTGGAGTTCCATTCCACCCACTGCAGGGATTCCACTCTCTCTCTCTTATCACCCCCGCATCCCGCCGTAGATTATCCAACCTTAACCACTTCTATTACCGTTCGATACCACAATGCGAATACGTTCTTTGTCGTCGTCGTCCTATTGTTTATATATCGTAATAATAATATAAAACGGTAACCGAATTCCACGGTTTCGCCCACTGTATCCCGGACTGCCGTTCTCGGCTTACAACGCTCTGCTATTACCACTGTTATTTTTTTCACTGCAATATTATTTATAATAAACGCGTATTGTATACTATTTCCATGCGCTATTCCAGTGCATCTTCGCATTCTGAAAAATAATGTCTTTGAATTCTAATTCTCTGATATTCGACGACAGTAAACCCTTTTTGTTTTTAGCGATTTGACACTCACTAACCGTTAACTGGTAGGTGAACGACAAATTAATTTTATTTGTTCTCAATGTGTCTAAAATGGGTGGCCTTTAATAATTAATTATTTTAGGATGCTATAATAATATTGTATAATTCCGTGGTTTTTTGCTCACGATCTCCAACATAAAAAAAAAAAAGTATAAACAATGTTGTTATATACTCTATATTGTTTAGGTATCGAATTCGATTTAAAATAACTTTGAAATTCTAGTTTTATAACTGATAGGTACGTTAAGTATTCATATTCAATAAAATTATAATTATCGAAAATAGTAAGTTGTTCATACATTCGATTTCAAAAACTCATAAACATAATTTATGAATACTAATAGATATTATATGTTATTTGTTGATAAATCTATATACATACCTACCTAATTGTTGCAAGATTATTTAATTTTGTTATGGTCGTAATATTCGCTGTTATATCAATGATAAAGTGATTGGTGGTATTAATCAGTTTGAAGTTTTTGAGATGATGTGTATAGTTGTGGAAATGAGTGCGTAATAAAAAAAAAACGATTCGAATAAGTCTTTCAAATCGAAAATCATATATATATATATATTTCTGGTATTTTGACTAGGTATTCTCTGGAGAGATCAAAATAAAAAATTTGAAGTCAGATAAAAGTAGTACATTGTAGCACATAATATTTCGGAAAATGCTATACCTGCCTTCTGCTAAAAAAATTTCGGCTATGAACTTTATTTACGGAAACTAAATCGATATAGCAGATACCCAGAGAAAATATATCTTATATTTTTAGCTCAAGAATAATAGCGGAAGAAATGTTACACAACTGTAGAAGTAGTTTATTATTATTATTGCAAGAGTAAAAAAAAAAATAATAATAAACTACACGAAGTCGAACTGGATTAAATCATGTCAGGTTAACTTGACCTCGTCACCAAATTGAGTTAAAAAAAAAAGTTATGTATTATATTAGTTAGTGACAATATTATTCTTGCAAGCTTTTACGCAATCGTTATATATACCTATGTACTACCTACTATACCTATGTATGTGTACAATAAATAAATAAATAGGCAACCAGTCTTATATGTTGCCCCGAGTAATATGAAGTTTCGAGAGCCTTCTAGTTATTTTATTTATGTTACCTACTATAGTAACTAGCTTAAAACTTTATATTCTCTATTTTCATAAAAGTTCATTATTTTCCTACAGCCATTCATGTTTGCAATGATATAAATGTTACAATAATTTATTGTTCTAAGAAAACATATTTAACCACATAATATATAACGTCATTTATTTTGACAATTTTTCTGATGAGTTTATATTGCTAGGTAGGTACTTTTCTTTTTTTATGTTTCTCCCTTTTCTTTAATAAATTGTATTCATCAGAATTTAAATTCGTGTTTGTTACTAACAAGTAAAAATTCGAACACTTTAAAATACTTGTTAGGTATTATAATGCTGTAGGTATATATGTTTGAAAATGTATTATATTTATATTAATGTTCAAGTGATATAAACACTTAATAATTGTTATTTTATTCTCCTATTATAATTGTTTTAGCTTTGATCATTAGTACAAATATTATTATTTGTATTTTTTCGATTTGTATTAAAAAATCTGAATTCATATTTTTGAAGCAGTATCACTGAAGTCCATGGATGCTTGAATAAGCTTCTTTACACACAATACCACCACCACCACTATTGTTCATGTTCATAAAATTTGCCTAATATATTATTGTAATATCGAAGACCTACATACATGATATATTTGTTTATTTTATTTTATATTTTATTCCGTATTTGATGTTAGTGGTAAACTATTGCGTAGGTATTTATATTTCCTTAACAATACACTTTAACAAGCCGTCTCAAGTTCCAGGAAATTGATTTTTAAAAATTATTTCATTTTCATATTAATAATGAGACCTAGTAATATATTTTAAGTTTAACATCGCATCATAGGCATATACGTATTACGTAAAATATTGCCTTATATGCGATTATTATACAATGGATTTCATCGAGGTTTTCATTTAAATATTGTAGTTCAGTTTTCGTCTTTTTTATGCTTTATTGTGGGTTAGGTAGTGGTATTAAAACCATCGAGGAGTAAATATTTTGATACTATGAAAAATACGTAAAAATATTTATGTTTTTGTGTGAGTCATGTTTTGATTTGAAAAAGTATAAAATATAAATAGAGAAATGTCATGAATAACTCCTATAGTGTATTGTACTATTTTATTTATTCATACATAATACATAATATGTTAACATATGTAAGTACATTGTTCATATCTACTACATGTTGTATTGTGGTCAGAATACCAGAATAATAAGTTTCTCAAAAATAGGTAGGTACTTCAAGTTATAAATATTATTCATATAATGCTTTATATATAATATATCTCAATACAAAAACCCTTAATAAAAAATAAAATTAAAATAATATTTTAGTATATAAAATCAGATAGGTTTAAAAGTAAATAGGCACAAGGCCACTGATCCGTGGAAGACTATTGATTGATTCGAAAATCATCAATTCTTTGTAGGTGATCAATTTACATTTGAAGTTTTTATACTACTTTTACTATTATATAGCAATTAAATGTACCACGAATACGGAATGTTGATTGACACTCAGTTAGTTAGTTTTTCCATTCTTTCTTTCTTTCTTTTTTAATGAAAATTGTTTGAAAATATACTCGTGCTTATAAGAATTTGAAATATAATCAATCTTAAGTATTTACCATAAATAAATAAATTTTCTCTATTATCTCAAATATTAAGAATATCATTTTTTAAATTTATTTTGAAAATCACTATCTTGAGAACTATTGACTCTACAATTTATACGTAAATTAGTAATTAAACTAATCGATTGAAAAATAAGATAAATAAGCTTGGTATATGATATTTATAATAAATCGTATTATCGGCTGATTATATTGTTAAATTTTCACTGCTAATAAGTTAACCACATACATATGTATGTTATTACATAAAACTTTAGCATATTCCATGCTAAAGTTTTAATTCATGTGAATCTTCGATTGTGATGCTGGACGTGACGCTGGCACCCGCAAATTTCCAAATTCTCCCAAAATCGTCGCAATCAATGTTATATCATTTGTACAGGTTTGTAACCACAACAATTTCATTTGTACACCCCCCTAACCCCCCAAAAATCAAATTCCTAGGTGCGGGTGCCAGCGTCACGCTATTCTAGCACCCGCTTTTAGTAATATTTGAGCTATCGACTCAAAAATCGTCGCAATCAATGTTATATCATTTGTACAGGTTTGTAACCACAGCACTTTCATTTGTACACTCAAAAATAAAAACGCATTTATTTCAAGTTGATTTTTTTAAATTTATTTAAATATAAAATTTTTAGTTAGTTTTTTTTTTAATACCAGTTATTATATTTAATTTTAAAAATAAATCTTAATATTTTAATTTCTATTTCTTTATGTAGGTGACGGTGCTCCCGTCGGAAAATCCCCTATATTACATGCATGGCATGTTGATTTCAAAGTTGATTGGCATTTATCTGATGTTGTTGTCACAATTATATCTTTTGAAATAGAAATGAAGTGTAAGGAAGCCGGTTCAGTTTCTACTAATGACTCATTTACGTCAAAATCATTTTGCATATACAATGCATCATCATAATTGCCATGTTCTAGGGATCGAATAATATTTTGAGTATTAGAAACGTAACTGTTGCTATTACATAATATGTTTTCATCGACATCTGTTCCCAATAATTCACCATAATATGATTCTCTTTGTATTAAAAGTTCATTCCCTCTATAATACGATAAGAGTTTTTCCACAAATGAATCAACTCTTTTGGGTAGTTAATCATTTTTAAATACACGGTCAATCACAATAATCGGGGATATTGTTCACTATTTCTTATTAAATAATTTAAAATATTAGTCAGTTAGTCGTTTGTTGTCTACTGTGACGTACATTATTTTCTTAATACCGTGTTTTATTTTAACGGAAATTTTTGTGTGCCGCGGCTAAATATGTGTTGGGGGATTAGGGTGCCGCGAGAGAAAAATGTTGGGAAACGATGCAGTATAATGTCAGACCCTAAAGTTGTGTGTAGAACGAAAATGTAGTACGACATCAACTATTACTAAAAGCAGGTGCTGGAATAGCGTGACGCTGGCACCTGCACCTAGGAATTTGATTTTTCGGGGGTTAGGGGAGGTGTACAAATGAAAGTGTTGTGGTTACAAACCTGTACAAATGTTATAACATTGATTGCGACGATTTTGGGAGAATTTGGAAATTTGCGGGTGCCAGCGTCACGTACCTTTGTTGATCCGCGTTATGATCTCTTAATAGTTTACTAGTGTCTAAATTTAGATCTATTTGTTCACATCTAATATATTATTCATAGTATAATTGTAAGCTATTACGGTGGTTTGTACTTTTCTATGGTATTTGAAAAGTTTTAGTTTTGATAACAGAAAAAAAAACAACAACAATAATCATAAAAAAAAAAATTATAACTACATACATTTTTTAAAAGTATCAAACATATTAGGTATAATGATTAATATTATACATTTATATTGTGAATTTTGTTTTTGCTACCTTCTTATAGGTTAGAATCTTTTTTTTAAATTTTTTTTTAAACTAGAAAATTGTACAGTCTGTAAAATAATGATTTACATTAAGCACAAGTGATATAAAAATTATATACAAAAGATAAAATAAATAACAAAGAGCAAGTTAAATTAAATTACAATTATTTACCTACATCAGTTCGGACAGGGGGCTTGAGTGAAGCCATCCATTGCTGGTACTCATGAGGTTAGAATCTATGTTAAAAAAACTAATACATGTTCGTGTTTCAATATCAGCTGATTAATAGAACAATTTTTTCAATGAACAATTTTTTTAAACGATCATAGAAATTATGGACAAAAATCAGTAAACTTACTTGTATCATGTCAAAGTGTCAAACTGATTAAAACGTAGCTCATTATATTTAATTATTAATTACTAATAATAGAGTACGTATATTGGCCATAGTTTTAATATGAGGGTAATAAGTAATATTTTTTTTAATGAATATTAAAGCACTTTGAAATTCACGGGAAATACAATTCATCTTTTTTAGTTTTATGCGCACAAAAAAACTAATTAAGAGTAAATTATTAATTTGATTTATTCTTCCTTTTATTTTCATTTTTCTTTAATGTAAAAACACCGAGAATATTATAATGATACTACTCGCGGGCGTAGTTTTAAATAATTCCCATATCTCTGTTAACATTATTTTTTCATCTAATAGTAATTGCGATAAATTTTTATTATTATTATTATATGTTAGTGGTTGCACCCTTGTTAAAGGAGTTTTTTATGTAACGTTATTATTTTATGAGCATTTAATTTAATTCAAATGCTACCACGGGAGAGAAAAAAAAGAAAGTGGCAAATAATTTATTCACACTACGCAATTTTAGTATCTTTCTATTGTAATTATACTAATAATTATATTGTAATGTAGTGGTGAAATTATATTATATTTTATTTTCTGTCATTCATAAATATATATAATATATAAATTTGATTCACAACCACGCAGGAAAAAGCGTTCGAAGATAAATGTGTATAAACAGTAATCATACTGGTCATATTAAAATGAGTTAAAAATTTGCATTTAAGTTTAGAATGTTAATTTTGTTTTTAGTTTTGAAGTTTACTAGTTAGTTTACTTTTGGGCTTAGGTTAATTTAACTAACAAATTAACTAAATTGATTTTTAATAATGTGAATTCAACAAATTTTTTTTTATTACTTTATTTGTATTTCCACAATCTGTTACATACATTTTGAACAATAAGTGAAATTGATGAAATAGATAACTATGGCGTGAAGGACGGATTAAAGATACCTTCCAGTGAAGGCACTTTTACAGTTAAAGATGAGAAAAAAAAAAGAAGTGTTAAATAATGTTAGAAAATATCATAAGGAAAGATAAGTGGAAATAGCAAAAGTAGATATAGAAAGAAGAACAAAAGGAGTTAGATTGGTCTAGACTAATTCAACCAATTAAATTTTCATTCTAAGAATTAAAGTTTTGCTTTGTAGTAGGTATTTTATATCATTACATTTCAATCGAAATCGATGTTTTCATGTCAAAAAATTATTTCGTTTTTTTTTTTTTTATTTTTGATCAAAAACTTGAATAGGTAAATTACTTTATAGAGACATTACAAACACTATTTAAACACTAAATTCGTCTTAATATTCATTATACTAAAAAATGATTATGTGTAATGTATCCACTCCACTTGCAGAAGATTCGGGGATTAATTATTTTGTAGACACTTAACAAAAATAAACGCAAAGTATAAATGTTGGAATCTGTTTCTGATCTGTGGTTTGTGTTAAAACTGCATACAATTTTAGTATAACGATGATTGAATGTACTCGCAAAGTAATTCTTCATGATATAAGCTGCTTCCAAAACTAAAAACTACCCTTTCTTCTTAATCCTCTTGGAAATGGATTTTTAACACGAACCACGAATCTATGGCCGTCGCGTTGTATCGTGAATAAGCGTATAATAAATACCACTGTATTTTTTTTTTTTTTTTTGTGGTTGCACACACATAATATAATTTTATTGCAATTTAATTGCCAATTTTCGTTTACATTTACTTTTCTCGAAAAATATTTCACTTTTTATCGTATCCCATTTTGCACTATATTTACAAAATAACACTTACTATTTTGTTATTATTATTAGTTTTGCTTCTGAAACAAAATCAGTTCTATTAATAAATGTTTTATCGTGTTGAAAACAATCAGTTTTTGGTTTACATAAATGAGTTTTGCTTAAATTAATTTAAAATTATTTACGAATTTGATTATTGTGTTATTGTTATAATTTGAGAAATGTGTATTTATTAATTACTAAATGGAGAAATAAAGTAACACAGTTTAATAGGTGTTTGTTAAAGAACAAAACAAGTATACCCAAGTAGTTTAAAAGATATGGTATTTAAATTTCTGATTAAGTATAGCGTTGTGTAATGATAGAGTAATTTTCCAAACACTCTCATCGATATTTTTATCTTCAATTACTTTTACAATTATTCAAAATCTGATTTTTAGAATATTCAAATAAATACCTATCAAACAACACCACGCTTTTGAATTCTTGTAGTGTTGTGTACTACTTAAATAATGTGCAAAACAAGATTCAACTTTTTTTTCTTCAAATCATACCCCCTCTTCTTTAATTAAATTATAGAGAGGATGTTGGTTATGATAGTTTTGACATATCAGAATGAAATTGTGTACTAATAGTTTTTGAGTTATTTTACTTACTAAGGATAATAGGTATAGATCCTTAATTTACAAAACAAATGCTGCGTATAAAACTTAACCAATCGAAATCTTTATATTAATACCCTGTATAAAATTGTAAAGCTTTGACGTAAACAAATTGGAATTTCTCTGATGTTTACCGGTGGTGTTTTACTAAAGACTTATAAAATAATCCTCTTTCTCACGCTTTTGTGGAACGTATAATATAATGTTGATTAGCAGAATAAATAACAACAAAGGAGAAAAGAGAAAATTCGTGAAGACTAAGAATTATGGACCACTATACGTTGAAATTAATTCAAAGATTTAAAGGTAAATAAATAAAAAAAAACCAATGATGTTACCGTCTTTGTCGTTTATTATTTAGTTTAAACTTTGTATCGATGAAAATACAATATGTCAGTTTAACGATTTGTATGAATTAATTAAGAAAAACTAATATTTTTGCGCGAAATCAATTTTTGAGAAAATCAAATTTTGTTATTGGCGTAACTAAGGAAAATTACGGTAGAATGCAATTTTCATTGAATGTTTATTCTGAAATTTTTCAAAATTTTTAAAATTTCATAATACCTAATCGATCTTTTTCTTAGGAATGAAAAAAAATTATATTCGTTTTGTAAAAAAGCTTCAAAATTTAGTACAAAGTGCCTAATATATTTTAACAATGGTAGTGTTATTGATATTAATAATTTATTTTGAGTTAGGAATTCCAAAAAATTATCTTTTTAAATCCAATGTTTAAAAATTTAAGAGTCTTCGTGAGTTTGTCTACTTTTATCAAATAAAAAACGTTTTCCGGAAAGTCAAATTAAATTTTTATGAGCACTTGAATTACAACATTGGATATTCACTCATTTCTCTTGTACTGATATTCTTATTTTGTTTTCATCCAAAAACGAATTTCTGTAGAAACTTTAAATTTACACCATATGTTTATTTTATCAAATCTATACTTGAGAAGATTTTCGAAATATTTCAAAAATCTATTAAGTTAGGTATTTAAAGACATTAGAAATTTTCCGTTTTTTTTTGTTAGTTTTTTTATTTTATAAATATAAATTAAATTTTATTTGTTGGGGCAAAAAATTGAAAATTTAATACAAGGTTAATAATAAGTTGATATAATAGTACTTAGAAAATATTAAAAAAACACATGCATGTTTTTTTTATGACCATTTAAAGTTAAAATTTTGACAAAATTTATTGAATTGAAAACGTATGAATTTTTTGGTTGTTAAAAATGTATAAAATGTTAAAACCATATTAGTGTTATCGTAGATGTTTTATTTATTTTGTTATTATCTTTTTACATTTTTTACTGGAAGAAGTACTAAGAAGTTCCAAGTAATAGATTTTAAAATCTATTATTAATTATTGATTTTTTACTTTGAAGAAAAAGTGTATCTATTAGACTCATTAGTCTCAAAAGTTTGTTGTCCCCATCGTAAATTCTAAAACCTTATAAAATATTAAGGCTCATCTGTTATTATGTACCAATTATCATTCAGAATCGTTTTTATGCTTTGGTTTAGCTTCAAATTTAATATTACGCTGATATAATTTGGCTAAGTGAGCAAAAAAAAAAAAAAAAAATGTTTAACCTTTTTAGCAATGGTTTTTTTTTTTAAATAGTAAAGAAGTTAAACATTCCCGTTTTTATATTCTTGTATAATATGTCAATGAGATTGTATTGAGTGCATACTTTTGTTTTTGATAAATTTATAATTTTTTCAATTTTCGTAAAAATGATAATATATGTACTGTGTAGTAGGTATATTTTATAGCGAAATCACTGTTTATATTGATTGTCTATTTTAATTATTAATGAGCGCATGGAATTATGTGAGTAATGTGATTTAATAATAAACACATTTTTTTCCATGTAGCTTATGTAGTTAGCTATTGTAATTTATATTTTCATAATAATATATAGGGTATTAAGGTTCTAATTACTGTTGTAATGTGTACGGGTACGATTCAATTTACTTTTAAGTATTCAAAAAGTTCGTTTTTCACCGTATCGATAATTGGTGTCTATTCTATAACCATAATTAGGAAGACACCAATAAATGTAACATTTACGACTCTAAAACCGAAAATGGCGTTAACAAAGAACTGATATGGATTATGCTGTGTTGTTCATGGCTTATTTATTTACAATGTTACTAACTATTATTAGTGATAAACGGAGTAGGACCGATTTAAGGAAACTTTTTGGGATTTTGTTTTGGAATATATTATCTTGTTGAACATTTCGTTTGCATTGTTTCAATATACGTGCCTACTTCGCTACCTACCACAATTCGACAAATTGACAACTACAATAAATCGTGTAACCGTGTTTTTAAAAACTTTTTTAGTATCGACTAAACGCACGACGCTGTGTATTGTTTTAATTTTTCACCTGATACGAAAGCAACCATAATATTAAATGATAGTTATGATGATCTAATAATTATTATAATAATCGTAATGTTGTCCTAATGAATTGAGTAAACGGGACAACGATGACAACATGAAAAGAGCCATTAGACATCGCTTGTCAGACGTTGTAGATTACCACCAGAGGCGTTTAACATGTGCGTCGACCATATTATATTATACGAATGTACAGTAAACGTTATTATACATTTGGCAGTGAAAACATCTCATCAGTGTAACATACATGCCAAAAACTCAAACGTGTATAATATAACTTTCCATCATTTCACCTCTAAGTACAAGAAATATTGTCTTAAACTTTTAGGATATTCCAATAAAATATTATGAATTTTTTCAATGGTATGTATCACCACTTAGATAAATAAAACACAATAAAAATTACGATATTAGAGAAATATTATGAATTTAAGGCTAGCAGTATTGTTTAAGTTTAGAAATGGAAATTTAAATATATATATTTCCATATTTTGTCAATTTTCAAACATTTGTATGCATTTACAATGTTTCCTAAAAACATTATTTTATACTTAATTATATTATAATGTTGGTTTATTGTTTTAAATTATTTTATGCTAGTAACAAAAGTCAAAATGTCAAATTTTTCATTATAACAAAATCCTTTTGATATTGACATGTTTTTATGATAGTTTATACGCCACAATGTTGTATTATCATTTTTGTTTAGCTATTTTCCTAAAACTATAATTATATTTAAAATTTTCAATACTAATTTAATAGTATGGAACTAATAATTATATATTTTCCCATGTTTAACACATTTTTTTTTAGCATTTTTTAGATGTTGAATTTGAATATATTGTTTTGATTTTAATTTCTATAACTTCCGAACCTTTCAATATGATGCATATTAATATGTGTAATATCGTTTTTATAAATAGCTAAACATTTTGTACATTCTACCTACGTTTATATGTACCTATGACTTTTGTCAGGAAAACTTTATAAATAATAATAATAAAAAAAAAAATGTGTATTATATAATATTTATAATGAATTATATACTTTCACAATCATGGAGTTGAGATTTCAATTGACTGTCACCGAATTTACTGTCAAATAATGAAGAAAATAACTATAAAACTAAGCAAATATATAATTTAATCGTTTAATTAGGTTGATGAAATCATTAGGTTGATATTTTGTTATGAAAATCGATTGACTTAATTAAATAATACTGGTTATGTATAAACTAATGCTCATATTTTTTTTAAATAAATAAATATTGTTAACTTAAAAATTATTTTAATTTATTTAAATTATCGAAATTATTTCGAAAATAACGTAACTAATCGATTATATAAGAACCTTTTTTTGTATTTTAATGTGTTATATAATATTTCATAGATATATTCCAACGATATATTATGTGTAAATATATATCGTTGGTTTTTAATAATTATTGTACATAAAATAATTATGTACTTATTATAGTTGATATATTGCGATGTTATAATATTACCTTAGCGTGCATTTTACTATATCATGCTATAAATTGCATTTATTAAAATATCCGCATTAACTTTCAGTTATATATGATATATATTAGGCATAAAACAAAAAGTAACTATTTTTATGATTATTTATCCTAAAAGGATAAGTTTTGTGTATTGTGTAAAAAAAGTTATTGAACGCTAAAATATTTTGAAACAAAACGGGTTGTAAATAATGTATTGAATTCTCCGGATTTTTGCGGTTTTATGTAAAAAAAAAAAAAAAAAAAAAAAAAAAAAAAAACACAAAACATTCGTTGTGTACGTGACGTATATTTACGTGTTCTTGTTATTATATAGCGAACGTTATTAAAATAAAGGCTCAGGTGTAGGACGCTGGCGCTATTGTAAGAGCTGCCACCTCTTATTATATACCGTAACCTCCACCGTCGTCCGTCCGCCGTACCGCTATATAATAGTGTCGGCTTGCTGTGTTTTGGGTGGGGGGGGGGGGGGGGGTTATCTTCGTTTGTTTTATTTTTGGCGGGCTCAAAGGGATGATGCTCAAGTCATCGTCTCTCCGTCGCGCTTAAATCATGTGTTTAGGTATATATACATATATAATTCTCGGTGGGTGGCCATAAGTTACCACGATGGAAGACCGGTGTGGCGTTTATGGGTGCGAGGCTTGGCTGTATACATATGCGGTGTAATAATGATGTGTTTTATAGCCATAAAGATAATTGCTAATATTCAGACCACCTTCGCTATCCCCCCTCCTGTCAATGGTTGTGCCCGGGGGTGTAACGGCGTGGAGGGTCACGCAAAGAAGTGGTTAGGGTATCCTTGTTGGTGGGGCGAGTGTGGAGATTGAATGTAAATTATATTCATATGCGTTATACCATCATCACCATCACTACCACTCCGTTCCCGTTTCACAACAATTTCCCTCGTAAGAAGAACCAATCTCTTGTCCGCAGTCCATTACACACGATACTATGATAATAACAATAACGCGCCCACAAGTATATTATGATTATTATAACGTAGTATACTACAAGTCGCTAAGTTGAGTGGGTCGATGAAGAAGAGGAGAAGGAGAAGGACAAAGACGACGAAGCCGACGTGTCGCTAATATTATTATTATACAACCGTTTTTATACACTATATAGTGAAACAACTGATGTTGCTAACGCTGCCGGTGCTCATTGTACGATTATAATGTGTTAATAATATTACATTCATTACTACTTAAACTCTCTCTCTCTCTCCCTCACTGTATATATATATTTGTGTATTTGAGGTACTTGTATATGCGTGTTCCTATACAATACTAAGTATTATTCATGTTACGACGCAACAACTTGCTTTATGTTGAGATTATGGCGCGTGCTTATAGTTTGGCTTATAATCCCAATAAAAACATATACGACGCAATAATATTATTATCTCTTCGTGTACTGATGATAGTATTGCACTTGCTACAAATTCGTTTTCAACGACGAATTTCCGTCCCGTCATTTGAACATCGTTCCCCACGTACAATAATTCAAATAAATCGTTTACTGCGATACAAAAACCACCCAAAATCATTGCCCCTCCCCCCCCCCCCATCCTTCGGGCTGTTTATTTTTGTAAACAGTTTCTAACTTTTACTACCAGTATTGAAGCCATTACGTTTATGATCTCCGACTTGTTTAAGTCCTTCACTATTTATTTTATTTCCATCAAATGATTATTTAATTTATAAATTCGAATCCGACTTCACGCTCTAATCGCATTATAACCTATACATAATATAGCTATACATAACTATACTGTACAACAGTATTTCATCGTCTTATACTTTCTGATTCACTCCAATATGTTTATTAAATATTCATGAACATCTTTCATTCAGTTTGATTTTATTCAAATTTAACAGCTTAGTAGGTACATTTAATATTTTATCGAAGTCGGTATGCTGTATAGTTGATTTCGAGTGTACCTCGTTGATGAGAAGGTTACTGCTATGTTTGTTTTATGTTTGAATTCAAGGATAAATCATTGCATACTAACAATATTTTAAGATTAAATAGTTATTCAGCTACTTTATGTCTATAAATATTTTAATGTTTACGGGAAGATTCACCATGCATCCATGCATGAGCATCGCTTTTTTTTTTGAAAAATCAGTTATTCAAAATCTCTTTTTTTTAATATTCAAATATACTTAAAAAGCCATATTAAATTTTTTAAATTTTTTAAATTTTTGTACCACTCGAAAAGTATCCTGTGGTGATACAATCCACTGTTTTTTAAATGAGAACCTCTTTTTTTACTGTAAATTATTTGGTGTTTATAAAATGTTAATTAAAGGATAATATTCCTTAAAAGTGCTTTTAAAAAGTATGAAACATATTTTTTAATACTATTTATTATGGTTAGGTAATTTTTACAAATTATTAATGTTGATAATATATTGATATTAATCTTATTTTAAAATCATCATTGCTTCTATGCCTCCCAAACCTATCATGGATCTATTATTATTATTATTATTATTATTATTATCTATCTATCTATCAGTACACAAAGTTGAATAATTTAAAAACTACTTGTTTGAATTTTGATTCTGTTAGGTCAATATTTTCAAAAAAACAATGTTGTGAACTATAAATACATTCTAAAATGGAGTTCTCATATGACAACTAGAATTTCTAGTGAACAATTTTAAGTATACTAAGTAATACGAAAAATTCAAGAGTTAAAAAAAAAATGGTTTTTGAGTTATTAACCCTTTCACTGCTTACCACTAAAATCTAAAGCACTTGCTGTGTGCTGACTATATTTCATGAATGATTTAAATGGTTTTACTACCCTATAAGGATAGATCTATGCTCAACGAATCAGAAAAAATGTTTGAAAAAAAATTTGGCCCAAAACTTACTAAGTTATAAATAATTATAAAACTCTTAGACAGTGGTTCTCAAAATGCACTTCTTAAATAAATTAAAGTACCAAATCATTAAGACATAAGGTTTTTAATTTTCTTAAGTCGTAAATATATTTTTAACACAATTTAAATTTTTTTAATTGAAAAAAATATAAGTAAAGTATTAACAACTAAACAGCTGAACAGCTATTTGGCAGTTATTTTATTAGGGTACCTATCTATTAGGTATGTGTATGTAAAAAAATAAAATTTAATGCCAAGGTTAGGAAAGAATTTATATGAATTTTTAAGCTTGATGTAATATAAACACTTTCAGTGAAAATTCCTTAATTCTTTATGAAAGCTTCGTAAATGTAATTACATTTTAGTTAGATTAAATGGCTATAAATTATAATAATAGCGTGTATCATAATATTAGTTTATATATATTTATCACATTCGCTTTAAAATATAGTCACGATTGAGCGGACGAATGAGCCAGACACCACATTTTACAATTTTTATTTTAAACATAATATATTATTTATTATTGTTATTATAGATTATTATTATTAGTAGTTTTAGTATAGTGGAACCTCGATTATCGTGGGTAATGATGGGGAGAGGATCACACGGATATATGAAAATCACGGTTAATCGAGACTTTTTATAATGATGCAATTTTTTATTTAATTATAATTAGTAATATACCTACATAATATGCATTCCTACAATAATGATACATCCATAATGTTGTATACAACAAGTTAATTAAGGCCTAAAATATGAAGTTATCAGTCTATTAATAACCAATGCTACGAGTTAAACAAAACACTGTTCAATATTGGGATGTGACACGGCGTAATTTGTAGGCAATATAGGTGCATTATTGTTGTCAAATCGTTTTTGGGTGCCGACCGCTATGAAACGTGTTTAAAAATGAATATAAATATATACATTGTAAGCAATTTACAAAAATACATGTTGTGCAAGTATATGCGTAGTAACTAAATACTCATTATAGACCATAGAGTACAATTCTTTCATTTTTTTTTGGTTCTTAGTTTCTTACCAATAGCGCATTTACAATAGTAACATATATGCTCATCAACGGAAACATTATGAATTTAACATTATTATAATGGGGTATAAATATCTGGAAAATTATCTAGTAATTGAAATATTTTTAAATAAAATGGTAGACAAGTGGGTACGCTCTGCTGTAAAGTAGTTGTTGAGTATGTCATGCAAAGGAAGTGTTATACTTCGAATTCAATAATAAATCATTACACACAAAAAAAAAACAATTCTGGAGAGGGGCGTGTCATACTAGTGTATTTGTATAAAAATCAATCTTTTTAACTAGGTATAAGAAAATTCAATAAAAATCGAAAATATTTCATGACTATATAAGTAGCGTAATTTTTCGGGAAACCCTGTTTTCTCTTCTTTCTTTTTCTTTTTCTTTTTTTTGAGAGAGAGAGAGATAGAATACGTGTGGGGAACATTCTATTACAATTTGTATATTTAAAATTCACTCCTCTCAGAATCTAAAATTAATAAAAACGTATAATGTGTTGATAATAGTATATATTATTTGTTGACAATTTAAAAACAATCACTTTGTTTATAATACAATTGTGTTATTAAAAATATTATGCAACAATATCACCTGTAGTCAAAGTTAAATGTTTATTGCCAATTCAATGATTGTTAAGTATAAACGACATACAAATACAATTTTGATTACACTATTTCTATTACGTATTTCTTACATATAATTACACAAGTTGACATCCTTAAATATATATGTGGTCCTGTTAACTCAAAGATCAGTTGTCTATTAGGTTAATTATTTAGATTTAACAATCGATATTTGGCCAATTTAAAGAAAAGTATGGAACACTGAAAATATTAAAATATATAGTATTTATTTAGAATGTCGACTAAAATATATGGCGATGAACAATTAATATTTATTATGAATAATTAAATCCAATTTTATCATTTTAAAATTTTGTATTATCACGATTCAGTATTTTTTCCGTCTTAATTGTATATACCAAATAAAAATATAGTTTCTTATTAATAGCTTAAAACTTTTCGTTTAGCATTGTATTATCCGGTGCAATGATAACAGTTATCCGTTGTTTACTCAGTATAATCGATCTTGTTTATTTTTATTTGTTTATCTTAGAAACAGTTTAAATACATTTTACTCGGTTCGTGTGTACAAGACCGTGACTGTTTATTTTTTTATTCAGACATCGCACAATGGATTTTTCAATGCCGTCTCGAAACTTGTAATATTCTCATCCCATCGTGAATAATATGAAATAAGACATTTTGGAAGAGACACTATTATAGAATCCATTTTTTTTATTTATTCATGAAACCTAATTTTATATTAAACATTGTGTGTATTCGATAAAACTAGAAAGGTATTCTATCTAGAAAATTTTCTGTTTTCTTCTGTTCTTTATCTTGTAAAATCCGTAGAACTAAATTCCAATTTAGCGTTTTTATCATTTTGCCGTTTTTATTTGTTAATTATAACAATTTATTGTGAACTAGGTAAATTACAATTTTAAACAGACTTGGTTTATTGTTGCCCTAAAATTAATGCTGAGTGATTTTGTGGACAAACACAGGTTATTGTTATAATAAGTACTAGCAGGTTATCACTTTTTGAAATTTTATTGAACGTTTAATTTATAGCATTTATTATTGAAGTCGATTAGACTAGTCTTAAGGGTTGGTTATCCACTTCATTATTTTGCAGTTTAGTTCTATTGCTATCTATTTTCTGTTTGGTACATTATTTTATACTCTATATATGTATAGACTATATATATATTATATACGGTATAATACATACCGATATGAGTATCATTAAATAAAAATATAATGATATTAAGTATAATTAAATAGTTTACATTTATTTAACGTCTTCAAAACAGTGACTTGTAGTGAAATTATATTTAAATTTTCATAAAATATAAATTATATTTGAACGTATCCGCGAGAATTATACTTGCATTTAATTTATCGTTGAAATTAGGTATCCGTTTTATCAAATATCCAAAACACGATCTCAAATTCAGAAGTTATCTACATAGTATTGATAATATCGCATATAATGATATAACATAAAATAAACCAAATATAAACGTCGTAAAAACATTAAATTTGGTATTTTATTATTTTTCAAAAAATAAAAAATAATATACATATATAATTTATAACCAGATACCTAGGCAGATATAATCTAAATTGTTTAAATTAATGAGCATTAAATATCCTTCTGATTTTAACAATGACATCGTAGAGAATGCAAATAATAATTAATTACAGTTTTATATTGAGGATTGCTTGTGTAAGAAACTTTAATTAAATGAAACGCCATCACCCACACACATCACACACACATATTTATATATATAAAGAATAAAAAATAAATTCCCTCTGTTGGATTTAATTTATTTAAAGCTTCATTTTATTACGTAAATATTTTAAATATATTTTATTAAAAATATCGATGATAGGCAATATTTTTTTCGTGACTGTTCTTGTTTAATATACACAATATGTACGTATGAGTATAATGCGTTGTATTTTACTATTTAGTTTTGAATGCTTAACTTTGATCTTTGAATTATAAATATAATAGTCGGTTCCCTATCTTGTTTAAAACATACACTCTTTGTTATTATTTATAGTTCTGCTAATTAAATTAGTAATATTATATAACTACGATTGGCCCTCTAGCCTAACACTGAATAAATTAAATAAATTAAAAAAGCCATAATATAATATTTTATATACAATTACAATATAGATATCAGATATGTTTTTGCTTAACATTCTTACCACTATTATGTGTTTTTCCTCTTCATAAATACGAGAAATAATTTTTTTAGTAGGATGTGTTCACACACGTTTTGTTTGCGTACTTTCGGAAGTCAATATGGTTGTAAAAAATATGATGTGTCCTGTATCCTGTAAAATCCGATAACGAACGATTTACATCTGTAGAGTGCCTTTTTCAGTACTACGTTTATCTGAATAGCTGGTATCAACGTCGTTTTATATATGCAAACAGTTATCTTACTTAGGCTTTAATATTTTTGGTACCATATCGAGATATACATATATGCGCGTAGGTATAGTACATAATGTTGACCGAATCTATTAAACGGCCGCGTAGAGAAAAGAATGATGTTACGCATATATTTGCCAGTAAATGTGATACAGTGCAAAAATAGCGAGCTAACCTAACCTATACACTACTATTCCTATGTTGAAAATCTAGTCATCGAGCAACATTCAAATGTTTTTTTTTTCTATTATTATTATTATTTATACTATGCTTATTGTTCAGCTCTTGCAATCAAATATTAAATGATATTATTACCATGCATTATTTGGTTTTTGAATTGATCAGAAATAAAATAAAATAATAAGTATAGCAGTTATACAGAGGTGTATGAGAGTTAAATCCTAAATAACTTATCATCAATATAGCGCGATCGTGGTCACCATTCGTTTTGCGAACAATAGCGACTATCTCAGGTTTTTTATTATGCTATTTAGCGGTACAAGACAACCGTAACCACCCTCTGTGTAATACGTATTGCATCCCAGAGGTGAAACAACGATGCAGTGAGAGGACAGAGTCCGAGGAACGGTAGAAATCTACGAGAAAAATAAAATATATACGAGCGGGTCAATGAGCATTATTTGTACTACTTCGCAAATAATCTTATTGCACGCTGCCCCCGGAGAGACGCCCACCAAGAAAGTCAAAGAAAAAAAAAACTGCCTCTGATCGAGAAAACAATGTTTAAATTACTTTTTTAAAACCAACATAAATATGGTTATATTCTATCAACGTGGCACACTGAGCTCATTCTCACACATGTCCAAACTACATATACTTTAGTATAATACTATATATAAGTACTAAGTATAATATTTAACTAATTTCTATAGTAGGTATACAATAATGAGTCACCCTAAGGGTCCGTTTCACAATCATAGTTTAAACTTCGGTTGAAGTTTAAACCTGGTTCAAATCAAAATGGGCGTATTACATTATCCTAACCGTGGTTTAAACTGAAGTTAACTTGAACCACTGATTTCAGCGAGTTAACCGGGGATCAACGTTGATCTGCAATTTGATTAGCTGCCAATTAATGCAATTTATTCATTAATGGTGATAACGAGGAATTCTGTTATCTAATTAATTTCGTTTATTTTTATTTGTACTTGCCACTTTGCTGTAACTACATTATTTTAGCTGTCCTACTTTTTAACTTTTGTAAAATTACGATGGATAACAAAAGAAAAATAACCCTAAATTTCACCAACCAAGAATAATAGATGCTGCTTCTACCGGTTTCAAAACATAAAAACATACTTGAATGCAAAATTACCGACAACATACAGAACAGGTATAGGTACCCTACAAAATTTTATGAAGTACAACTGCCATGATTATTTTGTACAGTCTACTAGTTATTTAAACATACTCACATATTCAAGTATAAATGTCAATAAAAAGATAAACTTAGTATTTGAATTTTCTTATATTGAAACATGTTTTATTTTCAAATTTTTTTTGTTTGAGGTACATTTCTTCATATTTTGCTTATTTGGCTAAACAATAAATAGATAGTTGGAATTAGCACAGTCATAGTTTATGCTAGTAATATTTGAACATTTTGAAGATATATTTTATTTTATCAGTGTGCACACAATCATGATTGTACCGATTTTTTATATATTTTTTTATTAATATATTAATTTCACTTTTTACTTTAGTGTTTTCTACCTATTTAGAAACTGGATATGCTTTTTGTTTTAGAAAATTGTCAATAATTGGTCTACATAATGAGGTACCAATATAGTTTTTAAAAATTCAAAATTCAGTTTAATGTAATTTAAGATAAATCATTAGGTATAATAAGACGTAAATAAAATATTTCATTTGGTAGATATAGTAACTGATAAAAAAATCAAATTGGACACGAGATTTCACTTTCAGAAATTTGCGAAAATAATATAACTACGTACCTAGGAATTATACTATTGTTGTCTTTCCTAGAAAAAAAATGATACCGGGAATTTTTTTTAAAACGAATTCAATAGGAATTATGCGGGGGATGTTTTGAGCACTGCATTAGTGCTAAAAAAAACAAATTTTCTAATTTAAACAGAAGAGTACTGAAGATAGTTGGAGACGAAAAAGCAGGCTTAAGAGCTAGGTATTGGAGGTGGAACGTATGTTGAAGTGAACTTTGATGAAAATGAGAAGACTGTTTGTGCAATACTAAGCGACAAACGTCTTGGACGACAGAGTCCTCAGTACGATGGCAATAATGGTAAGTAATATATATTTAAAAAAATAATACAATTTTGCTCATAATACGCTGCTTTAGGTAACATTCTGTTTTTTCATGTTTATGTTAGCACAATGCAGTAGGTCATTGGAAAATTTAGTCACTCTACTTTAGCACCTATAAATAATGAAATGGTAGAAGAAGATGTGTACGATGCTGGCGAGGATGTTACGAATGATGTATTTAATGGTAAATTAGTGCTTTTATAATATTCAAACAATATTTGTAATCGAATAAATAATTTTATGTGTTATTTTCTGTTTGGTTGTAGACACTGTACTAGCAGAAGAAAAAAGAGGAAATTACTAAGTGGTCAGGTAATACAACATCTTTGCTTTGGACAAAATGCAAAGAGTGTTTAACTCAGAATGAAGGTAAGTGAAAAATCGATATTAAGTCATACATGAATAATAATAATAAAAATATTTTATACTGTATCTTCAGGGCTGATATTAAGTACTGTAATGGAACAATGACCAAATGTCATCATGGGCATCTGGGAAAGCAGACTTTGCTAAAATGCAAGAGCAATCAGTATATGACCTAAATGCGTTAAAAATTAAAATTATAAAGATGAGAGTGAGGCTCGGGTGGCAAGGGAGGATAGATTAGGCCGATTCCAAGAAAAAGAGGCGTAGCTTCGTATTGACATTGTACAAATGGAAAAAACGCTTTTGGAAAAAAAGTTAAAATATAATTAAACCTTAGGTACTATAAATAATGCAACTTATTGACTATACATAATTTAAACTTGCACGGTACCTAAATAATTTTTTAATGCATTTGTTACTATTATTAGTATGATATTTGTTTATTGTATAGTATTATTCTAATATTTGTTAATTGTATATAATAGTTCAACTGTTATATATTAAGGGACTGTTTGTATAGTATGTTCTGTTTGTATTGTGTTGACAGTCAAATTTATTCAAATTAATGTACATGTGATAACATATAATATGCACATATTATACATTATATAGATTATGTTTTGTTTGATTAAAATTATTATTATGCTTGTGTATATTTTGTTATAATTTTGCAAATCACATATGCATTATATTTTTATGCCAATTTCTTAGTATACTGGCTTAAGTGTACACATAGATTATTTATATATTGTAAGAGTTAATTAAAAATATTACATTTTTGTACAATTTATGGCTGATGAATTTTTATTTTAATCAAGCTTTGGAGATGTGACTGAAGTCAAATTCGACTAGAACCATTTGCAAATGGTATTATTATTATCATAATGTATACTACGAATAGAGAATACGTGTATACATTTTTTTTGTTTCACTTATTGTGTCTTAATCTAAAAATCGTTATTGATAACTTTGATATGGTAATTAAGATCAAGATATTGGTACAAATAATGCGTTATTAGTTGATAGCTAGACTTGCAGTTACACAATGATATTCAATTAAAATAACGCGAATAAATCAACAGTTCTGTTAAGCATAGAAAACAACAGAATTTTCAATTAATTTTATTTTGTTTTGTTGATTTACAACGTAGGCATTTAAGTATTAGACTTTTATCCTTATTCCTTAGTATTTCAAGTAGAATAACTCTGGAAGTTTTCGTTCGAATTTTGATTGCAATATGTCAAAATTTTCAGAAAAATTATCTGAATCACATTTTGCTTTAAAACATATAGGTTGTCATTTGAAAAACCAAAGTTGGTATCGCTACAGGATACTCCTTAAAAGTTGTGAAAAATCTAAGTACTCAAAAATATCGCCTTTAACTACACTTAAATATTCCAAAAATCAAAATTTGAATATATGCATAATTTAAGCATAAAAATGGGGCGAGCATGCTTAAAAAATCTTCCTGTATATGGTACTTATATTGTACTATATATTTTTTTTTATTAAGTGTAGGAAATAATTAAATTTAAGTCCTTTGGATTAAAAATTAGGGGCTCCGCATCAGATTTTTGGCAAACAGAAATAAATTCATTTTTATTTTAAAAAAATATACAGAGAAAAAATCTTCATAATGTTTATGCATTTGTCAATAAACCATCGCATATGCATTTGTTAATGTTGATGAAAATTGTCAGATTGGATACTATTTTCTTCTCTCCATCTCTTTTTATTTGTTTAATAAATATATATCTTTGCTATATGCTTTGCTGTATATTTCTGTACTAAATAGTAACATGGTATTTTTACTGCCTTAAGTATGTATACCTATCCAGTTCATTAAGTTTCCAGTAAAGTCACGGTGACAGTTTCTCCGAACTCAATATCCAATCTTAAACTTGCTGAAACGTATGTATGTTCGATATTTATTTTTCTTACTCAGAATTTTTTTTAACACGATTTTCATTCCAATGACTGTATTTTATGTCCCTATGCAATTAATTTTCTAGAGTTCTGAGTTATTGACAAAGTTATATCTAAATTGTTTCTTGGAAATTATTAACGATTAATATTAATGACTGAGCCGAATAATTGAGTTTATTTCAGTGGTTGTTACTGTATGTTATTCATTTTGTTGTTTGGGTGAAGAGATTTAAACTTTTAATTTTTATTGTTTGCAACAAAATATTTTAATACTATAATTTTTTAAGAAGTCGTAGATTGTAATATTAACCATCATAATATTTGTATTCGTGCAATTTGAATCTATAGTTATTTATAACTTTATTGTAACTTAGGTATTGTATACTAACATATGTAGGTACAATATATCAAAACACAATAGACGGTTTAGTTAATATCCTTACATACATTTTTCGTTAACTCATCTGTTTAAAGCGTTACTAATTAGTTGTTATGTATATTTATTTAGGTAAGTATTCATATCGCACTATGGATCTTGTTTGATAATCGAATACATTCGTGTAATCATATTGGCAGATTAAGTCGCTATCAGTCGACAGTCCCTTATTGTTATTAGACTTCCCTTTGTAGAAATTTCTATTCGTTTAACCAATGCTTAGGTTAACGTTAACCTAACGATTGAGATCCAAATTTAGGGTATTAGGTGGGTTAATTGCGTTCGATTAGGAGGAACGATTATTATGATATGATAATATTTAAATTGAATGTTCCATTGTTGTCTAAATTTATGTTGTTTATGGGTCTATTAAATTGTCCTAAAACATGGCATCTTACTTTATATAAACACTGATATATATATATTATACTATATACTATAGTAATTTATATATACAATATAAACCCTTTAACTGTTTTAGCGTGGCAGTGGTTGTATTCTTATTGTCTTCGCCATCAGCAATGTATTTTCCACAGAGATAGTTTTAATCACCTTAAAATCGAGACAATGCCGTACTGCTCGGCTTACATTTGAAACATATATTACTGGGTATGTTTGGATTATGAGTGTGTTTGTGTGTTTCGTACACATATATATTATATTCACTTGTAACTATGGTTATGGGTGCAGATTACTTTATTTAATTGTTTCCCGTAAACGAATCGATTGTCTTTCGAATAGTGGTATATATTTATAGGCACGCTTTACTTCCGCTCTTTATTATATCACTAGGTATATTGATAATGTCTCGTTGTCGTACAATATTGTACGATGCGACGACGATCGTATTTTAGTAGTATTTAGTACGTATTATATTAACTTTGTTATGTGATACACCGATAATTATTCTCCACAAATGTGTTAAACTCGTATGTTGTCGTGGTTTGGAAATTGAAAATGCCAAAACAGTCTTATATGTCATTGTGACGTTTATTTAGTACGTTCGTATATAAAAACCTCGAGGTTGTAACCGGTGTAGTATTATACGTACCTAACTATTTTACCTAAATATATTACACATAATGCATGTAGTGTGTATGTGTAACGACGTTGAAATGATGAATTATTATAAAAAACAGCTGTAGTTATATGGAAGAACTTAGTTCGACATTTGTTGTTGTTTGTGTGCGCGTTTTTTCGACTTGGTGATACGACAGGACTACTCCACAAACTTATAAACATCTGTTTCCCCTGATTAGCGGAATAAATTATGAGGTATAAAATCAAATAGCTGATTTGATTTAAAAATTTATTTGACTATCTGACATTAAAAAAAAACGGTTTAGCGTTTAACGAAAAAAAAAAAAAAATGTTAAAATGTATTTAAAATTTTATGGATTTGTTAGACTGACAGTATGATGATTTAGCTTAAGAATACATGATGTGTATTTTAGATCTTTGATAATTTTTTACACCAAGTAAAAATTATATCATAACATTTTTATTAAGTTAGGTAACGGTTATATAATGATACCAGACGTGACGAGCAACTGATCTGACGTGTCTTAATAATAATAATAATAGTGATAATAACAACTGATACAAAATAACATAACCTATAAGTAATATTATATTTCCATTCATATTTCATAATGTTATAAATAAAAAAGTATTGGTAACTTTATTCCAATCTTATTTTGTACTATGAGCTGCTATACTTTTTAACTTAATTTCAAATAAGAAATTCGATGTGGGTTTGGTAATAATTATGTTATAACATTTTGTATTTCAGTTTATTCTAATATTTTATGTTATATTGCATATACACTATACAGGTTCTAGCCATTAATTCATATGTGCTGTGAGCCTGTGACTGAGATTCGAATGATTGCTGATGCGTGTGCTTTATGGATGTGAGTGTGCTGTGCTATAGCTAGTGTATTATTATACTGAGTGAAAAATAACACGATTACACATTTTTTCCATTAACCACTGTAGCTTACAAATGTTTTTTGATGCGTTCCTATCGATTAAAGGAAATATTGTGGACTGTGTTTTGTTCTCTATTATTCGGTTGCGCTGGTGAGTGTGTTTACAAAAAGTATGTGAACAAGATCTAGAAAGATATCCACTGAGAAAAAGTGTAGAAGTGTGCATTTTGGGTGACGTTTGCAGGGATTGTGAAATCACTAAAAGGATTATTTGTTTCCTTCAATTGATGGAAAGTCCTACATTTCGAGATTGACCCCGCCTCGGGTGATAGTTTAGTGCGATTATGCATGACCGTTTGTATTAACATATTTTAACAGAATTATAAAATAATTATACCCAGATATTAAACTTAAATAATAAGTTATTTTCTGTTGATAACTCTGTTTGATTGATTTGTGGTAACTTAAAAACAATTAAATAAATAGTGACAATCAATATAGCATATTCAAACATTAATAAATAACATTGTTAAACTTTGAGAAAGTTAATTATGCATATAATCCTGACCGATTTATGTATAAATTTACAACTCCATAATAAAATGTTAATTGTTTTACACAATTATACTCGTGACGATGAAAAAGTTTGATGTTTCTCAGTTTCATGTTTATATATTTCATGTGGAATTTTTTTTTTTTTTTGTGTTCAAAAAGGTAAAGATACTTTTTCTGGTAGAAAAATGCTTTTCCGAGTATCAACTTCTAGGGTGGCTTCTGTTAGAAACTTGGATATGGTTAGTATTCCGATGAATCAAAAACAGACATTTTCCAGTATTTTCAAAATCATCAGGAGGAATGAGTGTTTGTGAAAATTGTTATGTAATTATTAAAATGGGTTTTTTATTTTAAAATTCAGACTATTTTCGCTCATAATACTATATTTCGTATTTACAATGATTTATCATTGAATTCAATTTCAAAACATTCATTACTAGGTATTCAACTGTGTAGCCCCATACATTTATTTTATGAGTTTAAAGCAGAGTGGTTACTTACTTGATGCTTTTTTTTTCATTAAAAAGGTTGAATTTAATGAATTCGTAATAATAATTAATTGTACAATTGTGCAACCATTTTATATTTTATATAACATTTTTTAGGAAATAAGTCGTGAATTTGATTTATAGCTTAGTTCCATAATTGAGAAAATCGAGTTTGTATTTGATATGATACAATTTGTTGGATGACGATGGTTTTAAAGTTGTTCATAATAAAAATTTGGTGAAATATATAAAAGCATGTAATTTAAGATTTGTGCATTGTGTATGTGATTTTCAATGTACTGTTTGAATAAACACTCACAGATGTATGTTGAAATGTGTGGATTAACCCTGTATTAGCCTCAGCTAGGACCAGGGCGAACCTGACACGACCACAGAGGTCTGCTGCTCTAAGGCTTGCCGGACGGTATCGGATGAGGCTTCACTGTTGCTAGCCGCTATGCCTTCTCCTAGGCCAGGATAGGCTTAGAATTAAGGTCCGGTCGCACGCTCTAGCGGTTTCTGAAGATCCACCTCTCCCTTCCAAAGACGCCATCAAGAAGAAAGGAAAGGAGGATAACGATCGCTCAGTGGAAAGTTAAAAAGTCACATTAAATAGTCGCATTACTTAACGTATCGTATATTTTTATATACATATATTTTATTTTATGTAATAAATGATGTCGACGTAATGCGCAAGCAGTTTCGGCAGCGTTGTCGATATCACGAAAAAAAAAGATGTAGGTATGTTGAAATTTAGAAACCCAAAGGAATAGATAAATTAGTTTGGTTGTGTGAACTTTTAAAACATAATATATTTCTTAGTGTAAAATATGTAAATCGGTAGAATATACGTTAGGTGAGCAAATATAAACGTTTGAAATGGTGATGATTAACGTTTGTGAAATCGATGAAAGGGTGTCTATTAGGAGGATCACTAGACACTCATATTGATTTCTCATAAATATTGTTTAATATTTTATGTAATATGTTTTATGACAAAAATGTTCTACTAAATTTATATCATATTATATTATATTAATTAATATTATTAATAACTATTTACATAGAAAATTTAAGTCTATGTCCCTGATTTTTCGTTCCATAACTTACGTACCTACTTAAGTCGTAGGCAAAATTTGGAAAAATCAAAATTAGTTCGGATATGAAGAGAACCAAACAAATCTTTGTATTAAAAATCTTTGTCCTATTAATTGTCAGATGAGAATTATGTACAGTTTGAACTGTGAGATTTATGATTTCCAAATAAATCGGGTTTATAATATTCGTGGAAAAGCATTTGAGTGTAAGAAATAACGTGCTAAATCCTCATTAATGATAAAACAGAAAATTTCTTTACCCTTAAATGTTTTCCTTGACCGAATGTATGTGGAGAAACACCGTCGACAACAATATAAAGTTGTGCATAAAGTATGTATAAGATATTATCGATTGGTTCACCAAAATGTCGATTGTTGATCATCAAGACAGATAATGATGTTCATTGACTTTGATTTTCGTGCCTTTGGGAATGAATCAATTACTCCATCCAATAATTATAACTTATATTACGATTTGCTATTCATATAAATGTATATTTTATATATAATGCGAATGCGAGAAATGTATAGTTCATCATGGAGTGATTTTTTTCTCTCAATTTCGTGTTTTTTTATGGTGAAGAATAAATGTAGCCCGAGTTTAATATCATGATTAAAAATTAATAGAAACAATTTTTGATATTTTAATGCAAGTACTTCCACGATAGCTAAAAGTTTATAAACATCCTCAAAATTGTGTACATTTTAATTTGATTTTTAATTTTTTATATACTTTTGATTATAAAACATATTCTAAAAAAAAAAAACTACTTAAAACAATAATTATGAATTAATATGCTCACAGTTGATATTTTTGGGATTTCGTTACAAAAATTTAATACCAAACTTAACCTACTTGATATGCTAAACATCCAGTTTATGTGTTGTGTAAGTTCCTCCTATTGTTCAAGTACGTTACATTGGATTTACTTATACCAATTTTTTATATCGCTCAATTGATTGAAACTGACATTCGATTTGATTGTATATTTTTTAGAAAAAATCTTGGTCTCCAATTGCATTAGATATGGATATTACAATTATAAATTTTTTGAAATTACTGTTTTCATTCTAAGTATTTCAGTCTATCCGTTTAATGTACTCGTTTTCAAAATCTAATACTAGCTGATATTTTAAAAAACATGTATAATTATCGTTGTATGGCGTTGTCCAATCAGATGTTTTTGATTATTAATTAAATATGTTGGGATTACATAATCTACAAGTATTTGAAGATCTATCCGTTTGCATAAATAAGTCGATAAAAGTGTAATATAAAATGTTATAACGATTTGATATAATTATTCATTGTTACATAGAACGTAATGAGTAGGTATAGCACAGTCAGTTTTCGGGAGGAAAAAATGCTTTAGTCCCGTAGTTGATATAATATTTAAATTATGTAGCACTTTTTTTTTATTGCTCATTCGCTACACTAATATTTATGGATTGCACATAAATACTCAGTATATAAAATTAGTTTTCCAAACTACTTTTTTAAATATTTTATATAGGTAGCTAGTAGGCACGAGTTGACACCTAAGTAATAATATACTATATTAAATTATATCCCACACAAATGCAGATATACACCATATTTACAACAGAAATGTGGATAAAATAATACTCGTCTCCAAATAATAATATTTATGCAGTATTTTGTAAAGTGGTATAGATTGAAAACGTTCTTAAAAATTAGTAATGGAATTCTTCATCTTCGACAATCAAACTAGGTTAGTTGAATTAGACAGTCTGCCGTTTGTTTTTTTAATTTTTATAATTTAACAATTAATTATGATCGTGTTCTCTTTGTTTGCACTTGGTGTGGTAGTGGTGGTAATGACGTTTTCGGATGGTTGTATGACGTAGAATCTTCAGTATATGATATTCATTTAATGGTTTTATTACAATCATCATGGATATCCTCATGAATACTTTTGGACCATATAATATAAAACAATATGTTGTGTATAATTTAATGCTTGGATAAGAAATGGGAAATGGGAATTCCCAATACCACGATACATGCGCGTTATTTACTCCCCCTAAAATTAATTATAATTACGTCAAATGATAAATATCGGTTGATACTTTATAACATGTGTTAGGCGATATCCATACAAATATTATGCGTTTTGGCGTTTTATCATTTGACCACGATCTTTCGTGTAGTAGATGTGATATTATTGTAGAATGTTTTTTGGTGAATAAGAGGGTGTTGGAATCTGATGGAAGTGGAGTGGTAACTGTCAACGCCACAACTTCTGTATGCCATCTACTAGTACCCTCCAGAGAGGTGATGGTATTACTCTGATTGATGCATGTAAACATATAGCCTCTTTTCGTATATCATCCCCACCCCCTATAAAAGTCGAGCAATTATTCGTGAAATTCTATACTCGGAAAATCACTTTTAATATCTCTTCAGTATATATTCCTTCTAGTAGCCCCTCTACCATTTACGGATCACACATATCTATTCAATCTATAGCCTTAGCTAACACTAACTATACATTCGTTTTTGTGGTGACTATAACCTACCGTATAGTCATCTACACTAAATCACTGTCTTCCCGATTCATTTTCATACCAAACCTTTTCCAACTAAATAACGTGCCTAACAATGAAGGTAAATATCTTGATTTTGTCTTTTCTAACAATAACAGCATATATATATATATGTATATTGGAAAATCCTCCTCTAATGTCGTCCCTTGTGATCTTTACCATACTGTGCTTGAAATTTTCCTTCCAATTATAGCTAATATTTATTCTCAA
This sequence comes from Diuraphis noxia, assembly GCF_037042655.1. Lineage (NCBI taxonomy): Eukaryota > Metazoa > Arthropoda > Insecta > Hemiptera > Aphididae > Diuraphis > Diuraphis noxia. Next base: position 77,083,273 of record NW_028301713.1, read on the forward strand.
AACAAAAATCACACGTACTCTAATAAGCCACTTGAGTATGCTTGCTGTTCCAACTTCCGTGCTCAATATAAATTTGAATCCAAACGCTGCTATAAAGCATTCCTTACACACACCGAAAATACCTTCAAAAACAATCCGCAATCTTTCTGGGACTTAGTTCGCAACAACTAATCTAAAAATGATATTCCAGAAAACGTATACGAGTATACCTCGATAAATGCCTTAGTTCAGGTTCTTTTACCATTTTAAATCTTTTCTCATTTAAATGTTTTTAATTTTTTTTTATCATTAAACGATGGGAGCAGAGGAGTAGTATTGCGCAAACAGATTTTCCTTCGCTATCAATTATTGTAAAACGGAAAAAGTGTAAGTTTTTGAGTGGAGTTTTGTGATACAAACAAGTATTTCAGTGAATCCTGATTTTAAATATGTCGAAATGTAGTTATTATACTATGCAAGTTTTTTAAGGATTAAATGAAATAAGTACACTATTTATTTTTTTGCCAATATGTTTTTGTTTTGTTTTGCTTACTATATTTGTAATAGCACCAAATTTGCTGAAACATTTTAAAATAATAATAATAAATTAAAAATAAAATGTTTGTTGAAATTGTTTATTGTGTATTGTCCTACTATTCAAAAATTGATGTTAAATAGATAACAATATTATTAACTTTGTTATGCAAGGATTGATATTTTTATGAGTTGGAAGATTGGAAAGGTATACACTAAATAATGTTATTAATTTTGAGCCCTGTGGTTATCCAGCTTTTATTCGTTTGTATTCCGAATCAACGTCGTATGCACTGTGGTAGGAATATCTATAAAGAATTTGATTATAATATTGAATAAAGCTCGAGGGATATAAATATATTTTGTGTTAAAATACATATAGTTATGTTCTTGTTGCCCTATCTAATTTTAATGTTCCACGAAATTCATTGATTTCTGTGACTGCTCTCCGAAATTTGTTTCCAGGAGAAAATTACCCCAGGAGAAAATTTCCAGGATAAAATTAGATAGTTTTTATTTTAATATAATATAACTACCATTTGTGTTTTATCACAAACAATGACTATAAGTTGGTTCAATAATAACCTTCTAATTTTATACATTTTATTAAACAATAGGATAAATTGAAATTACAAAATGGAATTTAATGCAATATCGACAACTATGAATATCTTTTGTGAATAACATTTCAAAATGACCGTTCATAAATCAAGAAAATGTATAAATTAACTAAAAATTTATCGCAAATTAAATTATTTTAGATTCTGAGTGGAACGAGGAATGTCTTGATTTTACCACGATATGTGTTTTTAAAATTTTTTTTTATTATTTTAAGTACCTCGTTCAATCAGAAAGTGAGTCCAGTATTGGTACTTTGGTGGGTCAAAAGTAAAAAATTCTTAATATTTTTCTAAATAATCGAAATAAACAAACTAAAAATTAAGGGAAAACGGAACATTTTACGCACAGTAAGTTTTCGACAAAATCAATTTTGGGTTTTGATGTAACTTTAAAATAAATGATAAAAGATACATGCAATTTTCACCGAATGTTTATATAAGTATATTCTATCCACCATGCAATTTTAAAAATCTTTCGACTTACGTTGAACTATTCATAGGTATTTGCGATTTTTGATCATTATTAGTTTTTTTAATAGTAGTTGAAAAATAAAATAAGTTCAAAGTCACCATTTTTTTTTATAAGCATTCAAAGTTTGAATTTTGACAAATTACGTAAAAATCACGAAAATTCGCAAATTATTTTAAGCTGAAATTTATAAAAAAATTCTTTTTTAAATTTAAGATTTGAAAATTAAATACAAGATTCCTTACAAGTTTGTCAATCTTTATCATAAAAAAAATAAATGTCCACCAGAAATTCAAATTAAATTTTTATGAGCGTGGGTTTCTCATTTAGCGATTTTCTTATTTTGGTGTAACTCTAAAACAATAAATTACCGCAGATACTTGAAATTTTCACTGAATGTTTATATAGGCATTTTTTATATTTGATACAATATTCAAAATATTTTTATTTGTTTTGAGCTGTTTAATGAAATTTTAATTTTTCAACTTTTTTAGTTTTTTTCTATAAATATCGATCAAAATGTATTCGTAGGGTAGAAAAGCTTGAAAATTTAATACAAGGCTTTTATCACATAGTAACAATAGCAGTTGAAATATATTAAAAATATATTGGAACGATTTTTTTTTTTTTTAAGCATTTAAAGTTCAAATTTTGACTAAAACGTAAAAATCACGTAAATTTGCAAATTATTTTAAGCTAGATACCTATTCATATTTTTTTTTCTTTTTAAATCTAAGATTTGAAATTTTTTGATCATCTATATATAATACATATATCCTAGACAGATAAACCGTCTCCACCCAGAATCGTTGTTCGTATACAATGATATATCATTGGATTCAAATTTAATTCCATCCATTACAGTAACCTACTGTACAGGAGAGCGACATCCACGACTTATTGGCTTTTTTAAAATATCTTACAATAAATGAAACTAATTTATTAGTTGCTTTTTTTTTTTTTAATGATAGGTCTTAGCATAATATATTTAATATTATATATTTTTATGATGTAGAAGGTAAAATGAACATTATTTCACATTTAACATTAATGTGTTTTTAGTATCTGTCATCAAAATAGAGATTTTTGAATTCTTATCGACATGCAATATGTATATTTTAGATTCTGACCAAAATTATGTTAGTATCTAACTACTTTATTATGATATATTTATTTATTCTTTTGTTGTTGTTGTTGTTGTTGTAGAAAGTTTTTTAGATTGCAAACTTGATTTAATTTGTACTTAAAGGAGGGGGGAGGTCGAAATTAAAATAATGGTCACCAGATTTTAAAATTATCAAGGAGAAAAATTACTATTGTTTGATAAGATGTTATTATACAAATAATTGGTAACCTTAGAAATAACAATAATAATAGGAATAATAATTGAGGAGCTTGTATATTCCAACAGGTATATGGAGAAATTAAATTAGTACAAATCTTTATTTTTGGCCTTAAAAATTTTGCAATTTTTTTGGCTAGTATTAATTCAATGTTAACCATATAACTTATAAATAAATACATTACTGATAGTAATGTGAATATAATAAATATCTCTTAAGCTAATGTACTGTCTTCGCTCATAATTACTTTTCAACTATTACAATGACCTAATAAATTACGAGGAGGCACACTGCGAATATCATACACTAAAATCGGTTACCTTATTGCACAGTTTTTTAATTATGTTTTTTAATATTATTACCTATTATGCATCATAAAAATGGTTAAAATATATCTTTTACACACATACTGACACGGATTTTTAATATTTAGTTTTAATTCTGTCACATACGTAAATGCCAAATAACCCACTTATGTTACAATTTATGAGAAGAGGAATTGATATAAATCATTCTATTCATACATTTTGAATACAACCGAGACTAAAAAAAAAAAAAAAAAGCCATGACAAATATTTTGTATTATTACTCACAGTTCATGACATGTATAGAAATATCGTTCCCAAGGAAAATTGTGAGATTGCTAAAATGCTTGCTTATGGTAATAATAATAAGAAAATATTTCAAATTAAATTTCACATCCTTCATCTACATATAATTTTTTTTTTGGCACGTTTTTATGGAATATAATATTTTTGACAAAATTATATAATTGTATATTGTAATATAATTTTGTTGCATTATAATATATAAACGTACTTACATTAATTATGTGTGTCATTTATAATAAAGTTATAATATGATTTTAAAAATATTGTTAACTAATATTAAATATACGTAAAACTGAGACACTGAAGATATGAAAATTAAACTTTTGATAATTATTTTGTTTATACAGTTTAAAATACGTCATGTGTTATGATATTTGTAAATAAGACAGGTTTGATTAAAGAACTAAACATTTCAAAAGATTCTTTAAAAATGTAGTTAGTATATAATTAAAATGAAATAATAATAATAATCATAATATCAGTGCGTGATTTTTGAAGAAAAAACTTCTGAAGGCAACTTCATTATTAATAAGCTCAAAATTATATTTTTTCTGCGTCTAAATAGATCCATTCTATTAAAGTACAAATGTAAAATATAATGGCTTTCAACAAATGTTCTTTGTTAAAAATTGCCTCTTTTGAAATGTATATTTTTACGAAAAACGGCATGTAGTATAATAGTAATCTTCTTTAACAATTGCATTAAATTGCATTCGTTTTCCATTACGAAGGGGAAAACTCGTTCTGGAAGAGAAAAAAAGGAGGAAAAGATCGCTCTTTTTAAAATCCACCACTCTATAATGTATCTAAATGTGCCCTAAACATTTTACATCAGAGCCTTGTTTAATAATAATAGTGGCGAGACGTGGCTGTTGGATTACGACAAATACACAATGTATTGCGTGGACCAGTTGTGTATGTGTTGACATACTAAATTATTAACAAGTAACTATGATGAAATGTGAGTATGTATTAGGCGTCTACGTATTTGCACAGCCACGACATTTCAACAATTCAGAGTCTGGACGAAAAAAGGAGCTATTTGTTTTAAATGATGTCTAATTTTTACTTAGTTTACTGTTTTTTTTTTAATTTTTAGAATGAATTTTTTTAATTAAAAGTATGTTTAACACTAGATATACCTTTTATAAGCTGAAAGATTAAGACGAATTTCATTGTTATTTAGATGTTTAAAATTTAAAATTTTCTTATTTTTTTTCTCGATCTATTTTAAACGTATTGATAACTCGTATGATACTATTATACGAACTATTACAAACGAATATACGTACAGTATTAAAACACTCACCTTGTGAATAAATATTAAATTATAAATTATTATAAATTATTTAATTACGAATATTAAATTATACACTTGTTTCATTTTGTTCCATAGATATCCGAATTAAACCGAACAAATCATTATTAATCAAAACAATCAAATAATAAATTAAATACAAAAGATTCAGATGGTTTTTTCTTGATTTAATATAGTTGATATTAATGTATAAGTCTCTACAGGATAATAATTATAAAATATTATAGCAATATACAGTTACAACATATTATATTTTACAAAAATGATATAAAATAGGTTGCTTTATCATTTATAATTTACTGACTTTTGATTAATATAGGTATGACAGTAAATTTAAAATGTATTGCGTAAATATCAGATGCTTAATTATCGTTAATTATGTAGTTGGTTTATATTATTACGACATAATTTGTATTGTGATGTAAATTATAAGTATTTAATAAACCGTATTGTGTGTAAGCACTGTAAGCTGTAGAAAAGCTGTATAGAAATCTACATAAAAATTGGTATAAAGGATTTTTCTCCTCAAGTAGGTACACGTGTTTGATGTGGTAAAAGAAGCCTATGATGTACACACTATCATCATTATAGTTGAGTGTATTCATCATGGTGTTCCTTCAACAATAGTCAAATAGTTGGTATTAAAATTATATGGTAATAATGTGTGCACTAACTACTTAATAATTTATAATAAATTATTACATGTACTTATACAGTAATGTCTCAATTATATCATACTTAAACTTAATTTTTAGCTTCCATGGTACTTATATAAATTAAAATTAACAATTTGATAATGATAAACTCGTAGAATTTGAATGGGTTTTATTAAACATTTTTTCCACAGATTTGTTAACGAGCTTGACATAACTAGGAGAAATTGTTATTTAATTACATAGGATACATTATAAGATTTATCTTGAGCATATTGAAAATATCTAGTCTCTTGGTTCCAGATTGTTGTAACCCTGTCTTGGCCGTAGAGAGGATATAAAATATTGAAATACGCTCCTTAATTATTCAACTGAGAATTCACTAATATTCAGAAGGTTCGTAAGACTAATTTCCCATTCAGAGCAGTATGCTCCTATGCTCTATCAGATCGCTTTCCTCTTTTAAGTTTAATTTAAACTGAAACTACAATAAAAAAAAAATTTAAAAAAAGAGACAACAAAACCAAATTATTTGGTTTTGTTGTCTCTTTTATTACGCGGTTATATTATGTTTCTCCAATTTCTTTACATTTTTGTTTAATTTTTTCGTATAGTTACAAATCAAATAAAAACTGGGTACCTTTATATGGTAGAAAAACTTGATAAAAAAAAAATAAAAATTGTTTTTAAAATTTGAGCTTGACTACTATTACAATATTCCCCAATTGGGCGATGAAGGGTCATAAATAATAGGCATACGGCATAATGTCGTTATTTCATTTTGTATAGATAATAATAGGTATATAGCCTACACTCTCATACACATCTAAACACACATACCTCCGATCCTTCATCATCTAATTTAGCCGTCTCCTTTTTTAATTTACTAGGTAACAATATTATTTTGTATTTTTAACTTTTATTAGACATCTTAAAAATACATTTTATTTAAGAATTATGACGACACTTTTGTCTTGAACTGTTGATGACATTTTCCCTTTTCCTGCCGTTTTTCTTATTTTTCATCGCCTCCCTCCGCTCCCACCAATACACGCACTAGCATACATTTGTATACGTATATTTTACGTTATGCATATATTATAATACACATAGCGCTTTCTGGTCGACGGTAAATATTTAACAAAGTGCGGTATAATAATGTGCCCGGTTAAGTGGATGGGAAGTTTGGTTATGGGACGATGAAAAGTAAACATCGGAGCTAAACTTTTGCCCGTCGTTGTCGACGTTAATTGAATTAATTATGTGTAAATTTTGCTACGACCAGTACTTTTTGGCGCGTGCGTATATACTGTTTATTACACGCGTGTACCGAAAGAAAAGATAAAAACTGAAGTCGTGTTCATCATCGTCTGACGGGGAAACATAATATAGCCAGCATATTATTGCTGCTGTTGCTGTTGTTGCCCTATAGACATTAGCTTATATAATATGAGCATAATATTATGTAGACTCGTTGGTACATATGATATTATGAGATATATGATATATATTATGACTTGTACCTACGTCCCAGAAACCTCTGCATCAATTAGAAAATGATCTCAAAACATTTTCTCCATTGCCTTTGTAATCGTAGTACCCAATCGTCTAATTATATGCTAAATGGAATTCACATTTAACTTTTAATAAATAACTACCTCGTTTAGACGACTGAATTGTATTACATAAAGGCATTTAGTATTCTTAGTTTGGTTTAAAAAAAAAAAAAAGTATTGTATAAAATCATTTGATATTGCATTTCAATAAATTCGTATTTATAAGCAATTAGCAATTATTATTTATTTTATAAAATTGTACTTTTGATTCTAAATGTTAACATAGTTAATAGTTATATGCCTCGTTGTGTAGCAATATTTCACTATGAGATTGTATTGTACGTATATCATACCTAGATTTTCAATTACAATGTTGCAACTTTACTAATTATTGTTTCAAAAACCTTTGTAAATTAATTCTCTGAAAATAATTTTAAATTTATTAAAAGTTCGAAATACTTCAAACTTATAACGACATTTTGTTCTGATAGTAAAATAAATATATCTTACCTTCATGTTTAATACACCCATACAAATCTATTTTAGTAGATAACTTGTGAAGATTCATCACGTTTTATTTTTAAATTATTTTTATGATAGTAAATTATACAAATATTATACATTATATGAAAGAATACGAGACGACAATGCATAATATATCTGCGCTTAAACATTCAAACAGTTAAATATTATATAAATAAATCATAAATCAACAATGCAAATATTATATCCAGTATTCGGAGTAGACGATTATAAAATAATTTTTATTTGTGAAATTTAGCTCAATTATTTATTGAAACATCCTGTGCATTTGCTGTAGGTCGGTAAGTTTCGATTGCTCAAGCCGATAACATTGACGTCAAAAACGATTCTGAAATATTTGAGTGTGACTGAAGAATCGTTTCATTTGTTTTTTTTAGATAGGAAAAAAAAATTAATGTACCTATAATCTCAATATTTAAGTGTCATCACGGTGGCTGCTTTTATCAAGCCTTTTCGTGTATTATATTATTATCTCAGCTAAAAATACTCTTATTGTACCCATGAGGTACAGATTGTGTATATAATAATAATGAATAAAAAAGATCCGAAAAATAACTGCCGGAATTCAATGAAATCTTCTTGTTTTTCTTTCTAAAATACCACACGCACAGCAAACCTCATGCATGATTCCCCATAGCAAAGATTCTGTGAAGTCTATAGATACTTATAATATGTTTATGAGTTTATATTCGCTCTCTAACAATAATTGCAAGTCGTTCTCATGTATAGATAATATACACCTATAGATACGGCTCTTAGATTTATATATAGCTTATAGGTATACTACAGACAATTATGTTTTGCCCAAGAACTGAATTGTACTAAACTTTTGAGATTGGTGTGACTATAATTAACGAACAATCGATATTATCTGATTAAAACTTAGTGTTTGGAAAAACAAAAGATATAGCTAACCATTTGTTTATTTTTTTCTAATTTTTATAAGTACCCAACACATAAACTAAATTATATTATAGTATGAAAAAATCAATCAGATGCATTTCCAAGAGTAATTTATAGTCAATAATTTTCTTACAAGGGATATTCCAATAATATAGGTACTGTCCGTTGATTTTTTCTATTAAAATATATTTGACACTTAACTATTATTTCAAGCACAATTAATTGAACTAGGTGAAAAATTATTTATTTTAAAAATACTTTGTGTTACTTAAATAAAAGATTTTAGAACAAATTTTATTGTTTCAATATTTACGTGCATAACGTACAATATAAGTGGCAAATATGCATCTTTGTACACTATACAGGATTGATGGACGATGTTCATAATTTTTATGGATGTTGAAAAATAAGTTATTTAAAAATTCTTTAACTATAAAAATGTTTAAAACGAAATAAAATGCTTATAACATATACCGTGGCTTAAAACATTTGTTCATAAAATCTGAAGAGGTTTACCATATTACATAGCTATCAAATATGGTGTTTTTTTTTAAAGATGTTCCAAGTGTATTTGACATAGGTATAGAATGTTTGGAGTCAAGCTCAAAGTTTGATTTTAAACATATCTTAGATTGGATTTTTGTTATTTACTCTTATTATTATTGATCATGAGCTATGAAACTATGGCCATTAGCTGTTTGTAGTGGTATAAACGGTTGTTCTGAACTCGTAATGTATTTTTGGCAATGATTTGTTGCTAAAAACCCGGGTGGCCACCCATCCGGGTGCAAGCAACACCAGCTGTTACGCACACTCAGAGTATTTCCGCAGATGAGCGTACGACCGCGCCACACCAAACTACAATCATAACTATTGTTTACCACAGTAAACTGGATTTTATTTAAATAACTTAATTAATAATAATAATAATAATAATAAAAATAATAATAACACTTAACAAAAAATAATAATAATAATGAAAGACGTCATTTGTTGTAAGCAAGATAATGACATTTTATAGTGCTCTAAATACTGAAATTTATTGACATGTATTATAGGTAACACATTTTGTAACAATATAATACTGTTCAGTATGTTATGGTGCATTATTTTCAACATTTTTATAGCATACAATTTGAATAACTTTGTGTAAATGCCTTTATCATTGGATTTTTTCATGTGTTCCTATTGTTGGGATATTCAGTTTTTCTCGAAGTAGGTTAAAGGTCAATTAAATTCTATGTGTTGGTTCTGCTCTAAATATTTTCAAAAGTTCAAATCATTATATTTCATTGGATACATTTGTTTGAAATAACGGAACGTATAACCGTTAACCCAAGTTATACAATATATCAGAGGAGATTTTTCCCTTATATTTATTACTATTTTATTGAATATCGTCATATAATTAGGTTACTAACTATAAATATTAAATTAAAAAAAGATTAAGTCAAAACACTACAGTAGTGTACCTAAAACTTTATGGTAAACTTAGTTTTTTTACTCAACATTTGTTTAGTTTTTAAATTGAACCCATTCCACATTTTTTTTTTATATATCCACATATTATTGCAGTATCCTTATTGAATTATTTAAATAATTCATATTTTATTTTGCACCCCTTATAATTCTTTACAAAACCATAAATTGCCTACCTTCCTAGAACTTTTAAGATAACTTTTATTTAAAACGTATATATATATTAAATTTTTCACCATCATAATATAATATCCATATTAGCCGAACCCCCCCCCAAAAAAAAAAACAATAGCTCAAAAGCAAATAACAATATGATAGCAACTCGTACTAATGTTAAAAATAATGTATTCGTATTATATTTGGTAATAAATTAAACGAAAGCTATTCTGATGAAAAATTTCATTAGTAATAATAGTCATGTTTTTTATACAACTAAACATTTTCATTGTTTTGTTGTAGTAGGGTCTAAAAGGTCAAATTTGATGAACTGTGACGGACTTGTTTATACTTTACAAAATATTTAGTTATACCTTCGCATGTATAAACATTAAGATATGGTGTGATTATTGTTAGCAGTAGATATAATCTAACCATGCGATTGTATTGTTTACTTTGAATTGCATAACTATAAGTTCATTTATTTTGTTTTGATTGTATTTCCATCGATTCGGAATATACGTACCTAGTCATATATTAATATATTATTTTTTAATAATTATTTGTATGTCAAACATATATGGAAGAAGTATGTTTTCCTTCACTCAGTATAGATTATATTACATATTTTATCTTTAATTCATATTGAATTGTAATATACAACTAGTTATTATATAATAATTTATTTAATCGAACAGCATTATATGTATATTATTGCGTCCTAATCTGCAAGATATTTTAGACTTAAAAAATGCTAAAAAATAGCGTTGATAAAAATATTTATTAGTATCATTGTAATTGGTTATATACAATTTAACTTATGCTTACAATCTTTATAGGTTGAAAACTATCCAATGAAACAAATGAATTAGGTGCGCCCATTTGAAAATGTTGTGTTGTGATAATTAAATTTAAAAGCAATTACAAAATAATTGCATTAAAAGTATGTTTGTGAGAAATGCATACAATTCTGAATATTATGGTAATTTTGTATGGCTGCTATGATTATTAAGTCTAATAATTTAGCATAAATACGAAAAGTCCATTCGATATTTAAATACACTTTACATAAGTTAGATAACTGAATTGCATTCGCAGAAAACAAAATGTTTTACTTATTATACTTATTCATGTTTGTGTTTAATAGAATATGTAAATATTTGTTTGCAGGCAAGTATTTATTTTGATTTGATAGATTTTCACAGAATAATTGAATGAAATATATTTTAAATGATTTTAATTAATTCTTATGAATTAGAAATCATTAAATTAAGCGAAAGGTTATAGCAAGTAAAAAATAAGTTATATTTCTCGCAGACTAATGGCCCACTTGTGTTCGAAGCATAACAGGGGGGGGGGGCCTCAAAAAAAAAAAAAAAAAAACATAAATAATAATAATATTCCTCAAAAAATATAAAATTAGTGGGCTGTGCAGAATATTAGTTTTAAAATATTTATTAATCTAATATTTATATTATTTACATCTCCATTGACCAAAACATTATTTCATTATCATGGTTTCCTCTAATTACTCATGAATCTAACTTTTTTTTAAATATTTTTCTTTCCGTAATAATCAATTATGCTATGGTTTAATAAATTATATAATGTTTTGATACGTTCTAAAATCAATTTTTTTATTTAATATAACTATACCAAATATAGTTTTGCACCATTCGTGAATATTTCTATTATATTGGTATCAATTGTTTTAAACAAATAAAAATTATAAGTACCTAGGTACTTTATAAACATCTATCTATAGTAGAAATATTTTTATGTATACGAATTTTTACTTCGGTTTAAAATGTTTATTATTATAATTTTTAAATTATCATAAAAGTTTTTGAATTTTATCACTGTATAGAAATACTAAACCATTGTATTGTTTTATTTTTAATATCTCATTTGTTGTGAACAGCAGTTTTTCATAACTCTTAAGTGTTATGAAAAAAATGTTAACAATTCATATTTTATGAAACACTTTTTTCTGATCTTCCAAAAACAACACTTTAAGACTTCTTTTACTATTCATTTTGATGTAACCATGGGCTGGACAATTTGAAAGAATTTAAATTGCTTACATTAATGTCTATTCTTTACGTTATAAAACTTGACATAACATCATTTTCAGTAGAGAAAATATAAATTATAATTCATCTGGATACTTTTAAACGTATAAGGTTACAGTATTTTTTAGTGTATTTAGTTATTGTTATATTACTTTTATGACACAACATTAATGAAACGGAACATACTGTATACGATAATTTTGTTATTGAGTAATGACAAACTCGTGAAATCGACAATTGTACGCTGCGTTATAATTATTTGTATATTATATTTGTAAAAAACATTTTATTCACACTCAAATTTATATTTTTCTAAAATGTATTTTTGCGTTCAGGGGTGATAACAAAAATCGCATTGAGAATTTAAAATAATATTATATTATATCCTTCTACCGTTCAATATGTAATTTATTGTGTAAATCAAAAGTATATTGAGTCCATTTGTTTGTGATTTGATATAATATCTTTTTTACCGATAATACAAGTTAAGGATATATGATGATATGTTCTTGTATTAATAATTTTGAATACAAAACTTTATGTATCGTTATCTTAGTTATGTGCAATGTATACATTTACAATATCCATAGCTAGTATAATACAATACAATACATACTGTACATAAACTAAATGTCTTAAATTCATCACGTACAGGCCACAATGAGGTACAAACAAGAAAAATATTGACAACTGAAATTTTTCATTTACTGTAATACACCCAAGTTCATAATATTTTCAATATAATTGTATATTTAGGTATTGTACGGATATAATAATACCAATTGAGATAAGTATACTGATCCAATAATATCCATAGTAGTATTTCTGGTAATTATATCCCATCGTCTAATCTGATTAAGCTCTCCAGGCGACTAAAGACAATTGGATGCGATCAATTATTATGCAAGCCTATATAATATGAACTTCTTGAATAATTTCATTACATTTATCTATCTATATGGTTTCGCGAACAATAATTCGATAATATAACGTAACAACGTTGTAGAGGTTAATTAGAGATTAATATTATTACAAGTGTTGTATAAATTATTTATCACAATTAACAACTAAATATATGATTTATACCCTGATTTATATGCATCTATATTTTAATCGACAGTATGTACTGCTGTATTATGCTATTGGAAATTTTTTTGAAAATTGTATCATAGTACCTTTTATTTTCTCCCGATTTGTATTAAATAAATTATCTGTATACGAAAGATACACTTCTGGAAAATCAGGTTGTGAGTCGCGTTATAATTAATAATCGTTGTATGCGTTTGATCCAATATGCCTCCAAACCAAAAATTACGCCATTCGCATACTGTAAATGAAAAATATGTTATAAACTAGACAACATTACAAACATGCAACGTTTTTTTTATCTATATAGGATTTTAGACTGTACCGAATCAATGGAGGTTGGTCAACTCACGGCTATACTGGCAACAGGTTTTACAAAAAAAATAATTAAGTATTTTTGAATTGTCGCTTATGTTTACATGATTGTAGTATTTTTTTATTTTTAATGTTTCTAAAATATTATAATATACAGTTTGGGTGCTATATTAAAGGGTGCTTATGCAAATTCCTAAATTTATTCGGATGTGCTTTGGTATTCTAAAATATATTTGTTTGAAAATCTTGAACACATTTATAAAACCGCACTATCAACAAAATAATTACATACTCACATTATTCATTATTAAGTTTTCATACTTTAATGTGAAAACTAAATAAAAATATTGTTTTTATACTTATACTTATGTATTATATTTTTGTTTTTATTTTTCTCCGCCATTCCAACCGTGTGATTTATTTGTATGCGTAGGTGTTCTTATTATGTTTACAAAAATAATTTAAATTACTTGTGCAATATTATAAATATTTATGTGAGTGAATGTGACTGTTCGAGTAATTTGTTCTGTAATATTATATGAAATACGTGTTGTTTTTATTTCTTGAATTCATAATTATTATGTTAACATGAAAATTGTGATAATGTTGCAAAAACATATATTTACCTATATATTTATTTGTTTATATATTTTTACTTTAAAGTGTCCATTTAAATAGAAATGTTTATGTGGCGGATTATAACAGCTGAGTCAGGAATTTCTGTTATTGTTTTCCACGTGTTCCTTATTGAAACGGTCGAGAGAGATAGTTGACGTCTAAAAAATGCAAATGCGATAAAAAAAAAAGAACAAAATCACGTTTAATGCACATAAGAACCTTCAAATTTTTAACTTAGCCCTCCCTCGAGACAGTCATGCGAAACATTAAAAATATGTTTGGAATATTAACAATAGGTACAATAATTGTATTAGAAACAAGTTTTTCCATTTCGAATTGTACCGTTAATAAACTAATATTTTTATTAGATTCCTGGCCTACACGCGGTATATAGACTCTTTTGATCCTCATTGGTACAATTACCGTAAACGTGCTTTGAATTTAATTCTAGTGTCGATGGTGGTATCTACGAAAAAATAAAAAATGTATTATTTCACTTGCGTGTTCACGCCGAATTAAATAAAAAGTGTTGCAGTAATCGTCAAAGAAACAAGGCTGCAGAGAATTGGTAAAGAGAAGAGAAAGAAATATCTACCTCTCGGAAATCTCGAAACTGTGGCCAAACACGATCTACCTATACTGGGCAAATCGAATTTACATTCGCAGGCGCATTGGTACCTCTGCAGTGTTCTCGGAATGCATTACCACAGATAGCAAAGAGATAATCCATCCCCCAGGGTGAATGTAGTTTTATTTATTTATTTCGGAGTTTCGGACAGACGCTTTCTGTTTTAATAATAAATAAATAGATGAGGTTGCGTTTTTTTACGTGGATTTATTTTAATACATTTAGGTAGGTACTGTTATACATTTTCCAGTTCATAATAAATTTTCATCAAGAACATTTGCTGAGTAGGTAGGTACCTTTAGCCTTAAGGTCGTGTCTCATCGAGTTGCACGGGCATACGGTATTATGCCCTTTTTACCTTTATGTGTGTCCGCCTGAACATGTTTAGTCACTTCATTCAGTCGGTGGTTTTTTTTTTTCAATTTTTATGTCAGTTTATTGGTGAAATTTTATAGTCTACTAAAGAGAAAAAAGAAAAATGCCTTTGGCTGCGTAACGTTTTTTTATTAACTTAGTTCACTCGTTATAACCGTGGTTATGATATCTACAAAAAGTCGTTTGCTGCCAACATAGCCCGTAGCGCGGGTGACATCAATAAGGCTTATCATTTCGTCTCTACTTTTTTTTTTTATTGGATCTGTGCCCATATCATCAACAGACTTATAAAAAATAAATAATAACAACCTATCCGTCTCGATAGCTCGATAGTCAATTTTATTCCATCTCCATTTTGGGTGCATTTATATATATATATATATATATATTATAACCTAGCAATTCAAATACAAGCTCACACCCTTGCAAGACTGTCTTTGATGAGTATATTGTAGGTAGGTAGGTTAAATTAAGTATTGCGTTTCCATTGTCATATATGGTCACAATTTCAACACAAAAGTATTTTTATTTCGTCTAACGAAAGCATTAAATGAAAACTATTCAGAAAGCTATACGGATTATGCATCGAATTTCGTACAACGGACAGATTGTCTGAATTTAAATTGAGCGTAAAAACATTTGTAATATAAAATTGTTTTGTGATTTTTCTTGGATAGTTAACACCTCCGTAGCTGATGCTGTCAGATTTAATAATATTTGATGAACTATCATTAGGTTTGTTCAAAATGAATTGCGCGAGTTTATTGACTATGCGTTTCAAAAGTTTCATTTATTCCATTATTTTTTATTATTTTCGTATACGAGATATTCAATCATTGTCAGTCAGCATGTAATTTTATTTTGTATAAATTAACATTGATATATATTTAGCACTGAAAAATAAAAATAATATATAACATTAAATGTCTGAGCGTTTCTATAATTTAAATAAATGCATCATTTTTGTATAAAATCGTATCCATTATTTTATTATTACTGTGGTAAATTGTGCTTATGATATCCATAATATAGAATAATGTAAATCAACTATATAGACTTGTGTAAATCTATATAGATGATACAATCAGCAGTGACGTTGCGTTTGTTCTTTTGTTATTATATCATTTTAGTTATTGATCAGTAGTGTTTGGTTTTAAAAATGCTTTGTCTCATTATGGGTAATATTTATATTGATTGTTTTGTATTCTTTTGTTTTAGGTAAGTGCGGAATGTAAAGCTTTGAATTCAGCTCCAACAATTATTTTCAGGAGAAAGGTATGAATACCAATGTTTATAATATGCATTAAGTTTCTTGTGCGCTTCGTATTTATATTGTGATCTGTAAAGTTACAGAAATACGTCAACACTAGCTTTGGATCGGAATTCTGTATTTAAGTATATTGCCAATAGTTTTGTATGTGCATATTGTACATAGAACTTAACATATTCGGCTCGTGATTTCCGCAGTACGCTGACTTATAAATACAGTATTTTCGTGTTGCACTTAATATTATTTTAGATTCTTAACTAAGCTATGAAACTATTATAATGTATATAGATTTTCCTATGATACGTTTTATTTATTTTTTTTTTGTGTCTCAAGACATTTTTATACTAGGAAATTATTTCATATCGAGACTTGACAGTGATTACTGGTAAAAAAAAAAAGAAAAAGAGATCTCAATATAACTTAATGCGTGGGGTCCATTGGAAAAACTACCCATTAATTTTAAAAATGGTTTCAAACAAAAAATACGAGTAACGCTCTGATGTATATTAGCATTCTAGAGAGTGAACTGCGTAATGGGAGAGTGAAATTTGAATTCAACGATATAAAAAGTGATTTTATACGAAAACCATTTTGAGCGGAGACGGTATGTCAGTCTGTATTAGTCATATTTATTAGTTTTATTTGTCCATATCTGTCATTATTATATAACCAAGTATAATTTATGATATTAAATCAACTTATTTTACAATCCTGCGTTAGTACAACAGGAGTTTTATTTATTTTTTCCGAAAAAAAAATGCGCGTGAAAATGTACATTTGAGTGTATGAAATATAATAATATATAATATTTTTAAGTCGTCTTAAGGAGTCCAATTGTCGCTTGCAGGACTTGGTATTGGGAGGTTCTTACTGAGATGGCTGTTGCTCAAGCACTGGTTAAAAAGACTACATGGATATGCTGATTAGAGGTGAGAGGTAGGTTGTTTGATCAAAAAGTTTCTTTACTCATCCGGGATTTAGATCTCTCCTTGGCGTCCGTTGACGGCAAAGACGTTTTTCGACAGTACCTTTTCTCTGGCGACATAGTATAAGAAATTCACTCCCCCTACGCTTTACTACCATTCTAAGTTTCTACGTGCCGATTTCTTAGTTTGTGATTGTATAATATACGAGTAGGTCGTTTATTTCTGCCTTTGACAATTGTTTCGTCGGAAATGTCCGATTTCTGTGTACGAAAGTTTGGCCGTTATTTATTAATATATGTTACTTGAAATAACAAAAAGGCAATGGTTAATAGTATACGTAGTTGACAAACTGCTGACTATCGTGCTTTTTAGAAATAAAATTACAAACCCTTATCTGAAAAAGTTAGGGGCTACAATAACGATGGGTGGTTATTGAATCTTTTCAAAATATCGAATTCGCTTGTCTAGGTATACATAACGCTCAAAATTCACAAAGTACAACACTCCCCGTCTTTTTCTTCGTTTTATCATGTGATGGGAACAATTCACCAATTATGTCAGAACTTTGTATATTATGCCTTTTGACCGCCTTTCCCCGCATATACTATTCACGAATTTACACCACCACCAATAACGCCCCTACCACTAGACGAAAGTTAATATCTCTCTAGTTCTGCGAACCCAACAGCAGATTGCCAACACCACAAATCACCCATTAGTCGGAAGTTAATATCGGAACCAGAGATATTCGAATTTAAGTTTGTTGTAGGTTCTGGTACACAACAATTGCCTAGGGTGGGTAAGACGGACAGGAATATTATATATATATTACATTTAAACATAAATAAGTATACGTGGGGAAAATCTTCTCCACTAGCCGTAGTCGTGTTTACACTACGTTGGCTGTATACCGTTTATTCAGTGATAATTAGATCAAAAACATAAAACTGATAATAATTAATATCCACAGTGTGTAGCGTGCAGCGTGTACGTATTATACCATACAATACTATGCACACTACACGCACAGTTATCTTGCTCTCCAGACGACCTACCCTGATAAATGGCCGGTGTAATAGTGGCATGTGGATGATCACCCTTAATAATCTTCTAAACGGTCGTCGTCATCGTCGGTATCGCTATAATGTGCCATATTAGTTTTCGGCGTATGTGCAACGTCAGTCAGTGGTTGCACTGTTGTTTTAGTTATACGATGTCCAACGCTTACTGATACGATAAATTCCAAACCATACATTTCGATTAATTATTTGGTGACTTGCGGGATAGATAATAATTCAACATTTTATATAGTTATGATGCCTAATAGTTGAGGCAATTTTTTATAGACGAAAGGGATCGTTTTTTTTTCCAAAATGACGTTTGAAAATTCTTGTTTTTTTTTTAATACATTAAAAATTGTTTTCTTCATCTATATTATCCAAAAAAAAAAAAAAAAAATGTTAAATATCCATAAAAAATATTTTGTGTGAAATGAGATATAATTAACAAGTTAAAAATGTACATTATATTGTATTGGATTATACTTCCTTAAAACTTCATGTTATTTTAAATATTATATTTTCTATCTTTAAACAATACTTTTGATTCTTTTTCGTGGTGTTTTTATACTATAATTATTATGCTCTCTTTTCGTTCTATCATTTTTGTAATTGAGTTATGTATTTATATGCATCTAGATGTTGGCAAACACTTGTATAATTATTATTATATTACAAAATAAAGATTGTATTATAAATTATATTCATTTTAAAATTAGGTATTTGAACAACTATGTCAATCCAATGAAGTTTTTCAGGCTCAACCCGTTGAACTACTGACTATAAATTTTGGTGGATCTAATGTGTATTTTACTTGTGGGTTTTGTGCACACTGTTACACTGATTTCTTAGTCACATAAAATACGTAGTTTCTAAGTAATCTAGCTATTGTATTCCCTTTCATCGTTCAACAACACAGTTTTAAGATGTCTTCAACTTAATTTAGCCTAAAAATATATTTTTTAGGAAAACGTGTGAAAATATAAAAATTAAATATGAATATGAATATTAAATTATTAATACATTTATTCATATTCGTAATACATAACTTTTCATTATGTGTACTAATATGATACATATATTTTAACATAATGGGTATTAAATCAATATTAAATTTTTAATTTACTATACTTATAGGTACTAAAGATAAAAATATAAATTATTGACAATATAGGTATTGTAGAAACTTAGATGAATATCCGATCTTTGAATCCTCTCGAACTTTTTACTTTGATAGTGTATACAGGTATATTATGTATATATTTCTATATTTACTATTTATACGTATTAAATTTTAGAGTACGTAATATCGTTTAAATAAAAACTTTAGCAAGGTTGAAGTAGCTTGTATCAAACTTTTGTAACCAACATTGTAAATTTTATAAAATATTTATTATTACTACTTAGGTAAATGTTTCATAATACTTAAATGGAATGTGGTTTTTGGAACTCTAGTTTATTTTTTTATGCATAAATAAATATTGAATTTAACATATATAAACAAAATTTTGTTCATTTTTTAAAATTTAATTTAACTTTAAACATTTAACTTGAGTTATTTTGTATACAATTGTTTAACAGCTAAATTCATACATTTTATTATTTTTATGTCAAATAATGTCTATCAACATCTATTTTTTTACGAGTACCTACATATAAATTGTACTTATAATATAAATTGATATACAAATTATATTTATTTAATAACTCTCAATAATGTTTAATTTATTTTATATCAATATTATATTTTATTTATATTAGTATATGACAATATTTTTAAAACAGCTGAATATTTTGTTTTTGATTTTCATTAAACATAAATAAATATTAGTTAACTGACGGAAAGTTTTCATATAGTTGTAGATTTTTATCAATTATTGCAACAAGAACTAAGTTTTGTTTTTAATAAAATGTTTATACATTACTCGCATAAACATCAAGAGTACTTATTTGTGTTGTGAACATGTATTATTTATTTAACTCAATACAAAATATGGTAGCTCAAAGTAGAGAATATCAAATAAATATCATAATTCATGCGGTATATTCAAATGATTGATAAAATAAATTATGGTAAAGTTTAGATAAATTATGTTATTTATGAGCATCTCTAGTAATTATAAGATTTCGGGAAAGAAGTTCACCAATGTTATGTGAAATGTCAAATTCGTTTCTGATTCCTATTAATTGCGTTCTGATCAACAAGTATTTGATCAGAAATGTTTGTTAGACGATTACATTTTTCACCTCATCAATTTATGCGACCGCAGTTTTACAAATATGTTTAGCTACAATTCTCGAACTTTTTCATTAATTCCTCTATCAAACAAAAAAAAAATAAATTAAATAAAAAAAATAAAACAAAAAAAAATACAAAACTAAAACAATGGCCGGCGCGATTAAAAGCGCAGCGTTCGCCTGTCACTAACCGTTGTTTTCAACGAAAACTTTCGCAATAAAAACTACTGGGTAGGGGTAAAAATACATCCCTTTACACCTTTTTTTCCGGGTAATTGTTCGATATTTATTTCTTTGGCCAATCGTTACATGAAATTTATATGTCACTAATTCGTAGATTACAGTATTGGGAAACAGGCAGCTCGTTACACACGTCCTTCTCTAAATCACTGGTCTCAGCACGGCGTAAAAATCTGTGAACGACTGTTGTTTAAACACAGCTCTCGTCTCTTGCAATATTGTTACCACCAACTCTACGCGATACCCCGTACGCCACTACGCACCACTCTATGCCACAACAACCACAAAATGTTCAATGTGGGAGAGCAGAGACCACCGGGGACAAAATTCTATTCCTCACTTTGATTTTATTCGACGATAACAGTCTTTTCCCGTCTTTGAAATGGGATTTTCCGTCTAATTTGCTGCGTTTTTGATACACGATTTGGCAAAACCAGTCACGCGTGTTGGCTACGTTCGATAATTTTTTTCATTCCTGAAATCGTGGCCGTGTATGGGTGAGAGCTTAACTACGCAAAACGTGCGTGAAGCGCGACTGTTTTACGAAATTCAGTTTATAAATTATATTTATCTCCGACCGCGGCTGCCCGTCGATTCGGTCACAGGGATGATGATGATGGTGGTGCTGGTGGTGGTGTTATTGCCGGTGGTCAATACGTGACATGTATTCTCGTCAGTGTGGTAATAGTGGGCAGTAGGGGCGGTGGGTGGCTGCGAAAGAACAACTAGCGAGAGTGGGTACAAATTGAAAAAAAAAACAACAAATCCTGCGGCCGGCAGGTAGAAATCCAATTGGCTAGTCGAATGGGGTTCCCGTAAATTATTTGTAATGTAATTGTATAGGTCTCCGTTTTATACTATTTTACTTTCTGAAAAAATATTACACATTGTTTTTCGATTATTTTTTTTCTAATATTTTTACTCACATTACAATACATAATGATTATTTTAATAACTAGTATGATATTTGTAATCAGGGATCTAGTGCAATTACTATAGATACGTTTATTTTTAAAAATAAAAGAACATTAAAATTATCTAATGTACATTATACTTATTATCACCGATGATAACTGGTATGCCATTTGAAATGAGTTATTAATTTAACAGTATTTTTATTTCATTTTTTAAAATTTATATCGAATTGTTTTAATAATTAAGTATTGACGTTAGTATTTCGTATTATGTTTATTCATCGGGATTTTTTTTTTCTTACATTTTATCGAATCTTACAACGTTGTATTTTTTTTTAACAGTATATCAGTAAGTTTTCCTACATAAGAGTGCATAATATTATCTCAGTATAATGTTGCATTATGTGCTTGTGCGTTCGCCATTATTGGCACTAGATACTCGCGGTATACATAGGAGCGAGGGATGTGTGAACGAGAACGATTTCTATTATTATTGTTATTATTATTGTATTTCATCCACCATTGCCTTCTCGAGCCCCTTAAGACCATTGCCATGATTACGTGGTATGCGTATATATTACATATTGTGTTGCGTAGGTTTAGATTGTTATGACCACGGCGCGCGGCGGAGAAAGCGATGTGATTCGTGAGGAGTGGATAAATCGATAATTATTTGCAAAAGTTCGATTTCTATTTATTTAAATATTACGTTTATTTTATTTGGTGGGTTTTTTGGTTGGTTCTACGATGTCTGTTCGATTCGTTGGCTCGTTGGCTTAATACCTGAATATCCGGTAGTAAAATACTATCATAGCGTACCGCCGTTATCGTTCGGACTATACCTAGCCACCTAGGTTGTCTATATCGGTAAACATTTTTTTGGGAAGATAATGAAAGGATTATGTAACGTAGTCATCAAAGGATTACGACGTGTTCGCTATCCCGTCTCGTGAAACTGAGTAGTTATATACCGCATAAGTATATATACTTATATATGTATAATGTATATGTATATGTTTATTGTATATATATTATATATAATTACAATTATTATTTTGAATACGCGTTATCCATCTACGTCCTTCATATGTATTCGAATGAATTAATTTTGACTTTTTATATTTTATTTTGTACATCTTTAATTTGTTCATATTATTTTATTTTTTATTTTTTTAAGCACTTTTTACACAGATAAAACGTCGAAACAAATAAAACCAACCGGTGAACATTTTGAAAAACCATTCCCAATAAATATGGACATTCAAACATTTCAATGTAATGTAACATTATAAGTGCATTATACGCAATAAATTTAAAAAAAAAATTTAAGAATTTTACTTGAATTTAACGTTTAATTTTATTATACGCATTTTGTGACTGAAGACACAGTGCAGGCAGTCAATTATACTTATAAAAATAAATAAATAATGTTCCTTCTATTCATTAATATTATTAAAATAAAAACATAATAAACATTTTCAAATGTCGAGTGGTGCAGTGAGTACTTTCCCACTCTTTTATTTCTCGTTATTTTGTCCTGTTATAAAAAAATTAAATTTACCTGTTGTATAAACATAAATTTATGGATAATTCAATTACATACTTTATAATAAATATTATTTTTATTTTTATAAAAAAAAAAAATGATGACTAATTATCAGCTGATGGCTGATATAAGTTTAGACTTAGTTTTTGGTCGACATTTAAAAACTATAAAGGCTACCTTTTCATGTACTTGGTTATTGATCGTAGTTTTTTCAGGAACTAGGAAATAAGTCTTTATGTAAGTTTATATTATATAATTAATAATACTAAATACACTTATCTTAGAGAAGTAAGTATTGGATTATATTATATATGTTGTCGGTTTAAGTGTCTATTTCAAGTAAAGATGTCATTCATTGATTAGCCTCAATTTGTATTTTTTTCTGTTTCACGATTTTAGCCATATTTTATAGACTGCCATTTGTTATAACTGAGTTTCACGAATAAAAAATATATTCATGTCAACAGCATTTTTTATATGACTGTAGTGTTTGAAGAAGCTGGTTGATTTTTTGAAAGGGGCGTTGAAGAGTTGAGGGGAGCAGATTTTGCTTTTTGAAGTACTCTCATTTTTATATATGAAACTGATCGAAGATATATACATGGAAATCAACAGCGAATTGGAAATTTATTAGAGTAAAATTATTACAAAATAATATAATTTATTCTGACATCGTTGTAATAATAAAAATAAAAAACGTATCTACTTTATTACGATAAAACATTAAATAAGTTGTGTAAATCTGTGTACAAACTACAAAGTAAAATATACAACTCTAAGTTTATTTAAATATGTTTTGATAAAGCTATTCTATCAAAAAGTTCCATTTGTACTTAGAAGATGTCAGGAAGCATGGTTTTAACTAAAGTTTCGCTCGGAACCTTTTTTAAAATCTGATTTTTTATAGGTAATCGTTTTTACATATATCACTGTCCTGTTCCTAAGTACAATATTATTATTATTAAAAAAAACGATCTCAGTATCTTATCTTGATTTTTATTTTTATTAATAGGTATGACAATGTATATTCTTACTTTTAGTTAATTCATCATGTATCTAACATAAATCAAATGTATACCCAGAATATTCCAAATTTGAATTATCTATTTATATTTGGTTTCATATTATTATTTGTTCAACAAAGATTTAAATTTATTATTCGTGAATAGTAAACTGTGATTTATTATTTATATTATAACTTAAAACAGCTTAAATAATCATTATAGGATGGCAATAATATCTATTCTTATGAAAATATTCATATTTGTATGTTTTTTTTTTTAAATTTATCAGAGTTTTAGTAAAAATTATACTATTTACAATAGTCTAGTACGAACAATACCGTGGTGTAAAATATATTCATACAAACGACCTTATACAATATTAATGTTAAATATTTTTATGTATATTATTTATATTTTTTTGCACCATATATCTCAGTAGAAGACACGTCAAGTGGTGCTAGAGTGTAAAAATAAACAGTGGTTGTTGTGTAAAGGGTATTGTTTTAAGTGGACGTTTCATGCGATTGCGATTTTTTGCATGAGAAATATTCATAACAAAATGTTTATAACGGGTAGAATAACAAAATTAATATGTTTATGATGTATACTTTCTCAAAAATTTCAACTCGGTCAAGAATTTAAAAATTTGGTTATCATTATTCGCTTTTATGTGTAACAATGTTTCTTGAATATACAGTGTGTTTCCTTTTAAAGGTAACACTAAATAATTCTGTCCAGTGACATCGGATTAATATGCGGATTTCGGGAGGGGATAGGGAATACATAAATACACATTTCTTGATGATTTTTACATTTTTAGATCTATCCGTGTGCGCAAGCGCAATACAACTTGCATTTTTTTAAATAGCAACAGGTGTTTTGAATATCAAATTCGGATAGACCGATTTTTTTTAAGTCGATTTGGTCCTTTTTACCATAGCTCTAAAATCAAAATTGACTAAATGGCATCCAGTCAAAGTTTCGATTTAAATGATTTCATAATAATTCATCAAATTCTAGTATGATTGGTGAAAAATTCAATAATATTAATCGAAACTTTGAGTGGTTGCCATTTAGTCAATTTTGATTTTAGAGCTATGGTAAAAAGGAACAAATCAACTTAAAAAAATTCGGTCTATCCGAATTTGGTATTCAAAACACCTGTTGCCGTTTAAAAAAATGCAAGTTGTATTGCGCATGCGCACACGGATAGATCTAAAAATGTAAAAATCATCAAGAAATGTGTATTTATGTATTCCCTATCCCCTCCCGAAATCCTCATATTAATCCGATGTCACTGGACAGAATTATTTAATGTTACCTTTAAAAGGAAAAACACTGTATAGTATAGGTACTTACCCTTGTAAAAAATATATTTTTTGTTAAAATTTAAACAAAGAATACTTTAAATACAGTGCAGGACTAGACATGCTAGAGCGAAACTATCATTTTATATTTATTTAAAATTTAATACATATTATTATCTTATGTGTTTAATTTATAAATCAGAAAACTATAATTGTATTTTTGTTAGTAAAATTTACGATGTCGTGTTTGTGTTGCCTAGACTCTAGAGTGACTGGAACGAATTCTATCACCACATAAGAAACGTGTCACGTATGACGAGTCCTGCAATATAAAATATCATGATTAGTGATTTTACGCATCCTAATCATTTGAGAATTATATAATACTATTATTGGTGGTTTTTATATTCATATTGTTGTGAAGCGTATTGAATATGTGAATTATTTTATAAGTTACATAGGTATTACTATAAAATGTCATAAACGTATAAAAATATATTTTATTTTTATATATTATCATACGAACAAATGAACACGTCGAGTTTACTGCAGTATAATAGTTATTTGTGAATCCGTTGAGCTATAAAATATCACTTTTAACGGTATCAAATATCATTTATCGTCTTTAAAACATAATATCTACATTATTATTATAGAAGTTTATTAAAGGTATATTAGCGTACAACTGCTGTCTAATACGATTTTCAACATGACAAACTTTGGATCTTTGGTTAAATCTGGAGTGTCACGTTTACTAACAAAATACAATGGTATTTGAAATATAATACATTTACCCTAAATTCGTGTTTTTCATCGCTTTACATAATATGGGATACATTATGTGGTTATTATTGTTTATCATTATTAGTAGCTCGTACAGAGTAAACACACTTATATCATTGCTCGGCATTTGTTTCTGTTTACTCAGCTTCTATAAACAATCTCTACCATGATTTTAAATTGGAAATTTACACTTATTTATATAACCGTATTTAATAACGTTACTCACTTGTGCACATAAAAAAAGTAGCCAGTACTCTTTTAACACAATTTTATGTATACATATCAAATTATTAATAACTGCATATTATACTAGCTATTAATTAAAATTAAAATGCATTATTATATTAGTTAAATAGTTCCGATGTTACATATAATTAAGTTCGAATATAGCATGGTATATTAAAATGTAAGTATTGTACGGTGCAGTAGAAATACATCTACAGTTAACCTTATAGAGTTCTTCAAATTCCATACATTATTGATGACGAATATTATAAATTATATAGATGATACTACCTAATAAATCCAGCACGTGTATGGCAGATTGTGTGACATCGATATAATTGAAAACTTAAAATTTTTCATTTAAAAAAAAATTAGATTTTCGTTTTTATGATCGGATGTGTTTAAATATTAATAATAATGGCTGTACATCCAATATTCTCATTATTTTATTTAAGCATACATCGTTCGCTATTAATAATAATATAATATTAAAAATATATACAATATGAAACTAATTAGAAATAAGTATGTCAATACATTTTATTTTGGATGGTAAATTTAAATAATTTACTGTCGATATGACTATAATAGTTGATCGTATCAATATTATATGATATAAGTATTATTTTATCTGCCTTATATGTTTATCTCCACATAATATGTCAGTAAATAAATAATGACGTGGTGTGTAACAATAACTGTGGCAATTTGTGATGTTTGGGTGATTTATAGTTATAAAAAACAAACGTCCTACTTGGGGATTTCGCTTAACGTTTTTAAGTTACCCTTTCTCGTTTCTAGTTCGAATTGCATGCGCTCCAAAGGGTTAATCTTGTTACTTGTTTGCAACGAAATTGAGTTTCCCGTAATTAACACAATAATGGAATTGGCGGCTAAAGAAATAACAGGTAATATTCATATATGCTAATGCGTACCATATCCTTTTCCGCAAAACTCTTATCCCCCCCTCTCCTCCACCGGCTGATCGCCCACAACCCACTGACTCACCGACTGGTACACTGGACAAGTCGAGATATGGCAAACGATGAAATTGTATTAGTCTATATATATTCTTTGAAATTATCATCGGGTCCAGTATGTATGACTTAGTTCTATGTGTACGGACATGAATGGAAACCAAATGGTGAACATAGGAAAACTCTTAACGGCGTACGTCCGAAACGCATTACCTTTAACGGAAAACACACACACACACACACACACACACACACACACACACACACACACACACACACACACACACACACACACACACACACACACACACACACACACACACACACACACACACACACACACACACACACACACACACACACACACACACACACACACACACACACACACACACACACACACACACATATGTATTTAACACACACGTGACGTCCCAGTGGGAAGTTGTTCGTTGTAGTATAAGAGTAGGGCATCCGTTCTTCTTTGGGTCGTAATTCTACCAATACTCCTTCGAATCCGCTCCCCCGTTTCAGTTTTAAAGTTGTATATATACATATATAGGTGTTTGTAGGCACCTATATTTATTTTATTGGCTTTCAAGATCCTGACGGTCTTTAGAAATCAACGAGATATGAGCTACTGCACTCTTGCTTTTATTTTGTAAAAATCCGTTTAAACGAACTGCGCATGTGAAATACTATATTATTATTATTATTTTTATGTTATATTCGTATTGTAGATATTTTCATGAAGTGGACAGTTAAATTAATTTGATTTTTACGTTGGATTATTTCACGTTGTTGGTCGTCAATTTAAATCACACATCAAACTAACTATAGCAGTATGCCATGAATTGGTTTTTGTTGAAAATATTTTTAATCTGCAAAATGTCTGCATCAGAAATACTGATTACATAAAACATTATTTTTGTTATTGTACAATGTATAATTATGAAATTCTTGTAATTTTGTAATTAAGTTTTAATATTGTAAGCTAGAATAATATATAGAGACCCTGTCTGTAGTTTTTCGCTTGCAATTGTATCTTAATTGAGTTATAATAATATTTAAAATGTATGTATCTACATTCTACACAATCTACATATTTATACTTATGACAGTATTTTCGTATCGAGTGTTCATTTTTAACATCATTCAACCTACATCATTTTTATAATTACTACACACTTTGTAATCGATATTATTGGACGTGCGTGT
This sequence comes from Diuraphis noxia, assembly GCF_037042655.1. Lineage (NCBI taxonomy): Eukaryota > Metazoa > Arthropoda > Insecta > Hemiptera > Aphididae > Diuraphis > Diuraphis noxia. The sequence continues at coordinate 77,112,237 of NW_028301713.1, forward strand.
GTAGATAATCATCAAACACAACTATAATATAATATGATATTTATTGATATGCCCATTTTTTAAAAACATTATTCGGTGTTGTAAACTTATTATTTTAAAATGTAATATACGATGCATAAATTATTATTTTGTTGACGTTGAGCATATATTTTTAAATTGTTACACAAATAATTTTGAAATGGTATAATTCATCTAGTGACGCTTTCTTCTATATACAACTTTGCTGGGGAGGGTAATTTCAGTTTTATAGCGATCACTTCTTGTATAGAACCTATTAGATATTATATAACATCAGTGATATAATAATAAGTGCTCGTAAAGAATATAGTTTCTAGGTTTAGTCACAAATTACTGAGTGATAACACTTTGTCCAAGTGTCGAGGGATTGCATTCAATATATACATATTGCTGCCCACATCTTTGGGATCGACTTCGCAATGATTCAGTGTTAACTTTTTAGTGATTGTATAGACCAAACGGTGTACAAACAATATACCAGTCTGTAGATATATATTTTATTTTTAACACAAGGTCTCTATATACGTATAACGCCACACTAGAGCGAATACTGTTCGTTATTGTTTATGATTCGTTATTATTGTATAGGAAGGACTCTTTTTTCTTGGCACAATTAATAATTTAAGAAATAATAATCATGTAATAGTAATAATTTATATTTAAGAGTAAATCATAAATCAACATCGTAATAAAAAAGTCCAAACTGTCGTTTGTTACACGTAACACAAAAATAACTGAATACATGGAATAATAATTATAAAATCCCAGGACGTCAAAAGATACCAGGCAGTGTCACCAATAGTCAATTACGACAGACCACGACGATATGCCCAAAATCGTTCATTATTATTATTATTCCATATACCTGTCTGCTGAATAATAATAATAATTAGGATACAACAAAAGGTCGTGTACACGTTTTCTGTGCTGGAATAATGTTTTACACATTCCTATGGTATGCGTTCGAAAAACGGTCGGCATTTGTCGACGGTAAATATTGGATTATGCGTAATGCACGTTGTATAATATATGATTATGCAGTCGGTCGGCGGCAGTGGCGGTCGAGGGTCGACCGAGCCCGGCGGTTCATACGTTACCGACGGGACCGTTTAAGTGTGTTTGCCGCGGATACGCGTGACTGCCACCTCCCCTCGCACCACCCTTAACTCCAAACGACAAACGCGCCCCCGCAACAGCATCGGTCGACCGCGTGTTGATCAAACACCGCGTGCACTCGCCCCTGCACCGACCGACCGCTGTAGCGGCGTGTCATCCTAATACTGATAATAATAATAATTTATTGTACGTCATAGAAAAATGACTCATTTATTCCGTGCGTGCGTGCGAGTATAATAATATTATACGCAAAGGGAGAGCGCGATGACCGGTCGTCATCGTCGTCTACGAATGTTGTATAAGTAACGGCTGTGTGCGGTCGACCGTATAAGTGAGTGCGTCTTGTCAGTGTGTTTGTGTGAGGGCCATCGCTTCGTAAGCGCCACCACCGTGTATATTCGGTGTTATTGTTTTCGTTCCTCATCCTCCGAAAGCGGCAATCATCCCCTCGCGATGCAGCACTTTCGTCGTCGATGTTCAGAGGGGAGAAAAACTATGTGTTCCGATATAGGTGTATGTATATATATATATAAGTTATATAATCGGCCGTTGCCATCTTTACGCGACGAGATGGAATAATGGTCTCAGTTCGATCGTTTACACACTCACACACATACACACATGAGCGGGCGCGTGCGCATATTTATGCGTATAAGAATATAAATTCAAAAAGCATTGCAATATTCGTTTAGGGTGTATAAATGTTTAATATATATAGTGGTACGTAAATTGTAAATTGGATTGCCAATGACTCACGCACGTTCGAGAACAATTGAAACTACGGACCGTTATCGTATAATAATCCTCCCTCTATTCCGAGTTCGGTGGATAGAATTCGCAGCAGTCGTATATTATAGTTTGCGTAAAAAAAAAAATATAATATATATGTATAATTAATTTAGATAAACATTAAGTTTTTGGTGCCGAAAAATCAAGTTTTATTTTAGAGACATTTTATGCTTAAAACATGAGTTTGACAGAATTCTGTGCGTGGGTTTGATGAGAAATATGTTAATTTGTATAGGTACACAAAATATTTTTCGAAAAGCAATTATGTTCTGGTCCATCAAAAAACCTGTCCCCATAACCTTTTCTACCCCATAATTACTGAAAATAAATTATTATAATTTTTCAAGTTGCTAGTTTGCAAATTCACTATTATAGGTAGGTATTATAATTTTATAAAAATAGAAATATATAATACATACAATGCATTTTTTTTTTTTTTATAAATCACGTCATAACCATTATATATTAGAATATATTATAAGCAATTGTTGTAATGATAAAAAAAATAGGTACCTATTGCCACTCTAATGTACAATTAATGTCGAGTAATACTTCATAATTGAGATATTCATTGTGTACTTTTACAAACGATTCTGAGTGAAGAATATCTAATTTCTTAGATCACGGGTGCATTAGGATTGTGTATGATGCTGTTGCTTATGGACCTTTTTCCTTAATAGAATTGCGTACATTCTTTCTATCCAAACTTAGTGCAACGTGGCCGTTGTTCAAAATCGTGATAATTTGTAAAATAACTAATTTTAGGAAATGATTACATGATATTGTATACGATTTCATAAACGTTACTGTGAATATTTTTCTCAGGCCAATAGTTTTCCATAATCTATAAAATACTACCTATATAATAATAAGAAATCCAAAAAATTAACCATGTACCTATTAAAACTATATGACCAATTTAAAATAGATTGTAATGTATTAAATTTTTTACCGGGGACTGGTTATCGGTACCAAGGTTATAACCTATATTAATTCTATAAATATTGTTTGTCGTATATATCGTATATTTATCGTATATCACCGAGATTTACAATACCTACATAAACATACAATTATATTAGTTATCTAATTGATTACAGTTGCTTATAGTTATATTTTTTAAAGCAGTTTAATTTATTATTAATTATAATTCTAGAATTACGTCAATGTAATATAATTTACGTGTTGATTGTTTTTTTTTTTTTTAGCATATATAATACCAATTTTTTAATACGTTTCACACTGCAGTAAAAAACAATTAAGCGTGGGTTATTTTTATTTCACTGGAGTAAACCTGACCCTTGTGGTACGCAAGTATATTGTTATTTTGTGCAAATTTGGTTGAAATCCTACTCCTGGCCATGTGTTAAGAGCCCCCCTCCCCCCAAGCGTCATACTAATTAATGAAACCGTTATTATATTTTAGTATTTTGGGTCTTGCTGTGCTTTTTATAAGATCATTTAAAAACTAAATAAAAAACTTGACAATACTATAAATGAAAAAAAAAAATAGAAACTAATTAAAAAAATAAAAATAAATACTTATTTGTGTTACTCTTTTGATTTTTATTGTGATTATATAAATTAGATTACCAACTCAATAAAATTTCAATTAGAGAAAATGTTTTGAATATTAATGACAATGTACTTATTATTATTATAGTTTTCTTTTATAAATCACAAACATCTCATATTCAAAACACAAAATACCTGTATTTAAAATATTTAAAACTATTTTAGTTGTCATTTAACAATATGTTATTTATTGGTATTTCGTATTTACGTCTTAGAATTATATTCTGTATAAGTATTATAACTACTGCAATAATTATTATCAAAATTGTTTAATACGTTCATATAACTTATAATTGGCATGCATTTAGTTTAACTTTCTTCAATTATTTATTTAAATTGCATCTCATACAATAATATATACGTTCTTATTTATATTTGGTTTTATTCATAGGACTTTTTTCTGTTTTCTTGGGATGTATGTACATTTTAGTTTTAATAATTTACAAATTTTACAGTATCATTACTCACTTGATCTGTTTTAAATATTTTAACCTATAATACATACTAATAATTAAAAACTACATTGTATAATATTAATCTCAAGGTTTTCATGTAATAACTTTATTTCGTATTTTGTTTCTAGTGAAGCTATTATTTTTATCTCGGAAATGTTGTACGGTTCTTTAAATACCTATATTGTGCATTTTAAAGTTTAAGTTAAAGATCAAAAAGTCCTGTACTCTGATTGGACAGTTTGGCCATGAGGTAATATTATGTATACATATATATGAAACCTTTTATTTAAATTAAAACGATTTATTACAATACGAATTTTCAAAGAACTAATTTTCATTAAGTAGTTTTCTAAAAATAGCTTATGAAAAAATACAGGCTCTAGTATGAAAACAGAAACAAAAGATCCCAAGAGGGTAAACAAACTTTCTCAAACCACAAATGCTAGGTTTATTTAGTGACCACGCGTTTCCAAAAGGACTTCAATTTCATTGCGGTTTCTAGAAACAATCAGTTAATGGACCGAATATTCTCCATTAATTTTACTTTTTTATTTATATATTTTAATGGATGTCTACTACAACATCGGAGATACTATTACACTTTAATTGAACAGCAGCCTGTTTTTATGGACAGCGTATGTAATTAAGCACAATTTACGGATTATTAATTTTGATACCTACTTGATATGTATACAATTTATGCTATACATAAGTACTTATTACTTAAGACCCAATTTCGAAGTGGTAGGTAGATACGTAGTTATTTAGAAAATAACAGGAGTATTAAATAATATTTAATGTATACCTAATGTTGATTTTTAAAATTGTGGGTTTTTTTATAACTATGAATGAATCGCGTTCTAAGATTGTCTAAATGCTCCATTATATTTTAATGTATATATCACTTAATTATTAGATATTATATGCTAGAAAGATTTGAATATACCTTAACGTTTTTCTTCATTATTTAACTCCAATCATGAAATAAGCTGTTGTTAATTTTACAAAAATTATGATTATTTTAATGTCATTCAAACGCTCATAACGCTGCATATATTCAATATAATTTTTCTTCTACAGTGTACAAAATATTAATATTATGTATAAATTTCTGGATATATCATTGGCCGTATTACTTTATTTACCTATAATTAATATCGTTTATTATTGTTAGAAAGATATGGATACAAAACTTTCTTAAATAAAGCCGTTGAAATAATTATATTACCTTTTTTTCCGGCGTTTTCTGTAAAGTTAGCTTGTCATAAGATATGTAATAAAACCAATACTCGATAGGTAACTATAATAATTTAAATGAACCATATCATATAAACTAGGGTCCGGATTACATCGCAAAGCGCATACTTTTTTGTTTGATCTTAGACAATGCTTTCCAAGTAGGTACATAATTCGTTTTATGTAACGAGTGTTTCAAAGCTAAACATTTTTATTTTTATTTTTTTTGCATACTTCGATGTTTTTTTTTTTTAGAGCATTTTTAGTATAATTGGGCCATTTTTATGGTTTTCATGGTATTATATTTGTTCAAAATACTATACAAATTTAGCGGGTTTATTAATGCTCATCAAACTATTTATGTTTAGAATGAATAATATTACCCCAAAACATTGCGTGTAGATAACATCATAGCAGCATCAAGTCAATTTTTCCAATTTTCATTTTTTTTTTTTTTAATATAAAATAATGAATAATAAATATATTTTATTTGTTAATTCCAAATTGTATAAAAAAAATATTATGAATGAGATTTTGAAGTCATTTTTATGGTAAAATGCATTTTTTAAAGGACATTTTTGGCTATTTTTTGAGTATATTTGTATGGTTTTAAGTGCATTTAAATCCGGGCCCTACATATAAGATATAACTATATAGTGTAAACCACATATTCATAATATGTATAAATTACAGTTATTAAAACATTAATTTTTGTTTTTATTTTAAAACGGATTTTATTTTTTATTTATTTTTATTGATCTATTTGTTACAACCCGGCATCTTAGGCCATTAGTTACAGTTTTTTTTTTTTTTTTGTGTGTGTGATACTTTGTTACATAATTGTATTTACATTTACATTTACATTATATTTGTTTTATTAAATTAGTTGATTTTAAAAAATTAAGTATTTTCAAACGGATTTTTATTATTGGATCCGAGATGCATATAATAATAAATTGATAACCGATAATAACTAATTAAACAACATATTTTATCGTGGTTTTCAAATTAAATGTTCGTATAAATTGATCATATTCAATACCAATCACATTCCTGGAATATGAGCTGCTGTACTTTAACAGAAAGTGCTTAAAAATGGACTCTAAATTATTCTATTTAATGTGTATACCTATATACCTATAATATAATGTGCTGCAAATTCTGACACAGTTGTGTCTGAAGATCTCGCGGCGTAGTTAAACTCGTTCGATTCGTAATATTTAGTATCACCGTCACCAACAGGCATATAAATTGCATCGTCTCTACCCATAAACCGTATCGACGATTTCCCTTCTAAATCTAAAATTCTAAAATCATTAATTGGTCGCTCTATGATATCTTTAGGTATTGCACAGGTCGGCAATATAACCACCAATTGCATATACTGTAACAGTGTAACTACACATATATCCCGGACGTTATGAATATGTCGTGTAGGTCGCACTTAAATATTTAATTTTTACTTTATTGCTTAGGATATGGGATTGATTCCGAATTACCTGCAGCAGTCTGGAATATTCCACACTAAATTTTCAACCACCGTGACTTCCGACCAGGATGTTTATCCACTTCCAATAATATAGTCTAGCTAACCACTGTTAGATATGAGTGGAAATATAATTCATAAATTCTTTCGTTGGTTCAGCAATCTTCTCGAGACTTTCCGTTTATTTTCAATAAACAATTTAAAAACTCCAAAAGATGGTGTCCTCCATCTTCCAACATAATCATAAATACCCAATATACTCAATACGAGTAGATGCATTTTATGAGTCGTTCCACTAACCATGTTCAAATGTGCTAGTTTTTTTGTCTAACAGTCGGATCGATCTACTGATTTTACTACAGCCCGAAGTTTGTGGTTTCATCCTGTGTGTTAATTTTACAATTTATTTATATGTTCAAATTATGTATCTACTAATACTAAACACACATATAATTGGACTACAATATACTTAAATAGTTAATACCTATACCGAATTAATATTAATTGAATGTCTAAAGAGTTTAAAATTTGAAAATAGATAAACTAAGATTGTTATATGTATACAGGGTGATTTTTTTATCGAAGAACACTCATACTCATACACTCATACTTTTTTAAATAATGAGTGTTCTTCGATAAAAAAATCACCCTGTATACTGTTTATTCGTATTTTATATTTCGTTAAAATCAATATAAAATTATTACAAATCTTGAGAGATAATACTTATTTGTATATATAAACATAATTAACTATGTGTACTATGAATGTAATAACAATATTGATATTGTTTGATTTGCTCAATTAAATCCATCAAATAAACAGCGTATAAATGGAATAGGGTATTGGTACCTGAGTATACTGTGAGGTTTAAATATTTGTTGATATTATATTTGATTGGTGGCTTATTTGAAACTTTAAGTAGACGTAGAATAATAAAACATATTCGGGTCACAATGTTCTCTAAGGTTGATAAATACAAATAATAGCAAAATGCTGCACGATACGTTCAAACTAAATTCAAAAAAATATTTGTTCATTGAAACAATGAACTTGTCAATAGCTACCTAATGAATATTTTATTATTTTATGATTATGTAATTATCGAGTATTGACAGTGTACCTATAACTGTAAAATATATATACTCATATAAGTATGTATATAGTGTTTAAAATATCTAATCGATTACCTATTACTTATGGTGCAGTTATTTCGGTTTATAATTATATAAAGTATGTAGTTGCTTTTACGCAATTATTTGATCTCAGTGATAAAAGTGTTGAGATATTATGAATTTAATCTTGTTTTGACTAATCTCACCTTACTCTAGACGACTGTTGTATAATTATTCAATATTACAAGTTTTAAATAACCCTATAAGATAAAAGGGTTTGTTATAAAGATGTTTTCTTGTTTATTTTTGCATATTAAAAATTATAATTTTTATCTGGAAAAATGTATGAAATAATTATTTTAAAATGTATGTTATGTTGATTTGATATAAAATTTCGATAAATAAGTATAATTTATTTCTTGTAATATCTATAGGTCTATATATTTTTTTAGTATATATCTTATGTATAATTTTAAATGTCAACATAAAAATGCATTGAAGTATGTCTCTGACAAATACGTTTAATATTTTTAACATATTTTAATGTAGTATTACATATTTCAAAAACGACTAAACTTCTAGATATCATAACGATCCATATGCTGAAGGTATTCAATGAACACATATCTCTCACATATTTGAAGTTATTTTAAAATAAAAAAACACTGTGTTGTAAATTATTATTATTATTTGTAAATAAATGAATTCAACATAAAAAAGTGGAGTTTATTTCTTTATATCAATATAATAATAAACAACTTGCCTAGTGGTCTGTAGCGTATAAATGGTTTGGATAATTGGTGCATGTTTTCCCCCATATTCTACACCAGGGGTTCGCAAAAATGCTGTCGTGATTGATTGGATGATCGTGTTTAGTTTTGAGATACATTATATTATGCATGTATATTTTCACAACATTTTTTCTGCATCATTATATGTTTAATATTAGACTGTGATAAAATATTATAATTATAAAAAGAAAATATATAAAGCATGCTTATATACGAGGATAGGTATGTACAGCATTTTACGTGTAAACAAACTGTACCATTTTTTACTTTTTGTCGTTTCCTATTTAGTTACATTTTTATCATTACATTTAATGAGATTACGAGTGTACCATTGATGTGCCATATCATAAGAATGAAAATAAAAAATGGGCAAAAAAATATTTATTACCTACATTGCTATCGGTATAGCTTATAAATTAAAAAATTTTCTAAAATTAGTCGTACGTTGTACCATAAAAGGTTTAGGAACCTCTGATCTACAATGTTCAATTTATTATTAGCAATGTTTTGTTGAGTTTACCAAAGCTAGACAACATATACATATAAAGACGTAATTATAAAATAAAAGATTAACTGTATTTTAGAGACTAATAATTTTTTTTAATTTAAAATTGTTTCATTGTGACTGTTCAACAATAACGGTTGTTCATGGCGATTTATTCAAGTATTTTCAATTGTAACTTTATATTATTTGCTATTCAATGACAAAGTGATATAATTGTGTATCAATATTATTATTTGAGTATACTACAAGGTCATATAAATAATGGGATGATGGTAATTTTTTAACGTTTCTTAACTGATTGACCTTTTTGACTTGAAAATGTTGACTTCACGGTGGAGAAAAATGTGATAACTAGAATCAGTTACACCTATATCATCATGCAAATGATTTATATTTTTTAATCGTAAATGGATGACTTGGGTTGTCATTGGCCTGATGGTATTTTATACTGGTGGTACATTATTGCTACAGTGAAATTGGAAATATTTGTGTGTATATCAAGCTTGATCACTTGACCAATTAGAGGCGAATTTTCGAGTTAGTAAAGTTTTTGAAGCCTGAAGTGCTCGACAAATACACGTTGTCATTATTGTCATCAGAATAATTATGCGTAGGTATATACTACTGAGATGAAATAAAAATTTAAAACTCATTGCCATTATGAAATGGTAGAAATTACGAGTTAGAAGTATAACTCATATTGGATTTGGAAATCTTTGGCAATGAGGAAGGATGTTAAACGAAATCGGATGAATATAGCTTTAGACTCCAATATTCCAATATATTATTATGATACTGCAGTTTAAAAATATTAGTGAAATATTCTGTCTTATTATCTTTGCAAGTCGTAGTGTCAATTATTAAACCTTAATTCATCTTCGAACTGGTAATATAATTATGTTAGGTAAAGTTATTTAATAACAATAAATGTACAGTCCTCTAAGAAATAAATGATGAATTAAATATCGTAGGTAAACGAAATACGAGTAGAACGAGAATCGCATGACTCATTTTTGATTACATTAAAAATGTGCATATATTTATAAAGTATTTCGCCATTTATTGAGAATATGTTACGTCTTGTGTAACGGTGTAGAAATAATTAAACGTTCTGTCTGGCTGTTCTTAGTCTACCGAATTATATTATGGAAATATCGACTGCAAAACCGGAAGGCTCAATAAGTATTATTATTATGGTTCAATGTTCAGCGTCGGAAAATAATACTACCTAGGTACCTATATCGTATGGTCTTAAGTAGGTTCTGTCGTTATTAAATAAGAGCGCACGGAGTTTAAAATATATATTTGAGCCAATTTTTAAATTTTTATCGATGAGCATTATTTACGCATACCGCACTTTGTATTGGTATATACATCATATATGTTTCTATATAGGCACGTTGCGTAAACAAGCATCTGACTAATGCAGGCTACTTAACGAAAAGTTTATCCAACGAGCCTCAATAGTTCTATAACTCGTACATTTGAACAGTATAATATTATATGTTGTTAATACTACAACATTATATACCAAGAGTGCTACATAATATTGGTTTATTTTATACATTACCTACGTCGACTTAAATAGTACCTAATATCGATAGTTTCATGAACTTGGCGCATAGGATTTTAAATAAAATTACAAAATTTATTCTGATCTTTGTGATATGAAGTATGGACGCATAGTAGTACAATATAGCTAATTGTAATAGTAAAATTTTTTTTAACATTTTTAATGGACCTTAACATTTTCACTTTTTCAATCTACAGTCAGCTGGCCAATTAACTCATAATATTATAATTTTTTTCGAATATATCATAATATGATTATACATTGTTTTTTATAGATGTTTTCGGCTAGATCACTGAAATTATATAGGAGTTCACTTTCAGCATACTACATCGTAACATTCATTGTTTAGATTTTTTATTTATTTTAATGAAAGAAAAGTAATCTCGTATGATTTCATAATTTTAATTTTTGTATTATGCACTTCATGTCTTCGTTACAATCATTTCTGTAACCAAATTTGTATTGTTCCGTTATCAAACATATCGGGTAAACTTTTGATACTTTTTATATTGTATAATACAAATGAGTAACGATTACATGATTAGTAATTCATTTTATGTTTTCCATTTGGTCATTAATATTTAAACTGGTTTAAATAAATAATGATGTCTGTATATCTAATATATGTTTATGTTACTCCAATTACGTAAAATCGTTAAATTCAAGAACTCTGTAGGAAAATTTTTGATTTCAGGAAATCAAAAATACCTCTGAAATTACCTTTCTGATTGGCAATATAGTAGAACCTACTGAACCAATACCGAATTGCGGAGTTTGTATAAAACCAGCAAAGCTCTCCGAGAAAGAATAATAATTTATATTTTATAGGAACAACTGTAGTGATAATGTTTTATACTCATGGTCTTATACATAAAAAACGTGGAGATACAATAATTAAATTTCGGTGGATAGTGACGAGTAGGTAATTCAATTAGTTTTATATTTTGTTGGGCATTAACTTTTAACTTATAACTCAATACCACCGACGTATCTTAGATAGCTGTAAATTGTTATAAGATGAGAGTTTATATAGCTTTAAATAAGACTGAATATTTAAAATATTTTATTGTGAATATAAAACAATAAGCTACGCAATATTGTAATTTTATGAATTTTTAATTACTTAATAATTTTGTAACTTTGATGGATAGGTACCGTAAAAGTTTGAACTTTAATAGCTCTCAAAATAAATTGTGATCGAACATGAAGATCCTGTGAAGCCATTAAGAAAATTACTGATTTCTCGTTATCAGATGGTGATGTTGATGTTTTGGGATATCAAACTCACAAATTTTGCATAACATAATATTTACTGTATACATTATGGATTTGATAGTGACGTAAAAATATAATAAAATGAACAAAAACATTTTCTGTTGGATTTATGTGATCATACGTGTATGAGATTACGTCGCACTAGACTTTTACTATGTTATTTTATGACTTATGATAATCAGTCTCGGAATTCAAAGCACTTAAAATTAAGTGATTATTAGCATTTTGGTATATAGTGTCCCAGAGAACTGAATAATGTGTGTTGTATCGTTATAACTAAAAATGTTAATCGTATACCCAGATGAATATTGTTTAACTAATATTAATTAAACATTTTTAGTAGAGATATTGTTCTTATCGTAAAAATGAGTATCTTTATAACACTATAAAATGCAAATTTTTTATAAGTAAGGTAAATGTGTAATTCATAATAATATTTTTAAACAAATATAAAAGAAATTACGATTTTTATATTTATTTGCTGAATAACATATATTATTATTTTTTTTACAAAGTTGGCTAATAACAAAACTTAAAAAAAAATTATCGTAAAATACAATTCCAAGCTCTTAATTAGAAAATCGTGAAAAGTAAAAATCTAAATTCCAAAAAACGTTGTACGAAACGGCGATTTGTTATTGATTTTTGGTGTACATTTTACGCTGTCTTTAGATTTTACTGTACAAGTTCCGAGTCCCATCGGTTGTAATTATTACGTCATCAATTCGGGACCTTATATATAATAAACCGTTTGCTATCGCGCTCGGCGCCTATCGTAAAGGAGGGTGCCGACGATGACTAATTTCCTCGTGCATACAACGGCAGCAGCAGCAGCCATGCCGGTGGATATATTATATTTTCAAACGACTGGCGAAGAGATACGGTGACCGAGTAATTAACATTATTACAGTCCCCGGCTGTTTAGTGATATCGTATATTTTATATATGCAACGTGGAATTAGAGTCGCTGTAGATCTGCAGATAGGGTAATGACGTGTGTATTGCGTAACGACGTAATGTGGTGTAGTCCTCTGAGCAGGCTAAAAGCTACATGCGAAATCGGTACATAAAATATAATAATTAATAATAACATTTTGACGTGCGAACACGCTTGGTGTATTTTGTGAGTGAAACGCCGATTGACACCACCCCTCCCTTACCTTTGTAATACTAAATACGTTTATTAATTAAAATGTCAAATTAACATCGATTGTAATAATAGACAAAATATGAACAGTTAAAGAAATAATACAAGGATTTGATTTAAGCAGTCGTGGCATTGACCAATTCTCTGATCAGCCCACTCTGAGTACAGAACATAATATTATCATATTTATACTTAATTTGTAGCAACACAATTGATCATAGAATATTTTATGCGACGTTTCCGACATTTTGTAATTTATTATTTACTCGTATTATTAAACCAATCACTATGGTATCAAAATTGCATAAGCCACGAGCCGCGAACGATCGCAGTGTTATCGATTATGTTATCAAAATGATTAATATACAGTGAAACCTCTCTATAACGGAATCGAATGGGACCAAACGTTTTTCCGTTATAAAGAGTTTTCTGTCATAGAAAGGTAGAAACTGCACTGGGACTATTGAAATTTTCGGTTATAAGGAGGATTCCGTTTAATAGAGGGTCCGTTATAGAGAGGTTTTACTGTATTAATTATGTAGTTAATTTTTTATCATTTAAGTAATAGGAAAATTAAGATATGTAACTGTTCTAAAATTATTTTATAAATAGTTCAGTTGTTACGGAATAAACCGAGACATAAAAAGGTCTTTATCAAGACCACTAATTGACCAAAAACGAAGCGGTTTGACAGATGAAAACCACACCAAGTAAAGGCGAACGGCAGCACAACGGTGTGATTTTCATCTGTCACAACAGAGGCTCGGGCCAATCAGCGACGGACTAAGTTATCGAAATGGGTATATATACCGGACGATTTCGATAACTTAGTCAGTCTTTTCCAAACCTTCAAACTATCAACATCCATCAAGCACAACAAGATAGAAGAAGGACCAAGACCAGACACCAGACCAGACCACCGACCGCCGACGATCGACGACCAGATCGCTCCACGGCAATTGTCATCGTCCGCCGCCGAGAACCGACAACTACGCCGCCACACGGCAATTATCAACAACCGGCCGCCGAAGAACGATCACTACGCCGCTCCACGGCAATTAGCATCGCCCAGCCGCCGCGGACCGAATACTACGCCGCCACACGGCATTTAACATCGTCCAATCGCCGAAGACTGACGAACCGCTGCTACACGGCGTCGCTCAAGCATCGGCCGTCGACAACATCGCCGCTACCGGTCAGCCATCACATCCATCCGACGACGACGCCGCTGTACGGCTATAAGCGTCGGATGCCCAAGATCAACGACGATACGGTCCCGGCAGACCACACCGTCGACAACATCGCCAACCGCTGATCCATCGCCGTTCCGCTAACGCGATTATTAAAAGGGCCCTTTTCAGGGCCATCACTGGATTACATCGGCACTTAATTAAGTTGTCCGACCCGAGCCAGGTTCGCCGTCGGAGTGCCGTTTTGATTTAAGTCTGCACCGACGACGGCCGACTCCCTAGCCTACAACACATGTTATGTTAACCGCATATTGACATTCCTAATATTGTAAAGATAGGGTCCGGTATTAGCCCGACCATACGCCTAAGTGCCTCCGATTGTGTCGACTCACTTAATTAAGTCTGGTCGACACAAATCGACACTTTTCTCAACCCTATAAATTGTAAACATAATTATTTTATACATAGCAATAGAAACAACTAATTACTGAATACAACAGTCTTTTTATTCACGACGCGGGTCGTCCAACCGGACGCACCGTATCACAGTTTATGTAGATACCTTATAAATGTTCGATCACTCATAGTCGTGTCACATAATAGTGTGTTCATAAAAGTTTTATTTTTACATGGATATAAATAATATAACAGTTATTTTATCGAAAAGGGCGATAAATTGGCCCAAGTGAATTTATACAAATATAAATTAGTTGGTGGACGAAACAAGATAATTTGTTGAGATGGAAGTGTATGAATAATAGATTTTGCCCGATTTTGGCAATAGTATCCTCACTTTTAAATAAACGTTAAGGGATTGGGACTTCTGGACAACACACTCACATTAAAAATTCAATTAATTAATAAATTCTAAAACCAAATTGCAAATGGCAAAAGGAAAGCAAAAAAGTCAATTTCCACACAACCTTCGATATAGATTCAAAATAGCGATTTCCAAAGTTTTACAATTACTATAGGAAGAATAAAAATATTATTTTAAATAATATAAATTTTATGTTTAATTTAAGCATAAAAAAGTTTATAGAGGTACAAGTTAGGTAATTTAAACTTCTCCAACATAAATAATTTTTTTAACACTTTAAAGATGAAAACAGAAAAATATCCCAATATTATTCAAGAACATTGAATGTATAAAATGTTAACTAATAAGGAAGTAAAATATGGTTTTCATTATATTAAAATATTTCTTTGAATTTATCTTGTTTTTATGATTACAAACAGCAGTAGTAGAAGATCATTATCTAATTTAAAACACATACAAATAGATTAAATTGTGTACTCCTTTGGATGGAGATTATGCTGAATCAACTGCCGATAGTGAGCTCCAAGTCTGATATTTTAATTATTCTTTATTTAAGTACTTACATTGTTAAAGAGATTCGTATTTTTATGGAAAGAATATAATATTATGACGATATTAATAATAGTATTTAATTGTTACCATTAAAACATACCTAGTAAATGTTATTATTAATAAGCAAAACAAATATATTTTTGTAACTTAGGTCGTATGCTCAACTGTGGAAACTTTCGAGTGTACGTACCGGCAGGTGTTGCTAGCTCCCGGATGGGTGATCATTTTCTTAGCAACAAATCCTTGTCACACTTACATTAGTGTTCCAAACCAACCGTTCTCCCCTACAAACAGTTATTGTCCTCATAGTTTCCGGGCTTACGATAATTAATAGTATGAGGTAATAAGTACGATCCTAAACTTTAAAAACATATCATGATCGTTTATAGTAATACTGAATGCTCTGCTTTTTTTATTATTATTATTAAATAATTTAAATTTAAAGTTCCCAAATATGATATTGAAATTTGAACTTCTTTATAATACAGTTTTGAGTAATTTTCCTTAGACAATACATAGTTAGTTGAAGGATGACACGATCAATTTAATCTAATTTTGAATTCGATATAGAAATTATAAAATATAATATGTAGAATATATTCTCTCGAATATTTTCTACTTGATTAAAACACTTTAAATAGAGAACAAATTAACCATTAAAAAATGCTTCAAATTACCGCAGATACAGAACCTTCTTTGCAACAGAACAAACGTAAAACGGAACTTAAAAAATTCTTAAAATATGTCAACAATTTCAGTCTAGTACAATTTATTATTATTTATTATATTTTACGTAGTATTATCTACTTATAATTCGACACTTATTATTGAAACGTACATTTTCATCATTTTTATGAGGTAAATATCTGAGTTTTTTAGAAGTATAACCACGTATAATATGTTTATACTAATTGTTTAAATTTATCAAATTTTAAAAATCATATTAATATAACATATCAATATAACATATTGTATAATTTTAACATAAATCACCATTCTATTTAGAAGTTAACTCTCCCTGCATGAGCTGAGCTTACATGAAATGTTGTTGCTTTATATCTGTAATCAATTTATTATTATTATTATTTTATATGCATATACGAGGTATTATAATAGGTATTATAATACCTGATTAAGTATTAAATAATATGTGTATGCTGTACACGCGATTAACGTGTACACGCGATCAATGTGTGTATGCGATCAATTTTACAAGTGACCAAATTTATACGATCACTTGACGTGGAAAAATACGCCCAGATTTTAAAAGGACAAAATTACAATAAGAATTGTATTCCTGATCAACATCTTGCGTACCAAAAAATAAAAATAAAGTCAAATTTTTTTTTTTTTTGGTTATAGTTGAAAACTGTTCATTTGCGAGAACCTGATTAGATTTTAAAACAAGGTATGATGTCTGAACACAGAAGATAAAAACTTAGTGAACTTTACCTAGAAGTTCATAAACTGTAACACTGCAAAAAAATTATTTTGGTAAAACTATTAGTTCATTATTAGTTATTACAGACGAAATTCCCCCCAAAAAAAAGTATGTTTTAGTTGTTCATTATACCTACAGGGGTAATTTATTTTCTGGATAAAATCTCCATTAATTATTAAAATATTTCTGTAGAAAAGGAAAACCCGAACATAATATTTATGTAATAAAATTGTTTACTTTGGATAAAATTCCGAAAATTAGATATACTTGAAAATAATTGAACTCTAGGTAAGTTACATCAAATATCCAAATTATATATAAAACGGTTCATTAAATTTTTTTTATTTTCAAAATAAATATTGAATTCATTTGAAAATAGCACCGTATTAAAAGCCACCTACACGTCAATGCATTAAAATTGTCTATACTCTACGCCGGCAAACGCGAGTAAATATTATTTTTATTATTTATACTAATAAGAAAAATAACAGTTTTTATTTACTGAAACAAAAATCTTATATCATTGTTTAAGGTCTGGAGTATTCTTGTACCTTTTGTTATTACAATCATAATATTATCATTATAAACTTCAATAAATAATAACATATTATATAATACACTAACGTGATTAAACACGATTCACTTTTCCAATCGTTTGACTATGTGAAAAGTAATTTATTTCCGTGCCTATATTTAGGAAACCTCTTGCTATGATAAATTATTTACAAGTATATTACCGTTCAAAAATGATTGTAAAATTTACTGATAATTTTGTTGTTGTTTAATAGTTCGTTTTTTCATAGCGTAAGTACCTATTGAACAATGAATTTAATTTTATTTATTGAAAATGAAAGCGTTAGAGTAAAAAAATATTAACACGCACTTGGTCACAATATTATACGTGGCGTTTACCTATAGAATGATACTGTTATGTTACACCTCCTCCTGTATTTTTGTTTACCAATTAATCCCCGAATAATAATGTTATTTTGTCCACGAAAACTATTTCAATTTTGTACTTGAGATTTTCTTCTTCACTCATCTATTTTACAAAGATAAAAAATATTTACTTACTTCAGATAAGGTGCACATACGTTTACTTATCAGCCATTTCTAACTATAAAACTAGTCGTGAAATTCCTGGAATGATTTTCTAAATATGTATTACTGCGATGAATTTAAACAAATTTGGTTGTTTTTTAAACAAAATATTGTAAATGAAATAACTAATGAATTAATATCTGATTTATACTGTTAAACGTAAATGTTTGTTGTGTTTAATAATCATACTTTAAATTATATCAAAATTTACTGTACCATTATTCAATCTTGGTTGGAAGAATAATTAATTTAAAAAAATGACAGTGGAATTATAACTTTTATAATTAATATTAATGAAACATATTCTCAGTTATTCTAATATATTAAGGTATTTAATTATTTATTTTGATGTATCCAATATGTGTATGTA
The DNA here is from genome assembly GCF_037042655.1 of Diuraphis noxia. Classification (NCBI taxonomy): domain Eukaryota; kingdom Metazoa; phylum Arthropoda; class Insecta; order Hemiptera; family Aphididae; genus Diuraphis; species Diuraphis noxia. The sequence continues at coordinate 77,130,790 of NW_028301713.1, forward strand.
ATTTCTTAACAAAATATAATATTAATATTGTCTTCGAATCAAATTGTACGTACAATACAATGTATTAGTTCTAGTTTATTCTAGTTTAGTAATATGATATAAGTGCTTAAAGTTTTTTTTTTTTTTTTATGGTTAGGGCTTTGACAACTGAGGTCATTAGCCTGGGGAACTGTAGGGGAAGGAACTGTAAAGTTTTTTAACTCGTGGGTTTTTGGCAGAATTTTGAATGGGCACCCGTGGGTTTCTGCCATGCCTGGTTGGGGGCCGGCGGCTTCTCTCTCCAGACATCGCGAAATGCCCAAAGAGCGATGCCGCCCGTGACCGAGATTCGAACCGGCGACTGCGTGCGTCGCAACCGATGCCTTAGTCCTCTCGGCCACTCCACCCCCAAGTGCTAAAAGTGTATCGTCGCAAAACAGTTATATATATTATTTTGTATTATTATCATAATACATAGCTTCAACATTTAGCTACAATATTTTCATCCGATTTCAATTCGTAATTATCTAATTTTCTAGATAATTTGACGATAATTTATTTATATGCAAATGCAAGAATGTCACAAACAAATTATTTATAACGCGCACTTATTGAGTTTATTATCAATAGGTAAATACGTAGTTTTACCATCAACTTAATTATATTATTATTATTATGGTTTCACGTTATTATAAATGATTGTACAAACTACAAAATATACCAGAAACTTGAAGTTTAAATAAATAAATGGCTGAAATATCAACATTTTTAATTACTAATAATACATTTTTAAACAATGCATCGCGTAGGTACCTACCTATTATAAAAAATTGTTTTTAACCACCATGAGCATTATTTAAACTCTTGTGTACGAAATTTATCCTTTTGAATAATACCTGAAATGTTCAATTACATATTTTGAACTTCGTCTATGATTTATTGTTAGAATAATAAATGTGATAAACCTTTAAATTAAATTTTCCTGTTAAGCGTTTTATATAAAACATAGAAAAAAACTTAATTTTCAGTTTTATTATTAACTATAATAATAACATATTCATATATAATTAACACGTAGTACTAATGTGTACATTATTTTAGGTATGTACCTACATGACTTGATACTTTTTTAAAAATTTAAACAAGTTTATTTACTCCACCTTACCGTATTAATAATTAAATACAACACGTAAAATAAAAATAATAAAACATGTTATATAATACGTAGATTAGGTGTTCATCTATTGTCCATATGCATAGGGTGAAATATATCTTATGATATTCAATTTATCAATTTATACAAATTTATAATAATCACTATTACTATGAATTATTGGTTTTTAAGAAACAATAATTAGTTCTACTTGTATTATAAATAGTTGATTTGAATTAAAAATATTGTATAAATCAGATTACACAAACTTCTCATATTAGAACAAAATTTAAACCTCGAAATAAATTTGATTCTTTCAGTATAGGTATTTATACCATACAATATTTCAAGTACAAAAAATTCTAAATATTTCTGACTACCTATATAATACAATACAATATATAATATTAATATAAAACTATAGGTACTTACCTAGTCGATTCTCATTTTACCTATCTATTGTTCTTACAATATCGTGGTGAATGATATTAGGCAAGGTATTTTAAATATTTTTTGAAAACATCTATTATCATTTTTCGATAAAAAAAAAATAAAAAAATTTTAAGCAATTATTTTTATACAATTAAACTCAGTTATATCATTAAGAACTGTGCATTTTCAAGTTTGGATATACTATGGTATACATGTAAAGACACGTGTCATAAATTAGTACTATCTAGTATTTATATTATACCACTATACCTGATTTTTCGAATTTAAATTAATAAATTAGTTTTTTTTTTAACAAGGTAGGTAGGGTTATTTCTATAATATTATGCTCACCGTTATTTTGATTCTTTGTTTTTTTTTTCACTTGCCTCAAATTCATTCAAAATTGCATATTATTCATAAATAATACTATTAAATTTAAGTCGCATGTGTTTTTGAAAGTAATAAAAAACCTCAAAATAAAATTAACTAAATACTAATTTTGTTATATGTAAACAATATCTGAGGAAAGTTGATGACAATTCTGAAAATAACACTTCTTTTATTTTTTTATTATTACGGCTTCAACATCAAGTGATGTCATTAGCCGAGTAGAAATATAATTTACATTTGAAGTTTAATATTGTAATAATATGTACATTTATCTAATAATTATAAATATTATATAAGAATAGGTTAGTACAAATGAGAATAGAGCAGAGTAACAAAAAAAAAAAAAACTTCAACAACGTTTTATTTGTACATTATATGAAACACTTAAATTCGGTTGTACAGGTTAGTTATTTTAAGAAAATACATTAATAAATTAAAGTCTTTAATTGCTGTAATATCTTCAAGACTTGTTGGAACAGGAAATATTTTTCTCTCTTCAGTTAGGTGAAGGCATTCAAGGATGAGGTGTTTTATAGGTGTTATTAAAGATGTGTTGCAGAATTCACATAAGGGTCTTGGTTCTTTTTTCATCAAATGAACGTCGCTAATGTTTGTGTGGCCGATTATTTTACTTGACCATATTTTATGTTCTCATCTTGTGCAGGAAAAGGGGTATAGGTTTGGAACTAAAAAATGCTTGATTTGATGGAGTTTGTTGTTGGATTCCTGGTCCCATAATTGTTGATGTGCGTTTTTGCTCCTTTCAACGGCGCATCTGATTGCGTATTTAAGGGACGATAATACTATTTTTGGGGTATTAACACTTCTTTTGTTGATTGCAAAATTGGTGTTTTTAAAGGAAATTAAAGTTATTTTTGGTTGTTTATTTTATTTTGAAACGTAAGCAAACTTCATAACGACTTTTCGTCAATTATAATTTAAAAATATTTTAATTATAAATTTAAGAACTAAAAGAACTTATCGTAGAAAATTTGGACCAAACTTGAAACTTATGGTGCACGTAGTTTTTATATTATTGAATTTCGAAAATTAATTGTACAATTTTTTTATGAAACAATGTTGATAATATTTTTTATTTTTATATTTTTGAAAAATACGCAGTCAGGTAGTAAAAAATCATCATAAAATTCAACACATGCGAAAAAAGGCTCTAAAATAAAAAAAGTTTTATTTTAGTATTACATAAGAATAAAGTACGAGGTATGGGTGAAGTTTGTAAATTGACTTTTTATTTTGTATCGGTGTTTTTGCAAAAAGTTTGATCCCAAAGTTTTTTTTAAATCTACGTACATATCTCCTCAACATCTTCTCCTTAAATATATTTTTATTCAATTGGCTTCTCTAAAATCTATTCGAGGTTTTTTATATTTGATTCAAAGCTCTGGAACACCCTTTTTATATTATTAATCTATTTTAATTTATTTTTTTTTTTTTGCAACGCTTTGAACATTTAATCAAATTTAATATAAAGAAATATCATTCCATCCTTTATATTATACTCCAGCCCTTTCCTTTTCATCCGGAAAAATCTAACGACATTCCCGATATACATCGATATTAAAAGGGTCAAGCGGAACAATTCCAGTATGCAAATATATATTATATTATCTTCATTCTTCTCGTTATTAGTGAACATTGTTTATTTCATAGTTATGTTGTGCAGATTTTTTTTTCTGAACTTCGTTATGGAAAAACTTTGTAGTAGGTTAGAACATATTGTTAATGGAAAATAGCATTGCATACTCCCGTGATATGGCCATTATCATATTTTTTTTTTTTAAATACAAGACAAGTAAATACATTAATACATGAATAGGTATCGTATGCCATGATGCTATTTATAAACTTTTTATCCTATTTGTCTGAATAACTTTGTAGTTTATTTATAATGTATTATATTCATAGGTTGCAGTTTGGAAGTGGTGCTTGAGATGCTTTGTTTTGAAATAACTGTAAATTAGCAGCACCCTTTTATTTAGTTTATCTCATGTGTTGTAAATTATTATTTTTTTTTTTTAAATACATTTTTTTTGATACCATGCATTAATAAGTTCAGTACACAGTCATAATTAATTATGCGATTTCGTGATCACAAGACGACTTAAGACTACAGCACCTCCTCATTTTTAATTGCAATCATGACTTTCTGAATACGTTATGGAAAACATAGCAACAGATTATTTTATAGGTGTTGATTTATTTTATCACATCTGTATTTAAATTGTTCATTTTGATACAAATAATGTTATTATAATTATTACATAATATTATCTATATGTAGTAAACATTTTCAAACGATTCAAACAATCAAAACTGTAATGGATGCGATAAATTTGTTCACATAATATGTGTTTGTTGTTATACTGCAGGTATCTAAAACGCGTCACACATAATATTTTATTGAAATTAGTAACAAACTCAAGATTTGCGCAGATCAGTCAAGAATGGCTAAAATGAAACAGATCTAAATTAAATTGAACAATATTTTGATGCACATCATTATAGTATTTATTTTTTATTATTTTATAATACCGCTTAATATTTAATGTTGTTATTATCTATTTTAGCTTAGATTTAAGTTACCTACAAATTTTACAGACTGATTAAAATACATAATTCATTGTTTTCCATAAATATATAGTAGTATGTAGTGTTTTTAAGTATCAAATATTTCTCAAAAAAACATGAAATATTGTCATTTTTTTAATAACAAATATTAATAAATTATAGTTATTAATCAATTATTAATTATATATTGTCAACGAGTGTCGTGGTTGATATAATTATTTATATTAGGTCTTATTTTCGACTGCTTATAGCAAAACTTTGGTTTTTTCCTTGGAAATAGCTTAGATATCGTTGATGAAAATGCAATGGTGGTATTATTTATGAAAATTATTCGTATAATAAAATGTAACCAACATTAAACTTTTGCATAGAATACAAACATTGGTAAACTAAACAATTAACGATATATTCCAAGTAATAACTTTTAATATTTTATTTCATTATAAATTAGAATGGTTTAGAAAAGTTTAATACATAATATTTTAAGACCATAAAAATTGAAATCAGTAAAAACCGTCAAATGGAAGGAAAATTGTGCAAAGGTTCTTATCATTTTCGAAGTTATTCATTTCTACGAATATTACAGTAAAAATTCAACACTCCCTCTGGTACAACCCGTAGCTTGTAAATGATAAGATATTCGTTTTCGTGTTTTACTTGTTGTAGTCGTAGCCAAAGGCAGCATGAGAATATTATATAGTTGTACGTAAAAACCTGCTGTGACGACAAATTATTTTGCTTGAACATATAATATACACTTTATTGTTGTTCCCCTACATACGAAGGGATGTGTAGCCCTTAGATAATTTGACAGACGATGATAACCCTTGGTTCTAAAAATATATGTGCAGAAAAATTATGCGTATACCCAAAATTGTACCATAATTTTAAGGCATTTACAATTTAAAAGGCAAATTTCCATTCTTCTGATAATTTAATCTATTTATTATACGATTCCTTCAAACAATTAAATCAACATTATAATAGATGAATGAAATATATATATATATACAATCGTATACATATATTAAAAACCATTTAAACAAGTTCATTAAATTCTACCAAAAATAAATTTCCTTAAGGAAGAAGATAGAAAATATTATTAGGTATTAATGTAAATGTTCAATTTATTATTAATTTATTTATTATGTGTAATTATCACAACAATTTTGACTTTAAATGTTACAAAATATAATTAATTTATGGCCAACGTTTACGAAACACAAGTTAAGGGTAAAAAAAAAGAACTAAGATAAATGATACACATCGATCTTGTATTAAACGAAAAAACACTTGTGGACATTACCATGTTTTTCACTTAATTAATACATTTTATGGTAAGATAACGACACCATAATTGTATAAATTATTTACGAGTACTATTATTATTATAAACTTGCAAATAATATTTACGTTTATAATTTAATTTTCTACACAATATCAATTGACATTAATTTTTTATAATAATAATTTAATTACAAATCAAAGTAACTACTAAATTATTACATTATTTGCACCCGTTAATAATTGAATGCCTTCGCAAAACCAAGTGCTAATTTCCCATCTATATTCAATTATTCCAAACACCTTAAATTGCCTTTAAATTATTACTATGCATCGGAAAAACAAAGGTACTATTTCGAAATTATATTCTGATCCATCTTTATTTATGACGAGGTTTTCATTGTATTCATATGATGATTTCATTTTATTTTAATCGTAATTCTGCGTCAGGTATTTTTCAATTGATTTATTCTTTCTATTAATCAAATATATAACTAACCGTTGGTTCTAGGAAAGATTTTTATAATACTATATTATACAATATTTGTGAATAATAATTTCCTATCTCACTAGTCACTATTATGAATTATATTAAGTTACTCGAAATAAAATAAGTAGCATAGAAGTTTCATTGTTAATGACAGGATGTAAATCTGGTTATCTACCGTACGTATGATAAATTATTTTAGACTATAATATTATATGTAGTTGAATTAATATTATTTAACAATATTTCCTTAATTTCTAAATCTTTTTTGAATTTAGATTAATTTTACTCAGTGGATAACGAAGATTTGTACTCGTATTAATCTATAACTATATATAATGGTGTAATACATAAAACTGAAAAACTATTGGTAAATTTACACACGAAAAAAATAGAGACCAACTATTAAAAAGGCGGGTAAGTCGTGTATGTCGCTCTGCTGTACAGTAGGTTACAAGTGGGTTACTGTAATGGATGGAATTAAATTTGAATCCAATGATATTATATCATTGTATACGAAAAACGATTCTGAGCGAAGACGGTTTATCTGTCTAGGATATATTATAGATTATTAAAAATTTTCAAATCTTAGTTTTAAAAAGAAAAATTTTTATGAATTTCTAGTTTGAAATAATTTGCGAATTTTCGTGATTTTTACATATGTTGTCAAAATTCAAACTTTGAATGCTTGTAAAAAAAAAATTGTGGCTACGCATTTCTTTTATTTTTCAATTTTTATTGTAAAAATATATTATGAGCCTTGCATTAAATTTTCAAATCTTAGATATAAAAAGAAAATTTTTTATGAATTTCTAGCTTAAAATAATTTCTGTATTTTCGTGATTTTTACATAATATGTTGTCAAAACTCAAACTTTGAATGCTTAAAAAAAAAATTGTGACTATGTATTCCTTTTATTTTGCAACTGCTATTGTAAAAATATGTTAGGAGCCTTGTATTAAATTTTCAAATCTTAGAATTAAAAAGGAAAACTTTTATGAATTTCTATCTAAGATAATTTGAATATTGCCGTAATTTTTACGTATTTAGTCAAAATTTTAACTTTAAATGCTTATAAAAAAAAATTGTGCCTACGAATTTTTAATATTTTTTAACTTCTATTGTTACAATGTGTTAGAAGCCTTGTATTAAATTTTCAAGCTTTTCTACCAAACAAATAAATTTTTATCGATATTTATAGAAAAAAAAACTAATAAAGTTGAAAAATTAAAATGTCAGTAAACAGCTCAAAACAAATCTAAATATTTTGAAAATTTTATCAAATATATAACACGTCTATATAAACATTCAGTAAAAATTTCAAGTATCTATGGTCATTTGTTTTAAAGTTACATCAAAAACCAAAATCGATTTTGTCGAAAAATGAGTGTGCGTAAAATTTCCCGTTTTTCCCTTAAATTTTAGTTTGTTTTTCTCAATTATTTAGAAAAGTATTAAGAATTTTTTACTTTTGACCCCCCAAAGTACCAACTAGATTCACTTTCTGATCGAACGAGGTACTGAAGTCAAAAATCGAAGCATTTTTACTGCCCCAAAACGTGATGACAGACACAAAAAAAAAAAAAAAAAAAAAACACACATCATGGTAAAATCAGTACATTCATCGCTCCGCTCAGAATCTAAAAGTACCATATAACTGATTACGTGGGCAGAACTTAATCATGTCTTCACGACTTTAACGAAAAAAACCCATTTAAAATGACATTCCATTTTTGATATAAGAGATTGTGATTTTTTTACTTCCATGATAAAATCATATTTTCTATATTATTATTTATTTATAAGTTAAAATGAAATATATATATGTATGTATTATGCGATATTCTTCGATTGTTATTGTATACAAATACTCGAATTTTACCTGTCAATTATGTTTATTATTATTTTTATTTAAAAAATAAATTAAAATAAATTAAAAATAAATGAATAATCTGCGTATCCATTGATTGCAATATTTAATTAAAAACCTATTGGGGTGCACAATATCCGCTGTCGCTGCAATACGGAGTACAGACAGCTATTGTTTTAGATACAATACTTGAAAAAAGGTTGTTTTATATTATAATTGAATTTGTCTATCTTTTACATTTTGATTGATATAAAACAATTATAAGTGTTTTTTCACGCTTTTCAATACTTTTGTATAAATATATATTTCACAAAAATTAGGTTTGTTAATGTTAATTAATATATTATTTATGGTTTTTATGAACTATAAGATAGTTGCTATCGATTTTGAGATATACATTATAACCTATTATTCACAGTTGTTACATCAGGGTAGGAATGTAATGAATAAATATTTGAAATTTTATTGATTTCTATAATCTCATATACCTAAGAATAATTAAGGAATACACTGTACCTATAATTTGGTAGATTACGAAAATTATCCATTTTTCTTCGTGTAGTTGGAGATTTATTGTGTTCTTCAACTTCTGCCTCATTTTTTTGTCACTTCTAACCCGTATAATTTTTTTTTCTCCTCCATCTATAAATATATAAAGGTATAGGTATATTATTACTCTCTCTCTCTTTCTCTATTATTTTAATGATGCTGAAATACATAACCCCATGCTTAATGAATCGGACCATCTTCATTTCTTTTTTCCCTCACCGTCAAGGGTAGTGTATATATAAATTGGGGTCGTGAATTAAATGAATTTTTATATCCAGGGGAGAACCTATAAAAACTGAGAGCAAAGAAAGGGTGGGGATAGTGTATTTTATTCCAGATGCTTAATGTTGCGGATAGGGCCCGAGCAATTAAGTGAACTGTGTGGATGATGGGAAATCCAGAGCATTACACCTTGATTCCCATTGCAATAACCGGAACAGCACATGGAGTTTTCGTTCCGTCCTTTCCACACAACCACTCTCATCAGCTTATTATCGCATAAATTTACATATTTCTAATGCATGCCTCTGAAACTTTGAATTATTTTTTTTTTTTTATATATATAGTATTAATTACTGTTGGTTTTTTTCTTCTCTGTATTTTTCTTTTTAACTTGTCCAAATTATTTGTTGAAACTTGGCCAATAATCTGAAATATTGATCAATCATAAAAAAAAGAAAAGTTAATGAAAAAATGGTTGTTGAACAGTTGTTTGATTTATCTACTTTTATTCAAACACGCCCATAACAAAATTTCGTTTAATAAAGAAGATTATTTTAAATAATTTCCTCGACACAACGAGCTTATTTTGAAAATAAAAATAAACATTCCACTATGAATTTAAAAAAAATCAATAACAATAATTGAGCTAAATTTAAAATTACTAGATATACATTGTTTGCAGATTAACATATTTATATTACAGGTATTTGAATAATCTATTTTTAAAAGAAAAACAAATGTATTTTGGGAAAGTTAAACGATAATAAAAACATAATCTATATTTTCTTCTTCGTTTTAAATTCTACGAACTGTGAAAACTAAATGGAATTCTATATATTTATATATTTATAGTTACATCCATTTAGATATTTATTCCACTTCAAATAGTACGATTAAAAATCAAAACTAGATTCTAATTTAGCAACCATTTTACTAAAGTGAAACAATTTGGATAACATAAAATGATAGAAATAAAGGTACCTCTTGATAATTGTAAAAATTCGACGAAGGCAAATTGTTTTCAAAATAATTTATGATCACTTTTAAAATAATTATGCTGTTTATGTATAATAATTTCTTTTCCAAATATTATATTTTGAAAATAAAGAAATTTTCAAATCACCACTCGAATATATATGTATCGTTAAATGTTTTGTAAATATATCATAAGTAGAAAAAATATATAATTTATTGAAGCCTCGATGTGATATTTTTGTTATTTTGTATCATTTCCCTCTTACATGTTTCGATTTAGTAGCACACATTATTATCTCCGTAAACTTCGACATTATCCTATACTATTTGCTGCTATTCTATAGTAAAGTTATATTCTCTATAATCACGAAGGTATTTGTTTTTAAATTAATACCACTGAACGAGTGTTATTATTTACAAATGTTAATATAATATATGTTGTTCTTTTTTTTTAATAAACCGAAATATGCATATGTTATGTGTTCAACGTTCATTTTTGTAATTGTTTGCCATTCCAAGAGGTTTATGTTTTATTGGTAGGTATTATATTTTCTGTTATAACTTTTTTTTATTTCAATAAATTTCCATTTAAACCGATTTATGACATTTTTTTTGTAAAAACGTAAATCACTGTTAGTCAACTATTATTAAACACGTTGAACCGGTAAATAGATACTAAAATTTACTATATAGAACAAAGTGCGTCAAACTTGAAAACAATTATATTATTTATTTCTACACCACGATATTCTGAGCAAATCCTAGTTTATTTTTTTACTGAGATTATTACGAACGGAATATAATTATAGGCATATAAATTATATTACTTTTGAATACTTTTTAAATGCATAAAACAAAATTATCGGACGGTCAAAATAACTTGATATGAAATCCCTGAAGTGTGAAACTAAATTGTGATTAAAACTTATTGATGGTCATATTACTCATATTGATATTTAAAAAAATTATCCTCCAATTTTATCATCTGCCAAATGATCTAAACAAATTATATTATCTATATAATATCTTTTCTGTTGTGAAATGTATTAATTTTTATGTTTCATATCCATATTTAGTATAGTCTTATGCACATTTAATTGAATTACAACCAAATTCTAGAAGACTTAAAAATAAAAATGATTCCCTGACAATCGCGTACATACATATAGTATACAATTTAATATTTTGATCACGATGTAATAAATATACACGAAGTATGGACATAATTTTCTAACTTTCTCTGGCTGATATCTGCATATAATTAAATACTGGAAATTAAAACGTTTCCAGGCATTTTATATGCATGGGAAATTACTATAATGTCGAGTAAAAGTTTCAGTCGTTAAATATAACTATATAAAGGAATCATAAAATAAAGTAAATTAATGAAGATTAAATGAACTCCTCAGAAAGTCTGGTTTAAGTGGTTATTGAAGTGTTCTTTGGTTTGATAAACTTACACCCTGAAATTAAAATCACATTTTAAACGTAAAACATTTATTGTCTGTCATAAAATATTTATTTTACGCTGATTAGCTTACGTTTGCTCGGGTACTCGGTTTGCTTGCCTTTTAATTAATTCAAAATAAACCATGGATTATTATTTTAAATATCTTCCACTTGTATCCTTTTAAATTATTTCTTAATTTGTTTTTTAAGACGTATACATCCATCCTTATATATATATATATTTCTATCATAGATGAAAGTCTTTGAATAAAAACATTGTACGTACGATGTTATTGGTTGATATTAATATCTTTCGTTAGGTATATAAGTTATAAATAGTCATTATTAAATACGTAAATTGGTATGTTTATAATTTTATACAACTAAGTACTTATACATTTTTTTATGTCACAATATGGATCATTGATAAAATAATCCATTAGTAGGATATTAGTATTATTATATACGAAGGTACGTAACGTATACATAATATATATAATGTTGTATAATATAACACTAAGTACTGAACTTCTTATATTTAACATTATTTAATTGATCCTGGAGTCAGAATGGACAAATTAATTTAATATATTTGGTTTTGTAAATTTATATTTTTATTATAATGCATAAAAACTATTTTGATTTCATTTACAAACATTTAAATAATATAATCTATAACAAAAATCAAAAAAATATTGTTATAGAAATAATTTAACAGCTCCAAATGGAGCACAAGTGTTGTCTTTGAAGAATAAAGTAATGTTATATATTCATAAATAAAATAATGTATGTTCAATATACATACTAAGCTAATTTAACTTGTGAAATCAGTATAAAATTAGTTAGTTAAAAATAAACTAAAACATAAGAATATGTAAGTATACCTACTTAATAATTGCACATTATCTAATTATGCAATTTTCATCTTTCGATATTAATTGTTTATTAATTATCGTAAGAAAAATATGATCAGATTAATTATTATACAGGAATAAGTGATAAACTTTACTAACTCGTTCAAAATAGAATAAATCGTATAAATACCATGATTTACATTTTTATATTTTAAGAGGTTTCACGAATATTTTATCTAAGTAGCTATATTTAATTTATGTTTGTTTTAACTGGCACCATAATCACCTTAATCACCATAACGAATTCCTCCCACTACAAAGAGTCTTTTGATAATATTTTAATGTCAAACTTATTTAATTACGTGGTAAGAAAATGCGTAAATTTCTATAACACTTTTAGATTAATATAATATAACAAATCTGAACTTGCAATTGAACGATTACTTTGGTTTATTTTAAACTATTAAAATTATATCTTATGCTTATTTTACAAGTATACTTCCATTTAGATTTTAGATACTAGCTGAAAAACTATTTATGAGTAATACAATTACCTATAATGTTAATATATTATTTAAAAAATCATTTTCATTATAAAATAATATTTAATTTTTATCTATTCATCATCAAATTAAATATATCTGATGGCTGACATTTTTTAAATGTCTAAAATTGTATGAGCTCTATACACTTTTATTTAGCGCATTGTTTTAATATTATGATATTCTTGTAATGATTGTTAAGTGTTAGATTTATTTTATTAATACGAGGTAAAATTTACATATAGTTTTTTTACCATCGAGCGTTTTTAAAAATAATTTTACTATATTTATTCATTGGATTTATATTTATGTTTCAGGTAAGTTTAAACCCAAAAAGGAGAAGGCTATTTTATTACGAAGAAAAAGGTTTGGCATTTACTACTTATCATCTTAGTACCTAGCGTAATGAATCAAAAATTAAATTAAAAGAATTTTTCGTTTTAACAAATGGAGTTGTGTAAATAAACACCTCACGTGGACTAGGTAGAAGAATCTAAGTACTTTAGTATAGATCGTTATTTACTCCACGTGTAATGAAATTTAAACAAACAATAGTAACACAATTTGTTTCTTCGCTGTTTTATCAGTTACCTACAAAGTTTGTAGCAATCAATACGGTTATATTGCATTACATACTAAGGAATCAGTTATAAACTACAGACAACAATATAAAAATTTAATTTATTTTTTATATATAATCATCAATCAAATGTGTTGTTTATTATCCTGATTATTTTTATATATTTGATGAAATGTGACTATAATGTATTCATTATTTTAGATTCTGAGCGGAGCGATGAATGTATTAATTTTACCATGATGTTTTTTTTTTGTGTGTGTGTTTGTCATCACGTTTTGGGGCAGTAAAAGTGCTTTGATTTTTGACTTCAGTACCTCATTCGATTAGAAAGTGGTGAATCTAGTTGATACTTTTGGGGGTCAAAAGTGAAAAATTCCTAATACTTTTCTAAATAATCGAGAAAAACAAACTAAAAATTAAGGGAAAAACGGGAAATTTTACGCACACTCATTTTTTGACAAAATTGATTTTTGGTTTTTGATGTAACATATTAAAACAAATGACCACTGATACATGAAATTTTCACCGAATGTTTATATAAGTATATTCTATCCACCATGCAATTTTCAAAAATGTTCGACTTAATAGTTGAACTATTCATAGGCATTTGAAATTTTCGATCATTATTAGTTTTTTTAAAATTAATATCGATAAAACTTTATTTGAAAATTTAATATAAGGCTTCTAACACATTGTAACAATAGAAGTTAAAAAATATTAAAAATACATAGGTAGGCACGATTTTTTTTTTATAAGCATTTAAAGTTCAAATTTTGACTAAATACGTAAAAATTACGGCAATGTTCAAATTATCTTAGATAGAAATTCATAAAAGTTTTCCTTTTTAATTCTAAGATTTGAAAATTTGATACATGGCTTCTACATATTTTTACAATAGCAGTTGAAAAATAAATAAAATGTGTAGTTACAATTTTATTTTTTACAAGCATTCTAAGTTTGAATTTGACAACATACGTAAAAATCTCGAAAATTCATAAATTATTTTATGCTAGAAATTCATTAAAAATTTTCCTTTTATATCTAAGAATTTAAAATTTTATATAAGGCTCCTAACATATTTTTACAATAGCAGGTGAAAAATAAAAGAAATATATTGGCACATTTTTTTTTTACAATCATTCAAAGTTTGAATTTTGACAACATATGTAAAAATCACGCGGAAATTCGCAAATTATTTTAAAGTAGAAATTCATAAAAAATTTCTTTTATATCTAAGATTTTAAAATTTTTAATAATCTATAATATATCCTAGACAGATAAACCGTCTTCGCTCAGAATCGTTTTTCGTAGACAATGATATATCATTGGATTCATATTTAATTCCATCCATTACAGTAACCCACTTGTAACCTACTGTACAGCAGAGCGACATGCACGACTTACCCGCCTTTTTTTAATTAAAAATATTATATAATTATAAATAACCAATTACGTAAAAAACTGAATTTATTTTTATGGCTTTAAAATGTTAAATATAAATATTCGTTGAAATTCTTTTTACCCATACTCTTTTATTTGAATTTCATTATGTATTTATTGTGATACTTATTTTACGTATATAAAATCCTAATGCTTTTTTTATATTTATTAATTTAAAATAGTAAGATAATGCTATAAAAATAATTTATTAGACTATACACAACTTATAATCATGCATGTACCTAATATGAATCTACTGCCATTAGTCAACCTATTTTTTAATTCGTGAAAAGTAAACTGCATATATACAATTTCCACATCGTTTTAAAATAAATAAACTTAAATGTTTCTCATTAAGTACATCTAAGTTCTAGTATTTAGGTAAGTAATTTTCTTTAAAATATTACTAGCATCTATCCGTAATAATGTTTTTATACCAAGTTTATAATTTGATATTATCTTAATAAATCGCTGAATTAAATACAAGTTTATGCAAAAACTTATTTTTATTTATTAATGAATATTAATGAAAAAAAAAATATATTGTTATTTCATATTAGTATTAATACTACTGCATACAATTTATAATTGTATTTTATTACACTAAATAAAAAAAAAGATATGTAAATAATATTTTGTAAATCGTGCTTCATATGGTATGAGTTCTTATGTCAAATAATTTATTTTATAAACCTTAACATTAGAAACCTTGGAAGTTTATTTGCTGTGTAGTAGGTTCTGATGGTACATTTTAATTTAGAAGGATAATATTATGGGTATATTAAACAAATCTTTGCAAACGAATTCTTAGGATTTTTAAAATGTGCTTATACTACTATAATTCTTTATTTTCTATTAGTATTTTAAATATTTGAAGTTAAAAAAATTGTGTTGCAAAATATTCCTGTTTTTAGCATTATTTGTTATTTTTTCTGCCTAATAAATTACAAATTTAATTTTGAATTCTCTAAGCTAATCAATAGATAAAAACTATTGGATGCAGTAAATGAATGCATGTATTATGTAAATCGTGATTATTTTATTTTAATCCTTTAAGTGAATTTCGTTACCTTTCGACTCAATGGAAGAATTTGTTTTTAAAACTAAATGTTTCAATTTTCAAACATAATAAATATTTAAGTATATATTTACATCACATTAAGATATAAATATTGTACCGGCAAATTTTTACTGGTTTTTGAAAATCGCATTACATTTTAACTATGTTTTAAAAAAATAATTCACTGCAAAAATCGTGTTCATTTTAAATTAATGAAAATTGTATCTGATAACAATTATTATTATTGATTTATTCTAACTCTCTAAATTCATTGATTTTATGATATATGAACTGCTTACATTTTCATGTTTAACACTATATGTTTGTAATATTAAATAGTTTACCGTTTTTAATACGGGTCTATAGAATTATATTATAACACAATGAAATAATAAATTATGTATCAACAAACTTATTATATTTTAGTATCAAAAAAAACACTGAAAATCTCAAAATAATTCTTTGTAAACTATCAGTATTCATGCTCTTTTTAACTTTATTCTCATTCAAATAAATCTGAACATTGAAGACTGTGTCGATAAATTCACAGATAAGAAAACTTCACTTCGGTATACAATCCGTAGGTATTATGCGTTATGCAGTATAAAGAAACGGTTATTACCATTTCCCCAATTTGCTTTCAAACATTATTGTTTAGTTCATTTTTTGTTTGTTTTACTAAAATTATTGTTATTCCATCTGTGATGTATGGTTGCTAAATTATGATTTATATATCTCAAAAATATTATTTTAATGTTCGAAAAAGCATATTGCTATTATTTTTCTATTCAGTCGAGGTAAACAATTATGAGTGTCTATAAAGTTATACCTTAGGTAACATGTATATTATATTATCAAAAATAACTATTTGGTCTAAAAGTAACGTTTATCATTTTTTAGTTCATTCGTTGTAATAATGCAAATTAAAACTTTTCTCCCATGTACGATTTTGTTTTAACCAAATTTTATATTTGTTCGGAATCGTACAACAACGCGCAGGTGCAGTTAACTAATTCAACTTCATATCTGCATTATTATTAAACTTATATTAATGTATATTTCATGTTGATGATTCTTCCATACAAACGATTATTGATATATAATCATATCATAATATAGTTAATGATTTTTGTAATTATTACATCTAATTTTACAGTGTACATATTGCGTGTACCAAACCAACTTAAGTAGACAATTAAATGCTGTATACTAGTTACGATTTAATTGTCAGCATTATTTACATTACTATAAAAAAAAAAAAAAATGCAGGTATAAAGCAGATATATATTTAGAAGTAATTATTGTGTAATTATAAAGAGCTGCAGACAAATATAGGTCCAATAGATAGATTTTTTGAAATTTAATTTAGTCTTCGTGCGTTACGATAAACCTTTATTAGTTTTTCAAGTACACTATGTTCTATTGTTTTGGATTCTACGGTTGATTTTTTTCTTTTAAAAACCTTAGAACAACAAATTGTTTTGATTACAGTTTCATTGGGTTTAAATTACCAGTAAAACTTTTAAGAGTTCTACTCGATCATATATATATATAATTCTTACAAATTCTCGCAAGTTGAATGCAATCGATTTTCAGGTTTTTTCAATCTTTACTAGCTATGGTATAATAATACGTATGTTTTATATAAATGTATATGATATTATATATATATATATATATATATTGTGTAACAATTTTCCCCTTATTTTTATATTCGAAAATAATGCGAACCGAACCTTGTATAGATATCGCTTTTAAAAGCTTGTCGTGTTCGGTCGACAGTGATAAATGAGCTTGTGGTGTTAACATAGGCAGAGCGAATGAAGAAAAAACCTTACAAAACCTCAGTGTTGAAAGTATAGCCAGACTTTGAAATCTAGTTGATGATGGGATGAAGTGGTGTTACATGTATACAAAAAAAAAAAAAAAATGTAAATTAAATACAATTTCGATAACCTTAAAAAAAGACAATTTAAAGTGTTTTTAATTTGTTAAACTATTCCGCGTTTTAACAAACTATAATACAAATAATCTATTAATATGCAGACACCTCAATAATGTACTGAACATTCTGATATTATTATATTTTGTTTTATATACCTATCTATTTATCATATTAGATTGAATATCAGTAAGCTTAAACATTACTTTTTATGTTCTAAAATACAATTACCTATCTAGCTTATTGTATCATAGTTTTTTTTTTTTTTTTATTGATCATAATTAGCCATTAGCTGTTTTTATGGAGAAACAGTTGGTTTGGAACACGTAATATATGTATGGCATGGAGTTGTTGCTAGAAACCTGGGTGCTCACCCATCCAGAAACTAGCTACACCGGCGGCCGATACGTACACTCGGAGCGTTTCTGCAGTTGTACCACCGCGCTACAGCAAGCCACTGTATGTTTATAAACATTTATAATTATCGGTTATTTCCATTATTTGATTAAACTTGACAACAACCATAATGTTAGTTTATATCAATTATAAATAAGTACATTACCTGTAGAGCCTAAGTGGTTATAATTATATTTCGTGAGAACGAATATATCTAGGTATTATGTATATTATCATAACTATTAATTATAACTTATTACAATAAATAAGTATTACTCTAATAATTGTATTAAGTTTTTTTAATTACAACCAGTGTGTGAGGTTCGATCTTCTATTATAAATCGAGCATATTTAAATAATAAAAGTTTGAGTTTTTTAAAATGTGTACATAATTAAATTTTATTTTTTAAAACAACCGTCCATAAAGAGATCGATAAGTGTTCACGAGAACAATACAATATATTATGATAAGTATCCACACTATTGCCCACCAATTATGCAATACATTAACAATGTACAATAACAATAACTTAATTTAATCATAATATACACGATTATTGAAATATAATTTAACTATATCCATATCTATAATAATTTTTTCCACGAACGTACGAAAAACGTACCTAATACCTATTAATTTTTGTCGTCACGCGTAGCGTAGGTACGTGTGCATATTATATTACCTGATTTTAAATTTTATTGAAATTAAATTCAACAACATTATAATATGTTGCGATAATCACATGAATTAGATTTATCTACTTGACCGTTGTTTCCTTGACTAATTGTTTTGTGAAAAGGCAAAATCACAACCACTGATCAGTGCTACTGGGATTGTATATAGCAATGTTACTATTGTTGTCAAATCTATTGTCTGTTTTATTATTGCTATAGCGTGGTATTCAAAATCGGTCCTCTGCAGTTTAAAAATGGGGTGATCTGAGTGGCAAATTGCCACAAGCCATTATTCAATTATACAAACATTCCATGCATTTCAAAATATATTATTTTAACAATTTTACATGAAATAAAATCTATCTTAATTTTTGTACATTATTTTTTATAAAAAAAGGATAATATTTTATTAATTCAATTATTTTTCATCTATGTTACGCAGATTGTTTTTATTTTGTATACATGTTTTTATATCATACATATATTTTATATATATTATATATTATATATTATACATATATATTAACCTTGACAAATCTATCAAGCTTTGAAAAAATTAATTATTTCATCTTGAATACCTACTATACGTATGTTTATAATACTTAATTTGTTAAAATAGATAAACTAGGAAGCGATAGAGTTTGTCATTGGTTCTATGTTGATATTATTTGTAAACAATAATCGTGGCAAAGCGATTTTCACGATTTATTCATGTCGGAATGGCATTGCTTTTATTTATTTATTTTTTAAACAAATTACAATATTGTGGTTTGAAATATGATACATTTATAACCGACTAACGCGGTATTGATAGATAACATTTTTCTGAGAAAAAATACAACAAAACGCAATAGGTGTACAAATCTAACCACCTGGGTGCAATCATAGCCATTGCTACACTTATCGTAGGGTTCAGTTTCGGTTCGATTGAATTTTCAGTTTCAGCCACGTACAAAAAATGTATATAGGTAAAATTTATATTACACCTACATGTGTAACATCAGAGTTGCTTCAGTGGTAAAAACGTAAGTTTTCAAACACAGAATTCCTATTTGTGCGATCAGGTGAAGGTCGACAGTGGGACTCTATATATAATGTACTTATACGTATGCTCGTAGCTCGTATGATATATATGTACGTTTGAAATATTTTTTTTTTCGGAAGAATGTTTAATTTAAAATACTGTTAAGTACAAGTGGAATATCCCGAATATTTAAAAAATTTACACCTATATATATATATGTCTTTACCGTGTAAAAAAAAATAAAATAAAAAATAAACACATGCACATACATCAGCCTTATTCTCTTACAATAGAAAATGTCCAACAAATATGTATTGTTATTTGCACATGCACATGAGTCTAGGGCTGGGATTTGTATGTAAATACATATTTTTAGTAAACATGATAAAATAATTATTGCAAATGATAAATTCGTTTCACGTAATTTGCAATAAAATAAGACATATTTTATTTTACATATTTTGTAAAATTCTCGCTTTTTTTGACATATTTCGTAAATTTCGACAATTTCGACAACTTCGGTGGTTTAGTAATATTTAACAGTTATATTTCGATAATGGTGCTCGGCAAATTGTAAGTGTATCATAATAATGTATAATAATGTATATAGGAAATAGGTAGGTTAAAATAAATATTAATAACTTGATTTTAGTTTATCTTATCTGTTTCTGTTCGATAACCACACCTTAATGATCTTAGATTATACTTTAAATTCAACAATTATGTGACAAAATAAATTTACGAATTTACAAAAGTACCTATCAGACTACCAGTTCTTGTTTTCGCGTGGTTATGAAAATATCTTCACCTAACATACATTTAATTTTTAAAATTTAAAATTTTTCTTAGTATGTACATATTTTTTATTTTATAATACATATTTTGGCAATTTTAATTACATATATATGTACATATTTTTGGTTTTTTATTACATATAAATCCCAGCCCCACACATGACAATATAAGAATATTATACCAATGTACATCGTGGTTCTTTTATCAAATGTTGCCGTTTTTAGGTAAACGATGTATGTATTTTTGAAAATAAAAAACAAAACTTTATATTATATTTTAATATTGTTTACTGTTATCATTATTTAATTGAGATGAACTTGTCTATATACATATAGTATCCAGTATATATATATATACTGTTGTATATGATTTTGTGTAATAAGGGTAATATTGATAAAAGTATCATTCCGTACATTCTGATATATACCCTAGAAAGGTGTGTATGTGTGTGTGGCGATGAACTTTTTAATCTAACGCCTTCTTTTCTTCGTAAATTTAGAAATAATAAAAGTGGTGCTTCAACCAATTTGGTTGCCAGCTGACACGCGGCCTGGTGCGCGCCGAGGCGTTTGAAAAATTTCGCGCTGTCGCTATTTCCGTTTACGCGTTTTTTTACCATTTTATCTACAGCTGTAGCAGCTCTATCACACGCATTTTATTGTAGACGGTACAAAAATAAATATTATAAAAAAATGAACTACACAAAGACGAAAATATACGAAAACAGCTCTACTCTTCAAGATATATACGTGCTATTTATCTAGGTAAACATATGATATAACTTACCCACCCATTAATTATGTTAACTGCACGAAATTCTATCATTATTGGCTCATTCTATTTATTTTTATTTTTGAAAATAATTTAATGTTCCAAAATATTTTATTACTATTTGAATATAAATTATATTATACTTAACAATTATGTATTTCGAAATTAAACCACTATATTTCTATAAGGGGGGAGGGGTGTATACAATGGTTCAATCATTGAATGAGGTATCTTTTTTCCTATTTGAATTATATTCTAAGTGAAAACCCATATTTTTAATGTTTTCAATAACACAACATTTGACCAAGATGAAAATTGCATGCAGCATTAAAATCATATCGGTATGTAAATTATATTTTCATCGGTGGAATATTGCTCAAATTAGGGGTTATGTTATGTGTCGTAAAACTGGCTACGGTTTTCGAGCGATTTTCCACCATCGTTCGTATATACATATAGCATTGTATTGTTATATTCATGTGTGCGCTCGTGGACGTATAGTCATGTTTTCTGGATAGAATTGTCGGAAGGGCGTGGTTTTAGATATTTAACCGAAATACGTACATCATGAATTTAAATTATGAATATTATTTTTATTATTGTTATTCATTGTTGTCGTATACCGAACTTAAGGAACTGTCGTAAGGTTTTACGCATGATATAGTGGTCCCATTTTATTTGAAAGAGCATCCGCGCGGTTGTCAATAGATGTGATCCGGTTAAATATTATTTATTATTATCTGTCGAAATAACAGTTTAATAATTAGTGACTATATATAATGGTTAGGCTGATCCAAAAACGTTTGTAGTGTTTGAACTTCAAAATTTTATATAATATTGACGCTATAATGGCGGGTATCAATTTAGTTGTTAAATATTAAGTGAATTTGTTGTTGCATTGATTTAAACATTATCATATCATAATATTATATCCAGTGAAATTAATTATTTAAATGGATGTATATATAGTTACAAGTACAATAATGTACCTAGCTAACTCTTAAGTTGCACTCACTACTATACTGTAAACTTTGCTTTGACTGAAATCGTTATCATGGTGTGTTTTGTTATTTTTATTAAAATACCCCGCCGTATCATCACAGGCACCTGTATTTGTTGTCTCAGTCTTACAAACACGTAACATAGCTAATTTACGATCAGCAGTTCACGTTTTACTCCGCTAGCTTAAAAATTAGAGTGAACAGACTTATTATGAAACTTGATGGTTAGAATATTATCTGTATTTTTTGCAAGTATTTTTACAATAATTCAATTTGTAAGTGAGTTATGAGAATTTTTATTTTGCAATTTATTATACGCGCATATAGCTGTTCACTTAAAAACTGAATCATCGTAAAGATACTTCAAACAAAACATAGATGATGTTCTTACCATCAAGTTTCATAATAGGTCTATTCACTCTAATTTTTAAGCTAAACGAGTAAAATGTGAACTGCTGAGCGTAAATTTGTTAAATGTTCCGCGTCTGTAATATTGAGACAACAAATACGGGTGTTGCGCCCTCTTAATATTCACATTATAACTATTCAAAATTATAATTTACGCGCATCTTGTTCGTTAAAATAATCGTTCTCACATCAGAAATTTGTATTCTATATCTAACTGTTTAAAGATTTTTATATATATATTTATTAAACACTTTTATTTTAATTATTTATTTATATGACGTAATTAAATCCTTAAATCACGATCAAAGAACAAACAAACGTTTTAATTTGTATTTGTTTTAATTTTCTGTGACGTATAATTTATCGGTTATATTTTTGTAAAAAAAAATATTCGCTTCGCATTAAAACCGCACAGTGAATTAACTTAATCGTAAAACGTGGCAAAAATAGGAAATAATACGAGAATTATAGTAAACCATTTAAATTCACATAACAAATAAAAAGCTATTAATAAACATCGTCGTTCTAATGCAGCGTTCGATATAAGTCAAAAACAGACTTAGATTCGCCAACACAAACACACCGAAGCCGGCGATGCTTCAGCCACCTTCAGTGCGATACTACACCACCACCGGTTCATTATGGGCCGATATTTTTTGCGGTGTTAGTAGGGTAGTTTGAATTTGAAAAGAAAAATCGGCAAACTAGGGACGATAAAGTAGGGGAGGGACTTTCGGTTTGCCATTAGCGTTGGTAGCCCGCATCTTTTTTTTCTTTCCATGGTTTTTTCCTACCCTTGCTCGGCTGAGGGTCTCAGCCGCGACCGTCTGGCCGTGTCGTGTCATCATTTATATTATCGGACCATAATTTGTTTTGCCCACCCATTTTCACTCCCCTTCTGAGAGGCATTGCGACACGATCCTCTTCGACCGTAGCCAAAGACAAATTGCCGGATATTAATTCGCTGCTCTCTCTCTCTCTTCTTCTCTTATTCGGCCGATAGTCTTATCGGGTTTCGGCCATTAACATCATTCGAAAACCGCGCCCGAGGTGATCCCGAGACATGTCGTCCACTGGAAAGACAAATTTTCGTCCATTGTTAGTTATGATATCAATCAATATATTTATTTGCTGTTCCCGTAAAGTTTGTAATCAAGGTTCAGATGTTATTATCTCAAAACTGCAAGTAGAGTTTCAGTCTATACTCAGTTAACATGCACACCCACAAAATCCTCTTCTATACCTAGCTAGATAATGTAACATATTACTGTCAGAGATAATTATCGTTATAAAGTAATCTGTGTAAGCTATATATAGTGTTTAGGGTGATTTATAAAATAACATATCATCCACCTATCTAATTAAACCACCAAATTGTAGTTGTTGCTATTTAATAACTTATTCATATTATACCTACGTATTGTGTGCATTAAATTAAATTTAAAGCTTTAAATAACTTTGAGGATTTTCCGTATACAACATTCTTCAAGAAATATACCGCATAATTCAAACTTTATTTTATAACCGAGTTATACCTTATACCGTTTTAAAAGCACTATCTTACATAACTGTCCATTTCAGTCTTAACTATTAAGTACATGTTTGGAAGGAATTTCTTCTCTATTAATCTTTTAAACGCTTAAATAAGACTAGTCAGTTTTTACTAAAAAAATATATATCCCATAATATCTTGTAAATGACCGGAAAATAGCTCCAAGCTCATATATACCAATACCATACGAAATTCTTGATAGTACTATAACTATACAAAAATAATATAATATATTATGAAGTATTATAAAAAGGACGCAATAAATCCGCTATTTATGGTATTTAATATAAACATTTTTTATTAAGTTTTGAGAAGAACCTGAATGTTTTATTTTAAATATATTAAAATACTTATTCAAAGTTTTTAAAAATAGTCACATGTACAAACACTGACTTTTTCGTGATAATGTCATTAAATAGAAAAAATGGTTTAGCTTAGGACAAACTTACGAGTAGATTTGTTTAGTTACTGTATTCATCAAATGTTCACATTACATATATGGTAAGTTTATCTGTGTCCTAATATTTGTATTTATTTCATATAATATCTAATATTTTTAAATTAGCAAATGATTATACAAAAAAACACATATATTACAAATGATTGAAAAAACACTACGAAATAGATAACGATTTTGAAATTATGGTAAAACTACTGAGAATACATCTTTAAGTTTATAACGCACAAAATAATTTTCATGGATAAGCTACGGCTTGTGTGGTCTTCTTTTGAATATTTTAAATAATTGATACACTTCTGTCTAAAATAATATATTTAGAAATTATACTCAACAATTATATCACCCATGTATTGTTTATTTTAAAACTATTTAGTTTTGGTTTAATATAACAAATTATAATCAGTACCTTGTCAGTGAGTTTACATACCTAATTTTATGATGTTTTTAAAAATAACACTTAATTGTGGAAAAATTAATAAATAAACGATTTTTTTTCTATTATAATGTGGATAAATAAAAAGATTTTTTGTTAAAAAATCAAATTTTATATTGTTTATCATGAAGTACCATCAATGGATGGCCTCTTCACTCAAGCCCCCTGTCCGAACTGTTGTAAATAATCGAAATTTAATTTAACTTATTGTTGTTATTTTATCGTTATATATATTATGTTGATTATATTAGATATAATCATTAAATCACTTATTCTTATTGTAAATTGTTATTTTATAGATCATACAAATTTATAGTTAAAAATTTAAACAAATAAATTTTCGTTTATAATAACATACGCCCAACTGGCAACTACTATCAAATTACGCACAGGAAATAACGTGGATTACATGGAATAAATTGGCACAAATTTCCTTTACTAATCACCCCGCCATTAATAACTGTTGTTCCTTAACATATATTGTGTATAGTATTACATAGTATCCTACAAGTGAGTACATTTCGCTTGATACTCGACACTTAGCATTAATAATGGCCATTTATATGACTGTTTTGTCAAGGCGATTATTGTATTGATAAATGATCGGTATTATCCGTTTCCAACTTCTGTTATCGTTCCTTTATTATAATGTGCCACGTTATAAAAGTACCATAAAAAAGCATCCAACGAGAATATTCGAAATTGCATTCAATTTCGGTTCATAATCAAAACTGATAAACAGTTATTACTTATTAGATGTTTATATCTGTACGCAGACCTCCTTTCAGGAAGGAGTTTGGGGAGGGGAAAGAAACTTTGGTAACGCAATTCATGGTTAATTATTATTTTATTTTTAACGATAATTTCAAAAGATTCAACATTTCCGTGCTCAATGTCAGCAATTTATGTTCCATATTTGGGGTAAAAAATGACATGCAAAAAGGACAGCTGTCCACTCTTCCACACCAAACGTGATAATATTTTTCGACATTTAATATGGTGGACAAAAAAAAAAAATAATGAGAAATCAAAGTAACTTCGAATATGAAATACACAGTAAATCCTGGGTCGTCGTCGGGTATTTGGTAGTCCATTAATGTTAATTTTGCGTGACCGACGTGGCTGCTGGTGAGGTGGGACTTTTTTTTTTTTTTTTTAATTACCTACGCCCGACCGTTGAGACCTCGCTCGTTAGCCCTTGGGACTCTGCTAGGAACAGATTAAAAAAGTTTTCTCCTTAACAAGTTTACCATGTACACCTCTTCGCCCTTCCCACAACATATATATATATATATATATATATATATATATATATATATATTATATAATAAATACCAGTCCCAGCCGGCCGTTACACCGAAGAGCATTTTCAAACGACAAGTGATTCGCTAGTTATTTTACTTTTTTACATTTTTTAACGCTTATCGCACAATGTGAAGAATCATCTCGACAGATATACAGCTGCAAAGATAGCAAAAGAACCTGTGCACTTTTTTTATAATTTCGATTTTTTTTTTTTTACTTTTGGCGTTTTTACGGCTGAGTTTTTAATTACGACGGTCATTTCAGAAACTAAGGGTTGCACTTATTAATGGATTTAGACGTCCTGAAAATATATATGCTATCTGAAAGTTAATTCAGTACGCTAACACATCTCTAAATTTACTCCATTTCGACCAATATATTATATATTTACTGAGTAAAATACAAATGTTATGGATTTTATTCCCAATGTCTGCAACTACACAATCTGAATTTTCATGATAAACTGCATGTTTATCAATTACCTAGTTCTCAGAGTTTTTCAGATAAAAAGTAAAGATTATTATTTAAATACACGTTTATACATTTTTGAGAATATAAATGCTAATCTTCGTTTATGTTTATAAGCGTATCAAGTTTAATATTATTGCATTACTGAATTTATGACTTTTTACGTAATATATCTTTCAGATGTTTTTTCAATTTACTAAACATTTCCATTATAAACATCTTTGAAATGATATTATTATTATTTCGCTGTAGGGTTGCCATATTTTCGTCAAGCCATACCGGTATGCTATAATAATATATAATACCTCTTGCAGAAAACGTACACTGGATCTCAAGTAAATGACAAAATAAAACATTAATAACAGATCAGAATATAACATCTAACGATTTTTAATCTAACACATTTTATATTTTATAATTTTGTAATACATATTTTATCAAAATATTTGAATGCCAAATTAAATAAAGCCGCAAAAGCACCTTAAAATTATGTATAACAAACGCAAACTTGGTTTGGTTTATGGCCTATAAACATAATTATCTTCAGATATGCCAAAGTCATCATTGTTCTTTAATCAATTTTTCTTCATTATCATACAAATAATCATATCATACATTTTATTGAACTAAAATTACAAGCATTACGACACTGGTGACAATAATAACTTATATTTTGTATAGGTATTGTATTAAATAGCACTCTATTTTAATTTAATATTATAAAATTGTTATCAAATGTTTGTGATAATTTTGCGTTGGATTATTTAAATTACTGGAGAAAAAAATCATTTCACAATAACTACATTATGTGGCTTTTATTTTATTTTTTTACTTATCGTCATAATATATTTTATTCAGTTAGGCTATAAAAAAATACATTTATTATGAACATAATTATAATCCAAAAACAATAACAAAATAAAGAATTATTATTGTAATTAGATATTATAAATTATTAATCTAGTTATGCTGTGAGTGAACAATAACTTTAGTAATTGGTATTATTGTTTTGTTTGCATGCTGGTTCCTATGTTTTTTGTTATATACCTAAATACAAAATTCATAAAAGCACAATACAAATATTTTTTAATTCACAACGTACGTGTATAATATATTTGCGCAAAACACACATTGTTCTTTAGAACATACACAAATCAAGGCTAATGAAGGCTACATATATATTACATAATATTTTATATATTCTACTATAGCCAAAAGTTCAAATTTTACCTTCGTGTATACCTATATGTATTCACTGTTATTATTATTTTTTTTTTTTTTCATGTTTATATAATATTTTGCTCAGCAATAATGTATTTTA
This sequence comes from Diuraphis noxia, assembly GCF_037042655.1. NCBI lineage: Eukaryota > Metazoa > Arthropoda > Insecta > Hemiptera > Aphididae > Diuraphis > Diuraphis noxia. Next base: position 77,159,196 of record NW_028301713.1, read on the forward strand.
TTATCAAAATACAGTTATTTTTGAATAAAGACAAATGCTTATTAAATATAATTCAGAAGTTTGTAAGAAATATAAAAGTTTGATTTAGTTCAGGAGTACGTTTTACTGGACTAGTTGTTTTTAATTAAACGCGTGTGTTGGATGCATTTTTCATACTATTTTGAGTTTGACTTAACTGATGTATATATATATTTTTTTTTTTTATTAGGAAAGAGCCCTCGGCAGCATAGGCCATTGGGCTTACAAAATATGAATAGCTTAAATTAAATATTTACAGTAAGAAACATAAACGAGAGAACTTAATTCTAGATTTTGGATTGAAGGTTTGCTGTTGTGATGAATTGGATGATGTCTGTTATGGCCTTGGGATGATTTTGAAGTATTTCGGAGAGTGATTAGGGATGTTTATATTGACATGATGAAGTATTTGGTTTTATATTATATCTTATATTTGTTTGGAGTAATATATAATTAGAACATCCTTCCCTCCATCCGTAACTAAACAACCAATATTTCAGGGTTTTTAACTTTTTTATTTAAAATAAATATTAATTATACCTATTGGAGTTAGGGTAATGTTAATAATGAAATTCGATCAGGTATTTCTTATTTAAAGTGATAAAGAATTTATAAATTGCATTTCTGAAAAATAAAAATAAAATGAAACATAAATTTCGGGACTGTTTTTTTTTTTTTTTTTTTTGTCATTATTTCACTTCAGCAAGCAGCACAAAATACTATTATATTCTCAATATTTACAAATCTTTCATTTTTAATCGTTAAGATACTAGATTAAAAAAATAAATCTTCGAAAGCCATGAATTTGTTTAATTCAAAATATTAATGGTCCGTAAGTCACTACTTCGATTCACCGTATTTAATTTAGGATTTACATTTGAAACGTAAAATAAACAAATTCAAATGCTATATGCATTATACATAATTAAATACCCTTATGTACAGATTCTTCTTTGGTAGTATTTTAATCAATAAGTTACAACATTATTTCACTCTTATGTAGGATATATATATTTTTAAATACTTTAGATGATCAATCGATTTAAGTTTATCTCCAACAGAAATCGTAAAGATTCATCTACGTCAATACACTCTTTTCCTCGGCATGTGCTTGTTGTACGTTCGAGGACAAGGAGAGATAACGTGTCGCATTAACATTTCAACCATCATTAATATACATAAGGGAGATTTTGTATTGGTAAATACGAGTGCCATGATTCTTTTTAAAAAAAAATTCTATGCGCTCGCCCATTCATTTTTAATTTTAATATTTACCTGTACAATTCCTATTTTTTTTCTCGTAATATTATAATGATAATATAATTATATGAAAGTAATATCGTGAATTGGTGCCACTCGGCGCGCGGCGTCTGCTTCAGATCACAAACGTGTTCTGGCTGCCAGCATCGGCCAGTGCCACTAGTTCCTGGACGGGTGATCATCCGGGTTCTTGATAGCAAATACACATATTTCAACCGTGTACCAACAATTCCAAACATACCAACCGTACCAACTGTAACCCCAACAATAACTAAAGTCCATAGTTTCCGGGATTTAGATCAATAAAATAATAATAATGAAATAAGTACTATTAATGTAGCGGTAAACATGCGTATACTATAGCTATGTTGAATTTTTATTCTTGTGTTATATATTATTACGTCTATCAATAAAAATATAATTTCCAATTCCTCATAATTCCAGTCTTAAACCATTATTATCGTGATATACCGTGTGTTCAATTTTAAAGGTAACAGGAAATATTTCGATCGTGTGACCTTGAATTTGATTCGGGGTTTTTATACTGCATATAGGACTTATAAATACATATTTTTTTAATAAATTCAAATTTTTAATTTTTTTTTATCAGCGCATGCGCAGTAAAATAAAAATTTCTTAAATAGCAACCACTACTTTGGAGACAGGATTTCGATTTCTTTATTTTTTCTGAACAACTTTGATCTTTACAGTTTGTTGATATCTTCAAAATTGCCATTTTTATGACGGTCGGAAGTTTTAAAATAGTTAATTCGTAAATATCGCATTTTTCAACGGTCTATCTTAATTTATAGGTATTTATAGGTATTATTATAACAGTTTATTTTTATTAAAACTACTAAATTATCTACTACTATTATCTTAATTTGTTTTTAATAGTATTAAGATAGACCGTTGAAAAATGCGATATTTACGAATTAACTATTTTAAAACTTCCGACCGTCATAAAAATGGCAATTTTGAAGATATCAACAAACTGTAAAGATCAAAGTTGTTCAGAAAAAATAAAGAAATCGAAATCCGGTCTCCAAAGTAGTGGTTGCTATTTAAGAAATTTTTATTTTACTGCGCATGCGCTGATAAAAAAAAATTAAAAATTTGAATTTATTAAAAAAATATGTATTTATAAGTCCTATATGCAGTATAAAAACCCCGAATCAAATTCAAGGTCACACGATCGAAATATTTCCTGTTACCTTTAAAATTGAACACACGGTATATAAGTTATATTATGTATAAAAAAAATACAACTGTCATTCATGTTTTTTTAATGAGAAACCTGGCGTTTTTCTTGGACATGTAAAGAGCAAACACCAGAAATTCTATTTTAGTCACGCTAATGAATGTATAGCTAGTAATCATACATTGCTAGCTTTGTATTTTATACTTGGAATTTTTAAATGTTCAGTTTTTCTACTAGTGTATTTAGTGACTATGGCCACCAATAATATCAACATTTAAAATGGTACATTGAAACAAAAATTGTTATTTTAATTTTGTAAAAGTGAAAGTGAGTGGAAACGAGTAATGCAAGACTGTTATATCCAATCGAATGATTGTACAAGGGAGCTAGGTCATAGGTTAGACGCTTAAGGGAGTCTCAGCTTGGCGAAATTATTGGGCGTCTGCATATAATTAATTTAAAATATATTATAATATTGACTATAAAAGTGGAGAAAAGTCTATTAATATCTCACTCAATGATTCTTCAACATACCGCGAAACAACCAATACCGATGTATTAAGAATATATTATGAAATTTATAAGATATGATTTTAAAATATTTAAATCAATCAATTTTGGGTGGAAATAAAGACAATCTTACCGTGGTTAGACTCCACGTAGTCACAGTTCGTTGCAGATAATTAATATAATTATTTTATTTAATGAAGTATAGACTAAAATATAAAACCATACTTTCTGGTCTGTTGCCTCTACCATTCATACAGAGGAGGGAAGAGGGAAGCTTGTAAATATTTACCCCTAGGTGGCCTAGGTAAAAAATGGCTTATTATAAAGTACCTGTGCAGTGTGCATTGACAAATGCATAAATTATTTCAAGTTACGCAATAAACATATAAATATACGAAACAAAATATTTAACAATATCATTTTTTAATAATGTATTTAAATTTATATTGTTATAATTATTTACCGTGCATAGTTTTAAAATAAAATTTCTGTGTTAAACAATCATAATTCTAAATTGCATTAATTAGATCTTATACATTAAAATTATGAAACAAGCAATAAAATATGTGAAGGATAGCATTACAGACCAACGATTATTATTTTTAAATTTGAAAAGGCAGCAAATCTAATCTATGAGTATTTACAACTTTGTCCTATATTTGCATCATTTGTTAAATATAGTTTTAGATATTTAATGATTTAAATAATGCAAAACGTGAATTATTTTCAAAACGAACTTATCGATATATTTTAATACAAACAACAGATAATTTATCGTATCTACGCGCTGCCGATGGGTTGCAATCATCATGAATATCTGTAGATGCACTATGTCGTTTTTCTTAAATTGTATAGCATTCCTGAAGCCCTTTAAATGTACCTAGTATCATTTTTTTTCTTACACGATGACAATACTTAAAAAAGGTGTCAAGTATCCTATAAAAGATCCTGCAGGTTTTGAAAACTTGCCAAAAGTGTAAAGTAGCTGTTATTCATCTCGTGGGGTATGGTAGAAACAAGCGGAGACCGAATGGTATTAAAATAATATTATCTGTCCGACGATGTTTTGTAAAACCAAAAGTAGTTTTTTACCTATGCGAGTTACAAATAATCAAGTACAAATAATTGCAGCATAAATCAGAATCGATCTCCAAACATTTGAAACCGTTCATTGAAGGTGATTTGATACAAACGTGTTTTATTAAACCTTTTGAAATGTATTATTTGTCCCGGAAATCTAAAAGCTTTTAAAAACATATCATTAACACGAAATAAGGTTACAGATAGAATAAAATTGTAGGTACTAACATAATATGTTATTATTGTATATTATACAACTTGAGTAATCAGATTAAAATTAAAATACTTAGTTTCGAGTATTTTCAATAACTTGTGAGGAAAGTACCGATATTCGTATAGCACAGCTCAATTAATTGTGTTTTTTTATTCCTGTGATATAGAATGTCATATTTTTGAAAAAAAAAAATTGGAAATTACCTATGTTTGAGGAGAGGAGAGTGTATTCGTTTCTGTTTTTGAACTCTTGAAAAAATATGTTTTACTTTTATCAAAATTATCGTATGTAGCTACAGATGGAGATCCTTCTGTGATGGTAAAAAAATTAAGATTTTATCACATGATTTCAAAAAAATTGAATGAAAATGTTAAACATAAATTTCTTAAGGCACATTGTGTTATCAAAAGGATATATTATGTACAAAAGTTATTAATATGACACATGTAACAAGATCTGTAAAACAAATGATCAATTTTATTAATTATGGGTTTTAACCAAAGAAAAATTGTTTAAATTTTTGTCAAATTTCTATGTGCGACTCGCGTAAATATAGTATCGCAGAATAATAAAACATGTTCACTGTTAAGTGTTTATTGTACAGTACCAATAATTAGTTTGAATATTGTGACTTTGCTATAGACTTAGGCTATTTAAATGGTTTTTCGTTAAAATGTAATAACTGACTTACAATCCAGCCTTTTAACTTATTCATCCCAACATGTCATTGAGTACCTAATTTAATGTTATGTGTAAGAGTATTTAAGTTTTCGACGTTTATGCGCGTCCTAGTTAGATGAGAAGTTTTTCTTGACGAGTATTTTGTTTCCTCAATTTGTAAAGAGTTGGTCTACCCTGTATTCTGTGAACTGTAATGTAGTTATTTTTTTATTTCAATTCATGAATTCGACATAAGTAACAAAATAATATATTTTCATTTCACGATTTAAATAATGAAAACTATTTCCAATAATTGTTTTTAGTATTTACTGAGTTTTAATAATATAAGTCACTTGATGTAGTAGAAGACTACTTCAATTTATGGAAAAATAAACGATCTATAATGTCATAAAATAATAATAAATTATTATTATTTAATTAGCTAATTGGTTAACTGCAGTATATTTAAAAACTATACATTATTTTTCATTACTTTATACAGTACCATTTACCATGTATAGCCTATTGAATTTAATATGATATTCTCCCGTAGGTATTTACTGTAGGCTCTTAACTTTTTGGAAGCATAATCATCTTTTGAAGACTGTATCAAAGATAAAATAATAACTGAAAGCTGACTATAATACCATTTATAACATAATGATAATATTTCTCGGTATGACGATCTACGTAATACAAACAAAGACCGTCAGTTGTGTATATCGTGTAAAAAGAAAAAAAAAACGATTGTCTGCAATAATCTTTTGTTCGTGTATTATCTCACGGACTACGTATTATCGGTTCGACGGGCTTGAATATGGTTTTGGTCGAAAAAAATTTAAAAAAAAAAAATCCGTAATTATATCATGGTTCAATTTTATGGATCATTTTTGTAAGCAATGTATCAGACATTTTATTTTACAGCAACAGTATAAGTGGATATTATACAATTATTTCAAATTTCGTAGAATTTACAAAAAAAAAAAATAATTATCATAAATTAAGTAGGTATTATAATTTTAACGGTACCTACTCAACTTAATAATATAACACATTCATAATATTATGAAAATTTATACATTATATTATACAGAATTCATTTATTTAAGAACGTTGGTGTTGTAAAATGTTCTTTGAAATTAACGTTCAGTTAAAGGTTAGTTAAATTATCATAGCATTATATAAAATAAAAAGTGTATTATTGTAATCTTCATAAAAGCATCAACTGATTACCTTAAGGTTTATACAAAAATATTGAAGAAAAAACAATAATAAAATGTGCAATGTTTATCACGATGGTAATAATATTATAATTTTTACATCTAATGCGCAAAATTCATTTTTTCAGTTTAGTCACGTGTTTTAAATATATTTTCGTTCTATAGACTTCACTTTGGTATCGTTACTTTTTTCCCCGAACTACAAACGCATAATTAAAAATACGCAATGAACATCCTGTGGGCTTCGTTGGGAAAAAAATCCTACCTCGTCTATTGAATAAATATTACGGACTTTTAATAGAATTTATCGCCCCCGGGCACTGGTCGTATTTTTCGTAACGCTGCTCCGTCGTCCCTCGTTGGTTGGCAATAATAGTAATTATTATTATTATCGCACAAGAATAAAAGGCACCTGAGCAGCGGGTCCCCTCATCCTCTTGTCTGCTCGTCCATGTTCGTTACACACATCCACATATTATGTTATATATATATATATGTATGTATGTATTATATATTATATATATATATGTTCAATATCATTTGTTTCACATAGTAGGTACACGAATGGTTTGTATTATGCTTTCCAGTTTCCAGTACCAATCATATTATGTAATAGGATGAAATAAAACGCGCGCCGACCTGCCCATATTATGACCGTTGAAAATTAGTTTTTTTTTGCGTTTTCAAATGTTTTTTATTACTTCTCGTCCATGCCACCGGAGTTTATTATAGATAGTGGGGTCACAGCTTGATAGTAAATCAACACACTATACTGAATATTAATAAAAATAAAATTATTGAGATTATAAATATATTTATGCTCAACTAGTCCCTTTGTTATTCAAATAAAAATATTATTTATATTTCGTATTATTTAAACTTTTATAGGTACATATATTTACATCATATATTTCAATAAAATTTAGAATTTAAAATACCCAATATAAAATTACACACGCATACAGAATGATTCATACAATATAAAATATATTTATATAATCGTTATTTAAAGTTGTTAAATAACTTTGTTATTCGATAAATTTAACGTATTTAAGTCGTCATCATACTAAAGATTAGTAAAAATTAAAAAAAAAAAAAAAACTATTATATTTTATTTTGAACCTTATATGTTTCCTTAATTATCTTTTATTAAATTTTATTCATTTTATTATTTTATTTTATCATTTTATTAAACGTATCTACCTCAAGCACATGTGTTTAGACAGTGTTACCTATTATTTTGTGTTCCCGTTTACCCTATTACCTACATGGTTTTATTTAATATGTTTGTTCGCATAAAATGCAAATTTGATTTGTGTTTATACCTACATCGGGTAAAATTAAATTTACACTTTGAAATTTTGAGATTCGGATATTTCTTTGAATTAAATTCAATGATCCTAACTGAATTTTAAAAAAACCCAACAAAAAATAGGAATTTCCAAACCAAAATTTTCCAATTTTTAACATGGCAATAGATATTTTGATCATTATTGTCACGTCTCTAATCTATTAACAAATCATTATTATTGTGTCATTTAATAGTAGAAATAATACTAAAATTATATCAGTATTTCTGACCGTCTTTAATAGCTTACAATCAAACAAAATTAAAAAAAAAAATTATTTGTAACAAACACCGGTAAAGTTCTTGAGGAAGACTCTGTGGATTGTATAATGGATGCACATATAATTGAATGTTGAAAAAGTGTAAAGTTTTAAGTTAAGGATAAAACCATGTCCGGTTGATCCAGTATTGTTCCACTCTGATAGTTCGTTTATAAGCAAAAGTTTTAATCAGTTCTATAGAATAGCTAAGTTCATGTAAATGTGTGAGTTTTACTTTTAAGTTAACAACCAAATTCGACCTTATCCCCTAAGTAATCACCAATATTTAGCATGATTAAATAATATTGCAAATTAACTAACTTACATTTTGGTTATGAATAAAATTATAATTTTAATACTATATTACTAAGTCATAGGTACTATTAGTTAGATTTATAAAAATATAAAAAATTAAAATCAAAAAATATTATTTTTGGATGTAAGTGCTCAGACAACGATATCTAATAACATGTGTATTTTCTATTAATAATAATTTTAATGAAAGACATCAAATACATACTTTTTTTTTGAATGAGTATTTTTGCTTGATTAATTATAATTTTCAATCTTATAAGCACTTTGAGCTCATATTGTGTTTGAGATTCATTGGCTATAACTCCATAACTATCTTTATGCATTATGAAGTGTGTTTGTAATATTAATAATACTTATTTACAAATTAAAGGGAAATATTTGTAAAGTGACACTAACTTCAACGTGCAAAGCCAACATCAAATTTGGGTGTTTTTAAAAGTCTTATTTATTTATAAGCCAACGTTTGATATTGTCTTGACATCATTTAATTATTATCTCAAATAAATTAATAAGTGAAATTAATGCAAGCAAATTTTTGCTTTTACACTTCATAACTGCTGGGTATTCTAAATTTCACTTTTTACTGTTAGTAAGTATTTTAATACCTAACTTACTTCAGATGGAAATCTACACTTAAATGTGTTCAACAACGACACATTTTATTATAAATTCACACCAGATTTTTATTGTAGCGATAACAATAAAATAACTCTACATTCGTGCCTTAAGAAGCTGAATCTATTTTGTTTATCAAATTCGTATATCGTACGATTCTATTGCGAGTCAAATATTGTCCTGTATAGCATTTTAATGATATTTAGGTATTATATAATTACATATGATATTTTTTTTCTTATAATTCGTAAATAGTTCATATGATTTCAGTTTAAAAATACTATAGAATCCACTGTGTCGAAAAAAAATCCTATGCTTTAAGACTCAATAAATATTGTGATTATTCACTTCGAGGGATTCGCAATCCGAAAATGATCCATATCAAATGATAATTTGAATCAATCGTTTTATTTTTCTCTGAAAAAAAAAAAAGTTTTACTCCCGAAACTCTGCTAGCAGTTGTTCGCCTTTCGTTCTGTTAAATGTGTCATTTAAGGATTTGTTCAGATGTCTGTTTTTGACATTGACACAGACGTACCTGATACCTGGTGTGTTTATACGTTATACTGTCGCATATATCGGTGCCTCTCTGTGGTGTGAAGCTATAACGTAGGTATTTTGTCATTCGCAGTAGTCATAAACTTAATAATTACAAATAATTTACGCGCGCGCGTGTCGCGAAAAATGTAAACTCTCCTTTTCAACGGATAATCGTATTATTAATATGCTTCGCGTGACGTCACGTGTACACCATCGTCTTCGTCGACGCACAGTCGCCAACAACGAAAATATTTGCCAAAAGTCATCGCAGTGCCTCTATACGCGTTGGCGCACCGAGAGATCCGCTAAAACGAGTGGTGCGGTCGCGCGGGTAGGTGTAACGTGGGAGCCGAGGGTACCGTTGGTTAAACATTAATTCGAAACCAGATTTAGAGCGGCTTACAATAAATTACAACGATGTCAGAAACTTTTGAGCCAGGCGAAACGGCCCGGAACTTTGGATATGCTTTACTTATCTGGATCTCTGCAGCAGGAAAACTTGCGTGTGCTGAGGCGGCAGCGGCAGGGGAAAAAGAGAAGAGCACGAAGAAGACGGAGAAGTAAGTTGGTAGATGTATATACCTACCACATAAAAACCGGAATTCAGCTGACCCTATTCTTCCATAATATTATTATTATTATGTACGCACTACGCATCATAGTGTCGTCTATGTCGCACGAAGTTAAGTGTATAATAATGTATAAGTTCTCTCGGTCGACAATGTACACGAGTTTTAATGCCAAAAACTTATTTCGTCGGCTCGAATGGACGGACCGCTGTCGTTATCGAGTCCAGTCACAGCAGTGTTTGTCAACAACGGCACAACGTTATATCATTCTATAGATATTGTGTATATAGTCCGGCAACAGACTTTATTGGACAACTTTTACACGTTATTGACAAATTAAATCGTCGTTTGCCTATAATACTATACAACAAAGATAATGATGACGCTCCTAATAATAATATTAAAAATTATGTGTTAATATTTTAAAACCGTGGCGTGGTCAATTTCGATGGTTTTTTTTTATATAGATTTAGACATTGATTCCAATCTGACATGCCATACCTGCATATTAATACGGCGGTCGACGTAACACACTATTAAAATGAAGAAACATGAAATTCAAAATATCTCGTCATTACCTATTTGTGTGACTGAAAATATTATAAGACTTGCATTTGGATTAATTTGCGTCGCAAACCCCGCATATTCATAAAATTGAGAGATTGCTTAATGAAAATAATATATATATAGGTACACAGAGAGTAACAGAACATTTTATCAGGTATGAAATTAAATTGGTTTTAAATTCTTAAACTACATAGTTCGAGCGTTTTAACACACCGTCATATAAACGTATAGTAATTATGATTATTATGAATTATATATAGTTTGAATAAAAAATGTATACTAATAATAATAAATGTTATTACAAAGTTAGTTAAATACATTTTTCAGTTATTTATGTCACACCATGTTTGAATGAAGAATGTAATTTTATAATTATTTATTACGTAGGATCGACTATTCAACATAAATATTATAAAACGATACATTTCGTATGTATTTAATTTTCATCTTGTGTACATTTAATTATATTTAAATTCGAAGCTTCGTAGTTTATAAAAAAAATAAATAAATAAAAACTCGGCATCTGTTTTTCGGAAATTATAATGGCTGAACCACCATGGGCAGTTCCTACCATCCGGATAATTGGTTCGATAGAAGTTTTAACCAAGAGAGACTTTTTTAATGTACTTATAATGGATTTCAAAGATAAGTAAACATTTTATATGAATAGATTTAATAGTTCAGACTCGTGACGTTGAAGTCCATTTAAATCCCAAAAGATAATATTGCAGAGAGAGTTTACGTTTATTTAATATATTTAATAATTAGTTGTTTGTAACAGTAGTGAAAAATGTAATCATGATTAATTACTAATTTTAATTTTGGTAATAATAAAAAAAATTTTAAGTCAAAATATTATCAGGTTGGGTGTTAATGAATATAAAGTATATAATGTTAGTTGTGGGTTTGGTTTTGATTTGAATTATCATGAATATTTGAGAATAGATGTTATATAATATATTAACTAGAAGAATAAATTGGAAATACTTTGGTATTTATAAGATTAGGATTAAATAGGAGCAGTGGAGTCAAAAATATTTGATCGCTAAAGATTTAATCATTATTTACAGTGTATTTTGAAATTACATGTTTTTTAAAAGATATTAAAATTATTTTATGAATAAAACTTCCATGATCAATGTCAGAAGATTATTTCCCCAGAAAGCACATTTCGTAGGTTGATCATTTAATTAATCGCAAGATGAGAGCGTATGGTATTCTGCGCAATATACCCAATAGGGAAGATTTGAGTAGTAATTTTTTATGTGAAGGTACTTCTGACAGTTAAGAAGTTGAATCTGAGTACCCTATGGCCTATTATTATTAGAGGTTTTGTCTGCTTGATATTAACGTTGGTTAAGTTTGGCCACATTTGATGGACACCAATATTGTATTCTCTACCTTAGAATATTTCTACTAAAAGCGAGACAGGCTAATTTATTTATCGATGTAAAAATACTTTTTTTTATTAATTGTATTATATTCTTTCCGAGTAGTTCATCAGATGAGAGATTCCTTTTTTCATGCACTTTAAATTATATTGATCGAATTACAAAAAATGTGTTCATTAAAAAAAAAATATTTCGTAAATTACACTTGATTCACTATGTATGCAACTAAACGAAATGAAGTTTGTTTAATTTTTTTATTGCTATTTATAATTCGCACGGCGGTGATTAGGTTAATAATATTTATTATATTGCAGCTCGTTATGCATTATCGTTGTCGCAACTTTAGTCCGATTATAATTTTTGGTTGCTGACGGCTATAACGAGCCACCGAAGAGCACGAAACAATAGAACTTTTATCGCAGGTGCCTTGAATAAGTGATTATAATATAATGACTGATTTTTCGAATTTTGACTTAAGAAGTTGAAATAACACAGTATTGACAACATGAAAAAATTCTGACCGATTTTTCAATAATTTTGACACCATTCTCCATTAAGTTAAGTGGTTTATTATTATATTTTTTAAATTGAAAACTATTTACGTGGATAATTTATTGTTTTTACGTTATTTGTGGTCAACAGTCACGAGGTAAATGATGTCATTCTGAAATCATAATCTGTGTATAGTTAATGTGTTGATCTCATTTGTATAGTTTTATATAATATTGCTTAAACAAATAATATATATCCACATTTAACTCCTAAGGTTGTACAATTTATAGTATGGCATAGATATTTGTAAATTTATAAAAATCCATCGATAACCATTTTATAAATAAAAAAAGCTTATGTGTATTTTTATTGTACTCAACGCTAGCTTTAATATGTATTTATAAATGTATGTATTATATTATGAACTAAAAAAAATATATATACCTATATATGATTTTATAAGTATTAAAATATTTAATTATTTCTTATTTTATGTCGTACGGAATGACTCATACTTGAATGATTAGTAATCAATTTATTTTGTAGTAATTTTAAAACGAATAGTAAAACTTGTTTGCATTTATTTCCATAATTAGTGGTTTCAGGTTAGTTAGTGAATAATAATTTTAATGCATATATTAAGGTTTATACTTTTTAGGACCATATTATTTGTGATTCAAAACAGTAATTCAAACATAATTTTTAATTTAAAAAACATGCAGTTTTAAAAATCTACAAAAAATAATATTGTAACTGATGTTTATTGATAATATTATTTTAATTTTTAAATGCGTTAAATTTATCGATATTCATCTTAAATTTAGGTAATTGGGTAGCATTATATACTGCAATTCAAAATGTAATATACATGTCAAACATGTTGGATTAGTAGTCGTGACTATTATACTCATTAATATATGAATAAAATTTATGAATTATGATAGTATAGGAAATTAATTAATTTATTTGTATAAAAATAATTGTTGCCGATTTTATAAATTTAGCTTTTAACTAGTAAAAAAGCTTCATTGTTGCTTAGGTAGGTAATGCTTATGTGAAATGACAAATTATATTATAATAGCATTTTTAAGGCTTGTCTAGTAATTGAAATTATACGAACATTATTAAATTCTCTCGCTGTTAAAAACTTTCTATGTGACTCTAATATTTAAATAGCATCCACTTTCGTTAATTGTCTAAATTGAGGCGACTTTCTGTGCTCTTTTAATGACATGCAGATTGACTAAAGAAGACGAAGCATTGCGTTTCTGTCTTTATAGAAATTACTTTGCTCGCAGATGTCTAACTGAAACAAGTCCTTTCTTGTTTGTAGCTATATTATGGGTTTATATGCGTGTTAGTCGTGAACGATGGGAAACGCGTATTTCCTAGTATTATGTTAACTCAATTTTTCTGATTTATATTACCATCCTGTTTCCATTCGTTTCAATATTCCTGAAATGTATTAACTTAAATTATTATTCTGGTTTAAATTAAAATTCGATCAATCAAATGCAAAATCATTTTATCAATCAAAAGTTCTCTTTGAAGATTATTAATTCTTAAACAATAGTAACAGCTTCTGTTTAAAAATAACGGTTCAAGTTAAAAAGTATAATATCTTATCTCTTGCATACAAATGATTGATACATAGTTCAAAATAAATCATTTTTGAATTCTGTTATCATCGATATTTAATTCAATGCTATACATAATATATCTTTAACAAACTATTCATTAAACTGGTATATTATAACTTGATGTTCAATTTTCATTTAAATATACATATACATTTTTTTTTTTTTTTATCAGATTGCATAAAAAAATTTCAGACGTAACATTATGGTGATTTTTACGTTCTGCAACATTTGAATTAAATGTATAAGACCTATCCGATAGAAGATGCATGAAAAAAAAATAGGTATAGAATATTTAAAATCAATAAGGTGTTTTCATAATAATGCACCCTCTTCTTATATAGATATATATATTATATACAATAATATACTCATAAAATTCTTAACCCTCTGATGCTTAATAAAAAAATTAAAAAAATTAAATATTAAAATAATATCCTCATTCGATACTATAATCAAAATATTTAAACAAACATCAATCTGTACTATTACTATAGGAATCTCCTAATAATAATTATACTACCGCTTATTCATATGTAAACATTATTCAGATTTTTAAATAATGGAAATATTTACATTAATATTTTAATCGGAAATATTATGATGAAAACATATTTTATATTAGGTCATACCTTCTTCAACGCTGAAAAAGGTACCTACGCAATTTATTCATCACTTGTCTACATGGATATTATTAACCCTTTATATCTTTATTTTTTTTAAAGCTGAAACTTTTCAAACGATTTTTTTCAGCTAGTTATTTTTAGACATAATATTTACTCAAATTATCAGTATTCATTTTTTTATGTTATTAATCCAAAAAGCTTTTTTTTATCCCTCGAGCGTCGAGCTCTACATAAATTTGTGTAAAATAATATTATTTCCAGTGTTATCACCGTACCTACTGTAAGGACAGTGATTGTAATATATGAATACTTGTTAATTGACCAAAAATAATTGGATGTTCTATTAATATAGAATTTAGGCAATTAATAATAACAAAAGCATTATTTTTATTTGTAAACAATTTGGACCTCGATATGAATAATTAAAAAAAAGTGTATGGCACTTACAAAATTCTACTTGTGTTATCTATTTATGTGTAATGTATATTACTATATACAATATGCATGTATCATATTGTTGTATGCTTGCTGGTTTGCGTGTGCTATAGTTTCTGTTTTCTATAGTTAACCAGGGGGTCAACTGGTTAAGCACAAAACGATGACCTCGATACGACGAGACCTCTTACTTTTTAGGCTCTTATACATCTTTAGGAACATTGTTTAAACAATGCAAATTAGGACTTAAAAGTTAAAATCGAATTGTCTTCTATTAAAATATGATTTCATACTAGTATAAAAAAAAATAAAAAATATCAAAAATCGTTTTCGGTGTTCTCTGAAAATAAGTTATGATAATTGTTGTTTATATTGCAGGCTTTCCTCACATATTTTCTACCAAATATTCGCATAGGGACGTGTACAATATTTTGTTCAATTTATCAATTTGTGTTACTTATTTTTTAAAGTTAAACTCGACTAACAGTTTAACTATAATAATATATTTTTACAGAATTTAATCGAATTAATTTTGATTTCTACACAAATTAATGTAGTAGATCAATATCTATTCAAAAAACTTTACGGATGACATATTATTCAAAAGTTAAATATTAATTATTTAAATTTAAAATTAAATTTTATCATAATATATACCTACACAGTAAATATGTAAATTAATTGGAAAGTCATTAGCTGTATGTATTATTTTTATAGTTACTGACTTTCCAGTAAATTATTTGTATACTATTTGATGTTTCCCGAAAAAATAATTTTTATATATCAATCATCATCATATTGTTGAATTTTAACAATAGGTATTTCTTTTAAAAAAGAGATATTATATAATTCGATTACATGTCGATTTTTAATCACGTATTTTGCAATATATTATTCAGTATTTTTTTAATGTTCAAAGAGATAATTTAGAAACAAACCTATTAAACATACTTGATTAAACAAATATCACCACAAATACCCTTGCTAGGCCACTATAGTATGGCATCTACTATACTATACCTATACGCATATTATTATAGCTGTGTACTTGCTGAGATGACTTCATAGAAATTTAATATAAACTGACCGTGACGATATTATACACAGTTCCACGGCTTGAATTCATGCTAATTATGGTAGATACACTAGTGTGGTTTATTATAATTATTTTACGTGCTCGCTTTCGTATGATGTTTTGGAGTTGAAATTTTATCTCGGTTAGGTTGCATAATACACCAATAATAGTGTACTTACCAATTAAATTAGTATTATTGTATTCGAATCGAGATCATTCATTAAGGGTGACGACTAACACTTTGATAAATGTTAATAAATAATATTTTAATATAACATAATAATTTTCTCTCTCGAAATTTCTTTCCTATCTACTAACTACCATTTTAAACTCTTCCTTCCGCTATATTAATAAACAAATAATTAAGGCACTATCCATCCTCTGTAATTGTTTTGTACTCCAAACTCCGTAATTACGTTAATTTTCCTTTCCGATATTTATCGTCTTTATTATGATCTTAATTACTTACTTCTTCTCAATGTATTCATATATAAACTATATACCTATGTCCCATACATTATTATAATATTATTTAACTGTTTTTGCACTATCGTATTAAATTAAACTTAAAGTTCTAAATAAAAATAAAAAAATATAATAATTTTATGATAGAATAAATAGATTATATTATGATTTAAAAATAAAATAATAATGATAAATGCATTTAACATGTTAAATATTAAATATTTTGCACACAACCAACCACATGACTCCTAGAATTCAGGAGTCTCCCGAGTGCGTCCTCAATTCACCTTTTTTTTTTTTAATGTTCCGAGTGCGTCCAAAATAAGGTGACACCCGATGAGTGTGAAAAAAAATTTCATATTTTTGATATAGCCTTAGCGAGTACCAGTTTATTTAGAGTATTTATTTATCATTATTGATGATAATAGTATAGCTTTATTCACTCTTGAATTTTGGCGAGCGTACTAATTATGTTGAATGGTTTTTCATTTATTTAAAAAAAATATTGTGTTTATTTATTTTTTAGAATATCTATAATAATCTCTTGGTATTTAAATGCCTTTCTTCCTGATTTTCCCACAGTTTCCAGTGCTTCACAATCATAGCTATAAAAATCAAGTACCTATAAAGTATTATAGTTTTAGATTATTTTTAGAGTAATTGTTTGATTGTTTTATCTTAAATAAGTACCGATATCTGTAGACCGAGGACGCACTCGGGCCGTAAAAAAGGTAAAAATTAGAAACGGGACGCAGTCGGAATATCCCCCAAAATTCGACTGCAGCTTTTCGAAATTATTTTTATAGTAAGAGCGTTTTGTACCTACGTGTATATTATGATACCGTGTCTCGCGTATTGCAATAATTATTGCGACAACAATCGTCGTTAAGTCGTCGACGCAGGGTGCAATATGGTGGGTGTACGCGGGTACCTATCTAACCCATCAGCTCTCTTATTATTTTATAAAGTCTGCGGCTCGCGTGATTACCGACGACGAACGTGTATAGCGCGTGCGTTCGTGCGGTAACGCTATAATGTTATATATAATTATAATAAAATACGCACAAAATTCTCGTTTATAACATACCTCTGTCACGTTTGTATTCCTGTGTGGGTTTGCGTGAAATAATAATATGACGTATATCAATCGATTTGGCGTACAAAAAGCTATTATATATAATATGCGCCAGCCAATTATAATGTTTAGTTATATGTGTATTCACCTGCTATGAGTACCTGCTCATTTATACCTGTGATTCGTGTACACATCGATACGTAATAATACTGATAAATCATCAGTGATTAATATCTCGCTGCAGTGTGTGCGCATGCCGTGTATAATATTATATGCGATGCGTATGTGCATATGTATAGGTAATATAATGTTTACCATACCGATACCGTAGTGTATAGTGTGGTATGTACCTAATATAGTGTTGGCCGGGTTGTGATACGCGAGTATGGAAAAGTTCAATAATTATTGTTTTCGTACTAAAGCATTTCAAAATTTAAAATTTCACGTGACCTTGAATGATGTGCCTTACGTAGTTTTTTGTTTCGAATTTTAATGGTAGTAATAAGTAAATGTGCCATATTGTTGGTACATACCCTATTTTAAAATTTGTTCAAAAATGCACAATATACCTACGCAAATATTATTTGTCCGAGGCATTTTATAAAAATAACATTAAAACGTCGTATAAGTGCAGTTACTTTTAAATTGTGTAATTGTTTTTCAATTCTTAAAACTTGTAAGGTATTCTCACATAAATCCCAGACATAAAATAACATATATATATATATCTTCGTGCCTAAATGTAATTTAGTCAGTAGTTATGGACCCGAGAAAAAATTACCTGTACAATTATTTTTATTACACAACTAATATAGGTACATTGAAGTATTTTTGGTAATTCGAAATCGTAGAGCATAATATCATATATCTTGGAATAAGAATGCGATTTGGTTGACCACGAAATACTCAAGGGATTCTAAGGCATGAAATTAATATTATGAACTCTGTAAAATGTACAGTGTCAATAATTGTTTACTATTCTGTCAATATTGATAGTTGCGATTAGGGTTGGCACTCCGAGAAATTTTCAGAATGTTACGGGAATCTTATTATTTCGTTCCCAGAAGTACAACAAATTAAAACGTATATATTTTCTTTATAACATGAAAGTACTTATTTTTCAAATAATGGATTATTTTATAATGGAACATTTGTATTCGTGACAGAAAATATATTAGTCATTAAATCAATATTAAATGTGAATGATTTAAATGCAATATTATACATTTTTACCAGGTGTTGAAATTGATGCACTTGATTACGTTAATCGAGAACATAAGTAATTAACTTTGATGATATAACTACAATAACACTGCTTCAATGTAACTGAATACTATTTGGCCTCAATACCTTCTCTCTATAAAGCTTCGAGCCCAATATTTTTTTCTATAAATTTAAATTAAATTTTGAACTATATATTCGCTGTTATTAATATCACGTTTATGTTCACAAGTTTTTTAACCAATTTAAAATATCTGTCACGTTTTAAACTAATATTTTATACTTGCATCCAATAGTTACATGTATGATACATCTTTCATTGTATTATATAATGCTTTCTTATAGCATCATCACTGTATATTTTTAATATAAATTAGAGTTCAAACAACACATACTTAAGCTGTTAAGCTTAGATTAATATTTTACTTAAAGTAGATATTTTAAATAGTTAAACATGTAGATACTCATATTGAGTCGCATGTGTAATATGACTTTCATAGGAAATCAACTTAACATTATTCAATAATAATAATTAAAGTTTTTTTTTATCATAAATAATTTTATATTTTGATATTGCAATAGTTTTCATTACATAAATATACAATGCACATGAATATCTATATATTTTAAATGGTTTTTATTTTTTGATCGATTAAATAAATATTACAATTTAATTTATTTTTTCACTTAATACGATTAATTTTAATAATTTAATGTACAAATACTTATAGATACTGTACTCGATCAATTTGAATAACTTACTGGAATATGCTATTTACTTATTTAATGATTGGTATAGTAATTGATTCTCTGAAACTGTTCGGTGTTGATAGAAACTGCCACCTTCAAGAACCCCATTATGTAATTCGCACCAAGTTACGTTCTCGAAAATTGTCCAATCATAGTTATAAATTTGTGATACAATCAATCAATAAATAAATTATTACGATATAAATTATATAATGTCATATATTACTTCCTTCCACACCAGTACTCTATGTAATGTATTAATCGAAAATTATTTGTCTGTTAATTTATTGTCGCCTAGATTAAGTTGTAATTGAAAAATGGACCTATACAGTGTGATATTTTATGTAATATCAATTCATATACCGCAAAAGAGTATTTGACAAGTTCATGATAATTTTGTTTTATGTTCTGCGATATGACATATTTCATAAAATAATGAATACTATATATTATTATTATTGTGTTCACGCCGTAGCAGATCAGTTATTAATTAGGTACTTAAATATAAAGTTTCTCTTCGGAGCAGCTCGTGCAACGTATACAATATACATGCACATACACAGTTGATTTTGCGTATCGGTGTCCGTTGAATTTCCTGATAGCCTATATTATGCTAAATGTTGTGGTATCATTGGCAATACAAGAGCATAACGATATAATATACACGCAGTCTTCGGCGATGAAACAACAACAAATAGTTATTAATTTCTCAGACCACGGTGTTTGCAGACCGTCGCTACCTCTGCCTTCGGTATCCAAACACTCCTGTGAAATTATATATAATATATATATATATAGCGGAGCTCAATAAGTATAACACAAGTACCTATCATAATAATATATATATATATATATATATATTCGAACGTCGGCAATGGCAATGGTTTTATTCCCTCGGCTCCTGACTATTTACCAGAGACGATTATTTGTTGACGAGACTATACCGCCTGCTGCTAGCATTTGCGATACAATTTATATATATATGTGTGTGCACACACACACACATCTATGTGTGTATGTGTGAATGTGTATGTGTATTATGTAAACGTGTAAAAGATTTAATAATATTTGCTTGCACGTTATTTGGTCTGCCGGAGAGGAGCTCTCCTCCGTTCCTTATATATTATATTCTCTATAAATAACCAACAGAAATTAATCCATCGATTACGTGGCACTACCTCTAGATTTATACTGAAGGTGATGGTTTAATAATTGTTATTGTACACTGTTAAAATAACAAACATAACAATGCTGTACACCACTATATAGGGTTGCGTACATATATAGCACACGGTAGTCATCCCGATTGACGTAAACTATATACACCGCAGTCACCTCAACCCGTTAGCGTTTCACGCCAAGTCGATTAGTTCTCTCCTCTTGTTCGACAAAAGCAATTCTAGATGAATTTTATGACTTTGGATGTAGTTTATGATGTGATCGAAAAACCGTATAACATCACTGTTATTATCTCGGCGATACAATATAATGAATTATAGAAAAGAAATTGTGATCATCATGGCTAGCACAACACACACACATATGTATATGATTTATGACGCCATATATATAAATAAAAATGATGTATGCCTACCTATATATATTATTTAAATCTCATTATACGGTATCACACACATTACTCACGAAGGAATGAATTTTTCTCGTTTTTTTTTTTTTTTTATTTGAGAGGGAAGATTGCATAAACAGTAAAAGTAACCATGCCATCCTAAATATCAGCTACTGCTCCGACAATGTAACAGTATATATGTTTATACTAATGCTCACACCGATATATGACGCTTTATTCTTTGCAAGAATTACCGTTTGAAATAAAATGCTTCCAATATGAGCGTGCAAAGTGTGCTTAAAAATCATGTTTCTGATGTTTTCAAGAATAGAAATAAATACCTGTAGGTATTATAAATACTTATGTAGGTATAAGTACATTACTTTATTTTTCTCTAATAATATTAAATAATATACAATCAAGTACTATTTAGATCGATTTAATTTTAAACTAATTTTAAAACCAACGAGTGAAACCTACATCTTAACTTCTCCTTCAATGTAGTCGTTGATAATGTATATTGAAACTATTAATTGTTAAAAGTCCATAAAGTAGTGTAATTGATATTGCTGTTATTTCCTATTCCGTCGTTGTCTAGGATAGTCATTAAAATCCATTATTGGCACTCCCGCACTAATAACTAATCAAATATTTGTTGATATGAGTTTCAATTGTTTAAAAACGATCTCTAAAGATATCTGTTTTAAGACAATAAAAACAGTTTTTAAAATAAATGTTCAGTCTTGTCAGAAATATATCATATTATATACTACGATGATTCGAAGGTTGTCTAAAACATATAACATTATCTACTATTATTTCATTAATTTAATCCTTCATCAAAACTATCAACAATTTATATGAGATAGTGGAAATTCGACCAAATCATCGAAAAACTAACATTCTCGGAATTTCAATGCTCAATATTACGTTGATTTTTAGTATTGTTCATCTTGAAATTGTAACATATTTTTTCAATTTAATAAACAGTGAAAATGATTTGACATTATACGCATATTATTATGACATGAATCAACATTAAGAGTTAAAACGCATACGTACAAAAATTATACCAATAATAGCAACATTGAATTGCTTTTTTTGTACTGATAGTAGACGAAGAGAGGAAGGGGTGCCTAGTTGGCGTTTTGAAATTATTGAATCTCTACATATTTTGTAAATTATACCTTTAAGTTATTTGTAATTACATAAAATATATGTGCGTAATCTTATATTGTGGATAATATTTTTATTGTTTTGTTCTGATAATTGTTTTTTTTTTTTTTTTTTTTTTTAATTGAATTGTTATATCTAAATATATATTGAATTGGACCAACTAACTAGTACCTGTATTTTATGACAATATGTTTATTACTATGCTCACTATAGCTATCATGATGTCGGTAAGTCTGCACTGAATATAATATTATATTCTCTGCATTCTCATAATTTGCTAAATTATTAAGAATTAAGTTTTTTGAAGACTATTTGATATTTGACTGACAAAAAAACATAATATATTTTTATTTTTATTTAATTTGATTTCTGTGATAATATGTTTGTCCGACAGATTACTAAAGGTCATTCATAACACCGTCATCAATCATCGAGTTGTCTTAACAATTTGTGCCTTACTGCTGTCGACATTTCTTTGCCATTTATCTTGATGTTCAATTTTACTCTTCGATTAGCACTAAGTTGTTATATTAAACGTATATTCTCTGAATATAATTATACATATTTATAATAATAATAATAATTATTATTATTATTATTATCAAGACCCTCGGCAACATGGCAATTGCAGGATGTACAAATGGTTCAAATGCCAATTGTCTCTTATTCTAAGTATTTATCTTGTTTTGAAGTTAGTTGTAGTATACAGCTATGTACATATTTTGTTGAATCGATTATGAAGTAAATACAAATTGTGTGCATACAAATCTAATAAAACCGATTATTATAATACATCTTTCAACATAAATATGTTTTTGGGCTGGAAATACGCGTTATTTTTTCATTTGTTAATAAAATCATATTTTTGATTATTTTTAATAGTTTTACCTCGTAGCAGAAGAATATCGAGTACCTACCGTGTTATGGTGGTTTATATGCAGTAGATGTGTTTTTTCCTATTTTTAATTTAAAAAACAAATGTTTATCATCTACCATGATTCAATATATATTATGTCCAAATATTAGTAATTTCTATTTCAATATTCAACCTCGCATATAAGTTAACCTAAAAAACTGATATTAATATGTTCAAAATAGGAATTAAAAAATAAAATCTATTTCAAATATTTCATAAAATATAAGCTTAATCGAATGAAAAATTGTTCTAAATTCTTACTCATAATAAACTGTGATATATATCTGCAATATAATTTTAATATTGATGCATATATTACTACATGCATATATGGGTAATATTACAATCTATAGACTTAAACACACGTGACACGCTTACTCAGCCAAAACTATGAACGATGAATCGTGCGTCATTTACCTATTAGAGTATATATATATAGCAGATAAATATTCGTCGCTTTTGACCAAGACAATAAAAAAAAAAAATAATATTTATCTTCAGTAAAGTAGAACATGATAATATGTATCCGACTTTTTCCAGACCTATGTACTTTCTATATAGACACACAAATAGTATATAGTTATTGTAATGTTCACTGCTGTATCACGAAATCTAGCATTCAACCCCATATGAATTGTATCGTTTCGGTCGACGTATATATAGCAATGGGACATATTATAGAGTCGCATAATATATTGTTATGCGCTTTGAACCGTTAGAGATATATCGGCTAATTCGGTGTATGTGCATCTCATGATGTAATACTCGATGATGGATCTCGAACAACGCCACGCTCACGGGCGAATGACGCTGAGAATGTTCATTCGTTTACGTCGTGCAGCAACATGTATTACATATGTATAAATGTGTATTATTCAACGACTCTTCGTCACCGCAAACGCCAGGCGGTCGTTTGGTCGGTCAGTTGTGTTTGATCCTCGCACACACGTTATTATAGCGCAAAGGGAGTATAGAAACCTTTTGTTAATGGAATTACTAAGTAACCGTCATCCCTCCCGCGCGTGTGGTGCGTATAGAGAGAAACACTGCAGTCGGTTTCCCGCTGCTGTCCACATTTGTACAGTAAACATTCATCGCCGCCGCCGACCACCGTGTAAAATGCTCTTCGTTTTATCACCGCCGTGTTTTGTGTTGACGGTTGTTGGCAACGGACAAACACTGCCTTTTGAATGAGAGTGAGCACGGCCGCGTGTGTATGTTGAATGCGTATGGAGGATGTGTGTGTGTGTGAAGTGTGCGCGCGCGCAGTTAGAGGAGTGGATGTGTTCTTAATGTTCGTCAGAAGTCATCTGGTGAAGGCCGTGTCGTGTCAACTCCCTAACGTTAAATCCTCTTGCGAAAACTCGTCGCTTATAATTGAATCAGACACTATTGTCTGTGAGTATACACACACACTGTCCCCGAGGTGAGAGTGCTCGAGAAAATCAATTTTCAGACACGCCCTATTTGCATCACTGTAATGAAATTATCTATTTGTGATAGATGTTTATCAATTATGTGTAGTCTTCAGGTATAATGAATATCGTGCACGAGCTTAATGGACCGATTTCTGATGTACGATTCTCGATGACCATCGCAAGCACTGCAGTTTACAATTAAAGTCAATATATTCTTATATTTTTATTTTTATTGTATCCCTTTTCAACTATTATTATACAATCAGTAAATAATTTAACTTTTATTATATTATACATATTGTGCAAAATTCAGCATATAATATATCAATACATTTATCTAGTTTTTTAACATAAAATTATAATATGTGTGAAAGTTTTTATTGGGTGAAAAACATTAAGTGTTGGATATTAAAATACCTATTTTCAGAAAAATTAGGGTGAAACAGAAACAGGGTGATTCTTTTATCAAACAACACTCATTATTTTTAAAAAGTATTGACTTTTTTCAAATTTTTTTTTCAAAATTGTAGATTTACACTCTTCTTGAATTGTTTATTTTTTTAAATATTTTTCACGCTTATATTTATTAGAAAACCACTATCAACTTTTGATTTTCAAATGGTAACCTATACATAAAATTTCATAAATTAATAAAGCTATTTTTTTTTTTTTATTAATTATTACGTTAAAATTTCGAATTTAGCGCTAGTAGTTTATGAGTTATAGGTATTTAAAGTTTAAATTGGCAGAGTGGGTTAGCCCGCTAAATGTTTGTCCACTACTCCGCTTCTCTAAACTTTAAATACTTATAACTCATAAACTACTCGTCCTAAATTCGATTTTTATGTATCAAAATTTTTAGAAAAATATTCTGCTTTGGAATATGAAATTAAAAAACTATGTTGCCATTCAAAAAAGTAAAAAACTTAAAAAATAATAAGGATAAAAAATATTTTGAAAAAAGTCAATACTTTTTTAAATAATGTGTGATGTTTGATAAAAGTATCACCCTGTATATATATATAAGCACAGAATATTATTTAAAAAATTATAATTTCCAATTTTTCACTACAGATCCCCATTCCCCAGTAGAGCTATAAATATTCAAATCAATTTTAATTTGTACTTTTATAATATTAATTTTAATTTTCAAAAATCAAGCAAGAGTAAGTTTTTTACATCCTGCTGAAAATTATTTAAAATTTGGTAAATTTTTCACAAAAAGTTAATTCATTTTAATAACCATTATGTTGGACACCTAATAAATTTTTTTGTCTTGTTTAAAATTTTTTTAGTATTCAGTGAATATCATTAAATGTAAACATATATAGGTGCCTACCTAGTAACTATTGGCCTAATTAGTTTCCAGCATTTTTTTTTAATTTTTCCAACATTTCCAAAATTCGTTAAATTATTTAATCATAATAATGAATACATGAACTCTCTAGTCTACAAAGCCATGATACAAATATATAAAACTGAATATGAACATAAAACTAAATAAATTATCTATAGGTATTTATATGCAGTTTCATTCATAATGAAGAGAATAATATTTAAACGAGAATCAAGTTAAAATCAGACAAAATATGTGCTTTTTGTAGTAAAACTGTTTCGGAATTCCGATATTTATGTAGGTACAACACTTTTTGATATTTTAAAAATACCATTTGAATTTAACGAAAACCATCTGTTTATTTATCTGCCACAGTTATAACTTGACTTGTTTAAATTTGAAATATTTATAATAGTAAAATGAAATACACATAGTTTTTAGAGGGAGGAGGGAAAAATTGCATTTGCGCCGTAAAATTTCTCTATCCCGAGTCAAAGTTTTTGTTTTTATATTGTCAGATTGTGAAAATCTAAATCCAGTTCTCGCGGTACACCATAAATAATTGTTACCCAAGAAATGTTCACAATTTACAAGTCTCGAGTATATCCAAAAAATCCTAAATTTATTGCTGTTTTTTTTTTTTTTGCGCCGCCTCTGTGCAATTCTTCAACCACTATATTGTGGTAAGGATTGAAAAAAAAAAGGCAACGGATAAAAACTGAACCTATTCTTTTAAACTGGCGAATCCCTAGCGATAAATCTGATGTGGAAATAAAACAAAAGTCGGATTTCTCGCTTGGCTATTTTGCATAAGACCCGGGGGACTGAGACGCAGGTGTTGAAACCTGACCGTGGCATAGCTATGAAGTACTTATATTGTATAATAGTAAAAGATGCAGTTTTAAGCTTTCATCGAATACACCTACTGCTATAGTATATGTATATTTTATGCATGGTAAATACAAATAGTGTATTATTTTTTTTTTATGAGCGTAGGTATACTTAGTATCGAAACGTCCATTAAAAAATTTCTGAAAACTAAATATATGTTCTTGATATTACAATAAAAAATAATCTATATTAAATTCAATGATTATATTTTATATTTTGCGTATTTTATTTGTTTATTTTCAGAAGTCAATTGACGTATATTAATGTTAGCTGTATAACTACAATATTTATTTTAATTTAAACTTAATTTTCAATTCTAAAATAATACGCAAATACCATTTACGTGTATGGTATTAAACTTAGGTTTAGGTGCCTATAATAGGTACACAATATTTCACAAACATAATGTACGATTTCAATTAACAATGTTAAGACATATGTACACGAAAATTTTTAGTATTATATACGATGGTGAACGTCTCTCGAGTTATTGTTAATTATTATTTTGCTTTATTATTTGGATCGTATCTTTGTACTAACTAATTCTGTATTCGATATTAATTATGTATCTAAAATAGAATTTAGACTTCAACCTAGTATTATTCTAAACCTTATATCATCGTTATCCGATTGTGATGTAACTATTACTATATCTAAAATGTTCACATACATATTTTGTTTTTAAATATCTTTGTATAATCTCAGAGTGTTCCCTTCTCATGACAGTGCATCTTGAAACCTTGTTTAAACCGGATGCTGACTGGAAACTCATAGATGAGTACGCCCACATGACCCCCATAATACCCTCAATGACAATGAAGACCAAACTTTAGATCCAAGTCTCGGTCCAAACCCTTTCTCTTAGTTAACAATAGGTCATTTAGGAAGTGATTTTTTCCCCTAGCAAGGAATGTTTAAGTGCTTGTTTTTGGAATTAACCCTCGACGTTTCTAAACTTTTGTCGTTTCTCTAAAATTTCCCATTTCACTCGACAACTTACACATCGGAGTAAGCAAAATACATCGCACATAAACACACACACAACTCGGTGATATGTTTGTCAGCATTGTAGTCCATGTGTAAAATCCGGTTTAAATAGTCCCAACAGATTTAAACTTTAGTCCGTCAATTAGAGACTTAGCCACTCTCGCTTCATGCTTATAATTTTATTAATTTAAAATGAATTCCGTTGGAATTGTTTTGTATTTTATCACAAAATATACTAACTACATTCATATTTTTTCCAAGCAAATCATTTTCTTAAATTACATGTTCCCGTAAAGCATAAATCACTAATTTATATCAAAATGTTATCATTTTATTTGTATTTCATTAGTAAACGGTCGAGTTTAAAATATGACTTATCAGTCCATAAACTAAATTAATATTTACATTTATATTCATCCATTCGAAATGCAAATGTTCGTGTATTAATTAATAATCAGTAATCATATACAGTCTCTAATTATACAGATCATTCAAAAACTTTCCATGCTCCTTAGATAATTTGTTTTCTATGTATATAACATATATATATATATATATATATATGCTTTTAAGTCCCATAACTAGTTAGATAGTCGACCGTTTTACGTTTATTTGAATTCAAAAACAGCGATAGATCATCGAATTCGAAGAGAAAATGTATTATACTCCGTTTGATCAAAACTGACCAATGTTCACTTCTATTTTATTAATTTATGTTCAATTTTCAAGCCATAAAACTTTTTCAACTTTTTTATGACCTAATTTTCGAAAAGAATGATACATCATTGTAAAACCAATACTGATATAGGGTTCTGTCAGGCTAGGCTTATCATAAGCTCCATTAAGAATCAAAATTAAAAGAAATAGATATTTCTTATTTTCTTTGGTATCTACTGTTAAATTAATGTGGCATTAGCCAGTGTATATGTGTAACGGTGTATCATAAATGTATATTATATTTTTTACGATATGTATATAAAATGGTTCTCTAAATTTAAATCTAAAAATAAATGTTTAAAAAATGCTCTAGTCAAACTATACACACACGGTATCCCAATTGTTACTATTTTTATTCCCTTGTAGGATGGGGTCATATTCATTAACGGTTTTCTTATTTTTTTACTCCCCTTGTTCGATGGTATAATTTTTCACACCGAAATCACCGGTGTCGGCGAACAATACGTAAACAACGGTTGTCGGACAACGAAAAACCGCACAAAATACCCGATTTCCCTAGCGAGGTATGGGTTGTATATATTGTACAGTATATAGTTGTATCTTTTTTTCCCCTTCTTTTCTCATTTTCCGCCCGTAAACCCCTAGGCGAAAGGCAATCTTTCATTTTATTCGCACGGGTCAGTCCTACAGGGTTTTTGTTGCATTGTCGGACGTGCGCGCCGGTTTCCATCTCTAATGAAGGTCGTGTACCCGAAAAAAGGCTCCGATATATTAATATGTACCTGCAACAGTGCTCTTAACCTCCACCACCACAATAACTATAATAGTAGCACACTAAATGTGCATTATGTGGCTACCATTGACTACCTATGCCTATTTTTTGTATTATATAATATAGGTAGGTATTGGTATATGTTGCATTTACATGTAGTTATTCTAATTTTATAATTCAACAGTATTTTAGATTCAGAGCTAGAGGTGGAATGTGTTCTTATTTTAAGTTAGAATGAGTTGTTTAAAATGGCAAAAAATACTCCAAAAAAGTTGAAGTTCACTAAATCACTAGCACAAATTTAAAACTGTTTAGAACTATTTGATATTCATGCATCTACAAACAATTTTCCTGAATTTTACTGTGAAATTTATAATATTTAATGATAAAATTTGTAATCGCGAGTAATGCACTTAATATCACATTGGTCGTCCCTGTATTACAATTACACTGACTTGACAACATTATTTAACACATTATTTCCAAACCAAAAAATGTCTATCATTTTACACAATCATCTATAGACGCTTTCAACTTATTAATGCAGATAATTCTACGTTAAAAGAAATTAGATAAGTAGTCTCCCTGCTAAACATTTCAAGATTTTATAATTGACTTACTTATTTATTTCAAACATCGAAATTTGTTTTTTTTTTTTTTTTTGCTGATGATTAAAAACTATTTATAGAAATAAAAGCTGATTGATGCTAAAGTATTGTAATTGAAGTCTTTCACTATTCCCTGTCTAAATGTTGCTTGTATAACATTTTTTATGGAAAGAAAAGAAATCGATTATATTTTAATTATGCCTTCTATGAAAATACTCGTTCGATGTGTTTCTCGATTTTATAACTTAGGCGTGTAAACAGTATAGTTTTTACTTCAAATCTATTATGGAAAATTCATATTGACAATATTTTTTATTGAAATTGTTTGAAAATGTTATAAATTATATTATGTTGGATCTGTATTGAATTTAAACATGCAGCATGTCGAAAAGTGCTGTATTGTGCCAAACTATGGGTACTACTGGGGCTTGGAACCATAATTTAGAACCCGTAATAACGTAGGTTCATGAATCAACTATAGACGAAATCCAGAAGGGTGATTTTCAGGTTCTGTAGAATTTAGATTAAATATGAATAAAGACCTATCGATCAAAGGTTTATCAAAAAATTAGGATTGAATCTCTAAAATCAAAACGTTTTTAAACCTAATGATGTGGCCATTCATCTATAAATTAACTGGGTAAGGTTAAAATATATAATGCTTAAAGCTAGTAAAATAAAGTGTTCCTAATATCATAACGAGATCAATCGTCGCCTTCAAATAGTGTCAATGACTAAAAACAATTACTTTGCAATTCACTTACACGGACTTGCATTTCTCTGTTCGAAGTATAAAATATTTTAAATCGTGATTTTTTTTTTTATTATATTATTATTATTATTATTATTATTAGTATATACCTGCACTTTTAAAAGTTGATGCATTTAATTTTGTAATTTGACTTAATATTTAACTTCGATGAATACTTATAAACAAATAAACAATTATTATACATATACTTAACCTTTTGAGGTGTTTTATGTTTATATTTAAATCAAATCGCAAATTACATATAAATGCGTCTCATACTATACGTCATATATTAAACTCTTCGTCATAATTTAACAACATATGTTTATTATATATAATATTGTATGCATAGACTATAGGTACTCCAAGCATAGATATATGAAATTACTAAATTCTATTCACGTCAGATTATATGTTTTTCACGCTTCCCGTCGTAATGATTGAGACGCGACTAGTTGACCGGCGGATCAGCTCAATTTGTGAAAGCGATTGGTGTCCGGGACAATGGGTGCAAAAAAAAGAGACAAAAATGCCGGAGGAAAGACAAAAAAAAAATAATAAAAAATAAAATACAATTTTTCGTTCACGGCGGTGCTCGCGTAATCCGTGCTCTGAATTCCGATTGTGTGAAGTCGTGAAAGCTTCTTATTATAAAGTAATCATTTATAACATATATACAATAGCGTCTATAAAAAGCAGTGAATTATATGTTGCTCTTTAAAAGTGGACCGTGTTTGAATTTATTACTGTTTTTGTTTGATACGCTCATCGAAAATTTATTGCAAATCGAAAAGAATATCTCGTAAGATATAAGATGCAATAATTTTAATTCAACATAAACTCTTCCTTTTATTTATGAAAAGTAATAATTTTTGTTAGTAATTCTTAAAAAATAAATAAATATACCTACTGTTCTTCCACGAAAATACGAGTATCGGTATATAGTACCAACCAAAAGTATTTTTTTTAATATTATTTAATTATTAAAAACTATCCGTTCCTACCTCATACAAAAAACATATTATTTTGTTTGTTGTTTCGCTCATCTCGACGAAGAATATTGCTATAGTAGTGTATATATTGTTATTATTTGGAGTTATGATTCCATTTTAATCACTTTTAAGGCTATAAAAAGTACCAATTATATTCGATTTCCAATCAACCACCTACTTGACATTGTTTACCCGATTAACTATTTTAGAAGTATTAGCACTAGACAAAAATCAAAAATAATAATTGTTAAACTCGAAACATTCCTTTTTTTAACTCAGAATCTAATTTTATTAATTATATTTGGTACATTAGATATAGTAACTGCAATAATATAATGATATTGCCTAGTTGTGTCATCTAATATTTAAATAAGTTATAATATATCAATTGTATTCATAATAACAAATAAGTATCTTTACCAGTTGTATGAATAAATTTATTTTACGTGTTGGTTTTAACTTACTTTTATTGTGTAGGTACTCATTACGCTGTTTATAATTTGTCAATCGAACTTATGAACGTTATATTTGAAATTTGAACATTAAAATTCAATTTAGCATCACTTCTTAGAATTTTTGTAGTGAATACAAGAATTACCGCGAAATCTCTCTAGGGTATAAATATCATTGTTTGAAAATAATTACAATACGATACTAAAATATTTTTTACCTAACGAATGACAAAAGATTTTTATATATATCAAGGTACAACCTACTTTTTATATTTCAAGTGTATACGTATACAATAGTGATACATTTTCCGTGCAATTGTAGTGTATATTTTATTTTCAAATATATCTCTAATAATTGGTTCAAATTTAGAAAATGTTTTAGAATAATAATATAAAAATATTTTCCTACTAATGCTAAAATAAGGACATTTATTGGTCTACAGATAGATTACCTAATTCAAATTACATTTCTATTTAAAATTTTATTTTCCCACAAATCTTAAATTGATATTTTGATATTCATTTACAGTTAAAGCTTAAATAATACATACAGTATAATAGGTAGGTACATCATGTTGTAATATGTTCTGACGTATAAAATATTATAAATTATTAAGTCACAATGTAAAATGTTTTAATTGAAAACAACCAAATGTTTTTTTTTCACATATATATTATTACGCCTCCAATTACATAAAAAGGTTATGATCATAACAAAATAACGCGCATAATCTAAAAAATAACTGCCACAGCAACAATTTTACAACAAATATTTATTGAGGGCCAAAGAAAATGTCATAATTCGCAAAACATTTAGTTGTAAAATTATATTTAAAAGCGTAGATAGGCAAGTACGTTATGTTCTCGATTTTATATTCGTTTTTTTTTTTATTATTCCCGTTTGTTTTTATTGTGCTTGCTTAAACTAATTTAGCGATATATACCTACGCATGGATGTACACATATTACCAGTACACAGAGCCCCGTGTTTGTCTGTGCATAATACAAAAATATATTATATAATTATTATTGTTATTATTATTATACAACGATGATAATAATATTATTATTATGGTCGTAAATTTGAATACTATATCATTTGATATGAGAACACTTTGTTCTTTTAATAACCTCCGTCGTGTTCCAGATAGTTTCACGTGTAAAAAATAATATGCAAGCTATGATGGTATTTTTTTTTCTTTGTCTTTTCCTCGTTTATTTTGCATTATACCGGAGATAGAATTATCTAAAATTCTAAATCACGTAAAAAAGGTCACTGTGCACAGTATATAGGTAGTATAACTTTTTTTTTATCTTATTTTCTTGTATCCGAATTTCAAAAATAATTCACTGTCCGCGACAATGAATTTATCTCTAATACTGTTGTTTATGTATTTTTCAAAGTGCCCACAAGACTGTTCTTGTTGAATGATATTTGTTATAATAATAAACCATAGCGAATGTCACATAATATATAAAAATTTTAATGGGTTATGTAAATTGTTCGTTGAATAAAAGTTTGATACGTCACGCTTATGATACCACATCATAATATAATACCTTCCTATATACAGTCATATTATTATCGTTTACGTTAGATATGTGTGAATAAATATGATGTTTTATTGACTTGCAACGATTCAATTATATTAAGCTTAGGTTGAGTATTAATATAATTTTTATAAATGATACTCTGCTTGCAAAATGTGTAGGTCAGAAAAATAATATTTATATATATATATATATATATATATATATATATATAAATTTAGTTAAATATTCACAGTTAATAAGTGTATAATAAATAACCTTCGATGACGAATCACATACCTTACTTAATTTTAATGCAAGAATTAAATATTAGAATTTTGATTTCTACAATGCTAACGATTTCAATTTAAATAATTTTACTTTTATTCAGTAAATAAAATTATCATACTATCAATCTCATAAATATATGGCTTAACTATTTGCAATTTTTTGGTATGACCTTATATAGATGACTCTATAATAATATTTACAAAACAAAATAAAAAATATTTATCGACAAAATAATATTGAAAATATATAAAAAATATAGTCTGAAATTAAAACAAAATAATAATTTCAATTGTTAGCATGTATATACTTTCTTAAAATAAGTTTAACTATTGATGTAGGTAGTTAATAATAATAAAGTTATTTACGTCATATTGATGGAGCAGCGCAAAATTTTCTGCGACAGCTTATTATTATGACCCATTTTTAAGTTTTATATAAAACCGTGTAATGTGGGTTAAGTGATCGCGTATGTAACGTACACCTATCGATGATCTCTTCCACTATACTTATACTGGTTTGAAGTAATTTTCAATATGATATCCTGCGTTTTTTCGTCACTTTTAAGTGTCTCGGAAAGAAAACATGATTTTAAATTAATTTTTTTTTTTTTTTTAAGCAGCTGTGTCAAAATCATATTTGTCACTTTTTTTTTCTGTGCGTAGTAGTTTAATCTAAAAATGTATTTTCGTTGAGTTTATTTCCCAAAGTTTTGACTATTTGCATTATAAATTGAGGATTGTGTTCATCTGTTTATCAACAATATTATACACATTAATGATGATCCATTAGAAATATTTACCCATTTACTATCGTTAATCAGAAACGATCCCATTATATAACGACTTGGCTGTATTGTATTATCATTGCGAACTTAAATTACACTTTTTTTTATTTAAACCATATGATAGAATAACTATTTTATTTTACACTATTAAACTTAATATCAGTAACTTAGTAATAATAGGTTTAGTAGTGTAAAATGTATTTATTTTTTTATAATAATCAGTTGACCCATATTACCTATATTCAATATCCATAATTTATTTTATTAGAATTAACATATTATAGTATTTTATCATACGAATATAATTAATGATACGGTTCCAGATAAATAGCTTACTGTACACATATAAGCGTGCACTGTACACATTTCACTTACACTGATAAAAAATGTTTATTTCATAAAATATAATTATTCAATTGTAAATCATAATTCATTGGCGGTACCTACTAGTTTTTTTTTTTTGAACGATTTTTATATTACGAATAAAATAACTTTATTTTTTCAGCATTTTGCCTCAGACTAACGGAGTTGAAAATCGAGGAACACACTCTCGTGGGAAACAGTACAAGACTAGAGTGCAAATATGACCTACAGGGTGAAAAATTGTACACAGTCAAATGGTACAAGGATGGAAACGAGTTTTATAGATTCCTGCCCGGGGAATCACCAGAAGTACAAGTATTTGATGTTACGGGAGTGCACGTTGATGTAAGTACATTAATTTTATAATACAAACATGTTGTTATATTCGTTTATGTTTTTTATTCGCGGAGAATATTTCTGTGAATATTCTTTGCGTGACTTAAAATATCTCCAACGTGTTTCAAATACATAATATGCTCGTATGAATGCGTGTATTTAATCTCTGCTCAAAAAAAGTGCGATACGTTAGTTTTTAACATGCGACGTTTACTATTAAATATTTTAACTCACGTCATATATTTATAATGCTTAAGGAGGAAAAAAACCTATATCGAATTGAATGTATGAGGCATCCTTACTGTTATGTATATTAATAATGCAATAGCTTGTGTACAAAACATACCAAAACTTTGGAAATAATACAAGTATGTACGATATGATTGTATTGTTCAAATAGAACCCGTGGAAAACTCGTGGATGAGGTAAATTCGAAATAGAAATCATTTAAATTCTAATCAAAAATGTTGTTAATTCAACTTTTGCCGTCGGGGTGTGTACTGAACTTTTGTGGAAGCTAACTTAATGTGTTCGGCCTTGGGTATCGGTCTCTAATGTCGCACGTAATAGATTCGGTTGTCGTGTTACCGACCGCCGCCACCGCTGAGCTCCCGAACCTAAAACCCAATAGTTCTACAACTTACAGTTACAAATTCGAATTTCATAATTACCCCCATAAAGCACACAAATGTCCGTCGCTGCTGGTGCATTAGTAAATGTTGAAAAACAAAAAAAAGAATACAAAAAACCGTTTCTCTGTAGATTATTACATTACAAAAATGTTTTAAATTATTATAAAATATTATTTGTTCTTTTTTTCTTATATCGTGCACTGCCTAAGTACGTTTATATTGTTTTAATCCCAAATAAACTGACAAAAAAGTTGTTAAAAGCAAAATATGCATTGACCGACAGCAAAAATTACAAAATTCAAATAATATTATAATCATATGATTTATTTCGTTTATACCAAACGATGAATGATATTTTTTATTTATTGCAAACGCAATTTTAAAATTATTTACATTTAAATTCCAATCGTTAAAGTTCCAATCGCCCATTATTAAAGTTATACATTTGATTAAACATATTTCTACTGTGGTAGAGTTCATCTTTACCTTCCGTTATTGTGTTTTGTTTTTAAAATTCATGATTCTTTTCATAAAAACAAGAATACACTAAATCTGTCCTGTCTACTGTATTATAACAAATATAAATCTTAAATTAAAACCACAATGCTCAAGCACTGGTTGTCCTGAAGCAAACAAACGAAATGAAAAAATAAAATGGAATTGAACTGCACGAATATAGTTTACAATTTGTGTTGACATACTTTTTTCAGAAGATTTTGTCCTTGTCGAGAAAATAACGTATTTATAGCGTTTTTTTTTATATATATATATATTCTTCAAAGAGTAACAAACCAAACATAACATTATATAGGTCAATTTTCCATCGATGTCTCAGAAGAAATTGGAGATTTACTATTCCTCAACATAATTTTAACGGTTAAATTAACATTTGAATTATATCTAAGGATTGATTATAAGCAGTTTGGAAAAATAACAAAAAAAGAAGTCTTATCGATGAAATTAAAATAAATATAGATTAAACACACCATATATACTTAATATATTGGTAGCTATGTCATGCACGAATCAGACTTCTCGTTTAAAACTTGTCTAAAAACTGTCGTGGAAATTGTTATAGTTAATCATGAAAAGTGCTTTTTTGATCTTACTTATACAATATTACTCGTATATACGAGTACAACAGTTTAAGTATAAGTATAGGTATGTTCGGCACGTATTATTATATTTCATGTAAAAAGTAAAACATTTCTCAATTATTTTTAGTGTTTATACTTTATACCACCATCTTGAAAAATTCTACGAGTTCAATATAATATGTAAGTACTTATGAGTTATGAAGTAGCTCCTCGCTGAATGATTACATATATATAATAATCCCTAAGTATCAGAAATATCTAAAAAAAAAAAATATGTTTATATCTTTTCAGTCTATTTTTAATTTCAGTTATCGGTTTTATATCATGTAAAATACTTAAAATACGAATTAATCAAAAAAGAGAAAAAATAAGTAATCACTTTAATGTACGGTAGATTAAATACACCTTCATATCAAAAGTCAAACAAATATTTTGTAAGCCGGTAAATGGGTAGCATTAATTAACGATTTTTTTTTTTATTTACTATTTATAATAATAACTTGATATCTGTAATATAGTGATAACTTGCACACACAAAATGTATGAAGCTGGATATTTAATTATTTGATATTTACTTGAATGAATAATAATTTCACAAAATTAAATAAAGTTTTTTTTTTATTAAATTATATAAATAAATCATAAAAAATAGCGTGTTCCGCCTATCATAAATACTAATTTATATTTTAACGCTATCATGGCTGTATGTTTTAATTTTTAATTTTTTTTTTTTTTTCGTTTCTTCGGGATTTGTTAAAACGTTGGATATAGGAATCATTAAATAAAAATACGCAATACAGAAACAAAAATAGCTTGTCAGAAATAAAATTCTATATCAACATGAATCATTACTAAATTTTTAATGCCGTGCTACCGAAACCCTCCACACAGTAATGTGTATAGCAGCCAGCAGGGATGAAAAAAATTGTACACTATGTGCCTTAAATATATGACATATTCGAATTTATAATTGCAGTGTTATTAGCTGATATTATTTTCAAATCCTTCAAATACACCCTATATATATAGGTTTACCTAACATATATTATATACCTATTTAATACATCATATTACTCAATATAATATATTGAATTACGTATGCAATATGCATAGCAGGTATAATACAATACTTAATATAGCTTTCAACGTGGTAAGTTTATCGGGTCGAAGAATTCCGGTAGTGCCGTATAATTAATATGGATTCGTCTCGAGTTTCATCCTCTCGAAACGATCGGTTTCGCTAATAAACGATTGCTTATTGTTGTTATTATTACTATAACGCAATGGTAAAGTGTTGTGTCGTTAAAAAAGAAAAAATTACACAAACCGAATTATCAGCGCATAATATACGCGTAGGCGACGGACGATCGGTATACATATATTGACTTCGGGAGTGAAAGAGTGAAACTTGAGGTGACCGAAAGAAAGATGCAATTTTTTTTTTTTAAGTTCCCATTCCGAGAGCATTCGACCGGTGGCCGAGTTATCGTGGGGGTCTGCAGGAGAGGTAAAAAAATATACCCTCAGCGGTGGCGGCCGCGCGTCAATTAGTCTCGAGTCACGCCAGGTGTTGTTGTCAGATTTGTGCGCGAAATGATGGAACGTGAACGTTTTGGCCCGGAAAATTAATGCCCGTTCTGTACGGTGTGCGCAAAAACGTTTGCGCCTCGCCTATATGTACGATTTTCGGAGACCCCGTCGGCGCCTGTGACTACCCCATCCGTTTTTTTCATCACGCTGTATATATAGTATATATACTGTGGCATTTCATCGTCGTTCGGGCTTTCTCTCACCACTCCCATCCGCGCCCGATGGTAATCCGCGGACCCACGTTTTGTTCTTCGTGGGGTGCAATAATTTATTATTATGTTACATTATATAATATACTTACGTGTTATTACACGCCGTCGCCACCGATAAGTGCAATACGCGTGATTTGTGATTTATAAAAATATCAGAATTCGGTGGTTTGTTAAAAGAGAAGAGGTTAATATTAAAAGGCGTGTAATACAAATATGACGTGTATTAAACCTACATTATTGGCATGATTACCAAGTATTTTGATTTATCCGGATGCTCTCTGTAGCGATAACCTGCCAATGCACGAAATGAAAATAATCGTTTCAAAATTCTCATTTTCTATCATTAATTCAATTGAGAATTTGGTGGCCGATTGAAGACATACATACTCATCCACAGGTCATAGCTGGTTAAAATAAACCTTATCAGTTTTCATATAGCAGTACATTCTTGTCGATGTATTATGATACTTATTTTATGTTTTTAAAATAGTACAAACTAAGTCGATTTACCAAATTTTCTTTTTCTTTACAAATCACCTGAAATTAAAACATAATATGACCAAATAGTTTGTGGATATTACAATTTATGTAAGGAAGAAAAACTTAAAAGTAGTAAAAATAATATTTTGGCATAACTTCAAACCACCAAAAATAAAATATAGGTACTTCCATGAACGTCAAGAATTTTTGAAAAAAATTGTTTAAATTAAATTAATGAAACATCTTTAAATATTATTATATTGTAATTATTTTGAAAATAGATATTGTCAAACTTTGTGTGTACTTTGTGTGATTTAATCCCTTCTCCAGACTTGCTCTTCTGCTTATTTTGCTACAAATACACCTCTGTATTGTATTATATTATAAGTACAATATTATTATATAGCCATATATAGGTACAATACTGCTTTCATTTCAACTTGCAATTTAAATAATAAGAGTAGTAAAAATAATTACTGTACATTTTTATGTTGTTGCCTATTTATTTCAGTTGATTTACTTCCAAGTGTTTTTTGTACTTATTTAACGGACTAGTCACTTTTTTTTCTCTGTCATTTTTCTTCTTATGAGCAACTACACATATAATAGTTTGTAAAAATAAGTAGATACAATAATACATATATTATAAAAGAAAATGCATAATTATTATAATGACATACTAACGGCTTAAAATTAATAAATTAGGTCGTAAAAGAAATATATATTAGTTCTAATGGTATCCGGACATTTTCCCCCCGACTGTTTTTGGCGTAGAGGGCATTTCCCCCCCCCCCCCAATATATTTTTGATGTGGACATTCCCCCCCCACCCAATATATTTTTGATGTGGACATTTCCCCCCCCATTTTTTTTTTTAAAGTTTATTATTGAATAATATTATATAATTTATTATTTAATAAGAAATTATTTTTTTTCATAAATATAATCAATTATACTATAATTACCTATTATAGTAGATGTATATTTTTGATCAATTCAACTACTTGAAATAATAAAATAATACTAATATTATATTTAAAAGATTTATAGTATACATTTATAAAGTTAATTATAGTATAATTGATTATATTTATTTAAAAAATAATATAATATTATTCAGTAATAAACTTAAAAAAAAAAATTGGGGGGGAGAATGTCCGCATCGAAAATATATTGGGGGGAAATGTCCTACTACGCCAAAAACAGTCGGGGGGAAATTATCCGCCATTCTGTTCTAATATATATATATATATATATAATGTATACAATTTGTTTTTACCTACCTATAGTTAGTTAATAGTAGGTACTCGTACGTATTAATATTATTAAATATATTAATTATTTCTTTTTCTTTTTTTTTTGTTATTACATATTATTATTGATTAAAAAACCGTTCACCATTCGTGGTTTAACGTATCCGAGGATTAGATAGTTATCACGAAATAAATCTTGAATAGAGATAACATAAAAAAAACTTAATTGACCTTTTTTTCATTGTCAAACCGGCTGGACAGCCGTCTTATCTATCAAATACCTATACTGCGTATATTTCACGGTTGATTCGATTTTCACATTCAATTTTGGAATTTAAATCGTTTAAACAATATTTTATCTTCATCATATTATACTAACATTGTAACTTCATCACTATAAATACTAAACAATTAGTCCATTTAATTTAAAATATTTTACTTTTAAACTGGTACATGTTTTAGTGGCTTTAGCATATAAGTACGAAATTAAGACCCAGCCAATTAGGTTCACTAAATATATCACAAAAATATCTAGTTAACGATGATAATGGCCGTGAATTTGTTAAATAACCATAAAATATAGCTTAGTGTTATGATTTTAAAGTTTTATCTCGCTACTTAACATAGGTGTACACCAGTGTTCATAAATGGCTTTAAAACTTTATTCGTTAGCAAACTAGTTGTATTCACATGGATTTTGTACAACAATAATATTTTGCACAAACATATATAAATAACTTATCATATTTATGACACTTACGTTAAAACATTGACTCGAACTAATTAATTATAAATTATGAAATATCCTGTTTATAATCAAATTCGCGGTAAGACCCTCTTAGCTATTACAATTTTGTTACGACGATAAAATATTCAACCGTATCTTTTAAAAATAATTCTGTTAATTTGAAATTGACCTCTTAAACTTAATAAACAGATATTCATCTTCATTATTTCGAAACTTCATAATGATCCCTTCATTTCGTCAGTACACAATATATTCAATAACTTATAGTTTCGATGTTATATAAGTATTTATATGATTTAACTAAAATAATAAAAAATATTAAATATAAGTTTAAAAAAAAAAAATAGATGTATATCCTCAAAATGTATCTCTTACTATTAGGTACTTACACCAGCATTCTATACATCTAAAATATAATTATAAGATAATAATAGTATTATAATATACAGTAATTATTATAACTTTTACTTTGACTTTATCATAATTTCTATAATTATATAGAAAATATATCGTAATTTTATAAAATGCTTATAATATAAACATAGTAATTCTGAATTCTGTTGGTCTACATTTACGATTTACTTCGTTTGGTGGTATTTTTCAAAACGTTGTATTATACTAAAACATGTTAAACGCATATAACTAAACATTAAATTACTGTCAGCTTACAAGGAATGATTATCTATGGACGTCTATTATAATGCCAGTAGCATTTTATTTTCTATTATTACTTAGTTTAAATTAATATCGCCGTCATATTAAATTCATCAAGAAGTACACGATAAACATATAATATAATGTATTATGTAAATACGTACAACGGTACAACTGATGCACTCACATTTCTGCCGTTAATTGAACTTCTGTGGTTTCTATACGAGATGTTTTAAGGTTTTATTTACATCAATTCAAATATACTCTATAGTAAAATGAATAATATTATTGTCTGAACAGTTTTTATTTTATATACCTTACACATTACACATACATTATATTATACACACTAACCTTTAATACTTAATAATACTTACTCTTATATCCACCAAATACCCATATGGGTAGGTATATGCCAATAAATAAATGAAAAAGAAATAAACTTATAAATATGTTTAAATTTCAATATTGCAGGGCATGGTAAAATAAATTTTGAAAATATCATAAATCATTAGCTACGTCTAACTCATAGAAATACATTATTGGTAAATTAAATTTTTAATTTTAAATGTTTTGAAAAACGGCACCCATGCTTTATATAGCTTGTACACAGTTTCTACGATGAGACATTTATCTTAGGCCTAATATATTAAAAAATATATAATTTGGGAACGCATGAGATTGGCATATTATAGCAATACGACTCCAAGTGCAGAGTAGGTGAATTCGATCGTATAGAGAAGTACGAAAAATATATAAAAACAATAGCAAATTAATATAAAATCATAATTTCAAATTAAAGAAAAAACTTACAAGAATTGAGATATCATAAATTATTATTTATAAAACTGTTATTTTAAAGATCCGTATCGGCCAAAGCGGAAATTAGTTTTCACTATGATTCAATAATCGTGTTGACATAAATCACCAATATTTTAAATGTAGATTACACAAAAAAAATTGATTTTCGAGCACTGTGCAATGTTTCAGTCGATTTCGTGTCAATTTTCAAACTAACGAAGCTAAGCGCGTGATGTACTGACCATTAATTGTCTATACTATTACGCACTTGTAAGACAAAGACAACAAATTACAGTGTTACTTCCTTTTAATTTATACAAAACGTACTTTTATTTTTTATTTCGAAAGGAGTGTGGAAAAATAAATTTTAGTAAATTATTATTGCTTAAGCCATTTTCCTTATACCGACCTATTCAAATAGTTCATCGATTTTCCAAAAGATTCAACTATATTTTACTTAAATATATTATTACACTATAACTGCACGTCTACAATTGTACTTTCTCACGCATGGTCAGTTCGGAGCATGCCGACGTTACTTGCTTTATAATGCTCGATTGTTATATGTAACGGG
Organism: Diuraphis noxia; assembly: GCF_037042655.1. Classification (NCBI taxonomy): domain Eukaryota; kingdom Metazoa; phylum Arthropoda; class Insecta; order Hemiptera; family Aphididae; genus Diuraphis; species Diuraphis noxia. The sequence continues at coordinate 77,202,628 of NW_028301713.1, forward strand.
TGTGTATGACCCACAAAGTTATAATATCTATAGAGGTGGTGGTGGTGTGGTGTGGTGGTTCGAGTATGGTTCTGGGTGGTAGTAAACACATATTGAATATAAGAAGTATATTGTACACAGAAATAAAATAAATCCTGAAAACTCGTCCGTACAATATACGTAGGTTTAGGCTAATGCGGGTTCGTGCGCAAACATATTCATGATGTCGTCGCTCCTTTTAGAGCCCTCGCCAAATGCAAACACACCCCCATCACCATGCTCGTATGCACATATACACAAGCACCCCGTTAAATTCGTTGGAAAAGGGATGAAAAACGTGAAAAAAATGAGCAAAAGAAACAGAAAAAAAAACACGCACTTCGACTTAAATATAAATGAAGACTTGACCGTTGCATTTTATGTCGTTTTTTTCGCGTACCTGATTTTCCCATTTCATCTCTATAATATTACTATTGTTGCATGGAATTTTCAATTTCAGTTCGTATGATATTAACATACCCATGCAGTTATAAATGGAACATTACACGAGTAGGTATCATATTATTTGAGTGCTGTCTTCGATAGTTTTATTTTATTTCACTTGGGTCAGTCGTTTTCAGAACCAACAAGTGTCTTAGGGTGTCTATACATACAGTCATTTTATTATAATATTATTATATTATACTAATATCAGTTGAAGTTTTAGACACATATTGAAGCTAAAAGAAAATAATATACAACGATAGTTATTATTACGTTCGCAACTGAAATCGATAGGTACCTGTTCTAAATATTTAAAAAATAATAATACAAAATGTATTAAACTACTTTCCAAATATGAATTATATGAATTGCATATCAAATTATAAGTTTTCTTCAATTTAAGACAGGTTTTCAAATCATTCCATATTAAACTTGATTTTTATGATCACTTAAACAACTGATTTAACAAATTAAATTGTTTTGATTGTATTCTGAAAGTATTGGGCAATGCTACTATGCTAGATAACATATATGAAATTAAAGTGATTTTAAGTGTAATAAACTAAAATTATATTTAAAAATAAACTAATCAATTCATAAAATCTGTACAAATATATATTTTTAAAAGAAGATTGAAGTTGATCCTTGGGAAAAATAAACACTCGCCTGTAAAATTCGTTAAAAAATGAGTTTTAATTTTTTTATATATATTGTTAAGACTATCAAAACAAGAAAAAAATATCATTTTAATCGATAAACATCCTGAAAAAAAAGTAAATTTACTACAACATTGAAAAGCAAAGTATAAATTTATTTTTCGATGAAAAATCTAAAACACACTTTCTACATAAAGCTTTTATAATCACTGTAGAACATCAATAAAAAAGCAATTATGAAAAAGAAATGTTTAATTTAAACAAATATACTACCATCTTAAAAATAAATTATTTTTATTTTACAACTGATTCTATTATTTCTATATTAAATATTAAAGTGATGTATTTATTAATTATTGATTTTATTGTTACTATAGATATTTATATTAAATTATTTTTTTTAATAAAACTGATTATTATTAACATATACATATTTTGTTCATCACCTACTTAATTTCTGTAATTATGACTAACATTTCATTTAATAAGTAAATACATTTAAATATTATGATTACATTTCTATTGGATAACCCTAATTCAGTTTTGTAAAATTTCAGCTTTATACATTAAAATTTTATCACAAAAATCAATTGTTTACATTAATGTTTACGTTAACAATTGTTATACATCAAAAAAGTTTAACATAAATTTTACATTTCACAGTAAATTGTTTCTTCTCGTTTCTGAAATTACCGATTAAATCTGAAAATCATCTCTTCAAAATAAAATATTTTTGGATACCCGGTATAGTTTTTAATCTTGCAATAAGAAATTCGATAAAATTCTTATAAGCATGTAAATATATTTTAAACAACATTTATGATAAATATTTTTAAATAAACACGTCTTCACTAAGCTTAAATTTCATAGACGTATAAAAATATAAATAACAATTGTTTAGTCTTCTTTATTATGTGTGTAGATATAGGCACTATACATTAATAAATCCGACAATAAAAAATGAAAAATAACATTTGTAGATATTTAAAATAGTAGTAATAGTACAACTTTAAAAATGTCTATATGATATGAAAAAAAAAAAAAAAATGATTTCCATAAATTCTGTAAATGTGTTTAGTGCATTATAATATATGGTCGTTAGGATATTTCATAGTAGAGACATGATGATGTACAAAAATTCTATACCCATATTCAATTGTGATTTAGTTAAAGTAAAAGTTTATTTCTGTATACAGTTTAACGATTCAACAGAACCATCACTAACTAAACATGCTCGTTGATTCGGATATTACGCTAATATACTGGAATATACCATCTTACATAAAATAAGATTTTTTCAAGCTACATATTACATGAAATCATACTTGGTTTATTTACATTAGATTTAATGTCACACTAATCGAACATGTACTCAAAATAACAAAATAAATGGACTATATATCTTTTTTTTATTATCCAAGCATCCTGATTTTTCGTTTGCGGAAATCACCTTCACTTCCCATTTTTGAATTATATAGTAGAGTTCTCTGCTTGTGTATCAAGATAACGGTACACGGTATACTATAATTTACGGATGGTGGAAAAATATATTATATCATTATTATTACATCCTTGGTCGGATTTTCATTGTACAAGATTAAATTAAATGTTTGTATTGTAAATAATTTTATGAATTTAATTAGATAATCAAAATATTTAACGTATGATTTTTATAATCAAAGACACGTTATACTATTGATAATATATTTTAATTGTTCAGTATGTTGTATTATCCTCGTACTCAATAGAAAAAAAATCATATACAAATAAATAACAGCGAGATAATCATCTTCTTCGAGATGTGTGATAATATGATAACTAGCAAGTTTCTTGGTAGTCATAAAATCCTATATATTATATAGTATATACCTAGTCATAATATTTTTTTTTTAATTCTACACTGCCAATTTAATATTGGTACTTGAAATGATTATGTATGTGAATATTTAAAATGTCTTAGAGTGTATATAACATATTCAAACATCAGAATTTGAATAAATTCATTATTAAATAAAAAATGGGTATAAGCATGCTTGGTAAATCACCTGTTATATATTAGTGATTTATCTATTACAACAAAGCCATTTATCATAGCTTAAATTATGTACAGAATACTATAACCATGACAAATTAGATAGGTATCATCACAGTATTACTAGTTTTGCTCAGTATGCGCATTTCCTTCACCTCCGGCCGATGTCGTAGTTCTTCACTTGTCATTGGTTGATTTTATTTTATGTTATATATGTATGTGTATGATTGACAGGCATGACAGCCGATAAGTAGTGGAGAACTTAATATAGGTGAAGTAAAGAGCGGAGAATGCGTGTCAAAAAACTGTGATGATACCTTTCTAATTTAATTTGTCATGACTATAACGTTCACTAGTACTTAAAAAAAAACACTGTAGTATAATTGCATATACAAAGCGCCGTGTCATAAAATATCTAAATAAAATTAGCATATATTTTTATCATGTTCTCAATCTTGATTATAAATTTATTTAACCAAGTGAAATCTAGTCATATTGTTTTTTTTTTCACAAGAAATTAAAGCTGTTTTGATTTTTTTATTGACTTAATATTTCCTTTATAGAACAGAATATTTTTTGTATCTTATGTTTGTACTCTACATTATATACATAATACATTTAATTGTTTTTTTTTTTCAATAATTTACGCCACGAGTATACTCTGAAACCTATGGATCTGCAACTTTTGACTTATTTTTGTGTATTATTTTTGTTTTAAATGTCATGTGTTATGCTATAGTTTCATAGTTAGTAAACATAATCTTAACATGCGACATAATAATACTTTTAACCGCCGATTTTATCAATTAGACGTCGAATATATTTCTGTTTACTGTATGTAATATACCTATAAAAGGCGTCTCGTGAAGATTTACCCATTGGCCATTGTAGTGATATCTCACGAAATAACGGGATATCAAAATTCTGGTTTTATAATAAGATTCACAGGATTATGAACTACAATTATTTCATTTTTAAATTTATTTTAATGTTTTTGTAAAAAAAAAATAAGAAAAAAAATTATTTTAAATTATTTCCAAAAAAATTAAAGATAGCCATTTTGTAGAGTTTATTTTTCTGAAAATATTGACGTTTCAAAATTGTATTTCCATTTATTTCCTGATTTTTATATTTTTTCTAATTTTGAAATGTACCTATAGAAATTTGAATTTTTCTAGTTTAAATATGATTATAAATTTATAACTATTAGGAACACGGAAAGTATTCGGCCGACCGTATGGAAATGCACACTGTGCGGTGGGTCATATGTTTGATAACATTATGGTGTTAAATAATTCGTAATTTTTATTGAAGCTAAAAAAATTATTAAAAGTCGGGTAATTAATGAAAATAAAATGTTGAAACGTCAATATTTTTAGAAAAATAAACTCTACAAAACAGCTATCTTTAATTTTTTTGGAAATAATTAAATATAAAAATATATTTTTTTACTTTTTTACCAAAACATTAAAATATGAAATAATTGTAGTTCTTATCTCTATGAGTTTTATTACAAAACCAGAATTTCGATATCACCATTATTTCGGGAGATATCGAAATGGGTAAATCCTCACGGACACTGTATTATACATAATGAATGATAGAAGTGATTTGAAATTCCTAATAAGTAAATGAACTCTCCAAACCTGGTACCTAAGTTGCCATTCAATTAACATTTTTTAATATATTTAATAGAACAACAATAATGAACATGGCAACATTATTTAAAGACGATAAGTTTATAGATTTCTTCCTAGCTATAGAGAGTACAGCGCTCTTGTCATACTATCAATAAAAGGCATCCGTAACTTTCGGTTAGTTAAAAACTTTTGTGCATTGATCCTGTTTTTTTATGTCATTGTTTTAACGAGCTTCATGAACCATTTCTATTGTTAAAACAATTTGCCACGTTGTATTTACATTCTACTTCAATAAAAGTGTATTATGTTTATGTATACGTCACAAAGCAGATGAAAGTAAGTGATTCGACTCAGTAAACTGATGTTTTACATAAAACGCGACGACGTTACGTGATGTGTCATCCCGCTGTAGATACTCCGGTAATTCGTGTTAGATACATGGTAAATGGTCGGTGTTGGCTACGGGGGTAGTGGTTAGAAGACGTTTGGCAGGAACCCACTAATATTCATTTTCCCGCCACACATTATTATACACTTTGGATATTAAGGTACGTACCTCGCAAAGCCATTATCATGGTCTTAATTCGATAGAAATTATAACATGCGTGTTTGATGGTAAATTAAATGCGATCTTACTACATAATAGTGTGACACATATTATATGCGTGTGAATATTATACCATAAGAGGAATAATTACTATTATTATCGTTATTAACTCCACGGTGGTATTTTCGTCACGTATCCGGTACTTGCCACAGACGCTTGTCACATGGTACATGTAATTCACATTTTGAAAATCAATAACTAGGTCAATGCCGAAGAACGTGAACAATTTGCGTTTGGTGTGCATACTATATACGATTCGATAGATAATACTAACATCGTTACCGGCTTGTTTAATTTCAGGAGAAACAATCGACGGCAGAAAGCGTTGTTTTGAAACCCCTGGAACTGGCGAGTAGCGGCAAATACCGATGCGAAGTTTCAGCCGAAGCGCCGTCATTCCAAACGGTCACCAATCACAGCTCTATGCTAACTGTCGGTAAGTTTCATTTTATCATCGACAACACCATAAAATAATCATAGTATGACAATTGTATTTTTAATACCCAAAAATCACTACTAGAGACAACTATAGTATTAATGTTAATTTTATTGTTAATGTTTACATTAATGTAAACCTATTCGTTACACTAAAAATTTATTATATTGTCGCTTGGAAAAAAATCGTTAATTTTAACAGATCAACACAAACGTTAAGGTTGAAAAATGTAGTGAACAAATAAATTTATGAATCCGTAAATAAAACAAATTAATCAAAACCACTAAGGAACCTAGTAAAATATTACCTCAAATAGACAATGATAATTTGACAATTTATTGCGTCATAAAATATAAATAATTTTTGTTTACTTTACAATTTTTTATACTAATTCGTTGATATCAAACGAATCACTTACGTTTTATAACTATACATACCTACACATGAGAAGAGATATGCTTCAAAATTAAACACTATGAAATTTGTTTAGCCACAGAGATCAATAACCGTTACTTACCATAGTTTAAATCAAAATATAAATGCTTTATCAACGAATTAATGTATACCCATTACCCCTGAATCGTGAGATTTCCTCAATAACCGCACGCACGCACATTTGTTGTTTCAATAATCAACTCGTAATATTATAATTTAATAATAACACTATTCCCTAATTTCCAACTTCTGAGGTTTTAAAATTTGTTATTTTAGAATGAAATTTTAGGTTTGTAATGTAATATTTTCAACATTTGTATCGATGGTGACTTACGCAAAAAACTATAAATCAAAAATTAGTTACATGTTAGTATAATATTATTATCGTGGTCCACGGAATCATAACTTGTTATGATTTATTATATAAGACTAATATTATAATAGTAAATAAATGAGATTAATATTAAAAACTATTGTCTATTAACTATAGCCAGACTTCCGAAAGTGACGTGAACTAGCTGTTTTTAACAATAGTCGAGTTATTCCAAATTCTATTACAATAACTACTACTACAGACGGGCTACTCACTATAATGCATAGCTATTATTAAATTCCATTAATCTAAAACGTCTGATATAAATTTTATGCGCTGTCAAATGAATTTCGCCCAAGTAGAATAACGATTAAGACGTTAAACCATACGCTTTAAAATGCCTTTGATGATGTGTAATTTTCGCGGTAGTCGACTGTGATTCGTTTCGTCCCGCATAAAATTAATACATATTTAACGGGATAAAAACATTTATGGTCGCCGATTGTATTTAGGTTACCATATGAATAATATATTCTCCGTCTCCTAATATTGTCATCTTCGTCAACGAGGTTCATATTATTACACGTTTATGATACTGCAGGATCGGAGAGAAGGACCTACTATAGTATATATTACACGTAAAAGTCTCCGGGTACTCGACCAAATATTTATTCAACCTTAGTGCGTTTTAAACGACCGGTAACAATATATATACATCCACCGTAGTCCTCTGTCCCCGGCGCCTCGTAAAACCCGCGATATATATATATATACGAGAATATTGTCGTCGCACGTGCAAATTGGTTTAACTCGGTGGCGCGCCTTTGTCTCGGCGATCCAATTCAATCCGACCCTCTCGAGCGCGCCACTGTCTAACACTCGAACTGAAGGTGGCAGACAAGTATATTACTTTTATAATATATATACATATATGTATATAAGTGCTGTGTACACCGCTCTCTCGGTAGATATACCTACACTTATATGCGCCCGTAATCTCTTAGATATATAGCTAGGTAGACCGAATCGATTTGATTGGTAAATTATATGCGCTAACGGCGGAGGATCATTACGACGTTTACGATTACGTTTCTAAATGTTTATTGCCGAGGACAAAAAAAAAACCATAAATATACGTGTGTGTGTGTGTACGTGCGAGCACGCGCGTATGTTAGCAAAATTTATCTTTTGAAATGGATTTCACGATGACTCCTTACGTTTTTTTTTTCCTGAAAATAAATCAATATATATATAATATGTATGTATGACTTGTCGCTTGATGGCATTTCGTTAAAATATCCACCGATAATAATACTGCAGAGGAGCAGTAGGTATCCTATAACAAAACGTAATGGATGCGCGATATACCGTTATTATTATATTATGTCATTGAAGATACAAAATGTCGTGTTATCTTTTATGGCTGGTACCTTTTAAGTTTATAAAATAAGGTCAGGACAATTACGTCTAACTCGCTCTTGATATTTGATTCGGTCGCTTTATCAGATGTTTCTTAAAATAATCCAAAAATGTACCTATATAATAGGTATGCTTCCTAGCTATATCGAACAATACGATGATTATATAAATTAAAGTTATTGATTTGCATAATAAACTCCCACGTTTAAGATTAAAAACGATAGATCGTAATAAAATAATGTGTTTCGTAATGTGTCTTTTGCCCTTAAAATAACCAATATCTTGTGGCTTAGTGAGGCGCGGTCGTACGCGCAATCTGCGGAAACACACTGAGCGTATACGTACCGGTCGCAGTTGCTAGTTCCCGCATGGATGACCACCCAGGACTTCTAGCAACATATCCTTGCCCTTGCCACATATACACAAACACGTGTTGCATTCCTAACAACTTATAAAACCTAAAAACAAAAATATACAAAAATAACCCCAGCGGCCTATTATACTGCAGTGGGTTCCCCCTAATAATAAAAAAACCAACATCAATGACATAACTAATAATTATCGAAATCACTATACATTAATGTTGAAAAATCATATTATTAGATGCATAGTTTAATTTTTCCCGTAAACTATGGTACATAAATTATTGAATTTTAGCAAGTGTGGTTTTTCATCTTTTTTGGTGGTGACTGTTTTATATGATTTCAAGTTCAAAGAAATTCAAATACAAATAATCCAGACAGGATACATGCAGAAACCACATATTAAAAATACATCTCGCTTCATTAATCGTCGACTCTGGACAGTTATGTGTATAAGTGTCACATAAAATTTCATTTGAAAGCAGTAATTATTGCTTTCGAAAAATAGAATGAAAATTTTTAAATGCATTTTTTTTATCAACATTTTACATTATAATTTATGATGTGTAGTTATAATGTGATAAAAATCATTTATATTTGTATGTATTATTTATTTATCATTTACATATACGGTATGTATTAGAGAGAGCAAAGATTCTTCATTTAAAAAAATTTAAAAACAGATATTGATGAATTTTCCAACTATCATACATTATATTTTTTATATTTTTTTTTCGAGACATCCTGTTTTATATAAATTTTGTACACATTATTATAGTGTAATATATATATATATATATATATTGTTATATATAAATGTCCAAAAGTTAATGATCCCCGTTTGAAACAAAAAAAAACTTTTTTTCCCGACTAAAAGTCGAAATTAGGTTGGTTTTCTCACTCTTCTCCGACTTGACAGAGATAATAAATATTTCGTTTACAAGTTCCGGTAGCAGTTAGTTGCGATGCCTCTCATAGACATTTCAAACTTCTATAATGAAATGTTATTTCGCAATATCACTAGACAAGAAAAAAGTTGTAAAACGAGTAAAAGTTTTTCGAATAGACTGATTAACGATGTCGACGTTGGACACCGAGTTGCGACAATATTTTTTCCACCGGTATGAAACTAGTTAAAAAAAAAATTAAACCACAAAACTATACGAGTAACTAAACGCATATACAGTTTACGCGTGGGATTACCGCTGCCGAAAAGTCTCGAATCGCGTAGTGATATCGACGTAAACATTTCCACGTGTATTTTATTCGAAACGTCTCTTATACGGCCGAAACATATTAAATAAAGTTCCTCAGAATTTGATAAAGTCAGTGTACGATGTATGGTCTTATTATTTGGCATACTTTGTAAATTACATATAATATTATATACATACATGTGTACAAACTGGATCGGTATAGTAATTTGTGTCGATAATCCTTATACAGTTATGCCTGATATGATAAACTCTGCCGTGGCCTATGAGATATTACCGTAATAATATAATATGAGAAGTGATCATATATTACCAACATGTTTATACCTGTTTTATTCTAAGCGTTAATTGAAATTCGGATTTATAGAATTTTTATATGTGCTCAAATATCATGTTTTCAAATAGGTACTTGGACTTAGATCATCTCAGGATTTTAATATGATCTTATTGATTGCCTAACTTAACTCATTATTTAGAAAACGTTTTGTAATTGTTGAGCTAGATCTAAAATAAAAAGCTAATAAAAAATATATATATATTTAGAAAACGTATCGTTTTTTAAGGATATTTTCTTTTTGCATGATTAAAATGTATTACAAAATATTATACTCATATCGCACGAATATTATATAAATGTTTTATTGTTGTTTAGCCCCGCCCGATGAAGGACCTCGCATATCTGGCGGCCAAGACCGGTACAAGCCTGGAGACACTGTTAACGTGAACTGCACCTCTGGAAGATCGAAACCCGCAGTACAGCTGGCCTGGTACATCAACGGTGAACAGGTTGGCATGCAATTATTTCTATAATAAAATATTAACTTCAAATTATTATTATTACCTTCCACTAATGTGTATTTTTCTGTAATAAAAAAAATACATAGCTTATAAAAAAAAATGTTTATGACTTAATGTAATTCCTAAAAAAGTTCACTGTAAAATAACTATATATACTACACCGAATATCAAAATGCATGCATTTTATGTTTTTTCAACTACCTATATAATTTAAATAGTTTAAAATATGGTTTATGTTAAAATTCATTTATGAGTGACTATTACTCTTCTTTTGACGATTTTAAGGAATACGTTCAACCTCTGGCATTTTAAAAATATCTGAATACTTACTAAAGTTTTAGGTATATTAAGAAATATTATCAATCGCAGTAGTATTTTGCTTGTTACCGCTATCAGACAATATAAAACGATTATTTCACATTTCAACGTTTTTACCGAATACCTATATTATACTAATATTTTCAGCATCTATAGACCACCATGTTATTATCTATTGTTCATAAAAATATAAAATAAAACAAAACTAGGTATAGATTTATTTTGTATTACGATGTATATATTTATTTACCTATCAAAAAACACTCATTATATCTTAAAAATAATTTTTCGCGGTATTTTTCCATAAATTTCATTTTGTAAATATTTAAAAATATCTAAAAAATTACTATAAAAACTTTAATCGTTAATTGTTTTTGAATAAATGAGTGTTAATGTTAAGGAATCGTCGAGTAAATACGAACATTATCCAATAATAACAGTCGTTAAAATTTTATCCAAGAAAATAATATTCTCTAAACATGATATATTATTTTACTTTACCTTTAAGTAAAAGATATAGATATAGCGATGAAACCAGACTGATGAGGTATACATATTTTTAGTTATCTAAAATTATTTTAAATTTAGTATAGTAATCAAAAATGATTAGATGTAGTAAGACTTTGCGATAAAACAGAATAAATTTAAGATGAAAATGTCTTGGATATATCTTATAATATGCACGTCATATTATTTGGGTTGTGTCTTGTGTGGTTATTTAATATTATGTCATTGTGAATAAATATAAATTGTTCCATTACGGTTTATTATTATATTTACATTATTATGGTTCATTAATGTTAACAAATTATAAAAAAAAACTGTTTCTATATACAAATGTTTAACTACCGTTTAAAAATTAGATATGGGGTTCTCTGCTCTTCTCAGCTTTCCTTAGAAACACGTCGGTGGATTAAGGTTTTGTTTGTACTCTATACTTACTTCCATCTTACTACCTACCTAAAAATAAAAAATAAAGTTAGATCCGGATTCATCCCTACGACCTTCTGGCCGAGGCTGCATCCGAGTTCCGTCTTGAGAACCTTTTTTTATACCAATTCCGTCCCAGTTAAAAAAAGGTATATACTAATTCCGTCCTCAATAATTTTGATAATTTAGTCATATATATTATATATATATATTTTAGCGTTTTTAAGAACATATTAGGATTATATTTTAAGCATTAAAGAACTTAAATAACCGCTCTTTAATTATTATAAATTTAGTTATCTAACCAATTTTTATATATGCTTTGCATTGTTTTCGAATGCACTTCCATCGTTCAATATCGTTATTCAACTCTTTGCAGTGAAAACAAAATTTAAATTCATTTTTAATAATTAACATTTTACCTTTTTCACTGTACATATATATTGTAGACTATCCATTTTTAATATATATTAACGAAACACGGACACGCACAAATAACGACTGAAAAGTTTATTTGGTTCAATAATTGAAATCATATTATCTTTATTTCTAATAAATTAAATAATATAATAATAATTAAATAATAAATAATTTAATAATATGATATTATTAAATTCGATTATTTTGTGCGATAACTGATATCATATTATCTTTATATCTAAATAATGTGATATTGTTAAATTCGATTTGACACGGGACGGAATTAGTATATCCGTCAAAAAAACCATGGACGGAACTCGGATGCAGCCCTGGCCGATAGTGGTGCTGCCACTTAACACCAAGACACACCCTAAATAATCTAATAATAATAGTGTATATACGTTATAATATGTTAATAATAATAATGTGATTTTCTTCTTCGTAGGTAAACTCTTCGTATCTGCGAGGCCCATACATAGATTACGTTGGTCGCGAGGGGCTGATGGTCACCACTCTAGGCCTCAAGTTCGAGGCTGGAATGCAGCACTTCCGGATGCCAGGCTCCAGTGGTCACCAACACCGGAACAGGCTCGATCGGGACATGAAACTCAAATGCGTGGCCACGCTGGGCACGGTGTACTGGAAGTCAAAAGAGCAGAGCGCGCTGGCGCACCGACCGCGGCCTGTCCCTGGAATGCCATTGCCGGGTGCCGACGATGGACTGGTAGGAGGCGATGAACAGGACGCTGACTCCAGGGCTGATCCGGTTCACGGTAAGCGTAAATCCGTCACTCGTTCTGCTCAACGCAAGGAAAAGGCTATTATACATAGTCTGTAAAATATATTCCATTTATGAGCAATAAACAAAATATAATTAATATAAAATATTTATGAAATTTAGGGACCGGTCCAATGTGTGATCTACCGATAAACGGCTGGTTTAATGTGTGATCACTGTGATCTACCAATAAATGGCTGGTCCAGTGTGTAATTAACTTGCTATTAATTTGTATCGGGTGGCATGACCGCCACCATTCTTCTTTAAGTTGTCGTTCTAATAGTGGAGATGCACCATTTACTTTTATATTATACTAGGACTTGACTAACTTCCAAAACGACTCTATTGTTTGAGTATGAGCTCTAGTATTTGGACCCACAAAATTTTCAGTATGATTTACAGTTTGATAAATAAATCCATGATCCTTCAGAGAACTATATGCTCGCTGCTGATCGCTGTAAATCGTTGTACCAATTTCTACCTCTTTTTGACTCTTTCTATTATTGGTATAAGCGTTTGTCGATCCCTTTTTTTTAAATGAAAAATCGACGTTCAGTTTTATTACAACACAAACCAAATACCACGGTCCCTGTATTCTATTTCAATAATTTCGTTGGTTATTTTCTACCGGAGTTTCATTTTCATCATTTGAAGTTTCGTCACTATCTTCATGTGGTCGTGGGTCGTAATCACTACGTTGTAAGCGACCGCGATTATATTTTCGTTAAAATGTAGGTACCTATCTGTTATCGGTAGATCACTAGATCACACGTTGTACTTACAACGCTTTTTTCGCAGATAGCCGTTTATCGGTAGATCACACATTGGACCGGTCCCGAAATTTATATGAGGGTTTTGTTTGACGCTCTATTTTTGTGTATAAGCAGTACTCGATGTTCTATAAAGTGATAAAATGGTTTTTTTTTTCAAAAAATATACGCACAATTAAATAGGTAGGTAATAGGTTGATATAATAATTATATTAAATTATGGAGTTCGAGATATTCAACTCCGCAGCCCTCAGTATTGGTCGTATTGTACAAGCGTTTTGGGGTGGTAAATTACGAGCTAGCCGTAACGTGGAATTTGTTTGAATAAAGAGGCATATGACATATGGAGATTTGCACATCGGAGCACCCATATTTTATGAGTGAGGTGAAGAAGATCAGACGCACGGAGGAGGCCCAGACAAAATAATATAGATTATTATACAGCATATAATATACATCAGCCATAAATTGTAGGTAAGTCTTTGGCTTCCAGCTGTCGAGAAATATTCATTGTGGGTGACCTTACAATATAATATAATAATACGTTTCTCTACGAAGTCCTTCACCTCTATACCTATATCATGGTAGCAATGCTAGCAAATGTCATTCGTTTCACAAAATTCGCATGATATCAACTATATTATTACAATATTACCTACACATGACCCGTTTGAATATTATATAATATCTAGTTGGGTACTACCTCTTACATAATTATGTGATGCTTTGTATACACATTATTTTATGTTTCCGGTTAAAGGTGTAGTGCTTGTATTTATAACGTTTTATTGTATAGTTCAAAATTATTCGTGCCCAGATGATAATAATAATATGTGGTAATGGCTAATAGCTATTTTCGTTTACGATTTTTATTCACATACTAAACATAGTATGATATATTATTCTTTAATAAACTCTTACATGTACAACATCCAGATTTTAACAAACACTGCAACTCTTAGCATAGAATATATTTGCTTTTATTTAACTAAAAACATAAAGATAATTATGTTACGTCAGAGATATATTTTAAGAATTTTGCGCCTCTATGAAAAAAACGCACCTTTCCAATCTAAATTTCTTTGGCAAAAAAAAAAAAAAAACATAATAGTGAAACTATGCATTCATAATCTGAATGATTTGCATAAAAAATACATTTATTGAATCACTTATTACATAATTATATTAGGTATATATTTTATTGTTATTTATACAAAAAAAAAAGCGATATAATAGGTTAAGTGACAACATTTAAAAAAAAACTTGCTTCACGTATAAAATGCCCCGTATGTAAAGGAATATTAAATATGTTAAAATTAAAAATTGTGATATTTTTCATTGGCAAAGGTATCAGCTGTATATCATCATAATCCGAGTCATAATCCAACTTCTTTATTAAACATGACTCAATGGTTAAAACAGCCAAAGTATTTAGCTTCTCATCTGTGGTTCATGATCTCAAATAGAACTTGACCCTTCTTAAGACTGAAAAAGATCTCTCAATAGAACGTATTTTAGATAAAGGCTAGAAACAAAAATTCTTAACGCTATTTATACATATGGATACAATAATCTTAACAATTATTTTTTATGATCAGAGAGTACATTTTAATTACAATACTAGTTAATCATCACTTCATAATGATGGTAAAAACTTCTAAAATAGGCACGTCCATTTGCAAATGTAGAGGCAAGATCGTTGTGGCAACACTTTTGTAAATTTTAAACATTTTCATCAACTTTATATGATGACATTACTTTTTTTTTATCACCCATATGATCTAGATACCGTATTATATCTAAATGCTCTCCAAATTTACCGCCCTCCCCCCCCCCATTGGCCTCCTCTAAATACGTCACTGTGTTACGTTACTTAAATAAAACGAATACCTCAAAAAGATAATATAATATAAAACTGGATTATTTAATTATTTCATACTTCAAAGTTGTTTAAATGTATATATTTTATTTAAATTAAATCCTTATGAATAAACTAACATTTTCTAAAAATTATACTAAAAAAGTAATTATAGTTAAACAGCAGAATCAGCTTTACGACTTTGTACAACTATTTATAGTTATTGAAACACAAAGCTTTATTTTAAATGTTCATATTTTATTGAGATTGATACAATTTTTTTAGCATATAATATAACTGTTCACAATTTCTTTAAAACATTTCAACTATCCCAGTAAAAATAAATTGTTATAATAATAAAAAAAAATATATTCGTCTTATTTGTATTTAAATTGCAACTGTATAGTGATCGTATTTATTTATATCACAAATAATTTATTTGTATTGACATTGTTATTAACAAAATAGCTTTGCTTATTTTTAAGTTTTTGTGCACGATGGCGTGATGTAGATTTATATAATATTTATAGAATCGACGATTTTGCAACATTTTATTACTGTGTCTATTACAAAATCATCTTGACCTAAAACTTCAAGTAATCGATTAGGTGGCATATCTATAAAACCAAGATTGCATGTATACCTGCATGTATATACGAGTACGTGTATTATTGTCGCCGCATAATTATAATAAGATAATACAAATAATGTCTGTACCTATATAATAATATATTATGTACTTAACTATATTTTGTCGTATACACTGCTGGTACAAAAATATTGAACTGTTCAATTACTGATTATTATTACTCTTGCCGAATTTATTTACCTGTATGTTCGTAGAAAATAACACGAAAACCGTCGTTTTAAATAACTACTTATATTTATTTTTATTATTTTTACAGCATCGAGCAACTCGCCTTCCATAAACATTGCTCAATCACTCAACATCAATGGCATCGCAGTCTACGTGTCAGCGTCGTTATTTATGGTACTTCTACGGTAGCGATTGGTCGAAACCTAATCAATGTGACAGCAGACATATGTGACAACGATTCTACAAAAATAATGATATTAAAAAAAAAAAAACCATTTAAAAAAAAATTAGTTAAAAAAAAGAAGAAAAAATGATCAATTTTAAGTCATAAGTTAATTTTAGTTTTTAAAATGTTAATAAGTATCTAAGACTTTTACTATGTTTTTAAAAATCGATCTCCAAATGCGGGGCATGTATATTGTTTTATAATTTAACATCATCCTACAGTTTGTTACATTTCGTTGTAATCTATTGTTTACACTGTAAACATTGAAAAAAAGTTTTCAATCATTGTTAAATAATTTATATTATTTAATATTTTACTGTAACATATTTTTTATTGAATTTTTATTTATATAAATTGTTTAGTGTTTGAATATAATATCATGTACATAAGGAAATCATATTAAACATGGATAGAGCGTGATCCGATGTCTATTGATCCTCGTAAAAAATCGCTGGCTGTATATATATATATATATATATTATAATACATATTTAAGTACCTATAATATTGTTATATTATCATGATAAATAATATGCTAGTCACTGCTTGAAAATATGCTAACACCCTGTAGTTAAAAATCTATAATAAAAATTATATTATATCGTATCTTTGGAAATATATATCATGTATAACTTAGTTTGTTTGTTTTCTTATGATGAAACTCTACGTCTACGATTTGTTTTTCTTATTTACTCCTCGACGAAAAAATCTCCTTTTTACCGAAAGTGGGAACCGTGTAAATATTTAATTTTACAATTAAAACCATTTTTGTGCCGGATGGATGAAACCTAATAGTGGATTTTTATTTGTAAGACCACCGCGCACCACGGTCCTGTTTATATCAACTCCCAAATGAAAAATGAATATTTAATTTCAACTGCACACCCGCCATCACCTGATTTTATCATCGTGCAGATGGAGCTAATAAAATTATATGGTATCAAACATACAGCTGTCATATTTTTGTTTTGTTTTTTTCGTCTGCACTCATAATACATACATTTACATTTTCCTAAATGTCATTATTTTATTTTTTATGATTGTGATCATTAATACTGTACGGGCCACGGGGTGTTTGAAATGGCGTATTCAGTTTGCAATTCCTATGATATCGTTTTCGAATTCTAATCGCATTCCATCACGTCATGTAGAATGTAACTTCATCATATTGTGAGCATATTGCATATTATGTTGATTTCACCAAGCGCGTTTACGGTTAGTCTTAAACTTTAAGGGTAAATATCAAAAACCGGTTCCAATCAATTGTTTAAAACAATCAAAATATATGTTAATAACCATCATTAATCATACGATCTGTATACAATTATTGTTTTCGGTACCAACTTCTAATTTAAAAATGTCCATCCCACACACTAATGTAGAAAAAAAATCATTTTTTTTTTTTTTTAATGTAAGTCTTTTACTGTGTTTGTATGATGGTATTAAAACAATTAAATCGATTTTAAATTCTTAAGCTACATAGTGCGAGCGTTTTAACGCCACCGTATAAACGTAATAATTGTTTTGCAAAAATATTTTTAAAAGCAATTTTAAATAGTTACTATTCAATGTAACATAATATATTATTTCGCTGTATAATATTCCATTTTACCTGTAATACGAGTGCGTGCATTATGCGTGTAACGTATGGATATCAAAAGCGTACCACCCAAATACATGTTAAATATTAAAAACCTATATTTCTGAAAAAAATCAATAGTAAAAAGTTGATTTTTTTATATATTTTTATCGCCTTTTTTATTATATATTTAGTAGGTATATTTTATTATTAAGTGTTTTTTTTTTTATATATATATATATTATATATTTACCGAAGAATAACTACATTTACGGCATTGCATTAAAAATAATCACATTTATTAAAATATTGTGTAGGTAGGAGTTTAAGATGTATAAAATATGACACGTGATAGCTTTATTTATATTATTTTAAACATTGTTTGTCCAATTAAATTTTAATGGGCCACAAGTTTTCTTAAACCTATAAATACGATATGTTACAACATATATGTTGTAACGTACACGATATCGAAAAGAAATTCTATTCGTTTTTTAGCAGGTGAAATCAATATTTGACAAGCATTTGAAATGAGTCAAACAAAATACAATGAAGGTGTAGCTACTAGAAATTATTGAAAATGGTGCATACAAAATATTGGTATTTCCCATCCACCAGTTATTAACATTTAGATTAAATTTGTTTCACGCGTTATACTTTCTATTAATATTTAATTGCAATAATTTTAGTTATATAACAACGGAATGATGTAACGAGATAATTTCGTGTGTGTAAAACAAAAAACGTAAAAAACACCTCTACCCTAACACATATCTCGCCGTTGTTCTATCAACATAATACGTTCATGATTCGATTTTGTTTGTTTCAAACACGCACCTACGCTAAATTATGTACTAAAAATAATAAAACGAGACTGTCGATTATTTTGATATTTATTTGGAAACAATTAATAATATTTTCAGTCGAATAATAACGACCTGATTGACAACTAAGTGTACAGTAGAAACGGTTCAATACCAAAAGCACCACAATAATGATATTGTATTCAGCCTGCAAAATATTTTAATTTAGTCGATCGCCCTAACACCCGTCAGGTAATTCAGATAAGTGCCAAGCTACACAATATACATGTATATATTGTATCTACAAAGTGATTTTTTTAAGTGGGTACACTAATTATCCCGAAAAGTATTAACTTTTTTTAATTTTTTTTTTTTAAACTTCTAGGTTTATTTTATGTTTTTCTAAAACCATATGATATTAAAATTTTTTTCACCCTTCAGTATTTGAACTTCAAATGCTATGATAAAAAAAAATTGCGCCAATGTATTCTTATAATTTTTTAACCACTATAAGAATAACATATAAGGAACTTTTTATTAAATTTTCAAGTATTCAGATTGAGCCAAAAAAATTTTATCGACACTTTAAAAAAAATTTTTCAGAAAAATTGAATCATGTAAAGAAAATGCCAATCTAAATAACTTGTAAAATTTTTCAAGTATCAACGACTTATACTTTTTAAATAATAACAAATATTTTAAATCGTTATCGTTACGCTATTTCGTAAAAATTTAAAATTCAAAAGCACTTAAAATTTTTCCTGTAATGATGCTTCGAGTTTTCTCTATAGCTACTTGAAGGAAAACTTATGGAAAACCTAGTGTTGTAATTTTAATCCTTAGTTATAAACACAAACAATTTTATGATTTTTCAACTTCAAAATTACTTGCAAATTTTCGCATTTTCGACAGATTTCGTAAAAATTTGAACTATAAACGCTTATAAAAAAAATTGTGATAAACGATTTTTTATTTTTTTTTAGCTACAATAAGAACAACTCATAGGGGACCTTGTATTAAATTTTCAAATCTTTTTGGTCATCCAAAATTTTTTTACCGACACTTCAAAAAAAAATTCTCATAAAAATCGAAAATTTCAGTGGTCTATAAATAACTCAAAAAAAGTCAAACATTTTTGAATATTAAACTGTCTATAGATAACACTAACATAAACATTTGGTGAAAATTTCAAGTATTTACAGTGATTAGTTTTTGAATTACAACCATAAAAAAAAACGATTTGGTCGAAAACTGGTTTTGCGTAAAAATTCCCGTTTTTCTGTTATTTTTTTTTTTTTTTTTTCTCGATTTTTTGAAAACTGTTGGAAAATGTTTACTTTTGACCTTTATAATGCACAAGGATATTCACTTTTCCATCGGAAACCACCCCCAAAGTTTGAAATTGAAGCATTATTTCGACTACCTAGTTATGCTGTACACAGACACAAAAACAAATAAAAACACACATCATTATAAAATCAATACATTCATCGTGGTGATCACTATCTAAAAATAATAAATAAACAAAGAATTTGATGTAGTTGGATCTTCTTACATTTTTTCTTTCAAATCCTTGTTTATTAATGGTCTTGGACTCTCGGGATTCCGATTTAATTGTTAATCAAATAATATCACTACATTAATTTAATATTAGTTTTTGTACAGTAAAAAAAAAGTTATAAGATTTTTAAATCGTGGAACTGCATAACACGATTATAGATAGATAATAAATTAATTTAATTCTTAAATCGTACTGTAAAATTGTACCTATTATTCTATTCCATTTTCTACTATTATCATACAGCATTCATATTATTCACAATATCACAGAACAATATTATTTAAGATAATTGATAGGACTATCTTAAAATATAGTGACGCATTATTATCTCCTAAATTAGATTAAATTAATGTTCTGTTCCTAAATATATGTATATATTATTTACTTTCTGCATGATACTATAATCATATTACCAGTCACGGACTTTCAAGGTATACCTTGGTCTTTAGTGGTAATCAGATATAATAATGTGGTGATACCATTTTAATTTTTAAATAGTTATCTGTGAAATTGTGATTAAAATAAATATGTCACAATATATTTCCAGTTGAACATTTATTATTCTTGAGTAATTCAGTATGTTCAATAAGTCGATACTTCGATAAGTTAATAAATGATTAGGGTTCAAAGTACAATGGCAATCTTTAATTAATTGTTATTTATGTTGTTACCTTGGGTTCAACGATATCAAATTTATGACTAGCTCCTGGTCTTCACAATATTATTTAAAACATTTTGAAAACCACCAATACCTTGAGAAGATATATCTCGCAAACCAATCAACGAAAAATAAAAATGTTAGTTAACGCGTAAATTCATAATAATAAAATTGGGGTTATTAATACGTGATATTTTTATTATATTATGTTACCATTTGAAAATCAAAAGTTGATAGTGATTTCACCAATAAATAAAAGGGTAAAAAAAATTAAAATATTATACGGTTTTAGAATAACATAAACATGGAAGTTTAAAAAAAAAAAAAAATGTAAAAAAAGTTAATACTTTTCGAGATATTTAGTGTACCCACTTAAAATAATCACCCTGTATATACATATAATAACACCAATAAAATAACTGACGTTAAATGTTAAATTAAGTCTGTGATATAATGGCACTGCGTTTAATA
Source organism: Diuraphis noxia (assembly GCF_037042655.1). Classification (NCBI taxonomy): domain Eukaryota; kingdom Metazoa; phylum Arthropoda; class Insecta; order Hemiptera; family Aphididae; genus Diuraphis; species Diuraphis noxia. The sequence goes on from NW_028301713.1 coordinate 77,224,191, forward strand.
TACCTACCTGTAACAACTAGCATCTGCCCCTTGTACTTCCAACTAACAACAAAAAAGTTATTTTAGTGTATTAGTGGATACAAACAGTATAAGGGTAATGGGAGACGGGAGTAGCCGCCTATATTTTAAAATTCATACGATACATATAATCTATTTTTGAGCGTATTCGTTTTTTAAGGCCACACGGGCAATTGACTGCTGCAAGTTTCAACCTACCCTTAAATTATATAGGAGAGTTAAATAGCTAAGTAATCTAGTTTTGATTAATATATATTATTTTGGATTGAGAGTGGAGCTTTACAAATGTACCTATTGCAGGTTTTCCCATTATTATTGTTTTTGAAATGAAATTTCTTTAGACACATTAACGTTAAGTCGGATTCGTGGGCTCAACCGTTGCGACCAAAAAGCGTTACGGGCATGGGCTTACTCGACACTAAGGGTCCAATCACATGATCAGATTTTGCCGGTCAGTCACCATCATGTTCCTCCAAACACAGTAAATATGTCCAAGTAGGTGAACTGGGCGAACTCGCCTGGCCATGATATGGTGGTGACCGGCTGGCGAAAAACATCATTGCCTGTTAACCGTAATCTAACTATATGTGTAATATATATAAACCAGACTGACAATTCCGGTCGTCTGTGTGTGGACGTTAAAGTTTTTATGGTAATAAATGATAATCCATCGGTCTTATCTTTGTACAATCGTAATAAATTGATTTCAATTGAAAAAAATTATTTTTGTATTTTTCCAATATAAACTTATTATATTTTAATCGTGATGTACGATAACTTTTTTTTTTCATACCCTCTGTAAAGGAGAGCATGAGTTCACTTTGCCCACGCGTATAATTGCAACACGAACGGTTTTTTATTTTATTTTTTTCGTATAATAGTAAAAAAATTTTGAGCTATTCTACATCAAGGGTGGTTTCTGTTAGAAAATTAGAATAGCTGGTACTTTGTAAGGTTAAAAGCAAAAATAATTCGTAAAATGTTAGTAGTATTTATTTAGATACCTATGAAATAATACTTACATAAGTTCAACCTTTTTAATAGCAAAATTAATTACTTATAAAAAAATATAAATATAATAAAATATCGTTAGAAATATAGGACCACCCCTATTCGAATAGCACTCGAAACCATTTTTTACCTTACGTAATGATTATTATTGTTGAATAATAATAATATATAACACGTCCATTATACGCTACATTGGTTTATACTCAATATCTATTCTACACAGCAGAGCTATTTCCTCGGTTTTTTAAAATTATAAATCACTTAAGCTTATTTAATTAATTGACATTTGATTGCCAGTAGACAGTTGTCAGAAATAAAAATACTGATTAAATTCCATCAAAAGGTCAAAATCAAACTAACTGCAATAAATATTAATTTCTATAAAATAATCACTTGAATATTTTATTATTTTTACGTATAATAATAATTTGGGATTTTATGTTTTATTATTCATTTTTATCACGACCGCACGTCCGTACACCAACCAAACAACATTTTCCTGTGACAAAAAAAAATCTATCGATTTAAACAATGAGTGTTAGAAATAAGTCGGAAAAATAGTTCGTAATATTATATCCCTTGACCACTATTTATGCAGATTTTTCGTTACATTAGAAATCCATTTCCGTAAAAATAGTTTCTATAATGTGTTATGTAAATTAGATAGTTATATACCTAACCTATATGCATATTATATAATGTATATTTATTAGAATAACCTAATATAGTAATATCTTTAATCTTAGCAACCAAAATTTCATTATTTTTTTAATTTAATTTAAAAATCATCATAATAATTATTATTGCAACATTAAAAGTTCGTTGAATTTCTTTATTGGAATAATTTTGGTCTGGTTGGTCAGATTGTAATATTTCTTACACAGTTTTGAGTCTACTATGAATCGTGATACAACCAAATAAGCGCAGATAAATTGTCTTTTTCTTTATTTTTTTTATTTTTTTTTTTTTATTTTTTTTGAGGAGAATTAGTATATGTGAATTTAGAAAACAACGGAACATGAGATGTATAATTATTTGAAGAAAGAAGTCAACCCATAGATGACACATTCAATTTAATTTAGGTCTTGTGTATTTTTTTTTTTTTTTTTTTTATTTGAAAAACATATATAATATATATATATATATTCAATAAATTTAACTTTATAATATATCCTGATTATATTGCAATTATAACTACTTTGAAAAAAAAAACTGGTTAGAGATTTTCAATATTTAGACCAATATGGATCAATTAACGTTTTTAGTCTGTACAAAGTAAAATGATTTGTTTATACAATTTGGTTCACATTACTAGAGCATTATTTTTGGGGAAGTCTTCGATAATGCTTTTCAAGAAGAAAATCGATTTCATACATCAGAGAATTGAAAACATTTTTCAAACTATAATTTTGTGAATTTTACACATTTAAATTATTGTATATTTGTGTAAACTAAAGATTAAACTAAATTGGTATTTTAAACAATTTTGTTGTGATAATTTATTAGATTTAGGAATGATCCAATAGATTGCGCTGCTGTTATTGAATTTATTTAAATCTAAATAGCCACCGTACACCGTCCAACCAGCGTTGGATTAATATTATTTTTATTTTTATCTTGAAATATTAAATATATTTATTAAAACTAACCAAACAAAAAATTTTGTCAATGATTTATGATTTAAATTAGGTACAATGTAAATAACAAACAATTAATATTACCTACCTCAAATAAATGCAAATATTATAAAAATCATTTTTCAACTACTCAACTTCCTATATATTGATTATGTTGAGTTGTGACTTCGTGAGTAACTAAAAGTCAAAAATTAACTTCAAAAGTTAAGACAATAGTATAGTGCTGATTTTTATTTCATAACATATTGCAGAATAATTCTCAATTCCTAGTCCTCCCTTAATTAGGTCTCTAATACGGAAACCACTATTTTTTGTTATTTTTTTTTTTTTGTTACATGTCTCATGTCTGATATAGGGTAGGTAATTGATAAAATTATACCGGTATGGGTGGTATGGTGTATATATGTATTGTGTTAAATCAACATTTTTAAAATAATCATCCTTGAAAATAATATAGGTATCCTAAAATGATAAAGATTTTATCTGCGATGGAAATTCCTTAAATTGTATAATAAATCTAAGCATTTAAAAATATTGTCCTTAGTCCTCCTTAATAAACTTAATAATTCCAAATCAAAATTTGAATAAATTCGTTAGTTGAGGAAAAATTAGGGTGAGCATTCCTAGGGAGTAGGGGTGAATCATTTTGTACAATATACCATATAGTGATTGTTTTACTGGGAAATTGATAACCATTAAATAATTTAGAAAATACAAAAATTTTTTAAATAATTTTTTAAAACATTTAAGAACACGCTAATTTACTTTATTATCAATATTTATTTATTAAAATGAATTGAAAAGTTGAAATTAATTTCTAAATTAAAATTATGCTTAGGTATACCTATATCTATTACTTCAGATTCTTTAAATTTACTGCGTATAAAAATATGTATAGCTTATATTAAGAACCTTATATTAAATTTCCAAAATTTTTGACATAGAAAATGTTTTATCGATATTTACAGGGAAAAAACTAATGTAGAACTCAATTCTCTAAATAGGTAACTCTTCTGCTGTTCAGTAAATCTTAAATGTATTAGGTACCTACCTCGCGCGTTATTGAGGAAACCCACTGTATACAATGGGTATATTCATTTTGAAATTAATCATAAATCATTGAGTACCAAAAAAGAAAAAAATACGATTCTGGGCTAAGACTAGTCTGCCAACCTATAATATTTTTATATTTTAAGAAAATATGGGATAGAAGACCATGTTTTTAAGTTCCGTAAACGAATATTTTTGTAACAATGAAAATGCAGAATATTTTTATCGCCAGCATTTGACTTTTACAAAATTATGCCAAAATGGCAATTTAGTTAAAGTCACACTGTTAAAAATTTATCACCAGAAACGTCATAAACAAATCACCAATTTTCTGTGTAGGGAAAAGGGCTGGTTTTGAGAAATTATAAATTTATAAACACAAATGAATATATTGAAGTGAAATTATACCAACTGTTTATCTGAAATTCGTATTCCTTATTTGATCATAATATTATAACTAGGGACGGACTTTTATTAATGCCATAAAAAATGAATTAATATCAAAAAATTCCCTAAAGAACTTTAAAAATGTTTTTAAATTAAATAAAAACACAATTTTGAATTTAAAATTTCTAAAAACACATTAAGTTAACTTAACAGTGTACCTAATACAAAATTACAATTATAAGATAAATAGCTTAACTGTACCTAATTGCATGTAATATGTTTTAACTGTATGTATATAATATGTACTACGTGTCAACAATAATTTCGTCTGAAGTCAGAAATTATCTGATGGGTAGCTAGTTAAAACATGACAAATATTTATTTTTATTTTTAGAATGAATGTTATTCTACATTTTTATAGAATTTTATCCTTTTCTATATAAAAATGACTGAAAAACATAAAAAATTACTAAAAATTTCAAAAAAATGCTCTAAATACGTAAGTCTTAAAAAAGCAAAATATAAATTACATTTTTTAATTCCTCGATGCATGAAATGAACTTTGTGCAGGGAAAGCAATGTTTTCGGACATTCTGAAAAAAATGCAATTTGCATTCAAATCCGTTCCCTAATTATAACATATTGGGTAAAATTATAGAGAGTAGTTTTAGAATCTTTAACTAGAGTTTAGATTTTAGATCCATGTTTCGTTGTACTAATGAATTAGGGAAAATCTGAGGATTAAGATATCAAACTTGTTGTGAAATTAGAAATCATCAAACATCATCATCATCATAATCTAGGTCTAAAGTATAATACCTATAATATAATACCTAATATTGAATAACCTGTATAGATGACTATCATATATTGACCCAGTACTATATACCAATAAAAATTATACATCTTAAATCTTAATAAATACATTATATTGATTAGGTTATGATAAGTGCGTAATTAAATACCTATTACCTCATCTAGTTTTTAATAATTATAATATTTAAATATGAAATTAGTATGAAGTGAATCATCATCACTCATAAGTATCATAAATACCTACTAAATATTTCCTCAGAATTGTATTAGACTTGTAATACGCTTATAACTCAGGAGTCCAAGTCATGTACTCTGGTACTCATATCGTTGAATGCAATACAATACAATATATTTTTCCTCCATTAAATACCGAATTAATATTTAACATTACAAATTCTTTAAATGTATTGAAGCCTAAAATACGACTATATATTACCTACCTATTAATAATATGGTTGCTGTAGTTGATAAGTATTTAACTGCTGTTCCGATCTTCAACTAATCGATTTTACCAGTCATCAGTGTTTAAAATTATTGCCACAAGTCACAGCATTATAAAATTAAATACCTTAAATACCCATATTTTTTATAACTCATAGTTATAGTGATTTCACCCAAAAATTTTCGTTAAACCTTAAGAATTAATTTTTTTAAAGATGTAAGTGGTTTTACATCAAATTTAACCGCATTAATAGCATTATTCACTATTCCACGTATTCCATACCAACATTTTTAATAAATTATTATTAACAAAACTTTTATTGTTATGGGGACGCCCCAGTGCCATATTGATATTTTACAACCATTCATGAACAGTGTTTTGCTTGATAAAGAACCACCAGGTCCCAGACTAATATCATAGATAAAATGTCAAATACAATTTTCTGTGACATATTATTGTTTTCATTTTTAAAGTATTATTTATATAAAAATAGGGACCAAATTTAAAAAAATTAAAAAACATATCTATTTTAAATTAGAGAAACAAAAATTTTTGATACCCGATTTTCCCTATAATAATCAACCTAACTATTGCTTCAAGCAAAAATATTTTTCTATATTATTATATCGTAATTACAAATAAATATTGAAAAATTTACCAATAAAAACTAATGATATATCCCAACAAAAACACTACGTCAACTCCGTGTAAAAAAACGCTAAGTAAAAAAAAATATATATATATATATATAAATGCTATAAAATGTGTGATATAAGGTGGAATCTAAGTAAATGGCCTAATGAATAAAATATATGTATAAGTAATTAATTCAAATTTAATAAAAATTGGTTATTTATATTAATTTATAATATGAATTATTTTAACTAAAATTGATCCAATTTTGGTTTACTTGGCCGTTAGCCGGAAGATTTTCAGTCTAAAAAATGTATAGCCAAGTACTAATAGTTTATGTAATAAACAATGAAAGCACCATTACAATAAATAGGTAAATTGTTTCCGGCCAAGTTATATATACATATTTTTTACTTAGCGTTTTTTTACACGGAGTTGACGTAGTGTTTTTGGTGGGAATATTATATCGTAATTACAAATAACAATAATGATACATACATCCACTATCATTAATGGTATACATAAACTGCATTTTATTTGAATTCAATTCTAAAAGTGATTTTCTCGTTGAAATTAAAGTTGCAATAATTTACTTTACCCAAACTCCATATTTCTTTACAGAGCAAACAACAAGATCTTTCTAAGGATTTATCCAACGTCATTGTTATTCAGAGTGCACTATAGAAGAGCCAGTGCAATAATGAACTATTTTTACCTATGAGACCAACAAAATTCAGATATTCACTAATGGCACTAACTATAAAAAAAAACCGCATCTTTTGGTAGGTAGGGTTTAGGGTCGCTCTCTAAAGATTGTTAACACTCACCAAAATAATAATAATATTGAAGTGACAAGACTAAATCCTATATAGATACTAAAATTATTTAGTAGATTTAGCCCCACCAAAATTATTCTCTGAATTGCTATTAAGTTGGAGTAATGTTTATAAGGTATAACTTATTTAAAAAAGTAAAGATAATAATAATTAATAATTATAATCTTAATCATGTTTAAGCAATTTTAAGTTAGAAATAGAAAGTAGATTATTTTATTACACATTATTATTTGTATATTAATTAAAGACTATAGGTAGATACTGTGTATAAGCATATGTTTTTAAAAAACAATATAGTTACCTACTTGCCTATCTAATAAATGGACCAATTTAGGCCAGATTTAGTTAAACAAATGAGCCATCCCATTCATTGAAAAATTCTGGGTATGCCACTGACCATATTCTATATATTAGCATTGAATTAGTTTTAACTCCAGTTTTGCTCGCAAATTTTCCATATTATAATAGCTCATTTATAAAAAAGTTAGGTCAGAACAGTTTGATCAGATAAAACAACATTTTAAGCAATAAACAACTGGTTGATTAATCCAATAAGTGATGATACAATAGGAGAATCTATTTTCACCATTATATATTTATGTTGTATAAGAAACAGGTTTTGAAAAAAAAAACATCAAGGTGAAATATTATTTTTAATCGGATGAACGATTTAAGACTGACTGGTATGATATTTGGTTTTATATTTTATTATTTATCTTAGTATTCCACTTAGAAAAAATATAAAAATTAATTACGTTGAAATTTTTTTGAGACAATATTGAATATTTAGACAAACCGACATGCCATTTATTCAAAAATATTATTCTCTCGAGTTTGTAATGATTTTACTTAAGTTTTAAGAATAAATACTTAAACAATAAGAAGCAGAAATAATGGTTTGATGTTTTACTTAAATATCATTTCTAAACTGAATAAGGATAAAAACAAAATACATTCAAAAAATATGAAACTATTAATTAGTAGGTGTACCTACTGTTATAGTGTTATCACAGGTTTAAAAATGTTTTTTATCAAAAATCTTTGTTCAACTATTTACTTTTGAGATATATAATTTTGTTCTATTGAGATATAAATTTGATTTACTTTAACAAAATATTGCAGAATACATATTGCCGAATTGCTAGACACGACAAATAAATTAAACCGCTGTAGATATTTCTATATTTATGAGAATATTGTAATATATTTATTTCTTAAATTGTTAAACACTTATTATGTAACTAGGACTAGGTTAAAACAGTGTGAATAACTTGAAACATCATAAAAGAATAAAGAAATTTTGAACATCATAGGTGAATATAATTATCCAAAATTAAAACAGTAATCCTTGTTTAAAAAAAAAATCAGCTCATAATGTGGACCAAATACACACATATAATTTATATTTCCTATAATATTGGGTCACAGGTTTATCATATTGATATTTTTATTACTCAGTATTATCAGACAAAGTTTGAAATTGTCCATTCGTTTTAAAATAGAATTAGGTATATCGTAATACACGTCGGTTAAAATGATTCTGGATTCTGATTTTAACCGACGTAAAATGATTAGTAATATTAAACTTATAGATGGGCATTGTATAAATCCTATTAGCTTGTTTGCAAACATAGTTGATACTACTGCAACCTCACTTATCATAATTTATTTTTACTTTCACTTAAGTGTTAGTTTCCTTATTTTTCAGAAGCTTATGTGAACGAGAATAATTCTATTATTATTGGTTAGAATGATGTTTCCATGTTTGATATCAATGGTACCTCCTAATATCGTTGTCATTGACTTATGAAATATTTTAATATTCAATTTAATACAGTTTAAATCAGTTTTCAATGATTATATAAAATATAAATATATAAAAATCATATTTATTTGGATAGTTTCATAGTTTTGCAAAAGTTATTCAACATACATTTAAGAAAATATAAGATTTTTCAACTAAATTTAAGTATTTATTGAAATGAGCATGTCTTTCATTTTTTTTTTATTGCACTATAAATCATTAAGTGGCCATAAAATAAATTTTAAATGGTTAAAAAATAATTAGACTTCGTCATCTAATCAAATAAAACACTATCTAGATTAGTCTATGAATCATGAAAATTTTAATGCCATTGATTGAATATTTTACTAGTGCTATCAATGTTTATTAATGTATTATAAAAATAAAAAATTTGTAAGACATTATAATTATTGATTGTAAAAAATATTTTGAAAATATCATTAATTGTTCTTGATAATCTATTTAATTATCTTTGCAATATGTGTGAGCGACTGAGCATGTAATAAAAAGATTCTCAATAACCCATCAAAAAGTTTTATTCTAGTAATCAATCTAACAAATGAAAAGCTAACAAAATCATTTTTTGTTAATTAATAGTCAATATTAATTGTAAAAGCTACCTTTTGTTTATAAGAATATATATTTTATTAAAAGAAAACCATTTCTATTAAAATTTAGAATGTTATATGTATACATTTTTTTTTAATGAAGTAAGCAAAATTAGTTTATGCATGTTAAAAATATGATGTATATTATTTAATTATTTGAATTATTCAACACGTTATAAAATTACATGCAGTAACAAATATTATATTTAAAACCAACTAGCTAAGTTACAAAGTTGTAACATAAATATTAATATATTTAAGAATTAAGTATAATATACATAATCTAATTGAATTATTTTGAAAGCTCAGATTCAATAGTTTTGTCCTGGATTCCAGTTGTTTCCTTGAATAAATTATAAAGTTGTACAATTTGATCATCTGTGAAAGAGTCTAATGCAACATCATGTTTATCAATGTTTTTACCAAAACCAATATTTGATTTTGCGTTCTTTAACAGCTGCTCTGATAGTGTCAATGTGTATTTCTAAATTGAAAATGATTAAGCCAATTATCTTAATGTTATCGAAAAACCAATTTAATTAATAAATATTTATTTATACATACACTCCATTCCAGCATGAATATTTGAGCTTCTTTAGGATTACAGTTTTTATGCCTACGAAATTCATCACGTACATATGCTTGACCTAGTTCTTGTAATTCAGTTGGTAAGCCTCGGTGTAGCCTTAAAATAGTTTTATACAATAAACGAACTCTTTGTACATGATTTAGACCAGACATCACATAGCATATCTAAAAAAAATTTTAATTAAAAATGGATATAATTAATTGTACAATAATAATTACAAACCTAACTTGGGTACCCACATATTATAATATATCATATTTATTGTTGATATGTGTTAGAGGAAGTTACACCAATATTTTTATGACTGTCTAATAAGTGAGTAACAAAATATTTTTGACAGATCACGTTTAGCTTTATTTGTTTAAAAATTAGTGAATTTAACCCTTATATAATTTAAAAGTAAGGTTATTATTTAGAAAATCCCATATACTTTTAAATATTTTAATTTTAATAAAGGTAATGTAATGAGTATTTTAAAATTGTAAATTGTTTGTATATCTTAAAAAACTAAGAACTCACTTTTATTAAAATAAAATAAAAAGCCTTAGATATTGACAAGACAATAATCCTATATTTAAATTTTTCAAGAGGTCAATGCATTTCAAGTTGTTTAACTAACGAGCTAAACGTGATGAGATGAGTGTAAAATTTGTTATGGTATGCATTCGTAAGGTAGAGACAACAAATGTCAGGGTAATTTTCTCTTAATTAACAATAGTTTATTTTGGATGGAATACTTTTTAAATTGACAACTTTATACTATATACAAATTAATACATTCATTTTGTGTATAATAAACGTAAAAGTATAATAGGAATCTAATCTATAAGGTATTCTAAACACATTAAAAACGATTAAAATATAATAAATCCTTCCAATTTACACAGCAAATTCAAATTTAATCATTGTAGACAGAAAGTATTTGAGTATTAAATTTATTAGTTATATATAGATTAAGGAAGAGGAAAAACTAATCATCAGAGATAGGATTTGAATTTGGACAGATAAAACAAACGTAGAATTAAGTAAATACAATTGTGACAATTTTGATAGGTACTTACATGTGCACTCTGAAGATGTTAATATTATCTATACTCTATTTTCTTTATAATTTATTTCTTAATAAGAGGACAGCGCCTTAAGAGTTAAGGCTTAGTTTATTATCTCAAGGCTCACGACATAGTTTAAAATTGGATTATTTGGATTTACAATTTAAATTCCTTAGTTCCAGACTTTAGGCCTTTCAGTGCGATAGCGTAGATAACTAATCTTAATGTTATCGATAATCGTCAAAACAGCAAGTAGTGATAAGTGATAATTGATAAGAACTAGTGAATTACTACGCGACGAGAACCAGTGTAGGTCTGTGCTAGAGATATTTATACAATGGGCAATCGTGCGTCGACCACACCCTAAGTTGGCAGCATTGTTGGCGGCGTGGGTAATGGACCACTGTGATTGGCTAACCAGCCGCGCGGCTACGACTGAACTGCAAACGGCAGAACCGATTCCTAGCCGCTCTGACAGACCGTCGTTGTTTTCGATGCTTCACGCACATTGACTGTGGATCGTCGATATAATTTTATATTCGTGATTTTTTTAATTTTGTCTTTTTTTTACAAATAATATAATATATACATTTATATTGTACTGTACGAAAAATATTAAACATTTATATTTACGTATACACTCATCTCGTTCGTATTTAAAATAATATTTTTTTATTGCCGAAATAAAACAATCGAACCTACTCGTTTGGTTGACAATTGTAATATACGATTCAGTGTTATTTGGGTACCTAGTGATTTTTGCGATATTCAAGTCTTCAGACACCACTTTAACCACCGTCTCCTATTGTCAAGTGAGTGTTTTTATGTTAATTATTACTGTTACATTTTTATTAGCTACACATTTCATTGCTATGCCTTAGACTGTAGATGACACTGTTCGCGTATGGCTTTTATTTTTCTCTACCATGTCACCACGGTAGCCATTGTCGTCAAGCTCTTTCACACCTGCCCTTTCACCGAGACAAACGAGACTAGAAACAAAACGGACAAAAACCTCGTCAGGTATTTCGTTCACACATTCCCACACGCCGGCTTAGACCACCGTTCAAGTCTCGGCGGCACACAGTCCCCTCGGTCTGCATAGTACCTATTTCCTTTTTGCCGCCGCCAGCCGTCATTAACGATAATTTCCACGCCCTTATTATTGTGATTTTAGTGGTTTTTTCGTTTCATTTCAAAGTTTCGAACCTTTCTCCTTTCAACTTGGGCGTTGTTTTTGACGTAGTGGTCGATTTGGAAAATGCTCTTGACCTAAACGTTTATGGATTCGTAAAGAATATTATTTTTCAATTTGAATTACATATTTTATAGTCTACGGGGTGGAGTTAAAATTTAACATATTACTTATATTATATGTTATGCATTATTTTTTAAATGCAAATTTTTGTGTATGATTTAAATTTTTCCTTTCGCTTGTACTCTAAGTGCACCTAACGTTAAAACGAATTGCTTTGAACTATAGTTTTAAGAAATATGTGCATTTGCATTAGACAAAAAAAAACTATACTTATTTAAATATAATAATATATTGTATGTCGTTCTTGTAAAGTTAAATCTCAAACTGTTTCTGCGCCATTAAGGTATGAATAGTCTTCATATAGACAATGATATTTTTCTTTTTATATTGTGGTATTAAATGGAGCCTGATACACGTCAGTAATAATTTTATATGAAATCGTACCAAAATTCTTAGATAGGTACCTATATAGAAAATTTGTTCTTTTTGAAATAAAATTTAAATGTTGGGTAGGTATCTATTTAATTTTGTTGCTCGTTTTGTTGTGTCTTTAGAAACTGTTTAGTGACCTCATGCGATTTCCGGAATTGTTAAAATTTTGTTTACTGACATCCGTTATATAAATGAAAAATGAATATACTTTTTTTACGTATAATTGAAATTATGTTAAAATTTAATGAAAACAACTTATTTTGTGTACCTGCCTACAAATGATTTTATTGTATACTATCATATAATGTTAAGTCAGCGTTTTACTGTATGATAGGTTAGGTACGTATAATAAGTTAATATATTCAATGTATAAAAAAATCGTGTTAATCAAATTACATATTATCATTCATGAACATACCAAACTCATTACAATATATTCAATAGGTCAGAGGTGTCGATATAAATAATTTTGCCACAGGAACATTTGTGCATAAGAGATAATGTGTAAAAGAATTTCTATGTAATTTTTGTATGCCTCAGCAGATTCTTTACATTATAGTATTATACGTCTTAACATTACTCTAATATAGTAATATTATATCGAAATGAAATCCTCCTACTGAAATATTTTACGCGTTCGCAATTGTTGTTTTAGTAACCGTAAACGCAGTAAAGTAAATTAGAATTATTAGAAGAGATGCAATTTCACGTTTCGCTTGAAAGACATGTCGTGGATCGTGGTATCCTATTTCGATCGTATTCACATATTATTAATCATTTCGTCAACCTAATGATCCAAAGCGAATTGGTGTACAAATTAACTTGGCCTAATCGATATTTTCGTTAATAGATTCCTAAACCAAATTGTTTTGTGTTACGCAACGTTGGTATTCCTCCCTAACCTATTACTATATTCTAGTTTCCTTATTCCGATTGTACTGATATTCAGTAACGTCGTTACCAGCTTGCTATCCTAATTGCCAAATAATTGTTTGGTCCGTAATCACTATCGTATGTACTATTATGTTTTATATATATATAAAAAAAAAACAAACATATTTAAAAGTTATCTCAAATCATTTAATTTTTGATTTTCTCATGCACAAGCATAGACATTCCTATCTAAAATTGTTTATTTTTTTACTTTTATTCGAAATGATCTCATTGTTTTTGAATAATTAAACATCAGTTGTGGCATAATATTATATTTAATATTGTTATTGTTAACTAGGAATAATTTTTATGTTCCTTTTGGGACGACGGACCGACCTTGTGTACCTGTAGTTTTCCGGTCGTCCTTTCCTTGTGGGCAGCAGGTATATACTTTAGGATGCGGGCGACCGTGTGGCATGTACCCAGTATTCCCCATCGTGTCACTCATAATATGTGTGATAACTGATAACCGATATGCCCATAGATTTTGCTAGGACAAATAAATAATTCCTTTATGTTCTCCGTGAGAGCAGCAGCAGCAACAACAGCAGCCGCCGCCGCCGTGCGCGCCATGACCCGACCCCTCTGCCTTCTCCATGCGTAGCTGTATAGTATAATAATAATTGTCCATGAACACGTTTTCGAACCCCTGTCCGTTATAATGGTACTCTGTAACACAATAATCGGGATGCGAACTCGGTCGAGACCGTGAAGACAACACGAGGCGCGCGCGCACGGTTCACCGGTTCTGCGTCGTCGTCGTCGATACCCGTCCCCCGACCATCTGCAGCTGCTTGCTGTTACTCGGACACCACCACCACCGCTGCCGCACGGCATATTGTTATATTTTATTCTATAATATACTTTACTTAATGTGATATAACGTTTCGTCTTCAAGAATATGCACGCGTACGTGTCCGCGCCCTCGATAACCGCATTCAGGTATCCGGTGCGGACCCAAAAGTGTGTGAAAGGGCGTGGAGAAATATTATTTTTTACTTTGTCCCGTGTTTGAATATTATATTTTATGTCCAAGAGAAAAAATTCAGACATTAAACACGTGACCTAAATAACAGTGATGATAATAATAAAAATATGAGTTGTGTGTTGCGTGTGTGAACAACCCCGCTGTCGAGACCAAAATAATATTTCTATACAGTAAATGGTATATAGCTCGTATGGTAAAACGCGCCTCGTGGGAGGGTGTGATCAGGACAGGGGTGTGTCGCCCCGTGGGTTCGCCGTGTGTTTAATGCTAGCAATCGCGCGCGCGACCGTCGCCGACAACCATTGTCGCATAGACGAGTTTTTAGGGTGCGTCTGTCTGCGTATGTTTATATTTATAAAATGCGTTTGTAATACTACTTCTCTACTATCGGTGGGAGGGGTGACCCGCGTCTGGTAATGGATGAGGCAACCCTATTCTGGTTGACCACGTACTGTCGTTCAAAAGACCGTAAAAATGAATTTATATCCTTATGTGCGGGTAGGCAAAAAGTAAAATGCACAATATGCATGTGTATTATTAATCGTATATCGTCCCTCTGCAATTATTGTACATACTTTATGTGTGGATATTTATCACATTCGTATGTACTGTGTTTGTGTAGTATGTAATATCTTATACCCTTCTTAAATAACCATTAAACATTTTTTTTTTTTAGTTTTATCCCTCTAAAACCTTACTTTATTAACCATATTTTGTTCAATTAGACATGTTTTCGTTTATTTTCTTTAACAACATTTAATAAAAATATTATACCGACTCTGTGCATAATAATATTATGTTATTTTGCTTGATGGACCATATAAAATGTAATGTAAATTTAACGTAATCGGTTTTAATTTGTATTTCTATTTTACCACGAATTAACTATCAAACGATTATTTTTTAGTATTACGAATTTTGTTGTATAAATTATTTTGTCTGTTATATTGATTGTATAAATACGCGCTATTCAAAATTAAATAATGTTCTTCGAGTTCGAACTTAAAATATTGTACTAGTGTTCTAGGAATACTGTATTAAAATTTTAAAATGGAATACCTAGTGTAGAGACATTGTGATGCAAGTCAACGACAACGTTGAAGTCTCCATTTATTACGTTTTTTAAACTTATTATTAATTACCTATTCAATTGTTTTTATTTTTATTTTTATGACGATTGACGTGATTATTAATAATAACTGCTATTAATGTAACCATACAACTAACTGACGCCTGTTCAGTGTACACCTATAGATGTAATTTATTATCTCACCAATGTATTGCATACGACGTAATATATTCTTAGCGTAATTTCTTTCGTACCGTCTGATAAACATGTGTGATTGAAGATAATATGGTTTATTTTGATCCTTGACCTTAGATATTTGAATACCATGAGTCGTTACTCGTTATACCGAAACCAAATCGGTGCGGATGACTCATATCTACCAGGTTCAATAGAAAATCTTTTCGTTCGACCCGCGTGCGTGGGCAGTCAAACCTGTTCTGTGTATATACTGTACATAATACCTACGGAATGGTTTGTGTCATCTTCGAAAGAGTGAAAAAGGGAGTTTTTGAGTAGACAACTTTTTTCTCGGTACTATAGTTTTTTTTTAAATAATTTTTTTACTGCACCATCCTACGAAAAATCACACAATTAATCTAATTTTAAACCTACCCCCAGCATGATGGAAATTGTTCCGTCTCATTTTACGACGTAATTTATTATAGTAGCACACCATAAAATGGTTATTTCGGATTCTACACACACCAAACAAACCCCTCCTCTTATTTCTATAAATATAATAAATATCTTCGAGTATATCTTGGTAGTTAGTGTAATACCGCATGGTAAAATATGTTCACCCTTTTCTCGGAAGCATATTATTTTGGAATCTACTATAGCGACAACGGACGCATTCCATATTGTTTTTGTCTGTTATTCGTAAATATTGCAACTCTGGCGCCGTTTAAAATATTTTCGAGCATCATAAACTGCGATTATATTATTTTGTTAGCTGCCGACACCGGTTATCATTATTGTCAGACAACTTCGCGTAGAGCCATATGTCATCGAATCAAATGGTCGGTTATAATACAGAGACTACGCGTCATCGTGTGTGGTAGCAACAACGTATGGTGTGGTGTCCTAGTTATATTTATAATTTTTGTTGTCGAATTACTCATCATTATAAAATAATAAGGATTAGTTGAAATAACGTCTTAATTATGTAAAATATGCAAATTTAGTGTCAAGAAAATACTTGTTGATTGTTGCTGCTATCAATAAGTGATTGACAAAAGGGTTACAAACAAATTTAAATCAATTGTTTATATTTGACATGATTCCGACGAAATTACTGCCAATTAAAAACATTATACAGACATAATCGACCGTCTGATATTTTTTGTAGATGTTATATATATATATATATATTATATAGTGTGCATAAGTTATTAAAATGTTATTATAACATATGTCGTTTTCGAACTACGTACGATAATACTTTTAACACTATTTGATAATATCTTTAAAGACAACCATTGTGATGCGCCGTGTGTTCGTGTATAAATTTCCACACGATATAATACCGCGGCGTCGGACAAAATTAATTTTTGTATGCAACCCGCATTCAGCTCTACAGTTTTGGCGGCGGCGCGGCGACCCATTTGACGTTGTGCGTATGGAATGTTTGAGCTAATGTGTAGTAATCGTATAGGGGAGCAAATGGCGATCACGAGTTAGATTTTAAATTAGTGTGTATGTGAGTTAAAGTGTATTACGTATTACAGTGGGACATCAGCCTGGCCATGGTGTCATAAAATGCGAATTTTTTCTATATCACCAAAGCGAAGAGTCTGATACTATACCTAACGGAGAATGTACTAGAACAGTTAACAAAATCGACCCTCCTCTTTCGACCGACAGTTTCCGTCAATTTGATATGCGATCCTCATGATCGTTATATTTTTAATTGTATTACTTAATACTTTATTATATTATGTATAGTTTATAAACAATATTCTATAGTTTTTATCGATGCATTTAATATTTACCATGGCTAAATATGCTGGTATATTTGCATTGAGACACATTTTAGTTATGGGCTGCGCGCATTATATTATATATCTATACTGCATGATTTAGCATGGTAAAGAATCTCAGCTGACCGTGACTTTTAGATTTATTTAGCCATGAAATTAATAAGTTTGTATTATTTTGTTAAGTAAAGAATTCAAGTGATTATATGTACAATCGGTAGCGGCCATCATACCTATGTATTACTAAGTTGCGATCATTCATATATATCCATGATATTTACTATCTAACTAGCTGTCATTAAAAAAGATTAATTTAGTTAGATATGTACTAATAATCCAAAATGTACTCCGTACTTACCATATTTTGTGTTATCTCCTCAATAAGAGTTAAAATGATATCAATTCCGAAAAATGAGTAATTATTTTACTGTTTAAAGCTACGTCAGATCTGGTGATTTTTGTATTTCGTCTTATACGATATTCATATTCTACGTATTTTATGTTTTCTGTGTAGTTATATATTATGCACCCATGAATAATGTAACCTATTCTGATATTCTGATGTACATACATAAATAATATTTTTTAAATTTTAAACAAATATTGTATGATTTAATAATCGAATAGGTCGGTGCTGCTGCAGTTGGTATTATCTAGTTATACTTAATACTAAAACGGACATGCGCACCTGATATTATTTTGTCAGAATTCGTATAACATAATAATGATAATAATAATACATGAGAGTTTATTTTACTTTGTGAGCCATTTCGATTATAACCAACTATTTCTTTGTTTCGTCAGAATACAGAATTCTCGTGGTGGGGGTATAACAATGGGTTATAATACAGATACCGATTTTTATTCTTTCTTTATTTTTCACTGTTACCAAATTATATACAAAATGGTAGCAGTCCGTGACCAGTCACTAAACGTCCGGGAAATCATGTTCAAATAATTTTAATTTTTTTAATATTGCGATAGATGCGCTGAAGTGTCGAAGTCTGTCATGTATTTGTGTACCCTTATAGATAATATTAACTTTTATTTGTATAAATATAGATTAGTTGAGATTTCATTCATGATCAATAATAAAATATATAATACATGGGCGTCCCCAGACATTTTTCTGGGGGGGGGGGGGGGCAAAATTAATTTTAAAAATAAATGAAATTTTTTTATACGTTTTATTTATTGTAAAATATTATGTTTCGTCATTATTACAATTATGAATTAAAACATTACAATTAGGTAGGTATTATTATTACAATTAAAACATTATTATACCAGAATTTTACCAATTGCTGTGGAAATAACATTATTCCAGAGAGGGGCTAGTGTCCCGTCTTGCCCTCCTCCCTGGGGACGCCCATGATATAATACAATAGATACCTAACTGTATGAGTATTTGAATTGCATCTAGGAATGATTTTTATGTCCATATCGTAAAAAAGAGAATGTGTAGAATGCTAGACCATAGTTTTTTCATACATAATAATTTTTTATACAAGGTATTATACTATAAGTGCCTACGTAATATATCTAAATCATTTATAATATGTATCAATATTGCTAATTGAATTTGACTGACAGCTGAAAAATCCTTATGATGCATTGTTTAATAAGAAGTTATGATTAGGTAACCTAAAATTATGTAAATAAACTGTAAATTATGTTCATATTAAGTTGTAAGTGAAGTCGTGAAGACTAGCTAGAATTAAACATTTAAAAAAATATTTTTACCTGGGTGTGTTTATAAATTGGTCAATAATTGAAAAAGAAAAGAATTCTATAAATGTTATAAGACTTGTCAAAACAAGTGTAGGTACTTGTTTTTACGTTGATGACCACAAGTTTTTTCAATTCATAAAAACTTTTGAAGTACCTATTAACTTTTTAAAACCTACTTTGATTTATTATATTCAAGTTAATGTATTTATGCAGTGTTAATTTAATACTGTTAAGTATAAAATTAAAGATAATAAACCGTGTTATTTAAGAATTGTACACCATCGATTGTGGTGCCTAATTAATCTATTATGAGTACGTGTTAGATAAACCCAGCGGCGTGTTTGATTAATTTAGTCCATAGGATGTGAGTATATGACTAGTGGCATAAGATTATTTTTGTTTAATTGTTCTACTTGAGGAGCAAAGAATAAACTCTTTGTACTATTTATTATATTTAGGACCCCCCAAGATTTCCTCTTGTTCTTGTTGTTAATACCGATATGATTTGTTGTTTGGTCGCATTAGCTGCTTTAAAACTGGATTGTTCCTAATGTCGAGTTAGTCATTTTTTCACTAGAATATATGCAAATTTGACCACATAATTCTTTTTAAAGATTTAAGCACACTGTTTGTTTTCTCTTTCTGCTCCACACGCAACATAAAAAAAACGCATTTACATAGAATCGTGTTCTTTTATGTTTTTGAGGAATCTTAGAATATAATCACCCATCCCTAAAACCATAAAGTTTACTATTTTTGAGAGTAGACATATCAATTTGTTTAAATTTTGTCTCAAAATAATTAAAGTATAAATTAACCCATATAATTTTCGTAGTAGGTGATTTTACTCTAAGATAGTAAATCCTTAAAATTAATTAAGGTGAAATCGTTTTATCCATGTTATGTAGTGTTAGTCTGAGAGAAATAAAAAATATTGCGCAACATCCTCTTAAAATAAAAAATATCACAGCATGCACTTTACCGAGCTTGAGTAGAGGATAAAAATTGTTTAACAGAAGTGTTTGAACTGGTAGTTACTAAATAAAAGCTATTGAACTATTAAAGAATTTTATTTAATAATATTATTGTGATAAACCTTAAATTCAATCACAGAAATACAGAATAGATCAAGGCTCTCCTGATATTTATTGTTACAATAGCCCCAACAATGGAAGGTGAAAAATATTTTAAATACAAAGCTTGATTTTTTTTTATAAGCATTCAAAGTTCAAATTCTGACAAAATTTATTAAATTGAAAACTTAAAAATTATTTAGAACAAGGTTCTGCGTAATTAGTAAATTCTATTACCAAAAAATCTAAAAAATATATAAGCACAGTTTCTTGTATGTTTATCATAAGTTCAAATAAGGACGAAATTACGTATTAAATAACCAAGAACAACGATTTTAGTTAATTATATTGTTGCAATTTAAAAATATTATTCGTAGGTACTTGAAACTTTTAAAGTATATTATTATAATTGTATAAAAATATTATTATAAAAGTCAAATAATATTAATATTTAATAGACTATATGTATAGTTATGTACATAAGTGAATTTTACAATGATGTTTTAAAAAAAAAATTAAGTTAAATTAAGTTGTACATTTCAATTTTTATAAAATGTGATTATTTTTTGCATGTCAGCATATAGGGTCCTACATTTATCTTCGTATAGATTTTCTGGTATTTCACATTGTTTTCTGGCCTCCGTGAAGATTTGACAGTGGATTATGATGTGTTTGACCTTTGACTGTAATGAAAGAATTGCAAGAGCAATTATACATTTTGTTCGATATTTATATATTTAATTGCTGACTTGGTGAACTTAATAATGGTCTTAAAGTGTTAGGTGTAGAAGTTTTAAAAATACCTCCGTGAAAACAAAACGAAGACTGTCGTCTTTTGATGTATGATGCTAATTGTTATTGAATTTACAAATCTCGAATAAACATTAAACAACTATCATTTTATAAAAATATCATTGTTTGTTAGATGTTAGAAACTAATATTTAATATTTAATATATTATCATTGATTATAAATACTAGTATTTATAATCAATGATATTATATATGTGTTTATACTTATCAAACATATTTTTGCTTAATAATAGTTATAATTGTACAACTCGTCAAATGTCTGTTTATCTATGTTATGTAGGTACAAATAAACATATGTTTGTAATTTACATTATTACTATTGAGATGAATGGTAATTTAAGTTATTTTTACCCATATATAAAGTTCATAATCAGTATTAGAAATCTGGTAAGATGTTCGAATGTAAGAATTAAAACATTTTTAAACGCCTATGACTCATGCTGAATTCACTGGTAAAACACATACATGAATACCTATGATGTTTTTTATATATTATTTAATAAAGCATCAACTTTATGATAGCTTATCTTGTGTAATCATTGTGCCAGACTATCCCTTTAATTGTTGATAGTATTAATTCGGTTGTTTCGAATTTCAATTATTTTGGCATTTTGATTTTTTTTCCATTTCCGTGAAGATTTCTTTAAGGTGTAGTTTAAAATCAAATAGGTAAAATATCCGGACCTACCCAAAACTGACTAGAATCATTGGGTGCAGGTGAACACATTTTATTAAATTAATTTAACTGCAATAAAGTATCTGTCAATAAACATTTGTTTTTGTATAAAATTAGAAGTAAATCCTTTAAGGATTTTAACCGGGATATATTTAATTGTCTTTCTCTGACATTGACATTACTGCAGATTTCAGATAATTTTATGATTAAAGTTATCGTTTGTTTGAATTCATAATACTTATTTTACGTATTTTATTTCTAAATTTTATTTTCAAATAAAACTTTCTTTAAAATGTACAATATTCATCATTAACCATTTAAGTTATGAGTTGGCCCTCCACTATTAAAAAATGTCCTAAAAAAATTATAATTACAATTATTTGTTATTTATTTATTTGCAAGCAAATTTGCTAGCAGTCCGATCACCTTATATACATTTATACTTAAGAATTTTTAAGTTGAACATTCTAAAGTTATCGAATGAATATTATGCTTAGTGCGCTACGGTCACAATCCAGCCCAATCCAGCCTACCACTCAATGATAAACAAATTGTAAATTTAATTTTAAAAATTCTGGGATTGAACTTATATTTGAGGGCCTTGTAATTTGTACAGAATATTTTTTTGACGGTGGAAGGGCAATTTCGCATGCATCTTAGGTATGATATTTATTTATAATACCTAATATATATATACTTGAATCTACGTTGCAAACAAAATATTTCGCAATTTTTGTTAGAATCCGGTTACACAATAATTACCGAGTTTACAATAGATATATTTTACTCACGATTGCAGTATCGTTATCAATAGTAAGGTAGGTTTATAATATTTTTTTGAGGAGCTTACGTTTTGTAATATAAATTGTATTTAAATGTAATGTACATATATTATTATGTAACAGAATATATACGATTGTCTCTATCTCCTTGTTTATATTTAAGTTGTTTTTTTTTTTTTTTAACTAGAAAATTAACAATTATATTATATGCATAATTGGAAAATATGATTACATATAAACAGAGTTTTTATTTACGTGAATAAAAAAGGTATGGCGGAGCATCCAGAGATAGAACCCAACGTATGTTTATTTAATTTTGAATTTTGAGTAATTCTCTGCACCATTGATGTTTAAAACGGCGCATTGATTTCCAGGAAGATATTTTCAAGAGAATTGGGAAATTAAAGGGTTTAAGTGTAATGATAATTTTGATTGGAATCTGGAGTAGTGTTTATTCGCTAGTTGTAGTATGGTTTCGATTTTTAAGTCCTTATAGAATGCAATGCTGCTTTTGTACCAAACAGCAGTAGTGAAAGTAAATTATAAAACCATTAACTAGTACGGTGTATTTATGCTGTATAAATTATTTCTAGTGCGTATGCTGAACATAACTTCTGAACTTAATTTAAACATTAATATTATAGTAAACATTAGCCTATAATAGGAATTCTCAATAACATAAAATTGGTTTAAATTGGAAAACTTTGTTTTTTACTTGATATTGAAATACATATCATATGGATGTTCTTATATACTTAGATGTATTTATTATTTTATCATTACCATACTAATTACAGTTTCATCTCCATGTGGTAACACTATTATAATTTATAGCATTTAGTAATTTAGAAATATAAATGGTTTGATTTTACTTTTCTAGTATTATGAATTTGTTCCACAAGCGTTAACCCGTTTTACGAATATGTACCTCGTGATTTATTGACCTTTTTCATCTGAAGAGTTTGACTCTCAACTGTGCATTAAGTTGTGATTCGGCCTTTGTTGCCTAGAAAAGTGATGTACTAAAGTTATTTAAATATATTTCTATGTACCTTTATAGTATATAGTATTAATAATATATTATACTACTAATTACTATCATTATAATTTTAGTATACAGAATACGCATATATTTCCGTATCGACTGCATCTTTTTTTTTTAAATTAGATTCGCGTCCCGCTTCCACATAATTGAAACTTGTATTGGGTGTTGTAATATAATTTCGTATCTTTATTACATAGATATTGCATCAATCTAGTATCTACAAACTATTTTTGTGATACAACTTAAATCTCATGACTAGCAAAAAAAAAAAAAAAAACCATCTTATATCGGCGTACCATTAATAGACATTTAAATATGTCAACATACCTAGTAATTTGTTCGTTGTACCGTTAGTACAAAAGATAGGATCAAATTATATTCGATAGTAATTTTTTTATAATCTACCTAATTTGTGTTTATGTAGAACTATTTGTTGTTACACAAAAATGTAATGTCCACGATATTATTGATACGCTCTCTTAGAAACCTAATAAAATAGATGCCTATATTATGACCAAAATTATCAATTTTATGGAAAGTACAATATTAGTTACCTATAAAATATATATTTAGATTTTTTTTGTTTTACTTTCGCCGTTAACAACTATAGTGGACGTTAGAGAAAAAAACCTACGAACCTACGAAGTCTTCAATTCGTTCCCCATTCCCTTGGGAAGGTCATATTATAAGACATAGGTACACACGATTCCATTGTTGATCAATTACAGTGGATTTAAACTTGGCAATAGAGAGGGTTATTAAGTTTGTCATTGGCTGATATAGATTAATAATTCCATCAACTCATGTCTCATAAAAGTTAGTAAAAACTCGTTCTTCTCCCAATAGATGTGAAGGAACAACGTTAGCAACGTTGTTAAAGTCCTGTAAATTATTTTTATTTATTTATGTAATCCGACGCGATGCTCTACGTTCGACCCGTGACCTTGAACCGTGAAAAATTATCCAGCAATAAGTAGCTTCCATATGAGTATTTTAGATAGCATTTTGTAAGCATGAAACAGCGTTAAGAAACCGGTCCACTTAGCCTCCGGGTATGGCTATATTGACCATACCCAGATTTTAAACGAAGATGGTTCTTGTTTGTTTTTGATCCTATTTTCGGATACTTGAATGCTTAGAGTAAACATAAATCAACCGGATGTTTTATCACGGAAATAGATTTCCTCAGCCTGTGTTTATGCATTGTGTATGTCTTATGACTATATGTAAATGTTAGTATGTTATTTGTGAGCCTCTTAGTTATTCGTTGTTTAAATATCCATGTTGATTGCTTAACAATATTAGCAATAAATAAATATTGTTTTTTTTATTTAGTTTTGTTATATATATAACATTTAATTTTAGAAACAAAATTATATTATCCAGCATTTTTCTGAAAATGTTCTGAATATATTTTTACATGTGCGTAATATTCATATTTAGAATGCTAGAAATACTTTGATTAAGATTTTGTATTAGTCTATTAACAGGAAAATGCTAATAAAAATTTCGTTTGATTCGTATTGACAATTTCCTGCGGACTTATAGTAAAAATACGGTACCATTCATATTTTGTTGTTAAAAATCAAAATGCGTCCTTGTTGTGCGTGGACGGAATGGTAAAAAAGCAGTCGATAGTGTCATAGTCGCGATCACGTATTTAAAACTGGTATTTAATGTACATCGTACTTCGTGCGCCGGATTCACATTGTCATCACGATCGGAATAAATAATAGTGAAATTAAGAATACGTAACAAATCGAAAGCAACAACGCCATGCGCCCCCTTCAACACTGAAAAGTGAAAAGCCCGAAACATTTTCGTGGCGTTTTTATTTGTTGCGTATGTGTGTAGCGCAAGAAACAGTTTCTCTTGAAGTCCAGTTAAATCTGTACGAAAAACATTCTCTAATTTTGTTATCTGTGTAATATACCTATTCTTTTTTACACCGATCAAAACTTTTATTATTATAATTAATTATTTTACATGCTAAAAGATCCTTAGATCCAACAATATATATGTAGATACCTAATTTATTCATAACATTTTTTAGTGTTTTACATACATTTGTTTATCTGAAAAAATCTATAACTCTTTAAGTATATTATTAGGTAAAATGAAATTTTATGCATGTAGTTTTTATGTAAATTGTATTGAAAATGAGAGTTTGCTAGCTTTTCTATGCCACATACGGTTAGAAATCGATTTGCGGTTCTAAAACCAAAGATTACACTTAAACTTAATTATTTAAAATAATTTAATTTGAAGTTTGACCTGTTGCGTATCTTATTAGAGTCGTATATTATATGGAGAGCTCAAAATTTGGGAGTATGTACAAACATTGTTTCGTGCAATACATTAGTTTGATAAAATATAAATATAATTGCAATTTTTTACAGGACTGTAGTAGGTTATAATATTAAACTTGTTGTTTTTGGTGTGCTAGGACGTCGTATTATTTATCTACGTGTTACCAACATATATCAAATAGTTGATTGCAAAATTTAAAATTCCCTGTTTCAAAATTAAATTATCATAAAAATATATAACCCTCAATAAAATACTTCACTTTAAATTTGATACTAGTTTTTTCACTATAATATTAAAAATAACGGAATAAACTAGATTCTTCCGAACGTAAAATTTGTTTGTAAGACTGAGACAAGTAGCTGGCACATGCAACTACGACGTTTTCTTAAACTGTCTCAAAACACATTTTTATTATATTGATACTATTTTCTGAGAAATAAAAACGAGCAAATATAACCATTAATGTTATGTTTAACCAGATGTCGTTCATCATACAGAATTACATGTGTAAAGGTCATGTTAAACATATTTTTTTGTAATGAAAAGATTTTTGCTAATATTTATATTAGTAATTTTGTGATTGAACAATGAATATTTTTGGGAAAAGTTAATTATTTTTTTATTCTTGAACATTTTTCTAAGTTTTAAAGATTTATAATATTTAGTTTATCCATTTAGAATGAAGGAAAATTATGTTAATAAGTAATAAGTACCTAATAGTTTTAGTTAAGTAATAGGCATGTCTGACAAAAGTTCCAAATTAAAACTGAAGCGACATACCACTGGCTGTATTTATTTGCAACAGTATTTATTTTCTGTTGTGAACTTCCTTACATGTTTAATCGACTTGTATAATGCATAGGTATCTCTCGACTCTCGTGTAATGTAATTTAACATGACTGTATCAATGAAAACCGAAACCGTGACCACAGGAAACTTGATATTTTTGTATTCTAATTAGGTAGGTAGTCATTTGACTTATATTTTCCCTGATATGCATACAACGGTTTTTATTTTTGTCAAATGAATTAGATTTTACCTCTTGATTAAATTTTATATTATATTGTGATAGTAAATATTATAATTTTTTTGTTTAACAGATAATGTTTATTTTTATACTAATTTATTGTTTCAATCAATTTGATATAAATAATAAAGATTAAGCCACGTACGTATATGTATAATATTTCACTGGTTGAAATAACATTTTGATTAAATTGTTATTAATATTATGTTGATAAAATAAAAATAAATTCAATTTTATATAGTCTTATCTGAATCCTGAAGTATGCAAATAAAGACAAAGAGGTGCATTTTATAAATATTATATAATATAAAGTCGATTTACGCAGTTAAAACAATATATTTGATTATAATAAACTCCATCATGGATTAATATCGTTTATATTTAACCGTCATTAAATAAATTTATGCTGTATGCATAGCTAAACTTTTGTTTGTGTGATCCAGTATTTAATGTCGTATCAATTTAAATTTTTTATACTATTAACAATATAAACCTTTAATACGGGCTTTAATATCAAAAATTCAAATATGAATTTAGATGTAACAAAAAATGTTAACATCGTATATTATTGTTGGTATATGAATAAAACATATTGTTTTTGCACATAGTATTTTAAGAAAAAAATAATTTTTAACCAACATCAATTTGAACGATGTCTAACGTATTATTGTTTTATTGAAAATTCTATTTTTTATGTATGTTAATTAATAGCTATCTAATGCCGGGATGCATGAAATATTATTCTAATGGTTCAATAAAATTTAATGGACTTATCACTGGCCAATAAACATTATGTTAAAGTGACCATTAGCTCACTATTGATTGTTAAGTGTTTAGTGATTTTTCATGAAACCTGGCATAAATATATTAGTCATAACTAACACAATCTATAAACAATTATATTTTTGTATATTTTGTTGAGCTTTCTTTATTGATATTAATCGTATTGATAATGTATTTATGTGTAATTAATTTAGTTAGTGTTTAGTGTTATTTCCACAACTTAGTATTTTTATTTATGTTTAATCGTCTTTAAAGTCTTGCTTTCGTGTCAAAATACAAAAATGAATATAAATCACATATATAGGTACTCTGTAAATATTGTTTATCTGATGCTTATTATACATATTATAATGTTATCGAGAAATACATTGCTAATAACATTAATTTTAAAAAAACGTAGTAAACTATTATACTGTAGTATTTAATATCAATTTTTAACGCGTGAATATGACGTTTATTTTCTCTTATTTTTCGGAGGTTGATAATTTTTAGTGTTTTATTTTGAATGAAGTTTTTGTCATACTTCTAAATTTATTTTGTGTTTGATAGAAATTGTTTAATATGTATAATTATTTAAAGGTTTACTTGAAAATCATAAAAATCAAATTCCTAATAATTTTTACAATCATTCTGTTTGGTTTATGTATATGAGTTACACCATAGTAGAATAAGAGCGGCAGATGTCGATAATCTTCACGTTTACAATAATTTTATTCTACAGTATTCAGCCATATGCCTAGGTATTATGTCACTATCAATATTGAATTATGTGAAAATGTTTATTTTAAAGCTTTAAAAAGTTATGAAACAGTATCAACGATCGTTAAGTCGATTTGTGTAGTATAATATATTTATAGATTGCTATTCTGCAATTTTATTTCAACAGTTTATCACATTTACGACCTAGTCGTAAAATGTTGACTGAAATTCTTTACTTAGAACTGATGTAAACATTTTAATTTTCTAAATTAACAGAAAAATAAAATTTCTCGTTAATCATTGGTTAAACTTTCATTGAATTATTTATGCATTGATAACTATATGCCTATAATATACCATAACCTACGAATTTGATGAATGTATTATAACTCTAATCATGAAAATATGTACTTCATTAAAAAATTTCTTGTTAAAATCATACTACCTACTTATATACATTTAGAAGATTTTCCTCGTCATAAAAACTGCTAGACAATTAATAATAAATAATGTCAATATTCATTAGCCATTATAATCATAATATTTAATATGGATACATTTAATTACGTTTTTTAAATATTAATACTTTAAATGTGTTCTGATTAGTGTAAAAGCTTCGAGAATGGTGTTTTAACGAAATGTTTTTATCTTATACCTTAGTTTACTATTTATAATATACACATTTTGTTATCCATCATTGACTAGAAAAGTAGGAAATATTATGTACCTACTCATATTTAAGTATGTGTACGACCCTAGATCAACAGTCAACAAGATGACTGAATTTATATCTCAAGTATATTTTTGTCATCATTTAACGTTCATATAACGTATATATTATTTTATTAATAAGACCACTTTACTTATTATTAGTATTATAACTTAAGTATGGTCGTAGCATACCTATAAAATAATTATATTAAACTATATTATAGTGTAAGCATTGTAGGTAGGTACCTACCTTATTGTTTTATATAACAGTGGTTTTCTCGTTACTCATTGTCGGATCACATCGTTGAAACTGACTAATTTTAAGTTAATCGATCAATACCGCAGTGAGTCATTTGAATCGTTATTACGCATCATTATCACAATTCGCGACACTAGGCAGTGTTGGCCATGTCACATTGAATTTCGACCAAGGTCGTCTTTTTTTTTATTTAACATACCTAATAATATTACGTATAGTGTATATATATATATTATATTTAAATTCTTTATAATCGTATACAATATAATCTTTATTATCAATATTAAAATAATTGTTCCTATAGCTGTTGCATAGTTTATCATAATACTTATTGTTACAATGTTTCTCGAGAATTATACTAGTAAATTATTGATTATCATAAACCTATATTGTAGTGTATTCTGATTTTAATTAGCTACTTAAAATTATTTTTGTATTATATTTCTTGAAATTTGAATGTTTATTTTGTTATCAAATTAACTTATTATGTTTCTTGTAAAGTTGCAAAAATAATTGTGTTCAAAAAAAAAAAAATATTGGAACAACAAACGTATAGACCTATCCCTCCTCACTACCTCAGATATTTGTGTTGATGAGGACATTTTCCTGGATAGGAACGTATTGATACTGTTTTTGAAAAAAAAGCTGACGTCTTCCTATATTATTTTAATTCTTTATAAATTTATATTTATTATTTGTTGGTTGTCATCTCATTTGATGCAATAGAAAGTTGTATAATAATAAATAGGTATATTTAAAATAAACTAAGTATTAATATCAGATTTTTAATTTAGTGACTTTAAAGATTTAGATATTTAAGAATGACTAAATAATTGCCTTAAATATTCGACATTTCTGATTCTTTTATCATCCTTAAAGACACTAATCTAGAAAAAATTCGCCAATGCATTTTAACCGTAATAATATCCCTAAAAATTGTTTTAGCAATTTTTCAGCAAACAAATAATAAATAGTAACTTATAAACACGATTACGATGTAATACCGACTGACCAACTATTATTTGTTACTGAAGTACAAAACTACAGGTGCACAAAAACGAATGTAGAAAAATAAGCCACGGAAAAAAGTCAAATTACAATAACTAAATATATAACAATTAAAATTAAAGTATTAAATTAGGTATTATTTAAAAAAATTTTCACATTATTGGTCATATTTTATTCAATGCATAGCATTTTCTTTCATTTTATTCGGAAGTAAATTCCCTTACTTTTGTTAATATATAACTTTTATAAACTATACTTTCAGTCTCGCCCATCTATACAAATACATTTGTACAAGAGTACAATTACAAAAAACATTTATGACATCTACATACTGTTTGTTGCAAAAATAAAAATCAGAAAACGTATTGGAAAATGCTGACCAAAATTCTAGAAAAATGTTCTGAATGGCAATTATATTCGGATCCAACGATCTTTCATATAGCTTTGAAAAATCTGTAATAAACACAGTGAAATCTGTGTTGGGAGAGCATGTGCCTATTAATAGTTGTTTTTTACCATCTTACACAAAGAACATAGCAGATCGCATTAAGTTTAGTTAGTTTAAAAATTAGAGTGAATTGATTTATTATGAAATTTAAAGGTAAGATTTTGTAGTCATTGTCATGTGCTTTTTATTAAATTTTAATTTTAAAGCTAGATTTTGTATTTTAAAATCGTAAATTGTTTGTACATCTTAAAACACTTTTAATTCGCTTTAAAATTAAAAGATAATAAAAAGTATATAATATATATCATAGCTCAAATAACAATCTTATCTATAAATTGTATATTGATTCAATTCACTCGAATTTTTAAACTAACGAAGCTAAACGTGATATGGATGAATGAAAAATTTGGTATGTTAAGTACTTGTGAGACGGAGACAACAAATGTCAATGTAACTTATCGTTCCCCTTAGGCATAGTATAATAATTAATATTAGATCCAGACAATTTTCAGCTACAACATTGTTAAGCATTTCAGAAGTAGTTTTAACTTACATTTTTTTTCCAATCAGATTTTCTATTTTATTACAATTAATTTCATAAGTTACCTAATGAATACGCATTACTTATTTTGTAATTTTACTTAAATAAAGTAATGACTATTTAAACAACATTATTATTAATACATTAGTAATTTATTTAATTATATTACAAT
The DNA here is from genome assembly GCF_037042655.1 of Diuraphis noxia. Lineage (NCBI taxonomy): Eukaryota > Metazoa > Arthropoda > Insecta > Hemiptera > Aphididae > Diuraphis > Diuraphis noxia. The sequence goes on from NW_028301713.1 coordinate 77,255,804, forward strand.
TTTTTGCATACAAACAATATTACGAATGTATCTATGTAAATATGTTAAATAGGTTTAAAAATATGCAAATCTATCGCACCTAACCTTATTATTTTAATACTGAGTTTTATAAAATAATCAATATAACGATAAATGACTCATTCAACCACCCTCTGTCCAGTTTAAATAGTGGAACTGTTTGAAAACCACTGGCGTCGACGATGAGTCACTTGTTCCTTGTCGGTTGGGGCAGACGAAAGGGGAGAAAGTGTCGTCTTATGTTTAGTGTGTATATCTACCGTTATGAGTTTTCCATTAAAATAGATGGTGAATAGTTGTATTATTTAGCAATTTACTCAAACGTCAACACAATATAAACATCAATTTCGTCTGTCCTCGTATACAAAAAAATTAATAATTATTATCCTTTTTATTTGTAGATACATAATAAGGACTTTTCAAAGAGTACTATTTCAAGTAATTAAATTTGATTACTAAAAGCTCTGATACTAAACTTTGACAATTGTATGATGTAATTTGAGTTACCAATTATTGGCTGTATAATAAATATAATTCTAGTTATAATACATTTAATCATTTTGATCCAATCCTTAATTTTCTTCTTTACTATTAAAAATTATTCTAAAAATCAATATTTAGGGTTTAATGATAATTTATTTGCATTTTCATTTAAATACAATTTTTACCTATCTCATACGTTTTTAATTTGTACCGTTACTTAAAAACATAAACTACCTCATGCATATATGATACTTCACAACACTATATTTATTTTTATTTTTATGGGATAGTAACCAACACGATGCTAATTTAAAATAGCTTTTTATTAATATAATATAAAAGTACATTGGTAGTAATTTACGAGGTAATTTATCATATGACAATTACGTTAGTTGAATTTTCATATTTATGTTTTTTAAGCTATTCAAAATATATTAAAATAATATCTCGCATTTTATATTACTTAATTAATTATTATATCACCATCTTATTAAAATCATTTATCTTTAATCGCAAAGGTTTATATATCGTATAAAATGTATACATAGACCATAGTTGTGTAGAAAATACTTGCTATTTTATTATGCTGTGCTAATGATATTGAGTGCATGACAAATATTGTTTTACTACTTAATTTTTCATATTGCTAGTGTTCGATTATTAACTTGTTTGACATAATACAATTTCAAAAAGTCATATTTATTAATCTATAGGTACTTTAATGTCGGAAAATATTTAAATATATCATTTATTCATTAAAATTTAAAATTATAAACGTATGATTGCATATACCATTTTTTAATATTTAACATTTAAAGTATAGTTATATAAATATTATCATGGGATATTTATATTTTTTTAGTTCGAAATTCAGAATAAATGCAATTATATTACATTTGAACATTTTTTTTTCAATCTCTGCATAAACTATACATTTTGCATTGGGTGTGCATGTCATAGCAATAAGAGTCTCTTAAGTGGCATATAGTGTAACTTAAACATACATCATAATGCAAAGCTAACATAATACAACTAGGTTCAAGGACAAAGGTAATCACAGGATGTATACAAGACATTCCCGTTCAAATTGAATTATGTCTGGTGGCCAAGTCAATCGCTTATCCACTAGTCTATCTATTTAATTTTTATTATTATCAGTGCAACACACTTTTATACGGCTCACGTATAGATGGACGTGTATTTTTAATCACGTACCTTATGCATTCTCGTTTCATTATTTTTTTTAGTTATACAAACCACGAGATTTTCTTTTGAATACTGTGTAGGTATTACCGGAAATCATCACTATCACGGATTCCCAAAATGTTTTAACCAAATATCGATTGTTACTGTCGCGTATTTTATAAATTTTAAACGTGTTGTAACTAATAGTCGTCCGTTTTACTTTTCATTTTAACTGCCAACTGTATGTGCATTGAATAATTCAAATTACTTCGAAAATAATGTTAAATATTGAATAATAAATAGTTAAGTACAGATAATCTGGGTATTAAATAAATTATAATTCTTTATTTTTAATGAACAAATTCCACGCCGATAATTTAGACCAGTGTTTTCACAGATAAGGTTGCAATGGTGTGACATTTAGGTTAATAGTGGGGCTAACGATAACTAATATTTGATTTTTTCGTTATTATTGTTTCAGAATAGTTTGACTAAGAAGCTGTGTTACAAATCAAACGCTGCATAGTGTTTTCTTTGTAATTGTATTAAGTTTTATACACATAGTACGCAGAAAACCGTTTTTTTTTCATTTCGGGGACTAATTGAATAAATTACACAATATGGGAGCCAGACAAAGCAAAAGATCTGTTGACATATCTGCCGGAGCCACAAAAGCGGAAAAGGTTGCAGCTGGAGAACCTTTGGAAAATGGAACAATTACAACTGCTTCAGCTGACGAAAAGCAAGTGGTTGAGGCTAACGGTGGAGTAGAAGAAACAACCAAACAGAATGGATCAACGCCTCATATAGACGAAAAGGTATAATTTTGAATTATATTATTTTGTAAAAAAATTTAAATACTATTTCATTTTAAAGATTGTATTTATCTTATGTCGTGTATGATATACAAATTAACGTATATAGTTTTACTTAATTGTTTGATTTGAGTAATAATGATTAATTTATTGTCCCACATCATGTTAAAAATATTTTATAATTCTATTTTAATAATAGAATGTTATAGCGACATAGATGGCAAACATCTTAATCATGCGAGACTCTTATTATTGAAATGTGTAATAAACTAAATATTTTTATTATTTTTAATATATACTTTAATCCGAATAAATTATTTGAAAAAGAAACATATTTTAAGATGTATAATATTTAAATTGAAACACTATAATTGTATAGCTTCCATACCTAATTATTTTATTTAAAATATTCAGTTGCATTTAAACATTTTTGTTTTTAACGTATGTTAATTTTAGCGTCACGGTTTTCTTCGGTCTGTTATCTAACCTAGACCTTTGATTTGTAGTGGTTTTATCTTGTTAGTTGTTATGCTCTATGATAGGTATGTAAGTAGTGAAATATTCTCAGTGTAAATCCTATTATCTAATGTTTGGGATGATAATAATTTATCATATTTATTTAAAGATAAATTGATTCATCCAAAAAATTGTATCATTTGTTAAAATAAAATATGCAATATATTTTCTATACTTGTCGAATTTTTATTAAATAAACGATTATGAACACGGACTTAAAAATAATAATAACTTTAACATTTTATTCTACAAATACAGTATCTATTAATTATTTAATAATTAGATTAAATTGTATTTTATGATATAATATTTTAATTCCTCAATGAAATAACCAGATTAAATTAATTATCCATCTCAATAAATGGTTTTGTTTGTGTCATATTGTGGATTGTCAAAAAATAGTGATTATATACATTATTATATACATCCAAAATGTAAGAACAATGTAAAATCCTAATTACTTTTTTAATATATTATTAATTGCACCATTAATAACCTGAACCGTGAACACGCTCATTACTTAGAAAACTTAACGTTTTAGGAAATATTATTTTACACAGTTGAATTTATTTCCAAACAATGCTTTTGAAGTTAACATAGGTATACTGTCTACTACTTATTCTAGATTCGGGTTTTATAAATCGAATCTTTCTGAAAAATATTCTGCTTCTAAATTGGTATGAAGATAAAAATAATGTATGGCCATTCTTAATCGTAAAAAGCTTAAAAATTATAACGATAACTAAATATTTAAAAAAATAACTTTTATTTTATGAGCGTGGGTTTGAAATAAACAGACCAACAGTCATGTAAAAAAAAGTAGTTTATTAATCTTTTAATTTTTTTATTTTGGATCATCATTTAGAGTCAATATTGCAATAGCTTACAAAATGATAATATGACTTAAATACTGTTATTAAAATTATGATTGTCTCGGACAACATCCTTTTGTGTTATTTGTATAAACACAAAATCACTATCTATTATTTGTCTCATACATCTGTACTTTAAACTTAATTGAATTTATCTATATATTACTTATGCCTATTATAATAATACAATACGTTTTAATATTAGTTACATTATAACTCATGATATTACTATCTAAGTAATAAAATAGGTACCAATATTTAAATGATACACTATAATAGGCATGAATAGTGAGGTAATGTGAACATTTAAATTTATGTAGGTATATTACAGTGAATTTTTTCAAAATAATTTCTTAATATTCCATGATTTCTCGATCAACTTAATAGAACACAGTATGAATAATATTCTTTGCAAATATATAAATAAATACAGCAGATTAAAAAATATTTAACAAATGGTAAATATATGTCATAATGTCAAATTATATGCCAAGAATTATTTTAAGTTTCTGAGAATCAAGAAAATAAATTATTGTTTGCGTAGGTTTATAGTTTTCTCCCTAATCGTTTAAATAATTTACTCAAAAATAAAAGAATAAAATAATTAAAATATTAAAATATTTCCCCTTGTAAAGAAATTAAAAATGATTATGCTTCCTAATAGCCAAGAATGCGATTTCGATTTACCAGATTATCATTTGATGACAGCTTAATAATTTTGAATCCAACCAAAAATTAGAGTATAGCGTGCATCCGAGTTAATTCCAATGGTTAATTGTTTGTATCAACTATAATTAAATGAATTATGTATAGGTACTGAGTTTTATGTAAACTACTGTTGAAAATTATTATTTTATATCCTAGGATATGGTTTGCATCGTTTTAATAACTTTATCACAATGGTTTAAAACATAATATTAAGTTTTTAATTTAATTTTACTCAATCTTAATAAAATATGTTTGGTTCAAATTCAACAATACATTTATCATATCCATACCTGGATAGAGCCATAGTAGTATATATTATCTATGGATAGAGCCCGTGGTTCTTCGTATTTAAGCTTCACCTTTTTCCGTCCTTAGATCTAACGCTTTTTATAGAGTTTTTAATTGATAAAAGTAATCATAAGAGATGATAAGAAGTGATATTATGAGTTTTATCCCGGCGTCTCAATACTAGCGAAATAGATATTATTAGATAACAACCAAAACAAAATAATGATTAAAAAATTGATTATATTGTTTAATGATTGTTAAAAATAAGTTTGGCATTCATATATATATATATAAAAACATGCTAATGAATTTTATATAGATATTTTAATTTTTTTGTTACGTTGAAATATCATAAAAAAACACCTGTACTGGCTGTACTAATGAATAGGTCTATAGTATTGTCGTATTAAATATAAACAAAGTTTGTAGAATTTGATAACATTATTATAATTATTTTTCTAGGAAACTGCTGAAACCGAAGATGTTAAGGAAACTGTTAAAACTGAAGTAGAAATCGAAGTTGGGGCACCAATTTCTGAAGCTAATGGTGATGTTGAAACTATTGCCGATGAATTGTCTAAAACTCCGGTAGACGAAACAGCTACAGAAGAAGTTCAAGCATCTGCAGAAAAGAAGCGCAAGAAGAAAAAATCATGGTCATTCAGATCCCTCAGTTTCTCTAAAAAAGATAAATCTAAACCAGCAGTTAAGGAACAAGCCGCTGTTGATGTAAAGACCGAAACAGTTGAAGAGGTGAGATACAATACTTTTTAATTTTAAAATTAAATGTAGATAGATATTGTTAAACGATATCAAGTACTTTCAGTTATCTATACCTAAATGATTTCAGGGGCATGTCATGATTTTGTTTTGTTTTGTGTTGTGATTTTGTTATTTTAATTATTAAAGTATAATAATATATGTTTTTTATATAATAAAAAAATTAATTTAAAAACTAAGAAAGTTAATGGGGGGGGGGGGGGGGGGGGGAGATGGCTAGAACCTCCAAAATCACCCCCTGAGCACGCCCTTGATTGCGTTTAGTACATTATTATCATTGTTGAGTACTATTTGAAACTGTATTGTTAAGTTTAATGTTATTAAAACTTTAAACGGTCTATTTTCAATGTCATATAGCCGTATATGAGTCGAATAAATCATATCACTCATAAATGAAACCAAGAATTTTAATGCTTAATGATATTTTAGTGGTATGTACCTCCTTTCTAGCATAATCTGGGATTCAAACAATTAATATTATAATTTATGATTGTATAAAGTAGTTTACAATAAGTAAGAAATCGTTTTTAGTTTGACCAAATATTACTAAGCTCAAAGACACTCTAAAAATATGTTATCATTAAAAAGCGGCCATATTTTTGGAGGAAGATAATATTTTTGTAATGTATAATGGTCATACTGATTTCTCCCCCCCCCCCCCCCCCCCCCCCAAAAAAAAAAAAAGACTAATTCGTTTATCAGATTTTCATATGCTACTCGTAAAATTTCTTATCAATGTCCATTCTGATGTATTTTTTGTGCTATTACAGGTAATAATATTACTGATAATTTTCCATTATATTTCACTATAAATTGATAGGTTTTAGGTTTCTAAACATGTTTAGAACATCTTATATTCCAGTTATGTCCGCCTTTTAGTTACCAGTACGTAGTTACGATTGTATTGATATTAATTTGTCCTTTTTAATATGTATATTCTTACTTAAATATGAAAAACTAGAAATAAACTTAACTAGAGGCTTATAAATATTGTAATACGATAGTTGAACTGATAAATAGTTTTATACATTTTCGAGTAAATTCATACTAAGCAGTATTCAAAATATCAAAAGAAATGTTTAAAATGTATTCATACTAGCCAATATTAAAAAGCAAGTACATAAATTTAAAGATTATTTAATTGCGGAGTTGTATTTTATTGGGCTGTGTATTAAAATATAATTAGAAACTGGGAATTTAGCACGCTCTCAAAATTAGCTTTCCTAATTTTTTTATTATAATCTCAAAATTCTCGAATTAAAAGCAGTTGTACTATTTTATCATTTTTTTTTTCAAAATTCAGTTTATGCATTGAATAATATTAATTTTTAGTTAGATGTTAGTGTGATAATAGTATGAAATCATCTTAATTTTTTCCAGCCAAATTTTGTCGGTTTTGTTCTACTTTTATTATTCTTGGCAGCAGCATGATCACAAACGTAATCGTGAAACCTTGAACCTAGAATGGTGGAGGACGTTGACTTGTTTCAACACCCGATGTGTGATAGTCCTACAATATATCGGTTTTTCTAATAGTGTTGTACACATACATTTATGTATATTATACATCGCACTAGATCACACGGATGTTGATAAAAAATTTTGATTGTTGCTAATGAAGAGGCCAACGAGATGCGGAGAGTTGCACTATTACAGTATTGGTATATTATATGTTACACTCACAATCAGGACTAATAACATTTGATTTCTTAAAAATGGACAACAATAGCCGCTTGAAAATTGTTGGCGTAAACAATAAACATACAAACACACCTCTTTGTTGTTTATAGTATATAGCTATTATGTTCAGGCGTACGTGGATATAGTTTGAGGGTTTTCTTCCAATACAATCTGCGCTACACGACTTATATTTAAAGGAAAGTGATCAAGGAATTACGAAGTTATTGTAATGTCGTGTTTTTTTTTAATTCTAAAGTATTTTTTATCCCTAAACCACACCTGGATAGCAAACAATTTATAATAAACTCCGTCTTTCCTGGAGGCTTCTGATAATGTGTGCTGTTATAGTATTTGTTTAAACAAGGTTAATGTATAAATAATTAATAATGGAACCATCTACTGTTTTAATTTTAATGAAAAGGATTCCTAGAGTGGGTGTCAAGAATAATGACTTCCTCTTACTTAACTCCAGTAGCATGTTTTTTCTAAGAGGTACTTTGCGTACTAAAACTAGACTCATAAAAGACTCTTGACATAAAAATTTGTCTGTTGAGTGTTTTCATTACAGGTTTGGAGATTATTTTCGGGGAATGTAGCTGCTAAATTCATCTGTCTCATAAATATTTAATAAAGTAATTAACATCGATTTTGAAATCAATTTGTATTATGAATAAAATGTAAGGGATTTTTTTTAATCTAAAATTGAGTTAACTTTATTAAGATATTATTAAATATAGTGTATTAAAGACTTATATTTGATTTATACTGAAATTTCCAAACTTATTTGCCGACATAAATAGATTTAAAAAAAAATCAATCCCTTATTTATTTATTGTTCAATAACTTAATATTCTCATTTCAGACTTTCAGAGTCGTTTTTATGACCATAGGTCATGGTTAAAATGAATAATGTGTAACTGCGTATTATTAAACATGTGCTTTAATTTAAAACTGTTAGATTTTCACCAAAAGGCATTCAAAGTCAAGTCCTAACTTCAATATACTCGGATCTGTCTGATATTGTACTAAAATTGTAATCTATTCGGTCTATAAATGGGTTTTTGTGTTGAAATAATAAATGCGAGGTTTGTAGCAAAAAACAAACGGATAGTATGGAAAGTTACAGAAGTATTGGCTTACCAATTAAAAAATTATTGTACGAGGCCATAAACAAATATTAAAAAACAAATAATCTGTCATACAGAAGAAAAAAATATATCTGGTCTGGAAGGGTCTAGAACGCGAGACTCTCACGATCGATCGCTACAGACCCGTCGCGACGCCCTAGTATCCATAGCAACACGTTGTACAGTGGGCCTTCTGTAACGTTTACGTGCGTATTATAATATCAAACCGGCGGGTACTGGCTATCCTAAAATTGAATATATCCGCCGCCCACCATCATGATTTGTCCGGCCTGGTATTTATTATGTTTTATTCCTCCCACACCCCGATTGACAGTATTTATTCAATTAAATCTACTTAATTAACTCAATTGGCAGTATTCAAGGTGTGAGTAAGATATTTTGAAAATAAAACCCCGTCGAGTGTATTTAAATCATAAAAAAAATGAATTAGAAAGAAAGACCCTCTTATTCATTCAGCATTATAACACTGATACTAACCTACCACCAAACGCCGGTAAATAATTACGCAGCTCAATCATATTTTCCTGTTGATCGAATAGTCGATATTTAGTTCAGCATGAAGTATAAATAATATGTTCGAATGATTGTGTATCAATTAGATTATCAAATTTTATTTTAATTGAATAAATCATCAATTCAAAAAAAAAATATAATAAGCTATGTGGATTAAGGGTTTTATTTTGCTTGTTTTTTTAAAAGTAAAATAATTTTATATTAGTATTTTTTAATTATGCTTTAGCAATTCGTTTCATTAGTATTTTTATTTATAAAATAATATATTTATCTATTATCTTATTTACTTTTTTAGTATATTTATATTTTTTTTTATTCTTATAAACTTAAATTTTTCTGTGAAACAATTTATTATGTTTTTTTAATTATGTGCCAACTGAATCATAATTCTTATCGTTCAATAACATAATATAATAATCTTAGGAATTTGTCTTTATCTTATTTCAAATACACTTGTACATAAAAGTGTCTAAGTATTTACCTAAAAAATATATGCATAGTGCACACATAAGAGCTTGAAATTGTAATTAATTAAAAACAATAATATAGTGAGTATAAATTTAATTTAAATAACAGTCGTTTATAGTTCATATAAAAAAAAAGATGATGTCACACTGATGTTTATGTCACACGTGGGAAAATAAGTTCACAAACGTATTTTATGAATGATTGGAGAGTGATGTCATACTTAATAAAATGTAAGAAAAATATTTTCGAGATTGCCTTGGGGCCTTAATTCATTATACTATGTTATACTTACTTACCTATATGATTGTTATGTAAATTATTGTTCAGAATGTTAAGATATATTTGTTTTTGGTAGCATCAAACTGAGAATATTTTTGTATTAGTTTTAATTTTATATAAATTTATTACAAATCTTTGTGAAGGTGTTTCCATTAATCAGTGCATCTGAAATGACAACATTTTGCAAGTTGCGTTAATGTAATTATGTTTGTTATGTTTTGTACCTTATAAATTACTAGAAATATCTTAAGCAGAACTATTGAGAACCTATGATTTCGTTTTTATTATCACTTGTCTTGCAAAATCAATTATAATTCTTTATTGTCATGTTCATTATTTACATTATTCGAGCATTATTATCTATTTATTCCGTGTTGTAAAATTATCTTTCATTGTGTTTTCTCTGTTTTAACAATTGATTCCATGATGATGGATGAACAAATAGTTTTTTTGTATCTTTAATTCTTGAAATATGTTGCTGTCTTGTTGATATGACTTTTTTTAATCTTTTCAAGTATGAATACTTAGCAATAGTAGTTTTTGTACAGTTGTTATTTTGTTAGAACTCTGTGAATTGCATAACAATGATAAGCGACAGTTCAACTTGAAGCTTATATTTCTTAAACACTATTAGACTGCCTCTCATAAGATTATATTTTAGAAATGAAAACTACAAAATATTTAAGATTTGCATTATAATAAATGTATTAAAACCAATTCAACGCGTTTTTTTAAATTAATTTATTGGTTATAAAATTCAAGCAAATTGTAAATTCCGCTAATATTTATATCTTGATAGGTATTTTTTTAAACTTTTTAATATTCCAGTTTCATAGTAGGTAAAATAATTAAAACAAAAGTTAATAAATTGTTTCAATATTTGTTTGTAATCAAATAGATAGTTCAAAATGTTCAATGTTCATATAAACCAATGAAAACAAGTAGGTAGTTATGTGGTATCTATCATGAAAACATTTATTAGAAAAAAAACAATATTTCATATTTTATTATATTAACTAGTAAATTAATTTTTTTTTTTAAACACAATTTATTTTATTAATCAATCATATTTCTTGGTGTCTATTGGAATATTTTACTAGTTATAAAAGCCAGTAAACTAGTTTTCGACCTAAAGTTTTATATGTAGGTCACAGGCTACAGCTGAAAATAAAATTAATTATATTGTTCTTTAATCGCTGTTGTTTGAGAACAATATTAATGGATTCCGAAAATTAACTGATGTATAATAATGGGAACACTCCATAAAATAATATTGGGGTCCATAAGAAATGCATTTACAGAAGCGAGGAAAACCTTCAGGGTTTGTGTAGGAACAATGTAACTAACGGTGAAATCCAAAGATCGCGTCCTTCGGAGACATTGAAGACGAACAAAAGCGGAAGGCGCGTTATTCGTTTTTCCCCTTAACCGATAGTTACCGATACAAACAATATTGTGGCACTGTATAATAATAGCTTTGTCGTGTCTTCAACCGGTTTATGTGCCGCCGGGGTACATTGAACCATGTTGGTTTTTTCTTTTTCTTCTGTTTTTCGACAAAGACCCAACCTACCAACAGTTGTGGCGTGGTGTTCCGCAGCAGCGTACCATATACTTTAAACACACGCACGGGCTGTTAGATACTGCTACTGATGTACAAATGGCGCGTAACTGCGGAACGAGGGGAGTACGCTGCTACTGCCCCACCATTAGTTAGGTTTCTGGTATACGTACATTATAATAATAATAAATTGTCAAATTCTACAAGGTACGTGAGATAAACGCGTTTTTTAAAATGGTATCAAGTGTAATAAATTTATAATATGGGAAGGAATGCTTATTTAAAATATATTTTAAGAAAAAATAATAGGAAGTTAGGTGGTACACATATGTAATATTTTTACAACATAAAAAGAGTCGTTTTATCCTGTGAGGGAAAAAATAAAAATAAACAGTTATGTTGTAGACTCAAAACTTTTTTTAACAGTATAAAATGTGGTTAATAAACTATGACGGAGATAGATACTTCGTTGATAAATTGATGCTACCATATGATAGTCTGTTACCCCAATACTGTAATATCATGAAATATGAATACATTGTGCGGCTATACCTATCCATCAGACTGTATTGCTTTTATCTCCGGAAGTCAAGTACGATATTTTTGATTTTTCAACCAAATGGTCGCGTTCATACATCAAAAACCAAAATAAACGTTTATATGGTACCTATTCACATTCCACAATATAATACAATACGGTAGATATAATCGTTATTATCTTTTTATTCGTAACTATCAAAGTTATGCATGAATTAAATAATCTTCTAAAAAAAATGCAAACTATTCGATTTAATCATTACTTTTAAAAGCACTTTATAAAACAATTAAGAATCGTTCAAATAATTTATACTATATAGAACTCTTTCATCGCAATTTATTTAATATAGTATTAAAAATTTTACAAAGATATTTTTTTAAACATTAGTAAGCACATTCAATAGATTTATGATTTTAATAAAATGCGACTTAATAACAAATCGATAAAACCTACAGTATTTCAAAGAATTGGTACCTATGTAATATACAGGGTGATTCTTTTAAGTGGGTACACTAATTATCTCGAAAAGTATTTACTTTTTTCAAAATATTTTTTTACATGGTTTCAAGTTGTTAAAAACCCAACGTTTTTATTAAAAAAATATTTTTCTAAATATTTTTTATCTTTATCATTTTTTAAGTTTTTACTTTTTAGAATCACAACATAGAGTTTTAATTTCATATTCCAAAGCAGAATATTTTTCTAAGTATTTTGATTCATAATAATCGAATTTAGGACGAGTAGTTTATGAGTTATATGTATTTAAAGTTTAGACAAGCGGAGTAGTGGACAAACATTTTGCGGGGTAACCCCGTACCACTCCACTTTGCCAATCTAAACTTTAAATACTTATAACTCAAAAACTACTCGTCCTAGATTCGATTTTTATAAATCAAAATACTTAGAAAAATATTCTGCTTTGGAATATGAAATTAAAACTATGTTGTCATTCAAAAAAGTAAAAAACTTAAAAAATGATAAGGATAAAAAATATTTAAAAATATATTTTTTTTAATAAAAACGTTGGTTTTTTAACAACTTGAAATCATGTAAAAAAATATTTTGAAAATAGTAAATACTTTTCGAGATAATTAGTGTACCCACTTAAAAGAATCACCCTGTATTATGATGATAAAAAATATATGTTTTGAAGGTTAAGATAAGGTTATTTTTTGATAATTATAAATACTCAATCAATATCTTATTAAATACTTATCCAATATTTGTTTGATTTTTAGTGTAAATATTTGTGTAATAAGGACTTTAAACCCATGCTATTTTAATAGTTAAAATATTAACTATCATAATATAATAGTAGGTGCTCATAGTTATGTTGATTTATTTACAATTTACAATTATTTTAAGTAATCTGAATCTAAGCTAACATATTCATACTTCTTAATTAGTAATTTTTAAGGGTAATTGTATAATACTTAATAATACATTATAGAATCTAAATAGATATTCAATGTTAATACATATTTTTATTATTTTTAAATAATAAGTCTCACTTGTTAAAATATATTTTACTATTATTTATCCTAACATGATTTTTACCATATCATTACTCGAGCTCATGTCCACTAAATCTCAATACTGAAAGCATAAAACCGATCAAAATGAAACTGCTATCAAAATATAGCTCATCACTAGTACTACTTGTATACAGTTATAAATTATAATACAAGGTGATTGATTTATCATAAAACACTCATTATTTCAAAAAGTATTGACTTTTTTCAAAATATTTTTTTACATAGTTTCAAGTTATTAAAAAACCAACGTTTTTATTAAAAAATTATATTTTTAAATATTTTTATCCTTATAATTTTTTTAAGTTTTTTACTTTTTTGAATGACAATATAGAGTTTTAATTTCATATTCCAAAGCAGAAAATTTTTATAAGTATTTTGATACACAGAAATCAAATTTGGAGTTAGTAGTTTATGAGTTATAAGTATTTAAAGTTTAGATTGGCAGAGTGGAGTTGTACGGGTTACCCCGCAAAATGTTTGTCCACTACTCCGCTTGTCTAAACTTTAAATACTTAAAAATCATAAACTACTAACCCAAAATTCGATTTCTATGTATCAAAATACTTAGAAAAATATTCTGCTTTGGAATATGAAATTAAAACTCTATGTTGTCATTCAAAAAAGTAAAAACTTAAAAAATGATAAGGATAAAAAATATTTAGAAATATAATTTTTTGATAAAAACGTTGGTTTTTAACAACTTGAAACCACGTAAAAAAATATTTTGAAAAAAGTCAATACTTTTTGAAATAATGAGTGTTTTATGATAAATCAATCACCCTGTATATTTGTAGAGTTGTTATTGTAATTTACGAAATTACATGAAATATAGTTCAAAATTAAATTATTCTATTTATTTTTTGTGTTTATTTAATAATATTATGATAAATTATAAAAACCACAACTATATTCAGATAATAGGTAACTACTAACTAGCTATTTAATGATATGGAATAGATTGATAATAGAATAGTTTTAAAGTAGATAAATTAACATGCTTACAATGTATTTGTCATATGATCGAACTAGGGCATTAGATATACGATAGGGCTAGGCTGAATAAAATCATTTGATATTGTTGTTCTTTATGAAATGTAATCGTATGCCGTTAATTATTTTAATGTTCGTATTTTATATATCAATATAATTATTTCAAAAATGTTCTTTCTAATAAACATAATGTTAAAATCGTTATACCAATACTTTCAACTTTGCAATACGCATATAATAATATTGTGGGTACGTAAATACTGCTACAGCCTAAAAGTTCTAAAAGATTGATTCTAATTAATAAGAAATTTTTTAACGATGGTGGAAAAGTTGTAAATTAAATACTAGTGTTTTAATGGAGTTTATATAAAAAAAACGCTCTACAAAAAATTTTCAGTTGAAGCTTAAAACGATTATTTTTTTTTTTTTTTTTAATAAAAGTAATTGTTAAAAAATTAAAATCGATCTTTCTATCAGGATATTCTACGTACTGAAGTTCAAATTAATTATTTAAGTCACCATGTCGTTTTAGATTTATTCTTTCCAGGCTAAAAAGAAACTAATAATAAAATGTGTAAAAATTAACCCACAAAATTAAAGATGAAAGAATTCAAATGTAGTAATAGATTTTATTTATCATTGATTATTCGTCTTGTGACTGGCAACGGCTTAATTTTGAAATGAAAACATTTTATTGATCTACATCTGATTTAAGTAAAACATTTTACGATTTAGTTGTATTTAAATTTTCTTAGAATTGTTTGTATTATTGGATTTTTTTTAGATCTATTGGTGTCCTAAACTATCCTTACTACTACGAATGACAGCATTTGTGTATATTTTTTACTAATACATTATTCATATTATATACTTATTACGTATTAATGTATTATTATATTAATGGTATTGTTGTACAATGTATATTTCTAACTAAATCTTAATATTATTTCAATGCATTATTATAGACGGTACTAACTAAAAAATGATTTAAACTTTATTTCGTGATAATAATAAAAAAAATGAAATCATTAAGAGGACGCTACATTCGCATGTTTTGTCTCTGTCTAACAAATGTACAAGGTAGCAAAAACTGTTTTACGCGGGATAGAACCACTCAGGCCGTAATTATAGCTAGGAATCCAAATTGATATAATATATAGTTAAGAACATTTTCTGTGAAATAACGTTTTTTTTTAAACATCACTTAAACGAATAAAGTTCTTATAGTTTCAAAATCCATCATTCTTTTGTTTTTCTAACTTGAATAACTTTTTTTGTAGTTATGATATCGGAATAATAAAAACGATATTTCACAGCCAAAGTTTCTCCATTTTTATGTGATGATTATTTATTTTCTTAGTTATGCCGGTAGCCTTCTTGATTCTTTCCCACGCTAAACAATTTTTGCTGTTTTACATTTGTTGGATGAAGACGACACATGCGTGTATAGTATCCTCTTAATACAAGTTTGAATTTTTTACGTATTAAAGTATAAATAATGCTATTCTCCATATTACTTTTTTTTTTCTGTTGGTGTTCATCACGGTTGATCATCTTTATTCAAGGATCCTGTAAGCGTATCTGAAAATCGAGTAAGCGTAGCGGGAAACGATATCAAATCAATAAAAATAACTAATTGTAAACAATATGTTTCATCATCATGTCCCTCCATAACACCCGTTGCCTTATGGTGCTATAAATATAATGTCCACTAACGCTAAGCAACAGTGTTTAGTCCGGTTGAGTTTGATGTGCGTTACCTTGCTTTTAAGCAATAGTGAAATTTACGACCTACTTCGTTACCGTTATAATGTCGTCTAGGGATTCTGTTTTGTTACCAAAGGTATGATAAAAAACAAGACTTGCAAATCGCACTTTATGTTTGAATTATCTTAATAATTTATTTATGCTTAACTTAAAGTACCTATAGAGATTTTAAAGAATTCTAAAAATTAAAACATTTTATATAAGAGTGGAAAATGTATACGAAGTTAGCTATCATTTTTACGACTCATATTTTTATAGATATAAATATTGTTATATATATACCTACATAATTAAAAAAAATACCCTTTAACATTTAAATGTGATACGTATATTTTATTGTTGTGCATTAGATACATCACGAATAAATATTTTGTAGACAGTATATATTTTTTTTTAATAAAATAATTAATACCGATTTATTTTGAGTGATTTGGAATCTTTTCTTTGGTTTAATTGGTTACGTTTAAATGTTACTCAGTTACTTTATTTGTTACTCATTTCAAACATGTATATCATAATCTAAATCATACTATACACAGCCCTTAACTAGTATAGAATAGATAGCTGAATGATAGAATGAAAAATATCTTTATTATTTATAGTGGTCTAATTTATTGGTTGGTTCCCGTAGGGGCGAATTGATTAATGGGAGAATCTCTTTAGTTGTTGACCTCTCAATAGTACAAGACTTACTTATTTTTTGTCGCTGTTAATTGAACATAATTTGATCATTGTATTCACAAAAAAAACACGTCACACATCTCCCGACTCCTGTGAATCGTTTTTGATTGTTAACTGTTTTTGACCTTGCCCACATTAGTAACATAAATCCAGCCTAGTCAATTGTGAAATAAAAATTAATTAATATTATTTCCAGGTGGCCGAAGAAGAAACAGTAAAAGAAGTAGCCAAACCAGAACCTGAATCTGCTGTTGAAGTTCCAAAAGTCACTGAAAAACCTCTTACAGATGTTGAAGAAAAAAAACCTGAAGCTGTTGAATTAAATGTAAATACACAATAGTTACATTCTCTTTATCCAAATATTATTCTATTAATTACTATTTTATTTCAGATAACAAATGTAACTGAAATTCCGCCTCCATTACCAAGTAGTCCTCCCCCAGTAGAACCTACCCCTGTTGTGCCAACACCAACTATCGTTGAAACACCTGCTCCAGTCCAACCAGTAGAACCAGAGGTTGTACAAGCTGAACCTGAGGTAAGGAAGATTTTTATTTTATTTTATTAATTTTTATTCTAAATAAGTGCTATTTTAGGATGAAACACTTGGCGGTGGAGAAGGTTTGGCCGAACCCCCAGAAGGTTTGAATACATCTGATATTGAAAAAGAAGTGGCTGAGGTTGTACCTTTAGTTAATGGTAACCATGTTGAAGATGAAAAATCTGAGCCTTCCTCACCTGATGTAATTGAATTTTTAATATGATTGATTACTCAGTATTATACTTATATACATGTGCAATACTTATTCAAATATATTTTTATGCGTTAGGTAAATTCTTTATCTGAAAAAATTGAAGCAATCAAGCTATCCAATGCAGCTGATATTAATGAGGCGACCAATGAAATTTCAAATGTAAGTTTATTGTATTAGATAATCTCCATTTTTCTAGATATTTCACTTGGATTTATACTTGAAAAAACATATTGTGCTTGACCTTATTAAATAAACCTAGTGTATTTCGTAGACATGATATTTAAACCTGTCTGTTGGCGTTGGGTTTTAGTGGACTGTATAGGTTTAATGTGTTTTTTAAGTTAATATTGTTATATCAAGTTTTAAAATTTATTTTTTTACATTCAAATAAGTTATTTATATCTGGAAACGGTCACAATGACACGCATATGTACATGGACACACGGTTAGACACACACTAAAATAATTTAACATGGATTGCATCAATATCAAAAAGAATAAGATAATATATAACTATACAAATAAAAGTAATAATAATAACGACATCAATGATATAATGCACACGTCCGCACTGTCATATTTAATGGCAACAGTTGGTTTTATTTTGTGTGTCATCCAATGTTGGTTAAAAGTATTGGAAATGAATGAAAATTGATATTTGATTCAATATTTATTACATTACAGGATTTGCATGAAATAAATGGAGTAAATGATGCAATCGCAGTTACAAATGGTGATGCTGGTCATGAAGAAGGCAATTAAAATATACTCTATGGTTTATTTTTATTATTATTATTATTCACTAAATG
The DNA here is from genome assembly GCF_037042655.1 of Diuraphis noxia. NCBI lineage: Eukaryota > Metazoa > Arthropoda > Insecta > Hemiptera > Aphididae > Diuraphis > Diuraphis noxia. Next base: position 77,274,193 of record NW_028301713.1, read on the forward strand.
TATCGTTGACGACAGTTATCGAAAACTACACTAATGTTATTACCTACTATTTTATGTGAAAAAAAAATATTTTATTTCATATTTCCCCTTTTTTTAAAATTCTACAACTAAAGAAACACATTCCTTTTTTGATGATCATAAATAAAAGTATGTATGGTTCTTTTCAAATTATTTTTATACATGATTTTTGTAAATTGAAATGAAACAAATCTCTGCAACATAATACTTTTTTGTACAATTTTTTTTTTTTTTTGTCGGCTGTTTATAAATATAAATATTTTTTTTATTATTATTTATTATTATATTAGATTTTATACTTAAAAAATAACTAAATATAATAATATTAGATTGAAATTAAGTTAAGTCATTATGATATGATTTGATTACAATATCTTTCTTTTAACATATATTTGCTCTTTTGATAATGAAACATTACGCTCAAATTTTTTACAACCAAAATACATTCCCGGACCAAACTTAATTTTTAAATAGTTATTTTTTTTACTATTTTATATGCCTGTATATATTTATATATATATATATATATATTTAATATAAATATATACAAACAAAATAAATGACTCAACTTGATCAAATATTAACTTCTGTAAGTTTATTTATATTATATATATCATTTTTTTTAGCAATTTATTGTATTTATTTTAATTTAAAAATATTTATAAAACGTTAAGAAAAATTCTGTTATTTTTATTTTCACCCCAAATTAAAGATTTAGTATTAATTTAAAAAGAAAAATTGTTGTGAGTTTTAGTTATAGTATTATGATATTTTTGGTATGAGGCATAATTTTTTATGCTCAATCATTATGTGAAACGAATTATCGCATACACGGTACATTCCATCTCACATTACATCTTCCAAAGGCAATTCACACTGTATATTATTTTTATCTTATTATTATAAAAATTTTACATTTTAAGTGTATAGTTACTTCCATAAAATTTAGTAAGTGTAATTTTTTTAATTGAAAATTTTTTAAGTTTAAAACCGTTTGTACTTTTATAAAATTTACAAATTTAGAGGTAGATAATTATGGCTTTGTCATGACCAATGTTTTGGTGCAAATATAAACTATTTTTTTTTAATAAATATCAAATTAATCATAATATACATTTTGATAACTGGTGAGAATTTAGCGTTGTTGTTTTAAAGCTCAAGCCTTTTCGCTCGGTGTAAAAATAAATAATAATAAATAATTATATTGTAAAATATGTTGCTTTTTAGATTATTCTCTTCTATTTAATTTAATTTTAGCTTCAAAATTAAATTTGGTTCATTTTTTTTTCAAACAGTTTTTTTTTATAATTATACAATTTTTAATCGAATATGTTAACTATATAATAGTTATTACTTATAGTTATAGATATTGGTGATGTATTGTGTTATGTCCACATTAAGCGTACTGTGACGTTCTGTGTACAATAATTTTATCATCATTCAATGATTAATTATTTTTATTGATAATTTGTATGCTAATGCAAGCCATCTTCATTGTAGATTTAGTATATTATTTTCTCTACTAGCCTATGTATATGAACATTTTTTTCTTTCATGATAAAATACTTAATTAAAATAAAAATAAAAACAAAATATTAGTGTTTTTACTATACATTAATCCATAGTTTTCCTCATTTTCTTAATATTAAAACTTATAATTATTCAGTTGCAACAAAGATAAACAATGACTATTATTGTTTTGAACATTTAGATTTAGTTCAACTTAAACAATATCAAAATCAAACAAATAATTCATTATTATTGTTAAGAGGATGTTACACACACATGTGTTGTCTTCATAATATGATATGCCATGTTAAATTTGTGTTTAGCCATTTCAATTTTTTGTGAACCTTTATAAAAAACCTGTAAATTTATCTATTATTTATATTTATCTATTTATCAAACTTAAAGGTAAGATTATCCATGTAATTTTTTGTGGTTCTTTTTATAATGAACATCTTAGAATTTTTGAATTGTAATACTTTACTTACAAATAGGTACTAATTGCTTTAAAATTTAAATATTATAAAAAATAACCCATAAGATATAACAAATCTTGTCTTAAGTTTAATAACAGTTCTATTATCTTATCCATTATTATTAAATCTTACTACACCTAATTGGATAAATACTTAACACATTTTCTGTTATACAACAGTAGAAAAATGACATTAAATGTGAGTGTTGTGTTCTTTTAAACCATGATTATGATTGTGGATTACCTTTATTGAACGTGAATATGTTGATTTTTGTGTGTCTTAAGTAGAATATTATTTTGTATTATTGTAAATTGTATAAGATTAAATTCTACAACTTGAATTTTCTATCAATCAAGCAAAAATATGAGACAAACTTAATAATAATATTTATTTATCATCAAATAAAATAAAATATACAAAAAAGCAAAAGAAAGTTTAGATGATACCCCTCCAATAAACATAGCTTGTGTTTGGAGTGAGTAAGTTCAAATTAAATAAATTATTACATAGTACATGATTTAAAAGAAAAAAAGTATATATATAAAAAAAATTTTAAACAATAAATTATATAGGTATAGTATTGTAAATATAGGTTACATCAATAGGTAAATTACTCTAGTATATTATTATACAAGCTTAAATTAATAATGTAATTTAAAAGCATTTTCTTATTACAAAGTTTAAATAAATCAATATTAAGTTTTCTACATAGAGTTATTCCAACATTTATTGGTTTCATTTTACCAAATTGTTTATTAACTTTCATTAAATTTAAATTATAATTAACTTTTAAATGTGTGTTATATTCATGTTGTAGAGTAAATTGACTAACATCTACTTTTAACAAGTATAAAATAACATATTTATAATAAACAGCTTTTAAATTAAAAATATTAAAATCTTTATATATTTTTCTGTTGGGTAAGACAGGATTCTTAAGAATAATTTTAATTAATGAGCGTAATATAACTTCAAGGTTTTTCAAATATGTATTATAAATTCTACCCAATTGCTATTCCGTAACTAATTATATATTGAGCAAGAGAAAAATATACCATTTTTTACATTTATAAGTTTAGAAAACATCTTAGTGACTTTAAAATATAAAAAAGTTTTCGAATCGAAGTTGAAATATGTTGAATGTGATTATACCTTTTGAACTTTTCATCAACAATAATACCAAGATACTTAATTACCGTTATACACTTAATGCCTGTATAGCAGCAGTTACCATTCCGAGAACAGTTAAAATTATGGATTATTTATTGAGAATTAATGCAGTTTGTAACATTTGATGTATGGAAATGGACATAATTCAGTTTAATAAGGTTAAATTCCAGCATATTATTATCTAACCAATCTTTAATTTCATCTAAACAAAGTGTTGCAGAGTTTATAACTTCAGCTTAAAAGTAAAATTACAAGTTAATTTGATTAAAAAATTATCAATATATTACTTATTTCATGACTCTGTTTGAACCTTTTAAGAGGACGTCGCACCCGCATGTGTTGTCTCCGTCTTACACATGTACATACCAGATTTCTGTTCACTATTATCACTAGGGTCAAGTCCGTTTTAAGGGGAGAGGAGAGATTTTCTCTTTGAGGCCATAGCTTGGTAAGATCAAAGGATGGTTTGAGCTTAAGAAACCACTGTTTGTGACTCCTTAACTTATATTAGTGCCAAAAAATTTAACTCGGCACTGAATAGGATGCTGTCGGTATTGATATTAGAATCAATTGGCCTATCATAAAACTTTAAGGTAAGAACATTATCTGTGTTCTCTAGTTCTGTTTTTTACGATATTCTAATTTATATGTGAGTTATGAGTATGGAAAATTGTATGTACTGTATGTAATTTATATATATATATTATATATTATATAAATTGTATATGATCTAAGATGTAAGGTTATGCCCTAATAATTACTTTAATAATCATAGTTTAATAATATATTTAAACCGACAACATGCTTACTAATACCACAGAATATATTTAATTTATTCTGTTCAAATATAATATCTATGATAATGTGTGCTAACAGTTTGTTATTAACTAATGACATATAGTCACAGAATTATTCTGTGGTACAGTAATAACGTTTTATTATTTTTTTTATTAGAATAAGCCTCGGCAGCGAAGGCCACTGGCTGACGTTTGACAATTAACAATTATATAAGATAAGTTATTACAATGATTTTGTTAGTACATTACATATTATGGTTAATTTTTTACAAACGTTTTATTTGTTATCATAAAATTTGATTTTTTCAGGTATTGTACCTAATTTGTGAATGCACTAGCACAAGCCAAGTCAATTTTACATCATGTTTTGGTTTAATTCAATAAGTGTCCAGTAGGTAGGTACATCGTACTGATGAATATGTATTTTAGAGTTAACTAACTCAAAATTTTCTACAAACCACTGTATTAAATGTTTTAATTATTTTGACTACATTTTATTAAAGTTAAATGTTTTCTATTATTGGAAAGGTATCCAAAATAAATAGTAGATATTGCAGTATAAATACATTTTTAAACCAGAAATCCGTCTTCAAAATGTATTTGGTTGTTATAATGTTATTAACTACTTTATTGATTAGGTGTTAACATGTGAAAATATTACCATTATTGATATTGATCGTTCAGTATTAGAAACTTAATTTGAAATAATAAATTTATTAAATTTTTATATTATTACAGCATATTAGTACCTATATTATAATATACACAATAGAGTATTACACGTAGGTAGATGTATTAACATTAAAAATGCTGAAAAAAATTTCATTTATATGGGTACTTACCTAAAATATTAGTTCACTAAAACTATTCCATATTAGGAATAACATATCGTAACGTATTATGTATAACTCTGTGCAGGATCAGCTAGTATGTGTGTAAAGGTGTTATAATTAGAAATAGACTTAAGTATAATTTTATTTTACTTGTAATAATTGTAAAATCAAAAATCACCAAACATTCACTATTGTAATAAAATTATAAGTAACTGCAGTGATTATTTAACGTCAGCTATAAAGAAAATATGTTTTGTTTTAATAACAATGTACCTAATGTATGTAGTTTATTTATAACAATATTCTTGTGGGTATTGCAACGCTTAACCTTTGGGAAGCATTTATTTTTTCTGGAGGTTAGGTGAGTGTTATTTCACAAAAGGAAAAAAATTAAGTTTAATAATAAATTAAACAAATATTGAAATATGACAATGTTTATGATAAATGCATTGTACTCACTACTCATTGTAGCTGGGTACCTTATTAGGTAATTTTTTTATATCACAACACTCTGTTGTTTAATACTGACAAATGAATTATTGAATTATTAATTATTTGGTTAACTAAAAAAAATATTCACTTCAGTTAATAAATTTTTAGTCGTGGTACCTATATAAATCATAAATATCAGATTGCTAAACTGTGATTTCATTCCAAGAAAAGTGATTTCTAAAGAAAATAGTATAAGTAATTAAATATTACAAAAGCAGTGAATTTAGAGCTTCGTGTAAACATTTTTTAGATTAAAAAATTACATTTTGTAAATACTATGGAGAGGTATTTTTTATTTTTTTAAATAACCAACAAATTTTCAATAAATTCCTAATAATACGTTATACTGTAAAAAATATAGTTTACATTGTATGTGCCTATTTAATATAATATTCAACACGTTTAATTGTAAAATCATTATAATTTACTAAGTTCAGCATTATAATATTTAAAATATTAAATAATTTTTAAAAAGTCTTAAGGATACTGTTTGAAAATATTAGTTTATTATCATTAATTACCGACGTAATAAAATTATAAAAATATACTGGAATTAAAAAATAATTGAAACGATATGAGTTTCTGTCACACTTGCAGGTCTGGGGTTTCCGAAAATCCTGTTCAACATATTATTTGTATGTGTTTATTAGTGTATAACATAAAGTGCCTAATGTATAGGTAGTTCGTAGGTATGTGGTATTTATATAACTTTTAATAAAACAACATTTTAATGTTTAATGTGTTTAAAATTGCATACCTACTATTACAGTGCCTATTACACTATTACAGTAGGTACTCCTCATTGCATACCACCTTTAATTTATAAATCATAATTTGATTCTTTATAATATTATAATATTATTATATACTTATACATTTTTTCAGTAGGTTATTTAATTATACTGCACTACCATAATTGAAAATATCTAAATAGTAGATTTATATTATAAATTATTGAATTGATTAGACTCATAACAATTGTTTTTTATATGAAAAATGATGATGGGATAATAAAAACGATTGGGTACGAATGTACGATAGTTTACGATTATAAAACGGATCATGCATAGGTACGGCATATCACCGTTAATTCATTTTTTATATTATTGCAAAATTAACACGTGGCCATATAGCTATAAGCCTATAAGAGTGTTGTTGGAATTATTATAGCCTACAGGTTTAATAAATACCTATCTATAGATATTTGTATTTCTATGTCACCACGAATTAATCCGATAAATACATACACATACGATGTACGTATTATAGTAATATAGATTAATATTAATTATCAAAAGAAACATGATGAGTGGCGTCAGGTGCCTTGAATAATATGTTAAACAATAAATTACATTTTTTTTTAAATCCAACTGTTATCATGTTGTAGTTAGTTATACGCCCAGTGCATATGACTGTTCGCTACATTCAAAAGAAAATAAAAATATGTGTTTTTGTGGACATTTTTTTCCCCGTCTATGTAGGTAGGTAGGTAGGTAGGTACATAATATTATATCCAAATAATTGCACCAAATTACATCGAATGCTGAACCACATCACAACCTTAAGCAAAAAACTGTGTGGCTAGAACACTGCAATATCATATATGATGGTAAATACCAAGTGTCCACTATTAATTCTATTCCGTATTAAAATAAAGCAACGATTTCAAAACCCATCAAAATAGTTAAAAGTGAGATAAAAAAGTCCAGTTAATCTTTTAAGTAACTTAATTAATCGTTTAATTAATTTAATTAAAAATCACCCAGCATCTAGAAAATAAGAACTTATAATTAATTTATATCAGATTCTGAGAAGGGGCCATAATTGTATTGATTTTACAATGATGATAGGTATATTAAAAAAAAAAATTTGTTTTCGATGCAATAAAAATATCATGCCATTTATATTTGATACTTCAAACATATTCACATCTTTTTACGATAAGTCGAAAATTGGAAAAAATTTAGTATTTATATAAATATTAATCATTTTTATTTATAATTTGAACTCCAGAAATTAATTTAGAAAAATTAAATGTACATAGTTTTCCAAAAGTAAATGAAGGATTAACATTAAAATGTTATAAAATTTAATGATAAAAATACAATTACTTAAATAAACGAAAAAAATAGATGATACAGATAAATTCGAATTTCGTTTGGATTATGTATTATATAGGTATCATTGTATTTACATTTCCAAACTGCAATCGTCCATTATTAATAGCAGGACGCAACACAACCATTTTGTTGTCTCCGTCTTACAAGTATAGGTACATAACATAGAAAATATACGCTAAGTTATTATGAAACTTGATGTTTAGAACATTATCTGCGTTTGTATGTGAGTTGTTATACAATAACTCAGATTTTAAGTGAGTTGTGAGCATTTTTAATTTACGCTTTTTTATATACGTATAACTCGCAACAAAATTGAACTATCGAAAAAAAAAACACATACAAACACAGTTCATTTTTGCTTAGGGCAAATGTATTATTAAAAATTAAATTTGTTTCAAAATACTGATAGGAAAAAAATTTAACTAAATGCACATTGTTTTTACATATAGATAATTTAAAAGATAATATAAATAATAATGATATGCTTAGTTTTGAAGTTGTGTATGAAACTTAAACTTATGCCATTCAGTTAAAATTGACTTTAAATTACTGTAAGCTAAAAAATAATATATTGACAACCGTTTTTCATAGTACCTACTTAAACTACAGCCTGTATGTGCGCGCAGAAGTAGAAGTTAGTATATTATATTTCTATTAAAATTATAAAAGTAATTGACATTGACGTTTATCTTGAAAATGATGAAGATATTATATTTTATTGTTGATTTTATCTGGAGACTTATCCACTTTAATCACGTTATTGCATAAATATGGATATGGATATTATTATTATATAGGAACATTCAAATAATTTTTAAATTTCTAACATAACAGAATATTAGGAATCTTGCATTAAATTTTCAAGTTTTTTGATCCATGAAATAAAACTTAATTGAAATTTACAGAAATAAATTGAAATAAAATGAAAACTGAAAATGCCAATAAACAACTTAAAAAAAGTCAAAATCTAGTGACTAGATATACTCTATTTATAATATAAAATTTTGGATTCAAATATCGGTATTTATTTTTTCCAATTTCGTTTTTGCTCTCGAATATCGGTATTTTTTTTTTTTCAATTTCGTTTTCGGTTTTGAATATCGGTATTTAGTTATTAGGATTTCGATTTCGGTTTTGAATACCGTTATTGATTTTTTTTGTTTTTGATTTCGGTTTTGATATCGATTTCGTTTTTTAACGGTTTTAAACGGTATTCAAAAACGGTATCAAATACCGGTTTCAAGCCCTGATTTATATTATAAGTCAATGAATTTATTATGATAAATTCAAGGTTAAGTTTATCGAAGTAGAAATGGAATCCAAAAAACTATATCTATTACATTTTTTTTTTTTTTTTTTTTTTTTTGTAAAGACTGAAGTAGGTTTACTTTACAGAGATTTATAAAAAAAAAAAACAACCAAATTAAAGTGCAAGTCCAATACTATGCACCGAATCACAAAGGAGCTGTGAAGTTATATTTTATATAAAACAAGTGAATTGAAAGTTTCAAGTTGATGACGAGGATGAGAATGCTGACATTTTAATATGGCACTCTATGTAGTATATTATGACTATTCATTTTTAGCTCATCGCACTGAAAAACGCACTCTAACACATTGAAGATATGGTTATAATTTTACTTTATAATAATTTTAATTACCTACTCGTATACAATATCATCAGATATATTCGGCTATAAGTACATTATTTCTAACTCAAATTTAAAAATCTGTTTACTTCATTCACTCGCTGTATAAAAGATACGTAAAAAGTTTTGTATTGTGTTCATATACAGACAATGGAACTTTCTGGATTTTTGCATATTCAAAGGATTGAGTGACTTTTAATTAACATGGTGTATATATATACTATTATGATGGTAATGCATTAATATAAAGCTATTATTATTTTTGCCAGAAATATGGTGGTGGGTTGTATCTTAAAATATGTTGTTTTTGGGTGAATATTATGTCTACCATAATAATTATTTTTACATCAATACACGCACACAAGAAATATAAATATTGTTTTAAATTAAAATCTATTATAACTATAGTTAATAATTTAATATAACATTTTTTATTATAAAATTATTTTTCCTACTACCTCTTGCAACTTGCTTCTTATGCTTGTAAATTAATTATGAAATATAAAGATACTGTATAGGTAATAATATTATAATACATGAATTATAATATGATTATTTTATTGATTACGTGAAACTACAGTGAATAAACCAAGAAGAGGATTAGGGTTTTATTTTTACTTCAACGTTATCATTTGAATCTCATATTGACTGGATATAGTAGGAAAAGCATTGCGATCCTTAGAGGCTTTATAAGACGACATACAGGAGCTGTCTTATCTGTAAGATGTTTGTTAATATTATTATAAGCTTCTCTTGTTAGATCAATTTTAGAGTATGCGTCTAATATGTATTTTTGGTTTCCAAGGACCAAATGTGACATAATTTAAATTGAACGTGTTTATCATCGTTTCTTGGATATAATTTCTCGATCTATGGGCATTAATCACGATCCCCATGACTACCTATAAACCTGTCTTAATAGCACTCAATTTATCCACTTTGGGCGAATGGAGAATATGAGTGATAGGTATAAAACTTTTAAATGATTTGGTTTTTGGCGTAATAATTGACTCATCTACTTGCTATCTAGAATAGGTTTGTGGATTCCAGGAACAACCCCTTCACGAGACCCTTACTACCTTATTTCAGTAACAAGAAATTGTTTATATGATGACCCTCTGAGGAGAGCTATGTCTAGTAAAAAAATATTTTTTTCTTAATTAGGTTTCTGTTTCCGTTATATTTAACTTTCTGGAGCTTACTAACGTAATATTGCACAACTTTAAGTTTAATGATACTAAAACTAAATATGTTATTATGTAGACTCATTAACATGTAATATATTGTAAAGCCGTATAGAGTTTAATAAGAGAAAATATAACAAAAATTAAAATAGTTATAAATTATTATGAATTATTATAGCTTAAACTTATATAATAGAACAATAAGGTATGTATATGGTATAGGTCACACTTTTTTTTAATTTGCTTTAAGAAATATTAATATAACTAGGTACTTCAATTTATAAAATATAACTATATACCTATATAGGTACCAAATAATTAATAATCATTCAGTTAGTACCTACAAAGATATTTTGAAGTGAATTCGTTAAGTGTAAAGCACTTTCAGAATTTCAAATATTCATTGTAATCATTATAATACTTTACTTATTATCATTTAGTTATTAATTTATTAAGTATCTATGCAATTTATATATTTTAATAGTATACCTACTTTCATACATATATTAATAAGGTGGGTACCTACATTCATTATAGCTGCAGGACAGTTTTGAACATCGACAATTTTATTCTTATTTAGTATAAAATGAATTATAATTTTATCTACTTCACCAAAACAGGCATTTCTACCTTATTAGCTACCAGCTGAATTGATTCCATCGTATCTCTCATCATATCTTTTTTTGATGGCTCTCGGTGGATACTCCTGGCATACTCACTTCTGTCTATTTTCATGTTACCTACTTCACCTAGCGCAATAAATAATTATTCCCTATTTTAATTGCATCACCATATATATATATTATTCTATGAAATCAATCAAACTTTGCACAGAATGTTTTGTCAACTCAACTGAGCTAATGAAACATATATTGTTTTTTCTAATTATACATCGATCACGAAAATTTTTTTTTATATTTATCCGTTACAAGGCATGGTAGTAATTATTATGTTTCATAATACCTCACAAATGATATTAGTATAATAAATTACCACGTCTATAAATGAGTTGAATCAATAAAATTTCCAAAGATTGTAAAATTAAATGACTGTTTTTTAATAATCTACATTCTAGTCATTCTACACTTGGAATCAAGTATGACTAAATGACTGCGAATATACTGCTGAAATAATATTATGCTGAATATTTTATAAAATAAACTAATTACTAATGGAAATCTCTACGTTATGAACATTTAAAATTCCCAACCAGGTATTTACTTATAAATTATTATTTTATACTCCTAACAGCAAACTGATATTCAATATTCATCCCTACAGTCTATGGAAGCTATTACCTACTTATCTATTTAAAGTTAGAATGTTAGATGAGTCAAGAAATCACAGATTACTCCTGAACAAACAATAAAGTTTTTAAGTACTTATTAAAATAATTAAAACACATTATTTAGTCCCTTCTCTATCCGTACACTACACAATATAATAATCAAATAATTATTTACTTTATTGATAGTTATCTTATTGCAGTCTTCCATTTATTGTCAATAACTTTGCATCTTATTGTATTTGACTATCATGATTTTATTTTTAAAATACTATTGTATATGATTAAAAATATATTGGATACAGAAATTATACTTTTATACAACTTTTAACATTTAATTTAAAGTTTATTTTGCTTTTAATAATATACAGTAAACAATTAATATTGACTTAATAAAAGACACTACAAAAACCACTAGGTATCTAATAAGGCTAATATGGCCTTTATATGAAAAATATTTTTGTATACACAATTTTTTACATTTTTTACACAAGAGATTGATGTTGACCAATAAAATGAAACGCATCATAAAATACAAAATTCCCTTTAAAATGTTTTTTTTTTTAATTTAAACTTTGCGGATACAATGAGGTTCAACAATTACGATTAAGAATACAATTAACGATAATAATATTAGTAAGGGGAATCACAAAAATAGTATATAAAAACAGATTGTGATAAGTAACGTAAATAATATAATTTAAAATGAAATAATATTGCCGGACGGTTAACAATGTTAGATAATCATAAGGCGATGATAATATTAAGGAGATAAGGTATTCTTGGAGACCAGTGTGTTTAGGAGAGAAGATAAAAGCAATATTAACGGGGTAAAGATGGAATTTAATTGCGTAATAAATAAAATGATTTATTGTACCTAATGTTCATATGAAATTCGAGTCAAATCATAATATTTGAAATTATAATTAAATGTATTAGCATGATTTCTGGATTCTGGAATGATTTTATTGAATGTAAATTTCGTATTACACGGTAAGAATAAAATGTCCGTTTATATAATACTGAAGACTCCGATAAATATTACACAAAATACAACAATTTTTCAGTCTTGAAAATTCGCAAATTATTTTGAAACAGACATTCATAAAATGTTCAATTTTTATAGATGTGTTAAAAATTTTAAATAAGATTTTTCATTTAACTAGTTAACTGTAAACACTAAACACAGTAGTATTTTATAGTTATTTTAATTTCAAATTTAGATGAAATTAGATATTTAAAAGATTTTAACGATTTTAACGATTTTATGGTTCTTTTGTTGCAATTTAAAAATATTATTTATAAATACTCGAATCTTTTTAAGTATATTATTATATTTTACTAACGCAGAATGAAAATTTCTAATGCAATTTTTTTGTCATTAATAACTACTGTTTTACTAAATGACTAGTAATAAAATAAGCTTATTAATATTATTGGCTGATATTCCGTCTTCGCTCAGAATCGTATTTAGTATACAATGGTTTTATATCGCTGAATTCAAATTCAACACATCCATTACAACGTCCCCTTTTAGATACCTATTGTACTGCCAAGAGGTACACACTTGCAGTGCACCTTTATAGAACTGAAATTGCGTGTTTTATAAAATAATGTTCCGATGGCTTGCCAGTCTTTTGTTTGGGGGGGGGGGGGGGTGAAAGCTTAACCGGGCTCCCTCGTAAGTTTTGTATGAAATTGCCAAGCGGGCACATTTAACATTTTAGACTTTTGCAGTTTTGTAGCAACCTCCATACAAGTTATTACAATTTTAATACAGGGTTACATCTTGTGCCACAATGAATAAATTGTTTTAAGTTATCTCGGAAGTAGTCTATATTACCGCAATATTATGGAAAATACTGTTGTCAAACGAATAACCACTAACAAAAGATTTCACTGATGGTACTAAATAACTATACAATAGGTATGTTCATAATATATTTAAAATATGAAGATGGAGATTTGGAATATTATAATTTATAATAGGTATGAGAAGTTTTTCAAATTTTATTCCTCTAACGGATCATTATGGTTAGGTATTACTTATTAGTTTAACACCCACAAACAAAAGTAAATTTAGTTTAATAATGACTCAATTAAACTTAGTTCTACCTACATATTGATTGCTTTTGAAAATAAAATTTAGAATTTCCGGAACGTTCTGGAAATTGACCTCCGGTTATTGGTACAGAGCTTCATATAGGTAATAGGGAATATCAAGTTATGCTCTAGCTTTGGCGTGAATTTGACAGCTGAATTTTGTCGTTTTTTTTTTACTAAATTCTCTAAATTAAGTGATTGATTTTTTGTGTGGTATTTAATTCCTAAATTCTTTATCTGTTCTGCCTTTTGAATTCTTGTAAGTTAGAACAGTTTACGTTTATATTCATAATATTAATGAAAATAATTAGTAGAAAACACCAATGAAGAATACCAGAATTGGCAGAATTATCAGAGTGGTACCAATAGGTTATTACTTATTACCTACTCATGATGTAAACGAATTTCTGATTGTTTGCCGAGTTACTTTCTCCAGATTCTTAAAAATATCAAATACTATGAATAGAGCTATACCCACTCCCTCGTGTAAACAATTTGACGCACATAATATAGGCGACGAGTCACTTATTAAATGATTGACGTCTACATGCGTGAGGCGAACCTTGATAGGTATAGCTGTTGGTCACTGATTGATTTATAATTTATAATTTATATAAATCAATTCAAGTATGGGTGATATACGATTGCGAACGTTTTTACCTGCTTTTTTTCCGTACAGCGTTGCCAGATTCGTTGTTAGTAAATTATATTTATATTATATATTATTTTAAGTCAGTTTTATAACCCCCACCCTCCAACACACGCAATGTTTTCAGTTTTAAAACAAACACAGGCAAAAACTTTGACAATAATAAATTCTATTAAAAACAAAGTACCTACATAATCTTATAGCCAAAAAAGATAAATCTAGAATTGAATCAACATTAAAAAATAAAAATTATTATAAAATCCATAAGAATCTAATTTTATATTTATAAAAAACTGAGAAGTCCTACAAAAATGTAAATAAAAAATAAAAATACAGAAAAAACATTTTTAAAACTATTTTATTTTTTAAAAATTTATTTGTGTACCTATTTATTTGCTTGTAACTTATTAAACATTATTGAACAGTATTATTAGTAGGTATTCATATATATATATTTTTTAATCAATCAACATTTCAAACATAACCTATTATTTTGTATAATTTTATTTTAGTATGTAACGTAGTTTAATTGCACATTATATTATTTATATATAATGTATATATTTTGAAATATAAACTTGGCAACGTAGCCTAAAAAACCGTTCGCAATTGTTTGGTTTTCGGCTAAAAATACAAATTCATCGACATTCGTCCACAATCGTATTATAAAAAATTTAAAACGTTCGCAATCGTGTTATGCCCTTCATTCTTCAAGTATATGTAAAATTTCTCTTTGAGGATTCATAGTTTATTTGTCTTAAACATAGGCTTATCGATAATAATATATGGAATATGGGTTCATCGTTAATCCATAATATATGATCTAAGGTTAGTATATATTATATTCATCCATGATGTAATTACCTATATATGTTAGTAATTGTAGACATTTAATTATATTTGTTTTAAACTAATATTATTTAATAACTAAACTTATCGTCAGTATAATATTTTAAGATTTGATGAATGACAATTATTTAATTATTCAAAATAAAAATAAATTATCTAGAGAAGTCTTGAAGAAAGTATCAAAAAATCAAAAAAAAACATACAATATTTTTTGAATATTTTACTTGCAAATCGATCATGAGCCCAAAATATGTTTTTTTTTGTTATTATAGTTATAGCCTTATAGGTATTGTGTACAATGTACATAAATATATTAAATATTTATTCATAACTCCTTATTACATGGTGTCAAAACATAAAATACAGAAAAAAAATATAAAATACTCCTTAGTTTAAAATAAACACATTTTTTTGTAATATATTTATGACTATAACACGTTCATTAAGGTATACATTTTTAATTTACGTATATTCACACCAAGCTAAAAAATTTGGAATGAGCCCGTCATTACAATCTAGGGAAAAACAAGTCAACAGACGTCTGTAGCTTCGTCTCCCTCAGGACATTCTCTTAACGAATACCGGAATACTGAAGATTCATCATCAGAAGATCAATGAGAATATACTTATACTATACCTAACTATAATTACTCACTTGTATCACTATCAATGATTCCATGTGTCTAGTATAATTTGATTCATTTCAAAAAATAAATACTTGTATAATAGCACAATGTGTGCTGAAACAAACATTTTAAAGCTATAATAAATACAAAAAAAAAAGTTACTTATATTATGTTATGAATAATTTATAATTATTATTTATTTTCTAAGACTAAGCCTTGGTTGGTGGGCTTTATTGCTTGATGCTATAAAACTAAATTCATTATTGTTAATAGTATGACCACAGAATTCTGATCATCACTCATCACTATTCTGTGATGGTATGACAATAAAATCAATTTTCAAATAACTATTGAAGAATAAAGGTATATAACGATCAATACTAATGTTAAATTATGTATTATAAAATACTAAGTTAAATATTATGATTATCAAATGTTGTACAGGGTTTTTTTTCAAATTTATTGCAATAATTTTAATCTTAAGATATTCTAACTAATTAATCTTTACCTCATATATTTTATGCAAATAGATTCTAATATCTATGTATAACGTATTTATAATGATTACCATTGGTTATATAGACTATATTATTAGTAGAACAATTTGTAAAATTTGTATTGCATTAATTGTATATAAATTATTGGCATTAATTATTCAGTCAGATGAGGTAAACACTTGCATAAAATCGTCGCGTTAGAGTACATTTTTACATCACTTAGAAATTCTACGGATTCAATCAAATCAATATATGTAGTTGAGTTCATCATTTAATCAAAATTAATAAATTTAAAATTAATTATTTCACAGGATTTATAATATTTTATTGTATTCTTATGTATACAATACTGTAAATATTTTTTGTAAATTTCAATGACCTATGCTTCCAAGGGTTAATTTAAATAAAAATATAATACCTATATTTTACATATTTTATAAAATATATATTCATGCATATTTTTATAAGTTTTGAACTTTTAATTTTTTTAGAAATTCAATAGAATCATATACATTATTTTGTTGGGAGAGTTCAATACGATCAATAACCATTGTCCATTTACCATAAGAATTTTATAACTGAAAATTTAAAAAAATTTGAATAAAGCCACATAGATTTTATGAAGAATTAAAGTTCAAATTTAACGAAGAAGGTATAACGTATTATATAAGTGCTTTATCTTCTAACTGTTTTGGATATTTTGTAATTATTTAAAAAATGATAATCTTATGAACATTTAAATAATTCCTAATTTTTTGAATTTATTATAGTGTATCACTTTTTAATTTTTATGCATACTAGCACGGATAGCTAGTTTTGAAATCTTCAAAGTATTTAGACTAATTTTAAATTATTTATAAAATATTATCAACAATCAACATATTGTTATCATATATATATTTTTAAATTTGGTACCTAAAATGTAATTTATGTGAAATAAATAATTATTTATATACTTACAAAACAACAAGAATTTTCAAAGTTGTATGTTTAACTTTAAAAGTTGTGTTTGTATACCTAATACTTTTCAGCTTTAGTTTATTTATTTGTTTGTTTTTAAAACCACAAAAAGACGATGAGTCTCTACTCATACAGAATACAATACGGTTTATATAAAATAAATAAAATTATGGTGTACTATGATTATATCTAAAAAATACAAGTATATTAACAATATTGATTTAACTACTAAATTAAAGGCTTAATTTAAATTGATTACGATTTTGTTTTAAAAATTTGGCTTAATATTACATATGAATCTAGAAATCGGTACTTAGTACTAAATTCAAACATTAAAATGGTAAAAAGACGATTATTTCCACGGTTGAAAACTGAAACTTTAAATGTATTAAAATTATCAATTGATTAAAAAAAATTATTTTATGGTATAGTTCTAAAATAGTTTGTATTAAATATTTATAATCGTACCTATACTTGCTAGTTATTGCATAGCTATAACCACTTGGCACTTACTAATATTTAAATAAAAGTGATAAACGCGCTAAAATAATTCGTTTTATAATCCTATAAGAGGAAAAGTTTTAATTATTCATTGTAATTGAATACTTATATACTTTCTTTTCAAAAACGCTAATATATTTTCATTACGAAGTCAATCATTAATTTACTTGAAAATGAAAATAATGTAAAAGGAATGAGTAAAATAAATGAGCGTGTGAAGCTATATCATTACGGTGGTCGATGTTCGTTAATGGAATAATGAAAAAAAAATTGAAAACCTATTAGAAATTCATTAGAAATATATTGCTATTTTAATTTTGTATTTTTTCCTTGACCGATCAAAAGTTAAACATTATTCAGTTGAAATTATGTCAATAACATTGTAATTTCAATGCACTGTTATACTTATAAAATTTAATATTTAATGCGGATTATGTTATAGTTCTTATTTTTTAAAAACAAATACTGAAACACAAATGATAGGTTAGTTAACAACGCCGAAGTGTTATTATAAGCTAGTGATTTGTAGTAATTTAAAGTATTATTGTTTTTTTTTCAGTTTATTTAAATAAACTATAATATTGTTCTAAGATTAAAGTTTGTATTTGATCATTCGTATCTTAAGTAATCAAAATTTTTGTTCCAAGTAGTATGAATATTATATTTATCACATTTTATTTTGTAGATATTTCATTTTTAAATCCCAATATTAATTAGAACGTTTAAATTAAAAAAAAAAAAAGATTTATTTGATAATTTATATTTATACATTTGAAAGTTCAAAATATATATGATTAGATACATTGATAAAAATATAAAGTAGATTAAAAAAGTGTTCTCCAAAAAACATTTATTTTACTATATGTATTCAAGATTTAGTGTATTCTACTTAAATTACTTATTTTAAATAAAGTTGAGCTAAGAACTTATAACTACCCATCCATTAAACTGATACAACCATCAAACTTATTAACGTATTGATAATGTGTGTGTAAATATTTTTGTGGTCAGTTGCTACGCAACATTAACCAACAAAATAATATTTGAAGTGTACTTATAGGTCCTATTTTATCCTTATTTCTGTGAACGACTAAAAACGATTTTTTTCTGATGTATTTTCAATTAATGGAACTTTCGTTGTATAACAAAAAAACTTTTAGGGTTCGAACATTGAAGTGGCTCAAATAATTTATTCGTAAAAACTAATAATTGCAGTGCATCATTTAATTTTATAATTATTAATAAAATACATGTTTTAACAATATGTAATAAAATTTACTATAGAGTGTCTGCTATTGTTATTTCAGTTAATAAACGATATAGGAACGGGGGACAGTATTGTGATGAACAGTTCCCATCCGTTTCTGGTTTTTAAACTGGCAAAAAAGAGTGCCTGCAGGTATGGTTAAAAAATCATGTTTTATTATAATATAATAGTATCTTTTTTAAGATATTATGTGTTTATATATTTTGAAGGATTCGAAATTGCATTAGTATAACTTCATACATATTATACTTACTCGGAAGTCCATAATGTGAATATTTACCGCATTATTTTGAAATAATGATCTCATATAATTTAATCAAGACGTATAAATTATTATTAGAAATTAAAATTGTTTCTTATTTATATTGAACATAATAAATATAATTTTTTTTATATACTTTTATATATTTTGTATATATAATCTTTATTTTTAGTTAATAGTATTATAATACTTATAATAATTTTGTTTATTTTATAAAACGTTAGAATTTTAAAATGTTCATAATTTGCTTCAAAATGTAAGCATAAAAGCTGTCTACGTCGCGGGACTGAATAATATTTAAATATTAATTAAAATTTGATAGGAAAATGTTTTTTATACTAAGTACTACAGAGTAAAATTGATTACTTTGAAGATATAATTTGCTACGTCCTCCTAAGATTTAATGAAAACAAATACGATTAAATAGAAAGAGAATAATTTTCAGTAACATTTAAATCATTAATGAGGAACTATGATATTTATTGACTATTTAATTATCAATTTAATAACAAATATTATTCTTATAAAAATCTAACTTCACTGATTCATTATAAAGATTTTTTTTAATTTCGTTCTTACATTAATGTATGATATAAATGTTGTCTCACGTTGATCTAACTATTCAATATTAAATTTTTTTTTCTATTTAAATCATAGACACGTAGCGCTACATCTTTAGTTTATTATTTAATTGTTTTAATAGTGAAAATATAAATACTTAAAAGTTTATAAAAATTGTGAATCTGATTATAAGAACAATATTGATCGTAAAAAGATTTATCTAAGTCAAGTGGTTTATGTTATAGAATTGTTTTAATATTCTATATGTTTTTGGTTAAATTAATTTGTAACGTAATAACTTTTTTAACAATATGATTTTTGAGAATTTGCTAATATGAGTAATGAGTATATTGTTTACTTATCATATAATATTAATAATTGTTTTCAATGTTTTCATACGTTTAATTAACATATTTTTTTTGGTCTTTAAGAGACACCCAATCATATTTTCATGGATGTACCCCTTCTTAAACTGCCAGATTAAATTTAAAATTCATAGATATTTTGATCAAATATAAAATATAGGTTAAAAATTGTTTTCAATCATTATAACAATTTTTTTTCTTCAACCAATGAAAACCATACATAAGTACAAAAAAAAAAAATTAAATTTCGGGAACATAATTCTTGTGTTAGCTCATTTTTAAAATGTGAATTATTTGAAACCCTCTCTTACCTAACCCCTCCACTACATACTATAGATAACAGTTATTATGTACCACCAGTAATTCCATGTGGGCCCAGTGGTTTGGTTATTAACGAGTGTGTCGTACATTTTGCTTCATATATATACATATGGGTAATTAAAGTATGGAAATATAGGATAATTATTATTATACGTTCTAATCAAAATTCACGTATTAATTTGGATTCATTTTAGGCTTACAAAATTGTTAGTTGGTAAAGCGATTAAAAGTTTAGATAAATGATAATTTTTGTATCATATAAAGATATTAAAATTGTATTGCACTAATAAACAAATTGCCTGAATCTATTAGATCTGGCTTTAAAAATATAATTTTAGATTGTAAATTATTCACCACGAATTTATTGTAGCATAATAAGTAGTGTATTTTGATTTGAGTGTTAAAATGAAAAATGCCTTTGTACAGTTCATTAAATATATTATATTGTTTATATCAATTGAAATGTTTTCAGTCATTGGAAGCGATCGGCTCGATTGAATTTTAATGTTCATTGAAGTGTGTTTATGCTGATATTTTTTGCAATAGCTATTAACTAATAAATAAGTATTAAATATTAGGTAGGTACTCGTTTAGTCATACGTATTATGATTTATAAAGGGTTTTATATGATCTATACTTAATGCAATGTTGATGTTGATAATGTCTCAATTTTCTATACATAGAATTCCAATAAGACAAACAGATTCATTATTTCATATTGCAGCTTGAATACATTATATATTGTCTATACTTTTGAAAATATACGTCTTGAAATTAAATTTCTTCTAGATTTTCAAATTGTTGTACTTTTATATGAGATTTTTAATATTTGTATTATTATTTTATTATTTTATTTTTTTAGATAATATATAGTAGTACACAATGTTTTTCAGGCGCATATTGTGCGTATTACATTTTTTTTATAATGCAGCTCGTTGATATATATTATATATATATATATATATATATATATATATATATATAATATTATTTATTATAATATGCCAATCTACTTTTCTATATATTTATCTGAATAAAAAAGTGTTCATATTTTATTTAGGGATTTTTTATTGGAAATTGTTGTTGAGTATGACCATTTGAGTTTTGCCTATACACATTCTGTTAATTAATCAAAGAAATATTTCTATATTTATAAATTTTTAAGCGACAATTAAATTAAATATTTAATACAATAAAATCGACTTCCACTCACTGGCTCAAAAGATTAACAGAAATAATTGTTCCTCTTTACGAAGAGCGAACGTCGTGATTGAATATATCTAAAAAATAATCTTCAACCACAAGTATATATAGTGTCTATCCATTAACAATAATAACGATATTTTGGCCAAAAATTAAATCCAATCCAAATTAAGTGATAGTAATAGCGATGCTATTTCACCCGTCACCATAGCTCAAAATCCATTTTTCGTATCACAATAATTTGTCATTGAATTAAAATTGAACACATCTTTATTGTGACCTACTTGATGATAAATAAACATTCAGTACTTTCTATATAATATTATTGTGAGTTTCTAGTTTTTTCTATTTATTGAGACACCAGAGTGCAGTTGTTACTCAACTATGATCTTGGGAAAGACAATCTTAAAAGTTTTTATACATATATATATATATATATATATTTCATTTACTGACATTTAATGTATTGAAAACGTTCATAAACCATTCGGAACTATATTATGGACATTCAACATAACGTCAATGGCGTAGGTTCTAGGTACCTACATCGCCCTCACATGAATATACATGATCGTTATAGTTCAAACTTCCGACTGAATATATAGCTTTGGACCTTTGTACATTATGAGCAAATAACTCATTTTTTTGTCCGCTATACATATTATGATAAAAGAAACATTTTTGTGTTTCAAAAAATAAAATAATATTATATTATTAAGACCTTATAAATTATATTGATATTAAGTGTATTTGATTCGATTATAATTTAAAAAGCTATTATTATTTTTCTTAAAAAAACAATTACTTAAATAAGTGGATATCACTCTGCTGTACACTAGGCTACAAAAGTGGGTAACTGTAGTGGGTGGAATTAAATTTGAATTCAATGATATTATATCATTGTATACCTATAAGAAAAACGCTTCTGAGCGGAAATGATTTATCTGTCTAGGATATAATAGATTATTAAAATTTTCAAATCTTAGATTTAAAAAGAAAATTTTAATGCATTTTTAGCTTAAAATAATTTGCGAATTTTCGTGATTTTTACGTATTTTCAAACTTTGAATGCTCATAAAAAAAATTATGTCTATAAATTTCTTTTACTTTTCAACTGCTATTGTTAAAATATGTTAGGAGCCATGTATTAAATTTTTAAATCTTAGATTTAAAAAGAAAAATTTTTATGAATTTTTATCTAAGATAATTTGAACATTGCCGTAATTTTTACGTATTTAGTCAAAATTTGAACTTTAAATGCTTATAAAAAAAAATTGTGCCTATGTATTTAAGTATTTTCAATAGTTTTCAACTGCTATTGAAACAATATGTTAGAAGCTTTAAATTAAATTTTGAAGATTTTTGATCCATCCAGTATAATTTTAGTGTCATTAATAGAAAAAAGAAATAAAAAAGTTGAAAAATTAAAATGTCAGTAAACAGCTCAAAACTAATCAAAATATTTTGAAAATTTTATTAAATATAGAAAATGCCTATATAAACATTCAGTGAAAATTTAAAGTATTTGTGGTCATTTGTTTTAGAATTACACCAAAATAAGAAAATCCAATGTTGTAGGACTTTAAATTTCAAACGCTCATAAAAATTTAATTTGAATTCTTGGTGGAAATTTTTTTTTGTGATAAAGATTGACAAATTTGTGAGAAATCTTGTATTAAATTTTCAAGCTTTTCTACTCAACAAATAAATTTTTATCGATATTAATTTTGAAAAATTAATAGTGATCGAAAATCACATGTGTCTTTAAATAGTTCAACTTAAGTCAAAATGTTTGGAAAATCGCACGGTCGATAGGATATACTTATATAAACATTTGGTGAAAATTTCATGTCCCTATGATCATTTGTTTTAAAGCTACGTCAAAAACTTTTTAATACGTTTATCTCGATTATTTTGAAAAATATTGAGAATTTTGACTCCCCAAAGTACCAACTAGATTCACTTTCTGATCTAACAAGGTACTGAAGTTGAAAATCGAAGCATTTTTACGGCCCCAAAACGTGATGACAGACACACAAAAAAATAAAAATAAAAACAGACATCATGGTAAAATCAATACATTCATCGCTCAGCTAAGAATCTAAAATTTAAAAAAACATTACATTATTTTTAAATTAATGCAGGAGGAATAAGTTGCATTAAGCTGAATTAATGTTTTATTGCTTGTTGTATAAACAAATGAAATGAGTGTACCTATTCTTTGTTCAGTTAAACAAATACCACCAACTAAAGTTGAACTAATTAACTTGCTATCTTGTCATATCAATCATATTCTATTCATGCTATTAATGTGATATTTTTGAAATCAAAACTAAGTAAATAATTTTTTTTTATCTTCATTTATTTGGCAATATAAATGTTTTAAAAACAGTTTTTTTGTAATGTATTAAGTTTTAATAGCAATCATTAAAAACATGTTTATACTAACATCAATGTTAATGTTGTCTTATAAACTTATGAAAACATCTACTATATTAGTAATTTATAGTTGAATATTTTTTGTAACTTTGTTGATAATAATTCTATCCATTCAATTAAGTCGCATTCAATATAATTATATACTAATTATCGAGTTAACGCTATTGTAATTTTTTTTTCATATAATTATCATTACGATTTATTTTAGCAGTTGTATATAATCATAAAATAATTACACTGAAATGTATGATATTTAAAACAAAGATTCCATTCTTTAAAAAAAAAGTAAGTAGTGCTTTAAATTATTAGAAAATTTGGGAACCAACTCTTGAAAAGTTTGGTTTGTGCTCAATTCCCAATTTACCTATATCGAAAAAGCAATTTGAAACTTTTTAATATTTTTTAATATTGTTTTGAAGTTTTTTTTTTTTTTGATTTTATTTAATACATTCAAGTACATTCAAGTACTTAAGGTAGCTACCAAAAGTCTACTATTTTGAAATTTTATTAATAATAACTACGTTTATTTGCGTTTATTTGCGCTTCTTTGGTATTTTTTGTCTCTCCTGAAGAGATCTGTCTTATATCGAAAAAAGTGACTTGGTAAGCAATCAGGGTAACATTGTTTCATGTATCAAAAATATGAAAGTGTACAAATTCAATATATTATTATATAAATTCTAGTGTGTTACGTATTCATATCATACCACAAATTACTTTCTTTATTCTTTAAATTATAAAAAAATTTCGAGGGTTACTGCTGGGTTGCTACTCACCTCACGCACTCATAATCATTGTAATTTCAGCTTATATGCTTATTGTAAATATTATTACGGATTGTGTATTTTCTAAAAAAAAAAAATTATATAAAAAAAAAAATGTTTATTAGTAAAACGAAATTTTAATAATAAAAATATATAATATATAAATATATTATACCTATGTCCTATATGGTATCTAATAGGTGACTTTTGCCATCTTATAAGCTTATAAATATTTATAAAATAAGTGAGAGTATCTTAAAAAGTATATTTTTAGATATGGATTTCTAAGAAAATCACAACTGTTATTGAATAATAACAAGAATTATAAATCAATGGCCGGAGAACATATAAAATACTTCTAGTATCCAATTAATAGTTTATACTACTCCTAGACGTAAGTACAGAGATTTTGATCTCTTCATAATAAACATAATGAATAAAAAATAATAAAAATGGAGTAATATCTCGAATGTCGACTAATATTTGTCTGGCCTACATAATATTTTAAAGTGTATTTGTTTTTATTTATTTATTAAAATATGCACCTAATTGGATTAGAAATTTGATAGCAAACAATCTTATTGATATTATAAATATAAATATTGGCATTTTTTATGGCGACGAAACACGTGTACGATGCTTTTTATTTTTATTTTTAAAAAACTCTTAAGGATTTAATAGTCCTGTAAGGTATTTATAATTTAGGTAAGTAATTAATATTTAGCTATTTCTCTATAATATTACTTTTATATTTATTCAACTCACATTTTTTAGAACTCATCAAATCAAATTAAAAAAATGGTGGAACTTCTTAGACAATTGCCAAAATTGAAAAAACAGTTAAATACATATAATAATCATGATAGTGTTCAATTTATTAACCATTTATTAAATAAAATATGACCGTTATGATTTAAAAAAATATAAATACTAGAAAGAGTATAACAGTATTTTGTGGAAAATAATTGGTTATGAGTAATGATCGGGCACAAAAACGTAAAATAATGTTAAAGTCAAAACCAATGTTTTAACATGCGGAAAATTAGGCGTGCCAACTTAGGATATTTTCATGTTGTTATCAGTTGTTGTATAGGTGTTAATTTTTACAAAAAATATTGCATACCTATTAACTATTATAATGCTCAAAGTTTGTTTTTCCTAATGTACGATCTGCTTTTGAGGAATCTTGTACTTGACTGCTTAGATATTTTTTATCGACATTCATAGAAAAAAAATAATTAAATAAATTAAATATAATAGGTACTATCTGAGCAAAAAAGATCTAACTTTTTATTAACTTTCATTGAAGACGCCCAGCAGTTTTTACAGACGGTAAAAAAAAAAACATGAACTTTTATGTATATTTATCGAAACGTATATTTACTATGAAACTGTTTTTAAATCACAAGCAAACACCAGCGAACAATTAATATTGACGTGGAAAGTCTTTAGGCAGCCGCGTATACCACAGCTTCAGTCCACGTCTCGAGTGGATGTCGACCACCTGCGCTGCGAAATATTATGGCTTAGTGGGCCCAGAGAGCGAGGACGGCTCACACTTGATCGATCGGCGATGGGATGAAGTGTATTTGTTTCCGTTTGTCATCGTCCTCGTCATCAGAACAGCTCTTAACCCTTCACTGTCGCGTACAGGCGTTTGGAACCCCATCCCATCTTCCAACATGATCTCCGGCGTCCCCGGCCCGGTGGATATACGATCGTCTTCGATCGTCTTGAAGATCAGCGGCACCTCCCTCCAATAATGGAGGCATTAAGCCACGATTGGTGAGGCAGACTATTGGAGGCATTGAGTGTCGGTATGGCAACGGACGGACACCATCGGCGTTTTCACGCACAGTCAAATCGAGGCGCACCACCGCCCCGTCGGAGTGTCTACGGCCGTGTTCAAGTCTACGTCCATCGTTCTGTCCTCGCCACAACGATCAGCCTATTTTGACAATCGTCGATAACGAAGGTATACCACCTATCAATTTCCTTTTAGATTTCGGCCGTGGCTTTTGGAAATACTTCCTAGTTCATGGTGAAGCCACACCGCGGCACTGACTTTGTTAGATCGATTTTATGGTCTGCGAATCCGTTTCAAACAATTGGAATTATGTTTTATACTATACTAGACACGGCATTGTCTGAGAATGACAAGCTTTTCAAGATGAATTATATTGTATATTATTAGGCGCAATAATAACTTAAAATCGGATGTCGTGGAAAGTCCTTACATCTGCTCAAAAACAAACAGAATACACATTATTACATGTGTGTTTGATCGTTAATAACATGCGAGTACGACAGAGTAATATATTCTCGGAAAGTAAATTACCGCGAGTGGTGAATATACGGCGCAAATTTGAAGTTCGAACATAATATACCGCCTAAGATCCTTCGGGACAATGATCAAAAATGTCTCGCAAAATCCACGGATACACCGTTTCAACTGATCGCGGCATCTCTCGGCCGTCCCGTACGTCGACCACGTGACGCGCACGCGCTGTCCGAACTTTCGCATCATCCATGCCACCGCGAGAACTTCACACGTGGACGCTGCGCGGCGGTCAGTCGTACCGCCGCGTCCACAGCCGTCGCAACTTTGCTTCCGTTTCCGTCGGTATCGCACAAAATCGTCGCCTATCGCAAACGCCAGCCGCCCTATCTTTGTTATATTTTTCTTCCCCACCAGCAAATCATATTATTTTCCATCGACACTGGTACGTAATACGGTCACTATTTATTATTACAGTATGGTATGATTATAATATATTATATTATTATAAAATTAAATATGTAATTAATCATGATCACGCATTATTTTAATAGCATAATATTAAACAATATTGTATTATATATTTTTCAAAATATATAATTTAATTTTTTTGGTGATTAGTTTGTTTTTACTATTTTTACACTTAAACATTGTTTAAGCATTTATTTATTTATAGATTTCATTATAGTTACTTGTATGTTTGTATTTTATTGTTATTATTTTGTATACAGTTGGCGTATATTTAAATTATATATTATATAAAAAAAATAATATAACACATTCACAGTGTCTAGTACATTTAAGTGGTTGGACTTTAATTCAAATCGGTTGTTTTGTAGTAATGTTTTACTTTTGCTGTTAGAAGTTTACAAAACAGATGCTTACTATAATACAAGTGTAGCACATATATGAGATTCTTCCTTTTCGTTTCTTTCACATCTGATTTATATTTATTTATATTTTATTTGCTTGTCATTTTTACTTATGGCAGTTAAATAATATGAGAAGTTCGTATCTATTATTGTAATTATACGTCATACAACATCCATGGAAATATATCCATGAAAGTGTTTAAAAATTGTTAGAACTTCGATACAAATGGTTATGAACTTTAAAAATATTATTATTTTGATATTAAGCTATATTTTTCTCAATTACGGTGTACTGATACATTGCTTTACTATCCACTTTCATTCTTATTAGTTATTCCTATCTACAAGAAGAATATTTTTCAAGCACTTAAATATGAATTACTAATAAACTATATATATATATATATATAATACTCTATACTATACTTTACAGTTTTAATAGAATATACCTAATATTCTATTAAAACTGTTGACTGTTAATACTACTTGTCGAAAGTGTACGAAAATCGAAGTTAGGTTTTTGATCAATTAATTTATTTCAATATTAAATTTGTATACATTTTTTTAATTGAAGAATAGCAATTAGAGTTTTAAAAGTTATTTAGCTTATTAAATCTTGATATAATAGCTTCCAGTATTATTTGGAATGAACCAAATCCCTGAAGTTCGTATCACCACACGAACTGTATTGAAAAATACAATTTTTAATTTTCACTTCTAACTTCAATGCAGTTGAAACTCTCTAAAAAAACTCCTACTGTATAAACTCAAAATAATGTCTATTTAGATATATGGTATACAAATATGGGCGCTGCCAAAATATCAAACGTCAACTTTACCCATAAAATCCAATCTATAATTTTACGACAATTTTGAAAGCGCATTTCTATACCTCAAACCACACTCTCCACTCCGACTAAATATCCTATACGTAAAACTCACTACAAACGTTTCAAAAGTCGATTAGTTCTATAAATCTATATTGATAGATAATAGATCAGAGACTCCAGGTAACCCAATCAAAAGACTTAAAAGAAAGTGGTGTTTTACTAGCCTAAGTAGCTTATTTTTACAATTACGTAGTACATCTACTGAGAGGCCTATTACAGTCTGTCTAATCCATAATTTTATTTTTATTTGTATTAAATATTCCATAATTTTTCTTATTGCTCTATTTTGTAAGAAATTGAATAAAAAGCTTATATATACCTATATGTAAAAAAAAGTATATGAATCAATGAAGTAATTAGGGTCTGTTCTTATTTTTAGTCATTTCGTAAATTAATAATAAAAGTTAGGTTCAATAAAACATAAGCATTTAAACGTGTAAATATATATGAAACTATAATAATTTATCTACACATAAAATATAAACCAAATATTCACATTTTAAAGATATGGTCAAACGGGGATCTTGAAATTCACGATGAAAACTATATTTTTTTTTACGAATTGATTACTCAGGGAAATGAAATAAAAGTTATTTAAACGATGTTTTATATAAAACATAATTCTTTTAATCAAATTATTACAAGTACGATTATACATGAAACCTGCAAGATAGCCATGGCTGAAGGATATTTTTCGGCCATTGTGGCGAGGATTCTAAATCTGCAGTAGGTACCTTTTAAGAAACAACAATAAATTGTTATTATTTCATTATGAGTAAAGTTATATCAAAAATATTCATCAGCACTATAATAAATATAGTTTATAAATGTAGTTAGAGTTTTAAAAAATATTAATTCAAAAATAAGTTAACGATGGTGACAAAAAAAGTGAGATGCAATGTACGTAGTTTATTTAATTAAATCAGTATATTTTAATTTAAGAGTTATGTTGTATAATTATGTTAAGTATAATTTTTTTTTTATGGCATTCACTTAATAATTTTAACCATCGTAAAATATCATGATATTGACCTCCTATGAGATTAAAAATAATTTACATACCAACTTACAACTGTTACAAGCCACCACTGTAAATTTCATAAAACGTTCAGAATATAAATAATAAAGTGATATACGCATGAAAGTTGTTGGTGTACAATAGTAAACATTTTCGAATTTATAATTTATGAAATGGAAATTCGACGGTAAATATGTTATTAATTTTAATATTTATATCAAGTATCTATATTCGAGTTTAAATTTAATCGTAATGAAAAAACTACGTATTTTATAGATGAGCTATATCTAAAAACTTGCACGTTTGACAACTTAATTTTATTAGTATTTACATTTCATAAATTATTTGATAAAATTACGAAAACGTTGAAAGACAAAATACCTATAAACACTAGCTTAAGGTAAATAAGCATTTAATTACCACCTTGATTTTTCCCAATAATTATATAATTCAGATGTACAATATATACCCTAGTATTAAGAGTTGTTTTTAATTGTTATTATCCATGTTTTACATAAAATTTACTAAGAATTTTATGCAGAACTGGAGAAATAATATCAATATTCAGTATAGTTTAATATTTATAGTAAGTAGGTTAGTAGGTACTTGCTTCATAAAACAATTTGAATTAATATGTTAAATCCAACGATAAAACAAATTTTATATTAATCACATCTCAAATATCTTAAAGATGCATACGTGGTTGCACTATAAGACATTTTTGAAATAGTACGGTATTTTTGTAAAAATACTTTTTAAGGCTTACCTTAAAGGCTAGGCCTAGGGAAAAACAATATTTCTATATTTTTATTCTAAGTTATAGTTTTTGGTGGATTTTACTCCATATGATAGTTCTGTTGGAGAATGACAAATAACAATATGCTTATATAAATTTTATATCCTATTTTGTCTACCATTCCTTGAACTAATTTAATGATTTGATTTAATCTTATACATATTAGAATTTCTGTTTAATTTTTAAAACTCTTGTGGGTATTAAAAAATCGTTACCTACTATTATATATTATACATTATTTTGTATACTATTTACATTATTTTATTATATGTATTTAATTATACGTGCAAAATATTAAAGATAATATTCCTATACAATTTGATAACATTAAAAAAATCGGCAAATCCACATCTACGTAATCATACTAGTGCCTTGAGCAAATTTTTTGATAAATTTGTGTAAAAATAAATTATGGCAATTAATATTTTTTTTTCTATTTTAGTAGACTTTTGGATTGCAAATAATCTGAAGTGATGTTCATGAACAATTGGTGTTAGTGATCATCCTTGGTCTTATATAATTGTTTCCCGTGTATCCGTGTACATTGTACTATAAATTCAATGGGAAACGCGGGAACGACAAGAAGAGGATCGATATTCTCTAAACAAGACTCTACGGGTGAAGATGGTTCGGCACGACACAACAAGCGGCTTTCGAGCAGGCAAAATACTTTTCTTGAAGAAGAAGAATTTCCTCCAGAACCACCGGTTATGCCTCCGCCGGAACCGTTGACTATGCGGCAGAAAGAGTTGCTCACTGAAATGTGGAAATTGTTGGAGGAAGACATCGCAAAAGTCGGTGTCATCACGTTCGTAAGGTATATTAAATAAAGATATTAAAATTAATTTTAGATATAATGCATAGTGTTATCGTTAAAAACTGATCTCAGAAATCTACAATGTATGTACCTATTACGCTTTTATAATATGGTAATATTTTTCAGAATTCACCTCCCGTCTTTAATTTTAAAATGAACCAATATGATTATTGAAATTGGAATAATATATAAACTAAATAGGTGGATTATTTATAAAAATAAAACCATACTAATATATTTTGTGTATTTAAAAATAATTTATTGGTATATGTAATACGGTTAAAAAATAGATTCTTTATTACTTAAACTTCTAAATTATAAAATAATACATACCAAATTATTGTTTGATGTTTCATAATTATATGGTTTTTTTTTTTTTAAATAATTGTAGTAAATTTATAGTAAATATAACAGGTCATGAGGTTTTGTTGAAATAAGTCACCCATTAATATCATAGTATTAATATGTAGATAAAATATTAAACAATAATATGTAGTCTTAATTGTTTATAAATTCGGATGATACTATATTACTATAATAATATTCTATGAGCGTAATTCAGAAATTTAATTCTAGGTAGGTAAATCACATTTTGAAATAATTACACATTATTAATTAATTTTAACTAAAGGCAAATCTTATTTCTGTAAATTATAAGGGCATTGAAATAAAATATAGAATTGAATTAATTAAACACTGAAAATTATAATTTCCGATTTTAATTTCAAACGATATAAACTGAAATATAAAAATCTTTTTTTAAAGTATTTTAGGTACATCACAAATATAATTGTATGTAATTCATTGGTATATTATAATTTATAATTAATAATTATATAATATAGAGTTTGATTAAAAATGTAATAATTAAAATATAGTTATTTGATGAATAAAGTTTTTTTTAATCATTTTAAATTGCTAATCAAAAATTTGCTTTGAACTGCATGTATGTATGAATTTATTTATGTTATAATGTTGTATAGAACATAGCCAAATAGGTACATACCATATATTATACGACTAAAATTAGTACCTATGATGATTTAATATACGTTAAAATATTTAATTTATTTGATTATGCTTTGTTCATTTGTAAACTTTATTTTTGTTTTTATTTAAATACAAGCGATCTATGCATAATTTGTTTGTACAATAAGCATATTTTTTAGTTTTTAAATAGTTAAATAAATATTTGAAAACTCATTAGTGCATCAATGCAATTTTACAAACCATTTTCTTTTGAGACGACGGGAAGTATACTCAGACAGGGTGCCTTCATCTTACATATACCTACAATTTACAAGCGGATTTCGGTGATTTAGAGATGAGGAATGGTTAATACCATAATACAATAAAGGCAGAAGCCTTTGTTTTCTACTATTTGCACATAGAGAAAGGAATTGAAACCATGGTTTCTGATATAATAAGGGATATTCGTGATTATACAAAGGTTTTTGACTGGAATGTTTGGATTTTTGGCAAAACCCAATATTCGGATGTCATACAACTATATAGCCATGTTAAGAAGATTATCAATATTTAGTTCGTTTGTATTTTGGTAGTGGTTAGTAGGATAATCTTCGATGATACGTCAGGATACTCGTTGACATAATATGAGTTAAGAATGTAAGATTAAGTATTATTGTGTATCTTTACAGTTGTGTACTTTTTAATTCGTATAACTATCATAAGATACAAATGATACAATAATTGAATACAATTTAATGGAAAATGGTTATAATTTGATACAGTACTTTTTGATAGATTTGATTAATCATAGAGTTTACACTAAGCTTTTAGTACTCATTAAATAATGGAATGATTATAATATTATGTTGAAACCCACTTCTTACTACATATAATATGTAGGATAAATTTGTTGTTATACATACATTTTAAGACTTTAGGTGCTCATACAAAAGTGTAATATAACGAACATGTTGTATAATATAATATATTATAAATTGTTGTATAATATCGTTATGATATGCATATTCAAGTATAAAATGTGGAAAACTAGGTAGACATTTAATTATTAAGATATTATACTTTCTGAATCATAATTAATAATTAATTTACATGACGCTATTCTTATACTTGTAAATTGTATGAATCATTCAGGTAGATTATGTAATTGAATCAAACAGTGAAACTATATTTTTTTTATCTTAATGTTCATTCTTGTGGATTTGGGATACAAATTATATAATTATTATCTAATTAAACAATATTAATAATATACATAATAGTCAAAACCAAAAATATAAATAAATAAAATAAAATATAAGCACCTATACAATTTTACGAATTACTTAATTTGTCTGCTGTATATTCACTAGCTATGTTTGTTTAAATTAAAAGTTGATCACCCGTCATGTATTATGTAGGTATCAATTTGTATCCTATCAGAAGTTGAAAAATGTATGGACGGATTAAATAAATAAAAATTCTGAATCATAACTATTCAAAATACTAATTTATTGTTATGTAATCAATCAGCAATTATATAGGTTTAGAATGTGGATTACATAAAATTACACGATTCACTCAACACAAATTACCTAACTGTCAAAGTAATTAATTTGAATTCAAACATGTATCTGTAACATGTTATTAATTGCATAATATTATTTACTTCTTGTAATATTATAATACATACCCTTCATTGAATTTAACTTTATATAACTTAAGAATATTGAGCTTTTAAAAATAACTAAATATTTAAATGTTATGAAGTCTTATACACACATATATGTATAAAACATCTCATACACAGTGTGTTTATCAATTTAGGAAACACCGGATTTCTCGTCCTGATTATATTGGAATAAATCGATTTTTTTTACAAGCTATTGGTACCTATATAAATACGCATTTTCAGACAAATTTCAAATTTTTAACCCTCTCGGTATGCGTATGCACATTATAACTTGCATTTTTAAATCAAAATGACTTTAGAAAATATCAGTCTATCCGAATAGCCATTTAAAAAAATGCAAGTTGTATTGCGTATGCACGTACCAAGAGGGTTATAAATTTTAAATTTGCCTGAAAATGTGTATTGTGTATTTATACATAACTAGTTTGTAAAAAAAATCAATTTATTCCAATATAATCGTGCCGAGAAAACCAGTGTTCTCTAAATTAGTGAACACACTTTATAAGTAGATAATACCTATAAATATTAACGTAGATTTTATAACCCTTTAGAAATCTATATTGTAATGTGTTTATAAATAACAAGATGAAATGTCACGAATATTGGAATAGCATTTGTCTTTACTTTATATTCAGTATTGACTAAACAATAATGTTCTTAATATTATAATAAATACGAATTCTGAACAAAATGGTAGACTTTTAACATCGAAGATTTGTACAAAGTACAGTATAATATTTTCTTAATAATATAATACTGCTGAAATTAAAAATCAACAATAAAGATTCTAGTGCTAATGTGATGAAATAAATTAATTAGAAGTACTCTTTCAACGCATAAAATTAATATTTTCAAAGAAATAACCTTCGAAGCTACTAAAATTAAAGTTGAGCAAAATATAGTATTAATAATTTTAATATTTGCATTTGTGACATATAATATGTACGGAAACTTAAAATTATTTTCAAAGAAAATTTATGTGCAAATAACAAAATTTGCAATACAAATGGCTATGGTAGAGAAGAAATCGTAAAATAATACGAATATGATAAAAAATAATAATTTATGCTCACAATCACTGTTTTGTATTGACAAAATAAATATTAATAATATAAATTAGTACCTCGGAAGTATGAGGATAGCAGGTAGTAAAATGTATTGAATAATTAAACAAATATAATTTAAAAAAATATGTTCAACACGGTTCTGAAAAACTTAACTAATATAATTCTTTTAATTTGTACTGGGATCACGTAGATAAAATAAACTGGACAGAAAATCAGTTTGATATTTTATTATTTCTATCAAGGAAGTAAGAAACACAGCTATTAAAATAAAATGTATGACGCAAGAAAATTATGGTAAGTGTATAACATATAGATAAAAATAATTAAATTATGTCATACTAATATAATGTGCGTGTTAGGGGGACGTAAATAAGTAACAAATAACAATAGGAACATCTTCATCATGAAAAAGTATTCATTATTCAAACACGTATTTCTATCTTGTACTTATGCTGACATTCTGGAATCATTGGAGAAAGCGTTACTGTATAAAAGCTAACACTTACACTGTAAGTCTTACAGACTATAGTTAAGAATAAAGACTAAAGTGAATACAATTCAACTAACATAGCATACATACACTTATACATTCACTGTTGTAATATAATTTGAAATATTTGTCCATCATAGTTGAATGGTGTTAAACTACAAAAACACTGAAAACTCTCTAGTTTGTTTTAAATTTTTGGATTGAGTTTTAATAAAAATTAAAAATTAATTTTTGGTGGTTAATTGAAAAAAACTTATACCGGCTCATTGGGTATGCAAAATCACTGCAGTTATGTAAACAAGTTTCTTCATAGTATCACAGAATAGATTAAAATATATTTTAATCTTTTCTTTGATAGTATTGTGAGTATATTTTGTTTTAGTTAAAAATAAATTTAAATATTTTTCTTTTCTAAATAACCTTGTAATATTTACTTTAACTATAATAATACTATTATGGAATAATATTATTGGACTTTTATTTGTTTAGAGTAGTTTTGAAACATGAACAATATACCTATTATTGATTTTTATTTTTTCTTGTATAGTTTCTAAAACAAAGTATATACTATATTCCAAGTAATAAAATAATTTTATCTCACAGTTTTTCCGGGGATGTAGATCTGGATAGAGAAAATTAATCTTTAAAACTAGTTGTTAAAATAAAACGTTTTTTATTGGATTAAAAAAAGGTAATCTAGAAATATAAATAGGTATATTATAATCGATATAACCAGAGGATTATATTTTGTTTATATAAAGCAATAATAATGATCAAACTGTAACAATCTATACTGATAACTGTATGAGTATTAAAACGGTCCATAGAAAAATTCGGGAGTTTGTAATTTGCACCAAATTAAAGATATGAAATTTGCACCACTGCAGGTAGCCAAAAATAGTGTTTGTAATTTGCACCAAAATAAGCGTATGTAATTTGCACCACTCTCAGGTAGTCAAAAATAGAATTTGTAATTTGCACCGAAATTATTATTTATTTGTTCGATTATCGAATATTCGATTTTGAAATATTCGATTTTTCCTCGGTATCTTCGTAGACGTTGAGACTAGATTGACACGAATAACAATAATAATTTTAATAATAATAATAATACGATTTTATAACATATACATTTTTCAATTGGCCAACTTTTTTTTATATTCATAATCATAAAATTTTATATAAACTTAATACTTACATCAATATGTGTATAAGCTCAGCTATTTTATAAATAAAAACTAAGCTAAATTTATATTAAGATATTAGGATATAAAAACTTGTAAGTTTGTACTATCGAAATACTATCGAAAAAATAATCGATTTTAATTTTGGTGCAAATTACAATACATTCCTATCTCTTACTACCTGAGGATGGTGCAAATTACACATGTTGTAAATATTTTGGGTCAATTTTGGTGCAAATTGACTACAGCCGAAAATTCTTGACTTTGGGTGCACCCCCAGAAGACTGTTGAACCGTGGTTGATGT
Source organism: Diuraphis noxia (assembly GCF_037042655.1). Classification (NCBI taxonomy): domain Eukaryota; kingdom Metazoa; phylum Arthropoda; class Insecta; order Hemiptera; family Aphididae; genus Diuraphis; species Diuraphis noxia. The sequence continues at coordinate 77,311,466 of NW_028301713.1, forward strand.
AAAAATATCGTAATTTGTCTTCTCATATATAATCATTCAGAATTTATGATCCAGTAAGTGATCTAACAAAATATGCGTTTGATGGCGGAAATTATTTTTATTTTGCGTATATTATAAATGAATATACTTGCGTCTTCAAAACGGGTGGGTTGGTATTTTATATTTATTATAATAATATCCCATGATATGTTGCTACAGAGAATTTCGTAATCAAGTCCATAGTGTATAATTTGATATTTAACTTTCACTTTGTATATTTCTCTACATAACTTTAAAATGGAATTCATTACGTTTTAAGTGTAAATATTTTGTTATCTATAATTTGTGATGTATCAAATATTCCACGGACAGCAGCTGAATTTGCTACCAGTATCATAAACAATGCACGTTATTCGTTAATATTAAAATCCTTCTTAGTTTTGTGTTTAGCCAAAATACTTGTGCACCAAAATATTGTGTTAAGTTTTGTAAACCTTTGTTAGATTACATTTTTTATTATTTGCGTGTAAATTAGTTAAATGTATGAACTTTCTAAAATATTTAGATACTATTATGTGTAGTTTTATATTGTAACTAACTAAATTATTTAATAGTGACCAAAACACGTATTCACAATTAGTAAACGCATCAATTATTTTATTGTTTATTTGTTTGCATATTAATTTCCTGACTTTTGAAAAAAAAATACTTTTTATTATAAATACAGTCTAGATAAACATTACGATAAATAAATAATTCAAACAGGGACACACGAACCGAATATACGAGTATGTAGTGTTTACTGTTCATTGTGAAGTATATTTTCAATGAAACCTAAACAAATTATTTGATGCTATATGTGATAATTATTTGTTATTAGTTCTTTGATATTTGCATGGGTTGTGTATTTAAATTTTATATATTTATTGATATACCTACGTTTTTTATATAATATGTTTATATGTTTGTATAATATAATATATACCACATGAATAGCTGGCGTTCCCAAAGAATAAATAAATAGTAATAATTGAATTGTTTTCTCAAGTTCAACTAATATTTCAAACAAAAATAATACAGTATATGGTTATGATTTTAATATTATTAATAACGGGCGAGCCACCCTAAAATAACTCGTTTAATATATTATCCAAACCTTCTTTGAATTGTCATAATCGGTCAAGTATGTTGTTGATGCTATAACCTTCAGCACTTTGCCTTTTATATAATATAATAGCTGTTACCCGTGTTTTCTATTCTGTATAATACGATTACAACCCGACTGGATCTCATATAATATATGCACAATATTTGTTGGCAATTGATTAAAATCTATGGATTTTCATATGCGTTATTTAGATATAAATATGTATAACCCGACTAATAGTAGGTATCTGTATAAGCCACCATCTATTATTATAATCTACCTATCTATCTATCTATATAGTTTCTGTTTTGGTTCAGTTCATATATTCTCAATTTCTTTTCGTCAAAATCAATCGAGTTTTCTGTTAGGTTAATATAAACCTTAATCATACCATTTTCTTCTAATATACTTATATATAATAGTTGATACTCAATTTTATATTCTTATATGATAGTTTTATTAGCCTAAACAAAAAAATATATTGATATAATTAAACTATATCCAATTAAAATAACAATTTTATTATCTATAACCAATGGCGAAAATCAAAAAAATTCGATTATCTTGAGCCGAAACGAATCTCATGGGTGAGCCAGCTTATAGCCAACCTGCATGAGTTGAAAAAAACACTCAAAACCCACGAAAAGTCTCAAAGAATTTATTAATATAACTTTTATTGAGAACGGTTCAGTAGATTTTAAGTCTATGTGGAACGAATAAATAATAAAATATTGACTTTTATGTATTCGATATATACTGCTTATATCAATGAATTGAATTTGAACTACTTGTATTTTTTTAATTCAACTAATCAAATTAAAAAATGATCTTGTTTATCTTACGTTTTGCTATCGATTAAGTTAACTCATTTTTTTAAAATATATTTTATTAGTTTTTATAATATTAAATACATTTTACAATGTTCTTCACATCATCACTAGTTTACTTTAAAATAAATATGAACCAATCTATATGCACATATTATCTTCTATCTTATTTATCTATATAAATATGAAAATGGATTTCTTTCTGATTGTCCTATATGCATTCCTAAACGGCTGGATCGATTGCGAAGAAATTTGGTACAGAGATATATTAGACCTATGGCCAAAAGACAAGCTAAGTTAAAAAAATGATAGGCCCAACCCCAGGAGGTGCTCAAACAGACATTTTGAGATTTAAGATGAAAAAAAAATACATAAATACGATTGAACGTTTCTTGACTGACTGATCAACGTATACTAAACTAGGCTAAAGATTAAAATTTTCATAATACCTTCTTACCACCCTCCAGTTTGGGATTCACCATGAAAACATTTTTTTAAATTTGTATTTTAAAGAGCCCCTCATATAAAAATTTTGAAATTCATAGTGAAAATAAGAAAATGTTTTTTCTTGTTTATAAATGGTTATCATTTGTTACAGATTATAATCGTAGGTCATGAGAAAAATCTGTATTTTTATTTTTATATAAATGGTTGCCACTGGTTTCCTACATAAAATAAAATTGTTAGTATGATTAGATATTTGGCCTGTATTTTATATTTGGTTATATATATTTTTATTCATGCGGTAACTGGTTAAATCATAACCACGTATTCTACATTTTTAACCATTTTTTTTTTTTAAACACCGTTAAACTGAATATTAAATACTTAATAAGTTGGACAAATTTTAAAGTATTGAAGAGTGCATTTTTTACGGGTTGCACGGGGTCTGTTTGTAATACATATATGGATTATGAATTTAAATTTATTAATTTGGAACTAATAAATATATGTATTAAAAACTGTGCTTATGGCAGAAATGCAGGAATATGGGATATATATTATTTTATTTAACAACAATTTAAATAACTGATATCAAATAAAACTTATAATATGAATGTAAACATAATTTTGTATTTTAATAAGCTAAAAAATTATTAATATAGTTTATAGTTACATACATTTAGGTTTTAGTCTTTAAGATATAAGTCAATTTCTGTCTTCACTGTAAATTATTGTTAGCACTAGCTAGTAGAGAAGCTGTTCCCTCAATTTAAAACAACAGGCTGTGAAACGAACGGCAAATCCATTTGTAATATTTTTTATTTTTATACCTGAATCCCACTTTGATAATATTATTAAAAAATACTAATTCTTTAAATAATTTTTTTGATCGTGCTTAATTTGATGTTGATCGTCCGAGACTAATTATTTATTCGAAGGCTGAAAAAATACCTAGGTAATTAATTCATTTTGTTTTTAATTGAATCTCTGTTTCTTGAGAATTAAAAATTCAAGCGTAAAAACTTAAGGAACTTTTTATTTTAGCTTCGTTTTTATGTCTAATGTAATAGTATTTATTCTGTATTCAAAATACAAAATGTCAAATAAAAAATAGTAATATTATTACAAAATATCTCAATCCCATTAAATTTAAATATAAAAATTCTACCCTAGTTTTTATTCTTTTATGTTCTACAAATAACTACAAATTACTCGTGAAAAAAACGAGTATGGGTCATTAAATTATATACTTACGTTTGTTTTAAAAAATAAAATAAATGTAGTCCTTTTCCTTCTAAATACACAATATTTATATAGAAAATAATATGTAATTATCATGCTTTATGTATGTAGGCTATATTGTAGGCTGACGTGAATTATGATAGCCTATAGAATTTAGGTTGATAATATACATAATCATATACATTGATTTAATATCCACGCATTGAAAATCAAATTGAATCACTTGCTAGACTCGAAACAACATGTTATGGATGTTTTTTTTATTATTATTAATCGTAAGCCCGGCAACCATGACCATTAGCTGTTAGTAGGAGGGGAGACGGTTGGTTTGGAACACGTAATGTATATGTGTGGCAAGGATTTGTTGTTAAAATTCAGGTGGTCACCCATCCAAGAGCTAGCAACACCGGCTGGTACGTACACTCAGAGCATTTTGGTAGTTGAGCCTACTATAATAAGGTGTCACACATATTGATGTTTTTATTTGCGAAAGATTTTATCATAAAATAGGTTAGATGATTGCTTGAATAGTGATAAAAAGTATGCATGCAATATAGACGATTAAAACGTGGTTTCATTTCATTTTACTAATTAAAATGTTTGTGATGTTAAAGTCTACGTGTTTCAATCTACATAATATTCTATTTATAGAACCTTTGTATTGTATTGTTAAAATACTTTGAAATACTTCAATATTTATTATAATATAGTAGGAACTCAACACATTCACATAACAATAATTTGGTGATTGAAATAGCATTACAGCATAATAGTGATCACGTAATTTAATAATATGAATACAATATAATTTAACTATCACAATAAATATTAGGTAATAGGTTTTAAGTGGACTCCTAAAAATATCATATATTTGACTAATGCAACAAATGGTTTATTGAATGTGAAGATTTTCAATTCATTTTTGTATTATTATTATTTTAGGGGCTCGTACCCCTAGGTTTATTATATAAAAGTAAATTACATTTTATTACTATTTCTGAGTAATAATATTACATAGTATAGCAAAAAGGAAAATGACGCAGTTTTGTTTCATACAATATTTTTTTAAATATTGTTATTATTGTTACTGTATTTGTCATTTGGACATTCAGTATTCTTTTATGGTTTTATTGTCAAACGTTATACAAAAAATTTAGATTTCGACACTTTAAATATTTTATTTTTGTTTATTTTTAACGGTTCTGTGTTGTGCATATAAGCAAATAAAAAAAAAAAAACATTAAGTTTAACATTAATTTATAATTATAATAATATTCAAAATATTGTCAAGGAACGTAATATCGATGACATTTTTTATTTTTATCAACGTTAATTGTGTACTATATTTATATATATTGATCAGTACTTTTTAACTTATTAGAATTTAATGTAACTTTAGAATATAATATCTAGAAAAGAGAAAGTTGGAGTTTGTTCATTATAACCTTTATCGTATTTTAGTTTTTAAGAAGCTTCATTATTTTGGTTATTTGTGGAGAAGCTTCTAACTTTTCGTGGCAGTTTATGAGTCAATTTCATAGATCTATAAGAACTTTTCAAGGCAAAATTAGTTAAATTTTATATTTAAATATTTGATATAGGTTTTTTGGTAATTTTTTTTATTAAAAGCACATATAAAGCATACTTAAATTTAAACAAGATTTTAATTTTTTTTTAAACGTGTAAAACAACATTGCATATTTTGTGAAACGATTGATAGATTTTCCACAAACTTTTTCTATGTCTTTTAAATTAAAACGTTTAATAATTATCTAAGCAACAGCACGGGATCAATAGCTATATTGCTATAAGATATATTATTTACTTTACAAATAATTACAATAGTACAGTATTTTTTTTCAATAGGCTGAAATATTTTGAGCTTTGTAGAAAATATAAATATTTTTTGTAGGTCTAAAAATGTATTTGAATCGAATTCAAATCTAATAAAACATAACTTACGATAGAACGAATTTACAATGGATATTTGCTATCGCTCTTATTTTTGGTATTTCCTTGTTAAAATATTCTTTTCTTTGATATTTTATATTATTGTGTATTATAAATTGTTGTTATGAACAGGAGTTATTGTTATAACTTAAAGTGCTATATCCAAATACTTTAGACACTACTTTTTTTATTCGTTTAGGTAATTCACCATAATATTTGTCCTTTGTCTAAATATCCCAATGGAATTGTTTCCATTTTTCTTCACATAAGTAGTTACTTGTTTGAAAAAAAATCTTTTTTCTTCTATTATTTACATCAATAGTCAATTAAAATATTTTTTAAAGTAAATAAACCCATTCTCAGTGCTAAAAAAAACCCACATTGCAATAATTTACCCCCGTCAAACTATAGATTATTTATAACAATTCATTACTATTGCTATAAAAAAAATTTCATTTGGTTAGTTTAACCCGGGAATGCCGTCAGTGAGTGAATTCTCCGGTCTTAACTTCTACCTAAACTCATCAATTATATAATTTAAGATTATTGCATAGCTATGGTATAGTTTATTTGACTAAAATATAACATTTTAAAATAATTGGTGGGAGTTTACCTAAAAGTCCTAAAACCAGATTTTTTTTATTGTTATGGATTTTTAAATTATGAAAATGTATTGTTGAAATGAGATAAACTTAATTAATGTCTATCTATACTAGATTATAAATTCGTTTGTAAAATATAAGAACTATTTTTTATTGAAAGTATATGTTTTTATTAACAACAACAAGGTGCATTTTAATAAATTGGGTATTCACTTAAAAATTTAAAAAAATACAAATAAGAACAATTTAGGAACAGAATTGAAAATACTTTCCGTTATTATTACCATAGCTTCCATCAATAACTATTATATAAAAACATGTGACCTGTATTATAAGTGAAGAATGGTTTACATGGAATTTCCTTTTTGAAATATTCAATAATTATATGTTCCTGTATCCTGTATAGTTTAATTTTCAAAAACATAACATAATGGCTAGTATAGGTTTGTCTTTAATAATTTTGATATGTTTAATTAAACTCTAAGTATTGAATTCATCATTCACATGTTAAAAATATCAACAAATAACCCTTTATTTAAATATATAAATAATTATTTAGGCTTATTAGTTATTATTTGTAATAAATGTTTTTTTCTTGTTTTATTCAACTTACTATTGCATACCATCCTAGAAATCAATTTATTTAAAATTATTTACTTTGTTCAAAAAATTATATTTTCATATTATAAGGTCATGTAACTAATGAATACATGACATACATTTTAATTAATTGACACTTATGAATGCGTTATTTTAGTCATGTCATTAAAGTGATTGAATACGTCTAACTTAACACTAGACAAATTTATGTTTACAGTCATTCTAATATGAATTGTTTAAAATAAACGTTATGATGGTTTTGTTAGATAAAGAAAATTCAGTCTGAAAATCGATGTCCACATTAAATTGTAAACAAGAACAGATAAGAAAGGGTCTCTTGTTGATTTATCGATGCTTTTTCTTGATGTTAGGATACATACATGGAATGCTACGAGCTCATAAATCACATGTTAGCGATCGGAAGGTGTGGTATACTGTTGATTTTATATGAGTATAATATGACGAATTGAAAACTGACAGCATTTTTAATTTTTCTTTTTTACTGATCCATTATTTTCTCATTTTCATAATGTTCTCTCAGTCATATTATCTATCCCTTTATTCAAGCTCTTTTCATTTATTCAAATCGTATGTTATGTGCAATGTACAATATGCATAAATATTCTAATGCATATTTTAAGTGCATATTTATACATATATATAATATAATATATAGTATTTTGCCTGAGCCTGTGCCATGTACGCCACAGAATTGATTAAAGTAGTGATGCACAGATACATGTATTGGAAATTTGATCTACTTGTTTAAATATAACACTTATAATAGTTATAGTTTTCAACTACCATATAAACAATTTTTATATACAAGGTGTAACAGATAGAACTGACTTTTGGAATAACTTTTATTCAGATTAATATTATTTATTTATTTATTGATAATTATGTGAACCTAGCGCTACATTTACCTATAATTAATTTTTCATATGTTTATTTTTTAGTACTGAAAATAAAAAAATTTAGATAAAAGATATATCCAAGTCAAGTAGTTAATTTTTTAGAATTTTTTTTAAATTCAATACGTTTTTGGTTAAACAAATTTTGAACGTAATTACTTTTTTAAAAATATGATTTATGAAAATTTGCTGACATGAGTATATTTCTTAAATTATTTACCTATCATATAATATTAACAATTTTTATCATACTTTGAATTAGCATAATTTTTTTTGTTTTTTGGTTAAGTCTTTCTGTTACACCCTGTATATAAATGTAATATATTGTTTATACTTAATATATAATATATAATTAGATACATCAAATAAACTTACTAATAGCTTTTTTATTTTATATATTAGATTCTTTAAGTTTATATTAAGGTTTAAATCTATTCAATAATAAATAACTATAAAAATAAAAGTAAATATTAAGCTACAATAAATATAATTAAAATAACTAATTAACATATTAAAATAATTATTATATCCATATAGACCATAGTATGGTTACCATAGTATACAGAATGATTTCTTAAGCATCCTCATCTTATTTTATGATTAAATTATGCATGTATTGAAATTCAGATTTTTGGAATTTTTAAATACACTTGAAGACCATTTTTCAAATCACTGACATTTTTTTCAAAAAAGGATCTAAATATAGTCTAAAATATGCTTCTACAATAATACAAATTTCAGTTTTTCTAATAGAAACCTCTAGCATGCTTAAAAGACCTGTATATTTATGTACATGCTATATGTTTTGAATACAAATACAATGCCGTATTACTTCTCTCAGAATAAAAATGTACAAAGCTGTGATGACGAAATTATCGAATTTCAATGGTTCTGAATGGAGCTTGGTTAAATGTACACATTGATTTATCTATCTATAAGATATGGATGGTATCCTAATAGTTTAAGTGACTAATCAACTTAACTTAAGTTAAATAAAAAATATTAATAAAATTAATGATAGAACAATTTAAGATAGAAAATATTGTGTCATGAAAAGTGAACGATGGTTCAATATTGCCAATCCTATGTACATTATTGTAAAGGCGTGGTTTAGTGGTTAATGATTATTATCATAGTTTGTGGTGCCTTGTGGTGTGTATTTGAACAAAAAAAATGTATTAAAAATCTCATGAAGTAAAATAACCAACTTTAAAATTACAATTCACAATAAATTAACTATTTATTGTGATATGTATTAACTTCATATCTACAAATGTATAAGACTACATTATACATTTTAGTATATTACAAGTATGTTCATACTTTAAATTATTCCCTTCACAACCGTTATTATTCACGAAACGAGTTAAATCTCTCTTATTGTAAATATATTTTCATACAACACGTCATGAAATTCTAAAAAATGTAAAACATGATTAAAACTATCAAAATTATGTTAATTATGTTAATTACTACGTGTAATTAAATCATCCAATCAGTTAAATATTACTGCTAAGTGTAAGATAACTTTTGTTACACATTTACAAAATTAATTATACGTTTATAATAAAAAAAAACTGCGTCAACTGCTATAAGATGTACGTTTTTTTACGTATCTCGAAGTTTGACATGGGTTTTTAGGTTTACAGGCTTCCTGTGCCACAACTTTGCACCAGATTTAAATCATTCATCCATATATTTTAATGAACGGTATTCTACATTTTCTAATACCAAATTATGTCCTTTACACTATGCTTTAGTACATAAATATTACACGTTAGCATATCAATCAAATTCTATAAACCGTTAATTATGATTGTCCTTTTTTTCAAGTCTTAAGTTTGCTAAGTATGGTAGGTAATTAACAGTTTTCTTCTTATTGTCTTAACAAGTGCTCAACAACGGATAAATGTCTTGAGGAAACATTTATGCTTGTGAATAATATAATGTTAATAACTATTAACCTACAACATAATATTATACATGATATTTTTTACAGAACCAATTGGTTTTGTTTGTAATTATATAAAATAAAATTCAGTGTGTATCTAATAATTATTTATTCCGTGAATCGCGAGACTGTAATATTTATTTTGTACAAATGAAGAGAAATATTATTTTAATTCAATATTATTTATTTTTGAAACATTTGTTAAACTAAAGTTATTTAAATTGGTAAATCTGAAATCTTAAGTACTCGTAAATAAATTGAAAAAAAAACAATAATTTATTATGTTTTTGAGCATCAATTAATTATTATAATATAATTTATAATTTAATATATTTTCAAATTAATATTTATTAAATAAGGTGATATCTACCTGAGTAAATAATTGTAAGTTATATATACCAATGTACACATAGAAATATGTCTTAGAACTTGAAAGCTCAAAAGCATTCATGATCAAAATGGACTCATTGTTATCGCTATAATGATTTTAATTTTTAACATAATAAATAAGCTTAAATTAATCTTTATTCCAAAGACATGATGACATTTTTTCTAGATAAGATTTACATAAAAGAAAGTAGTAAATGTGAACGATTGATTTCATTTTAAAAATTAGTGGTTGACTCTATCAAAAACTTAAGCTAAATTTAGTAACGCATCTCATTTAAACTTTTTTTTAGAATAATTAATTCTATCAAACTATTTTTTAAAGTTTCTCGTCAAATTTTATGCATAAAAATATATTTGACTTTTATTTGAAGTTCTTGCAGTGTCTTTCTTTTCAACTTCTTGTGCCATGTATAATATGTTTCATTCCTTTCGTGAACGTTTAAAACAAGTAAAAATTACGGAACAAAAGACGAATACAATTATTTTGGATTGAACTTAAAATCAACTAAGAATTTAAAAAAAAGTTTTTATGTAAAAGTAATCATTTTTGACTGATTGAGTAACTTGTTAAATTACCCAAAAAAGGAAATAAAAATAAAGTTTCATTGAATGGAATTAAAAATAGATATTTTACCTTACATAAATTTTTTTTAATATTATTGGTTAAAACACGATAAAAAATTATTTTTTATTATTACATCAACAATAATTTATAACATACAAGTATTGTCGATCAATAATTATGATTCATACATATATTTTGAAAGTAAATTTATTGAAATAATAAATCAATATTTAATTTTTATTTAAAATTATTTCTTACTTAAAAATTAAAATACTGAGGAAATATAAATAGTAAATTCTGGTTTTGGTATTTAATAATTTTAAAATAATACGTAGTACATTAGTTTTCTTTGATATTATATTTTTATTCATTAACTTATCGATTTATTCAAATTTGTTTAGTAAGGCAGACAGAAATACTGATTTGTATCTAGTCACCTGATAAATTCTGTTTCATACGTTTGGATTATCTTTATTATAGTGAAAGATAACTTTTTTCTCTTATTTAAAATATGCCACCAAATAAAATTATGGCTAACAGATTTTGAACATTTAAAAAATTATATTAAGAGTAAGTTATGATGTAATCTTAACTTTACGGTCTTTTTATCTTCAGAATTTCAAAAAATACTCTAGTTAGGGGGAGGAAATAGATATATCACTGAAACTGTATTGTTGAGTATATTTGCACAAAAAAAAATTATATATATATACATATAATAACTCTAAGGCAGGTAAAATACAAACATAGAAACATACGAGTGGTACCATCTTTAAGCGAAAAAAATTATCGAGCGTGTAGTGTTTACGAAATATAAAAAGCAGTAACTTTACAAATTTACATAACAAATATAGTAAAATATAATAAAAGGAAAATTATATTTAATATCGTCATTTGTTGTTTAATTGCAAATCAAAATGCGATGTTTATAAGTTTGAAGCTTAAAGACTGAAAAACTAAATATGAAATACATATTTTCTCATATAAAACGTCAATAAAATAATTCAAAAGAGATGTAACCCAAATATCGATATCAAACTATATGTGTGAAAAAAAATGTTTGAGACATAATTTTACAATTAAAAACAATTGTATGGTCGAATTTCTACTAATGGACTAGTTTAAATGATGGTTTATGTTCTATATGTCGGAGAATTATTCACTACACGCATGGAACATTTAAAAATGAAATATTAATTATTATGATTATCGAAATAGGCATGCTTGTTTCATATTAAAGTTTGCTATTGATTTATTTTAAGAAAAAAGTGCAAAACGTAATACCACTATAAATTTACATTTGACCTATTTTCTTTATAAAAATGTGACATATTTGACGTTTTTATGAAAGGAAACGGGGACGAAGAGCTGACCCCGTGGAGCGGAGTGACGAGAGTCAACCACTCGAGGTACTATTGTCTTTAAAATTAACGTATCTCTTGTAAATTTGTCAATAGCTGAAACAAGATATATTTTAACATAGATTAAAATAATATGAAGGTACCTATGTTAAATTAACCATTACTAAGGATGAACAATTTTTTTTTTTTGAAAATTTCGATTAAATAATATTTATCCTATCTATATTCATGATTGATGATGAATTTTATATGATCTAACTATTGTTTGCCTATTCAATAAAAATATAACTTCATAACTTTTCCAACAAACAAAGTAAAAACTGTATGCATATTATTGTTATATCTGTCATAAGATTTTAAAATACGATAGTCATTTATGTAAGTGAATGATGTCTGCTGAACGATTTCGGTTTATTTACTTAAATATCAAAAAAAAATAATAATAATCTTAAGTAGGTTTTTCTTATTTTAGTTTATTTTATATCTTGCATAACTTAATACTTTATTTAAAATGATTTTATTATAGTACCTATTCTATATTTGTAGGTTTCAAAAGCAATTATGTCATTCAGTTTTTGATGAGAGTAAATTTTAATTTAAGCATAATCTATATAATTAATAAAGGTTATTTTTATTTTTTCCCAATTTATAGGATAAAAAGCGGGAGGTCGAGGATGTCACTTTGCTATACAGTAGGTTACAAGTGGGTTACTGTAATAAATGGAATTAAATTTGAATCCAATGATATTATATTAATGTATACGAAAAACGATTCTGAGCGGAGACGGTTTATCTGTCTAGAATATATTATAGATAATTAAAAATTTTCAAATCTTGATTTAAAAAGAAAAATGAGTTTCTAATTTAAAATAATTTACATATTTTTACATATTTTGTCAAAATTCAAACTTTGAAAGCTTATAAAAAAATATTGTGACTATGTATTTCTTTAATTTTTCAATTGCTATTCTAACAATATATTAGGAGCCTTGTATTAAATTTTGAAGCTTTTCTACACAACAAATACATTTTTATCGATATTAATTCAAAAAAAAACTAATAATGATCGAAAATGTTATATGCCTATGAATAGTTCAACTTCAGTCGAAATTTTTTTGAAAATTGCATGATGGATAGAATATACTTATATAAGCATTCGGTGAAAATTTCATGTATCTATGATCATTTGTTTTAAAGTTACATCAAAAACCAAAATCGATTTTGTCGCAAAATGAGTGTGCGTAAAATTTCCCGTTTTCCCCTTAATTTTTAATTTGTTTTTTTCGATTATTTAGAAAATTATTAAGAATTTTTATACTTTTGACCCCCCCCCCCCCCAAAGTACCAACCAGGTTCACTTTCTGATCGAACGAGGTACTGAAGTCGAAAATCGAAGTAATTTTACTGCCCCAAAACGTGATGACAGACACAAAAAAAAAACACTCACATCTTGATGAAATCAACACATTTCTCGTTCCACTCAGAATCTAAAATATGTTTCTACTCATTCATAATATTATATTTATTTACTAAACTGACATTCCTATAAAATGTTACAATTAGTCTTAAATTATAGATTCATTTAATTTATTTATCATAACATTAATACTTACCAACAAAAAAACAGAAAAGAATCATGTAAAACTAACCCTAGTTAACTATCAATAATAATGTGATATTTTCTGTACTTAACTTCTTAACTAATTGCAATTATTTCATTACTAAATAATAATAAGCCTATTCAATAAATATTTCATCTTTCACCACAATAAATTAAAAATTTATATCATGCAATAATCCTACGACCGATATCGACCACAGCAGTAATAAGACAAAATATTTATTTTGGATAGTCATTAAAACACTAAATGGTTAATTATTTACAAATTGACAACCTCAGTATTCATAAATATTTTACATGCCCCTCGTTATTGGGTTAAGTTAAATATATATTTGAAAAAATTACATATTATGAGATATAACTTAATTAGTAATTTAATCATAACATATTTTAAATTCAACATAATATAACTGGTAAGTTCTGTTTTATTTAATTTTTGAAAATCTAACATTTCCATTACAATATTATAATATATTAGAATAATATTACTATTGTGTAAGAAAATTATTATTTTGTTCACTGTATTAAATAATATAATTGATACAATAATACTTATGAATAATAATGTTTCTTTTTAAAATAAAATCAATCAACACTTATTGAATTTATTAAACTAGCTATTCAAAAGCATTAAAATTAGTGTTGTCAATGTTAATACTTCATCAAATTAATACAAAATTAATTACGTTATAGCTTATAGCAATAATAATTTTCTCATAATTAATTTATCCTATATGCTATCTGGTATTATTTAGTAATTTTATTTAAAAGTATTTTTTTGTTTCTCTTTATTTTATCCACTCTTAATGTATTCAATTGTAAGACAATAGATTTGAGTTTACAAGGGTCTTATGAGCCTTGCTCCGATTTAAAACTATTATAGATTAAGTTCGGTAAATAACTTTTCGGAAAATTTGAATTTGATTGTGGATCAGCTTTATCTAAAACCCAAATAATTTCTTTTACCATAAAGACATTTTCTATATTGCTATTGTAATTAATCGATAGTTAATCAAAATTTAAAAACCCAATTAATAATAAAAATGAACATTTGTAAGTTAAAATACTGTTTGACACATTAATTTTATTTTTATTAAATATTATGCAAAATTGTTCAAAAATAATTTGTATTAAAAAAAAATCTAGGTAAGTATTTAAAAACATTTTAAATTTTAACAAGACTTACGATAATGATATTTTAATTGGAATAATTTTTTTATAGGAACACGATTTAACGAAATATGGTCTAGTCGCTTTATTTACTGTTTAGAAATTTAATTTTTTTTTTTAAATTTATAATTGCGGTTTTATTTATTTTGTAATTTTTCTAAATTTAAAGTAAAACATCAGAAATCGTCAAAAAACAAAAAAGCGCAATTATTGTAGTATCAGCAGACCAACAGCCAAGATGATAATTATATTTATAATATAATTTATTATTATCGTGTAGTGTTAATGACTAAGATTTCAATGTGAAATAAAAATCAACTAAAAAAAGTGTAGAATATTTGAAACATTTTCTTAAATATCAGTTATTTATTTCATTTTATATTAAGATAAAAATTGACTGTCAAAAATTCTTTCTTTAATTAAATTATCATAAAATTAATTTAATATAATTAGACGTATGATTTATTACTTCTTTAACATATTATTATAAAAATGATTTAAATATTGCTTGTGTAGGTATATATATTTTTTTTCAAAATCAATAAATATCTAAATTTTTAATCTTAAATAAAAAGTTTTGAAAAAATGTTAAAAAGTTTTTTAAACCATAATAATACGAGTATAGTGTACGTTATTAAACAACATAAACCTCAAGATAAAAATATATACAATCTTCTGAAATATCATGTTGATTTTTATTCTTAAATCTCTTTCCATATAATATTATCATAATATACTTCTTATATTTACATATTATTTTCTATTCATTTTTTTTTTTTTTTAAATATTTTGTCTTTGGTATTTTCCACATATTGACTTTTTCCATAAGTTATAGCTCATACAATATATTTTCATAAAAATATCAGGTAATTTTGATCAATTACTTTTTGATTTATCCACAAAATCTAGTCAAAAATTGTTTAAACATTGATATTAATATATTTTACACATCAAAAAATGTCCTTTAATAACATACTTGTGTGGTACTTATATCGTATGATAATTATTTAGGCGTTAAAGAGAAGATACTGTTTGTGTCTCTTTACATTACGACCACATTAATTCCATAGTCAATATACTTTGATACATTTTAGTCTCTTTGTACTTCTAGTTCTGAATTTTTTATTTTAAACAATTCACTTTCAACTATTGTAGAAAATATAAATGTATTTGGTTTGATTCAGACTGTTGACACCATTATCAAACTGCCTTCAGTATCAGTTTTTAAAACATATACATAGAGATTCACCACGCCTTTTCACCCCGTTGTTGTTTTTTTTTTACGGTTTTGTTCAATTCCTAATGTATGCAATTTTTAAGTATACTTATATACTATCTATGAAAACATAGATTTTATGCACTATTTGATAAGATTCTTGAAGCTATGAATACATTTATTTTTTAAATGAGTATAAGCCTAAATTCTTTTAAATTTGAATAGATTAATTATTAAATGAAAAAATGTATAGATGAGAATACTTAGCGAATCACACTGTATAATACATCTTATTTTCTGATTGAAATCAGTTAATATAGTTTCCTCAATTTCTGTCACTGGCACAATATATTACGCCATCAAGATAAAAAAAATATATTACCAATAGTTATTTCTTAAGCAAGATAAAAATCTATATAATATACTAGTAATTTATATTTAGAATTATAAACTTAAATATTAGCATTTATACATATTAAAAAATAATATTAATTTTTATGTACTATAATATATTATTTTTTTACTAACACAAATTTACCCTCTTATTATAAAATTATAACACATAATTATATATTATATGTTATAATTTTATAATTATATATTTAATTTATTTCTGTGATAAGATTGTGATTAGTGAACACACACACACACACACACACACACACACACACACACACACACACATAAAAAAAAATAAATAATAATAATCAATTACGATAAAAAAAAATATCATATTTTATCACGCACATACTTGAAGCAACAGCTTGAAAATGACGAAACCAAATGTTTGTTTTTTTCCTTCAGTGTAATAATATTGTTGACATTTAGATACGTTTATTTTATTTCCGATGATTAATCGAGTCATAGCAAACTTACACGCTTTTAAATTTTTATAAAAGTATGGACCTAATATTATAAGGTAGTGGATCGTATATTAAATTATAAGTTTGATAAATGATTACACAAATTTCGTTACATAATAAATTTAAAAGATTATGCTGATTATTAAGTCTTGGAAAAATTGTTGTTTTGGGAATTTACTTAGTACGTGCGTCAAAAAAAGTTTAAAAAAGAACACGAGAATACACTGTTCGTTAACAAAAATACTCCACATTTAACTTATCAACTAATTTAAGCCTAAATTCCGAGCAGTAAAATTATTCATTTTTCAGAAACGTATTGTTTTTGTAAGATGGTAAATTATTGTAGTTTATTTGTTAATTTGAACACAATAAATTTACTGTATTGATCATTGATCTATGCAAAATGAAATATCTGTGGTAATGATAATTTTTTGCATCGATAATTATAACTTCTAATTAAATGTTAATTTTAATAAAAAAGACACGATAATATACAATAATTATTAAAGCAATAGTTTTCTAGCACCTTCCAAAATTTAAAACATTCAAACTGTAAATACCACAATAATAATACACATATTTTATATTCTTTTACGTGTGTTCGAAAATGTTTTTATTCATAAGAAAATAAAAGTCCAATAGTATTACGTTTGACAATAGCGTATTATTACATGATTAGATTTAGTGTATATTATAATATACAATATACATACCTATAATAATATATAACGTGCATTACATCATTCATGATCGTCTGTCATACAAACTTACCTATTTCATTTATGTATGCGTATTGACATATATCATCTTTCCAATATAATAATATTTTACTGACGTGTGATATTTAATGATGGAATCGTTCAATCGTTGTTTCTAAAATGTCAGTGTCAGTAGCTAGTTTTTGTTTGTATAGATTACTAAAAAAAAACTCATAATACCTATTTTGATTTGTTCATCTGTTCATTATTATGATATGAATTATTAATAATTCACTGGTAAATAGTTAGTATTAGTACTAATTAGTTGTTCAAAGAAATGCGGACTATATAAAATTATAAATTTTACCAAATAACATTAATTATTTAATTATACTTAAGCCTTAAAAAAGATTTGTAGCGTTGAAATTATTTAGTAGGTAGATGATAAATTATTATGTAGATATCTCCAATCGATTTGTTTTGACGATATATTTTGAAAACCTGCACAGTGTACTTGATTTTTTCCTCTAATGAACAATTTGATTTAAGAAAAAGGTTGTCTATAAGACATACACTTTTTATGGTTGATTTTTTTGTCTTGAAAAATATTGATGAAAACTATCAACTAGGTACTAAATATTTTCTTAGTTTTGCAAAAAATTCTTGATTGCAGTGTAAATCATGAATTATTATATACTAAACAAATATTATAAATATTAGAATGATAGAATATGAAGAGGTATAACTAGTAACTAATTTGTTTAAATATTGATTGAGTGACATAACTCAAAAAAGTTAAAATTGATTATCATTCAAGTGATGTTCTTCGCATATCATGTGATCACGTGGTGTACCCAGAGTGCTGTATTATGATATCAAGAAAAAAAAAAAAAAAAAAACAACAATTAATATGAATATATTTACTATTAAGCTTTGCCGAAGAAACAGCCATATTATTATCTTTTTTTTTCGTTAGTATCAAGAACCGGAGGAGAAACCATGGTGCCAGCATTCTCCTCCAGTCACCATCGTTTATTGATAATATTTAATAACCAATTACACATTTACGTTGCTGCGACCGGCCAATCTCCCGTTCGATAGCTATTACAGTAGGTAGTATTATGTTCAATAGTACCGAGAGCTTGCCTTCAACTACATTTTTATGAAACTTAACTACACTATCATTAGGTTGGTAAATCCGGAGGTCTTTCTGCGGCCTGACGACGTCGTTCCTTATCCTCCTTAAGCAGTAAGGATGTTTTCCATCATTCGATAAAAAAGTTTGAAAACTTCCTCCGCTTCTTTAAGAACCGCGTGCTTCTCGGTTAGATCCGGCGGCAGAGTCTCAAACGCTGGACCGCAGATCACGTCGGGCACGCACGTCGATGGTGTTCGAACGACGACTTAGCCGGAAGGTAAGTGCTTCCCGGAATCCATCTCAGTAGACGCACTGGAATAACGTGTGTTCGGCGGTGTTCGAGTCATCAGCACTCTGCCAGATACGCGGACTGGCGAGGTACCACTCATTGGCGCAACTAGGTCTAAAATATTGGGGGGGTGGGCTGAAGCCCTACAAATAAATTTAGTCAATGTGAGCCATGGGGGGCTTCGCCCCCCATACCCCAATTGCCGCAGCCACAGAAAAATAATTATTAATTTAAATAAAAACAATTATAAAATATTACGAGTATTACCATACTATATTATTTTAAATCATGTACCTACTTCTACGTAGTATGTTTTACATAAAATATTTAAATATTATGACATTATCGATAATCTCATAGATTATAATTTGTAATTTACATAATTAGATCTATCCGTCTATTATTATTATTGTTACCTATAAAATATTCTAAGACAGTATTCTTGTCTATTTTATTAGTTAAATCTCATTCAATGCTTAATAAAGCTAAATTTGAAAAGCGGTCTTGTGACATTGTTGAACGTAGCCAATTTTTTACCCGCCGCCTAGTAGAGAATGCTCTTTCACAAGCAGCACTACTAATAGAAATTGTATAAGCTATGTTCAACAATTTATACAAGTTTGGAAAAGTGTTAGATGATACAGTTTTAGCCATTTCTGCAGGTGTCAACATTTTATTATCGGTAGATAAGAATATTATTATGTAGGATTGTAGGAATTCCAAAATAAACTATATCAATATTATTTTATATTTGTACAATATACTTTTGAATAACTCTCTGCATCATATACTATAGGTTCTAATATTATTTAGTATGTATTTCACTATCCCATGCTTAAATTATCATTAAATTTTAAATAATAAAAAAAAATGGGGGGGGGGCTATAATACATTGGGGGGGGGAGGGATAAGCCCCCCCAAGTCCCACCCTAGTTGCGCCAATGGTACCACTGGATGCAACCATGGCCCGCGAGTGCCTGTGTCATGCGAAACGTCAGAAGCACCTGCGGGACGGTCCTTCCCAGCCATCTCCCCAAGTCAGGGATGACGCAGCGCGTCCGTGTCGCTTTCGAGGTTGCTTGCCATCTAGCCAGCCAGGCACCGATCGTTTCTCGCTTCACGTTTCGCGGTTGCTTTGGAAGGCCGTTGTTTGCCGGACTCCAATACGACGAGCGGTCGGGATTTGATTCTGCGTCTCTCCAATCCGAGCAGATCGGCGGGTGGCATGCAGGCCAGAACCAGAGCGACCGGAGCCCGGGGAATTGACGTAGGCTGACGTTGGCACAGTCAGAGGTCTGTTGGAAAAGTAAAGCCGACGGTGGCGACGTAGACGTCTGGACGGCATTTTGTAGATGGTTAGGTGAACTGCAGTGTGGAGAGTGGGGAGAGTCGTTATTAATTTATAGTAAAGTGGTCACAGGTTACCCTGTCAACGCCACTTTGCGGCGCGGCGGCCTCGAACGACAATACCAGTTTGTCTACGACTGTTATGAGAAATAGCTTAACCTTGCAGAGGGGGTAGGGGGGAGCTGTACATAGGTGACATAACAAAGTTAGTTGGCTGGTATTTATAGCGCGCGACAGGTATAGTGATAATATAATATAATGTAGAGATAGTATAGTGCTATGGGTTGATAGACATATTTATCACTACTGTGACGTTACAATATTTACCAAATTTCAAAAAATTATTTGATAAAAAATGTGTTTCTTGAACCGTTTTAAATTTATGTCATACATTAATTATTAAAAAAGATAATTTTGAAAGTTAAAAGTTGTTTGAAAAGTAAGTTACACCTAGATCTACTAAATATTTAATAAAGATATTTTGTATTTTAATAAATATAAGTACAATAATTCGTTGATAAAGTTATATAAAATTAAACGAATCATAAATATTATTTTGTTTTATGTTTAAAGTTAGTTGATAAGAACCGTTCTAACAGCACATAATTACTTTAACGGAGTGCTAAAAACTGTAAGCCGTAAGCCATTATAAATTGTAAAACGTAAATAATAATTATATAGTTACCAAAAAACCAAAAAAATAATAGAAACTTTTAATTTGTTTAACTATAATAAACTGAAATTATTCAACTTATTTCAATTATAGTTCTTGATTTAATTTTTTCTTATATTGGTATTAATAACCATTTGTGATTACTGAATAGTGATTAGCAAACATTTTATTAATAACTGTATTACAATGAGTTGTATATTTTATTTACAATACCAATTTTATATTTTCATTTTCAAACTTTTTTTAAAAATATAATACAAGAACTGAATGGTATTGATACTTATTGTGTATATTCTAACCATAAGTTTCATTGTATGAAGGTAAACTCCAGATTGACATAAAAAATTTAGAGGTCTAAGTTCCAAAAAATATGTTTTTTTTCAATAGAAATTAAATTATATTTTAAGCTGAGGTGCTAAAAATATATTTATTTCGAAAAAAATTTGTTTTGTTGGTTTTATGACATAGAAAAATTAGAACTGCTGTTTTATTTTAACAGAATACTATGATACGTTGTTTAGTGTTGTATTCATATTCAACAATTGACTTCAAAAGGAATTATATTAACTAATTTTTTTGAAAAAATATACGGTTTGATAAACCCTTTAAAAATGCTACATTTATTAAACCAAACTATAAACAAAATTGATTTTAAAATGCAATGGACTAGTGGACTACCAAATCACTGATTTGAAATTACGCTACGATGCTGGTAATGTGATGACTTGAATTATTATAAATTACACTCATTATTTTTTATTAACCGTTTGTGTTATATTTAAGATGATTGAAGATTGATTTTTCCCCCTAGTTATGATTCTATAAAACTGATATATTATACTTTAAAAGTATATCTCTATACTCCACTAAAGAATACTTCATCATTTAAACAAATTTATTGAAAATGTGTTATAATTGTCTTTTCTGGATAATTTGTCAAGAAGCTTAATCGCAAATCATATCTTGATTTTTTAAATTAAATACCTTATAAAACCATAAATAATAATATTAATTAAAGTTTAATGAACTATATAATTAATCCCCCGCAAATAAAATATTTAATTGCCACAATGTAACAAATATTATGACACATAAGTAATCCCAATTACGGTTTTTATGACCTATTCTATCCCGAATGAGAATAATATTTGATTTGTTTTACTGAGTAAGATTACAGTTATTGCACTTTGTATATTGGGGTTTTTTTGATAATATGTGGATCTGTAATTATATATAAAAATTAATAAATAATAAAAGACAATAAGTCAATAAATTAATGTATGAAATTAATACTTTTTAATAATAGAATCTCATTTGTGAAGTGTCAAGCCATTTATGTATTTTTATAATATGTATATTTATTCAACTTATTCTATTATTCCTTAACACTGAAATAAATGTTTTTATAATTAAATTTAAATCATATAAAGTAGGTACCCAGTATAATATTTTGAATATCCTATATTTAGTATTTGTTTAAATGCGTACGTTTTTGTGCAGTATACAACATTTTATATTGCCAGTTCCAAAAGTTTAGAATACTTTAAACAGTTTAAACTAGAGATGAATAATTTACACAAAATAAAACTATGAAATGTAAAGAGTCTATACTAAAATGGACAGTGTACGTGAATTCTTAAATTAATGTACATTCCATAAAATGTATGTATATACGATGGGTGTATAATACACACGTAACACGTCACCTTTTAAGTCATTAAGAACAATATAAAGTACACATTCAGTTAATGAATCTTGTGTACTATCCAGTTATAATACCAATAATTACAAGTAATTTTTTTTTAATCAAAATACATTGTTATGTATTATTCACATGTTCAAATAATATAATAGATAGAAAAATTTAAGTTTGTTTATTGGGCGTCTGCAGTGTTCTATAATTTAGTTGTTAAATGTGAAATAGTAATATAGTATCAAAGTATCTAACTACAGCGTTTCATGAAGGTAATATTTTTTGTGAGGTGCCATTTTTATTACCCCCAATCCACCAAATACACCTACCATACTATTCATTCATAATTAATTAAATAAGTACTTAGTATTATTTGTTGTAAGTAAAACAAAAATAGGGATTGGATTACCGCCTCATTAAGTAATTTACTTTTAACATAATTCATTCAAAGACAAAACGGCGTATCCTAAAATATAACGACAGACTCTATAATTACATAATGTATTCATTATAATAACTTGATTGGATGTTATACCCAGATATACCGTCACAGTCTATCCGATGAACAATAAAACAATGTCAAAATATATTTATAAAATATATTCCAACAAAGAATAATAAACGTTAACTAAACGTTTTATCATAATATTAAATTTTAATACAGCACTTATTTCACAAATGTAAATTAGGACAAAATTTTACTAAAAACATAATAAATTATCAAACACAATATTAAAATCTTAAAATTTGGACTAAGTTGATAAAATTATAATACACAATATAATACTGCATTTCTAGATGCACCGTTTTGATTTTGAGTAGTGGAATTTCGCTGTATAGTTTATTAGGTAAACACGGATGGTATTTTGTTCTTTTAAGTCTTATAATGACGTGATTTGTGACTTTATAGACTGTCATCAGTCTACTTGTATTCATGTTTGGAATCCATACATTTTCCGTTGTTTAATAATGAAACGTGTCCACATGGTGTTTGGCAGACGGCAGTATGTTGGTATGATCATAACAATAATAATAATAATATGTTATTATGTGATTGTAATGAGATTCACGTGATTAAATCGGTTTATCGACAACAACGCGAGCTACCGTTTGAATACCACGTACACGACCACGTAGTTTCACGTACCTAATTTGCCTATATATTCCGCTGTGTCAAACTAAGAATATAATATAGGTTATATGTTATGGGCAAAATGGGGTAGTCGGGAATTGTGCACAGTGCCCAATTTTAAAGGCTAAAGTGAAACTAAAGCACATTGCTCGAACGTTGTGCACAATGACCGAAGAGTGAAGGATAATTTATGTTACCATGTATAAAACTATAGGTACTTATTGAAAAATAAATATTATATTTATTTATTTGTTGTTATTGATTTTATTATATATATTATATATTGACATACATAATAATCATGATTTATTTTTTTAGTTTAATAACATTAAAAACAGCTATATTTATTTATTTGAGCACGGATAGCTACTGTGACACTTAGAGTTATATGGTTTAACTGCTGCTTTATATTTACACTTTTTTTGTTTGACACTTCCGCATACAACCACATATTTCATAATCTTGACCATCTAAGTTAGAATTGTATCTCTCTTAATGAAATTATGCTAAATTAAATTATGAACTTCATCAGTCGTAATAAAAGACTCCTTGCATAACTTAAATTGGTTACAACTATACATTTGATTTATTTTTCCTTACTTAGTCCTTACTAATATAAATTTACATTCATACTTAAAAATAAGAATAAATATTAAGTTCTAAATTAATAAAAAATATGACACCTAAAATATGTTGAAGATCACAACTAAAAAATAAAAACCTTTTTTACCTCTGATAAATGATAATATATAGAGAGACTCTACAGCATACAGCTGTATAACTGGTGTTGAGAATAACTCGCCATTGAGTATCTAATTTTCAAAAATTCTACAAACATTATTCTGTGCATTTTTACATTGACCAAAAGTATGTCGGGCAATTCAACCTCTCTAGAATGACCAGTCACAGTCAACAATTATTACTAATTTATTTTTTGCCCGAGACTGCAGGTGGGCACTGAGCATGATGCCCGACTACCTCCACTTTACCCGTAAAATATTGGAAGTCAGAACACGTTCTTGAACTGAATCTGACGCAGAGCCACAATAAAAATATCATAAAATAATAACGTTACTTATATTAATTGTAAAAAGTTGATAAATAACATATTATAATAAGCCGATATTTAAAAAAAAACAAAACATAATAGAAAACACAAAAATTTTAGAAAAAAATTGATTAAACCCGAATAACTGTAAATAATTGAAAAAAAATTAATGAAAAATTAAATGTAATAAAAAGCTTAATTATATAGACTTTATATAAAAATTAATAAATTGTACTTCAAAGTATTTCCTTAACTTTAATTAAATTAAAAAATTGATTGTGGGAAATTGTTATTAAGTCCACTAGAAAACAAAACACATATAATAAACTTATCAATTCCCTATGGACAACATCTAGCTATATATATTATTAGAAATATATGGATTGAAATATCATGTATGTTTGTATATTACGTTGCCACAAAATATTTTTAGATTATTAGTATTTTAATAATAATTTTTAAAAGGATTTATAAAAAGTTTTTTTTTTCCAAATATAACAACAAATCAATTTGAAATTTACTAACATATTTATTTCCAGTTAATGAAACCTAAATTATTACTTAGTTGGAGTATAATATTTAAACTTTTTATTGAAAACTTCAAATTAAAAAGATAAATTTATATAAAATACTATTTCTTAAAAGATATATTACCTGCATATTAGTATATTTTAAAATAATTTTTATTAAATGTATGATGAAAATTATTAAATTAGCTTTCTAGAATGATTTTAATTGTTTTATGTAAGCTTACATAATCTGATGCTAATAATTGAGAATTTAGTTTGATAGGAAATCATGTTTATTAAGACTTTTGTATATTATATTGAGTTTGATATGATATATTTTTGTGTTGGAAGATACTTAACCCGTAAATTTTCTTTGTGGGACTACTTGTGCTTCATAAATGCTATATTAAGACAATAATTATCTTAAAACTGTCTTTTTTCTCTCTAATTGTAAATTGTGACTAATGTTTTGTTTTATTCAAAGACATTTAAAGAACTATAATTCAGATTTTTCAAGTTTATCATCATCATTATGTTATTATCAACATAAGTTAAATATTTCTGCGATAAAAAAATTGAAAATTATGGTACCTATAAATCAATGTTTGTACCCTATAATAGCTTATGGTTAAACAAAATAAATTAACATACGCATAATAAAATTAGAGTCAGATTTATAACACACATTATTCAATTAATGTGTGCAAAAAGTATGTTACTTATAGTTAAGATTAATAACACCATAATGGTAGTCCCTTGTTAGTTGTTTAGAATAACTTTCTGAAGCATGCTAAACATAATTAAATTGTTTAGGAAAATAAATTTAGAAAAATCCTATCTATTAAAAAACTTGTAGCCATAATTTTAACATGTCTTTATATAACAATGTTTGCTTAACTTACGATTTAGAATGGTTAATACTTAATTTTGGGATTGATCTAAGTTTTTATTTATAATTCATAAACTATTCTTCAAATCAAAATGCATAACCAACTATTTTATTATTTGTATACACATTTTTAAAAACTTTTTTGCTAAATATAATAAACAAATTTTAAGTTCATAATTTTTACCAATGTTTAATATAAATGCATATTATTTTTAAATCATAAGATAAAAATTTTATTGTATTATCATCTTATCATAAATTAAATATTTTATAGTATAACTAATATAATTTTAATGTTAATTAAAAAAAAAAAATTATAACGATAATATGAGGCAATTAAATTGCTTTTATCTTTTAAGTTTGACAGTTACTGTTTCAGCACGTTTATCGTTTATATCCTTATTAGAATACTTTTAATATTTATATTATTTTCAAAACGTGGTTGTAAAATAATTTTTCTCATAGGTTATGCCATTTTATCCCAAAAATCAATTCAATAATAGAAAAAAAAATGGACTGTTATAAACTACTTGATTAATAACTCAACTTTTTCTGAAAAAAATCGAGAAACGGAGAAAGTCACGGATGTAACTAACCTCTTTGTTGAATAATTAATTCGAGTGTATGGAAACAACAGGTTTATCGTAAATTGTAGAATAGTGAAATTAATATCTATTATATTTAATTTAAATAATACAAAAGTTAGTTAATTCAAAAATTAGTTCATTTGAACTTTTGTTTTATTAGGTACTAACATGATGGTGAATCACTCTGTATAGTATTATTATACCGTATTCGTATTAATATATTAATTATTATATTAACGTAATTAAGTTGTAAGTAGACAATGCCAAAATTAGCTTCCGTTTAGTCTTAATATGAGATACGAGAAGATCGTAATTATAGTTTTCAAAACATTTGCCAGTGTAAAATTTAAGTGCTAAAATTTTTGGAAAATAAAACTAATAACTTTTAAGACCTATTACCACTATTTTGTAATTGTTAGTTGTTACAGGCTAATAACCTCAGGAGTTGAAACCTTATTTAAATAAAAAAAAAAAAAAAAACTAATAACAATAGTCGACCTATTCAATGTCCATAAATAGCTCTGACAGGAAATATCGATATATTTTTGGTGAGCATTTCAAACATTAGTTTTTAATTAATAATTATAATAACTGTATTAGCATTGTATGTTGTTTTGTAATATATATTTATGTGTTTCCAATTTTTTAAAGAATGTTAAATAACATTAAACTCTTCTTTGTATCAACTATATCATATTTTAAACTAGATACAACCATCAAGTTTAAAGATGAGTTTTGATTACGTACCTCATATTTATTATGATAAATCAATTTTGTCTATAAAATACACATTTTGTACATACATTCAGTTCTAAATTAGATATTTTGTTAAAAAAAGTAAACTTATCTCATGATTATTATCGTTTTAATAAAACATTTACATCTACAATTTTTGTGAATTTATGAATTTATATTACTTATAGTAAAATAAAATTATTTACTTCATTATTTTAAGCTATATTGTAGGTAATGATGTCCATATATTTTGTATAATTGTATAAAGATTCTATAGGTACTAATTTTAATAATTTTAGTAATTTCAGTAATTTTATGAGGTTTTTTTAGTAAAATAATACTCTACTACTGATCTATTATTATTTATTTTGAAAGGCTTTAATAAGCATTAAAAACTTATTATATCGTGCAGGGAATGACATTAGTCAATATAGAGTTTCATCACATCGATTGTATGTATATAATTACTGTAGTATTGAACTGTCTCACAACACGTATTTCACAGTAAGTTTAATCCAAATACGCACATATTTTTCATATTATGATGTTCAGGATTTATATGCTGAGCCTAGATTGGATTCAGTGATTCAAATAAAAAAATAAACCCAAACAAAGTGTAAGGAGTGCACAGCGTTGGAAGTAATATATGATTTCAAATATTTTTATAAGCTGCATGTAAATTGCCAATTGAATTATATTATTATTTTTTTTTTAATAATGATAAGGCTTCAACATCTTAGGTTATTAGCCTAAAATTTTAACAATATGAACAAAACGAAATTTACATATATTTACAATTTATGAGCTAGGTGAATATAAATGTAATTAATTTACGCTTAACAACTTAATGATGTTAAAAATTCTTTATTATATCATAAGTTAGATGACGGTGTATGTCAGAACAATTTAATTTAATTAAATAATAAAAAAAAAAAAAAAAAAAGTTGATTATAAAAAGAATTATATTTTATTAGATTAGATAATACAACCATTATTATAAGACTTTATATGTGTATGCTTTCTGATTATAGAACATTTTACTATTGTTATTAAATTATAAACGTAAAAATAAAACAAAAATCATTTGATATTGAAAAAAAATAAAACTTAATGTATATCAGAGTTAACAAATGAATTAAATCTGACGTGTATAATAAATGATTGTATCATATTGCCCATCAGTTTTATGTACAATGTATGATTATAAATTAATAATCGAACGTGACATTTGACAGTTTATAATCAGATGATGATATAGTTATAATCACACGTGTTGAGTAAATTACAAAACATACATTTCAGTAACTAACGTATCATCAAATTTATTGCACACAATATTATGATCAAATATTTAAATGTAATTTCCATGGTTAATTTTAGCAGATCGAAATTTTCTTGAAACTTAGTTACCTAATAAGAATATTCAAACTTTTTTAATTTAATATTCCTCCAGCCATAATATTATCTTCAAACAGTTTATACATCAACCCTCGTACAATTTTATTGTACAATCTATAGCTTTTTATTTAAACTCAAAGTTCAAAACAAAAAGTAATGATTATCAATTTTAATATTAAAAGCTAATAAATATTAAAATTAATTAATCTTAATTGCAAATAAAAACGATTTTTCATAGTTTAGAATAACATTTTTTATTTATTCATTTATTATGAGATATTAAATATCTGTAATACGTTAAAAAGAATCTTTCCAGTTCCTTACTATATGCTCATAAAATATTCATGAAAATATAAGCAATTATTCGTATTGTTTATCAATTTTATTTTTCTCAACTTAATTCAACATATTTTTCCCATTAAGTTTTTTATTGTATGCAACAAAGACGAAATTAAACAAGTCTACAATATGATAAAATATATTATTTATATTCCTTATTATTGTAATTTTTCTTTTAGATTTTGAATTATTCTTAATGCTCTGTTTTTGTAAGTATGAAGTCTTAAAAATATAAGCACAGAGTTTGAAAAAATGCATTTATATTTTTTGTTATTCGGATAACAATATCGATAAATTTTATTTTAACACAATTCAAAATGTTTGTATGATATTTATCCATACATTTATTATGACTTCTTAGTTCAAGTCTCAATGTAATTTAAATAAGTTTAAAAAAACTAATAAATGTATAAATAAGAGGAAATCAATTTTTATAACTCTAAACTGAAGGACATTTTATCAATGTAAAAATAAATTATGTATTCATTCTTGACCAAATCAATATATTGAAGTACTCTGGATTAATTAAATTAATTACAAACTAAACATTTGAATTATTATTTAGTAGAAGACTAAATCAAAATGAATCAAAAGTCTAAATGATTAATGAAGATTACGAGTAATAAATGATATCTAACTAAGATCTTAATAAAACTTACCTCATCATACTAATTTGATACGTGTATAATATATATTTACTGGGTAGATCTGATATACAATTTAACACGGTGGTGCTCCTAAAATTTCACAAATACAGTGAATAACTAGAAACTAGAAAGTAATTACAACAAAAATAGTTCCTCTTTCATGAATTATTCAAGAATCTATAGATAAAGAGTTTATCAAGAGTACCTTTGTACCTTTAATGCCCTGATAAGTCAGATAGCAAATGTATTATAAACAAGAAATAAGATGTAAACTGGACATATTATCAACATTTTTTTTCTACATAATATTGAGCTATATCGGTTATCTATATCGTTTCATCTAATGATTGCATGTGTTTTTAACTATAATTTAAATCCTTGTTTTATAAAACACAATTATTATCAACCCGATATAGATGCAATGACATCTGTTGTGATTTTCTATTGTTTTAACCACGTTAAGTTAAATAACAAATACTATGGATCACGTATTGGGAGTTGGGACCAAAAAAGTATTATTTAGGAAAAGCAATACGAGGAATGAGGTTAAAAGTTTTTATAACACGATGAAAACTTTTATAATATCGAAAAATATATTAGTGTGGTTGTTTTTATGTCTTTCGAGATACTCGCGTAGTTTTTCCACCGACTAACTGGACAATGTTGAACTGTCCTTTTTTAAATTTTTTTTCATTCTTAGATACATAAATCATTCGAGCCGACTGTTGTATACATTTGTTTTGAAATCCTTACTGAATGTGTTGCATATCCCAAGTGTTTCGTAACGAACATTAAAGAAGAGGTAGGTATGTACATAAGACTGAAGATATAAATATGTTCAATTTGTTGTATGTTAGTTTGGTGTCGTGTGTATACTGTACATACTTATTAGGTAGTATATTAGTTGTGTAAATACTAAATAGCTCAGTGTTCCATTCTTTTAACGTCATTAGCTACATATCTAAATTTGAAATTTATTTTATTAATTAGCTATTTATAATATAACTCCTTGCCTATATTTATTTTTAATAATTAGCTTACTTTTGAGATAAAAGAGCTTGAATATATCAGTAGTTATCTAATTTATTTACATGCCCCAAATAAACATTATAGACGCTCACTTATAATAATATTATATAAAATAAAATATATATAATAAACGCATAACATAATAATTCCTTTGTAGTCGATGTGTTGTGTGATTATAAATTATAATATCTATTCGAGAAGGGAAAAATGAAGTAATATTTATTATTTTGTATAATTTATAAAAAACACTGGTTACTACAATGATATTTTTCTATAAAAGTTGCATTATAAATTTCACTTTATTCTATAATGCAAAATTGTAAGATATTTTAGAGCTAAATATTACTTATTAGTTTTATACACTCCAAAAAATAAATTCTTTAAAATTTAAAAATATGTCACAAGATGATCGCCTTTAAATAATTTGATTATTTGAATGGAACGAAATTCAAGTTAAAAATGTATAGATACATACAAAAAAGTTGCGCACAGTACAATTTACCTACGGAAATATTTAAAATATTAAAAGAAGAACGGTTAGGTTTGTCTTTACAGTGATACAAAAACCCTGATATTGAAAAATTATTTTGTAATTCGTTATACTAAATATTAATTATTTTACTTTTTAGTATATAAAACTATTCTATATTAAAGTAATTAGTTTTTATTTAAAATAGAAAGTTATATAATAAAAAAATATACACTTAGTAATTTTATAATTTCCCAATACATATACTGACTTAACTCACAAATATTTCAGAAAAATATATGAAGTTTATAAGACATTTTTTACTCAAAGTATATAATTATAATGGCCTAAAAAATTTCTTCTAATCTATATTTTTGTGTGACAAAATAACATTTTCTTGTAATCAACTCGTAATAATCATGAAAAATTCTGTGAGAAAAATATAATTCAAACAATGCTTTCTTTTATCCCTTTTTATATTGTATTAAGAGTAAAAAAAAAAACATTTAAACTCTTTGATATCATAAAATATTCTAGTATAAGTCTAATTAAATATTCATGTTTATGACCAACATAGTTTGCTAAAAACATAAGATTTTTATTTAATCACACATTTTATTGTTACTATGTTTTCCTTTATTTCAATTATACCATCTGTAAAATTAGTACAGTAAGTAAACACATTATTATATTATGATGTGAGTTTACAGACATGATTCAAGAATTAGTGCCACTAGGCTTGGATTGTTGTTTATAAAATATAATTATAACAATGAAGACTATTCGTGATAATGATGTACATGTACAATAATAAAGTATATTATAATGAATATAGTTATAACAATACGGTGGTATACAATACGGAGAATTTCGTATACATAATACAGCGGTAAGAACGTAAGTTGATGGTTAATTAACAAAGTAAAATCGGAAAGAAATTTAATTTGTAGTTTAGACATAACTTTAAGTGTTGGATGTGAGACCATACCCACATAAGAGTTAAGACATACATACTTTGCTACTTCTATAGTTAGTACAGTGGTATAAAAAGCGATCTTCCCCATATTCAACGCAGTGGTAAGCATGATTACAGGCATTTAAAACGTGCTGCTAGTTCTAAAGATTGTGTCACTGTGGTTGACCACTCTTGACAACTGTGTAACTACATTAATGGCGATATGTTGAATATTTCATTGTTATTATCATAAGGATTGAGGTCTGTGAAAAGAGGCGATGGTGATCTGATTTTTTACGTTCACTTCGATTCGAAAATTGAATTTCGATGCATTGATCCACAATTCGTTATGAATAATTAGGAGCATCCATAGTTCATAATATAGTCATGTAGGATATAGTAATAAAGTTTTTGTTTTCAATTTTGTACAGTTGAATCACTTTTTATAGAATTTATAATATCAACTTCACATACTTAAAATGATTACAGAGCCCACAATGTACAACAATGTTTGGTTCTAATACAAATTTGCTTACGTAAATTGGCTTTTAATTATCATTTTTAGGTTGAAATTATTTAGACTAATTCTTCTAAAGGTTTTTATTGTATATTTCATTGCTTGTTTTAATACAAGAGCCTTGTTTCGGCGAACCTCTTCTATCGTGGTTTAGTTCATACCTAAATTTGATGAAATCAATTTGTTCAGATTAATGGTGTTTAATTTGATTACTTCCTTGTTCCTTCTGTCATTCCATGATGAATTGGTAGTCAATTGTCAGCTTTTTTGGTATAGTATTAGTTAATGGTCTTCCGTTTATCTTGAAATATTGTCAATTTCTTATTTTTGCTAATGATATCAACCTTTTACTTTGAGTGAATTCCCTCGCTGAATGCCAGTATTCTTAGGTATACATAATGGCCCTATATGGGCAGTTAAAACAGTTTTGTAATTGCTATGCTACGAATACGATTAATAAAAGAATTCGTAATCCTCTAGTTTTTTTTATTTTAAATCTAAAACAATAAACAATTTATAAAGTATTATATTAAAAGTTTGACAATAAATTCGAAAAATATTATCTAAATGCTTTTAAGTTGTTGTGGTAACTGGTAGTAAAGCATTTTTGTATTGATCATAAATTGGCTCCCTCTATAAATTATTTGTTGTTCCATCAATTATTATGTTTTAAAGTATGGTACAGTTGTCCGGAATCCATTCACTGCTGTCAATAAGTGTCAGCTGAAGCAAGTATAACGGACGTCTGTTAGTTCAGTTCTTTTGTACTGAATATAGATGGCTCTCTACATGATGTTCTATTTGTTTTTGGTTTGCTTGATATAAAATTGTTAGCATATAGATATGCGAATAGAAAACTCTTATTTTTTTGTCAAAATTCATAAATTTATGTTTTCCCGGTATTTAACAAGGTATTTTAAGTGTCGTAGTGAAACTATCACTAATCTCGGAATTATATTAATCCTATTTCTCTATTATTTATTTAAAATTTGGTACAATTCTAAGAATGATTTAATTTGACAGTTAATTTACCAATCATACCTCATTTTAATTTTTATATTACGTTATAACATAGGCCTTTAGAAGTTATTTTGCTTATGATTATTTTTTCTGTTATATCTATATTAATTAGTTTTACTCATAATTGTCAATTTTATTATTCATTCAATTCCAATTTATTGTATGCGAATTTTTGAATTGTATCTTACTAGTATTATTTCAATAAGCAGATAAGTTCAACGATTTGAGTTATTTCATAGAATAAAAGCAAACTGTGTTACTATAAAAGTATTGTTCCCATGATGTGTTAGAAAATAAATTGATTTCATGTAAGTATTAAATTATATTAATATTATAAACATTTCTATCTATTTATTTCATTTTTAAATCTAGTGTTTTATACAATTTGTACATAAAAAAAGTATGATAAACATAAAGGATGTTACCAACTCATATATAGGTATATATTATAGTTCATAATATATTATATATTTATAAATTATATTCATAAATCAATCTTAATTATGATTTTATTTAACAAAGAGTAAATTTTAAATATAAGTATAAAGAATTTATTGTCAAACTTTTAATATAATACTTTATAAATTGTTTATTGTTTTAGATTTAAAATACAAAACTAATAGCATAAGCATATAAAATTCACATTTTCTCCTAAATATTATGCCACGAGAATACAACTCACTTAGGAGTGCATTGAGATTAAATTTATAAATTCTGACTTAGAAAATGTTACGATTCTGTAATATTTATTTGTATTAAACATTTCTGAACGACATTTATAAAATGTATGTCTACTTTTGGAATTTTTATCACAGTACCATCACAACACTTTAATATATAGTAAATTTGTAATTATTAATTTATAATTTATGTACAGACAAACGATTAACGACCTAAATTTAACTTAATTCTTAGCTTAAGTATCAAATATTTTGAAAAAACTTATGTGCCTGTAATATAAAATACACATTACATAGGTACATCAATCTTAAATCTTGTTACTTAATATTATAACCATTAATACCGATATGATATTTAATGTAATTTGTTTAGCTTTATTCATTACATTTGTATGTTTTTTATTAGTTTATTTATGTAATCATCACATCTTTAATAGAATAGTACTATAATAATGTTATTAAATTTAGTGAAAGGCGCATTGAACTAAAACTACCTGAGATACTATACGAGATACTATCACCCACTCCTGATATGACCAAAAAACTCCTAAATTTCGTCAACTCAACAGAACTGCGTCAACTGATTTGAACATTCTAACTTAGATTAAAATGTAAATCTGTAAATATAGGTAATAAGTAGAAATTAAGCAAGTATGTAAGAAATTAATGTAAATTAAATATGTAACGCCGACTAATAACCATGCAGTTGATGCCCAAACAATTAAAAAAAAAATAATAATATAATTATTTATTTAATGTTTTTCAGGGCAATTTTCTAAACAACATTCAATCTTTTGTGATTATATATTTTGTTATAACACTGAATGTTTATTATCCAACAAAGGTTCTCACTCCACAACTAAAATTGTTTTTGCATAGTTCATTCCTCTTCCGTAAAGTATATTTCATTTTAGTTACACCAAATTTTATTATTTTATTTAATTATATCAATTGTGTCTTTGCCAAAATGACCAAACAATTAACCGTGAATATAAAAACCGTGAATTGATAATAGCGAATTTTAAAATAAGCAATTATGCATAATAGCGAAACTGCGGAATTTTATAATTTCTTTTTCAAATACTATAAATTAACATACTCAGGTTTTCTTAAATATTTGTTAGAAATAAAACCATCTTTAAATCTTACATCGGTTATAACGGACTTTGAACACGCCTCAATAAATGCATTAAAAACTGTATTTCCACATGCTGAACAACAAGGTTGTTTTTTTCATATTTCTAAATGCATATGGCGACAAATTCAAAATATTGGTCTAGTCAAAAATTATATTAATAATCTCAGTTTTGCTCTTTATATTCGTATATTAGCTGCTTTGGCCTATGTTCTACTAGACAACATTATTAAAGCATACGAAGAAATTTTAGAAACACAATTCTATGTTGAAAACAAAGAACTGTTAATTCCATTAATGGAATATGAGGATAACTGGATAGGAAAAATAACAATTATTATATGTATATTGTATAATCGTATTCTACAATATCGAAGAAATAAACTATAAACTGTGTAAATTTATAAACAAAATAATACTGAGTGGTTCACATCAGTACTGTACCAAAAGACATTTTTTTTTTTAACTTATCATCATATTATTCATAAATTAGTTTTGAATACCTATCATAATGTAATATAGCACTATGATATAATGAAGGTACCACGTAAAATCTAATAATTTAGATTTCTAATGTTTTTTTAACTTGAAACTAATATGAATGATGTATTAGCATTAATCAATTTGGCACAGGTCATATAAAAAATCATATTTCAAACAACTGTTTTGCAGATTATAGGAAAATTAATATTTAAACGTCAAAGGCAGTTAATATAAATTACAAAATATGTACAATCATGTCAACTACTTTAATAAGGTCATCTGATGAACTATTATAATAAATGTTTTACTGGTTTTTGTTTTTAATATTTTTTTAATTAGATTTTTCACTCTTTACCTACATGTAAATTCCTCCTTGATTGTATTATAAATATATAATCAGCCTTTTAAAACTTGTTTTTATGTTTTTATGTATTTTTTTTTTTTTTTTCACAAACAGAACTAATGAATAAAAGAAAAATGCAGACTTAAATTAATTATATATATTTTTTTTTACCTTTAAAGACTACATTTTGAAATTATTAAGTTGAACCATTTAAATTTTATTTACATTTTATTAAAATTTTATATGCTTACACTGTAGCGTAAATTAGCTGAATTGATTATAACTCAACCATCCAGATAGCTTAGTATCAAAAATTGAAAATCATAAAATCAAAGTCGATAGAAAAAAAGACAAATTGATTGTATTTAGATTGATTACATTATTAATAAATAAAAAATAAATAAAGTACTTGAAATGAAAATTGTATATCATATTTGATTAAATTAAATTTTAAGCATTTAATAACTAATATTTTAAAATATAATAGCAATAGTTCGTTTGTTTTATTGAAATATATAATTATCTTATGATCAAAACGATTAGCTATTTTAAAAAGTATTTTTTTTTATGATAGTATATTTAAAAAAAAAATCATTAATGTTGTTAATTATTAGACCTTTTTTTATCCATCTATAAAACACTTATAATAACACAATAAATTTATAATTATTATTTATTATTTTACAGTAAGCAAAATCTTATAATCATTAATCGATGTGCTTATTTAATTTAATTAGAAAAGCTTTTAAGCCTAGATTTAAACCTATTTCCTGATTTTAATTTTTTTTTTTTTTGTACGTATTACAATAAATTTTACATATTAATTTTTAAAATAAGACAATTAATTACTCTTCTCATTTTGAAAACTTTAAATCACTTCCTGTTAAATATTTATTCTGTTGATGTATCTCACTGAAAGTTGCACTGCATATTATTAATTAAATCATTTTTTTTACCACCCTACCTACCAAATATATAATTTATAACGAACTGAAATAAACAATTTTTTTTCTTTATAATTTATAACTTTAAACCAGCCCAATGTCCTATTAAGATTATCACAAGTTTTAATTATAGATTCTTCAATCAAAAATTATGTCCATTCATTGCCAACTTATAAATGATAACATTTTTTTTTTCATAATTGATAAAATTTATAAATAATATCTATACTTGCATTTTCAAACAATATTGTGTCTTAATTTTGATACTGTTATTATTATAATATTTATTAGATTTTAGATTCTGAGCGGAGCGATGAATGTATTGATTTTACCATGATGTGTGTTTTTTTTTTGTGTCTGTCATCACGTTTTGGGGCAGTAAAAATGCTTCGATTTTTAGTACCTCGTTCGATCAGAAAGTGAATCTAGTTGGTACTTTGGGGGGTCAAAAGTAAAAAATTCTTAATACTTTTTTAAATAATTGAGAAAAACAAACTAAAAATTAAGGGAAAATCGGGAAATTTTACGCACACTCATTTTTCGACAAAATCGATTTTGGTTTTTGATGTAACTTTAAACAAATGAACATAGATACATGAAATTTTCAACTAATGTTTATATAAGTATATTCTATCCACCATGCAATTTTCAAAAAATTTCGACTTAAGTTGAACTATTCATAGGCATTTCAAATTTTCGATCATTATTAGTTTTTTTTAAATTAATATCGATAAAAATTTATTTGTTAGGCAGAAAAGCTTGAAAATTTAATACAAGGCTCTTAACATATTGTTACAATAGCAGTTGAAAAATAAAAGAAATTCATAGTCACATTTTTTTTTTATAAGCATTCAAAGTTTGAATTTTGACAAAATACGTAAAAATCACGAAAATTCACAAATTATTTTAAGCTAGAAATTCATACAAAATTTTCTTTTTAAATCTAAGATTTAAAAATTTAATACAAGATTCCTTACAAGTTTTTCAATCTTTATCACAAATAAAAATTCCACTTGAAATTCAAATTAAATTTTTATGAGCATTTGAAATTTAAATTTTTACGACATTGGATTTTCACTTTTAGCGATTTCCTTATGTTGGTGTAACTCTAAAACAAATTACCGCAGATACTTGAAATTTTTACTGAATGTTTATATAGGCGTTTTATATATTTGATAAAATTTTTTAGATTTGTTTTGAGCTGTTTACTGACATTTTAATTTTTCAACTTTTTTAGTTTTTTTTTCTATAAATATCGATAAAAATTTATTTGTTCGGTAGAAAAGCTTGAAAATTTAATACAAGGCTTCTAACACTTTGTAACAATATAAGTTAAAAAATATTAAAAATTCGTAGGCACAATTTTTTTTATAAGCATTTAAAGTTCAAATTTTGACTAAATACGTAAAAATTACGGCAATGTTCAAATTATCTTAGATAGAAATTCATAAAAGTTTTTCTTTTTAATTCTAAGATTTGAAAATTTAATACAAGGCTCCTAACATATTTTTACAATAGAAGTTGAAAAATAAAAGAAATACATAGTCACATTTTTTTTTTATAAGCATTCAAAGTTTGAATTTTTACAACATATTGTGTAAAAATCACGAAAATTCGTAAATTATTTTATGCTAGAAATTCATAAAAAATTTTCCTTTTATATCTAAGATTTGAAAATTTAATACAAGGCTCATTATATATTTTTACAATAGCAATTGAAAAATAAAAGAAATGCGTAGTCACAATTTTTTTTTATAAGCATTTAAAGTTCAAATTTTGACTAAATACGTAAAAATTACGGCAATGTTCAAATTATCTTAGATAGAAATTCATAAAAGTTTTCCTTTTTAATTCTAAGATTTGAAAATTTAATACAAGGCTCCTAACATATTTTTACAATAGCAGTTGCAAAATAAAAGGAATACATAGTCACAATTTTTTTTTTAAGCATTCAAAGTTTGAGTTTTGACAACATATTATGTAAAAATCATGAAAATACAGAAATTATTTTAAGCTAGAAATTCATAAAAAATTTTCTTTTTATATCTAAGATTTGAAAATTTAATACAAGGCTCATAATATATTTTTACAATAAAAATTGAAAAATAAAAGAAATGCGTAGTCACAACTTTTTTTTTTACAAGCATTCAAAGTTTGAATTTTGACAACATATGTAAAAATCACGAAAATTCGCAAATTATTTCAAACTAGAAATTCATAAAAAAATTTCTTTTTAAATCTAAGATTTCAATCATGCATTGATCAAATTAATTTAGGAAAAATGATACTGCCAAATTATGTCAAAGATTTTAATGGATTGCTAAAAGTGTTTTCGACGTTTATAATAATACTCAAGATTAAGTTCTATTAAAATCAGTGTTTTCGCCACTTATGTGTATATAGTGGTTCAGAGCTACACGTTTCACATGCGAGTTATTTCAATAAACCAGCCCCTAAGAAAGGCACGATAATAGTTTCTCAAAAGATACGCAATTAAATCACAGATGTATATTGTATTCATCACCGCAAATCTTGTAATTAGTAGCAGACCCTCAGGAAAGTTTTAACGAGTTTGTTTCTTGGAAAACTTAAGAAATATTTCCATTACACTTACACGGTTCGATATAATATATAATTTCGTTTGTAATGTGTCATAAAATGTGTATGTCCTTAAGGGTGTAACTACATAATATAATATCCAAGTAGGTACTAAATGCGACATTTATGATATAACAATGCTATATATTTTTTTTATGATCAAAGAAAAATAGCAAACCAATACGTGTTTTTACATAACGATATTGTATGTGACATGCTAACTTTAAAGCACATTGCAGAACCATCATGGGAAATATAATATGATTTTATTCACGTTTGGTTCACATTTTAGACTTTTTTTTATTGATTAAGCAGGTAGGTGCTTGGAAAAATTAAGGCTTTTTTTTAATTAAGGAAAAAATTTTACATTTTGTACAATTTTTAGATTCAAGAAGATAAAACTTGCTGCTATGTAAACAAATGTTTTGAACTATAATTTTAATATTATTAGATTCTTATATTATAGACATTCAGAGTTTTCGTTTTTAATAAATTTTAACCTAACTCATTAATCACGGTTATTGTAAATATAAATATCTATTTAAAAGTGTAATTTAATATTAAATTTTGATTTTTAAACACAATCATAATACTGCATTAGTATTTGAACATAAAATGTTTTACAGTATATAAGAATAATCACTTAATTTGTTTTTAGAGTATAATATAATTCCTTTCCTCACAATAGTAATAATATATAAGACTTGTAGATGGGCATATACATCTAAACTTATCAAATATGAAAAAAACTATCATTCAGACGTATAAATAACACTTAAATTACTTAAATATTAAATAATAAGAGAAAAATGCTAAATAATTAAAATACAAACTATTATCACCCCGGAGCAAAAACGATGATACTACATATATTGCGTGAAAAATAACCTTAATTTTGTGGATACGTGTTATGTATTTTTAGGATGGTTTTGCTGTATTACAATGATGTGGGGTCTTAGGTTTCGTAAAGCGTGAACAGTAACACATACATTTATAGAACAAATGGACGTTTTTGAATATTGATAGCTGTGTCACCTCGTTTCGTCAACGTGGTTGGCAGGTAATTCATTTACACGAAAATCGAATGAGACAACCGTCACGTCCTCTACCTCAATCAACCATTTGAACTGCAATTTTTATTTTTGTTTTGCTTGAACAATGAACACATACAAAAAAAAAACCAATCCGACCATCCCTTATATCCAAAAAACAATTTATTTTCTCACCTGGTTTTTGCGCCATCCTATCATTGGTGTTTGCAGGCAGTACACCGAAGGTTACGATTAGACGTAAATTCAAGTCCTCTCATAATACAGTGATAATCTTATTGTGATATGTATGATACATCACCGTTCACCAAATACCACAGCCCATAATTATATCATTCTCGTTTATATTTATGGCAAACGCATAAATTCAATACAAAAGTTAAGAAAAAAAAATATAATCCTGATAAATGATTGGTTTTCTCAAATTGTGCGGTTGAATGTTTTTTATGAATTCCTACTGGTTTTCAATTGAATATATTTTGTTGACCTTTTGCGGTTTTAGCTTATAGTTTCGAAACTAATGTCATAAAAATAAAAAAACAAATTACACTTAAAACATAATATAATCTCATACAGGTCAAGTATAAAAGACAAGAAGTACCAAAACTTATTTGTATATAAGTATAGAAAAAGTGAGC
The DNA here is from genome assembly GCF_037042655.1 of Diuraphis noxia. Taxonomy (NCBI): domain Eukaryota; kingdom Metazoa; phylum Arthropoda; class Insecta; order Hemiptera; family Aphididae; genus Diuraphis; species Diuraphis noxia. Next base: position 77,353,290 of record NW_028301713.1, read on the forward strand.
ATAGTATACTGAGATATATCTTGCTCTTATTGAGGAAGTCAATGATTTTTACTTCTTAGCCACGCCCATGATCGTCTTTTACTAATATAATTAGTTTAAGTTGAATGAAGGTTGGAGTGCAATTTTCGTGTATTATTCAATAAATATGTGTTTAGCCGTTAATTTAGAATTTATTATATTTATTACATTTGAGCTCAGTGAATAGGTATTTGCTCATGCAATATGCATATTGGTTATGGTAATTTTGGAAAACTTACTTCGGTTCTCATATTAATACATATTCACTTCTCTGAATTAAATTTATAACTTATCTCTACAACACTTAATTACAAATGAAACAGTTACGTGCTACTTACCTACAACACTGTATACAATTTTTTATTAAATACAAAAGTTTTGGACGAACTATTGAAGTAGGTAGTTGTAAAATGTACAGCCGATACATTCAGTTAACATATTATGCTTGTGGGTATCTAATATTTGTTTTTGTGTAAACTTAGTTCTTAATTTGTTTCTCTTCATCTCAAGTATTGGTATGTAAAATTGTAAATTAATTAAAACTAATTAAGTGTCAAATAATATTGGCTGATTCAATTATTATACATGTGTAATTAATTAATGATATATTTAAAAAACGAGGTAACATAATTTTCAATACACACCTAAATAATTTTTTACTGATACGGAAAACGGGGTCACAAATCATTTAACTTAGATATGCTTACGAATAAAAGTGTTAGACATTGTCTATTTTACAATCTTGAGTCAATACTAAACAGATAATTTAATGTTTATCTTTTAAAAATAATATTTGATAAAAAATGTTGATAATATCAATAGAAATAGAATGAGTAAAAATCTGGTGGGATGTCATGTCATACACTTCTAAAGTATTTTTTAGTGTATTTGCTCTTAGTTAGATTTAAGTTTAGGGTACTAAAAAATAATGGATATGTAGTACATTAGATGTTACTCAACTTTTGACGTAAACCACCATTAAAGAGATTAAAAATTTTCTTTACTAAGGTCAACGATGGAATAAAAAAGTTTTTGGATATCGGCACTTTTTATTTTTTTTTTTTTTTTTGATATCTTTGATTCATAATCGATTGATCATAATCATGTTGATGATTTCTCTTTACCACTACTACTCTTACACGCTTCATATAATAAGTATATAGGTTTTTATAAGATGCCTAAAATATTTATATTTTTGGTGTAGCATGAAATTACCTGACGAAATCTGACTAATTATACAAAATAACTAAATCTATAAATAAAATAATAAAATTATGGGTTATTATACGATTACATAAAATTGTGTTAGCTTCATAGAGTAATGGGTCAGAAGGTATAAAAATCATTTTATTTAATACCTATAGACTAAAATACTTGATTAGTTAATAATAATTATGCAAGTAAAATGTTTATGTTTACTAACACAACAATATTATATGTAAATATGCTTAACATGTTAAGTAAACGGATGGATTTATTTGAGGAATAATTGTGTTTAAATTATGTAATAACCAGCTGCTACCAAGGAACATCAAATTACTGCCACATACATATATAGGTACATGTTTGTTTTTTTTTTTTAGAATCTAGGGTCCTGAAGCTAGAAACTGTTAGTAAAATATTATTACACTCTATTACTAAACAAAATTGAGTCACAAGAACATCGATCTTACTCAGATGACTTTAAACCTATACTAATTATTATAATTTAATATTCAAGAATTTCAAGAATTTCTAAAATGTAAAAAAATTTTAAACACCTATATAATATTAATCTTACATTAAATGAGTAATTTCATCAATAAATAAACAGAAATTTACCAGTTTCAAAACTAATGACTTCATTTGATAAAATATATGTAAGAAAAACGTAAAAAAATACACTGCTAATTAAGTTTAGAGGTAATGATAAGATGAACAAAATTACTTTTGATTATAATAAATGATAAAAAAAAATTATTACAATTGCATATAAAATAAAAAAAGGGGAAAATAAAAATCTTATGGTTTTTAATTGGTTATCTGATTTATGATTCTCAACAAATATTAACATATTAATAAAATTTTAGTACCTACCGATATTTTATCATAATATTATTCAAGTATTCACTGATCTTCAATGTAAACAAATTGAGCACTTAATATAAAGTTAAAATTTCAATAATTCTTGCATAAAATACATGTTCCAACTTAGCTCATTTATTTATTGATGTATAACACATCATAATACATATTTTGAAACGTTGGATTCATAATTAAAAACACTTGATCGGCTCGGTTGATTATTTAATTACTATTTGGAAATTCGTAATCATTTAAGTGTTAGATACTGAATGGGTTTTAACTTGACACCTCACAGTGTAGATAATATAACTTCTCATTTCTTAGTGATTTTTGCTTCTCGTTATATTTCTATGGAACAGGATAGAAATAAAATATATACTTAATATCAACGCTGTTGCTTAAACTATATTATAATCAAAGGGAGATACTAAAAAAAACTATCCGAAATAATAACTGTGGTTGGGTATCACATTTTTTTTTTAAACAATTAAGAAATTCTAAGTATAAACCTTTTTAAGTGGAATCAGTATTTAATGTCCAATAGATAGTATAATATAAGCTAAATGTTACTTTTGAAGCACTCTTTCTACCGAAATAGAAATACCAAATGGCGAATAGATAAGACAAAAAAAAAATAAAAAATTCCACAGTAAAAACGATATTATAGTTTCTTCTATTACAGAATTCAAAAAATTATAAATCTATACAAATTTTCATTATTGCATTTGATATTATTATGAACGATGTATTTAGATAATAAACTACCACGATTTGACTACTTGCATGTCTTTGTGGTCGGTACATAATAATATTATATAAATTTAATAATAGTTATGATTTACAACAGGAAGTAAAATGACCATTCGGCTAAGACATAATATATCCTAGTATTCTATCTGAATAGAACCGGAAGCATATTTTACATCAAATGATATAAAGTATCTTTTCATTATTCTAGCGGTCTATAACAAAACAAATGGATTGTATACAATCAAATTATATTACAGTTAATTAATTGCGTAGGGTAATATTTAAAGGTCTAAAGTAAATTTGCCTTTTTAGAAAAGGAATAAAATTTTGAATTATATAAATTTGTAAATAATTGTATGGTAAAAGAATAAGCTTTAAATAAAAATTACATCTAATATAGAATGACTAAAAAATAACTTTAAATAAGTTTTGGATTGTTTACGTAGAATAATGTTATTATAGTTATACATATTATTTTTTTTAAACCGTAAAAAACATAATAGTTATTATTATTTACATTTTTCAATATTATACATGTCATATTTTAATTGTCATATTAGAGGCATTTAAAATCATTGCAATAGCTAAAATTGAATCATTAATTAAAACAGGAGTGTGATATATAAAAAAAAATTAAAACAAACAAAAGAATTGAAACAAATATTGACAATTTCATAAATATATCTAACTTTTATTAATGATACAATTTATCGTACATTCGTATCATTTTTCATATAGAACGAAAAAAATCCTACTCTTATATTTCCTGTATTATTGTTGTCACTTGTCATTCAAAGTGAGAAAAAAAAATTATTTATTTAAAATGTTATCATCCCGTTCGACTAAAACTGTTAAATTGTCTCTTTAACCTTTATTCCAAAAAATTATCATGTCACCCGATTTTCGCGACCACTTTAATACGCACGCCCGCAGTAAACAATAAAATTATGATAAAAGGACAGTAGTTATGACACCGTTTATATTATCATCACATGGAGAAGATAATAGTGTTAAAAGTTTTGAAATAACCCTCGAAATGTTAGATTTTTTTAATAAATCGCTTGAGGTACCTAATATTATAATAATCACAATCTACCTTTCAACTTATTTATATTTTACGTTTAGTAATTTTGTGTTCAACATTTCAAAGTGGGTGTTTTCCTTTTTTTGTGATTTACTATCTATTCAGTATGAAATTCACCGGAGGAGTCCCTTCTAAAATATATTTTCCTATCCATGCCCGTGATAAAAATTTATTTTTGTACGCTGCAAAAAGAGGCGTAATCTATATAACAACAGGTAAATATATTATTCAGATGGAAAGGTGAGCACAGCGGATTGCAAGCATAATTAATTATAATGAAAATTGAAAATTCGACATATCATCTACCATATTGTACATTTAAACAGTAGGTAAATCCGAAATCATAATGTCACGTACAATACAGTACAGATTCCGTAGTATTATATTATAAATGAATCTGATAATTGTTCGTTTTTGTCGTTTTCGTTTGTTCGGAAATAATTATAATATACGTCTCATCATTAATTTTCATTTAAGTGTTATCGGAGAGTGGTTTCTTCATTCAAAATTTTCAATTTTCCTTTTATCAATTAGCCCATACTCTTATTGTAACGATTTTGTACAGACCATATTGTATTTCATTAATAAATTTTAAAAAACATTTATCATTTAAAATATCTAGATAGCGATTAAATAAAAATTTAAAAAAATATTTTTGCACTTCTGAGGCTAGTATGGGTTTGTACGGTAAATTATTAGAATAATTATCATAATGCTGATGTATTATAGTGGTATATATATTATCATGCATGCTATTTGCACAAACATCAAGCAAGTCTCAATGGCATGTATATTTTTTATGAATAAATAAAATACATGTTGACAACTTAATTCTCCGAAGGGCAGTTAACCTGTGTGCAGACCAAACACAGATAGATTTATATAACGGCAAAAGAGGAACCATTACCGTAAATTGTCCAAGTTGAATTCGTCGTTTATCTATGGACACTGCAGTTTGCGTTTACCCGGTAAGGCCAAGTCTATAAAAAAAATATAATAAAAAAAAAAAACCGTTATTACGCATGAATCTGAATACTAGATGCGGGAGAAAAACAGATTTATGCTATCGATGAATAATGAACCGGAACAGAGCGCATTCGAGTAAGCAATGAATGCGCGTGCGTGCGTATTGGGTACGTAATTTCCACATATTCTTTAAAGGTCTCGCGTAAGGTCCTCTTCTTCTTTCTCCGTTCCATGTTAATGAAACAAACAGCCGTCTTTATTGATAGTTTTTGCTGGGTCTATATGTCTAATGTCTATATACCTACTGTTATTTATTTATTTTTTGCTGTTGGCCGAAACAAACATCTTATCGTCGTTATCGGCGCTCACGTAAATTGACTCACGCGCGGTTAACGCAATAAGGTGTAAATCCTAAGCTGTATTTTTTATGGCTTGGCCGAAAAAGCGATTTGTCATCGCATACGTCTCTTAGCTAACTAACAGCGATATATCTAAAAACGCAGAAATCCCCTTATGTATCCAACCTCCTGGCGACAAAATCGTCGTGTTGTATTAGCTTATATCATTATATCTAAACAGTTTTATAACACATTATGTATAAGTACTGGTTTTTTTTTCCAACACTTTTATGAATACATTTATACAAATTATAATTGATTACCTACCTATAGGTACCTACTCTAGAAATATTATTGTATGGGTATTTCTAATTTATTTACAAACACGAAAACCTATAAGCTACGATTTTCGTAATCCGTAGCTGAGATTTCTTTAAATTCAAACTTTCAAAGTGTGTTTGATGATTTTAACTTTTAAGGCTCTAAAAATTAATTATCTTAGCTTCACTCTTAGACGCCTAGAAGCGTTATAAAATAATACTGAAATTATTCACGTGAATGATAGAAAGGCATACCAACTTTGAGTAGGTAAGTAAATAGTAATAACGTATAAGTGATGTTATATCGAAATTGTATTAAAATTAATAAATTTCCATGATATTACAAATTTACAACAGTGATGTGTTTTGCTACGATATATTTAGGTAGGTACATGTGATGCAAACAACCACTAATATCAACAAAATTAAATTGTAAATATGATGTGGGTAAGGTCTTGATTAAATTACTGATATGTTATTATTATTATTATTACAGGATTAAATTACTACCGTTAGATCCGTATACACGAAACTAATATCAAGTATCCTAAGTTAAAATTACTTATTTTTTATAAAACGGAAACCGAATAAAACAATATTTCTATACTATGTGGTTACAAATATTCGTAGTATAATAGTAAAAAAATGGTTTAATTATATTATGACCTTTAATATAATATAATATGCAATATTTTAAAAATCTATAGATTCTGTAATTATGACTTTCTGAATAACTCCAAAAAAATAAAAACAGATTTTGTTAACAACGGATTGAATTTACCTTGCATTTTTCATAAATACATTGTCAACAATGTAAATGTAAATACATTCTGTTGGGGATAAAATCCAATAATAAAATATAACTATTAGCTTATATTTTATAAAATAAATCTTTCTTTCTTATTTTATTTTTTTTTAAAATCAAAAATGTAATGTTCTGTTCTTATGCAGTTTTTATTGTTTTTAACTTTTATTTTATGCATTTTTTAGATAAAAATGTATGTCAAATATGTGTATAATATATTAGAACTTTAATCTGCGTTTAATCATTAAAATTACATGTTGTAAGTTTCAACTATTCAGGCTTCAGGCATATTGACGGACATTTGTAAATACTGATTGTAATTGCGTCCTCAGGACAATCAACCCTTTCTCTTACGATTAAATATTAATTAATATGGTGAGTTATACAGTGATATCGCATCCCTTATTTTAATTTTTTTAATTTGGATCGTCATCAATGTCATTGGTGTTTTGACAGTAATTTAACTATTTTCAATGTTTTTAAAAATTGTATACTCTATAAATAATAATAATAATCATAGTGATAATAACCGCAATAATAAAAAAAAACTGTTTATGTTTATTAGTTAAGTAATCCTGGTGGTATTTCGTGGTATTTACAACTTTTATTGCACTAAAATAAATAAATATGGTATATTCCTACAAATTTTGAATTTGTAATTTAATTTTGTATAATTTAATTCCTAACTTTAATTATTATGTTATTTATCAGCCTCTTGGGAATTTTAAATTTTGGTGCTTATATTTATAATATGTTTTTGGAAAATTTTTATACTTATAATTTAATTTTATGGTTCTTTATAGAAAAAAAAATGCTAAAAATGATATTATTACTGTTTCAAGTGAACTTTTTAAAAATGTGATTAACTTTTTGACCTCCGGTAAAGTCTGTGCAAATATTTTTGAAGGCTATATTATGCTATCTTTAGAACATATTTTCTCTCACATATACACATAAGTAGACAACCAAAACAAAAAAAATATACACAAAACGCTATGTAATTTACTCCAATATTGGAGGTTTATTGGAGGTATATTGGAACATAATTTTCAATATTAGATTTTTGAATAGCATTAAAAATCCACTTCAGTAGTTTTACTCTATAGTATATTTACAATGCATTCCAAATTTAGATATATATAACTTATAGATAGTTGTATAATATATCCATAAAGTTAAAACCACAGTATTTATTATTGAACAGTTAATAACAATAATATTATAATTAAGTGAACGTAACTGTCAGGGGTATATCAGCTCACCAGGATTTCGAAAGTTTTTCCGATGAATTGCCTAGTAAACAATGAGTAATATATTATTATATAATGTTTATTCATTTTTCTTTTTTTAAATTTTTGTTAAGTTTATTAAAGTACTTATAAATAAGTTTTTGACAAAGAAACAAGAAAACAAAAAAAATCTTTGGGCATGAGTACCTATATACCTATATACTTGCTAATTATAATTTTAAATTATGATTTCATTACTATACATTTGTAAATTATAACAAACATTATTTATTAATGGGATAGATAATTTTTTAATTAAAAGTTGCGTTATATCAATGAACAGTTGCAAAGAACAATGTTTAGATAAATCATGGTTATGTAGGTATTTTGTAATAATTATTCCTTTTATGATTCTTCTGATATACTGCTTCTTATTAGGTTAGTTAAGCGGACAAGCAGTATGTAAACACTAAAATTCAATTTAATTGCATAATTAACCCGTATTTTATTATTTTAGCCTATATAATTTTTAAAAAAATGTAGTTTTTCAACTAACTATTTATTTAAATAATGTAGGTCAAAATTAAACCCAAAAATGAATCGGATATTAAATATTGTATACCTACATAAAGAGGTTTACAATACAACGAGCATTCTATTTACAAATTTCCAACACCAAAGTTTTTTCTCAATCCTCCACGGGTATTTACTAACTGAACAATTTGCGTTTCTGATACTCGATTCAAATAATAACAGTATTTTTCGGTCGATTGTTGTAAGTATCTATAAGCGTCATAGTTATCGTGACTAAAATGTTTTTGCTATAAAACTGACCATAATAATAATAATATACTTAAAGTATTATTACTGTTGTTTTTATATTTATTCACGGTAAATGTAGTTTATTGTAATGATTTTTGTTGATCTTGGTCTTCTTAGGTACCATAGTCAATAATAATGTTACATACACTAGCTGCACCACGTATAATAGTATTTTAGTTTAATATCGTCGTGGTATACGTTTAAAGTCTGCACATCCGGTGCATATTCGATTGAATGGTTTTAAAGTCCCGCGTATACCGTATGTGTTACCGCGTATTTTTATAGACCAATATTACATCTAAGTGTCACGGATTTCAGTTCGGGTGATAAAATCGAAACGTCTTCGAAAACTTTATTGTTTGGGGCCCACCGCTATTCCTTCTAGCAGAAAAATTTGGATTCTGGTGAACGGTGTTCGCCATTAGTGACACGTGCTAGTGAATATTTTCCAGGACTATATCGCTTTCTCAGTTACGTACGTGCCCGATACGCCACGTGACTTGGTGATGACTGCATACAATTCTCTATACAAAACTACAAACCGTCATGACGTGTCATATTATTATCAAGTATTTCTAAAATTATTTACTCGTGACAAAATATATAATTGTATTTTATTATATCTTTTGTAGATAGTATTAAGTAGCTAAGTTACCATAAATGGAATATTATTTACAGCCTATACGATCGCATACGCGAGTTTATCTGTAGGTATTTGATAAAAGAATTTGTCTGCATCTAAGTAATTTGTATAATCGGAATTTAATGGCTTCTTTTGACAGCCCTTCAACTGCTTTACATACCATGAATAATGATTTTAGCATCATAAATATAAACAATTAATATCAGTTCTAGCATGTAATTATAGATTGGTTCATAATAAATTATCTAATTGGAATTTATAATTGTTATACATTTAAGGTAATTTAATGCAAATAAATAACACGTATTAAACGTATAATAGTAGTATGAACGTGAACGCCGACTATACTGTAATCCGTGAGGGAATGCAAAACTGAAATTCCGGAATGAAAATATTTTTTTATTTGAGAATTTTAGTCCTAAATCAATATATATAGTTATGTGTGAAACAGGCCTCAGATAATATTTGACTTGTAAGTAGTAACGTCATTCGGTGATCGTACCAAACAGCAAATGTATTGACAAATGCATAGGTACATACACTTCTCAGGTGTCAAACGTCAGTTATTATGTATATGGTAGTTATGTTGAAAGCACACTATTACAAAACTACAAAAGTACCTACCTACCTGTCCAATTTAAAGTAAAGTGTATTCTTAGTATTCTTATATATTCTGTAAAATATATCGTATTATTATTAATTTATAGAAATTAATTAAAATAAATTTAAATTTTCCTTATATTTTAAAGATGATGATATTGCTTTATGTCTTTTATTATAATTTTACTGTGTGGTGATTTTTATATCCTGATAACTTTGACAAGATTCTTATATACAAACATAAATTTAATTCAATGCAAAGTTATAGTTTATTATGTACGTTGTAGTAAAATAGCGTTAACGTTTCTAAATATAAATGTATGTCTATAAATCTCAAGATTAGAAAGATGTACACTATATTGTATAGCTATATTTAAGTACATGACTAAAATTACTATAAAATAATCTTTACATTCTTGCATTATCATTACATATTTTATCATAAAGGGGAAATAATATAATATTCATAAATAATACAAACACAATTAAAATAATTTTTATATACGCAGTTTAAATGAAGTTAAGCTCTTATCAGTGACATTTTAATAAAAATAAAATTTAAGATTATGTTTGAGGAAAATGAAAAAAATGTTTTGCATAATAGCAACTTCTATTGAAAATAATAACTTCCTACTATAGTAAATTATAGTTTAATAATAAATAGCTAGGTGAAGTTATTTTTCTTCATAAAGATATTCCTCTATTTATAATTTTTCATACAAAATAAGTTTTTTTTAAACATTTAAGTAAACAATAATAAATATTTTTTAATTTTTAAGGCATTTTGAGCTTCAAAGTTATATACCTACACTTCAAGTTGTAAGTATTAGCAAATTTTACCTGAATTCATTAGCTAATATGTTATAACCGATCTCATCAATTAGTAGTATGAAATAAAATAAACTGTTAATACAATTGTATTTATTAATATAAGATTCTCGCCTGTGATTAACTAATGTTATATATTTATATGTTTTAGTTTTGATAAACTTACAATTGAGTGCTCTTTACTAAACATCTAAATTTTGTTCAGTTAAAAGTCTACTTAAGTATGGTCTAATATCTACTACTTAGGTACTTCAGTTCTCTTATCATTGGATCCGATTGAATTTTTGAATGATTGCTATATGTTCTATATAATGGAATGTGGATTAGGTATGATAAATGTTTCACTAATATTTTGTGTACTTGGTACAATTATTTAATGGGTAGTAATTCTAATAATTCAATAGCAAAAAAAAAAAAATGAATATAATAAAAAAAACATATTTCAAAATGAAAATGAATTATTTTATATTTATTAAAAGCTGAATTTTGTTCAATTTATATTTGTAAAATAGAATATATCAAAATTATTTATTATTTTTATTTTTGAGGAATGGTAATATGTTATATGTATATATCTCTTTATACATGAATACATCACTAAATAACCTGATAAAGTACTTATTTCTTATCACTCAAGCGCCAGACTAACGTCCGTTATATTCAGATATATTTTTTAAATAAGTATCATACAAAACATAGCAATAAAGTAATAGTAATATATTGTTTACAATTAACTATTGCACATTTAGATAACAATAATAATTTATAGACAGAAACTCACATAAAGACGAACATTGAAACATCTTAGACCATTTCCTATAAAAGCACTTTATTGTCATTATTATATAAACCATTGTTACACATTTAATTTGTTTTAACTATATGTTTTTATTTGAAAAATCAATTGTTAGTTTTTAGTACTTACTAAACAGTACACGCCACGTTGAAAAATCGTTAAATTGTATTTTTTACAAGATCTTAAAATGGTGTTTTTATATAATATTACACATATGTACCCTCTTAAGTCAAAACTTATGATTTTTTTTTTTTTGTCATAAATATATCTCGTTAATAGTAAACTTACGTGGATGAAAGATATTATGATTGTAATTCAAAAACAATGTCGTTCAAGTATTCCGAATTGATTGAGATGGAGTGTTACATTTTTCACGTAAATATAACTGGGTGGTAACAAATAAGTACCTACCCAAGATTTATAATACATGATTAATGATAATTTCAGTAATACGGTTTATATTGGTAATAAATATTAATCAACTAAACAATTATTCAGTAAAATATTCAAAAAATTATTTAGAAATAAAATTACATCGAACTAGATATATAAAATATTCTGAACATATTGTATCTATCTATCTATCTATTATAGGTACATATAGTTTTAAAATATGGATTAAATAAAACAAAAACAAATATTAATCAATTCAAACTTCTATACAATTATGAATTTATTGTCTTTGATGATCTCAAACACATTAATTTAAATTACAAATTGTAAATTAACTCAGATCGACAAATAAAAATAATAAATGAATATTGATGATAAGTAAATATAGAAAAAAAAACATAATTTCTAGACATGTATTTGTGAAAATGATAAGCCAGTTTATTGATGCTTGGTGGAACTCTGGTAGCTATCATTGTACAAAAAAAAAAGATTAAATGCGTGATTTTATTTATGTTACATAGTATATATTAAATGATAATGACCCAGAGCTATACAAATAAAAAAAGGATTTTGACTTATAAAGTTATAAAACATTATAATATTGTTTTTACTGTTTTCAGATGAACGCTTACCTATTTATAATATTAATTTACACATTTGAAGGTGGTAAACACCAAAAAACGTGGCATGCTTATCAGTTTGGCAAACAAAACATTTCCAAACAAAAATCCTGTTTTATTTAGTTTTCTACTGTGTAATCACATTTTCTACCCCCTGACACCATTTTAAGCAAAGCCATTATTACGGGCAAAGCAGATTAAAAATAAAATACAAACTTGAAAAATACACTTGAAAGTAAAGGTTGCAAAAAATATAAAACGAAAATTTCGCTCCCTCTAAACGTCTTTTATAGCGCAATAGATGGTTTTATTTTCCAATGAATATAGATGAGACGAGAAGAATAATGTAGCCAATGTAAAGCTTGCAGAACTGTCAACCCAAGAGACCGGCGAAAGGAACTCATTAGGGTCTTGCAAGGGTTTTGTTTGTTTTTACGTACTTTTTTGTAAATTTCATTGAATAATTTATAACAGAATTCTACCACCTCATCATGTCTCACCCATTATATGTATCCATCCGTCCTACCCCTAACCTATTGACCACGAAGAAAACCAGCAGCATAATTACCACCAAAATTTTGGCCAATAAAACCCTCGTCTTAGGTACATGACTTTCAGGGGTCTCCATTATTACTTCACTGGATAGTGGACACCATTAGAAGGTTATACTCTATCACCTTTCCCGTGAACGTAAATCCATTCCCTTTTAATAATAAACCTCTCCCAGATTATTTGCTCATTTTGTACACGGTTAACTATGGTTTTAAAGAAAGAAAAAAAAAATAATGCCTTTTCATGAACGGCTTATTTATAGTATAATAATATTTACCTTCTTTCTACTGAAGAATTATATTATCACAGTATTATCAAAGTTGAGAATTTGATCTTTGAACAATCGTCATGGAAACCACCAATTGAATTTAGAAATCACTGTACTTGATTGAAAAGTGATTTTTTTCACCAAATAGTCGATTTCTCCACGATAAATGTATTGGTTTTCATTTTTCATTATTTTACGTAGTTAATTGTAAAATTTTTTTTTCTAAAAATTATATTTTCTACCATTTTAACAACTTAATTAATTATTTTATATATATATGCATATATCTTACTAATAGTTATAAAGAATTCCGCAGATTATGATGATTCACTGGATGAATCTGAACACAAATCACGGTTGGATAGTTCAGATGAATGATTTATTATACGATTTATCAATCGCTACACTCAATAGACACGGTGGTTATAAATGAGACCTAATCATAAATAAATAATAATGTTCGTGCATCACCATAAAAAAATTGAATTATTTTTTATTTATTATTATTTACTTACTAAAAAATATATTTTTACTATACGAGTATATTAAATAATATATTTATCTGCAGTAGTAGTATCTGCATAGAGGAGTTATGCCAATTTCTCGTTGGGGGGGAGGGTAATTGTAGCTCCAAGACGCATAATACTTAAATGTTTCACTGTCAGTCGGTTTCGGTTAATCGTGAATATTAAATGCGATGGCATGTGTGAAGCAAAACAGTGTAGTGGTTCGCCGTCGAAGCAGGTCGAGCTGGTTGCATACAACGTTTCACCCTCTCCCCCAAATTTTGCCAATATAGTCGATTTCCATCAGTCGGTGGGGTAAGGTCTGGTTGGTGTAGCGTGCACGTAATGATAAGGAGCGGTCACAGTTTTATAGGGACCACGTCAGAATTTATAAAGTTTAGAATAAATGACCGTTCCTGTTTGGATAATAATAATACACCGGAATAAATATATATATATTAACGATATTAGTTTACTTAATAAATACTGATCGATAATGTTTGGTTCTCAACACCAAACAATATTTATTATTAAATACCAACATTTCATAAGCGTGTTTAAAAAAAAAGCAAATGCGTCAATCAATAATATAATATGATATTATCCCTAGCTGATTGAATGTTGTATCATCACTATTGTTTTAAATACCTTGCATTAATTCACAATTAAACCATAGATTGTATAAAATATTATATTATAATTTATATAATATCTGATTATGACTTTATGAGTAAGTACGTTATTGTATCACAATTTAATCTTTCAAATTATAATTGTTTTAGTATTCTAATAAATAAATATGGTAGATACAATAAAATTAGCATATTCCATAGAGTTACATAGATACTTAATATAATTAAGTGTACACTTGGACTGTGAAATTGTAGTACCATTGATACTCATTATCACAAATATATATGATAAAGTGATATTCTAAACTCATTTTTATGATTTTTGTTTCAATTCTTGTTTTTAAATTGCATATTTCATTTTTTTTTTAAGATAATTACAATTTTAAATTTACTCATATTATAAAATGTTTATGTATAAGGTACTCCTTTCCATTATTTTAAATACTATGTAGGTACATTTATATTTTTATGTGATGACTCAAGTTTTTACACATAAAACAATATTGCAGTCTGCACATTTTAATTTGTCAATATTCAAGTATATTTTTTAATATTGAAAAATGCATTGAGTCCTGCACCTGCTATAAAAATATAACGTTTAAACTTAAAATGTTTAATACGGTAAACTTATTATTTATTAAGTGATAAAGTGAGTAGATATGATCCGATATTATTTTTTCCTATATTCGATAAGCTTCTAATAAAATTAGTTTCCGGTATAAAACCGATAACTTACTCAATACTTTAAAGCAGATGTTCCATAAACCAACACCAAAATCCAAAATATCAGTAAAAAAATACGGTAACTATTTGATATTAATCTAATAATATTCAATAAGACACTCTATATAGTTGTTTAGTTTTTATAGTAGAATTACGATCTCTCAATGTAAATTATTAGTTTAATAGTATGCAATAATACCAAATATAATCACTTTATATGCAATATATGGGTAGTTTTTGGTTTAACACTCATTAAAAATTAAAAAAATATTTATAATTTGTCACTACCTACTAATAAAATATAAGAATAACTGAATAAAAAAAAAATAAACTATGTTCAAAAAATAATACGTCATAACTAAAGGGAAAAGTAAATGTTAACACACAAACGATGACTTTTCAACATAAAATATAGGTACATAGGTCTAAAACGCATATTTCTATATTGGTTACAATTTTTCGTTCTATACAACGAAGGTTTGTTTAAAAAAAATTAATTGTTCAACTAGTTGTCTCTCTGTGTAACTTTGAATTTAACAACTGGAAAATTAATCAATGAGTTTATTATACCACCTATATTTTATCATACGCTTATATACTATATAAGTTACAAAACTTTTATGCATATGTTTTTGATTATCATTGATTTAAATATTTTAATCACACTATGGTCATTACTTATTAAGTATGAATTATACTAAACATATTTTGTTTAATTAAAACTTATATGTACTTTGAAATAATATGTTTCCGATGTTTTTGTCTATTATACACTATATTAATATAAAAATAATATCTTCGACACTTTGTTCTTCAAACAAGTAGGTACTACACAAAATAGTGTCAATGTTGCATCTGTTTTACTTTTCTGGTTTAATCTACATCATCTCAAAAAACATAAATGAACGGAAGATTGATATCTGTTAAAAATAGTTTCGTGAAAATACAAAATAACAATAGTGTTGCGAGCAGACAGTGTGTCAGAGGATATCATAATTCATCTTTCATCACATAAATTGTATAAAAGTTATTCCAAAGTATATTAAATAACAACCATTTATCACCAAAAAATAATCACAAGGTTTTAAGTAAGGACGGGAAGGACGCGTACCATTATATTTCCATTAATTTTCTGTAAAAGTCTCCGCGTTGGTATAGGTATCGGTTGATCACTATAACGTATTATTAGTTTAGAACATGTACACGACTTCACTATTTATAATTTATTTCGCTTCAATTGTTTTGTTTGATGATAAATGGTAAATGATAATATTACGCACGAAACAAACAATCGATAATTTTCTATTTTAAAAGAAGAAAAACAAGGGAAGTTTCTCGATGATCTGTTGAACAGAAAGTTGTAAGTATAACTCTTTTTGAGTAGGTAAGCGAATACTATACTACTCTCTCAATTTTGGATGTATTAAATTTGACTTGATAAATCAATGCATACGAAAAATCATTTTGACAAGTGACGGTGTCAATCTCTTTTTAGTCTCTATTTCTATATTATAAACTCGCAGTAATTTATAATTTATTTATAATTCTAGTTGCAACAGGACACAGGTGATGTTATGATGAAATAATTTATACGAAAACCATCGCATATAATATTATCATTACAGCATTGTATCACAATTATATACTTAGGTATAAATACATTACAAATTACATTATAAATATTAACTTAAGATTAAACTTAATATTTTGAAAATTCTGTTTATTCTATTTTATTAATTAACGGTAATATACGTAAAGGTAAAAAGTTAATGTTCTAACAAAATAGATAACAATTCTTATTTTTGTTTCTATTTAACTTTTTATAAAATTTGCCAAAATTATTTATTATAAAAATAATAAATAATAAATAATCTTAAAGTTTGAAATTCATAACAATTTTAATCTTAATACCTAAGGCTAAAATATTTTATAAAATATTCTTTATACATTTGTTTTACTATAATAAATAAAAAGATTAGCATAAAGCTACATCCGCTTTCTATGAGTGATTAAATATCAATTGTTGACATGTTGGATATTCACATATAAAATCACGATTTCTCCGATAACGATTAACGATAATTTTTATTACTTGAATTATAATTTCTCATGCAAAATGGAATTGAAATATTTAAATTAATGTTAAGCTATTTATACCAAGGACATGTTAGCATCGTTCTACCACAGCTCATCGATATTAACTTGCCTAAAAATTACAAATAAATTAGTAACAGCTTCATGTTATTATACGGTATACCTATTATAATAATTATTTTGTAATATAATATGCAATTTATTTAATAATTGAAAACAATACAATATCCTAGTAATAATATAGGCTGTCTGATCACTCAAAAACGTTTTTCATAATATTACACAATCGTTAGGTTAATTATAATATTATGTTCTTATCGTTCATTAGAATATTGTTAATCCAGTGTAAAAAAATGTTTTCATAAAAAAAACACCGATTTTACGAATGTTACACAACTACAACTATAAACAGTAAACACATCATGTTTTGAGTACTAATAATGAATTACGACATTAATTATAATGCATTATTTTATTTTCAGCCTCTTCGAGACACATCCAGATGTTCAACAATCCTTTATGCCGTTTAGAGGAGTTGACCTAGAGGACCTGAAACACAGCAGACAGCTTAGAGACCATGCGTTAAGGTACAATAAATAATATAAAAATAAAAATATATTTCAATAACGCTTGTTATAATAGATTGAAAAAATACCAACTTAAATATTATTTTAATCAATTTATTATTATCTGCCTAAAAATAATCACTTACCTACGTAGTAATCAAAAAGTTACACTCAATTATACCTACTCAATATTATAGTATTTAGCTATTCTAATTGATTTGATTTATTCTGATTCTGCACTGAAGTTTTAAGGATATAACGTTTTCGAGATTTGAGGAAAATATTAAACTATGGTTGCATAATTTATAACTTAATAGCATTGTAATATAAGTAAATATTCTTCCTATAATATAATCCTAATGAATTATAACAATGACCAATTATAACGATGGCTACAACTAGCATGATACTAAGTCTCAATAGAAATAACTAGTATTTAGAATTTTAGAATTTAATTTTATGTATTTAATATATTATTTCATATTTTAACAATTAAGTAAATTGTTTTGATTTTCTTATTTTCGGGAAATAACGAAGCTCGTATAATCAAACATCTCCATATACACCCGTGTTACTATGATTGCTCTAGAAAATTGTCCACAAGAACGAATAATCTCCTACTCAAATTTTAGACCCTAACCTAACCTATGTCGATTTAAATTTCAATGTGAGACAAAAACAAATTCTCTGTGATTTGTAATGGACTATGGATATATATTGGACACGAGTTACTGTGTTAGGTTAGACAACAAACCTCTTAACGCCAAAGGTATATCAAAGCAAAACAGTCTGAAGTTGTATACATAAGATACATTCCAAAATCAAGTCCTAACCTGAAATTATCATAATATACAAACGACAATATTTTCGTAGCAAATACCTTCTTAATATCATGTATACATGACGTAGAGTATATATTATATAATCCACTATAGTACGATGCAAATATTGGTTTTAACATATTAGATGCGATGAAACATTATAACGTATTAATTTTTATGCTAATAATCATTATAGTACATTTTAAACACAAAAATTACGTAACTATTATGTATAACAATGGAACGAAATAATATGTTTGAAAAGTATCTTAAATACCTACTAAAACAACAATAACTTTAAATGGATTAAAAGATCATCCAATAAAAATGTATTCGTATATTTTGAAATTCTTGAATAAGTATCGAGGTACAATTCGGATATAGCTTCGAGCACAGACAAATTTAAATTCGTGAAATGTTAAATGCTCAATAAACATTTCAATAAATTGAACAGTTAATTTGTAAAAAATAAAAAAAGAGTCAGTCAATAAAAAAAAAAATCCAACAGAGCTTGAACTAATAAAGTAAATACCAAAGACAAAGGAAACTATCAAAAACGCTTTGGATGTGTTGGTCAATTATTCAACTTCAATCTCAATGGAAGTAGGAATCACTGAGGAAAGTAGAAACATAGTTGGTACCTATTTTCGGTGAAAAATACACCGAAAATAATAGATTATAAAAAAAAGCATTTCTTAGAAATTTTCTGCAAATAGTTAAGGGACAGGTGACAGCTAT
Source organism: Diuraphis noxia (assembly GCF_037042655.1). Classification (NCBI taxonomy): domain Eukaryota; kingdom Metazoa; phylum Arthropoda; class Insecta; order Hemiptera; family Aphididae; genus Diuraphis; species Diuraphis noxia. The sequence continues at coordinate 77,372,466 of NW_028301713.1, forward strand.
TAATAACAATGAAGCTTTTTCTGCTGTCAGTTAAGTAAAAAACTCAAAATTTAAAACTAAAAAATGGATAATTTATCAAAAAAACTTGCATCTGGCACAAGAGATTCGGTGAAAAACATATTATAATGTTTGAGTGTTCATAAAAGAGGTACTCTATTTTATAAACGAGGAAAAAAATTGTAGATTATTCTATTTTTATAGCACAGCATACTATAAATAAGAAGACTTTTTCTTGAATAAGTATCGTTAAAAATATTCATTTTTTTTTTTTTTAAAGAACTCTTCATAACTGTTTTATAGTTAATTTATTAAAACAAATAACTAAAATATATTTTTTTAAAGGTTTTGAATTAATAATATATACACGCATTGTATTTAATTGTATTTTTTAAAGCTTCAACTGTTAATGTTATTGATAAAAAAAATGAATAGGTAAGTAACTAATTTTACAAAAGTGTATATACGCAGTGTAGTGTCGAAATTGAATTTTACACATTGATTATTTTTATAAAGTAAAAATAATTGTATTAGATCTTAAAGTTGTCTTCTTGCGGGTTCAGTACTTCATGTAGTTTTTCTGGAATTTCTAGGTTTGTTCTATAGTTTTGGCGTGAATACTGAAAGGTTCTTACTTTCTTCTTATAAGATGGACTATGACATCTTGGTTTGCTCTATTCACAGCCTGTTAGTTATTGATTACCGCTTCATCTTTACGAATAAACGATTGGGGGGTGTAGGCCATTATTCGGTTGTGTGTTTAATTTCTTCAGTTATTATTTGTCATCATTCAAATTCACTCAAATTAGAACAATATTTGGTACTTTATAATCCCTATATAAGATAAAAATTATTCAAATAATTTGTTGTCCTATTATGATTTTTTGTCTATTAGACAGTGTTACAAGTTCTAAACTTCTAGTAAACATTTATCACAACTAATAACATAAATTAATAATAATACGATTATTACCCTTAACTTAAGACCCCATTTAAAATTAATTTGTCATTGATTAAAGTAATTTGAAAAAATGAATTAATTAGGTAAATACTTAAATAAAATACAAAAATGTTTTCATTGAAGTTAAAATTAATTTTAAATATATTTTCATGGTTAGGTATACATAAATTATAAACTATATTCAACGCTGATGTTTGATACCTTGTTTAAAATAAATTAGAAGTAAAAAGAAAATTATAATGTATTGTAGATTTGTAGCATTGTTTAAACGAGAAAAATACATACAACATATTTGTAGACTGAATAAAATTAATTGTAACTTACTTTTATGAAATCATGACTACTATGGGCTTGGAACTTTTATGAAATATCGTTATTGTATATTATGAAATAAAAAATATGGTCTGAAAAAAAAATTTACATCTTAACCATTTTTATTCTTATGAAAAATAAACAACTCTTGTAAAAATAATACTTTATATCATCTACTTTTGCCTAAGGTTGAATATAAAATTGAAATAATACTGTAATAATGTTAACACAAAATTAAATTGAACATCAATTTCTGACAAAAAATATCATAAATATTAAATATATCTATAATACCTTAGAAATAAATCCTGAATGAATATGGTACCTATTTTTTATGTTAATTTATATTACTAATTATACAATATTATATATTTAAAATCTAACAGTATTTTAGATAACTTTATATTTATATATATATATATATATCCGTAGACCTCATTTATGTGTGATTAGACATTAAAAATAAATAAATTGATAAACATACAATTTTGTTAGTCAAAATAAAAAAATATTGTATCTAGCAACAAATTGTATTATCTATATAAAGGAATTAAAATATATAATACACATCTACTGTGCGTGGTTAACAAAAGAGAAACACATAAAGAAAAAGACCTCACTCCACGGGGGGCTTGTGTGTGTGTAATGTATATTATATAACCGAATAGGCGGACAGTCAACTCGGTCAGTCCCTTTATTGTATTCGAACAGATTAAGATCCCGGAACCGGATGATTATTTTCACGATTTATAATAATTATTACTTTAACTACTGCCACCAGTCACCGCCCTTTTGGTAGAGTATTAATTGGGGGTTTTCTATTGAAATTATCAAATATTCATTAGATTCAGTAAGGATAAATGATAATCAACTCTTTTAAAAAATTTTACTGCCTATGGTCACGTAATAATTATATATTTTATCATAATAATTGATAACCGAATGTCAATAAACTATTATATATTTAGGTAAAAAGGAAATATGACATTTGTTAACAGTGGTATCAATTCTAAATCTATTATCTTATCTTATTAATCAAATAGCATGTCATTATATTAATTAACATACAGTCATACAGGTTACGAATACTGATAATGTCATTTATGTGATTCACTTAAACATATTATTTAGTGTATTTATTGACACTTTGTTAAATATTTGAATTTCTTTAAATGTTAGAAGTTATATGCATTATGTAAATAACATTAGACATTAGTGTAATTGGTGAATTTTTCACTGACGAGTTAATGATAAACACAACTTAAATAACTTCCTAAAATTATTATTAATTACTATAGTTATGGGCTGGTTAAATTATTAAGTTTTATATTCATAGAGTATTAAAAATATTTTAGTAAACATATTTTTATTGAATGGCCTAAAATAATAATATTTTTTTTTCATTCGTGCATAATATCAAATATATATATTATATACGCCTCAATTCTTAAGATTATTTGAGTTTATAAAGTTCACTACTTTTTAAAGACTTATACCAAATATTTTAAGTATGATACATGAAAGACTTATGTTAATTTATATACAATATAATATTGATCTATGCACCTATATATTATGTTATATTTTCTGGACCACGTCCGTTTCTTTGAGAAAGAAAGAATTGATGTCGTCTCTAGATTTGGTGATATAGTACGACTTAACATAGATTGTAGAAGAGCTTATCTATATCTTGGTTTCTACATCAGGAGGAATTCGGTTAGTAGGTGCTTATAACTTAAGTTGTGGTATTACATATAATTTTTATTATTTTACACTATTTTATTATTAAGTATGAAAAGCCAAATAAAAATAAACTAGTTAGTGAGTAATTTATATTTTATAACGTTTCCATCAGTAAAATCAAGCCCGGATTAAGACCTTCAGAGGCCCAGGGGCCAATAAACGGTTGTGGGCCCCCCATCAATAAAAACAATTCTTTAAAATTATAAAAATAGGTATACAATAAAACAAATTCAAACCTTTTTATTTAAATATGATAATAATAATAATAAACGATAATATATGATAATTAATGAGAATAAAAATATTAAAAACATAATTTTTTTTTTAAATACATATTTACAAATATAATGAATTATTTTTTAAGTAAAAGTTTTTTTTCTAGCTTTTTGAGTAGCAAATATTTCTAATGTTTTATCGAAGCTTAAATTTTGAAGAACATCATTTTCTGTTGATAAAATCATTAATGATGACAAATAATCTTGTGTTTGAGAAGATCTATTTTTATTTTTAATTCTGGCCAACTTCGAAAATGCTCTCTCAGCAGTACAATTAGCAACAGGAATGGTAAGATATATTCTTAAAGCAATATGAATGTTAGGGAAAATATTAATAACATTACATTCAGTCATCCATTCAAATATCTTGAGTTCATCACTTCCATCAAATGTTGGTTTTAACTGATCCCAAAACTGCTTAAAATGTACTATTTCATACTTTATTGAATCATCGACATCATCTTTATATACACTAATGAATTTGTTAACACTTTCCTCAACATCAATAGTAGACTCAACATGTAGTCTAGTTAAGAATAAAAAATTTTCAACCACTACACTATATGCATTTATTCTTTTGTCCAGTTCTGAGAAAAATGTATCAACTATAACATGATGTGTTTCAACCCGAAATTTATCAATACCACTAAGTGCAGTTAAAGTTTTATTGTTACCATCAGGAAATTTTTTTATAATTTTTCTTTTATTTTCATCTTTATTTATGATACTTATTTGGGAGCAAAACTCTCCAACCCTAGAACCCCCCCAACCCTCCAACTTAACCTACGTTCATAGACCATATTTGAATCCCTTAAACTTGAAACAACATTTTTTAAACTTTTCAACAAATTCACAGCTTTTAAAATATCATTGATTTTGCTTTGTAAATCAATAGATACTTTATTACAATGTTGTAATATGTCATTCCAAAATAGACACAAATAGCCTGTTTCTTTTTTCAACATTTTCTTCAATAACACCTTTGCATTATATTTTGTATCCCCATTTTCATTTTTGCTATCAGATATTTCAAAAAGTATAGTTAATATAGTTTTATAATTAATAGTGAGTGCACGGCAAGCCTCAGAATGGCATTTTACTGTAAAATGTAGATATATTCCTTTTAAAATTATCTGCCTACATCTATTTGACAAAAAAATATTATTATAGATACTTGATAAATTATTTATAATATAAACTATCAATTTTGGAAATGATAGTCCCAGTTTGAATATAGAACAACGAAGTTAATGAAACAAAACATGTTTTTGAAACTCTTTAATAAACTGTAAATTATTCTAAAAATTAATTAAGGTTATTGCTCATATGATTATAAATTGAAACTTTTTTTAAAAACTATGAAAACAATTAGTATAAATAAAATTTTTTGGAATGAGTAAATCATTTTAAAGTATCATAAATTATGTAAATACTTAAAAATAATATTTAAAACAAAAAAGATTAATCAGTGCTATATTTTTTTATATAATACACTAAACATTTCTTACTGTTGTACCTTCTGAGCAAAATTTAATTTGTTGTCCTCTTTATAATGTTATTACTTTTTTATTTAAACATTTTCATTTTATAATACATTTAAAAGTTAAAACTTGAATATACTATACTTAGAAAATATTCAAACATGTAAATGAAAAAAAAAAAAAATATTCTTTAGTCCCTTCATAAGTATCAAACTGTTTTTATACATATAAAGTGTATCTTATTCACTTAGTCACTGTACCTACTTTCACAGTATTTTTAATTGTAATGGAACAAAAAATATCAATTTTCAATACAATTAAAAGGCTTCACAATGTTTTAAATAAATCATTTTATTTATAAAAATAATATGAGACTTTAGAACTACATTCACGAATTTGTAAATAATTGTTTTTCATAACTGTAAAATTCTTTCATTAATAATATACTTCCTACTGCAAATATATTAAATACATATATGCATATATGCATTAATAATAAATGTTGGTTCGGTACCTTACTAACCTGGAACCTTTATGTTAAATGGAGTAAATGAACTATATCATCGTCCGATTATATTAATAGATGACCAAACAATTAAAATATTGACTGGTGTGACGTACGTGAATGAGTAAATATTATCTGAAGACTATGAGACCAATGAAGTAGAGTACTTTTTCATCCTCTGAGGCTCTGAATAACATTATTTGGCGTCAAATTTTGTTATCATTAAAACAGCAAAGAACAGACCATTTTATGAATAGAATATACCATTGTAACCCAATATCATGAGGCTCCTACAATGAATAATACAATTTATTCCAGATAGCTATAAAGTAGCCACAGTTAATAATAATATTGTCAATTGCCAATTGGTTACCAGCTAGATATTGAAATTTCAAAGTGGTTGGTGCATTAGTGATATAATATTTTAACACAATTTGAGATTTTGAAAATTTTGTAATTACTTGTTTCTAAGTTAAAAAATACATATATTATGTACGTAGTAATGGTATAATAAATAATCCATAAAATTATAATACAAAAAGACTATCAAACATTTTAAAATATTGTTAGTAAAACATTTATGTACACATTAATAAAACATAAAATTTATAAGCTATTGTTACGTCACACATATAACACTTTATTTTTAATAAAATTATCGAAAACTATACAGAATACTGTACTGGTAAAAGGACTCTGGTCTTGTTTTATTAATTTCAAATCAACATAATAAAATTGTAGAGTGGATTATTTTAATATTAACAATTTAAAACATTTAATAAATCGACACAAAACTGCTTGGTGGAATTCTATTTAAAAATATTAAATATTTCGATAGAAATATATCAACACCAACCAGAAATTGTTCCTATGATCATTGGTCTGCTTGGCTCAAAACACACTATAATAATATATATATTTTAAGTATCAATATAATGTATAAATTATGTTTTTTAACTGGTTACAAAAAATAAATGCACCAAAGGATCGTTATGACGCTGTGTTAAGTTTTTAAGTAATTAAAAAATGTTTCGAATAATTGAGATAACTGAAAACTATATGATACAAAAAAATATTAATATAATATAATATTGTAATATTTTATAATATTATAATATAAAATTATACAAATATTCATATATTATTTTACATTTAATGTTATATTATCAGGTGCTAGTTTTTTAATTATATATTTCTTATATAATATTACAGAACTATGCTATAAAATCTAATTAATAATTATCTCGTATATGCTATAACATATTTTATCATCTCAATATAATTCAAGTTTTAACACTACTTGAACTAAAATCTCAAGAGCAACTCTACGATCTAATATCTAGTTACAATGTATAAACTAATAACTTTCAATTGCATAATTAATTGTTTCTTTTATGAATTAATGGACGGGATAATATACATTTAGCCAATTTTAATTAATCATGCAGTAATAATAAAATTATTAAGTATAAAATGATAGATAGGTACTAAAAAATAACAATGTATTAATGTTGTAGTAAGGGATAATCTATGGCGCTTAAATTGAGGATATTTTCAACTGAAATTATAAATAAAATATATTGCCAAATGGGCAATATGTGGGCCCAAGGTATATTTTTCATGGTTCAGGTGTAAGAATACATATTTTTCTAAACATTTGGTCTATACTCCATGAATTAGTGAAATATTAACCCCCCGTCTCAATCTGCCACCTGGAGTGAGCACCGGATCCTCTCACCATTGACATTTATTATGGATACAGTCACATATAATTTTATATTTTTACAAGATAAGAAAAAAACAAATATATTGTTACCTACAATAGTATTCATTTAAAATATAAAAATAAGCATACATAAATACAAAATTAGTAGGATATATTTTATTATGTTTTAGATTGTTTAACACAAATATCCACATAACATTATGACAATACTGTTGAATACAACATCAGAAATCAAACAACAGTTTATATTTAAATTTATAATTCACACTTTTGATTTATTTCCAACTAATTAATTATTATGTTCTAACATGACCGGGCATGTTAAAACAAAAGTACTGATAAAAATGTCTGATAATAATGTTAAAGTATACGCTTAATTTTAATATAGTCATAATTATTATTATGTCATCGTAAATCTAGTTAGTGTTATGTACAATATACCTATTATAAAAATTAAAATTAATTTATAATTTATTCAATAATTGACTTTAATAAAACAAGTTCATTCAGAAAAAAAATAGACATAGTTCACAATTTCGATTATTAATTCCTATTTTAACCAGTTCACATTTTTAAACAAACATTCCAAGGTCTGATTTGTTATACTTCAACGCAGTTAGTGACATTACAGAGTCCGTTTTCTTCCAAAATAATAATTATGAACAGACATCTTGATTATCTTCCAAAATAAAATTTCCTTGTAATTATTTAAAAATATTAAAAAGTAATTGCGATTTTCCTGTTTATAGTGTGAATACCTTGGAATCCAATAAATTTTTTAATAATATTTACGTTTCAATAACAAAACTGTTACAATTCAAAATTCATAAATTCATTAATCTTGAGTGATGACTACTTTCGAATATTGAAAAATAACTATAAAATTCAAGAACGTCATATTCGATATCATTTTTAATTCAACCACAAAAAATATTTGCCAGTATTGAATTATTTATTTTTTAGCTGATTTTCAAAGTAAGAGAGCCATATTTATTTTATGGCCGTAATCTTATTTTAATTAATTCAATTAATCGGTGAAATCAAAATTGAAGACTGCCAATTTGATTTGTAGCGTCTTTCACTTTATAAAAACTAATTTTCGTGTGATATGTTGAGTGCAGAACAGCAATATATTTTAGAGTTAAGGTGATGGTATATTTTATAATTCGTGATATTGCACGCACAATATGAAATTCAATACTGCCATATTTTAATATATGGCTGTCTTAAAATCGATTTCTACAGGCAATACATCTCAAAATATGGCAGTCTTTTTATTTAAAAAATTGTAAAAGGCCACAAGTATAAACTTTGGATTTAAAAGAGTACCTATTTCATAACATTTGAAATAGTCATATTGTAAAGTATGTTTGAAAGTATTTAAGTTTTGGTTTCAAGCTTATAGGTAAAAAACTCTTAAAATTATCTTAATTCTAATTTCAAATTGCTTTTTCTCAAAATTATAAATGTTAAGTTGCGGCAGTCTTCTTCTAGACGTGCGAATTATACATGCTCTAAGCGTTATAACGAAATTAAATAGTTATGCAACAAAAATATAATATAAACATTGTTATATTATGTAACTTAATTTGCAATAATTAAATACAGCTATATTTTTCGGCCAAAAACGGCAGATGCGTGATTCAAACATTTTCAAAACTAGTTCAAACTTTCCAATTGGCCGACTGATCGCTTACTCGTATTATAGGAGGACCCAATGGTCAGTACTAAAAAAAAATTAATATTTTTTTTAAGTTTAAAACGTTTTTTCAATACAAAACTGAGTATTATTAGATTGTTCCAAAAAATATAGTAGTTCTCTTCACATCGTCTACCAGAAACCATATGAAAATCGGTTATCACGTATAATATTCATAGAGTTATGGCGTATCTTTAGACCCTGAATATCTACAACTATAATAATGCAGTAAACACTTGTCTCATTAAACCCATTTACTCCATTATGTGTAATATTGCATATGAAACACACAGTGATACGTTAAGTTTAATTGTTGGTCTATTTTATATTTATTTGAGAAAGGCGTCGAAACGAATGAATCGACATTGACGGGGTTGTCACAGTAAACAGTTATTACCTACATTATTTCTGGTACCTACATTAAATTGTGATTATAATTAGATAAAATATTTTACACTTGTATTTTATATATGACCGAAACATTCTGATTAACTGTGGAGTTTGTGTTAAAAAATAATAATATCTAAATATAATGCAATTAGTAAAACTGTGACCATATTTTACTATAACATTCATATTTTTAATATGAATTTATTTATTATTAAAAAATATTATATATTGATATTATGTATCATGCATCATCACATCATCATGATTTTGACCTTAAAGCGTATATAATTGAAATATATTATTATTAAATAATAAACACAAAATATAGATAACTTTTACAAAACTATTACAAGTCCTTTATATAATCATGAAATAAACATCAATACATTAAAAGTTTTGGGTTATAGGCCATTTACTCAATAATAAAGCCAAATTGTTGTTCTAAGTGTTGGTATGATATATAATTTATTTTTAAACATGACTAAATCTGCTTCTCATGTTCTCATTGTTTAATATGATCATTAGTAAATTTCACCCAATACCATTTAAGGTAAAAATAAAAATGCCTATAGTATATATTTCACCCAGCGTTTTTTTTTTTTGTACCTTTTATTTAAACAAATTAATTCTAGAATGTTGAAATATGCGTTGTAAATTTTAAGTATTGTAAAAATAAGAGGGGAAAAACTAATTAATTATAAGTTCTTTACTAAATTCGATTAATTATTCAGATCTAAGTGTTAAAATACACTCTTAGAATTTTGGTAAAAACAATTTAATCACAATTCTGTAGTGATATTCTCAATAAATGCACCCCTATTCATATTTATTTTTTGTTCTAGAATATTTTTATATTGTAAAAAACTAAGGCTTAATGACTTGAATTAAGCGTATGTCAAAAAAAGTTATAAATTTGGTTGATACTCGTTAATGTTTGATTTTGTTGAAAAGTAAGATTTTTTTAAAGTAAGTAAAACCATCGATTTAAGTACGTTTCTTTTAACTGTCAAATGACTTGATCTAAACAATAAATAATAAACGTCCAGAATATATAATATAAAGGCATAAATAATTTATTTATAATTTAATGATTCTTACGTTGAAAAATGTAATGATTTTAATCTACCCTTATACATGTGCTAGATGGGTTCAGATTTAAGAGCTTTCCTTAAAAAGGACTAGTAAATTAGTGTCAGACATCTTTTTTTAGTTGGACAGAAAAAACTTAAGGACAAAAGAAGGATTTTTACGATGCATTGGAGGGGGGATTACAACGTTGACAAAGTAGGTCAAATTTGTAGCCAAGAATTTTATGAGGGGCTTAGTTACAACTAAAAAATTGAGAGAAACAGCAATTATCAAAGCTTTTTTTTAAGCAATTATCATTTACATCTATACACAACTGAACAATATCTTTATTTTACATCTAACAAAAATGTACGTGCTTTATTGTTACCTAGTATACCGATTGAACATTCGCTGCCTAAAATCTTTATAGTTATTTGTTCGTAATAATCACAATGATTTAAAGTAAAATTTAGCTTTTTAAATATAGATTTCATAATTTCAAGATAGTATTCAAAATCATTGATGGTTCAAAACATTTTTAAATAGTTTCTTTGTACATATTATGATGTTTATTGAAATCAAGTACACGCATTAAATTCTTCGGTCGAATATTATTTGGAAAAAAAATATTTTAATAATTTCATTTATCAAAAATCTTCAAGTGGCTAAATGTTTTCTTACTGTTACGTATAGACGATAATTGAATATTTGAAAAGTACTTTATTACTGCCATTGACCATCGTATCAACGTTTAAACATATCATCAATAAAATTGTCCTTATTCTTAACTAATCATACAAATTTAACACTAAAAGTTATTCAAGACATTAATTTTAGTTTTTAACACTTTATATATTGGTAACCTATAATGTTTAAACATATTTTGTCTGAAAACTCTAGAATATAGAGGTACCTATAGTGTCTTGGTGCATAGAATATGATTAAACTTATTACCTAAATTATATTCACAAATAATAATCGAATATAAACTGGTTTTTATTATCATTAAATCAAGAATCAATTGCATATTGATGTATTGTGATTTTTTTTTTTTGCGCCATTCATTACAATTTACAAGGACCAGAACAAAATCACTTTTTCCAACATGGCGTTTAAAGGAGTATCGTGTTGACGATGTAGATTTACGTTATAATATTCATGAATTATATGGATTTTTCTTTGGATATATTAGTTTAAAAGTCATGAACACAATATCCGATATCTCAGCACAATAAACCAAAGTCTATAGTTTTTATTCTCCGATTACATGAAAACAAAAAATACTACGTACACATGATATAAACCCACTTGAAATGAAACAGTCCTTAACAGTTAAATAAAAAAACAAAATAATTAACCATTCCTGCCTACAGAATTTTAGTAACACTTTTAGTGGACGTATTAGTTTTATTTTTAATCTGTTTTTGCATGTCATATGATACCTATTCATCCTAAAAGTATAAAAGACTACCCGTCCTGTCAGATTTTGTTTTATTATGACGTGTTTAGACTTCACTTACTTTTAGAGGAGGATTATCAGTGAAGGTTTTATTTTATTTTTTATTTAATAAAAACTAAAAACATACATTGGATAGAGTTCAGATTAAATACCTAAAATATTTCACTATGCAAAATAAGATTTATTTGTTTAGTCATATATTACACTTACTGAGTATACTATAAGGTCAATATAGTTTCAAATTGCTCATTCAGATTTAAATCTTATATACTCATATCTTACATTATTGAATCGATAACTCTGATAATTTTCTGAGTTTTCTCTACTTTCAGAGTAAAAATTCTTTCACCTTATAAAGTTCACTCTATATTATTAATACATATCACAATTTATAATTATATTACAAAATACACTATGTAGGTACGTACTCAACGTGTTATAATAATTTGAATCATATATTTTTAGATTCTGAGTAGAACGATAAATGTTTTGGCATTACAATGATGTACAGGTTTGTTTTGTCTGTGAACACGTTTTATAGTAGAAAAAATATTTCAATTTGGAGGTGGATTTCCGGTAGAAAATAAAATATGTAAATATTAAAAGTATTAAAATAAAGATAATGAAAGTGAAAATTACCAGTAATTACTATCAAAATATTCGGGAAAACCAAATTCTGTTGGTGTGCAATGATTTATCAACTGATGGGGCTTACTCGACAAAAAATCAATCACCTAATTGCCCGTTTTTACATTTTTTTTTTTTTGTTGAAATTAGGTACTGAACTGTAATTAACAAAAAAATATAGACGAGAAATAATCGTTGTTTTTAATCAGAGTACAAAGAATTTAAAAAAAATAAAAAATAAATATATTTTATAGCTATTCGAATTATTTATTAACGGCAACCTATATACACAATACACACCTATTACTTATTTATTCATTTTTATTAATCATCATAAATTCATAATTATCAAAATCATGTTTGCATATCACATTTAGTATACAAATGATATATTATTACGTTATTGAGCCATAGTAATAATCCATCAATATTTTATACCATGTTCATTAAAGAATAAATTATGTTTATGGTGTCAACAAACAGCAACAAACACACATGGTAAAACTTTGTTAAAGTATTATATCGCTATTGTATATCCGTCGTTAAATTATAAACATAATAAAACTATGAGTAAATTGATTTTTTTCAATCATACAACCTATTGACTATTATATACTAAAATACACAACATAACAAAATTGTTACTTTTTATAGCACAAACCGGTTAAGATATCATCTAATGATTGTATAATGTTGATAATTTAATTAATTGTCAACGATAAATAATATAGTATTCGATTTATTTCATAGATATATTTTGAACAAATGATAAAATTACTAACATTTCCGTCATAAATGGGTTTTGTTTTATATTAAAAATGTATCAAAATTATACTCACTGCATTAATTTATTTGTGGTTTTATTTTTATAGAATATAATATATACAATAATTTTGGAAAAGTGACGACGTCTGTCGTTCGATTATTGTTATTATGACCTATATTATTCCGACTCTACAATACAATATTATATATTTATAAAACTCATATTTCAAAATAAAAATTGGAAATTACTTAGATATTTAGTTTATTATATTATATTCATAATATAACTTTAACATCATATTATGATATTATATCGAAAGACATAATATGCATACGTTACGTTTCAATTAAAACAATAAAATATTTTAATAATATTAATTAATAATTAATAATAATTTAATGTATTTCATTCATATCATTATATTTTGTGTGAAAATTAATATACACCCGGGCTTAATTAACCTAAACTCTAAAGATAAAGATATTGACCAAAAAGTTCGAGTTATCCAAGGATAATATAATAATAATAAATTCTAAAGACCGGAAAAAGTTTGCGGTATAGACGGTTTCGAGTTAACCAAGTTCGACTGAATTATATTATGACGTATGAGGTATGAAAATATAGAATTTTAGATTCAGTGGAGAACAATGAATGTATTGTTTTTACAATTATGTGTGTTTGTGTGTGCGTACGTGAATGTGTATTTATTTTTGGAGCAGTAAAAATTGTATAATAATAAGGAAAAACAAAAAAATAATTACGGAAATACTGAAATATGAATGAAAAAACAGTTTTTGAAGAAATAGATTTTATTGATTTATTGTAATTCAAAATGAATAACTCTAGAAAGTTGAAATGTTTCGCTACAACTAAAATGTCCATTTCCAATACTCAAAGAAACTTTCAAAGACTAATTTTTAGCTATATACAGGTTTTTTTTTAATTTTAGTTTTATTTATATATAAAACATGTTTATAACACGTCATATCCAGTCAAAAAGTTTCAAAATAAAATGTAATACAAAACTACTATAAATTGTAATTTTAAAAACCTTAAAGAATCAAAAATTTAAAGCTATAATTGATTTTTATTGACGTTTGAAATTTAATTCTTAACACATCACATTTCTCAACAAACCGTATAAAATTATTAAAAAAAATCTGAACATTTTCAAATTATTCTTAAGTTAAAAATTAATACGATTTTCAATTTTAATAGCTAATTAATGTTTGCAAATCGAAAAAAGTTTCTTCACAAGTTAGCTTACAGTACTCTTAAATAATCGAAAATACGTGGATTTTTTTTTATAATAAATTATTGGTAGGCAATTTACAATTGGATAATAGGTAATCAAACGAAAAATATTTATCGTAAGGGCTTGCACATTTTCGGATTTATGTATCGTATATTATTATTTTATATACATTTTTTACTATACTATACGATATCTTCAATTGCATTATCTATCTGTCCCCATCTTTGGCCTTTGATGCCAAAGCTTCTCACAGATTTGGAAATTTGGCACGCTGTAAAAAAAGTCAAAGACCTCTGATCCTCATAATTTATGTTCATTGACGCTTCTACAACGTCTTTCTGTGCAAAAACTCTATGTATAATGCAATTTCTTCTCTATTCTCAATTCTAAAGTTCATAGTCATCCTTCAACGTTATCACCTCATCGTAGTCGTCGTGGTCACTGGTCATATTTCAACTGGAACATATTATTATCCTCTGACTTTTGAACATGCTCACAACATTTTTTTTATTTTCATTGATTGTAAAACCAAATATATTTCTCGTTACATTGATTAAATTTTTAGTTATAATAATCACATTAATAATGAAATAATAATAATAATAAATACTATATTATATGGTATTTACGATGTTTTGTTAAAAATAAGTCTAACTTGTGCAACTACGAAACTAGGCGTACAACTAATAGAAAAATAAAGTATGAATATTGATATAAATAAATTATAAAATATTTTTAAAAATAGAGCCTTACACAGCCGTTTTCCGTATGCAATAATAGTATTTGATTTAAAATTTCCAATATTTATTTTGAATACAAAATATCAGAAGCGACATTATTTGAGTAAGTTAATTTCGTGAACTTTGCCAGCTCCATGTCCCGAGCCACCCCCACTTTGAAATTTTGATACAAAACGAACTCCATTCGTTTGTGCTGGTTTGTGCTTCTAACCACCTCCTTTTTGCTCAACTTCTTCCAAAATTGTCCAACTTTGAAAGTTGGGGCTGAAATGCTACTTCCCAATGTGAGAAAAAATTATTTTGCCATGTAAATCTGATCACAACTTTCGACATAATCATTGTTACCTCTATTTTCTTTAGTCGTAAAATATTTGGTTTTCCAGAAAAACCCATACACCTGTGAATAAGAAAATTATAATTTTTTTTTTTTAGGCTTACGCCATTTTACGAAATAAAAAAATATTTGCGACTCAACAAGTGGACTTGCAACCTAACACCAAAAATATAATTGTAATACATGTTATACTTTAAATACGTTCGTTCCATATATTTTGGAAAATCAAACTGATGTGGATTAGAAAAACATTTACATACTTAATATAACGTTCTTATACTTTTCGTAATTAACTCATCTAAACACGTGTCTATCTGATACATATTATGTTTTCATAAATACGTAATATAATATATTAAAATATTAAGTAATCTGTAACTGTTGTATATTTACCCTACAAATAAAGTTATATCCTATTTTTTTTTAAACATATACATAGTAAGTAACAATGGTTAGGTGAACAGTTGTGATCAAATTCACATGACAAAATAATTTTTTCTCACATTGGGAAGTAGCATTTCAGCCCCCAACTTTCAAGGTTGGACAACTTTTGAAGGATTTGAGCGCAAACGATGGGGTTAGAAGCACAAACCAACACAAATGAATGGAGTTAATTTTGTTTCGAAATTCCAAAGTGAGGGGCCGGAGACATGGAGCTTACTTACAACAGTGTATCTTTGTTAATATGCTTTTCGTATTATTCATACCAACATGGCCTACTCATCTTGTTCAAATTCTGATTAATTATTTCAAAAATCTAAAATACCTACTGTTTTCGAAAAGTATACCATTTTATTCGTAATACCTACGTATAATGCAATACGGTTACCTAAACTTGTATCGACTTAATAGGTAGGACGTGGGTCGAAACGAAATATTGTTTATAAGTCCGTCAGATAAAACCTCTGTTTGCATAAAACCGTGCACAGATATCCTCGTGACTCAAACATTGATAAATTATTAATGAAAGCTCGTGTGTGCATATACATAATATTTTTTTATGGAAACCCTATATCCACTGTTGACACGTGTAAACACACCTCGCGGTAAATCACTTCACGGTGTGCGATAAAACATCGCTATACATAATATTATGCGTGATGTATATTACATAAATATTAAAAATTTACGGTGTATTATTATTAGGTATGTTATGTGTTTACCACAGAGATCCCTTGTTTTGCTCATCACCACGACAATATTTCTGATGCAAAGTAAGATCATGTTAAACGTTTTACAATGTTTACAACCCTGTTTTTGAAACCACGAACAATGTATATTAATAATAATAATATCAATATACAACATGACATAAAATCAAAATCTGTCACATTAGTGTTGAGCCGTGCAACGCCCGCGAGTCTTCAAAATTCTGTGTTCAAATGAAACTCGGATGCTCTGCGGAAAGCCTGCACGGTTGACGGGTATTTCCACAAGGTAATAATAATATAATATAATTAATCCAATATTATTAAGTAAACTCAGTTTTCTGAGGGGTCGCTAATTAATATTTTTGAAGAGCCACATTAGAAATCTGGAAATTGTTCGCGGTCAATTAAAATTGCTAAGATCGGTAAAATCCAATGAAAAAAAATTATAAATTATAACACTAGAACGTATAATATTATAGTTTTTTAATTATTTTTCTTGTTTGGGACCGAATAAAATTTTCCGTGAGCTATCATTTAGTGACCTTTGAAGTAAAATCTTGAATAAAAAAAAATTTTAAAAAAACTCTGTCCGACAGGCTGCACGTAAAACTCAACACTAAATAAACGATCACCAGAAATATAATAGTTATATAGCAATGTCTGTACAATACGTACCGAAAATAGATTATCAAACGAAAAATATGTATCGTAAGGGCTTGAACATTTTCGGATTTATGTATCGTATATTATTATTTTATATACATTTTTCACTATACTATACGATATCTTCAATTGCATTATCTATCTGTCCCCATCTTTGGCCTTTGATGCCAAAGCTTCTCACAGATTTTGAAATTTGGCACGCTGTAAAAAAAGTCAAAAACCTCTGATCCTTATAATTTATGTTCATTGACGCTTCTTATTGAAGCCAAATACCAATTAATTTCCATATAATATAATATTATGATATCATACTGTATTTTATCCTATGTGTTTTTGACATGTAATAATAATAAACAAATTTAAAAATAATGATTGTATTGGACGATCGAAAGCGCGTTAACATGTCGTAGTCTTGCATGTATAGTTGAATAATTTACGAATTGTATACTATTATTATTATTATGCGATATAACGTGTGTAAAGGACTGCAATAATCTGTTATTTCGGCAACATAAGTCAATATGCTTATAGTTAACACACTAAACAAAAACAATAATTCACGGGTGTACACGTATTATATTTACTAGTTAGGTACGAGGCAGGTTGAAACGATCCATCATTCGCAGTGAAACTCATTATAAAATATTATTATCGTTTGCATATGACGGGTTAATATAGAAGGAAAAATAGAATTTTTTGATAAAAGAAACTTTGAGTGAAGGTTTTGTATATAATAGGTACGATGTATTAAATAATGTCGACAACTCGTATCGATATACAAATTAACTATTTTTTAAAGTGCAATTATTTATTTATATTATAAATTTATAGTTTATACAATAGATCATGATATTAAGGTGAACTATTTTATATTTTTTCATAAGAGTATGCATGATAAAACGCATTTATCGTTTATTTTCTAAACCTGTTAGGGATTACTTAATTTACTAATGAAAACTTCGTTATTATTGTTAAGTATTTGGTTTTGTCATAGTTCCACGAAGTATTCATATCATGATAAAGTCAATATTTTAAGTTACCATACTATATCAGTAGGTAGTCATATTGAACCTATTAGCTATATTCCAGTCATGTCCGTATCTATTCATCGTCTCGACTTACCTATTATATTTCCGTGGTTCCAACAGCATGATATTGATGATATTTGATATTATTTGACGATCATTTTGTCCTAAACATTGAATTAAAATCGGTTTTTTGTTAGGTAATAGATACATAATAACAATATGGTCAATATGGTTAACTTCTTAAGAAAAATGGGCCTGTATAGTTAAACTAAACTTTAAAAAAATTTGTAACTACGTAATCATCATATAATTTATTGTCAAACTTTAACTATTTTCTAAAATTTATTTACGTTGAATCCTTTACTATATTATATTTCATTGACCAACTATTTTAGTTGGTATTGATGATTACCTTATTTTAATGCACATAATAAATTATAATTATGCGCTGGAATTATATATGTACTAAAAATATACGAAATATGCTTACATATATGCATAAATATATGAACAAAAATGCATTTAAATTAAATTTGTTTAGTTTCAAAATGTAAATAATTAATACGGAACAAAATAATGTATTAAATGCCTAGTTGATATAATTTAATTGTATTTTGTTTGATGTATTCAAATGTGTGTTGCATTTTTTAAATTCACTTGTCTAAATAAAAACTCATGAGCAAAAATCAATTAAAACAAATTTAATACATTTTTATAATACAATATTTCAAAGTTACCTGGAGAGTTACAGTTAACTACTAAAGATTTGAATAAATGTTCAAAGAAAAATGAACGTCGATTTTTATTAAAGTTTTTTCTTTTCACATTCTCAGGGTTTACATAGAAAATAGTGTTAAGTATTTGTATAATGATCTAGTACTATTTTTTCATAAATATGCATTATATTTTTGAAAAATGCTAAAATATACGTAAAAATTAGAAATGTTCCAAATATGCAATATTTAATTTTGCACGCCAACACATTAGGTTAAGATTCAAATTTTTGTCTTACCTAGCAAATTTTTATAAATAGAAATATGTAAATACATGCAGTTCTGGGCCCTAATTATAATGATATAGTCTTTGATAGTGAAATTACACATTATACATACCTAACGTAATTTCACAAGCAACACCCAAAAAGTCTACTCAACTTTGGATAATCTCTTATCAGTAACATCTTAAGAAAAACCTTTTAACATTTAAAAATAATAAACTGTTTCAATATAAAATCAATATTACAATAATTATTAACTAACTTATGTGTTTGTTTTAGGGTTATGGCGTTTGTACAAAAAGCTGTCGCACGTTTATATGAACCCGATAAACTGGAAACTCTATTAAGGGACTTGGGCAAGAAACACTATCATTATGGCGCCAAACAGAAATACGTAGATGTGAGTATAATTGATTTAAATACAATCTTAATAATGATTATTTTAAACATTCCAACAAAACGAAATTAATCGAAACTGTACATTTCAACTCATCTAAAAGATACAAAGTAGACATGTTTGTGTAATTTATTATGCATGTATATAAAGTGTTAATCGACTACAGAACATACTTTAAAATAATATAATACTGACAATACTGTTAATGCATTATGATCAAACCAAACATTTTTCGTTTTTTAAGATGAGATCTATTCATAATATACAAATTGATGAGTTGTGACAAGAACAAATTTCATGATGGTTAAATATATGGAATTTACAATTAATTTCTCTTAATGCTCTAAGCTAAATAATATTTATATTTATTTAAATATTCAATCGTTTTATAAGATAAGTTTAATTTTAAAAAATCCAGGAATTATAAATCAATTTATAACATAAATTAATTTACCATGATAGTATCAAACTATTTTATAGCCAGTACCTGCTAGATTATTTCTCATTCTCCAGTCGTTCACATTTTCCATGAAAGTCATAAAAACATTATTTTCGTTTAAAATTTTCTTTTTTCCACATATCTTATACCCATACCAAAACCATATTACACTTTCCCTTATAACTTACTTATCATTTATTTCATACACGAATTACATTTGAAATAATTTTAATACCATACATTGGTGATTTTTCCTCCTACCCTCCCACTCTCTCACATAAATCAACAATAATTTATTTTACTATGTGCTCTGCTTTCAATTTCTCATTCCACGGTAAGCCAAGTTTACGACTATGTTGTCTGTCGTGTCGTGTGGCTTATGGTATTCTAATTGGCCATGACAACCATGGTATCACCCTCTAACCATAATCTTCTATAAGATATTTCCAGAGTTCTCAAAATGATCTCAACTTTTGGAAACGATACGAAAAACAACATAGCTGTAAACACGGCTTTACTCGGCTGAGGCAATTTCAATGTTCCCTAGGTGATAAATAATGTATGATGCCATTGATTAAATATATATTTATAATATATTATAAATTATATAAATATACTTTTAAATTAAATGTATATTTAATCAATTATAATGCATTATGCGTATATTATTTTATTATGGAATCGAAATAAATATTAATATAGTTTACGTCAAAGTCGCGCTAAATCGGTCGAAAGATTCGAACGCAAATCGCAGTTTCTATAGAAACTATATATGTACAATTTTGCACAGTAAATAACGACTTACGAACATTTACTTTGTATTCATTTAACGACCCTGTTCTTCAGGCAGTCTGTTAATGCTGTAGAAATGTATCAACCTACTACTGCTTGCTCCTTGTGCAAATACGAATTGTATACATATTCCAAGGTGCAATATTATACTTATACTTATAACTCTCTCCCTCTCCCTCTCTCTCTCTCTCTCTCTCTCTATCTCTCTCTCTCTCTCACTATCATTCTCTTGGCATTCCATTTCATGCATCACCTCACAACGTTAACAGCAAATACCAATACTCGGTCGTCACGCGTATTTTTGGTAATTTAATAAAGAGGAAAAAGAAAATATGCCAAATTCAAAATGTCGACATTAATTTTGAACGAAAAATAAATGATCAACCTCGTGTAGATATATACTATCTGTATCAAAAAATGAACTGTAGTTTACTGTTTTGAACTTCTCCGACATGGTTGCAACGAGTACGAACGGCATGGTATTGTCGAAGTTCGTGTATAGATACCGACTTTAGCTTATGTGCAACGAAAACGGTATACCTAAAAACTGCCAGCTGTCTAGTGTGTGTAAACACTTTACTTTAGTTGTACACTTTACAACTTACTATATAATGGTGTAATTCCCTTGCAAGGAGAACATTTATTTCATTACTTCAGAACTTTTTTGCAATTCGAGATACTACAGAAATTAAATACTATTGTAGTATACTATATGACATTAAAAATATTATTCATGTTGACGCGGCTTCGATGGTGACGATGGTGGTGATGGTCCGTGGAAGGCCGGTCGCTGATTTAATGTGGTGGTGTGGTGGTGAAAAAACGAAACACAATCACTATTTGGTGGTATCGTCTTAACAAGGCGTTTTATTGAGTTTAATCACAAATAACACTAATACGCGCGTACGGTGTCGAGCGTTGGTTAATGTTGATGCAATCACGTGGTTTAGTATCGTTCGGTCGTGGTTGTTCTTGTCCGTAGGTGAGAGGTCTAGATCGGTACGACGGTCGGTGAACGAGAGACCATGTCGCCGGCGGCCGGTACTCGTCCGGCGCGACTTGTCTTCCCGTCCCGCCTAGCCTTTTCGGCGTGGAGGGAGAATCGACGGTGTCGCGTCGTTGTCACCCGTGGTGGTGGTTGATAAAGTCGTAGATCGGTCGCGGCGGTGCCTGTACTTTGTACTGGCTGCTGCTGCGTACCGTGTCAATGTTTACAGATTTAGTGTTTAAGTATTTTTTTTCAGACGGGATATAAATATTTTTACACATTCAAAGATTAAATTTCAATTTTTAAAACTTTTAAAATTTATTGAGATACTTATTTTCATAAAAAATAAATTAATTAAAATACTTAATGAGTACAACGACTCATCATTTATCGGATTCAACTTAATTATACACGACTTTTCCTCAAACCTATCTGGTCCTACGGAATTCAACTCTTAGAATCAGCCAAAGACTCAAATATAAATAGAATCCAAACATTTCAATCCAAATGCCTCCAGAAGATAACTAAAGCTCATTTTTATGTATAGAATGATACTCTCCACGGGGACCTCTTCATCCGAACAGTCGAAAACGTTGCTAAAATCCCATAGAATTGCTTTTACTTTAAACTAGCGAACCACCGAAATTCCCTCATCCAAACCCTCTATTTCCGAACAATCCCAGGTGACCCTCGACGACGTTTAAAGCGTAGCTGGTGCCTTGAGTTATCAATCGGCTAGTCAATTAACCACTTCTACCCACACCATGAAGTACTATATCATTGAATAACTTCTTCAACCAAGCCAACCAAGCCCTCTTATGTATACTTCCATCTATAGCGCTTATTGTAAAAAAATTTTACACTGATTGCAAAAATTAAAATAAATGTTATGATAAAAAAAAATATATGTATACAACTTTTATGAATATTTTAAATTGAATTTTTTTGGAGTGTGTTAATTTTACAAATTATAAAGTAATACAATCATAGAAACTCATCGAATCATTCGACTAGATATTACTTTAATTACCATTATTTAATTACATTTTAAATATATTTAGATTAAATTTAAATTATTTATATGCAACATCTATAATTTTAATCGTTTTATCATATACAAGTATATTATATTATAATATTAAATTAATATGATATGTGTGATTTATTGGCAACAATAATTTCAACCTACCGTTTTACTTTAATAATTATAAATTATCCATTGCCAATAATAATATAAATAAATTATTAAATATCCTAATAATTAGACACTGACTTACCTATTCACTCAGAATTGTATTTTTGAATGCAGTTTTAGATTCTGAGCGGAGCGATGAATGTATTGATTTTACCATGATGTGTGTTGTTTTTTTTTGTGTGTCTGTCATCACGTTTTGTGGCAGTAAAAGTGCTTCGATTTTAGACTTCAGTGCCTCGTTCAATCAGAAAGTGAATCTAGTTGGTACTTTGGGGAGTCAAAAGTAAATAAATCTTAATACTTTTCTAAATAATCGAGAAAAACAAACTAAAAATTAAGGGAAAACGGGAAATTTTACGCACACTAATTTTTCGACAAAATCGATTTTGGTTTTTGATGTAACTTTAAAACGAATGACCATAGATACATGAAATTTTCACCGAATGTTTATATAAGTATATTCTATCCACCATAAAATTTTCAAAAATTTTCGACTTAATAGTTGAACTATTCATAGGCATTTGAAATGTTCGATCATTATTAGTTTTTTTTAAATTAATATCGATAAAAATTTATTTGTTGAGCTGAAAAGCTTGAAAATTTAATTCAAGGCTCCTAACATATTTTTACAATAGCAGTTGCAAAATAAAAGGAATACATAGTCACCATTTTTTTTAAAAGCATTCAAAGTTTGAGTTTTGACAACATATTATGTAAAAATCACGAAAATTCACAAATTATTTTAAGCTAGAAATTCATAAAAAATTTTCTTTTTATATCTAAGATTTGAAAATTTAATACAAGGCTCATTATATATTTTTACAATAGCAATTGAAAAATAAAAGAAATATATAATCACAATTTTTTTTATAAGCATTTAAAGTTCAAATTTTGACTAAATACGTAAAATTTACGGCAATGTTCAAATTATCTTAGATAGAAATTCATAAAAGTTTTTCTTTTTAATTCTAACATTTGAAAATTTAATACAAGGCTCCTAAAATATTTTAACAATAGCAGTTGCAAAATAAAAGAAATACATAGTCATAATTTTTTTTTAAGCATTTAAAGTTTGAGTTTTGACAACATATTATGTAAAAATCACGAAAATTTACAAATTATTTTAAGTTAGAAATTCATAAAAAAATTTATTTTTAAATCAAAGATTTGAAAATTTAATACAAGATTCCTTACAAGTTTGTCAATCTTTATCACAAATAAAAAGTCCACCGGATATTCAAATTACATTTTTATGAGCATTTGAAATTTAAATTTTTTTGGATTTCCACTGGATTTCACATTTAGTAATTTTCTTATTTTGGCGTAACTCTAAAAGTCTAAAACAAATGACTGCAGATACTTGAAATTTTCACTCAATGTTTATATAGGCATTTTCTATATTTGATAACATTTTCAAAATATTTAGATTTGTTTTGAGCTGTTAACTGACAACTTTTTTAGTTTTTTTTTTTCTATAAATATCGATAAAAATTTATTTGTTCGGTAGAAAAGCTTGAAAATTTAATACAAGGCTTCTCACACATTTTAACAATAGCAGTTGAAAAATAAAATAAATTCATAGTCACAATTTTTTTTTTACAAGGATCAAAGTTTGAATTTTGACAAACATACGTAAAAATCACGAATAAATTATTTTATGCTAGAAATTCATAAAAAATTTTATTTTAAATCTAAGATTTGATTTTTCATAATCTATAATATATCCTAGACAGATAAACCGTCTTCGCTCAGAATCGTTTTTCGTATACAATGATATAATATCATTGGATTCAAATTTAATTCAATCCATTACAGTAACCCACTTGTAACCTACTGTACAGCAGAGCGACAGGCACGACTTACCCGCCTTTTTTTAAACATTTGATTCCAGTTTAACGTCTTTTACAGTGACCAATAGAAGGACGAGGTATACTTTCGAAGCCCACTTCCACGGTTTATATTATTGCAAACCTACTTCCTGTCTTTTTTTGTTAGTAAAATTTTATCAACGTAAAATCACAATATGTATACAATTATACAGTCCATTTAATCATATAAATATAAAATTTACTAATCACTACGAAAAAAAAAATATTTTTTTTTATTCTCGTTATTATCAATAAAAATACAGAAAAAAAACACTTTTTTTTTAAATCAAATTTGAAATTATATTTTTTACAAATAATAAATAATTCCCTAAAACACAATTGAAAACGTGTTTTACGTATAAATTATCTTCTTCGCAAGGTTAGGTTAATACATTTAAATTATTATAATTTAATATACATAATATTATTAAATTAAATTAAATTTCTTTAATTATATATAGGACATGTGCATGGGCATGTGAAAATTATTGTACATGACTTAATTCAACAGTTTTGTCATATTGTGTAAAACTAATGTATAATAAACTTAAACAAAATATATTTTTTGTGTGTTAGAGAACTATTAATAACATTTTAAACAATTTACGTATTTATTCTTTCGTTCAACGAAAACACTAAGTAACAAATCTCAATTATCACAGTTTCTTTAATTACCTTTGTTTTTATATTATGATAACTGATGAGTATAATACTTATTAACATACATTTTTTATTCTCTTATCAAAACAAAGAAAATCACCTCTCAGCTTCTCGTAGAAAACTTAATGTTTCCTACTCTGCAGGGGACAAACTAATTGCACGATAATGGACCTACGAATTGTAATGGGTGTAATAATTACACACGCGCCGCAGTCCATAAAGCATATTATAAAAATAGACCTCCTCCTGGTCACTATAGGTAAACTTTACCCTTTTTTCGTAACGACCCCGAACAATAAAAACACCAGCAGCGGACGATAATTCTTGTGCACTTAACCTAGACCACACCCGGTCTTCGTGTAATACACAGGACAACGTGGTCGTTACGGCACACAACGACCGAGCACAACATATTTTGATTACCGTGACCATCGTTGCCGCCCTTATTAATCTGTTTTGGTGAATATAAAAAGGTACTTATCGGATACGAAAGCAATTATTTCAAATTCTACTTTGCCGCGAATGTTTGGTTGAAAAAGCTAATAAAATAATTATTAATGGTCGTTGAATCGCACATTACATAGTGAAGGGATGTCTTCAATTGATGTGGAAAAATGTGAGTTTTTTTTTAAGCACCGATACCCGATACACGAGCGTTTCGCTTATGCATACAATGTAGTCCCAACGATAATTATTCTTCGAATTTGCGCTCGTGTTTAATTAAAACACGATGATCGGTAGCGATACTAACGTACATTTAAAATACCTAACATGTATATCCAAATCCACTATGAATTACATTTAAAATCATTTAATGTGATCCATCATATTATATTCCTGTTTTTTTTTTTTTTTAGTGCCATAGGCTATGAAAAATCATGAAAATCCGTTGTCCCATATCTCGTATAAAATACTATCAAATATAGATACAAGCAAGGCTGGGCAAGTTAATGATTTTTTTTAACTCAGTTAAGTTAAGTTAATATGCACCAATTACAAAAAGTTAAAAGTTAAAAGTTAATTTAATTATAGGTTAACTCAGTTAAGTTAAAAGTTAATACACATTTTTTTTTAACTTTTTATTAAGTTAAAAAAAAGTTAATTTTTTTTTTTACACATACTTTCTTTTTTTACAAACCCTGAAACCCAAAACTAATTTTTATGACTATATAACAAATGTTTATGCTTTATACAGTATATTATTGTATTTCATTGAAGTTTTCATTTCTAAAAAAAGAACAGTAATTACCTATATATAACAAGTAATAAATACCTAAAAATAATGAATTAATATTATTTAATCAAGCCTTGTAAACAGATACTATTTGTGAGTGTGTGTTTGAAATAGAGTATTACTGTGTTTAATAAATAATCACTAAATATTGTATTAAATAGATACTAGGTATTACCTATATGGCTATATACTTACTAAAATACTAAAATATAACATATTATAATTTAAATAGAAAGATAATAAATAAGTTGAAATAGTTGGATAATATTTTATTATTTTAACATACACATTTCAGTCATATAGTTAAACTATAAATTTAAACTTAAATAGGTAGCATTAATCTTTATACTAAAAAATTATTTGACGTTCGTGTACAACCACAAGTTCACAACTGAATACTGATAAAATGTCAGGCCCACATCAGTACATCACACAAAATCAAAATATCGATAATTGGTTTTTGTTTATTTTTAGACTTGTTGGATTTATTTTTTCCCGAAATGACGACTTCGGTCGTCGATAACACTAATATACCCGCATGATATAGGTATAGCCATAATGCCATATATAGTCATAAAGGGACAATATTATGTCTATATTATATTTATTGTAACTTGATATAATTAATTTAATAATATAAAACCTTTTATTATAAATTATTTTCTGATGTATACCACTATACAGGGTGTTCCTTTAGAGTACAGAGTGATTAGAAAAATATAAAATTTTTTAAAATTAACTTAACTTATTCCATAAAATGAAAATCAACTCGTTAATTTCACGTTAATTAAAAAATAAATTTAATAAGTTAATAGTTAAGTTAATGAATATCCAAAAGTAACTAGTTAAGTTAAAAAGTTAAGATAAAATTAACTTTTTAACTTAACTTTAACTTTTTAACTCGTTAATGCCCAGCCTTGGATACAAGTTTAAAATGTTATGCGCTGAACACCGCCATCACCGCTTAACATTGTAATATACATATAAATTCGTCCATGTAATATAGTTGTTAATCGTGTATTATAAGTAAAATTAGATAAACGAAGATTTTATGCTCATTAGCCGCGTGCAAAGTATAAGTATAAATGTCTTTCCTATACGCGACAGATTGTGTTCAAAGAGTTAGAAAGCTCTTTGCAAAGCATTGAACGTTATTAGTATGTTCTATGTGGTGTTTGATTGTCATACATGTATAATATGCATTGTGGATTGCGTACCTAGGCTCTATGCAAACTATTTACGGACCTTGTTGCTAGTGTGAATTCATTACGTTATCGTCAAATCGTTTTATTTTCCCAAAAATTTTAATTTAAAAAATAAAAATAAAAACAAGACAGGATATCGCCAAATAACATCATCAATTATTACTACACCATTATTAACATATATGATGTAACATAATATAACTTTATATAGTTAGAACTCGTCTTTCTTAATTTTCCTTTACATATGTATATTACCTATATGTTATGGACTATGACCGCCTAGCAGTGACAGTCAGAGTCAACATTCACCTACTGTGACCATACACCCTAAGATATTATAATATAGTATACACACTATACATATCTTCCTACGATGCTCACATTGGTGAAGTTACAAGTAAAATGAAGAATTTTCATATTTTATTGGTTATAGAAAAATAAATAAAATCGGTAAACCTAAATCATTGCTAACTGATCGCTGTCCAATTTGCAATTTTTAAATGAAGTAAATAATTTCAAAGTAAAACCAATACATTACCTATACTATTAATTATGTTATAATATTTTGTTGCGTTTAGAACTTAAAATATATTTAAATATTTAAAATTGTATCATTAATATAAGTTGTAACCTTTATTAATGGTACATTAATGATTGATCTTGATATAGTATTGTGTATATAGTATAGTATAGTATAGTGCTATTTTTCAACTATATTATCCATTGTTGTGATTTGCTTACAGTTGATCGGGCCTCAATTCATTATGGCTATACAGCCATCGCTAGTCGACCGATGGACTGAAGAGATGCACGCGGCGTGGACAGCATTGTTTTTGAACATGGCGTATATTATGAAAGGTTCAATGGCGGCGGAAGAAAGGTTCAGAGTAAAGAAAACAGCCACTTAAACGACCATTCCCTTTTTGTACACACCAATGATTATTATTTTTATTTTGTGAATTAATTTTTTTTTCTTTTTTTATTTTATAAACAATACAACGTTTATCTATTCAATACAATTGAACTTAGACAAGATTATTATTACTATTCGCAACGGGAATTTTGTTAGACATTTATATTTCATTATATCATTATCTTATTTACTATAGAAATCGCACGATATTTTATTCATTAAAGTCAATATCCTACGTAATATCGTCATTGTTTGTACAGCAAATCATAGTTAAATTAAAATACATAATATAATAGTTATGATAATAATATTATAATGATGTAGGTATTATTGCATTAATGTGAACGGTTATGACCATGTTATTATGCTGCTTGGGCTTAAAATAAAAAAACATGATACGAATGAAATTTAACTACTGAAACATGAGTTATACTTTTTACCTATTCCGAAATTATTAAAATTATTTTTAATGCATTATTATTATTTATGTTATTAGTATTCATTGACAAAAAGTTGATAAATAATAATTTTATTATTATATTGAATAGTCACGATATATGATACATATAGGTGTATATCATATTATAATATTTTTGATTACAATGACATTATACTACTTGAATCGAATGAAGCAAGATGACTTAACTTTAAATAATCTATTTATGGAAAATTATAAAATAAGATCGTTAAAAGCAAACTTTTTTCCAAACCATCCAAAAGCTCCTATACTTAATTTATGGAATGGTTCATTCCAACACATGTGTACGTTTTTAATACATTTTACCATGGTAATACAATATTGATATTACATAAATAATTTATTTCGTGATTCGGTCACGTGGTATACATTTACAATATATTTTCAAAAGGTTACATTAAACCAAAAAATATTAATAAACATGATGTTTTAAACTTTCAAAAAAAAAAAAAAAAAAATGACACTAATATATTATAAGTATATCTTGTGTATGAATAGTTTTTTTGAATCATATAAATTTATTTTCGTCGTTAAAAACATTGTGTGAAATAAAAATGTCACATTCAATAAGTTCAAATAATACTTTTTTTCAATTAACTATACTTATAATGTTTATTTAAAAATCTTTGACGAATAAATCTATAATTAAGTTAATATATGAGAACAATGAATATGATATAAAAGTTAAATTTAAAACGATTATTATAATCTGCAGGGTTTGGGTAGAATACCATTTGCTTTTTTTTTTGAATTGACATAAAATCTAGCAAAAAGCGATGGAAGTTTATGTTATGTGACAGCGATTCCAAATATTAAATTTGAAAGTGCTTTTTTTCAGGACATATTTTTTAATTTTTTCAGTTGCGTTTTTATATGTATTCTAGTATTCTACTTTGAGTTGACGCAGATGGTAACGACTGACAAAAATCTGATTTTATTTTTATAATTGTTTCCTCAATGTTTATTCGCAATAGAATTTGGGCTTTATTTTCTATTACCTAATATAGTAAACACTATTGATTAATCCTATTGTAGTTATCTCATTCATGTTGGTCAAATAGTCAATAATAAATATTGATTACATCCAACGCTTATCCTTAATTATAATATTTTAGATTCTGAGCGGAGCGAGGAATGTATTGATTTTACCATGATGTGTATTTTTTGTATTTTTTTTTTTGTGTCTATCGACACGTTTTAGGGCAGTAAAAGCGCTTCGATTTTCGACTTCAGTATCTCGTTAGATCAGAAAGTGAATCTAGTTGGTACTTTGGGGGGGTCAAAAGTAAAAAATTCTCGAAAAAAATATTTTTCTAAATAATCGGGATAAACAAACTAACAATTTTTTTTATAAGCATTCAAAGTTTGAATTTTGACAAACTAGGTAAAAATCACAAAAATTCGCAAATTATTTTAAGCTAGAAATGCATAAAACATTTTCTTTTTAAATCTAAGATTTGAAAATTTTTAATAATCTATAATAATATATCCTAGACAGATAAACTGTCTCCGCTCAGAATCGTTTTTTGTCTACAATGATATAATAGCATTGGATTCAAATTTAATTCCATTCATTACAGTAACCCACTTGTAACCTACTGTACAGCAAAACGACATTCACGACTTATTTTAAATATTATATTGTACATTTATCACACGAATTATTATAAACGCAAAAAAAAATAAATATTTATATGGCCACCCGTATTGTCACTGTATTATAGTTGTTAATCAATTAATATCAACGGTTTTTTTTATAATTAAAAATATAAGCAACCCTAATCATCAACTTCACCAATATTGACATCAAAAATAACTCCAATCGATTTTAGATTTTTAAAGAACCCAAATCACACACTGTTAATGTACGTTTCTGCGGTAATAATAAAATTTCCTATAATAACAGTTATTGAGTTATGTACGTACATGAAAACAGTGGCGTAGACATGATTTCTGAAAGGGGGGGGGGATCAAAAAAAAAAAAAACGACAACTAAATGAGAGGTGAAAATTGGAAAATCCCCTACCCTCTCAAATTTTTTTTCTAAGGTACCTAGTTTAATGTTTATGGTATTCATGTTTAGCATGATTATTTAAAGTCTAATAAAATTAATAAAAAATAAATTTTAAATTATAAAATTGAATAATTCAAAATATGTAAACATAACTTTATAGACATACGTCATACATATTATATACAATATATTGTTGTCTCTATAAATAATAAGACATTAAGCTATAATAAAGCATAATCGTAGTCGTCAATCGTCATCGACCATTTTGACCAAATAAAATAATAAATATTACTGTTTACTTTGCTAATTTGCTATAAATAAACGAAAATAAAATTATAATGGTATTCAGTAATCAGTATATTGAAAAAACTGTCAAAATTCAATAGCTCGATAGATCACAATTCACAATATGAAAAAATTCACAATATGAAAAAATATTACATTATAGTGCATACTACATAATGTAAGCAAAGATAAATCTAATGTGGGGGGGGGGTCTGACCCCCACGTCCCCCTCCTTGTCTACGCCACTACATGAAAATATTTAGTCTAGTAGTGTGTTGTAGTCCCACATATTTTTATCCTTCATCGCCCGATGCTCATAAATATATAACACGAGATGGATACCTAATATACACGTCTACGTTTTTGTACATGTTTCAACAAACAACAGGACAACAATAGTACAAAACAGTTAAATCAGCATGTTTAAATAGTAAGTACATAACAATTATTTATTTTAGTACAACATTATGAAATGGAAAAGATCAATTTTGGATATAATATGTATATAAAACTAACTTATCCGTAGTCGTCTCCGTGGATGTGAATTTTATTAAACATGGTTACTGGTTACTATCAGAGCCCAACTTAGAGGGGGGCTAGGGGAGCTGCAGCCCCGGGCCCCTGTTGATATTTAATGATTAAAGTGGCATTTTGAAATAATTGTATGATATTACTGGTTACGTCGTAGTTTCGTTAGTCACGTATCGGTGTACGTATAACGGAGTTTATCATTATTCTCTAATCGATAAAATAAGCTATTAAGTTTTAAGATAAAGTTGGTCTAAAGCACTTTATATCGTTATGATAACAATTTTTTTACCAACACTTCTTTATTTATATTTATATTTTTAATTTCATCGTTTTATTTATATTAATTGTCATTAAATAATTACTTATAGCCTTTATTATGGTATAATTGATTTATAATCTTATAAAATAAATTGAATATAACAAATCTATATAGCATAAAGACTACATTTATAATTTAAGTTGATAATTTAAAATTTAGGTAATAATTAATTTTGGAGCCCCATTAGAAAATTTGACCCGGGATCCAAAATTCCTAAGTTGAGCTCTGGTTACAATATATAATAATAATACCGGTCGGTAGAAAACTTTACTCATGTTGAATTGCATCTAGATCAAACGAAGAAACTATTCCAACATTAATTATTAACAATATCTGCACTAATGGAGTAAAATATGTTTTTGAATTAAGTATTGCATGGCTATACATACTATTATGAAAGGTATAATATTAATTATTGTGATATATTTATAGTTTAAGTACAGACATTTTGAATAAACTCTAATAGTAAAAATTATGAATTTTAAAAATTTAACATAGTTACCATAAAATAGAAATCTTTTATAGTAATATGTGTAATATTTTTGGTTTCTAAAATTTAACTATTTGATACTTAACGTGGGTTATTACTAATTACATGATTATGATAACTTAATGTTATACATCCTGAAAAAATAAATTACCTAATTATTTAAACTCATTTATAAAATATTCAACTAATAAAAATATTGCACTCAAAATACCATAATGTCACGAAGCGATGAATATATTGAATTTTCAATGTTACATTTTTTTTCGTGTCTAAAGACAATTTTATAGTTAACAAAATTATTAGGTTTTATACTTCAGCATCTTTTCAGTTCATCTTTTTGAAATATACTTTCGATTGTTTATAGTTTTCGTCTATATAAAATACAATAATAAAATTCAACTCAGTCTAAAACTTGAAAATTCAATTAAAATTCCTCAGAAATAGTTATTATAGCTATATTTAAAAACATCAAAGGTACATACGTGATTTTTTTTAGGTAAGAATTTTAATATATTAAAAAAATTCAACCTACTGGCTACTGTATTACTAATAGTGAAATAAATTAATTTCTATTACATTGTATAAAATATACGCGTAGTAATAAAGGCTGATTGAACGTTGTAGTTCAGAATCGTATTGTTGTTCAATGATTTATCATTGAATTCTAATATAAGAGATACATTACACTGATTTACTCAATGACGAGTACAGTCAACATCTCAAAACGAATTTTGCGACGCTAAAAGCTAATATAAAATAATTTCACTAAAACTGTAGATTATTTTATTTGGCCAGGAGCTTAAAATTGAAATTTGTGTTTTTAAAATGATGTATACAATACAATGAACATAAGAAACCTAATTAAAATAAATATGAGAGAACGTTGGCGAAAAATAACGTATCGCCGCCACTAGTTAATTATTATCTGCGCCCTGGAATGTCTACAATTTCAACTTCCTTATTACTGTTATAGTAACCAATATAATGTGTAAATAGTTAATAGGTATGTACAATTATTTGGTATAACTGATTGTACAAGCAATAAAATTAACACAATTCTTTTCTTATACTTGCATAATATAATATTATGAAGTGTATGAAGTGTAATCATTAGGACATGGATTTAAATTATTTAAAAACTATCAAAGAATAATCCAAAGTGCCTTTAACAATATCTTGTCAGCGCAATAATGACCTTAAATAACGACGCCAACTTTTTTCTTAATAGGCACGCAAACGAAATGAGCAATTTAACTTTGGAATTTTTTGATACTTCTTTATCTTATAAAAAACTAACAATACCTATAACAAAAACAAAATGATTTACCAAGGTACGTACAATAACTAAACAATATAGGGTACCTGTACTCAAAATAAATGCGATCACAATGTAACTAACCAATTAATTGGTATTTTATTGAGTTCTGGTGAGAAACCTCATCCGATAACCGCTGTAGCAGATTGATAAAACATTTTTTTTTTATTGATCTATTATTTTACAACCCGGCATCATAAGCCATTAGTTACAGTTTTTAATTTAACGTTTTAAAATTGATTAAAGCATAATATATTAAAAACACAATATATCTTGATATATAAGATTTTAAATTTACACTAAAAGCTCGTACAATTTTTCAACATACACTAAAAATTAGTAAAATTATACAAAAATGCTAAAAATTCAAAATAAAAGTTTAGCCTTTGAAGTATCTGTTACACAAAACGAATTGTGTACTCGGAGTACATTGTTCTATTAAACATAAAAATAAAACATTTTAAATTCATTCCAGGTAGTAGGTAATATTATGATTTTAAGACTTATATTTAAAAAGTTTAAACCTAACCTAACCTCTAATCATTTATTGAATACTTATATGTAACGTATCTTATTATAATATGCACGTGAATAAGATTTTAAAAATAATGCTATTTTTATCATAACTCATTTAAATAGTTTAATTAATAATAACTTAAAGAAAATCATGTGGTGAGATATTAAATGTTTATTTTACCGTGCAATAGTTGTTATTGTTATTTCCTTTATAAATAATAATTATTGTCTATAGTATAAAATTCCACATGTTCAGTTGTACAACAATTTTAATAGCATGTAAGTAATCTTTAATAATTTTACCTTTATAAAACCCAATGAGCCAATATAGAATATAATAACTAATATATTTTACCGAAGTGCCTTCGCTGGTTGGTTCTTCCCTCAAGATATTCAAGCTCATTAATTATAATTTTTTAAAAAAAAAAACCATAATT
This sequence comes from Diuraphis noxia, assembly GCF_037042655.1. Classification (NCBI taxonomy): domain Eukaryota; kingdom Metazoa; phylum Arthropoda; class Insecta; order Hemiptera; family Aphididae; genus Diuraphis; species Diuraphis noxia. Next base: position 77,407,719 of record NW_028301713.1, read on the forward strand.
TATGCTTATTGTACTTTTTTTTATGTACAGATTGTATAATTTCTAGATTAAAAAAAAATATATATATTTTTTTAAATTAAGTATTTTATAAATTAGATAGTTTCTTGAATATCTTTTGAAATTTATACACGTACTATACTGAAATATATGTCAGTAATTGTTCTTAAATTAATTTTTTTCTAGATCAAAAAACTAAACGAATGTATTGTTTAAATATAAATTAAATAGGTATAGCATAATAAAATAAATTCAATTTGCAACGCTATTGCGTTGTTATTAAAACGAACCGCTGCCAGTCATTTCTGACTTATACTATTTTTTATAACAATAAATTCTTTTTTTCACTTTCCATCAACACAAGAAAATTCAAAAAAAGTCAATTGGCTTAAAAATGTTTGTCAATCGTGAATACGACCTTTTAAATATACACATACCTACCGAAAATAGCTTTTAAATCTTTTTCGAACATTCTTCACACTATTAACGACTTAAGATACCTAACCTACATAGAAGGCTAGAAAAGAATATATTTATATTCGAGAGTTAGTTAAAAACCTTTTAAGTGAACAACTCATTTGTGTTATAAATAGCAGAGCTGCCAAATTGATTCTACCGTGATTTTTATTTTTTACAAAGTCCTTTATACAAGAATCGTTTATATGCATGTAAAAAAAAAAAAATTAAATATTATAACATACAACATTCAATAGCCGAATACACATATGCATATATTTGTTATGAAATCGTTTTAGGTATTATTTTTTAACACGATTTACTGAATATATGAATTCAATACACGTAAAATTCAAATTGCATTAACTGTCAATATAATTTATAACGTTTAACATTTATATAAATCGTTGTTAATTCTAACGGTCTAGCCATATAGTTGACGTCTTTTGAGTTTAATGCAATGATTTCCTTTAAGTTATTATTAATTAAACTATTTAAATGAGTTATGATAAAAATAATATTACTTTTAAAATCCTATTCACATGCATATTATAATAAGATACATATAAGTACTCGGGCGTATGTAATTTGTGCCACATCTAAAAATGTATTTTGGTAATTTGCGCCACTTTTTAAATTTGTAATTTGCGCTAAATAAAATAAAATAAAAAGGAATTATGTAATCTGTGCCCTAGAATACCTACTAAAATTGTAATTTGCGCCATTGTTCACCTTATTAAAATTGTAATTTGCGCCACTTATATTATAATAATATAAATAACTTTTGTTTTCTTTAGTGGCGCAAAATACCAAAATTAATTAGTATATGTGGCGCAAAATACATGTTATATTTTTATATTTTGGTGCAAATTACATACATACTTAAATGTACCTATTATAAATGTACTTTTTCGTGGCGCAAAATACCATCTCCCACGTACTCAATAGATGATTAGAGGTTAAACTTTTTAAATATAAGCCTCAAAATCATAACTATATTACCTGGAGTGAATATAAAATATTTTATTTTTATGTTCACTAGAACCAATGTTGGGAATAGATAACTAAAAAATTATCTAGATAAAAATATAGATAATTATTATTTTTTTTTAGACTTATTTCGTATATATACTGCTAGGTATTTATTATTGTTATATTGTTAGATTTATATTAATTATATATACACGACAGCATAATATTTATTACAACTATGGATTGTGCTTTTTATTTTAATTATAACATTTATATCAACACTTGATTCATAGGCATATAATAACTAAGAAAAAAAATATATCTCAAGGAAAAGTTGGTTTTTGTGTCCCTAATTCCCTATAACCATGTCAAATGCTTATACATTTTCGTTCACAAGTTTCAATAGTATGCTGTCATTTTAATCTATTATAAAACTTTAAGGTAAAATTATTATTGAAGGCTGTACGTAGTCTTTTATTGATATTATTATTTTTAACACATGCGGTTACGATGTCCTTTTAATTCTTCTAATTTTATAATTAATTGAAATTAGTCTTTTGGCTAAATTAGGAAATCGGTTTTATTCAATATCATTAGCCAAAACATGATAGAGGTGTTCATGCCTCATAGTTCATATTTGTAGTATTATATAATATAGAAATTTAAAAAAAATTATAATTTTTTGTTGGGACATTGTAATATTCAAATTATCTGGATAAGTCCATTTTTTATCTAAGCTAAACCTAAGATAAATCATAAATTCATAAAATAATTATCTAGATACTTTAAAAGATAATTAATTTAAAAAAAACATTACCTAGATAATTCCCAACACATTCAGTATCAAACATTTATATAAATAATCATTATAAAAAACGTTAAACAAATACTTTTTCATTTATGTCTCATGCAGGTCTCCAGGACGTGTTGGAAAAATGTAGATTAAACGATATTGATTAAAATGGCGTATATAATACCTATCTTATGTTGTATTATTATGTTTTGCAAGTTTCCGGGAAAAATGTGTCTGCAAATACTATAGGGTCAAATTGTAATCATAAATCAACCAGGATTTTAATACTTTTTCATTGTGATGCTCTTATTAAGTTTAGGACAGAGGAGAAATGCACCCGTTACCGACCCTAACGTTGTCATCCCGTATTTATAGTGACAAACAAATTGTATCGGGTTTATTTCAAGTCTGACAAAATTTTTTAAATTTTTGTCCAGAACATAAATATTACAGCAACAACAATTCGATAATTGTATAAATGATAAATAAATACTAAGTATTCGTTGAATAATATGTAGGTAAGTACCCTTTTAATTCGTTTTATCTCAATACATTATTAGTATTGCTATTAGTTAATATTATTAAAAAATTTTTTCTAGTTAAATTTAAGTTAACATTTTGATTTATTTTAAATATCCATGAAAAATCGTTTTTCATAATAAAAAACAATCATTTTTTTGCTGTCAAATAATGATGACAATATATTTTTATAACAAATATAAATAAAAGATGCACTTCTCAATAAAAAAAAAAATAAAGTTTAAAATAAAATTAGAGCTTGTTAGCTATATAAAAAACGTAGGTATTAAGTGAAATATCAGTTTCATAACAAACTACATTTTTTATCGTAAACTTTGTTACCAACATATCAATACGAGAATATGAATAAGTACACGTTCCAATTAAACTATAATTATAAACAATATAAAACATAACAATATTTTTTTATTTAGTTATCGATATCACAAATTGAATTTATTATGGTTTTAAATGTTTCAATGTATTTTCGTTGTTCAACAAACAAGATGGGACTTGATTTTGTAAAAAAAAATAATAATACTTGTTGTAGAAAAAACTACCAATAAACAAAAACTATTCAGTTAATAATGTATGGTAAAAAACAGTTCATTTATTTGTTAAAATTATTAATTACAACGCATAGATGTCTGTCAGTTTTCACGAAATTATGAAAAAGTGTCAATGAAGTATGTGTGTGATAATTTTTAAATCAAAAACACAGTTATACAATGATGTTATCGGATAACATCAATACATAATAATACTATATCATATTTAAAATCAAACCTACCGGCTGACATAACTTAAAGGAGATTATCCCCGATGTGCGCTCTTTCTCATCGCAACACGCCTGCACTCTGCAGTAGTTGAAACACTACAGGCTATAACATGGTTAAACTTAACACCGAAATAAATTTATTATTATTATTGTTATTACACGTGTGAAGGACGCAGGTATACACACTCTCACACACACACGTACATTCGACGTACATTGATGCGATAGCAAACGAATCAAACTTGTAGAAGAGCTAAAATATTATTTATATTTCAATGTAAGACTACTATACTTACAGCCTATTAAGTATAGAGTATACAACATACAAGACAGTATATACTAAACAAATATTGAGACAATAATAATAAATCACAACAATAGAATATCAAAGTATACCTACCTTCAATAATTATTAATTATATAGACCACTATAATTTGCAATTTATGAAAAAAATTAAAATACGTTATACATTATAAACTTATATGTTATAACTCAATTACAAGGAATAATTTTAATTTTTAATACAAGAATAAAGATAAAGTCTATTTTATGAAATTACAATAAATTGATCAATATATCAAATGATCTAATAATAATAACAACCTTAGATCACTACTGTGTAAACGTGTTGTCATATAAGTAGGTACCTACGCATAATATATTATACACAGATTACCTACAAACATGATGACGTTTTAAGGACCGTCACCGCAAAAAGGTGTACCGTATATGGTATTTAAAAAATATTTTGAAATACCTTAAAAATGTATAAACATTTTTCCTACATTCTAGTAGGTCACAATCTCGCGAGACAATTTTTCTTTTACGTAGGTATATTTTATTGTATTTATTAATTTGTCATTGCTCGTTTTTAGGAAATCGACGTTTCATTGTAGCTGGTTTTTACTTAGGTAATATCTTATTAAGTTTTGTAAAATTGTAATAATCATAATATAGGTAAATAAAATATGATTTAGATTTTAAAACAATTTATTACTTAAAATATAACTGCAAGAGTATAATATTTTATTATACGACTAAGCGTCTAAGCTACACATACGTCATACGAACAAGAAAATATTTTTGTACCACGAATTTCTGAATTATTCTTTTTTTTATCCACTAGCTATACAAGCTTATGTGTATTTTAAACTATAAAATATAACTATCCTTACATAGATATAAAAACTTAGTTTAAGACACGCGTTGAGTAGGTATATACGTGTAGGCTATATTTGTAGTTATATTTTATTTATCCTAAAGCAATGAAGCACACAACATAATTCAAATTTTTCACTAAGCTAAGTAAACAAATATTTATTATAAAAACATATCTACCGGAAGCTACAACATTAGTTTCAGGGGATTTGGGCCATGGATTTTTCTTTTTAGGAATTCGGTAGGTATAGGCAATATTCTAAGTGCTTCAATGTGTGCATTCGTATGTAGTAAACGATCATCCTCCGGCCACCACCATAATGTAACTCGTCCGCATCGCCAGTATTTCCGAATTTGTTTTCACATAAAAATATTTGTATCGGAATTGATTCCTACTGGAAACTTCCCAGATTACTTTAAAAGCATGTACACCCGAATTAGCCTTCGAAGATTTGGATTTTTTGACATTAAAGTTTAACTAATCTAATACGATTTCTGATTCTCGAGTAGATAGAATGTAAAATATTAGTCAAGATTATTAGTCACTCAATATAATATGCAATAGTTAATATAAAAGAACTATTCAGCTGCATGCAGCGTAAAAATAAAAAATGGGTTATTATTTCAATATTATAATTTTAATATATATGTTACATAGATATTTAAATACTTTACACAAAAACAGTTTTATTATTATTATTTATTTTACATATTAAACTACCACGTAGCTGGTATATTAAAGTGTACCTACTTATCATGTGTATAATAATATTGTATTTGAATATCCATTAACCAACCTATATTGCGTAGCCCAATGAGCATATTGTCAACAATAAAACATTTTTCACAACGCCGACCACCATTTTAAAACGCTACGCTGTGTGGTGATTAAATTGTTAAAAACGGTATAGCGTGTCAGTTTATATAATACTTGAGTTTAAGAAATATATCCCAGATATTCCATTCGTGTATAGGAATTTTAACCCGAATATCATTCATGCATGATCGACGAGCGTGCATTTGCCATTTAGTCTCAATAAGACTATAATATAAACCAAATAAGCAGTATAATATAAATTATATTGTTTTTCTGTAGGTGGTTAATGGATGTTTGAATAGGGAATTATTAAACTCTGTGTAGATAAATATAGTTAGCTTCAAACGTAATCTAGAACTTTGAATACTTCGTTTTTTGTATGCATAATATATTTAAATAAAAGGATTTTTAAAATTCAACTTTTATTTTTAATGGAATATTATGCCATGTGTGATATTGTGTTATATGCGTGACACAATACAACAGCTGACAGCTAATATTTTCTTATTGTTTTATAAAAAACTATTATAAAATGTTATATTTATATACTATTTCATAACACAATATTGATCCTATAAGTTGACAATAATTATTCAATCCAAGTTAATTCTATACTAAGTAAAAATTGCGAAAATCGAACTCTACCAAACAATTGATTATATTTATAAATATATCAATATAATATTATAACTGTGAGTAAATATATTAAAACCAATATTATTACTCCTATTATTAGAATATTATAAGTATATCCCTATTATTCCTATATAAGTATAAAACTTAGGTATACAGCAAATAATTTTAAATGGGTCGCTAAAAAATGTAAAATCTAATAAATATTTGATTATTAACTTAGGTATATAAAAATATTGTAAAAAAAATAATAAAAAAACAGCATATTGTACAATAAATAACCAAAACAATTATTTTATTTAATTCCAGTTTTAGAACTTCCATTTCCAATTTGTTGTTCAAAAAAACATAACAACAAATATGACAGTTTTGAATTATTTTGTATAACCGACCAATGATACATTTAGTGAGTACCAAGTTTTTAAGCTATGAGTGTATAATAGATTTTCATTAAATAATAATAGTCAATTTCATATACAAGTATTTATGCTATAACTGATAAAAAAGAATGCATCAATTAAACAATTTTTAATTATATATTCATGTGATTTTTATATCAAAACTCATTAGATATTACTTATATTTACCAACTTTCAATAATTGTAATTATTTATAGTTGATATTTTTTGAATTTTTATCTTGTTGTTTCTTCAATAAGTTAAACTTAGTATTTATCATTGGCGCGACTAGGGGGGTGCAAAAGGGTCTTTAGCACCCCTTGATATTTTAGATCTAATAATTATAATTATAATGAAATAACATCAATTTAATGTTTTTAATAGTATAGCACTCCACGTTTCAGAGGTCTAGTTGCGCCTATGGTCTTTATAAAGTTCTAATAAGCTTATAATACAAGTACCGATATAGATGTCTAGAATATTATAGACCATATTTATTTATATATTTAGACGTGCAAATATTCAAATACACACTTAAATTGATTATATGCATTAATAAATGATTCAAATGAGTAGAATAGTAGAAATAAATGAGTTAAACTGACATGGAAATCGTTATGGATTTGTATTCTGTATCCTCATACATTTTTATTAATATTATTACTTATTTTAACTTTTGCATAAAAAATAAAGTTAGTTACCTACACATGGGCCTGGCAAAGTATATTTCTAGAACTGAGTAATGATATCGAAGATATTAATAATTATGAATAATAATTAAATTCACTAATTATTATTTCTACTTAATTTTTTTTTTACATCGATTAGAAAATAGTATACATTCTGTAAAATATAAATTACAATAAGCATATGGGAGAAAAAAATTATATTAATTGGCAGCTAGTGAATTGCCTCAGGAGAGAGGTAGTTACCCAGCAGTAACTCTCGACAACCAACCTACCTTATTAGTTGATAAATTATCAATATATTATAATATATTCTCCAACATTATTTTTTTGTTCTATGTTTAAATTTAAAAACGCGAAAATAATTTTCATAATTTAGTCATGACGTGACCAACTCGCTGCAAATATTATTTTCACTATTTTGTCGAATGAAAACGATGCCTAGGTATGAAATTGAAATATACAAATATTGTAACATACAAGCGTATGAATACATATTTACACATCGCTGATCGGCAGTCCATTTATATGACGTAAATAAAACATTTCCGAACTGAAATTATCAAACAATATCCACAAGGGTTTAACAGTTCAAAAACACGCTTTACCTAAAACGATTAAATGTAGGTAGTTGTTGATTCTTCTGTTACGGTTTAGTAAGTAAAAGGGATAAAACAATCACTGTAACAATTATACTAAAATATTGATGTACCTACGTGTAACCAATAGTCATTATTATTATTTATTTGCAATTATTAGTATTTAGTGATTGTAAAAATACGATAACTGCCAACTGGCAACAGTTTTTGTAGTTCTGCCGAGGATTAAAAATGATTTTAATTTTAACGCCAAAATCTCAAATTGAAAAACAGTAGGAAAAAAAAACAAAAATTTTTTGGAGGTCGAGGATTACGCACAACTCCGCGACTTTGGTTTAGGTGGTATTATACAAACACAGCTGCTCCATAGCGTGTGTGTATTCACACCTCGCACGTTGATTGTTCACAGTTGAACAAGTTTTCTCCGTGGAGAGGGGGCAGAAGTCGCCGGCCGGATCAAACTTCCGCACACACCTCACCCCATGATTATTATTATTATTACTATTATCAGTCATCGCTGATACAGTCATCAGTGTTAGTCACCCGTCGTGGTTGGTTCACCATTTGGCGATTTGGGGCGGTAGCTGTGCGTCAGACCTCCGCAAGTTTCTGTTACGGATGGGCTGTATATATACCTAGCATCCGACTAATGCCGTCACGAGGTAGAGCGATCGTAAACCGTTACTGTGCATAGCTCGACCGGCCGCCGATCGTGGCGGCCCCGCGTTTAATACCCGCTAGATAGCGCTATGCGACCGGTTTCCGTATAAATTAATATTATTATTATTATTATTATTGTTGTTGTTGTATTTCCGTCGCGGCCGAGACGACCGACTGCGTGTGTTTGCAGGTCCACCCGGTGTACCCGCCAAATCGCATCGAATTATTGTAACAATACTATACAAATAATAATAATAATAATAATAATAGTTTATTATCACTGTCGTTATTGTTATTCATTAATTGTACATCGCAACCGCTTCAAAAGTATAGTTGGGTGTCGAGTTTTTTTTTATTATTAATATTTTTTTGTTTAGGGGCCTGAGTGGGGCAGTGGTCACGCACAGCGCCGTCGTGTGAACCCGGCCAAATCGGACATTTGCCGGGGCCTCGCTCTTTTAACCATATTTTTCGTAAACTATAATATTATAATGTTTAAAATCTAATATAATTATTTATCAAACAATATTTATTATAATAATAATATTATGATATTTAATTGTAATAAAATCAATAATATCAGTAGTATTAGTTACTAAACAGTGTAAGCTAAAAATATTTAATAGTTTTTAGAAATTAATTCTTAAATATTTAATTAGCATGTAAAAATATAAGTAAAACATTTGATTTGAATTGATTAATAACAATTTATTAAACGTGATTGTGGTCAGTTTTAAAGATGTTGCCAGGGCCTCGCAAAACCTAACGACGGCGCTGGTCACGCAGTTGACTACGACTCACACAGTCATCGGTTCGATTCATAACAAAGTGCAACAAAAAAAATTGTGTGGTTCTACGTGATCACCAAATCCCCACACTGTCGCGTCATCCGGTTTCCAACTAGGTCCCACTACACTGGGAGTGAAGACCGCTCATGTCTCCTCTTGGAGAAGGGGGGTAGTACCTATCATGTATATAGTGATATATACATACATAAATAAATCACATTATCGCCCTACTACCTATTTGTGATAAGCATTGACGAAGACCTAAAGGTCGTTTCAATCAACAAATACTGCAAAAAAAAAATTTTTTTTTGGATAGTTAGACATTATTATAGCTAGGTACCTACTTTTTTATAATATGTCTTGTGTAATCCTGTCCATCACACTCATTTTAACGTAAAGTACTTAGTATAGCTTAGTTAATTCTTGCCTGCTCTTGATTATGGGTATTAATAAACATTTTTTTTAAATGTGTTTAAATATAAAACCGCAGAAAAATATACAATACATTGACCTTCGTGGAAAAAAATCTGACGTTTACAACTGATAAGTTATAGGCATCACTGTAATTATCTGTAATGAAAACATATGTAAATGAAATTAACTACTTTGAAAAAATGCAAAAACAATTTAAATAAAATTTAAAAAAATAAAACACCGGCCGTTTTATGCATTTACCTTATACCTGTAATAAAAACGTCTGCAGTCATATTTACAATTTAGTACAAAAAATAACGAATTGTTATACCATTACAAACCTAGCTCCTTTGTTATAACATACTCCCTAATAGCTTATGTAGTACAGTGTATTTTGTGACATCATAAAAGCTGACATTAGGCGATGGAACCGCATGATTGGTTATAAAAAAAATCTGATCCGACTTTTCTTTAAATAAAAAAATATATATTTTTTAAACCTGCAAGTAGATCGCGAATGGTATACATAGTATGTAATAGAAAAACCTGACAAATAACAATGAGTATACTTATAAGCACCAAGTGCCAGTTAAGTAGTCTTGATTATTGATTAGAACAAAAGCTATTTCATTTGTCAGGTTATTCTATTACACATTTTGTATACTAGGTACACAAAGTAGGAATACATTGTTATTCATGGTATTATTGCATAATGCAAAATATAACTCGGTGAATTTACATGCTATAATTTTTGTATAATACTTACCCATTTACACTGTATAATACGACAGTATACGCGTAGATAATATAAACGGTTACAATACTATTTACCATACGTTTGGTTTCCCTTAGTTTTTAGCTTGTTTATCCTGATTATTTAGAAAAATATTGAAAATGTTTTACTTTTGACTCTCAAACTACCGACTAAGTTCACTTTCTGATCGAACGAGATAGATACTGATGTCGAAAATCGAAGCACTTATACTGCCCCAAAACGTGATAACAGACAAAAAAAAACATACACACATTATGGTAAAATCAATACATTCCTCGCTCCGCTCGGAATCTGAAATAAAAAACAATCTTCATAATTTTAACTGCAATTAGGAGGTTAATGAAAATTATATCCGTAGTTGATAATTGATGATTAATTTATTGTTTGTATAAAACTTGGTAGTATGCATAATTTATTATACTATTATATACGTGGTGTATCCAGTAGCCAGATCAGAGTATTTCTAAAACGTTAAACGCACCCACCGGACGCACATGCACACCGAGTATAATATATTTAAGTGCCTACCTACTTATACGATGATAATATATTTAAATGTAAAACGGGAATTTCGAAAAGCATAAACCTATTGTTATGTATATTGTATACATATATAATACCGAGGTGTAAGTACAGATAGATGGAAACAATAATTAATTTCTGGACTGTTCGTTGTAATTTATCAGTACATAGTATATATATACATAGGTACTAATCACTGTACGCAACACCATATCGCATATTATCTTCTTCTATAGGTATGCTGTTTTAACGGGTTCTAATTCATTAAATGTAGGTATTCAATAAAAATCACCGTTTATTTGATCATATTATATACAGGTACATCATTACCCATATCAAAATGTAGGTATGCATTACAACTGGTTACTGCAGGAATTCAAATCAAATAAAAAGGAGCCTTTAATATTATATTTTATTATAATTCATACCTATGATGACCACCTACTATATTAATACTCAAATTAGTAAAAGTTTACAAAGAATCAACAAACTATACATTTAGGCGAAAATAAGTCCAATTGGCAATTATTTTGAAAAGATACTCAAGTCTCCTATAATATTTTCAAAAAATGTGGGGCGTTGGACATCACATAATATACTCCGACTAAAGTTATACCGAAATGCAAATACAGATTATAATTTACATGGTTTACATTTAATGTCTATTATTTCTTAAGAGGATGTCGCGCCGTATTTGGTCAGCGAGTTATGAGTATTTTACAATTTTAAATTGTTTGCACATTTTAGAATAACTTTAGAATTAAAATATAATAAAAAGCCTATGAAATACCCTATAGTCAATACTCTAACCTTTAAATTTTATAACAGATAATTTCACTCTTATTTTAGAAATTATTATGATTAAAACCATTATTGTAAACGTTAAATTTGCTATTCTGCACGTGGAATAGAGAGAGAAAAAAAATCACTTACATTCTCTAAATAGCAAGTGTTGTAAAATGAACAGCTGACAAACACGCATAATATCTCAATATCTGTAGGTAGATAGTAAAATATTACATTATCTGCAGATCATATTAATCTCTCATCACACTTTCATGACTGTAAACTGCTGGCTTCTTAGCTATATCGATGTATCGTATAGTTTAAGTGCAGTATAATAATAATACCTACCTTAACCTACGTATATATAAACTCCACTCGGTAGCCGTTTAAGCGTAAGCAAGCTATAATGTCTGGCCATTTTCGGGCTTGCCAAAATCGAGCGCGTGCACAATTAACATTACTGGGTCACATTTTCGTTCAATATAGAATACTTGGCCTGGCTGTGTTCGAAAGCGACAGGGTTTCCTGGATTTGCCTACCCGGCGAGTTTCTTTGGCTGTTTTGTTTTGTTTTTTATGTATACATGTAATACAAAATATGATACACGTTCAGGTTTCTACTTTGGTATAACGATAGATATTACAAAATAAGTTTCCTAAAATTCTAACCACAAACAGTTATGAGTTATGACACTAAATGGCTATGACAAGGATGCGAACGTGCGGTTCCGAGTCGTATTATTTTTTTGCATTTTTAATGATCAGCAGTTGAAACATTTTTTGTTTTGCTCTAATATTATATATTTATGTATACTTTGTAGGGAAAAAGTTTTGCCTAGCACTTTAGTTGATCTACCAGAAGTAATACGGATGCATTTCCAAGACTCGTTTTTCCAAAATTGCACCACAAATTACAAATCAATACAAAAAAAACAACTTATGTCTATTTTATATTTAAAACTATTTTCTACATTGAGGGTGGTTTTTCTGGTAGAAAATTGGTTTGTCTCTACTTTGGGGACTCAAAAGTATAAATTTATAAATTTATTAGTCCTTAAGTGAAGCTTTAGTTAAATTATCATTAGTATGTTGTGTTACCTCGTCAACACAAATACATTGTATTATTTCTATTATCATTGTTTATATAGCGCAAAGGCATCCCTGTACCCATTTGTGTATGTAAAAATAATACTTGGTCCTTTAATAACATTCTTGCCTTTAGATTAAAAACAACAGTGAAAAATGGATTACTTTACGAGTAAACATAAAATTTATTGTGTTTTGCGCCATTTGCAGTTATATAGATCTACAATAATATTTTATCCTCATATTCAAAAAAAAATATAATATTCATGTATTAAAATGTAGTCATTAATTTTATAAATAATTACTTATTATTATTTAATTATTCAAAATTATATTTAAACTAAAATATATATACTAACAGTAATCAGAATCAGTCCAATTACAGAAAAATTACACATGTAAAACTAAGAAGTCTACTACTTTACAAACTCAACATCTTGATAAATGCAGTCACCATCATATTATTCACAACTTTAAGAAACATTTTAATAATAACTTTACGGGGTTACTGTTACCACCAAATTATTTTAGTAAATAATGCTTAGAGAATCGCATAAGCCAAAATGAATAGGAATATTTCTTATATTTGACCTTCTAACAGAAAACACTTAACTAAGTATTACGTTTGAATATGATTTAATTATAGCTGCAGATTACTGGTAATATTCAGATATTGTAAAACGTGTGATATATAAGGATGACGAAAATGGAAATAATTTATAGTTATTAATTCACAAGGTATTGGTATGAAAGCTTTTATACACCTTTATATATTATATTGTTCTGTAAGAAAACGGCTTAAATACGTCCCGCATGCAACACCATAATCCTTATTACGTGAGTTCGTCACCCGAATTATTTTCTACAAGCTCGTTCTAAAAGACATAGAGTTGAATTTATACCAAATTAATAAAAAAAAAAACGTTAGCATAAGCTCCACTTAAGCTTTTTACATGGTGGTGGTACTATAGCATCGAAATTCTGTGTATTTTAGTAACACGAGGATTATACCTTTTGTACCTGTAAATTGTCAATACAAAAATAATTTTAAATTTTAATTCGTTCGAAATCTGTGATTGTAATATACACTGCAAAGTATACAAAGGATTGAAAAAAACATTGTTTTATCGCCTGATTAAACACGATTTGCCCATTAATGCGTATAATGCAATATACAATAATATATTATATATACAGCATAAACACAATACACATCAAAGTTTATAAAAATTAGGTGAATCTATGTTAAGCGTATACATAATTTTATAATTGAACAGCGGTTTTCACATCTATTTTTTGATTTTACGCGACTCAACGGGAGTAAATAATTTAAACATATTCATTTCAGAATTCGTAGAAAAAAATGTATTTTGTACATTATAATTAATTGCATATTTTAACGATTAAAGAATATTCAGATTATACTTCATATTTAAGAATATATTTAATTATATATTCATCAAAAATGATAGAAATTGTTCTTTATTTTTATTGTACTGAAACTGAAACTAAATTGATTTTTTTAGTTGTTTTAAGTTTGACTGAATTTATTGTGCAAACAGATCCTCCTCTGCTGTCGATTCTAACAGGAAAAAAAAAGTATGACTGAATTTAAATAATTTATCAAAGAAAATGTATGCACTATTCAATAATTATTTTTAAGTTTAAGTTTATTATTACATGGTAATAAATGTAAATATTATACATTTATAGTGTATAATGTTAACTTATACTACCTTTATATTTTACATAATACGTTTCTATTGTAACTAGTATACATATTTTTAAATTGTTAAAGGTAAAAACAAGCATATTTTACTAGTTAGAGCATTATTAAGAGAATATTTTAAAGTTTTTTTTATGGAGGATATTAGAACCATTTTTTAAACTTTTAAGAACTTTATAATCTTAAGATAACCTCTTTAGTTATAATACAACATTTAGGAAAATTAAATTACGAGTAAGTATCACAAATTATGGTATAAAAAAATTAAGTTATGTGCTTATATATTTTTTTTTTGTTTTTATTAAATTAAAGTCTTTCTGACATACAAGGTCATCTAACTTATTGATATAATAAAGAATTTTTAACATCATTAAGTTGTTAAGCGTAAATTAGTGTACTTTTACTAGGTATATTAATTTATGATATTGTTTACTTTTTGAATGTTTCCCAAAACATCGCATTCACTTTATTAATAATTGCAAGGTTATATTGTCTAAATAGGTACTCCGCCCAGTAACCGCCACCTTTAACTTTTTTTTTATTATTATTATTAATATGTAAAATTATTGCCATACCAATTATATTTACTAAAATAAAAATTACAATACTTTTATTTAAATTGCTACATAATACATTTTACTGATATTATTATAATTAATAATCTATAGACTATAATTCAATTACACGTAGTACAACTTAATAATTTGAATAGAAAATAAAAATGTATAATATATACCTCATAACAAAAAGTTTCAAGTTTCTACGATTCATTTTTTATTTGTCCAAAACAAAATAACACGTGTTTAAAACTGTATGATTTTATCCATCGGAAGATGTCTGCATCTTTTTCGAAAAGGTTAATTTAATTTTTTTTAAATTTCAAGTTTTCTTATCATCTGTTAACAACACGCGTCTCGGTAAATAGAAATAATTACACGCTTGAAACTTATTCTGTAATTATAATTTTAACATGATTACGAGTATATATCATATGAGGTGCAGCAGCAGCAGCATACTTATATGGTTATATATTATCAAATAAGGGAATTCACCCAAGAAATACGGTGGCATATTATAAATCACGAATTTTAATTTGATTACCATTATTAAATATAATATAGAACACTAAACATTAATCGGACAAAGGAGTCGTCTATAAAGTATTATACATTATGCGAAATATGCATATATCTTATACATCTATATAGGTGTAAGATGATTCATTAAACAGTAATTATTTACTCGTTTTTTTATATAAATATTAACTTTTTAGACATTACCTTTTGAGAAAATTTAAAATACATGAAAATGTAGCTTTTACAATTCGTTAACTTTTATTTTATATGTGAACTAATATCAAATTCTAATTTACAAAAGTATTATACAATATATATTTCCAATTTTGTAATCAGAAGTAGAGTATTTTTCTTATCATACACATGAATTATTTTTAATTTATTACTATTTAAAATTTTAATACAAAAAATACGTGTCAATAATCATTAACATTTAACCGGTTAGTACATTATGAAACTGAGATACATCACCTATGTCCTATACAACTCCACTGATCTACATAGTACATTAAATACATATAAATAAAAATGTATCGAATAGAAAACTTCTAAAAAAGTCATTATAATATTTTTTGGAGTAATAAATGTCCACTCTTAAATAGTTCAACCCAATATCATACCTATTTATATTTCTACCAATATTATATAATATATAATATGTATTTTTTTTGTCATATATATCTATATTAAATTATACTAAATCATAAAATATTGTTACATGCATAATATAACGTTATTATTCATTAATTATAATCGTATCATACAATTACGAGTATACGTATGCCATACCAAGTCACATTTGTAGAATTGTTCACATTTCATGTAATATGTATGTAGAATTCAAACCGATACAGTAATACCAATCAATATTTACTACCTATTCAGTATGTAAAACTTGCCTTTTCATCAATGTAATGTTAACAAACTGTTAAGTGAACAAACTTTTCGTACAGGCGTACCTCACAACCAAGTTTCATCAAAATGTAAGAAATAATATCGTCATTTTCCTTGTAAATTGCAACAATCTGCAAGTCTTGCAAACGACCGCTGTGAACTTAAACATTTTTTAATTTAAATTTCATAAAGTACCCTTTAGTTTTTAAAATTATACAAGGCTCAACAAATAACTATGTAATATAATATTTAAAGTAGGCTGTCACGGGGTAAAATAAAAAGTTTATTGAACCGTATAATGTTCTATTTATATTATGGGTTCCCTTCGTATATGAATCCTAATTAAGTAAATTGCATAGGGCTTTAATTTTTATCACAATGTGGAGAAGTGTGTTTATTTTACTGTGCATGTAAAATATACCAACTTGACGCTATTTTTCAAATTCTGGTCCATTCATAACAGGTACATTACTGGACGCAAAATAAGCTAAAATTATTAAGTTGGCGAGTACTTAAATGTGATAAACTAAAACTGACTAAAGTTAAATAAATTTTGTGTTTTATTTTGGTGTGTGATTAGTTAAATACTCAAATAGTAAAATATTTCAAAATGTACAATTTTTATAATTCAGAAATTCTATTACCAGAAATTCTATTACCAGAAATTTCACAGCATGAAATATATCCAAACCATCTATCAAGCATAATACTATATATGTGGTTTACATTTATCTGTTCTCTTTTTAAGTACCCACTCGTTAAATACTCTATATATATATATGATATGTGCTTAAACACACATCTGGATTAAACGACCAAAAACGACATGAAATGAAGAAAAATAAATAGGCTTATACTGATTTAATCTTTATAGATTGATGATTATCTCATTTCACGATAGGAAATTGGATACACTAGCGTGTATGGAATAGTTGATTAATATTTTTAAACAATTTAAAAAAATTTTCAATTTTGGAAACTTTTTTAACTTTTGTTTTGTCCGAAATAAAAATTAAGTTTATATCTTATTTTCGTATATACCTAGGTAATACAATATTAATGTTTCATTGAATATTAACCCACAAGATATCTTTAAAACATTAACATAAGAATTGGGTAACCAGGCGTGTGTTCTAATTTATGGCTTACACGCAATACACGATAGCTTATAGGTACCTACATCGTAATATATCTTTAAACAGGAAATTCAGATTTAAACTTCAATTATCCATCCTTCCTCACCGTTTCATTTTGAGACATCTTATTGCTTACATGAAACAACGTTGATTTAATAAGTTTATTTTAATTAAAATTTATAAATATAATAATTAATGTTTAATAGTTGCAACTTACAGGTGCTGAAATTATTATAAAACATACTAACATATTTATTATATCATTGTATACGAAAAACGATTCTGAACGAAGACAGTTTATCTGTCTAGGATATATTATAGATTATTAAAAAATTTCAAATCTTAGATTTAAAAAGAAAATTTTTTATGAATTTCTAGTTTAAAATAATTTGTGAATTTTCGTGATTTTTACTTATGTTGTCAAAATTCAAACTTTGAACGCTTGTAAAAAAAAATTGTGCCAATATATTTCTTTTATTTTTCACCTGCTATTGTAAAAATATGTTAGGAGCCTTATATTAAATTTTCAAATCTTAGATATAAAAGGAAATTTTTTTATGAATTTCTAGCATAAAATAATTTACGAATTTTCATGATTTTTACGTATGTTGTCAAAATTCAAAATTTGAAAGCTCGTAAATAAAAATTGTGACTATATTTTTATTTTATTTTTCACCTGCTATTGTAAAAATGTGTTAGAAGCCTTAAAATGAGTTTTATATAAAAAAAATTTTTTGTAAATACATATTATTATTTTGATACGTACTATGTATAATTTAGATTTGACTGATTTGGAACTATGTGTGTAATACGAAAATTTGAATACTTTAGGGACTGGTGGCATATACGCATATATAGTCCTATAAGTTAATACTTATTTTTATTTATTACTGCTAGAACCAAAAGAACCAGTAAGAATCATGTAAAGAAAATGCCAATCTTAATAACTGGTAAAATTTTCAAGTATCTAGGACTCATACTTTTTGAATAATAACAAATATTTTAAATCGTTTCAGGATAAATCGTTATCGTTACGCTATTTCGTAAAAATTTAAAATTCAAACGCACTTAAAATTTTTTCTATAATGATACTTCGAGTTTTCTCTATAGCTACTTGAAGGAAAACTTATGGAAAACTTAGTGTTGTATTTTTAATCCTTAGTTATAAACGCAAAAAATTTTATGATTTTTCAACTTCAAAATTACTTGCAAATTTTCACGTTTTCGACAGATTTCGTAAAATTTTGAACTATAAAAGCTTATTAAAAAAAATTGTGACTTACGATTTTTAATTTTTTTTAGCTACAATAAGAACAACTCATAAGGAACCTTGTATTAAATTTTCAAGTTTTTTTGGTCGTCCAACGTTTTTTTACCGACACTTCAAAAAAAAATTCTCAAAAAAAGTGTAAATTTCAGTGGTCTATAAATAACTCAAAAAAAGTCAAAAATTTTTGAAAATTAAACTGTATATAGAGAACACTAACATAAACATTTGGTGAAAATTTCAAGTATTTAAAGTGATTATTTTTTGAATTACAACCATATAAAAAAATCGATTTGGTCGAAAACTGATTTTGCGTAAAAATTCCCGTTTTTCTGTCATTTTTTTTTTGTTTTTCTCGATTTTTTTGAAAACTGTTGGAAAATGTTTACTTTTGACCTCTATAATGCACCAAGGATCTTCAATTTTACATCGGAAACCACCCCCAAAGTTTGAAATCGAAGCATTATTTCGACTAGTTATGCTGTACACAGACACAAAAAAAAAAAAAAAAAAAAACACACATCATTGTAAAATCAATACATTCATCACTTCGTTCAGAATCTAAAAATTAGAATTAGGTAATCTATAATTAATATATAATGTCATATCCATATATTTATGAAAACAATAATTCAATAAATAATAATGTAATAGGTAGGTAGGTATAGGTATTTAGTACGATTACTTACTTACATTTAATAACAATAACATCCGTAATTTTTAGCTGAAATGTGCACAATTCTATGATACCTAGCTGTTAAAAGGAAAAAACAAAGAATATTTGCTAAATCTATCTTAACTCACATATTTTATGAAAATCTTTCCACATATATACCTATTATGTATTTTAATAATGTACAAGCACTAATTAGAAACCTTCACATTTGTTGTATAAATTAATTAATACAAATTAGAAATGAAAAGCACTTAAAAAGTCATTAAAAAAATGATTTATTTCATTTAATATAAAAAAAAATTGCGATTTAAATATAATTATTAATTAATAAATTTAAAAAAAAATAAAAATAAAATCTTTAAAATCGGGTTTTGAATGTTCTGAAAAAAACACACATTTATATAATATAACATAGGTAAATATTTACTAAAAATGTGTTGTTTGTTAGTAAAATGTTTACTCTTGTGATTGCATTTAATTATAAGGTGTTTCCGAACTGGAAATCGCGTTCATGTGCAACATTTTTGTGACAGATAGCTACACAAACAGTATGACTACACTCAAAAAGAACTTTTGTAATTAATCTTTCAATATTTTAATTAATTCATTTTGAACAAAAATATTATTCATCAATCGATACAAATCGTTAAATATGCGTCAGTATGACAAAAAAAAAAATTTCATATTTGAATCGTCCGTACTATATAAAACGTATTTGTATATCACTCTGCTATATTTTACATCACCCATGCTATAAGTCCTAAACCCTGATGATTATTATACATTTTTACTTATCTTAGGTTCTTAACAGTTATAGTAAATTATTTGTTCAATTTTGTCAACTGTACCTACAATTTAATACATTTTTTTTTATTCGTATGGCAACAATAATACAATAACATTTATACGTGATGTTAATAACAGTAGGTACATTATTCAGTATCTAGTCAAATCTAGATTTCTATGTCCAAGGCCTTATCCATTCAAATATTTCCTTCGTAACTTCGTTAATCCCATTAATGCCCAACTCGAATCTTTTATTCGGACATTCGTCTGTAATATGTCTCATAGTAGTCTGGATGTCATTTCCACAATCACATTCTGGACTGTCCTTTAATTTCCACTTGAACATCGTATGTCCATATCTTCCGTGTCCAGTTTTTTAATCGGTTAAGAATTGGCGATAATAATAAGAGCACTCTATGACAACAGAAAGTTACGATACCAAAAAACAACGGAAAATCTAAGCTTCACTCATTCCAGTCGGAAAGCATGGGCGTTATACTAAATAAATTGGGGTCAGAGAATGTGGGAAAATACCTAACATTCTTAAAAAGTCAAAAATAATAGCTCTACTTAAATCTGGAAATCCAAGTACGGAGGCATCAAGTTATCGACCAGTGTCACTCCTTACGATAGTGTGCCATACAAGTTTTTAGAGAGATTAATATTAAACTGAATACAACCAACCCTGGATAAACACTAATAAAACAAGCAGGTTTTAGAAGAAACCGTGGATGTGTGGAACAGGTCTTAGCGATCACTACAATGATCGAGGCACGGTTTCAGAAAAAACTGAAGACAAATGTTGCATTTATTGATATATCTGCTGCGTACGACACTGTGTGGAGAGAAGGGCTTATACAGAAGTTTATAAACATATTTAATAAATTTATTGCTTAGTAAACTATATTAAGCAAACTTTGAACAAAATATGAATTTTACAGGAGTTAAATCACAAAACAGATGTATATTATATGTACCTAACCTTGAATTTTACATAATTAAATAAACTAAAAGGTTATAAATGCTAATAAACAAATATATATATATATATATATATATATATAATGACAAATGACAATATTTAAACAAATGGAACTGTAACAACTATAAAACACATTTTACGTAATAAATTGAAATGTGATTGTATTATTATCTTTTAATTAATAATTCATAAATATTTTGAACTTTTTTTTAGCATCTAAATCTAAAATATTAAATAATCTTCGTAACACATCAAATAGACGTTTATCGGATTTAATAATAATGTTTTTTTTTCTTCAAAAAATAAAAAAAATTTAATTTTTGGAAAAGTCGTAGCTTGTAATAGGTTAAATGTACCTATACAATCGTAATGTCGTATATTATATATTCTAAAACTACAAATTATACGCACGATGCTAATGTTATGCATATTATATACAATATGCACATACCTGTCATACTAACTCAAGATATATAATAGAAATGTTATAAGAAGAAAAATCATTCAACAATAAGTGAAATTGATTTAACCGAGATTCGTCCGTTACAAGAAAAATAATATGTATATAACTAAATGACGCCTCGGTGATTATGACCACTAACTGTAGTGAATTATCATATACATTTTTACGTTACATTAAATTTCACTGTGTTCATAATGTACGAAATACGATCTAAAATTAAATAAGACTTGATTATAAAGGATATCATAATTTTTTCGGGTGAAGGGCTTCTAATAGAATGTAGGATATTCCAACTTCCTGGCTCTCTGTTTCAAAATATATTTTTGTAACAATATCTAAGTAAAATTTAAACACTGAACACGATATATTATTATTATTTATTTCAGAAGTAATGTTATGTGTTATATAAATTATCTCGGAAAGTTCCACCTCTAAAGTTTCTATTGTTTAAAATAATTTTACATTGTCCTATGTTAAGCCACACGACAAGGGACGTACACATATTTTGTCCGCCGTCCAAAGTATTCCATGAATATTGAAGAGCGTCGGCCCACATATCTATGTATATACATGTATTCTCTGTACGGGAATAAACACCGAATTAATGTGAAATAAACACTAAAACGAATAACGATAAACATTTTGGCCGCGGCGTTTCGATTAAAATTACATAATATTATAATATGTACGCTTTTACATCTACCACTATAATTGGTATAATATATATATATATATATGTTTTTACTGCTCTACTCTATTTAGCAACACACTCTCCGCCGATGTTTGTATTTATTTTACAAGATTACAGCACGGACAGCCTATATGATATAGTATTTTTTTTCTTCAGATTCCAACTGAAAATATGATTTTATCGATTTTACAATAATGATCATTTTTTCATTATTATTATTATCCTATAATTACTATATCTACAAAAGTACAAACTTTTGGTCATAAAAATCTCCATTGCTCAAAAATATTGTCACAAAACGTAATTATAAAACCATAGACGAATACCAGAAATCAGGAGTTCAAAAAGAGGATTTTTCAAATTTGTTTATAGTTTTCGCGAGTATATATAGATATATGTAGAATTCGAGAACCACGCAGTCAGGCAGACATAAAAGTGCACGTAACGTGTGTATGGAAATCTCAAGTGAAATGCTGATACGTGTGATTTTTGACAACCTTCAACTGTCAACGGCGATGATTGAATTCAAATTAACATCGCGAATTCTCGAACAAAACTATTTAAAGCCAAGCCGAGCGAGTTGAGCGAAAATTAGAGCTCGACGTGCATATCCCGTTTTTATTTATTTATTTGCGTCAGGGTAGGGTGTAGTGTTTTTAAGATTCGCATCGCATCCATGGCCAATGTACGCGCAAATCCGAACGATACGCTTTGTAATAGGTTCACAATAAATAAGTACACAAAACCGTCCGCGCGCGCACACGTCATCTAATTAATAATAATAATTAATGTTACATATTACAGGCAAAAGAGGTTTTAACCGTTAATCCGTGCCGAGTGTTTCTAACATATCAAAATGTTTATGGCCATCGAACTAAAGCGCACTTGCAGCATTTCCGACGGCCTATCCTGTATTACGCGATTTCGACCGTAAATTTTCCATATTAATAGCATGCTGCTACGAGTGACTAACTATAGCGGGAGAGTAACAGAGGCGCCGCCGCGTGCGTTGTGTGTCTGCAGTGTTCACATAAAACCAATGAAAGTCGAATAATGTTGACTATATTAAAACGTATACGTATTCGTTATTTACTTAAATATACGTGCGAATAAAGTCACTTGCATTCAGCGAGAACGTAATTAATTATTATAATATATATATGCATATACCAGCATAATATAAGAATACGTTCGTTCAGTGTTTTGAAGTGTTTAAAATACTGTATTGACAAAAAAAAAAAAAAAATGCGTAACGGAAAACTTCTATACAAATATACCTGTACCTGCGTATAATAATATTTGGTAAATAGTGAGTTGAGTTTATAAAAAACATAGGTTGTAATTGTAAGGATCAAAGAATCAAAGCCCTGCTTTCAAATGCTACTGTATGATTATTAATTATAGATTTCAACCTCCGCCCCAAACATTCACCCATGGGTCATGGTTGTACTGAAAAAACATCATTCAAAGCTAATCAATAATTTATTAACGAAAAAAAGGAGACTCGTAAATACTGTTTTATAGTAAATGTTCGATTTACAAAGCCATCATGATTCCTCGGGTAAAGTTTGACATCAAATTGAAATGTTTTATTTTTCGCTAATACACCCGAACAGTGTTAAATAGTTGATAACAATAGCTGAACCAACTTAAAATTTTTATAATAATGTTTAAATTGAGCCGATAAACCTTTTTTTATACATCTTAAGTATGTCGGGCATTTCTTATTTTGTCGAATTTTTTAATAAAAAAATACTATTTATATTACGTTTACTATTTTAAATATTTGAAAAATATAGTTTGTATAATTTTCAAAGATCGGATTCCACAATAGGTACCTACATTTTTTATAATATAATAAACTGGTGAAATTCGCTCTGTTATACAGAAGATGTTGAGTATATCTCGCCATTAAGAAGATCGCTAGCTATAATCGATATTGTATTAAATTTAAAATTTGAATTCAATGTTAATTATTGTAGGTACACGAAATATAATGCTGAGCGAAGGTAGCTTGTCAGTCAATATGTCTAAGGAAGAACTTATTAGATTATACACTATTTATATTGATATAAGTAATTTATTTTTCTGTTAATATAAATATTAATACGGTCGGTTGAATGTCACACTAATTTTTATCAACAAAATTCTTATAAATTTTTTTCAAATAAATATTTTAATATTATTTTATTTAGTATAACTAACTGGATTCAAACAAGATGTAAGAGATGTGGGAACCGCATATACCTGCGCGAATGGGTCATTGTTCATAAGTCAAACTACAGTAGCTGCGGTCATCCTAACCAAATTATATAGTGCGTACCACACGAGTCTACCCAAAGATAAAATTCAACGTTAAACTCTAGAATATCTTCAATGAACCCCTGAAGCTATTAAATGGATTAAATATTTAAATTTCAACTTATAAATTCGTATTATTATAGCTCTGTTACTGTTATTATAACAAATATTATTATTCATTATTTTAATTTATTTTGTTCCTTTTTTACTTAAATCATTTTCAATGTATTATTACCCCATTGGTTATGCCTTTACGAATAATTCGTACACTCAATAGAATAGTATGAATAGACTTGCCGTATAAAAATGACTTAAAATAAATTTAAATATTTTTTAAATTTAATTGTGAATATGAAGTAAATAATAATATATGTAGAGGTGAAAAATGTCATGGCCTTTCGAATAAAATTGTATAAACTGAGTACAACAAAATGTACTTAGGTAATTGTTATTTTTCATTTGAAATGTAATGTAATATAATATGTATATATTTAATTTATATAATAAACCTTGAATTAAATTGTCTAGCCTAATTAATAAATGAAATGGCGGATTTGCGAATATCGTAGACATTTGAAATTGAAACATTTATAAAAAAAATATATTTATTTATTTTTGAGTTTGTTTTCTTGTTGGAAGACCAACTTAATAATATGATGAGCAACCTTGTAACCTAATTACAATTACATTACATTAATTCGCAAATAAAAATCATATAACACATACAAAATAATAAAATAAGAAAGTTTAAAATGTCTAAAAATATAAATGAGTAAGTAGCACAAAAATATTCGAATGTATTCGAATATTTATAACGCTTTTAAAATGCAAATATATAAATTAAAATGTTTACAGAACAGTCTAGAGTTTTTCAATTTTGAAATACACCAAAAATACGAAATTCGATTTGGTCAAAAACTGGTTTTACGTGAAAAATTCCTTTTTTTTATTAATTTATTTCTTTTTTCTTGATTCTTTTGTAACTGGCAATTGTTTTCTCTTGAATTCTTATGATTAAAGAAAATATTATATTTTTAAGACAAAGAGTTTTTTAATTCACTTTAAAATTGAAATATTAAAGAACTGACGAAATAATACATATAATCTTAACTTTATTTATACGATAAAAATTAAATCGACTGTATAATATATTATAATTAACAGCATAAAATTGATTCTGCTTAATGGAAATTGACTATGTTGTACGTTTGTATGGCAACACATGCTGCATGCATATAATCACATCCTCTTAACGGGGCGCAATATTTATCGAATTTTGTCTTTAAGTTGACCTATTGGAAATATATTTTGTGGTTGTGGGGGGAAGGGGTGTTGGTTACTGAACATATGCCACATTGCCATATCTTAAGAGTTTACTTCGGATTCATCATTGTAACACTTATAGTGGTTTTATGTGTACCTATCCATGTTTTTATATGATCACATTTCACCGATACGCGGTATAGAAGGTATACCTATCATAATTCCTATAATATATTCACATCATATGCCAAAGACCAACAAAGCCAGAAGCTTTAATCCAAAATGGCAAAATCCGCGTGTTTCGTCCTTATACCAATATTGATAATATCATAATTATAATATTCAAATAATCATAACAATATAATATACATACATACCAATGTGCACATTCTGACGTTGTTGCCAAATGCTAATTATTCACAATATTTGTAAATGAAATACAATAATATAGACGGATGGATTAAAATTATCTAATTTAACTTTACAGTGGTGACGCAAACAGGTATAACGAGCTTATAAATTATAAGTAATGAAAAACATAGTAAGTACCTATATATAAGTACTACACTACTACGTGTATATTCAGTGAATTATAATTAAACTTTAAATGATGGCACAACACTAATTATCAACAAAGGTTGTTTAAATGCTTCGTAATTAAACCAATTCGAAAGATACGTTATATTATGAGCAACGCTTTTAAATAATAACTTCCTAATAACCGAGATTAAGTAAAATATAAATCGAGAATTATATTTCACTCTGGCGGGTACGGTGAAGAACCCTGACTGAATACTAATTGCAAACACACCACTGTAGCTAGTGACATATTTTATGTACCTATTTGGATATGGGGATTTCATCTCGTATCCAACATCTGCATAAAAATTTAGGTAAGTAGTTAGTATCATAATATACTTCAAAACAATAATATAATGTCAACATTTTAAAAATAAATGAATACAATTATTATTTTGACAAGTATATCATTTTCTTCGATAAAATCTCAATGTTATCCAGTTAATACCTACAACAATACGCCAGTAATACCAATATAAGTCATTAGATAAATTAATTAATATGTTATATTTGTCAGAGTTTAAATTAAAAAGAGATATAAACTTGGGGCGTGACGTTTTTTTGCAGTAATGAAATTACAATCCTCCTGGTAATTAAATTATTATCTTCTTATCTATGACTACGGGGTACTTCATCAATACATAATTCATAATATAATATTATACATATAAGTAAAATAACAGGTAACATATAAATAAAAACCTATAAGTATTATAATATATGAACCACGAAATAATAATTTATATTAAGAATAAGGAACAATATACAGCAGTGACGTGAAACTGGCTAATTTTACTCTAGTGTGTAATTTATAAAATAAAGGTACAGGTGGTAGACGAATAAAGTATAATTATGATATATACGCCCCGGAATTGTGAATTTGTACTTCGTAGCTTACTGGCTTAGTTAGGCAATAATATCAGTATACACAAACAAATGGGAGGGGGTAGCCTCGGGATAGAGGATAAATATTATGTGGTACCTATTTTTTTCAACAAAAAAGTTTTAAACATAATAGTTTCTGCCACAATTGAGGAAATATATTGTGTTTTATGAATATTATATAATACAAAAAAGATTTTATCTTCTTTTATCAGTATAGTTATTGATATAATTAAACTTGAATAAGTAGTTAAAATGAAAAACAAATTTATAAAAAATAATAATGTAAAACTTAAATAGAATAATTAATTTTTCTATATGCATTTATATTTCTAACATTGTTACAATATAATATGTAATATAGTAAGTTTTAAAATAACGTATATTTTAGTTCTAAATTATAGTCTTCCCAAAACGCTTCAGGCTTTTCAATCCATCTGCCTAAGACTAAAATAACATCTTCTCCATGATGCTTCAAAAACAATAATCTACACAACGATCTTAAAATTCCTACACTCAATCAATTAGCAAAGTTATATTACTTTAAATTGCACACCAACTTGAACTCTCACAGTAACTCATTAATAAATCAACTTTCTTCCACCTCACTTCCTGATAGTGTATGTAGAAGACTGAAAAGCCAGTGATCTAGAGACATACTAACGTAAAAAAAACACACACGATACTAAAAATGTACTCGGCTGGGTGGTGCTGCTGAATACCTGCCCACAAATGTTAAATTCTCCCGTCACTTACCATTAATTATCAAATTTTCTCATTGTACATAATAATATGTTGTATAGATTGTAAATTACTTATAATATTATTTTAAAAAAAGGATTGTCTTGAGACTATGTAATAATTATAATACTACTAAAGATTAGTTATTCGGCATATATTCATTGTAAAGTGTCATTTTTAATATTATGTGTAATAGATAGTAGATACAGTAAAATCTTTAAGGCTTTAAATCCCGGATAATTTCGGTCACTGAATTTTGTCCACCAGTCCACCAATTGGAGGAGATGTCTGGTATTCAGAAGGTTCGGTCATAGAAAAGATGTAGATTTTTCTTTAAAAAACATCGACTTTTTTTAAATGTCTACTATTTATAATAGGTGTTCGTAAAGAAAGGTTTCATTATATAATAATAATAAACAATTATTTTTATCATTATTTTTCATAAATAAGTTCTTTATAGTACTATCATAAATAGAAAATCATACTTAGTTGTTTGTATTTTTACGTGTTTATAAAATCTAAACCGTATAAAATTTATAAAATAAATATACCACCTTTCAATAAAGCATAAGCAATTTAACTATAATTTAATGTGGATATCAGTTTATAGACCGGCCACCGAAAATGCGTCTCTGCGTTTCATCCCATTCAATGCTGACACGTCGCCAATTTTTTGCAGGATTTATGGTCTTGTATAATGGCTGTTTTTGGAATTTCCCCTTAACACACAACAAACAAAATGTTTTGCATAAATATAATATACACACGATATTTAATTTATTTGTTAAAATAAATTGAAAATTGCAATTTAGAACTATAGATGAATTCAAACATCCTGTTATATAAAAAATATTATACATTTATATGAAACTAGATTATTATCACTTGTTATATACTCAATACTATACTATAAACATTATTATTTATAAGTAAATTAATTAAAAAAAAAAAAAAACATCACATATTTAATAAACGTTTAATCGTGAATCGTGTTATTGAATTATACTGCAGATAATAGTTTTCAATAATTTGTGCAAGACAAGAAAATAAACAATTACATAGATATTTGCAAATTGTTCCTATTATTTTATACGTTAGGCACGTACTACATATAATTATATAAATATAATATTTAACGTAATATATTATAACGTGCACATTTATCATACTATAGGAAAAAAATATTCCTTCTCTTCAGTATACACATTTTAAAACTAACTTTTGATTTATAATAAAAGCAACCGACCTTATTATTTTTAGTTTTAAATTCCAATGCATTCTAAATTTTTATCATTATAATAATTTAAAATGTATATGATGAGAAGTGGGGAAACATGGAGAGAGATGAAATTATTTCTGTGCGTTTTGCTGAGAGTTAGTCGATTTGATTAAACCCGCCGTGGCTATAACGCAAGTTCCATTAGAAGGTTGACGAACACTGAACAGCTATTTCATCCGATAATATATAAATATAACATTAGATATATTAAATATTTCATTATAGCTGTGGTGTGATGGTAATGCTGCAAACGGCGCATGGGCAGATTTTTTACTTTAAGGTCTAACATATCCGATATTACCGTGATGACCACCACTGGACCAATGTGCGAGCTAAACGACTGTTATATGGATATAATACACACAATATGTATTATGAATCTGTGCCGTTACTTGTAGTATATAGTATAGGTACATATAACGTATATATTTACTTAACATGCAGTGTCGATTAATTATTGCCAACACGCATGGTGACGTAAATCATAATAATTAATATTCATTTTATTGTGGACACGAAGCCACGAAGGGGAAAAAACGTAATTATTTTACCGGGTCCGTGAATGGTTTTGATGGTTCGTCGACGGGAATCGGACGACCCTCCGGCACGCCAGAAGTTAGTTCACTCATTGTTTTTGAAGTGCTGTACACGAAGGTGCACACCATGTCCCGCCTGTCGGCCGATACATCATCGAGACTGATTTGAGGACACTTGAAAACTCTGGGTCTCGTCCTCAGGATATTCGATCTTGCATCTGCTCTATCTTTATCGTACTCAATCACTTTCTGTAAAACGATGCAAATGTATAGACTACCTACCATTTACAACGTATACATAAGAATATATTATATTTTATAAACGCATTACACATACGACCTTTTATGCGTTTTGAGTTCGGGCCGATTTTCTCCTATACGTAAAAGTCGTACATATATACCTATATACGAGTATATTCGCATATATATAAGTTCGTACAACACCGCATAATAGTGTGGTTGGCCCAAGAATAAATAACTATGTAGTAAAGCACATTGATAGAAACGGTATTCTACCTACTATCATTTTATAATAAAATATATCACAAAAACGTATTTAAATGCATATACAATGTAGTAGATGTAAAAATGTAACTAAAATGTGTTTATTTTTACGTATTATATTTTTTATATTTTTTATTAATAATACTGACTGGAAGCTCAATAACATTTACATAATATTATAATGTATTAAGTATTAACGTATGAATTATAGCTTTAAATAATTAATTAATAACAAATAAGAAAATGTACAAGATAAAGAACCTACCGAGCTATGAATAAATAGTTATCAAAAAGAGAAAGATGGTTCTACATTGGTAATCTACATTATCATTATAAGGAACATTGCTTGTGATAACATAGAATGAATAGTCATTGCATGATGAAAAATAATATTAATATTTTTCCCATGTGTGGTGTACAGATCAAAGCTATCCTTTTGATCGCAGACAATCAAGAAGGTTTTGTGAACTACGTTTCTTTTAATATAGCAACTGAACTGGTGAAACGTCAATTATTCAGAATCGTGCGGGTGTCTTGTGTAGTTGTGTGTGTGTGTTTCGCGGGTGACCGATTATATTTCATAAAGAAACGAAAAGAATTTTAAAAAAAGTTGCTTTATGCATAAAAAAATTCTCTGTTTCCGTTATGATCAGTTTGCATATGAAATATATACTTGGAATGAAACGTACCAGTCAATCAAAATTAGGGTTGCAAATCATAATAGATTACATGAATTCACCAAAAATTAAAGAATAATATTGTGTAGTTCAATATTGAAGTAACGTATGAAAATCATATACTTTTGGATTGTTTAATTTTATCAAAAATTCAATTTTTCATAAATAACATTTTCCATCAGAAATTTAACACACCATACCTATTTGATTCTAGAAAGTTGTACGTCTCATCCACAAATAATTGATACATAAATACACAAAACTGTTCTATACAGTAAAATTTCTGAAAATATTATTATTTAGAGTACCTTAAGGTACTATAAGCAAATATATAATAATCATGGATGGAGTATGGAGAACTAAATTTAGGGATTTTGATACTCCGGAAGACCTATAAATACTTATTTAATAACTTTCTTAGGTCGGATATTTCACTTTTCGTGGCTTAATATAATTAATCTACAATAAATTATCTGTAAAATTCGATAAAATTGATATTATTTATTACAAACCAATCGAAACTCTGTGGTGTTTATTTACGGTTGTGTTAATTTAAAATAACAAGAGAAATACAGTAAATGAAACCTAAAAGTTAATAATTCGAAGTGAATTCGATTCCCTTGAAATAATATACGTTCAAACTCAATAAAAATGTAATCATAGTAGATGCAGCAGTGGCAGCACTTTGACCAAAGTGTTTCGAAGGATATAATATCATAAATGGCCTTAAACCACACGATATATCTGGTTTTATCTGTATGTCTCACGCGACGAAATCATTCAACTCCTAAATCTGTAGACTATAACTCTGTAATTGAACCTAAATGGGTTCGTCATATATTTTTAAAAAAAAATTAAAACAAAACTTTATCTCTATTTATCCATTAGTTTTTAAAAAAATAATCGTAATTTATAACTTTTTTTAAATTGTAGATAAAAGTATCGACATTTAACATTTGATCGCTTATTCAAAACGAATTTAAGATACCTAATGCTTGTCTCATGAAAAAAGAGAAAATATCCATCGGTAGGTATTACAATATGTGTAACCAATATTTTTTGCTTAAATTTTCATAGATTTTAAGTTGTGATTCTGTAATGTAAGACAAAAAATTAAAAATTAAATCCATTACCAACAAAATTTTCGTTACTAAAGTTATTTTTTATAATATATATTTTATTACAGTATATTGAACTTAATTTAACTCTATGTTAAAATATACACTCATATAATATTATACTAGTGTTAATAATGATCGAAATATAAGAATGGTAAATCATTAAACCTATATTGTATAACAAAATGTCGATCATCTTATTCAAAACTGGTCTGTGATTACTATTTCTCGTACTAATTACAACAATAATTAATATTAATTATGATTATTGCGAGAATTTTTATTAAAATTTAAATTAATTAATTTAACAAAAAATTATACATATAATCATACATTCTCAAATCATAATTTAACGAACTTGAAATTAATTATAATTAAGAACTAATAGGAATAGTGTAAAGTCACATAATTATGGTTAAAATAAATAATACATAAGAGAGAAAATGTCTACGTATCGTTTACTTATTTAAAAGTAAAATATTTAAATATGTAACCTATTAGAAGAAAACTACATATATATTAGGAGAGAACTCACACTCATAAAAGAAAGAAAAGAGCTGATACACATATGAAAGAAGCCCAATAAGCTGTATTCTTTAATATAATGATAAGTAAAAAAACCTAAAAAAAAAAAATGTGATTAGATTGTGTATCTTAGATAAATAAATAGATAGATGGACAAAAAGGTATAGTTGTGAGTGCTTTATGGGTGTCTGCTGGGATACTATAATAGCTAAAACAGGAGAATAATGAGATATTAAACCAAGCCGTGTCGGTGGCGTTGAATAACCAAAGTTGTCAATTAATAGTTAAACACGGAATTTGATGTCAGCGCGTACCTACCTATATTAAACAATTATACGACTGTGGCAGTCAGTGCAGCATTCCAGTTGAGTAACTTATCTGACAGATACGTTTCTCAATAATAATATTATGTCTTGCATACCTCGGAGGGGTAGTGACTGATAGGTTTCTGGCTACTCAAAATGGGTTTCGGGTGGCAATCGAAATCGAAAGGCAACCTTTGTGAGTACGGTATCGTCTTGAGTGTCTCTACGTTACAAAATGTCTGTGGTACCGGAAAATGTGGATGTTCCGCTTCGGCTTTAAATTCGTATCGATCCCAATCAAAAATCCGCTGTCTCTCCGCCAGAAAAGGCCACGTAAAATCCGAACGGTTTGTCGTGTCAAAATTATTTGTCATCTGAAATCGGTGTAAAATAGTGAATCAATAAAATAAATACATTTAATGTGCATAAAAATGACTTTTAATAATATATGTCACTTTCACGACGATACCAAACATGTAAATTAATACGTAGTCGACACGATCCGATAAACAATGTTGTTGTTGTGCATCGCAAGTATACGATATTTATCACGATTCTTAGTCGGACTATAGTCGGACCTGCTCGCTCCGAAATCAGTGGTAATCAGTTCTGTGATTTTGGTGTCTTGTACATAATTATCTTTTCATCCAATTTAACAGTAAATACACGCGTTTATTTCTCGTAGTTACTTCTATAAGTGAGAGTGTTTGCGATTTGTGGAGTAATTGAAAAATTATACAACCAAAACGATATTACAATATTAATATTTAAATACATAAATGTATAAAATGCATAAAAATGCTTGACTTAGAATTGACAGTGGAGTTAAATACGAACAAGAATATTACATAGGTACTATATAATCACGAAAAAGCAGTCCTTGGTTTTATATTAATTTTTTGTATTCTCCTTTGCTCCTGACAAAAATAGATAATAATATTGAATTTAAAATATGATTAAATATATATAACACATATTTTACATATTTTACATATTTTGCCGATGTTTTTTAATGAATATAAAAACCTATTTTATAATTTTTTTTATTGAGTCAGGGATTACAGTTTAATTGGATCCAAACAATACTTTCAGAAAATATACCGTTTACAAATTCATAATCGCAAACATAACATCCATTATTATTATTTTTTTTTTGCGTGTAAAAAATACAGTTTAGTAAACAATCTCAACTTGTTTTATCAATATTCAGTAACTCGTCAATTTGACGAACAGCATAATTGTACACAAATCACAATAATATAATTTATATTTTATTATTACAATTATTGTTCAAATATGTTCAAATATCTTTTCATATAATAAACATCAATATAGCATAAAATAATATGAAGTATTAATTATGTATTTTTTTTTTTTTTATTATTATTATTAGGAAAGAGCCCTCGGCAGCATAGGCCATTGGGCTTACAAAATATGAATAGCTAATTATGTATTATTAAATATGTTACAATGGTAAAATTCATAATATTTAAATCAGAAAAAAAAAATTTAACAAGTCTCATAACCTCCTAACCTCACGGCCAGCCAATAAAAAGATAGGAAAAATCAAATAAAAACAAATCTATAAAATAAATGTATCTTTTTTAAATTTTATTTCTTATCAGTATAATATTATACTTATTTGATGTAAAATATAAAATTTTAATATATTCAGGTTTAGTTTGTACAAAAATATAATATTTACTTTAACAATGTATTTAAATATAAATCAAAATTATAAAATCTTAAGTCTTTTCACATGTTTATTAACACATGGTTTTTCATAGATAATTAATCTTTACTTTATTTTATACAGTGAACTCTTATCACTTTATTATTTTGGTCAATAGAATTTCAATATGACACTTACTTATTAATTCATATAAAATAAAAATTCTTATTTTTAAATTATTCTATTAAAAACATATTATACGTATCAAAGTATTTACATGAACATTTTAAGCATCATAACATCATGCATTTTTGCGCTCTCTAAAACAAATAGATATGATATTAAAGGTATACGTAAATTACACTACTGTATTTAAAAATCGAGTACTATTACTATGAATTTTTTTTTTTTTTTATTTATTTAAGCCTCAACAACTAAAGTTATTGGCTAACATTAACATCTAAATTTTTAGATTCTGAACGAAGTGATGAATGTATTGATTTTACAATGATGTGTTTTTTTTTTTTTTGTGTGTGTCTGTGTACAGCATAACTAGTCAAAAGTAAACATTTTCCAACAGTTTTCAAAAAAATCGAGAAAACAAAAAAAAAATGACAGAAAAACGGGAATTTTTACGCAAAACCAGTTTTTGACCAAATCGATATTTTTATATGGTTGTAATTCAAAAACTAATCACTGTAAATACTTGAAATTTACACCAAATGTTAATGTTAGTGATATCTATTTACAGTTCAATTTTCAAAAATCTTCGACTTTTCTTGAGTTATTTCTAAACCACTGAAATTTTTGATTTTTCTGAAAAAATTTTTTTGAAGTATCGATAACATTTTTATGGCCCTATCAAAATACTTGAAAATTAAATACAAAGTTCCTCATAAGTTATTCTTATAGTGATTAAAAAATTATAAAAATACATAGACACGATTTTTTTTTATTGACATTTGAAGTTCAGATATTGACTTAATACGTAAAAATTACGGCAATTTTCAAATTATCTTAGATCGAAATTCATAAAAGTTTTCCTTTTATACCTAAGATTTGAAAATTTAATAAAAGACTCCTAAAATATTTTTACAATAGCAGTTAAAAAATACAAGAAATGTATAGTCACATTTTTTTTTTACAAGCATTCAAAGTTTGAATTTTGACAAAATACGTAAAAATCATAAAAATTCACAAATTATTTTAAGCTAGAAATTAATAAAAAGTTCCTTTTTTAAACTAAGATTTAAAAATTTAATATAAGATTCCTTACAAGTTTTTCAATCTTTATCACAAAAAAAATGTCTACTGGAAATGCAAATTAAATTTTTATAAGCATTTGAGTTTCAAATATTGACAAAAATTCGTCAAAACCATGAATATTTGCGAATTATTTTGTAGTTCAAAATTCATAATATTGTTTGTATTTTTATCTAAGGTTATAAAATTAAACACTAAATTTTCCATTAGTTTTGCTTCAAATAGCTATAGAGAAAATTTGAAGCGTCATTATAGGAAAAATGTTTTGAGCATTTGAGTTTAAAATTTTTATGAAATCGCGTAATGATAACGATTTATCCTCAAACCAGGTATTCGTATATCTATGATAATATAAGGTATTATGAATTATGATAACTACATGATAACTACACTAATTGATTAACCATGCCATATGCAAAATGCGTCTTAATTGAAAAATAAAATATTTGTTTCAAAATAGAATATATGACAATATTTAAATATAATATATCCTAGACTGACAAATCATCTCCGTTCAGAATCGTTTTTCGTATACAATGATACCTATCATTGCATTCAAATTTAATCCCATCCATTACAGTAACCTACTGTACAGCAGAGCGACATCCACGACTTACCCGCTTTTTTTAATTTTATTAATACTTGTTTGTATACAATATGTTACCATATAATGTTTTGCGTATTCCTGGCTTTATAGTATACATTTTCCTTGACTCTATGAAAATAAAAGTCCCAAATACACGAAATAATGTACAATATATATTTCATAAATTATAAATTAATTAGTAAAATATTTATAAGTTTAAGGTGGATATTATAGACTACTTAAGTCAACGAAAATTGTTATTGATTTTTTTTATAATGCCTATTTCGTGTTTGTGGGGCTCCATGTATAAAATACTAAGCTTACAGTGACCTAAATATATAGTTTATATTTGAATTGTATGTATTGTTTTTTTTATTAGTTAGTTTTTGCCTTGTTGGTTCACCTTTAGATTAATTTTTTGGTATTTTATAAAAAATATATGATGCATTGATACATTTCAATAATACAATATTTTGATCACACGACGTTATAGATAGGCAAATCAAGTACATCAATCATTCTCTTGGATTCATTTTTCCGATAGAATTTTTTCTCATAAGTAGATATGATATTTTTCTAATGCATATGAATTATGAAATATATTCAATAAGTGCATCATAATACGATATACGTGAATAAATAAAGTTAAATCAGTATATACTATATAATTTTAAATGCCTACAGCATACAGGTATTAATGTATTATTATCACTGGATACGATTTGAAACAAGCTAAAACTAATTGAATCTGAAATGATTCTTCTGACTGTGTCACATAGTTCGTCGTGTTACTTTCATTGTCCACTAAAGTTTCTCACATACGCTAAATATTGACAATTCTCTTTAAACCAACTAAAAATAAGTTTAAAGAAATAATATTATTTGTGTGTTGCTAAGTTCGCGGGAGTAATTAAACAGTGATTTTTTAATTTCTCATGTCAACATTGTAATTTAATTTAAAATGTAAAAATAATAATTTTATTGAAAGGATAGTTTGACATAACACAATATTTTAAATCTACGTTAATATAAATGCATTTTTCGTTACAAATATATTATATATTTAATTGACAATTGGACAATTCTTGATTAATAATCATATTTATATTTTTTCATTCTATTAAATTATTTCAGTGTGATTTACACTGAATAAATATTTAAATTTAGATTTTTGTTGTTTTTAAGACTTAAAACATTTAAGGCCATATTTTCAAGTACTTAAAATTTATATTCAATTGAATATTGACAATACTAAATTTTGTTTTTCAAATAAAAATTAACTTCTTTTAATTTAAATGTATAGCCAGTAGACTTTTTTGAAAATTTGCATAGATATATTAAATACAAATTAAAATGAGTAGTTTCTACATTATTAAACTGTACGTAGTACGAATAATAAATAATTCTATGTAAAATATAAAATAGATTTACTACATATTATAATCTAGTACTTATATCTGGTCAATTTTCGAAACTTTTATGGAAACTATCGAGACTTAAAAGAATATAAATATTTATCATGTTACAAATATCTTTTTTAAATTATTAATTTATGAACTCTCCTGTCTACATATTGTTCTAACAGTCAAAGATTATCGACATTTTACTGAAATAATTTAAAGCTATAGTGATGTTATTATAAAATCTAAAATTATATATTCTTTTAAAAAATTGTTATTGCAATTCACTTCTTAATAAAATATGATAATTTTTTTTAATACTGCATACAATTTTATGATAAAAATACATCAATAAAAATTCACCTTTTTACATTAGTTTTAGATTCTATTATTTTGGAATAAACGCCTTTGAATCAAAACCTGGATAATCGTATGTGTATGCTGAAACCTCTCTTGGTTATAAATAAATGCTTCACTCTAAACACCAAGGTATGAATCTTTGAAGGTTTACTCAAACCGATATGGGTTTCATCTATGGAGCGCAGCAAAACAATTTAACATTAATAAAATTCAATCGTTCCAAAATATATCACTACGATGACTATTCAATGCTTTACCCTATATTTCTAATTTAATTTTTAAGAATGGCCTCCAAATACGAACAATCGGAGATAAAGAAAAATACCTCTAAAAAAATATATAATAATAATTAAAAATTAACATGAATTAAGAGTCACTATTGGGTGGCTGCTTTAACCACATACGAGTATATCATATGATAAATTACCCTTATCATATAAACTTATTGTAATGATACGCATAAATTGTTTGTGTCAAATAAAAACATAAAAAAATAACATTCAATTATTTAATTCATCTCTAGGTACTTTCCTCAAATTATACAACGCATGTTCTATTGTTTTCTTAACCTTCATAAACTCGCACTTATTTTTTCTACGATATAGATTTTATATTTTCTCCTAAAAATAAAAATAAAATAATTTAATTCAATTGAAATTTTAAGAATTAAATATTTCAATTTTTGATACAAATAAAAATTAGATATCCAATCCACTCAATAATTAAATTATTATATAATCTATATTTGAAGAATGTAATTACATCAGTTAATTATTCTCTTCTTCCAGCATTTTTCGAATGTCTAATTTATTCATGAAATAATAGCTACATTGTCTGCCTTTCTGTAAATTACAAAAAAATATTTGATCAATGAAATTGCATAGTGATTAAAAATCACTTAACAAAAATAATTTAAGTCAATCAATACAAATACAAAAAAAATAACTGTCCACGGGAAAGCTGTTTATGAAAACCAAACCAATAAAATATGACTTTCTTTAATTAAGTTAATATTTTACTGCAATGGTATCTATTTAATTTAAGTCAATTTTAAACGTATTCGTTAGAAATTAATTTAATTTTAATGACGTAGATTGTATGATATTATTTATATATACCAGATCTTTAGCTATACGATTGGCCCCACATCCTATTAAAATTGAACTAATTGTTTCCACCTGATCTACAGACATAGCGTAATGCAGTGCGGTTCTTTCAATCTATAAAAAAATAACATAATAACACATTAGGTATATAATTATATAAATACAATTGTAAACTAACAATTATCGATAAAATGTTACTCCCAATAAAGATCACTTATATTGTCAAAAATTAGATGTTTAAAATTAATATAAAAATATATTTAATGTAATAACTTAGAGAGTAAGCAAAATCTATGGAATAGGGAAGCAAACTGAGTGTCATCCACAGCAATCTAATAGTATATTTTAAAACGTCACACCTACATATTTTGTATTCGTCATGTAATTGTATGGCATACCAAATTTTTGTTCAGTCGTTCCAATTGTCTTTAGTAATCTAATTCCTAGAGGTTACTAAAAATGAGTGAATTGATTTATCATCAGACTTAAAGCTAAAACATTTTCTATGTTTCCTTGTGGATTTTATGCAATATTCATTTTAAGCAATTTGTGAGTAATTACAGAAATTACAACATTAATTAATATAACATTTTATTATATTAAATATTTTATTAATTGTATTTTTACATTACAATTTAAAAATTATCAGAACTCACTTATAAATTAAAATAATATTGTACAAAGCTCATGAGAAAACATGATGTTCTTATTTTTAATTTGGGTTATAACTTTTTAAGTTAGTTCACTCTATTTTCAAATATTACTACACTTGGAATTTCTGATCACAAATTAATATTATGTTGTACGTTTGTAAGATGGAGACAACAATGTTAGTATAGACTGTATAAAGTCTTTATAATAAAAACATGATTTCATTTACTAAAACTAATAAAATTTACCAATACAGAGATTTGGAAA
Organism: Diuraphis noxia; assembly: GCF_037042655.1. Taxonomy (NCBI): domain Eukaryota; kingdom Metazoa; phylum Arthropoda; class Insecta; order Hemiptera; family Aphididae; genus Diuraphis; species Diuraphis noxia. The sequence continues at coordinate 77,448,268 of NW_028301713.1, forward strand.
AATATTGTTAAAATATTAAAAAACTTAGTAATTTCCTTAAGTTCATTAAATAAAATTAAATAAATTTTCCTTACATTATCGAGCACAAATAATGTAGTAGGAAAATTCTCCGCAATTAACCGTAAGATCTCTTCATTCTGGCTTAACACAGCTATGTGTAAACTGCACCGACTTCGTTCGTTTTTTGCCATAGCTAACATGACACACTCGTTATCACGTTCATGCAACATTTCTTGAACCTGACCCTTGGCTCCAAAAACAATGTCTCGATGTAATCGCTTTCGTTTTTCCTTATATCATATTTTGTTTTAAACCAACCACAACCATTATAACTGTTAATTTATATTATAATTATATAGTTTTATACTATTTTACTAACTTCAAAAGTCGGTATACTTTGAAGGATAGCTGACACGTGAGAGTGGCCTCTACTTAATGGTAAATTTAAAATGTCTTTATCTGTGTTCAAATCCAAAATATGGTTGTACCCTTCCAATAATAGGTTTATTATTCTGTTACATTCACCTAGAATTGTTAATATGATTATTATAATTAAAATTCTGAGCCACATGGTATTGTATATTAATTTAATGATTTAATATATATTTTTTTTTTAAATTAAAAGTATCAACAATATCTACATTTCTATTAATACAATAAACTGAAGTTATATCAAATAAACAGATTTAAAATTAGAAAATGGGTTGAGAGAAAGGATCATCTAACGACGAAATATCTATATAAATATAAAAACTGAAACTTGAACATTTATTTTTCACAGTATTTTTACATTAAAAAAAGCGGGTAAGTCGTGAATGTCGCTCTGCTGTACAGTAGTTTGCAAGTGGGTTATTGTAATGGATGGAATTAAATTTGAATCCAATGAAATTATATCATTGTATATGAAAAACGATTCTGAGCGGAGATGGTTTATGACATTATCTGTCTAGGATAAAATATAGATAATTAAAAATTTTCAAGGTAAGGCCTAACCTAACATTCAGTGAAAATGTAATGTATCTAGGTCATTCGTTTTAAAGTTACATCAAAAACCAAAATCGATTTTGTCGAAAACTGATTGTGCATAAAATTTCGCGTTTCCCCCTTAATTTTTAGTTTGTTTATCCCGATTATTTAGAAAAATATTAAGAATTTTTTACTTTTGATCCCTCAAAGTACCAACTAGATTCACTTTCTGATCGAACGAGGTACTGAAGTCAAAAATTGAAGCACTTTTACTGTCCCTAAACGTGATGACAGACACAAATAAAAAAAAAATTAAAAAAAACACACATCATGGTAAAATCAATGCATTCATCGCTCCGCTCAGAATCTAAAACAGACACACACACATTATAGTAAAATTAATACATTCCTTGCTCCGCTCAGAATCTAAAATCTAGTTATTAACTAAAAACTTATATGTTTTATTATTAATTATTACATGGTATTTTTTTGAAAACATAACATATAAATATATTTTCTGTTACCAACAGTTAATGTTTGAGAGTTTAATTGATCTCCAGAGTTGGAGCACCGTAGGTCCATATTAGCCTGAAGCAAAGTTTATTAAGTAGAACTGTATAGCTCAGATTAATAAGTTTCGATGTCGTAATTTTCGAAAATGGTTATTCAAAGTAAATATGTGGATGTACCTATGTCACAACGGTTTGTATGTAAACCTAAGTATTTTTATGCATTAGGGAGAAGAAGTTTATTCAGTTTGATGATAGAACAGTTTTTTCCCTGAGCATGTATGTGCATTGTGCAGTAACTGGATTTTGATTAATTTACTTTGATCTCTAATCTAAATACAATGTTGATAGGAAATTTGATTTATTTCTATCATATTGCAGGGCATATTTTTAAATTTTAAATATAATTTACAAATAATATCCAATTGGTTGGAAAAACAACTAATTAAGGACAAATAATGTCATATTAATACTAACAGCATATGTTACTGATAAATTAATAATGCAATTTGTTATCTTACCCCTTGCTATAATATGAACCACGAACTTATCAATAGTTTTTACATTTTCTCTAATATTTGAACTAATAGCTATATCTCTTGGAGTTCTATAATATTCATCTCGAAGTGCAATATTCGCATCAAGTTCTTGCAACAATTGAAAGAAAGCATTGCGGTTATGTGTTCTAGACGCAGCATAGTGAATCATGTTCATTCCAAATTCATCCTGATGAAATAAAATTATTATTTTAAATAGTGTATAATAAAAATAATTATATCTTCTAATAAATGTCTTACACGACTAATTTTTTTAAATTCTGGCTGATAGTTACTGAATACATCCCAAGGTCTGAACATATTTTCAGTGATCTGAGATTGATCTCCGTCGAATATATCTTGTGTCTGATCTTTGGGTTGCGACACCTGAACACAATATAGTGGCAATGAAATTACCATACAGGAATGTTTCAGCCAACCATGGTTTAGGATATTATTATAAATCATGATTTGGTATGAATTTACTATTAATAAATTTCAATTTTAAAATACTGTGAACGAAGAATCAAAAATTATAGTCCATTAAAATCAAAATATTTTTTATTGCTGTTAATAAAAATCACACATTAAACACAATATTCCATCAAATACTCTAATAGCTCATGTAACAAACATAATATAAATAAAATATTATTAGTATAATAATATTATGTTAGCCGGAACAGGTATTGTTAATGAAAAAATTAGAAAATCAATTGAAAATACATCAACTATACAATAATTTTCGTTTGAAACTATTTTAGGTATTTTAGGATAAGAATACAATATATATACATTTAAAAGCTTTGTAAGACAATGATTTCCAAAAATAAAATAAATTTATGATTATTTATTTGTTGAAAAAAAATAAAATGTTTTTATTCTATTTTTCTATAATAATGTTAAATGAACATTTTTTTTTTTAAATAAAAATTAAAATGTACATACTTTTTAAGTGCAATATAACAATACAATTATAATTCAATTATTACAATTTCTATAGTTTAATCTCACTTAAAAATTATTATAAATTACATAATAATATGTCATAAATAAACCTAAATAGTCACGTATTAGTTAAATTTTAGTTTTTATAAATCATATTTACTTAGCCAAACTTACACCGCTTTCTTGATCTAATTGCGGATCATCATAATGGTTGGTTAAATGTTCAGCTAAATACAGAGTGGGATTTGATGGTCGGCGTTTTATAATTTCCTTCAAACCAGAAGTTAGTGGTTTACCGATAGCTAAAATAAATATCATAACTTATGTCATGTTAAAGAAACCTTAAATATCAAATAATATTTTATCATTTATTACAGCTCTATCATTACTAATTTAAGAATGATAATTAATTTTACTCTTTTACAGTCTCATTCAATTATATTTATTTGAAAAAAATATACACAAATAAATTTTTCATTTTCAATTAACATATAATATACATTATATTTACCTAATCAATCAATAAGTAATCAATTACCTTTAATTAAGTATTCTCTGTCCTCGACAGAAAATTGACTGGCACTCATAACCACTGAGAGTAATTTTCCAGAGCTAATAGAAGATCCTAAGAAAAGAAATTAGTTATTAAAAATTTGATTATTTAAATATTATTTCAGTTATATTAACTGTCCATGTCTGTATCAATATTTTCCTCGTCGACTGTGTCCGTGACGTAAGTTACGTAACCTAAAGATTTACGTATCTTTTCCGGGTCAATTGTGACATCACTGTTTCCAAAAGTTGGTGGCGCATGGTAATCAGCTTGAAATTCCTATGAATATTTCATGAATATTACTATGGATACACACCAACAACAAGCATTCATATATTTATAACTGTCAAGTATAAAATTAGTGCAATCACTTTTTAACTGACAGCAGTAGTCGGGTAATGATGGGTGAAATAGTCAAATAGATATAACATCTACCAATGTATATACTGTTTATACCCAAAAATGTAAATAAATTATTGATAAATGAATCTAAAGTATAAATAAATTGATGTTTATACTCACATACCATAACCAACTAAACTTTCAAATTTAGTATTAAATTAGTAATACCTTAGCTAAAACGTAGTTTGTGGGTCAAATGTATGCAACGGTATTATAAACTTTCCTAAAAGCGCATTATGGTTAGATGGAGTAATATATTTATCTATTGACAATCACTTTTTTTAGCCTTAAGAATAAATTTATTAATGCATTTAAATTATATTTATCTGAATCCCAACCATATTTTGTTACTCAAAAGATGGGTTAGAGTCAAAAATAAAAAATACCTAATACATTTCTTAACAGTTGAAAAAACCTATGTTCCAAACAGTTCACTAAAACATTTGAGGTCTTTTTAAAAAAATAATAACAGTGTCATGTTTACGATCTTCTGGTCGTTTTTTGAACTAATATTTTATAAATCTTTATGAAAACGATGATTATGGCATAAACAATTTTTTTATTGCACAAGATAATCATATTTAAACTAATAAAACATAATAATATGCAATTACCTTTATATTATTCACTACAAAAAAATTGATTCTTATTAAATTTCTTTTTACTTAGAATAACTTGGAATATTATATCCAATATAGTAAGTAATAATTATTCACTGCAAAGGTAGTGGAGACAAATTTATTTAAATAAAAATCAAGTTGCAACAATCAATAATTTATTTGATACAAAATATTATTAAAAATAGGTTTTTATGTAGGTATGTAATAATTTGAAATTCAAATTGTAAATTCATAATGCAATGTCCCCTCTCTGTAGTTATAAAATCATTAACCATATCACTACAATCAAATATAAAAGAAGGTAACCGCTCTGCCGTATAGGCACGTGTACCACATCATTGTAATCGATGAGTTAAATCTGAATTTAATGATAAACAATTCCATACGAAAATATATTTTGAGCAGAGATGGTCTCTCAGACTATATATATAACTCTACTATCTATTTATTTTGCTATTATAGTAATTTATTTTAAGTTGAATTAATGTTTGAACAACCTTGAATTTGTTATAATAATTTATATTTTTATCATATAATATTTTTGTTAACTTTTGAGTCAATACCATCTTACTGCGGTCCGCAATATAGTTTGAATATGTTCATATCATTTATGGAATAACTAGGCAATAGCTTAAAATTAATAAAAAATATTTTTCAAATTGAAAATATGTAAAATACAATAATTTACATAAATGTGTCGATTTCCCGCAAGTAAAATTGTCAAATTACAACAAAACAACTAAAATTGTTTTAGTTATATTTTAGTTTTGACCCCGAGGTCCCAAAGTACCAACTAGATTCAATTTCCATAACATTATAGTAGTTGTATATCGTGTCTTCAATCTCAAAAATAAAAAATATACCATTTTAAAATCATTATACATTCTTTGCTCAGCCCAGAATCTAAATTATAATAAATTTACTGCAGTATAAATTATATAGTAGGTACTAGCTATATTAACCAGTGTTTCCAGGTGGTAAATGAAACCAGGATGAACAATCTATCTGTGGCAGACAGTAATAATAAGTAACATTTTTCTTACGTGAACCATTTGGAAGCATACACCAACGAACATGCAACAATGATTTGAATATTATAAATAACGATTAAGCCACCCTAAAATAACTAGTTCAACCTATATTCGTTATAAATGACGTTATTTTACAATCTTTCTTCATACCGATCGGGTATTTTTTTATTCTATGCATTAGTCATACACTATACCATGTACCTATATATAACAGCCTGCTGTTACTTGTGGCTTCTATTATAATAATCTTAAACCCGTTTGGAATCCCAAATAAAATGTATGCGAAATTTGAAGCTGATTAGTTAAAAACTGTAGATTTTTATGAGTTACCTATTTAAATATTACTTCAAGTGAAATATTTCCATTGGTTTGTTGTTAAAATCGGTCGAGTATTTTTTTAGTCAATATCATAAACCTCAACCGTATAAACTTAGTCTTTAATATACTTTAATAGCATGATAGTTATAACTCAATTTTACACTTATATAGAATAACTTTACAGTCCAGACTACAAAATATTATATTACAATTTAAAACACAGAAAATCATATCCAATAGTAATAACAATTTTTTTATCTGTAACCGATAACAAAAAAATTGATATATAATTGTTTATATATATAACAAAATTAATGTAACACATGGGACACTATAGAAACATAATATACATCATATATATTCATAGCCCATAAGGGTTAAACAATTAAACTACGAGTATCAAGAAATCTATGCAAATAACTTTTATTGAAAATGATCTAGTAGTTTTTGAGTTTATATAAGTCAAAGAAACAAACAAATATTCATTTTTATTTGTATATATGAAAATTCTTAACATGCATGAAATAAATACCAAATTTATCAGACTAAATTGAAAGCATAGCGCATATTTTAACATTTTTATAAACATTCATACAAATCTTGAATATTGTAATATAAAGTTGTTGACATAACCATTCACCATGTAGATAAAAGGTTAATAAAATATGATAATAACATAAAAAAGTGCTTTTGAAAACGACGTGAAAGTGATGAAGTTCCGTACAAAAATTAAGCATTTACAAAACACAGAAATATATGGCAATACCCAATGTATTTCTTCTTTTATAATTATTCAAAAATTATAAATCATAAACTTAAAATTTTAACCAAATATTTATATAGGTAATTTTACGATAAAATATAATTTTTTATTTACATTTTATATAGATAAACAATTGTTGTTATAAACATATACCTTAAAACTTATTACGATATTTTCTTACAGAGGAATACTTAGAAACCAAAAACTTTTCACAGTTGTGTTTATTTTTATTTTCTATACATGATCAAATTTTTAAAATTTATTTCTAGCTACGTATGTATTAGCATATATAATCATAAACCTATTCACTCGTTCTAAGATACGTCTGTATAAACTTATCAGTTAAGCGTACTTATATTTTTGAGGGAAAAAGTATAAGAAGACGTGTTGATTATAGATTCTATTTAGTTTATCTAAAATATTTTAGATAAACTAAATAAAATCTAATCAACCCGTCTTCTTCGCTCGAAATGGTTTTTCGCAAACAACGACTTAAATTTAATAATAAATTTAACATTATGTCAACTATTACAGTAGCTTACACGAGAGTCGTAAACACTCGAAAGTCAAAACAGCATACATAGCGAATTCCACGAATTTTTCGTTAAAATTAAGTACAGCTCAACTTCTGTCACGCTAAGTTCTTGAAATTTCAAAGAAAACCCAACATAATTTGAATTAATTTATTGAATATTAAATGAAATTTTTTTTTTTTTTATACGTTTTTACTTAAATCCTTTTTTCCGTTATTTTAGGTCTGAATTATTGAATATCAACTAAAAGTGATCATACCTTTAAATTAATTTCTGTATCCAACAATTGGTCAATAAATGTCTTATCTTGCATATAATTTATATAATCTAATGCAGTCCATCCTTGCAAGTCAATCAATTTTAAAGTTTCTGGAAACTTATTCAACAAGTATTCAAACACATCAAATTGTTCATAGATAACTGCTGTATGTAAAGGAGTTAAGCCTAATCCACTTCTAGATTCACGAGCTACACAGAACTTCCTTCGATCTAAAAGCTGAATTAATTCATCCAAGTTTCCTACAGCACAATAACGATGAATCTGGTCAATTTTATTCTGAAAATCATAATATTTTATTTTATTTTTTTATTATTATTTTTTTGACTATCAGAACAAAAAAAAAACATATCGTCATAAATTTAATAGGCAATCGTTTTCGCTTGACTCAAAATTGCATGTAAACTTATAAAGTTATAAGTTATAACTATATACATGACCGAAACTAGAGTTAAGTATAACTACCATATAGTACTAGATAGATTTTTTGTAATACTCATCAAACATTTATTATTAATTTTTTATTATATTGAAAAAAAAGTCAGGTTTATTTTATGTTCGCGTATATAAATAAGACAAAATTAATATTTCCACCATTAATTTAAAACAAAGGTATACTTACTATTTATATAGAACCAAATCGAATAAAATCAAAATTTCAAAATTTTAAAATTTTCTTACAGAATGTGTAGATAAAAACAGTTTGCACTATTTAAACAGTTGATCAATCTTAATTAATCAATATTAAATATGAACGAAATATATATGGAAGGTGAAGAGAAAATCTCGAATTTTTTGAAAAAATAATGAAAATGATAAGACAATACTCTAGTATTAAACAAATGGGTTTTTATTTTTTAAACTAAATTCTAACCTTTATTTAAATGCAATAATTTATTATTTAATAAAAATATAATAATTATCTGACTTATATATCCCACCATTCTGGTAAAATTATTTAAATAAATAAATTCCATAAATTAAAAATTATTTAGTTTTAAACATTTTTTTAATGATTAAATTAAGTATAAAATACATTATAACCACTTCCTATATACATAATACATAAATAATAAACATTATATGCTATTAAGTATATATGTCAGTAATTTAATACTTACTGCATAAAATGGTACTTTATCAAGAAAATCTTGAATTTCTGGTATGTTTGACCTTATTCCTGCGAGTTTTTCATATTTACCATCTAAAATATAATCAGCTATTTTCTCTAGGCTACCTTGTTTTACTATTATTTGAGCTGAGTTTATACGTTCCTAAATAGAAGAAAAAAAAATTATAAAATTTTCTTATTATGATACTTAAAAACTTAATACCTATAGCTAGGTTAAATTTACCAATCAAAAAATTTAATTTGCTTTCGTTTAAAAGTGTCTAATTTTATTTTTAATACAATGATTAAATTTTAAACTATCCTTAGATACTGAGTATAATTTATCTCAGCAGTCGGCAACTTTTTTAGATTCCCGGGTTAGGAAGAGTTAAGAGTTCGTGGGCAAAAATAAAAATTTTATATTCCAAATTATTTAATATGGAAAAATGTAAATATTATAGTTTTTAATATAATTATAATATAAAAGTATAGAAATTACAACTGTTTAGTAAAACGTTTAATGTGATTTTTGTTTTTGGATATTGTTTATTATTTTTTCAATTTCCACATTAAAATTACTTGTGATCGTTCTACTTCTAAGTACATATGGTGGATATGGTCATCAGTTAAGCGAATTAATTTTTTTCATATGAGAAAAGGCCTGTTCACACACAATTGGATCCAAACATATTGAAGTATTTGTCAGCTATATGTTTAATTTTTGAAAATGATGCAAGAAGTTGAGAGAAAAAAGTAAAGGTGATGCTTTGAATGAGTCATTTAGGGTATTTTGTGGCTACAAATTTATTATTTCCATTTGAAGCTCGACCGGGATATCTTAAACATCAATATCAAACGGATAGGCGAGTAATTAAAAATATTGTAAATGTCCTTTAAAATCTTGAAATCTATTATTAAATTCTTGTTGAAGTGTAAATGCAACGTTCATATTATATTTATACAATATAATTATTTTGATATGATATTCAGTTAAATTTCATAGTTGTAGAATTTAAAGCGAGCCGTAGGTATATAATAAACACGCGGGCTGCTAGTGGCAAACCACTCATCTATCACATATTATAAGAGAAACCTCTGTAGGTGATGGTTTTCTGTAAATAGTGATGCCAATGGATGTGCTAATTGATACCTATGTAATTCGTTCTCGGGGCGTAACTTATTTCGACAACCCCCTTGCTAACCGAGCTAACAAGTTTACTAAGATTACCAAGGTAAATTTTTTTGGGCTGCGGCCGATTGCCTGAAACGAATATTGATAATGAAATTTGACTATAATTGATATTTTAAAACGTTTTTGCTATTTCAAACACTTCTGAAATATTTGTTCTTCGTATTACTATTCCAGAATACTAAACACTTTTTCGTATTACTGTTGTTTGCCAATCACCAATATTTTCATATTTAACTAGTAAATTTTGTTTTAAAATTATATTTTATAACAATGATTTTAAGAACGAATAACAAGACCTAACCTAGTTAAAATAAAAAAATAAAGAGATATCTAACCCGCTCGGCCTCGAATCTGAAATTGTTTAACCTATTTAAATTTATATTTATAGCCTATAAATTATAAGTATTAACAATTTAATTTAAATATTAATAAATATAAGTTGAATCATCAATTAGTAATTAACGTACGAGTATTTCAGTAATAAATATCCGTTCAATAATTTGTGTTCAATAATAATGGTCCGTTGCTCATCGGAGTATTTTATAGTCAAATAAATAAATGAATTATGAAAACTATAAACCAAAATAAGTACTAAGAAAAAATAACGTTTATTGTTCGATTATTATTTAATTATTTTAACGTAACATATTTTATATAACATGAATTTATTCACAAATTATTTTCTGTTTAAAATACCTAAAATATTTTTTGTAGGTAACTACTTGATTCAAAACTCTGTTGCACATACTAAATTTCTACACATAAATATTTCGATAGATTCTTTATAATTTTACAATTAATTTCTAGATTTAATATCCAAAAACTAATCTGTTATTATATAAATAAATTATGAGACAATTATACAATTATGCCTGATACAAATTTATATTTTATATTTTATATGCATAAAAATATTATGCTAATGATAAAATAAAAGATTTTACTTACATTATAATAAAACAATTTTTTTACCTGCATTTCTGTAGAATTCAATTCATTATTATCAGAATCTTCATCTTTATTTATATAATTTATACTATTAACTCTGTATACTGGGCTACCAATAGGTAAAATGTCTTCCAATAGACCATTATTTAATGCTTGTCTGACCTCGCCCAACGTAAGACTATTAGATTTTGGAACAATGTTGTTTGTTCTACCGATATCTTGAACTTCTGCAGATTTATTATATAATGAAATATAATTTTCATATCTATTATCAGGATCATTATTAGTTTCGTATCCATTATTATCAATATCGTCAATAATTTGAAGTTCCTCTTGAGAGTATAAAGAAGTAAAATTGTTATTTCTATTCTTAAGATTACTATTTTCACTGTTACCAATATTATCATCAATTTTTAACTGTTCTGATTTAATATCTGAAGAATTATTATAATTTTTAGTTATATTTTTTGGGTAAATTTCCTCTTTATTTTCATTTTTATCAACGTCACCAATATTATTAATATTTTCAACATCATTTGTGATTTTAGTTTTGTCGGTATGATCAGTAATTGCTGGATTTTTTTTTATTGTACTGTTATTAGTTGAATGAGTTTGTATTTCAGATTCCTAAACAAACATTAAAACACTTAAAAGAAAGGTTTTTGTCTATAAACGTTATATGTGAATATACGTACCTGAGTTGACATATTTTTAGATTTTAATTTGCTGACAGATTTATCGACAGATTCATAGAAAATATTCCAGTCCCAAGAAGCTGGAAACTCAGAAGCAATTCTTGGTGCTTTTGGCAGAACGGTTAATAAATCATTTGGGAAGTCATTTATCTTCACACCATTACTTTTTGGTGTTCTACCATGCTTGAATACAAAAACAAAACATATGTTTTTATCATAATTTAGTGTAATTAAATACAAATAAATAATAATTCAAATCTATGTTGAATAATATTTAATAATTATTATATATAAATGCATAAGGTAATTTTATTAGCTATAGTATACGTTATGGATTGGATATATATAGCCACTAAGGGCATCTTGTTGTATGCACTCTACCATAAGATTACAATTCTTATGGTTTTTAATGCACGTAGCTATCTAAGGATAACATTTTTTGGAAGAATCTGGAGCTTAAAGTTATAAAAATACGTGTAGTAAAACTCATAGGTATGTGTATCTTATTGAAATATGGTGTAAGGAATCAATAAAAGAGACACATTTAACGCCTCATTTTTTAAGGAAATAGCACAAATATTTAATTTTTTTATTGATTATTAATCATTAATTATACATTTAAATTAAATGAATAAAGTATAAAGGTGGATATTTAGTGATAAATAACGAAACGAAGACGACAGCACTGTTAATTTTATATAATAATTTTTACTAATATATTAGCATTTATATATGTTTATTTTTATTTTTCACTACTTATTTATTATAACTTTGAGTAGGTATTATTTATTTCATCAATAAAACCACTTTTACATCATCCACTACTAAACAACTTACAAGAATATAATATTGTATAAACAATACTGAAGAATGATAAAAACAAAAGAACGCATACTGCGGTCAATGTTCATTGCGACTGATGCTAGTAGAGCACATTCAACAAGTCATACAGAGCTCAATATGATATAGTACGTTATATAATATTGTGTATACATAAACATTAAACATAATATACATATATAGAGTGAAACATTGATTATGATATTACAGTATGCTGTATTGTTGTGTAAGATTAATGATTATCAAAGATTATAATCATATAATAAAATTTATTTTATAAATTATGAAAAAAATATCAAAATTCAATAAATCAGATTGTCCGTAAAACATGATCATGCATCGTAAGTTATTACAGTAGTAAAACATTGAGTAAATGTAAGAATCAATAATATATACATAATATTATATATGTAACTATGTAAACATAACACATAAGCACCGATGACAAACCTTGTCAATTAAATTTTCATTTGCTCCTGCTTTAACAAGCATATTATAGATGGGTAAAATATGTTTTGATGGAGAAATAAAAACATAATGTAGAGGTGTTCTACCATCATTATCTCTTATGTTCACCATTTTTGGATTTTTGTTTATTATGTATTCTACAATACTAAGACGACCCAGTCCTACGGCCTGAAAAATAATTGATTTTATTATTATAAATTATAATATTAATGATAAGCAGAGGCGGACTGGTTAATTTTGGCCTGTGATGCAAAATCAATTAAGGGTCCATATTTTTTTTTCAAACCTTCTTAAATTAGAAAAGAGTCCATATAAGTAAAAAAAAAAAAATTAAGAATATGACATGATGTTTTAATTTTAAATAACAGTTATTTTATCTATATTTGTTTTAATTATGTAGACACAATAGTGATACGATATAATATTATAAAAAAAATATAATTACAACTGTATTGTCGATTTCTATTATAATTTATCTTTATATTCTAAATTATAATAAGAATTAAATTAAAAAGGGCCCCACAGTGGTAATCGGGAGTTCGGATCATAAATACGAATATGGGGCCCGGGGTGCTACTTGGTGTATAGCACCCTGGGCCAGTCCACCCCTGATTATAAACAAAACTAAATTTTAACCTTATGTAATGGAGTTAATCCATTCTTGTCTTTACTAGCTAAAACTTCTATAGGGACAGGATCACGATTTAGTTTTTTCAATAACACGAGATTATCGTCAATAACAGCCTTATGGACTTCTTTGATAATACCCTATAATAAATAATAAAAGCAATACTAGAAAAATGTATTTCGACAAAAGTGTAGAAATTTAAAAGTTACCATTATATAGGGCACCGCTTTCAAAAACTTGTTCACCGTTATTTGTTTGCTAGTCTCAGTCAACAACTTATCTCCCAGTCCAGACCAAATGACATTTGAAAGCTGTTTTATGTTACATTCGTGTATCCATATTCTTATATTGGAAGGTTTTATAGGCACCTCTAAAAGGAGATTAGGAAAATACAATCAACCAATAATTTTACAAAATATTTATAGATATACTTGGATAAATTTACAATAGCTGCCCTGCCCGCGGTTTTTACAAATGCCAAAGATTTTTTTTATATAAATATATTAATAAAAATATGTTCATGCCGTATTTCTTCTATTTATAATACTAATATATGTAATATAACTAATGTCAACCATTTAGATAGGTACCCAAATAAAAAATTCTTTTTTCGTTATCTGAGTAAAAAATCATCTGTCAACTACTTTTTAACTTTCAGGAGTTAAAAAATTAAGATACTAACACTTTCCAAGTCTCATAGAATTTATTGATATAATTGTTATTGATAACGGCCCAGCAGTAGTTTTTGAGTCAATTAACTTTGGATAAACCAACATCCATTTTTAACTATATAACCCGACTTCTCCGGTGAAAACATTAAAAATTAAACATATAGCACTATATATATATATAGGTATATCTTGATTTTAGTGTACCTCACTCTGCGAACCATTTCAACCAAGATTGATAATTTACATGTGGCAGATTGAATATAGAAATTTGTATAAATTGAACATGGTTCAAATAACTCTTTAAGCTATCCTGATGTCTCTGTTTCTCTAAGAATAATTTAAAATTTTCATAAAATCGGTCAAGTAATTTTTAAGTACATATATAAGCTACAAAAAACATACATTCAACTCTTATATTTGTTTTAAGATATAATTGCTTTATTTGAGGCCATAAACATGACGATTTGATGCTTTTTACCTCATCTGCTCGAGTAATCATCAATAAATTGCAACCATTTATATACAAAAAAAAAAATTATTATTTCTATTATTGCAATTATAAACAGTAATAATAAAAATTTGCAGTTTTTCTGAATTTCCAAATTTTCCAGGAAACTTCTTATTTTTTTCTCTAACAGCCTTATTTGAGCTATTATATGAACATTAAAAAAAATTAAACCAAATTGGTATGATTTTACGACTCAATTGAACGTTTTAAAGTGATGCGATTACTAGCGAACAGTATTTAATTTTTATTTAATGTTTAGATTAAAATAGTTAGTAAATTATAATAAAAGTCTCGAAAACATAATTTAGTCAAAATACTTCAGAAACTATTCTAAACCTATGATTTCACTAACGATGTTTATAAAGACCCGTAAAATTTAAAAAATCTAAGAACAAAAAGTTATATTCAGGGTTTTGTTATGAAGAACTATGGGAAAACTTTCTTTACGCTCAGCACTAAGTAAAGTTTGGTTAAATTTATATCTATAACTAAAAAATGGTGAATTAATTTAAGATTCTTGTATTTTAATTAATACCTATTTTTAGATATTTTTCCTAAAACTACTAATGAATTAAAAATATATCCTCATTAAGTACCTATAGGAACGTCATCTGTATTCATTTTCCAATCTATATTAGGAATCTATCTTCATCTTGAAACTGTATCAAAAGGTTCCTAGTTTGCACCTATACAGTAACACAACTGAATTTCGAATATGATATGAATACTGAACATTGGTTACAGGACAAATTCGTAAATTTTTGTGTGTGCATTTTATATGCAAGAATATAGGTGTGTACCGTGGATACATATAATATGTAAGATTGTAGGAACATAATAAAATGACATATAAAAATAATATTAATCCGAGTAAAATAAGCCATAATAAATAATAATCATGCTAGATAATTTCAAAAAAATAACATATATAATCTTCTTTAAAATAATAAAAACTGCTTTGAATATTTTTTATACATTCAAATAAAATATATAATTTTTGTTACTTTTAGCTTTTTACTTAATAATAATAATATGTACTACTATAACTATGTCTAAAATATTATTGTCTTGATAAGTTTTAAATACGCTATGAATTAGTTCCAATAGAATTTAAATTACCTTTATCTGAACCATCGATTTTATAATTTTTTGGCAATGTAATACTTTCACTATACTCTAAATAATAAGTTGGTGTTTTATTATTTATATCTAATGCGTTAGGATCTGCACCAGCTTCTATCATTAGATCCCAAACCCGAGAAACGTCTGAACAGGAACATATATAATGCAATGGAATTCTTAAAGTCTAAAAATTAAAAAATTAAAACACATCAGCTTATAAGATGTATTTTTTAAATGTAATAATTATATTTTTTAAGAGTTCAAAATTGAAATGAATGTTTCCGAATACTATAAAATATAAATTATGATTAAACTATTACTTTAATGACGATTTTAATTAATTAGTTATTCAATAAAACAATATTAAATTATATTCAAATTATGTGATAGGTATACTTACTTACCGTCCATCTAAATCTTCTATAATTACCTAACTAGTTTTAAGTTTTACTATAAAATATAAATCATATTGTATAAAATATTTATATCGATGGCTATTACCTAATACTATTTAATATTAATGAGTCAGATATTAATCTAAGCAAATTTATATTTAATATAAATTGAAACTATTACTTTATCTTTAATGTGGACAGTTTGTGGATAGTTCTTCACAAGCCACTCAACAACATCTAAAAAGTCATAATAAACGACTTTATGCAGTACAGTCACTCCATTTAAATCTTTACTGCAAACTAATTTCGCAGGAAGAATTTTGTAAATATTTCTTGACGTGTTTCCATTTTCTAATAATAATTGCATATCTCTTAAATTTCCCTTGCACGCAGAATCTTGCAGCATATCCATACGGGCCTAAAACAACACTGCAAATTCTAACTGGATGCAATACAGAATATTGTCTGTATATATAATATTATGTACAAAATGCATTACTGAATACTACTATCAAGTGATAGAAAAACATAATTATGTATTATAATATACCTATCTCTGGTTTATAACACTATTTAAAATGTGTAGTTAAATATTTATTTACATTTAAAATTACAAATTTCTAATTGCAAGATTCTTCATTATACGTATATATTGTGGGACACAAAATACAGGGTGATCCAGTTAAGTGGGCACACTAATGATATCAAAAAGTATAAACTTTTTTTGAATTTTTTTTTTAACTTTTAAGTTTATGTTTTTCTAAAACTGTATAATATTTTAATTTTTTTCTTTCTTGTATTTATTGGTGAAACCACTATCAACTTTTGATTTTCAAATGGTAACATATAATTAAAATATTATGAATTAATAAAACTATTATTTTCATTTTACGTGTTTACATTTTTATTTTTCGTTAATTTTTTATGAGATACAGCTCCAAAGTATTGGTGGTTATTACTGTTTTTCCAACAATTGTAAAGACCAGGAGCTAGATATAAATTTTATATCGCTGAATCCAAGGTAACAAAATAAATATTAATCAATTAAAGATTACTATTGTACTCTGAACCCTAATCATTTATTAATTTATCGACTAATTGGACCAATTGGGTTTATTTTGCTACCTTGGATTCAGCGATATCGAATTTATTACTAGATCTTGGTCTTTACAATTATTGAAAAAATAGTAAAAACCAAAAGTTAATATAATACTTTTCGAGATAATTAATGTACCCACTATTAAAAGGATCACTCTGTATATATAGTACTTATATAAGTACTAAAGTGCTATTCTATACATAGGTAGAATAATATTATAAGTATTGAAAATTAAAAACTCAAAAAACCCGTCAACTGCAATTATATACCACTAGGTAATTGCAGATTTGTCTGATCGTTACAAGCTCCGTTGTCTCGATTTTTGACTACTTATAACTATTTTTACGATCAAATAAGTGTATAATATAATTGATAAGTCATAGGTATGTTCTATGTAGATACTTCTTATATATTTATAAATTGTATTGGATTAACTTATGATTTTAATTCAAATATACAACTAATAAGATTATTTACATAAAATTATCTGCATTAATTATCCCCCAATTCACTTGAAAAATATCGGTGTGGTGAATTTATTTTAAAACTGAAGGATGTGATGTATTTATAAGTTATAAAAAATTTATTCCTCTATTTTTTTTTTCGTTCTATTGATTAGTTGGTTATCAATTCGGTTATCCTATTGTTTATTTATAAAAAATATTTTATTAAGTTTTCCTAACTAAAATATTACTATTTTCTACTATTAAATACAGTCAAATATATACCTAGGTATATTTATATTCAATTACCAAATACCATTGTATTTAAATTTAAAATACTATAGGCATTTCAATTAAAAATTCTAAAGAAAGAGTGTAATAAAAATAAATTATAATTTTTTTACCTAATTGAGATTTTAAACTCAAACAAACGAAAATTAAAAACTTAAACAAAATGCATACAAAATGAAAAAAAGCGGGTAAGTCGTGGATATCGCTCTGCCGTACAGTAGGTTACAACTGGGTTACTGTAATGGATGGAATTAAATTTGAATCCAATGATATCATATCATTAAAAAATTTTAGGAATTTCTAGCTTAAAATAATTTGAGAATGTTGGTAATTTTTACGTATATTGTCAAAATTCAAACTTTGAATGCTTATAAAAAAAAATTGTGACTTTGTATTTCTTTTATTTTTCAACTGCTATTATAACAATAATATGTTAGGAGCCTTGTATTAAATTTTCAAGCTTTTCTACCCAATTTAAAATAAACTAATAATGATCGAAAATTTCATATGCCTATAAATAGTTCAACTTAAGTCGAAAGTATTTGAAAATTTCATTGTGTATAGAATATACTTATATAAACATTCGGTGAAAATTTCATGTATCTATGATCATTAGTTTTAAAGTTACATCAAAAACCAAAATCGATTTTGTCGAAAACTGATTGTGCATTAAATTTCCCGTTTTTCCCTTAATTTTTAGTTTATTGTTTATCCCGATTATTTAGAAAATTAATAGGTACCCTGAACAAATATAATTTATTGAATTTAAGTTTTAAATCAATTTTAAAACCATTTAAATATAATCATATATTTACTATATAAATTGGAACTGATTGCAAAAATGCTTTGATTTTAGGATTTGATGAATAGTGTCCAATTAATTTATAGCCTTCGCCATTCAGTAACATTTCTTCCAAACTTAGCATATTTCCATCCTTGATCAGTTTTTTAACTTGATATTGGTTCATAGGTAACGCTAAAATAATAGTTTTGAAAATAAATAATTATTTTATTGAATTATTTTTTACTTACCTCTAGGAAGGTTATAATTAACATAACACATGTTTGGCCCTAAACCAAATACATCATTCTTTGGAATTTTTTTTTGACATTTTCGTACAAGAGGTTTCATTTAAATTTTCAATTAGTTTCATTGATATTAATTTATGATTTAAAAAAATAATAATACAACGAAGTATATAATGATATGTACCTATACCTATAATATCTGACACTAATGAAATAAATATCTTGTCCAGGGAAGCAAGAAACGCCGATGACCCCGCAGTCCAATGCAGTTACTCGTTGCTAACAACATTTAATATCGACAGGGTTAATGATGGTCATCGGGATTAGGTATGATCTAAAGGAGGGGAAGTATTTATAATTTTTTTAATATTATATGAATATTAATGTATTTAAATTATTACATAATATATTAAAACCAAAGATATCCATTTAATTTTTCTCAAAAATAAAACACAACATTTTAAAAACAATAAATTAGGTACCTAATTCGTAATTAGTAATTACTACTAAATAGTCCAAGTCCAACTAATAAACTGATGTTCGATATATTAAAATATTTATTTTAATTACATATTAATAGCCACCGACTAATCAATAGCACACCAATGTAGAAATTTAATATAGTCTTTTTCAAAATAATTAGGAACTCCTAACAAAAAATTACGTATACAAACGGGAATACTCATGCAAAATCAATTTTGTTAAAGTTTAAAAATCAATCATATTTAAGACTTAATTTCCTAGATATAACACAAATAACAAAACATTTAAAGTATTTTTGTTTTTTTGAGCTATTTGTTGAAATTGTTTAGTTTTTTTCAATTAATTATGTTGATAAGATTTTATTACCAAGTCAACGATTAAAAAGTTATTAAAAAGTACAAATTCTTTCTCTCGCTTCTTATAAAATGATTAATTAGTAAAAAATATTACTTATACCTAAGTTCTTCTATTAGTCGTCTACAGCAATGAATTTAAGTTATTTGTTGTAAATCAAAACATATTATTCATAAAAACTTGAAACATTCCACTAATGTTATTGAACTTTCATTTTCTATACAAGATTATATTTTCAAAATATTTAGACTACATTTAAAAATAAATAGTCCTGTATTTTTTTTTCGTGTAATGTCGATGTAAAATTTTATCTTACAGGTTAAAAAGATTACATAATTTAGGGTTTCTCGTAAGTTCTTCTCATCTCAATTTAAAAATATTGAAAATACATTAGGCAATAAGGCATCTAACCTTCTAACCTCTTTCAATTTTCAGGTCACTGTAAAATATCGTCCAATTTCCAAGTGCGTAAACGGCAAATTTTACGTTCATGATGATCCATAATAAATACAATTTTTTAAAACAGTACGAAATTTGTAATTATGACTACTTGGGGTGTGAGGGGGACAAAGTTCCCCGCTTTTATATTCTAGTAAATTTTCAGAACCCCCTCCTATTGAAAATTCCTGAGAACGCCACTGCGCTCATCAGATCACATTTAACTCCGTTAATTTAAAACTTAGATTGAATTGACCTCTTATAAAATGTAAAGGTTAGATTTTTATCTGGCCAATCTCATAAGCTCTTTATTATATTTTAATTTAAAAACGAGTTATGATAAAAAATATGATCTAAAGCCTCCTATGAGATTGACCAAATAATCTTACCTTTAAATTGTATAAGAGGGCAATTCCTTCTAAGTTGTAAACTATTAACCAACGGAGTTAAACATGATCTGCTGAGCGTAAAATTTGCATATAGATACACACTTTAAATCGAAGATGTCGATTACCAACTCATGTGGCCTGGTATCACGCGTCCTCTTAATAGATAATTGCAGGTATGATTAAAATATTGGTTAAGTTCTCGAAGTTATAGTCAAGAATTAAAAAATGTATGGTTAAAATTAAATTAGGTATTCAGTAACTCGTAAAAATGTGTACTTATAAATGTATGATAATTGCCGCATATACATTTTAATCGAATACTTTTAGTACACAATTCTTTATTTTTTTTTTTGTTATGTATAATTTATGTATCTTTTACGCTAAAAAAGCGTTCAAAGTTAAAAAAAGTGCTCGGAAATTGTTTGATGACCATGTCACGTCAATCACATAGACCATAGACGTAAGAGAAAATTATACATAGATGCCTACCAACGATCAATATTATTGAGGAATGAGGGTACCTATACGGCTATAGGTACGTAAATAATAATAATATGACGTATAGAGTTAGACGCAATTTGGTTATGACTATTATAAAATGAACTAAAATATAAAATTATAAGTGAGTAATTTAGTTAAACGAGTTCTTTTTTATTCAAAATTAAATTTAACCGAGACAGAGTGAAATGTGAAAAGTAGTTAAGTGGATATGCATCAAATATCTAGTGACAAGTAACAAGTACCAACATTTTATATAATATTGACTAATTAATTTATGTTATGTTTATGTTATTCCCACGACTGGTGTACTTGCCAAATACGCCAATAATTGTACATTTAACCAGTGCACGAATATGGTGCTCACACGTCTGGCACTCTGGCGTACTTGACAAGTACGCCAATACTGGAGCGTCTGGAGCACTAGTGCAAGTAGCCAAGTACACTGTTGTAGTCTTATCCCCATTGCTGGCTGTTATACGAACCGGTCGTGGGATCAATAGTACAAGTATATTGGCCGTTCCTTTGACTTGTGTCACATTTACCGACAATCGCCGGGAACGACACCAGTGACAAATAATTGTACAAGTATGGTGATCCGACGGCATGGCAAGTAACCACCAGTGCCAAATATTGGCCAAATACACCAGTCGTGGGAATCCGGCTTTAGAATACTACTGTATATATTAATATAGTTATAACAAAATATTAAATAAATCTATCGACATAGTATGATAAATTTAACATACTATATAATAGATAATAATAATTAATAATATTTTATAACTCTATATAATAAGGAATCTATGCTATCATGGTGATGGTGAAGCCGTGATGTCATGACCAACATATTTTGTTTTCATAAATCTTCCCATTTCTTGGTCATGTCACGTTGGCAACACCAGTCGGCTAATTCGCGATGAAATCTATGGATGAATTTCGTGATTCGGCGAATCGTGACAGATAACGTAGCCACTGTCTACTGTCTAACTAGCGCCTACTACAACTACTGCCTAGTGCCTACATCTATCTGCTGCAGCTTGCAGCTCTTCGACCTCGCACTTAGCAGTCAATACTTTCATTAATAATAATAATCATATTCTCGCTTGTATAGGGTTATGCTATTAGTGTTCAGTTTTTACCTTATAAGTTACTGGTATTTCGTTTTCCCTTTCTCGTTGTATTCGATTCACGGGTATCAGTCATTGGACATTAAGTAGCTGCTCACCAGTCTATGATCGTCGTCCGTCGATCGTCCTAGGTGAAGCCGGTCGGTTCTGCATCATCGATATTATATTAATATTATAGTCATTGTCCAGGTGAGACAGGTGAGTCAACAATTCGAATATTTTTTGATTAAATTATAATATGGGTAGTGACTAGTGAGTAATGAGTACATTACATAATTACGACCGAATTTGATGACTATCTAATATATCCTATATATCTGTCTATGCTTATATTGAAACAATATAATATTGTTCCACCGATTAGTTATATTATAATAATTAAATATTTAGACCAAATTACTAGGTAGTGTTATTATTACAGCTCCTAGATTTGAATGAATTTAGGCCTCATCAGTTTAGGGCATATTACCAGCAGTAAAAAAGAACAATTAACTAGGAAAATTTAAGTCATGATTAGATTAAGATGTTTATTTACAAAATAATATTAAGGTTATGTACAATTAATATTAATTTATTTGTGCTATGTCTAATGGCTTACATACATGGCTTGCCTGGCTTTATATTTCAAAATAAGTAATAAGTAATAATATTTTTTTATCAGAAATACATAAAAACACTTATTAATTATCTTGTTTTGTAAACAAAACCTTATTTCAGCAAAACTATTTAAAGTTAATTAAAATTTTAGTGGTTGAGTAAATATGACATTTTATTGAGGTTGACATCCTAATTGTGCTTAATAGATTTTTAGTGTTCAATTTTTATAAAACAGGAAACCATCGACTTAATATATCTAATCTATATAACTATAATAAAACATGAATCATATTATGTCATTTACAGCACCCTGATTTTTGTTGGCTTTAAAAATGTGCAATTATTTAGTAACACTCATTAAATACATAATAAATAATAATTTATTTACAATATTTATAATGAAGCTGTTTACATATATGTACTTTGACCCCAATTTTTTTTCTTAAAAAAAATTAAGATTAAAAAACTTTTTTAAACATTAAAATATTATTTTAATTAATTAAAATTTGCGAGAAAGTTAATGTTTATATACCTAATAACTAAATATTATAAAATGTACCTAATGAGTTTCAAATGTTTCAATAACAATATATTTCAATATGTACAACCCAGTGTACAACTTTAGATATTTAAAATACCTTTAATTTAGAATAAAATATTAAATTTATATGAGTAGTATTATTATTCATCAACATTTAAGATTACTTGCCAAAAAGTTTCATGTGGCCCACTTTCTGTTTAATTTTAGATATTTGTTTTTCAAAATAAAAATTAGATACTTATAGAACATAATATCTCTTAAATTCTATGTTGTACTTATTTCTTTTTTATAGTATTTAATTGTATAGTGATAAGTTCATCGCATTTAAACAATTTTCCAAAGCATACCTTTAGAAAAACTCGATTTCCTTTATTTTTTACTATCTATTTCAGCGGTTCCCAACCTGTACACCGCGGTGCTCTAAGAGCACTGGGAGCTCATTTAAGGAGTACCACGGCTCATCAGGGAATAAAAAAATTATTAAATTATATATTAAAAATTGATTGTAGTTGAAAAGGCAAAAAATTGTTTTTTAAAAATCACTTAGCATACTATCTATATATCTAATATTAAATATAGTGTTTCTAATATATGTCGAATAATTCAATAAAACATAAAAATATTGCCAAACTTTCCAAAAATAAACACCCTCTAATATCTCATGAATTATTAGTTTTTCACTATTAAAGCAGAATTTTTCTTTTTACTTTCAACTATAAAATTATAATTTGTTAATAATATGTTCAATAAAATAACTTAAATCAGTTATCAATGAAAACTAGTGTTTATTTTTATCACGTTCCTTGTGATATTCACAGAAAGGTACCTAATAAAATTTGTACAAACAAAAAGACACTGCTGACGAAAAAGGTTGGGAACCGCTGATCTATTTACTTCCTCAATTATTCTTACTGTTCATATTTTTGTAACCGATTGAATAAAACATTTTAAAAACAAAACAAATAAAAATGTAGATAGGTACCTATTTTTAATAATATTCAAATATTTAAATTCTTCTATTTGTATTACATATACAATTATCCAGTCTTAAATTTTTTGTATGATACATTATCACATAGACTAAACACATACAAGTATATTATTCTACCGATTGAATTTTAAAATAGTTATATAGGTATAATAGGTATATTATTTAAATCTAATGTATAATTATTATAGTTAAAGTTAAAAAAGTAGTTAGTACAAATTAAATTATATTAAGTTCTAAAATAAATTTGGATGGCCCTAGATTGTAAATGTCTAGGTTTATAATTATTAAATTATATAATAAAATGTTATTTTCTAAACACCCAATTAAATCTAGGTCATAAGACAAACATATGAATAACTCATATTACTATTTTTAGATAACTGGTGTTCTACACACCCACACTCATTTTATGATAGTTCTAGACTAAAAATTCTTAATATGTTGATATGTATCATTTTTATCTATACCTCTATGTTTATTTGTTTAGTATTTAATCTTTCATCATGAGTGTTCAAGGATTTGAGGATCTAATTAATGGTCCTTTAACCACTTTTGTTCAATTATCCAACCAAATTGGTGGTGATGTATCCACTCAGGCTGCACTTGTCTTAAGTGCTTTTCAGTGAGTTATATCAATATTTTAAAAAAAATACAGAGTCTTAATAATAGTATGCATTTAATTAGGGCTGAGTTTCAATTCATCAAATATGCCAGTGATCATAGTGCACCTAGTGACAGTGAAAAGCAAAAGCTATTACTTCCTACAAGTACTAAAATCCAAGAAATCCAAGCACTAAGAGAGAAAAATCGTGGGTCTCCGTTTTTCAATCATCTCAGTGCCATCAGTGAAAGTATACCTGCATTAGGTTGGGTTGCTGTGGTGAGTAATTCACTATGCATCCTGAAATATTTCATATGTTTTTAAAAAACCTATTTAAGTAGTTTCAAGTTTGGATAAGTTTCTAAAATAAGTCTTTACATTAAGTTGTTGTTACAATATTTATAATATTCAATATATTCCAATTATATTATATATTCCCTGGACTTTTCAGTCTGCAATTTTTTTTTTTTTTTTTGGTTTTACATAAGAGATACTGTTTATATACATTGCCACTCCCCTTCCTAGAGGTATTGAAAAGTTGCATTATAGAAGCAGATTAATTATAGTTCACATACTTCAATAGGTTTATGAGAGATTTGGCTATTGCTTTGATGCGCACAGTGTAAATAATGATGGCCACAAAAAAAAGATATTTAAACATTGTAACAAAAATTTAATGTAATTGCTAAACTTCAAAATTATTCTAAATTAATTATTCTCATTTTAAATTATTAATAGGTATAAATTCTAAACATTTTTGTTTTCATTTTTAGTCTCCTACTCCTGCTCCTTATGTTAAAGAAAGCAATGATACTGGTCAATTTTATACGAACCGTGTGCTTAAAGAATGGAAAGAAAAGTATTTACTTGATATTCAGTTAGTTATTATTATTTAATATTTAAAAATCCTAACTTAGGGACAAAACTCATGTCGAGTGGGCAAAAACTTGGGTTCAACTTTTAGTTGATCTTCAAGCATATGTCAAACAACACCATACAACAGGACTGGTTTGGGCCAAAGCTGGAACAAAACCATCTGGAGGTCCACCTCCCCCACCACCACCATGTGGATTGCCGCCAATGGATGATTTATGTTTAGCTCCTGCTGATCCAGATGCTACAAACCGTTCAGCCTTATTTGCAGAGATCAATCGCGGTGCTGATATCACTAAAAGTAAATATCAATGCTATTAAAGTTTATTTATTTACCAATAATAAATTTTTTTTAAGGCTTGAAAAAAGTATCTTCTGATATGCAAACCCACAAAAATCCCAGCATGAGAGCCAGCGGACCAGCCCCTGCTGTAATTAGCAAGTCATCCGGTGTATCAACTCCTAAACCAGCTGTAGAAAAACCTCCGGTGTTTGCTCGTGATGGTAAAAAGTGGCTTATCGAAAACCAAAAGAACAATACTAATCTTGTGGTTGATGGTGCTGAAATGAATAATGTAGTGTATATATTTAAGTGTGTAAATTCAACAATCACAGTAAAAAACAAAATCAATTCAATCGTTATGGATTCTTGTAAAAAATCATCAGTGGTATTTGAATCATTAGTCTCGTCTGCTGAGTTTATTAATTGTCAGTCAGTTCAGATGCAAGTATTGGGTAAAGTCCCAACAATTACTATCGACAAAACAGATGGCTGCCAAATGTATTTAAGCAAGGATTCTTTGACTACTGAAATTGTCACATCCAAATCATCTGAACTGAACGTAATGGTTCCTAAAGCAGATGGAGATTATTCTGAATATCCAATACCCGAACAATTTAAGATTACAATTGGACCAAAAGGTCTTAATACTGTTGTTATTGAACCTTCTGGGTAAATTTTTAATATTTACTCACTTGTTCAATTCAGCTTAAAATCTCAAACTTATTCAGCATTTATTCATGTAGAATTAGGAGTGAAAAATATTATTATTTATTTTGATGTTAATATTCAAAATATAAAAACTAATTTCATCATTCAATGTATATACTTATACAAATGATTTGAGTTAATTAGAACTTTTTTATTACATACAGTTTTAAATCTAATGTAACACTAAGTGAGTAATAAATGTATTATATGATCTAAAATTGTAAAAGAAATATTTGATTCATATATTTTAAAGTTAAAACTATATAATTTATTAAACATTATATCATGCTCATCATTATAAATAATGCTCATATTTTTTACATTTCTATTAACCAGTTTTTTACAAAATATGTATGAATTAATTAATAAAGTAACTATTTTTAACTTAATAAATTCCTCTTATGATTAATAGATTATTTAAAACAAATTGATTGTGATAATTTTATATAAAAGAAAGAATACTTATATTATTATGATAGGTATAATTCTTTTTTTTTTTTAATTTAAATTATTGAAGTTTAATGGTACTCATTTATTTATTTATTCATCAATGTAGTTTAAAGAACAATAATATTTATTTATTATTATTTATCACGTATATAACCTAGTTTAACTTAGTTAATAAATTGGTTTTATGTATTGATTTGTATTACTCTCTTGACTACTAACTTATAAGTTAAGGTGAAAATCACATTCAAGAACATTTTTTTTCAAATTAACTACATAAATGTAAATAGATAATCAATGCATTTTAAAGAATTGAATATTGTGATTTTCATTAAGACATTTTTATATATCATATTCTATCATTATACAAAATAATAAATAAATATTTAAAAAAAGAAATTGTTTTATTTTTTCTTTACTTCTAATACTCTATAGTTCTGATATTAGTTTAGAGATTAAATTAAACCACTAATCATTTCTAAATGTCTCATTGAATTTTTAAGATATTACGGTAATACATTTTTAAGTTAATAAAATACTATTTAACTTGTATTATACTTATAGTTGTAAATAATTACAGCTGTTAGTTTGAATCTTAGCAAAATAAATTAATTTATAGTTTTTAGTAATTATAGACTTGATATTTGAAAGTTTAAACTTTAAAGATTAAAGATCAATAACATTTTTATAATACAGAAACATCTGATCAAAAAAATTATGCTAATTAATGTAAGACACAAATTATTAATGTTAGATGATATATAAATAATTTAAGAAATATACTCATGTTAGCAAATTCTCAAACACCGTAATTTTTAAAAAGTTAATGCATTTCAAATTAATTTAAGCAAAAAAAAACTTATTGACTTAGATAAATCTTTTTACCATCGATATTATTCTTATGGTTAGATTCACAAATAGGCTATTTTGAATTTATCCAAAAAACAAAGGATTATACATGTAGCGCGCTAGGGTCACTTAATGAACAAAAAATAAAAAAGCGGGAAAGTGGATGTCGCTCTGCTGTACAGTAGGTTACAAGTGGGTTACTGTAATGGATGGAATTAAATTTGAATCCAATAATATTATATCATTGTATACAAAAAATGATTCTGAGCAAAAACGGTTTATCTGACTAGGATATATTATAGATTATTAAAAATTTTCAAATCTTAGATTTAAAAAGAAAAATTTTTTATGAATTTCTAGCTTAAAATAATTTGTGAATTTTCATGATTTTTACGTATGTTGTCAAAATTCAAAATTTGAACGCTTGTAAAAAAAATTGTGCCTATATGTATCTTTTATTTTTCAACTGCTATTGTAAAAATATGATAGGAGCCTTGTATTAAATTTTCAAATCTTAGATCTAAAAAGAAAAACTTTTATGAATTTCTATCCAAGATAATTTGAACATTGCCGAAATTTTTACATATTTAGTCAATATTTGAACTTTAAATGCTTATAAAAAAAAATCGTGCCTATGTATTTTTAATATTTTTTTACTGCTATTGTTACAATGTGTTAGAAGCCTTGTATTAAATTTTCAAGCTTTTCTACCCAAGAAATAAATTTTTATCGATTTTTAAGCTCAAAACAAATCAAAATATTTTGAAGATTTTATAAAGTATATAAAATACCTATATAAACATTCAGTGAAAATCCAATGTTGTAAAGATTTAAATTTCAAATGCTCATAAAAATTTAATTTGAATTTCCGGTGGACTTTTTATTTGTGATAAAGATTGAAAAACTTGTAAGGAATCTTGTATTAAATTTTTAAATCTAAGATTAAAAAAGAAATTTTTTTATGAATTTTTAACTTAAAATAATTTGTGAATTTTTGTGATTTTTACGTATTTTGTCAAAAATTCAAACTTTGAATGCTTATAAAAAAAAATTGTGACTATGAATTTATTTTATTTTTCAACAGCTAATGTAACAATGTGTTAAGAGCCTTGTATTAAATTTTCAAACTTTTCTGCCAAACAAATAAATTTTTATCAATATTAATTTTTAAAAAAACTAATAATGATCGAAAATTTCAAATACCCATGAATAGTTAAGTCGAAAATTTTTGAAAATTGCATGGTGGATAGAATATACTTATATAAACATTCGGTGAAAATTTCATGTATCTATTGGATTCATGGATCATTCGTTTTAAAGTTACATCAAAAATCAAAATCGATTTTGTTGAAAACTGATTGTACGTAAAATTTCGCGTTTGTTTATACCGATTATTTAGAAAAGTATTAAGAATTTTTTACTTTTGACCCCCCCCCCCCCCCCAAATTACCAACAAGATTCACTTTCTGATCGAACGAGGTACTGAAGTCAAAAGTCAAAGCATTTTTACTGTTCCAAAACGTGATGTCAGACACACAAAAAAAAAAAAACACATCATGGTAATCAATACATTCATCGCTCCGTTTAGAATCTAAAATCGATTTTTGAACAATTAGTTAATGAGTTTAAGTATTTGAAGTATATTTTAGTGGTGAACACTGAACATAGTGAAGTTGTACAGACTACAGGAGTAACCCGTGAAATGTTAGTACTACTTCGCTTATTTAAATTTTAAATACTTATAACTCACAATTTACTTGTGTAAAATTTGACTTTTATATATCAAAATACTCTAAGGGCCGCTTTCACCAAATACTTTAAACGTCGATTACGCTTAATCGACTGATAACAGTTATTTAACCGGCCAAATTTGGCCGATTAAACCCCGGTTTAACTTAATCGTAGTTTAAAGTAGTGGTGAAACCAGACCTAAATAAGTTCCTATTTAGAAATATGAAATATAAAATATTGTTTTGTAACAACTAAAAATCATGTAAAAGAAATATTTTTAAAAACATTGGTGTTTCTGGAAATAATAACTGTCGTATATAAGTTAAATGGATCATTTCCGTATACTATCTACGGTGTCCAGCTAGGATTTACTCATTGCAATATCTCCCAAAATATTGGTTTTGTAATAAGACTCACTGGGATAAGAACCTTTTAATGTTTTGATAAAAAATGATATTTTTTTATTAAATTATTTCCAAAAAAAATCACTATAGTAATTTTGAAGAGTTAATTTTTCTGAAAAAATTGACGTTTCAAAATTATATTTTTGCAAATTTCCAAATTTTCAATAATTATTTAACACCATAGTGTTATCAAACATGTGGAACAAAGCGGCACGGGTGTCCTCGTATGGCTGGCCAAATGCTTTCAGTGTGCCTAGTTATAATGAAATTTTATTTCTTCAAAACTAGAAAAAATATTAGAAATCAGGAAATTAATGAAAATAAAATTTTGTAAGTCAATATTTTTAGAAAAATAATCTAAAAATGGTTAACTTCAATATTTTTGGAAATAATTAATTAAAAAATACATTTTTACCAAAACATTAAAATAAATTAAAAAATGAAATCATTGTAGTTCTTATTCTTGAGTCTTATAACAAAACCAGAATTTTGATATCTCCATTATGTCATAAAATTATTGCAATGGGTAAATTCTCATAGAACGCCTGATATAAACATTCTGATTTCAAACAATTATAAAATTATGTTTCTGGATTGTTTTGGAAGCAAATCCGAATAGAGTCAAGATATAGGATCAGGATGGAATTATAGAGATTTTGTTTTAAATTAAAATAATAATAAACACTGATGAAATACTAAATAGAAACGTGTAATTATTCTACAATTCAAACATTAACAATGTATAAGCTTTCTTTGTCTCTTAAAAATACATTTAAATACCTAAAATACCCAAAAAATGTATATCTATAACATAAATATACTCAATAAAATTATACAAGTAAAAAAATAAACTTTTTGAAAAATTACAAATATTAACTTTTGTATTTCCTAAACATCTAAATAGAATCATTAGCTAAACAACATTTTTCACTTTTCAACAAAAAAGTGGTGAACACAAAAATAATAAAATTAAAACAAAAAAAAGGAATGCCATACACGCTGGTATTAATCTTATTGAGATAATAAACAAAACAATTGCATTAAGTACTTAGATAAATTACTATTGTCAAGACTAGAAATTGTTTGATTTATGTTTTGTTCAATTTCATCACATCATTCTTGTGTAAGATAAACTCAAAATTTACAAAATAAAATAAGTGATTTCATTTTAAATTTAGTTGGAGTATTTTAAAATGTGATCACTATTTGATAACCAAAATATATCTTTTGTGCTCAAAATTAATAAATACATTGGCACCTACATGTTGAATTAATATAATTAAATAATTTATTAAGAGATTGTTAAATAATTTATTCATTCCTTGATCTCAAAATGAATTTACTTTTAGTCAAACAACTTAAAGCTTGTGTTTAAGTGAGTGCACATTCAAGCGTGTTGTTGAGGTTATTTTGAATCTAACTTCATCAGCTGATAACTGTAGGTCATATTAAATCAAGCATCACATCAAGACAACTCTCCGATTGGCGTATTTCGCATCCATAGTTCGTGCATAAACTCATACAAATCATCTGACACTGATACCTATTGTTTTTAAAGATAAATATGTTATTATAAATTTAAACTTAAATACTTTAAGTATAATTTTGAATAAATACTTTATAAGGAGTAGGATTCAAATTTCTTTTAATGTCAGGGCGTATTGTTCTTAAAGATTCTTTAACATGTTCTCGAACTTCTTTTAAATCAGGTAGTCGTTGCATTATATGTCCATTTTCCCAATAAACCTAGATGTACAAAATGAACCAATATAAATAAATAATCATAAATTGTATTAATATATTATTATTTATGATTACAAATCTAATTTATACTTTGTATAAAGGTTTTATTTCTGATGGTACAACAAACGCTCGTTTTTTTTGATCAAATGGATGTCTGCAAAGAAGTTTTGTTTTGGCTAATGGTGGATCTTCAACAGACTTTTTCAATAAGTCTATCAAGGCAAATCCTAAGAGCAATTAAAATAGTATAAATTATATTTTAATCATTCAAACATACAATTCTTAGTTTACATACCATCAGCACCATACAGTCGAAAAGCATCCTTTTTACCAGGCATTGTAATCTTACTGCCATCTTGACTTAATTTAATTCGAGGTGTGCCATTTACTTCAACTAATTTATACACACATCCCAAGGCTGGTTGCCTTTGACAAGTAACTAAATTCAAAACATTTGGTGCATTATTGTTTGAAATATCATAAAATATATTTCTAATTTACCTAGGTGCGTTCCAATTCCAAAACAGTCAATATTATGCTTTTGATCATTTAAACTCCAAATCGTTTCTTCGTTAATATCATTCGATGCGATTATAGTTAAATTAGCAAACCAAGGTATATTATATCTACATAATTTAAATATTAGAATTTATATTTTCATTTTTCGTTCTATTTTAAATTAAACAATTTGCTTACTCTTTTGCAATTTTGACAAACGTTTCACGAGATTTATTTGACAAATAGGCTAAATCACCACTATCAATTCTAACACCAATAGCCTTGTATCCTAGATCATTTAATGCCAAGGCTACAGCACAGAAGTTCAAAATTCCACTTCTAAAAAAGGAAAAAAAACTTATATAAACACCACACGTTATATAAATTATTATATTAATTAATATCTAATTCTAAAGACTATAACTATATATTCGAATAGTTATTATATTAAACCAGTGCGAACCATTGAACCTAATCAAGCATGCGTTTATGACCAAAAATGATTTGTGGATTTTTACAAGCTGTAAATGTAAAAATTGTAATGGGTATAAGTGAAGTATGGATATGGAATATAATTTTGATATTATTATTAAATTTAGAGTTAAAAAACATAAAAAGCATTCAGCGTATCTCCCAAGGTCAAACACATGCGAATAATGGATAATGGGAATTCTTACCCAAAACTTGAAATGACAGGTAGTTCTTTTGGTCCTAAGAAATGCCACCTGTAATATTTAGAACAGAAAAAAATACTGACTAATTTCGTAGGTTAGATTTTTTCTATGATTGTTATAATGTTTTGATAATTTTAAAGGAAGAGGAAAATTTGAAATTTGCTGAAATGCTCAAAGATAATAACCTTTTTCTTGTATATAAAATCTTAAAAATTCTAACATGTAATTTAAACGTAACTAACATTATCATATTTCCTATTTATCTAAGAATTTTAAACCATTTATTTTATTTTAACACATTAATTGTTTTATGTAATCATTTAAAAATCTAACTTTTGGAATATTTAAGAATTTTAATCATATTACTTGTTAAATTCACTTGAAATAGGCATGCTATAAATTTGAATAATATAGAAACATAAAAGCACAAACAAAAATATTAGCTGAAGTTAAGGTTGTTATAAAATATATTATATATATTATATAAAATATACATATGTATATGTTAATTATGAATTGTGAAAAATACAAATGTGCAATATCTGCATATCCTTAAGTATCCCAAAAGTTACATTTGAAGCAAAAAAATCAAAGTAAATTTGGTATGGTCTATTAAATGAACCACCTAATATCATAAATTAGGTGAATCACCTAATATTTATTGTAAAATTCACATTAAACTCACTTATTTACATCATAAGTGTCTATGAGTGCTACAAAACCTTCAGGAAAAGCAATTGCAAATGAAACAAGAGCAGCTAGTTCTCCATCAGATGCTTGGCTTTCAGATATGTGTAAAAGGCTTGATAATGTAGTACGCCATGATAAAGTCAAGTCAATCAAATCTTGTTCTTTGCCATTATTCAAATTAATAAGAGTCTAAAAAAAAATCAAAACATAATATGTATAATAATCAAGGGTATAATACATAAAATATTTAGTAAAAATTGTTTCCACGTGAGTAGAAAATAAAATTTTATTTAGACAAAGCAAAATATTGTTTATGATAGGAATAGTACTTAAAAAGTTTCATAAAGCAACTATGAAAATAAAAACTTTAGAGACTACGATAACATCATTGATTGGTCTTCTCAAAGCATTATAAAAAATATAAGAAAAAAACAAACAGCAATAAATTGTCAAAAAAAAATTAAGAAGTGTAGGGTAGTTGGTTTTTTATCTAATACAATTTAGAAATATTTATAAAATAAAAAAATTACTAAATAAAAATACAAAATTATAAAATTCTTAATTTCCCATAAAATATAATTTTTTTCATTAATTTATCATTGATATCATAGAAGAAACATTACGTTTAGTTAACCTTCAATTAATGTTTTATTATTTTATTTTTAATTTAAAAACCAAAATTTAGAACCATATAAAAAAATAGGAAAAGATTTAACATTAAAAAAATATATTAGTACCTTAGTTTTCAATTCACTAGGATTAGAAAATGATGTTATATATGCATGAGCATGAGTTCCTTTAACTGGTATATTGAACATTTTTCCAGCAAGTAAATTACTTGTTCCATCAAATCCTCCTAAAGAATAAAAGTATAAAAAAATTACTTAGCATTGATGATATACTATTATTATTTTATTTTGATCAATGAAAATGAGTCAGAGTGGATCAGCTACTAATTCAAAGAATAGTTTGTATTATAACTTAAATTTTCTTAGTAAATTAAACAATCATTTTTGCTAAAACATTTCATATAACTTGGAAGTCAATATTTGGTTATATCTAATTAGTATGTCAAACACCATAGAATGATGTCAATAAATTTAAAGTACAAAATTAGTTTAAATATGAGGTAACATTTTTTAAGTTTCTACAATTATTTCAATAATACGTATAATAATACACTTCAATAATTATTGATAATACATATACCCCCCAAAAGGGAAGCTTTATTGAGCGTATTCTGAATTTTAGAAGCAACGTCCCCAGGGTTGAAATGGTATAGTATACTTTTTACCGTACTCAGTGAATCATTGAGGATTATGAACTTAGTATGAGCTTCATGTATTATAATCTCGATTGCCAAGAGGATAGCTAATGCTTCGGTTGTGAATATAGAGCAAATATTGGGTAATTTGCGTAATATATTCTTATTTGGGAAAATTATCGAGAATCCGACCCATTTTGATTCATCAGTGTATACTTCCTGGAAGTCTTTGTAGTTATCAAGTATGCTTTTAAAGAAGTTTTTGAAAATAATGGGAGGGGTTAGATGCTTAAGAAGCTAGCTAAGTTCAATGTTAATTGGGTATGACGTATGAACAAGTCCACGGAGGATGAACGTTTTTTTTCTTAAGTTATGATGAGCAAGTTGATATCTTTCAACTCTTCTGTAAAGAGGTGATTGTTTATTTCGTGAATGGTGTTATTTGGTTTAGCGGATCTTGCTGCGTATTTAAGATGTAACTCTAACCTTTTTATTTCAGGAATGGTTTCACCGGCGATATTATAAATACTGATACACTGGGCTACTCCGAAAGACACCTAGAGCCAGTCTCAGACCACAGTTATTAACGCTGTCAATCCATTTAAGTAAGGATTTGGATGCAGTCATGTAGATCTGTACAGTGATGAGCCGTAGTTGAGTTTAGACTGTATTAATGATTTTTGAATCTTAATTAACGTGTATGTTTTCCCACCCCATGAAGTGTGAAAAAGAATTTTCAAAATTTTGATTGAGTTACCGGAAGAACATTTTAAATGTTTAATGTAAGGAGCCCATGATAACTGTCGGTCCAAAATTACTCCAAGAATTTTTACAATGTTTTTGTGTGCGACTTCAGTACTGTCGATGATTATTTTCAGAGCAAAAACATTCCTTTTTTTTGTGAACAAGGCACAGCCAAATTTTTCTGAAGAGAAATGAAACCCGGTATTTTTTTGCCCAGTTATCTAAACTAGTAGCTATTGATTGTAGCATGCATTGTATTGTGTTTATAGACGTTTATACAATTACTTCTGCACCAGAAGTAGAGATAATATATAATTACATATTATAATAATACTAATAAATTTAACACCATAACCAACCCTCAAAGATAAATACTAAGCAAATTTAATTAAAAAGAAAATTAAGATAATAATTAAATAATACAGAAATAATATTTTGATTTGAATATTGGCAACATATTATGTAAAAATCACGAATTCGTAAATCATTTTATGCTAGAAATTCATAAAAAATTTTCATTTTATATCTAAGATTTGAAAATTTAATACAAGGCTCCTAACATATTTTTACAATAGCAGTTGAAAAATAAAAGAAATATATAGTCACAATTTTTTTTTATAAGCATTTAAAGTTTGAATTATCTATAATATATTCTAGACAGATAAACCGTCTCCACTCAGAATCGTTTTTCGTATACATTGATATAATATCATTGGATTCAAATTTAATTCCATCCATTACAGTAACCCACTTGTAACCTACTGTACAGCAGAGGGACATCCACTTTCCCGCTTTTTTTTTGTTAATGATATAATTTTGTATAGGTAACACTGATTCTGATTTTTATTTAATATTACAAATACACAAATTTTAGTATATTAAATTTAAAAAATAAATTTGTTGTATCACCCTGATTATGTACTAGGAATATAAAAAAAGTTATATTAATAACTAAACAATTATTATTATTGTTATAGAAGAGTTTAAAACTCAAAAAGTAATTTATAACCTGTCAGAAAAATAAAACTTAGGTTTATTAAAAATCTATTATAAGTCATTTACTTAAGGAATTCGTGATAAAATTACACAAAACAAAATAAGTTTGAGTTCAAGTTTAGTGTTGATTACTGGTGGGTAATAAAACACATATCTAGCCATAATTCACTTGGTACCAGTCACTGCCTGACATTGCTTGTATTGCAATCAATAGCCAAGTTCAACCAGTACTCAGCACACTAGCAAATTGTGATCGTAATAATTGATAACGCATGACTATTTTTTGTTTTTAATGTTAAAATTACATACCAATGTATGCATACTTAGAAGCAGACAAACCACCATCAGGACCTTGGGCACGCCTTAAGCCGAATTCTAATAGTGATACATTATCACCGGCTGCCATTCTGTACCGAGCTGCATTTGTTGCCATTAAGCTAAAGCAATTTAAAAAATATTATTAAGTGCTAAATTTATACATTTTATAAATAGTCAATACCTAGAGAAGTTGACCAATGTTAATAAAGTTGTTTCTAGAAGTTGAACCACAATTAAAGGTCCTTCGACTCGAATTAGAGGCACTCTGAAAATAAAATACTAATTGAATTCTATATTATAATTACAGAAAACAGTTATTTAAACAATTCTAAAATCAAATTTTGATAAGACCAATAAAAATATAATATAAACTATAATATCATACAGTAGTAGGTACTGAGTCGAAGTAATTGTATTGGTACTTAAGTGTTTTGATTCCATTTAAAGGCTAACTCTATTAAATAATAGCAATGACATAAATGCTGTTTGGATTTTAGAAAAATAATTATATCAAATATAATCACAATTAAGTGATACTCAGAATAAATTCACTACTAGTAGTTTAGTAATAATATAATATACTCGAAAGAATCTTTGTAAAAAAAAGTTTAGTCACAAAAAAATAATTTACAAAAACTTTAAATGCCTATTTAGTATTTTCAATTTTGACATCAATGACCCAAATTAATATTATACAAAATAATAAGTGTACAACACAATAATTATTTATTATTTATTATTTATATAACTAAAACCTGTTTAATCTTAACAGTGCTAATAAACACTTGACTAATAAACAATTTACATTTCCTTTTCAATTACCTTGGAAACACTACTGAACCTTCATCAATAGCATATAATTTCACATCTTTAGCTGTCAATTCCTTCAAATACCCAAAAAATGATTGTTCAATAGTCGGCGGTAATGTTGTTTTTAAGTACTCAATATCTGAAAAAACAAAAATCATTTTTCACAATTACTCTACTACTATTACAATAAAAGTTATAAAAAAATGTATACAGGTAACTATTGATAGAATAATTGACCAGCAGTTATTGACAAAAATATTAAAATGACATCAGTGCACTTTATGTTGCCTCTCTTTGACCCAGACAAACAAAGCAAATTTGCGTTAAAAAAAACTTTCCTCGAGTAAATAACTTTAGAATTAGAATGAATTAACCTCTAATATAAAACCAAAAATAAGATTATCTACTTGTGTGTTGATTTTTGAGATATTTGGATATGCTGGGATATATGAACATTATGTAATTATAATATTTGTACTCATATTGCAAAAAATTGAAATATCATAAAAAGTCAACATACAAACACATATAATGTTTTAAAATATAAGTTTGATAATAAATAGATTACTTTAAATTGACTCATATTACATTAAATCTAACAACGTAAGATCGGTTCTATGAAACACAAATTTTCAATAATATGTGTAGGTTCTTGTTAATGCACAAACATTCTTTAAGTTAATAAGATTTAAGATTTATTCAATAGAAATTAAATAATGTTAACTAATAATACTTAATTTAAGCTATCAAACAATCTTAAAATTATTTACTATTTTTATCATTTTATATAGACTAAAACCATACCATCATAAGACACCTTCCTTAAAGACAAACTAACCAGACAACTAACCAAAAGATATTATATCTTTGTTTAATTATATTTATTTGCATTTATTGTTAATTTATAACTTCGTAAACACATAAGGTATGTTGAGCTTGAGACAATTAATTAATTAAATAATTTAACATAATCATAATACGCGGAAATAAAATTTTTTTCTTCAAATTGTGTTGGTACATTTCTCCAAGAATAATATTATACATTCTGAATATTTTACATTATTTTTAGCAAATAAAGGTGATGTGAAATATTGTGTATTTAACAAATTGCATGCCCAAGAGCACGATCACCTATATTTTACTTATTATACACCTAAATTTAAAAGCAAACAAAAAGAATATCTCTTTTTAAATATAAAAAGTTGTAAAAACTAAATACAACTAATATTTTTGAACATAATACAGAAGAAAATTAAGAGGATGTAACACTAACATTTGTTTTCACAGTCTTGCAAATGCATAAAACAGCAAATATACGCTCATCAGATCATGTGTAGATTCATTAGTTTAAAAATTATATTTAATCAATCTTTTACGAAACTTGATGGTAAGAATATTATTTGTGTTTGAAATGTAGGTTTTTTACAATAGTAAAATTTTTTAGCAAGTTTTTCATAAATAAAATAACATAAATTAAAAAAGCTCATAATTCACTTGAAACTGAACAACTAACAACTGAACTATTGTAAAAAAAAAAACACATACAGATACAGATAATATTCTTACCAACGTAATTGATTATAGGTCAAATAAATAAGATGCAACATTGAAATAAAAATGTTTTACGTAAAATCATTTATCAAACAAAAGAATTGTAATAAAATATTATTGACAATTTTAATGATGGATTCAAATTCCTATAAAATAAATAATATTATAAGAATTAAGTACCAATCCAAATAAGTTGTGAAATATTTTAAATTAGTATTTATTAGTGTTTATAGCAAATATACAAGTAGGTATTCAATAACAGATATATTGTTAAAGATATTTGATTCAGTATCTATAATACCTAATTATTTTTATGAATTAATTATCTTAACTGTTTAATAGCTTTACAATTCGAACAAAAACAATGTTTATACTAAAAATCTTTTAAGAACATACAGCACAGAAATGTTATGTATGAATATGTATAATATAGTAAATTAATATAATTTAACTACCTAGTTACAAATAGTAATTACTCAGTCCCATTCATATTTCTCAACTTTTGCTTATAATAGAATGACAATATACAAATAAATGTGTTCTACAACCTAACCTATTCATAAAATCCAAAAGGTAACCTACCATTATTTAACATTTAAAAACTACTTAAACAAATTAGAATCAGAAAAAAGTTAATTTCTTGTCATCAATAATTGTATTATAGTACACTAAACAAAACTCAAGTTTAATTAATAAATCTTTACTTTGAAATATACCAAAATTTCAACCATTATTACATACATTATTTAATGCTTTTATATATTTTAATGAACTTTTAATAAGTATCAATATGTAAATACCATTAAAAATATATTTTAATATATTTAGGTAATTTACAAGTGATACCTAAGTCATTATCTCAATAATCAGAAGCGACTTGATTTTAAAATAATGTTCAAAAACTGTCGAACAAACTAACATTATTTATTGTACTATTTTATAATAAAAATGAAATTATTTATGTATGTTTCAAAATACAAACATACACTTTGAAATAACCTAAAATATTACATTGGTACATATACATTATTAAATGTATTTTCTCATTTTGAATTAAACATCCACAATTTTTCAAAAAGAAAATATTTCAAAAACTTACCACTGTCAGAATAACTAAAATTTTCCAAAAATCTTAAGCATTCCTCCAATCCACCAAATATGGTAAACTCGCCTTGGAATGGATTCTGACGAAAAAATAAATCAAATACAGCTGTATCGGATGTTTTTTCTGATTTCCAATATGCATAAGCCATTGTAATTTGATATAAATCTGGTTAAAACATTATAATATTATGTAAATGAATAATAAATTCAGCTAAAGAACATTTTTATTTAAAATAATTATTAAAGCTTTAAATTGAAAAGTTAGCATAAAATTTAGTGCCTCTTTATGCATGCATATTATTGTTTAAGACCAGTATATATTTACAAACTAACTATACATTTATTTTAAATATAACATCAAGCAATGTATAATAAATGTAGGTATGAAATTGTGAATAAATTAACCGTGGGTATGTCATCCAATATAATACAATTTGTATCAAATAAAATCATTAAGCAACGAAGTAAAAATGTAGGTATCAATATTTTTTTTGTCAAATTTTAAAATAGAAAGGTTTTTTCATAACAATGTCTATAACTTCAACCAAATAAATTTAAGTAATAGACTTGCGTATTTTCAATGGCAGGTAATAAACTAATAAATAATGATTGAAAAATTAAAATAGTTATAGAAGATGATGAATTAAATCCTGTTTTTTTTTTTTTTAATTTTGAAAATAATTGTTTAGTAGTATTAAATAAGTACCTTATCATGATGAACAGTTAATAACACCTAAATAAACAACACTAGAAATTTAGTATATTATTTATAACTTAATGAAAATCTAATAGTTTGTAGGAACCTAATTTAAATTAAAAAAATTTAACTATACCTAACAACCTGAACATTATTTCACTACAAATACATATATTAGTACCAAATATATAGTTTATTTTC
Source organism: Diuraphis noxia (assembly GCF_037042655.1). NCBI lineage: Eukaryota > Metazoa > Arthropoda > Insecta > Hemiptera > Aphididae > Diuraphis > Diuraphis noxia. The sequence goes on from NW_028301713.1 coordinate 77,489,771, forward strand.
GAGAAGTCTAAATAGGAAAGTACTTCAACTTTGCACTTTGAAATTGATTAAAAAAAATATAGGATAACTCATTAAAAATGTATAATATTATGAAACACAAACAAAATGAATGGGTAGTGAAAAAAACAAACCCATTTATTTGTTAGGTACCTGTGAGTAAAGGCTGCACTACACAGTTGTGGACCTGAAGTCGTGTATGGACATTGTTGCTTTCATCGATACTCATTTTGCAAATAGGTATTGCAAATGTCAGAGATGAATAATAGGTTTAAAATAATTTTTTTAATTTCCCCTAAAATAATAAATACAAAAAAAAATAAATAAATATTATAAAAACGACTATCTAGGACATTGTTGTGTAAATCGTGTTATGAAATACCTGTGTGTTTGTACACACGTCCATTAACGAACACTTAAAAAAAAAAAAAAAATGAGAATCAACAAGAACGGACAACCGTGCAGGACGGCTTACACAAGCCAACTGAATAGTGAATTCTGTTTATTCCGAAGTCTGAACCGTGAACATCGCTTTGAACTACCAAAGTCCACAACACGATTCCATTCCACTCATTCGCATTATAGTCTATAGCCAGGTACGTTTTGTCAACACGCAAATTGTGTTCAATGTTCGTTGTCCAGTAACCGCAATTGCCATTTACTGCAACTCGTCACGAATGCATGATTTATAAGAATATCAGTACGGTAAATACTAAATTTAGTGTCGGTGAAATTTTAAAAAGTAAAAACTGATAATTTTTGTATTATTATTATTACACCAGAATTCGGTCATGTATTATGGCGCGCAGTAGCACATATGCACAATCGTTGTTTATAATACGTGATATTATTGTCACAGAATGAGAATGTGGTAGGTAATAGGTAAATGACTAATGGCTGGCAAATTGCAACAACAGGCTCTGCGTTGATAAATGATAAGGATCTTATAATATGGGACAATAATAATAATATGATGATGATGAGATAACGAATAAAATTAAAAATCTACCGTGGATAATATAAAGGACAAAGGAAAACATAATAATACTGCAGATTGTTTTATTATTGGACAGTACCTAATCATTCGATGATGTACCTATTCAAAGTCTATTATGGACAATGGTCAGGTATCAAATATATCTAATGCCTATTATAAACTCCTGTATAGTCGAAATGAATGTAATTTTAAATCACATCGTTATAAAACCGTATAATAAATAAGTAATCTATTATAGATTTATATACAGGTGTATAGGTAATAACTAAATAATATTATAATAATATGATATTACTGATACTAGACTTATTAGTTATTAGTAACGTGCCTACCTAGTACCTACATAGTTACATTGCCTAAATATAAAGGCACCATTCCTAATCTATAAACCTTTACCGCTAAATATATAGTTACCTCCCATAATAATGACATAATCCCATAGGTGCTAATTATCACTAGAATATTATTACTATGTATATGTTATGGCTAATATAAAAGGTTAAGTAACATTTTTATACATACAACGTGAAAGATAGTTAGAATAATAAATAATAATAACCTTGACTTGACATTAAAAAAATTATTAAAAATATAGTAGTACCTACCTAGTGTTGTGTATTCCATTAACAACTTTGTATGACCTGTGTCTTACTGTCTTGTACTAATTGTACGAGTGCCAGCTTACTTCTTCTGTACTATAAAAAAAATAAAAATAAAAAAAATAAAATGCGTATCTATGGAAGTATGTAGGCGCCTATATTAATGAATAAATCAATTGTTTTGAAAGTCTAAAACATATGTGATTTAATTTTTTTATTGCAACTGTTTTAAATATTAATATGAACTATTATATACTTAGGTATAGCAACTATAAGGTAAGTATTTTGTTAGATACAATTATACAGGATGATTGATTTATCAAACAACACTCATTATTTAAAAAAGTATTGACTTTTTTCAAAATATTTTTTGACATAGTTTCAAGTTATTAAAAAACCAACGTTTTTATTAAAAAATTATATTTTTAAATATTTTTATCCTTATAATTTTTTAAATTTTTTACTTTTTTGAATGACAATATAGAGTTTTAATTTCATATTCCAAAGCAGAAAATTTTGCTAAGTATTTTGATACATAGAAATCGAATTTGGGGCTAGTAGTTTATGAGTTATAAGTATTTAAAGTTTTGATAAGCAGAGTGGAGTGGTACGGGATTACCCTGCAAAATGTTTGTCCACTACTCCGCTTGTCTAAACTTTAAAAAATACTTATAACTCATATTAACTAGTAATTAATATAATATGTATTGAAATTGAAATGTAGGTTAATACTAAATTATAGATAGGTACCTACCTCAGTATTGGTATTACCTACCTAGTTATTAATTTATAGGAACTTACTACTTACTATAAGTTATTACTGCAGTTAAGATTGAAATGATGGTCTCTTGATCATTCTATCTTAAACAAAATATATCTTTACGTATGTACCCTTTCTAATCTAACTAAATTACATACGATCATTATTTATTATAACAAGTAAAAAAGTTTTCATGAACGCAAATGTTTCCATATAGGTGAGTAGTGAATAATAAATATTTCAAATAGCTTGATATCTAGGTACCACATAGGCATATTGACATGCGAGAGAAACAGTAATGTACCCCCGAGAGATCTGCTGTTCACAAGTGGACTGGATTCCAGAAATTATAAATACTAAATAGGTAGTTTATATGCCATAAATGCTCAAAAGAAAGAATAAGGGGACAACTCCGCCATTAGCTAATAGCTATATAATTGAGAATTTTTATTTTCTATCGTTCTATGATAGGTCAATATTATAAGCAAATAGCATTTATATATATTTTAGTATTAAAATAAAAGTAATATTTTTACTAAAAATTAATTCCAATTACCGGTTGCCATATCATTAGTACCATTAATAATAAACACAAATGTCCAATATAACTTATAAGATAAAATATTTATTTAGGTTAACAGACCTACTCTCGTTTTTGTATGCAATGATTTATTATTAAGTTCAAATATAAAACACTTAACACGTCCATTATAAATATCTACTCTCATTAACAAAAAAACGCTCAAAACTCGATCCATGAAGTTGGCCACTGAATTTCAAAATTTTCAATTCAAGTTTTCTCAACATTTTGTAATAATTAGTAGTTAGTACAAATAAAAGTATTGGTAATTCACAAAAAAAATTGTAAGCAAAAGTTCGAAATGTCCAAGTTATCGCTCTTCCTTAATTATTCATAAAAAATTAAGTATATTTCATAAAGCTTTTCGAACTTAAACTGTGCTAAAATTGCATGTGCGTTTACAAATTTATATTTATTTCAAACAATATAAACCATATTTTTACAAGGTCAACTACTTGAAAATCACAGACAGCCAGGTGTTTCGTAGAAGTTAGCCGTGATTTAATTATAGTGGATAATTGAAAACAGATTAACTTTCAAATTATCAATTTGTGCTTACAAATACTTACTTCAAAAACCGTAATACATTAAAAACTATATTGATGTCCTTAGTTAGATCTAAGCTTGAATGCCATTAACAAGTATGGTCTCCTTAGTCCTTACTATTAAATATGCAAATTCAATGCATTGCAGGGAATATTCAAAATCGTTTTCTTCGTTTCATATCTTATAAATACAATATTTTACGTGTATACCTAATTCGACTTATCAACAACACAATGTTAAACAAATGTAATATTTAGATCTAATCAAATAGAAGAAAAATTAATAGTTAAATATTTTTTTTCAAACTACTAAATGCAGTAAATGGTTTTGTTTTCTTTTAGGACTTCCAAAGTTATTAAGTTTTTCAATTTGTTTGTTCCCCAATTTAGAACTGGGTCATCAATCATTACTACATTCTATCTAAATAAATACAATACAAATTATGCATCATCCGCTCCTATAAATAGAATGATGTCTATCGCTAATGATGAAGAAATTGATTTTTTTAATTTTAATCCTATAGGTATTTCTGTTAATTCTTTCTATGTCGATACAAGAAAAAACGTTTATATTCTAAGATCTTTTAAATTTATAAGAACTAAGTATTTAGTTATTATTTTTATTTTTTCGCAAAACCTTATTTATACTTCTTATATATTTATATGTATATTATGTACTGAATTATTAATTTTATGTAATTGAATTCTTACCCGTAAATAAAATAATAACAAATAGTATTAATAATAATAAAATTACTTGGATAGTTGGATATTAATTAGTAATTATTGAGAAAACTTTAACTTAAAATTTTGTAATTTGACTATATTTCAAGGACCTCCTGAATCTCATACTCTATAGCAGCTGGTCAGTAGAAGTACTGTTTTATCGACTTGCCCGCTTTTTTCGTCAAATATTAAATTTTGTAAAAATTACTTATTACACTATAAAAAAACTTATAAAGAATCATGGATGATTCAGATGATTATTTTAACCTTTTGACTGATAAAAATTGTTTTATTAACATTTGTGAAATAATTCCAAATTTGAATTGTCTTTAATAATTCCTCATGAGTTAAAAGTACCAAGTCAAAATACTTTAAAAGTACATTGTGTGGGATAAATATTTAAGTAATAATAGAAAGTTTTAACCCCCCTCACCAAATTTCAAACTCTATTACTTGCACCAATGATGACTGTTTTTTATGAATTATTTACTATGTGGTAAGTATACAAAATAATTTGAAAATTGTCACATTATTGACAAATTTAATAATTCGTTAACACTATTGTTATAGATTCTGAGCGGAGCGATAAATGTATTGAATTTCCAGTAATGTATGTGTTTATATATATATATGTATTAAATTTAAAACAAGGTCCCAGGTTAATTATGAGACAAAAAAAAAAATCTAAAAACTATACAAACATAGTTTTTTTTTTATATTCAGTTAAATTTAAGTTCAAATTTAGATGAAATTACATATTAAATAACCAAGAATAACAATTTGAGTTATGTTGTTGTAATTTAAAAATATAATTAGTGAGTACTTAAAATTTCTAGAGTATACTTTATGTCTTTATATTCTAATATTAATACCTAATGTCGTTAATGACTTATATTAATACTTTATAATACATTGTATAATGTACATACCTACTATGAATGACTGAGTGAGTGAAATTGTTGGGTAAATAATGAATATGATTTGAATATTTGGAATTTATTTTTTTTTAAATAATTACATTTTAATAAATTAATTTAGTATATAACATATCCTATAGACTGTTAAATCATCTCCACTCAGGATCGTTTTTCTTCTACAATGATATAATATCATTCAATTCAAATATAATATCATCCATTACAATAACTCACTTGTAACCTACTGTACAACAAAGCGACATCCACATATCTGCTTTTTTAAATTAAAATATGAAATAGAATAAATTATAATAAATATACGCACATTCGTTAAAGTATTTCAATAGTTTATTAACAAATCCACTCATATTTACGTAACCTTGAATATTCTTTAAAATATATTGATATAATATTATTGCATATTGGCATGGAAACGATAAACATTTGTGCTTCCCATTATTTTGCCATCTAATTTATTTGGGACAACATAAATCAAAAGCTATGTTTAGCGGAGTGTATACAATGCCTCGAAAAATTTGTTCACGACTCCGACCCGCTAATCTATACTTAAACTTTATAATTTATTAACTACCTACTGATTTTTATGTAATGAAATTCTTTAAAAAATATTTGGCTTAAGAATATTAAATTAAGTATGTATTTAGGACGACTAACTCTTATACAGGGTGATTGATTTATCATAAAACACTCATTATTTCAAAATATTTTGAAAAAAGTCAATACATTTTGAAATAATGAGTGTTTTATGATAAATCAATCACCCTGTATATACTATAATTTAAAAAGGTAAAACATTAATTAAATGATACAAAATAATGGAGTAGTCACTCTAACGTATAGAAGTAGATAGTATTAACAACAACTAATAAATTTAGTTGATCATTAATAATCATTATTGTATAATGAGTTGGTTAGGTTAACAAAATTAAATGATCAGAACTACCTATTTTAACATGATTTTGCTTGAATGAAAATTATATTTATTTTAAATTTGTTCACTTTTCAAACTATTTGTATACCGCTCAATATTTAATATTGATGAATTGATAAATCTTTGTCGTATGATAGTGTAATCTTACAGTATTCGATTTGAATGCAATGATTACATTCGATAAAAAAACTACTCCGAGCGGACAAAAGAATATTTTTTATTCATTTGATATTTAAATATTATTCGTTTCTATGGTGATAAACAAAGCGTTTTTTGCAAAGCAAAATTGAAATCCCGTTTTTTCGTAATTTTTCGGTAGTTTTTAACCGTGGCGTTAAATAACTATTGAGAAAATCGAAAAATTACCTTCCTAAAGTATAACCTGGGTCCAATTTTCTAAAAAAAATATACTACCTATATAATATGTGAAAATCGAAGCACTCCTTCTGGTAGACATTTTGTTAACAGGATGAAAAATAAAAATAAATATCATTGTAATACTAAAATTAAGTTAAAATGTTGAAAAGTTTTGAAGATATATAAACAAATGAGTGATACCTATAGGTTTGGTTTTGATAAAATAGTTGATTGCCCATAATTTAAAAATAAAAAAGTTAGACCCATTATTTAAAGGGTATTTTTTCATCATTTTTGGTATATTTTCATAAGACGTCGGCCAGTAACTTCCCCCTGGAACACATTGCATTTATTTGTATATTATACAATATGTCTATATAGTATATAAAATATAGGTACATAACATAATAACCTACCTATTTTTCTCAATATAGGTACAACATATTAAAGAAAAAAGCTTATATATTTTTTGAGAGTGCACATTTTACAAGTATCCTGTGCACCCCCCTAGTTGCGCCAATGTCAACTAATGAAATGCGAAAAACTATGGGTTAGGACGCTAGAAGCAATAGTTTTATATTATATAGAATAGTGGGAATATGCGCAAACCAGACGAAAACTGGTTGTTTTATAATCGTGCTTATTTATTTATGTCATAGACGAATCATGGAAAAAAACCAAATTTTTATATTTTGCCATATATTATTATGTCATAATTCATTAGACATAAGTTTTAATTTTCTAAATAAAAATGTAGATCAATAATTCAACTGTCCTGCAGGTGTTCTATCTGTTGAATACTTTCGTAACCAAATTTGTAAATTTTTAATAATTAATATATATATTTTTATATTTAAAAATAATATTTAAATTATTATTTTTTGTGTTTAATAATGGAAATAATTACATCTAATAAAGGAAAAGATAAAATAGCCTTTGAAGGCAATAGTTCGTTAGGAAATACGCGGGAAAAAATATTATACATGGAGATGTAGTATAAAGAGTTCTTTAAACTGCCCATCAATTCTCCACACCACTAAACTTTTAACACACCCAGTACTCAAAGAAATGCATGAGTACCCAGCTGAACCAGCAAAAATGTATGTTGCAAAAGCCATCAATAAAATTAAAGAGATTGCGAAGTGTTCTGTAGCTAATCCGTGGCAGATGTGTGCTAGGTTAGGTTCAACTAGGAGCACCACAACAGAAACGACAAAAAACGGTGTACAAAAAAATACATAATTTTCCTACCGTCACAGACATGTTTCATACATATTATATATTTATATTATCATAGAATAGGTTTATGGCCTATTCGCCTATCATCTTATTGTCATGTATATCAATCTTGTTTTGTTTAAAAAATCTTAATGTACATATTATACAAAATTATATTTTCTTATAACATAAAAATATAATATAATCTCCAAATCACAGATATAGTTAATCAAAGGTCCAAAAATAGCAATACCTACATTTTTAAATGATGGGCTTTTTATTATATTTTAATTTTAAGGCGGGTTTTGAGTATTTTAAGAAATATACAAACAATTTACTAGCTTTAAAATTAAAATATAATAAAAAGCCCATTATAATATAGATGTCCTGGATAATAACCTTTCCTTTAATTTTTACATGAAGTCAATTCACTCTAAATTTTAAACCAACAAAACAAAGCTTAACGTGGTATGCTGAAAAATTTGTTATGTTACACACTTGTGGGACAGAGACAACACATCATGCGACATGTGGGTATAACTCAGTATAAGTATAACGTTCGTTATTGTATGTAAGTAGGTATAACTAAACTTTTTGATAAATGTTTAATTTTCTTAATAAAAAAGGTTTTACCTTATGGATAATAGGAAAAATGAATATTCTTGTTACCTAATATATGTACCCCAAAGTTTGTATCAACTAACTCAGAACACGAGATTAGTTGAACATTAAATATTATTTTTTTTTTTCACAAAATTCCGGTATTCATTTTTACGAAATTTGAGTAGGTAATATTTAAAGTAAAACTAACAAATAGTAGCTTGCATATTTATAAATCAATATGATAACTACGTGTGAAATTTATTAAGCAAAATGTTGAGTGTGAAAAATACAGATTAAGTGTGTCCATAAGTCTGCATTTTTTCTTCTATTAGAAAAGCTATTGAAGAATAATATTCACGATACCACTGTATTTTCAGCATTATTTTGGTATTCCTTGAATACACTAATACACTATATGTACGTAGTATAGCGTTAGTAAATCGTAATATTATGATTTATGAGTTTAAGACTGATTAGAAGACGATGAGGAAGTGAAACTGCGAAGTTTACCTACGACTTTTTTTCATTTTTGGATTATAATATATAAATGATAGTGTCCAGAATGGCAAATAAGGGAATACCTGTGTGAAATAAATTAAGTAAGGATATTTTCTGTGTAAGTTGTAGACTTTTTTATTATATGGTGTAGCAGGGGCACCCGCAGAAAATTAGCTCAGTAGGTGCAAAATTAAATGCATTTTATATATTCACATAGGTAATCTGGTATTCACATTATTATGTATTAAGGCATTTGGCCATACATCTACGTAATAAACATAACTCTAAATGTAATACAAAAAAAAAAATTATAATAGAATTTTAAACATAGGTATTATTTATAATATTGCATGAAATATGATTCAAATAGTATTATATATAGAAATAAGAAACGTCTGACATTTAGTCCAAAATATACTACACAGACACATTGCGGTGTGTCAGTAGTAAGTGAATGAGTGTATGATAGGTAGTAGGAAAAAAGAAAACTGAAAAAAACAACGGAAAAAAGCAATGAAAAAAAGGCGGGTAAGTCGTGGATGTCACTCTGCTGTGCAGTAGGTTACAAGTGGATTACTGTAATGGATGGAATTAAATTTGAATCCAATGATATTATATCATTGTATACGAAAAACGATTCTGAGCGAAGACGGTTTATCTGTCTAGAATATATTAAAGATTATTAAAACTTTTCAAATCTTATTAATTCAAAAATTTAAAAAGAACATTTTTTATGAATTTCTAACTTAAAATATTTTGTGAATTTTTGTGATTTTTACGTATTTTGTCAAAATTTAAACTTTGAATCCTTATTAAAAAAAAATTGTGACTATGAATTTATTTTATTTTTCAATTGCTATTGTAAAAATATGATAGGAGCCATTTACTAAATTTTCAAATCTTAGATATAAAAGGAAAATTTTTTATGAATTTCTAGCATAAAATAATTTATGAATTTTCGTGATTTTTACGTATCTTGTCAAAATTCAAACTTTGAATCCTTGTAAAAAAAAAATTGTGACCATGAATTTATTTTATTTTTCAACTGCTATTGTTAAAATGTGTTAGAAGCCTTGTATTAAATTTTCAAGCTTTTCTACCCAACAAATAAATTTTTATCGTTATTTATAGAAAAAAAAACTTAAAAAGTTGAAAAATTAAATTGTCAGTAAACAGCTCAAAACAAATCAAAATATTTTGAAGATTTTATAAAGTATATAAAGTACCTATATAAACATTCAGTGAAAATCCAATGTTGTAAAGATTTAAATTTCAAATGCTCATAAAAATTTAATTTGAATTTCCGGTGGACATTTTATTTGTGATAAAGATTGAAAAACTTGTAAGGAATCTTGTATTAAATTTTTAAATCGAAGATTTAAAAAGAAATTTTTTCATGAATTTTTAACTTAAAATAATTTGTGAATTTTTGTGATTTTTGTGATTTTTACGTATTTTGTCAAAATTCAAACTTTGAATACTTATAAAAAAAAATTGTGACTATGAATTTCTTTTATTTTTCAACTGCTATTGTAACAATATGTTAAGAGCCTTGTATTAAATGTTCAAGCTTTTCTGCCAAACAAATAAATTTTTATCAATATTAATTTAAAAAAAAACTAATAATGATCGAAAATTTCAAATGCCTATGAATAGTTCAATTTAAGTCGAAAATTTTTAAAAATTGCATGGTAGATAGAATACACTTATATAAACATTCGGTGAAAATTTCATGTATCTATGATAATTAGTTTTAAAGTTACATCAAAAACCAAAATCGATTTTGTCGAAAAATGAGTGTGCGTAAAATTTCCCGTTTTTCCCTTAATTTTTAGTTTGTTTTTTTCGATTATTTAGAAAATTATTAAGAATTTTTTACTTTTGACCCCCCCAAAGTACCAACTAGATTCACTTTCTGATCGAACGAGGTACTGAAGTCAAAATTCAAAGCATTTTTACTGTTCCAAAACGTGATGTCAGACACAAAAAAAAACACACACACACACACACACACACACATCATGGTAAAATCAATACATTCATCGCTCCGCTCAGAATCTAAAATGTTTATGGTACTTAAGACACAAAGCACGCTCCCTAGTTGCGCCAATGGTATAGCGTTCTCTTAAACAATATAGGTATGTTAGTGTCACGCTACTGTTTGAATTAGTCAACAGTAGGCAAATTTACGTAATACGATAGACTGTTGGTAGTTTAGTAGGTAATGTAGGTACCTATATTGAAAACAATTTCAAAGTGTAACATAACACGATGAAATACTTGATAAAGTCATGCAACTAGGTATTAGTTCATTTTGTGTTTAAATACTAATGCGTAGGTTTTATTTTAGTTATCGGTTCCTGTACGACTATATATACATTTTTATTTTTTTTAAATTTCCCGTTTTTCCCTTAATTTTTAGTTTGTTTTTTTCGATTATTTAGAAAATTATTAAGAATTTTTCACTTTTGACCCCCCCCCCCCAAAGTACCAACTAGATTCACTTTCTGATCGAACGAGGTACTGAAGTCAAAAATCGAAGCACTTTTACTGCCCCAAAACGTGATGACAGACACAGAAAAAAAACACATCATGGTAAAATCAATACATTCATCGCTCCGCTCAGAATCTAAAAGATAAGTTAAAATTAGTTTACGAAAATAAATTTACAAAAATAACTATAATAATAAATAATATTTAACGAAAATAGACGTTAAATATACATGGTTATTTTGTGCCTTAGCTCTTTGGGTCTCCCTTCTTCTCTCTCTTATTGAGAGGTTTTATAATTTACTGATGACAACCCATTGGAAACCACAAGTCACTAAGCAAGAGAAAATAATCTTTATTATTTCGATTTTGAGAAAGCCGTTATTCAAGCTATTGATAATGTTTTGGGAGAACATATATAAATTGAAGGTTGTTATTACCACTTAACGCAGATAGAAAAATCCAGCCGCTTGGTTTGGAAAATTTGTACCGTGTAAATGAAGAATTTATGTTATTTTGTGGACAAGTCGATTGGCTTTTTTGCCGGTATCTGATATATTTAAAGGGATGTCTCATTTACGTAAAATCATGCTCGAAGAAACACTAGACTTGGTGGGATATTTCGATCAAACATACTTCAATGGGACCTACAGATGTATTGGTCAAGGATATATAATACATTAAAAATATATAAAATATATATAAAAAAATATATAAAATATATACAATACATTAAAAATTCGAAAAGTAACGCCTCCTTTTCCACCTGAAATTTGGAATATACATGAAAGTACACTATTAAACACCGAGCGTATACTAATAACCAAACTGAGGGTTTCAATAATAGGTTTTCAAAGTTGGTAAGTCATAAGCATTCTTCTATTTGGAACTTCATAAAAAAAATGACACTGGAAGTGTCAGTCGATGAGGCGAAGATCCAGCAGCAATTATTAGCTGGCACTGTCCAATAAAAAAAAAAAAAATTAGACGTATGAAAAAATGCAAATTAATTTTAAAAAATTATGTGAAGAGTACCTATATAGAGATGACAACCGGGATCTACCGAATTTTTTGATTCCTATATCTCATGCTATACGATTAATTAGATAATTTTTTTTTTATTATTATAAATTTAAAAAAATTTTACCGATAATATATACATGACCATGTAATTTTATATATGTATTTGCTCTGTTTGCTTTTTTTCATTGCTTTTTTTCGTTGCCTTTTTTCTAGATTCATAGTGTACCTATTTATGTTCTATATTCTTTTGGATTTCCCGGTAATTGTCGTACTCGTAACAACACTGTGTTATTTTGGTAGAATTGAGATGATCAAAAATATTATTTTTGCTTTGTGTAGGAGGTAATCCACTCATGCGGACTTTTATGAACGCCGAAATTTTATAAAATAAAGTTATGAATCCCATGTGCACAATGATGTTTTTGCTTATTAAAAAATTGCCTGTGGGTGCAATACTGCAATGGCACCCACTGGCCCCTATCTGCGGTTGCCCCTGTGGCGTAGACGTGCGATAGTTACATCGTTACATGTATAATTTGTAAGGCTGTTGTAAGGTAAGATGGTAAGAATATCAAACATGACAAGTATACCTACTTTCTGACTGTTTGATAAATTGCTATAGGTACGACGTACGACAGATATAATATTGCATAATAGTATAATACAATACATTAAAGTACCTATTTAAGTGAAGCCGTGAAGGTAAGCGTTTGATTTTCGGTAGACATTACTAGTATTATTATAAAAACTAATAAATAACAACAACTAGGATATATGATACCTATTTGTGTCTCCTTGATTATAATGCTTATTGTTATCTAATCAAATATTGCACTTATAATGGTTTATAGTCACGTAATTTGTTAATTAAAATTCGCAAAAAATATATATTAATAAAATACTATAATAGGTACTTAAAGTTAAAGCTGATTTGGCTTTTTAGTATTTAACATTATATCACGATGTTATTGAAGCTGAATTTCAATCGTGCCAGTCTAAGAAGAAAACAGTCGAGTCAAAATTCCGCCCATTAAATGCAGTTGAAACATTATCAAAATGTAACGCTATTTAGCATGTTTCAAAAATGTTTCAACTCCTAAAGTTAGGCTCTACCTGTATAAATGCTATAGCAGAAACGATTTTTTTTCTTTAAGAAGTTTAAAAACCTACTTTAGGGATAAAACGTCAAAATTTAGACTGATCAGGCTCGCATTATTATCTATTCATAGAGATATTTATATTTTATTTGATAAAACATTGGACACATTAACTTACAGAGAAAAGTCTCGAAGGATAAAATTTTTTCTTAAATTATTTGGTAGTTAATAATTTTAATTTCCTAATTAGTAATATTGTTGATTAAGAACTGTTAATTTTCTGTTGGTCATATTATATTCATGTTTAATTAATACGTTTTTGTTTACATTTATAAATCAATGTTGACAAATTATACTTCTTAATTAAAAGGAGAATCGATTTCTACGTCTTATCCTTCTCATTTTAAAATAAGTGTAAAATCAATGATTTTACCTAGAATGTTTTTGAGTAAGTATGTCGTAAAATAAAAATAAAAATGTATATATAGTCGTACAGGAACCGATAACTAAAATAAAACCTACGCATTAGTATTTTACATCACAGCTATGTATAGTATCAAGCTACGAGTAGTTATGATAATATGTAGGTATTATAATTTAACCATTCTTCTACGCCTTAGCTATTATTCTACCAGCTTGAAAATTAAAATATCGTAAAAAAAACAATGAGAAAAACAGATATTGTTCATAATTTTAAGAATATTAGGACACTCTAATAAATAGCTTTCTATATAAATTGTAACATAAACTTTAAATAATAGGTTAACCAGACTTTTTATAAAAATAAAATAAAATATTGATTATATATCTTGATATTACCGATATATAATAGTCAACAATCGAATTATCTATTAATTAATAATTATTATATTAATCTATTTTCTATGGATATTACCAGCAGCTACGTATAATCGTATCTTAAACACATATTTGGTATGTTGTTTGTTTGAAAGACAGACTACATAATATGATGAAGTTGCATCCTCTTAAAGAGTTAATTAATCCTATTTTTTAAAATGTTTGAACATAAAATGTTATACAAGACTTTACAATAAGGGAAATAAGTAGGTAAGAAAATAATGATTAATTATTATTGCTACACATTCATTAGAATTTAGCGTAAAACATAATTTGATGAAATTAAATGAATTAATATTTAATATTTACAATTGGCCAATTAAAAATAAAAATTAATCACAAACAAAGTACAATACACAATGGTATTATAGTTACAAGATTCCAAATTCCAATACGACAATGGAAATTATGGCTGTACAAATTATTGGTATTTTTAAATTTAATATTAAACACAAAATGAACTAATACCTAGTTGCATGACTTTATCAAGTATTTCATCGTGTTATGTTACACTTTGAAATTGTTTTCAATATAGGTACCTACATTACCTACTAAACTACCAACAGTCTATCGTATTACGTAAATTTGCCTACTGTTGACTAATTCAAACAGTAGCGTGACACTAACATACCTATATTGTTTAAGAGAACGCTATACCATTGGCGCAACTAGGGAGCGTGCTTTGTGTCTTAAGTACCATAAACATTTTAGATTCTGAGCGGAGCGATGAATGTATTGATTTTACCATGATGTGTGTGTGTGTGTGTGTGTGTGTTTTTTTTTGTGTCTGACATCACGTTTTGGAACAGTAAAAATGCTTTGAATTTTGACTTCAGTACCTCGTTCGATCAGAAAGTGAATCTAGTTGGTACTTTGGGGGGGGGGGGTCAAAAGTAAAAAATTCTTAATAATTTTCTAAATAATCGAAAAAAACAAACTAAAAATTAAGGGAAAAACGGGAAATTTTACGCACACGCATTTTTCGACAAAATCGATTTTGGTTTTTGATGTAACTTTAAAACTAATTATCATAGATACATGAAATTTTCACCGAATGTTTATATAAGTGTATTCTATCTACCATGCAATTTTTAAAAATTTTCGACTTAAGTTAAACTATTCATAGGCATTTGAAATTTTCAATCATTATTAGTTTTTTTTAAATTAATTAAAAATTTATTTGTTAGGCAGAAAAGCTTGAAAATTTAATACAAGGCTCTTAACATGTTTTTACAATAGCAGTTGAAAAATAAAATAAATTCATAGTCACAATTTTTTTTTATAAGGATTCAAAGTTTAAATTTTGACAAAATACGTAAAAATCACAAAAATTCACAAAATATTTTAAGTTAGAAATTCATAAAAAATTTTCTTTTTAAATTTAAGATTTGAAAATTTTTAATAATCTTTAATATATTCTAGACAGATAAACCGTCTTCGCTCAGAATCGTTTTTCGTATACAATGATATAATATCATTGGATTCAAATTTAATTCCATCCATTACAGTAATCCACTTGTAACCTACTGCACAGCAGAGCGACATCCACGACTTACCCGCCTTTTTTTTTTTTTGAACTTAAGTCCCATTAAGTTACAAAATACAAAAACCTGGAGCTTAAGCACCCACTTGTTCAAAATATTTTCCAAATATTTGCTATATACAGGATAGCTAGGTTATGTACCAAGCATGTTTACCTCTCCTTTTTATCCTTCAATAATTCAGTTAAGATCAGAGTTTGAAATATGTTTACTTAAATACGATATTTTGCAATTTAAGAGATGTTTATTTTATCATTTACTTATGAAGTGTCCTGTGTAGATATAGATTTTTGTATTTCAAATGAGAACCCGCCAGTGGCGGATAGGCCCACCGTGAATTCGGGATTTTCCCGGTAGGCCTTATCCTGTGTTGATATATATGGGGCCCTAGGACTATTTATCAAGTACTGAACCTTGTGTGATGAAAATTGAAAATAATTTTAATAAAGATGCAAATTGAGTAATTTAATATTTTTAACCACTGTACCATAAAAAAATCAAAAATACCATAATCATTTAGCTATAAACAATATTTATTTTTGTTCCCCGTATCGGCCGTATCATTGGAAATATTGAGATTTATTTTTAGATCAGAGTGATTGAAAACCGTATTTAATATAGATACATTTTAGCTTTACTATAATGTACCAATGCGGTAGTTATACACTTATACGCTCTTATACAAATTTATAATTTTATTTTTATGTCCTATTGGCAGCCAATGAAGAAAACATCAGCATTATCAATATCATGTATTGAAAATGAAATTGTCAAGAATATCAGTTGGACAAGTCTAGTTAAAAAATTCTCAAAAATTAAAGCTAGAAAAAAAAACATTTGTATAAAGTTATTTATAAAATCGTTATTCAATATTATAATAAAAAAAATGTTGTTGTTATTCATGTTTTTATACATTTATTCTTACTGTCTCCTAACCAAATTCATTGTTTATTAATTGAGTTGTTTTACTTGTTAATTTATTAATTATTATAAATGTAAATAATTCAATGTGAAGTGACCGGATAATAATAACATTTTGAATAGTTTCGATTTTTGGAGGGCTTTAGGAAAATGTTTAATGCCCCCTCCCCTCTCTTACGACCACTTGAGATTAGGGGCGCCAAATTTAATTGCCCTAGGGCGCCACTGATGGTTAGCACGGTACTGTATTGGCTGTTGTCATTTGTGTCAGTTTTCACATTATTATTAAGAGTACTTAACAGTGGTATTTGTTGTCTCCGTCTTACCAGTGCGTAATGTAGCAAATTTACGCTCAGCAGAACACTTGTAGCTCCTTTAGATTAAAAATTACAGTAAATCGTGTACAACAAATACCACTGTTACGTACTCTTAAATTGTTTGATTATATATTCATATTTTTCAATGAAGTGTTTAATGTATAGTTTATGCGTATATTAATTTAGATACGTTATAAAATATAAATATAAATTTTAATTTTGCTTTTGAATTACTTAATAAATTATAATATATTATTATATACATTATTTATTATTTAATTATAAACAAACTATGAATACTGATGGCAAAAATTGAATAATTGAATATGAGTCGGAGCTTTGAAATAAGGTAAAAAAAAAAAAAAAAATAGAGAGGCATTACTACAATGTGCAAATGACAAAAATAAATTTTTTTTTGTTCAGATAATAAATACAATTACTTTTATCAATTTCAGTCACACAAGTTGGTTGGTAACGGAGTTTTTCCAAATTAAAATGTATTAAAAATTACTTGTGAAACTCAATTACTCAAGACCATTTAGAAAGTTTTATACTCATGAGTGTAGAAAAGATATATAATAATATATATGATATAATTGATAATGTTTCATTAAATAGTGAATTCTTTAAAAAATGTAGATATAAAATATATTATAATATTATCTCATACCTGATTTAAAACAATAAAAAATAAACAAATTTGTACTAAGAGTACCAATATTACTTATTATATAGTTTTGTATTGTATCGTTTTATAAAAATAAAATGTGGCTCGTGTCTTATTTTTTGGAGGCCCTTATTCAAATTACTTCACGGTAAAAATATATAAGCCTATCCGCCACTGAATTACCCCTATTCTACTATAAACTATTTAGTGGATTATTGAGTTTTATTTGACTTTATGTACCTACTCTGGCTACTCAGGATAATAACTCCATGATAATGGCCATTAGCCATTTTAGGCTTGGAAGATTGGAGGGAGGACAATGTCGCAATGGTGATTTAAGAATTTTAGTATTTACATTATTTTAGTAGGTATTTAGTTAATTAGTTTATTTTTTTACCTAATTGTTTCACATGATGAGCATGGTTCAGACAATCTGGTTGATGATTATCACTTTATCAGCATCTAAGAAAAATGATTCCACAACAGGTTCCACGACATCTGGGTTGGAACTTAAACACGATTTTAGTTGATTATTATATAATATTAAACAAATAATCATCATATTTGATAGTGACATTTTACAAATATGTACCTACTTGGTTTTGTCATGAATTCCTATAATATGCATCACTATAGACACTAGAAATATCAACAGTTTGTTAACTGATAATTTGTTTGATGGATGTAGACGAGTTCGTTTATTAAGTTGATCCATTTTCACGTTAAGAAGTTTAAAAAGTTTAAAACCGTATAGTAAAAATCTAGCAAAAATGTAAGTTATTAGTTTTTACTGACGTTGTCAGTTGAAACTGAATGACAATATCTGTGTCCATTTATTTTGATATTTAATGACATAATTTACAATTAAATAATTATTATTTAATTAGATACTTACCAATGACGTGAATGCGATAACTAAATAAAAATATAAAATTAAGCGTACTTATATCAAATATGATTGATGACCTTCGTCCTATATAATATATACTATTTGGTCATATACTCATATATACTAATGTTCTGGCGTTCTGCAGTTATACATTTATCCAAATCATATAAATGGAAACTCGTGTTTCTACAAATTTATATATTATATCCACAGCATTATTTTACTTGAAAATAGGTTTTTACCTTTCTCTATTATACACAATTGTCTACTATAGTCTTGAATTCAGAAAGGCGTTACAAGTATCATTGATTATAGAATAGACTATTATCCACCTTATAGATATATGCCCTTTTTTTTAGTTACGCCTATGGACTTATTATTGTGAATTAGGCTGTACCTATATACTAGTAGTGTTCAAGAGATAACTACGAAAAAAGTCCAATACGAGTTTTTTAGCGTCATATCCTAGTCGCGACCAGTGGCGTATTTAAGGTTTTTCCGCCTATTGCCTATAGGCACTTTCCAATTCGCCACCTTCCTCCCCCTTCATCATTTTTTCAAAGTTTATTAAGGCTTCAACAACACAGGTTTTTAGCCTACTTTAGTTAAAATTTATACAAGAAAAAGAAAGGAAAATATATATACCTATATATATACATTAAATTTTGGAATGCATTTTACTGCATTATTATAGTTATTATTTACAATGGGTGTTTAGTGTTTATATTATGGAAAAATGTACTGATTGCAACTGTGTTTTCATCTTTGAAGGCTTGATAGAGTGATGCTGGATTTTGGAGTATCTTGCGTGCTTCAGTGAATTTGGGGCAGATGATTACGATATGTTCAATTGATAGAGTTACGTTGCAAGTATCGCATATGGGTGCTGGTTCTTTTTTGATGAGATGTACATGGGTTAAGAAAGAGTGGCCTATTTTGGCTCGAGTAATATTGTTATTTCGTCTTTTCTTTTTGTGCCGGGAGGATAGTTTAATTTCTTGACGAGTATTTTAGTATTTCTCAGTTTGTTGGTTAGGGGAATATTTTCCCAAAAAAGTTGCCATTCTTCCATTATTTTCCGATGGATTGTGCTGAAGATTTCAAATGAGGACGTAGAGTTGATTTTAATGGACTGTGGAGATGTAATGGCTTCATAAGCTGATGTGTCTGCTTTTTCGTTTCCGGGTATCCCGATGTGTGAGGGGACCCACATGAAACATGTGGGGGTGTTTATTTCTGATATTAATTTCTGTATGTGTTGAATAAGTTCATTTTTAGGGTAGGGGTTAGAGATTGCAGTAAGGGCACTCGGAGAGTCACTGATAATGATGTGACAGTTTGTCGGGTTTGAAGCTGAGATGATTAATAGTGCTTGGTAAATAGCATGAGTTTCAGCTGTGAATATACTAAACGACGACGGTAGTTTAAAAAGATGGTTCTCCCAATCTGTGATTACAGAAAAACCCACCCCATTTTGACTTTTGGATGCATCTGTGTATATTTGTGTATAGTCCGGATATTGTTGCGACATTATTTCTGCAAAATGGTTGAGTATGATTCGACTATCTGTATAATGTTTACAGTATTCGGCCAATTGGGTGTTGATTTTTGGCGATCAGAGCCACGGAGGGAGAGGAGGTTGAATTTTGTTAAGAGATTGTGCTTGGAAATCTTAGTTATTACTGATTATTTTGAAGTTTTCGAATACTGTGGTTCGAGAGGGCAGCATATTGGTAGGTAGAGGGCTGTGGAAGATGTTTTCGGTGATGTGGTCAGTCAGATTTTTAATTTTAGTCACATATTTTAGTATATGGCTATGGCGTCTATATTGTAGAGGGGGTTCTCCTGCGTAAAAGAGTATGCTATCGACAGCCTTCATCATTTTCTACAATTTAATTTCTACATGTTACATACAATAAAATTCTGTCTTTATTATAAGAAATCGAACCCGCATTGAATGGGCGTGTTTTGTTATCTATGTGCTCGTACTGTGTTGCGTATGTGTATAATATAGTTGTAGGTACCTACATGTAGATGATTAATTTTGAGCGAACAAAAATTAGTTGAGTTTGATTTCATCAAATGAAAAATACTTTTTATAATTTTGTAAAAAAAAATCGTTGAAATTTGCCGCTCTAGGTCCGGGCCTGAGCCTAAATACGCCTCTGGTTGCGACCTGATATGGAACATAGAGGACGTAATACTGGCATTGTTGTTACCGTCTTACAAGTGTGTAAATTTGGTGTGCAACGCACTTGTAAGGCGGAGACAATAAAAAATGTAACTATTACGTCCTCTTAATATTTTCCATATCTGTCATACACTCATACCTATATATGATATTTAATAAATTATTATTGTTCCTTTGTGTAGCTTGTGTAACTTTTAGATTTATGTTTTTCTAAAGCCGTATATTTTAATGTTTTTCACCCTTATAGGCCTTATATTTATTGGTAAAACCACTATCAACTTTTGATTTTCAAATAGTACCTAACATTTAATTAAAATATCATGAACTAATAAAATTATTTATTTTTTCATGAATTTACCTACGTGTTAACATTTATATTTTTTTGTGATATACAGCTCTAAAGTATTGGTGGTTTTTACTATTTTTCCAGCAATTGTAAAGACCAGGAGCTAGTGATAAATTTTATATTCCTGAATCCAAGGTAACAAAATAAATAATAATTAATTAAAGATTACTAATGTACACTTTGAACCCTTATCATTTATTAACATATCGACTAATTGGAGAATTGGATTAATTATGTTAGGTACCTTGGATTCAGCGGTATCGAATTTATTACTAGCTCTTGGCCTTTACAATTATTGGAAAAATATTAGTGTACACACTTAAATAGATCTTTTTGTATATATAACCTAAATATAAAAATTACTCCTGTCAACATTTATACTAAAATTGGATGTAAGATGTTAAAGTTAAAAACCTGTATTATTCGCTCTACTTATAATTGATGGAGAAGTGGAGAATGATACCAGATGCAATACACTGAATAGTGAATAATGCTGGTCGTAAAAAGACCAATTGTCGCTAGCAGTGTTCGGTATCGGTAGGTTGTCGATAAAATGGCTGGTGCTCATACACTGATTAAATAATAAGGGACGACACGGATATGCTGACCAAAGACAGATAGACGGCCGCGTCAAAAAGTTTCTTTTGCGCATCTGGAAAGTAGATTTCTCTTCGACGACTGAGGCCTTTTTCTTTGGCGGTAAAGAAAGCTACTCGTCTTAAGCTTTGCCGTAGATGAAGTAGGTGAGTGCCGATTTCTTAATTCTGGATTGTATAATATGGATAATTTATTTCTGTCTGAGACATACCACATAGACATAGAGTATTGTAACTCTATGCAACGAGATGAAAATGGTTTCATTAGAGATGTCTGATTTCTACTTGCGACAGTCTGGCATTATTTATTATCGGTTACATTTTATTTTATTTGATTAAATGTGTGAGCATTTCATAACAAATGTCGATTTTCCCTGGGTCGAAAAACTTGAAAATTTAATAAAGGTTCCTTATAAATTTTTTGTTTAACAATTAAAATATAACAAAAACATATATTTCCAATGAAGTTAAAATCTAGGAACTTTTGGAAACAACTGTGTTTTTATAAATATATGAAATGCTGAATTTTTCTAGCTTAAGATTGAAAAGTGAATATGAGGTTTCTCATAAGCAGGTTTAATGTGACCAAAAAATATATAAATTATTGAAGTAATTACTATTTATTTTTTTTTCATAGATATTTTAAGTTCAAATTTGAACAGAATAAGATATTTAAAATTAAAAATAACAAAATTTCTTTGTTATTTTGTTGTCATATAAATATATTATTCTCGAGTACACGAAACTTTTAACATATATTTGCATATATTTACATACCAATTCCAATTATTTTATTTGACAAAAATTAATTTAACCTATTGTATTATTATTAATAGTATAATATTATACTATAATATTATTATTATTATTAATAGTAAAAGAAACTTTAATAGTCATATCAATATATAATAAAATATAGGCAGTAATATAGGCTGACAGACTGTCATCTCTCAGAATCATTTTTCATGTGCAATGATTTATCATTAAATTTAAATTCATCAAAAATACAGTGACTTGATTCAAATGTTGAGATAGATCCAAAAACTACCGTACAGTAAAGAAGTTACTAACTTTCGTCAATTTTTAAAAGTTCTTCTTCTTGCTTTTAGGGCATTTAAATCCCCATCTAATTCATTTAATGTAAACATTAATACTTTTAATACAATAATATATACGTAACATAATTTATTTCAAATAATGGATTTAAATTATATAATATAATAGGAAAAATAAAATATTAAAAAAATTGCTATAAACTAGTTCACTTTATCTTCTTTTTTTCTTTCTTTTTATCTTCTTTGTACTCATCATAGGTAAGGTTATTTTCAATTTTCTTAACTTTCTTTACTTTTTGCCATTTGAGTGGATTACGAGCATAAAAAGGCCAAGGTGGAATTGTCAGCTAAAAATAAATTTTTTTTTTAGAAAATAAGTATTTCTAGTTTTTAGTTATTGTTAAAAAAGTTAGTTCAATTGTTTAATAATCATAATTACAATGCAACATTAAAGGGCTTAATATTTAGTATAATGAAGTACCAGTTCATTATGCTATCAACTGCAGTTTTTGGTTTCAGTATACATTTCGGTGCTAGTGTAGTGTGCGATCTACCTGCTTGTTTTTGGAAATATAAAATTTAAAAAATCCACACATAAGTTTCGTTTTAGCCAATTTAGTCATCGTTAGTTAAGTAAATATATATGTATAATGTATTTATATAAAGAACTGGTTAGTAGGTAATGGGTAGATCACAGGTAGAGCACACATATGCGGTAGATACGTGTACACTAGCATCTACTTTCCATTACCATTATTGTCAGATAATTTAATACAATGGCGGAAACATAAACCTGTGGTTCTCTCTATATTTTGAATTATTAATAATCTAATTACAGTTGTAACTAAAAATTTTAAAACTGATGGTATATTTTTAACATTCAATTAAAAACTATCCTGCTTGTGCCAAATTATCTGACTACTACTGTATAAATTATTAAATATTACATTATCTGATATGAATGATAAAATTAAAATATGAATTTAAATGTTGAATAACTTGATTAACAAAAATACAGCTAAACAAGAGCATTGGTTTATCGATAATAAACATATTTTTCAGTTTAATACATTTTTTTTTAAGCTGAATACTTAGTTTTTCAATAGCAATCATCATGTATTAATAATATCAAATATGTATAGTTAATTTACTTACTAAAGCAGAAACAACAAATCCAATTAATGTTAGACCAATTGTGATTGAAAATTGCTCTTTTACATAACCCAAAATAAAACCAACAAACTGTCAAGTATACAAACAAAAAAAGTATTAATATCAATAATATGATTTATTTTTCTAAGTATAATAAGAACTTACCCCGCACATAGTAATAATGGTTCTAAATAAATATTCAGCATGTTTTTGTCCCACAAAATCCTTAAAAAAAAAAGGGGGGGGAATTACTAAAACATGTAACTTGAATTTTATTCAAAAATTCAGTTAGTATAGGTGCCAAATGAAAAGTTAATTTATATTCATAATTTCAAGGTGCATAAATGATATAAATATTAAATCTATTTAGTACCTAACTTGATAACGAAATATATGTATTTAAAAATAATGTTAGTTGTAATAAAATATTAGAAGAATAATAGAAAGTATGATTGTGTATATACATATATTTATACATTGACATACAAAAAAATTAGGGGTTATTCTATTTATTGAATATTTTTAGCATAGCTCTAATTTATACATTTGATGGGACAAGTTATGCATATTATTTTGAGTTGAGGATGTGCATTAAATCAAATTTATGAACATTTCTAAAAAATCTTGAAAATATACCTTGATTATAATGTTAAACGTTTTTAGAATTTTGTATTCTTACCATATGCCATTTCCAAATTGATAAATTATCAAACATTATGGGAAGCTCACAAATAAAATAATATACTTTACAATATTATACTTCTTAACTATATAAAATAGTTAATAATTAATTTTCAAAAGCTCTAAGAAAGTAAGAAGTAAAACCTAACACTGACTCAGTAACTTGTATTTTATTTTTCTAAATACGAATATTCGAATATTGATATTGAACACCTATTACAAATTTGTATACGACTTACGTTATCGTATTGATAATACTATCGACACACGTCATCGTCCTATTATTCAAAGACCTTGTAATTCGATAGAAGCCCTCTTTGGTTTTGACTTATCAATGTGTTTCGCGCTTTTATCACTATCACTATATAATATATTTTAACTTATTATTTGTTTACACTTTTTTTATTTGAAGAAACGTCTACTCTTTTTTTGTACTTTTAGTCCTAAAATAGGAATCATGAATTAATAAAAGTACTTAATATTTTAATTATTACAGTTAAATTATATTTTTGCTATGAGTATTTTTGGAACAGTTAAATTACATACATTGTTAATACGATTTAGTCATCATTTTTAAAGCAAATCTTATGAACGGTTTGTTATTATTTTTCTTACGATATAATATCTTGTGAATATTGATGATTGACAACTTTTGTTTATTGTGTAGTTATTTCATTTCTAATTATAGTTATGAATAAGAAATTTAATTGTTATAGTCTATTTTTTACCTTGTATGTTATATGTATATACTAGGTTAGGTAGAAACAAATAAATTACTGAAACAAATTGATCTTATGATATATTTTTAATTTTATGTTAATTAGGTGATGTAACTATACCTTGATTTTCTAACTAAATATGGATACTAATCGCAATACAGTTGCAGCCATATTAGAAGAAGTGAGGGATGATGTACACAGTTCAACAAGTCGTTTATCACATCCAGTTCGTCCAACCAGCACTAATGATGCTAATAAAATTGTCATTTATGTTCAAGACAAAAATCGTTTTGTGAAGACTGAACAGCATGAATTCTTTAATCATGTTAATGATCATCCACCTTCTTCAGAGAACTACAATAATTTACGTCCAATAGCAGCAAGAGTCCAAAGGGTATTTGCATCTTTAGGCACTGTCAGTCAAGGCCTTTTAGCAGGAGTAGCATTAGCACAATTATTTTTGGGTGAAGCATCTCAACGATCACCTTTAATATTGATGTCATTTTTCTTATTGTCAACCATATGTATGTGCACAGTTCTTGATATTTTTGACTTGTACAGATGTGAGAGCTTCAAACCAAAATATATTTTAGTAAGTTTAAATAGTTAAGTGATATTTCTCAAGTATTTGGTAATAACTAAGACTAGAAAACTACAAATATTTTAAATTTATAAATGTCTCTACATATCCTTATTATAGATATTTTACAATCTGATCTAAAAATTCTGTTTTTTGTTTTGAAAATAAATGTAGTCAAACTTTTCTTTCCTAATGAAATGTTCAAAAAGAATAGTGATTTTTTTTATTTAAAGATATTATAATTTCAGTTCTCAAAATCCGACCTAACTCCTTTGATTGTGATTCAAAATTTGGCTCTTTTTATCTATAAAATCAAAAAAAATTATATTCTCTTATTTTTATAATTTCTGATTATTTTATCCATTTTATGTAAGAAAAATATTTTTGTGAAATTTAAATTTAATATTAATTTAAGTACAATGATTAAGTGAATAATGATAAACCCGATCTACTCAACGTTTAGTTCAGATGAGTCCATTCTTATATTTCTCTCCTATTACTTTTCTGTTTTTATAAAAAAAAATTCTTAAAAACTATTGAAAATTGTTTTAAATTTTTTAATTTAATTCTCTGATTTAAATTTCCAATCTTGATAGCCAATACATATAACATTGTTTTAAAAGTTACTTAGTTGAATAGTTATTTATTTTCCAACCAATGTAAACATTATATCTTATAGTCATATTACTTTTGATATATTTTTCAGGTATTATTCTTGAGTGTATTAACAGCTTTAGCAGCATTTGCATGTACTACATATGATACAGCTATTATGTCTGGTAGCAAAGTGGAAGCCAAAGTTTCAGAAACTTGGCGAGCATTAAATTGCTGTCGGTGTTATGGTGCTGTTCTTGGATGGATTATTATTATTATTATGAAGCCTAAAGATCAATTAGCAGAATTTTTAAATACTAATTAGTTTTTAAGAAAAAAAATATTTTTTTAAAAATTTCACTAAACATATTTACTATTTAACATTTGGGTAATACACCAATTTATGTTAATGAGTTTCTATATACTCAGGTGTCATAGACAGAGGTTAAAGTGGGAAAAAATTCCTGAGGGGACTAATGTCTCCATATAGTTTTAAGCGTTCCATACATAATTTTATGTATAATGTCTAATGTATAAAATCCTAATTTGTTAAAGGTGACGCTTTTTCACGGCGAGTACCACAATTTTTTTTGCCGTATATAATAATCTACTTAAAATATTGTCAACAATAGGTGCTAATAAAATAACAGTATGAATCTATAGCAGTGATTAAGAGATATTAATGAATAACCCGTTATATAATATTTAAAATACTAAATTAATTTTATATTATTGTATAAAGCCAAAACGCAGTTAATTTAATTACAGGCAACTAGTTTTACCTGTATTTTTATTGTATTTGGATAAACTTTTAAAAAAAAACTTCATGTAAATAAACAGTATTAAAATAATATCCATAGTATTACGGGACAATTGCTTGCACCAACATTTAAGCACCTAAAAAAACAAATGTATAATGCACAGTTTTTTTTGTTAGATGCCAAATTATTATTAATATTATTTTACTAACTAATGTATAATCAAAATCATAATCAAAATTATTTTTAAAAAATTGTTATTATTCTATGTAATGTAATAACAGTAAATGCAATGTACAATGTATTTATGTGCCTTATGTACAGAGTTATTGTTCCTAAATCAATTTTAATCTAGTATTTTATTTTTGTTAAAATTAAAAATTTTTTTTTTTTTTTTTGTACTCTTATTGCATGTGTACTTACTAGTAACTACAAAAAAATATTATGTTCATGTTAATTTGTACTAATATTTATGAGCAAAATAAATATAATTACATAATTGATTAATGTGTTTTGAAGGTCCTTATTGATTTCTTTATACATTTGAGTCATAATCATGTAATAATTTGATCTTGTATATTGTAAAAACATATAAAGATCCAATTGTTTAAGTAAGACCAAATTCATAAAATCTGGGTAGAAGTTATTTTATATCTAAAACACACCAAATTAAAATTTAACTTTTATTAAGAATTTTTATGTATTTATACAACTCAATTTATATTTAATAAATTTTAATAAATTTGACATAATGAAAATGTTTTATTTCAATATAAGACATAATACTATAATAGACAAATTTAGATCACTAAGATATTGTATTATTTATTAAACTTATCAACTTATTGAATTGTATTTTTTGATTCTTAAATATTAGTGTTCAATTAATTATTAATTTTATTATTTGCTCCTAAAATTTTGAGAAATTCTGATAGAAAAATTTATCAGAAACATTACATTTGTACCCACTGAAAGCAAAAAAATAAATATTTTATGACCAATACAATAAAAGCCTTCACCAAAACTATCTTTTTATTGAAACAAAGTTTATATATTTAAAATCTGTAATTACATGTTATACAATAAGTAAATTTGATATTTGATTGAAAGGAGGGGGAAGTCACCCGACACCCAGTGGCCAGTGGCGGCACCTCGTAAAACGGTCTATACAGATTTTTTAATGATATTGATCCTTGGATGGTATAAAGTATGTTAAACTGTACTTTTATGTGAGTAAAGAAATGGGGAATGTCTGAATACCTGTACAACTGTGAACTGATCAAATGCAGATATAGCCAATTGTTGTGTTTTTTATGTAACTTCAACTGCAGTTATCACTTTATAATATTCTCACATCAAAAAACAATGACGGTTTCTAACATGGTAGTATGGTACAATATTTGAGTTACAACTGATACTCGTAAATTTCAATACCTAACATATATAATTTATAAATGAATAACCGAATAACTAGCCAAATAGGTTTTGATTGTTTTTTGTTAGAGTTTATAAAACCAAATTGTTCGCTTTAAAAATTTCCACGCAAACAAAATGCCATGAATGACGTCACAGTGATATATTTTTATTTTCGTTTGCATTATAATCAATATAAGTTCAACCACAATTCTTTTTTTGGTAAAATATGAAAGCATTTTTTAAACATTCCGAATGTAGGACCATAATAAGCTCATTCGGCATTAGTGTAGTTACGCAGTTACGCTGTTACGCATAATTTGGTAAAATGTATAGATGATTATATAATTCATTATTTCGACAAAAAAAAAAATGAAAAATAGATACACTCCACCACTTCCGTATGGATAATATAAAATCAATGGGCCACCTGTCCTGTGCAACTCAAAATGCATACGATTTCTTGATTATTATTATAGACTATAAGTTTTCATTGAAAACATTAATTAATAATTATCAACTATAAATCTGTTATTTTGCTCTAGATTTCATCGATTCTATTTCTATATTTCATATTATAGGTAGAATCAGTAGAATCATTATAGAATCGCGGCCGGCGTTCCCATTTTCCCGATTTGATTTTCTCTTCCAGGAACGTCGAGAATGACGTCAACTACCGGTAGCGGGCCAGTCTGTCGTGGTTTGGCCGTACATTACGCGATGTGGGTGCGGTGAAGTGGTGGTATAACGTCGCCCGCCCGCCAGAACAGCGAAGCGATCGAGTGGAGTGTGGAGTCCTCTACGGAAGCCGCACCCAATTTTTATCACTTCGTGCCGCGGCGCGTATCACACAGAATAATTTTTTTTTTTTATTATTATTATTATTAATTCGATAAAAAAAAAATTGTGAGAGAGAGAGAGAAACAGCGAGAAAGAGAAAATACTGAAAATAGTAAGAGTAAAAGCGAATTAAGAAAATCGCGTCTCGTTACTCAAGTAATATGTGCAGTGCGCCGTCTTAGCCGAAAACTTTGTGCAAGTCGTCCGTCCGGGTTCGTCTTGAGTTTGGCATTCTGCGTGTCGGCCGTGGAACTCGGTGTATCGCAAGTGCGTGAGCGACGTGAATGTGCTTTACAGGAACATCAAGGATTCGGCCGGACTGAATAGTGTCATACAATACACGGACAAGGGTGAGCATTAGTTAATAACAGTAATAATAATTAAAATTAGTTGCTTATAACTAGGGTATGGTTAGGCGGTTAGAACGCAGACATAGTGCACTAATTGGATGATAAGCAATGTATCGGTGCTTGTATGGCGGGCTGACAGCGAACCGTGTATCTACAAACGCATACTGTCAATTACGGTAACGCCAGACCTAATAGTCTGAAGTTTTCGGGACGCCCTTGGAGATACTAATAGGCACAGTGCACTAATTCAATGTACACATTGTATAATTTAATTACACAGAACCTAATTATGTTTAGTCGCTACCCTATACTGTGTCCAACTTTCAAACTTAAAATATTGTCTCATTGATAAAAGCCCTTCAAAGGTGTTTCTTCATTAGTATGTGTAAGTTTTATTTGCTTATATCCATAAACAAAATACATAATTTTCAATAATTATCGTTTTATGAACAAGTATTAATTGTATTAATTTTAGAAATATTTAGTTGCTGATAGCTACCCACATATTTTATTTTATCAACAGTTTTTATTTAATAACTTATTTTATACTAAAAATTAACGTTATAAGCATTTAAATATTTAAAAATGATTTAGGTTCTCAAGAGTATATAATTTAATAAATTATATTGGTGGGTTGTAATAAGTAGTTTTGATAACAATTTATAAATAATTATATTGATTTAAGTACTTATTAATAAACAAATTAATACTGGTTATTAGTATTATATTATTATATAGTTAGGTACTAAACGTTCTGTCATATGACCATATTTTAGAATATTAAATAGGTAGGTAATAGGTACATAAAATAGATTATTTTTTAATGATGAACTATGTTTTAGAAAATTCAAGTATGTCACCCTATCAATTAATTAACTGTTATGATTTATTTTTCAATTTTGATATGCAGTATTGTATTAAATAGTACAAGCACAACTGCTGAGACGAATTTTCTTTAATTTGACATATTACTTAGTAGGTAGGTACGTCTTTAAACGCGTGAATTGTTTTTTTTTTTTTTAGAATATAGCTTATTTGATATACCAACTAAAAATATTAAAAACTATCAATGGATAATTATTTTAACAAGTAAAAAATTCTGATGAAAATTTTCCTTTTTAATATTAACTCTTTTTTGTTAACAATATTTTAGAATTGAGTAATTTTATGTAAGTATAGATGAAGGTTTATAATAACGTATGATAAAGACATGATATTGGTTTCATCAATTATACTTCTATTCCTCATTGTTACTTCCTTTTTGCATCAATTGATATGTTATGAATTATGATAGGTACCTGGTACCTTAATAGTTATAACATTTTATTTGTATCTATATAGTATAACCTAAATCTTATTACTTAACATAATCATTAATTATCCTTTAGGCTTTATTTAAAATTTAAAAATTAATATTGAACTGTATGGTTTATTTATTAATTATGCCATGAAAAGTTATAGTAATGTATAATAATTGTTATGAAAAATTAGGTATGTTTATTGAGTAAAATTATATAAAATATAAATAATATTGCATTTGCTCAAAATTAAAAATAAAACCATAATTTCTGTTATATATCAAGATGCTAGATACTGGTTGCAATGCCTATAAGTGTAATTAATATTGTTTATCAATTTATCATAATAAATATTAGGTATAGATATGTACTTATTAGTTTATTTATTTTCGCTCAACTCTACTCCTGTGTGCATCACATCTTGAGAAAGTCTCTATTCATACTTTTTTTTATTTTTGTTACATTAAAGTCAGATCCTTAATTTTTGATCCCTGTCATTTACTTTTAATTAAATTTATTACCAAGGCAGTCATCCTAATGTAGATTTTTAT
Source organism: Diuraphis noxia (assembly GCF_037042655.1). Taxonomy (NCBI): domain Eukaryota; kingdom Metazoa; phylum Arthropoda; class Insecta; order Hemiptera; family Aphididae; genus Diuraphis; species Diuraphis noxia. The sequence continues at coordinate 77,521,447 of NW_028301713.1, forward strand.
TTAACATTTGCATCACCTACTCAATTGTATTTTTATCTACTTAGCTATCCCGTGATAACATTATGTGCTATAATACATTATTATTCGTATAATCCGGGGTATAATCCATATTAAGAATTCATGTAATTGGTGCGCTATACCTTTAGAATTTTTTACCTGGACAAAAATAATAATAATCTTGTATTATGTAATATGCAATAGATTAATGTTAAGATCAAAGTTAGTATTATTTAAACATAGTAAGGTATGTTTGGAATTAACTTTTAATGGAACAGAATTTTTCAAAATTAAAATGATATTGAGTTGCATTTACTTCTCACTGTTTAGTGTTATGTGGAGTTAAATATTTACAATCTGTTGATTTACTACCAATATTTTGTTACCAACATGTAAATAAACAGAACCGACACAATAGGTAGTGAAACACACTTTTTTCAGTTGGCTATTTCTGAACCCCAGTGTTATGGTATAATGATGTTGTGAATAATGGTTAATAATTTTAGTATAAAACATGTCGACCTGTTATCTCTAATTGTAGTTAAATTTGGTAAAAAAATGTATTCATATTACACTATTATATTGTATGATGTATTAAACTATGTATGGTTTCAACTAGGTATAATGTTTATAATTGATGTTATGAAAGCCCTAACTTTGCTCTGTAATATTTTTAAATAATTAAAGTTAAATTGAACGAGAACTTTTTAAATTAAAATTGATTTTAGCCTTTTTTTAAATTAATTCAATACATAAATGATTGTAAATTTTGATTATAAGTATTTTGTTAATTGCATAATTAGGATTCTATGATATAACACAATATGTCAATATGTTATAACTATTAAAAAAAAAATAACATTCAAAAATCATAACTAAATACTAATAAATAAAAAATATATAATATGTGAAGGTATTACTATCTGTTACTATCCAAATGAAGATACGTTGATAAAGGAATAGTTACATAAACATTTATAAATGTTTATTGTTTATAACTAGCTATGAATATCGAATAAATGAATAACCTAAACATGTTTGATAAATATATTAATATATCAAAATTCTTAAGTTATAACATTATATGCAATATTATAATAGGTATGTCACTCAGTACTACTCTATACTAGTGGAAATGTTGAACACCCCTAAACCCCTAACAGTCCCTAACCCTTAAAGTCTACATACTTATTGTACATCATGTTTGTACAAAATTCTGATGATTTTTCTAAATGCGATACAAGAATGATAAATTATCAAATAGAAAAGTAAAGAAAATTATCTTCAACGTATTTTGACAAATGGAATTTGAGAAAAAACATTGCTGTCAAACACATTTATAAAAAAACATTTCCTGAGATGACCCATATTTTTAACAAAAATTTGTGGCAGAGTGTTCATTGCTCATCATTCGTCACTTATGTGTTCCTATTGGAGCCATAGTAATTTAGTATACACGGATATGGTGAAAAAAAAAATTATACTTAATAATATCATTATATCTTTGAATAAAATAATGTGTTATATCAAATTTTTATTGATAATAATATTCTTTCAAAATCACAATATTGTGTGAAACTAGAGTCCCTTAAAGTGTTGAATAAAAAGTAAATATAATAGTATTATTATGTATATAAATACATATAAATAATATTTATAGACACCTATAATATTGTACTATAATAATTATTTACATATTTTTTGTAGATAATAATTATTAGTAATTGATAAGATAGCTTACGAATTTAAAACAGTTAAAAATTGTATATAGAAACTATAGAATAATATATGGTCTTTTTTTGCGTGTGAAGTATAAATATGAAATAATAATTAATATAGGTTATAAATTTTATTTTACTTTTGTCCATTAGTAAAATTATTCGTATAACTTTGTACATAAATTAATGTGCAGTAAATGTATTCCCCATTTAAATGCATCACTAATTATGTAATTACACTCTCCCCTTAGCGTATACATTATCATCTTTATTGCAATCTAATTTTTTCGCTGTTAAATTTCTTAGAAATATTCAAATTAGAGTATAAAATATTATAACTATAAAGTTTTAACATTATAACATAATATAATGTCTGCCAGACGCAGATATTTTCACTGTGGATACTTACTACTTAGTGGTTCTATTTATATACCTATATTCCCTTGTTATCATGAGTACCACGTGTATCTAAACGTAACACAAACGTTTTTAAAACATCTTTGAAACAAAATCATACTTTTTTTTTAAAATATTTGAGTTATTTTCTAACAATTGTTTTAGGCTTTTTCGAGATCGTAAATAGCGCATATTTGCTTTTACAACATCTCCACGTTTCTCCATGTGACGTCAATCCCACTATGTTCAACTATCAACTCTACTAAGATCTTTTTTATTTGACCCTACCACAGTTGTCTAGGCCTCCTCCTAAGTCGTAATTTATTTGGTCTTCATTTCGTAACTCCATATTCGCCACTATCAATAATTCTTGCTCTAGCGTCTACCCACTATATTAGAATCGAGTGTATTGACGTATCTTTAAATACTTACATAGTAAGTGTTTACTTTGTTTGGTCTTATTCGTAACCACCTTAGATTATCTTTTTGGTCATCTATTCATCTCAGATGTTTATAGCTAACATTCGTCCTTCGGCGATTTGATAAATGCTCATACTCCCAACTTCACTAGCATAAAGTAGGTATAATGGATCTAACTAGGATTTTATCAAATCTAATTTTGTTTCTCTTCAATAATTGTTTAGATTAAAAAGGATTTAATTAGGTTGTTGAAAATTACATTTGTTTTTTACTGGTATCTATACTTTTTTGCATTTCTTCATGGCTATCGGCTTGGTCTTGGTGTATTACTACATACAACAAATGTTTGTTGAATTTAAAAGTGTTATTTTACAGTGACTTCAAAAAATATGTAAAAAAAAAAAACGTCAATTTTCGAGATACTGTATTATTTCGACCCTGTAATTGTGTTCAGCGTTATTTTGCTAATGTATTTCTGAAAAAAAAAACTGGACGGATGTCTTCTTTTGTAATCACTTATCAAACGAACCATTTTCACTCTATCCATATGTTATTCAATCATTTTAAAGGGCACGTATATAAATGTCGTATATTGTGTATACTGTATATTTAAATAGTAAAATATCAAATTTTTGCCTTTAAATAAATTCTATTAGAGATGTTTCTCGGTCTATTTTTTCTATCCATAATCATAGCACATAGTGAACAGTAATTATTAATTTAAATAAAATTACTAAATAACTAATTGAAACTTAAAATTTCTACTAAAAATGTCATTAGTGCTTACCAATTTAATAAAAAATGTATATACGCCCCAACGCCTGCAATACTCTATGACAACTTAAGTGAAAATACTAAATAGTGGTCAAAATATTCTCCACGTCTTGTATGACTTAATTAAATGCCTTCATCAAATAAGTATTTCATGTTTATTCAATAATAATATAATCCCATACAAAGATGGCATCATAAGTGGACATCTTATTACACAAAATTAAACCACATAAAACATAACACGGACAATTGGACATTTCCCTTCGAAATCCAAAGAAAATTTGAAGTAATAATAACCAGACTGAGAATAGGACACACAAAAAACTCCCACAGTTTTTTAATGTCCAGGGAAGAACCTCCAATATGCACAACCTGCGGTGTTCAAGTAACCATTAAACACATCCTCACCGATTGCCGAACATATCTCAGTACCCGTACAAGCTTCATCCTACCCGAATCATCACTTTCAGAAATATTGAACAACAATTCTCAATCCATTACCAACATCATACAATTCATCACAGCCGCCAATCTTCTTACCAAAATTTAGTTTAATTTAGATATAGATACAATTCATGTAATTTTTTTTCCCCCTTTATATTAATAATTTCTCACGTTAAACCCAATGGCCCATGTTGCCGAGGGTATTCATAAAAAAAATTTAAAAAAAAAAAAATATAATCCCATATTATTTATATATTTTCGTCCATTCTTCATATTATACTTATATGTATTTCATTAATAGCAAACATTTTTTCGTGTTATAAATTGCATTCCTAATATATTAAATAAAAGATAACGGCAATCGCTTTTATATACCTAATTTATTAATATTTTAGTTATTTTCCAAGTAAAATAGTAACCTAACCCAAAGTAAAAATTATTTGATCCATTTGGTCAACTGGTTGTCATTAGTCATATTTATTATGATTTGTGGTAAGGTAACCTTAATTTAAAGTGTTGATGTTCACTTTCTTAGATTATAGTAACATAATACAATACTAAAAAAATTGAATTTTTATTATAAAAACGAATTTAATAAATTTTTCTAATTCAAATTATAAGGTACACTATACTATAAAGTATAAGTGATAATAATAAAGTACACTATAGTATAAGTAATAATTATACTAAAATATAATCGAATTATCATTTATTATTTTATCATATATAATAAATTATACTGTTATCCGTATAATTATTAATAAACATGATGGTTATATTATGTATTGTTTCGTGTCCTCTCCAGAATCCAGTCTACCATTTCCTCTGATTGTATATTATATCGTGTCTGCGAGGTCGGTATACTAGCAGTAGGTGTCCTCGTAATCAGCAGCGCCCACCGGCCCTCTCAATGGTTGTGTTAATGGTGGGGAGTCCGATCAATCTAAAAGCTCATGCGTGTTGCGCCCGTCAAGACGCGGTGTCGCGGTTGAACCGGCAACAGTACCGGTGGTCGACGTTTTTATTACTACAATTGAACGTAATCGAGAACACTCACAGTAGTTATTCTCAGAGTTATTCTGTATTAGATTAGCAAGTAGATTTTAGGGGACTCAAAATTCAATTGATGGTTTATAGTTTTATACTTACATCATTTTACAATATACTAATATATATGTATCTAGTAATTATGGGGTAATTAATACCAAGTACCTATATGTTATGTATCAACTGCAGGAAGTAATATTAAATATTCTGGTATATTATATTTACAGTTTTAATTTCTAAATTGAGTAAATATTTATACCAAGAAAAGACACTATAAGTTAATAAAAATTCTCACTTCAATTTTTTTTTTAAATAATGCGTTATCTGGTTTATTTTATTTATGTTAATTAAAAATGATCATTTGTTGAATGTAATTGTATTGTTCTTATTTTTCCTCTAAGAATGAATACCATGAAAAATATTAAACATATTTTATTAATTAATTACCATCGTTATAATTTCGGTTTTAATTTATAAATTCTTGAGAGTTGTCTATGTGAAATCAATTGTTTTATCATGTGCTTTAAGAAATATAAAGACCATATTATTTATCCATGCAATACAGTATCATGGTATTAGTTGCTTTTTTTAAAACTTAGAAATGTACCAGGTCAAACAGTGAAACGGTCTACCTTAATACCTTATAGGTACTGATATGAAAATGATTTTTTATATTTTTTGTACACAATACCTATATTGAAGTAAACCTTCATCAGAAAATTATTAGTAATATAACGTAGGTACCTATGTCTATAATAAACTTTGAAAACAAAATTATTTAGATCTTTTTTTATGGACAGTAAATTGTTTTTCAATATTATTACTATGTTATAAGAGTTAAGTTACTCATATATTAATATGATATCTTAATTATAAATTGTTTAATACTATAAAATACATAACCTATTGATATAAAATAAAATTTGATAATACGAGGTACAAATTGGTTATACAAATTATTTATTTTATTTCGATTAGATAAATTTATTGCTTTATTGAAGAAAATAAATGAATGGCCGTATGTTCTGAATGAGAAACAATCTACTATAGTTTTTGAATTCACAAGATTTACTCGGAAAAAAAATATCATTTTTTTTATTCTCATAATAAAGGTATCTTGATTTCCCCAATAATTTATTAATTATTATTATATTTCATGAATTTGTTTTTCTCATATTACACTCGAGAAACAACATTAACAAACTTCAGTGTGTTATTAATTTAATTTATTTTTGTATTATTGGTTTTGGTAGAAAGATTTCTTATTAGTTCTTAACCAGAGAATTCGGGGTATTACGATATCATGATTCACAAAGCTTCATATATTATAAAAATTTTATTTTTGCTATTATTTGCTAAGTTATTTTGATTTTTGTCGTAAGAATTTAAAATATAAAGATCCAATGCTTTAGTTGAAATTAATTTGAATCTTGAACGAGTTGCTAATATTATTATTTTTATTATTTTATGTATACCTTTCATAAGTCATTCTATTTTATGTTTAGTAATAATATATTATACATATTATTTTTAATTAAACTGATTCGATGAATGTAAATATATGTAATTGTGTAGATAACACATGCCTTCAACAGTTAGTTATATGGTATATAGAACTTAATAAATTACTGTTAAATAACTTTAAAAAAAGGTAGAACGCTTTAAATATCTATAATAATATGATATGTTTTAAAGTAAGATATTACTTATTTAAAGTTTCCATCCAGATACAAATATTTATTTTTAAATTATATATTCATACTAAAAAACAATACAGAGTATCTTTATATACCATATTATAGATATTTCATATTATATACATATATATGATCGTAGCAAACATGTTGATTGAAAGGCCGTTTAAAATATAATTTTTCTATTTACCATTGTTTCATAGTGTAGTAGGGGACCAAGGAGTAAATGTCGAAATTAGGGAGAGGGTATTGTATGAGCGTTGTGTGATCAGCGCTGCGAAAACCTCTCCTAAAGCTCTAGCGTGCTGCGATGGAACTTTACATCCGCGCTCGACAGGCAGTCAGTACGGCGTTGGGCGTGGTTCGTATAGGAATGAATACAACAGCAACCGATGCGATATTTTTCATTAAATTGTTCACCACTAACCCTTTATAATATTGTAATATTACCTTTTAAACGTTATAACAATTTTTTGTACACATTAATTACCTACCAGCGATTGATGTCTGCGCGTTATTTTATTTAGATAAATCACCCAACATTTAACCCATCGTTTTTCAACTCATTGGTTTCGCGATATATTACGACGATGTTGAAAGGGGTGTTGTGCGATAACAGTGCGCTACCAGTACACGCGAGATAATAAGGTCCTTAATCTTAGTGATCTTATAAACACTTATAACACGATGTCTAGCAACCGTTAATGAAACGTGTATTCGGGATATATACGTCCTACTGCTTAACCTGACGGATACATCCATGTCTTGACCTTAAATATTTGATTTATCTTGAGGTGAGTAACAGCAAAAATAATATAATTCAGTGTACTGTATACTATCTATAAGACTGTATTAACTATTATTTGTGATAATATGCTATTTTGTAACATATAATATTGTACTATTGTAACATAAAAAATAGATTTCCATATCAAATGCTTAGAATACCTAATGCAGTTGTGCGTCATTAAAAACGCTACATTAAACATATCTACTTTACAAAGAGAAATTTCTAAGTTTCACTTTATAAGTATATAATATTAATTATTTAACTTCTTTAATATTGTGGTTCTTATGAAAAAAAATTGGTATAGATATTTTGTGACGTACCCAGCTAGAAGAATTACCGTAAAAAAGTAAAATTAGAAGAGATTTCCTAAATTTAACCATGCTAACTATATCCTTTTTCAAACATATACAATAGTAAATTCAATATTTATGCATCTATATAAATTATTAAAATAAGTTAATTATTATTCAGATTTTGTTTATTCGCTTATTGATGTAGCATGTCAATTGAATACTGGTTAGCTTCGTGAATTATAATTTATAAGCTATATTATTGTAAATAAATGTAGTCGAAAATAAGTTTTACTTTTTTACACTTTATTCATAAAAAATCAGCTTATAAGATTAATAATATGTTTGGGTTTGGGTTGCAGTTGAATAATAATTTTCATAATTTTTTATAAATTCTTATCATCCATTATGAGCTTGCTTAGTATTTATCAAAAAAGTTGTTGAAACTATAATAGCATTAGTAAATTTGATAACATATTTTAAAACTGGACATTTTAGGTATTGAGCTAGCACAACTATTTCATTTTAACTAAGCATATTTCGTATAACCAATCCTGTGAGGTTACGCAACAACAATCAATTCATAGTATTATATAGTTGCTCTTAAGTATACGTTGTCAAACATTAACTAATACCGAATTATTAGTTCTTGTTTATAAAACATGAATAGATCAGAGGAAACCACACATCAGTAACACCCCTGAAAATAACTAATATTGTTTTATTTACTGTTCATTAATTTATATGATGGTTAATACTAAACACCTATAGTTCGTAATATTTTTAATTGCCCATTGTCAGACCCTAGTGAGGGTAAAGTTTTCCATTGATGTCATTCATCGGATTATATCCATGATGAAAGTGAATGTATTTGGATAAATTGTAAAAAAAAAAAATTATGACAGTCGTCACCCTGAACGAAGGAATTTTGTTAACACTTTATAGCAAATTCTTTGCTTGTACCTAATATTACCTACCGACTACCATCATATATGCTTAACTTATATAGGTGTATAATCCAATGTCGATAATTCAGAGTGCATCTCGTGGAGATGATATATATACCTAATAATATAATTTGTTACTGGGAGACTTACCCATCCTACCTGACTTACTGTCGGCTACATGCTTCTAAAAATGTTTTAATAATTATTCAATTATCACCCTTACCTGTCGATTCGAATATCGTAGTGCCCGTGGAAATTAAAATATTGCGATCAGATTCTAGTGTACATAACTTACACTTATTAGATCATTCTTAATACGGAGGTATAAACACACTATTAAAACCTAGACAACCTAACTTATCCTGGCAGGAGGGATTTACCCATTGCCTCCACGCAAATATCATTGTAATGCCCTTGTATCTTCATATCGCATGTGGTTACATAGTGATGAATAGATTTGACAATGATTGTCGCATCTTCGTAATCAGTGGAACACTACCAGATTCGTTTATTTGTGATCGTGATTGTGCCCAAAGCTGTGTTATCAATAATTGTGGTGATGGATTTGACGATAAATACCGCCATGAGTTGAATAAAGAAATGCATTAGCTAGAACGTTGAACGCTATTCACAGCTCGCTGTCCATATTTGCTCCTTCTATGAATAATATAACAATGTATATTCTAAGGATTAGAAGCATGTAACTATGTAGTTTTAATTAGTAATCATACCGTAAAAAATACTATTTAACGTTTAATAACGTTCTTTTATCGTACCGCCTAAAGAACAAAATATTCATCGCGGAACTACTTGCTATACCTTGTTCGATTTTATTATGATATTATACTAGTATTTTTCTTCCGTCATCGTCAACGTCCCAATCACCTAACCTAACGAACTTTAGAATTACCGCTCAACCTACTGCAGTTATTAATTTCGCGCGTTTTCGATTCTCTCACTGTTGTTTTGACGATGACAACGACTCGGTGTCATCGTTCATCTTCCCGGTGGTGGTGTCAAAGGCGTTGTCGAACTGCTTCGCTGTGGCGGGGGAGAAGAGAGCGAGAGAACACCACCGTGCCGTGTCGCCTTCACGGTGCACACGCGGTGGGTGTACCCCGGAGGAAACGTCGGGCGGTCGCCACGGCAACATCCGCGCCCCGACGGTAACGTTGACCTTTGGCGCGTACGATATATATGTGCTTGCGTGTGCGTTTATAATATGTTCTATACTTTACGGATATGACGACGACGGTACTAGCCGCCTCGGAAAGACAACGCCGCAGCAACGCGCGGGTATGTAAAACAAAGAGTGGCCGACTGGTCAAATACTTCCTCCCGCCCACCATCCACAATATTGTGGTATACCGTTTACCGTGTGTAATTCGTCGTATTTTCCGCTGTACGGTTCCACGCTCATATGCGCTACCCTCGACCCCGACCCATCATAGAGTGTCTTATGAGTTATGATGTCCGTGAAATAATATTATAATTATAGGTAGCACTTAATATAGTCATATTATGTTATAATATTTATGATAGTAATATTAAAGTCGTAATCTGCGACAATATTGTCTCCGCTGACACTTTTATATCGTATTTTTTCATGGACGAAAACTCGTAGGACTACATGACCAAGCGTCTTGTTTGAAGGAATTATTCAGCTAGTCATGGATCTACATACGTACAAATCTTTGCATAATATTATTATGCCGCGTTCATATTATTGTATAGATATTAAATATTTCAGCTATAGGATTGAAATGAGTAGTCAGAAAATGACAAGGAGGAACGAAATACACATTTTGAGAAAATGTAAGATGTCTAACCCTTTCGGCCAGTGCTCGAATTGAGGTGTGATGGAGTCTCTATATTTTAAGAAATATGAGGATTTTAATTTTGAGTATCTATTCTAATTATTATATCCTCGTCAATAAGACAATTATAAATTCAGGGACACTATTTTTTTTATATACGGCCTCCTTATAAATATTTTCCAATTCAAGCATTTCCTTAGTTTACGTACACAAACGGTTTATTTAATAATGTTAAATTACATTTTCTCTGTAGTGAACTTATAGTTTTTTAATAATATCATAGATATCTAGAGTAAAAAATTTATATGATGGTTTAAAAGTAGTTAAAAACTTCAGATTATTTGTAAATTTCGACTTACTCACATTTTGGATCAATTCTGTAAAAAAGGATTTTGTACAAAATGTTATATTAAGAAAAAGGTAAGTGGTAAGTTGTATTAGTCCGGGTAATGCCTTAACACACTAAAAATGTTAAAACATATAAGCATACGTATGTTATCGTTATGTCCTCAAAATGTGTAATTCGGCGACATTGATGCCACATAAACAATCCAAGTTCATCCAGCTGAAATATTTAGTGGCACCTCTTATAGCACGGATACCTGTTGTATATATATTGTATTATGATATATATGCATGGTGGTGTACTGGTGTGTCTTTACCTATTAAATAATATATCATTGTGTTTAAGAAACGTCCACAGAGTTTAGGATTATACAACTATTATACAAGGTATAACAGGTAGGTAGATCTGATAAATTAAATAACTTTTGTTCTAATCAATATTTTTTAACTTTTATATGTACTTATGATTTGTTAGCGTTGGACTATATGTATAGTACCTATAACTTATTGTTTATATTTTTTAATAGGTACTGGAAATAAAAAAATTAAAAATTTGCTTTAGCTAATTTGTTAATCTGGGTTTTAAGAAAACTTGACTGTTAAAACATTTATCTAAGTAAAGCGATTTATTATTTTTATATATTTTTAATTTTTTTGAGTAGGTAACTCATTAATTTTTAAAGATTTAACTTTTAAAAAAATAGATATTATCAAATGTTTTAAAGTACCTTATTTAAAAAATCTATACTTTATGAATTTAAAATATTTTTATTACTGGAAAACTTTATTTTATAAAAATAATGAGATTTAAAAATTTTTAAAAAAATGGACTACTTGACTTATAAATGATCTTTCAATTAACATTTTTCTCATCAGCAAATTTAATCATTTATAAATTGACTGTTTTGAATATTTAAAAAAAAAAATGTATTTCAGATTTTAAAATTTTATTTTCAGTATTAAAAATTAATGTGTATATTTTTTTTCCCATATTAATACCCCCATATCCTCCACTACAATAGGCGTATAAGAATGTTTTAATTTAGTATCAGTATTCAGTTTGAAATAAATAAAGTTATAAATGTCTCGACCATATGGCCAATATAAAAAATACTGCTTTCATTATAGTTTGACGCATGTAAAAACGCGTTTGGAGAGAATGTCATTCCGCCTCTACTAATTGTAAACTATAAAATATAAATTCTTAACAATGTTGAATCTCGTATATTATTTCCGTCGTAAGTTAAGTGATTACGGTGTTTCATTTAATCGTGTCATCGACTTATTTCCATAATAAATGCAAATGTTTTTGAATAAGAACAAAATCACAACAAAGTAAACTATATAAGACGCTGTGTGTGTCACATATACCCATAATATGTATTTTAGATAATCCCTAATAATTTTTACCTGTTTGTTGTATTAAAATATCATAAATGGCTTATAACTTCATAACGCATCACTTTATTATTTATTATTATTAAATGTTTTGACAACAAAGTAAAATGAATTATCATTTTTGATATTGATGTTTTTATTTGTTACACAATAGTGCAAACGTGTGTTTCATACTGCTACTAACTGACATTAAGTTGAACACGAATGCTTTTGTGTACTTCAATGGAGATATTCGCTGTACAATTGTGCATGTCTAAAATATATTGATATTACGTTTTACGATTGTCGATCTATTTTGTAGCATAGTTGGGATGAATTAATAAATGTATAAATTTGGTAGCCATAAATAATTATATTTAACAACATACAAGAATTGAGACACCTAGATTTGGGTTTTATATTATCCGCTTATTTTAATTAATTTCATTCTACATTTATTAATTTTACTATTATAAATCGAACAAATACTCTGGGATGAACAGGTGAAGTATAAACATTATTAAGTATATGGATTTTAAATTAATACTTGTTGAAAATTGATTTTACTAACTTATAATTAGATCGCCTAATGAACCCAATTATTATAGAGTAAAATATTTTTTTTTTTTTTAAATAATGTCTAACAACAATGACAGTTCAAATGTTTAAACATAATATTATAGACGACATAATATCGATCTTGTGTAATAAAAATCTTCATTGTTCACCAACGTTTGAAATAATCATATACATATATTGCGATATTCGTCTTATAATAGTTTTAAGTATTTTATATCCAAAATGAAAACAAATAATTACATTTTGCATAATTATTCTAGTTAGTGTGTGTGTGGCGCGTGTGCGTTCGCTCTTGGGCGAGACGTACGCCTGCGCGCGCGTGTGTAAGTACGAACACATGAGTGTGATGATGCCGGCCGGCGGCGGGTTGGGTAAAACAAGCACGCGGCGTTGCGCCCGTTGATCGATCGGCTTCGCGCTTGCGCTTTACCCCCCTTACTCCAGAATGCGTGAGTTAATCATGCACCGAGGACTTGGATTTTTGCCCCTTTTATTTTATTTTTTATGTGCAGAGAAATTATTATTATTTTCCCATGTCCGCGTGTCTTGAAATTAAAATAATTATTATATAATGCCAGTTGTCGCACAGACTTTCGGGAAGGTCATTCGTGACTCCGTCGTACACGCATCGTCCACCGGGATTGTCGTGGTTATACCAATCCGGTCACCAGTAAAAATCACCATAGCGATACTACAATATAATATAGTTAACAAGGGATTCAACGGGGAATTAATAATAATAATTCAATTAATTTTCTGTACCTATTATATACACACTTACGATATTGCAACTTATGAAAGGTACCTGTGTATAATACAAACAATCGTTGAGTTTTATTAATTTAATATTGTAAGCAAGATGCAAATTCAATCATGTAATAAATGTTTATACATTATAAAATCCATATCTATATATAATATCTTATTCATTAAATAAAGTGAATATGATGAAAAAACAAAACGTATTATCTTTGTTAAAAAGTAGAAAATGCTGTATGTAGGAACTGTGTAGTTGTAATGTTATGACGTCATTATATCTAATGTAATAATAGAGAAAATTATAAAAAAAATTGAGTTATACATTTAAATAAAAAAATTATTGAAATATATTATGTTTAGTCTAAAACCTGAATTATTTCTCTAACAGTTCAATTTTATTCATATTGTTTATACAATTTAATATTTGATAAATATCATAAATTACATAAGGTAGGATACCTATATGATTCAAATACATATTGTTTATATTAAGGTATAATATAAATAACAATATTTTTATCTTAATTCATGTATTTGTTTAGTGTCTTGTAAAGATAACAATAATTGATTAAAATAACCTATTAGATTTACATTTCTAGTAATGTATAAAGGTGTGCACAATATCTACTAAATAATTGCAATAATTATAATTGTTTAAAAATTAGGATTTTAAAAGAAATTAGTGAATTATTGTTCGTTGAATGCTCGTGCAAAATGTTCCGAGCCTTGAAAAACTACACATGAAATTATAAACTCATTGATAATTGACGTCACGTATCCGTATTTTGTTCTCTCCCTAACCTATTATCATGCCTGCTGGAATGTATTCATAGACCGTGTGGTCTATTGACGGAAGTCAATTTCGCTTGTAGTTAATGCTACACTTCATCCTGTCAATTGCATGTGTTGATAGATTAACAAGTTGATTGCATTGGTTCTCAGACTTTTAAATAGATATTTTTTATAACTATACTATATTAATGAAGAGATTGAGTAAATCACCGCAATACATCATTTTCATTCTGACATTTGAACGTTGTAAAGTACCCATGCGTTCTTATTGCATGGGTTGATATTCAATCAATTCTTGATTGTTATATCATAAAATATATAATTTAAACGACGTGTTAATGTATTTTATTACTTTATATAAATAAAATTGCGTATACATTTTAAATACACCTATATATAGTATATTCAGTATACATAACAATTTAATACTATGTGTAATTTGCAATGGCAAATTGTAATTATTTATATATAAATACTTTTAAATAATTCAATATATTACATTTCAAAATTATCAGTGCATTATAATTATGTTTTACATAATGACTGACTGACAACTTATTATTTTTTAGCATTTGTGTCGGTCGAGACCGGAGGCCCTAGCCGTGCACAATGAATGAACTGGACTCACTAAGGCAAGAGGCTGAAACGCTGAAAAATGCCATTCGAGTAAGTATCTAATAATAAGTCTAATAATTTATTATTATACAACATATTTTATTCTAATATTGTTATACTATAATATAGTATATACTTAATTTCAAGAGTGTTGATGTCAAAATGAATACTACAAATATTTTTTGATGAATTTATTTTTGTATTGTATTTTAAAAATCTTTTTATTGTAATTAATATACCAAAGGTACTTTTTTTTATAAATAAGAACACAACACATTACAAATGATGTTTGATTATTACCTCATCGTTCATAATATAAACGTTCGCAGACCTGAATTTCATGGTGATGCTTACAGTATTTGTTGACCTTTTTTTACCGAGCTAAGCAATGTTAATGTATTATACAATTTATAAGAGATTAAGAGACGTTTATTACCTACGTGAATTATTGAATTCATTTATTACTAAATCTACATCAGCATTTGCAGTCATTTATTGTTGTGTAAATTGAAGACTTAATCGTTCCAAAACGATGATTCTTAACGGAAGTACATTATACAATAACGCGGAATAATTTTATCCCATATTTTATAGAAAAATGTAAGATAAGCGGTCCAGGCTCGTGGTCTTAATTTTTAGGGCTAAAAATTACTATAAGTGCACTCAGGTCACCAAGAACTCCAAGTAAACTCTTATGATCTCGTTCGATGTGTAGGTATGTCATTATTTTATTTTGGAAAACTTATATTTATCTGATCAAAGTGCCTAAACAATTTTAAATCTTTTGAACGTTCGCTGTTAGAATACTTGTACTGTGTTTAGGCAATAAACATAATATAATTTTAATATATCATTTCATCAAAAATGCTATAATTTGTTATAACTCGTATGACACTATATACAGGATTTAGTGTTTGCATATCATGTAACGTTTTTAATAAATGGTATGATTTTGAAATTATATTATGTAATGTAAATCAGATATGAATTTTAATCACTTTCAAACTTAATATATACATATACATTTAATAATTGTGTAGCCGGCGTGTAGCATGTTCGAAATGTCGTTTGTTCGTCTGTTTAAAAAAATCATGATTAATATTGAATTGTTTTTAATTTTTAAATATGAACTCTTGGTTCAATATGTTTACGGCGGGTTGATGTTGAATTTAGTTTAATCTCCGTGTCGCGATGACAACGTGACAATATTTTTACGACGTGTGGTGGTCTGAAACCTTTAAATTGGACGTGCGCTGGGTAAAGTAACAACTATAGTGATAATAATCGTAAATTCTAATCTGCCGTTGAACACGGAAAGAAATATTTTGATATTTTCTCATCACTACCACTGACGTTATAGCATTAATTCATAGGTAAAACTACGGGTCTGACCACTAAGGCCATGGCCCGACTTAATACTAACTGGATAACATACTGACATGATAATTTGATTAATTTTTATAAAAATCTTATTTCATGTTTAGAATCTTTTCATATTTATAATTTGGCCTGTCCTTATAATGAGCATTATAATTATTATACTAATAATATCAGTTATTCTGCAATATTTCCCTGCTGTCGTCGCAATATGATATTATAAAAAATGAGTAAACCGTGCTGGAAACCAAAAAAAAACGACAGTGTATTATAACTTATAAAATATATTTTGCAATCTAAGTGTCGATAAATATTATAATATATGTTATGTCTCAGTTCTCAGTCAAAAACGCGTTCGTCCCATCGCGCATTCGTGCGATCACGTGTTGCGCTAGCTCTCGAGATCCGCTCGTAAGTCGGTAACACTCGTAACCGTCACACGCACGCACACTTAACATTTATAATATACACACATGATATATAATACAGCTAGGGATAGGACGATACGTTTTATTCAGACGATGGTTACATAGTAATGGGATTTAAACATTTTTTTTTCTTTTATTTTACTTTTGAAGCCGATTGTAACTATTCGAATCGTGTACAAGTACAACTGTACAATATGTGTAAACGAGTATGGCAGCGGTTCTCGAGAGTTAAAAATGTAAACCGTACCATCCCCGCCGCGCTAGTTTGATGATAAAAAAAAATCACCCTGTATAATATTACCGTGGTTATATATAAGCGTGGAGCTGCTATTAAAACACATCGGCATTATTTTATGTGTACAAATATAATAATTTACACTGCGGCTGTGTGGCCAACGCCGCGCATATATACAGCACGCACACGTCTACAAGTCGGCGCACGCTTGGTGAATCAAGCAGTCGGTAGCGTAGGAGGTAGCGGTGCGTGTACCGTAGTACAGAGAGCTTTTGCGGTGCGGTATAATACGGCTGCTATACACGCAAGGAGAAGAACGACGGCGGCGGCGGCGGCGGCGTCGTCGTCATCGTCGTCGTTGGTGGTGGCCAGTGAAGGGGTCATGCGAAGCCGGCCGGCAGTCTCGCTCCCCCCGCCACTCCACTCTACCCCCATCGCCCGTATCTGCTCTCGTATACGGTGGCGGCATACGACCTCTTCTCCATCGCCCGCCACCGCCGTTGCGACCATCTCGCGCGCGCGCTCGTTCGCCCGTCGATCAATATGGCGTGTAGCCGCCGTCTCGCGCGGGTGCGCCGCCGTCGTTGTTTGACTATAACTGCTCGACGAGGGATCGTTCACACTGGCCAATTTGCCCCTTTCTGAAAAATGATGATAAAACCTTGTCTACATATTTTGTAAACAGGAGGGTGTTTCACCGAATGAAATCACCTATAGGTTTTTATTCTTCGTATTTTTGATCCGTGGAGCCTAACCGTATGGGAAAATCCGATAGCGATACAAAATCAACCATCGCCTCTGACAGAGGCCCTCTGTGGTGGTCAATCAGGAGGGTAAAGGGGGATAGACCAGCTCTATAATTTATATTTTTAATAATTAATTAGTGCATGTTAAAAAATAAACCATTCCTCCAGCTAGCCCCTTCCCCCACATGACAAAATCATTTATACGCCACTGCATCGCCTACGTTCACTTGTTCGTCCTGTGTAATAATCGATATATACGCGGGTGTCTGGATGTATACGAGACTAAGTTTATACTTAAATATATTATATTAATATTATACTTGGACAGCGTATCCTCGACTCAAATCTAATTAATTTCCCAAAAATTGATCGTGTATTTAGTTGGGTTTTTTTTATTTATTCGAATGAAAAATTCTTGGTTGAGGATTATACGTGTTTATTGAAAATTTGATATCAATTGATATAAATTTAACTTTTAAATCATACTTAGTTTTATTATTGTTATATACATTGCCACATAGGTATTTGTTATATATTAAGTACATCTGTTATTCTATTATTATAATATATTAATATATCGGTTCAACTTCCAATCATAATTTTTTTTTTACACTTAATTATTAATAATTTTATGTTATTAGTCATTAGTTATTACTCTAAATTTTAATATTCATAATAGTACCTATATTTTAATTATAAAAATATAATATGACATCACGAATACGAAAACGCCCTTTTAATTGTTTTTTGTGATTATGTTAAGATGATAGTCTACTTTTATACAATTAATTTAAGATGTAAAATAATTATGACATGTACAGGCTTATAAAAAAATTAAAAATTAAAGAACTTATTATATTTTGTAATTGTTATTATTTGTGTATTTATTTTTTTTTTTTTTAATTAATCCGGGGTGACAGGCCGTTGAGTGAAGTTGGTTTTTTCTGCGGGCGGGGAATATAGTTGGTTTGAATACGTGTATATGTGACAAAGATTTTTCACTAAAAAACCGGGTGGTCACTTATCCGAGAACTATAAGGACATTGGTCGGTGCTCAGAATACATTTTGTGATGGAGGACAACCACCGTGCCACATCAGGCCACTTATTATTTCTTACTTATTATGTATAATATCTCCAACGTTTAATACTTTCCTTTCAGACAAATAAAAATTATTCTATGATTCCTCTAGTTGTATTTTTATTGCATAATTTGTACTTATTAAATAAATAAATAAAATCCAA
This sequence comes from Diuraphis noxia, assembly GCF_037042655.1. NCBI lineage: Eukaryota > Metazoa > Arthropoda > Insecta > Hemiptera > Aphididae > Diuraphis > Diuraphis noxia. The sequence goes on from NW_028301713.1 coordinate 77,540,278, forward strand.
TGTTTGTTATATTTTTAATATTCTATAATACTACTTAATTAAAACCATTATCTGTTATTCAAATGCATTGTAGATACTTGTTTAATATATTTTGGTGCATGTACGCAATGCAGAATGCAGAATGAAAATAATTATATTCTTATATGTATTCACTGGTCTTTAAATAGAGTTTTATTAGAATGTACCTATATTGAATATAAATAATGATATGTATATTGTATGTAAAATGTATTATATTTATATACTATATGTTTTATAATACTAACACTCTTCAAAAATGTATTTGATGAGTACATTAATCATTGTACGTTTGATTTTTACTTTAAAATTCAAACGTTTATTTCTAACAGAAATGCTTTATATTATTTACACATACAACAATAGCACTGATATTTAAACTAGGGTTTGATTCAAAATTTTATTGTATTATAGGATGCAAGAAAAGCAGCGTGCGACACAAGTCTGTCGCAAGCAACCACCAGCATGGAACCGGTCGGCCGGATACAAATGCGAACGAGACGTACCCTCCGTGGACATCTCGCCAAAATATATGCCATGCATTGGGGTTCTGACTCCCGGTAATTAAAGTAGTTTGATAGAATAGATCCATATGTATTAATATGGATTAAGGTTTAGGTATAACAGAATTGGTAATTTTAAAAACTTATATAGACCCGTAACTTGTGTCATATTTATAAACAAATTAAAAATTATGATTATTTTAAAAGCAAAAAAATGTTATATTTTAACAACATTTGTGTATTGGTATTGGTATTAATATTTATAGTTTTCTTTTAAAAAAACTTCATAGTTTGATATGACTTAAAAAATACTATGAATACTATTACTTTTACTAGTACAAGAAGATGTAAAATTGTTACTAAAATATTAAATTGTTTATTTTCATTATTTCTTGTATAACATTTATTTGAAACCCCTATGTATAATATAAATTAAATATCTTTAAATCTTATTGTGTATTTAACAATTTCATTCCAGAAATCTAGTATCAGCCTCACAAGATGGAAAGCTTATCGTATGGGACAGCTATACGACAAACAAGGTGCACGCCATACCACTTAGGTCTAGCTGGGTGATGACGTGTGCATATGCCCCATCAGGCAGTTTTGTTGCTTGTGGTGGCTTAGACAACATATGTTCAATTTATAGGTATGCTATCTAATTTCTTAATAATATAAGCCAAATGAGATTTTATATTTGTTAATTGTAATATTTTTAGTTTAAAAACAAGAGAAGGTAATGTAAGAGTTAGCCGAGAACTGCCAGGGCACACAGGTTACTTATCATGTTGTAGATTCCTTGATGATAACCAAATTGTAACTAGCTCTGGAGATATGTCATGGTAAATATTTTAAGTATAATTACATCTGATTTTTTCTAATAACTATTATGCTATAGTGCATTATGGGATATTGAAACTGGCCAACAGTGTTCATCGTTCATTGGGCATACTGGCGATGTTATGTCTCTGTCAATGTCACCTGATATGCGGACATTTGTATCAGGAGCTTGTGATGCTTCAGCAAAAGTATTTATATTTTATTGTTTTCAAATAAAATAGAACTTCAATATAATTATTTAATTTTCAGTTATGGGATGTTCGAGATGGAACATGCAAACAAACGTTCCCGGGACATGAATCTGATATCAATGCTGTCACGGTAATTCATTATTTGCTATATAATTTTTAAGTAAATTCATACTAGTTTTACTAATTTTATATTATAATATTATACTCATATGAAACCTTGATTTCACAATTTTAAAAGTTTTTACTGTTTTTATGTTTAGTTTTTCCCGAATGGCTATGCTTTTGCTACTGGCTCAGATGATGCTACCTGTCGTTTATTTGATATTCGGTCTGACCAAGAATTAGCCATGTACTCACATGACAATATAATATGTGGCATAACATCTGTATCATTTTCAAAATCAGGACGTCTACTATTGGCAGGTTATGATGATTTCAACTGCAATGTTTGGGACTCAATGAAAGCTGAACGTGCCGGTTAGTTACAACTTATTTTAAGTTAATACTTATAAAAACAAATTTCAATAAACAATTATTTAGGATCAAAACCCAAAATCTAATTGTATCTTTATAGTTTAAATGAAAAGATAATAAATATTTATGTACTCAATATTGCATCTAGTTCAAAATAAACTATGGTAATAATATTTTTAAATTTACATTGTAAGTTAAAATTTACTTTTGATAATTTATCATTAAGTAGCTCCAGTAAATAAGATTTGCTATTATCTGCTTTTATATGATTTTTCAGTATTTTTATAATTTTTGTTTAATCTTATTAATTTCTAAAATAGTTAGGTATTGCAAGTTTATTAAATAATAATTATAATATTGTTCCTAATCTAAAACCTTTTAAATTTATAAATAATTTATAAAAATATTTATTTTTTATTTTTCAGTATCCCAAATAGTAGGGATTTATTTTCCCAGATGTACTCCCTCATTTTCCAGCACATAATTATACATTAATTATATGTACCTATAAATCATTCTTGTAATTTGGTTTTATTTCAATTGGTAAATGTATAACATATGGCCCAAAAATTTCTAATTGAAATTCTTGTTTACTTGATAACCAACCAATCTAAATAAATAATAAATATCTCATCATATATTAGATCACAATATTTTTAATTATGTACTTCTCTTGATGTTGTGTTAGGAAAAGGCAGTACACTTCTAAGATCCGTGTTTAAATTTCCCTTTCTCATCATTTCATTTTTATTTACTGCGATTAATTTTTCATTTCTTTTTCTATTATGTTTAATTATATATTAATAACTAAGTTATATACAATTTCTTATAGTATTACTTATATTCTTCTAATAACCATTCCCACTTATTAGGCCAATCATCAAAAGCTTTTTGTTCTTGCTCACAGCGACTTCTGAAATTCTGATCATCCCTTACAGATACATTTGCTCTAGCCATGTTATAAAATATTATGATTAACATTCAATTTTAGATATTTAATAAACAATAATATTTGTAACTAAGCAATTTGATATCTTATGATTAAAACTAAAGTCTTCTAGCAGTTAGGAATTTGTTTGAATCTGAAATATATAAGTGAATACAAATATTGAAATATGGTTCACAAAGTTTTTGTTTAGCTTATAAATTTGTAACAAATTTATAATAATTTATTTTATAAAACTGCATGTATACTAGTTGTAAACTAAGATACAGATAAAATTGTCTAGAAAGATAAATAATCTATAATCATTATGTTAGCAATAAATTAACTGAGTAGTTATCAATATTTATTATTACCTTTGTAACCCTAGATTAGTAATCTTTAATAAAACTTATATTTTAAAATAAATGTCTAGATCAACAAAGTAGAAAGTGAAATTGAAAGTGAAAAATTATTAATAATAATATTATCATAATTTGGTTATTTGGATGTTCTGTTAAAGTATCATAAAAATGAAATGAAATAAAACTTATTTATGTGTTTTTTGATTCTTTTGAAATGACATAACTTTTATCTCATCCCCTAGTAATAATGTATTTTATACATCCTTTGTCCTAAAACTATTTTAATTGTGTTATTTAAAATGTTTTATATTTTTAAATGACATTCAATTATTTGTATTTTATTTTAGGTATATTGGCTGGTCATGACAACCGAGTCAGTTGCCTGGGAGTAACCGAAGATGGCATGGCTGTTGCTACCGGTTCTTGGGATAGCTTTTTACGTATTTGGAACTGAGTTGGCCCTCTGATGAGACCTATGAAGTCAACGCCAAACGGTCCCTGAATTACAAAAAAAAAAAACCCCAAAAAACAGCTAAATAAATAAATCAATAAAAATACAACAAAAAACCAAATTAAGTAAAAAACAGTTCAAACATTTTTCTTAACGGGGGACCACTCACGCGAAATGAAATGTTTTGTTTTTATCACTTTAAGTAATCTCTAAGTTGCATTATTCAAAATCCAATATCACCCGACTTGAAGGTCTTCCGTTTCGCGCATTTTGGGACAAGTGTCCGCGGCTGTTTAGGTGCTCAAAAAAACAAAACCGTGGCAACACAAACTATCTATGGAAACGTAGTGTTAATAATTATATTTTACAACATATTATAATATACAGATGTGTATATATACATATAATATACTTACATACAAACAAACTAAAATAATTATGAATATTTATATCTAAGTCATATAACTAGAATAGATCAGTATTTAAAGTTATAAAACGCTAAAAAAAAAATTATATTCCTAAAAAGTTTTTTAACGAGTGTTCATATTAAAAATAATTTTTAAAACAACAAAAAACAACTTTATATATTTTTCTGTGTAAATACTAGTAAATTAAATCTTGTGTATAATATTAAAATTTAGTTCTTAGAGTTAAAATATATAATCAGAATTGTGTGCATTTTTCAAATAAATCTGAACTATATATTATTTTCACCAAGAAATTTTAGATTTTACACCGATGTTGGTTTTTAAAATAATGGCGTTATTTTACCATAAGAAGTTGATCTACTACAGTTTGTTCTCAATGCAATGGTCAGTTATTTCTCCTTGCTGATACCCATTTATACTTAATTATTACACTTGATGTGTTTTCATTTATAAGTGAAGAACTTTGGGTTGAAAATTGAGGTCAACTTCTTAAAATATTTAGAATCGTCTTAACATTTTGTAACACCACGGACGGCCTTCATGAGGGTTGTGCTCTGATCATACACATCTTTGGTTTTTATTATAAACAATATTCTTTTAATATATATTTTACTTTACAATTTTTTTTTTACATTCTAACGCACACATACACATTTTTATATTACATAACCAGTTTTTTAAAAAGCATTTATACCTATTAAAATATACGTGTGAGTTATTTGTGTTGTTTTTAAACTGTCAAGCATTCATTGAATAGTTAATTTTAATTAATATTAATTTTATTGTTACTTTGTAAACAAAACCATTATTTTAGCCTTATGAATCTGATAAAACCATAAGTTTTGCCACTATATTATATCTAATAGTGGTCATTATTTTGTATTATTATTATTATTATTATTATTATTATTTAATTACTTAATTCTTTAAATGTCCACGAATTACTAAAATAAATGTTTGATTCCCTAAATGGATTTACCTACACCATTGAACATCCCGCAATTCTTACTGATAATAATGGTGGTGGTAATATTTTCAGTTTCTTTATAATTTTATATGGTATAGCTAACACTCAGTATGCATATTTATGGCGAATTACACATAACATTTAATATTTGCATTTTCCTATAAATCTGATAATTTAATTGTTAATGTATCAATGCAAGGCAGAATGTTTATTAAGTCTTACATAGATCTTTCATGGAAGTGTTGTAATTTATGTTTATAAGAATGTCTTATTTCAATTTATCTAATCTTCATATACATTGTTTTTGGGTTACTTAAACATAAAGTAAGACTTTTTATATGCATTACCTGTATACTATACCATGTTTTGTGTTCTAATATATTAGCTATTTGATTCAGACATTTTATCTTAATACCTAAAGAATTATTGACATAGAAACCTTTTTTAGTTTTATGATTTAATATTTTTATAAATATATATTTTTTCCTAAAAGACTAATTATTTCTATTAAAAATAAAAATCATTGAATATAATATTTAAATTCAATGATAATTGTCAACAACCAAATGATTAAATGTTAGAAAATATTTTTTTTTTTCAACTTGAATGATCAGCTGTATAATAATTTATGAACATACAAAATATAAAATTAATTAAAAGTATTAATTTTACTTTTAGTTACATAAGAATAAACAAAAAAAATGTATATTTATATGCATGTGTGTAAAATATTTATACATACATATATATATATATAGATTTATTAATAATAATACTAATAGTATGTACAAAATATCAAATTTATAATTACATTTTTTTGCTTAACCAAACATCTTTGTAAACATTTTAATACATTCAGTACTTAGAGAATCTTAACGATTATTGTAATGATTTTGTGTTCTATTTTCATTTTGTTTTTGTTTTTGAGTGTGTGTTGCAGTCATTTTTTGAATTTTTTCTATAGTACGTATATTTTATAATTAAAAAAAAATTATCAATAGGATTACATCTTACCATCTAATATTATTATGTAAATATAAAATAGAAATTACATAATTTACAATTATAATTATAATTTTTTTTTCGGCAACAGTTTGATGTCACACACTGTATCATATAGGTACTTTTACTATGATTATAAATTATAATTATAAAATATTACAACTTTAGGACTTACGTAAAGATAAGGTCTTAAAATTATCGTTGTACGATAACTATTAAGGAAATAAGGAAAAAATATTTAAAAAATATTGCAGTCAAAAGAATATCGCTGTTTTTGTCGAATTTCTAATCATATTAATTAATTATAAGTTAAGTTATCATTATTAATTTTTAATTTATTGCCAAAAGGAAAAAACACTAAAAACCAAGTAGTTTATAGTGTCTTGTATTTTTTTTATTTCCTTTTTTTTATCGCTATTGCGTTTATTTATTTATTTTTTAAAATGTAAGTGTAATAAGTTTGTCATGGTAAAAATAAAATAAATATTTAACATATTCAAATATGTTAAGTGTTATTCAATATGCTTTTTACATGTTGCCAATGATTAAATGATTAAAAATAACCTTTAGAGCACTCTTTAAATTTTAATTTCTTCAAGCAGTGATTAACCTTATTTGTAAAGTACATAGATTTTATCAAAAATCATAAATCAGTTAGTTTAATACATCAGGTGACCTATTAAACTTACCACACCAATTTTTTACATCAAATTTTATGTTTTATTATCATTATACTTAAGTACATTTTTAGTATTTTTTACAACTAAAAATGAAAATTGTTTTCTGTAAATTACAATAACCTTAAAGATGTATCATAATTTTTATGAAACAGCTATCTTTATTTACAGTTTATTGATAATATATAATTATTAATAATCCTAAGTCAAATATTTTATTAATTATGATGTTAATATAAAAATATTAAACCTATATTATTATTTCATAATTGATTAAATGATTCAATGTTGAAGGCTAAGCCTTTTGTAACCTAAAATTTATTTCTATTTAAATTAAATCAATTTTACAAGACTGAAATAAAAAAGTAGATATCCACAAAGTCTTACTGCAGTATTTCTTGTAAATAATAGATTAATAGTTTAATATTGATATCAAAGTATAAAAACTATAGTGTTACAAAATATAGAATTAAAAATATATATTGCAATTAAACCAAGCTATATATTTGGAATTGTTGATAGTTTGAAAAACTAAACCCTCTTTCAAATACAAAATCCAATTTTAATCGATTTAAGTGTATTGGTATTATATTTTCAGAACCTGTGCCTGTAGTTTAGAATTGTCGCCAAAAAACAGCTAAGTACTAACTTAACTATCTTATCATTATTTCTAATTACTAATACATATAATAATTGGTACAGAACGTATTACTGTGACCTATAGCTTCATTTATTTCTTACTTTCCAATTCTGCTGGCTACGACTATATAAAGACCTCAAATACCTGTAAAATATTAATACAAATATAGCCAACCAACATAGTGATGATATACTGTTATCGGAGTGTTATGTAGTCTGTGATTAAATTGAGAGGGGGCAGAATTTCTCAAGTTTTATTTATTTTTTCTTGGATGGGAGAAAGGTGCAAAAAACTGGTGTCACGTCAAAATATCGCGACGTTTTTGTTGCAAAAATGTCGCAGGTAGTAATTACTAATTATGGCCGAAGTCGCCAATGTGGCTCGTAGTTCCGGTTTTCGTTCAGTCGTAGATAAGGTTAGATTAGATTAAATACCTACGAAAATAAACTTCAGTATACATATTATATAGTGTGTAATGGTTATCGATAACGAAAAACGATTAACGAACACTTCGTTCTTGACATTGCGATATTTTTGTATTCGCGGCTTTTTTGTGTTTACGACATTTTAACCGCGACATTATGACGTGTATTCCAAAAAACTAGTGCCCAAAATATTTTTATTAAAATGCGAAGTGGATTTAAATTTATATTGTTGCTATAGCTGCCTAATGTATTTTACATTTTGTAATATCAAAAATATTTTTCTTATTCACGATTTAGATCAGGTACCCAAACATTACTATCTTTTATTAGGTATATTTTGTTTATATTATATCACACTTATTATTCGCCTAGTTTAGTACTAGCCTAGCCTAGCATAGATGAGTACAATAAACTTGTAATATCAAATATCCGTGGACTAATTCTGATTATTGACATAAGTATGTGTCTCGTGTCTGGAACATTTAGGTATTATTGCATTCAAAATAGGAATAATAAATAATATAAAAAAATGACATTTATAAATAACTGAATGTTGGAAAGTTTTAAAAAATCCGATGAATTAAAAATATAAATCAATATTTATTTACATGTTACATAATACATAGTAACTCCGGGGGTCGGAGTGGCGCATTGGTCACGCAGTTGACTTCGACTTACATACTACATAGTCATCGGTTCGATTCCGAGCAAAATGCAAAAAAAGATTGTGTGGTTCTACGTGATCACCAAATCCCCACGCTGTCGTCCGACTGTGTCATCTGATTTCCAACTAGGTCCCTCTCCGCTGGGTGAGAAGGCCGCACATGTCTCCTCTTGGAAGAGAGGGGTAGTATCATGTATATAGTGATATATACATACATAATTGGATCACATCCACATGATCTCCATACTACCCACTTGTGATAAGCATCATTGACGAAGACCTAGAGGTCGTTTCAATGAACAAATACAAAAAAAAAAAAATGTTACATCGTAAAATATGTTATATTTGAAATATAATAATGCTAAAATGTTATAACACTTATAACTAAGCTAATTTTAATAATAAGGGGTATGGATGTTCCCAGGGAGGCAAGACGGGGCATTTGCCTCCCCCCTTGGAATAATGTTATTTCCACAGCAATTGGTGAATGGCAATTGGACTACAATAAACAATGCGTTACAACCTTAGATCCGAGTCTTTTTTATGCATGAGAAAAATTAGAATGCATCAGGTTGACTGTGATCAAAAGTAGATTCAGTGATCTGTATTTAAGAGGACTTTACACCTGCATGTGTCGTCTCCGTCTTACAAGTGCGTAACATCAAATTTTATGCTCAGCAGATCACGTTTAGCTCCGTGAGTTTAAAATTTAAAGTGAATTGACCACTTATAAAAATTAAAGGTAAAATTATTATCGAGGGCTCAAAGCGAGTGATGAGTATTTTAAAATGTTAAATTGTTGCTATATCTTAAAATATGCTGTTACGCACTTGTAAGACGGAGACAACACATGCGGGTATAAAGTCCTCGGTCAAACTTTGATTCTATAGTTTGTTTTTATTGTGATTTCCATAAACTCCAGTGCGCCACTGCCCAACCGGCGAGCCGCGTATTGTACTTATTATTGATATACATATTGCGACCTAGCTGATACGATTTTAACATGAAATATTTATTTATTCTCGGTTCTTTCCCGAGCGAAACAGTTTTTGCAATGTTACGCACTTGTAAGACAGAGACAACACATGCGGGTGTAGCGTCCTCTTAATATAGTTTAATTTTAATTAAGTATCTATTAAAGAAGATCGCTGAATAATTAACTAAAGAAACACATAGTATATAATTAATTAAGTTAAAGTTAAAAGTAGAATTATTTTGTTTTTAATGAAAAAGTAAGAACCAAGTATTTATTTAAATAAAGTTTTTGCCATTATTAAAATGCTAATCGCAAAAGTAATTTAAGTATGATCGTAGTTTTAAAAGTATCATTTTATTGATTTACTAGTTTTATTATTTTTAGCGACATCTATGAAAAACAATATTTCTGAATATTTAGAAATAGAATTAAATAAAATTAATAAAATATTTTGTTCTTATAATTACTTATAAATCACTTATGCTGAACAATGACCAAATATGATTTCAAGCAGACAATGTAGGACAGTAAACTTCAAGGATATCAACAATTGTATTGTATATTTTATTATTTCAATAAATACTTTATATTTACATTTATCAATAGTTAAAAATGTGTATATAATAGATAATGTAAATGTAATTTTACTAATAAAACATTCAAAACAATAATTATTTTAAACAACAAATTTAACAATCCTTTGAGATCATTATATATCTATAGGTATTAAATACATGGAATAACTCTTTACAAGGCATATAATATGTAATTTATGCGGAAGGCATAAATTAAAAGAATACAAAATATTATATTATTATTACAACTAAGATTTAATTAGATTAATTATTGGTGTGAATAAAAATAAAAACAATAAATAGGTATATTCACAATGTTCCACACGGTTATATCTTAAAAAGTGTAAGAGTAAATAATATTATATAGATTATTTTATTCCCATTCTTGTTTTATATTTTCGAAATCGGCATCTTCTATGAAAGGCTTATCGATAAGACTAAAATGATAATAATTCAATCATATAATGTTTATTTAAGAATAATTCAATTTGTTTATGGTAATAGAAATATAATATATTATGTACCTTATCATAATTTCGCCACAGAAAAAACATTCCGCTGCTAATAATTTATCTAAGGATTCTTTGATTTTATCGCGACGATTTATTACTTCCAATGACTGTGATATGTCTTTGTTGTTTTGATACAAAGTGCTGAGCTGATTCTAAAAAATAATGTTTTACTTAATTTAAAAACAAAAACAACTATTTCACAGCTACATACCTGTAATTCCTTAACAGTGTTTATTATACTAGGATTAACAAATGGTTGCATTTCTTTGATCAGACAGTCTGCGTGAAAACAATGTGAACAAGGGAACGTATAGAATGCTTTGGTCACTAATTGTTCTTGACAACTGCTACACTCATTTGATGGTTGGATTAACATGTATCCATTTCTAAATGACAAAATTTCAGATTTAATTACTTCAGCTGATTTAGTAGCATCTTCCATTTCTTCCTTGAGATTTTGTATATCCTTATTGTATTCCTAACAAAAATAATGCAAATGCAATTATGTGTATAAAGAACCCAATACAAACTTCATTAATAATCATATTATCTCACTTCAAGAGACGAACACACAGCATCTTTAAAATGATCAATTGTTACAAAATCTGGGAAAAACGGTAAGATATCTTCAATTTTTATAAACTTGCATTCTTCCAAGAAACGCATAGCTTGTTCTATGTCATTATTTTGTTTCACTACATATTGTGCTAGGGTAAAAATAATAGACCATAATATTATTATTATACCTAAAATAAGTATATTTAACTGTAACTCACCGATTTTTAGCCAAAGTTTTTTTGATAAGTCCATGTTGTTATTAGGCAACGAAGCTGTGGTTTTAGCCAAGTCAACACTGATTGTCAATGCTAAATCCACTGCAGCTTCCCATAGACCCAGGACAATGGACAATTGTACGCATGCTTCTCCTAATTGGTGTTCACGACACAACCGCAGAGCGAATTCCGGGTTGTAGCTCACAGCCGTTATTTCTCGACCTTGTAGCTTTAAGTAATTCATAAGTTTGTCTCTATTGTGCTTGATGTAGAGTGATATCAAATAGTTGTGTACAGATTCCACGTGACAGTTCAAGCAATGTATACTGTACTCCAAGTATCTGATAATTTCTAAAGCCTGTATATAATTTATGTACAGTATAATTATAAGTACTAATTTCTATGCAAATAAGCTCAATATTTGATATCATGCTCACTAGTCTTTCACTTGGATTTGGAATTATCAATGTATTGATGACCTTTAAAGGGTCTAATTTTTGTCCTTGTTTTATCAAAATAGATACAGTTTGTGCCGGGGCTTTTTCAACAAGGTCAGAAGAAAACGTATAAAACAATTCACTGAATGGATGATTGTCCAATAATGTTAACGCTACAAGCGTATAATCATAATATTAATATTACTAACTATAAATTCTAGAAAAATCCAATTTTTCTTACCCTCTGCAATTTTTTCTTCATTTAAATAATGCTGAATAACACGCTTATAATCTTGATTTTCAAGTGCCAACCAAATCATAAAGTTCACATCCCCATGGCTAGCTAATATATCATATATGCTTTCCCAATTTTTACGTATACAATCCTAAAAATAATAAAAAAGTAATAATGTTATAAATATTAAAAACATAAACATAGTGGACACACATAAGACTCATAATATACAACTCAGTTGCTTATTTGAGAATATATTATCCAGAACGGTCTGGACTGCATGTTCATTTTAAATGATTCAATTTCATATTTTAGTATTAACTACCACCTCACAATATACTCTCATATACATTATTTACTTATAACAATGTGATGATGTAAATAAAATGTGGCCAAAAGAGGATCAGGTCATGGTTAAACTTGGCAAGGATTTAGATTACTGCATACATCCCTTTAAAAAGTTGACACAGCTGTGTCAAAATTGAGGCTTTCGGCTTGCCACTAGTCTGGAGTTCTAGACGTATTTAAAATTTAAATACATAAAAAACATTTATTAAAGCCTTATCACTCCGATCATAAGGTTCAAATAAATTATGTCCCAGCCCTCTAAAATTTCCGCGAAAAAAAATGGCAGAAAGTTTAGATGTTTTTGGTAAAATTTCAAAATAAAATAATAATAATAAAATAAACTAATACTAACAAATTAGCTTTTAAAATTATCATTTTAAACAGAGCTATTTGCATTGTAGTGATTGGTTCCAATTCATGCTTTATATGTACAACAATCAAAATTTGTTAATAATATGCAAAAGTAAAATACCAGATGTTGTACTGTTACCAAAGACAGTCGTAAGTAATGTCCACTACATATAATAATTTATAAATAGATATTTACTTGAATGATGGATCTAGATAAAAATTGCTGAAATGATTCTTGCAGCATAGTATATTCTTGTGATTTTTCTTGTTTATAGTTTCTAAGTATAGCTAATTCATTAGCAAACAACTCAATCAACCACAAAGTAATCATTGTGATTTTAGTATAATCCTGTGACTTTAAACTATCTAATTTCTGTAAAAATAATCTTATAGTGATCATATAAATTTATAAATTTATAAATATAACTAAATACTATACTTTCATAAGGAATAGTTTAATTGGTTTTTTTTCATTTAAATGTAAAAATTTTAACACTAATTCTTCAAATGATATATTTAAATTGGCATATATCAGTGCACTATTTTCGTACCTACAAAACAAATGGTGTAATAATAATGACTAACTATGTTTGCGTTAGAATAATATATGTTTGTCATATTCAAATAAGTAGGTAAAAAAAATTAATTACTGTTTTGAATTAAAAAAATGTTCTGCTTGTCTAACTAACACTTGATTCATCCTGTAAGGATTGTTAATGCATATTTCTTTTGCTTCTTCAAACATTCCTTTATCCAGATACACCTAATCAAAAATACTGAAGTTAATATTTTTAAAATCCAGAAAAGAAAATTTAATTGTTTAAGATCTCAATCATACTTTCCACACATGGCGATCTTCTTTAACCATTTTATATCTAAAAACAGCACGCTCTGCATACAACCAAATTGTTCCAGTCATCAGATCTTTAGTTATATTTAACAGTCTACCATGGCTCTAAAGGGCATATTTAATTGTATCAACAAATAAAAATAAAAAATATCTAACCATTTACATCAGAACAATAATCTTCATCCATCACTTGAGATGCATTACGATCTGCAGGAGCTATTAAAGAAACAGCAATAACTCTTTCTGGAAACAACAACAATACATGATAACGCGTAAATGTCATTGATATTGGTACACTGAAATCATCATCATCTCTTCCGTACAGACGACTATATTCAATGAGTTCATGAGAGCTAAATACTGTTTTATCATCTTTGTTTATATCTACCTGTAATAAATGTTTTATGAGAAATTAAAACTCAGTGTATTTATCAAGCGAAAATAGAAGTATACCTCAGCAACAAATACTCCTAACTCGGTAAGAAATCCAAAATATTTTGGAACCGTAAAATCATTGTCTAAGAAATAAAAATGTAATTTGCTATGTTTCACTACAGTCGGGACTTCGTAAAAGCGTTCTATAAAAAAAAAATTATTATTAGAAAATACTCATAATTTTCTTAATTTCAAATTGAACTTAGTACACTAAATATAAGTACCACTTGAATAATCAATTGTACATAGTGGATTACTATGTTTTGCTATTTTCTTATAGTCATATTGACTAACAAAGGAAAACTGAATACAATAGGAGTATTCATAAATAAATTGTATTTAATTGAGCCAATCTTTTTTATTATGTAGGTATAATATACTAGCCTGGAATAGTCAAATAATTGTTGAATATTTGTTGTAACATCGGTCTTTCATCTTTATTAAATATGAAATCAACAAATTGATACAATTTTGTAGGTGTAATTGCTAATATATAAAATAAATTCGATTTTCCAACTCTGTGATATTGGAGGCCAATTATAGGAATAGGATGTCCTTTACTTATATCAAACACCTATAATATGCATTTTATAAAAATTTTAATTGAGTTTTTAAAATTATGGCAGTATTACAAACCTCTTTCCAATATTGAACTACACTGCCTTGAAAAAATCTATCAAACTCTGTTCCTAGTTGTGTTTCGATTATTGTACCAGATGAATTTCCAAGCAATATGGGCCCAGTTGTGCTGGACGTAGATTTCACCTTACGATCATAGTTCCATGCTACAGATGTTATTTCTGACCCCTGGTATTTGCCTACCTATAATAATTAAATTACAGTTCAATACCCAAAACAAATGACAAAAAATATGGCAATTCTATATCAATTCAATTTTTTTTTCACTTACAGGTTTGAGTTTGGACAGTTGTTTAGTTGCATAAAAAAGCTGAGAACTAGTTATGTTACCACATGAAATAAGTAAATGTTCTCCGAAGGGATCCAAGAATAATTGCTTCACTTTTAAAGATGAAGTTTTCAATGTATCAATTTCTAAAAGAAAATAAGACAATTTAGTTTTGCAATTATTACAAAACAATAAGTTGTAAGAGTGCACATTTATCACCGGATTCAATACTAGGAGTATTGTGCTTAATCACATTTACTTCAATCCTTCTCACCTTCAATATTATCCTGTTTTAAGTTTATTCGCAGCAACACATTATTGACCATGACTAATACCACATATTCATTGTTTACCAGTAATTGAGTAATCTTATCACTTGGAGAGAAGTTGACTTTCTTCTTGGTCAATATGGGTATTCCTCCGAGGTCGGCATCTCTATCAAAACTTTCATCAAGCTATAATATTGGAAAACAATCAATGTTGTGTTCAAATAGTTTATTGCTGAATTGGTTGAAAATTAACTAAAAATATGTCAATGCACCATTAGTTTTCTCTCTCTGACCTATGTGCAACAATTCATTGATGTTTAGCAGAACTTTTTTTAAGAAGTTACTTTTAGTATTAGATAAAATTCACCTCATTCGAATTTTAAGCTTAAAACATTCTAAGAGAACTGTGTTCCTATGTTGGATTTTTAAAATTTTTTTTAAATTTATAAGCATTTTTAAACTAATAATTTACATACTCATAGTATATAAAAATTTAAATTTAATAAATTAGTCAATGTAAGGTCAGGTCTCTTAAGGTATAATTTTATAATGGGTGAATTTACTCTAGTTTTAAAAGTAACTACACAAAGTCGATTCTTCTAAACATAAACGAGTTATGTTGTGGGGTCAAAAACAGAAAATAAATCGTCAGCTAATATCCTTTTAAATTAATAGACCAAATCATGTTTAACGGACAATAGCTCAGTAGTTACTACAGACTTAATAAATGTTTAGTGTTCATGTTATTCGGATAGCAAAAGGAGGTTTAACAAGCAGAAATTGTTTACCAATTGCTTGGACGTTGGTGCAATTTTAAATGTGCTTTCATCTCCCTGTTCAAACTGGTCCAGTATTGAAATCATCGTGTAAGTAAGTAAAAATCAAATCATAGGGTGCCAAATTACGTTATGTCCACCTGTATAAAATTATATTCGTTTTAAACTTTTCAAGCAAATATCGCTGTTCTTTTTAAATTTAAATTTGTTATAAAACAATTAACGAATTACTCGATATTAGAAATAATTATTAAAAGAACTGACCCAATTTGTGATCTACATTAGAAGCTAGTAGCTACTAAACTTAAAAAGTAGTAACTTGCTAACGACTAACGCCTAACCATTAACGTAATAACGTGAGACGAGACGGGTTGAACTGTTGAACAATTTCAACAATTGAAGAATTGAACGAGTAATCATTTATCACTAGTAATCTATGCAAAAGTTGTGGTCTGTGGTCACTGATAAGCTACTCGTTTCCAGTCCATGCTAAGAACCATATTCAGAATTATCACTAAACAGGATTTATCATTTATTATTATTCTGTTATCGGACGACCGTTATTATCAATGTGTAAATTGTAAGCAAACAAAGCATGAACGTTTGGATGAAAATATAGAATAAATAAAATGTGGTTATATACTAATTACAATACTGACTACTGAGTATTTTATGTAGTTTAATAGTTTATGCAGTTTTGCTCCATACTCCATAGACATTATAAGACTTTATGATATTTATTATATACCATTACAAATACCTTCTTAAATAAACAATAATAATTATACAATACAACTTTGCAAATTTAGAGTTGTTATTTCTTGAGCATTTTCAAAAAAATTGCTTATCAAAATTCAAGCTCATTTAGATAATTTACCAGTTTTGAGTAGCAAAGTTAAATTATAACAATAATCATGTCGGCTTTAAACAGTAAGTATAAATTTTGCATCTTCAAATCATTAATTTTTTTCATCAAATACTTATTTGATTATAGGTTCCAGTACTAGTACTGACCAAAATGATCCAAATAAAGACAAATCAAAAACTCCAAAATCTAAAGACATGCATTTACCCATATCAAGAGTACGTACCATCATGAAAAGTACACCAGATATTGAAAACATAGGATTACCTTCATTGCACGTTGTCACTAAAGCAACTGTAAGTATAGAATCGTACTTTCATCAATATTTCAACAATATAAATGCATTACTTATTAACAGGGCCGTATTTAGGAATTCGACACCAAGGGACAAAAAAAAATACGCCTTATTAATCATTATACACAATACAAATTTAAATTATAAAAAAATTAGCCCCCCTCTCCTACTCAGCCGCCCGGGGCAACAGTACCCTGTAGCTCCCCCCTAAATACGGCTCTGCTTATTAACTTTAACAATCATTTAAATATACCTAGTGGATGCTATCTGAAATATGCCTAACATGTATTAAGAGCTGTTGGTTACATTTTGTATTGAAATTCTCTGTATTTCAAAGTGATTTTATTTTAAAAGGATGTGGGTACTTGTTAATATAGATTTAATCAATGATTATATTAATATCATAAATTATATTAGGTAGTGTACGTTTATACCGTATATTACTTCCAAGTTAGATAAGTATGTTCGATTAGATTTACATTTTCAGTCGTCCAAGCAGTATATATACTTAGAAAAATTTAATTTTGGTATTGATACTACATTACTAGGAATTCAATTATATTTTAATAGAAAACATACAATCTGTATCTCAAAGTATAGTATGCATAATATAACAGAAAATAAACTTTCAAGCATTTCAAAAAAACAAAGTTTTGTATAAAAAATTTTTATTTGTTTGTTTTTAATAAAGAATAGATTTGGATGCTAATCGTATTTTTTTCTGAATGTCTGAACTCTAAAGTAGGGATGGTTATAAAATCCGAATATTTAAATTATCCGGATATCCAAATCCCGATTTGAATCAAATTCTTATCCGGATTTCCCGAATAATCCGGATTTATGGATTTGATAAGCTAAGCGCAAAACATCACTGGTACTTAAAATGCGTTCGAAATTTTGTATACCTATGTCTGAAAATTATATTATAGAGTTAAAATATTATTAGTATATAAAAATGAGTCATTGAACAGCTAAATCGAGTTGAATAATCTGAATACTTCAGATTTGACAAATCCGAATAATTCGGATTTTTGAAATCCGAATATGCCCACCACTACTCTGAAGACATTGCTTTCCAGGCACAAAGTTTTATACATCTAAGAATTAAAAAATGTAACTTTTATCTTGTATTTTTTAGACTGTTTTTGGAGCACTTTTTGGTTTTTAAGTCATTTTTATCTAGAAATAGATAAAGCCTTGACGGATTTCCTTGGGTTGCTCCTGTAGGGGAGCAGTTAAAAAGTTACCCACCGTTCATTTTTTTATTTAAAAAAAAATATTCTTGTTGCTCTCTATAATTGTACTTTATTAATTTGATTATAATCACTTATAATTTACTGTAGTTCACAGAAAATAAATTATAACAGACTAAAGTTTATATTACACTGTGAGATTAGTAATTAACACCCTGGCTATCCTCGAGAGCACATACAGTCCAGTACTTGCTAACCTGTCTGGGGTCACTGCGAAGGAGTCTTGGATTAAAGTTGAAAGCTAGTCAGTTGTGAAATATTTTTGTTTATTCTTGCATGGATTTAATAATGCATTAAGTTTAGTATTTGATTGTAAAGTATCATTGAAACTTAAAGAACTGAATGAGAAATCTTGGAGTACTATGTATTATAATTATAACGTTTAAATTAATTTAGATTTGATTTTTTGTAAATATTTTGGCCAATGGTCAATATAGAGGGTAGCACCCCTGGGCCATAGCCCATAGTAAAATTTCAAGTTCAATTAAAATATTATTATTTTGTAAACTTAACCTTTGTTATGATGCAATCTATATGTTAGAAGTTTATTTCCTTTTACTATTGTAGGTATATAACCCACTTTGGCATTATCTATCTCAAAGTTGGGTAGAGATAGTAAAGTGATCTCAAAATAATGTTTTGATTAGATAGAAACATTGAATCTAAACACTACTATATATTTAATTTTGTTTGATTACATCTCATATTTATATAAAAACTTATTTATGTATTTTAAAACAATTATTTATTGCATTTTAGGAGCTATTTATACAAAAACTGGCACAGGATGCTCTCAAAGGACAAAGACACTTCAGACATTTAGAATATAATGATCTTGCCAGAGCTGTCGAAGATAATGAAAATATGTATTTCCTTAGAGGTACATTTTTTTTTTTTTTTTTGTATGATTTATAATGATAGTATATGTAGGTCCCAAAGATAAGATTACTTGGATTATCCCAATTAATGGATTTTTATTAAAATTGAAACTGTATCTGCCATAGTTACCGAATATAAATTATTTTTACTTACACAACTTGAAATTGTACGCATTAAAAAGTGACTTGTGCACAAACCCCACAAATAACCAAATTCAATTTAGTTTATAGTCTATTTTATTGTATCCCGCCTACCTAACTCATGTTTGTTCACAAAAATTAAATTTTTTGTTCATTAGAAATAATTTTGTGTAGTTGAATTTTATGTTTGAGTAAACTGACCTAAATCAAACTTAAAGTTAAGAATATTTCATATATTTGTATGTTAATTATTTTATTATGCATTTCATGATTAGGTATCTAAAATATTACGATTTAAAAATGCTATACATATTTCTTGAAAAAACAGTATTCAAACACAGTCCACAATATTTTTTATTTTTAGTTTGATGATAAGTCCATTCAATATAATTTGAAAAGTTAATAGCACAAATTTACTATATTGTGCATTGTTAGAGAGAAAACAAAACATTACCCACAAAAACCAATTAATTCAATTATTTTCACTAATAGTTTTAATTTAATTTAATTTTTTTCTAAGTATTGTGAAACACAAAAATTAAATAGTTCGAATTGTTTATGAGTTATAAGATTTTAAAGTTTTGGTGAGCGGAATAGAGTGGTACATATAAATTTTAAATACTTATAATGTTATAACCAGGGCTCATAAGTTCATGCACTAAAAAAATCAGAAATATATTTTTATATGCACTAAAATTTTTAAAATATGCATAATGCAAAAAAAATATTGAAATAATAAGATAGGTATATTTATTAATTGATTTTTATACATTATATAACATTCAATGTATATAAATCGTATACCATGTAGAATTCAAAATGTTGTCATCTTTACTAATCTTAATTTATATTTGATTTTTTTTCATATTTAATATTAAATATTTCATATTTTCAAAAACATTAATAAGTGCTTTTTAAGAATAAGTGTCCTACGTTTTTTTAGCAGTAATGCGCAAGTAATTCTCACAGCGTTGTCGTTTCAACCCTAGAAAAAAGTGTCCTACGTTAAATGAATCACACAATATATCTATTATATATATATAATATGTATTTTGTTTTCCAGAGGTTTTGCCTAAAAAAATTACTATGGCTGAATACTATAAATTGGTTGGTAAAGAGTCCTCAGAGGATGGCGAGGACAATGATAACAGTTCTCAAACGTCACATTCTTCATCATCATCAGTATCATCAGACAATTAATCTATTTAATACATTATATTCCTTAACAGTAACAATATGTGAAATTATATTGTTTTTTTTTTTTAATTTTTCTATTATAATATTTATAATAAATTATTGTAATAAAAATTAATTTTTTAAGTCATTGATCGTGAATATTTTTTTCTCTAAATCGTTTTACAAATATTAGTTTTGAGTTGTTTTCCATATATTTTGATATTAAATCATGATTATTCTTGATTTTTTTCCCATCACAACTTAACCAATACGTTTTCCATATTCGTCTCCAACTGATTGTTGATCTCTCACCAGCTCTTTTTAAATGTAACGTCATTTTTCTCTCTATGCTCTTTTTCAAATCAGCCACTTTTGCTCCATTCTTCTGTACCTATGAAAAAAAAAAAAAAAAACTACAATACATTAAAAAAGAGATTCTTGTTACCTGCCTATTCACAAATTTCACAACATTGAATGACGAAAAATTCGCGACTTTAAAATAATAAACATGTTATACTGACGACAATCGGAATGACAATGCCGTCAAAGCGTTCCAGGTACACGGTTATCGCTCGGCCGTGTTCAATCGCGATTTGTAAGTCGACTTCTCCCAAGGTCACGTCGTTCGGTAGGTCTCCCAACACGCTGTCTTTGTCCAGTACCCTGTTCAAGACTTCGCCCGTGAGGTCTTTGAGTCGTTCGTGACTGATCGCGGCGACATCGACGTCCGCCAGTTCAGACAGCGCACTCGAAGACGACGGATCTGCAGGCTCGTTCATCGGACCCCACTTGGTTCCTGCCGGTGCTGATGGTGGTGGTGGTGGTGCTGCTGCTGCTGCTGAAAGAGAAACCGTGTTTTACCATTATGGACGCTGATATAATACGATACGACATGTAATCTGTAAGTTTGCGACGAGGTCGTTATCGGGTCAATGAAAAAAATAATAATGTTTTCAATAATCGGCCGACCATCAAACAATGAATTCGCTCGGCATGTGGGCCGGTGAAATGAAAATTGTGTACTAAACTATTATTAACTATAAATATCTACATCGGCGGTTATGTAGTCATGCAGGTACTGTCGTATACACAGGCTAGTGACTACACGTTTTGTCCATTAGAGGAGATGACCGTTGCGTCATAATTATAATTTAATAATAAAATTTGCAAGAAGGGGTGGGGGCGGGATGTTGCTCAATAGATATTAATATTTTATAGTCATTGTCATCAATGTATATTTAGGTATTACAGTATAGTCGTGTGTATTTATATAAAGGTAACCAGCAGCAGTCAGCTAGTCCCAGTCGATATTAACTACGCGGAGTGCCCGAGAGACCATATTCGATTTCGGTCTTTAGTAAAAACATCGTTTTGCCGACATCGCCAGTACAAAATAATATGTACGATGTTACATTATTCGTTATTCGCGTTACGAACAACTCATCGACCTAGTGATCCGACGATATATTATTATGTACATAATATTTAGTGCATAAAGCGTTTATCTGGAGGATTTAACAGGATTTAAATAGTCAATTCATCAAGAGAACTAAATGTCCACTAATTAGTGATTACATCTATATATTTATGATTATGACATACCACCATATTCGCTATATCATAATATAAACCGTTGAGCGTAGCGTTCAAAGTTCAAATCATATTATTTATTTAATACTCATAATCACTTCAATTATGATATAATATTATACTATAAAAAAAAATATAATAAATGTCTAACAACAGTTGTGTGTCTATTATGATACATTATAGCTTTTCTATGTGCGTTTTGTTTTGGGGGACAAAGCGTGCGTGGATTGGCTAAAATAATTATATTAATATTATTATAAGCGTCGAACGGGCAAGCGAAATCTGCGCTTATGTTTTTCATTGTTGAACTAATACCACGAAATTGGTTAACTTCAAACGGTTTTTGTACGCTATTTTATTATGATTTTCCAGATCAATTGCAGCATGCCGCTTGTGGTACGAGACTGGTATCCCATCAATTGAACCAACGGGGATGGCCGCAGACCAAAATCATAGGAGGCTCGACCACGCCATACGGAGCATATCCTTGGCAGGTAAAAAAAAAAGAAATATTCGATTGGCTCTTTTTACGATAACTACCTACCTAGTTAATTATAATTAGCTGCCGTATAGATAGATAGGTAGACCGGGACATGTTTTAACACACATGAATCGTGGTATATTATGAAATACACACCCGTATATTATAACATTTATAACTGTTTTAATCGAGCTCTTGTAATTAGGTAGGCTCTTTTCTGTATGTAGTATATATAGGTACTAGGTATTCATAAGACAAAAATAAATTACATTAATTTGAATATTAATCGTTTCGCGTGTTTTGCAACATTATAGAGAAAGAGCTTTTTAATACACCCATGGGGGGGGAAGATAGGGCACTTGCCCCCCTGGACAAAAGTAATATGAATCAACTGTACCTATATAAATATATATATATATGACAATACAAATATAATATGCATATTAACATTCATATGTGAAAATAGCATAAAATCTTTACTATCTTACATTTGAGATTTTTTTTTATTTTGACCCTCCTTAAAATTTTATTTATGGGCGCCCATGAAGGCATGAATACACCAATAATAGGGTAAATAGTAAACCTGTACATACCTACATAGAAGAAAAATATCAGTTCAGTAATTACTACGTCTCATGTACATGTACAAGTATACCACCTACCACCGTAAGTATATTACTGTTAAATTTGACTAACTTTTATATTATTATTTGTATTCAATGCATATTTGCATAAGT
Source organism: Diuraphis noxia (assembly GCF_037042655.1). NCBI lineage: Eukaryota > Metazoa > Arthropoda > Insecta > Hemiptera > Aphididae > Diuraphis > Diuraphis noxia. Next base: position 77,563,705 of record NW_028301713.1, read on the forward strand.
ACATTCAGCATAGACGTAATTTCAATAAAATAACTAAGGGTGCAGGGTGCTCATGCTATGTATTTTGTCATTATAGTTTTTTTTTTTTTTTTGAAAGAAGTTTTTAATACATAAGCATGAATGTATTATTTCATCATCATTATTTTAGCGTGCTGATACCCCCTAAGCCCCCCCCCCCCTATTTGCGCCTATGACATTCAGGCTATAGATATGTTTTCTCAACAAAAATAATTTCCATAAATAACAACTTAATAAAATCGTATTTTTTTTTCAATTGTAGGTTTTGTTTTTAAAATATTTTTAAAATAAACTATCATAATACATAAAATGCACAATAATATGATATAAAAAGGTCTATAAGCAGGTGTAGACATAAAGGGGTCACCTATTAGATATAGTGTCATAGTTATCATAATCTTGAGAAAAAACTAGCTTACTTTTTAAAGAAAAATTTTACTGACATAGGAATGACAAACCAAAGGTCTAATTTTGGATTAGTCTTGGTCATGTCTTGTTTTCAATCTTTCAGAAGATATAGTTTATTGCTTAAATCGTTAACAACTATAAATGAAAAGTAGGATTTTTTTGTGGTTCTAAAGGATATAATCAAAATATATACACATTCAGGAAACACAATGAGTAAAAACTATAAGACCGAAATTTTGTATGATGGACGTGTCCAGTGACGCGCTACTTTAATACGTTTTAGATACTAATCAAATAAATATTAATATAGGTACGTTACCTACCATAAAATATTAATACCAACTTTTTCTGATTTATCATGACTTCAAATTACATTACAATAGGCAATAATTATTGGCATTCATAATGTGTGTATATATATATATATATATATACTTACCTAACAAACGACAATTGTCAATTATTATAACCTATACGATTTTTAAAGAGAAAAAATAAGCATGTCTTTAATTGAATGACTTATGATTATTATTCTGCAACAATATGATTTGCAATTTTATAACCATTGTTACATTATAGGTAGAATTACAAGCATACAAAGATGGATGGGAACATCACTGCGGAGGAGCTCTAATTTCCGAAACGATAGCTTTAACGGCTGCCCACTGCCTAAAAGACTTTAAAAAATCCCAACTCCGTATTATAGTTGGTAAACATAATTTAGCAAAAAACGATAAACATGAAAAAACCTATAGAGTACAAAAGGCATTAGTACACCCCGAATTTAGAAAAGGTAGGTGAAGTACCTATATCTATTTATAAATAGATATAGCCATCTAATATTTTTTTATTTGGAAACTGGTTTTTAGGTTTAATTTTAGGACTTATTAAACATTCATATATCTCTTTGATCAAGTTTTTAAACTCCGTTCGAAAAAACTATTGTTTTAAAAATATGTTTAATTTATTCCCAAATATTGTAGTGGTTTTTTTAAATTTATGAACCTACAACCAACATTGAAGTTATTAATAAGTACCACCTATTAAACTTTTTTCAATAATTTTTTTTTACATAATAAAGAAATCGATTTCTTAGTCAACTTTTATAACATTGTTGAACATTTAAGTGTCTTACAGTTGAAATTATAATGTAATTTAATATTTTAATTTACCTATTCACAATTATAACATTTCAGACGGACCACATAGCCATGACATAGCGATATTAAAAATTAATTCATTGAACAGTAAAGGAGTAAAATTTGATTCACATGTGCAACCAATATGTTTGCCGGATTATTATACGAAACCCAACGACGTAGATTGGTGTACCGTGACAGGTTGGGGAGCACAAAAACGTATGTAATATATTAATCTACCTAACTTTATTTACACTGTACATACCCAACTCATCTTGTATGGCCGTGTTCCGTGTATATATAATTATAAGTAGTGAAAAACTATAGTAATAGTATTATAGTACATCATGATTCATGATCGTATAGTTAAATCCAGTCTGGATTTCCGGGTGTACTGGGAAAGGGGGGGGGATTGAAAATAAATTTCTTACAAACTTTATTTAAATAATTTATTAATAAAAATGTTGTTATTAATTAACAATTTTAGGGAGATGGGATTCATCCACATAATCCCCCTAATACGATCATGTAATTATGTAAGTTGTAAGACAATATTACTGTATAACTCTTATTTAATATTTATGGTATATCGGCCTTTTGATCTACAGAGTGTTTTATTTGTGTATGTGAATGTTTTTACAATATTTAAATATATTTTTTTTAGAAGACGACATGACCAGTTTGTCCAAAGTGTTGAAAGCAGCTTCAGTACCCTTGCTGGACTTAGAAACCTGCAGACATGACGATGTATATGGAGGTCGACACCAGTTTATATTGGATAGTATGTTGTGTGCGGGAAGTTTAGAAGGAGGAGTAGATGCTTGTGGAGGTGATTCTGGAGGACCACTGGCCTGCCAAGTAAATGGTAGGTTCTAAGGATCAAATTAAATATTAAAGAGAAGGAATGGTACTGTGGTAGTAAATACACAATTTCAGTTCAATATGTAATAATTAGGTGTGGTGTGAAATTAAGAAAATAGAATTTTATAGGAATTAAGTGTTCATTTTTAAACCAAAAGATAACTAAAAGATATTGATTTAAACCATAAGATTTTTTCTCTTTCAGGAAAATTTATATTGACAGGTGTGGTATCATGGGGCGATGGATGTGGAAAAAAAAATAGGCCTGGTGTGTACACACGTGTGTCATATTACACAGAGTGGTTAAAAAAAGTTATGACAGAACTACAGAATAATTGAACTACTTGATGAAAAAAAATTCATTATGATTCTTTAAAGTAGATTTAAATTTTATTATATAGAATAAAATTGCATGTAATATATATATATATATATATATATATATATATATATATATATATATACATGTGTGTAAATTGTTATGATGTACATATCTATGTGTTTTTTGTAAATAATGTAAATCATGCAAATTAAATAATGTACAGCTATTGAATACTTGAATATAATATTTTATACAACTATAATAGTAACATTGTAATGTGTAAATATGAAACAATTAAAATTGTACTTATGATTTTCTGATGATATAAAAAATAAAATTACACTTACATCATAATATTTTTAAATTTGTCCAAGTTAAAAAATATACATAATAATATGTAGCAAATAGTTTTATAAATATAAATTAATAAAAACAAAATACAATACACATACTTTTGAAGGAAATTAATATTGATTATTGAGGAGTATTTGTAAAATAGAGTAATTTTAATGTGAGATCCATAGTATATGTACTATGTTCATTGATATAAGAAACAGATCGGTCTTAAGAACAAAACAATTATCTAAGTTAAAAATTTTATTTTAAAAATTATTTGTTATTGAGACTCTTCATAATTTTGGCTTGAATCACAACCCCTAGATCATTCTGAATATTTTTATAAGAATTAAAATATAGCTTTACTCAATACACAATTGTTATTTAATATATTATATTCTAGCAGTCTTAGAATAATACAAGCCTGAAGACATTTTCTACTCAGTCATAAATGCCACATTATATTAGGCAAGATAAGCTGGTAATTGGTTATATTAAAACAAAATATTGATAGTTGCACTAGAAGATAATATAGAATAATTAGTGAAAATATTTTATCAATTTAAATTAAAACTTAAAATATTACATGACAACAGACATATAAGTCGTAACATTGCTTACTGGACACAGGTACCTAAAACTATTTTATACCGAAATTAAATTGGATTTACTTAATTAAATAACATTTTACAAATTAATATTTTTTATTTTTATCATAATTATATTCATGAAAATTGAAAACTATCTAGCTTCAATAAATATGTCTGATAAGGGAATATACAATTAATTAAAATATATAATATGTATGTCCAAAAATTAATGACTAATTTAATTAAAATTAATATCCAATGTGTAATATTATAATTTATGAGATAACAAAAACATTAATTATAACTGCTTAGCTATTAATATTATAATTATATTATATTATAAAGTATAATAAATTGTAATAGTATTGACACATGAATTATGATAACATTTTGAAAATATAACGTAATTTGTTTCATTTTCTGAGTGATATTAGTTATGCTCATGATTGCAAGTGTTTGCTAATTGGTTTTTAATTTACTATTTTAATTGTTTTAATAATATTAATTTATGATTAAAAAAACAGCACAACAAGAAAATGCCAATATAATTAATTTGATTATTAAAGTATTGTCCAAATAATGTCTGTTAAAAGTGTAGCTTAAAATTTAATTACTGATACATAAATAATTTGTTTTATATACAATAGAAATCGCTTATTAGGAACACATATAATTTATAGAATCACATTATTGAAACAAAATATTTAAGGACAGATTGTGTATTAAAACATTGTAAATCAATCTGATTATTGTAAGAGCATATAAGATAATTGATTTTAAGATAACTAATGTACCATAATTACATTGTACATACTATACATAATATAAAACCTACGAAGGGCAGAGGAGAGCTGAATTTAATGTGGTTTAAATTTTATTGGAATGAGTGAATTAGACTGGGTTTTATTTAAGATCCTTACCCAAACACATATACGCACTCAATAATAACAGAGCCAAAAGGGCAAAGACGAGCAAAAGGCAACTTTTTGGTAAAACGACATTGCCAGAAGATACATATTTCAAAACATAAAATTTTTTTTTCCGTTATAGCTACTATTTTTAAAATTATAATATTTTTTTTTATAATAAATAAAACCAATCGCTTAGCGCATATTACAAATAATCAGTTAATATACACACATCAAAGTCCAAAATTTTCCTAATAAGCGGCTTCTACTGTACTATATTTTCATCTCAAAGCTCATGGATATTAATAGAAACACGATTATTGAAGATGTAAGAGTATATGATAGTCAAATGAGTATAACAATTAGCAATACACTATTTTAAATATAATATTCAAAATAATTAATTCTAAATTTTTAAAGTACAAGCAAAATATTTCTGTAGGTAGAATAATGATTTAAATGGTATAAATACTAGGATACTATGATAACATAATTTGTTTTTCAATATGCTAATTTTATTACCTTGAGCAAACACTTAAATCAAATATGTTCAACGTCTAGGTATTATAGTATTTATAATGAAGTATACTTTAATTATTCTACAACACGTTTATTTTTATTTTTTCAGTGGAGTTTATTAATATTATGGAACAATTAAAAATCAATACAGTCGAAAAAAAAATACAAACGAGTAGTTCAAGTAACCTATTTATGCACTAAACACACAATATTACAATATCAGTACTTGATATTTTGTATCACAATAAATATCATTTTAAAGAAAAATGATTTAAAATAGGTAATAACAAATACACATAACGTGACTAGGCTTAAATAAGTCTTTTATCATAACGTTATTACAATAACTAATAACAATACAAGATCTGATAGTAAAGAACTCATAAATAAAATATACATGTCCCATTATTTTTAAATAAATACCAAAATAATTATTTTAAGGAATAGGTCACATATATCAAGTTTACAATTTGCAATGTCATCTAATGATTCTAATATAGGTACATATTTGGCATCTACTAACTAATGCTACTTAGGGAAATAATTTTAAAGTGTTTTGCTCTTGCTAGTTTTGTAGTCTTCTTCAAAATTGTTATCATTCGAAATAGAATTTGGAACAACATCTGCATCAAATTTTTTTCCTGTTAACCAATCAGCCTGCCAAAAACCCAATACACTCACAACAGAGAAAAATAGCATGATCATCAACCATACTGATATGTTAAAAATTTCAGTCTGCTGAAATAATTCTTTTCCATTCTTTATACACAACAGTGACTCTGTGACCATTATGACTGCATAGACCCAACACTGTGTCCCAAGTCTTTTACAATTAGGATCTGTCACATATGTATAATATTGACGAGTAGATGGTGCAACTACGATACTCAAAAAGAAAAGCCTGCCAACAACTAATGGATGTGATGGTGGCATTTCAAATATGTGCTTCAAAAAGAATGTATTCAGTTCAGATACTTGCCACATAATTACCATTTGGCACACAGAAAAAAATCGCATATATGATGAATTTGGATCTAGCCACCGAACTGGTGTCCAACTAGCTGGTGTAAACTGTAGTGCAGCTCGTTTGATTTTACCTTTAGTTGTGTCGATATCTTTAATACCAGGCCAGTTATAGTCCCTCATTTCCAACATTTTGCAAATTTTCATTCCAACCCATATACCAAATCCATTGCAAAGTAGAACATCTAAAATCCATGCATCCCACCAACATTCCTTAAAATTAGGCAATAAATGAGAAAACATTACTTCAGTGAATTCCCACATCATACTCATTGACCACAATATTCCATAATGTCTCACTAGTATTGCTTTTGATACCCATCCAAAAAAGTGACCAGCAGCAAATACATCCAAATGCGCCCAAAACTTCTCTATAGAGATATCTGAACAGTTAACGCCATATTCTTTATCCATATCGATTCGGAAATCTTTTAGATTAGGATCAAGCCATAATATCATTCCTTTAATAGTTTCATATTTTTGAAATAATAAAAACAGCAATGTTAATGAGTATAGAACACTTAGTCCGAATACCATTCGCCAGACTGCTGGGTGAGGTCTCACAAAAGGGCCATTTGGGAATGCCAATAAAGATACAAGAATTAAAAAAAATATAACGCACCAGATTCCAGCACAGATATTGCTATCAATCGATTTGTCATCTCGAATAAAGGACATAAAAATCACTCCAATGATTGACAAAATCAATAAAGTTATGGTATGAGGTTTGTAGAAAAACTCTAAAGTAATATCTTCCACTTCACATTCGTTGAGTGTGTTGAACACGCTTTCTTTCTTCTGGACTACCATGGCGCGACCGGTAGTTTCTGGCAACAAATGAGAACAAAAAATGAACTTGGGGACAGTGTCAGGCGAATATTTAAATAACTTAAAAAAATTTCTATTGTATGTAAACATAAACACACACACACACATAATATGCATAATAAATTGGATTTAATTAAAGTGACATTTTTAAATTACTATTACTATATAATAGACAAGTTCGAAAGCGTAGTAAATTTTAAATTTAAAACCATCATACTTACCAGGGATATAAATGAAAAATTATGTAGCACACTCGTACCGAGTCACGCCTACTGTTTTCGGCAACTCATAATATTATGTTCGGCTTTGAAATTTTAAAAAGCTCATAAATGAGGTAGTAAGAGCAATCGAGCGCATCACGTGTTTGAATGATTAATGTACATTGAACGGTGGATGAGAAGACGGAAAACAGTGGCAACTAGCGAGAAGAGTGAATAAGTGATCGCGTGACCGCCGATCGGTCCTCGGCTCGGCTCATGGATGGTTAGTGATTATTACTGATAATATAGATAAGGTTTGTACACTCCATACAATATAAAGTCACGGTATACTAAAGACCATCACTCTACGCGGTATACAGAATATGGTCTACTATAATATTATTTTGTCACTATAATATCACAGAAAAGATTAAATTTAATCTATTCTTTGATAATATTATATTGCACAGAACAATATTATAAAAAAAATAGTAATATAGGTATACGTATAATGCACGGCCGTGTGTATCATAGACATATAAAGAGATATATATCTTATATATATATCTTTATATGTCTATGGTGTGTATTCATCATAGACCTCTTTTATAGGTCTGTGGTATTCATAATGCAAACAGAATATTGTTCCAGTGAATGCGGTTGATTTGCGAGTTTACCGTTAGATTACGTTGCAGTCTTTTGGCTCTAATTTTCAATTTTCATTCTTGCGGTTGCAATACCTACGATTATACGAATTGTATGCAATAAACAAAAAAAAATGTTTCATCAAAAACAAAATTTCACATCAAGATAAATGAAGACGTGTATATTAATATATTAAACATATTAATTAATAAAAATAATTAATATTAATATTAATTTTTAATATATTAAAAATTCGACGTTATGCTAGGTAAATTGTAATTAATATTAATCAATTAAGTTGAAATTATAAAATCAATAGACAATGATACAGATTAGATTGGTTAAAATAAAATTCAGTATTTAAAAACTAACGCCGAGTTGCATGAAATATTTATCAATTTAATGGACAATTTTATGATCATAGATGATCATGGGCCACTAAATTATGTTTAAGGGATCATTGACCATTAATTTAGCTCACTATTGATTCGTTAAATGTTAAATGTTTAGTGATAGTCCATGTAACCCAACAAGTCATACATAATTTAGACACTTTTATCTTTGGTTATTTATTTGAATGATCTATCTAGTTCTCTTTCATATATGATTCTCATACCTATGGATGCAGACATCTAAAAATGAAAACACCTTGCCACCTCACTAGGGGCATGCACTAATGCATTTTTTTTTCATGATCAATTTTTGGAATCCTAGACATAATATCATCTTACTTTATCAGGTTTATTAGATGCATATAATACACTTCCTATGTAATATTATACAGAAATTATTAAACTCCTAAAAGTTCTTTAAAAGATCTAGAAAACTATAATTTGGGATAATAATACAAGGTCTTAAACAGATAAAAATGGAATCAAGTAAATTTTTACTTACATATTGTAGTATAGTACAGTTAAATTTTATTGGATCCTGTATTTTATAAAAGTTCATTGAAATCATTTAAATATGTATAAACTAATTTCTCAATATTGACTCCTTTTAAGCAAAGTGTCAAGTTATTTGTATAGAATGATTAAAATGATACCAATGATTGTTGATGGTTATTGTCAAATTATTATTAAAACTACTCTCACACTGAATTAAATGTCTGTATTACACTTTTTGAAGATCTAAATAGGTACCTAATTTTTTAGTGATCATATAGAGATTAGTGTTTTTATTTTTATAAATAATTTTTTAATATCATATTTTAATCATCTCACTTGTATTGCACTCTATTAATGCCTTAATTGACATTATTAGGTGGATATCCTTTGTTATGAAAACTTTTAAAGTTTTTATGCATACATTGTATAATGTTATAATCGTTATACTACTCAAAATTTAAAAATAGTTATGATAAATTCTAAAATAAAAATATTTTGAACCTCAAATGTTATCTTTTAATAGTTAATGACATGTTATACATTATAAAAAAAATGTGATTATGTCTGTAGGTACTCTGTATAATCAGTAATTTTTGTAAACTTATATTTATATTATTATTTATTATAATTATTTATAAACTATAATCATATGAGTGTAGAATATTACAATACTCACTGTGTTATATTTTCTAAAGATAATCACAAAAAAAAATAATAATAATAAATTAATAAATTAAATCAAAAATAAAGATTTAGTATTGAAGTAGTGTCACTGGAGGCTCCTTCTCAGCTTCTCTCACGCTTAAATAAACATAACATCACTAACATCTGTGCTACCACAACATGCCTACTACAACATGCCTTGTACATGATTTTCTAAAATTTACTTATTGTATCAATTAAATAGGTACAGATTGTATATATTATCTATTTTTATTAATGAAAAAAAAAGGAAAAATATAATCAAAATTTTTGAAATTAGGTAGTTACATAATTTGATAATAATAGATAATTAATAATAGATACTTAGTTATTTTTGGTTTTAATTTTATTAATACAATTAATATTTAATGGTATAATAATTAGGTATGATTTATTGATCTATTTTGCATTCCGAATTATATTATATGAAAATATTTTTATTAAAACCCCTTGTAAAATATACATAGGCAATAGAATATTCAGTATTATGGTTCCCTGCCATATCAGAATAAAATTGATAAGTTTTAAATTTCCGAAAGCTATCTATCATCATTCTTGATTCTTCACTTCTTTAGTAATATCATAGAACAGTAGTAATATTACACTTTTACAGAATATTGATTATTATACAAAATAAGACTATTGACTACTGATAAATTATTTAATATTTTATTGGACTATTATATTATGGATTTTGAAAAGGTAAAGGAAAAAACTTTTGAAGATGCACATAAAGGTAATGTTGATCAAGTTATAAAAGCAGTTGAAGAGCATTTGAAACTGTTAAAAGAAGTGGATGTTGTACGTAATATTCTGATGATTAATTTTAGTTTTTATATTTAACTAATTTAAAAATCTAATTAACAATTAAGCCATTCATTTATTATTGTTTGAATGTTATAACGATAAGATTTTACTTTGCTGACTAATCATACAACCTATATCTAACCAATTGTATACATGTTTAGAACAATCGATTGCTCCTTCATTGGGCAGCGCTTGGGGGACATGATAGACTTGTACGATATCTTCTCGAAAATGGTCAACCAGAAGATTCTCTAGATGACGTAAATATATAAATTATATAATATTATCTGATAGGTAGTAAATTTAAAATCATTGTCTTCTCATTCAGATGCAAACTACTCCTCTTATATTGGCAGCATCAGGTGGCCGCATTGATGTAGTAAAAACTCTAATTGAATATGGAGTAAATATCAACGCAAAAAATCAAGAAGGACATTCTGCACTTCAATATGCAGCTTCAAAAGGTTGGACAGAAGTAAGTCAATATTAAATACTCTTAGTAAATTATTAATATTATATGTACTATAAAATTATTTAGATAGTCAGATATTTAGTATCAAAAGGCGCTGAAGTTAATATTGCTGATAATAGAGGAGCAACACCATTACATAGATGTGCATCAAAAGGAAACTTATCAGTGCTAAAAATTTTGTTAGACTGTGATGTACATGTTGATGCTAAAGATAATTACGGAAACACACCACTGTAAAAAATTAATAATTAATAATTAAACCATAGAATTAAGTTTTTAATATAAACGGTTTCTTTTTTTCTAGCCATTTAGCTTGTGAAGAAGGACGTGTACAAGAAGCTGGATTATTGATTAAAAGTGGAGCTGATAGCACTCTCTTGAATAAAGAAAAATTAACACCTTTTGACTTAGCACCATCTGATGTTCAAGGCATTTTGAAAAAAATATAAAAATTGTCCGATGTGCGAGGATCATAATGTAATATTTTGTACAATTATTAATTTTAAAAGTGGACTGAATAATGTTAAAACATTCTTCTCTCGTAAGTGGTAAAAGAGTTCAAGAAAAATAATAATTTAATTATATTTTAATCCTTCTGTTAAAAATTAACCAAAATATATGGTTTGTGACCAAAGTCCAAATGCATTTTAAGAATCACCGCCAATAATCAATATTTTTTAATGTGATTTCTTTTAGTGGAATCTTAAGAAAAATTTGGTCTTATATCTGAAATTGTTATGCTTGGAATATTTTTTGTTAATAACTTTTTTGAAGTTGATTAAAAAAATATAACTACTATACAATTCAAGTTGCAACTGATAAAAGCTTTGATTTTCTTGAAATTAATAATGTATTGATCTGACTTGATTGTAATGCCAATATTTTTATAAAATTGACTAAAAATATCTATCTTTAAGTAGAGATTTGTGTTCAATTAACTTGGTTAATTATATATTTTTCTAATTGAATTCAGTAATTAATATTTTATTGATTTTCCATAAATGTCCTTGTGGGCTATGGTTTTATGTGACTTGGTATTCTACAAACAGCTATTAGGTATCAATATTTACCAGCCAAATCTCATAAAATACCTATTAATTATCATACTAATAAAGTACCTATGTAAAAATAATTTCAATTTTTGTATTTTCAATTAGAAATCACTTACTATGTGTTCATGTTAACATTGTGTGTACTAAAAAATTAGTGGTTATAATAATATGTATTAAATAATGCAGATAAAGTCAAATTTTACGCAATTGATATACAATATCAGTCACCCACTTCCTATTTATTATAAATGATAATAATAATATAATTTAGTTTTATAATTGTTCTAAAATAGTCTTATTGCATATATTTAAATAACTAATTAGTATTGTGATGAAATTATTAAATTTAATTAGACTATTCATTAAAGCATTGATAATACAATATTTTGAATGTCATTGCTTCTATCTAAAATGCCTGGTAAAATGAAATTTCAATTCTTGTATAAAAGAAAATAATTTTAAACTTTTACCCTTTCAAGTCATAGTCCAGCTACAATCAACCAGAAAAGAAGCGTCATAGGAGGCTATGATTTGATTTAAACATTTACCTACTTAGAATACAGATAAATAATGTAAATAATAAATTTAATCAAAATAACATATATCTCCATATTCCCAATTTTTCAACGTCTTCCAGACTTAAAGAGACGCGCCTTGCCTATGCAATTAACAATCCCGCACCTAACCCTAATAATAATATGTCACTGTTTGACCTTTATATAAAACATACTTTTCATTTTAATCAGATCAGTGAAACTAATATTAATTCTACTAGCAAAGTGCATAACCTCCAATAACAAATGAAAAAAGGTTAGCAAGTGGGAACCGCTCTGCTGTATAGTAGGGTGTAGGTCACTATAATGGATGTGTTAAATTTAAAATCAATGATATATCATTGTACCTTTACAAAAAAAGTTTCAAAGTGAAGATGATCTTTCAGTCTATGTTCATTAAATTTTACAATAGTGTTTTTGATATTGCTATTAAAGTAACTTATTTTAAGATTAGTATTACCACATTTATGGGAGGCTGATTTAATCTTTACCAAAAACATTGCAATTATTAGGTATATTAATGAATAATTATTAAAACACTTTACATTTTTATAGTATTATATTATTGGCTACCAATCACTTATAAGTTTTTGAGTAAATAATGTCTTACCAAAGATCGTAGGACAGAGTATATGTAATAAATTTATTATCTCTTAAAATTAATCTTAATAATTAAAAAATGGTGTTCCAATATTGGATAATATAGTTTTTGAATTACAACGAAATAACCGGAGCGACCGGAGCCGGCAGGTGAAGGGAGCCACTATATACTTATAGAATTTACGAACAAAAGTCCGGTAAAAAAAGACCCGCGAAAAAAAGTCCGGTGAACAAAAGTCCGGTTTATTTATTACACATATGTCGTACAAGAAAACATTAATGTTATTAAAAATAATAGCAATAATTATAAAATACAATTATTACAATCAATATTATAGGTAGGTAGGTACTATAAAAATTAAAATATTACATACAATATGACATTATAACTTTTTAGTTTTTGGTCAGATTGATTGTTACTTTTGAAATAATACAATTTCATGTCATATACAAGAAAAACACTAATCACCTTGGCCGTGTCCTACTTGAGTTTTAACTCTTCAACACTTGCTCGGAGTTATGAATTCCTAACCAAAAAATTATAATGTCATATTTTTATTTTTATTGTACCCAGAACCGGATTGGTTAGGCGAGCTACCGAGAAAGTCTCGATGGGCCGCTTAAAGTTAGGGCCGGTAGTGTCGGAGTGTCGGTGAAAATAAATACATGTTAGAATAAGTAAATAAGTTTGTATCGGTTTTAGACGTAATAAACAAATAAAAAATAATAGAGACCCAAATTTGGGACAGTGAATATGTAAATGGGCCGCTTAGAAGTGAAAATCTCGATGGGCTGATATATACCAATCCGGCCCTGATTGTACCTACCATAACATTGATTGTAATAATTGTATTATAAATTATTGCTATTATTTTTATTTACATTAATGTTTTCTTGTACGACATATGTATAATAAATAAACCGGACTTTTGTTCGCGGGTCTTTTTTTACCGGACTTTTAGGTAGAATACCATAAGTACTTAATATATAATTTTAACTGACAAGGTATACAATATACTCATTAGCCTGTCTACTTATTGATAATTGCAAAATAACTTAATAGAGCTTATTTTATTATCATAAAGATAATTTAATTAACAATTTAGTAATAATGAGATACAGTGAAACCTGACTTAACGGACAAAATGACCAGGTCCCGGAAAAAAGATAGGCATTCCAATGTATTCGCCCTGTCTATAACGGACCTGGACACTAATATTTTACTCGACAATTTCATAACGGACAAAAAATACATACATACTACGTTGATAAGAAACGCAATTAGGACATTAAGAGAAAACACAGATTACGACCAATTACATTATCCATATATAGTATATTATACATAATCCATAATAAAATTATCCATCACGAGTTGGAAATTACCAAATCAAAGCACAAAAAACAAACATCAATAGAATCATTTTTTAAGAAATAATTAATAAATTTATATGTAATGTGTCATTGTATGTATATGTATTACATGTAATATAAAAATAATAATTAAAATTAAATTTATAATGTATGTGTATAATATATAATACATATCAATACAGATTACACCTAATACATATTATAAAATAAAAAACAATACAAATGTACGTACAAGTTGTAATTTTTAAAACATTGAAACCTGTCTACAACGGACACCTGTCTATAACGGACAATTATTTTGGTCCCGCGACTGTCCGTTATATACAGGTTTCACTGTAGTTATAAAATAGCGATATTGATATAAATATAGAACGTAGTCCAATTAAAATTGAGCGCAATTGGTGTTGAACGCGTGCGAATATTAACGTAAAATCACAAACTTTGGAAGGCTATAACTTTCAAAATAATGGTTTCCGCACAACAATTCAAACAGTTTCGAAATCAGCGTTGAAAAACACGTCTTAAAAAAAAATTCAAAATTCGTGAGGGGCGTGGTAAAGTGTATTTTTTTGTTCCAAAACATTCTGGACAAGCCGAAAAATGTCAAACAATTTAGAAAGTGGCAACGGACTTGTAAGTAATAAAAATTAATAATATATTTGTTTGATACTGTTCACGTACTTTGGTATGAGTTTCAATTCTTTCGAAAGTATTCGACATTTTGGACAGTGGACTATATACTAGAATGACTAGATCAAAATCACATTGCGTTTTAGAAATATCCTTGGCATGATGAAAATTGGCAATCAATTTAGAAAGTGGCGATAGACATCTAAGTAATAAAAAATAATAATAGGTTTGAAGCTTTTCATAATTGAAATTAATAAAAACATATTTGAGAAACAAGTTAAGCCAAGAAAACCTTTCCTGGTCTTTTAATAATTTCAATAGAAAAAGATATTTCTGAATCTTTAGATTATGATGATATCGTAAGTAATATTTTAAGAATATGTATTAATTTTATGTCTAATGTAATCAATATTTTTTTTGTTTTTATTGTTCTTTCTGTTATATTGATTACATTTTAAAATTATTTTATAATAATTATTAAAATATAGTATAATACCTATTATGTATAAATTGATGATTGATGTTTGATAAAATTGATTTATTAAGTACCTACCTAGTTAGTTTGGATAATATGTAATCTAGTTTCCGAGTGGAGTAAAGAGAAATTTTTTTTGTGTACCTATAGCATTCAGAAAACAACACATAGACTGTTATTTATTTGCCCGGGGCCCCGCAAATCCTAGCGCCGTCCCTGCGTATTTTGGTATGAGCGGTAATTTTTTCGAAAGCTTTAGACGAATTAGCGAGTCGACTAGACGGGATCACATTGCAAATTGGGTATATCCTGAAAAGACGAAAAATGTCAAACAATTTAGAAAGTGCCGTCGGACTTGTAATAAAAAATAATAATACACATATATTGTATGATGCCGCTCACGTACTTTGGTATGAGTGGCAATTCTACCGAAAGTATTCGACATTTGCGACAGTGGACTAGACGAGATCAAAATCACATTGCATATTAGAAATATCATGGACAAGACTTAAAATTTCATACAATTTAGTAAGTGGCAACGGTAAGGGTCTATTATTATAGGATGCATAGCTCTCCACGTATCTGACGTCTGTTAGTCGACTGACTATATAGATCTGATTACATATTATTCAAATTCTCCTAGACAAGATGAAAATTGTTATACCAATTTAAAAGTGGTGACGGAGCTGTATAATATGTTTAAATGTAAATCATCAAGTATTCAAGTTAATGTCTTTTATTGTTAAATTTGTGGTTTTTGCTGAAATACTTTGTCATCTTCTGGTGAAGAATGGTTTATGCCTCTTTTATTTTATCGGATGTGTTTGGGAACCCTGCACTGTTTATCAAATTTTTTTTTGGAATGTATGTGCGGACCGTTATCAATCATTGGTTGATGACAATATTTACCATATAGTTGCCGTTGCTAATTCTACATTGCAATAAGTATTTTCAATTCAATATTACAATAATATTTTGAAAATGAATAATGTTAAACAAATTGAACAGGTTAAATCTATTGTATTGGAAGGTTATGGAGGTTACGATAAAATAAAAGTTAGTATAATTTGCTTATATTAATAGTTTGGGTAGGTTATTACTTATTATACCTACTTATAATTATATAATATAGATACATTTGTATAACCCATACTAATTTTCATAGGTAATTACTAGGGATGTGTCAGTTCTTAAAAAATTATTGACTCCATTTTACGTCCGTTTTTAAAATATTTCACTTTGGTTCTAGATACTATTTCTTCTTAAAAAATCTCAATATGAAGAATAGTAATTAATTAGTATACTGTTTAATACTATCAACTATAAAGAATTTATATTGTTATTAATTGATCCAGAACAATCATTATTAATTAATATTTACATATTTAATGTACAACATTAAACATTACTATATACAGCATTCATTTCATTAAAAATTTAGAAATAAATTATAAATATTTAATAATAAGTCATAAGTAATAATTAATTTATCACAGTATCAACAAACAGTGTGAACCAAGAAAAAAAAGAACTGGTACTGATTTTAATTTGTAGAAGAACTGATGGAAACGGAACCTATCCATCCCAAGTAATAAGTAATAACTTATATCAATTATCTATTACAATTTATTTGGTGTGTATTATCCACTTAGAATCATATACTCATAATATTTTGGTTATTATTCAAGTTTATATTAAAAAACTCATAGAATTATGTAAAATAATATAAAATTGATCCGAAAAATTATTTATATATTTTAATTGGAATTTATTTTAGATAAAATGTTGGCCACTTGAACTTTTAGGATCAACAAGTGTATGTGTTAATGTTCAATTATGCGGTGTCAACTTTAGTGATATTTATACTCGACAAGGTTTTCTACGCCAATTAAAAACCCCTCGCGTGCTTGGAGCTGAATGTTATGGCACAATAGAAACTATTGGTGATGAAGTGAAAAATTTTAAAGTAATGTAATTCATTAAGTAATTAATTGCTACATGTTGTTGTTTTTTTATAATTATTATTGATTTGAAGTAATGTCACATGACTCCTCTTTCTATCATCTCATCTAGTCTAATAAATATAAATACATCTATAAATGTATCTACCTTTTTTTCTCTATTGAATATATTCATGTGGGTTGTAAATATAGATATTTTAACATTGAAAAAAATGTATGTTAATAATACTTATCATTGTTTAAATAATAATATGTTTGACTTAAATCAATCCAAAACAAACATGAAATAATAATACCCTGCAACTTTATTTTAATCGATTAATTTCTCTGGCATTTTATACAGTATGGAGACCGAGTAGTATGTTATGTTTGGACAGGAGGACTATTTAGAGAAAAAGTCATAGTGCCAGAAAAAAATTGTTTTTTAGTTCCGGAGAGTGTTAGTGGTCAAGATGCAGTTGCTCTACCAGCCAATTATTTGACTGCATACTTGAGTATTTTTACCATGGGCAATATACAACCTGGAGATACTGTTCTTATACATTCAATTGCTGGTATTATGGATTTTAAAAATGTCTATATGCATAATATATTCATATAAAAAAATAATACTTAATTTAATTTTGTCATGAAGAAATTTTAATTTATTTTATTTTATAGGAGGTGTTGGATGTGCTGCTACTCAATTGGCTAATACTGTAAAGGATATAGTTATAGTTGGAACCGCTTCCGCCTCCAAACATGAACAATTAAAAAAAAGCGGAATTTCTCACGTGTTAGATCATAAAAACTATGAGACATTGGCTAAAAATGTATCACCACAGGGTTATGATTTAATTATAGACAGTATTGGTGGACCTAATATTGAGATTAGTCAAACATTACTTAAGCCTTGTGGCCGTTTAGTCATCATTGGTAGGTTACAGTAATCAACATAATATAAATAATATGAATTTTATATTTGGTAACTATTGTGGTACAACTGGTACAAATAGCTTACTGTGGCCTGATTGGTTGGAGAATAGAATATATTCTGTGTTGTAAGTTTACATGGCTAACAGCAGTAAGAAATTGTAATCATAATTGAAAACTGGTCTCTGATATTTATTATCAATCAAAAATAAGTAGTTATTGTATACTGTATGGAATATAAACTTATAAATATGTTTACCTAATAAGTATTAATAAGGTATTTGTATCACTTATATTGGATAGCAATTTTTATTTTTTTTTTAGGTGGAAGTTGTTATATTAATGGACAAACATTAAACATTGTAAGATCACTATCCATGAAATGGCAAACAAAAAATTTGGTCCCTCAAACAATGATAGAACAAAATGTCACTGTTTGTGGTCTTCATTTGGGTATGCTATTTGATTCTAACCCAAAGAAAATTCATTATATCATGGAAGAATTGTTCAAAATGTTGAAGAATAAATTAATAAAACCGATTATTCATGAAATTTTACCTTTTGATGATGTTAGTAAGAAAAATACAAATCTATTCATTAAGAGGATGCCAGCACACTATTTATTTTCTCTCTCTCTCTCTCTGGCCCACGCTTAATTTAGACAAAACACATTTACGCAGAATCATTTTTTCTATGTTTTTAATTAATCTTTGAGTAAAATCATCCATTAAAAAAAAGATAAAGAATAATATTTTTGTGTGAGTGATATATCAACATTATATTTTATTGTTATTTGATTTTGTAAACGACTTTCAAAATAAACAAAAATATGTTGTAAATTTAAATTATGATTATGATGATTAAATAGTTTAGAAACAATATTCAGACAAATAAATATGTCATTCACTCAAAATTCTCTAGCTTTTTTTTATCAAGTGTGATTCTAATCTAAGATTACTTAAAAACATAGAAAAAGTGATTCAGTGTAAATGCGTTTTGTCTATGTTGAGTGTGAGCCAGAGAGAGAAAACAAATTTACTTTGACATCCTCTTAATCATTACATATTATCAGACTTATAAATTATATTTAAGAAGATATGACACCCACATGTGTTGTCTCCGTTTTACAAGTGCATAACATACTAATTTTTTAAGTTCAGAATATCATTTTTAGCTTTAGTTTAGAATTTAGAGTGAATTGACTTCTTATAATATTTAAACATTTAAAGTTAAGATTGTTATCTAGCCAATCTCATAAGCTTCTTCATAGGCCAATTCATTCTAAATTCTATACTAACAGAGCTGAATGTGATCTGAGCTTAAAATTTCTATGTTACTCAATTGTAAAACGGAGACAAAACATTTGGGTATCACATCCTTTTAAGGGTAGAATGCTTGTGATTTACATTTGATATTATTTTATTAGGTACTTAGTGCATATTGTAGACCATAATTTGTTTTATATGATGTAGAAGCAGTTTTATTAGATTTTATTTTTTTTGTTCAGGTATTTTTATTTATAAATACATTTTTTGTTTAATAATTTCTATCAATTTTTTTTTAGTTTACTTCATATTTTCTAAATTTAAAACCAATTCATCCTAACTTTCATAATATCACTATAGTCAATAGTCATATACTGTTCTATGCTATAGTGCATACATAATAGTTTGATAGTTACTATCGACCTGTTCACATAATGATACCCTGTGATACCAATTATCAATTATCTATTGTAGATCATTTTTCTTAAAATCTAAATTTTAACAAACTTTTTGAAATAATTTAATTTTATAATATAAAAAAAAAAATAAAAAAAAAAAGCTAGTATAAAAAAATGTAATAGGTTTAATCATTAAAAATTAACAGTTATTTTTATATTAATAATCAGTTATTATTATTTAAAAAAAGAGTAAAAGTAAAATTGTGCTAAGTGATACTATGAGTTATACTTAAAAATAAAATTTAATTTTACAATCATGTTTAATGATTTTGTGATTTGTGTTTATTACATATTTATACGATTTTATCATTAAATTGCTTAAGGTAATTGGAGCTCAAACAATATTGGCAGAAAGAATGAATTTTGGGAAAGTCTTATTAAAATTTAACTAATAGAAAAAGAAAGATTTACAATTTTGTTTGGTGCTGTAATTGTCATCAGTGGGTGTTTGCAGGGGTGTTTTCTCTCCTCAATGTGTGCCTGCTTATATTTTGTATTACATGTACTTTTTTCATCACATACTTATTGTGCTCTATAGATTGTATATTTTTTGTGGAAAGAAAATCTTTTAAAAATGTTTTTGTTGTGGATTATTTATTGTTGATCTAACTATTTATGTGAATAATCCATATTGTAATTTGAAGATTGGATTACATATTTAAAAATAAAATATTTTTATTGAAATTTTAAATTAATTAATAAATTTCTTAATTTTATTTGGATAATTTATATAATACATATATTTTTTTATAAAATGTAAAACACAATACTGAATCATATTTTATATATTTATAATTTATTTATTTTTGTACATGATACATAATATTATAATGTTTGTATGTTAATGAAAGTTACCTTTTTTAGTTGCTTTTGTATAAATTTGTATCGTAAGTAGTATACAATGAATTATATTGTAGTACCCAATGTCATAATATACATGATATATATATATTTTTTTTTATACCTAAATGTAATGTGATTAAATTATAAAGTGTTTAATGTAATCTACCAAACTTGTGTTGAGTTTATTAAGAAAATTTAAAATGTATTTCTCATGTGTGCATTTAAATTTTATATTTATATTACCTATTCATATATATTGTTGTTATTATTAAAATATATATTTACATAACTGGCAATGTTTTTTGCAATAAAAATATGATTTATTGATAATATTTCTTGTCCCTGGTTGATGGCAACAGCAACCCTGTTGGGTGAAGTGCATTAACAATAATTTTTCTAATTTATATAATATATACTATACCAATCAGTGGCGTAACTAAGAGGGATCAGAGGGTGCGGTCGCACCCGGGCCCGTTCGTATAGGGGCCCAAAGAATTGTTTTCTTTTTTTGACAATGACGGTGACGGTGGCCACCGCAGAAAGAAGTTTTTCTAAACTCAAAATAATTAAAAACTATCTTCGAAGTACGATGTCTCAAATTCGTCTGTCAAGTTTGGCAATAATATCAATAGAAAAGAAATTAATACATCAGATATTATTTCTACTTTGGCAAATAAGAAGTCCAGAAGAATGTTTTAAGTTTTGAGTTAATTGTTATTTGTTACAACTGCTATAACTGTTTACTAATTTTTTTTGTATGTGTATAATATGAAGTATTAAATTAATATCTTTTATTAAAAAAAAATTTTTTTAGTTATTTTAGTAAGGTGATTACACTCCCCCGGATCTTCTTAATATATATACCTGGACGATGGGGGGCCCGTTGAAAATCTCGCTCCCGGGCCCAAATTTTGAAGTTACGCCACTGATACCAATATATATTACATAGAAATTTGGTGATATACAGATGGAAGGATTTGGTAGAAGCAGCAAAAGACCTTAATAGCCTGTAACAGCTTTTAAAAAAAAATTAAAAAATTAAAATAGAAATTCAAAAATAACTCACTGACTAAACATGAAATCTCGAAAACTTTCTTGACCTATGAAGCTGGAATTTTGCAAGTAGGTTTTATATTTTATATAGGTAGGAGATGTCAGGTAAGAACGGTTTTTTTTAAAGTCAACGCTTATAATATAATGTAAGCAGTAAGCATTAGAAAACTATTGTCAAGATAATAATTAATATTTATAGTTTTGTATGGTTGAGGTTGTTTTGGATTTTAGTTGATATGATCATATGGAGATGGACAGTGCTGAATTGATTTTAAGGGCTTTTAAAGTGGTTTAACCAATGCATTATCATCAAAAAAAAAGATAACATTCAATATAGATTATTAAATCTAAACAGATACTAATACCTATCAATTAAGTTATATGCCATAATTAGGGCCGAGAATTATATGCACTAAAAATGTACGAAATGTGCACTGATTTTCATTAAAATATGAACTTAAAATATTCATAAATAATATGTGAACGAAAATGTATTTTAATTAAATTTATTTAGTTTAAAAATGTAAATAATTAATATGGAACAAAATAATGTATTAAATGCCTAGTTGATTATTTTGAATTTTATTTCGTATGATGTATTCAATTGAATTTTGCATTTTGAACATTCACTCATCTAAATAAAAACTCATGAACAAAAATCAATCAAAACAAATTTAGTATATTTTTATAATGCAATATTTCAAATGGAGAGTTACAGTTAACCACTAAATACTTGGATAAATTTCCAAATATGCAACATTTAATTTTGCATACCAACACACATTAGGTCAAGATTCAAATTTGTGTCTTGCCTAGAGCTAATTTTTAATTTAATAAATACAAATATGCAAATGCATACAATTCCGGGCCTTAGTCATAAGCATAACTTATAATAGTAATACTTATGTAGGACAGCGGTTCACAACCCATGGGCCCTGACCAATGTGGTATTGGACTGCCGGGCTGCGGACACTGGTTAAGGGTCTGAAAAATGTTATTGGTATATCAACATCGAGATTTTTATACGTCTATATTTCTTCTACTGTCTCATTTGTGCGTGTTTATATTATATAATACCTGTATATTAGATAAGCGACCCTCTCGACCTAACCAATAATATTATAATTTTGCTTTATTATTATAAATTAATTTTATTATTATTATGTCTATTAAAATTTAAAAATAAAATTATATTTAAAAAATTACGAAAATGTCTTTAAAATCTGGAAAATTCCGTATATTGTAACTTTTAGCTCTTCCGTCAAAAAAAGATTGCCGACCCCTGTTATTGGTGATCTGCACAATTAAAAAGGGAACTGCTGATGTAGGACGTAGGAACCTACAGTTAGCATACCTACCGGCTACTACCCCTATTCACCTATTCACTAATATACTACCTATATAGGGCGTAACACGTTTCCACCAGAAGTAGACCTTTCCCTTTTCCACCAATACCTACCCGTTTACACCAAAAGCGTATCTTCCCCTTTTCCACCAATATCCGTTACCATCAAATGAGATCTACCAATAATTAAACCACAGTTAATTTACCAAAATAATTTGTTTACTATGCTTATATTAAAATCTTTAATACAGTAATAAGTTTATAAAAAATACTAATGCTGGATTGAAAAAATGATATATTAGTGTATTTACTTATGTATATATTGTATCTACTTATATATATATATATAATTGGTTGATATTATTTTTTTTAATCGTAGAATATATTAGTATACAATTGTTTTTGTAAAAACGTGGTAAATAATTTTATTTGGTGGAAACGGATATTGGTGGAAAAGGGAAAGGTACACTTTGGTGGAAATGGGCATCGCCCCCTATATATATATAGGTATGTATGATTTTTACTAAGTTTTATACTTTTTTTTTTTTTAGAAAAGCGAATATTTACTATCTGTTAACGGAAAAAAAAATACAATAAGTAATAAGTATACAACGAGTTTTATACCTAACTTTAGAATTTCAATACCGATTATACAATTTTTTTTACCATTTAAAATTTTCAACTCAAACGGGTAGGTATTAATTTTCTCGAAGTCTTTAACCAAAACAAATCATACATTTGAGATGAATAAAATAAATCATAAAAATACATATTATAAACAAGAAAAAGCTGTTTCGTCTTAAAATCAATATGTGCAGTATTCTTCAATAAGGCAATAATTGAGAATCTAAAAATATAAGCGTACCTATTTTAATTTTAAATTAAGCAAAAACATTTTAAATTTTTAACTTATTTGTAAGGTAGCTATGTAATTTTAAAACATTTTAATCGAATACGAAAGCACTTTAAGGTAGGTACTTTTAAATGAAGTATGAAACACATAACCATCAATGAGATAAGATAAAAAGTTAAAAACAAAAAACTACAATTATCTAAAAATTAATTATTAAGTAGGTATACTACTTATACTTTAAACTAAGAGAAATAAAAAATAAGAATACAATTTACCTATATAGGTTTAAACTACTTAACCTATTTTCTATATTATTATGTTTTATTTTTCAAACAACCATCTTTTTTTTTCTTATTTTTATTTTTATTAAAATGTAAAACAAAATAATCTATATTATAATTCGTAATTTTGATTATATTAGGTACGTGTAGCAAGCACGTATCCAGGATCAATATTCGGGGGGGGGGGAAATATTTTAAGTCCGTTTTCCGACAAGATTGCGATAACACTATTACAAATATATAACTACTTTAAAAATTTCTTGGTGGTGGGGGGGGGGGGGCGTTGAACCCCTAAATCCTCACCTGTATACGGGCCTGAAATATAGATTAAATTTTATATTATTATAAATCGCAATTCCGGAGGCATTTTAGCGGATGAGAAGAGTTAATGGAAATAGAAAGCGGGTAGTGGGGAGATATTTCATTTCCATTTTTTTCTAAATGTTAGACATTATAATTAGATATTATAATTTAAATCGACGACGTTTGTATCTAATGAAGGAAAAGTCTTAAAGTCATAACTATATAGACTAGGTATTGAGTAAATCCTTGCTAATTCTTCATCTTCGGTTCACAAATGAATTCCCTATTGTGTATGCATTATGCATTGGTATTTATTCCTCTTTGAAAATTCCTGTTGACATTAATAATTACAGCAGCATATTTCATCGTTTTAATACTTAAATTTTAACTCCTCCTGTATAGTCGTGTATTATTGTATTGTTTTTAAATAAAATTCTTTTATCCCATCTGTTACAAAAATTGAATAATAAGCTTAAGTTATAAAAGATAATAAAACAGAAGAGGTCTGCCATTGTAGGTAGGTACTTCAACTTGAATATAAATTTAAGATTATAATCCTAGTATTAATAATTATTGGCATAGTACAAAAATATATAAATGCATAATAGTTATACCTTATAAGTAATAAGGATCATATCTAGCTGACGTGATACTTTTTTTTTTTTAAATATAATTGGATAAGCAGGTCAAGACACCATTGCCTTTTTAGTCTTTTGTTGGGGATTTCCTGAAATAGTTGCAGATGATAGTTGGACGATTAAGGCGTTGGGATGACGATGATTAGCTTGTTATTGAATCGCTTATTGTGGAGTTTGGCTAATTCGGCAACAGTGGGTAAATTTAAGTCGGTTATTATTGGGGACATAGTGTGAAGCTTTAGAGATGACACGAATAAGGACTTTGGATTGAAATCATATTGTATACGGTTAGTGTTAGATACTTTGGCTGAACTCCACTACTGTAAACCGCGTAGGACCAAATGGATGTGAGTAGTAGAGTTATAGTTTATATAGCAGTAATTTAGTAAGTGGTTTATTATTTTATTAAAAAAAAAAAATACATTTTATTATAGTACCTATAATATTATTATTAGACTTTTGTTAAAGTTAATAACATATGCAGTTGATGCTTAATCAATAAAAAAAAAGTATTAATAGGCATGATGATTCATGAATTAATGTAAATAATATAGGTACATATAGGTACTGTAGTTTTTTTCTTTGTAAAACTTATATATTAGTAAACATAGTAACTGCAGAAATAGTTGATAGTAATAAAATAACTAATAAGTGTTGTTTTTATGTAGGTATTTTGTTTTATATTTATCACGGTATAGAAGATAAGTTCTATACTGTGTGGCGTGTATTTATTAAAATTTATATTATTTATAGAGATAAGTAAAAAAAAAAGCCTTACGTAAATGTTTAATCCATATAAATTTATGGCACACTGGTGATTTGAGAAAGTACTATAATTACTGTCGTATAATAATAATATCCCGGAAATGAGAAAGCTGACTCTATAGCCTATGAAGCCACCACATCTCCTTCCTCCAAAAAGATAAACACACTAACCTCATCCGAAAATTTCAACATTATACATCATAAATTAATGGAAGAATGGCAAAAATTCTGGTCTAACCTACCCCTCTCTAACAAACTGAGAAACGTAAAATTATCTATTAAAAAATTAAAATATCCTCCCAACACCAAACGAAGAGTTGAAGTAAATATTACTCGAGCTAAAATAGGCCACTCACATTTAACTCATGCTTATCGCATAAGAAAAGAACCAGCCCCAGTATGCGATACGTGCAATGAGACACTAACACTAGAACATATCATCATAAATTGCACCAAATACACGGAAGCCCGGCAAGATCCTCAAAAACCCCATCTCACTCCATCAAGCACTCAATGAAGACAATACGGACGCAATCAATGTATTCTTCCATAGTATAAACATAAGTCATAAATTGTAAACACATATAAATACTTGTAATAATTATAATGTTCACTTATTTATATTAATTTAATGCAGGCTTAATACCTTTGATGTCGAAGCCTTAATAAATTTATATAAAAAATAATAATAATAATATCCTTTAGATCCTCTAGATTGTTCTAGATTGTACTGTATAATTAGATTCAAGAATTGCCTAATTGAAATATTTAATTAAAAATATCAATATCTATATGGCTATATATAATATTATGTACTTCATATGTGTTCTATATATTATACATCTTTATAATTTGTTGGCCTGTGTTTAATACATCAAATGCTCGTACTCATTAGTTTTTTCTCGGTAATTTTCTCCTTGTTTGATGTACAATATGTCAATATCATATTATTATGAATAAATATGATGTCATCATACTCTAATATAAATATGTAATGATCACAATTCGATATTGATCATATTATTGTGTTATGCGCTCATTGCGCTCTACATAACATCACTTTCTAACCTATAATTTAATCGAATTTTTAAATTTTTCAAATTATCAATCGTATGGGTTATTTTTAAAATTATTGTGGAAATAATCTTCATCATATGTGCGCGTTAATTACAAATTAAAAACACACCATTATAATAATACATCAATACTAATTACTATTAACAGTATTACTTATACCTATAGGCCATCATAAGTACCTATATGGCTATATAAAATTATATGTGGTTTACAATTTATATGAAAACTAATTGCTGCTTTTAAATTAAATTTTATAATTTTAAATACCTATGAAAAAACAGTTTCTTGTCAAACGATTTAAAATCAAAAATTATAATTTACTAATATCTTATATAATTATACAAATAACGTTCACATGTTGAATCTGTTTTGTTTGAATGAGTCACGATGCTAATTTCGATTGTTTATAAGAAGTGTTTATATAGTTAATTACCTGTTACCTTATAAATATTATTATAATAAATAGGTGCGAAACTATTAAATCGAGTTCTGTTCTACCACACACACATATATATGTATATAATCAAACAATACGGATTTCTGGTATTTATAAAATTTGTTTCTGATCTTTATATTATTGTATAACCTGTAGTTATACCTATACAATAGTCGAATACAAATTAATTATTTTGTTGAAAGTTTATCTCCACAATTCATGATAAATATGTATTATTTACATCACATTAAATATATATTATATTTATGTGCATGAGTGACAATAATTAAATAGTAATTATAATATATTAGATAATTGGTGTCAAATGTGTCGGATACCCAGCTGGCCAGCTATTCTTTACAAATTAAAAATATGAAAACATTTTAATTTACCATGATATGACTTAGGTACCTATGGACATCATATTATAGAATGCATTCCTTACTTTAATTTGGGAGTTATGGGGCTTGCAGGATTCTGAAGTCTTAGCACTTAATTTTACTGTCATTCATGAATCATGACGTTGACGAGTACAGCATCATCAGCTCCTTTAAAAATTTAAAATAATGTTAATCAACTATATAAGATGACAGGCGATAGACGTCATAGCCTCATAGGACTCTACGAAGTTATAGCATTTTAAATGTTATTCACGGTGTTAACAAACAGGTGCCTATATACATTATAGTCCGTACTTCTCTCGAGATAATTGCCGATAATTAATGTCATATACCCATATAAAATCATACAAAACATTTCAAAATAAATTTGTTTTACGTACAAAAAATGACTAAGCGTATTGACTATACAAAAAAGATAATTCGATGCCATTCAAATGATGACAATAATTTGTTGAAGTACCTACCGTGAGAAATGGATATTATTGATATTAAAAGATACCTAATACAAACAATAATTATTGTTGTTTTTTTTCCATACAAATAATATAAGTTGTATGTTAATATCAAAATAAAACAAGTTAGGAAATAAGCTCACTCTGCGAACGTGCTAATAAGTCCCCTGCAGAGTTTCTATAAAATTTAAACAGCATTTGGTAGTTCTAATATTTTGGCTAGTATACGAATCTATGTTAAAAACGTGTAGGTACAATAATAATAAGTACCTACCTAGTTATCTAAATAACAACAATCGTTGGTATTTAAATATCTTAGTTAAAATAATCGTAATTCGTTATTAGGCATGTAGGAACACTAATTACGGACAGCAAATAAATATCTTATTAATATCAACTGCAATAAATCGTATACCTATGTATTGGTAACTAATATAAAGACGGACGGGCAAACGGAGTAAACGTAATAAGTAAGTTTCGAAACCTTAAAACGATTAGTATTTGAGTTTTCCCTTACTAAAATGTGTATTTTGAGTTAACAGTTTCGCCGGTAAGTGGTGAGAGTTGTATGAAGTATGCCTGTCTCCCCCCTTGAATTTTAACCCTATGATATTACAGTTGCGTTCTTACACTTATGTGGGAACTAGGAAGCCAGGAAGGGAGTTCCTAAGTGAAAGAACACGCGCTTACACAATGATACATAATAATTTACCTACCTATATCGTTTGAAGTGAGTTTTTCACCGAATCGTTACTGCTTAATATTGTTTATCTGGCTGCACGCGCAAATTATGGAAGACATTTAGGTAGAATAGTACTTCAGAAATACTATTTTTTATTACATTGTATACAGTATGTATTAATATATGTCTTGTAGTAAAAATTTGATTTATTTTAATAATATTCTTAATAGTCTTAGGTTTTATCTATTCATGGCTATATAATAATATGCAATTTATATATAAATATAGTCTACTGTTATTTGTCGGTTATTCTACTCATGACATAATATATTATTTTAGATGTAGCTGTGCTCCGGCAATTTCATCGTATATTATGGGCTCATATATTATATTATGATTTTGTATTTCTATTTTGATTTCGTATGGATTTCCTGCATAATATTCAATAGGTATAACCTACAACAAACATGCAGCATGCATGAGATGCTGCAGAAAGTAAGACTTATTTGTATATCTGCTCAAAGTTATGATACTATACCACACCTAGATGTAAATTATAAAGCTATATTGCCATATTGGTCGGGTAATTTTTTTTTATCGATTAAAATTTAAAATGTTGACTTTTCGTGTACCCACCTGTTATATCCAGTTTAGCTTTTAAGTCGGACGAATTGAGAAATGTTTTTCGTAGCAGACATTATATCAATAAATAGGTAATAATGTATATATACATAGTTAGATAAATATTTGATAATTTCTAAGTACCTGCTTATAGTACCTACTTAATTTTGATCATTGTGCCATTAAATATATTATTATTATAGTACTCAACAAATAACAATACACTTGTGCACGATACAATCGTGAATCGATTTGGACCGTGGTGACAACACATTTTCCTTAGTATAATATAATATACTTATAAACAGTCCGACATCGGCACATCACACACCACTGATCGCACTAACTACATAATTTATGGGTAGTCCATGACATCAGTATATTATTTTAAAACCATGACCCACCTGACAACTATTATACTTATACACACGGTACAATAAAGTGTATGCGGTGTACACACATTTTTGTGTACCTACCTGTATATATATATATGATATATCCCATGCACCGACGTACTACGCGAATAATAAACATTACATGACACGATTAACAATGCGTACCTATTATCATAGTTCATGATTATAATTCACAGCAGCATACCACACTGTGATCCAAAAAATATCAAAATAATTTATCCACCGCATATTATGTATATGATTACAATAAGTATAGGTGGGTCGTGGGTACGTAGAAGTGTTGCAATAACTGTATAATAGTATAAGTGTATTGTATGTAGGTACATATAGTATGCAATTTTTCAATAAAAATAAACGCGAGGTTAATTTTTTTCTTCTTTTTTTTCACAACATAATCAACTATCAAATATTACGTATTGCCATCACTTATATTCTCGGGTTTTATTTTTTTCGCAAGTGGAAGAAAATGTTAGGATTATATTTTAAAGAATGTTTAAATTGTAGGTACTGCATAGTATCTACTATCTATATTATGCACTGGGTCGAAAACGGACCAAGTATACCTATAAGTAGGTACATGATGACAACATTCACCTGCAGCCATGATCTCAGCCGTCGACCGTCTTCTTTTTTCCGACTTTCATAAAATATAACGAGAGTATTACACTATAGCACTGTGCCAAAACTATATATGAAAAAGAGTTGAGTGATGCTCTGTGGGAGGGGGCGAGGGCGTGGTAAAAAATTATTGAATACGATGCATACCCAGTTTATTTACTAAATAGTTTTTTTTTTAATTTCTATTATCTACGGTAGATATATCCGAAATATAGTTAAGAAATTACTAAGAAGTAAAGCAAGCAATTAATAGAAAGTAATGGCGGTACTCATACTTATCTTAGAAGTAGATACAAACTATATATTTTGGAAATACATTTTATCATTGGGTACCTATCTAATTGAATTTTTCTTTTCATTGTACTATTATGATCAATACGATTTTATATTTTTTAAATACAATTAAAAACAATTTATGCTAGTATCCAAAGTCTATACTAATTAATAACTTGTTATTTTTAGGTGGTATGTATCTGAAACACAATTTCGAAGGAATCAGCATTTTTTAAATATAATTTATTGCAGGGCACCATTATTTATACGTTTAAAGTATAAAAACTCTTAACTCTCGTTACTACTGCTAACAATTTCGGGGTTACTTTGATTTTGTGATGTAACTTTGAAAGGTTGCATCCAAAAACCGCAAACTTTTGATTTTGACCCGAAAAAGGTCGATAGACAAAAACTTTTAGACGCACACTTTTCGGTCCTTATATAACAAAACACCCCAAACTTATAGTGATTAAAACCGCACACTATTTTTAGTGCTAACTAACGGATTAGATAAGATAAGATTATAACTTATAAGATATACTGCAATATTCATGATAACACGTTTTAAGACTTAAGTCACCACTGGTTATTATTTTATTAGTCGGTCTTGTCTCTTGTGTATACAGTATACACTATACATATACAGTGCTTAGTGCTTACCTATATTATAGGCTATAGGTATTTACTGGTTTTTTTCAGTTTTATTAAATTATTAAAATATTGTTAATTAGACATAATAATGGATTTTAAAATAATTGAAAGTAACAAAGGGGGCAAGTGCTTAATACCCGACAATTTTAAATGCAGGCAATTTAGAGTGTGTAGTAATAGTGGAAATGTGGTTTGGCGGAGTTTTAATAAAAATTGTACGTCCACGGTTACAACATGCAGTCAAATGAACAATCTACTAAAACTAAAATCACACATAAACATGAATAAGTGGAGACATTGAAAATTAAGATCCAAGAGGTACGTAATGAATGTAAAAACGATCTTTTGAAGTTTTTAAAAAATGCCTCTAATCTAGGTAAGTATAACATTTTTGGGGTCGAAATTAAAAATGTGCCATTTTTTGATACAACAATTTTAAAAATTGTGGGATTTTAACCCATTAAATGTATGCGGTTTTAACCTACCAAAAATATGCGGTTTTGTCGTGTACTTTATTAAAAGTGTGCAGTTTTAGGAGTCAACGCTTTGAAACACTTAATTTTTTCCACTTCAATTTTTATCCACCAAAGTACCATGAACGTTTTAAAAATAGAACGTTAAAAATTGAGTATAACTACATGTCACTATAAGATTTAATTTTGAGAGTATTATCGTTAATATACCACAGAAGATATCCATAAAATGAAAAGTAAAATTGTGATAAAACAGTAAAAAAATATCAAAGTTACCCAATTTTAAGGTACTTAAAAATTCTAGAAATCAGAATTTGAATAATTAATGCATTACCCTACTTGTCAACGGAAAAGATGGGAACGATGTTTGGTAATACTGTATTACTAATACACTATATATATAATATAGGCACTGTGTAGTACATATACTCACACTTACATAATATAGCATTCGCCAATTCTTCAATCTTGTCATCTTGACACTGGATTTCGACCTTGACTTATCATGATCGACGGAGCGACGCGATTGCATGAAGCGCGTGGACAAAATTCGCAAAATATTTTTACCGTCGCAGCAGTATTTATTTGTATTTTAATAGCACAATATAATTGTATACTTAGATGATTTTTATACTTCTTTGTTTATACCGTTCTACGAACAAAGCGCGATTTCTCTTGTGATTTTTTTTTCTTTCTGTTTAGAAAGTCTAATTTTAATTTTATAATATAATGATGTATATAATATAAATATATAATATACATAAATTAAATACTAGCGGTTCTCGAGCATAAGATCGTGAATAATTTTTTATGGATCTCCAACATATTTTTAAAATCTAGTTAATGCGAGTAAAAAAAAAAAAAATTAAGATTACTGATTAATAGATTCTTAGTTATTGACTTATGATGGTAGTAGGTCGCAGGTAGCCCAATGAATATTATTTTCAAAACAGTCCCATGAAAATTTTTTTTTTTTATTAGAATAAGCCTCGGCAGCGAAGGCCACTGGTTGACGTTTGACAATTATGAAAAATTTGTTTACACTCAAAGGTTGAAAACTCTTATTCCATATGATCTGACTTTCTTCTGATTTACTGGTGCAACTGATTTTATTAAGATATTTTTTTTAAATTTTTTTTAGGGGTATCGGCCTTTAAGACCTTTAGAACAATAAAAATATTCAAAACATTTCATTTTATTGACGTCTTTAATTTTTTTAATCAATTCTAATATTAGACTCTTTATTATTTTCTGGAAATAAATAAATCTTCAGTTCACTAAGTTTAATTTCTTTTATACATTTTTGAATAGGTACTCGTGCATAATTTATATAATAGTACTCAGTATCAGTTAAAAGTATAATTTTATGATATACCGATATTCGATAGGTACCTATAAACACAGAACAATAGTATAAGTGACTTATCTACGAGTCTACACCTTGTATACGTAGTTTGTATAAAATACATTTTATTAGCAATTATTATTTTCAATTGTCATAATTTTTTATGTTAACTACACCGTCTGTTGTAATTAAGTTATAAAGTAATAATAAATATTAAAGTTTATTTTTTTAATCAAAATGATTTTTTATGATTAATTAAAAATATTGTTTTTAATTTTGATTAAAAGCCTCAACTTTGTCGTATTTGAATCGTAAAATTAATATTTGATTAATTCTAATGTGTAGGTATGCCAAATGTGCACAATATTTCTGCCATACCTCTAATTAATTAATGCTACACTAGTCATCTTTAAAAGATGTGACTATTTACCATATTATATTTTTTACAGTTCATAATCATCATTCATCACTATACAACATACAGTATAGCTAAGATATTTTATTTATATTATATTATGTAGATGCATTTTATGAAGTCACGTAAATTAAGAATTTACATACACGGATTATTGTTTTTTATATGTATACTTTGTTAAATTTCTCCCTATATTGAAACAAATGTCTACACACTCGGAAAGTATAAAAAAAATACTTATAAATTGAAATTATTGATTTGGTTTCGTGTATAATATAATCATCATAATGAACAACAATTTTATTTAAGCTAATTAATATCTTATATCTCATTTCAGATCCAGTTATATGAAAACCACCGCACTAAATATTAATCCTATTATATTTTACGCGTTAATGATTATTAATTATTAATAGTAACAGTATAAATAACAAAAATTGTTTATCAAAATAAATATGTATTTATTATAGCTTAAGGTTTTTATTCAAAAATTCTATCACGAATGATTAAAGATAAATAATTTATACTGATTCGACATATAATTTTCATAGAAAATGTATAGCAAATTAATATGTACATAGAAAAATCATTTTGAGAATCCATTTAATTCCAAAAACAAGTGTACGATCACCGCGAGGAAATGACACCGTGATACACTGAGTAAAATTACAATTATTAGAATAGTGTGATGCAGTAAATTCATAACAATAGGTAGGTACTCAGTTGTGTTTAAGATGTTTATCTATTACGGCTCAAAAGGTGGCTTTGACTTTTTCAAGTCTATTACACATTTGATTGATATCACGTCCCATTTCTTTACATTTTGAGGAGCATTCTCCTATCCAGCTCGCCTCACCACTTCTATGAGACTATAAAATTAAACACGTAAAAATTAGTCCGATAAAGTATAAATAGCATAGAATTTTTAACTTACTTCTTCAAGATCACGTTTCCAAATATTTCGACAGTGACCTGCACAAATAGGACAAGGCCTCTCGAGGGAATATCCACCGCATTCTAAGCAATCTAATGACACGTGACGTTGCTCCCAGTTGACTCCACAACTACAATTAATTAACAATATTTTTGATTATCTTTGAACCAATTGTTTACATTTTACAACATACATTGTTGATATCTATAATATTTTAAGTTAGTGAACTTTTTTTTATCAATTCAAAGAAAAATTAAATTCTAATTTAAAAATATGCATTTAAAATGAGAATATAACAAATATAATATAATCGCATACTAACGTGTGAAAAAGAGAAAAATAATATGCAAAATATGCAACAAAAAAATTACTAGTATTATGAAATAGACTTCTATGTCAATGGTTTGAATCTTTGAATGAATATTATTCATGAATAAGTGCCTTTTCCTAGCCCAAGTTATCAATAATTATGATCACTATTATCATGATAAAATTAGTAGGTATCTTTTTATATTCCTTTTATTTAACTTGACATAAAAAATAAATGTTAAATATATTATTATTTACTATACATTTGTAGTAACCTTAAAATTTACAGAATACCACTGTTTTAAATGGCATTAATATAACATTGCAATTATTGCATACTATGCCAAATATTATCAATTTTTAATTACAGTCAATGTTTTACAAATAAATAACAGATGATATTTATTTTTATAGCCTTTGAAAACAATATAGTTGCAAATTATACAATAATTTCACAGAACTTTGACATAATTGAGAATTGACAAAATTATTTATAAAAATGTATTGACTTTTAGAGTATCAAAAAATAAATTAAAGATTTATTAGTTACATAATATAAGCCTACTAATACATACCGGAAACAATATTTAAAAACTTCTTTTAGCTCTTCGAGAGTTACTGCCTGCTCAAGATCACTGACTAAATCCATGTTATCGAGCATTTTATCATTAATGTTCATCAAGCTTTGGTTATTCATAGTCTGGACACTAGTAACTGACATCTTGTTGTTAGTATTCTCAACTAAAATAAGCAAAAACTATTGTTATTCACTTTTTTTCAAATATTTTCTTAACTGTCTACAAATACTAGATGTCTAGATATAAATTAAATGTTATATATATATTTTTTTTTTTTGTTAGTGCACCTAATTATTATAGTAGGTAGTATAATAATTATAACTTATTATTATGTTACGTTCTAATAAATGATGATAAGACACTTTATATCTTCGTAAGTATTGTGATACATCCGATTTTAATTAATATTTCTATAATCAGAATAACACAACATAATATTTTTTTACATACCAATAGCACATGCAGTGACTTTAATGTGCCACAGATAAAATTTAATTAATGAAATCAGAAATAAAACATATTGCTGACTTTTTCATAAAATACCTATACTTACTTACACTAAATCATATATCATATGTATTTAAAAATATTCGACGACAATCATCGTCACTCATTTTACAGAATATTATGTTATTATTGTTCATGTGTCAGTATAATGTTAACAAACTTAATATGTTATAGATTTAAGTGGGAAACGACTGCATTATTACCTACTTATACAATTATTTTATTCAATCTCAATGTAGGAAGTGCAAAAATGTATCCCTTTATAAATTTGGCATCCAAAATAATACCTATCTATGAAGATGAACTGTGTAATCTAATTATTATTATAATATCATTTAATGTATATTATACTATGTACATTTATAAGGAAAACTGGATACAGAACAATAATGGGACGACATTCTATTTTGACCATTTACCCCGGAAAGCATAATTATATAATCCTGAAAAACTGGTCTGCGTGGCCTTCATATTGTTTTACATTTGTAAACCACTGTTCTTTGATACATGAAAATGGCATATTAATAAGTAAATTGTAAAACAAATTACATAGTTAATAATTAGAAGTTTAAAATCATATTAAACGAAGTATAATTTCTGTGTAAATAAGCGATTCTAATCACTAAAATTTTCATTTTGGGTTACTAAAAGTAATTAATTTAGTGATACACTGATACTTCGTGATATTTTATTATAATGTTTATAACATTTACAAAACTACTATTCTAGTTGAATAACATAATTTTATTTTATGTATAACCGTAATTGTTTATTAGTTGTTAATAAGCAAACAACAGTGATACCGATTAAAATATAAGCCCTGTATATACTTTGTCATATAATAAAGGACTCAGATGCAGTAGTTAAAAAAGATCTGAAAAACGTTCAGCCAAATCTCACTTAACACTGACCAAAGTTGTTTAATAGCATC
Organism: Diuraphis noxia; assembly: GCF_037042655.1. Lineage (NCBI taxonomy): Eukaryota > Metazoa > Arthropoda > Insecta > Hemiptera > Aphididae > Diuraphis > Diuraphis noxia. The sequence goes on from NW_028301713.1 coordinate 77,600,851, forward strand.
GTGATATATATTAAGTACGTGTGTGTGTTATATATTACTCATTACAATACATTTTATGCAGTCTTTAGTTTTTACGAATAATCATTTTTTTAAAGACTAAAGTATCTACATTAGCACACATCAAAAACCAAAATAATACATATAGAACCTATATAAGTATAGTTTATATCACGAAATTTATGAATTTTAATCCAATATAAATTAAACACATTTTTAGAATACAAGTTTTGTTTATTCTGAAAAAAATTGAATTATACTATATACTATTATTATACTATAAATATTATACTATTTGTTCTTTATGTCCTCAAGATTTTTATAAACAATAATTATATTATTGTCTTCTACTTTTCTACACTCGTATAATAGGAATACACTTGTTATTAGTTGTTTCATGTGTATAACAAACTGTTGTTAACTTATTTGCAACGCATTAACGTTAAAATATTGGTAATAAAACATATAATCATGATATTACAAGTGTTATTGGTACCAATATTAAATTATATTTATGCAACCAAGTAGTACACAATAATTGAATTCATAGCATTTTATTAAATTTATTACATAATATTTTAGGAATTACTTTTATTATCTATAGGTACATATATACAATATACCTAACCAATATACCTATACACGGTAGTGTAATACAATATTTTATACAAGTATCTATTATATCAACACACTGATTTGTTTTGTAGTATATCTATCATATAATATAAGATGACCAATTTTATATTTTTTATTTCACGTTCACAAATTGTTATAAGTTATAAGTTTATGGGCCTTGTGCAGTTGTGCCCTTGTCAATAAAAATATAAATCACATTCTTGCAATGGCTTCAGGTGTATCCGTATTGACCGTATTCCACTGACCATGGACAGGCTGACACTGAAAGTAGCTACCTAATTACTAATTAGTCATAACTAATAATACGTATATAATAACCTACACTAGGAAATTTCCGCATTTCCAAAATCAAATAGAAATCACTCAATTTTATTTAATTGAATAATATGATCAAACATTGGATAGCAATGGTTGATACATTTAAAGTTTAAATCTTTTTTTATAATCCATTAAGTTCAAGTTATTTTTAGAATTTTTTTCAAAAAAGTTAATTGTTAACTTATAACATGCAGTAAAAAAAAACACGCGGAAATTGAGATCACTAATTTAGACATGGTTTTATACTTTTTTAAGGCTGAATAACCTTGGATAAGTTGGATATGTATAACCTGGTTGGTGGTGTTTATGTACAACAACAATATAATATGCACGTGTCATCTTGTTTGGAAATTGTTAGGTACCTATGCATTGTTATTGTATGTTTTATCCTGGAATAGTTTATGAAAATAAAATACAAATTTAACTAGGTATAACATTTTATTTTTAGGTAGGTACTTCTATCGCAATTAATAATTATTGAAATTATTGAACTCCGATGCACCTGATTAATTTAAAGTTTTGTATCTTTTAATATTCAATGTTATGTATAGGTATACGTTCATAATTTAAGCGAACTTCTTTTAACCCGAATTTTCAATTAAAAAAACCCTAAAATACTAGAAAAATCATATTCAAAAGTCTAAAAATGTAAACAATGCGTATTCCAATACGTTGTGACTTCGGGATGGTTGTAATTAATAATGATGTTTTTTTCTTTTAGATTCTGAACGGATTGATGAATGTATTGATTTTACAATGATGTGTGTTTTTTTAGTTATTACTTCAACATATGTGCCACGTTCTTAACATAATCAATGCACCAATATTATGTATATCAGGTAATTACTTATTAACTTAGGCCTGATTATAGGTGTTAAATCTAATCACGTTATTAGAAAATATTTTGTTTAACCTTAAAATGTAGTACTGTCTGGTTTATAATATAATCTATAGTTATTATTATTATTATGTTCGTATTTTATGATGCTAAAAAACCCGTTTACGCTATATTTCCTTATAACTCCTACCATTATATAGCTATACCTTATATCTGGTTTTTCACTATACGTCTAAGGAATTTCCAGTTTATTATTATTAGTTCGCAATATATTTTAAAGTCTTGTCTAGTGGAATATCTTTAACTGGGAGTTACAGTATACAAAAATGACCTTCCAAATCGATATAATATTATTGCATATAATATGACGTATAGAGGCTGACTAACTTCAAAATGTGTCGGAATGTCGGATTGATGACTTTTTAATGCATAATTAATTTTATAGTTTCATGCTCTCATTACACACTTATTAGTTTTGTTTTAACCATTAATTGCTTCATTACTTAGACGTTTACTGTCAAGAAGATAGTGGTATAATGACAAATACTACGAATGTACAGAATCCTATAGTATAACTAGTATAAGTATAGTATATACTGTATATAGTTAGTAGTTACCTATAGTTTTATTTATTTAATGTTTGAATAAAACAATACTGAACTTTTTCAGCGTTTCACAGTTTCACACAAAGATTTGAACCTAAAATTGTTTATTTTGATTTATATTAGATAAATTAAATTATCTACTACTGATATAATATTCTTTTTTAATTATCTTCAATAATCTAAGACAATTATAAATTGAAATTTATTATGAGTGTCGAGTGCTGTAATCAACTTTAATAATAAGATAAGTACCTATTGAGACAATTAATTTTAAAATTATTGGAAATATAAAATATTCGAACGATATATTATAATATTGTTGACGAGGTAATCGAGGTTACGTTTTGAACTTCATAAAACGAGCTTGTAAAATGTGAATTCCTCTAAATTAGAGACATATTATCTATATATTTATACTAGCATATTTTGATGATTTTTATGTTAGTCAACAATCGTGTCATTGAGCGAAAAACATTCTTCGTTATTTTATAGAATCTGCAATGTCAAACAAAATTTCATTAGATTTGACACGTTTGTTTGGGCAGTGAAAACATAATACGATTTGTACTATATTCTTTAGTCCGTCAATATTCGTACAATTCACGTGTAAATAATAAATATTGTAAATACTATAATTATCATCATAACTAAATTGTCTCCCTGCTATATTGTAACTCAAAATCAGATGTATCATCCCTATAAACACACCTATAATAATTGTAATTAATATAACAAATGGCCATAAATTTCGGGTTCTTGAGAATTTGAGATCAATAACAATAAATAAATAAATAAAAAAGTTCGTACAATATATTTATGTCGAAATGTGTCTGCACTCGGCAATACCTACTATGTCTTCATTATTTTTTCCTTGAAACAAACTTACATCTGTAGAATGCTTAAAAATTTAAAAATTTATTATAATACCCATTTTTCATAATTAATTCTATAACACGATCTACATACAAAATAGTGTAAATTGACGCAACAATAATTTTTATTACATTTAGTCAATACGCAAATAATTATACCAACTAAATACCAACATGACATTAACGTTTTATTCTTTTTTTTATACCTCCTCTTTATACATTTTCGAGTATCGAGTGTGAAATTGATATACTAACGACACTTTATGTGGCGCAACTTCTATTTTATAATATACGGACTTATGAAACTGGTGATAGTTTTATATATACATACTAATACACGATTATCAAATGTATGCTCTCTTATACGTTGCACAGCAGTTACCTACTCATTTTATATCATTAATTACATTATTATTGTTTATTTCACTATGTAACGTAGTACACTACGCATCTATATCTATATCTGGTAAAAAATCTTGCTAGTTATAGTAGACTTGTAAAGTATTTTAAATATTTTTTTTAAAGTAGCAATATATTTGAAATAAAATACTAATTTACAAATATTATTTATTCTTAGTATAATAATGTATACTATTATTACTATTTATAAGTATGTTTCTGTTTTCAATTTAATTACGTAAAAAAAAACATTGAGAATAAAATATATAGCAGTCGTTTATAAGAATACATTTTTTATTGTTAATTACCTATACAGAAAATAAATTCAAATAACTTGACGAAAAATAAGAAAAACATCGTACTATGTATTTAATTTATATGATAGTAAACTAAGTAAATTAATAAAGTGTTTTAAAGTATTTGCACTCAAATACTTTTTTATTAACCAATTAATTAGGCATTATTTTTAAAATAAGTATCTGTAGATACTCGAATACTTTAAAAAAAGAATTTGTTAAAAAACTGCTATATTTGGAAACCATAATAAATGTGATAATCACAAAATTAAATGTCAACTTTGTCTGATAAGTTTCAAACCTTAACTAGGAAGTAAACTATTACAATATAAGTACGCAGTTTTAGAAAGTGGGTGATGAAATTGATTCGAATTGCATCGTATTTGAAACAAGACAATGCATTCAAAATGTGTAACACATGTATGCATATGTACGCTATATACTATATACATACACTCGTACATGAACAACTAGACCAAAACTAATTTTCTTATATATATACCTACTGGTATTTTAATATGCCCGTTAAAAATTCTATTGATGGTAGATTTAAATTTAAAAATAATAACAATAACAGTTATATGAGAATTAAGATATATTATAATATAATCTTATAAGATTAATAATCATTATTTGTTTTTTGGTCTGTTGATACTTGATAAGATTTGATTTTAATTTGATGACCAAACATCGGAGTAAGGTAATTGTGTTTCTGTTTCACATATTAGGTGTTCATACAGCCTTGAAGTTAGAAATTTATTTCTTGGTGTTTTTAAATATAATATTCTTTACTGCCTATAAAGGCTCTAATAATAGGAAAGAATATTAAACAGAGCAATTTTAAAACAGCTTTTACAATTTACTTATTCAATATGTCAAGATGACTATGATTTGTATAGTCGCATATATCTACCCCCAAACTAATATTGTGTTAATGTTAATATGTATTGTATAATACACACAAAAACTACTATACAATTGGAAGTGTACAGGCCCGGATTAAGGCGTAAGCAGTGTAGGCTTCAGCCTACACAACCACAGATTTAGGGGCACGGACACCGCATACGATCCTGATGTTATTTTAAATTTTTATTTAAATATATCGGAAATTTGAAATAGTAATAATCAATCATAGATAATATAGTTATAATATTAATAATATTATTAATATTTATTATCTATGTAATCAATAATAAAAAAAGAACAGTATAAATTAATGGTTCGTTATTTTTTATAATATGATTATTTTATATAATTTTAATTTTATGTTTTTACTTGTTTTCACATATTATATACATGTACATATTGTGGCTAATAAACCTAAAATAATATTTTATTATTTAATCAAGTATCGAGTAGAGAAATGTGTACAATATTTTTTTTTAATTAGGGCACCAAATTTTTTACAGCCTATAGGCACTGTAGATCTTAATCCGGGCCTGGAAGTGTAACAAAAAATTTTTTTTTATAAGTTCATAGTTATTTTATTTTTTGAGGATACTAATATATTATTATAATACATACCCACATAATATATATATATATGCATGTTTATACTTTAAATAATACATTTAAAATTTCACTAAATATAATTAATCAAGGTCTTTTTACGTTTTATTTTTATAAACATGTCACATAAAAGGATAAAAAGTTTTGATTAGAATAATATATTTTCTTAATATATTACTACATACATTGCGTTGATGTGTATCGATCTATTTAATAATATACACGAATACAGGTTTAATATGATTCCTACTCATTCAAATGATAATATTACTTTTATCAATTTGATTTGGTTTTGATAAATGTCTTAATATTATTTTCAACATAAAATAGTAATGATACTTGAAGGCTAAAATACATACTATAGATACACTAGTAGAACATGGGTGAGTTATCATTAAATAAAATTGGATTTGTAAATTTAAAATGTACTAATAAATTTAGGTATGTGTATGTAGTACTGACCGCATAATATGTATGTAGCATATATATAATAAGTTGGCATGTTACGATAAAATATCAAACATATAGGTAAGTCTACTGAGTACCATAAGAAATGAATATGATTTCATATAAAAATATGTACAATTTAAATTAAGAAAAAAAATGTCGAGCCCTAACCTATCAATCACAATCCACGTACTTGTATATATTATGAAATATGAATTATGAGAAAGTATGTGTTTACAATATGAATCATGATAAAACGATAACAATACATATCTATATTCTATAGCGAGGAAATGTTTACTTTAAATACTGGTATGTGTACAAATTATACTATGTTTTTTAGACACATTAGTTCTTAATAACAGTATATACATTACTGTAGTAGGTACTGTGGAATACTTACAATTAACTCCGAAACGAAAACAATGAATGAAATTTGATTACGACGAATGTTTTTTTTTTAATTTTCAGTCGCCACGCTGACGTGTTGACCAACGGCCGCTCGAAAATTCTTAAAAATCGAAACGTTTTACGTACTTCAGGCGATCAACGATGGTACTATATAATATAAATATATAATAATGCGTTGTACCAAAAATATTATATCAACGAATTTTCGATTTTGCTAATATGATCGATCGACGAGGTGCTGCAGATAAAAGGAAAGCTTGGGCGAAATATAAGGCCGACAAGAGTGTTGAAAAACGATCGGTCTGACGATATTCGAACACTCTTCTTCGGATCCAATTAAATGTCGAATAAGACGACGTGAGTATAATATGCCCGCGCGATCAGACGGTCGTTGGCGTACTGAATAGTGAAATGTGAATAGCGAATACCGATGTCTGGTTTGACGCGCCGTGTAGCTCGGGGATCGGCCTGTTGGCGCGTTCCCTCGGCGGCTCACGATACCCAAAACGTCATGCCACCGAGATCGGGAGATACCATGACGTATCGACGCCTCGACGACTGAGCGCATGCGTGTTGCCAGTCTAAACAGGCACCATAACCGTGGTAGCAGGCACACCATGATAATAATATAATACCAGGCTCGAATACAGCCAACGTCTATAATAATAGTAGTCAGTTCCGGGAAAAGTGCATTATCTTTCGATGACCTTCATGTCCTGGTGGATCTTCCGTTGTAGTGTTGTACGCGTCTATCATAAATTATCATTATAGATTGTTACTGTGCGAATCGTGCAATATAACACCTAAAATGTTAATCGTACTATCGGATTATCGATCGTCCCAATCGTAGTATCGTAATATCCATAAGAACGACAATTCGGTTATGTTTGTATGAATAAATATGATGGACCTGAGAGTGGAATAATATTATTAAGCAATATATAACCATTCCTTCTTCCTCTTACCTATACACAGTTGCTGAAATTTTTAAGAAAATAGTTTTTTTTAAATATGCAGTGGAAGTTTAAACACGGGTAACAAAGGCTAGGTGTGCGGTTAGGTGAGTCAGGGTGTGCAGTTTTGCCCCTTACATTTGGAGCAATATGGGGCGTAATTGTACTTCGGTTAAAATAAGGTAATGATCAGACCACAGTAACTGAACTCGAATGGAAAAAGCTTCAACTCATTTCCCTTTCCACTAAAAAGCTTAAAACTACAATCATTTTAATTATTAGCGTGGTTCAAAATAGTTTTAGGATATTTCTAATGTCAATGCGTATTAGTATATAATATATATATTCTGTAATATATTTTTTAAAAATAATTTATTTGCAAAAAATAATTTCATTAAATATTTTTTATACCTACTTGTAATATACATATACTACCTATATACATTATACAATATAATATAAAAAATTACAATAGATAGGTATCTTGTATCTATTATAGGCACCAATATACAGACATATATTGTTTATAACCAATAGTGAGTAATATATTTTATTTTAACTACCTAAGTAACATTTTTTTTAAAATTACAATCCTCAAACTTACCAATATTTGTAAATTTTTCTTTAGGATTAAATCATTTTTTCTAGGCTTTTTAGTAATTTAATACTTCAAACACTTTCGGCGTTACTATGAAACGTTTCTAAATTTCTAAATTTCTAAATGCTCTACATCGATGATAATATACACATTATTAACTTAACATATTTACATTAAATGTTCATAATTTAATATGTGTGTACGCGTGAATCGCATTATTTACAGTATTTACAGTTCCATATACAGAACGTTTTGATAAGATGGTAAGAAAACATCACTTTTAAGGCTTCTTCTAAGGAACCATCTCGTAAAATGTTTTTAATTGTAAGTTGGGATGATGTAACAATTATGTTGGAGCTCTAATAGTTATTGAATGACTAGAGTCGATAAAAACTAAAAATTGTACTACTATATTCAATATTGATATGCTAATTTATGCAAACTAAGTTCTGATATAAATATAATACAAAATTGCATAATTTACATCGAACACCTATTGCGTGGCTAAATAACACTATAGTAACACTCACAGCAGGTCATTACATGACATTGATATATGTTACATCCTTCTACGAGCCAATTAAAAACCATAATATCTCCAACAAGGAGCAACATAATTATTGAGAGCAAATATAATAATAACTATTTACAGTTACATACTTATACACGAGTATTTAACTAGTCTTCCTATTCCATTTCTAAAAAATTACCAAGTTTTTAATAATTGAATGTCAATGACACTTGAGTTACCGCATTTACATTAAAATTATTATTTTAGCATTCTTGACTTTTCTCCTATTAATTAAATAGGCAAATGTATAGTTATTTTATTATACAATTTAAATGCAATTTTGGTATAGTAATAATAATAAAAATAGAAAATTTTTCTATAATACGTCATAAAATAATACAATAAACTGTATTTTTACAATAAAACTACAATCTACCTACTATTCTATATTATACAGCCAGGTAGACAAGTACATCAGAATATAAGGTTTATGGTTTCTCACTCACGCTTGTCCCTGCCAATGTAACTATTTAACTAAATAACTTTCCAGTTTATATTATTAATGTATTGTGGATGTGGGTGGTTTCATTCTCTTCCAAAAATGATATACCGTTTTCCTCCACATTATTTTCGACTAAAATTATGTCTATTTTCCTTAAATATTTCAGCTAGTGTTTAGTATACGTTCCGTATTATAAAGATAGAGTAAAGCTTATGTTTTACACTTATCAGTTAGGTAAGGTGGCTGATTACATTCTGGCATCGGGTATCTAGTTCGAAAAATGTTAGTCCAAGTAATTACAAAAATTATGTCTAATTTTCCTTTTATTTAAACAGGTATTCATTTATTGCTGAAATGCCTATAACTATAAAAAGAATAATATTTTAATTTTTTTTTTTTTTTTTGATATGCATAAATTATTCATATTAACTATTTTATTATTTTATTTATTATTTATTGGAGGAAAATGGTCAAGAATTATTTTTTATTTTTTTAGAGGAAAATGGACAGTGGAGAAAAACGGTAAGTGGCTGGGTACAATTATTTTGAAACCTAACCTAACCTAGATTGCCCCTAGCAATGGATATATAATATCATAACATCATAATAAATGATGATGTTATAATTAATTATTAATCACGTTATCAAAGCAACCTCATTTTATTTAACATAATATCATCATATTTTACTTAATTGAATTTGTGCTATATAGCGTAGCACTGTTGCAGTTATATTAGAACTCAATAAGTTATCTATATAAATATAGTTGTTTAAAATCTGTTATCATGATTTCGAATTTTGAATGCTAGAAAACCTATTAGAAACTTAAACAATCCATAAACAAACGTCAAAAATTGGAAAAAAACTTATCATCGATACGACATTCAGTGTTCGTCATTTACTAATGAAGGAAATTACGCAATAATTAAATTGCGAATATATGTACTATACTATACTACTAACCTAAGTCCTAACCTATTCGTAGTTGTTCCATGAAGCGGAGAAAATATCAAGTTTTTTTGTTATGTCATTTCATATTTTACAAAGTCAACGTCTAAGCTCCATTTTTATAAAAAAAAAAATATTAAGTTAAATTATTAAAGTATTCGTAAAAATAACTATTTATAGATTTTTTAATTTAACAATAAATATATATATATAGATACAGTAGGTAATAATAATAGGTAACTATTAAGTTACGTATAATAAAACTGCTTTATATATAGTGGTTATTTATTAACATTTTTTATCTTCAATAAAGGTAAGTATGAATGTAAAAATATATTTGATTTGTATGTGTACAATACAATAATTATTAGGTATGTAATATTATAATAATATAATGTACTTATTGAAATTGTCAATTTCAGTTATTATTACCAATTTGGTTTGAAACTAGTTTTTTAAATTATAATCTTAGTTTAATCAATTATAAAAGTATCCAATTATTGTTGGTCGAAACCAGTTTGCGTACCCAGGGAGGGCTAAAAAGACTATAAATCAGTGATCCCCACTACGCGGCCCGAGGACCATTTGCGGCCCTTTAACAAATGTAATGCGGCCCACACAAAATTAAATTGTACATTCTAAAATCCAAAACCCAAAGTTCAAGAAAAACATTTGTGTCATTCATGAACTTTTCCTAAAACTCTCTTTCCTAAAAAAATATCCTGTCTCATTTTATTATTATTATTATTTTTTTTACTATTCTTCACTAAATTCAGTGAACTATTGTACATTTGTATATACTTTCAATTATTATTATTAAAAATATAATAATTATGAAACACTATTATTGAATCAAGTGATTGGTTTTTCAATCAAGCCAACCAAGCCCTTTCATGTATATTTCCATCTATTATGCTTATTGTAAAAATATTTTATACAGATTGTACAAATTAAATAAAAACATTCTTACCGACTATACCGTTATAGAAGGTAACAACATCAAGAACTCTTGTTTGAACTTTACAGGAAACTGCCATTGATGGAACTTCGTATTGATAAGTTATTAGGCATCTACTTATTTTATAATCAATTAGAACGTTACGACTACGTAACATCTTTTCTTCTCTAAATATCTTCGGGAGTCCTCCAGAACTAGGGTCTAAGACTCTAAGATAATAAGGAAATTAAAGAATTACGACGGCTGTATGGATTGAAGTAAGCATTTATAGAAATTAATTATGTAGTTTAGCGTCAGCTATAATTGTTAAAGTACTTAAAATGGATACGTCGCTATGGAATGTACATTATTTGAGACAAAGAAGGGATCATTTTAATATAATAAAACAATTTAATTAGCTTAAATAATTATGTTTGTATTATTTTTCCTGCATCTAGATTTTTTATTTTTTTGTTAATTAAATGTTTTATTCAATCTGTTACAACAAAAAGAACAATAAGAACAATTGAGGAAGTATTAGAAAGTAGTAAAAAAAAAAATAACATAAAAAATAACAAAATAAATATAGATAACAGAGCGTAGAAGCTTCCCCGGTGGAGGTACTACATTAATAAAAAAACATGAGTATTAAAATTTAATTATTCAAAAGGTTTCTACACCATTTGTGCTTTAGCCGTTTGGGTAGATTCCCAGGGATAGTCAAGGAAGAGATGTCGTGCATGAGTGGGTTTCTATGATTCAAAAGACGGTTATGGAATCTTTTATAGTGTGTTTTAGCCACGTCTGCATATTATAGATTTATTGTTTTAAATGTAAACATGTAAATTTGTAACTTATGATGGTTATACATCTTAAGTTGATGGATAAAAAAAATAACTTGTATATTTAATGTGATTATAATTTAAAACAATAGGACATAAATAGACATTATGTATAAGAGGAAGTTATAATTTCAGTTATGTCTTTGTTTTTTAATTTCATAACATAGGTATCATCGGTTTTGCACGTGATAGTTTTACTATTTTTATTATTTTCATATCGATGTTGTACCAATAAATTAAATATAATAAATATATATATTATATAGTATATGTGTATTTTATTAGTTTGATTTTATCTTTATTAACTTTCATCTGATTTAATTTAAATACTAATGATTAATGAATAATGATTCATTAATCATTACCAATGTTGGTTTAAATTTAAAAATTGCTTTAGCTATTCAAAGTATGTTTTCAAATATATTAAAAATTTTTTTTAATTAAATTTTTTAATTTTTATTGTTATTAAAAGAATAATCACAAGCTATATATATAATTGTATATAATAAATAGTTTTGTTGAGTGAAATAGTAGTTAATATAACTAAGTGGGAAGGTATAATCAGTAGTACCACCCGACAACCGACAGGTCAAGCCAGCAATTATCTAGGGCTTTAGGTCAAGAGTGTTTCAATTTTCTTTGAGGATTGCCAGGAATTGCACAGGGAGACAGTTTTTTTATTAATGACTTATTGTGATGGGTTAGTTTTAAGTGAAATGATAGGAAGTGGGATTTAGTCAGATGTGAAAGTGTAGATACTTTTAGATCGCTGTGAAGATTGGCGTTTTTTACCATGTGACAGATACGATTTGACGGAGGCATATGGTACTGGAATGCTTGTATAGTACGCAAGTTTGAGGGTTTAGCTGAGCCCCACATCTGGATGCTGTAAGCCCACATATTATAAATTTATAACAATATAATGAACTAGAAATTATATAGGTGTTAAAAAAATGATTACATAATCGAAATAGGTAGCTTAAATTAAAGTCAAACTGAGATTGTCTGCAGCTAACCTATATAAAATATTAAATCTTAATAAATACTGTGTGGAGTAGCTACAAAAACAAAATAGATTTTTTTTTTGAAAACTAGTCTAGATATTTCCAAAAGTTTTCCCGATTATTTTGGTAAAGTATTCCAGTACCCAGACGAAGATACCAACTACATCCAATTTGATGCTATAAACCACATTCAAAGTTGAAGATTAAAGCATTTTTGCTGTTCCTTAAAAATTAATTATAAGATAAACAAAAGTAAAAAAAAAAATTAAATCACACATCATTGTAAGCCCAATACTTATATCGCTCTGCTTAGAATCTAAAACTTTAATCAGTCACGTGATCACAAGGAGTGACACGTGAATAAAATGCCATTGAACTTTTACAATTCAACATAACCTACATTTTTTTTTTTTTTAATTAACGGTGTTAAACTATTAACAATTACTGATAATAAAGTAATAAATATATAGGTAGATATTATCCAATATTATACTAATTACTAATTCATAATAACAACAATACCTACATTCAAAACAAATAAGTTTAAGCACCTTTATAGGTATGGATGAATAAATATATTTATAAAGAGTTTAGATTTAAATTAGATAACGATTAAGCTTTGTAATTAACTTATTTAAGGCTTTAAAATTAATCTAAAATTTTCCATTAATAATTATAGGAGGGAAATATTCATGAATTTGGTCCTCGCTTAAATTGGCCAGCAATATTATTTCCATAATTTTTACTATTACTGTTATATTGTAAAGTATGTTTGTGGTGTTTTGAAGTGACGCTCTATCATTAATGATGTCCTTTAATAAGAACTGGTATGGGTACGGGTATGGTCCCAGGTTGGGTTAGGTAAAAAATATTGTTTTTTGTTTCCGATGTTTGATGGTAAAAACTTATAAATAATAAGTAGATAATATTGTAATACAATATATTTAAATATTATTTATCTATATGTTTAACCATCATATCTTATTATTATTTAGGTGTAAAATATATCTGAAAAATAGTCTGCTTCGGAATATGAAATTAAAAATATATTTTGTCATTCAAAAAAGTAAAAACTTTAAAATTATAACAATGAGATGAAATTGTAAAAATATAATTTGTTTATAAAAATATCCTTTTACAACGATATTAAATTATGTAAAGTAAATATGATCCAAAAAAGGCAATGAGATATTGAGATACTCTAGATAATATTTTTATCTTTAAATATGTTAATTGGCCAATTCACTCTAATATTATCTACCCGACAAAGTAAAAACACATATCACATACGGATTCATCATCATCATCATCATCATCACGGTTATTGGGTTATGATAAGTATAGCTTAACATTGATAAATAACAAATAAAATGTTCTTTATTATAGCTCTCATGGAGAGATGATAGTTCATTTTTTTATTTCAGTATATTGTGAAGCAGAAAAAAATCGAGGTAATAGTAATTGCATAATTAATATTTTCCAGCTATAGGAAAACCAATTTATGTACCTTTATTTGCTTTATTCAACTATAGTTTATATAAGTAAAAAAAAATCTATTTCGAGTTTAAACTTAATTTGATAAATCACCTTGAATTGAACCAGTCTGAATCAGGTTCATTCAATTGTTAGTTGTGTGACAACAAAATATGGAAAACTTCAGCCATTTTTAAATTAATTTATTTATACCTACATAACCTATACCATAGAATTCAAATGAGTAGGTACATTAATATAAACTGTCAAGGTTAATGATTGATATCGCATCTTATGTTTCTTTTTTTTTTAGATTTTCAAAGAATATATTATGCGTATCAAATTATTACTAGCAAAATTAGAAACAAACTAGCAATACACTTTATTGGCATAATAATTACTAAAAATACGGCATATATTTATTTTTTATTTTTTATTATTACATTTTATAAACAAAAAAAAAAACAAATCTTTGACTCGGACAATACGCTGGATAGTACAAAAATATACCTATCTTATAAGTTTCAAGTGCCCATGAATAATTTTATTAAATTTATCATCACAATCAAAACCTACAATTTTCAATATTTTACTGTAATATCTGATGTATTAAGTATTTATAATCAATGGTCATACATTTTTTAATACTTAAACCTAACTTGAGCTTAAAACTATATTACGAGCATCATCAAAAGATGTTCTTAGAGTATGAGTTTAAATTTCAAAGTATAAATATAATCCTATATAATGAATGTGTTAAATTTGGATTCACCGGTATAAAATCATTGTATACCTACCTACGAAACATACTATTGAAAATAATAATATGTACAAAAAATACTAATTGCCGATTGGTGAATATTTAAAGTAGGTATCTGTGATTTTTCGTTTTAGTACACAAATCTACCAATAAAATTAAATCGATTTTGTCGAATACCAGTGAAAATTCATGTGTTTTCCTTAACTGTATTTATGTTTTTTTTGGTTTTTTTAAAAAAATCATTATACAACACATGTTATTGTAAAATTAATATATGAATATTTAATCGATATATATTATGAAATTAATACTAATGAAGGGTAGAAGTTAATTCTGCCAGTTACCCCTCCTGCATAAATTACTGAACCAGTAAGATAATACATTCTTGAGAAGGTATATGATTAGTCATAAATGTAAGAATAACTGTTAAATATTTAAGTATATTTATCTGTCAAGTGCCATTAGTGGGTGGCTTCTTACTCATGTACTCATGCATTATATGTAACCCTTATCAAATATGCTAATTGTGCATAATTGTACAGATTGTATATATTATTGTGTGAATAAAAAAAAAAAAGTATATTTATCTAAGTAAATAAAATATGCATAAGTTTCTTAACCATATTTAAATTGGTTTCTATGATTAGTAACAAAAGATATTATTTTTATGTATAATATATTGTATCAACAATTTATTATAATATTAAATATTACAATATGATCGTGATTACCTTGGAAACAGGCACTAGACACACGTGCAGTATTTGTATGCACTCACTGTTTTATTTTATTTGAAACAAAGAACAGGCCACAGGTAGATATAAATAAATATATACATTTTTTGTTTTGTGAAGTAATTACCATACATTTTTTATGATTCAGTAATCATAATATATTTATATAATTATATAAATTCAATAATAAAAAAACTTTGAATATCATTTGCTCCCCATTCCATTCAGACACCCAGTTCTTTAAATACTTGCACTCAAGATAAAAGTTCTCACTAAATATATTTTGTGAATTATAAATTCAATTTAAATATTTGAATCAATTATAATTATAACGTTAGTTATAATAATTTTATTGCGTATTTATGAAGTGGATTAATAAGAATTACTGTATGAATTAAAAACTATTGGCAATAAAACATAGATAGGTATTTTAAATGTATTAGCCTAGTGGTAAATTGTATGCAGACATGCAGTATTCAATTTAGTATCATTGTTTAAATAAATATTAAATAGGTATGTGATGATGAAAAATATAACATTTAAATACCATTGTAATAAAATCGAAGACTTACGCAAGTTTTGGTGATGGGGGTTGACTCTTGTATTTCCGATATTACTAAGAGGCCACTTGTTTGTGTTAACTTTATCTAACAAACGTAGATACAACATAGTAAATTTGTTTTCAGAATATAATAGATTGTTGGTTTAAAATGTAAATTGTATAGTAGTGGTACTTGATATCAAATTTAAAAGTAAATATATAAAGATTTATTGTTTGATATTTGAATTGTATGAAAAATCTTTAAATTTGAAAAGCTCACTTTCAAATTTAAATATCAATAAAATATAGAGTCTAGATAATATTTTAGATTCTAAGCAAAGCGATAAATGTAGGTATTGATTTTACAATGATGTGTGTTTAACAAAACAGATTTTTGGATATCGGTATAACTCTTAAAAAAAAAAAAAATTAAAGTAGATACATGATATTTGCACCAAATGTTTTTATTGGTATTTTCTATACTTGATAAAATTTTCAAAATATTTCAAATCTTTTTAAGTTATATATAATATTGTATTATATTGTTATGTAAATTTAAAATTGTATATAACATTTAACTTTAATTACTAAAGATTAAAAATTTAAAACAAGGTTTCATGTTAGTATAGTTAATTCTGCAACGAAAAAAACCTAAAAACTATACAAATAGTTTTTTTATAGTTATTCTAAGTTCAAATTTGGACAAAATTACATGTTAAATAACCAAGAATAACAATTTTAGTTATGTAAGTAATTTAAAATATTATTCATGGGTACTTAAAATTTCTAGAGCATACTTTATATTATAATTAATGTCGTAAATGACTTATACTAATACTTTATAGCAGCCGTTCCAAACATTTTTAGTCATGCGGACCATCAATAATGTAAAAAAAAAAACATTGAAGCCCACTTACCTAGTATACAGGTATATGTATGATATAAAAACGCACAAATAAGACGATAGAAAAAATATGTGTGTAATAAAATTACATACAAATCTCGATGTCGATTCCAATAAAAATGTTCAGACGCTTGGCATAGACAATTGACCAGTGTCCGCGCGGCCCACAAGTGAGACCTGGCCCATGGGTTGGAAACTGCTGCTTTATAGTATATTGTATAATTAATATCTATATGACTATATACTATAAATAATTGAGCGATTCGGCCCATTTGGGTATATAATGAATCTGATTTGATTAATTGGAATTTATTTTATAGGTGCCTACATTTTTTTTTTGTTTTTTTTTTTGAAATAATAACAATTTAATTAATATAGTATACATCATCCTATAAGACTGACAAACCGTCGCCACTCAGAATCGTTTTCCATATACAATTATAATAAATCATTGAATTCAAATTTAATATCATCCATTATAGTAAAGTTAACCCACTTGTAACCTATTGTACAGCAGAGCGAGGATTCACTTGCCCAGTTGACCGCTTTTTGAGTTTCTATACCTAATATAATTGTTGGTAATTGTGGTAATACCTAAAATGTATAAATGTTATAATTGTTCTAAACGTATAGGCTTAGATAACGTACTTATAGGTTAGGTTAGGTACCTGTACCTATTTATCTAAAATGAATTAAAGTAAAAATAAAAATATTTGATCCTCAAATAACTAAACAGCAATACAATCATACAATCATGATATTATATAATATACAGAGTGTAGCAAAAGTCGATTCCTCAATTTACACAACAAAGAAATTGCATCAAATAAAGTGTCAAGTGTGTATGTTGTATATTGATTTATTAGATATTATTGATTATAGATAATAAGCAGTCTTTTGACAACAAGACAGCAGGAACCGACTTGTGCCGCTCCCTGTATATAAACACAAAATGTATAATATTTATAGGTACGTTAACTAAACCCAGTGGCGCCGAGTTGTAAAAAAATTACTACCTACTGTCAAATTTATTTTTAGAAGGTATCACCCACTAAAAATATTCAAACCGGCAAGATTATTATTATACTATTATATTACTTTATGATACTATCTACGTTATATGAATAGTCTTATGGTCCTATAATAACCAATAGGGGCTAAATCCATAGAATCACTCACCCCATTTTAGCTAATTTTTATTTAAAAAAAACACTTATTAGTGGGTTCGGCCGCAGGGGCGGATCAAGACCAAAATAACGGAGGGGGTGATTTTTAATGGACACACATGATATAGATAAAATTAAAAATATTAATTTTATTAGGTATAGGTAAGTTATTTATTTAATAATAGTAGTAGGTATATCACCAAATAATAAATATAACTGATAACATAGTATAGCAGTCACGATTATAAAGAAAAATAATATAATATAATCGTGGTAGCAGCATAAGTTTGGTATAAAAAAAAATAGTTTAAGATTTCCCTATTTACCCTTGAAGTAATTACGTCAAAAACTAAAGTTTATTACGGTGAAGGGGGGGGGCGATCGCCCCAATCACCCCCCTCTGGATCCGCCCTTGGTTCGGCGCCACTGATAATACCTATGCACCTAAGTATAACATTCTATACTGGTATAATATATTGTTTATATACATATATATAGTATCTATTGTAGTCGTATCATAACATATTAACTAGTATAAGTAGAATTACAGAAACATTATTTTATATAAAACTGGCGTATGATGAATTATGATAACAATTAAATAACTGATAGGTACGAATAATTTAGAGTTTTACATTTAATTTTTCTGATAATTTAATACTATTTCTTTACTTAATGAATTTTTAATTTTTAATTTTAAATAAAATTTTGTTATTCAAATAAGTTAAAAGTAATTAACCTCTGTTTTTAAATAAATATGTATTATATAAGCTTAACAGATGTATAGGCGTGTTTGAATGATGTTTCTATTATAAGTTGCAGTTTTATCACAATCGTATCAAAGCTTTTGAAGGTGACCTTGATTTTTATTTTGTTAATAATAATTTAAAATACCTAGAGGTTCAAATAATTGTTAAACAGAAATAGGTGTATATCACTAAGTTGCCTCATCATTCTAATTATAGTAAAAAGGTATTAAACATTTTAATTAAATGTTCTTTCAAATCAAGGAAACGTGTTA
The DNA here is from genome assembly GCF_037042655.1 of Diuraphis noxia. Lineage (NCBI taxonomy): Eukaryota > Metazoa > Arthropoda > Insecta > Hemiptera > Aphididae > Diuraphis > Diuraphis noxia. The sequence continues at coordinate 77,620,073 of NW_028301713.1, forward strand.
TCTATGCCTTACTAACGCATAAAATAGAAAACATTACCATTGAAACTATCACTTATACTCTCACTCTGTTATTGCTAATATTATAAACGTGAATTGATTTAAACCAGAGATTGCAAATCCATATAACTGATGCTCGAGGTGGCACGCGAAAAGATTTTAAGGGCATGTAGACGTAAGGAAATTTAATGGTACGCTCGAAAAAAAGTTACTTTTGGATCTTAGTGTTCTAATAATGTGCCACCCCCGATTTATGCTATCAAATGTTTAGGTAAGAATAATATCTTGAGCTCCACATTACATTATTTTCTATTTTAGATGTACGTCATCTTTTAATTTTTGGACGATATCCTTATCCATGAGTTTGATAATAGGTCACTAGGTCAGTGGACAATTGAGTGCCGCTTAGCTATATGAAATACGATATAGAAGATTATGTTAAGTAAGTCAGGAAGTACCTAATCATAACCATTCACTATCAAAACAATTTGTCGTTCACTTGTTCAAATCCAGACACAGATATCTACGTTAATATCGCATAGTATTCTCAAAATCACACCACTCAATATGACAACTGCACCACACACATTGACATAATACACCTAACAATAATGAATAGTACCTATACATTTTTGCATAAGTAGGAATGCATCTGCAATTTATCTCATATTTTTTCGACTGTCCTTTACTCTCCATCTTACGTCAGAACTTAGTTACTTCTCTTAACTCCTTGAATATTTCATTTAATCTCTAGTTCATTCCTAATTCTAATTCTAAACAGGTCATTATTATTATTTATTTTATTCAGGAGACTGGTTTTATTATCTGATTGTTTTGTTTATAAACTTTAATTTTATATTTTTAGTTATATATTACTTAATAGTTAATATTATACTTATCATTCTGTTCGTATTTTATAGGTTTGTTAATATTTTAATGTATTGTAATTGTTGAGCTAGATTTATTTTTTATTCATAAAAACTATAGCTTAAAATTTTTATTAATAAATCTAGTTTAAAAAAAAAAAACGTAAGAAATAGCCATTTTAAATTTATGGTATATAATAATCAATTCATAAACATTACCGACTACAAATTAATATTTATTATGACAATAGACAACATATCAACATGTGAGATGCGTTGAATGGAGTACAATTTGTGGTTATGAATGGTAAATGTGCATTTTTGTGTTCAATGGTGGACTGTTACTGTAATAAATGTCACAGGCATTCAATGATATATTACTGCGTATACGAGAAACTATTCTGTGCGGAAAGTGTTCATGGGCTAGGATATTTTATACTACATTAATATTGCTATTGGCAAATATATAAGTTGAATTAATTTTTTAAAACCCATTAGAATAATACCTGTTTTTCTAAAATGATGGTTAATTTTTAGGTTACGTCATGAATTATTTATAAAGAACTTTGTGTAAAAAATTGAACATCTAACACATTTTTAGCTACAAAATTATTTGCAAATTTTCGTGATTTTATAGATACGTTTATTGAATATTTACAATCCATGCTATATTTTACAATGAGTAAATTTGAAGGAGGAATGGTAGTAATGTTGCAGTGAAAAGGGAGGCTCGCAGTAAAGCTACCTTTACATAAATCTCAAATTGATGTTTTATTTTTGAGGTCTCAGGACAAATTTCGATTTTAACGTAGAATCAAAATTCTTAAAAAAAAAAATTAAAATCGTGTCTATATATCTACAATATTTTTTAAATGCTATAAAAACAATTTATAAGGAAACAAGGAAACTTGCATTAAATTGACCCAGCTTAACATTTTTTATTGATATTTATAAAAATAAAAAAGGCGGGTAAGTCGTGGATGTCGCTTTGCTGTACAGTAGGTTACAAGTGGGTTACTGTAATGGATGGAATTAAATTTGAATCCAGTGATATTATATATCATTGTATACGAAAAACGATTCTGAGCGAAGACGGTTTATCTGTCTAGAATATGTTATATATTTTTGAAAATTGCATGGTAGATAGAATATACTTATATAAACATTCGGTGAAAATTTCATGTATCTATGGTCATTTGTTTTAGAGTTACACCAAAATAAGGAAATCGCTAAAAGTGAAAATCCAATGTTGTAAAAATTTAAATTTCAAATGCTCATAAAAATTTAATTTGAATTTCCAGTGGAATTTTTATTTGTGATAAAGATTGAAAAACTTGTAAGGAATCTTGTATTAAATTTTCAAATCTTAGATTTAAAAAGAAAATTTTTTATGAATTTCTAGCTTAAAATAATTTGTGAATTTTCGTGATTTTTACGTATTTTGTCAAAATTCAAACTTTGAATGCTTATAAAAAGTGTGTGAGTGTGCGTAAAATTTCCCTTAATTTTTAGTTTGTTTTTCTCGATTATATTGAAAAATATTAATAATTTTTGACTTTTGATCCTCCAAAGTACCAACTAGATTCACTTTCTGATCCAACGAGATATTGAAGTCAAAAATCGAAGCATTTTTATTGCTCCAAAACGTGATGACAGACACAAAAAAATAATTAAAAATAAAAACAAACACACATCATGGTAAAATCAATACATTCATCGGAGCGCTCAGAATCTAAAATTGAATATGTCTACAAATAAAGGAATTCAAAATATTTTTAGTTTACAGAAAATGATTAAATAAACGTTAATATTTATCTAAAGTTAATCATTTTTGAATAACAATGATCAAAGAAACATCAATGAAAATCCAATGTCATAAAAATTACTTCAAATAATCATAAAAATGTTTCCGTCTTCCCACTGAACTTTCTTTAATATAGTTAGATAAACTAATAAAGAATTTTTTCTTAAATTTTCATATTTTAGACATGGAATGAAAATTTTTATGAATTTCCTACTACATAATTCATAAAAATTATTGTTTTTACACTCCACTATTTCTTTTAATTACACTAATAAAAATAATTATGCGACACTTTGTATTGAACTTTGATGAAACTAAAAATTATTTATTAACAATAACTGTAAAAAAAATTTCTCATGTCTATAAATAGTTCAAAATATTTAAAATTATTATCATGTATAGAAAATGCCATAATATTATCATTTTGGGAAAATTTCAGTATGCACTTGAATTTGTTTTTATGTTACATCGAAATAGATAAGATTTCTTAACATGTATTTTGATTTACTTAAAAACTATTTCGTCAAAAACTGGTTTTCCATGGTTCTCGTGTTTTTTTTTTTAATTAATATTTTTTATTTATGTTTTCGTTAAAAATAACATGACATCTATCAAACAATTCTATTTTTAGTCGAGTCGTCTTTATTTTTTTTGATGTTATTAACAAAAAAAATTAAAACTAGTTAAAAATTCATATTAATATTAAAAATAAAATTTCAATAGTAATTATATTATATTATTTATTATTGGTGAATTTTGCTTATTTTTAGTGAATTTTATTTGTATGCATATGTAGTCAGATTTGCGTGCATATATTATGTTTGTGTATAATAGTTTTTTAGTACATTTGGATTAAATTCACAGTTCTGTTATTAATTTTAGTTTTTATAAATAAAGTCTGAAAATGACGACAATGAAAGTCCCGCCGAAATAACCAAATGCCGATACATAGTCGAATACATAGAGGTACTCATTGCAGTTAAATAATTAACATTATTTTCGACTATCTATTATCATACCAATTATTATCAACCGATATTTGATTACCCACTGTTTAGGGTAATATTGTACATTTGTACAAGCATTATGTTAAGTTTACGGAGATATTATATACATTACCCATTAGATATAAATATATAATACACCTACACATCCTATATGCATCATAAGTATTCTATTAACATAAGTATTCTATTACATAAATAGGTAATTTCATTTTGTTCAAAATGTGATAATTTGTAAGCTAACTTACCATTTTTGTTACAATTACATTCCAAATCATCACTAGGTCTGAAATCAGGATCATCTTCATCGAATATTATTGATTCTTCGTAGTCATTAAATACTGAACGATCGTCAGATTCATTATAATATGCGGTCCTCATTTTTCTGTTAATTGTGATTTATATCTAAAATAAAAAAAAAAATAATAATTTTACTTGATTGCGATGTTTAATTTTAATACCATTCATTTAAATATGTATAAAATTTAAATTTAAAATAAATAAACATTAATGACATTTTAACTCTCTGACGCTAATAACAGTTTCAAATCATTTGTTATTTAAGAAAAAGAACCATCTAATGCCAGAGATTTGATGTAAGTATTTCGAAAATAATCTCAAATAATAAAATAAAGTTAGTATGAAAAATTTGGGGTTTAATAAACTTTTTTTTTCGTTAGTATCGAGAACCGGAGGAGGAATCATGGTGCCAATACTTCTCTTCCGGCCCCCATCGTTTATTGATAAAAATAACCAATTACACATTTAAGTAGCTGCGACGGGCCAGTCTCCCGTTCGCTAGCTATTACAATAGGATGTTATACAATAATATCGAGAACTTGCCTTCGGCTACATTTTTTAGAAACTTAACTATAGATATGCGTAATTATTAATTAGTTCGGTGAATTCGGAGGTCTTTCTGCGGCCTGACGACGCCGTTCCTCATCCTCCTTCGTAGTAAGGATGTTTTCCACCATGCGATAAAAAAGTTTAAAAACTTCCTCGGCTTCTATAAGAACCGCTTGCTTATCGATTGGATCCAGCGGCAGAGTCTCGAACACTGGACCGTAGATTATGTCGGACACGTCGATGGTGTTCGGACGATGACCTAGCCGGGAGGTTAGAGCTTCCCGAAATCCTTCCCAGTAGACGCACTGGAATAACGTGTGTTCGGCGGTGTCCGAGTCGTCTGCACACTGCCAGCAACGTGGACTGGTGGCCATGCCCATACGATGGAGGTACCACTGGAAACAACCATGGCCCGTGAGTGCCTGTGCCATGTGGAACGTCAGAGGCACCCACGGGACGGTCCTTCCCAGCCATCTCCCCAAGTCAGGGACGACGCAGCCCGTCCATGCAGCTTTTGAGGTTGCTTGCCATCTAGCCTGCCAGGCACCGATCGTAGCGTTTCTCGCCTCGCTTTTTGCGGTTGCTTTGGAAGGTCGTTGTTCGCCGGGTTCCTGCAAAACGGCGCCTAGTCGGGACCTGATACTGCGTCTTTCCAATCCGAGCAGATCGGTGGGTGGCATGCAGGCCAGAACCAGAGTGGCCTGGTCCGACACGGAGCGGTAGGACCGGGTTTTAATAAACTAGTAAATTTATAAAGTCGTATCAATATAAGGCTACCGTCGTTTTGTTTAATATGTATATGTAGATAGTTTATATAATAAAATTGAACTTTTAGATTCTGATTATTGTATGATCTGAATTTATTGATTGTCAATGACGTATTATATAGATTCTAAGCAGAATTGTCTGTGTTCATGATAAATAGTCGAAATAATGCTTAGGTTTTCAATTTCTGTATCTTTTCTGGTGTGAAAGTGAATCTAATTGATGCATTTGAGAAGTCAAAATTTGATGTCTGTAGTATTTTTCAAATATTTTTACAAGAAAAAAAAATTACCATTAATGCATGACATTTGATTTTTTTTTCTATATTATAATGTTAATAAGATTAAAATTTTTGACGAAATTAGATATTTGAACGAAGATAAACACGATCTCAGTTGTTTTGTCTTAATTCAAAAATATTATTCCTGGGCACTTCAAAACTTTTAAAATATGGTATTAAATTTTATACACACAATGACAATTATAAATGTAATTTTATTTGCAAAAATTAATTTAATCTAGGTACCTACTGTAGTACCTGCTAATGCCTAATTATAGTAAAATAAATTTCTCTAATCACAATAATATCATATAATAAATACTTTTTTTATTATTATAATCATAAGCTACTAGTATAAACTATGACAACTTCAAACTTGACATTTACAATGTAATAAAATACGAGATATAATTACAACGTATACATCGATCATAATATATTACACTCAGTAATATACTAATATTATATGTCTATATAAACTATAAACAGACTATCTTTGCTCAGAACCGTCGACTATGATTTGATATCATTAAATTCAAATTTAACAAATCCGTTACAGTGACTTCTCTAGTCTTCTAATGTATAGCAGATCTGTAGAGCATTAACCCTCTTGTCAATATTGAAAATTCTTAATAGGTAATAGGTAGTACTTACTTTTTTATATTAATCGAAAAAAATGAAAATCGAATACATGTACATTTAACAAAAAAATTTTAAAATTACTAAAAAATAAGTGTTTGGTAACCGCTACCAAAATATTAAAACCTTCTAAGATTTTTTTTTAGTAATAGGTTTCTAAATATAAGTTTAAATAAAAAATTAATTAAATTGACTTATATCATTATGGTGACTAATGGCAAATGTATATGAATAATAAAGTAGTTATAATAATTATATAAAAAAAAATTAAATACATGTATTATTTCATTAAATAAATTACTTTAAGAGCAATATCAAAAATACTTATAGGAATACCGAATACATAGACAGACGGCGCGGCGTTGACACGGGTCTTCGCTTAAATTCGTTACATGATTTACGTTCACTCGACACCTACTGCAGTACAAACGAGCGATAAAATTTTTAATAGCTAATTCGTAAAATCTCTTATTTAAAAAAAAAATCTAATAAAATTATCTTAGTCAATTACATATTATAATATATTTTTTTCAATTTTTTAAAATATCAATGATTTTTTTTGAGTTAATTATTTTAACTGTAATAACTTTTACAAAATATCCTTTTTGGGAATTTTCAGATATAAGAAAATCTTAAATAATTTATCATCCATACAATTTTCATAACTTTTTACAATAGGCATACATAGCTATAAACTAAGTCTTGAAATTATTTTATTAAGCAAATACAATTATTATGATCAGCTTAAACAACTGTAATAACAATATTTGTTAGTCAAACAAAAATTGTGTTGGTAGTGTTGGTACATACTACATAATGCAGCTATATATGTGACAATAGAGAGGTACCTGCAGGCTGCAATAATATATGTGTCAAGTATTTTGACATATTTTATAAAAATTTTTTATTAAAACCAATGTTTAATTAAATGTTTAGGTAATGGATTTGTTCAACGTTTTGCGTTTTTGCATTTTATAAAATAAATATTTATAATTTTTATGTTTTTGCAAAAACTGATGATAAATTAAAAAAATTACTTTTCCCAGTTTGTAATCAATTTACAAGATTTTCCATGAAACTTTGACCTTTTTACTAATATAATTTATTTTCTAGAAAAAACATAGTATAGTAATATTACTTATTTTTAAAGCAATATAATTTAAAATACCTACCTAACAAGACATTTAAATTGAAACACTATTAATTTTATTTCATATCCATGGCATCGAAATTATAAAAATAAATATAAATATAATACTTATCTGAGAGTACATAGTTTTTGTGCAATTTTGGGTAGCATATAAAATGCAGAAAAATGTATAGAAATTATCAATTAAAGTATACTAAATATTATCTAAAATAAATAAAATATTGTATTTATCTAATAAATATAATATACATTTTTACTATACTTATAACTGTTAAAATTTTTAAACCTTCTCAAAAATACTCAAATTAAATAAATTTTAATAACTATAACAATTATTACTTACTTATCTGTAAACAATTTCCAAAATACTTATAGTAAAAATATACAAATTTAATATTAGATATTTACTTACATTTTTATTTTATTTTATTTAAATTAATAAAAAAATAATATCTCACTTTTGCTCTTATTCAAATAATGTATGATGGTAGATACTCCAAAAAAAAAAAAAAATGTATAATATTATTTTTATATCATTTGCATAACTTGTATTGGTAAAATATTACAATAAATAATACAGAATTTACACATACAATATAAATTAAACTTCTTTAACAAAAAAAACTGGGATTCTACAGCATTCAAACTTAAAATTACTAAGAAAATATTTAATACATACGATTAAATCTAATAAGTAGTCGGACGAGAGCACATAATATTATGTGTACGACCGTTCAACCATATTACATTATCGAGTTTTTTCGACTGTTCACTCATATTATGAAAATTACGTATATTATGTTAGATAATACAAACATTTATTTTTATCTCTATATAATTATACTTTATCATTTATCATTTATTCCTTTTAATGTTTATTTACTTATATTTTTAAACTAGTCCATAAAACTAATAGAAACATAATTAATATAAATGCTTAACAGACAAAAAACATTATAAATAAAAGAGGTTAATAGTATGATAGCAACATTTATGAATTGATAGCTAATAATTATATCATTATATTATGATAAAAAATATACAACACACTGCATAGTCTGCATATAACATAATATTACAAATCATATACGCATCATATTAACGTTACTACACATAATATAGATGAACAATATGAAAACACCAATAATAATATTATAATTTAAATAATTTTTTATATTATTAATAATACTTTAAATATATTAGTTACCTAATACTACTTATTACTTATTTATAAAACAGATAATAAACAAGTGTGCTGATTATTATTTATAAATAACTATATAGAATATTAAAGATCACTGTCACTCTCTTGGTTAAAAAAATAACCTTTGCTGAATTCCCAAAACTTTATTTTTAATTTGACAATTTTATTCTAATTATAGTAAACTATAGCTGGTGTTTTCATTTGTTTGAGTACTTAGTAAACTAGGAAATATATTTAGCAGGAATATAATTACAATAATTTAGAAAGAAAATTATGTATGATACATATACATGTGGAGCTTATTTTTAATTATTATATTTATCGAGTTTTACGCCTATCTGCCATTGTTCGTCAGAAACTAAAAGATTACCTGCTACAAATAAAAAAAGCTCATGTTGAAGTTGAATATAAGTCTAATAATACTAATGTCTCTAATGATACGTAATAAATAATCATTACTTTGTGCTTATTTCAAGTGACAAGTTTATATCCAAAAAAAGTCTTACTGAATATAATAAACATTAAAAGTGTTGAATTTTTGTTTGCTGAAAATCCTTGTGACTATTAGAAATATATTAAAACAAACGACTGTGCTGGTAACGGAATGCCAAAAAAAATAATGTACAATGGAATAATAAACTCATCTAATAAACAAAAAGTTTCAAATATATTTGCTGCAATGTTTTTTTTAGTATATTTTCGATCGAAAATATAAATATTAATAGCAAAAAATTACCTAATAATGCTAATTTTGACTTACCTGAGTATTATATACTCATAAGGTAGTTTTATCATGTAATCTTGTATTTACTTCATTTGTATGTGCATACACAATGCGTTCAAAAATCATAGACAATTATATGTAATTTATAGTGATTTTAAAAAGGCTTTTGATTCAGTGAATCATGGTACGCAAATTAGGGTGTTTAGTGTATCAGGTTTTGACAAATATCTTTTATTTTATACTGTATATCCTGGTTTTCTTTTTGTATATTTGCCATAACTATTTTATATTCAAAGTGTTTGATATGAATTCTAATGTGTAATTTTCTTTTGATGTTCCGCAAAATGATCACATATTATTAGCACATATTTATTCATCATTTGTAAACAGTACAGTTCTAAATCATTAAAAACTGTTTTGTTTCGTAGATGAAGCTTTCAATACAAATTATTGACTGCCAAAAATTCCAATGTTATGCAAACTATTTTTTTTAGTTTTTTCAATATCTTGGTTTAACTCTCCACTTCGATAAGGGTTACCTTCGTTATGTCATTCACTAAAAAACATTCTACACACAGTTATGATGTGATTCTTTAAGCTAAGTCATTCGGACATTTAGAGTTAATACTATAGTCAACTTTGAGCTTATGTTTAATAATTAGGTTTAGGGACTTCTTTCTAGCATTTGCATATTTTTTAAAATTATTTTTAAATATAGCAGAGTGCGAAATAAATTCGTTTCTCGTTGCCATGATATCAGATCTAAAATTTGAATGAGCATATTTTTGCATATTTGTTAGATTTTGCAGGAGAGTGCATATTTTAAAATTTTTATGCTTATTTTGCATATTTTGGCAAAAATTTCAAATTTCAAACTAAAAACTATAGCTACATATAATTATACATACATATTTCAACCGGTCGAAAAAAAAATGTATTAATATGACTTAATACTTCTAGTAATATGCTATCTGCAAACTACCTTTCATATCTCGTTATATCTCGCAGCATTGATTAAAACCGCTAAAAAGTATTTGAAAAAAGTAATCTTCCATGTCAACTAACATTTATCAAAGCAAATTTTGAATTTTTACCTCGAGCTATAACATTTTTAGAAAAAAGAGGTACTAAGCTGTCGAATTCGTTAAAAATAATTGAAGATACAAAAAATAAAATCAGTCACTTGAAATGTACAAAGGCTATGCCAATTGTAAATAAAATGAATGATGTTTTAGATAAAAATTCTGGTTATAATATTGTGTTGAAAATTTATAAAATATTAAGTAGTGAAGTGGAAAATTTGGATGGTTTACCTGAAAATATGACAAATGATGATTTGGCATACTTTAATTATGCTCCAATTACTTCTGTAGACGTCGAACGGAGATTCTCAATTTACAAAAATTTATTGTCCAGTAATCGTCAGAAATTTACATTCGAAAACATAAGAAAGTATTTAATTGTACAATGTAATTTTCAAGAAACTCAAGATGCAGAATTAATGATGTAATTTTTACACAGAACATATTTTTTTATTTATAAAACAATTGTTTTATTTAAGTAGCAAAGTTATGCCATTTTAAAATATTATAATATTTATATATTTTATTTGGTTTTTATCTATTTAATTTTTAATTATTTTATTTTATTTTTAATTCTCGGTTTAATTTTTCAAAATGTTAAGGTAAATATTTATATTTTCAAATTTAGTTTATGCATATTCAATAATAAAAGTTGTGCCTTTGATTTATAATTTTTAGTTATTGTTAATTAAATAGTTATTATTATTAACAATATACAAGGTCTATGCAAAATGCAAAGATAAACCCGCATTTTACTGTTCCTTCATATGATGACAAATATTAAAATGGACGATAGTTATCACTATTTAGATATATATGTATAACAAGAGCGCATACTAAAAGTTTTGAGGTGTTAGGTAATACTGTTATACTGAAGTACTGAATATTCTTCTTCAGCTTGTCGGCCCATTCAGAGCCTTCATATCCTATAAAACTTCTCCACTTCTCTCTGTCATATGCGTCGTCAAAGATCGAGTTTATTCTTTTATATTTTTATGTCTTGAGCCACAACATCCACTGATCCACCCATCGGGTCCTTGATTTTCTGGCCAGGTTTTTTAGGCCTTATCGAGCGCTTTTGTTTATTTTATTAACTAGCACTTTTTTTATTACTTGTCAGTCTGCTCTCCAGACATGACCAAATCATTCTAGACGTTTACATTTTATATACATATAATATAATATTTGACCTGTGATATAGTTCCAGTAGATTTTTTCTTCTCTGCGTCATACTTTGGGTCGTATATATTCCTCATCATGATCACCTTTCTTTCGAAGGTAATTAGACGTTTGCTATTGCTATATCCTTTGGTCGGTGACCAAGTTTCACACGCGTATGTGACTATTGGTCGTAAATAGTTGAAGTACATTAGTGTTTTTGAGTTACGTGATACTATAGTTTAGATTTAAGAAGTTTCTTTATTTTATTTTATATTACATTATTAACATCAATTACCGCATGCTACTCGATCGTTAATTTTATCATGCATATATTATAGTAGCTATTTATGTTAACGCCTAGGTATTAAATACCTCAACTTTCTAGGATTTTTAATCATCTACTATAAATTATTATATATGGTGTACTTAACATTCAGTTTTTAATATTTAATTACGTATGTGCTTAAAATCCTGCATATTAACTTCTAATACCTACATTCAATTGTAAAATTTATGCAAATATACCTATTTAGTTAATTAAAAGAAAAAAGGGAAGTAGTTTACCACTCTGCCGTAGATGTCGAGTGTACCTCATCGTCATTATTACTCATTGAGCCCTGTACCTACTGTACCGATGTAGCCGATGTAGGTATTAAATTTGAGCTCAATAATAATTCATTGCATAAATCTATACGATAAACAATCTTGAGCATAACTACATATAGGCTTCTATTACCAAGTTTATTTTATTTAATACAATTTTAAAAAAAATTATATTTTTTTGATGTCGCTATTAAAGTAATTTATTTTACAACGTATTATATATTACCTAGTTTACGGTTGGTTGAATTAATTCTAAGATGAAAACACCGCATTTATATAACCTATTTTTATGATTGATATATTTAATTTTTATAATTTAGTATATATATATATATATGTTACATATTATATTGTTTATTATTTATATTAACTTTTGAGTCAATACCGCCTACCACTGAACGATGTGAATTATAGGTGGTTCGTGTTATAAATAGGTTGCAATAGCTTAAACTTAAGCTAAATATTTGAAAATGTTACACGAACAATGTACCTTTAAAAGTTTAAGTTGGCACGAATAAAATTATTAAATTACTACAAAATAGTAAAAACTATTATTCTTTGATTAAATACCTATTGGTCAGAGGAGAAGTAGTCAGAGGAGAAGTAATGCTAACGCGGTTCCTTCTCTGGCTCTTGATACAAAAGAAAAAAAATACATAAAAAAAAATACCTATCTAAAAAAATTGTGCTTTTAATTTTTTTGATTCCATAATAATATACTATGATTGAATATATTTTACTAATAATTATAAATATGCATGATTTTAAACAGGTTCTTTATAATTGTGATGGTTATATCAACGATGCGGCAGTCGATTCCTGTATTTTGCTTGGCCGTTTTAACTTTTAAGCAATTATATGGCCAGCAGCGGTGCAGGTCATTATAATAATATAACCACACACTTTAAAAAAAAAAACCATCGTTCAATTCCTCATACTTCTCTGCATTAATATTTAGTAACACACACTATTCCTAAAATCACACTATGGGTATTATAGGTATGTATATGTAATGTATATAGGTATGCAATCGAATCAGTTATCTTAGGTACCTCGTACAGTCGTACATACCTATATCTATATTTTTATCAACTATATTTTTTTTTTAAATTACTTAAGTCTTAGCTATAGGTGTCTAAAAATTGAATAATACAATAATGGCACGTATTTTAGGTCGGAAAATTATAAATGATATTGAATATACCATTCCATTGTTTTAAAGAGCTAATTTTTACTTTTTGAAAGCTGCACCTTGTCTTAAATCAAAATTAATGAAATTTGATATTTTAAGTTATGGCAGTCTTATTCTGGAGGTGCAAATAGGTGTAGACCACAATAGCGGATCTGAAGATCATTTGAGGAGGGGGTGAATTGGTTTCGTAGATTGATAGGTAATAACAAAGACGTAACCGAATACACATTTCTGATTTTCATATTAAAAAAATACCTTTTTTTTGTATCATTTATTCATAAGTTTAATGTTATAGCTATGACTTATGAATTTCATATTCTTTTTATCATACGGCGCTATAGTTTAAGTGAAAAAAAATCCTTTGGGACAGGTAATCGCCACGTCCCCCCCCCCTCAAATCTACCACTGGTGCAGACGTGCAGTTATGAACGACACCATAAATCATAAGTGCACAGTTTGTATATATATGATGCTCGTTTATAGGTTACTAAAGAATAACCGGGTTAATTAAATTTTAATCAGATAATTATCGAAAAATTAATTACAATATTGAACAAATGAATACGTTACTTAACATACAACAACACTTTTTTAAATTATAACTTGGACAACAAAAGTCGAGAAAAAACTTTAACTTGTATTGTAAAACCACCTTGGGTGGGCCTGGACCTTCAAACAGCTATACAACTTCTGAGTCCAAGTGCCAAATTCTGAATTCAACATACATCGTTTTCAGTATACCTTTGTACTTATATATCGAATTCTTTCTATTTTTTAAAATTTTTACTAATATAATTACCATAAATATATAGAAAAAACTACTAGATGGACTAATTCTCTACACAATGTATTTACACTATATTAGCACAGAATGATTAGGTCGAAGTTGGGTGCTATATATAGCAGTGTGGGGCTTGCATAGGTACATCTGTTATCACTATATTAAAGCCCACAATCTGACAGATATTAAATCCAGATTAATTAATTTAAAATTCTTAAGAGGGCGTGATATCCGCTTGCGTTGTCTTCGTCTCAAACAAGTGTGTAGATAACATTGCAAATCTTACACTCCAGAGCATATTTTAAGTAATTTTCACTGGGTGGCACTTCAATAAAATTGTCTACCAAAGGAACATAGAAAGAAAATCAACTCTCCTATCTCAACAATTTTGATATAGGTTTATTAATTGTACTCTACTGAAAAATACATCTACAAGTTGTATATAGGATTATTTATTGAGAATTTGAGATATTATTATTATATCAAAATAACCGATTTTTCAATAATAAAACTTTGATAAAATAAGTAGAACAGAGTATATATATTTCTATCAGTATCTGTATTTAAAAAAATACGTGTTAAAATTTAAAATTATATGTTTGAATCTATGGAAAAAAATGTTTGTATAAATTCTTGATTTTGGTATAGCTCTGGGTCAGGTAGTTTCCTTCTTTTCTCTTTAGATTCCAGAAACTTAGCATTTTAATGACAGCTATATAATATAGCCTATATTATAATAGTATACACTAGGTATACAGTCAACAAACAGGATAAGATTATTACTATTTATTAATACTAAAATTCGTCCAATATGGGCTTTTATAGCAAATTACGGACCGATTGAAAAATATTTCTCGAAGGGCCGAGACTATCCAATCCGGCCCTGGACGAGTATAAGTATTTGATATTTCAATCACAGAACAATGCTATGAAATATGAATACTTCTAAACAATTGTATAAAAGTAGTATAAAATTTACTTATACAGACTGTATAATACAGTGTATGGTCACCTCGCCTGTCTTTCATCAGGAGTACAGGACGAAAATTCAAAATATGTAGAAAATTAGAAATTTTGTAATATAGCACCTTATTCCCACGTCCCATCCAACCTTCAATTTACGGTGACGATCGACGACTTCCGAAGAAATTGATAGCATTGTTAAAATTACGTGTACTATTTTCGTACTACATCAGTACAACTATATCTATTCGTATAATTTATATCATCAATAGGTATATAATATAAACAATTCCGACAAAATAGTTGTGAGCATGTGACATGTTCTTCATTCAATAAAATATTACCTATTATTGTTTATTATATAGTATGGGATAAACTATACAAGAGTCGAAAGCTTAAAATAGTTTTATGTTCTTTATACATATATTATATACATAATAATTGACATTGATACCAATCGGTCGTTATGAGAATGTATTAGTCAGTGGCAGTGTGGCACGATCACCCACCAGTGGGTAGCATTAAAATATCACTGGGGGGGGCACTAGTGCCCCGTACTTTGTATGTTAAAATATGCTATGTTACACTCATCAGATCGACAGATCATGTTTAACTCCGTTAGTTAAACTTTAGAGTGAATTGACTTCTAATAAAATTTAAAGGTGAGATATTATTATCCAGTAAATCTCATAGGATTTTTATTATATTTCAATATTTCTATGAGTATTTTAAAATGTTAAATAGTTTGTAGGTACGTCTTAAATGCTCATAACTCGAGTTAGAATTAAAATATCATGAAAATCCCATGCGATTGACTATAGATCTTACCTTTAAATTGTATAAGAGGGTTATTCAATCTAACTTCTAATCTACACACTTGACGGAGACAACACATTATGGTAACATGTCTTTTTATGGAGAATTGTAATTCCTACAAAAGATAGTGTTAACTCCTACAAAAGATAGTGTTAACTCCTACAAAAAATAGTGTTAACTCCCATGGGCGTAGCATGCCCTAATTAACAAGGGGGACTTAAGTCCTTGGTTATTTTTATTAAACTATGCTAAAATTTAATGTATTGAAATACAACATATCAATAGCCATTACAGTTATATAATACGTATATAAATAGTTAAAACGCACATAAGCAATCAATTAATATGCAATGTATATTTATTGAATTATGACTGAGAAGTGAGTACCTACATTAAAAAAAAAAATTTTTAAAAATTTTATTTTATTATTACATTATATTATATCAATACTCTTAATACAAATAAACGTAGGATTAATAAAATTGACATAAGCTTTCAAATAAAAAACATTTGATTTTAATGTAGGTACCTACGTACTCTAATAATAAATGCAAGTCAATCCTACCTATGTTTATTTGTACTGAAAATATCTTCAGTTTTTATTTCTGAAGATAAGTATCGTTCAATTTGTAGAATAGAGAGGTTTGAACCGATCATTTGTCATTGTACTTCTGATCCATGTAGTTATATTTTATGCTCTTCATAACTGAAAAAGATCGTTTACATGATGAGGAGAAGAAATGAAACTGGGAATAATATAATTATTGGACGATTAGCTGCTGAGTTGTTAGGTTAGATTCAGCGATTCGGCGATAACATTCTTTAATGTTTCTTTAACAATTAAATATAAAACTACAATCTTTTTTTATTTTTATTTTACAAAACAAAATCTAGTTTTCTAGATGTTTTGGACAATTCGTCTATGACTTCTTCCGCGGATTCTTCTGAAGACCACAATTTTGGAGGAAATAATGAAAACGAAAAAATATAATTTTCAGATAAATAGTCGCAATATTGTTGAACTTTATCGTCAGATGCTCAGATGGCATATTTTTTAACAAATCAAATACCAAGCGATCTTCAATATTTCAAAGTTATGATAATTTTTGAACTTTTCAACTTCATAATCGTGAATTTAAGTAATATTATCATATTTTTTAAATGGAAAAATGTCCATATAGGAGATTACAGTATCTTTGATTTTCAGGTAAACATTTTAAAAGGTTATTCGTGTAGGAGTTTACATTTGGCTCTACTCACAAGTCACAACTCCGGAGTCTGATTTCATATATTCTGTGGTTATTTCATTCCTATATCATAAGTAGGTAGGTAAACATTACCCACTCGACAAATGGTGGATTAATTAATTGATTAGAATATAAGTCAACCATCTTGTAGTTTTTATATTATATTTATTATTTATGCATTTTACCCACTAATAGAAAACTTTTTTGTTTATTTAGATAATAATTTATTATAATCCATCATAAAATATTTAGGCTCTCTAGAAATACCTACCTAATAAAAGATGACATAATGCTATTGTAGAATTTATAATGATTATTATATAAATATTAGGTTTTCTACGATTCTAATTTGTATGGTTGGCTGTAAAAGTTTATAACTTTATAAGCTACCTGCTACCTACCTATACATTTTAATAAGCTAATTATATTCACATAGGTTCGCAAGCCACGAATAATTATGCGCGCGGGGAGCACAATGTTAATGATAACAGAAATGATAAAAACAGTTTTCCACATTTCAACTTTTCACATTAATATTCAAAAAAATAAAAAAGTACCAATGCACTCTGTATACCGATGTAAGTCTTTAAGATCATTTTAACTGTCTCCTTAGCCACCTTAGCCATTCTTTGTACGTCGCCGACTTCGGTTTCGGTGTTGGAGACGAATTAAGTGACAAATTTCCAATCTGTTGTCAGTTGTTATTGACAACATTCCCTCATGCGCAAGTGTACTCCTCGAACTGCGTTCTTCGTATAAGCATTGTTCAGTCTGTAAATTCATTTTTGGAATATCGCACAGAAATAATGTCTGTGTAGATGGTATACACCAAACACAGTCGATCGACATGGAAGATCTACTCATTCAGATATCAAAGGACGCGGCAAACGCAAAATTGACCAACCTGAGTCAGTCAGCAACTGAAGCATATGGTAGTGTTTTACGTTAATATTACAAAGCATTTCGCACGATCAGTTTTGTGCAGTTGATAGACATAATATTTTGTTTGTAGATAAAATATTTAAATTAGAATTTATAATCCCATTTCAGTGTTTTTGGAGAAGCAACAGGGATCCCTGCGCGATCCGGCTCATGAACTTAGAGCAAAGTGTTTAAATGTTTTTAAACTGGCATTTGAAACCAGAAAAAGCAAACTAGTGGCACAAGCTCTGTGTGGATTAAATGTAAAATTCATATTTCATTAGTACATAAATAACTGATTATAACTATATAGTAATTTCCAACACTAAAATATGTCTAGAAAATTTTGAGAGATGATCGTTTTCAATCAAATTTTGAGCCAGAAGATGATTCGTTATGGTTGCCGTCACAAATTTTGCATACAATTAGTTCTATTTTAGCACAATCTGATGACACACAAATAGATATGTTAAAGGTGATTCTACTTCTTTATATTTTATAAACATTAATAGTTATTTTAAATTAATATATAGGTGTTTTTGAACGTTGCGTGTTCATCATACTGGACAATGAATGGGCGTATTATAATACAGATACTTACACTGTCCTGTGAAGTATACGAAAATGGAAACCAAGGAATTCGATCGGCTGCTCAAGCTGCTGTCAGTCAAACACTACGATATTTTTGCAACTTTCTTGGTAAAATAGGTACTTTATTTTAATTCGAGTCGGTAAAAGATTAGGTATTAACTATTAGGAAAAATTGCTAAAGGGTTGTTGCGCAAAATCTTAATTCAATTTTTTCAAACAGTCAACTTTGATTGAAAGAGAATTAATGAATCATTTATTATGTAATCTCCATTTATACACATTTTTCATATAATTTTTGTTTGCATATTTAATGTTTACTAATTCAATAAAATTTGAAAACACAAAATATCCACTCTTGAAATTAGAATTTGTACAGTTTTTGACCGATTTCGATTGTAGTGTATTAAATATTTATAAAAAGGTATTTTAGTAATTTGTATTACTTCCAGATGAAGAATGTGAAGAAATTAATAAAATGAAAGACAATGGTGCTGGTGGAGTGTTGTGTTTTAATGAAGCATTACCAATATTGCAATTTATTGTTAGTAAAATAGACGAGACTCAAAAGTAAATAAATATTTTGTTTATGTTTAAAATCTGAGTTTGACCAATGTTTGTCATGTTAATAGTGGAGATCGTTGCAGTCAAGCTGTTGTCTTTTATCTCGAATGTCTTCATACTCTTGTTGCAAGCTTACCCCAAAAAGTACATGATAATCGTCACTTTACTATGTTCTTATGGCAACGTCTTTGTCCAGCTATTATAGCTTTTTTAGGATCACCTCGAGTCGATAAAAAAATAGTTTCTCGAGGTGATGATAAGATTACTAAATTTGGTAGAGGATCTGGTGTCTTGGGAAGTGCTCCTAGTTTCAACAGCAATCAATCTAAAATAATATATAGGTAATAATTTTATTTTTAATAATAAATTAATAACTATTCACATGCTTAGACTAATTATTAACATTACTAATATATAGCATGCTTTTTAATTTTAGTATTGGAAGTCAACTAGTGAGACTGGTTGGATGTGTGAGTTCTCTTAGACCTGTTTTGGAGTCTGTCTTTCATAGAATGCTTTTGTATCCACCACCTCTTTATAGAATAGATGCTTTGAAAGCTTTAAAAGAGGTAGGTATTTAAATTTATTCATGAAAAAGAGAATTTATAAATTATTATTTAATACAAACAGTAATATTTTCAATATTTTACATTGTTTAACAAAATTACCAATTGAATATATACAAGTTTAATTAAATTTACTGCTATTAAAATAATCTAACTCTTAAAACTATTATAAAATAAACATTATCTTTGATTATTTTGGAATTATGTCTGGAATTAAAATAACTTGTATTTATAATCAGACTAAAATGTAAAATTCTTTGTAGTTTTAGAGTAATATTGTTATCCAATCTATTAGACTTTTAATAATATCATTTTTAACTTATTCCAAGTAATTAAGTAAGTTTAAAAAAAAATAAAAATATTTATTATTAATTCTTTAACCATATAGTTTGTTAAATCTAATATATTAAATACTTCAATAACTGCCTTGTTTAATAACGTCAAATTATAGTTATTATCTATGGTAAATAATTATAAGCTTTGTTGGTACATGAGTTAATACATGTTCCTTTTTTTTTTTAATGTATGGAAAGTAGTTAGAATTTTACAATATTATTAAGTAGTACATTTTGTAGTATGTTTCCCATTTAATTTATGTATAATATGAGTAACGAGTAAAATTAAAATAATATTCTTCTGTTCTTTATTCTGTATATGACCGTCTATCTGATGTTAACTACTCTCCCAATACTCTTTCCAAATTCAAAAATAAAAATTTCACAGGCTCCAGCATTATTTTTGCATCATTAATCTACAACTTTTGGAACTCACTTAAATTTTTAAATCTATCCAATTGTTTAGAAACTAAAGGACATTATCCGAAATCTTTGAAATCTTGGTGACACCTATTCTTAATTAAAGTTACCATTCCTCTTTTAATAATTTGTATGTTACCTATCTCATTCTGAGTTTAATCAAGTTAAATTTAAGTTAATTACTGTAGTACTTATACAAATATACATAAGAAAAGCTTTTTTTTTAATTGGTTAAAAATTGTAAATTCTGTTGAATGTATTCTTGTTTAAAAACAGCTTTAATAGCCACAAAAATGCAAGCTCTTACCACAACTTGTTGAATGTTCTAATCATAAGAAATATTAAAATTTTAAAAAGTGTTACTTATACTTATATTTATTAAATGTATCATATAATATATTACATCATCTATAGTTGTATAAAATATATTTTATTTCAGCTATTGAGTAGTCCAAATAGAATAGTGGATTTTGCTGGACCAATTCTTGTGGAAGATGATAAAATGTGTCAACAGAGTGATATGGCGTTGACTCGTTTGTTAGTATATTATAATAATATATATTTTTCGTTACACGTGTCATATGCTATCTATGTATTAACATGTTTTTTGAACTTATCAAAACATTTTTATTGGAGCTTGTAGTCTATTGTTTTACAGTTGTAATTGAATTTATAGTAATTGTATAGAGATGTATTTTTTATATCTTTTAAAAAACTTTCAAACACATTGGTTGGATTAACTAAACACCACCATTCTTTCTGTAGTTTCCTTTCAAGTAAGTTTGTTGCTCCACGTGATCTTATATTATATTCCACTTTTACGTATTCCATGATAACTCAATTGTTTGTGTTTGAGCTTTGTGCACCTGTATGCGGGCTCATGAAATTCTTGCTATGGTCAACAGTTTGGTGTAAAAAATGTCATATTTTAAAATGATGTATGCTTTTCACTCATCTAAATAAATTGTTGGTTGACAAAGCATATTCGCATACAATATTATTAGAATAGTTGTTAATGTATTAATAATAGAATGAGAAAATGTGTGGATAACTTGATTAATGCAGATAGCATATGACACAATTTTCTATTTGATCTTATCAAATGTTTTATTATAATTTTTTTTATGCTTTAGGGTGATGGATTCTATTGAAGAATGTTCCAAATGTACAGACTGGGAAATTGTTTTTATTAGTGTTTCGTGTATACTTTCTCTTCTTTCAACCCTTCTTGATTTAACTACTGGAAAAGGAATTAACGATGTTTACACTGAAAAAATAAATGAAAAATTCCAGTCATTGGCTAGTTGTGACTACACAGGACCTTTAACTTATGAGTCAATGAAGAGATTACCAAATATCTATAGAGAACAATTATTATCTTCTTCTTCTGAGTCATCCATTGAAAACAGAAGTCGTATTAACAGTACAAGCAGCAGTAGTGGAGTTCCAAGTAGTGGTAATACAGAAGGTCCTGAAGGAGGATATCAAAATGATCCACAGGTAACTTATGTATATAAAACATTAATCATTAACTTTCAATTTATATTTAGTTAATAAGTCATAAAAATATTAAATAGAAAATCATATTTCTTTAGGTTGGCTAACTTCTAATAAATTTTTATTTTCATTGCTTGTAATTCAGATTGACGAAATGGAAGCGGCAGTTGAGAAAAATCTAAAAGAAGAAGCATTTCGATTAGAACTAGTAACAAAAAAGTTGAATACTTGTAATGTTTTTCAAGTTACTCCAGTAAGTTTATCTTTAATTTAAATTTATTTTGTGTAAAATAATACAAAGTACCATCATACTCTGACTATTGTTAATATATTTTTAATAATTCTCCAAGTCAAAATGTAAAAATATTTCTGTACTAAAAATTTTTTTTTTAAACTGGCTTGGATGGTGTTTATTTATTTTCCGGTACTTTCTACCACACAATTATTTACCACTATAAGTCTGTAACTGGTATCCAACATAATTACATTTTAGATTAAAATTAATTTTTTAACATCACTTATATCTGTTTCAATTAAGTATTTAAATGTACTACATTATTGTGTATTATATATAATTCTTTTTTAACTTAAATAGGAGTCTGTAGAATTATTGGATTTAGAAAGAAAAAATGCTGGTAGTTTTGTCCAGACTCTGGTTAGTTTTTTACCTACATTGTTACCACTTAGAAGTACATTACAAGTAGATGAAGAGATCCAAAGGTTTTCTTCCAGTTTTTGTGAAGGTATATGCCATATTTTTATTAAAATGCTTATAAAATATTAAAATATTGGTTATAATAATAAATTATTCATAGATATAAGTTTACAGATTTTAATTATCTATATTTGATTATTGTTAAAACAATTGTAACATATCTTAACGGTTTTGAGATCATTTTTCATCTAAAATATTTAATGAACTATATTATATTACCGTTTAATAACCTAATAATTTTTACAATTTTCATGATCATTAAATAAAATAAAAATAGATTCAAAATCTCTGAACCTATAATTTTAAAAGTCTAACATTAATGTAAAGTGATGTTATACTTTTAATTTAAAGTAAAGAAAATGTAATAACATTATTACATAATTTATGCAATTTCTAATTATTTTTTATTTAATTTAGAAATTATACGACAAGATAATAAAAAATATGGTTCAATAATAATAAATGCAGATGGTGTTTATGTAGCAACAATTATGTCACTATACCTTAATTTGAAGTTAATTCATCAAAATTATTATGATGACTCTTCTATACTGCCCATCATGTCTGAAGTAAGTATAAAACAAAATATATATATTACAGCATTAAGGTTGAATTACCGACAATTAAAACATTTATATGTTGAAACATCAGTGTATTAACTATTATATTTTTATTAGTACTAAAAATGTAGCCAATATTTCAACGTTTCAATATTTTGACCTATCAATGTGTTTTATATTGAATCCTAATGTAAAACTTTGAATTTAAAAACTTTAAATTTGAAAACATAAATAGTTTTAAAGTAAATCGTTGTTAGATTTTAAATTTACTCATAACTAAAGTTTGGAATTTAATGTTTTTACTAGTCATATTATTAAGTTTTTGCAGTCTTAATTGAATAAAAAAGGTGAACGGTTCATTCGATATAAGAAAATTTCTTTTCGTATGTTGAGAATATAATATTATAGGTTAGGAAATATTTAGATTATTTAGCATATTTTGGAATACCTTGGGAAAAAATTCTAATTAATTTTATTTTTTAAATTATTGTTATTAATGTAAATATGTATTACAGTACTTAATAAAATATTTTACTAACCATATTTTTTTAAATGTTTTTTTGGCAAAAAAAACACGCAGTAATAGTAGGTACTATTATGTATGTCACTGTGCCGTTATATATTAATTTAACTTACCGATTTTGATAACAACAAGTAACAACTTACTTGTTTTAAAAATTCATTAACTTTGAACATATTTTTAAATATGGGTAGAATTGCCCAACACAAATTACACTATTTTAACTTTTAATATAGTGCAATTATTCTACTATGCATGAGTATACAGTATACCTAACTATTGTAAAAAATCATATTTTTCTATTTTTTAAAAGAATATAAGGTGAATATTTGTAAGTTTTTTAGAGAATATCAAAATCTTGTTTTAGATGTTCTAAGACAATATAAATCCGGACTTAACTCATAAAATTAATGTATTTCATTTTTATGTTATATTTTATTAATTATGTATTATTATTTTTAATTTGTATTCAACTATAATTCTTATTAATTAGGTAACTTTATGTATGGGGATTATTCCTAAAATGTTATTATAAAATTACTGCTTTAAATCAAAAATTTGTGTTATATACCTACTACCTTATCAAAATGCAATATAACCATTGGGTGGGTTGGTTGTTCTGCAGGATCAATTTGTTGAAGAAATTTACAGCAGTGGCATGCTGATGTATGTGTCTAGAAGTTGGTTAGCTGAGCTCTATCAACATGTACTTGTTACTAATATTTTGGTATTGTCCAGTTACAAGACTCAAGCAGCTGGTCATTTGGCGTTAATAGATTTATTAACAGGTTCATATGGGGCCTAGTTTCATGCTTGATTTAATATTAGTTTATAATATTGGCTTGATTTTGTTTGCATTGCTTTTTTTTGTTTTGTTGTTGATTCATAATTTTTAACAAATTATTTGAAATATTTTTTTTTCATTTTGCATATGTAGCAGCCGTGTTATGACTGTTTTTATTTGTCCTGTTGGCACTTGGTTTGGTTTTAGATATAAGTTTTCACACAATCTTTATAAAAAAAAAAACAGTTATTGTCATGATTTGGATTTTATATGGCTTAATAAAATATAAACTCACAATACAATACAATACAATACAAATAAACATATTTATTATTTACTATTTAAGGTTATTAAAAATTATGATATACAAAAATTGATTGAAAATAATATTTATCAAGTAAACTAAAATTTTAAATATCTAAACATAATATATACTTATTTTTATTGTTTTTATTTACAAGCTTTTATAAAATATAATATATATTTATGTTATACATCACAGTTTCGATTATACTTCTAATTCAATGTTTCAAATAAAAATTTGTATTATAATACATACATTTCATATCTAATAATTTACTACATTTTTTATACTTAATTTTATTTAAATTGTTATTCATATTTATTTAGATATTGATGGCTATAGTTCTGAGAATAAAGTCAATTGGTTGCTATCAGATTGTCTTCGTTTAGAAAGAACGGTCTGTAGATCAGAGACAAGTCCTGATGCTAATGCTGGTATGATTTTGATTATCATATAATATATAAATTTACTAACTTACATTTACTTTCTCAAAATCCAAATTTTATAATATAGGTAGCTCAACTGAGTATAAAAAAATTTATCTAAATAATATTGAAGTTAATTTATTTAATTTTATTAGGTATAAAGTTAAGTAGACGAATCGTTACATGTTGCTGGGATTCTATGATGAATGTTTTGGCCATTCCTCTTAAAATTGATTCATCCGATGATTCAAATACTCAGGTTAAAAAATTGTTACGAAATGAATTGAACAAAGATTCTATTCGTCAAATGTCAGTACAACATAGTCTAGATGCATTACAAAGAGCAGCTACACTTGCAAATATTTTAGGTTTGTAATGAATTCAAATGTTGTAACATTTTTTATTTGTTTCAATGTTTAAACTTTATACTAAATTCAAACTATTATTTACTGTTTAAATTAATATTATATTCATTTTAATTAGGTATGCACAATCGCTGTGAAGGTATATTCTCTCTGCTTGTAAAAGCTTCATGTGGTCAGAAAGGAAACGTAAATTGGTTTTCTGGCATAATCAAAAAGCAACCAAAGTTAATAACATCACATGTTTTAAGTATGGATGTGATGCTCTCGCGTGGCTTAGAATTTGGATGTCACGGACAAGAATGTTGGCCACATATTTTCAAGTATATCTCATTAATACAATTTGATTGAAGTATACCTATATATACTAATACTATACTACCTATATTTTAATTTTATAGCTGTGCTCTATATGTTGGATACCTAGAACAAATATTTTTTCGACAGACGTCTTCATCAGTTGCTGCATTAAAGATGGTTAAACCTAAGTTATTAAATACTGAAAATTTAAACAAAAGTTTTGGTGCATCTGTAGATAGTGATGAAGAAGTTTGGTGAGATTTTTACTTTATTTTATATGTTTAAATATTATTTTCAGTTTTTTAGTATATTAATTTCAATTAAGAATTTATTCGATAAATAATAGTTGATAACAAATAATCTGTTTTTAATGTTTAGCATGGATGTCTATAGTTTTTTGTCTTCACCTACTTCTCCCAATAATTCAACAGAAACAATATCAACTTTGGTAAATAAAAGTAGAGCAGATATTGAAAATAATGGTGTATTAAACCAAGAATATGCTGCACAAATAGTCTGTATTCTGTCTCAATATGTTGACCGGTATATACCATAATCTTTATTGATATGTATTATTTAATTTAAATACCTTATACAAACATATTATTATAGATTATTTGAAGATGCTGCATTAAAATTGAATTTGAGAGCACTTACTGAATTTGTACGTAGCTTATGTAAAACTATTCGACACGAGTTATTTAAATCACCAGATCAGAAGAAATCTAATAACAGTACTAATAATGCCACTCTTTTAACACGACTATCTCGACTTATGTTACGATGCATCAAAAGTGGGCGCCCATTATTCCACATGATAAAAATATGGTCAATTGTTTTGCCATGTCTGATGGAAGTAAAGACATTTCATGTTAAATAATACTATCTACTTAATGACATTCATAAACTGTATTTTTCTAAATTTTTTACCAGGTATCGTGCCATAAAGATTTAGCTTTGTCTAAACAAGCTATAGCTTCAATTCATGATACAGTTTTAGCTTTTCTTAACGACCAACCAGAGCTTTCTCATTTCCATATCAACGAATCATTGTTCAAACCTTTTGAAAATCTCTTATGTTTAGAACTATGTGACATAGAAATTCAAGATCAAGTAATTTAATATTTCATATGGGTACTACACATTTATATTAAACAAATTAAGTAATAATTTTATTCTTAATAGATTGTCAGTTGCTTATGTGAATTTGTCGAAGCTAACCGTTCAGATATCAGATCTGGTTGGAGACCTTTATTCGGTGCTTTAAAAGTAGTCAATAGCAGTCATTTGTCATCTCTGTTAGAAGTATTTAGAGTCTTTCTGAACACTGATGACACATTAGCTTTCTCAAATGCAGCAGTAGATTGTATAGCTTGTCTCATTAAACACGTACGAGGAACTAGTAAGTAGTTTATTCTTTCTTATTAAAATGAAACAGACTACAAAGCTTGTTTTACATTTAATTAGATTTTGACAACTCAGATACTGAAACTAGACTTGAACTGTGCAAAGCTGCTCTTAAACATTTACAGCATTGCAGTTTAATATTAAAGTCAATGTATGTTATGCCAGCTTGTCCAAAATTTCATTTACCTAATCGGTAAGTTATTACTTCCACTCATCCAAATATCTTGGTATATTAATCCATCCTTTCATTAAGATGTTTTTAATCTTTGTTAATGATATTATACATCTAGGTTATGAATTAGTAATTTTTGATTTATATCGGGTGATTCTTTTATCATAATACATGAACCACTCGTGTTTTCAATAAATATTTTTATGTTAATTATTTATTAAATTATTACTTTTTTCATTCAATTAAAAAAATTCAATTTTTAACTCATAAACTATTTGTTTTAAATTTGATTTTTATGTATCGAAAAGTATCCTGCTTTCAAATATTAATGTGGTCATTCGTAAACTTAAAATATTAGAAGAATAAAAAATATTTAAAAAAAAAACTGTTTTTAACAACTTGAAACTGTGAAAAAATTGACTTACTTTTTGAAATAATAAGTGTCTTAAATTACATGAATCTCGAGTATTTAAAATTTATTGTTAATTCATAATTAAATTGGGTTTAAAAAAGAAAATGTCACATTACGGTCAATATGTTCTCTGTACTAACACTTGAAGCATGAAAAAAAATTGATTTACAAAGATCTGTTTTAAATTAATTCATTTTAACTGATTTTGGAACTTATCCATCTAATATTAGATATGCCAGCTAAATATGAATTGTGTGTTTAATATAAAAATTGAAATTAGTGGCATATAAAATGCATCCACGTTTTTCTATTACTGCACTAATTGTGTCCAGATTATCTGATATTGTTATCTATTATACCTATGATTATCTGAATTAATGAAATAGATATGATTACTTATGAAGTAAATGTATATGGTTAGTATGTATTTCTATTTTGTGTTTTACCTGTCAATGTACGTTTCAATACTTTTCCAATTATGTATCTATTTTTCCATACCTATATAGTATATAGTATAGATATAGGTAGAATTAGTACCAAAAATAGTGTTTCCATATAAATTAATTTAAAAAATATTTTTGAAGATATCTAGTTGTTTTTTGTTTAAACTTTTATGAATAAAAAAGTTTTACCTATTCTAGGTTACTATAAAAGTGCATAAAATATTATTATTATATGTTGGCTACATAAATAGGTATTTAGAAAATGTAAATACATATGTATCTGTGAGACCTTCAAAAATATTGCTATAGATTGTAGGTATTATACATAAATACTTCAATTGACAATTAGGATAGATCTTTGTAAACTGGTTTTTTGATATGTGTCTCCAATTTAGAGACAAAAATAAACTTGATATTGCGTCTTCTTGATACTTACATACATTTTATTTAGAAATCATGTCTCAACTCTGGTTGATAACGATGTACCTGAATTACAATATATTCAAAATGAAAACTATAATCAACTATCTATTGAAGATTCAAAAAATGAAGCTATGATTTTAGAAGAAATTGATCAACCATGTGGTATACTAAGAGTGTGGTACTGCATTGTAGAAGGACTCTGTACTGCAATTACTGGTACATCAGCTATATATCAAAGGCAAAGTCTTGAATTACTCTTAGACATATTACAGGCATTTCCTGAAATACCAGGTTAAAATTATTTTTGACGTAATAAATATACCTATGACTAAATAAACTGAAGTTAAAATTAAAGTTTATTTATTTATTATTTCATTAATATACCTATTAGTGTTTAAAAATTATAAATATTAATGAATAATAACTAATTACAGGTTACATATTTGGTTGTTTCTGCATAAACCGACTACTTCTTCCTACCATACAAACATGGGCAAGAAAGATTGTGTCTACACATGACCTTAAGGACTTACCAAATTTCAAACAGTTATGTGGAAATTCAACTGATCTAATTGTCAACTATCTAAAAATGAATAAGAATTATGAAATGAAACTTGAAAAAGAAATAACACTTATGTTGAAACAACTATTATTTGTATTAAATGAATTCTGTGTTCAGCCCTTAGAGAACATTGTCCGTTTAGGATGTGCATGTTTAAGACATTTTGTTTTGGGTGCTGGAGATAACTTCACTACAAGCCAATGGGATCTAATCAGCTTTAGCTTACACAGAGCTTGTGCTATTTCTTTATATCCACTGACCAGGGTATCAATGACATACAGTCCATTTTCAGATAGTTTTTATGGCGATTTAGCAGCTGGTATTAAAGTGGCTGCAAGAAGGGATAGTACAATAGATGACAATTTGCATTTAAAACAATTATCTCAACAGGTAGTTGCTTTTTATAAAAAAAAAAAATGTATTTTCAAACAATCTTAAATTTAAATTCTAGTATTTTGATTATAAAATAAATTTTTGTAACATATATTAAGGGTACTTTATAGTTTAAATGTATTGTACCTATTTGAATAAGATGGTAAAATAATAAGCAAGCAAATAAATAATAAAAAATTATTTATGTGCATTCATAACAATACTGCTACTGTAATATACCCTATAATTTTAATGCAGTATAATTAGATATGAATTGCAGTATTAATACATTTCTTAAAATCATTTAAATACAATTGTCAACTTAAATTTTTCTAAATATTTAGTAAAATTTAATGGTATAAGGACTGCTTAGTTAAATGTTGTTAGTATTTAGTAACAGGAAATTTTTTTAACTTTAGTTGTGACTAATGAATCATTTACAATTACTGGTCTTTAAAAAATGAAAATTAATTAAAATGTTTATCATGATATTTCAGGTATTTTTGTTAGATCACCAAAGAGTTAAAAGTGATACAATTGTTGATGATGAAAGAAGTTTTATATTTTTATTATGTCATCACTGGTGTAATTTGGAAATTGACAACCAATGGCAGCAATCACCAGAACGTGTTCCTTACAAAAATATAGTCCTTGGATTATTTGTAAATGAAATGCTATTACAAATGATTGGAAATGTGTTGGTAAAGGGTACCAACAAAGCTATACCAAGGTATTTTTTTATAAATATGTGAACCAAAATAATTTGTTTTTGATTATAATTATTATTTATTTTCTTCAGCTTAGCCAATATCCTTCTACAATCTTCTCTGATGACTCCCATGGACGAGCAATCGTTCAAATTACAGAAACAAAATGTTATGCCTGGATATTTGTCCTCACTCACTGAATTTCAGATTCATACCTTTATCTCGTGTTTAAATATGACATACGGTATATCTTGGGAATTTGATTCAAGGCCTGGTCTAAAATTTCTTATTCAAAAAGTCGCTGGTTTAGAGAAAGCAGCTAATTTATATAAGCAGGCTGGAGGAGCTTGGACACTCTCATTGGTTGCACTTTTTGAAATATGTATCAATCGCATGTCTCTCTTGAGTTCTGATCAGATTAAACTTATTGTTGAAAAAACATCTCCCACTAATGATACTGAAAGTTTTATACTTGAACTCAAACGTATATTTGATGATGCCTGCCAAAAATATGTTGAAATAGTTATGGATAAAAGCGGTACACATTGTGCTGTTGATAGGGCAGGAGATAAACCAGTGTTCTTTTTTGTTGCACAAAATGATGATATTTTTGAAACAACTGAAGAAAAACCTGCCGCCTTTAAGTTTGAAGATTTTAAAAAGATATATCCAAACGCACCATTAACATCAAAAAGTGAAGATAGTGGAAGTGATGATGACGATGATGCTGTGTATGCTATAGCAAGTTGTAAAAATTTAGATAATCTAATAGAAGAATATAAAAAAAGGAAACATGCAAACGCTATGCCAGGGCAGCCTGATTCTATTGAAAAAAGTGAAGAAAATTTACCACCAGAAGTCGAAGAACAGAGGCAGACTAGTATGAACAAGGTATGTTTATTTATTCAAAAATGTTAAATTACTTAATATTATACCAATGATACAAATATGTAACAATTAATTTATAGGACAGTGAAGTGCATGAGTCAGTATGGTCAGAAATGTTGATTTCAGTTTTTGATTTATTGACGCAACTGGATGATGACTCGTTCAAGTTATTATTACCAGTTTTATTCAATGGTGTAAGAGTTTTAACGGAATCGGCAACTAGGCCTCTGTTGAAACGTGTTCTTGGGGAATTTTACCAAAGGGTAGCTTTCATTTATGGATTTGGTCCATAAACTTCATATCAAACATTTATTTGTCAAGCTGATGTGTTTCAGTAAGTTTAAGAACTACTGATTTTTATTGTAAATCATTTAGTGTCAGAGACTGAATGTTTCTTTTTATTTATAAAGTAATATATATCAGATATCTTCAACCAATAAAAATATTTATTAAATTATTTTTTATAAATTAAATCTGCAAAACTTTTAATATCTATACTTATATAGTATGATTTTTAATTTTTTTTAAAGTTAATTTATTCTATTGAATATTGATACTTACGTATTATTTATGTGTTACCTATATTGGCTATATTATATATTATTTTGAGAAATGATACAGATATTATAGATAATTTACTTGATAAATCCTTAAAAATAACTATTTAATTATCTTTTTAAATCCTTAAAATATTGTTACATATTATTATGCAATATTAATAACCATTATGCGATAAATAAACTTTTCCATTCTTGTTTATTATTATCCTAGCACCATACAGTTTAACATTTATCACCATGTCAACTGGTAATCATCTATTGTACCTCAAATATTTTTTACATTTGCAACTACTTTAAAATAATATTAAATTGTTGACAATTAATAGGAGTATAATTAATAATTATTATTTTATAATTAACATATAAATAAACTGAATACAATAAGATAATTTCTGCAATCATAAAGATAATAACATTTGTATATGTTACAAATTTTGTTTGTTATAAGTTTATTGGTATATTTTTATTCTAAAAATTGAATCGTTTATATTAAACTTTGTGAAGAATAACTTAGAATTAATTTTTGCAATATATTATTAACATTTGTAAGAAAGATAATTATACCTACAACATAGTGACAACCCAACAAAATTCCAACATAACTAAATAATATTATTATAAAATACAATTTAAAAATGTATAAAAATTATGATTTTTTATAAATATATCACATACTAAACTTACACAAAATGTAAAAGATACAGATAAACATTAAATTTTTAGAAATGACTGCTGATTCAAGGTTGCTTAGTGGTGAGAATGTGAGGTGATACATTAATGTGGCTCAGTGAGCGTAGCAATAACAAATACCAATATTTTTCATTCAATAGAATTATAAATATTACTCATACTAATACTTCTTTATTTTGATACAAAAATTAATAAATGTAATTGACATCCATATTTTTTAACTCATAAAATTTATCTGTTTATTTGTATTTGTTTTTAACTATAAAATAAAATACAATTTTTTCTCTTTCAAATAATGATTATATTAAACTAACAAAACCAATAACTTATCTTATAAAAAAATATCTAAACTATATGGTACCATAATAGTCCATAATATACAAAACCACAAGTCTATTGAATACTTTTATAGCATATTAAGTACAGATCAATGTATTTGTACTGTTTGTACCAATATATATCATACTTTTCTTACACAAAAAACATTTTTTTTTTCATTATGTCTAGTATATGATGTTATATATTTGTATATTGTATCTATTCAGATGTATATTGATATACCTAACCTAACCCAAGAAAGATTATAAATTATAATATAAGGACATTTTTTTCAATTAAATGTCCTCAAATGTGATCAATTAAACAAAAATAACATAGTATCTTGGGGAAAAGCTGCATAGTGATGTCAAACTCAAAATTTGTTTGTGAAGCGAAATCTAGAATATTTTACCTAACCCAAATTTTTCAGCCATCTAAATAATTAATATGATATAAAAATCCACTCAATGTATAGAAAACCGGAAATGATTTTGTTAACCCATTAACTACAACTCCTAACCTAACCTAACCTAACACTTATATCCACCCACCTATTTAAGAAGTGAAGTGATTCCTTCACATAAAATGAGTTCAGCGCCACTGAACTACTGAAGCTACATAGTAGTACATATTGAAATCAATCGATGTACTTCTGTCTTCTTAAACATAGAAATGTATAATGTCACAGTATATACTACATAATATATTAAATTATATTATAAACTTATACTATAATCCTTGTTTAAAATTATGTTTTTTTTGACATGAAAATTACTGACTATTAGTTTTCCCACTAGAAGAGTTACTGAAGTTGAAAATAAGTTAAATTAAATTTTTAATGAAAAATACACGTAGCAAAATCAATACATTCGTTACAGTAGAATTGTAGAATACGATTGTTTTTTATAAATAAATAAAATGGTTTTTTTCCTAAATTCAACAATGGAAATTCTGAATTCCAACTTACTAAATAATAAATAGTTAATATCAGTAATATCACAATTCACAAAGTAAAATTTACTTTATTAATAGTTGATAATAATTATAGATGAATGGTAAATTTGTAATTTGGATTTGCCTGATTTGGACTTTGGAGTTTTGGACTCCTTGGATTTGGAGGTAGTTCTCGGCGTTCTCGCTGTGAACGTGGTAACGCTTATCGCTTCTACGCATGCGCCTAAATTATACTTATACCAGACTGAATGATTGTGCATGGTTAACAGCGTAAAATGTAAATACGCAATTATTATATTATCATGTCACGGTGTTAATGAATATTTCTTACAAGTTTCAAAGAAATTATGAACTAACTTGTCTCATAAATTAGTATATAGTGTGTTGTTTTAGATTTCAACGTTATTATTGCTTTGTTAAATTGACCTTTTATAATAACAATATACATCAAACATCAACGTCACTGTAATAAACTAATGATATTAGTCGTCATCGCACCACCCAACCCCGCCGGCCATATATTATTCTCATTGGTCCGTTGCCCAACCGACAAATACCAATACAATGTTGTACCGGATTTTGGTTAACCTTGCTTAACCAAAATGGTTAACAACTACATCCTAATCGTCGAGTCAATAATGGCGGTACAGACATTCATCTGACGTCGGTAACGAAACACAACTGTCGTTCTATTATCCGCGTTGTAGTGGTCACTGATTCAATAACATTTCTGAAGTTACTAACGCGTTTAGGCGGTACATTTTAAAAATTCAGGTACATATTTTCCTATTTTCTTATGAATCAAATTATTCAAATTGTATAGACATTGATTTTTTACTCTTAAAATGATTTGATATGTTGATTGTTAGTGCCAGTTCCGGTGGTCGTGGTCGTTGGCAAGTTGTCTTCCCGAACTATATCACGACAACGATTATCGAAACAGTAAGTTCGTAGGTTCAATCAATATAATATTATGTCCGTCGATGTTTGTCAATATATCAATATAATTTTGGGAACTTACAATTTTTTAGATGTATTTTATTTCAAAATTTGACTCGACTAATTTTGTTTCAGCGTTTTCATGGAGAGCGTCCCATGCCCACTTTGTTGTGAAGATAGGTTCTCCAACCAAGACTTGTTGAAATATCATTTGTTAAGTTTGACCACAAATATCCTGTGCCCCTTCTGTGGAAAACAGTGCGATGATATCAACTCATTGGTCGTGCATTTGGATAAAATTTGCACCGAAAAAGAAGATGAAGTTAATAAATCCGTGCAAGACAACAATGAAATGATCGTCGTATATCCAGATGGTAAGTCAAGTGTTCAAATATTGTACAACTGATTTTTTTTTTTTTTACTAGATGATGAACCTGAACCGGAACCAGAAAATGAAATCGGAGAATTCGATAATCTTGTGGGTGAAGAGGATTATCAGAATGATGAACGGCAAACTGATACTGATGCAGAAACTGGAGTTAAGAAATTTATTGAAGAATTTACTATTGATGACCCAAATAGAATATTGCGACCACCAGAAACGACAGAAACAGAAATTTCCAAAGAACCACATCCTTATCATTGTTCTGAATGCAATATACATTTTCCATCAATTCAGGAACATATCAATAATTGTCACAAAGGCCAAGAAGTTGTGTTTCAGGTTGGTTTTTCAAAAAAAATAATTTGTTTATTATTAAACATATTGTATATTATTATGTGTAGGTAATTGAAGATAATGACCAAAATAATGCACTAAAGGACAGTCCTGATACCACTGGCGAACAGATTCCTCAGATAGGAACTTGGATTAAATGGGGCAACGGCTACTTTTATACAAACAATAAAGATGTAGCAATGAAACATTTAGCTGATATTAAGTCAGAAGAAACAACAACTCTAGAAACTATTCCTGACGATTTTGTTAAATCAAAAGATGAAAATATAAAAACCAAAAGCAATGTGCATCAAAATTATACCAGCATATTATCTTCCAATATTTATTCAAATCATTGCATCACGGATTCATATGGTGATCGATATTTTGATGTTCCTGTTTATTTACTTAATCAAGTTTCTGAGAAGGTTAATGATTACTTCCAAGTCGAAGCTCGTAAATTGAGTTTCAAGAAACGAATCCGTCTGATACGATTAAAATCTAATGATGATGTATTTGATATTGAGCAAATATTATTTCAAAATAAACCAACTAATTCCAACATTATTCCAATATTAGAAATAGCAGTTGAATGTAATGAATACTCTCAATTAGACAACTTGGAGAATTGTTTTTTGTTAACTTGGAAATGTATAGCATGTAATGTAAAATCTGACCATTGGTCTAAGTTAAATAAACATAACTGCACAGAAGATGATGCAATGGCGCTCAAGTCTAAAAAAAATAATGATTGTAAAAGTCCAGCCATCCGAAATAATAGTCGCACAATTCCTAATGTTCGATCAAAGCATATTTGTCCACATTGTGGTGGGGAATTTGATTCAGAAGGTTACTTAAGAACACATCTCATGGTACATGTAAATGATTCAAATAAATGTCTATTTTGTGATCAACCAGTAGCACCTGAGATGATGGAAACACATTTAATTGCTCATCAAAATCCAGAATTTTCTAACCTAAAATTTCTATGCAAGTATGACTTAATCTTAATGTATATAGCTTTATTTTGAATTATTTACCTTTAATTATTTTAGTGTATGCAATAAATGTTATGATTCGGAATTTCGTCTCCGGTGTCATCAAAGAGCACATGAAATGCGGCGTAAACCTCGTGAAATATTAGTTTGTGATGTTTGCAATGCCCAATTTAATGATAAAAACTCTTTGAAACATCATGCCATTACTCATATTGAACCCCCTGAACGTTTACGCCGATTACATGAATGCCGTTTTTGTGGAAAAACTTTTGTTAAACCTATCGAGAAAGTAATTTTATTGTGTTTTCCATTTTTTGAACCAAACATTTTTTAATATAACATATTTTAGGTTAACCATGAAAGGGTGCACACAGGTGAGAAACCTTTTGCTTGTCCAGTATGTGGTCGTTGTTTCAGGCTCAAAGATCTCGTACAAAAACATATGCGTGTACATACCAAAGAACGCCCTTATAAATGCCGTCATGAAGGTTGTGATAAGACGTTCAGTGCATCAAGCAGTAGAGTCAATCATGAACAAGGTCATTCTGGTATCAAGCAATTTAAATGTTTTTACTGCCCTAGATATTTTAAGAATTGGGTAAGCCATACTTAGTACTTACATCAAATATTATATACGTTTATAATTATTTATTGTATATTTGTTTGTGTTCATTAAAGGTGTCGAGAAGTAATCATGTCCAAGAGCATATGGTTAAGCACAAATGTGACATTTGTGATCGTTCATTTGTGTCATTTTGTAATTATAAGAAACATTTGAAAATGCACGCAGATGGTAGGCTCAAATTCAGTTGTGTACTATGCCGTCAAGCATTTGGAAGACAACTGTTTTTAGATAATCATCTGAGTAGAGAACATGAAATGAAATCAAATAAAGAAGAAAATATAACTGAATAGTTTTTAATTTTATATAAAAAATATAAAATTTTAGTGTAATCAATTTAACATAATAATTTGTTCAACAAGGCTGTTTTACAAATAAAAAATAAATATTTTATTAATTAAACTGAAATAGTTATTAAAAGGTTTTTACAGTTATACATTTGTTGAAACTTATTGACAAGTAATAATACATTTGGAAAAAGTTATGGTCGATCTTCTTAAATACTCTTTATAATGTATTAGATGTGACGTTAAACATATTTATAAAATCAAAATGTCCCTAACTAAAAGGTCAGTATAATAATAATTAATAAACCTTAAATACTAAACAATTAAGGATTGGATTACTTGTGTTACTTAACAAACATAGATTTCCTGTTCCAACAAGTCAAGCGCATGCGTTCGCTGATTAGTTTATAATGGAAATTCAACATTTTGACTTAGCCTCTTCAAAGTATAGCACATTATGCATGCTAGGCATATATAGTAGATTTTAAATGGTTACCGAACATAACAAGATACTGACTCTTCTGAACTATCTGTGAAACTTATGTCTGAATCATCGTGGTATGGCCTTGTCACAGAATCTATAAGTTATAGTTAAATTATTACATTTGACATCAATAACATAAAAATAAAAAAAATAGCACTCAATAATAATTAAAACAGACTATAATATTTTAATTATAGCTGATAAATTAGAATACATGAATAAAAATTGTTGACTTAAAAACTTGACAAACAGGCATTGAGCAGACTTTGTCCGCAGGGGGGATATTTAAAAAGGTCAAACAATTACCAAAGATTCTTGTACTAATTACTACTAGTATGATGAAATATTAAATTGTAAATTTTATAACTTAAACAATTTATTTAATTCAATATACAACTATGAAAATTATGTAATATAGTATAGATATCAGATATCTATGCATTTATTAAAGAAAAAGTCAGAGGTTGCAACCTACCACCCCATTACGCTTTACCACGCCTATGTTGACAAACATGTGAGTATGATCAAGTATGTGAAAATAGGTAATAAATATATCAGTTAAACCTTTGCTGCATAAGTGCATGCATTGTTTGACAAAAATAAAAAAAGTGCTTTACTTAAATGTATTATAGTAGACTGCAATAAAAGATAAGTATTGCTGAACACATCAGTGGTTTCAATTGGAATGTTATAATATTAAATCGATACTTCAAAATTATTTAAAATTAACAATAATTCACTTCTAAACAATATAATAATTTATACACCGGTTTAGAGATTTTTAAAATTACATGGTAACTATTAGTAAATTCATAATTTAAAGTTTAGGGAATTTTTGGTTATTAAATTTATACCAAAATATATTAGTTGTAAACTCTTGAAAGTCATCTGATATCCATATTCTCAAATGATATATTGTAGAACTTTTGGGACACAATTCAGTGTCACTCGAAATTTTGCTTATAAAAAAATATAGATGCAATACTGTTTGTTGTTCAGTTTAAAATTCTATGTAAGTTATATTTAATTACAAAAAAAGTAAATAAATAAATGATTAGCTTAAGAGTATAAAATAAGAACAAATATTTTATTACAAAGTATTAGTCTCTCAATACTTCAATAGATATATTTCAGATTCTTAACATAAATAGTGCACCAAGGCATATTAATATATATTTATATGTATATATTTTTTTTTATTAAGGGGAGCCCGCAACAACATAGGCCATTGAGTGTGGGATGGTATAGTAGAGGTTATTTTTGTATATTTTAAGTTGGTAGGTTTGTAACACGTGTTAATGTATCAAGGATATGTTGCTAAAAATTCTGGGTGGTTACCCATCCGGGACCATTGGGACCAAGCAACTGTGGCCAGTACATACGTTCAATGCTTTTCCGCAGACTGAGCGAATGACCGTGCCTTACCAAGTATATTCTAAATACTACGTTTATTTTTCAATAAAATAAAATAAAATGCATTTTAACCCAGAGGCCGCCTGGACTATATTTAAATATTTACTATTAGACTTACCATTAATGATTGGATTGCGAAATAGTTCCACTTCATCATCGTCATCAAAAAGATAAGGTTTTTGTGGCAGCAATGCAAAACCATTTCTATAGGCAAATGACGACGGTCTTCCTGTTTTCCATCGAAGGTAGAAATGATACCAACTTACTCCAATAACAGAGATTATAAAAACTAAAAACAAAAAATAAGTTTGACATTTTTGTCAGAAAAAATTATATTTTTTGTTTTCAGCTACCTGTAAGGACTATAAACATCAACCTTGGCATATTTAAAACTCTCTCATCTTTTATTAATTTGAAAATAACTGTCTGAGGTTTGTTGTCTTGAATATTTATTGATTTTGTGGAAGTGTAATATCCATGGGCATTTACTCGTATTGTTCTGATACCTTTATAATAAAATGAAATATAATTAATAGTGATGGGCTACAATATACTTTTGTCAATATTTAAAATGTGTTACAATATCGATATTGTATCGCATTATTGATATTGTTGTCCATCACTATTTGTTGACCTTAATTAAATTTATGTATAAATAACAATAAATTCACCTTCTCCGACTGACAATTTATAAGTTCCATTATGATAACTAGTGGCTACCGAAGAAGATGAATCGTCAGTTATGGTCGCACCCTCTATTGGTCTGTTTTCAATATCCATCACAGAACCTAACTCAATACAGTTCATAATATTAGAAAATGTATGTATAATGCTAGTTAAATTTCAAAAAATATTACTTACCCTTTATCAATGAATTTAATTCTAGAGTAACAGAACCATGGCCAACATGAGACATGACAACTTTGATATTGGTAATAATTCCACGGTGCACACTTATTGGTATACTTTTCGTCAAATATCCAGTTGCCTTGACCTGAATAAACACAAGTGAACATTTGATCATATTTCCTTAGTCTGAAATAACTTAGATAACTCACATGAATGTAATATAAACCTATTGGTAAGTGTGCCTTAAAAACAGCTGAATTAGGAGTGACTGTGTAAATGTCAGCAAACATATCTATTGTTACAATTGCATTCCGGATAGGTTTGCCTAATCTGTCTACAACTGATCCTTGAACACCTTGAATGTTTTCTATGATGACTTTGAGCATGTGAAAACTCTCCATCCAAACGAACACTGTTTCTAATGGATCTATGTAGTTACAGCAGGTTAAACTTAAAGCCATCTAAAATAATCAAATTCTTAATTTTTTTTTTTACATTAAGGGTAATCAATACCGTGATTCTATGTCTTTGTCCAACACAATTGCGACAGAGGATTTTGGCTATTGTTGTGATTGATCTAATGAAGCAATAAGAATTTTAGGAACAGATTTGAATTTGTCATCAATAACTATATGAAATTGACTTTCCCGCATCTCGCCATCAAATTCCTAAAAACGTTATATTGAAAAAGAGTAATAAAAAAATTGTCATATTTCAATTTTTGGGGAAGTTAAAATCAAAAATCAAAATCTAGGAAAGTCAAAATGAAGTTGTCTGTGTTCTTGACAACAAATTCAAATTTATATTCAGAATTCTGATCGCTTCAACACTTAACCTTATTAATTGGTATGTTTATAGTAAAGTCTTAAATGTCTTAAAATTTTGTCACGCTTGTGTTAGAAAAATACAAAATTATGGTATTAAATCCCTTCCTTTAGACATAAAAAGACATCCAATTTGTTGTCTTTGTCTTACATATGTTTAACATGACAAATCTGTGTTACATAGAATCAATTTTGTTTTATTCAATTTTATATTACAGTGAATTAATCTAATATAAAATTTAAAGGAAATTTTAAGAATTATGAATTTCTTCAATACATACGGTAGAAAAAAAATGTTGTTAAAACTGCAATTTGTAAAATATTAAAATATTGTCAAAAGTTCAAACTTTGAACAATAGCTTTAATGGTTCTCTAGAAGAAAAGCGAACATTTTTATTTTTACAGCATTATTCATTAAAATTGAACTATTCTAAGTTTTGCTATCTCGTCACAGCGGAAGATTTAAAATCACTTTTAATTTGTTTTTGACTGACCGACTGGAACCATCTTAATTCAACATAAAACTGATTCTATTGAACCCAGATTTGTAGAGTTGTAAGTTTGTGGACGCAAAA
The DNA here is from genome assembly GCF_037042655.1 of Diuraphis noxia. Lineage (NCBI taxonomy): Eukaryota > Metazoa > Arthropoda > Insecta > Hemiptera > Aphididae > Diuraphis > Diuraphis noxia. The sequence continues at coordinate 77,661,678 of NW_028301713.1, forward strand.
CCACATATGCAGATTTTACGTTCACTTAAGTTATGACTTGTATAAAAATATACATTTTATACGTACAGTTTTAATTTTTAATACATTATTGAATGTATCCAACACGTTTTGTTTAACATCATTGATTTTACGATCTAATGGCTCACCGCAAGTCTTAACATGATAAATAAAAATATTAATATATAATTAAAAATATTACATTTTTAAAATTATAATATTTTACAAAATAAGATACTTACATTTTTTAAGTTACTATAAAATAACTCTTCATAATCCTGGAGTATTATGGAAATTGTGTTCCTTGGATGAATTGTTGGACCCCTATAAAATAATAAATATAGAGAACATTAAGTAAAAGTTACATACCTATATAACACATAATACAATTTAAACAAACATTTACACTAACTTTATTGAAATAGATCCACCTTCCAGACTGAACATCATATCAAACTGTTCTCGTTGTAACATTTTCCAAAGGTTATTAGTGATCTTCTGCTCATCTTGTTGGTTAGTGGCTATCAATAGTGGTGCGGTAACAACTGCTTGATCATCAGTCGAACATGTCTTTTCATAAAAATTCTCATTTTGTTCGAAGTAGGGTATAAAATGTAATACGACTTTTGATAAAAACGAAACTATGTGCTTGTCTTTTTTTCTGTAACCCTCGACATAATGTCTAGCCAAAAACAATAACATCTCCCGAGTAGCAGGTTCGTTGACGTACAGCCCACCCAAAATGGCAATTTTGAACTTGAATTCATCAGGCGACCCCACCTACATATGGACAAAAAGTATGAACGTATTATATCACGTATTGCCACTATCAATTGCATCATTTACATTTTCAGTAACTTTAAACTGAATTATTGAACTTTCCACTGAACCGCTGTCTAAAGAACTAGGAGTCGTAACTAATTCGGCTACATTCGACAAACTATTTTCCAATTCCGTAAGGTTGCTCAAAAATAATGCTCTCGTATTATATGAGTTCATTTTAATCACGTTCGATCTCAAACCAAAATCGTTCACTTGAGACCACTCATCCAGGTTTTCTTTGAGCAACGTAAAGTTCAACCAGCTGGGTGTCGTGGAGTTGTACACGTGGACGGACTGAGTCTTCCTTTTGTACCTACAAATAGAAAACCGAAGCGCATTCTTAAAGTTAGTGAAAATAAAGTCCTAAAAAGGTCTTAAACGTTAATTTTTTGTTAAATAATGTCTGCGGACATGCATGCATTATTTTATATAACTACTATAGATTTTGTGGTAATTCCAAGCACACTAAGACACTGGTAAATCCATGTCTACAAAACTAATAATTTTTAGCATTATTTTTGTTTGAAAAATGTAATTACTTATTACAGTACAATTCTTAGTTGTTTTTTGGGCTTTTCGCATATCATAGTTTATACAGTTATAACTATAAATAAATTATACCTATCAAATTTAATGCCTGTAAAAATGTAAAGGTTTCATAGGTACACTATAATCTATAGATAAATTTAGTCAATACCTATATATTTGTTACTTTGAAAAATCAATATGATTGTAAGAAGTGTAATAACTAGTTACGACTAGGGAATCGTCGTGGTTCGAAATTAATAGATAATATATATTATATACCTACACATGCGTGCGCAATTTGGGTTAGATTGATGGTGGTGCTAGATTTAAGTTGACTAAAGTGATAAATGTATCTCATAATTCCTATGGCATAAAATCACAAGTTATAAGTTTATAACCTAACCAATAAAAATTCAATAACAAATCATACCCCCCCCCCCCCCAAAAAAAAAAAAATCAATAAAAAAATCACGCTTATGATATATATATATATATTTATTAGAGATGTTACGAACTGTTCGATTTTGGAACCGAACCGAACTGGAAATTCCAAATAATCGAACCGAACCAAATATCTAATAGTTCTGTTCGATAATCGAACCAGAGAAATAAAAATAAAAGTCGATGGAGTAACGGCTAAAATTATAAATTATTATTAAATGATTAATAATTAATAAATTAATATTAGTTGTTTAATGTTTACTTGTTTTAAATATTAATGTTTTTCGCTTTTTCTTATTCTTATCAGTTATCATCATATTAATAATTAAAAATCTCATGCATAATAATAATTAACTATTAAAGTATTTAAAGTATTTAAGTAAATAGTTGTAAAATCTTTATTCAATAATTCTGAAGTATGGTGGCTAAATGATAAATAAATAAATAAATAAATATTAAATATTAAATAAAATAATATCCAATTTAACTTTTAATGTTCGGTTCGAGTTCGATGAAATATTTGAAGAGTTCGGTTCTCGGTTCGGTTCGACCTTAAATATTATGGTTCGTAACATCTCTAATATGTATATATCAATACAATACAATAGCAATACAATATGAATAATGTACATATAACTTAATAAAGAGGTATTTTATATGTAATAAAAATTAGGTAATTAAATAAATAAATGTTTCTTAATATAGCAAAGGTATAATACCCGTCTCGTCTTACCCATATGCCGTCACCGATATTTCGTAATCTCCCGGCACTAATATGCGCCAGTAATCACCATCGCTCGCCGATTTCACGGTGTGTTCAATGCCCACAACCGAAATTTCGGCGTTGCGCACACCATGTCCCTGGTCATCCAACACGAATCCCTTCACACCCCTGTTCACTTGTTCCATGAAGGTGAGCAGCGACTCGCGATTGTCCAGCCAGTAGCCTTCCAAATCTCTCTGAAATGGGAACTTGGTGCAGCCCAGCTCGAACGTGAGCTCGAAGCAATTCGTATTCAAGTAATTGAAGTCTTGCATGCCACCAACCACGCTGTACCACGAAGCACCATTGACTATCCCGTCCTTGAAGGACGTTGTATCGTTTGCGCACCTGTTGCTATCCAAATGCATTTTCGGATGGTTCTGCAAACAAACATTAATGATGGCTTAAAATTACAATAAAGTTGTCCCTTAAACTTCCACTCCCCCCCCCCCCGAAATTACGCCTTTGAACTCAATATAATATAATATAATTTAAAAATACCATCATCGACAATCGTTCAGATTATTTTGCACAACAATTGTCAACGTTTGATTACTAACCATAGAGTATGTTTTGGCCAGTAGCACGAATACGTCGTTGTCTGGGGTATACGATGCCTGTGGATTTGAATTACCATCAATTGCGCTGCTGTCGAAGGGGTAATTGGCCACGAGAGCTCCACCGTGTAGATTGCCGCTCAAAACAAACGGAATGCTTTTGATCCATTCGATGATTGCTTTGGTTTCCGGTTCTTGTTTTGATAACTGTAAGCGACGGAGATAATTAAAATATTACGAATATGCGCATAAACATAGCAATATAATATGTTCAAACTGTCAAAATATATTATTATGATTAAGACAATTCTGGCGACTAACAGGAAATCGGGTTTAATATTACACATTTTAAAAATAGAAAACATTCGGGCAACAATGAATTATTAAATATTAAAATTTAATTTTAAAAAAAAGCGGGCAATTCGTGGATGTCGCTCTGCTGTACAGTAGGTTACAAGTGGGTTACGGGTTACTGCAATGGATGGAATTAAGTTTGAATTCAATGATATTATATTATTGTATGCGAAAAACGATATTGAGCGGAGACGGTTTATCTGTCTAGGATATATTATAGATCATTAAAAATTTTTAAATCTTAGATTTAAAAAGAAAATGTTTTATGAATTTCAAGCTTAAAATAATTTGCGAATTTTCGTGATTTTTACGTATGTTGTTAAAATTTAAACTTTGAATGCTTATAAAAAAAAAAATAATAACTACCTATGTCCACAAAAAATCTATAGCTTTAAAAAGTCACCGGATTTAGACATAGGGTCAGCGTTTGGGGTGTTATTTTTATTTACTCATAATTGTAGCATCCAATACGTAGTATACTCACGTGAAAGGAATGTCTATTGTCTGGAAAATTTCGATTCAAGTCAACTCTATTTGCGTTGTCACGGCCCACCACGTTGTTAACGTCTTCGATTCCTGTGGTAAACAACATTGGTTATTAAAGGCACTTAAATAAATGTACTCATGCAGTAATCAACCTAACTTATACTACTTTAATCCAATTATTACTACGTAAATTAAACTAAATTTAGTAAATACTAACTTACAAGATGTAATTATTATATAATTATGAGTATATTTGTAGAAATAATATCACAAAATAAAAAATTATCCCAAATATTAGCTTATAAAATAAGAAGCCCATACAATTAATTCAACCTACATTTTTATATTATAATAAAATTAACAGAACCAATTAAAAAATTTGGAATGTCCTAACTGCCATCATATAATTTATTTTTGTTTTTCGTTGGTAGATGTTGACTTATGTTTATGCGGTATATTTTGTGATATTATTGCTACAAATAATGTAATTTATTTCATTAATTTAACTAGCTATAGTTATAATTTGAAATTTAAGCTAATTTTATAAGAAAGCAAAGTGTTTTGTATGAATTTGTATTTTAATAAAAACGATTAAATTTGGATATTTTGTCCTCGGGTATCACCAGTATTTACATGTAAAGGAGGCCGGAAAAACCTAAGTTTGACCAGGTGTTCAAAAACACTTGATCTGAGCCTGCTAATTATAATCCTGAATTCACCAAACTGATCAGATTTGTACGTACGTATCAAGGATGGATTAGTCATAAATATACCAAAATAATGATTTTTTTTGTGCCCATCATAAGATAGTTACCATAAACACAAATTGGGGACTAAGTTCCCCAAAATATTTCCTACAATTATTTTAACCTTATTTCATATTATCATAAAGTATGGGTTCATACCCCATCCCTAAAATCTCAAACGGTTTTTGCACCTATGAATTGATAGAAACTTATAATTTTAAATCTTATTTAGTATATTTATTATAGTGTATAAAAGTGAAGATTTCTTTCTGAAAGAATCGCAATTATTTATGAAACTATCTTTGCCTCCTCCCTCTCGTGGTAAAATGTCTGCGGATGTCCATGACACTAACTGAAATTCTGAAGCCCACTGACATCACGACGACATATTAGTAATACCTTCAGTGGATATTTCGTATCCATCAGGGTTCATCGACGGCATCAGATGTATCCGCACTCCGTCCACCAACCGTGTGACACGTTGATCGATGCCATAGTTCTGGCACAAGTACTGGGCAAGCAACAGCAACATTTCCCGACCGATCACTTCGTTCCCGTGCATGTTGGCCACGTACTTAAACTCCGGTTTGCCTAAACCAGAGACATAATATTATAATTTATTACTGATGGGCGATTCGACGAGCACGTTCATCCACAATACTGTACGGCGGGTTAGGAATGTGTATCGCGTAAACAAATTGCAACGTGTGGTTATTATAGTGTATGACGATACTTTGAAGCTTTCGATCTCCAGCAATTTAAGGTGGATTCTTGTTGAAAATGTTGTCTAATTTATAACTAGTTGGGTTAAGAGTAGAAGATAACATTTTTTTTTTTTTTAAATAATCTTGGACAACACTACCTATACCTATACTTACACGACACGATTGTTGTTTTCGACAATATATTTTATTCTTTGTAACTAAACAATAACTAACTGACAAACAAACATTTTTTTACTCGTTTTTAGCAACTTTTATATGACATTCAATATTTTAAATCTCTAGCGGAGCGATAAATGCGTTGATTTTACAATGATGTGAATGTGCATTTATTATTTATTTTGTTTTTGTCTATGTACATGATGACGAGCAGTCGAAAATCGAAATAATGCTTAAACTTTGAACTTCCGGTAGGAAAGCGAAACTAGTTGGTGCATACGAAGGTTAAAATTATCAGTAGTTTTAAAGGTTTTCATTTTTAAGTTTTGATATGTCTAGTAAAGGGTTCCTTAAATTTCTAAAGAATATATAATATGATAATTAAACATCGGCGAAAAGTTGTTTCGAAAAGAGAAAAAAATTCAAAAAATATGATTCATTAGCTATAACAACTCAAAATTCAAATAATATAGGTACAATCAATTTTGAAAAGATTTTTGAATTGAAAGGGAAAACTAATACATCACCCTCTCACCACTTAAGTAAACATTACCAGGTTTGTGTCGTCCGGGACTCGTGGACACTTCGATTACGTACAAGTCTCTCCCTTGTACACTTTTGCCCACGGTGTACAGTCTGGTGATATTTGGATAGTTGACGTTTATCAAGTTCAACGCGGACACAAGACGATCGTAATTGTGATGCACGAACGCTACGGGAATAGGGAAGCCATCGGCATCTCTTTGTCCCGACTTCGTCTCTATCGTAGTCAAATCGACCGCTGAAAGAAAAAAAAAAGTGTTATCTGTATTTATATTATGTAACTTGGATAGGAATTATGTCCTTCTATGGACGGGCTTCGGTCTCGTACGATATTTTTGAACAATAAAAATTAAATTACCGTAGGAGGCGAACTAATTTGATGTGTGTATTACCTATGCGTCATGCGTGTATAAGTTTTTTACTGATTTCGACTCGGACTACCGAATACATTTCTTACTTATAAGTCCATATTTACGCGCACGGTCAAAAATATGTTAGCCGACTAAATAACACGTCTAAAAAACATAATTTTTTATTTAAGAATAAGAGCAACATTTTTTTCTTATACAACAACTATTCACTGAAGTATTGAAAATTTCTTATTATTTTAGTGCATGTAATAATATATACACGTCACAGTCGCAGTGCTTGATTTAGAAAAAAAATTTGAAAATAAAAAAAAAAATTTAAAAAATTATGCGTACACAATGATTATTTAAATGTCTAGTTGATTATGATACAATTAGAAGAGTTGGTACATATCAATATTTTTTAAACAGATGATTGACTCTACCATCATCTCAATTCAAGCACTGAAAAACTGAACGTATAACTTATATGACTAGAGACTATATCAGTGGCGTATTTACAATTTTAGATTAGGGGGGGGGGGTGACATATCATAATGAAATAATTTATAAATTAGAATGTATAAAATAAACTCAATTCAACCTATTTTTATATTAACTATAGTTATATTAGAATTAAAATTAAAAATCACAAATTATATTATAAAATCTAGTTTTCTTTTTTTCTTTGCCAATTCATCAATAATTTAATAATTTAAGGTCTCCAGACGCATTGAATAATATTTTTTTTTTGGTGGGGGGGGAATACGCCACTGGACTATATAGCATCTGCACCCTGATCCTATCATATTATGTTCTAAGACTTCGACCATCGAATAAAAATACCAATTGATATAAGTGTATATAAGATATTCATTTATAAACACCCTTATGACAGCTATAAGATATTTTTACTTTAGTTGATTGCCATTCCCTGTAGTAGTGTTGTTCCGAAGAGCATTATCATTTTTAATATAAATAATATATAGATGAATACTCAAACATAAAGTTAGTGTTTAATGTATTTAGTGATTAATTTCAATATATGGGCCAACTTTACATTTTAAGGGACGTGTATGCTGTATGATGCATACAATTCAAATAAAAAATACTTTTATATTTAGAAAATAAAATTTAGATTTAATTATAGGTAATTGGTCTGAAATAAAATGTTTTAAATGATTTTTTTTCACTACAGGAATTTAAACTCTGTACACAAAGTACTTATAATTACCAATTCATTTAAGTATAAAATTAATTATTTAAAAGTAGTATGATAAAATAAAACAAATAGTAAACAGAGTCTGTAGGTACTACAAAGATGGGTGGAAATCACTTTTAAAAATTAGCACGCAACATTAACATTTTTATGTAACCGAAAAATAGTTCATAAAGACCAGCGGTGTATAAAGTCCCCCCTCCCCCGAAATTGAACAGTGTGTGTAGAATATTATTATAATTAATCATACCGTTAGGATTTCTAAAAACCTCTCGAAATTAAATCCTATATACGCCACTGCAAAATTAAGGATAATGAAACATCGTAAACATAACTCGTTCACAACGAAAAACTAAATTCCTAACATTAGGAATTATGAGATATCTTCGGATTTGTAACGCTAAACCACGGTTGAAATTCTTAAATTGAATATAAATTTTCACTAGGGCCATGACCTACGCCACTGGTTCAAATTTTTTATAGACTCGAAGCTTCAATAACGATAATAACCATATTGTCCAATTGTCCATATTCAAATATAAGTCATTGCAGATTTCTACAACGTCACATTTCACTTTTTTTACTGATCGTACTCGTATGTCCATTTATATAAACATTCAGTAATTTGTATTCGGGAGACGTACGAAGAGTAGTACACGAGTGATGAAAAAGGAACGCAGTGTATACATATTTATTTGAGTTTGATGGGTTTCTACTTCAAAACGTCAGTGATCTAAGCCACCACCGTGCCATCATTAACACCAGATGCTCCATTATTGTGGTTTGATAATCATGTGATATAGCCGTTTAACAGACACGTAAATATTACAATAATATAATATACCAAAAACGTACCTAGTAACCTAGTGTCGTTACATAAGTGTTATTTTGTTTGGCTATTTATATTATCCATCGAAAAATAATAATAAGAAATATTAATGTTATTCGCTAAGTTGTAAGATAGGTATACAGGTAAAAATAAGGTAAGTACAAGCGCGTTTTCTTTTGCATACGCCTCTCGTATTACAACGTTTCGCCGTGTGATAGTCCAATACACCTCGTCGTATTGCGGCAAAATACTTAACTTCATCCCAATTAACAGTTATTTTAAAGCAGTTACGTGCGGCTTAACAATATGTATATATACAAGAGTGGAAATTACCAAATTACCTTAAAGAAAAAAAAAACAACTATTTGCTACAACAATAATTAATCGTTTATTAATCATATATATATATATGTATATGTATATATAAATCTTACAACCATTATGAGCAGTTATATCACACAATTCGCAATAAGTAAAATAATAACATTCTCTTTAAAAATTTTGAATTTTAATAAAAAAAGTATATAATAATAATACATTTAATAATAATGATAAATATCTAAATCACATAATATAATACCTATATTATATAACACACATATACATATATGTGTATGTGAAAATTACATAATTATATTATTACTACAAATTATCTGAAGACTTATAAGTTATTTTATAGATAATTCATAATATAATAATATAAAAATATGAAATAATCAATAGAGATTTATAAATTTATAACAAATAAAATGTTGATGATTAACATATAATATATGTAGGCAGATCATTGATACCAGTAATGTTATATACATTTATAAATTGTTAAAGTTGGCCTAAGCCCCTCCACCACTTTTTTCAGGTCTTACTTAAAGATAAATGTATGCAATGTATTGATATTTTACTATGAAAAAAATATATTTAATTGTATTCATTATTGTTAATAAAATTACATATAGCTAAAAACTGTTAAACATACTACATAAAAAAATAATATAGATACCATATACATTTGACATACTATGAAAATAGAAACAACTGCTTAAATAAACTCATGCATTGTTTGGTCAAATGTAAATCTGTATTTTACTTAGTGTGATGTTAGGTTAGGTAGTAAAGGGGAAGAAATGTTCAAGCAATTTCCTTGTAATCAGATGGAAAATAAAAAAATAAAAAAACATAAGTAGGTCTAACGATTGTTTAGAGTTAACAGAATATTTAGTTTTTATACAAATCATTACTAATTATCATGATTATCATGATTTATATTATTTCTTAAAAATAAGATGTACAAACTAATTTGAAAAACCAATTTTCACAAAAGTAATTTTTACTGCCTTTTAAAATTAATGAATTTATTATTATTGACATAATTCACCAATATAATATTTTATTTTAAATAACAATCCAATTGAGATTTCTAAAGAGAAAATATTTGCAAGTAAGTACACGATAAAGAAGGAAGGTAGTACAAGGAAATTAAGCAATATATAAAATATAAAAGAAACCTCGTGCTCCAACTTAAGATAATATATGTTTTATTATTTATGTTATACATAAAATGTTATCTATTGTAAAGATAAAATACTTTTTGTTGCTTCCCCCCACAAAAACATTATTTCTAAAGGCATTCATGACAACTAATCATAAATAGTTGAGCTTGGTCGACTTATTTTCTCTCTTAGTGTTTTTTTTTTTAAAACAAATTAATTATATGCAGTGTTAAACCTTACCTAAGCTTATGATTTCATCTATTTAATACATCTTATTTTAATGTCAGCACATACTTAACTGAATGATTATAATTCATAAAATAAATATAATTATTATACTTCTATTTAATAAATAGATCATGTAAGTTTTACTGATATCAGTATTTGCCAAGTATTATATTGAAAAATTAAATAAAAGTATCAAAATATAAAATTTATAAATAATATCAAAGAAACATAATATATGTATTTAACTTTCATTGAGGTTGTATATTACATTTTGTAAGTTGTTACTAAAATCTTTCATCTCCCTTCACTATTGAGTATAGAAAATTCAATATTTATTATTGTAATTATTACTTAGAAATTATAATTAAATAAACAACAATTAAGTTAAAACAAATAATTAGAAATTGCGAATTTCAATAGTTTAATACTTGAAATATATACAAATATTTTTTTAATTCATAAAAGAGGCAAACTTCCATTTGGCCAAAATGCTCTCAGTTTTTCAACTGAGCCATTAAATTTATCTCTATCACATAAGCCAACACCATTAACTCCATGTGGCCATTTACCTTTTTTCCCATCTGTATATTGCCAAAAAACCCAATTACTCCAACCAGGTGGTAATTTAAGTGATGTGTTATAAAGAGCTATCCACAATGAAATTTTAAAAAAAAATGGAGTAGAGTAATTTTTTAAGGTGTTGTAACTGGCATAAATCATGACAGATTTTTTAGTTCTATTTTGAACAGTTTTTATAAAATCTTTAGCTTGTTTTTGGGTCATTATTTTATTTTTGTAAGGTTCAACATTGAGAACAAGTAAAATTGCTGATGTATTTCCAACTTCATTTAAAAAGTGATCTGCTTGGAGGACACCATTTGTATTAGTACCAAAATGATATGCTCCCCAAAGTAGTCCTTCTTTTTCAGCTGCAATTCGTCTGGTTCTATAGTAAGAGTCAACATATCTAATCCCCTGTGTTGCCTTATGAATCACAGCCACTGTCCCATTATTTTTAGCCAATCCAAAATCAACATTAACGTTCCAGTGAGATAAATCAATTACCACATTTGATGTATCAATATCAATGAGCTCTAAAGAAGTATTATGTAAATAATTAATAAAATTAATGAAAATTTAAAATGTGTAATATAGCACCACACTTCCACACTGATGAGCTAGGACAAACTTATATAATTACAACCAAAAATTAAGAAAAATGTCATCAAACTATTATAAAGCTATTTTTCTCGATTGGATAGGTAAACTATAAATTAAAGTACTTTAACTTCAATGTCAACATTAGTATATGTTTTAAAAATAGTAAGTCATTTTTTGTTAGATATTTAAAAATATATTAGAAAATACATATTATAAGCAAACCGAACACATATAAGATAGTTTTAAAAAACATACTTTATTTATAAAAAACACTAACATGCATAATACTAAAAGTTATAAATGGTTTATTCATTGATAAACTTATTTCTTTTTTAATTAATGAGAAACCTATAAAACTCTTGAGTTTAAAAAATTAAAGTTTAATATATTCAATTGTTTAGATTTATAAAAAAATAGAATAGAATTTTAAGTTTTTGATCAAACTTGCATTAAGAAATACATTAAAAAAATACTAAAAATTAAGAAGTATAATTTTTGAAGTAGGTGGCTTGATTATTTATTTTAGTAATAGCTATAGTATTTTGTAAATCACAAATAAGTTAATTGATTTTTGAGTGTTTCATTAAAGATACCTAAGTCAGTAATACTGTTCGTACAATAATAAAATTTACCAAAAAAACTATGTAATAGAAACATTTAATTCACTATTTTTAAATTTTTTGTTCATATATTTATCAGTCTTTTGTAAGTCAATATAGTATACTAGCATGACCAAACTTAAAGCAGCATATAAATTTTTGTAGCAGCCTTTGTTTAAAATTATTGTTTTGACTAAATATTGATAAAAATAATTTAAAAGGTATAAGTAGTTGTTTTTAAATGTTTGATATCACACATAGCCCCTGTTATTCGATAAGTCATTATAAGAAATCACCACCCAAAATGGATATAGTGAATATATAAAAATATTTAAATATGTAATATATAATATAATCCACCAACTGTCCCTGTATTCAATTCAGTTTTAAAAACTTTTCTCTATTTGTGACTTGTGTACGAGTATAACTATATTTAAAAATACAGCTAAAATTTAGAACTTATAGGACTTAACTGAATAAAACAAATCCTTAGTAGCAAATTTTCATAACTGTTGTTAAATTGTTAAGTAGTTACTGTAGAGGGATGCCCTCTAGCAACTCCTAGTTATGCTACTGATACAAAATGCTTAGAACAGTCTAATTTTAATACATAATATCATGAAATATATTTAATTTTTGTTTAACACTTTAATAGACTTTTTGGAAATTACATAGGACATAAATTCAATCTCTGATGACCCATTGTGGCTTAGTTAAACCTTTCCAACTTAATATAACATGTTATTAAACCCAGTACATATTATAATGTTAAATGTATATCTGTAAAATAGTTCCAATAACCAATATTTGTTCAATAAAATACCTTAAAAAAGTGGATAAAAAGGACCATTAGTATAATACTAAAAAGTAATGTAATACATAAATAGTTTGGTAAAAAAAAAAATTATTTAAATATAAAAATAATCAGAAAATAATTTTAAAAATGCAATGATTATAATATAAATTGTAATCATCATGAACCATTTTAGTAAAATAATTATCATTAGATGAGCCAGAAGATACCTTAACTATTATTATTTAATACAATTTATAATACTATGAAATTAACTGCTTGTGGAAAACACTTAAAATTTAATATAAAAAATAAAAATCTTATGTTCAAATTCAACTTTAATTTAGATAAGTTAAGGGTTTTAATTTTGGTGGTCGAGTTATGTAAAATCCTTATATACAAATCAATACAATATATACCAAACAATTTTACAATATGTTATTTATAATAAATAAATATTTTAATATTATTATTTAAAATAAATATTTTCTATTTTAGTAGTGTGCTTTAAGTATGCATAGTTATATTAATAAATTGCAACATTTAAAAGTGATTTCCACAGTTCATCAAAATATATACACATACACATATAATTAAGTATGAATATTAATACTATTAATGTACCTAAATTAAATAATACTCATCATGGTAGTTTGTTAAATTATTTATGTTCAGTACTTACTCTATAACTCAAGATTAAATAAAGTTAATTTTATTAGACAAAAAGACCAAGTTAGATATATGGTGGGAGGGTAAAAGTTTATCAAGAAAAAACAAAAATAAAGAAAGATGACTTGGAAATGAATGGAATTTACTTACAGCAATTGTTAGATTTTGATCACCTAATACTTTAAAAAACTATAACAATATGCATGATATAATTTTATCAAGAACTTTAGGCAGTAATAAGAATAGTTGCAGTCATAAAAATCAAAACATATAACTAGGAAGGAATTCTTATTTTTAAGTCTTCTATACCCAATCATAACAAATAGGCAAGAAACTTGGACTGTAAAAAATGGGAGGCAAATAGATAATGACGGAGAATAGATAATATGGTAAATATATGATCAATAACTCATGTTGAATAAATAGAGATTATAGGAAAATATGAATGTATTAAGTAAGCCAGTTATTCCGAAAACTAATTATTAGCATTTATATAAAAAGTTTAGGTGTAAGACAGTTAAATAGGCTAGCCATAGAAATTATGTGGCACAATAAAAGAAGTGATGGTTAGAAGTTTAAATGAAAAATCTAGAGGGTCACACAAGATAAAGAAGTTTAGAAAGGGTGGGAGTGGATATTATAGTCTCCCGAATAATAAGACTGAAAGACAGCAAGGACGGTGATCAGTGATGAAATGTAATGGTATCTAGGAGATGGTCTACAATAGCTATAAAATACTTAAAGCTCTAGAAGATATTAATCTTATATAACACTACATCAATCATAAGAGGATTAAATTATTTTTGACTAGTTGAAATTTGAGTTATAGAGATTTTACTGTATTATATATCACAAATTTATTTATTTATTCTTAAAATATTTTGGACTAAAATAATTGCGACTAAATGTATTGTTAAGAAAGTTATCAATCACAGTTTATTAATGACACATGCAATACCAATATCAGCATGCAGAAGACCATTGATATTTTGTATCTGTCGGCTAGAAAATATACACAATATAAACTTTTGTTAAGTATACATTATTTTCATCAGAGGCGAATTGGATAAACATATTGACATAGGGATTTACTGAAAGGATATCACTCATACTAACAAACAAAATATTGTCAAAAAAATGTAACAATATAATAGATCCATTAATAAAAATTTTTCTGATCTTCCAATCTGCCGCTGATTTTTATAATTATTTTTGTTAATATAAATCTACTATTTAATAATTATAACAAAATATATGCCAACACCTATTAGTAATCCCATGCAAAGATTATAAACATGTAAATCACTAATTTATATTATAAAAAAAAGAGAGGAAAATTTAAAGAAATTATTTGTTGAATAGAACTTATTTATGAAGGAAAATTTATATTATCCATTAAATTACCTGACGATTGTTTTAATGTATGGAGTGTAAAGTTGACAGTTGTAGAACGTAGAGTATCATTCTTCACTAAGACATTTCGATGCACTGATGCATTGTAACTAAAACAAAATAAAAAGATATCTTAGTTAAAAATAAACTTTTTAACATAAATATGTATGTTCATAAGAAAATATTCAATTTTAACTTAGATAAAAAAATAAGTTAACTATTAGTCTAAGAATAAAAAACACATTCACATATATTATAATATTATTTGATTTACAAAAGAGTCCTATAGTAAATTTATATACAACATAATTATGTAGGTAGATAGTAAAATTGTCCAAAACAATCTATCTTGTTGAAATTATTATTTGGCTATGATTATAAAAAAAACGAAAATACTATAAATTAATATTAATTTTCAAAATGTAACTGTTACTTGTTAGCTTATTAAATATTTTAGCATATTATATTATATGTTAGTTTATTTTAGAATACTATAATATATAAATTAGAGCTGTATTACTTTTTAAAATGATAAAATAATTTACTATGAAAATTTTAAATGATTTCTTACCCAGGAGCACTGGCTGAAATAGTATATATACCAGGAAGTAATAGTCTCCAATATTCACCTCTATTTGTAGTTTTTACAGTATGATTTATACCTACAATATGTATAATAGCCCCTGGAATGGGATTATTATTTTCATCTTGAACCAATCCTGTTAAGTATGTAAGAATTATGTTAAATTATAATATATTGTATTACTAATTACTAGAAATTTACCTTTAATTCCCATATGAACACTCTCCATATAAGTTAACATAGATTCACGATTATATTCCCATTCTTTAGCCAACACAGATGAAGATGGGAATTTACAGCAAGTAAGTTCGATTGTAATTTCAAAACAATTAGAATAGATGTAGTTAAAATCTTGCATTCCACCTAAATATTGATTGTATAATAATTAATTATAAACAACTATAATTATCAATAGCAAAATATATTAATTGTTTAAAACCAAAGGCAGAAAATTATTGAACTTTAGAAGATCAAGGATAGAAATATAATAGGTATATTGTTTAATTATTTACAATAAGTTATACTTTGATATTTAATTTTGATGGAAATTATCAAATATCATTATTAAAACGATTGTTTCATTTTAAACATTTGATTAATATAATTATTAATTATACTACATTCAATAATAATCTTTGTTTATTTTCTCAAAAGAACTTAACACATTTAAAATTTACAATAAATATTTTACTTTAAAAAAAATATTCTCCTAACAAAAACATACAAAAATATACCATTGTACAACCAATAATTTCAGAGCTAAAATCTAAAACGTAAACATTATAATAAAATATTACAAATAATTAATTTAAAAATATATTTTAAGGATTCAAATTATTTGTTTTAAACATTTTTAATGTAAATTATTTGTATTGTTATGACCTCTCAATCTTGCCCTGAACTAATGGTTGTATAAATTGAAATAGAAATTAGAACAGATATTCAAATTAACATTGAATCTGAGAAACTTAAAAATAAGTATTATTACATTTTATTGAAAACTAGAAACCTATAAACTCTGCAAGATTTCAGATTTCTTAATATTTTTTTTTTTAGTATGGTATATAAAATTTAGAATACTACTTAACTTATTTTGACTTTTAAATCCAACTATTCAATTTAAACACTTCTAATATTTTTACTATAATATAGTATTAATATATTAATATATTAATACTATACTATAGCATTTTATCCTGATGCTGCACATTTAATAAAAATCCATTAAAATCTAATACCATATATTTAAACATTAAATAACCCATGGTGATTCATTCAATTTCAAAGAGCTATTAAGTATTTCAAATGTTTATGCCACCAGACAAATACTTTTAATTGATAGTTTTAACAAACTGGCCAATATACAATATGTTGATACAGTTATTTGTTGTTCTATAAAAAAAATTCTTTATTTTTATATTGTTATTATATGTATTTAAATAATTGTTGTACATCATATTTTAATTTATTATAACATAAATTAAGTTGTCATACATTTATTTAATTTTGGCTCTAGAGATTGACTTCACTAGTACATTCCTGTCCAGACAATTAACAAACCCTAATTTAAATTTAAATTAAACAAAATAAAGAAAGAATATCTATCAACGTCTTTGAAGTCTTTAGCCCAATCAAAGACAACATCATCAAAACCATTTCATTCCTAAAATGATTTGGTATGTATAATTTAATCTAAAAAAACCATTTGTCATTTATATGTAATAAATATTTATTTATTTGTAAGCTAATTAGCTAGTAGTTGATGCTGTACTATGAATAAAAAATAAATACATTTTTAAATAAATGATTAACACCAACCTTCAAGTTCATACCACTCAGCACCATTAGTAATACCATTTTTAAAATGTTCTTCTTGACAAGCCGATCCATTGGCCATTTTAGGATTTTTTGAAGCATATTTTGTTGACAAATATCTAAACAAAGCATCATCGGGTGTCTTGCCTCCTTGAGAAATGTTTCTAATGTAAAGTTTTAAAAATATGAATAAATGAATAGAAAATACAAGCAATAGGATGGTTACATTATTATAATACTTAAAATTATAGTTAGTGACAGTGCTAAAACAAATAAAAATTGTGTACATGTGCAATTTAAATAAACTACTTTTAATCAAATATTGAAATATAATCCCTTACAAATTATAATATGTTAATCATATAATTATATACTACATAAATATTCAATTATAATGATTAAATCCAATATCAAAAAAATATTGTACACACCAAAGTAAATTAAAAATTATACCTTCTCAATTGTTTTCTACCCATAAATACTTTATAATATAACAATGAAGAAGATAATTAAAGAATTATTTGGAAAAAGATAGTAGTTCAAAAAGTTTTTTTGCTTAAGATATTACTTAATTATTTTTGTATAGGTATTACAACTTTATTCTTAATAACTATTTTAATAGAGGTTAAAATAATATCTACATAGGAAGAGCCAGAGGGTGTGCAGGGTAAGTGGTGGCAACCCCCCTAAACACACAAACAATTTCGTGTGGAGTTTAAACGTTGTATTATATTGTGATTGGCATTGTATATAGTTATTATTGTGATGTAATATTATGAATATAATAAAGTATAGTATAAATGGTTTTTGGAAGGGAAGAGACAAAAATATTTCCACCCCCTAAACATGAAAGCTGGCTCCGCCTATGAATCTCTAATAATTACTGAAATATTGTAATTTCTTGTATGCAAAAGTAATAAATGTTATGAGTTATATATTGGTTTTGTAACTCATCACTCATGTAATAATAAAAAACTACTAGAATGATTTAAAATGTATGAATAAATATATATATAAAATAGTTTATATTAATACATTTATATACAAATATATATTTATATATAATAAACAACAATAACAATAAATCATTTGAGATTAATGATGACTGATCATCAATTTTCAAATAAAAAATATTCTAGATTTTCATATTAATGTAATCATAATTTACTCAACTTTAACTTTATCCAACAAAATGTATTCATACATTTTTATTATAAGTACTTTTAATTCCACAGTTACAGTTAAAAAACACAAAAATGCATATCAAAACATATAGCTTTACAATACTTTAAAAGTTACGATAGTTTTTTATCGCTAGATATAAACCATTATTTAACCACCATTTAAAACCAGAATAACAGATAATAGCATTCCAAAATATATAAATAGCAGAAAAATTAAAACAATTATTTTTTAGCATTCTTTAAATAAAATAAATATATTTATTCCCATTGGTACTTACAAAAACATGTACACCAATCTCCTGAGCGCTATAGGATAAAAATATATAAAAAAATTATTTTTTTAAACTCGGTAATAAATACCTAATAATACTTGATCAAATTCACGTTATTTTCGAATAATAATTTTATATAATATGTGTCAAAATTCCAAGTACCAAAACATAGTCAGACAAAAAAATTAATTTTATTATTATTATCATCCATTGATTCCTATCTACATTTACAATTTTTAATACAATTAAATTTATATATTTTAGTATTTTTAATAAACTATTCCAGCTCTAGAAATAACTAATTTCAGTTTGTATCCAATTTATTAAGTTATACTGTTTTTCGTTATTTTGAGTACTTAAGAATATTAATTGATTTGTATAAAAATATCACTGCTGGGTGCTTTATTTTATGTACCTACTATGTCTTGTATTCTCTATTCTATACTTATTACTCTTTTTTTTTACATATTGTACATTTTTTTTAACGAATTAAAAAGTTATTTGAACGAATATATGGACTTTATGTATCTTTTCTATGCCACTTATGAGACATACTGTATATTATAATATTAACCCTACAGCACACACTTCACTGTCAAAATGACCGGGCTTTTAGAATTTTGTTCATTGTTTCAAAAATACGAAATATTAACCTAACTCAATCTAGGTACCTTCTAATTAGATGATAAACTTTTTATTTTTATTTTTTTTATTTTTTTATTTACAATCTGTTACATAAAATTGAACAATAAGTAAAATAGATAAGTGAATAAAGTGACTTGAAGAAAGGACAGATTTAAGAAGCCTTCCAGTGAAGACACTTTGTCAGCTTTAATATACATTTCTATAAGTTAACAATAAAGTAATATTTAATTAAAATTAGGCAATTAACTAAATTAGTAGGTCCCGACACCAATGCCTTTTTAGTCTTTTCCTAGGATTGTCGGGTAGATGATAAACTAAAATTAGATACTACTCCTGCCTGTTTATGATTTGATGCCTGTACTATAGAAGGGTTCAAAGTTCACTACCTATCAATATACGGTCTAAAAGACAGTGTGCGTGCTATAATGTGACATTAATACACAATTTAATTTTATGAAAACTCAAAATATGGGTTTTTCTTACCGCCAATTAGACGTTATTTTCTTTCTATAAATGTAAATGAATATTTTATTTTCATTGAGACTGGCAAGATTGTTGCTAGTTGACATTGGTTTGCCATACTGTGTGTAACTACGAAGTTTAATTTGTTTATATTATGTCAATAATCAATAAAGTGATTTAAAATTATTAGTTTTAAAATTAATAAATTTAAATTTTTAAATTTTTGATTTAAACATTATTTAAAATCGATAAAATAATGATTATTTCAATTTATCGAATTTTAATTGAAATATTTTAATACACGGTCAAAAACACCCTGTGCGTGGAACCTCGTGAATATTTTTAATGCGTGTGATCTAGGGTTAATATAAGAAATATAATTTCTATTTGTTATGAAAAAGTCCTTAATATGGTATAAACCTTTTTTTCTAATCTATATGTTAAAGCAAATGCATATCTTATAAGTTATAATAGTTTAAATATTTTAGTACAGATTATAGCTTTTATTGTTCCATATATTTTAAGGTACCCATAGAAGCTTAGCAATAATAATACTCAATAACACTTTATAAATTTTTTACTTATGTATAAATAGTCATAAAAAAATGTATAGGCTAATCAGTAATCTAGGTTTTTGCACCAAATAAAATAAAGTTTACTAATTAACACCGATTATATATACTATAAATATAAATCATGATTATTTATTAGTTATCGAACATCAATTAAAAAGTATAATGAACATTATTATTGATCACAAATAAAATGATTTTATAATGTATAATCATGGCCTATTAGCAAATTTATCATATTGAGCATTATCAGACAAATTTATTAAAATAATAAATAAAAATTACTCTTTAATTATAGATTATAGATATCTACTTTGTTAAAAATGATTTTAATCTAAAACATGTATAATATAACTGTTTATTATTTTTTTATTTATTTATTTATTTATTATCTTTGTTTATTACAATAAATGAGATAATTATTTTCCACAGATCATTATTAGCTAGTTAATAGTTTTTTTTTGTGCTGCTTACATCTTTATTACTGAGGATTGCAATGGATAATGAGCATTATTTTATGTTTAGAAACACTCGCTCCAATTAATAAGTGCATTTAAACTTATTAATACAAAGACAAATGGAACATATAAAATTATTACTTATGTTTACAAATCAGATGACACACTTAATCCCCCTTCATATCCTTTTACTATAGTACATGTACAGACTGGTATGGCTGGAAGAGTAACTTAAGTTTTTCTGAATGAAAGGTTAAAACCATTTTTATTATAAATAATAGGTACCTATAAAATATAACAATGTTCTTTAAGTAATTTCCATATGAAAAATGTATAAAAATATTTAAATTATAAACTTTCTACAAAACTCTATATTTTTAATTTCTAATACAGTAATTTTTATATAAATTTCAAAACAATTTAAAAATATTTTAAATATTTCAAGTTAGAGCAGGTTAAGTTTTTGAAACCCATAGTTAACAGTTATGTTCAGCCAAAATCTAAACATATGAGATATATCTAAACTAATCTCAACCATATGCAGGTATTTGGATTCACTTATACTTGGTTAATTTATTATTTTTAAATAGTTTGAAAAAATATTATTAATTATTATAAACAGAATTGCATCTAATTTTTTTTAACCTTTTACTAGAAATTTCTTATTTTCTAGATAACTGTTAGAAAAAACATATTCAAATATTATTTACTTATTTACCATACAGATATTTATGCTAAAACCGAGATTTTGGTTAGGAAATTACAAAGGTAGTTTGAAATCTAGTTATGTCATTAAGTTAGTATATATTAACTATTTCAAATATTCATTATACATATAATATATAATAACAAGACACTCAATTTAATAATACTAAATAATTGCTATTATGCATCACTCAAGACTGAAGAATGTCATACTACCCACTAACATTATGTTTGATTATGTATTTGTATTTTTTTTAAACAAATAGATAATACTTTGATATTAATTTATAATGTGCAATGTGCATGCCTACTAGTGGTTGGCATATCCAGATTTCAAAAGTTAGAATTATTTGAATTTGATAAATCCGGATTTCACGGATTATCCGAAGTATTCAGATTATTCAACTCGATTTTGCAATTCAATGACTCTTTTTATATAATAATATTATTTTAATTCTATAACATAATTTTCGGATATAGGTATATCAAATCTTGAACGCATTTTAAGTACCAGTGATATCAAAAAACTTAACCATTAATTTATTGTTAAATTTTCATTATCATAGAATAAAATAATTTATTTTACCATGCATTAAAAATAATTGTAAGTCTTAAGACACATAAAAAGCAAATCCATAAATAATTTGGGAAATCCGAATAAGAATTCGATTTAAATTCGAATTTGGATATCTGTATATTTGGATCATTTAGACATTCGGATTTCATGCCCATTCCTAATACCTATAGTCAAATAAATAATTAAGGAGTCAAAAACTATTGGAATTTTTAAATAAGTATTAAGATTTTAAGATTAATAGTTATGTACCCATAAAATTTTTCACAAGATAATATTCATCCAAATTACCTACCTAATAATTTTTCACTTCTTAAAATATATTGTTTAATTTAATAGAAACTTTAAAAACCGCAAATTAAATTTATATAATATACATACCTATAATAATACTTGTCAAAAGGATAACTGGCTACGACAGCACCACCATGAAAATTTGCTGACAACACAAACGGATTATTAAGAATCCACTCTATAACTGCTCTGGTTTCTGGTTGTTGCATGTTAAAAGACTTTTTATCTATTTGTGGAAAATTTCTGTTCAAATCTACACCTTTTGCATTATTTCGGCCGGCATAGCCTTTTTGAGAGTTGCAATCACCTTCCTAAGATAATAATATACAACTACATAGTTATACTAACTTAATGATTAATTAATTCAACCAAATAGATTTAAAAACTATTGTCTCACCTGTGAAGCAGAATAACCATCTGGGTTAAGTGTAGGCATCAGGAATATATCAGTTGTATCCACAATTCTAGATACACGGTCATCTGAACCATAAAGTGACGTCAAATATTGAGCTAAATATAATAATAATTGCAGGCCGACAGTTTCATCTCCGTGCATGTTTGCTATGTACTTGAACATTGGCTTTAAAATTCTTCTACTTTGCCCAATATTAGATGTTATTTCAATGGCTAATATACTTTGACCCAACGATGATTGGCCGATTTCATGTACTCTGGCTATCATTGGATTTTGTTTTTCAATTTTATAAAGTAGATTAGCTATTTCGGTAGTATTGTAGTATCGTTCATCAAGAAATTCTTCATGCAAACCAACTTCTCGAATAGACTTAGCACAGATAGATATCAACAAGCCAGTAAATACAATCAATGTTAATAGAAATGAATGCATTTTTATTTTTATTTATTTTAAAAACTAGACAACAAGATTCATAAAATAAAAGTAATATAATTAATGGTACGCGAGAACGAGATTCGTCATAATGAGAAGTTTGTAGTTATGCAGACGAGAATTTATATGTGTTGTGTGTAAGGCTCAACGATCAATTAATTAATCGTTATTAAACATTAACTAGTAACCGCACTAATACTCTTCAATAGAGTAATACTGACTGCTAGAGGCACTTAATATAAATACTATAACGTTGGAACTAAACATACTATAAAAAATCTTATATCATAATATACAAACTACCGGGAGTCGGGACGTTCTTGCTGGTTAGTTGTAGTTGGTAGTTTGCTTTTGCTACGTATCCCTATGATAAAACTATATCATTTATCACAACAATTTGTGGTTTGTTACCACTGAGATAGATAATATATATACTGTGTATATATATCATATATATATATATCAGTGCTTGTTACCAACACATATTTATGTATTAAATTGTGCACTGTGGTATCTATATATATATATATATATATATATGGTTTATTATTATACATTTATACATTGTTTATGAGAAAAGAGGGGTAACTGTAATGCTGCATTATTCTAATTACTAGTATAATATATGAATAATAATATCAATATGATCTATAAGCAATCTAAGCTGTGCTCAAATACTATAAATATTAAATGATTCATTTATTTGTATCTCGTATTCTTGCATCTTATATTACACCATTTTTAGTTATATATACTTATCTGTGTACTAAGAGTATTATAAGACATGTAAAATATATTGCTATATTATAGGTATTATTTTAATATATGATTATTTTAATATATGATTATTTTAATATATGATTACACATTTAGACATTATTACAATATGTCTGGTTATAAATTCTAACTTACTAACTTAGAAGTTAAAATATCACAGGCGATGGAATTATCTATTTATTCACCACACAGTGAATGATTTTACTTGTCATAAGTATTTTATTTTTTATTTATTTTTTGAATATTTTTTCCACAGAAATTTTATTTCTTTCCCCCAAACAAATAACCCAAGGTGGAATAGTTTGAATATTTTCAACAATAATAGACAATAATGTTGTAGGTAACAGTTACGAGGAACACGGAGATATATAGTCATGTCTTATATAATTCCTTCAAATATACCTAATATTATTATAATAACTTTGACCATAGTACCTACATTATACAGTTTAATAGTCATTTTCGTGCATTAATATTTAATGGTACATTGGTACCGCACAAACATAACCCTGGAAAAAATAACCACATATGAAATTTTACATAATTTAAAAAAAAGGTCAGGTGTAAAGGATGTGTTAAATTTTGAATTCAATGATTGACAATGAAAAATATTTATTTATTATAATAGTGTATATGTATATCCATCATTATATGACATTGTAGATCAAATATTTTTGAGTCGATTTTAAAAACATAAAAACAAAATTAATGAAAAACTGAAATTTTTACGCAAAATCGGTTTTAGATATTGTTGTAACTCCAAAACAAATTACAGTAAATCCATGAAATTTTCACTGGATGTTTATATTGGAATTTTCTATACTTGATTAAATTTAAATTTTCTTCGGTTTTTAGTATAAATGTCAATAATGTTTTTCCGCTGAGTAAAAAGCTTTAAATTTCATACAAAGCTCGCCTAATATATTGTCACAATGGTAGTTAAAAAATATTAAAAATACTAGTCACAAAATCAAAATGTTTTTATAAGTATTTAAAGTTCGAATTTGTACAATATCTAAAAAGTACCTGGTCGGGTGGTACTGCTGAATGCCTGCCGATAAACACTACATCTTGATATTAATTCTTCTCTAATTTACTTAAATTGTACTAATTGTTATATTATATAGGTCGTAAATAAATTGTTTAATAATAATAATAAAAAAAATGTCACAAAATACATAAAAATTTGCAAATTATTTTGAGTTGGAAATTCGTAAAAATGTATATTCTTAAGTCTAATATTTGAAAATTCAATACAAGATCGGTTTTTTATAAGTTTGTCTACTTTTACTTACCGAAAAGTAAAATTAAATTCTAATGAGTATTTTAATTTCAAATTTTTACATCATAGGATGTTCACTTGATTTCTCTTGTACCGATAATCGATATTATTATTTTGTTTTTATTTGAAAACGAATAACTGTAAAAACTTGATAATCATAAAATAAGTTATGATTTATGAATGATGTACAATATGTATGTAAAGAATAGAAACCTAGAGATTAGGAATTAAGATATTCAACAAAATCAATTAAATCAATAATATATAATGGTTAAGTATAAATATTGTATAATATTTATACCGTATGATGTTCACCAATTTAGGGAACACTGAATTTCTCGGCATTACAAGCTAGTGGTATAAAATACACATTTTCAGATAAATTTCAAATTTTAACTCTCTTGGTACGCGCATGCGCAATGCAATTTATTTTATTTTTAATAGCAACCGGTATTTTGTATATCAAATTCGGATGGACTGCATTTTTTAAGTAATTTTGACCAATTAACCATGGCTCATCTAAAACCAATTTTGACTGAACGAGAGCCATTCAAATTTTAATAAATAATATACATTTTTACAATTTATTGTAAAATGCATAAAACCATTTAAAATTATTTATTATTATTGTTTACTTTTTGTATATTTTTACGTATACAATTGTAATATATTTTAATTAAATAACTTTATATCCTTATTATGTTAATCTTATTTATAACAAGTATATAAAAAAAAAAAAATACGTAAAAATATTTAAAAAGTAACCAATAATAATTACCTAATTAGAAATGGTTTTATGCATTCTATAATAAATTGTAAAAATTAAAATGTATTAAAATAAAAAATAAAAATATTGAATCTATATAAGCTATATGATATGGAAGAATTTGGATTTTAACCAGAATAGGACAAATATTAAACATATGGCTATATTAGTTACGCTGATGTCACTGCAGTATGGATGTGACCATCATGATCCCTCACATACATTTTGTCCTTCTTAAAGTACTAAGTTGATCGAATTTTAAAGCGAAAACTGTACCAAAAAAGTCAAGGATGAAGATTTTTTTCTGCTATGTAAAAATAAAACACATATAACACACTTCCATCACTTCACGTTTATATAATCTAATAAGAGTATGTTATTGATAAAATATGATAAAATAGTATAATATAATTCATTTTTTTATAACTTTACATTTATTTAGCTATGTAAAAATTACTTCTAAAAAAGTCAACTAGGTATATAGATACCTATATACCTATATATAGGATAGGATGTTTTACAAATAGCAGAGATGCATATTATATGCTTGTGTAAATTTCATAGGTATTCATAAAACATACCTATTACTTTTAAGGGGTATTATGTAAAAATGTTTGAAGTATTATGTATAGTGTAGGTAGATACCTACCTATCTATAATCTATATAATAAATTAAGTTTATCATATATGTATATTAAATAAATATTATCAATAAAAATTAAAATATATAATTTCGTTTATCTTAAATTTATCTAATTATGCGTATGCTGACCAATGATCGGTAGTATGTGACTTATCTTCTTCTGGAATACACTATTAGTATGTAGGACGTACTACGTACTGCATGCTTAAGTATTTTATTAATCTCATTTCTTAGTATCTTTGATGATGCAGTGTGTGTTGCACTATGTTGCATTATTTTGATTAAACTTATTTTTTTTTTTTATGAAGATAATGAATTTTAAAAATTCTTAAAAGATATGAGCGTATTGCGTATGTTTTAGGCCCATTTCCTATACAACTTACACTCTGATTTTTTTTATGTTATACTGAGATAGATAATAAATATTTTAAAACAAAAATCTAAGTCGATAAAAGCAGGTATGCATGAATAGAGCTGTTAAGAATGTTTAAAATTAATTTTAATGAAGAGGTACTCGTACCATTCATAGATTATACCTATATAATACAGTAATACCACTAATACCTATAAGGCTATAAAGTATAAGTAAATATTATACAATTTATAAACTATAATATAGTAAATAATAATATAGTCCTATATTATAGGATGTAACAGAAAGACCTGACAAAAAAAAAAAATAAAAAAAATTTTTTAGTTAAACGTACATAAACGACATAAATTATGAAACAGTCTAACACTCAACATTTACTATATAACCGGTGAACCTCTCTCCTCTTACCCTGAGAAGAATAAAAATTATCTAGAAATTATAAAGCAAAATTAGCTTGACGCAACGGGCGCAAACGCAGTTCATACAAAAAACAAAAATTACTGAGCTGATCAATGAAAATGCATGCTATAGGTACCCAGCCAGAGTATTATCCTTCGCGAATCTAACATGACTTCCCTTTGGGATAACCATCATTAACAACTAACAAGTATGAAATTAACACCAAACTAAACGATTCCCGGACGAAAAGTCCGGCATTGAAATAATTGGACAAAAAGTCCGGATTCATTTTTTGATTGCTGGACAAAATGTCCGAAAATACAAAATTGTCTATTCAATTTCCATTTATAACTATAATTATATACCTTATACTACAGGGGTGGCCACTAACCTTAACTTTGGGAGCCGAAAATTTATAAAGTTAATTCGAGGTGAATCACACATTGTAAAACAATGTTTATAAATTAAAGATACATTCTTCATTTTAAAACAAATGAAGGAACATTTATTTACTTTTAATTTTAGTCTAAGTTTGGTTCAAAAGCCTCACGAAATTGATTTAAGAGCCGCATGCGGCTCGCGAGCCTCGTTGTGGCCACCCCTGTTATATTACTTATATATAATATTATTATGAAGGTATATAGGTATACACATGTAATGTTATATATATATAGTCAGTTCATAATTTCATATATAATTATTGTATTGGCAAACGTAATGTACTAAAGTGGCTTAGATCAAATTATTAATTTATATCAATAAATATATCGTATAGGTAACTTAAAAAAAAAATATTATTATTATTATATTTGGATCAATGTTTGTAGGTATTGATAATTTTTTTAAACATATAACTCATTTAAAATTATTATTTTCACTATAATTATTATCGATGTTTTATAATATGTTATCTTAAAAAATATAATCCAGTGGATTTCTGTTGTATTTATATTAGCAATAAGAAAATATAAAAAAAATATATACAGGGTGTCCCGCGAGGATTTACCCATTGCGATATCTCACGAAATAATGGAAATATCAAAATTCTGGTATTATAGTAAGATTCTCGTGGATAAGAACTTCAATTGTTACATTTTTAAATTTATTTTAATGTTTTTGTAAAAAATTTAAAAAATATAATTTTTTTTTTAATTATTTACAAAAAAATTAAAGATACCTAGGACCTAGCCATTTTGTAGAGTTTATTTTTCTGAAAATATTGGCGGTTCAAAATTTTATTTCCATTAATTTTCTGGTTTTTGATATTTTTTCTAGTTTTGAAGAAATAAAATATGATTATAAATGTATTATTATTATTATTATTATTAGGAACACGGAAAGTATTCAGCCGACCGTATGGGAATGCGCGCAGCGCGGCGGGTCACATGTTTGATAACATCATTATGGTGTTAAATAATTTGCAATTTTTCTCGAAACTAAAAAAAAATAATAAAAATCAGGAAATTAATGAAAATATATAATAAATAATAGTTTATAATTTTATGATTTATCGGTACTGAAAAATAATTTCCAAGGGCAAGATACTAAAAAAGCAGTACCGAGATACTAGATACGAGATACTCTGCTTTGAAGTATCGCGATGCAAGATACTCGATATTTCATATAATTGTATCGAGATACAAGATACAAAATACAATTGTATCTAAGATACGTATCTTGGATAGGTACTGCCCAACCATGTCTCCTGTAACGTATCACTGTTAATTCTGTATGCAGCCCTTATTAACTCATATTTATATTAGGTAATTTAGTTATTACGTATAAGTTTATATTTATATTGGTACAACTTCTCTCTTTAATGTATATATTATGTAATTTCTTGTAGCCAATGGCCCCAGTCACCAAGGCATTAGATAAAAAAAAAGGTAACAATTAATATCAAGTCTGTACCGACTATACCTATTATTAAAGGTGGAACTTTTTACGTCTGGACTTCCTAGTGCGGGATTTGGTTTTCCGCATTTCGTTATACCAGTACTCATCCAAAATATTAACTAGGTAGATGAAGCTAAAACTAACCAAAAACAAATAATACTCATATGGATCCCTGGCGCCAGAATACACCGGAGATTATAGGCAACGAAACTGCAGATGAATATACACCAAAATCATCGCTTCAGATACAGACACAAACATAATATTAGATCTTTTCACATACACGATGACTTCAAAAACTCCACGAAAACAAATATTACAAAAAAAAAAAAAATGACAAACAATATGGAATAACCAGACCGCTAAATTAAACCGGGTCAAGAGTACAACCTTCAGATGGGAAAACCCCAACCTAAACTGAAAGTACAAAACCATTTAATCACCCAAAAATTGGACACACTATAGGATAACTACTCATGGATTTCTCTTGTAAAATGATTCAACGCCCATCTGCGAAGCTTATTGTGGTACAGATCATAATCAAACCATTATAGCAGAATAACATATGTATGAACAGAATGACGAACAAATCTCAATTTTATCGAAACTCTCGAAGAAACTCTTGGACGAGACCAGGAAAAAACATGAAAATCAATTTTTAAGACTAACATAAAATTATATAATGGTATTTGTTAAACTAATGTTAATATAACATAAATATGAACTCCATAATAATCGTACAATTGTAATTAAGACTCTAATAGCCCTTGTTGCAGAGTTGTATTTTAAGATAAATAAAAAGTATATATATATATGAAAATTATAAGGATAATAAATAGTTAAAAAAAAAATAAATAATCGAACTACTTGAATTACAAGAAAATTTTTAATATCAAAATTTGTCTAAAAATTAGATTTATAAATTGGCTACTTTGAATTTTTTCAAAATAGATGTACCTAATTAAAAGTACCAAATTTTTATTTTTGATAGATATTAAAAAAAATATATATATTTAAATATAGATTAGAACAAAATTTATTTCATTTGTAAGGACTTTCTGTTACCTATGTAAATAATTTTGTATAAATATTAATATAATATTGTTAGAGGCAATATTATCTAAATTCATATATTGCCAACAATTGCTAGGCAATATTAAAAACTATAGATTTTTTTAAAAATAATGATAATTTGTAATAATTTACCAATTTATATCATTGACTTTATTATAACATTAAATAATATGCACTAATTCACGATAGGCAATATTCTGAATGTATAATATTTAGCCAAATTGACTAGAAAATGTCGGGTGTTCGTGATCGTATGTTATAAATTTATTATGATGACAAAAATGATCGCCAAGCTTGTCTTAATTTTTAAATTATTATAGGCTGCGTATACATATGTATAAGCAGCTTCTAATAAGATTAAGAATTAGGTATATAAAGTTATTATTAATATTTGGATTCAGGTACCTTTGACAGTATGTTTTCGGCCATCTACCGTAGGAAATAGTGTAATACTAATGATTAATAGTAAAATAAATTATTTTAATAGCAATTGTATCAAAAAATTAACTAATTAATATAGGCTTGACTGACCATTTTTGTTAAAAATAGTTTTTTGTAAACAATACTTTAATATCATTGAATTCAAATTTAACATATCCATTATAGTGATCCATAAAATACCTAATGTACAATAGAATGGTACTCAATTGCCCACCACCTTTTTTTTTAATTTAAAAAAAATTGGAAAGTAGGTTATTGTTCTGTTATAAATAAGATGTCTAGAGAGTGGATGTATTTTATGATATCATAGTTTTCAAATTACTCATTAACAAAATATGATTTTAACGTTCTAACGTTATATGCGTTTAAAATACAGAAAAGTTAAAAATACTAAATTGTATAGTACTAGGTAAATTATTGTTTAAAAATACATGTCCATTTGGAGAATGTACCAAGACCTATTTTTTTATCATATTCAGTAATTTATTTGAATCACTATAAGTAATTAGTTGATTAATCTAGTAAATATGTTGAACTAATTTTCACCAAAATTGTGTATATATAATAAATCATGTTCTATAATTATTGTTTCTTATTAACATGTAACTTTTAAGTCAACATTGTAGAACATTGTACTTATATATATATATATATATATATATTTTAAGTATCTATAGAATAAATCAAAAAAAAATTATCATGCACAATAAACATCACAAACATTTATATATAATTATAAAGTTTAATCAGTAACTTTTTTGTATTAAAATATAATATTCAACTTGTATTATAAACAAATAACAATATAAAAAATGAGATTCGTAAAATAATAAAAAAAATGTACATAATTTTAATTTATACAGCTAAGATTCTTAAAATAAATGTATAGAGATCATAAAGAATTAGGATTTTATGTATGATAAATATAGTTTATTTTATTTTGCTCAGTTAATTATTAATACCGTATTGTTTGGCAACTTCTACTGATAATGGTACTAACCAATAGTCAGGTAATTGGTTATTGTGCTGTTTTAGGTATTGATTGATAAGCTCATCTGGACCCGGTTGTTCTTTTCCGTTAGGTAGTCTAATATAAAACTTGACTTCCCCATTTAAATTTGGCTTTGAAATAACTTCACATTTTACATTTATTGTTGATGGGTTATCTGGCAGAAGTCTATTTGATATGGTTGACCTTCTTTTGATTGAATTAAAATGGGAGTCTATCCTTCTCTGTGGTGTCTTAACCATAGTGACCTCAATACCTTTTGGCACATGAACATTTGCTGGCATAATAGTAACATTTTGTGAAAGATTGTGAATGATAGAAGATGTTGATTGACTTTTAGTATAATTGGTAGACCTAACTTGCCTATTTGCAGAAACAGAGTTGTGTGATTTGTTTAAATTAGTTTTTAAATTACAAGGTTTATTAATATTCAAAGGTGAACTCTTGGGTTTTACAGTCATTGAAACAAATTGAATATCATCTTCATCATCGCTAATAATAATATGATCATCTTCTATTGAAATAACATCATCTTCTATTTTTTTATGATTATTTTGATCATTGGTTTTTTGAATGTTATTTTCAGTACAAGTAGAGATTGATGTTTCAAAATTATCATTTAGAATTTCACAATCGTTTTGCATATCTTCTTCATCTAGATCTATGATATCTACTTGTTTTAAACCATCAGTTGTTTTTTCATTTTCTTCTTTATCACTATCAATTAATACAACTTCTTCGCACTTTTCACTATCTATATTATTAGTATTAACTAATCTTTCGTTATGACTATTAACAAATGTATTAGTATTATCATTACTTTTTACCACAGTTGAATTTTTTTGAAATTCAACCGGTTTGATAGATTTATGTTTGTTGTTAGTACCAAATACTTTAGTTTTGTTTTTTGAAATTTTATCTTTTTCCCTTAATTGCTTTTCTAGTTCAATAAGTTTAGAAGAAGTTCGCTGCAATGGTTTGCCTTTATTTTTAGTCTGGTTCAAAGCACCCCATTCGTCTTCGGAATCAGTAAAATCAGAGATGGAATTAATGTCATTTTCACTAAAATATTCCTCAGATTCATAATACTTATCAGCTTCAAAATCTTGCCTAACAACCGATTTTCTTGTGCGTTTTTGCAAAATTATTTCTTCGTTCTGAACTAAATTATATATAAAAAAAAAAACATGAATATTAATTTACTTGTCAGAAATTAACCAGTCACCAAAATACTGTTATATAAATTAGTTTATATTTTTCTGTTTAAAACAGATCCAACTGAAATTCCCTTAAAATTATAATAATTTATATTTTAATTGTTATTATTATTCATTCTCTTATTCAACAGGGTGGAACCTTTTTTATGAATAAACTAAAAGGTAAAAATGGTTCACATATCATTGAATAAATATAATACATTATATAATACATAATCATAATAAAAACATATTTTGAGAATGCTAAGCAATTCAGGTGAAATTGATTTTAATTTAAGACTAATTTTTTTTTTTAACCAATAATTTAGTAAAATTATTTGACTTGAGAAATATTAGTTAATAGCTTATCTAGCATGTTAGCAACATTAGACAGTCATATTTATTTTTCGATATAACTATTATTTTTTAACAAATCAATCATTAAAATATAACTGGAAAAATAAAAATGTAATTGACTAACATATAGGTACTATGAGTCATTATATATTATGTAAGTTGTAATTATTATTGTCAAGTAAAAATCAATTGAACATTATTTATAATCAAAAAACCTAAATAATTAATTTTTGAAGAAATAAATTAATATTGATGCTCAAAGTATAATGTTTATTGAATTAAATATGTTAATTTTTTAATCAGAGGTTTTGCAGGCCTTTGGCATAATATTTAAAATGAGAAATTAATTGTCTAGCTTTGACTTCTCGTGAAAATTGGTAGGAGAAGCCAATTGACGTCAATCTAACTGCAACAGACAGTAATTTATTACCCCGCGCCGTATTGGATTTTATTATGAACAGAGTATTTAAATACAATTAATAACACTTCATATTTCATAATTTAAATTAATAATAATTACTAAGTTAAAATGTATATTACCTTGAGCTATTGACTTAAAATCTTTATCTTTTAAAAAAGATATATCATCATTATTTTTTGAACCAACCAATGTTTTATTTTGTCCACTAGGCTCGTCATTCTGATTAGTATCTAACAGGTTACTACTATCGTATTTCAGCATTTTCTCTTTTTCTGATAATTGCTTTTCTAGTTCAAAAAGTTTAGAAGGGGTCTGCAGCGGTTGTTTGACTATATTTTTACGCCGATTCATAACACCCCATTCATCTTCAGAATCAGTAAAATCAGACATTGATTTATCATTTTCACTAACATATTCATCAGATTCAGCTGTATCAAAATCTTGCTGTATAATTAACTTTCTTTGACGTTTCTCAACAATAATTTCTTCGCTTTGAGCTAAAATTTAAAATTATAATAATAACTTGAATAATTTGTAGACTAGTACAATTATTATTTATTATAAGTATAAAGTATAAAAACGTGGAACTCGCAGTAAAGTCAGTGTGAGTATGTGTCATCATGGAGCAGGTAACTGAAATGGTTGTGTTATATTTTAACTTAATGACAAATCATTTATTTTTATTTAAGGATAAAAATAATTCTAATCTAAGATGGTGTCATCCTTTTTATGAATATTTTATATACATATAAATATATAATATTATTATTATAGGATTATAATAAGGATTTGTGCTGGCCCCCTGTAATTCAAATAAAAAAAGATAGTTTGGGTAAGCTAAAAAGATTAAAATTAGCTAAGGGGGCTCCATCCCTCTAAATAATCCTCAGTGATAAAAAGGTGTTTATTAATGTTATAGTTTTACAGAGTTCAAATTATACATCTGCTGCTTAATATTGGTTCAGGTTATCAATTTTTTTCCATATTCTTCATTAAATGATTTAGATAGTTTTAACAATAGGTGGTATAAATAGCGAATATTCTCCCAATGTTCGGAGGATTCAAAATGTTTGATAATATCAAATTTTGTTAAAAGAATTAGTTTTTCAGATTAATTTAAATTTTTTCAGCTATTTAATGAAAATCTAAGTGTCTTTCGATGCCATTTAATAAATATTAACTGAAATAAAGAGACAACGCAATTCAGTAACTGATTGCAGATCACATTAACTTAACTGTACTACCTGCATGTTAATCCGAATCAATTAAATTATGTAAATAAAATATTAATATGTGATAAAACTATATTGTTAAAAACATATTAATAGCAAAACTGATTAATGTTAAGCTGAACATTATGAAGATATAAAATTCTAGACTTGATACCAAAATAATGTTAAACGCGGTAACATTCAATGATTACTTACTGTACTATAACATAACATTGAAATTGTTATCAAATAAAAAATAATATGGAAAAAAGCACTTATATTTTTTTTATGTTTTTGTAACTATCAAAAAAAAAAACAAATATAGCATGGTTTAATTTTTAATTCTTACTTAAATATAATTGAAAGAAAATTTCATATCTTACTAACATATTATACAAATTAAAAAAAAACAAACAAATAATCTGTTTTAAAGAAATTAATTTAAGATTTTCATTAGAATGTTTATGTTTCCTAGTTTAGGTTTGAATTTAAAATATGAGTTCTATGTATTAAACAATATGAATATTTGATACATTTTCATTCGACAGTTCTCAATGACTCCTACTAGTAAAAAAATATATGGTTTCTATAATATTATATATAATAATATAAAAATTTTAATTTAAATTATCAAGAATTATTATTAAGTAAAAAAGAGAATAATAGGAACTAGATAAATTGCTCAGAAATACAGAAGACGCAAGTGTATTAACTATTAAGTCTTACATTCTAATTCAATGATAAATCATTGTATATGATGAAAAACAATTAGAGAAGACCGGATTTTTGGTAGCCAATGTAACGAAACAATTATAATTTATATACCTAAAACTACAAATAATCGAACATTTTAAATGTTTGTTACAAAAAGGGCCAAAATATTTTAAATTTATATCTGCATTAAAAATGTTGGGAATTTTTTTTCTTTTGATACTACAAGATTCACTATTCTACCAGAAAATAATTGAAGTTGAAAATATATATTACTTTGAGCTATTGACTTTGAATTTTTCTCTTCCCAAAGTGACATATTTTCTTTATCCTTTTGAATTCTATCTGCATATGATTCACAGTCCTTAAATAATTTTATTTTAGAATCATTGTTTAAGACAATGAAATTATATTCTTCGGGTTCAATTTTCTCAATAAAATTTTCAAGAGCACTTATTAAATTTTCAGGAACTGATGTTCCCTCCATATCCAATTCATAGAGAAAAGTCCGAAGTCCTTCTACTGAATCAGCAATTAGCTTAAAATGTTTTTCACTTTGTATCCAACCAAAACTCCCAGAAACACCTATATAAATATATTTTTAGTTCTATAATATATAAATTATTAATAAAGAGGTTTGAAAAAATATGCATACCATTCATTGGTAGATTATTTTCAACTTTATCATCAACTTTTACTTCTTCTTTATCGGCTTTTACTGATTCGAGAAATTCAAGACTTGGCTAAAGAAAAATAAAACAATTATAATTATATTTAAATTATAATTAAAAATTGATTACTTCATCGTATGGAATGTTGTAATAATATATCCTTAAATCTGGCATAGAATCAAAATAAAAATATTCCTCGGTTTCCAAATCATTCTTCCAAATTGTACACTGTCTTTCATTACAATTGGTCATAATATCATTAATAGTTTTAAATTTAATCTAAGACAAATATAATATATAATATATAAATCCATAAATATTTTATATATATATATATATATACAGGGTGTCCCACAGAGATCTGACATTCTGACAAATGAAATAACTTTTGTTCTAATCAATATTTTTAAAAAATTTCTTTTAAATATAATTCATAGACACTTGCACTACATTTTTTATTTTTTATTTTTAAATACTGAAAATAAAAAACTTAAAAATTGATAAAAAATTTTTTCGAAATATACAATATAACAAATTTGTAAATCTGATTTTTAGATATATTTTTTAACTTTTTTACAAAAACATTAAAATATGAAATAATTATAGTTCTTATCTCTGTGAGTCTGATAACAAATTCAGAATTTTGATATCACCATTATTTCGGGAGATATCGCAATGGGTAAATACTCACGGGACACCCTGTATAATTATATAATTAACAAGCATTATGATACTTTAAAGATTATTAATAAGTTACAAGTTAAACAACTCACAGTAACATAATCACAAAGTGCTTTTACAAGCCAAACTCTCACAAAATATGAGAGTTCACAATAGTCTTTTTCAATTAATGGATTCTTTTCACTCACAACAGCCCAAAAATCTGGATGAATTCCCAGTAAATTCATTACCTGAAAAATAAAATTGTTTTTATCTATTACTCCACATATATGTTACAAAGAAATTTGATTAAAAGTATAAAACATAACTCACAATGACTTTATTTTGTTTTTTTGTGTGGTATACTTTACACCAATCTGATACTTTTCTTGAAAGTTTTGC
This sequence comes from Diuraphis noxia, assembly GCF_037042655.1. Lineage (NCBI taxonomy): Eukaryota > Metazoa > Arthropoda > Insecta > Hemiptera > Aphididae > Diuraphis > Diuraphis noxia. Next base: position 77,699,223 of record NW_028301713.1, read on the forward strand.
AGACCAAATATCATATGGCATGACTTGACCAATAAATTTTGTTTTTTTTACTGGCATCAAAAGGGTGGTCATGATTTTACCCATAGTTGTAGATTGTTTAGGCATTAAAAACATTCTTTCAATTTCTCCTTGGTTAATAATATCAATATCCAGTTTTTTAAATAATATAGCCACAAAATTACCTATTTCTGGTAGCTGGAATATTATGGAAATTAATTTAAACTTAACAGCCTTAACACAAAATACATGTTTAAATTATGTAAATAATTATATATTTACCTCCCACATTGAATTGATATATCGATGAAATATATCATTAAAATAAACTTCATTTTCCCAACTTAACACTTTTTCTAAAATATGTGCATTATCTTCATCAGTAGTTAGAGTGGTAGAAAGTATTTCATGATACTTTTTTAATCGTCCAGGACGACAATGTGCAACACTTCTTAATAATACTGAATCATAACAATCTAAATATAAATAAAAAAAGCATAATAATTTGAATCTATTTATTAATTATAATGAGGTAATGTGCTATATAATAATTAAAATAAATCAACAATATACCTTTTGGGTATCTCAATTTAGAGCTAGCTTTTCCTTCCATATTTAGTAAATTAAATGTAAGATTAACATCAGCCATTAATTTATAATCGCTAAAAAAATATTATTTTATTTATAGAAATACAATAAAAAATAAATGAATAATTATTACTCATCAAGGTGGCTGATTTTTTCTTCTAAAAATTCTTCAAGTTCTAATGATTTTTTAGTATGATGATTTCTAGTACCATAAAATGAATAGCAGTTTAAGAATACTTCCCTCACATCTTTCATTACATCAGTAATGGAGTAGTATTCTCCATTTTTAAATTTTGAATCAACTTAAAATAAAATAAAATAATTATTGATAATAGAAATTACAAGCATCTTATAAATTAAATAATATACTTTTCTTAAAATCAATTTGTTCATGTATGGATTCTATAAAATCAATATCTACAGAATTGTCCGATAAATCCTTTAAAATAGGAGGTGCTTTCATATATATTTGTTCAAATATTCTAAAAAATAAAAATATATATTATGGAAAACATATCAAAATCATATCTCAATATATTAATTTAAAATTAATCATGCACCACTCTGTATACAAATTATCCATTAATAAAATTAAAAAGTAAAACGTATTAAATTTGTATCAGGATATTTTATTCACCTTACTATACAGAGACAAAAAAAAAAATCAATATTTTTTCATCATTTAATTTTATGCATTGTTTATTCTTACTTGTAAATTTCTGATATCTCTTTGTTTTCTACTTTTTTGATACTGTTTGATTCATTCATGTTTACCTATAACATAGTAATACATACATTAAAAGATATATTAGGGCTTGATTGTACCTACCTAAATCTAATTTTTGACATTGAGTGTATAACATCAATATATAATGTTTTAATGTTCAACATTTAAAAATAACAAGAACCACATGACTGACCTAAATCATAATACTACTTTAATATCAGTATATGTTGGACGTGTGTTGAATAATATTGTGAATTGAAGTTCTTTTACAATTTTTATGGAATAATTTATAACATGTACACTAAAGATTTTGAACCTTACACATATCCACTAAATAGAAATCCTCGTAATAATTTTAACATTAAGAACAAATCAAAATGGTTTATAAATAACAATTCTAATATTCTCATAAAACCCAAATCAAAAAACAAAAAAAACAGCACTAAATGGAGAAGAATGTTGAATGATTACTCGCAGAATACGACTTTACATGGATTAAGATATGCTGGAAATAATGAATTAAGTGCAAGTGAAAGGTAAATATTAATAACAAAATAAAATATTATTAATGAATTCAATTTACTATTGAATATATTTTTTTACATTTACAATATGGCGTTTTAAGGTGTTTTTGGATAATATCTTTTGGTTTAGCAGTTATCACGGCAGTTTATTTTATTTTCAACTTGTTCCATAAATGGCAAGACATGCCTGTAATTATAAGTCTATCACCAAAAGCAACCAAGCTTACAAGTATACCATTTCCCGCCATTACCATATGTAACATGAACAACGCAAGAAAATCTGTAGCTCGAAATATTTTAGAAACGTAATGTATACTTATTTAAGTAACTACCTACTTTCTATGAATTTCATAAAATACGTAAATCATTCTTTACAATTTATATTTACGCATAGATCCTCAAAACTCGAAAGCAATATCGACCGACGTCTGTTAAGTGATTTCTGTGACGAAGATCCATTATCAATTGATTCCACCATTGACAATTATACAGGAGATTGGGAATCATTAAAAAAATTTATGATTAGAGTATCTCAACCTTGTCATGAAATGATCGTATCATGTCTATGGGCAAACAACCCTAAAGTCTGTTCAGAACTATTCAATCCTTCATTAACAGACGAAGGTATATGTTGTTCATTCAATAAAGTAAAACCTGATTATATATATCGGAACCCAAGAGATTTAACAGATTTAAATATTACGTTTCCAAATCCGTCTGCAAATTGGACTCCTGAAAATGGATACCCCCCGAATACGCCTGCTGAATATACACCCTGGAGGCCCTGGGGCGCCGGCAATCATCTAGGATTAACTCTTGTTTTGGATGCTGAAATAGAGGAATATTATTGTTCATCAGAAGTCAGCTATGGATTCAAAGTAATATTATTATATATTAATAGGGTTCGGACAAATCTTTTAAAACGATACTTTGGATTTGTATTTGAATAGAGATACAAATACATCATTGAGATTAGTGACTTGTATATTATTCAACTGCGTATGCTATAGGTATTATTATTATTATATATTTTCCAAAGCATGATGTTCGTTTTATAACATTTACATTTCATGTATTTTGAAATCATAAAAAGAAATTTTGATTTTAAAGTTATTATTTACAGTTTTTAAAATTTTGTAACGTGATTAAAAAGATTTTACTTAATCGAATATTATTGATTAAAACGGATCCGTACGACGGAAAAATCAAGATAATTATTACACAATTAAATGAGAATAATTATTTTTGTAAATTTAAAGTCCTTATATAAAATTAATTGTTAAGTCTTGCAAACAACTTAATTCAATTAATTATAAAATATTTTTTGGATCGAAACTTGTTTAAAATAAAACATGAAAGTGCATTTTATAGGTGCATTATTTAAAAATTTTAAAGCATAAACTCATAATTTATAAAATTACACACATTCAAGATAACATCATTTCGAGAAAATTACATATTAAAACCAATAAAACCTATAATAAAGATTTTAGTTATTTTGTTGTAATTTAAAAATATTATTCAATGGGTACTTGATTCTTTTACATTATTGTATAGTATACCTACAGTGCAGGTAATAGTAAAATAAATTACTTGAATCACAATAATGTTATACAATTTACTTAGTAATATTTATAGGCCAACTAATCGTCTTAGCTCAGAATATTTTTCTTATACAATGATTATTGAATTCAAATTTCACTAATCCATTACAGTGACTCCAGACACTTAATTTACAGCGGCTAAACGTTACCCATTTTACAGACTTTTTCACTTGACTATTAAAAATTATTGGTTAGTTTTATTATTAATTACATTTTTTTTTTAACTTTATATTATTTATATTATATTAAATCGAAAAATAAGGAATTTTCATGGCACGATTTTATTATTTTATTCTAATTAATAAACGAATAATTTAACGAATAACCATAATAGATACTTGAAATTTTCATCAAATGTTTTTTTTTTTTTTTTTTTAATTATCCCGCGGCAACTAATAAGGCCATTGGGAAGTGGGTAGAGTACTGTAGGTTTTTATGGAACGGTAAGTTGGTTACACGTGGATGAAAGTTTTGGCAGAATTTCTATATTGGGGCATCCGTATGTTTCTGCCATGCTCCGGAGTGGGGGATGGCGGCACTTGTTCTCCGGACACCGTGACTTGCCTAGAGAAAAATGCCGCCCGCTAGTCGAGGATCGAACCCGGTCCGGCTGAGCCACTGCCGACGCGTTAGACCGTTCGGCCACCTCGCTCCCCATCTAATGTTTATATTGGAATTTTCTAGGCATAATAAATTTTCATTTTTAATCTTTTTGAACTATTTAAAGATAATAATTTTGGTTTTCATTGGGTAAAAAAGCTTGAACATTTATTACAAGGTTCGTCATAGTATAATAGCAGTTCAAACATTTTAAAGATACTTAATCTGATAATCAAATTTTATTGTTTAAGAGGACACCACACCCGCATGTGTCGGTCTCCGTCATATAAGTGCGTAGCATAGCAAATTTTACGCTCAGCAGATCACGTTTATCTCAGTTAGTTTAAATTTTAGAGTGAATTTTAAAGCGAGCCATAAATATTTTAAAACTATAAATCTAAAAAAAACTCATAACTCGTTTTAAAATTAAAATATAACAAAAAGCCCAAATTAAGCCCTAGATAATAATCTTGCCTTTAATTTTTATAATAGGTCAATTCACTCTAAATTTTAAACTAACGGAGATAAACGTGATCTGCTGAGCGTAAAATTTGTTATGGCACGCATTTATACGACGGAGACAAAACATGCGGGTGTGGCGTCCTCTTATGCACTTAAAGTTCAAATTTTGACAAAATCATAAAAACAAGAAAATTTGAAAACTATTTTTAAGTAAAAAATTTATAAAATGTCCAGTTTTTATGGTTAAGAATTGTTTTTATGGTTAACAATGTTTCTCATTAATATTTCTACCTAGTATATACAAAAATCTTAAAATTATATAAGCACTGTCTTTTTTAATAGATATTTTAAGTTCAAATTTAGTCAGAATTAATTATTTAGTTATTTTTTTTTTTGTAAGTAAAAAATATTTTAATAATGACCGTCTTTGCTCAGAATCGTTTTCGTATTCAATGATTATATAATTGAATTCAAGTTTAACACTCACATCAATTACTTACATTGACCCATCACGCGTTTTTTTCTTAATGTCTGTGTATTCGATAAGTTATCGGAAAAAGCTTCAACATTTTATACAACATTCCTAATATATTGTTACAATGGTAGTAAGAAAATATAAAAATATTTAGTCACGATTTTCTTAACAAACTTTGAAAGTTTGAATTTTGACAAAATACAAAATCACGAACAATCGCAAATTATTTTGAGTTATTAATTCATAAAAATGTATCTTTTTAAATCTATAATTTAAAAACCCAATACAAGATTCTTCACGAGTTTGTCTACTATTATCAAATAAAAAATACCTACCGGAAAGTCAAATTAAATTTTTATGCGCATTTGAATTACAACTTACAACATTGGATATTCATTCAATTTCTCTTGTTCTTGTACCTACCAATATTCTTATGTTGTTGCTATTCAAAAACGTAAAATTCTAGAAATTTGAAATTTACATCATATGTTTATTTTATCAATTTCTATGATTGATAACATTTTCAAAATATTTCAACAATTTTTATGTTCTTTTAGACATTTTCATTTTCATTTTTTTAGATTTTTAAATCCTAACCCTTGAAAATGTAATACAAGCCCCCCCCCCCCCAATACGTCAATATAATATTAGTTAGAAAATATTAAAAATTTATAGGCAGGTTTCTTCTAAACGAGTTATAAAAATTAACCTACCTAACCTCGCAGATAGTTTTCAAATCAAAAATTGTATTATTAATATAAAATAATGATATATAAATAATAGAAGATAATCGAGGTACTACAGTGAAACGAGATTCTTTTAGGAGGATATGCTATTATTATCAAGTACAAAAAATAAAAATAAATAATATTTACAGTCCAAACAAAGATGATGAAGTATTACACAAGTATTTGATTATACAATACAAATACACATGAAATAACATTTAAAAAATATGCCTACTTTAAAAATAGTTTAATTAATATGCCTACTTTTTAAAGGTAAGTATATTCAAAAAGTATTCTAAATACTTTATAATTGAATACAATTTGCTATTTGCATACCATAATTCAAATACGAGGACGCTACACCCGCATGGCCGCATGTGTTGTCTCCGTCTTACAAGTACGTAACATTGCAAAAACTGTTTCGCGCGGGAAAGAACCGAGAAGGCTACAGTCATAACTAAAAAATGAAATTCTCACCACAGATAAAAGGGAATTTCGACTGTGCAACGTTGTTTTTATTTTTTTGACATTAGAACTGAAAAAAAGTTATTCGATTTTGAAAAACGCAAAAATAATGAATTTTGAAACAATAAGAACTTTTTTTCTATTTGTGATATCGAAAAATTGAAAACAAAGTTGCACAGTAAATGTTCTACTTATTATGTGGTGAAAATTTCGTTTCTTAGTTATAGCTGTAGCCTTCTCGGTTCTTTCCCGCGCGAAACAGTTTTTGCAATGTTACACACTTATAAGACGGAGACAACACATGCGGGTGTAGCGTCCTCTTAACAAAATTAATATGCTAAAAACCGGACTAAAAACCCTAAAAAATATAAAATATTGCTTTTGTATGCATATTAATTTTTTTCAAATTTAAATTAATCATTAAATGCACAGTTAACACAACCAATTTAAAAATAAAATAGATAATTATTTTTCTCACATAGTTTACAAAATATTGATGAAGTCATGGAAATGTACAATAAAAAAGTTCGATTGAACTAAATTTTGTTGTATACTCTATATTTAATAATTTATACTACCATCTAACAACATACAATTAACAAAATAAACTATAAATATCCGGACTCTAAATATAATATTTTAAATCATTAATTATATTGCAGGTAATGTTACACAGTCCTGTAGAAAATCCAAAAATATCATCATTTGGTAGTTTAATATCGCCAGGAAGAGAAACATCATTGGAAATCCACCCTACTGTAGGGATGGCTACACCAACATTAGATGAGATAGAAAAAGAAAAACGTCAATGTGTGTATTCAGCGGAAAAACGATTGAGATTCTATAAAACTTATACTCAGCGGAACTGTATACTAGAATGCGAAGCTAATTTTACATTAACATTTTGTCAATGCGTCATGTATTATATGCCAAGTATGATACTATTGAATTTATTATTTCATTAACCTGCTTAGTCTAGAGTTGAGTTAGGGGATTTAAAAATTAAAATTCATTAAGTTTTCTATAAGTTCTAATGTTAATTAATTTTAATTTTGTATTGGATTTAGAATAAGGTATTTTTATTTTTATTTTTAGGATCAGTAAAAATGTTTAGATCTTCTAATATGTGTGAGGTTAAACCGATTATAATTATAAAAGTATAAAAAATTACTTTACTAAATAAATATATAAATTATAGTCGCTAATAGCATCAAATCATATAAATCTTTTACCTCACAATTTATGGAAAGTAAATCGTCTTTTTCCGCATTGACGTCCTTATATATAGTTAATAATTCACAAAATATTAATCGTATAACTTAAAATATTTTCCAATTATTAAATTTATAATTTTTTTACACAATGGAATTCTTAACATAGCTAATGATCCATCATGAGACGAAATGTTTTTTTTTTTTGGTATTTTTTCTATACATTTTGATTAAACAATATTCTGTCAAAAAAATTTGAAATTATTTAGCTGTTAAAAATACCTAACATTTTCAATTTTTAAAACGTTCCTAATAAGTTCTTATTCTAACATAAATTTAAATATGTATATCGAGTATAAATAAGTATACATTTTATTTTTAGACATAAACTCATAAAACATAAAATATTGTAGAGGCTTTAAACTTTTCGCCGATACGTATTAAAATAATATTCTATATACAATAATATTTTAAAAATACTTGAACAAAACAATAATATGTTACACTTGCTCACTTGCATTTATTTTAATTTTTCTTTTGCAGTAATATTTTATAACCAATAACTAATTATATGATTAAATATGTATATTTTATATTATGTAAGATGCAGTGGCACAGCCAGGGGGCTAAGGGGGTTATAGCCTTCCGCATTGGCTAAGTTTGTTTTAGTCAATAGTCTATATATTATAATTTATAATAAGAAATATTAAAATATTGTCTAGTAAATATATTATAAGTAATCATAGGCGTGCGCACGGGGTGGCCAGGTGGGCCATGGCCCACCCTGCGAGCCATACTGTATCTGTAGTACATATATTGTGATTTGGTAATTTTTTTTTCATGAAACTTAAATAAAAATAATTACAAATTACAATTTTCAATAATAATAATTAATTAAATACATTGAAAATTGAATTATTAAATATTTTTAAGTATTTCTTGAAGTATCTAAATCATAATTGAATTGGCCTACCCTGCCAAAAAGGTCTGCGCACACCTATGTAAGTAATCCTTATCAGAACCTAAATCAACTAAATGTATAACCTTTATAATATTCTTTCTTATAGGCATCATCATGATGAGGACGTTTGTCTCCGTTGTACAAAAAATGTATAGCAAATTTTACGCTCACCAGATCACGTTTAACTCTGTTAATTAAACAATTTGAGTGAATTTATCTCTTATAAAAATTAAAAGTAAGAGTATTATTTAGACGACCTCTTGGGCTGTTTACTATATCATAATTTTGAAACGAGTTATAAGTATTTTTTTAAGATTGTACTCGTAAATTTGTACATCTTAAAATGCTTATAACCCGCTTTAAAATTATAATATAGTAAAATGCACATAACAACATAAGGTCGTCTAAATAATACTCTTAGATACCTTTAAATTTTATAAGAGCACAATTCACTCGATTTTATTTAACGGAACTAAACGTGATTTTCTGAGCGTAAAATTTGATGTTACTCACATAAGACGGAGACAACACATGTGGGTATAACGTTCTTTTAATTTAAAATAATTAGAATAAATAAACAAAAGATAAAAATATAATGTGTATTAATTATAAGGTACAATGAAGTTATCACTAAAAGTAAAAATAACCCTGACTTCATGCTCATAGCTCAGGCTGATGATTTTTTGGAAAATTGTATTATCGCTTAGGTCACTATTTGTTTTTGTTGTATTGATATTATATTATGTATTATTATGTTTTTAGAAGACAGTTTCTCAAGAATTTGCGGGAAAAAGGATGAAGAATGTTCGAATAAAGCTAAGTGTAAGTTTTAACCACAAAGTAGATATAATTTAACTGTATACATATTTTGTCTTAGCGACTAACAATGAGATTTGTTTTTTGTCTATTTTTTAACTTTAAGGATGGTTTTTATTAGCAAATTGGATATAGTTTAGTCATGCAGGAGGAGGATAAGAGTAAAAAAATCCAAGTACTCATTTTTCAAAATAACGTGAAAAAATATCTAAGAAAAAATTCGAATTTTTATGAAAAAAAATCGTCGTAGATACTTGAAACTGTCATAAATCATAAATGTTTATAATATCATCATTACATGATATATTATACGGTGTACTTAAAAATTGAATATTAATAGTTTTCTAAACATAATAACTGTACGTTTAAAAATGTTGAATACAATTTTCTTGATACGTTGTTATCATATACATTTAAAAATAGAGATATTGATACTAAATGGGCACGGCTTTCTTATAAGCATTTGAAGTTCAAATTCGGACATTTTCAAAAGCGAGGTTTTTGTCAAAACTTAATTCAATCTACCAGATTAGTATCTAACATTATGATGGTAAATTAAATTATTTTAAAAACAATAATAACATATGATACACTTAGTGATACAGATTAGATGGACGCTGCATTGACCATCTTACCACAAAATCATTTTTCGTATAATTATCATTTATCACATATACTGATATACATTATAGTTATTTAACGAACAGTTACACTTAACGGCTATCTACTTTTCCCCTTTTAATTTATCAAATTTATAATATAAATAATACATATTAAATAACATTTCCAATAACTTTTAGAATATTACATTCACTGCCTTAATTATAAAAAAAGATGGTTGTTATTTTATGTACTCCTAGTATAATGGACCAACTAATAAATTAACTTTTGTTTTAAAGTGGCGATAGAACTACGATATAGTTCACCGTTATCGAATATTAGTCAATTACTGAATGGAACATATTTACCGAATTGCACTTGTCTACCTGGATGTCATTGGATTGGATATAATAAAGTACATTCGTCATCACCTTTGGCTAATAGTTATAAAATCAAACAAACATTTTTAGCTGGAAGAACTTCCACTTATTTTAAGTTAGTATCCAATCTAATTTAAGATTCTAAGTGGAGCGACGTATTTATTGGTTACAAATGTTACAAAATGATGTTTTTTTGTGTGTCTATATAAATAGTACAAACTAAAAAATAGAATACTTTAATTTCGTCTTTCCATTTAAGTATCTTTTTTTATAGGAAAGTAAATACAGTTAGTGAATTTATAAGGTTAAAATTTGAAATTTAAAATGTTATTAAAATCAATAGATAAACAAAAAAAATAGAGACTTGGAAAAAACGAAATATTTACGCGAAATTGGTTTTTGTTTTTGGCATAACCCTAAAAAAGTTTCCGTAGAAACATGAAATTTTCTCTAAATATTTATTTAGTATTTATAGAAATTTGGAATTTTATTTTTTTAGTTCTTATTCTTTACATTTTATTTCGTTGAGTCAAAAAGCTTGAAAATTTAATACAAGGTTCCCCATAAGTTAATATAATAATAGTCGGAAAATTTAAATACATTGGCACGTTTTTTTCTTATAACCGTTTAAAAGTTCAAGTTTTGACAAAATTTATTTAATTGAAAATTTACAAATACTTTAGTTGTTAAAAATTTATAAAACGTTTAAATTGAAAATTAAAAATAAACAATTATTTAATTATTATTTAATCAATTAATTAGTTAAGATTTTTTGAACTAGATCAAATTTTGCGGATGACAATTGTTGCCGGATATTTATTTACCGAACCAAATTATGCGTCATCAAATTTTTTGCCAAAATTTCTTAAATAATCTGTATATATATAATGACTTGTCCTGGGTGATTCATTATCGTTTAGTCGGAACCGATGAACCTATGAGTATGAAATTTGGACAATAGTTTTGTTTCGTTTTATATATATCCACTAACAAAAGATTTTTCAAAATTTAACTTCTACCGTGAATAAAAGGGGTAAAAATGAAAAAAAGTCACTTAGCCAGAACCGCTAAAACCATGAGTATGAACTTTGGACAGTAAGTTCATTTTATAATGCGAAAAACTCCTTAAAATCAAGATTTATCAAAATTCGACCCCTACGGGTGTTAAAAGGGTTCTTAATGTTATTATACAGGGCGATTTTTTTATCATGAACCACTCATTATTTCAAAAAGTATCAATGTTTTTGAAAATATTTTTTTACAAAGTTTCATGTTGTTAAAAAAACAACGTTTTTATAAAAAAATTATATTTTTTAATATTTTTTATCCTTATAATTTTTTAAGTTTTTTACTTTTTTGAATGGCAACCTAGAGTTTTAATTTCATATTCCAAAGCAGAATATTTTTCTAAGTATTTTGATACGTAAAAATCGAATTTTGGACGAGTAGTTTATGAGTTATAAGTATTTAAAGTTTAGATTGGCGGAGTGGAGTGGTACGGGGTTACCCCGCAAAATGTTTGTCCACTACTCCGCTTGTCTAAACTTTAAATACTTATAACTCATGAACTATTCTTCCAAAATTCGATTTTTACGTATCAAAATACTTAGAAAAATATTCTGCTTTGGAATATGAAATTAAAACTCTAGGTTGCCATTCAAAAAAGTAAAAAACTTAAAAAATTATAAGGATAAAAAATATTAAAAAATTTATTTTTTTCATAAAAACGTTGTTTTTTTAACAATATGAAACTTTGTAAAAAAATATTTTAAAAAACATTGATACTTTTTGAAATAATGAGTGGTTCATGATAAAAAAATCACCCTGTATAATATAAAGAAGAAAAATTGTTCATTTGAACGGTTTTTTTCTGAAACTATTTAACTAATTTTAAAATTTTTTAACATCAGAAAGCTACACAATCCCATGAATCTATAGGCTATATTATATCTTGATGAGTTGCCCTTAATATTTTTATTGCAAATTTGATATTTTTTTTAGAAATAATAATAATTTTAAAATTTTAAATAAATTTTCGTGTATTATATGGTTACTATTGATTGTAAAATTTAGTATGGAAGAATAAGAAATAAGCAATTTGTTATTAGGTACTAATTTTAAAAATGGTTTCATCTTTACAAAGCTAAAAATGCAATAAATTATTATGATTTAATATACTTTTAGTTCCTGTATTTTAAATGATTGTTAAAAATATTTTATGAAGATTAAGATAGAGTAAATCCACGAGAAGTTATAATCATGAGTATAAACGACAAATAAACCAAAAATTTTGAATCATATAGTCGGTATTTTTAGTGGGTAACGAAGTGCATGGGGATCAGTTACTATGTAATTATACATACAATATAATATAACCATTATACCATTGATTATAGAATAGATCAATGATTATACTGACTTAATAACTGTGTATTTAATAATTATTTTAGAAAAAATATGGCTGTAATTCACTTTTTCTTTGAAGAAACCCAATTTACTGGTTTTACAAAAGGGGAGTTGTTTGGATTTACAGAATTCTTATGTAAGTCTACAACTATGTTATTAAAATAATAATTATAAATTAAGTAATGATACATTATTAAATATATTTTAGTGTCAACAATTTATTAACTTTATGTTGACAAATAAAAAACACTAATGAATTAATTTTGGATAAATGATAAATTAAAAAATACTAAAGAACATAATTTTTTTCAGCTAACACAGGAGGACTTTTAGGATTGTTCATGGGTTTTAGCTTTCTCAGTGCAATTGAAGTAATATATTTTATTTCTTTGCGTTTATGGTGCGCAATGTCCAATAAAAAGAAAATAACAGATAGAAAACAATCTAAATAATATTTCAAAATTTAGATTTCAGTAAAATACACAATATAATATTAAGTATTATTAAAACAGCACGCTCCACAATACATTTTTATCTTCAAATTATTTTGTGAAAATAGAATGAAAAAACAATTATCATTTTATGATCATATTATATTTTGCAATCGCTGCGTGACATAATTGCCTAATGGGCTTGTTATAATTTCTAATCTATAGATATAAAAGATGTGCACTTCACACTATGATTATTTGCTTCAAAATTATATAATTTATGCTTGTATTCTTAATGAACATTTGAATTGTATGCTTAAGACGATAGAAGAATCAGAATAAAAATAAAGTGTTAAGGTAGTTTTATTGTTATTCAAAAATTTAAAATAATAGATTAATAAATTGAAATAAAAATTGATATTTATAATATTTATATAATCAAACATATAATAATTCACTAATATATAATAACTAGGTAGTTAGATTTTTTAAAACTTTTAATGATAAAGTTGAATATCATTTGTATTATTTAATAAATGTTAGTTTATATAAATATTAATTATATCTTAACATGATACCTCAGATATTAAACATAAGCAGGGTTTATATCTTTCAAAAGTGCAAATATGCAGTATAATTATGTACTTAGTTTTTTTTATAAAATATGTATTCATAAGGAAATAAACTTGGAAAAATTTTTTTTCAAAACTGATAATAGAAGCATTATTGGAATCTAACATATTTATAATATGTATATTATACAGTTGAATATATCATCAATTCACAAATTTTACCATAATATTTACAATAATTAAATATAGCATAAATTAACTATTTGCAGGTACCATAATCGATTATGATTGGAACTGAAACTAAAGGGTGTGCGTGCTGTAGTATATCTGATGAAAATTTTATTAAATTTGTGTATGCGATGTTGCTTTTTAAATATTTTTTTTTACATTAATTAAAATTTCATCAACAGTGTCAGTAACAATTCGAACTTATATTTTCTCCGAAACTCTATAGAGGCCACGAGCACTCTTATCAAAAATAATTTTTTTTTACTAGAAACATATTAAATAAGACATTGATAGTCATAACAAATTTACAATAATTAATACTTTTTATAGTATATAGAACATTTTTATTGATGATTTATATTAAATTATAAATAAAATATGAATTAATATGCTTAAAATCTTAAAATAAGCAGTATCATTAACATTTAGTAAATATAAAACATACATTGTTGTACTTCAATTGTATGTAAATGGTATCATAAAAAACAAATTTGTATCAAATCAGATTTCAATATGCAGCTTCCTAAGAAATATGCTAATGCGTGAAGTTCTAAGCTCTATACACAATATATTATAACCCCGATTATAACACATAATGACATACCTAACCTACCTATATTAAGATAAAAAAAAATAATAGTCAAAATATTTAAGGAATAGGATACAAATAACCATGTTATTGAATACCCAGTTACTATACAACATTAATATCAATGTCGAGCTGATATTTTTATACTTAAGTACAAACATTTCAAAATTATAAAAATAATGTAAATTACAAATTATACAGTATTGAGTATGTAAGTACTGAGAAGTATGCTGTTCATCATGGTTTATAAATTTTCACAAATGCACTGTGTCACACAATATACCCAAATGTGTTGACTCCTAAACTCCTTTCAACAAATGGACAACATAAATGTAGTTTTGCAGTTTCAATTATGTGTTAGCTTTAATACTAAAAAAAAATGAAGTAGTATTAAACTAAATGGTGAGAACATTATCTGTTTTCTCATTGATTTTTACAATATTTAAATTTTTAAGCAATTTAGAAGCATTTTTAAATTTTAATATCTTTACAGAATTGTAATTCATTTTAAAATAGAAATATTCTTAAAATGCTAACAAGAGAATATACTACATAGTAAATAATCTTCATGTTATACTTGACAATAGGTAAATTTACTTTAATATTGTAACTAAAAACCCAAAATTGTAACTGTTGTGCACAAATTGTCTATGCTGTACATTTGTTATAGATAGAGGTCGGATTTATATTCTCTTAAAATCCTTAAAATATGATGTTTTTATGTCGCATAAATTAGGCAATATAGTCTCTTAGGGTCGGGCCACACATAGCGGTCGAGCCGCAGCGGTTCAACCGCCAGATTACCGTTCACATATGCGCGGTCAAACCGCATGCGGTTATACCAAAGTATTGGACGATAGAAAAATTATTATATTTTAAAACTTAGTAATTAATAGTACCATATACTACAGTTGACATGCTCGTAATACTACTGTTGACATGCACGCTGTTCCAAAAGAAAATACACCATATTTTCATATATTTTATAATAGATTTGATAAAAAAAATTAAAATTATATTTTAAAACATCAGTTTTTTTTACAAATAAAAAAACAGTGTAATTTTAGGTTATGAAAGTTACTAGAAACCTTAGGCCCCACTATTAGAATTTTTTTTTTTAATGCAAATGATCTTTTAAAAAATGAACCGCGGTTATGAACCACGACTATGTGTGAACGGACTAATTTCCGGACTAATTCAAAACAATGTGTTTTGATCATTTGGGAGGTCGAACCGCACACGGGTCAACCGCGACATGTTGCGGTAGATTTTTCGACCGCAGCAATTTCCGCTGCTGAACCGCATAAGTGTGAACGCGTATTGGGCGGTTGCATTTAAAATAAAACAATTTAAATTTGTTGAGCGGTTGAACCGTTGCGGATTGACCGCTATGTGTGGCCCGACCCTTAATATTCTTTTAAAATACCAGATATATGATGTTTAATGTCCTTAAATATGCAAAATATTCTTTTAATTTAAAAAAAAAAATCAGTTTAAATTTATTTTAGCTAACGAAATAACCTATGTGCTATCGCAATCGATAAGGAATACCTGGAGATTAATTTTGATTAAAATCCAGAAATTAATTATTTATAAATAGAATTATTTAGTGAACATTATACCCATCAAAGTGCTGATATACGTGAAATATATTCATTATATGCCGATAATACAAAAATATTCTCAAATATTCTCTAACCCATAAAATATGCTTTTTTATGCAGAATAAATTTTTTCCTATGAATTTTGTGTTTCATGAATCGTAAAGATTTCTCACTACCACTTAACTGCATAGACTAGAAAAAAATATGTAAAATCATAAAAATCCGACCTCTAGTTATAGATATAGCAACACACGGCACACCAGCTTCATTGATTTCTCTGACTTCAAATATAGCTCAAACATCTCTTAAGTTTCATTTATTAATGATTACATTTATGATATTAAGTTATTCTCTAGTATAGCAATTAATTATAAAATATTAAAAATCTGTGTTTTGTGTGAAGCTTTTTTAAATATTTTTATTTTAAAGAAAATTACTAATACTTAGAGAATTAAATAATTTAAGAAATTTCCAACAAAGCATGGATAATTTAGTAACTTATGATTGTTATAATATGTAATGTTAAATAAGGAATCATACAAACTGATATTTATATATTATATTCATTATTATGTCAAACTGTCAACCCAACAAAATAATGTTCCATTGATTCCAATCTAAAGAAAAAATTATGTTAAATTAGATTCAGTATTTTAATTTACATTGTACTGAAATTAATACCAAAGCCATTACTTTTATGACAGTACATTTTTGTGAAATTTTTATTTACTTTAATACATTCAGTTTTTTTTCCATAATAATTTAAACTATATAATCAGTCAGCTAAAAAATTGTACATAACTTTTAAAAAACTTTTTTTATTAACCTCTGATTGCCTATTTGTATAGACACAGATAAATAACAAATAATAATCTAATATTTGCTTAATAAATGCACATATTAAGTATATTATGTTTATTTTGGTTTTGTATTTATAATTAACTCACTCTTAAAAAACTGATTTTGAAAAGATAAATGCAATTATTTGAATAAATAATTTTTTCGATAAACAATATTAAACTGATCATTCAAATACAAATATATAATGAGCAAAGAAGAGATTCTAAAAGAAAACAAAGTAAGTTTTTCCACAGTAACAATGACTGTTATCGAACAAATACTAGGTCTTGGTTGATACTAATTAGTAGACCCAGCAAGTTAAATAGTTGAACTCTGTGGCACGTGTACAATTTGGGCCGGCTTAATAATAGGTATATGGCCAAAAATATTTGAATATCCTGAACTCTGAACAATGAAGTATGAATAATGATAAACAATAAATTTTATATGTTATTGAGAAAAAATGTTCGGGTCTTAGGTTAAAATTCTTAATCAATATGTGCAAATACCTAGCCTATACGGTGTTGCTAATTAATAATTAGAATAACTAGGAAAACTAGAATGAGGTTACTAGTGGGTTGCCTCTTAAAATTAAAATAAATAACTAATGAATAAGAAGTTATACATCTAGTGGGTAACAACTTGCTAAAATCAAATATTCAAGCAAATCATGACAAATAAATATTTGTATTTATAAATGTTTGAGAAAATAAGTACCAATACACATCATACATTATTTGAAGTTGACTGTATAGGACAACCCGATAACTACCCCATGGGCTTTGCCCGCGTTTGATGACTGTTACTAATGTATTTATGTCACTTATCAGTCACCACTTGAAAACAAAAAAATGTTTCTGATTTCTGATTTAATACTTAAATGTGTTTAATAAATTATAGTTTTTTGTAAGTCATTTAACTAATTAGAATCATGTCTTAGAAGCGATTAACTTGATAATTGATTTCAGTTCTCATTTCTTTGACATTATACTAACTACCAACACTCTAAGAGTTTTACAACTTGATTGATGACAACCCAAAAAAACCAAAGTAAATAAATATGATTGTGTTAATATATTGTATAACTATGAGAACGTAATTTCGTTTTAAAGGTGAAAAAAATATTACTTGAAATGTCGAAATCGCTGTTGACTGTTGAATACACTTTTGAGTCTTGATATATCTTGTTCGACATTAAAGAGTAAAGACCAGCAATAAATATTTAAAACATTAATATTATCATTTATCAGTGGAACGATTAAACGCTGTGATAACGTCGTGTACAGACCTTCATCACGAAATCAGTAATACAGCACTAGAGTTGCACGCGTGTGAAGCACTACTGAGTAATGAGCAGTGAAAACTCGCACCTCCCACTGAGCCACTGAGGTCTAATGCACAGAACAACGGGTTTTAACCCACAATCGAATGAGTCGTGACGTCGCGTCCCACTTTAGTGCTGTTGGATTTTACGCGCATCAAAGTTGGTCATGTGGGTACAGTAATATTTTGTTAGGAGTGGGGATAATACTGATGCTCACTGCTCAGTTGATCGATAAGCGATGTGAGCGCTCTAAACTCGGTTGGCGGAAATAATATGAACGTGATTAAATGATTGAAAAACGACCCACTAAACTCACGTGCTTAATTGGTGATACCATAGAATGGCATTTTAAATGTAATCTATTCTGTGGTGATACTACAACTCACTGCTCAGTGCAACAGTCGTGCTTATCATAGCTATGAGGAATGAGCCGCGGTTGGGTGTTGGGTCACACATTTTACGAGTTTATGATGACGACACAACGCATCGTCGGCCATCTTTGAATAATATTCGTGTTGTTATCGGTATCTTTATATATTATATTATTTCAAATGGGTATTTTTTAGGATTCAAATGTTTTTTTTTTTTTAGTTAATCCTAACGTTAAAGATTATAGTTTTAAAAAGTAGAACAACGATTTTAACATAAAAATGGAACAGTAAATTACTATATAATATAGTAGACTTACAAACAAAGGTTCAGGGTATCTACAACATTGTAAATGTATGTTCATCAATTCTAATTTTATATTTTTGTATTTTGTATAATAGCCAAGTAAATTCCAATTTGGAATAAACAGTTGTGTTTTTGAGTACACTACTTAATTTTGTGCAGTTACGTCTACAAAATCACAAATGTGTACAGTACTTCGGAAAATAAAAATGTGCACCTGTATCTTTATAATAATCAAGCTGTAATACTTTTCTTAGTAATTTTTAAAGTTATTAGTAAGATTAATAACAGCTTAAATAGTTTATTTAACTATACTAAATAAAACAGTAAAAACTATTTTGTTAAAAAACTGTGAAAAAAAACGTTGAAATAAAATATTTACAGATGTAGGTATAATCTATTATAAATTGTAATGTAATATATTATTATAATAATTCATTATGTATGTATCAAGACTGCTACTTACGTATTGTCGCTTTTTCAAAATGATGACCGCGACAGCTTGCTGACAATTGAAGATTGAAGACTTCAAAAGAAAAAGAAATAGTTATCGGGTATATTTTATTCACTCGTGTGTTCATCGATTAAAATTTAAAGCAGACATTGGGAAATCCATGATTATCAAACAATTCGAGATTATATTCCTTATCAAGATTAATCTATACTATACTACTATTAAACTTGTAATTTTTATTTAGTTGTAAATAATTTAGAAATTCATAAAATTACAGTACATAAATAAAAATCATAATTCATAGTAAAACTAATATATTCCTCGCTCCGCTCAGAATATAAAAATTAAAAACGCAAGGCCCCAAAAAGCGCGAGTCACTATAATTATAGACGGGTGCCCAGTTTGCTTCACCCCTTCCCCCGGCCATGTTCTCCACATTTGACGTAGCAAGGTTTGTGTGAACAATATGTTTCCGTGTGACCGTAAGTCTGACATTTATGGCATTAAGGTGGATCGATTATGGATTAATGTGTGATTTTTCGACCACGACGGAGGTATGCAATATAGCCAATAACATAGTAATTATAAAGATGTCCAAATAATTGCTATTAGGATTTAGCCGATTTAGGTCTACAAAAAATAACAGTAGAGATATTTTGTTCTTTTTGATGTTTTCTACATGTCTAACCAAGTGGTTTAGTGTTAAGTGTTAAGTTCAGTTATAACATCAGAGATATCAAAACTAAGAGTTGAGTGGTGTAGGTTTCTGATTACGATTCTGAACGGTCGAGAGCTAAGTGGAAAAAAAATCCCCAGACTACAATATTACTCACAACCTCATTCACAAATATTTTTTAACGTTAATTGGTATCTATAATTACCACATTATTAATATTTAATTACAAATACGAATATTATATTATATCATTCAATAAATTAATATAGGTAGTTGTTAGAAAAACAAAGTTTTTATTAAAAAAATATATTTTTAAATATTTTTTAAAAATATCTATAAAAAATACCGAGTACCTAGTAGTCCCATAGCGTATTTTAGAGTAAAGATGAATAGATATTTTTTTAGATTTTTAGATTTTTTTCAACTACTTATGAGAAACCTTGTTTTAAATTTGCAATACTTAGCTATAGAAATTAAAAATTTTTTGCATTTTTAGAAAATGTTTGTAATTGTTGGTATTAATTATTTTTGTTTTCCGTTATAATTACATCTAAAAATGTCAACAGTTTTTTGTCTAATATATAAAGTCATGATCATAACGTTTGATTTATAAATAGCTCTAAAATATTTAAAATATTTTGAAAATGTTATCATACATTCCTACATAGAAAACATCATATAAACATTTGTTGAAAATTTCAAAAAACTACAAACAATTATATCATTATATGTTTTTACTGTGAATAGGTGCCTACGTTTAATGATTATTGTTTGATAATTATTATATTATTATTAATTTTATTATTATTAACTATATTTTGTATTATTGACGCATTAATTATTCGAAATATTTTTATATGCTATATGTTTTTACTGTGAGTAGGTGTTAATTAACGTTTAAAAATATATGTTCAACCATTTTCATGAGGTTGTGAGTAATATTGCGGTCTGGGTATTTTTTCCCGGGGATTTTTTTTCCGCAATTCGGAAAAAATAT
Source organism: Diuraphis noxia (assembly GCF_037042655.1). Taxonomy (NCBI): domain Eukaryota; kingdom Metazoa; phylum Arthropoda; class Insecta; order Hemiptera; family Aphididae; genus Diuraphis; species Diuraphis noxia. The sequence continues at coordinate 77,720,154 of NW_028301713.1, forward strand.
GTGGAAATTTGTGTCAGAGTTCTTTAAGCAGTCGAGTATTAGTTCAACATTGTCCGGCCCATTTGGTCAAACGATGAGATAGGATGACGTACCTAGTCTTGCAAGTGAAACTATTAATACATGTGAGTTGTGTTAATTTATTTTTGAACAAGGTGAAATTGGTTTTATTTTTGATGTAAGTAGGTTGAGAACGGTGCATACTAGTTGCCTACCAAAATATACGAATTGCCGGGTAGAAAACGATTGCGTACGTTTGTCCTTTTTGGCAACACGATTGCGTATGTTTGTAGATGGGTTAAAAGTACCCTTAAGAAAAAATAAATAAACACGATTGCGTATGAAATTGTATGCAACGTTGTCAAATTTAATTTTTTCATCGTATATAAATAAATTTAATAAAATATAATATAAAATAATAATGATATAAAAAATATCGAATAAATTAAAAAGTTCTAAAATAATTTTAAAAAAAAGTTAATGGTAAAAAAGTAATTAATGAATAAGTATCTAAGTTTAAATTTCGATTCCTTGGCATCTATAGCCTACTACTTTTAAATATTGGGTTACATTCTTATGGATTTTTTTATACTCATCATAATCCTTTATGGTGCTTTGGATTCTGTTTAAGTCTTTTTTTGCCATTTTCTTCACTCTCCCATTATTAACCGATTGTATAATCGCTCTGGTTTGCAATTGAGTTTCTTTCAATATTTGAATAACAACATGTGTTGGAGGATGAGCACTGTGAAATTGTCCATTATAAGTCCTATGAAAGCTTTCAGGTCCATTTGTGGTACTAAAAATTATAAATTATATTATAAATATTATATATTTATATATATTTATATTATTATAAATACAGGGTGTCCCACGGAGATCTGACAAATGAAATAACTTTTGATCTAATAAATATTTTTTTTTAAATTTTTTTAAATATAATTTGTCAGATCTCCGTGGGACACCCTGTATAAACAATTAAGAATATTAAAAATATATATTGTATAAATTGCTCACCGAGGATTCGTATTTGGTTCTTCAGCCCACATTTCTGGAGGAAATGGACATCCTGCTTCAATATATGTGTTTAATACATAGGTAGTCTGAAAAAACGTGACCATATTTTTCGTTCGGACACGTAGCCATTAGTTCAATAAAACTATCTTCAATTTCAGTAAATGGGAGATATGCAAGTGCAAAGAATGATTTCAACCATGTTCCTAATTGGTCACTTTCGTTCATATAAGCTATTCTTAATACTTTTTCTTGTTGTATCTAAAATTTAAATATTACATTTTATAATTAAATAATTTATAGGTATTTAAAATAAATTATTTATAATATTTTGTGTATTATGTATCGATGTATGTACTTTATTATGCATCGAAATACTAAATAATACAAATAATTATATATGAATATATTCAGTTTTTATGTATCAAAATTATTGTCAAATTTAAAAAATAATTTATCTAAAAAATATTATATTTTACATACTTTACGCCACCATGCTTGCCCCAAGTGAAATCTGCAACCCATCAATTTTTCAAAAATCCTAACCCTGGTCATATGTGGCATATATACCGGTATGAAAATTGGCAACAGCGCTTAAAATTTCGTACGCAATCGTTTAGTTAAAAATCTGGTAAAATCGTACGCAATCGTGTACCTAAAAAAGGTATCGCCGATAACGAACGTACGCAATCGTGTTTCACCCGAATTGCCTCCCGTCCTTATCGTAAATAAAAAGGTTAATTTACACTAGTTGCCTCCGATGACCAGGTAGTGCATAATTATATACGAGTTGCCTCCCAAAAATGTTCACACTAGTTGCCTTCCATATAGAATTAAGTAGTGGTTCATAAACTTCTCTTAACAGTTCCACATAAATAGGTAATGTTTATTCGTTATTAAAAATATCAGACTTGGTAAAAACAATAATAATATAAAAATAATCAATACAAATAAAACTATTTTACTACTAATTAAAAATATATAGTGCAGTTAAAAAACATCAGTCTTAGGTATAATACATAGAATAATCAATAATGTTATAATAGTAATTTTAGACAAACATTTGCTGTCTGGGATACGACATTTAAAAAAATGATTTATTAAAAAATTACACAACTATAAAAATAATGAATCAATAAGTCAAACAAAATAGGAAGTAGTACCTATTATCAGTCAATAACATACATGTATGGTAATAATAATTTAATATAATATGTAAATAATGGTAAATTATTTATAGCATTGCTTAGGCTTGTATTTTTTAGCCAATATTTGTAGGTACTTAAAATTTGATATTTTTTTTTCATTCAGCTTTTTTATTTGGGTATCAATGAAAATAATTTTGTTTCTAATTTGTATAATCATCCATGTACTTTAGGCTTATTAGAACTTTTTATTAAAATAACCGTATCAGTCTCTGGTGTCTTAATTCTGCATGTTATAACTTTGAAGGCCTTTCACATAATAATGTTCCAGTGACTGCTTTTCTTTTTAAAGAGTTACTAATTTCTTGCCTATTATGGCAAGATGGCTATAATGGCTACATGACTATTATGGATCAACTTACGTTCGTCGAATATTATTTTGTAATTTTCGTCTACTTTTAAAAAAGCCTTACATATTTATGTCGTACAATTCCACCGTTCTTTGTTGAAGGCTAACTTTATTTGAAAACTAAATTTAAAACCTTTAATTATTTTAACACATTTGCTTTTTTCACTAAGTATTTTATTTCGCACTTCACATTGATCCATTCTAAAAACGTTTCTAAAAAATATTTGTAAAAATAATATCGTACAACGAGAACGAGTGTTGGAACTATAAACGTTACTCGATTACGTATATTATTTACCATAACTGAGCCTAGCTTAGGTCTGGTTTGCATTAGTTATATCTTATCATTACACAAAAGAGTATATTATCTTAATGGTTAGTCCTAGTCGTATAGATAATATAATCGTATCAAATATCAAATACGAAAGTAATATCGTATAAGAAAAGTCATAAATACGACTTTGAAATTACAAACTTTAACTTATTTTGATACATGATGTTTGAAAATGTTTGGAACCACTCATATATATATTTATTACTTGACTAATGTGAGGCAACTAGTACTAGACCCTGTTTGTTTATGATAACAACATTTAGGGTACGTCGGGAGGCAACTCGTATATAGTCGGGAGGCAATTCGTATAAAAATTATGGGCCTTTTGACTTCGGGAGGCAACTAGTGTGCGCCCGTTGAGAACGGGTTGCGTTTTTGTTGACATCGGTTCGAGACTGAGTCTCACGTACCTACTAACGTATGGTCACTTGTCACTAGGTGTGAGAAAAACACACTCCCTTGAATCGTCGTCGCTTTGTAGAACCTCGAACCGGTTCGGGGAAACAAATGGTTTTGACTTCTTGTCCGTCGGTCTAGGGGAAGTATATAGACGAAGATAGATTACGTTTGCGTGAACGTGAGCGATTTTGCCTTCCGGTACCACATTTTAGGTAGGGAATTTCATTATTTTTTATATCGTAAACTCTTGACAAGCGTTTGTTACTTATTTATTTTCAACAAATACCTAGTTTATAATTTTTTTTTCTCTTCTTATTATTATACTTACAAAAGCAGGTAAGTCATGGGTTTACAAGTGTAGTGTTACTGTAATGGATGGAATTAAATTTGAATCCAATGATATAGGTATCATTGTACCTATACGAAAAACGATTCTGAGCGGAGACGGTTTATCTATCTGAGATATATTATAGATTATTAAAAATTTTCAAATATTAGATTTAAAATGAAATTTTTTTATGAATTTCTAGCTTAAAATAATTTACGAATTTTTGTGATTTTTACGTATTTTGTCAAAATTCAAACTTTGAATGCTTATAAAAAATTGTGACTATGAATTTATTTTATTTTTCAACTGCTATTGTAACAATATGTTAGGAGAATTGTATTAAATTTTCAAGCTGTGCTACACAAAAAATATATTTTTGATTTTTATCGATATTAATCTAAAAAAAAAACTAATACTGATATATGCCTATATAAATAGTTCAACTTAATAAGTCGACATTTTTTGAAAATTTCATGGTGTATATAATATACTTATATAGTTATACAAACATTTGGTGAAATTTCATGTATTTATGGTCATTTGTTTTAAAGTAACATCAAAAACCAAAATCGATTTTGTCGAAAATTGATTGTTAGTAAAAATTCCCGTTTTTTCCTTAATTATTAGTTTGTTTATCCCGATTATTTAGAAAAATATTGAGAATTTTTTATTTTTAACTCTCTCAAACTAGATTAACTTGCTGATCGAACGATGAGGTACTGAAGGCGAAAATCGAAGCACTTTTACTGCCCCAAAAAATAATGACAGACGCACAAAAAAAAACACACATCATGATAAAATCAATACATTCCTTGCTCCGCTCAGAATCTAAAAAAAATATTAATTTGAACAAAAGTTATTCCAAAAGTCAGTTCTAACTTCTAACTGTTACACATAGTATTTTATAGCGTGGTATTAGTTTTACCATTGATATAGAATAGTCTATTCTATAATCAATGGTTTTACGCTAAACTCTCAATTCCTGCGCGATCTACTTTAATGAATATTCATATGAGTGAATACTGAATAGTGATGTATTATAATAGGTATAATGTCGCGTGATATATTATTATTATTCTAAACAAAATCGTCATTACGCTGTTGCGCTCTATCAATATTATCATTATATTCTTATTATAGTATTATACGTACACTTCACGCAAGTTAAGATCATGACTAATTATATGGGTTAAAAAACTGGTTTTAGACAGATAAATGATTATGATCTTTACGTGCGCGAAGTATATATAGATGGATATCCGATTTATAGGTATAATCACAGCTCGTTACAATATAATGATAGAATTTAAATGTAAACGATATAATATTTATTATGCATGGACCATTAAAAAAAATATATTCATATTGATAAATCAATAATACCAAAAACAAAAAGAAGGGAAGCGCGGAAGATGTTTACCTTCCACTTCTAGACCTTTTTATTTTGCGTTGATTCCTGCATGACTGCGATGGCGTTTGGTGGAGTGAAGTCCCTGTTGATTTGCACCTCCAGTTCCCTCCTCTGCTGCCACCACCTGTCGCACAACAAGGTACTGAAATTAAAATTCGAAGCATTTTTACTGCCCCAAAACGTGATGACAAACACAAAATATTCATGGTTTTTACGAAATTTTGTCAATATTTGAACTTCAAATGCTAATAAAAAAAAATTGTGCATATATATTCTTATAATTTTTTATTCACTATAAGAATAACTTATGAGGAACTTTGTATTAAATTTTCAAGTATTTTGATAGGGCCAAAAAAATTTAATCGACACTTCAGAAGAAAATTTTCAAACAAATTAAAAATTTCAGTCGTCTATAAATATCTAAAAAAAGTCAAAATATTTTGAAAATTAAACCATGTAAAGAAAATGCCAATCTAAATAACTGGTGAAAATTTCAAGTATCTACGAGTTATACTTTTTGAATAATAACAAATATTTGAAATCGTTTGAGGATAAATCGTTATCGTTACGCTATTTCGAAAAAATTTAAAATTCAAACGTACTTAAAATTTTTCCTATATTGATGCTTCGAGTTTTCTCTATAGCTACTTGAAGGAAAACTTATGGAAAACTTAGTGTTGTATTTTTAATTCTTAGTTATAAATATAAAAAAATTTATGATTTTTCAACGACAGATTTCGTAAAAATTTGAAATATAAACGCTTATAAAAAAAAATTGTGGCTTACGATTTTTAATTTTTTTAGCTACAATAAGAACAAGTCATAAGTGACCTCTTGTATTAAATTTTATAGTTTTTTTGGTCGTCCAACATTTTTTTACCAGCACTTCAAAAAAAAATTCTCAAAAAAATTGAAAATTTCAGTGGTCTATAAATAACTCAAAAAAGTCAAAAACAATAACCATAACATAAACATTTGGTAAAAATTTCTCCCGTTTTACTGTCATTTTTTTTTTGTTTTTCTCGATTTTATTGAAAACTGTTGGAACATGTTTACTTTTGACCTCTATAATGCACTTTTACATCAGAAACCACCCCCAAAGTTTGAAATTGAACACACATCATTGTAAAATCAATACATTCATCACTTCGTTCAGAAAAATAATATAACATAATACCATATAACTAGGTACATAAGAATAATTGTAAAATAAATATATTTTATAATTTAAGGTAGGTAATAATAATCCTTATTATTTACTTATAGGTAGCATACTACGGGAGTAACTTCATTTTTTTTTTTCATTTAAAATCCAATTATAGACTTGAAATAATAGTTATAGCACAGAATAGATTTAATTTAATTTTGAAAAGTGCATTGTTTGTAGAAAATGATAATTAATGGCGGGAAGTTATTCTTATTTTTTCATGGATTATTATAAAATTATGTTCAGTTATCTTTCCATGATGTATTATGTCCTCCATGTCGTATCAAACCAAAACAAAAATTGACAAAAAAATTGTTGATCCAAAATTCCACTTGTTTTTTGTTTGTTAAATGTTGGTTTTTTAGTTTTTAAAATTATTGAGTGTTCCATATATTTGATTTTAAATTATAATTATTTGCTTTTAGTTTTATTAATGTTTTCTTATGTCGTTGCTTATAATACCAAAATCTGCCGACTAAATTTAAAATAAATGATAAAATTTTGTAAAATACCCACATTTTATAATATTTGTATACTTTACAATTATTTTTTTACAATTTAATTGATAATTGGTTAATTAAGATAATATGTAAATTATTATACAACATTATAGCAGAGTCTTATCATGTAGTTTTTGACGAAACTTTATTTTTAAGTTGACCTAGGTAAGTTGAATTATACATTAAGATAATTTACAGTTTTAATAACTACTTTAACATAAATATTTTTATTATTTGTTATAGGCTTATAATCAGAAAGTTTCAATGTACTACACCAAAATGAATTCCTGACAAGACCATATACATAAAGGTAAACTTAATAAGTTGTGTAATAAGTTCTATTTTTATGCTTAAATCTTATCTCTTGTCTAAAGTTTAATATAATACATCTGACATCTACGGATATGTGATATAAACTTATTTTACTATGGTTATTTATACTATGAAAGATACATGTATGTTTATACTCTGGATTCTGGGATTTGTTATTATTATAAATCTAGTTAGTTATTCAATTCAATAAAGTCATTAAAAATATTATTTCATTTTTGCTTTTAAATTATACTGTCTAAAACTATTTACATAACTGAATATATAAATTGTAAATTGTAACTGTGAAGCATAGAAAAAACAACTATTTATATTAATAATTTCTTTTAAATCAACTGGGTATCAAGGATATTCATTATGTAACTGGTACATTTAAATGTGTTATACATTTAAGACTATAATCATGTATGTAATAATAATTTAGTATTATTATTTATTGCAAAGAAAAATATTAATTCAAGTAACAATTATTGTTATAGTATTGTCTAAATAATACCGTCCTGTATAAAAACACAAATAAATTTAGTTAATTATTTGTAGATATTAGAATAAACTATGCATGCCTTATACCTATGTAATTTATTCCATGTCAATATTTTTAGTTTAAGGATTTTCTTAAATTGTATCAATTGTTTGAAATCAAAAAAAAATTTACTTGATTTACATTATAAATTGAAACAATCCCCTACACACTAGTGACTGTCAGATTTGCATAAAGTTGTGATCAAACATATTATGGTATGATACACAGATTGGCAATAGAAACAATTTTTTTAAAACTCATTTAATACATAAGATGTTTAGAGTTACTGTAATAGGTGTGTTAAATTATGTATTCAATTATCATTGTACATACAAAATAACTCTGAAGAAAGATAGCTTGTCAGCTTAAAACAATACTAAGCAAATTTTGTGATATTGTAATTAAAGTAATTTATTTTACTATTAGGTATAGTACTATAATAAGTTAAAATAATTTTTGCCAAAAATAAATAAAAAATAATGTCATTGACTGTTTAAAATATAATAATATACTCTAAAAGTTTCAAGTACCCACAAATAAATATTTTTAAATTACAACAAAATAACTAAAATTGTTATTCTGGGCTTAAATAATATCTAATTTCATTCAAATTATGAACTTAAAATGTCTGTAAAAAGAAACTTTGTTTTTATAGCTTTTGGTTACAGAATAAAATATTTAAGAGAATTGTTGTTTTAAATTTTTAATTTACAGCTATAAAAATTAAACATTTTATAGATTTAACAAAAAACTAATTTGAAAATTTTCAATATTTTGATTAGTATTGTCAAAATTTGAACTTTAAATATTTAAAAAAAAAATAGTGATTGTGAATCCCAATATTTCTCAACTTCTAGTAAGTATAACAACTTTTAATAAATTTTCAAGTATTTTATGAAAAATATTATTGACATTTATAAAAAGATAAATAACTTGAATGATTAAAATTGTTTATAAAAACTCATAACAAGTCCAAATATTTTGAAAATTTCAATTACCTACAGTTATTAGATTTTAAATAACAACAAAATAAGTACATTTTTGTATGAGAGTTTTTTAATTTACGGATGAATGTCTTAACTTCAAATGCTCATAAAAATTAATAAGACTTTCCAATAAACTTATTATTTTATTTTTTTGTCTAGTGTAAAACAACTTCAAAAGTTGAATATTGTATTAATGTTTAAAAGCTTAAACATAAATAGAAAACATGTTATGAAATTTCTACTCAAAATAGTTTGCCAATTTTCATTATTTTAATGAATTTAGTCAACATTTCAATTTCAAATTATCATAAAAAATAATGTAGATTTGTGATTAACTTTATTTTTTAATTTTCACATACAATAGCTTACGAGAAAGTTTTATTGTTTCAAGTTTTTTAACTGAACATTTTTATCAACAATTAGGTAAAAGAAAACTAATATAACTTGAAATTTTCTTATTGCTATAAATATTATAACATGTCTTGAAAATGTTTTGGTGCATAAAAATGCTAATATGAACATTCTGTGAAAATATAAAGTATAAATACCTAGTTATATTGAGTTCCTTGTTACAAACTAAAAAAGATTTTGTCAGAAACAGTTTTTCTTTGAATGTTTGTTTGTTTTTCCTGATTCTTTTGAAAAATATTTTCAATTTTTTACTTTAAACCCCACAATTTATCAACTAGATTTATTTTTCTACCAGAACATATTCTATCGAAGAAAATCAATGCAATTTTATTGTTTTAAAAAGTGATAATAAACATGAATAATAAGAAAATGTAATGGCATAGTAAAATCAATACATTCATTGTTCCACTTGGAATTAAAAGTTATAAAATCCATTAGATAAATTGTTCACAATTAAAATTCTCATTCTAGTAAAAATTATCTGGTCTTAAGTTTGTTCCATCCTTTTGTCTTGGTGAAAAAAATGTGTTGGGGTATACAAAAAAAAAAAAAGATTATTAAAGGCATGACAAAGTAAATAGGTATGTCAGCAACTTTCTCATGCGCATATTTTCCACTTTTTACTGTGTGCTATGTTCTCCGCCTCTCATTGGTCGCATTTACCAAAGCATGAAAATCGGAGAACCTAACACATAGGAAAAAGTGGGAATGCAAACGAAAGATTCAAACACATATTGTTGCTGACATACCTCTATATTTTATCATGAGTAAAGGCACCATCCTCCAAATTAAGCACCACCTATTGTTGATATTGTTGGTCTATTAGTCACTACCTTTTGAGTACAATATAAAAATATTTGTCCTATCAATGACTGTTTCAAAATGTATATATCTTTACAGTATTTAATCTATTTAGAGTATATGGAATAGGTTTTTATAATCAAACCATTTATAATAACTATTCCTTCAAATATCTTTATTATTTCAGGCAGTATCAAATAATAATATATTTATTACAATTATTATATCTTGTATATTTTTATTTATAGATTGTAGCTGTATGAGTGACACCAAGGACGAGGTAGTTACAACCATTATGTATGATCCAGGTATTCGGCAAGAACAAAACCCAGTAACGGGTCAGCTTTATGCCACTATTGTCAAAAAAGATGATAAAGCATCCTCTGTGGACTTTCCATTTTACAACGTAAACATGGTGCAAAAAGTTCCTGTATCTGGTAATATAGCTGTTCTTGCTGCAGCTTCAGCAAACGGAGTAACTCAAACTGATAAGACTTCTTACCGTTTTGATGTAACAGCGCCATTCAATTATAACTATGCATTAGTAAATCAAATGTCTCTCACAACAGCTGGTGCAGCTTTTAAATGTGATGTTTGTGGTGCTGGATTTACTCATGCATCAATGTTAGACCATCATAAAAAATCTGCTCATCCTCAAGAACCACCATCATTTACTTGTTCGACATGTGGTTCTTGTTTTCCTCAAGTAAGAGATATGAAAGTTCATCGATCAACTGTGCACAAACAGTGTTTTTCGTGTGGTGCTGATGTTGCTCCACAGACAGTTAAGGGTAAAAAGTCTAGGTTTATAAAATGTGTGAGTTGTAGTGGTGGGAATTGTTCTAATTACACACCTCAAGAAAATGAAATAGAATCTAGTGACAATTTATCACCCGAGCAGACTGCAATAATGAAAGGTTACTATCCAGTGAAAAAAAGAGGTATGGCTACAGTCACCAAATGTTATAAATGTAATGGTTCGGGTATAATTTTTTTAGTTAATGGTAACCATACTAATGTTAATATGAAAAATGATTCAATTAACAATTCAAATACACCCAATAAACCTTTTCATTGTAACATATGTGGGGGAAGTTTTTCACGTTACTCATCATTATGGAGTCACAAGCGTCTGCATACTGGCGATAAACCTTATAAGTGTGAAATATGTGGTTTATCATTTGCAAAAGCAGCCTATTTAAAAAATCATGGTCGAGTGCATACAGGTGAAAAACCATTTAAATGTGGTGTTTGTGGAATGCAATTTTCTCAATCTCCTCATCTCAAAAATCATGAAAGAATACACAGTGGTGAACGACCTTATCAGTGTGAAGTTTGTGATAAAACTTTTGCTCGCCATTCTACATTATGGAATCATCGCCGTATTCATACAGGAGAAAAGCCTTATCGTTGTGATATATGTGGATCAGCATTTAATCAAGCCACACATTTAAAAAATCATGCTAAAGTACACACAGGAGAAAAGCCTCACCGTTGTGATATTTGTGGAGTTGGTTTTAGTGATCGATTTGCATTAAAACGACACAGAAATATACATGAGAAGTATGCTAGACAGCAGAGTGATGCAGCTGCTGCACATACTGTAACACCACCATCACAAGAATTGGAACCAATAAGTGGTCAAACTCAAATTGAGGAATGCATATATAGCACTGATTATACTGTGGAAAAATATGATTCAGCAAATAATATACCTACTGATATTGTAGAGGTAAAAGTTGATCAACAGAATCAACGTGAACATGATACCCAGCAGCAACAAATTGAGGATTGCATTTATAAATAATGGTTAGTATATATAATCATTATGACATATATTATTTAATTTTTAAGTAAATTTTGTTGGTTATTAAACTAATTTTCCAGATCAATTACCTGAATCTAAATAAAAAATATTCTTTCAGGTCAGATCATTCAAATTGTTAAAATATTTGTACAATTTAATTTTATTAAAGTATTAATATAAGTATTACATTTTTAAAGTTTCTAAAACTATAAAAATAACACAGTTAAATATGCTCTTTTAAACATTAGTTTTATAATTGAATGATTTTGAAACATAAGTTTTATTTATTAGATTTTAAATATACCCTATCTTTAGTTATTACTTATACTCGGATAAATGTTGTATATTACTTTTATGAGCACGCTATATTATGCAATATACTACTACATTAGATTTAAATTTTATTTTAATAATTTATTTTTTAATATCTGTTTAGATTTAAGACAAATCAATGAGTGAAGAATTTAATAAAAATATGAGTATCAGTAGTGTAACAAGATTTAATGGGTTGAAGTGTTTACAGCACACAGAAATCAAGCATCCGTTTACACCAAAAAGTTAGAATCCTCAAAATATGATTTGAAATATGGTGCTATTCATAGTTTTATTAGTTTAAATATTAACTTTTAAGATTTAAAAATAATTTAATGAAACAAGCTAATATAAATAATTATAAACTTTGTTAAAGATGAAAACTGAATTTTTTTAATGATTATGTGTACTCTTCTGAATAACCCCTTACTAGCTTGTATTATATTTTTGTTAGATTATCAAAAATGATTCTTTATGATTGTCATAGAAATGTTTTTATTTTTAGCAACCCTTGTGTTTGTAAATATTATAGGTTAAAAGTATAAAGCCTTTTTTAATTTAAAGAACTAATAATTAAATAATTTAAGTATACAAAAAAATGTATAAATATAGCTTATTTAGTTATTTAAATTGGATTTGTATTCAAATATTCCATAGTACATATATTCTTATGTATATTTGTGTATTGCTCTCCAATAATTGATTACAATCAAAATTTGAATTTATATTGTGATTAATTAAAAAACTGAATTGACAATTTTTATTTGAATACCAACATTTGTTAATTAGTAGTAACTATTTAAAATTAAAATAAACCAACAATTATTAATGTTTATAATTTTGCTCGTACCCATATTTTACATCACAAATCCAATTTAAAAATTAAATATATCATAATTATTTGTAATATTTTATTTATTGATAACAATCGAGATATATTATTTCTATAAGTATGAAACTAAATTATTATAATATTTTTAATATTATTTACTTAAAGAAAATGATAAGATAATTTCTTCAATATCAAATTATATTTCATTTGAAATTATTGTTTGATTTTTTAAATCAGGTATAAATCTAACATGTTACATTTTCTTTGAAATAATAGTTATAGTATGTAATAATAACTATGATCTAATATCTTATAATTATATGTACTGTATAAAATATATTTTTAATTGTTTATGTTGTTAGTATTTTTTAAAATTATTATAATTATAAATTTATCAAAATATTTACCAGTATAATATAATATATTGTTATTTTGTATACAATAATACAAATGTACATAATATGTAAACATTTACACATTTTCACTATAATTTAATTCTGATGGTTTATATATTATGCTATTAAGTTAAGTTTAGAATTAGAAAGACTTTTTTTGCGTAAATTATTTTTATAAATACATTATAATTAAACTTACCTGTTCAATGGTGATTATTTTGACATAATTTTCATAACCCTCATCAATTATATGAAGTTACACTTATGTTCAATATTCATTCCTTATAGAAATACAGTTATTCTATAGTTATATCTTTCCCTAAGATTAAATATTAATTGGGATATATATAAATATCATCTTACAAACATTTAACATACCTAATTTGTGTTCAGCAGAACTTATTTTATGTTATTAGTTTTTATATTTCTATAAATTTACGATCAAATGAAAAGGAAATAATATTATGTGTTTGGATTTGTTTTTATGTTTAATTTTAAAATGAGTTATCATGTTAATTTGTTAGTACTTAAAAATGTTTATTACTTTCAAATTAAAATATAAAGAAATGGACAATAGAACATAAGACATTATTCTTACATTTACATTTAGTAATAGGTCAATTTACTGGAAGATTACAACTAGAAACATAAAATGGATCCTTCTAAACCCAAATTTGGTATGTCATATGTATGTAAAAGAGATGTGTGTGTTGCATAATCTTACTAAACAAGAAACTACTTTACTACTGAATGAATGTGATGCATCAACAAATATTTGATTTTTAAATGTGTACATGTATGTAAGGTTAATACATTAAAAGAATATTTTAAGACATTATTAGTCATAAAACTATATATATATATATATATATATATATGATCAGTTATGATCAAGTTCTGAATTTATTTTAAGTGACAGTGATATAATTAACTTCCTCATTACAATAGACTTGAAAAACAATTAAGGACTTAAAACTAAAATATTAGTGAGTTAGATAAAAATTTTCAAAATATTTAGATTTGTTTTGAGCTGTTTACTGACATTTTAATTTTTCAACTTTTTTGGTTTTTTTTTCTATAAATATCGATAAAAATTTATTTGTTCGGTAAAAAAGCTTGAAAATTTAATACAAGGCTTCTAACACATTGTAACAATAGCAGTTAAAAAAAATTAATATTTTGTAGGCACGATTTTTTTTTACAAGCATTTAAAGTTCAAATTTTGACTAAATACGTAAAAATCACGAAAATTCATAAATTATTTTATGCTAGAAATTCATAAAAAAAGTTTCTTTTACATCTAAGATTTGAAAATTTAATACATAGCTCCTATCATATTTTTACAATAGCAATTGAAAAATAAAAGAAATGCGTAGTCACAATTTTTTTTTACAAGCATTCAAAGTTTGAATTTTGACAACATATGTAAAAATCACAAAAATTCGCAAATTATTTCAAACTAGAAATTCATAAAAAATCTTCTTTTTAAATGAAAGATTTGAAATTTTTTAATAATCTATAATATATCCTAGACAGATAAACCGTCTTCGCTCAGAATCGTTTTTCGTATACAATGATATAATATCATTGGATTCAAATTTAATTCCATCCATTACAGTAACCCACTTGTAACCTACTGTACAGCAGAGCGACATCCACGACTTACCCGCCTTTTTACAGTACTAATGGGTTAATGTGTATATATCATGTATACCAAGTATGAGATCTAATGTTATTATATAGTTATTTTTGTTATATATGAATAATAATTGTAAACAATGCTCATCAGCTTTTTGATTAGAACAAATATTTATGATTACTTTTTACTATTATTATTCATTTTTTTGATCTTGAAATTATAAATTTCTGCTTTGACATGTTAATTAAAAATTGAGAGAAGAATACAATTAAATAAATAAATACAGTATTTAAATACAATTTAGTTGTTATGTATTCAACAAGGTTAGGTTAAGTTGTTATGTTGAGTTCTTATTTTCATTTTCTGGTACTGTCTGTATTCCTCGACGGTATGTTTGATTGTGAGCATAGTGTCATATGGTTGGCACATTAGTGGGTTACCTTAAGCCATAAAATATCCGTAGGAGGCCCATACTGGCCAATTGGACAAATGTATGATCCCCCGCCCACACATGAAAATTACAATTGCTTAATGTAACCTCATCCCTACAAATCACGTCTACATTAAGATTAAAAGAATTTCACTTTTTTCTATAAAAACTGAATAGTTGATAGTTTTAAACCTAGGTAATACATTCTCCAAGAAATACATGAACATAATAATTTACATCTATTATGTGATGTATAACTTATACAATAACATAAGTTAAACAATAGACAGTTAAAATGCCCTTTTAACCATAACATACCTACTTAGTAGGTGACAGGTGTCTAATATTCATATAAAAATTAAATTATCAATAATATATCATATATTAAGTTTCTCCTGGATATAAATGGTTATTATTTTTGTACTTTATATCCACAAAATGACGACGTCACCATTAACAATATTATATAACTTATTATTATTGTTACTTGATATTACTTAATGTAATAATTTTTATTACAAAATATTTTCTGATGTCTGTTGTATCATTAATTGATTTTCTAGTAAAGATTATACGGTTTGATGTTACTGTTCAGATACTGAAGCTAGTTGTTGACTAATTTTCTAAATGATTAGTTCTTACTTGTAGTTGATTCTGGACTGTTTTTATATTTTTACTTCTATAGAAGAAGTTAGTAACATCTGCAAATATGTTGGGATTTATCAGAAATGTACAGTGCTTGTCTAAATTGTTAATTACCATTTAAAATAATGAAATTGATGTGCTGATTTTTGTAGTATGCCACTTTCTTGTGTTAAGTTGTCAGAAACTTGATTTGTTGTTATGACTTTAAATGATTTATTTAAAAAAAAATATTGTTATAAAATTTAGCATGATATTGGGACATATTACTTTATTTAGTTTTGATTGAATATCATGTCTCTATGTGACGTAGGCTTTTAATGTGTCTATACTGAAAGACCTAATATTTGTTTGTTTTATATTGCTTGCTCAGCTTCTTTTATTTTTGTGGAACGGCTTTTTATTAAGTCACTTTGATTTGGAGTTAGGTAATTGATTTTTTCTAAAAACCAATTAAGTCCAAATTTCTTTTTATTATTACATAATTTATATTATAATGAAACAATAAAATAAAAATAAAATAATTTTAATTTATAATAAAACAAAACATTTATGTTACATTAAGAATTTTTATGATATAGATGTAAAAATTTAAGTTATAATTTTGTTAATTATGTCAGACATATCCAAGTCAGCAGTATCACATTCAAAGTCAGATAATGTCAAACTATCGTCAATAACTTTGCCCTTCATTATAAATTTATCCAAAGGACCTTAGACATTTTCTTTTGCTCCATCTATTTTTTTAGTTTTTCCGTGTTTTTTAGAAATGTTCATTGAAGAAAATGTATTTGTTACATCAGATATATTAGCATCATGAATTGTTACTGAAAACAATTAAAAAAAAAAAAAATATTATATCTATACAATAATTTTGACGCGGAATTTATTATATTAAAATATTGTCATTGCTAATTAGTAAGAAACCAAACAATTTTTTTTTTTGTATAAACAACTTAAAAAAAGTTCTTATCAGTTATTGTGACTACCACAGGTTAAAACCGTGTTTATTATTTTGAGATAATTTTTTAACCTATTAAGGTAAATATTCCCTGTAGTTTCTAAGGTCACTGCCTGCTGGGATATTTGGGATATAGGTTGGTGTTAAGATGCAGTGTGAAAACCTCACACTATTCCAATTTTTGATCCTGCACGGAAACTGTAACCTTACCTTAAGACAAAAAAATATTAAAGCATCAACCAAAAGAAACTTATCTTAAAAATATAAAAGCAATGTATGACTACAATAATAATTCCTATTAAACGCATTTCACATAAAAATCGTTTGATTTACCTTGAACAGGAAAATTTGTTGATTTTTCCATAGAGTATTGACCATAATACTTAATTAAAGATACAAGTATATATATATAGGCGATAAATCAAAATTATACTTAAGAAAAAGCTATCTTGGAAATGTAACATAAACTCTTGTAAAAATAAATAAATAGGTCATAAATATGTGCGTATCAAAAAATTGGTTTTTGGCACAATATGCCACTACTTGCTAAGTTTTGTTAGCCAGACTAATTTTATTTTATTATAATATTTTGTTTTGTAGGTTAAAAATATTATTAAAATAATATAATATAATGTTAACCTGTGGTAGTAACAATAAACAACAAAATTGAGTTTACCGTATGATTGTATAGGTAGACATATTAAGTTAATATTAACCAATATGTATCAAATATTAAATATAAATTACTTTTTTTCTTTGTTTTTCTAGATATATTATGCATGTTTTCATAGATTAAAACTTCATTTGGATATCTTCTTTTAACAGCTGTTTGAGGTTCAATGGATGTTATTTCATAATTATTCCATTTTATTTCATAACATTTTATTCCTTTATTGACACGTTTTTTAACAATTTCAGTCATTAAAATATTTGCTTGAAAATTATCATCATACATTAAATGCCATCTAGTAAGTAATGGCAAAAATTTATCTATTGCATACTCTCTTTCCCAACACAGTTTGGTCAATGCAAATTTCTATAATATATTAAATATACATATTTTATTTAATATGAACCCATGCAATTTATACTTCTTTATTTTATTATTATTTATACCTACAATGAAAGAATTAATGTCTGGTAAAATCCATTTTGCAGACACTTCTGGATAATTAGGTACTTTTAAGAATTCTTCAATAACTGATTCAGATGGAAAACTTTTGTTTTCAATAGCTTTATTCCTTATTTTCAACTCTAACTTTATTTCATTAGTCTGTGATTTAATATTCATGGCAGCCGAATTTAAAACTGGATCATTTCTCCACTGTCTCAAACTTGAAATTAAATTTGAAAAATTAGTAATACTTAAGGGAAAATAAGGAATACAATGTATGATTACCGATTAAGGACAGCATCATCATCTAATGATTGAAGGAACTTAATTGCAGTATCTTTTCCAACACCCATAACACCTTTTTCATCATAATCACAACCACATAGCAATGATAAAGCTATCATTTTGTTGCGACCAATGTTTAGATCTTTTTCAATTGATTCCATGCAATAAACATCAACAGATCCGTTTCCAGATGCATTAAAATTTCTATATACAACACTAGCCCCATACAAAAAACAATCGCTATCTTGAGTGATAATTCCATCCACAATCTGAAATTAAATAATTTTTTTTTTTAATCTTCTAACTGAAAACATAGCTTACAAAAAGTACAATAACTACTTATCAAAAAATAAAAAATGAGACAACTGCAGAGCTAAACCAGTCCCGCACATATAAATTCACAATGGGTAAGGATAATGAAGAAATGAGGTATAAAAACTGTTTGTAATGTATAAAGAATTTGAATTTGATTTTAAATGTGTAAATTGTTACTCGCTTCACATAATAATTTACCTACTTTAAAAGTATATTTTCTAATTTTTGTTGTATGGAAGTACAGAGTTTTTATGTACTATAAACATGAAGAAACGGAAGACTAGAATTTTTCTTAAGTTTTTTTAATTAATTAAATTGTGTATAATTTAAATCGACGGGTGAAAATATATCTCTTAGAATTTTTGATATAAAAAAAACCAAATATTATGTTGATATTCTGATGATTTTATTGTTTAAGCACAAAAAATCACATATTAATTATACATAAATCAAATATAAATAAAAATAAATAAACTTATAAGGCATATTTAGTTATTGTGCAAAGCAAAATAATTATGCACGCCTGAGATACACAATTATGTCGAACACAGTGATGTCACATTGTTATTTCAGGTATCTTAATATCTCAATTTTTTTTTTTTTTTTTTTTTGATTGGATTTTAACAAAATTGTTTTAGTAGTTCAGACTAGAATAATTAAGCATTTAATAATATTTTGAATAACATTGTTTTTGTATTGTGTACTCCTTTGATTCCACTTCAAAATAACTTAATTACTATCTAGATTTTCATTTTAAAATAGTAAAAATAAATTAAATACTAACTGTGTTCACACCACTTGTAAAAATCAACATGGATATATAATTACAATTATTATATTAAAATTAAATACATAACAAGAATAAATTATCACTTAACTATAAGAACAATATATATTAATTTACAATTAATGTTAAATGTTCTAATGATCTAAAAATTTGTAAATTATTGGACTATGTAATACCAACCCCATTTTTATTGAGAATAGCACATAGCTGTTCTGCTTCTCCATGACTATAAACACAAGTTACTCCCATGATTTTCAATAATAACTCACACTGAAAATAATTAATACATTAAATAAAATATTAAAAAAGGCAGGTACGTAGTGGATGTCGTTCTGGTGTACAGTAGGTTACAAGTGGGTTACTGTAATGGATGGAATTAAATTTGAATCCAATGATATTATATCATTGTATACGAAAAACGATTCTGAGCGAAGACGGTTTATCTGTCTAGCATATATTATAGATTATTAAAAATTTTTAAATCTTAGATTTAAAAAGAAAATTTTTAATGAATATCTAGATTAAAATAATTTGCGAATTTTTGTGATTTTTACATATGTTGTCAAAATTCAAACTTTGAATGCTTGTAAAAAAATTGTGACTACGCATTTCTTTTATTTTTCAATTGCTATTGTAAAAATATGATAGGAGCTATGTATTAAATTTTCAAATCTTAGATATAAAAGAAACATTTTTTATGAATTTCTAGCATAAAATAATTTATGAATTTTCGTGATTTTTACGTATGTTGTCAAAATTCAAATTTTGAATGCTTATAAAAAAGAATTGTGACAATGAATTTTTTTTATTTTTCAATTGCTATTGTAACAATATGTTAAGAGCTTTGTATTAAATTTTCAAGCTTTTCTGCCTAACAAATAAATTTTTATCAATATTAATTTAAAAAAAAAACTAATAATGATAGAAAATTTCAAATGCCTATCAATAGTTCAACTTAAGTCGAAAATTTTTGAATATCGCATGGTGGATAGAATATACTTATATAATCATTCGGTGAAACTTTCATGTATCTATGGTCATTTGTTTTAAAATTATATCAAAAACCAAAATCGATTTTGTCGAAAAATGAGTGTGCGAAACTTTCTTGTTTTTCCCTTAATTTTTAGTTTGTTTTTCTTGAATATTTAGAAAAGTAATAAGAGGACGCCACACCTGCATGTGTTGTCTCCGTCGTACAAATGCGTAGCATAGCAAATTTTACGCTCAGCAGATCACGTTTAGCTCCGTTAATTTAAAATTTAGAGTGAATTGACCTATTATAAAAATTAAAGGTAAGATTATTACCGAGGGCATCTCATAAGCTTTTTATTTTATTTTTATTTTATACTGAGTTATGAGTATTTTAAAATTGTAAATTATTTTTATATCTAAAAATACTCATAACTCGGTTTAAAATTAAAATATAATAAAAAGCCTATGAGATGCCCTCGGTAATAATCTTGCCTTTAATTTTTATAATGAGTCAATTCACTCTAAATTTTAAATTAACGGAGATAATCGTGATCTGCTGAGCGTACAATTTGCTATGCTACGCACTTGTACGACGGAGACAACACTTACGGTTGTGGCGTTGTCTTAAGAATTTTTCACTTTTGACCCCCTAAAGTACCAACTAGATTCACTTTCTGATCGAACGAGGTACTGAAGTCAAAAATCGAAGCACTTTACTTTTACTGCCCCAAAACATGACGACAGACACACACAAAAAAAAAAAAACACACATCATGGTAAAATCAATACATTCATCGCTCCGCTCAGAATCTAAAATTCCACAATTATAACTCAATGAGGGTTCTAGTGTTCTGCCCAGTGGTAGTCAAACGGGAACCTTTTATTAATGTTACATATCTAAATATCTACCAATAAATCATTTTTTTTTTTAAATTAAATAGTGCAAGCTAAAATTAGTCATATTCCCCCATCCCCATGACAAAATAATTTGACCACCACTGGTTCTACCAAATCAAAATATATTTAAATATTTTTATTATGAATCTTCCACTATAAGTTAGAATACTAGTTTTTATAACCACTGAACCTGTTTAACATATTTTATTTATATCCAATCATTAAATCAAAACCTCGATCAAAACTTACTTGTTTTTGTAAAGAATTTAGTCGTTTACGAACAATATTAGTCTTTATTGGTGCTTTATTTCCATTAATACGTTTTTCTATAGCACCATATTTTAAAAGTGGTGGTTCTCCATCCAAAACAAATATTGGTATGGTGCCAATTAACAACAAAGTACAAGTACGAAAAAATAAGTTCCTGAAAAAAAAAATAAAAAAATATGCTTATAATAAATAAATAGAAAAATATAAATTGAAAAGAGGCTTGGGGAATAGGTAATGGTGCTAAATAATTCTTTGCTCTAAATAGTGGAGACAAATATTTAGTTAGAACCTAAACTATAGAGATTTGAAAACATTTTTGAATGGAACCAGTGATAATAAATTATTTTAAACTATTAAACACTAGTCCTAATTTTTAAGGGGAAAATTAGGTCTTTGATTATTGGGTGAGAATTAATTGTATGATACATTTTGAAATTTTTTGATACATAGCAAGACAATATCATTGAACTACAATGGAACCATAGTCTCAACATACTTAACAAATTTAACTACCGAGTTAATAGATCGATAAATGAAACAGAAATATTGGAATAATTTATTGAACTGAAACCAATATTTGAAGAAATAAAGTAATTAGGAAAAATTAATGAGGTTGATAGGTATTTGATGCTTATAAATTATTATGATTTATGTTATAGATGAATTAACTGTAGGTACATACTCATAAAACATATTATACAGAAAACTTCTCTATAACAGACCCTTTATTAAACGGAATCCTCCTTATAATGGAAAATGTTAATAGTCCCAGTGTAAATTATATATGCAATTTCTACCTCTCTATGACGAAAAACTCTGTATAATAAAAAAATGTTTGGTTCCAAGTGTTCTGTTACAGAAAGGTTTTACAGTATACATAATTAATATTATTTAGAGTTTACCTCAAGTACATGTTTTTTTGGCTTATGTTGTGATTTAAATTTTCACTGTCGCATACCCATCCACTTAAATCTATGCCAACTGTCTTGCCATCCAACTCCCAAAGTGGCATTTTTTCTGCCACTGGTGTTAACAGCGACCATAGATTTTTTACACCCATTTTAAAAGGAGAGCAGTTCAAAAATGTACACAAAAGCTTTTTACATTTTATATGCAACTATAAATATAAATCTTTAAAAACATTAAATGAAGTGTAACAGTTACTACTACGTTTATATTAAATTCTAAAATATTTTGAATCAAATTTTTTATTAATAGTTAAAAGTTAAAATGAATCGAGTCAACACACGAAGTTAAAACACACTCCAAAACTCGAAATAAGTTGAAAACTATAATTAGTAAATAGTAAATACAAAATTAAAAACAGTATTAACTATTATGTAAAAAAATAATTGACAATAATTATTATTGACTAATGACTATAATAAAACAAGTTGACAACAATTTAAATTTTAAGTTTTAACGATTTGTTTCCTGTGATTACACAATGTAGAGAAGATAAGGTCTGGTGATACCACAGAACTTCACTAAATCTGTGATTTTTTTAGTGATACCAAAGATAATAGACAGCCGAGTAAAATGGCCGCCATCCTTATCTAAGAGGACGTGAATGTTTGTCTTATAGTAAAGCACTATATAGTATATAGGTAAACTAGGTAGTTTATTCACACATTATTATATTTTAAACACACCATCTATCCAAGTTTTATCAACTTTACAGGAGGGCAAAAAAATTGGTTTCTGTGTACTTGATGGTACATTAGTACATTTTATGATTATTTTAACATTTTTAGTTAAATTAAGTTGCTTTTTTTTGTTATTCGAACTGCAAAACAACATAAAAACATTGTTGCTTCCTAAGAGACAAATTGTACTGTATTTGTTTAATGTATTATTGTCTTGTGAATATATAATAAATAAATAAATAAAGGCACCTAATTATTATTTTATATTCAGTCAAATTATGTATTAATTACTTTTTTATTTTAAAATACATCTTATTCAAATATATGTACAAAACATAATATTTAAGTTTTTATATTTACCACTTTTGTGGTATTTATTTTTAATAAATAATTTAACATACTTGTTCAGTGGCATGAACAGAAATTTTCAATGAGCATATTTAAAAAATATATATAAGTATATAAAAATATTTTTTAAACTATATTCATCAATACATGTTATAGTAAAAAAAAATAGTGGTGCTGTGTACACAACCTTGCTTCCATACTCTCGAAACTTATTTTAAGTAAAATTTTAACACATTAAACCAATTTTAAATTTAAATTTTTCAACATAATTATATTCCTTGGGTTTATCAAAGTGAAATTATTATACATAACAATAAAGAAATATAGATAATTTAAACTACATCTCGTAGGCATGGGTACTACAATATTATATTGATTCATAAATAAAATTTGTATCGTCAATTTATGATTATTATTTAATGGGTTTAAAATATCTGTAGAATACATTTTACCAAATGAATGTAATCTTATGCTTAAATATTTCTGTATAAGTAATGCAATTAAAACTAATTTATGGGATCTATCTTATTATTAAGATTCGTCAAATTTCATATGCATTTGAGATGCTTAATAGTTATAAATAGCTGGCGATTAGCATATTATTCTATGTAATTACATGTTCTGTGCTACTAGAGTCCAAGAGTTCGAGAATTGCACAACAGAGTACGCTACTGTTTGCGTGGGCTTTAATTTGTTATGTTTTTTCAGATTTTATTTTATTTTAAGTTGTAATGTATTAAACTGTTAAAGCAATAGGTTAACTGTTAAAACTAACTTCACTAACTAATTGTTATATAACATATTCAAATAGAAACATATTTGATTTTCATGATATGATAAGATAATATAATAAGTGAAATATATTATTTGTGACTTGTGTTATATAATGTTATATTGGCATAATTCTAGTTTAGCGCCCACGCGAATTTTTCAATTTTTTTTCGGAAACCTAAGTGTTTTAACGAATTTAGAACGATGGTGCAAAAATGAATTGGCGGAAACCATTATTTTGGAAGTTATAGCCTTCCAAAGTTTTCAATTTTACGTTTATACGCATGCGCAAAACGCTATATTTTTCGCGCTTATAACGAATTTTTCAATTATTTTTTTTTCAAATCCTAGTTAAATCAACGTTTTTATTACCTTTTTTTCGTCAAATGCATTTTGGTTAGGGATTTCTCATTTTCCCTGTGACCTACTTAAGGTGGTGTTGCACAGCAAGTCCAGGGATATTTTCGATTTGCAGAGCAAAGCGACGGCGCCGAGGAGCGTAGCAACGAGTGCCGCACTGCCGCTAGCAAGGCATCACTGCCCTGCCCATACTACGACATAAACGTAAACGTAAAATTGCAAACTTTGGAAGGCTATAACTTCCAAAATAATGGTTTCCGCCAATTAATTTTTGCACCATCGTTCCAAACTCGTTAAAACGCATAGGTTTCCAAAAAAAAAAATTGAAAAATTCGCGTGGGCGCTAAACTAGAAATGTTCCCCACATTTAATATATTATAAATCATAATGCATCTATTAATAAAGCTAAAAATATTTGTATGAAAAAATAACAACATTTAGGTAAATAAATGTAATATATTATATTTATTTATAAAGCATATTATTATAATTGGAACCTTCGGTTAGAAATTGCAAACGTATCTAATATTTTTTCGTTGGACAATTCAATTGATAAATCTCGTTCTATATAAATTAATGACAAATTTGCACCTAAATCTATCTCGACTCATAGATGTTCGAAGCAAATTTTTAATCTTTCTCATTGCTGAGAATGATCTTTCACATGTTGCAGAGCTCATTGGAACTGTTAAAGATAATGATAACAGTTTATATATTATATACGCCTAATATGACACTAGACAGTAATTTTATTGTTCGCGTAATATGGCGGGTAACTAAGGTCTAACATCATGTTGTTGCATTGGCTTGTTTCATGTTTCCAGATTTAAACTTTAGAAAATTTTTTTTTGAAACGACGGTTACTGTATTATGTATATTAGATAATTAATGAAGGATTCAATACTTCAATTTAAATATAAATTTTTGAAGGGGCTAATTTTAATATTGGAGGGGCTAAGCCCCTCCAAGTCCACCCCAAATTGCGCCTATGCTGCAAGCATAATATAAAACGTTAATAATCCGGAATAATAAAAATCTAGCCCGTCTGACTAGCAGCGCTAGGTGGTTTTATTCTTGCAAATTTAATCAATTATTGATAAAATAAAAAAAAATAATCATAATATTTTAAATAATAATTAATAATCGTCAAATTATAACGAGTAACGACTATAATTAACTGTGTGTATACAGTCTATGGGGGGGGGGAGTTGATCCCCTTGATCCCCCCCCGTGAATACGCCACTGATAAGTACTAATGTACTACAGAAGATAAATTTAATTTCCCAAATGCATAACCCAAAATCCAAATAAATTGTTTGGAATCTGTGCAGCTTACTTTCAACAAAATTAAAATAGAGGTAAATCTACGGGCATTTATTTTGTCACAGGCAACGCCGTGCAGAATATCAGCTAACAATAAAATATTACTAAAAATATTTTTAATTGACAATTTATAGGTGGGTAGGTGCATAATAAAATACAAGCTTTATATTTTTGCATAATAAAAATAAATTTAAAATAATAATAAGAAATTAAGAATCATAGGGGCCGATAATACCTATAAGCTACATTTATTATCTACTAGAAAAGCTTACAAAAACATAAGTATGTTTGTAATAATACCGTGTATCACATCTTTAATCGTTGTAGTCTATATTTATCTTTAAAAAAATATCTATAATGTACGAAAAACCTCTTGTAAATCGAGTCGGTATAGTTTTACTGCTTTAGAAATTAAT
The DNA here is from genome assembly GCF_037042655.1 of Diuraphis noxia. Classification (NCBI taxonomy): domain Eukaryota; kingdom Metazoa; phylum Arthropoda; class Insecta; order Hemiptera; family Aphididae; genus Diuraphis; species Diuraphis noxia. The sequence continues at coordinate 77,746,471 of NW_028301713.1, forward strand.
CTGGGCAAAAATAATAGACTGAATGTTATACATGCAAAAAAATATTATTATTTTATACAATATAATATACTAATTACTAATATGTATATTATTGTATTATTTTATTTATAATATTTGTATACAACCATATTGGTATAATATACTCAAATGTATATTATAGACATTTTAAACAATTTAGCATGTAGGAATTTACGGGCGTAAGGGGTAACGTAAATAAATCGATGTTGCTGTTGCTTTGGTGGACCCGGACGAATAGTTTTACGATCAATACAGCGAAATTTGGAGAAGAGATGAGGTGATGACCTAAGTTGGCCGGTCGTACTACTCGTAGTGTACGTGGGGTGTTTTCGGGGTGACAGCTAAAACGGGTGTGCCACGAGATGAGAGTCGAGATTTTATTATTTGTTTTAAATGTCAAGAAATGTATATAAATTATTATAGCATTGTAGAAAAATTTTTAATGATACTACTGCAGTAGTATTGTATTTCTTTTTATGTATATAGGTATAGTGTAAGTGTAATAAAATTAATAATATACATAATAGGCATATAATTTGAGCGGAAAAGCTTAGCTCTAATAAAATTGTTATCGACGATAACTTGTCGTGCTATATATAATTTATTACTCGTACCTTTGGCAGTTTGTTGAAAGTCTTTTGGTAATCGCAACAATTTTCGTTCATTTTATGAAAAAATTGTGAAAAATGTTCTAAAAATTGAGAAAATGCTCTAAAATTTTCAAAGAATGCCTTTAAAATGTATTTAATGTTAAGTTTGTCAAAAAATGTAAAGAAAATAATACTTTAAAATAATTAGTATCACCCAAAACACATTTTTAATTACGAACCAACATTTCAAGACACCAGAAAAAAGATGCCTTTGCATCGAAATCACAAATTCCCAACCCTACTGGAGTACTGGCTACTGTTAATAGTTTATCGTCAAATAATGTTTTTGATTTTTTTTTTTTTTTTTAATAGCACCCCAATATTCTTAATGAACCATTTTATAACGATGTTCTAAAAGAGTAAACATTATCTTGATAAACTGGCATATTGTGGTGGTCATGCATCTACACACGAGCCGCCACTGGAAGAGACACAAAATGAGTCAAAATAATTAAAAAATATTGTCATGTATAGAAAACTATGAAATTAATAAGTGAATATTTTGAGCGTCATTAGCTATTCATATTTGAATTATAACAGAATGATAACAAAATCGTTAGATGAGAAATCATTAATTTACCGATGATAATCTACATTTAATTGTTTTGAGTTCCGTTAAAAAACAAAGTTTATTTTATCGAAAACTGGTTTTGCAAAGAAAATATTTTGATATTTTTGAAAAGTATTTTTAATTTTTAATTTTGACTTCAAAAGTACCAACTATTCAAATTTTATATTAGGTGATACCATCTCCATTGTTAGCAATTAAACCATTATTTCAACAATTTATTGTGTATACACATTACTATATATTACTCAAAAAAACATATGTTGTAAAATTAATATATATTTATCACTCTGCTCAGAATCTAAAACGTGTTCAATGCAAACATTTATTATGCTGCAGTAGTTATGCCTAAAACAATATTTTTATATTTAAATGTTAATTATTATAGTTTGCTGGTTTAAAAAGTCATATTGGAGGTTACGACTACCCAAATTCCCCTCTCGTAATAATGCCGCTGTAATGATGAAATGGCAAAAATAAAATAATAAAATATAGTTTGTTCTGGATCAATTTTATAGAGTCGGCCCATCTCCGAGTGTCTTCTCAAGATAAAAGTTTCCGTTTTTCGGAATAAAACTTCTTCTTTTCTTCAACAAATTATTTAAGGGATCATTTTTTAAAAAATATTTAAGCATCAAAATTAAAATTTGAACGATTATCTAGTTTTTGAGTTATTTAACTACTACTCGTTTGAATTTTGAATTAGAAACACCAAAGGGGATTCTCATTAGTAAAACAAAATATGGTTTTGAGACTTGAAGTGTTGCCTAAAATCTGAATTCTAAAAATTTCATTATTTAAGGAACAAATTGGAATGACGAATGAGCATGGCAAGCATGCTTGTGAATCGCTTTGTATTCTTCATTATGTTTTAAGACTGTCAGGCTGTAAATTGTAATTCAGAAACAATATTGTTCATAGCGTAATGTCGCGTGGGGAAAGTGTTTCACACGACATTTTTTCTATATCACCATAAAGAACATCAATACATTTTGCGCATGGCGTTACTGGGGTTCTGGGCACATGCGGCTGCGCAGTGTTTCTGGTCATACATCTGAATTCTGGATGTTCGCAGCCTGGTGTCATGATATTTGATAATCAATATGGCGTCATTTGTTGTCCGGTGCTCATAGCTGCAACAAGTCGCATCTGTGTGTTACATAATATAGAATATAGATCGTTGTCCGGCATTTCGCGTTTCAAAAAAATAAATTACGTGAGTTTAGAACAATGTTACAATTTAGTCGGTTTATTTTATCGTAGTATCATTTTTGTATTATGGTAATCGATTATGGAGTGTCCGATCAGTTAAATTGTATTGGAAATGAATTTCTTACATCGGTATCGGATCGCGTTCCATATACTACCTATAATATATTTACGTTATTGTTATTTATTTTAATTTTAAAACATAAACAATGTTGAATAATGCGTTGTATCATTTTATTCATTTATTCATTTGTTTGTTAATATTATTCCAAAACGTGTAGGTACCCATTTTTAGGATGCCTCAATGCTAATCACTGGTGGCGCATTGAAATTTTATAATATTGTGTTTAGAAAATTAAAGTTCTAATAATTTTCATAAGGAATAATTTAGCTCTGTAGTTACTTGGTTAACATTGACTTGATTATCGTCATATGTCTTATCATGTTTTGGTTTTAGATTGTTGTTTGAGATTTATGTGAATTTGATTTGTGATCAATATAAAACATTGGAGGATGCCTAAACGAGGAAAAGAGCCAAGACCATCAAGTCGTCATTCTGGTGGTCGTTTTTCACCATCACCACAACCACCACGGCAAGCTAGAAATGATTATCAAATATCAGGATCTTCACGTTCAACGTAAATATATTGAAAATACTCCTTCTTTTTTTATTTACATTTTTATTATTTTCGCTTCAAGTATGGGTAGTTACACTTATTACCCCACATATTTAACAACAATGTTACATTAGAAATTTTAGAATTTTTTTTTGTGCTTTTTTTTAGGTATAGAATTATTATTTTTTATTTTGTTCTATTAAATAATGTATTAGAATTTATAAAGATATGTTCTAGTTGAAAAATCTCTTTCTTTTATAGATAAAAAAATAAATTATAAGAAATAATTTGTATCAAAATTGATGCAGATATCTGTGATTTATTAATTATTTTATATGAAATCTCTACCTAGTCATAAAAATGTGGTATTGTTATTGTATCTAAAGTACGCATTTAATTTGGTATTTATAATGCATTGGAACATTTTAAAAACCTCTTGGTACTACTTAATTTATGATTGTTAACATATTATACATAATATTATATAATATAAATTATGGGTAAAGATCAAACTATATAAGCTTGCGGCATTGCATGTTTAGATATGGTTAGTTAATTTTACAGTAGTATACAAATTTAGTTGATATAGTATTTTTTGATGAAGATTTAATTAAAATATTAAGTACCACTTTTTATTTTATTTTATTCATAGGTAATACTAATATTTTTTCTTCATTTATATTTTTTTTCAATCTACGTAATTAGATTATACTAAAATAAATGTATGGCTAATATCTGAGTGGTGTCTTTTTAGTTTTTGAGAGGGAGAAGAGAGTGAATGTTTTGACCAGCTCATAATAAAACTGTAAAAATCGCTTGCCAAAAATTATATTTTTAACTCAATATTAATCTAAAGTATAGAATTAAAATATCGAATAATGGCTAATTCTAACAACAAATAATAAACATTTAAGGGAATGCCCTTATCTGTTAAATATTACTCACCATGAAAACACATCATAGACCAGGGTTGTAGATATATAATATTTACCATAGACTAATTCTTCAGATACCCTATAATTACTTACATTATAATATATAGTACAGACCATAATATATAGTTAAATTGTATACCTATATTAATGACATGAATTATGTTTGTAAGCTTGCGGTGGACCAAAACAATGTCCCATACCTATAGCTAGAAAGAGGCAAATTCATCCTCCTCTCCTACCCCCACCAAAAAAAAAAAAATAATAAAAAAAATTCATAAATAGCATTCAGTCTTGTTAAGACTAATTTTTATTTAATAAATTATTTTGTTGGTGTCATTTTTGTTTTGAAATGGTTACCTATTTTAAGACTTTCAAGAGTATGTATTTGAATATAAGTAATAAATATAAAAACTTTTTGAATTCAATAAATTTGATATTTATTTATATTTGTACATTAGTCACAAATAAATGGGTTCGTATCTGAGCTTGAATAAAGTATTAATAGTTAACACATTTGTGCTTTAATAGTTATAAGAATTTCAGATGTCACAGATTATGTTATAATTTTTAGTTAATCAATTTAACATAAGCTAGGCAAATATAAATTTTGGCTATTATATCATCTGCTTATTTGATTAAACCTTATTGATTCTTAGAACCATTTTAAAATATTATTTTAGAAAAAAAATGTAAAATAGTAATACACAAAAATATTAGTCATTGATAAACAAATTTTTAATTATGTCATTATGAACAAAATTTGGGATTGATAAATTATTGAATAATAGTATTCTAACATACTTCATTATCATTACAGATATCAAATGTGAAATGATGCATTTATATTTTTTCAAATTAAATAAAGAATTAATAAATTAGTATCCTAGTGTTGAATTTCAATTTTTTTATTAGTTTATTGTATTAAATAATACTTATATAACATTACACATTTTATATGATACTATTAATTAGTACCTATCACTTAAACATAATATTTAAATTTTAAAGATTTTCTTGTTGAATGAATTATTTGATGTACCTATATCTTTTTAAAATAAATAAATGTATAAAATGCACAACGATATATTAAATTACTAAATGCATAATGATGGCGACCAACAGAGTGCAATGATACTTCCAGATGTACTAGGAAGTTAAAAAAAGGTGTTACTCTTATCTTTTTAATTTTAAATCCAAAATCTCGATAGTTACTATTAATTAATTTTTACCCTTTTGAAAAATATTTATTATACTCTATCATGCTTACTTTCTTACAAATTATGATATATGAACATCTAAAAATAAATTTTTTTAACATTAACTTATTCAAATTGGTCAAGAAATTCATGTGTATCTAACAATCAAACCTGCAATTTTCATGATTTTTTTTTTTATAAAAAAGTACCTATTTTAAGTAATGTCCATAATGACCTATTTTTGTTTATTAAAAAGTTAAATAAAATAATAATATTAGGGAGATACAAGCGAAGCAATACAATTTTTTTTAAAAAACCACTCGCCACTTTTTGTTGTAAGCTCAGGTTGTATATAATCACACTTATTTTAGCAATACATCAGGAAATGATCAGTATTTAGAGAGTAATTTAGTTTAATGAAACATAAATGCCGATCTCAAATAATACATAAATAATCAGATTTTTAAGTTATGTTTTTCTACATTATGCTCATGTCATTTTATTTTATTAAAATTAATGTGTTTGACAATATTTCATGAATTTTTGTCATAGATCTAAGTATGTTGATTTTGATATTTGTCATCAAATTTTGAAATATGCTATTATTAGTTGGGCTGAGATATCTAGTTATCAACAACTCTCTCCCCTCACCTGATGTATTAGAAAACTACTGGGAAAACCAAATTTGGCCTTCCCAATGCACTAACTAGATTCTAACCAGAAAAGCACTGAAATTGAAAATTGAAGCATTTTTTCAACAACTTATCGTGTACACAAACAAAAAAATAAAAATAAAAATAATTAATATATTTTCATAGAAATAGAGACAACTGAGAATTACTTAAAATCATTTTTGTCAGCAGTGTTTACCATTAAGAGGACCCTACATACATATTGTTGTCGTCTTACAAATGTGTAACATATCAAATGTACACTTAGCAGATCATGTTTAATTTCGTTAGTTTAAAAATTAGAGTAAATTTACGTATTATGAAACTTGATGCTTAGAACATTATCTGTTTGTATGTGGGTTTTTTATGATAACTTGGTTTTTAAGTGAGTTGTGTTTAATTTACTATTTTTATAAATGCATAACTCGCTACAAAATTATACTTTCATAAAACTCACATACAAACAGATAATGTTTTTAACATCAAGTTTCATAATAGGTCGATTCACTCTAATTTTTAAACTAACAGAGCTAAACGTGATCTGCTAAGTGTAAATTAGCTATTTTATGTATTTGTAAGACCGAGACAACACATGCAGGTGTAGCATCCTTTTAATTATTTATTTGGCATTAGTTACTAAGAAATAATGTTGTTAACAACTTACTTTTACTTCAACATATACCTAAAAAAAAGTTTGTATTAGTTATATCATTTGTATTTTTTCTTAATGTTTGGTTGTGGGAATCAAAATTAAAGTTATAGTACTATTTCTGAATCAGTGCAATTTTTTTATTTAACACTTATGATTTTCAGAACTCCATAGTTATTTTTAAAATTCCAAGATTGCTCAAAATTAAAAATATTAATATTATTACTATGTATATTAAAACAGACAATGTGTTTATTGTATATCATTCGTTTTATTTTTTATTTTGTTTTATTTTATCAGTTAGACATTGTTATTATTTTTTCTTTTGTACTAGGTTATTAATAATGCATTAATAACTACTGTATTATAATGTTTTTAAAACTGAGATGAGCTTAATATACCTAAAAACTTGTGTTTTATTACGTTTGTAATAGTTTTTACTGTCATTTATTTTATCATTAAAAAGTTATTATATTACTGATTAATATAATATTTTAAATATCATTGATATTTATATAGGTGTGATTCTAGTTCTGGGACAAGATCACCTCATACCAAAGATAATAACAAAAAATCTAATGGAAATGTACATCCTGGAAACACTCCCAGACTTATGTTAGTAATTTATTTTAAACTTTTAGGGGCTTATGTTTACACTAAACTTAATATTGTGTGTCACTTTAGGAGAGTAGTTAATAGTCCAATCATATTAACTGATGATGATGATGATGATGGTGTATATAAGAATTTAGATACTTCTGTGAATATATTTCGAGAAAATGGAAATAAATTGAAACCTGACACAGGCGAAGGTGCAAGTATTGTGAAACATTTCGTACCTTCTGCTGATAGGTATGGCTTACATATGATAATATTGTGTGTACAATTACTGTATAACTTAAATTAAATTTTAAAATCATAAAAATGTTTGTAAAATTAAATTTAATGCACCCTAGTAAAACTGATGAATTATTATCAAATAAAAACTTAAATATTATTTCTAATACTTAAAAAATTTAAGATAGGCATCTAAATATAATATAAAAAATAAAGCAAGTAGTATTACTAAGATAATAATTTTTTAAAGATGATTATTATTCATAATGTCATGTTTGACTAATTTATGGGCTTACTAGCAAGATAAATCTAAATTGATTCAAATTTAAGCATGTAAATGCGTACTCTTTAATTTTCCAATCACCTTACATAACATTTTACAAAAACATATCTTTACATATTATAATCAGAAAGTAAAATCAATTTTAAATATTTTAACATTTGGTGTTAGTAATGGATTGTTAACTTTTAAAGAAAATATTAATCCTATTTTATTTAAATGCATTCAATTTTCTGTCAATATAGTAAATACACTTTACTTAATTCTATAACTAATTTGGAAATTCTTAATAATTTCAGGGCTAGGCAGCAAAAAGAGTGATTTTTGTATGTAACTGTATAGGGTAATTACCCTTTTTGCTGCCTCATTCTGTATTATTACTTTTTTTTACTATCTTTGTGGGCTTTGTAAATTTATCATGGTAATAGTGAAAAAAATAAAAAATAAAACAAAGAAATTGAAGCTGAATCATTCTTTTTTATATGATATTGGTAGTAAAACAAAATAAAGTAAATTTTTTACTCAAAATGTATGTGTATTTTTTATAGTTAAATAAAATTTTGATCTTATAAAAACTAATAATATAATTTGGTGTTATCAATAATTTTTTAAACAATTATCATTAATTTGTTATTGGTAAAAAGTACTTTAATAATTATAATTCTCTTTTTCAAAAGATAACAGGATATTTAGCTAGTCACTGTTGTGCGTCCCCTATAAAAACACATATAGTAATTTCAGCCAATAAAACAGGCATGAAATGTTTGTTTCATGAAAATAACTCTGTTATTATCCCTAGTTTAATCTTTGTTCTATGTTTTTTCTATTGATTTCAAACTGATCTTTAAATTAATTGTTTATATCTTAATGAATAATAATTGAATGTAAATATGCAAATTGTAACTTTTATACTGTATAGTTGGATTAACTGAGACATAAAAATATAGAAAACTGATAAAAAAAAACTTGTATAGAAGTGCATTTGATTTATATTAGAGAAATTGTTGATTTTACACAAATTTACTAAATTCATTATTTTTTATAATTTTCATAAATTGTTTGTATGTGGCTATAATGATTGTATGTGCAAATTGATTCTTAAAATGTAAAGTAATTTTTGATAACACAAAATTATTGAAAATATTCAAATCACTAATATATTCATGATTTTGAAATAATTAAAATGTGCAGATATCTTGAAAACGAAAATATTGCAAACTATGCCTTAATCTATTATATTTTAGCAATTGATAAATAAATCAGTAATCGACTAATTTGTTCATTTATTTTAATGTTGCTTTAAACCACTTTTTGTAATTGTGCTACACTAAAGTTAGAAGCACAAAAACTGTACTGCTGATGATGTTTAAGCACATCATAGATTATTTCACTACTTTATGAAATATTCATCTGCTACTGATTATATATATATATATATATATATATATATGTAATTTTCATGGATAATTTTTAATTATTTAATATTTACACTGGAGATTTAGGCACAACATTTATCTTAAGTATAGTCAATAAATAATAACAGTTAAATTATAGTTTTTAGTTTTTATAATAGTCATAATAATTTTTATCTCCCTTTTTTAATTTATGAGACAACTTTTGAAGTGAAAAATAATATTGTTGTTCATAATACACCTATATATATATATATATGAATATAATGTATAATATATGTATAAGTGTATGTTTATGTATTTATTAATAGGTATCACATGTCACAAAGTGCTCCTGAAAAGCCTGTGTTTAGAGGACCAGAAACTGATGTATTGCATGATCTCGGAAATGACAAATTAAAAATCATTAGAGTTCAAATGATACGTGCTGACATTCAGCAAAATGATTCGTTTCGTAAAGCTTATGTAGTTGAAGATTCAGTAGCTGGTAATAGATCAAAAGGTAGGTGATATTTATGATAAACAAAGTATTTTCAACTGCAATAAACTAATAAATTAATTTAATATTTTAATGTTTGTTCTCCAAAATTACAATAAATTTCAAAATTCATTACGAATAAAAAACATTATTGGTTTTTTAAAAATAATGTTATTATTTTATAAATGAATTAACAGAAAATGAATAAATATTTTTTGTTTATTGTATTTTATGCAATTTAATAATCATATAATGGTTACAATTATTTGAAAGATATATTGGAAAATTATCACTACTTGATATAGTGAAGAAAAAATGATTTATTTGCTTTTAAATTGAATTTTTTGTTTTCACATTAAAATTGTATTGTTAATGTTTATAACTTGGCTGTATATTATATATTTTTTCTATTTATTAGTATTTTAACCGAATTTTTACATCAACTTCCTTGTGTTATTTAATACTTTAAATTATCTAAAAACAGAAAACAATATATTGTACAGATATTAAAACAAAGCATGGGCGAATGAGTGGTTAATCTCAGTTCTTAGCCCAAATTTAGTCCAATGTTATTAACTAATAATATTGTTATTTTAAAGTTTCAAATTTAAGATATTGTCCAAATTTTTATATTTTTAAAATAGATATAATCACTTTTGACTATTCTGGAAACATAAACATAATATGGTGAAAAGTATTTATTAGGAATAATTTTTAAATATAGGATATACTAATATCAATTTATTTAGTAATCAACTTTATGAAAATATTTATTGTATATATAATTTACAAGGCTAATTAATATTTCAATACATATAGTGCCTATTTAAAATTATTATTGATGTCATTTTAGTATTATAAGGTAAGTGTACTAAGTATGAAATATTTACAGTTAAACTATCCTTGAGGAGTCAAATACAATTATTTAATTTTGTTTGATCAGTTAATTCTTTTCTTGGGTAGATTACTGAAATTAGTTTATGAGTCTTATACGAGTTTCATAATACAGGCTATTGAAGAATTATGAAAAGTCAAGTATACTTTTTAAAACTGATCAAATCAATTTTTTTTAATATCTGAAGTGTATAAAGAAATATCATTTTATTTGGTTACAATACAGGATTATTAAAAATCCTATATCTAGAGAAGAAATGCAAACTCCTAGTTTATTGAACAAATAATTTTATTAGTAGTCTTTTAATCTTTTATTTATTTTTGGAATCATAAACTTATATTATTTTTTATGAATGTTGTACAGAAATTTAAAATAAAGTTAATTAATTTAAGGTAATTATAAATTATCTTTTTCTTTTGGTTGTATGCAATAGCATACATTTTCACTACAAACAATTATTTAATTTAAACTTAAAAATCTTGAATAATTTTTTCACCAATTTTAAATCAACCGGTATTTGTATCCATATTATATTTTTAATCAAACATTTTTTTTCAGTACATACTGTTGACATTAAACAACTGCATTAAATGAAATTTTAAATTTCAAAATTACAAATATTTCTATGAATTGATTCATTACACAAATTTTGGTAACTTAATTATTTACAGTTTATTAAACTTCAATATTAAATAAGTTTTATCTTTATCTTAACAACATATTCAAGAAGACATTACAAACCTGTTTGTATCACTTATGGTTTTAGTTGCATATTGGTATTTTTGAGATCTTATTCCATTGTGGGTAGACATGTATGGATACACTTTTGTTCGCTTGAAGATTATTTACCAATACTTTTATTGAAATATTGGCATTACAAATACTTGCTACAAGAAGATACATGTATTAATAATGATACATATGATTATTAATGTTGTTAATTTTTTCTTATAACACCATGAATTAGTATTTGTAAACAATCCAAAACGTTTAAAAATAAAGTTTTGTTGATTTAGAAACCTTCTCTATTTTTAATGCTATCAATTGTGATAATTTTAGTGTGCATAATATGTTATTATGTTGAGACAATGGTAATTGTAGGGAAAGCAATAGGAACCAGTACCCAAATATGACATCAATCCAATACTGAAACATAAGAGCAATCAATAAAATGATGATATGATTATGCCTATAAAAGTGTACAAGAAAAATATATAAGATAATTTTACAAGTATTTAATTATTAACAATTATTGGATATGTTATGATGACACTTAATCTATCAAATCATTGGCGTGTGCAAAAATGTGTATTAAAATTGTTTATATATTAAAAACTGATAACCAGTCGTTCATTATCGTGCGTATAATCATTAATTTATTCTGTATCATTATTATATTACACAGACTATAATTTACCATAGATGGTAAAATTCTTAATTGCTTGTAGGAAAGAAAATAAAACAAATATGTGTGTTAAAAGTTAAAAAGAGTAAGAAAGGTTTAAAACTAAGGATGAAGAACATATTTCAGATTCAGAAGCAAATTTAGCTCAAATAAATATAATTTTCTAAACAATCACTTAGACCAATAATAAAAATTAATTTGTATCAACCAAAATCAGTTCACAACTAATGTAATGATCTCCATTTCCGTTTAATTGACGGGGTAAAGTCTGAAAGCTTCCTAGTAGGTCAGCATTTTCCTACCATTGTGCCGTGTAAAAAATCATAATTATCAATAGGCTTACTTATAATTTTGATAATATGTTAAAAAATTTTTACAATTCTCTTACCCTGATATGAAGGTGTGTAGTATACTTGTTAACTATTTGAATATATCACTATGAGGTGGAAACTTATGATAAAGTGAAACCAGTCCCAAATTTCTCAATATCTAACATAATAGTAATGTAATATCTTTGTTTTCGATATCAATAAATTCCACATTTTTAATAAATTAAAATATTATTTTACATGAGATTTCCTTACCTAAATAAACACATAATTTTAAATTATTTATTAATAATTTATTAATATGCGATTTTTTTTGTTAATATGATGAAAACCTAATTCTTGTATTAAAAAAAAATATATATTTATTTAACATATTATAAAATTCAGTGTCAAGCGTGCTACGGCTAAATATGGGTTAGGACTAGCGTGTCATGAGGGGAAAAGGTTGGGAAATGCTGTAATAGATATATACCCAAAACAGTATTTACAAATACACAACTGGTTAACTACTTCAATTGAGATTAACAATTTGCCTGTAGTAGATTGGAAATATCACTTAATATATAAATCAAATGTAGTTCAAATTATACTCTAAATTTTCTTAATATCTCCAAAAACAAGTCAACATTTTCACAAAATTTATTTAATAGTTTTTGAGTGATTGTATAAGCTACAAACACACATTCACTTTTCATACTTATTTAAAGATATAATTTCTTTATTCAAAACTATCAAAACAAAAATTTAATGCATGGTTTTATCTCACAATAATAAATAAATACTAATTTAGTAATTTCTCCTATTACTATCATAGTATTATAATATGTAAGCTGTAACCAATAGCTGCTATTTATAAACAAAAATTCCATAGTAAATCTAAAGATCTTTTGTTAAATTTTTAAATAGAAAAAAATTAAGGGCCACTTATTGAGATAATAATTATCCCACATTTTAATTGGACAAATAACACATATTAAGCATAATTTTATCAAAATCAGTTGAGTAGTTTTGGAATGCATTGCGCCTAAACTTGTATGGTTGATATTTATATTTTAATATATTGATACTCAGTAATATAAACTAATATACTGTCTTCGCTCAGAATCGTTCTTTTGCATGAGACAATTTATCATTGAATTCAAATATAACACATAAGAAAAGATAGACTTGATCAAAAATGAAGAGGTGTATACAAGATACAATGCCTTCTTTACATTAGGGATGTTACCTACTTTTCCTCTATTTTTAATTAAAATTTTCAATTCCTTCTTCATAAAAATGTTCTATTTATCTTAGCTTGATTTTATTTTTTATCAGAGAATAATTGTTTTTAAAATTGCTAGTATATTGTAAGTTTTGTAAAGAAATAATTTAATCAGTACAGTAATTGAATTTAAGCTGAGTAATAGTTACTATATCATTCTGTACATCTGTACAATTTTAGAGAACTGCTTCTATCAGTAAACAGTTTATTATTAGAATATATAAGTATTTTCATAGATGCTGGCAGTCAGATATTATTATTATCTAAATGCCATTTTGTTGCAGGTCGTCATCATCACATATATATGTCAATATGAATATTTTTTGATTATGACAGGAGAAAATTTTCTACAAATGATAAATTAGTTGCTTCAAATAGATTATATTGTAAAAACTTAAAAATGTAACAAATATTACTATACATGTTTACTAAAAAATTATGGAATTCATCAATAGAATGACATTGATAATAAAACATTGTCTGTAGTAAAAACAGCCAATCATACGCCGACAATTAACAGGCTTAATTAAAATTATAAATATTATGTTAACATCATTCAATGTTTTCCAACTTGAGCAAAATTAATGTAATTAAAAATTAATTGATACCTTTGTCGATTTTAAACAAGTAAACAATTTGCATATATTAGTGTGTATATAAATCATTAGTTAAAGTAAATACAATATAAAAGATAATTTTTTTATGGTGAATTAGTTTAAAAATAATTAGCTATGATCATAAAAAATATAATTTAAGAAATAAGTTCTTTACAATTTAGATGAAACAACATTTGCTGAATATATGATGCAAGATAGAAGTGTATTATAAAAATAATAAACTATACATCTATTATTGTAGATAGTTCTTATTTCAGGCTTATTTTAATCTTAAAATTCTTATTTAAAAGCTATATAAGAATGAATTGAAGTAAATTTTAATGTAGGTAGAACAGAGAAATGGCTGATTTTATAAATATATTTACCTAATAATGGTTTATGATCAAAATTTTCACTAAACAGTTAGAGATACACAACTTGCAATAAATAATTGCTTGTTAAAACATCATTATCTAGTATGAGAATGATAGAAAAGATGGCAGTGATGTTGAAATAATTTTTTTTTATAGTTATTATGTTTTATACTTCTTTCTTATATATTAATAATTTATTTTCATTGGCTTTTTAATTTTATAATTGGACTTTGGAAATTACTTATTGTCGTTCTTCACCCTGCACAAGGAACTGAAAAATAAATCACATAATATGTCAAGCAATGGTGCAGTTTGTAATAGTAATACCATGATTATCTTTTACATACCTACATAGCCGTGGTCAACACTCATTTTTAAAAGTTTTTTTTTTTTTCAAAAATACTGCTTGTTTTTAATAATAATTGTATTTTCAATATAATATGGTAAATATTATCCAAAAACATTTGTGATGTTTATTTTATTAATAAATGGTTTTTGATTGTTCATTGAAAAACATTGAACAATGTTTCTAACAAAAGTTATCAAAATATGTATAATTTTCATCAAAACATGCTTGAAATTAGTCATAACATGTACGTTCATTATATAGTTACAAACATGAATCATAAAAAAACTTAATTAATTTTACAAAACAAAAAATTGTTCAATCAAATAATAGTTTAAAAAATATGTATCCCTATTATTTTTACTTATTTTTGTTCTTTAATCATACAAATGTCTTAACTTTTTTATAACTAATGACCTATTTTTTGAGATCAATAAAAAAAAAAAAAAAAAAAATTGATTCAAGTAAAACAAATAAAAGATTGTTTTAATAGATACAATTATAATTTTAATTAAAAAAATGCTCTAACGATAATTATAAATTCATATAAAATATGTATCTATTGATTGACTTTAAAATAAATTACTAATAAAAAAATAAAAATATTATAAAAATTGTTAAGTTGTATCAGAAGTATATTAAAAAAAAAATTCAAGAGTTAAACCTTTTCATTTTGCTCTTGAACTAGAAATTAATTTTTTTGTAGCAAACACATTTATTGTAAAGTTATGCTTTGAAATATGGAATGTAAAAATATATTTAAATTAACACAAAAATAAACATACATTTCTTACATAAAAAATTCAAAATGACAGTTAATTTTTAACATTTTAAATTATTGTAATAACTTATGGGTATAGTGCCATTGGTCATACTAATATTTAATCTTATAACAACAATTATTTTATAACTATTTCTTAAACCAATTTAAATAATTAAATAATATTGTAGTAAACACTCCAATATGTAAAATGATAAACTATTATTTATTACAGAAAAATAAATTTATTTTATTTTTTTATTAATTTAACTAATAATAATTATAGTAAACTTTTCAAAAGCCTAATAAAACTTATATGATTGTTAAATATTAAAAATAATTTATTAGTAAATAAATATACTTTAATTCTTAAAATTATTGTTGGTAAATTTCATATGATAAAAAGTTAAATCAAGTATTAAGTTATTATTTTAAGACACTTATTTGTGTATGCTTTTTTTCGGGTATTTGTATTATAAATGTTAATTTTTAAATGTGTAAAATTGTATTTTTATTTTACTTAGTCATTTTTGTTTTTATTACCAACAAGAAATTTTACACAGGTGTTTCTATGACACTCAAATTTAAAAGTATTAAAAAGCAATTATAATAATTGTAATAAAACAGCTTCTCAATAAATTTCAGTTTATATAGAAGGAAACCTTACTATTACAATTACATAGTAATAAAACAAAATTAATATTAATTTAAATATACTAGTTGAGTAACAGGCTTTGTCCCATGTGCAATTTTTGTGACGATTTCCTCATGTTCTATACACTATATATACTATATATCTCAGTTTGAGTGTACCTCAGTTTTAGTATACTTCAGTTCACGACAAAGTGGCATAAGTTTTTCCTAGCTTTGTTAAATAGATTTCAACCTTGTAATTGCAAGTCACGGATTGAATTTAGCACTTCTTATATTTGTAATGGGGTTTTTAACTTCTTACCATCAAAACTTTTCTGAAATCTCTAAAAGCAATTTCTGAGATTTAATTTCTTTTGGATACTTTTTATCGATGGAACAATATTTAAAAAATAATAAACCAAATAACTGATTGATATTAGAAATTCCAATCATTTTAGTTTTTAGAAGTTAAATATATATGTACGAAAGAAGCACTGTGTTGCTTCAAAAAGATTATCTTACAATTTGACTGCAAAAGAAATCATTCAAAGAATAAATACTAAATCTTTAAATTGTAATTTTTCATTCAAAAATTCAAATTTATTAACTATTTGAATTGAAGAGCATAATAATGCTATTATCAAATGTAATTAATACTATTAATCAAAAAATAAAATTTAAAAACCATTAACCATTAACCATATAGTGAACATTTGTTTAAATCTTCACCAAGTATTTGAAAAACAAAAATATGTAATATATGTATCATCACAAGATGATATTAGTTAGAAATTAGATTATTATGTAATGAAACATCTATGTACTCATATAAATTTATAAATTAATTTTCACTATATTATAATCAATTGTTGCTAATTTGTTCATAATACATTTCGTGCATTGAATGTATAATGTAAAAATTAAATCATAAATGATGATATAATTTTATTGAATTGTGATTAATAAAAAACTACTTTAAAATTCAATTTTTAAAATGTATATCTATTTATAAAGTAGTAGATTAAAGTTGAATAATTTTATACTTAGTTATCTATTTTTATATAAATATCTGAATTTAAATTGTTGAATTATTACTATATTAGCACAATAGCACTCTTCTTCATGATATGTTATAATTCATGAACTATGTATATTTGTATTATAATTATAATATAATATATATTATATCGGTCTATAACAATTTAGGAAACAATTCTGTTATTTGGCTGGCACCCAAAATTCTTAACATGTCGATAATAATTCACAATTCAAAAGACATAACTATAACCATGATTGTTTTACTTAATATATTTCTTAAAGATGGAATTTTGAGAAAATTGAGGTAAGACAATTTGCACCTTTGGTTTAGTGAAAATTTTTAGGCTAATTTATGTGTTACAAATTAGTGGTATTATGAAATTGTTGTAAGGTTTAGTTTTATGGCTCATTTATGTTACAATTAAGGAGGTTGGAAGTTCTCCATTATTAAAGAGAATGTGTTAGGTAACTGATTGAAGTGTGAATTCATATTTTGTAGTTATGTAATAACTAAACAAACATTAATATGAGAGTCTAGCGCGCTACTACTATCGCCTGCATTTGTCATGAACTTTCAGGAAACTAATTAGTGGTTTACTCGTGCAAGCACAAGTCAATAATTTGATTTGACAAATATTTTGTTTCAATAAGAAACTAATTTTAATAAATTTAAAGCTAAAAGTCTGACAAAAATATGCCAACTTAGAAGGACCAGATTTTAATTTTGTAAAAACATTTATACTTGTTATACTAAGTTATTGTGGAAGTCAAGTTTTGAATAAATTATTAACTTCCTTAAAAAGAACATTAATGTAAACCTTAGGTAGAGTTAAAATAAATATATATAAATAAAAATGGAATTTAAGAACAATTATAAAAGAAATATTAAATCAATTTCCACAAAACCTAGAAATATGTCTATTCAAGTGGTCATAATTTTATTAGGCTTTAAGGTCTAAAACATGAAATAAATATGATGCTTCCAACCCCCTTAATATAGTTTTATGTTATCTTTGTAATTATGGGTATTAACTTATATATTTAAATTATTATCTTTTACCAACTAGGTTTATATGATATATATATAATCGATTAATTTCAGATTTGCATTAATAGTTTTAGTTAGTATTAGTCGTGCCACAAATGTAAACATTTTTAATATAAACATTTACTTTCAAAATTTAATGGCACACATTTTTCACTATTAATCTTATTATAAGAAAATAATAACAATAATATACATAAAATTTTTATTTCATTTGGAATCATAGATAAAAACCATCAAAATTTCGAAGAACGGCAAGTTCATTTTAATCAAAATAATCAACAAACACATTATGATAATGGTATGTCAGTACTGTTTGGCATTATGAATAAAATTTATTTTGAACTGTGATATTTGTTATAACTTTATAAGTTACCTATAAGTGAATTTTTATGTTGAATATTTGTATTTTAGATAAGAATTATGGAATGGCCCATTCTATAAGTCCAACCAGGTTAATGTCTCGTGATCAAAGTTTATCTCCACGAGTTAATATGATTCGTCCTCCGTCTCCTCCTTTGCCTTATTCTCCTGAACGCGATCATTTCAATTCTGACAACAATATGTTACGCAGAGATAGACCAAAGCGCTCTCCAGAAAGAAATGTTCATGATCGTCCACCAAGGACAGAACATTTTTTGGAACAGTAAATAATTGCATCTTGATTAATTTTGCTTGTATAATTGACATATACAAATTATATGGTATTTTTTAGACTTAAGATGGATAATTTTTCTTCTGGTCCTCCTCCAGAACCTAGATCACCTGAAATGCAACGTTTTAGACCGGGTGATCACAACAGACACCGTTCAAAGGATGACTCGATTCATTATGACGAACGCTCTAGACGCAGTAGATCTCCTGTATATTTTGACAATCATTACCAGTACAACAGAAGTGTATCGCCCAATAACCGACCATTTTCTCCTAATCATGAACAACAATTGCCAACAACCCCACCATCTTTACGTGAGCTTTCTTCACCTTTGAGAGATCGTCCACCATACCCTCCTAATGAACGTTCTCGAAGGAGACGCACACCACCGTCTAGACGGGATCGTTCAAGAGAGAGGCGCCGTCGCATTTCGCCTAGAAGAAGAACACCACCACCAGTCCGTTCACCTTTAAAGCGTAGAGGTTAGCGCAAAATTTATAAAAATTATAATAATCTATTTGATTTTTAATAATGTACCAAAACATTTTAGTTTTTATTATTATTCTTTGTTAACCTATAAACATAATATACTCTCAGTATTATTTATATATATCAGCCATCAGGTGAGTATAACTAGTATTTATAATAATTAATGATATGATATAAAATAAAATGATATTCAGTTTTAGTAGGATATTATAATTTACTAGTTATTTATTAATTGTGTAAGTGGTACTCTCCAGAAAGCCAAAATAATTTCTGTTTTTATGTATTTTAAATGTATAGGTACTTACATTAATCATTTTATATTCATATTGTTTAAATATTAACAATTTCTATACTCTTTTTATATTTTATTTTGTGTAATATTATTAGAGAATGGTAAAAAACGAGGACCTATCAAAACTCAGGAAGTACGTAAACGAGAAGCCAAAGAAAGAAAAAGACGATCTCAATCCAAGCCAAAATCTGCACCACAACAAGTAATTATGCTTTGAAATAGTAATAGTTTAAATTAATTTATATTAATTTTATTTTAGGAACAACAGCAACAACAAAATTCATTCCAGCAACCTCAACAGCAGCCTATCTATCCACCACCACCACCACCACCACCTGGAGTAGTTCGAATGCCACCAAGACCTTACCCTCCAGGGCCAATGATGATTCCACTACGACCCCCTCCCTTTCCACCACCAATGGGAGCATGGAGGCCTCCACGTCCACCAATGCAAGCACCACCTTCTGGTTGGCCATATCCACGTAAGTTTTATCACTTAAACTATTTACGGATAATAAACAATGACCTTTTATATGTCTCGTAAAAATAATAGGAAGATTTTTTAAGTTTGTACCTATAGTTAGATTAATTTAGTATTATATATATTATATTCCAGGTTTCCTAAACTTTCATTTTAGTTTAAAGCCCTTTCCAACCCTATACATTTTTCATTAAAATTACCCTAGTAACTGACAAAAGATAAGGTACCTACTTCTTGTGGTTTAATTTAAAAATACAAAGATATTTGATTTGATAAATAAGTCAACTTTGCGGAGGTCATAGCTTTTTTTTAACATTTATTTAATAATTTTAATAGTTTTAAATATATTTAATATATAAAATTGAAAAAGTGCTCTGACCAAAGTAAACTAATCTTGTTTATGCAAACATCTTAACATTTTTTAAATTTGATCATGGAGGCTCTTAAATATTTTGATCTAACGACAAAATTGAGGGTGCTTTATAGTGTGGTAGGTGATAAGTGGGGATTATACACACACAAAGATGAGCAGTGACCAAGGACGACAATGTGTATAGGTGTACTTTTGTTCCAATTGAACAAAGCTAGGTATTTAAACTTTTTTATCTTGCGCTCCTTTGTGTGTTCACAATATTTTTAAGAGCTACCTATTAAGAAAAAATTAAAACAATACTATAAATAAATATTAATTAGTGATGGTACACCACACTGTTTAAGCAGCCAAGTCATCACTCCAAACTTTTCTGATACTATACAGACCATTCTTTATATTTGGGCCCATATAAAGATTAATAATGTAATGTAGTATAAACGTTTTATAATAGATTTATTCAATTTGTCTGGTTGTTTTTCTTTGTACAACTCATAAATTTTTATCTGCAGTTTTGCACTGTTTTTAAGCTTAGCTGGTAATATTTGTTTGATCCATCAAGGTGTTAATCAAACTCATACCTCTTGATTTTGTTTAATTTACTTCTTGTTCCACTATTTCGCTTACCCAAACTGGTTTCACCATCTCTAGTAAACCACATCTAACATATCATAGGCATTAAATATTTAAGGTTGTTGATAAATTAAGGATTCTTAATAATATGTTTTAGTGTACCTTATTGTTTATACTTTACAAAATTCTATAATGTGGTATTTTAGTAAATTGTTGATTTTTGTATTTCTTGAAGCTGTATCACCTAGATATGTTTTAGTAATAATTTTTCATCTTTATTTGGCTTATTAGTTATTTAACTTATCTTCAGTAACTAGTTTGTTATTTATATTTTTCTTAGTGCTGGGTATAGTTAGGGTATACAATTTGGCGATTTTTTAACATAAAATATACTTTATTATAATTACTTTTATTTGTAGAAGTAGTGTTAGGAAAACACCGAGACTGATATCAATGACAATCTAAGTTATATTATAGGCATTAGCATTTTATATTTGCATCTACATTCATTATTTATTAAGCTAAAAATCTTTTATGACATAGTTTATTCAGAATTAATTTACATTTTAAAGAGTTTTTATGTTGCTTAAGTTCTTGAAAGTTTTTATACTAACCATGCTAATTGTATTTTCTTTTTGTATTTTAGTATATTTTTTATTTTTAGAAATAAATTAAAATATTCAAGTTAATATTTTGGTTAGGCAATAATTCTTATAATTTAAAAGATATGAATAAATATCAAATAAATCTCAAAACTTCCTAAATATTACTACTGGAAATAAACAATTTTGACAGTTTTTTAAGCACTCTTCTTGATTTATAACTATGTTTGGCATTAATAAAAAAATAAATATCAAAATGGTTATTTTATAAAATTCATTTCACACGAGAAAATATTAATCTATATGATCCAAAAATCGATTATGTGACTTACAGACTTTTTAGCATACTGTTGTTATGTTTCTATGTACAAATTTCATGATTTAAAATTCTATATTTTTTTGATTTTACTAATTTTCTTGGTTGAAAACTATGTTTACCACAGTTTTCCACTGGCGAGACTTAATAGTTGGATTATTATTATTTTAATTTTAATTTTAAATATTTTCTTTTGTAAGTAAATTTATTTATTTTTTTAAATTTATGTTTATTCTTTTCAATTATAGTAAGGTAATAAAAATTAAATTAACGACAAATTTAAAATTAAAATTAATCAATGCTAAAATGTCTATTAACTTCATATCTAGTTATTCATAGGTTTAATATTAATTGACTAAGTATGCTTCGCCAAGAAAAAGGTTGCATTGCAGTTAACTGTGGTATGATTACAAGCTGACAGCTGTGTTTATAAACATTTATCTTTGATCTATGCAACACAATTGAATACAATACAATCTTGTCTTACTAAATAAGATTATAAATATGTAATTAGTTTTTACTATTTATTTTGTAACTTTACAAACACTATTGTGAACACATTCTTACTTATAGTTATTATGTTTAATTTAATAAACAGCTTGCCAAGTTATTCACTAATGTAAAAATATATTAGTGATAAAACAATGTACCTATGTAAACATATTTTGGCAGTACATTTAATCCATTTTTTTTAGTTTTAAATGTTATTTTAATGTTTTGAATGTTTTTACAGGCCCAAGGCCATTCTACTTCCCCTACTAAATGGAGTGACTACGAATATTTAGATTTTAATATTCCTTTAAGTGTGTGTATTTCAAACAGTTTTGAGTTAGATGATAAAAACAATTCCCAGATAATTAATGTTTTATCAATACTTAAAAATCATACTATTTATAGGTAATCATAATAACTAAGTTTTTACCTTACATATACTCAATATTTATTTAAACTTTTATTATTATACTTATTATTGTGATCTTAAAAAAAAAAAAAAAAATAATAATAATCAATTAGAATATTTCAGTAAAAAAAAAAAGCTGAAAATTAGATTTACAGTTATTTTACTATTGTATTTCCATTCATATTAATTAATCTTAGTGACCATATATGTTTTATTTAATAATTTCACAAAAATAGTGTGATGTGATTTAATAATATATGTACGTTTATTTAAAGTATTCATATTAACTATTTTTGTGTCATAAAATTAAATCAACAGTATATGTGTTGTGTGTGTGACATTATAAAGAACATAATAACCAAGTTTAATAATTAAACATTTTTACAGAATCTTATATGTAAAAATTTCTATAATATATTTATTATGTTTACAAAAATATTAGAATAACATCCAATTATTATATTTTTAAGTTACATATATAAGTTAAAAAACAATGGAAGACTATTAAATTTACATAATATGTAGATCAATATTTTTTCGATGGAATCATCACAAAACAAAAACATTTTAAATTTAACTACGATTATTTTTAATTAAAAATATTACATTACATTTAAACATTGTCGTACCTATGATAGTTAAATTTCTATTAAATTTGTGTTTAAATACTTGATGTAGTATTATTTAGTAGTCATAATATGTCTTCTGTATTACTATAATATTATATAAATAGGATTATTCAATTTAATATTACAAATATTGGCATTATATAAATTAGAATTAGAAATTCAATTGAGTTACTGTCATTTGTTAAGTATTTATTTTGAGTGATCCTCTTTATATTCCAACAAATAATTATGTTATTTTAATTATTAATACAATTTATTCTGCATGACCTAAATTTATTTTACTTGTAAGTTAAATTGATAATTTCATTACTAATAAATGTTAATTTGTGTGAAATTAGGTAATTCTTGTTTAATTGCTGCAGTATTACAGATATCTTAAATATTAACCGAAACGTCTTATGAATCTTAACTGGCGTGAAAAATGTATTTTTATTCACGTTGAAAAATCAAATTTTAAAACCATCATATCAACTCTAGTTATTATTCGTCATTATTGTAGATGAAAATATTTTAACTCTCCTATCGCAAAAATAGCCTACAAGCGGCGGCGGATGTCAGTGTCGTGCGTGAAAAACTTTTTTTTTTTAATTATTTGTCAGCTATAATAGATGGTTGCTTGCACACTAATATAAATAAATAAACACTTGTGACTCCGCTTGCCAGTAATCAACAATGTATAATTATTAATTATCGTAGTGAAAACTGACGCTGCATGGTTCATAAGTCGATCGGGAATATCGAAGCGGCCAAAATTACGTATACGACTGGCCTGCAGCAGTGCAGAGAGAATATCAAGTAATGCACATGCACGCCACCTGTAGAGCGCTACATTTGGTCCGCTCTCAATTGTTGTAGGATTACGCGTACTTGGTGTAAAAGTCAAAAGTTAATATTACATTATTTTTTTTTTAAATTGTAACGTCGACTAATTTGATGCATCACGTCTTGTTAATCGTTTGTTTAAATCAAATATCATCGATAATTCGTGTTTTTTTAAGTGCATTAGTTTTCGAAACAACGAATTAAACGTGGACGAAAGATTAATGAACGACTTCTGCAGGACTACGAGAATGCGAAGACGACGAGAAGGAAACGTGAACGATAATTATTGATTATGATTATCAAAGGATTTATGTAGTATAAATTCAGGGTCGAATTTAGGTAGATCTTTTTGATGAGTTATACTTAATTCGAAAGTATTTTAAATTAGAAAGGATTGATTAATCCTATAAAAATGTATGAATAAAAATATAAAAGTGTGTACATGATATTAATTTATAAGCAATTATTAATATATTAAATTAATTATTTTGCATAGTTTTTTCCCTCCCAACTAAGAATTATAAAAACTAATAAATATAATAATATACAATATACCTATAATTTTTAATTAAATTAATTTTCAAACAATTTTTTTTCGCTATTTTGGAAGCCAACTCCTGAAGCATACTATTTAAATCCGATGATCTTAATGAATCTCAGATTATAATCATCAACATGGGATCATTGATAAATCTACAATTTTTTGCGGTTAACCGATTCTGAGATTAAATCAGTGGTTCTTAACCGGTGTTCTACGGAACACAGGTGTTCCATGGACTTTGTATAATTGCTCCGTTAAAATGTTTTAATCAGTGGAAAAAATCCAAAAAGTAAGTTTCATTGTTTTAAAATGTTGACTTTTATGGACTTCTAAAATATGAAAGTATAAACGAGTATATTTGTACGGAATGTTACTACTAGAGGTGTTAGCGACTATTTTAATAACAAAATGGACAAATTTCTAAACGAAAACATAATTTTGGAGATGATATAGTGGACAATTTTTAAATGATTGTCAAATTTCCCTTTGCGTGGTTTGTGGGGAAAAGTTTTCTAATAGTGCCAACAATGACATCAAAGAAAATAAAACGGCATTTTTCATCTAAACACTATTCTCCATTTTTTTTTAAACTTTTTATTTTATAATTATGATGTACTATAAAATTTAAAAATGTATATAAATATTGTTGTATTTTACGGCCGTGTTCCGGGAAAATTTTATAAAATGGTACGTGTTCCGTCATTCGATAAAGGTTAAGAACCACTGGTTTAGATCAAAGTACCCTTAGTTTAACGTGAACAAGTAAAACGTATAGTACTCTCCCCCATAAGTAAGCACACATTGACTAATATGATGATAATAAATCAACGTTCGACATTTTGGAGGTACATCTAAGTGGTGATGGGTATACAAATAAAAATGTAAACACTAATAACGTCTATTTTATTATACTAAAGTACCTAGTATAAGACAGTGAATGCGAGAAAGTCGTATCTGTTTGTGTCCAACTGTGGTTGATTCATTGCGCAAACCAAATTGGTATTATTTTGTAACCGATTTGTTTTAAATGATGTCGTCATACAAAATATATTTTGTACGCGCAATTTAATGCGCACACAACAATATAAATATTATAGTTATAATCACCGTAATGCATACTAAATACGTTTTAAGAAAATAAAATAATAGTAAATCATGAAAAATGTACACTATGCTACTCGTATTTTATTATTTTTCAACCTAGCACGAGATTATTTATCTAATAATTTATGTTTAACAAATGTAATAGTTGGCAAATATTCTTTCTTAAACTTTTAACGAAACGCATTTTATCAATCTAATAATAATGTGTAACTACGTACACGTGAAACGTCATAACTTATTTTTATTTTTTTTATTAGAAATCAAAAACAAAACATATTGAATAATTGATTACCTACCTCCTGTAAGCTTATGCAGCTTGTGTTGGAGATAGGGAGTATTATGATTACTGCTAAATATAACAAAAAGAACATGAACTAAATATATATGAATTTTAAAATTCAACACTACAAATTCAACAAATCAAAAACAACAAAAAAAAACAACTTAAATTTAAGGCTACAGAAAATATTTTTAAAAGACAAGGAAATAGTTTTATGTTATATAGAACATTATTGACAAATAAATAAATGATAAAATTAAGATAAATTAAAATAATGCGCTATAGGTACTGCCGGTACAACTGATAATTGGAACAAATTGGATTATATTACCGCAAATCATTATTTAGTTGTAAGAATAGATGTTTGTATATCAAGCCTTTAATGTTTACAATTTCACCCCCAAGTATCTTTTTTTTAAATCATAAGGCATAGAATTGAAAAAAGTTGGGCCCTGAGAGTCCACAAAACGCTGACTGAAAGATTTATTTGCACATTTAATAGTCAAATCATATTTCCTCAGTTCTCTTTTGTAACTTAACGCTGTATAATTGTTATCTGAATGTAATTTCTTAACCACGCACATAATAGCAATTTTTTTATATAAAAACCTTATTGGCAACACACCAAATTGTTTATAGTTAGCATTCGTAGATCCCTGTAGAGTGAGTTTATTTAGACAAATCCTAACTATATTATTTTGATTGACTACAAGTGCATTTAAAATGTTGTCTCGAAGTCCACCCCATGCCAGTATACCATATTGGAAATTAGATTGATAAAGTGCAAAGTAAACTATTTTCATTGTTGGTTTAGGTACTAAGTTTTTGAGTTTGACCATTTTATAAGTAATGAGACGTAGCTTTCCTAATAAATTGTTAATATGCATATTCCATCTTAAGTTATAATCAAATATAACGCCCAAATATCGATTTTTTCAACTATTTTAATTATTTTGCAGTTTTGTTGATTAACATTTTAGATCAGTTTTATTTATTGAGAACGGCATAAACATATATTGTTAATTGTTATATTAATTTATATCTCAAGTATCTAATATTAAATTCTCCCAAAATATGTATAAGCCACTACAGTACAATAATTTCACCGTAATCCAATGGCTGCAAACATACTAATAAAATATTCTGTATAAATCCACCTGTGTTGTATCGAAATGTTCATAAAATCGATATCCGTATCGTTATAACGTTTGTAGTGGGTATATATATATTTTTTAAATGGATTTTCTAATTTATTGGACACTCTTTCTTTTGTAATTTTGCTTTTTTAACCTATGTAGTTTAGCATACTGAAAACAATGGTAAAGTCAAAATTCGATGTTTGAATTTAGTAAAAGCAAATTGAAATGTCGTATATTCCTGGTGTGAACAACTCGCTCGAACTATTTTATATTGTCTATAGGAATGTATCGTTATTATATTTACAATATACAACAATATATTATTGTAATAAAAACAACTAGCTGTGATAACAAATAATTAATTAATACTTTATTAAAAAGCACGAGATGTGTGAGCCCGCGGTCTCTATGAAATATTAAGACTGGATTGCTGTTCGCCTGGTTGCGCGAACCAGTGCCACGTCCTAACCACGTCTTTAAACTTGCAAAACACTAAAAAAAAACCCCAAACATTCTTTTAGTTTTAACGTTTCGCGATGTTCGGACAATGCTAAGTTATATATCACTACCACTGCTGTGAGGGGATATAGACTGCTGAGGGGATATAGCGGGTTAATCTTGCTTGTCCCTACTTACGATACGTTTTGTAAAGTCATAACAGGATTGGGGCATTCGCATATATACCAGGTTACTGAGGAATGGGTATCTCAAAACTGTTATGACTACTTCTACTTGTATAAATTTATGATTTTTATAAATAAACGATGCTGCATGGGGGCTAAGCAATGTGAAAACAGTTCGGCCTCCATGCAGTGATTTAAACAGGAAAAAAAAAGTTATATCACTACGAGTCACGAATCACGATAGAACAATTCGTTTTGATTTTTTTTGGCGGAAAACAACGTATAAATAATATAATCTGTGTTTAGACTTTATAACGACTTTGTCATCAAAAACAGTTTATTCTGGCGATGGTCATAATCGAACAGTGATAGTGTATGTGAAAATAACCGGGCCAAAGGTGTACTGTGTGGCCTGGGACATATTCTGTTTGCTCGTTCGCACCAACGGCGGCTTCCACTCACAGCTTTATCTAACAGCTAGTCGTAATATAGACGGTATTCCCATTTCCTTACCATAATTATCTGTCTAAAAATATAGACGATAACTTAATACATTCATGAATATGTCCAGGGGAAGAGACCGACCGGTGTCATACTGTCATAATAGATCTTGGAGTTATGAAAAAAAAAACCGAGAAACCTTTTTAGAACGGGTCTAACTTATTTTTTTTTTATATCAATCGAAGATTTAAATTGTTAAGATTTTTTTTAAATTTTTGAATTTTAATAATAATCATTTTTACAATTTCTGGTTCAACTGTATAATATGTTGCCTTGTATAGTTGAAACACACTAACCATATAACCATATAACATTTAAAATGTAAAAATGTTACAAAAATTTGAAAACTTATGATGATACATCAACAAATGTGTTGTTGATTCAGTTTTGTTAGTAAAAAGTTAAATTGCCCGTTACTAAAAAAATTAAAGAGTTCAGCCCCCCTCCAGAGGTGCTTTTGTTTCATAACTTACGGTATAGGTACTATCATACGACGACGGCCGGTCACTTGTCTTCGTGACGCATTGTATATATTAAATATTATGTATAATATAATAATCTACTTAATTCGTGTTTTATAGGAAATTTACTAAATCCGGTGGGGGCACTATTGATCGATATCCGGGTTGTAATTAAAACATATTTATTATGTTAATAAAGAATAATAATCATTAATAGTTCCATAATTAACACATTCAATATTCATGACAAATTTACTAATTAGGTTGACGTTTAATATTATTTTATTTAATCATTATATTAAGGTGTTAAAGGGGCCATTGTTCCCTACCTATTACTTATTACACACAGAACACGCACACCATATTATGTCAATGTAGTGAAATTAATAAGATACTAGCTGTACTAGGTATTTCTGAACTTCTAGGTTAAAACCATATTTGTATAGTTTTCCCTTTTGCTTTAGTTTAAACATATGATATAAACAAAAGTACAATGATTCATTTTATGATTTCACACTTCACAATTCTGAGCATATTTTTTATGTATGAACTAGAAAAATTAGTGACAGATTTGACGAATGCTTAAAAGCCGACGTAAATACAATATCGTCAAGATTAGTGGGTATTTGTTTGTATCTACACTTTACGAAGAAGATAAGTCCAAAATTATGAAGAAACCAAATACCAAAATATGATTTAAAATTATAAAAGTTATCATTATGACTGTATCGCTACGTATATTTAATTTTAAATTGAAGTAGAAAAAATAAATAAATTTGCAAAAATGTAAATATATTATAATTACAGTAGTCACTCGATAATTCGAAATTTCTGTCGGTGTCTCGGTGAGACACAATCTACAATTAGAATTTTTTTTCCACTAACCTCTATAATACGAATTTCTTTAAACACGATTATATGTAAGTTCATTACATGTATAAAGTTGTGCACAATCTATTTAATGTGCTTGTAATGAAATTAATAACGACGGTGGTTAAATATTATTATCATAGTTTATAAATGTTATCGTATCTTACATTCTTACCTATCTAATCTAAACTTTAATCATATCATTTTACCAAAATAAACCTCTGCAATGGATAAACCTTCATTGAAATTGAATAAAACGTAGTCAGTCGCGAATTCGCGATATGGATCCCGCAAAGTCCGTTGAGTATGTGTTTGTCGATAGCCGACAAAAAAAAAGATGTTGCTCAATGTTTTGGTATCCCAGATTCCCAGCTTCTACGCTTTCAACAATACTTAAACAAAAGAACTATCTTACAACATTAACACCTATTCATCGCGGATCAGACAAAAAAAAATGTGAGTACCCCTATATGGAAGAATGTCTAAAGCTTGGTTACTCCAATATAATAATATGTAAATAGTAAATAAATGTCAAAATAAACGTAATAATATATAGTATATATATGTAGAATTTTTCACCTCTCTTTAATTCGGATTAATTTTTTTCCCTCGAACACTAGGTAAATCGAAAACCTATATAAATCGAATTTTTAACTCAGTCCCCTGAATTTCAAATTATCGAGTGATTACTGTACTATATATCATTTTAGATTCAGAGCAGAGCGATGAATGTATTGATTTTACCATGATGTATGTTTTTTTTTTTTGTGTTTGTCATCACGTTTTGGGGCAGTAAAAGTGCTTCGGTTTTTTACTTTAGTACCTCGTTCGATCAGAAATATAATTTTCTAAATAATCGGGATAAACAAACTAAAAATTAAGGGAAAAACGGGAAATTTTAAGCACAATCAATTTTCAACAAAATCAATTTTGATTTTTGATGTAACTTAAAAAAAAATGACCATACATACATTAAATTTTCACCGAATGTTTATATAAGTATATTCTATCCACCATGAAATTTTCAAAATTTTCGACTTAAGTTGAACTATTCATTGGCATATGCAATTTTCGATCATTATTAGTTTTTTTTAAATTAATATCGATAAAAATTTATTTTTTGGATAGAAGATCTTGAAAATTTAATACAAGGTTTTAAACATATTGTTACAGTAGCAGTTGAAAAATAAAATAAATTCATATTCACAATTTTTGTTTATAAGCATTCAAAGTTTGAATTTTGACAAAATACGTTAAAATCACGAAAATTCGAAAATTATTTTAAGCTAGAAATTCATAAACTATTTTCTTTTTAAATCTAAGATTTGAAAATTTAATATATTGGATTTTCACTTTTAGCGATTTCCTTATTGTGGTGTAACTCTAAAACAAATGACCGCAGATACTTGAAATTTTGACTGAATGTTTATATAGGCATTTTATATATTTGATCAAGTTTTCAAATTATTTAGATTTGTTTTGAGATGTTTACTGACATTTTAATTTTTCAACTTTTTTAGTTTTTTTTTTCTACAAATATCGATAGAAATTTATTTGTAGAAAAGCTTGAAAATTTAATACAAGGTTCCTAACACATTGTAACAATAGCAGTTGAAAAATATTAAATTACATAGGCACGATTTTTTTAAATACGCATTTAAAGTTCAAATTTTGACTAAATACGTAAAAATTACGGCAATGTTCAAATTATCATAGATAGAAGTTCATAAAAGTTTTTCTTTTTAAATCTAAGATTTGAACATTTTTAATAATCTATAATATATCCTAGACATAAACCGTTTCCGCTCAGAATCGTTTTTCGTATACAATGATGATAATATAATATCATTGGATTCAAATTTAATTCCATCCGTAACAACCGCCACTTGTAACCTATTGCATAGAAGAGCGACATCCACATCTTACCCGCATTTTTATTTTAGTTTTTTTAAGTTAAAATTTGGACGAAATTGCACATTAATAACCACGAATAACAATTTTAGTTAAATTGCTGTAATTTAAAAATATCATTCGTGTGTAGGTACTTGAAAAGTCTAGAGTATACTTTATATTTTAATTTTAATAGTTAATGTCATATAAATAACTTATATTAATATACTTTATACTTTTATAGTATATAATATATTGTATATACTATGAATAACTGAGTAAATCGGGTACGTAATGGATCTGATTTGGAATTTATGTTATAGGTACTTACCTATATATTTTTTTTAAATAATAACAACATAATAAAATTAATAAAGTATAAAATATCCTAGACTAACAAACTGTCGCCGCTCAGAATCGTTTTTCGTATACAATGATATTCAGGCCCCCACTAAATATTTTGGAATCTGGTACAGAATTAAATCCTGGCCCCTTTTAAATAACAATTAGTTTTTAACATTTATCTAATAAATATTGAAGTAAGTATTTGTATGAACGCTGGGCATCAGTTACATGGGCCCTTCAGACTCCCCTTCCCTTTTGTGGGGCCCTGATGATATTATATAATTTAATTTAAGTTTAATGCCATCCATTATAGTAGCCTACTTGCAATCTACTGTACAGCAGATCGACATCCACTAACCCGTTTTTAATTTTACAATTTACTCAAAATATATTAAAGTAGAAACCCTCTCGTCCACCCTTGGCTGGACCACTGCTCCGGTTGATCTGACCATAGTATTATTGATATGAATACTATATGTATGTAATTTAAAAATACAATTTAGATTTTAGAATTTGTAGTAGATATTTAAAATTAACTGCTAGTTTATTATATCCCTTATTAGTCTTAGTTAAGTCTAGAAGGTCATTTGCTAAACAAAAAACTATTGATAGGCATTTGAAATTTTCTATCATTATTAGTTTTTTTAAAATTAATATCGATAAAAATTTATTTGTTAGGCAGAAAAGCTTTAAAATTTAATACAAGGCTCTTAACATATTGTTACAATAGCAGTTGAAAAATAAAAGAAATTCATAGTCACAATTTTTTTTTATAAGCATTCAAAGTTTGAATTTTGACAAAATACGTAAAAATCACGAAAATTCACAAATTATTTTAAGCTAGAAAATCATAAAAAATTTTCTTTTTAAATCTAAGATTTAAAAATTTAATACAAGATTCCTTACAAGTTTTTCAATCTTTATCACAAATAAAAATTCCACCTGAAATTCAAATTAAATTTTTATGAGCATTTGAAATTTAAATTTTTACAACATTGGATTTTCACTTTTAGCGATTTCCTTATTTTGGTGTAACTCTAAAACAAATTACCGCAGATACTTGAAATTTTGACTGAATGTTTATATAGGCGTTTTATATATTTGATAAGATTTTCAAAATATTTAGATTTGTTTTGAGCTGTTTACTGACATTTTAATTTTTCAACTTTTTTAGTTTTTTTTTCTATAAATATCGATAAAAATTTATTTGTTCGGTAGAAAAGCTTGAAAATTTAATACAAGGCTTCTAACACATTGTAACAATAGAAGTTAAAAAATATTAAAAATTCGTAGGCACGATTTTTTTTTTATAAGCATTTAAAGTTCAAATTTTGACTACGTAAAAATTACGGCAATGTTCAAATTATCTTAGATAGAAATTCATAAAAGTTTTCCTTTTTAATTCTAAGATTTGAAAATTTAATACAAGGCTCCTAACATATTTTTACAATAGCAGTTGCAAAATAAAAGGAATACATAGTCACAATTTTTTTTTTAAGCATTCAAAGTTTGAGTTTTGACAACATATTATGTAAAAATCACGAAAATACAGAAATTATTTTAAGCTAGAAATTCATAAAAAATTTTCTTTTTATATCTAAGATTTGAAAATTTAATACAAGGCTCATAATATATTTTTACAATAAAAATTGAAAAATAAAATAAATGCGTAGTCACAATTTTTTTTTTACAAGCATTCAAAGTTTGAATTTTGACAACATATGTAAAAATCACGAAAATTCGCAAATTATTTCAAACTAGAAATTCATAAAAAATTTTCTTTTTAAATCTATGATTTGAAAATTTTTAATAATCTATAATATATCCTAGACAGATAAACCGTCTTCGCTCAGAATCGTTTTTTGTATACAATGATATAATATCATTGGATTCAAATTTAATTCCATCCATTACAGTAATCCACTTGTAACCTACTGTACAGCAGAGCGACATACACGACTTACCCGCTTTTTTGGTTATAATATTAATAATTATTTATGAGAAACATTGATTTATAGTTTTAATTTTTAGGTAGGTATAAAATTGAACATTTTATAAATAATTTTTACTGCAATTAAAAACAATTTAAGAGAAATATTGTATAAAATAACATTTTTAAGATTTTTAACCAAGCAAAAAATATAATAGGTATACACATTGAAAATAATTTTAAATTTTGAATGTTCATGAAATAACTCTAACGTTCAAAATATTTTGATAATATTATCACGTAGGTATATATTATAAAACGATAAAATAAATGTGATGATTTGCTCACATATCATTATAAAAAAATTAAGTAAAATGTAACAGTTTAATAAGCCAGTTGTCGCATGTATAAATTAGACATACCGAATGAAACCATTGTCATAGACAGGAATAAACGATAGTTTATTATACCTTATATATATTATAAGGTCACGAGTTACTAAGAAGTCATTTTGTGAAGTGGATTTGTGACTTTCTTAAATCTTAATGCTACCAGGGAAAAGGTATTGTTGAAAAAGGTCTTTGTCACCGAGGAGAAATCTACTTCCCGAATGAGCAAAGAAACCTTTTGACAATGCCGCCTGCCTCTCTAGTCATTATATCCGTATTCCGTGTCATCCCTTTAGCCAGTGCACGAGTACCAGCTTCTTAGTATCTACCTCTCAATATCGAATCGTACGAGTGAATCTTTATGACAAGCAATAATCAGTGTGTTTAATTATATGATTCAAGTATTTTTAGTAATAGTTAGTTTGTGTTACCTAATACTGCTAAAGCATAGTTCGTAAGCAACTGATAGTCAGGTAATAAGGCATTCAATATAATATATTTTATCGGAAATTACTTATCGTAACCTTGTAAGCAGTACCGGATCTACAAATTATGCAACCCGGGGTACAACATAATATTAGCGCCCCTAAAAGTCACCAAATCATAAAAATGATGAGTTTAAAATTTAAAATTTGCGCCCCTCTATGATAAGCGCCCGGGGCATGGGCCCCGCATCCCCCCCCTAGATCCGGTACTGATCGTAAATACATACTTTTTATTTTGTGATTTTGGGTTGGATCACGTAAAGTTGCTAACTTCAGAAAATTCTAACTTATAAATTACCAATAAATATATGTCCGATCGACAATCAATCCTGATTATAACATTTATCTTAACTTGATAAAATACATAGCTTAACGAAAGAAATTTCCAGAAATCACTTGGGAGCTAAACTGCACTATTCCCAAAACACTTCTCAAAAAGTTGTAAAAATAATAACTATTTTTAAAGTTTGTTAAATTTATGATGAAATACTAAAAATCGAAAACTGTACAATGTACGAGTACATAATTTCTAGACAATCGGTAACGTGTTTAGCCAAGTTCTAGCTATCAGAACTGGCGAGCAGCACCGTGTACTTATATAATATTACACAAACCATTTGGAGCCACTTTTGACCTCATCATAACTAAAAAACTATTCGACATAAATATGTAAAATTCGACTCATATATTGAGACTTCTGAGATACATATTATGTGCTCCAAATTTCATAACACACTTCCAACCGTTATTTAAATATTAACGTCCCAAAATCGTCATTTTTATTACTGACTGACTGACTGACCTATAGATCAAAATTCTAACCCAGTTCCAGATGACCTAGAAAATTAAAATTTGGCATATAGATAGATAGTCAGGTGAATACAAAGGAAAAAATCAGAAATTTATAATTTTTTTATTTTTAAATTAATTGATTTTATTATAATTTTTCAACTAATTAATTAAGTGCCTCTAATTTAATGTAATGTTGATTTATATAACTCCGCTAACCTTTCTTGTATTGCCACGCCAAAAATACGTCCAGTCAAATATGTGTCTGTATTGGCGATCCGGATACTGAATGGGCAATTCACTCAAACATTTCAAAAGTAAAAGAAAATATAAATAATAGGTAACACAAAAAAGACAATTATTACCCGTAAACGGCGTAAACGTATAAAAATACAATAGTTTAACAAAAACCATTTGTAAATAATTTTATTATGAATAAGTAGCTATTAATAATTTGTATATAAAAAAGGCGGGTAAGTGGATGTCGCTCTGCTGTACATTACGTGATGGGGTGGACCTCTGACCAGGGTAGGTTAGATTTGAATGCAATGATATGTATCATTGTATACGAAAAACGATTCTGAACGGAGGTGATTTGTCAGTCTAGGATATATTTAACTATTATCATATATTCTATTTTGAAACAAATATTTTATTTTTCAATTAGGACGCATTTTGTATAAGGCATGGCTAATCAATTTTTCCAAAAACATTGCATATAGTTATCATAATTCATAATACCTTATATTATAGATATACATATACGATTTGAGGATAAATCGTTATCGTTACGCGATTTCATAAAAATTTTAAACTCAAACGCTCAAAACATTTTTCCTATAATGACGCTTCAAATTTCCTTTCTAGCTATGTGAAGAAAAACTTATGGAAAACTTAGCGTTGAATTTTTTAACCTTAGATATAAATACAAACAATTTTATAAATTTTGAACTACAAAATAATATTTATGGTTTTGACGAATTTTTGTCAATATTTGAACTTCAAAAATGCTAATAAGAAAAATTTGTGTCTATGTATTCTTATAATTTTTTAATGACTATAAGAATAATTTATGAGGAACTTGGTATTTCATTTTCAAGTATTTTGATAGGGCCAAAACAATTTTATCGACCCTTCAAAACAATTTTTTAGACTATATAAATATTAAATATCTCAAAAAATGTCAAAATATTTTGAAAATTACATCATGTAAAGAAAGATTTTTACACATGTTGTGAAAATTCAAACTTTGAATGCTTGTAAAAAAAAAATTGTGTTAATATATTTCTTTTATTTCTCACCTGCTATAGGTAAAAATATGTTAGGAGCTCTATATACAATTTTAAATTCTAAGATATAAAAGGAAAATTTTTAATGAATTTCAAGAATAAAATAATTTATGAATTTTCGTGACTTTTACGTATGTTGTCTAAAATTCAAACTTTGAATGCTTGTAAAATAAATTTGTGTCTAAGTATTTCTTTTATTTTTCAACTGATATTGTAAAAATATGATAGAAGCCATGTATTAAATTTTCAAATCTTAGATATAAAAGGAAAATATTTTATAAATTTCTAGCTTAAAATAATTTGTGAATTTTCGTGATTTTTACATAATATGTTGCAAAACTTAAACTTTGAATAGTTCAACTTAAGTCGAAATTTTTTGAAAATTGCATGGTGGATAGAATATACTTATATAAACATTAGGTGAAAATTTCATGTATCTATGGTCATTTTTTTTAAAGTTACATCAAAAACCAAAATCGATTTTGTCGAAAAATGAGTGTGCGTAAAATTTCCCGTTTTTCCCTTAATTTTTAGTTTGTTTTTCTCAATTATTTAGAAAAGTATTAAGAATTTTTTACTTTTGATCCCCCAAAGTACCAACTAGATTCACTTTCTGATCGAACGAGGTACTGAAGTCAAAAATCGAAGCATTTTTACTGCCCCAAAACGTGATGACAGACACACAAAAAAAAAACACACATCATGGTAAAATCAATACATTCATCGCTCCGTTCAGAATCTAAAATTTTATGATTTTTCAATTTCAAAATTATTTGCAAATTTTTGCGTTTTCGACAGATTTCGTAAAAATTTGAAATATACACGCTTGTAAAAAATAATTGTGACTAATGATTTTTAATTTTTTTTTAGCTACAATAAGAACAACTCATAGGGAACCTTGTATTAAATTTTCAAGTTTTTTGGTCATCCAACATTTTTTTACCGACACTTCAAAAAAAATTCCCATAAAAATTGAACATTTCAGTTGTCTATAAATAACTCAAAAAAAGTTAAAATTTTTGAAAATTAAACTATATAGATAACACTAAGATGAACATTTGGTGAAAATTTCAAGTATTTACAGTGATTAGTTTTTGAATTATAACCATATAACAAAATCGATTTGGTCGAAAACTGGTTTTGCGTAAAAATTTTGTTTTTATGTTTTTTTCGATGTTTTTGAAAACTGTTGGAAAATGTTTACTTTTGGTCTTTATAATGCACCATGATTATCACTTTTACATCAGAAACCACCCCCAAAATTTGAAATTGAAGGATCATTTCGACTAGTTATGCTGTACACAGACACACAAAAAAAAAACGCACACATCATTGTAAAATCAATACATTCATCACTTAGTTCAGAATCTAAAAATTATGATATCCCACCAAAACTATATATTATGTAAATTGAGAACCAAGTTCAATACTAAAATATATGCCTTGGTTGTTGATTTCAGAGACAAAAGAAGTGTAATCTAAATGAGTGCCAAGTTAGGATGCCAACTTGGGTATAATATATTGAAGCCTAAGATTTGACTTGGCTACGAATTATATTATAGGCTACCCAAGTTCTGAAGCTGTGACTTGTGAGAAGTGAGTTCTTATTTTATTCTCCCGGAAATCATCTCCAATCTTCCATTAGGTACTGTCTTAGTAGGTATTTAATAATATTTCGCATATGAAAACTAGCCAATTCAGATCTCACTTATTTTGTCGTTGAAGTCAACAACCAAGGTATATATTATAGTATTGAACTTGGCTCTTCTTTTACATATATGTTTTTAGTGGGATATTAATATATTATAACATAGTTGCTTTTCAATACTATATAGAACATAAACCACACTGTAGTGTAGAAGAGATATAATATTCTCTGCATAGTTTCATAAATATTCATTTCTTAGATAAGGAATAAAGATGGTAGTAAATCTAATGGCAAATATAATAATACTAAAATGAGCTATCTAGAATTTATTTTATATTTATGCATCGTACAGGCTAAGTTATACGAGAATAACATATGAAACTCAAATCGGAGGAAAGCCATATAAATGAGATATCTGTGATAATGTGTCTTCTAAAGCATTAACAGTGCATGTAAGAAGATTCAATATTTATGTATAATGTAATTATTATCTTTTATATTTATTATAAGGCCATCAATGGGATAAGTGTTTTTCTAAATAAATCAACAACCTTGGAAACAATTTATACGATCTCCTTAAGTGATAATTTTGTAATATCCAAAGTGTACGCAATAATGTTTGCTTATCTAATGATACATCACGTACGACATGGCATGTGATAATTATTTAACAAATATTAAAACATACTGTTGTACCAGAGAGACATGCCATATTTGGTATTATAAATAAATATAAATAGGTATCTACCACCCGTGGGACACCACGTTGGATTTTTTTTAATTCATTTTTACAATTAATCTTAAGTTTTTTTTTGTTCAGACTCTTCAGAGATGTCGAATCAATCAAACAACCTGATCCGCCTCCGAATGATACATAAATAATTTTATGTTAATTGAAATATTATGTTTGGTGCATGGAGTTAACGAATATAGCTCTTTCGCGGCAGTGTCAGAGACAACGGGTTTTAATATTGCATATTATATAAACATAATCTATATACATATATATACATCATTTTTTGCCTAGTTCATAAAATTATGTACATATTATAATTATCTGATTAATTAGTTATCATACCTAATATGATAAATTTAATAAATTTAATGTAATTTTTAACACTAGCCATGTTAACTAAATTAATTTGGATGGTTTAATTAATTACCATGTACAACACTTTGAAAGTTATCCAATACTATAACATAAAATATGTTAAATAGAACAACACTAGGTCAAAGCTATACTAATATATTCTATCCAGAATAATAACGTACCGCGCATCCGAAAGAAACGCAGAACGACGCGCCGCCGAGCATACAGTGAATGTGATGGGTTAGGTTAATATGTACAAGTTTCGACCGATTTTCATCCGCCACCAGGACTTCTTATTCTGGACAGAGTATTTAGATACTATATAGTCATTTTATTATTTTATAAATTAATAATTTATTAAAACAAGGTAAACTAAACTGACATTTTTAATTATAAACAATTTAATTGTTCACACTTTGTTGAAAGGCATATTCTTTTGCAGTTGCATCCCTTGAAACATTGGCCATAAGAAATAAACGATTTTTAGTACATTCATGAAAAGATATATTTACATAAGGAACATCTTCTTTAGATATGAACTTTTCTTGATAATTATAAAATTAGTTCATGAAATGAGTTTCTGCCAAATGTTCTCCTACAGTACCAGTCTCTTATATTATATTATACAAGTCTTTTCTTCATGGTAGATAATTGGTAGGAGGTAGTCCCAAAAATGTCCAAGAATATTTCTATAATCGGTAATGGTCCAATAGTGACCAACACATTTATTTACGGTCCGATACGCAAGTGTCATCAATAACTGTATTGTTTCAGTCCGTATGTTATGAAACATTTTTTTCATATCTGTCAAAGACATCTAAGATGGTTTTTGGATTTTAATATGATTTCCACTATTCTTCTTGGAGTTTTCTAACAAGTAAAGGAGACGCGCTATTTTTTCAAATACTATATTTGGGTTTTATAATTCTCCATACGCCTGTCATCATTATTTTCCTTTTTCGAAATCAGGAACTCAAAATTTTAGTGTCTTCTTATCAGATTTCTTAGAAACTTTTTATTAAATTGTTTATATGAGCTTCCAAAGTAATTTTTACTCCTTATTTTTGTTAGATACCATTTATTTTATTAGGAACAGCACATTAATAACGAAGTTTTTTCTGAAGTAGTTGTGTCCTTGTATATCTTTGTCTGACCTTCTGACCTCTCTGTTTTTAGACCACTATTTCACTGCGCGTTTCACTTGTGTTTTCTGCCGTATCAATTAAAGATGTAAGTCCTCCGTTAGTTTTTAAGTATGATATGAAATATTGTTTTATTCATTGAATTGGAAAATATTTTAGGTAGTGCCTAATGAAATCTTTGGAATATATGGAGCTAGTTTGTTACAGATCTTTCTTCTTTACAGTTTTTCTTAAAGGTTGGGGGAATATAATACTATACAGTTTTCCAAGTTAAAGGAATTATACCCGATTTTATTGACTGATTAAAAAGAAAAGTTATAAGAGGTGCAAGAATAAAACGAAAATCATATAAAAATTTTACTGATAAATTTTACCAAGGTCCATATTAAGATTTTATTATAAATGATGTTGTTTATTAATGTTAAAATAATTAATTTGGTTAGGTTAATTGTGTAATATTCACTTAAATATTATAAAGCAGAGATTGTCACTAACAAGTTAAAAAGTTGTATTTTATTATGTTAAGTTACTTAACATTATAATATGTGTAGTTAATTAATAATATTATAGGCTGTGGATAGAGTCCCGGAAAAATCGGGTTGTTGATAACAATCGTATCAGTCCCGGACAATTATTTATCATATTGCTCATGCGCGGGGACTTGAACAATTCACAAAAAAAGGGTACAATAATTACCGTACTGCCGGGACCGTAATTTACCACTACTACTCATAGACCTATAAAATATAGGAATTATAGGTCTATGCTACTACTAGTCCCGTACACTTTACATTTTTTTATTGGTTTCGCGTATTCCTTGATCCTTTAATAGCTAGTAGCTACCCGTCTAAACAATTTTTAAA
Source organism: Diuraphis noxia (assembly GCF_037042655.1). Taxonomy (NCBI): domain Eukaryota; kingdom Metazoa; phylum Arthropoda; class Insecta; order Hemiptera; family Aphididae; genus Diuraphis; species Diuraphis noxia. The sequence continues at coordinate 77,788,185 of NW_028301713.1, forward strand.
ATATTATTACACTATAATTATAACACTATATTTTACACTATAATTAAAATCGAATAACCAAGTTTATATATTTTGTAAATAAATATAAAAACATTGTAAATAAATTACATCATGTTGGTTTCACAATAATTATTAGTTAAGCATATTATTACTGTTTATAAATCATAATATTAATTAGCAATATTGAAAATACCAATTCTTTTTGGTATGCTGGTTAAATTTACACACTTGGGGTGATACCAAGTCAAACAATAATCACAACTGATGGAATTGTTGGCACATTTTTTTTGACAAAGTGAACACCGCCATAAAGAACGACAAACATTTTTCTTAGCTACAATTTTTTGCACTTTTCCCCAAGCAGAGGGTGAAAAAAATTGTTTTACCTAAAAAACACAATATTGTTTGAATACTAAAAAAAAAGGAATTATAAAAATAAATAAATTAAGGAATACCTACTTGAGATAAATCAACCATCTCATCAATTATGTTATTTGGTATGCTATTGAATTCATTTAGATCAGTGTCATTTATTTTACAATTTGAACTTAAAGTTAAAAAGATAAATTACGGTCCCGGCAGTACGGTAATTATTGTATACTTTTTTGTGAATTGTCCAAGTCCCCGCGTATGCGCAATATGATAAATAATTGTCCGGGACTGATAAGATTGTTATCAACAATCCCGATTTTTCCGGGACTCTATCCACAGCCAATATTATAATAATGAATTTGGTAATTATAATTTAGTATAGTTGCAGACCATTAGGTAAATTACAAATAATTGGTAGGCTATACAATTAATAAATATTAAATATTGATATTCTTAATTTTTTTTCAAATTTTCAAACAAGTAGAGCTACCACCAAAAGAAACAATAATTATTGTCACATATTTTTTAAAGTTTTAATGTTGGCAATAGATTCGAAGCAACCATTTTTCAGTCAGAGCTGTTATCAATTTTCGGACAATTGCTGAACTGCCTACGATAGTTTAGGTCGTTCTCGTTATTATAAAAACCATTGACCTATTATTATAATAGGTTAATGATAAAAACCAAATATTATTTGGAAACTTCTTTTGAAATGTCAAAAGGTAGGTTTTTGAGATTATATTTTATATAATTTTGTACATTGTTATTACTTTATGTAGTTAGTATAGTCTTTATCCTTTTACATTTTAGATTAGTTTCTTAAGATGACGCCACACCCGCATGTGTTGTCTTCGTCGTACAAGAGCGTAGCATAGCAAATTTTACGCTCAGCAGATCTCGTTTATTTCCTTCAATTTAAAATTTAGAGCGAATTGACCTATTATAAAAATTAAAGGCAAGGTTATTACCGAGGGCATCTTATGGGCTTTTTATTATATTTTAATTTTAAACCGAGTTATAAGTATTTTAAAATTGTAAGTTATTTTTATATCTAAAAATACTCATAACTCGGTTTAAAATTAAAATATAAAAGCCCATAAGATGCCCTCGGTAATAATCTTGCCTTTTATTTTTATAATAGGTCAATTCACTCTACATTTTAAATTGAAAGAGATAAACGAGATCTGCGGAGCGTAAAATTTGCTATGCTACGCACTCATCATACGGCGAAGACAACACGTGCGGGTGCGGCGTCCTCTGAAGTTGGAAAATTTCATATTATCAGAAAAAAATATTAGATTTCTTAAAAACTCGTAGAAACAATTTCTTATTTTTAAAAATGTATTTTAATTTGTGGGTAAACTATACGGCAAAATTAGAATGAGAAGATGATTTGAATAAAATCATTTATAATTGAAAAAATGTTTAATTAAAATAAAATAAGCTTATACTAGAATCTATATATTATATAATATTATGATAATTGTTTCAATTTATAGTGCCTATTTTATTAATAATTTGTTTATAGTTGGTTTTATTCCAGTTATGCATAGATTCATGATAAGTTTAAAGTTTAATACATTGAAAGGAAAGACTAATAATTAATAAGAAGTGGAGGGTAATATTAATGAACATTAACAATAGCTAGATTAATTAGTATTTAATGATATAGTACAAGAATAATTTGTTATGATTTAAATGAGCAAAATAATATTAATTCGTTCAAAATTAAAACAAAAAAATTGTTAAATAAAATCGAATTTGTGTCACAAAAAGCTGCCAATGGTAGATTAAAACCACTTAAAAATATAAAATCTGCATTAGGGTATTCAGTTACAAATTTTCTAACAATATCAAAGCATAATGTAAATAAATCTACAAATAATCCAAAAGGGAAATAGGTACAAGGAACTAACAATACATAAATAAATAAATGGTTTTACATTCTCTTTTATTACCTTCTAAGTTACATGTTACTTATTGGGGACTGGTCCCATTTCACATATCAGGGTGTCAAAGATGGTTCTTGGTTAACTAGACAAGTACAGTTACACAAGGGATGTGTGGGGGGTAAGTTATTAAAACTCCTGTTAAAACTTATTTTTTTTTAGTAAAAAATATTGTTTTTAAGGCACACATGGATGTATTTAACAGTTTTTTTTTGAATTAAATTCATTATTAATGGCAATAAGGACACTACCTTCCCTAGAAAGACTACAGAAGTATATCATTAAGGTCATATCAATAAATATTAAAATTATTAAGCCAAGTGCAGAAAAATGATATTTTTTGAAAGTCGTGTTTCAGAAATCATATGAACATTGAAACTGGAATAAGAAAGACTAGGATAAAGAATTTATTTTGTATTTAAAACATGGATATTTCAATAATAAATATTAAAAGTGGACATATGGGGCTTTATTAGTTTTTTTTAACAGTTGGATTACCTTTAACTATATATTTTTATCTTGTTTTTCACCTTATATTTTCGGTTAGAATGTTCTATGTCATATAGATTAGTCATGGAATGTTTTAAAGTTGCATAATCTGAGGAAAAATATATATCAGTATATTTATATGATCCACAGAACTGAAAATGTATCACTGGCATTTTAACAAATGATTTTTAGTGGAGAATAGTGAATAGGCATCAATTTTCCAAGACAATGATTATTGGAAGATTTAAATCATGTTTTTAAATAAAACATTTAATTGTGCTGTATTAGAGAGATTGATAGTCTTCTAAATTATGTTCAGGAAAATTAAAAACATTTATATTTTTAGCTCTAGATTGACGATTGTTAATTAATTAAATATTGTTTGAAACAAGACTCAAACAAATCCAAAAGACATTTGAAGTTTACTGTTTTCAGTTTCTATCTTAAATACCTTAGTTTCAAAATATTTAAATTTACTATTAAGAATTAATTTTTTAAATAAATTATATAAATATTTTATCTTGATCATTGACTGCATTTATACATTTAGTTTAAGGAGACTTGGTATAATTTATAGAGTTTAAATAAGATCTAATTTGATTCCACTGTGGGAAAGACGTATAAGTGAATAATTATACTAAATTAATATATAGTTTGTCAATAAAAAACAATAAATCTTTAGCAAAAATCAATAACAGCGCCACAGTTATAACATAAGTATTAGTGTAAGTCTTTTTCAAAGAGTTACAAGTAATCAATAATGATTAAAAGTTGAGATGTTATCTTAAAAATATTCATGTACACCAAAAAAATTTGTCATTACTTTTATAATAAATAGTCGTACCTGCTATCATCATTCCAGTCCAGTTCTTGTGGATAAACTGCAGTTAACTGTATTATAGGAATCCTTCAGAGAAAATTCACTCACGAATCACGATATATTTATACATTCTGGCATACTAATGATTAAATTCATTATTTTATTTGTATTTGAAATTTCACTCTAGTATACGTCAAACATAACTGTCCATCGACAGCAATAATGTCAACGTTGAACGATGTATTTTAACAGAGAACGTAATAAAATGTGTTAAATAGACTAGTAACGGATGATCATCTACAGCAAAAAGCGTCTTTGCCTTTTTTCGCAATGACCGTAATATCAAACAAAGTACAAGTCTACAAACGCTAAAGTTTAAACGAAAAATTCCAATACACCTATTAACATAAAAACAGGAAACACATTACAATGTTAGATGAACATGAAAACAGAATGACAACGTGCTCACTGGCCGTCTCAGATGTAAACAAAAACTTGATGATAACATCTCTAGCGAAATCAGTGTGACAACAGAACAATATAGAAGTCGTACTCGATCTGCCTACTCGATCGGGCCACGAGTGACGAGTCACAACTGATCTCCAATTAGGCATTGGACTCTTGAAACCGTTGAAACCGTCGGGTACCTAGTGAGTCCTATCCTTAATTTGATAGAATGTTAGCAACCAGGGGTCCCCCTCTTTGTTACGAAATTATAAAACAGATAATATTATGTGGCATCTCCTGACGTCCTCTCGTGGCACTAGGGCACTATAAAAGTTATAGTTATATTATTAGTTATACATTTATAGTGCCTTAGTGGCACTGCAAAATATTTTGGTTGATTTATTTTTCTCTGTATTCTGTAAGTTTGTTCTTTGTTTTATGGTAACACCGTTGTTACAGGAGGATGTTGTAACAGTCGTTCGACCGAACGTTTCGTTCCTAACTTCATCCGAGTATCCGACGAACGCCGCCGAACGACCTTTGTCAGTGTTTGTCACACGTTCGTCACCTTAACAATGCATAATATGCAATATATTCTGCCAGTACTTTAACATTGTTTAATATTTTACATGTACTATTGTGTTAGGCTGTGTTGTTCGACTTTTCTCCAAATTAGTAATTTTAGCCATTGTTTTTATTGCCGGCCTGGTATGGTTACCGGAAAAGGCTAAAATGCACTTTACCAACCCCCTCACGATTTTCAAAATTTTTTTTTTAAATGACTTGTTTTTTTATGCTGAAAATGATGGTGTAATTTTTTTATATACTAAACTTCAAAAAAATTCGAAAAAATCGTGTAACTTCAAAAATAATAGTTTCCGGTAAAAAAAATTACACTATCGTTTTAATCATAAAAAAACAAGTCGCTTAAAAAAAAAAATTTTGAAAATCGTGAGGGGATTGGTGAAGTGCATATTTTGTTCCCCGGAAAAAAATATTTCGTAACGAATAAGCATGACCTTAAGCGAAAAGATCCCCCATCTGACTACCACTTGGCGAACAAAACTAAAAACTAGTCGTACACTATGTAGGTATATATATATTTATAGTACCAAATACTATAAATGACAATTCGGGACAAATATATAGTATATACTATATCAAAAATCGCGACAAAAGTATATCCTCTAATAAAGTAACTAACGCGCTCTAGGATTGTAATTTGTATTTCTGTAATATTCAGCTATAAAGGTGACAGAAAAATTTGATCAGCTGTAAAATACTAAATATATATTACCTAATATTTTTATATTTAAAACTTATTATATACCTACAATTTATTTACAAAAAATATTCATATTTCATACAAGTACAATAGGAACTTAACCATAAAATAAGAATATCAAGGTATAATATAATGGTACTTACATTATAATTTACCTTATTATAAATGCATTTTTTTTTACTTGTTGATATGTTCGTCAGTTCGTACGTTATTACATTTTTTTTAAAAAGAATTGATAATTACATTCAAAATTTTATCAATAAATAAAAATCTACAATTTTGACGAATGTTGGGACATATTTTTGTGTAACATTCAATTTTAGCCAACATTTTACTCTTTATACCATGTTTATTGTCTATCAATAAATTTTCCATATTATTATTAAAAAGACAAAATATTTTTTCAACAAATTTTGAAGTGCCCGGAAATGGTAAAAGTAAGTAACATTCTTCTTTCATAGTTATAAAATCATCATTAATTGGTCTTTATCCTTTGTAGCCAGTTCATTTACACATTCTGTATGGCTTAATTTTGAACAAGACCTTATATAGTTATACAGGGTGATTCTTTTATCATTAAACACTTATTATTTCGTCAAGTATTGACTTTTTTCATTTTTTTTCAGTATAATATTTTGTTTCATGTTTTTCTTAAACTGTATGAAATTTTTATTTTGTGAAATAACTAGTGCACCACTATTAACTTTTGATTTTTTAAATGGCAACCCATATTATAGTGTACTAAATGAATAAGGTTTTTTTTTTATTGTTCGGATTATGATTTTTGTTAATTTTTAGCGAGATATGGCTTTTTAATATTGGGCGGTCTCCGCTTTATTAATGTAATATGAAAATCAGTATTTGACATTTAAAGCGAGTCCGAGTATTGTTATTGTTATTATTATCATTGTTTGTCTCGTATTGTCATTTATAGTATTTGCTAGTACCATCTATCGTGCTACCTGTCGTCGGCTTTTGTTTGCTTCCTTACAGGTATATTTTCAGCCTTCCAGGTAGCAGGTATAATGTACCTTTAGTCAGAGTTGCCCGATTGCGGCTGGAATACAGGTAGTCATATTTTATCCTAAATATAATTCCCCCGATAGCGTCCCAACTCACATTGGTTCACAAAATAACTTTTTTTTTGTTTTTGTTTTTGTTTTATTAGGAAAGACAATTTACAATCTGTACACAGTAATTATAATTACAATAAGCAAATAAGATAAAAAACAGAATAAAGTAGCATGAATGACGTGATGAGGAAGAAACCCAATGGTAACAACTCCTTTACTAATTTAGTAGGTCTCTACACCATTTTCGCTTTAGTCTGCGTGGTGGGTTTTTTGGGAGGATGAGGGAGGACATGTGTGATATTAAAGTATTGTGATGAGTGCTTAAATTTTGGTGAAAACAAAATAACTTAAAATTAATAAGTATTTGCCATTTGGAAAATATTTTAAAAACAGTATTGGAAAATGTTGTCAAATTTTGAGAATTGAATAATAAACTTCATAAATTAATTTCTGATCTAACCTAACCAAATAATAAAGTATTACCTAGTATTTTAATGTTAAATAAGTATAAATTCAAAAGTATTTAAATACATACCAAGTATATTTTGTATTTTTAAGATTTTAAATATTATACAATATACAATATACAGTATACAATATTCATATATATGTACAAACAAATAATTAAATAATGAATTGTTTGCAATAAAAAAATATACGAAATTCAATATTAATATGTCAGTAAATAGTCAATAAATGTAAAATATTAAAATAGATAATGGTTTACAATAATAGAGTTATATACAAAGAATAAAATAATAATTTGCCATTAAAAAGTTAATAAATAGTCAAATATTAAATTCATAATTTTCTTACAATAAAAAATGATATTATGTAATACAAATATTATGTCAGCCGCAAATATAGTCAATAAAGAGTCGACTAGAAAACTAATCGTAGTGTTAAATTATAGTGATAGGGGTAGATTTTTAAAACTCATTATTTAAAAATCAAAATTAGATATTTCAAAGTTTTTAATTTTGTAATTTGGGTTTGTATAAAATTTTTATTGTTAATTTGTTTATATGGGTCTATTTGTGATCGTGTGAATTCACTGAATTGTGAATACGATAGTTATATTTACGTCAAAACAAGTATCGGACACAATCAGTGTTGAATCCAGGTATACTTCAGTGGTGGCATTCGCCCCCCCCCTGACAAATACAACTTTCTGACTTTCAACAAAATGTACCTATTTATTAAATGCACAATACCGTTACGATTACCGCACCTAATGGCGTTCAATAAAATATAATTTATTTATATCAATGTTTTTATACCATATTGCCAATATAGGACTATCTACTAACTTTCCCAAAGTTATTGCAGTTATAAGATAACGTAAAATAATTATTATGACTTACAATTTATGATGACGGCTAGATTACGATATAATCTAAAACTACGTACGGTACGTACCTACTTAGTACCTACCTACTATTTATATTGTAAGCAATAACTTAAAATTACACATTGTCAACAAAAATTCATATTACCTAGTTGTTTGTACCTGTATGTTAATAATATCCGAGTATCTGACGACCTTAGATTGACCTTAGATTGATTTAAAAATTTAAAAATTAGTAATTTGTTTTGTATTTTTATATAAATTTGAAATGTCTAAATTATAAATTGTTATAAGAATAACTACCTATTAATAGATATAATTCATAATACTAAAATTACGTATCACCATTCACTAATGACAAAAAAGTGAAAAAAAGCCCCCCCTCTCAGAAAAATTGTCTGGATTTAACACTGGACACAATTGGAAAGAATTAATTAGATTTAATAACCAATTTAATAGTATTTCCTACCTACTATGCGGAGTTGGTAAATTATTGCGTCCCGCAAAAAAGGTCATAGTTATACATTTATAATATACTTTTTTTTTTTATTATTATTATTAATAATACCTTTGGCTACATGGGCCATTGGGTTTAAAGTGAGAAATATATATATATAAAAAAAAATTACCATAATATACTGCGTAAATTGCTTTAATAACAATGGAAGTTATGAAAAGTGAAAAAAATAAAACGTTGAAAATAGTTAATGGTTTCAAATTTCGTTTTCAAAAACTTCTGAACAATAATATTCAACGTTGGTGTTGTACAGTCAAAACTTGTAAGCGTTTTTTTAAATTTAATAATAAGAGTATATGTATTGATAGTTTTAAAGATCATACCTAACCATCTACAACTTTCGGAACAAATTATAAATCGTCAAAAACTCAATAATAATTTAAAAAGAAAAGCCGTTGATGATATTTTACTAGCCACTAGGCCATCTAAAATTATTCATTCGGAGTTAAAAAATTCTGATGTTGAATCTTTAACTACACAAGACGTAAAATTAATTAAAAGAAATCTACACAATGCTCGAGCTTCTATACTAAATACTACCAAAACTACCAGCCACTTTTTTGAAATTACATAATATTTTTAAAAAAAATGGAATTTAAAACAAACAAAAACGAAAATTTTTTGCTAGTAAATAGTAAAGAAACAAATATATTAGGTTTCTCTACATTAAGCAATTTAAAAGTGCTATGCGATTCGGATGCTATATTTGTAGATGGTACATTCAAAAGTTGCCCAAAATTATACCATCAGTTATTTACTGTTCATTGTGCAATAAATCAGTCTTATGTTCCACTCGTTTAAATTTTACTACCTTCGAAGACTACACAGTGTTATTTACTAGTGTTTCATCATTCAGTTTTAGAGTGCAAAAAAAATGACTTACAATTTAATCCTATTCGGTTGTATGCCGATCTTGAAAAGGCTATTCACAATGCTGTAAGATATGTTTGGCCTTCTATTAAAGTAAAAGGGTGTAGATTTCACCTTGGTCAAAGTTGGTACAGGAATATACAGCAGCTAGGATTACCAAAGAAATAATACCGATATAAGTAATTTTTTAAATTATTTTTTGGGCTTTCTTTTTTAAGTGGTGATATGGTTGAAGATTGTTTTGCGTTTGATATAATGGCATTGCAACTACAAGATAATACTATAATAGGATAGTACAATTTACCGACAACATATTAGAAACATTTATAACCGACGACGCGGAGTTTTCACCATAGATATGGGCTGAATTTGTATCTTCAACGATGCACACTACAAATAATTGTGAATCATTTCATAAAAAATTAAATAGTTCGTTCAATTCGTCACACCCAAACATATTTAATTTTATTGAAATTTTAAAAAACATGCAATGTGATACGTATATTATATTAAGAAGTCAAGGAACAAAAAGCAAAAAAATGACTGATAAAGAATCATTTATACATGACAAAATGTATGAATTGCAAACAAAAAAAATTACTCAGCAGTTAGACTATGTGCGGGAATTATTTTATAATTTTTACCAGTATATTAATTCGAATTTTTTATAATACTATTTTTTTCACTACACACATTTTTACTTATATATTTTTTAATTATAAACAAAACAGCAAAACCAATATTTTTAACCATATACTAATATGAATACAATTATATTGCCAGTCCTAAGTTTGAAAAATGGAAAGGAAAATTGATTTCGTAACCCTTAATGTAATTTATATAACAATCACAAATATTTAAGTAGGCAAATATATTAAAATATACCGGGGCCGCAATTTACGTATGTATATAATATACCGGGGCCGCAATTTACGTATGTATTAAATATACCCGGGCCGCAATTAAAATAAAAATTTGAAACGGGACGCAATTTACAGCAACCCCTACTATGTATGGGTCTCGCTATCGGGATAGGGGAAAAGGTAAAAAAGTTACTTTGGACCACAATCGAGTGACACCCCCTTTAGTATTCAAGTTATGCATAATATGTATTAATAATGAAATAAATTAGCCATAAATCGAAGTTGTCGACTTGTTTACAAGTTAATCTGTTTAATATGAATTTTTGTTGACAATCAGTAATTTTTAAGTTATTGCTTACAATAAAATATTAATCGTGGACCTGGTGTAGTAAATTGAAAAAAATATTTTGTAACGAAAAAACGTGACGTCATGATTTTAAGCACTAAAATCCAAATCTCCGTCTATATACTCTATACCATGTGGTGAACGGAACTAGAACCCTGCTATCTATTCTGCGATCGTCGGCTATTGTTTGCAGGTAGCAGCCACCTGCTAGTAGCAGGTATTAAACTATTTACGTCGGAGCACTTTAGTTGCGTCCTGTTAAAAAGTTATAGGTACATGAATTGCGTCACTATATTGGTTATAATAAGTAGTAGAATTTTTACTTCGTTTTCAGGGGTACTCCGAGGTATATCAATTATAATTATAAGGTAACCTGAGCTCTGATATGGTGTTTCGGTAATAATATAAACATCGATAATAGATGGATTTTATTGCCGATATCTGATTGTTAAAGCAAGTTCGTTGATCGTCATTGTGGACAATTAAACACGACTTCTATTCTACTTATCGATTATTAGTAAAGCTTTGTATTATATTTATGTGTATACAACATTAAAGTTTCGTAATGTTCTAGAACAAGTTGATATAAAATACTTGATTAAGTAGGTACAGTATCTACTGTTAATAATATTGTTGATTTTAGTATAGGTATCTTTTACTGCTGTTCATTCTTCATAAACGGCGTACCTGAGCTATACCCCCCGTATAACTTTTTAGTTTTTACACGTTTAGAATGGAAATGCAAAATATAATAAGTGAAAACCAAAAGCATTTGAAAATAATTGACAATTACAATAATAAAATGCTATTGACTGTATTACAAACGAAATTTAACCTTTTTTGTTTTTAAATGATTCTATTAATGGTATAGTAATGTTTATATTATGTAAATCAAATTTAGGATTTTTAAGTAAAATTGAAACTGTATATTGTGTTGATGGCATGTTTGAATATTGTACAAAATTTTGTTGCCAATTATTTATAATTCACGGCTCTTTTAACAATCTTGACTTTGAAGTTTCTATTCACAAAGTAATTCAGAAAAATTGATAAAAGGATGCCGGTTTCACCTAGGACAATCGTGGTTGTGAAAGATACAAGAGCTGGATTAAGCTAAAGAAATAAGAATGTGGGTTGAATGGAGAAGTTGGGAATCTACCATATATTTTTGGATTATCATTTTTAAGTACAGAGGAAGTTGGTGATTTTTTTTATTTAAACTATCTGAAATACAACCGGCTAATTCCGAAACTGTAGATTTTGCTGACTATTTTAGTCAACAATTATATTTCGGAAGAATATGGACAGAAAAGAGTTCAAGCTCACAACGAACGACATATGTGTGCAATTTATTTATTTATTTTTGTTAGTTATTTTTAGAACCCCTGATTAAAATACACGAATTGCATCCCAAAGAATACAGGACGGAATTCTTGTATACCTTTTTTTTGGGACGCAACTATAAGGTGACCCCACTAATGTATATATAATAATATATTATATATACGAAATATATATTGATACGTCCATGGACCTCCATTTATTTTTAGTATATATACTTTATACCTGTGTGTTAGTGTGTTACAATAAATCACGATTCCAGATAAATTATCTTAAATTTGTGTATTAATTAAATACTATAATATTGTTATTTTAATTTATTTATAAAAAAAAAATTTATGATGTTAAAAAAAACCTAAAATATTGAATTGATGAGATATTCCGCCCCTGGATACCGTGTTCAAGGCCACAGCCGTGTGTCCTCTTGTCTTGACTTCGTTCAGTCACGGACTAAGATATAATCGACTAATTACAGTGATAATGATATGGTGTGCAGGGATCGGAAAGCGGCCTCCAAAAGGTTCCATACACAGGGTTTGAATGGTATTCGTATTTTTAGTAAATTAGTAAAATTTTGTAGAAAATTGAGATTTTGAATTAGATAAAATTACCACTACCCATAATATTTTACACATTAATTACTAGAAAAAACAGTTATTAATTAAAAAATTTTTAATTCTTAATTTCAACTATTACTGTTCAAGTCTGCAACCAAAGACAAACATTTCTAAATTTATTTACTCAAAATCCTTTATTATTACACATTATTTTGAAAAAAATATAGAATAATAGTCTATATGACTTAAACATAAACTTGAAAATTTCAAGTCCCTTGTTATCTTAGTTTAAGCTGTGCGTTATTTCTTATTTATGAATCAGCCTTAAGATTTGTTTTCTTTTAATGTATAATACGCAATATTCATACGGTGGATTGAACTCTTTTTAAGTTATTTATAGACTTTTGACATTTTTAATCTTTTTAGTTCTTATTTTTATAAATGACAATAAAATTTTATTCGTTAGGTAAAAAAGCTTAAAAAATTAATACAAGGCTCATTATATATTGTTACAATGGAAGTTAAAAAATATTAAAAATACATAGTAACAATTGAAAGTTAGAATTTTGACAAAATACGTAAAAATTACGAAAATTTGCAATTTATTTTTAGTTAAAAATTCATAAAAATGTATCTTTTTAAATCTAAGATTTATAAAACTTGAAAATTTAATAAAAGGATATGTCTCATAAGTCATAAGTTGATATAATAGCAGTTGGAAAATATTTAAAATACATAGTCACGTTTTTTTTTATATATCCATTTAAAGTTAAAATTTTGACAAAATTTATTTAATTGAAAATTTACAAATTCTTTAGTTGTTAAAAATGTATTAAACGTTTACATTTTATAGCTAAAGATTAGAAATTTAAAACAAGGTTCCACGTAAATAGTTAATTCTGTTACAAAAAAAATCTAAAAACTATAGAAACAAAGTTTTTTTTATAGTTATTTTAAGTTTAAATTTGGATGAAATTACATATTAAATAATCAAGAATAAAAATTTGAGTTATATTGTTAGTTATATTAACCATGGATACTGAAAATGTCTAGACTTCTAGAGTATTCTTTATATTCTAATGTTAATAGTTATTAGTTATTGTCGTTAATGCCTTATATAGTGTAAGTTATATTTATATTTTTTAATAAATTGTATTTACCCACCATGAACGACTGAGCGCGTCAGGCGCATAACGAATCTGATTTGATATTTTGATTAATTTGGAATTTATTTTATAGGTAGCAAAATTTTTTTTTCTCAAATAAAAACAATATTATGAATATAGCTTAACATATTCTAGAGTTCTAGACTGACAAAGCCTCCGCTTAAAATCATTTTTCGTATACAATGATATTATACTTATCATTGAATTAAAATTTAATTTTCATCCATTACAGTAACCCACTTATTGACTTATTGTAGTTTACTGTACAGAAAAGTTATATCCACTTTTTTAGCAGCTTTTTTTTCGATGAATTTCTTCACCTAGTTATTATTAATGTCGTGGGTGATAAGGTTGTTCCTAAATTTTACTTCACACTACCCGACCATTTTAGGAAGGATATGGAATTTATATATATAAAAACATGTATTTGAGTGGTAACAGTGATCAAGGTTTTTAATCAGTAGTCAGCCAACTATCAGAAATTACCCTAAAAATCAAAACGTATTAGGTTTCCAACCGAGATGATTATTTTAATCGAAGAACATTAATTGCAAGAGACAATAGATGCTTTACCGAATAAGGGTTTAATTTGAGAATGTAAATCAGAGTATAGTAGTAAATTAGATTTGGTTAATAAACAGTCTTGGGAGCTGAGACTAAGTGTGGATGACAGAGAATTGAATAAGATAGTTCATAGAGATATTCATCTTATACCATTGATTGATGATCAAATTGATTTATTAAGAAGTAAAAAACCACATGGATGAAGCTTAGTTATCGAGAAAATATACAGCTTTCATATTTCCATTGGTTCAATATGAGTTTTTGTAAAATGCCATTTGGGCTTAGTAATGGCCAAAATACATTTCAGAGATTTGTAGTTAATTGTATTTTCGCAGAGTTAATTAAATCAAATAATATTATACTTATACTTTGATGATATTATTATTACTATAGAATATATTAAAAGAATCAAACAACCAAAAACAAAAAGTTACATTGAAAATAAGTCTAGATTAATAAATCTTAATGTTATCATATGAAATAGAATTTCTATTGTAAACTGTCCCAAATTTAGCCGTTTGGCGGTAATAATTTATACTATTATTACTGCGGTGGAGTGAACCTGTGATATGATTTCACAATTCATATGCCAGTATGCAACAGTTATAAAATGTGATGAAGATCTTAATTTTGGAAAACATATTTTGCTGGGCCACTTAGTCATCGTTTGGTATAAAATGTGGTTAATTTTTTTTTATGCTCTGTAGTGAATTAACTATTGAAAAAAAGTGCTGAAAGTTTTCACTGCACTTCTCCTAGCCAATGTGAATCTAACAAGATCCCAAAAATCAAATTCGTTCTCTAGTTTCGGAAATCAACTCCGAATATTTAAATATTCAATATAACATTATAAATTATTGTTTAATGGATAAGATTTATTTACACATAAGTGTAATATATGATGAGTAAATAATATAATAAAAATCGTAGGTATAACGCGATATTTTAAATTTTATCATGTTTATTTCTATAACTTTAAAATTTAAAAATTTAACATAGTCGTATTAATTAATTTTGTTTATTGTATAATCTGAAATTTTTCAATTTATAAAATCTTTTTTTTTCGTATTTTTGACTAATTTTTCGTCTCGTATTACTAATTGTGTTTTTTATTTTTATATATGTATTTACTTGAAAAAGTTTTAGAATTTCAATAATTTAAAAAAAATGAAGATTCCGGTGATAAAAATTTAAATGAAAACTTTCACAAGCGTTTGTCAATTGTCATATGGACTCTATTAGAACATTGCCACACCCACATTTTCAAGAGAAAGATTGATTCATTTGATATATTATAGATATATATTAATTGTTTATCAAATTATCAATAAAGCGTATAAAGTTTATACAAAATTTAATACAACAAATTAAAGTTAATTTAACATATCAAATTTAATTATTATTAATTTATTTGTGAAAATGCCTTATGCAATTGTTTTAAATATTTTTAATCTTATATTTATTCCTGAAAATTCGTAAATACATATTTACACATTTTTTCTAATGTATAGGGACTATCTATACGTACCTGTTTTTACCATGTAGGAACTATGGGAACTAACATATATAATTGATTACCTGCTACGTCTACTCGCGTGAAGGAACATACTATTCCTCAAACATTATTCTATTTTACATATATTTATTATCTGTTTATCTTTGCAGGTTCAGGGTCAAATATATCCTGCCGAAAAATATTAATCATAAGAAAATTATACAGGTTAGTCAACCAGCATCCAGTGGTAATTCCCCCAACTCATACATCAAACTCGACCCAAACCTACGCTCAAGCTACCTCAGGTTCACACCCAAACCACATAATTCCTCCTCCTGTATCAGACATAAACAAGTTTCTTGATGAATTTAAATCACTAATAAATCCGCTACTTGACTCAAATGTCAAATGGTCTCAAAAACCATCAAATAAACTCCAGTTAGTACCTACTTCAAGAGAAATGTATCGATATCGATGATATTGATGTCTAAAACACATTTTACAAAATACTCTCGCATTCCTATACTTGGTTATCAACTCCTAAAAACAAATCACCCAAATGGCTCTGCTCATGGTGCTGCTGCAATTTATATTAAATCCTCCTTGTCATTTCAAACCCTTCCAAATTTTTGTCAACCTCATTTATAAACTTGTGCTATTTTACTACACCTCAACAGTCAACAATATGTTCACCTCCAAGATGATATAAATTACATTAGTACTAATAGTGAATACTTTATCATAGGTGATAACTACAATGCCAAATACCTCAGCAGGGCCTATCGTACAAACAACACAATATGTATGGTTCTCTACAATTTTATAAATCTTAAGTGGTATATACAATTCTCGCGACCCATTCCGGAACTAAATATTGGCCCATCACCTTCCACAAACCGAACATGTATTTGGTGACATCTTTGGTATCCAACATAACTCGCAACCTATTCTGCGCAACTACCAATCTCTTAGAACCGTGCTCGGAAGCCTTTCCTACCAAAATCTTTCTCTCTTCAACTGATAGGTATACATTTTATAACTTGGTAGATCAGAACATAAATCTCTAAGTAATTTCTTAGTCCTCTCAAGAAATTGATGTAGCCATAAATACTTTAAAAATTTTAAACTATTTTAAGGCTTAAAGTTATAAAAGTTTAAAATGATATTGATTATTGATATAACATAGTTGACATTGAATTTTGTTTACAGCAATTATTTTGGTATGGCTAGCAAATTTGTTAAACATGTGAAGACATTAAGTTTTTTTTTAATGACAGTTGATGACTTTTTGACAACAATCAAAGTATCAATTTTCTTAATCCTAAATTGTAGAAGACGTACCTACTTACACAAACTATTATAAATTTTATAATCATGCATCAACAGTATTCATTAATAACAAATAAAAATTCATTGAAACTTAGTAAATACATACTAATAAATCATAATTATTTATGTTCTTATATTTGTACCTATACATTTCAGATTATTATAAACTCTGAAGTATGTATTAGGTCTACAGATCAGATGTATATTATGCTTTGACTACAATAGTATACAATGACCATTCACCACGGACTAAGAATTAAAATACCTATTATAGAGGACTGGAAACCATGATAAAATAAATAAATAGTTTAATCTTTATTTTATCATGCTGGAAACGATAGACTGTGTGGGAGGGGGCTTAGATCATATACAATGGATGGAGCCATGTTCCGATTTGTTGAAGCACATATTAGCGACGAGTCGCGAGATGAGATGCACGATCTGCGCATGCGCATGTATACTCGTCACATATTTATTAAAAAAATTGCATCCTCCTTGGGAATTCATACTAAAAATTCGTCATATCTCATATAAATATTAAATATACAAATCTATTATTCATCTATTATAACAAAATTAATATTATTTAAAAATCAGTAAGTAGTAATAACTAATATTCATGGACTAAGATATATCTTAGTCCATGCTAATATTGTATGTTCTGTGATAAATAATTAATAAAATAAATAACTATATTATTATTTTGAATATCCCGCGTTTTTATTAATAAAATAAACATGCGAAGAGTATACATGCACGCATGCGCAGATCGCTCATCTCATCTCGCGACTCGTCGCTAATATAGTAATATGTGCTTCAACCTGCCAACATGGGCAAGATAGGACATGGTTCCATCCATTGTATATGATCTAAGGGAGGGGATGTGGAGGTACTTGGTACATATTTTCATCGTCATAGAACGAGTTATGATAAAATATAAGTGATAGGAATAGCATAGTATCCATAGAGTAATACAGAATATTCTGTGATAATATCATAGAACAATATTGATAATATTACAGAAAATATAAAACTGTTTTATAGGTTTTATATTATAATCTGTGATAAATGATAATATATAAAGCAGTAAAGCACGGTCTTCTTTAACCGTGATATAAAATAATATAAATTTAAACCATTTAAACTTTAAAGTTAAGCTTTTTGAATTTTGAGTCGTGTGAATAATTTTCAATATTTTCGGGTGACCACGAGTTGACAACACAAAAATGACAACCTTCTTGAAAACCTTATTAAACAGAAGAAAAACTTCGGTGTTGTTTCCTTCTTATTTTAATTTATCTACAAGATCATTATGCGCCAAACCACTAAAATCCGAAGAGAGTAATATCAAACAAAATGATTTGGCGTCTGTAACTGTTCAAGTAAATAACATTGTAGTTATAGATCAATGATTAATAGTTGTCATCAATCAATGATCACTAATCATTGTTGTTGTTGTGTAGTACTAAACTTTGTTTCATGTATTTACAACTTTAGGATGAAGAACTGGATAAATTATACAAGACTATAGAATTCGAATGTCGTAGCAATGATCGTGCAGTATTGCGTAGTTACACTCAATTCGCAACTATGGCTGCTAATGAACTAGGGATCCAAATCGGTAAATGGTGGGTTACTACTAATAGTATAGTATTGAAAATGTTGGTGCCCTCTTGCATTATGCTTAATTATATATTAAAATAATTTAATAGATATGTATTCTTATGAGGTATCTAAAATGTAAATTAGATAAAAATGTAGGTGTTTGTGACTTACCTATATAAGGTAACAATTTAAAATCAATACTTTCAGACTTTAGTATGGAATTTTATATTTACCTTTCAGCAAAATAATCTATTAAATAGTAATTTTATAGATAAAAAAAAAAATCATAAAAAATTAAAACTAATATTTTTTCTATTAAATAGCATAAGTTAAATAAATAATGTAGGTCAGCGGTTTCCAAACTTTTTTCTGTAATGCTCTTTTTTTAGATAAAATATAGCCACGGTGCCTTGCTATGAATACCATAAAAAAAGGACAAAAAAAATACTCATAAATAACAAATTTTTGAAAAAAAATTCTATACATCTTAAATTATTTTTTGAGCCATAGATGGCGATGTCTTTAGAACGTGCTCGTGGTGCCTCTTGTGCATTATTTGAGAACCACTGATGTAGATTATTATAAGTTATGACTATTGATACATTAACTTTTTTTAAATATATACATTTACATACCATCCATTTATAAAATATTGAAGGTTTTAATTATTAATGAGAAGATAATCACTTTTAGATTTATTTTCTTAGTTATGTTATATTCTATTATTTAATTTAAAGTTAAAATGTCATTAAGAATTGTTAAGATAGTGTACAATTTTTATTTTTAGCTGGTCCCCACGTAAAGCTCACCATGAACGGTACACATTATTACGTTCCATTCACGTCCATAAAAGGTGTAGAGTACAATATGAAGTGAGAACGTGGTTTAGGTTCATTCATTTCCATAAGCTTACTGGTTCTACTGCAGAAACCTTTTTGGAGTATGTTCAAAGAAATTTACCGGAAGGAGTTGCTCTTAAAGTAACCAAAGTGAGTTATTTTCATTTTAATGAATTTAAACTAATCTTAATTACAAAAATTTTAAAAATGTTGCAGGTACTTTTGGAAAATATTCCTGAAGGTGTTTCATCGCATATGACTTCGAAAATAGCTTAAATGATATATTATATCTTACTCTTAGTTGTTAATGGTATTTTTTTTTATTAACACAATTTTTATATAGTAAAATTGATGAATAAATTTGGCAAATTTGAATTTCAGTATCATTAAATGTTACTGCAGGTGTTTAACTAAACCCTGTTCAAGGAACAATAAAGTACTAAAATATATGAAATATAATTATTTCAAGTCTATATTAGGTGATATTAGCTGGTGATATAAGGTTCTATAAGAGGCGTCCTCTTAGATTGTGTTAATTTTAAATTAATGTCAAAAACAGAAAATATAGTTATTGCAATTGTTGGTACATTTTTTTTAATTTAAGAAAAAACCAAAATGACATAAGTAGGGTCTATCTTACATAACAAATCTCCATTAAACAGGCAGTTTTTTGTTGGCTTAATATTGTACAGATATGGTTATGGGAACCCATATTTACTTAGTATTTAGACAACCAATATCTCCCATAAGTCCGTACCCACAAATAACAATCACACTGGTCTCCCCAAGTGATGGGCTTGGAAGTTGTTCCCAATGGTACCGTGTTTAATGCTATATGGCAAGGTTGGCCACTAACCTTAACTTAAAGAGCCGCAAATTTATAAAGTTAATTTGATTTGAGTCACACATTGTAAAGCAATGTTTATAAAATAAAGATACATTTTTCATTTTAAAACAAATGAAGGAAGATTTATTTACTTTTAATTTTAGTCTAAGTTTGGTTCAAGAGCCTCACGAAATTGATTTAAGAGCCGCATGCGGCTCGCAAGCCTCGTTGTGGCCACCCCCATTATAGTATATGGTGTGTTTCTGACTGTATGTTGTACCTACCGATTTTGTCTTTATCTAGTTTCGCATATTAGTTGACCCACAAAAAAAAAAAAAAGTGGGTAAGTCGTGGATGTCGCTCTGCTGTACTGTAGGTTACTGTAATGGATGGGATTAAAATTGAATGCAATGATAGGTAGGTATCATTGTATACGAAAAACAATTCTGAACGGACATAATTTGTCAGTCTAGGATATATTATATTTAAATATTGTCATATATTGATATATTCTATTTTGAAACAAATATTTTATTTTTCAATTAAGACGCATTTTGCATAAGGCATGGTTATTGGTTAATCAATTAGTGTAGTTATCATAATTCAAAATACCTTATATTATCATAGATATACGAATACCTAGTTTGAGGATAAATCGTTATCATTACGCGATTTCATAAAAATTTAAAACTCAAATGCTCAAAACGTTTTTCCTATAATGACGTTTCAAATTTTCTCTATAGCTATTTGAAGCAAAACTTATGGAAAACTTGGTGTTAAATTGTATAACCACAGATTAAATGAAACTGTGGTATAACCTTAGATATAAATACAAACAATATTATGAATTTTGAACTACAAAATAATTTGCAAATATTCATGGTTTTGACGAATTTTTGTCAATATTTGAAATTCAAATGCTAATAAAAATTTAATTTGAATTTCCGGTGGACATTTTTTTTGTGATAAAGATTGACAAATTTGTAAGGAATCTTGTATTAAATTTTCAAAGCTTAGATTTAAAAAGAAAATTTTTTATGAATATCCTAGCTTATAATAATTTGCAAATTTTCGTAATTTTTACGTATTTAGACAAAATTTGAACTTTAAATGCTTATAAAAAAAAAAAATGTGACTATACATTTCTTGATTTTTCAACTGCTTTGTAAAAATATTTTGGGAGCAAGTATTAAATTTTCAAATCTTAGGAATAAAAGGAAAATTTTTTATGAATTTCTAGAATAAAATAATTTACGAATTTTCGTGCTTCTTAGGTATGTTGTCAAAATTAAAATTTGAATGCATTTAAAAAAAAATGTGGCTATATATTCCTTTTATTTTTCAACTGCTATTGTAAAAATATATTATGAGCCTTGTATTAAATTCTCAAATCTTAGAATTAAAAAGAAAAACTTATGAATTTCGATCTAAGATAATTTGAAAATTGCCGTAATTTTTACGAATTAAGTCAATATTTGAACTTCAAATCCTATAAAAAAAAATCGTGCCTATGTATTTTTATAATTTTTTAATCACTATAAGAATAACTTATGAGGAACTTTGCATTAAATTTTCAAGTATTTTGATAGAGCCATAAAAATTTTATCGACACCTCAAAACAAAATTTTCAGAAAAATTGAAAATTTCAGTTGTTTATAAATATCTCAAAAAAGTTATGAAAATTAAACTGTACATAGATATCACTAACATTAACATTTGGTGAAAATTTCAAGTATTTACAGTGATTAGTTTTTGAATTACAACCATATAAAAATATCGATTTGGTCGAAAACTGGTTGTTCGTAAAAATTCCTGTTTTTCTGTCATTTTTTTTTTGTTTTTCTCAATTTTTTTGAAAACTGTTGGGAAATATTTACTTTTGACCTCTATAATACACCAAGGATCTTCAATTTTACATCGGAAACCACCCCCAAAGTTAGAAATCGAAGCATTATTTCGACTAGTTATGCTGTACACAGACACAAAAAAAAAAACATAAAAAAAAACAACACACATATCATTGTAAAATCAATACATTCATCACTTCGTTCAGAATCTAAAACAGCTTGTAAAGTGAGTAAAAATCTACATTTTCTCTTTATTATTATTTTCCAATATAACATAGTATTGTATAATACACAGATTTGAAAATATTTTCTGATTTAAATTGTTTAGATTTTCTTACATGTGATTTCATAATACAAGTTGTGTGCCATACATAAATATAAATGTTCAAAGGATTTTTTTCTACAGAGTATATATATTTATATATTTTAACAATAAGATTTAATCTGTTTAAATATCATAATTGTCCGTTACATTAGTTTTAGACAATCCCATAAAAAAAAAAAAATAACAGAAATTAATATGTATATTTTTAAATATTACGTGTATGTATACAATAAACTTTAAGTAAATTAATAAATTTGTAATAGTTTAAAAATTAAAAAGGACATAGTTTAACATGGTAATAATTTTTCTTTCGAAATAACAAAAAAATATGTAAATAACAACATAATTTTATATATTACATAAACATGTCGCGATAAGAGCGTTAAATTTAAATGCAAAGGTTATAAACATATATAGCAACTTTATTCATTATAAGAACACATGTTCATTTAATATTATAAAACATAATAGAAAAATTAATAAACTTCTTAAGTTAAGTACGCTAATTCTATATTTATAATATTATTATATTTAGTTTTTTAATATATTTTAAACTATAAATAACTAATATAATATATAGACTAATAACTATTTAATAATTATCTGATAGTAAATTTGGTAACAATATTTTCCAACTAGTTTGGACTTAACCATTAAATAAAGTAAAAGAAAATGGCACCTGTAAAGAAATGTATGATATTATGAGAGTTTAAGTGTTTGTTTAATGAATAAATTGACTTTTAAGTCTTTCCAAATACTGTTTGGAAAATGTCAGTCTTTGGAATATTTTCGTTTCAATAAAATTTAAGTAACTGAATGAATATAACGAAAAAAACAGTATATTATATATATATATATATTCATTAATAATTTGTATGATCATTAAAAACAATTATCACAAAGAAAAACCCAAGATAAAAATCACAGTCAATAAAAATATCGAAGAATTCGGAAAAAGAAGAATATATAAAATAAAATGTAGAACTGTAAATAAACAAACTTAAAAAAAAAAACCCATTTGTAATGGTATTTTGCATGCAAATTCATGCTAATCATAAACTCCCAAACGTCTGAAAACTGGTTGTGCTTTTACACGTCAGATCCAGACATAAATTATTTTACTTTTAAAGTTGAAGTTGAGAAGTAAAAATAAGGTACTTTGATTCAATTTGAAAATACAAAGAATTGGCAAGTGAAATCAAGAAACTACAAAATTAAAAAAATTGTGCTTAAATGGTACTGAAAATTAATGTACTAGCCATGTACATAATATAACAATATGATTATCTATTTGTTCCATTTGTTTTTAACACAGGTTGGTAACTTTTAATATTATTTCAATGTCATTATACACATTATATGTACCTAAAATTAAATTGTTATCATACTGAGACCAGTTCTTAAATTTGAAAAATCACGGGACAAGAAACCAATTGATTAAACATTAACACAATAATAATATTTGCAGAGAAATTGCATCCACCGGCACATATATTTAAGTTCAATATACTATTTAGATTGCCATATACCAAATTTGGTTTTATTTTAAAATGCACAAATTCTTGAGGTATAATTTTAAGTAATGTGTACGTTATTATAAAATAATTTAAGTGATAAAAACGGTTTCAAGTCTGTAGTTGTTTTTACACCTAATAATGTAATTAATCATTAAGCGAATTCTCGTCACAGTAGTTTTATGTTTGATTAGAGAGTGTGTTTAACTAAACATATAGCACTAACAACTAAAAACGATCCCATAAATATTTATAAATTGTTCAACAACGAAAAAAAAATTTGTACTCATGTGCTTGTGAATCACAATATAGTTTGTAAGAAATACTACTGTAAACGAGATTTGTGTTGAGGGGGAGACCTTACATTATAAATTAACAACTTAAATGCATTTCTCTACTTGCATTATTGCTTGAGTATCAAGGTCACTATCTCTCTCTTACACTTCAAATTTAAAAAGTACGCAAATCGTTTAGACTACGTCTACCTTTATCTGATAATGGCCTGCAGATAGACGTGGTTTTTTTCAAGCTTCCAAATACTGGTGGCCAAGTAGCTTGATCCAGTGTAACTGGTTTTTTTGATTCAGGATCCGATTCAAAAACAGAATCGTTAGATTCAACTGTGTCAATAGAAGCTGATGATTTGTCTGCACTAGAAAAAGGACTGAATAAACTGAGAAGCTTGTCAACTCCAGATGAGGTGGCTTGATCCAAGCTCGTGGTGATGTTTTGTAATGAAGTCAACAATGGTCGTGATCCCATAACCCAGGACACTTTCCTAGTTCTTTGATTTTCTTTTTTGGTATCATTTTTATGTTTACACAAATCCAAACTATCAACTGTGAGTTCTAAATTGGTAGGACCAAAAGAATCATCAGATAATGACTCGTTACTAGCTGTTGGTGCTTTATTATTTAAATTGTTCAATTTGGTCACTTTAAATCGACATTCTTTTTGTTTTTGTTCAGACACTTTAGAAACATGGAAGCGATTACGTGTTGACACAATTGAAGGACTACACATTGGACTACTAGCAATTGGGCTGTGTATAGGACTTGGAGCAGGACTTCTTAATCTACCACTACTTCCTCGTAACATAGGCAAGTAATCATCTGAACCAAGATAATTAGGATTTTTAAGTGATGTATACTGCATCATTAATGATTCACATGTGAGAGATATCTTTCTAGAATCAACATTAGGTATTTTTATAGCTCTTGTTATGTTAGACTCATCTGTAATCTGGTCAAGTAGATCGTCGTCGATTTGTGTACTATTATGTTTTTTTTCATTTTCTTCACACATTTGTTTGATTTGCTCTGTTAAGTTTGTATATTCCTTAGTTGTATCCTAAAATCAATAAATAAATAATCAATTTGAAATAATTATGTTTAGATCCTATTGAGAAAATGCAAAGAAAATTAATAATATAAAATGAAAATAATAATATCTTACAGCTGCATATTTGTTACGTGGCAGAGGATCTAAATCTAGGCGTGTAATTCTAAAATTTTTTGAAATGGACTCTTTCAAATTTCTCAGCCCTTCAACTTCAATATTATTATCACGTAAATCTAATCTCTGCAAAAGCGAATAATATTACAATACACAAGGATATTAGATATGTGTAAACATATCTAAAGATATATATAATAAGAAGGTTCTAAATACAAAACAAGAATACTTTTTATTAAATTTAAAAGTTACTTTAAACAGCAATTTTAATTGGATTATCCTTATACAATATAGGAGCTTAATACTTTACAAAACTAGCAGGTTCAAAATTAGTCATGTGATTGAGGGTTAGCTAAAGTAACTATCATACAAGTATATGACAATAATATAAGAAATTATTAAATTAATGTGTATTAAATATTTAGGTTGAAATTAATAAGAATTTATGAAAAATAAAAGAAGAATTTAAAAACAATTATAAAATTATTATTATTATTGTTTTGGCAGTTTTTAAGACATAGTCATTCTAGATTCATGATTAACAAGAATAAATTATTTAAAGCTTTTACAATTTTTAAGTAATTATTAATGATAAATTACTTTTTGTTTCAAAAGTGAGTTTAAATGTAATTCTTGAAAATGATACATTAAATGCTAGATGGTTTTGATTAACGTAATTATATTTTTAAGATATCAATTTTATTCCTTGATGTTTTTGTATAACATCCATCGACCATCACACAAATAATAAGTTTTTCGAAATTATTTTATGATTAGCATATCTTATATTATTATATACTAAATAATTGTCATGTATATCTAATAATACTATATTTACTTAAAAACAAAATAGATTTCTAAATGAATTAGTTAAAAAATTAAGTACAACCACATATATCTCTTACTTGCAAAGAAGTATTAGCTTCAAGTGCTTCTGCTAAATGTTTTACTCCTATACAAGTAATTTGGGTACTTTGCAATCCTAAGCGTATCAAATTTTTGTTGTTCTTCATTGGTATTCGAATAGCACTAGCCGTGGTGTCGAGTAAACAATTAAATCCAACATTGAGCATTTCTAATTTAGTCTCCGATTCCTACAAATTAATTTAAGAAAATAAATAAAATATGTAATTTATTTGTATAATATTATGCTTTTATGCTTGAAAAAAAATGCACTTTAACTTTTCGATAATACTTTCCACTATAATGATTTATAATATTTTTGAGTTTTTCTTTATAAATATAATTACCATTAAGTTTGACAAACACTCTGAGCACTCGTGATTCAAATTATTATTCCAGACAATTAAAATTGTCAAAGGAGAATTATAATTTACAATGCTTTCACAAAGTAATTTAAAGCCTTTATTTTGAATGTTATTATTGCTAAAATAAGTAATAATAATCAATTAGGTACATAAAAATTTTAGTACATAATAATATTATGTGACTTAGAAAAGTATATTATATGTTTACCTTAAATCCAATAACTGCAAAGTGGTATTACATTTTAGTAAAATTGAAAGTTGTTTAGCATCATTTTCATTTAAATAATTTTCACCCAAATAAAGTTCTTTTAATGTGTTGTTTAATTTTATTAAAGAAACTGAAACAATATGTAAGAATATAATTATTTAGATGACTTTGATATTTTTCCTTCAACTTAATTAATTTGAAAAACAGATGATAAAATGCCTCAAGGTTTATGTAATTACATATAATATGATGAGCTCAACTATTTTTATATTAATTAAAATAATTAAATAAATATAATAATATATAATATTGCATTTAAAAATAATCACCTAATGACGTTAATGGCCGGTCTGCAAGATTACAATTTTCAAGTTTTAAGACACATAATTGTGAACCAAATTTTAATGAACGACCCAAAGAAGTTATATTTGATTCATTAAGTATTGTATTTCTAGCTTCTAATTCTTCTAAACTTTTTGACTAAAAATCAAATCAAATTACAATTAAATATGCTTTATTTTTAAAATTATTTTAACTAATCACCTTTTTTAACGTACGAGCACATGCTTGCCAACCTCTGGTGCCAATATCATTGTTAGAAGATATGTTTAAACAAATGGCAGATTCATAGAAGTCTAACATATCAAACAATGCAATTGCTGTCTAAAAATTAAAATATTATAAATTTACAATATATTGCTTATGGATTAAACATTTATATTTAATAAATTATAGTATTTTTAATAAATCTAATATATAAATAACAAAATAAACGAATATGAGACATCTGTTTTTATTAAATAATTTATGAAGTTCAATCATTCATACTTAATGAGACATATTTTTCCTAACTTTTGTATACTAAATAATAGAATAGACAATACTCATGAGAAGCATATAATTGATTTTAAGTTATCTGTGAATTAAAAATTTAAATTTAATTAAGTTTACTTATTCAATACAATATATAAAATAATGATATATTAAAAATTCAATTTTCCTTATCATAACTTATGAATAAAAAGTAATAGACAATTCAATAGGTAGGCAATATTTATTATTTGTTGAAATGGAAGGCATTTAAATGATTAACAAAATATGAATTAAGTAAATACCTAGTTTTGTTTTTGTTATAACTAAATCATTTTGAATTTAGTTAATCTTATGCCGAGTTGCACAAACACTTTATTAATTAAATGGTTCAATAAAATTTAATGGATGAATTATTTCCACAAGATCATGTTAGAGGGACCATTACCTCAGTATTGATTCGTTAAATGATTAGTGATTGTTCATTCATTCTGTCAATAGTAAATTAAAATAATTATACATTTTTTTTTATTCTGTGCTGGCTGCCAAACAAGACGGTCATATTTTTCTTTTATTACTCAAACTTGTACCTAATGTTTAAATTCTTTTGGAATTTTAAAAAAAATACATTTACGACAATATATAATGGTATATCATAATATGTATAATGAAATTCTTAAAAAAAAAAAATAAATAGGTTAGTTACAATGAAGTAGATACAAAAAATTTATGCAAGCAAATCAAGTTCATGCAATAAAAATACCTAGTTAACTTATTTTAAGTATATCAACTTTTAAGATCAAACTTTCATGTCCTGACTGTATAATTATATACAGTACCTATACCAAGTCTCAAACCAATTAGTGGAAAAGATTATGTTTAAACATTTTAGTTTTCTTACATCATCATTTAATCCAGTTGCTTCAACGTTTATAGTTTTAAACTGAACTCTTTTAAAAATTTCTTCAAGACTTTCCCAATCAACACTGGTCAATAAGACACCTTTTAGGTCAAGACAATCATTCCTCTCCAAATTTGGGTTTATAGAATTAATTTGATTGAGGACAGAGTATAATGGATTAGTATTGTGTCTTTCACACGATTCTTTATATTTGGCAGTGAGTAACTCTACAGTTACGTTTTCCACTGAGAACAATAAAAAGTTTGATTATACACTGTGTTTCTGAGACTATGTTATATAGAAGATGATAAATTATTTACTGGATTCCCAAGGATGCACGGTTTCGAGAACGCCAGTGACAATTTGACTTTCATCGTCCGGAAAAGATACATTGCGGCTGATGTACGTTTTCTTGGAGTTTGAACGTAAACACGACGGACCGACTGGCACATTTGACAGGGAGAGTATTTCGAAATTGCTAGGTAACGATCTGGATTTCCATTCAGTCATCACTGTGGACGGTTGATCAGTCGGTCGGTTTAAGGTACTGTGCAGCAGGAGCAACAAGAGAAGTGCATACTTTCGATGGATCCGATTTAGCTGTCGTTTGACCCCGTTCGCGAGGTTCGCAAGGTAAAAAGGTTTTTCGGCAGCGGTCGTCTGCGAGCGTAACGAGCTTCATCTATAACGCATCGTCGTTGTCGTCGCTGGTCAACAGCGGCGGCAGAATTTCACTCGGTGTCGGTCAAAACTCGTCGAAAACAAACGGAAACGCTCGCGTACCGCATACATATATACGAGAGTAATATACATGTATATATTTGTCGACGAGACACGGATTGAAACGAACCAACTACGAAGATAAAATTATTTGTCAGTAGTAGAAAATTGCCAATAAAATAATAATAAAAACGCGAAAACGTCGGTCGTCGACTGTCGGAAAAAAATATTATTCATAATCGATGGTTAGTGGTTGGTAAAATTGACCGATCGGATAAGATCCACAACCACGGTAAGCAGTAAGCACTACCAACAGGCTATACCTAATATAAATTATAATCACAAATTACGAGCTGCGATGGTGCATCTCTAGTGTGTTTGCAAACTGCTCTGGCGGGCGTTTCATTGAAAATTAAAAAAAGCCAATAATCGCCTTAAAAAATATTATGTCCGAGTGTGGTGGCCGGTGGGTGTTAACTGTTAAGTGGTATCGCATATGCATATGTGCGTGTCGACGGACAATGATAATTGCATATTGTATAATATATTTTGTTTTAATTATCTATTTTTGAAATGCCCAGAAATACCTTAAGTCATATTATCGCTGACGAGAACAATAACAACGCAGCTGGTGGCGCCATCTTTTCGGCTGAATCCGCAGCTTCTTACCGCCCCCATCACGCACATCGGCACATCGATATAGTGAAACAAAAAACAAAAACACAGGGGAAAATAATAATAATTCTTCAGCTTTCGCAAAGCCAACCGTTGTTGTTAAGGTTTTGTTTATTGGTAATCTGTTAATGATCGGTTCACACCGACCGTCGTCCTCTCCGAGTGTTCGACAGTTTTTCGTCTCTCACTCCCTTTGTTTCAGGGCCTCGGATCATAATGGTTGGCCGGTACATTTTTTAAGAAACTAAGGTACATATTACTATATTTTTACTATTCATAACAAAGTAATACACACTACACAGGGTTATTCCGTATATCTGTGTTTATAATATATACATCGTATATGTATTTTATGTTTACATAATTTGCATGTTCTTATATATATATATATACATATATATAATATAATATATGTATAAATATCTTGTGTTGTTTCATTTCTAAAGGGATCCCCATACCCAATGTTTTGTGGGGGCAATTGTTTTATTGATTGGTATTCGTTCTTTCAAAATGTTCACTGGTGTTTCGATGCTTTGTATTGGAAATTAAGGTGAGAATGTCATCTACAACTGGGAAGCAAAGTAACAACACTGGACAGGATGATGAGGGTGAAGAAGAGGACGACGAAGTTGGGGACCTGGTGTCTGCCATCAATTACAACACCATTAATTATAACACTATATCATCTATGGCAGTGCTCAAAGAAATACTTGGTAAAAATAATAAATTTTATTTGAACATAGATATCATCAGCTGATCATATTACCTACTTGTATGGTGGCCATGTGTTTTGGTTTTGGTCTATTAGTCTTCAATTCAATTGTACTTGTTTAATATAATTTGTATAGCTAATAGACTAATCAGTGATTCTAATATTAAATTAACTTTTATATTTAAATCTAAAATTATTTTCTTTTTCTATTCTTAATTACATGAATTAATAATATAATAATATATAACTTAATATTTACGATAAATTAATAAATTTAGAATTACAAAAAAAAAAAAATGTTGTTCCTTGATTATTCAAGTATATGAATATAATATCAAAATCATTTTTCATCATTATAAGTTATTCTATTCCATTTCAATTTTACATTACAAATATAACTTAATTAATCATATATTTAAGAATAGGTTAGGTTTAACCTAACTATTTAAAATGTTAGTTATTTTAAAATATTTTAATATTCGTTATTTTATTTATGAATGTTTCATACCAATTTAAAGTAGAACATTCAATGATTTCAATTTAATTAACAAAAACAGGTGCAATTTTGTTTTAAAAGTGTTATTTATTGTTATTGATCAACAGAGTGTTTAAGTTGAATGCATGTTGCCTGATGATTATGTGCGTTACTATACACAAATTTTGATTATACTTTTATCCTAATGAATGGTTTAAATACTTATTATATTAACACCAAATATTTATATATTATTATTATTTTATTTGTGCAATTTGATAGTAAACGTTGATAGTTTGTTTTTATAATTATCAGGGCTCGGATTTTATAGCATTAAAAATAATTGAAATATGCGCTATATATAACTTAGAAAAAATTTCAAAATAGGCGCTATAATATGCCCTATGTATAATATTGTATATTGTATAAATGCGAGCCGTACAACTGATAGGGAGTCAGAATTGTATACTGTTTGATAGTCCAATTTGATGAATTGCTTTAAAATTAATAAATTACCAAAGGGTACCATCGCTGGATGATTTCCGTCATTTTGTTCTTTGTGTTATTTTTATTATGTATGTAGTGTTATGTCAGTAGTCTTTTTTACTTATTGTGTTATAAAATACAGATTGTAAATTTTCAGAAATAATTTTTTTTGTGGTTAATTACCATTTTTTCTATGGATTCAAATAAAAATAATAAAAATAATTGACACTCTTTTTCTATTTTTCCATACCATATAGACATAATATAAACTAGGTTCATGAAAATACAAAATAAACATTATATTATGTAAATTACCAAAAAATAGCAGTATAAAATTTTATTTTGATTTCCTTTGTGCATAATACAAATTTGTAGCTTGTATCCTATAACAATTAAAAAATGCTATTAAATCCTAGTTTGATAATTATTATTGTACATTATTTGAGTGTTTTTACATGGCCCTAGGATTAAAATTTTAAAATTTATTATTTGGCTTTTAAATTCTAATAGGTGCGATAAATGTATTACCATCATATTTTTTTATTAAATTATAGTCAATTGTATGTAGTAAACTTATCATATTGAATTTTTTCTCAGTATTTTACCAAAAGTTACATCAAAAAATTGTATGTAAAGGTTTAACTTAAAAACTTAAATTTTTTTGAAAAATCATAAATAATCTTACAGGTTTTTAATGTGATTTATCACTATTAAATAGTTTAAATGTATACACTGCAGTCACGCTTTTGAATCAGTAAAATGTGAGGGCATATTTTTTTTCTCTGCCAAAAAACTTAAAAATATCTTATATAATAGGCTCTTGTAATTTGTTTTCATAGCAATAAATTTAAATTCAAATTTCAACGAGATAGAATATTTAAACAAAAAATTATCATATTTTTGTTTTCCAATTTACTTATTTTGTTTCAATTGAAAAAAATATTAATTGTAGACTTCAAATGTTTATCATTATTTGTTTATTATTGTTTTCTATTCGCAATGTAATTTTCAAAATATTTTGACCGATTTCTGCTATATATATATATATATAGGGTGTCCGGGTAAAGATTTACCCATTGCGGTATCTCCCAAAATAATGGTGATATCGAAATTCTGGTTTTGTAATAAGACTCACAGGGATAAGAACTACAATTATTTCATATTTTAATATTTTGGTAAAAAAGTTAAAAAATACATTTTTTATTTAATTATTTCAAAAAAAAATTGAAGATAGCCAT
The DNA here is from genome assembly GCF_037042655.1 of Diuraphis noxia. Classification (NCBI taxonomy): domain Eukaryota; kingdom Metazoa; phylum Arthropoda; class Insecta; order Hemiptera; family Aphididae; genus Diuraphis; species Diuraphis noxia. Next base: position 77,820,920 of record NW_028301713.1, read on the forward strand.
TTTGTAAAGTTTATTTTTCTGAAAATATTGACGTTTCAACATTTCATTTTTATTAGTTTCCTGGTTTTTAATATTTTTTTTAGTTTTGAGAAAAATTGCGAATTATTTAACACCATAATGTTTCCAAACATGTGACCCGCCGCCCCGCGGGCATTCCCATACAGCTGTCCGAAAACTTTCCGGGTCCTAATAGTTATAAATTTATAACTATATTTTATTTCTTTAAAACTAGAAAAAATCAAGAAATTAATGAAAATAAAATTTTGAAAGTCAATATTTTCAGAAACTACAAAATGGCTATCTTCAATTTTTTTTGAAATAATTAAATAAAAAATGTATTTTTTAATTTTTTTACCAAAACATTAAAATAAATTAAAATATGAAATAATTGTAGTTCTTATCCCTGTGAGTCTTATTACAAAACCAGAATTTTGATATCTCCATTTTTTCGTCAGATATCGCAATGGGTAAATCCTCATCCTCACGGGACACCCTGTATATACCATAAAAATATTCTTATCTAAAACATATTAAAACGAGACTCTAAGTTTTGTAATAATCATTTTTCACTTGTACCTTAGGTTTTATTCTAGAAGCTTTTGTCAAAAACTTTCTAAAGAGAATTTATAATTTAGAGTAATTTTTCCGCTTTGTTTTTGAGTATCAAGCATTGATGTTCATAGAATTAAAAATTGAAGATTGTTGCATGCAATTTATAGTTTGAATTTAGAATCCATATTTACGATAAAAAAATGTTTGAACATTCATTACTAGAATTGTCTATATTTTTCAGTTTGAACTGAAAAGAAAGGTATGTACATAGTATTACATACCTAAAAGACTTAACCTAAGTAATTTTTAATTGTTGTTAGAAAAATTAAATCATTAAGTACATCAAACTAGGTTTCAAATTTCAAATTTATGATTATAATATTTAAAACAATATTAGTTGGTCAATAGGTAAACTAAATTACCTTAAATTCCTCAACAGAAATTTTTTTAATAATTCAATCTGTTCTTTGCTCAAATATGTGAAACAACGAAAGATTGTAGTCATGGGCGGATAGGCCATTTCTGGCCTACCGGAAAATTTTAAAAAGGGGCCCCGGTGTGAAAACAAATTTAATAATATATGATATTAAAGGGCCCCATGACCGAAATACAAAAGGGAGCCCACCGGGAAATGCCCTGTTGCCCGGTAGGCCTATCCGCCTATGATTTTAGTGTAGGTAAATAAAAAAAATGAAAATTTGGTTTGTGTGGTAGAGAAATCTCTGTTTAAAAAGTTCGATACTGATGAATTAGAATATTGAATGTTTTAATATAATAATATATATTTATAAATTTACTATGTATAATATAAAAATTTCAAATAGGGTATCTGTTTTATTCTATTTTAATAAATTAATTATGATTGCAAGTATCCCATTTAAGAAATTTAAAATGTTACACAAAACAGTGTTACATGCGAATTACAAACAATGGGGAAAAATACATTTTTAAATGTGTCGCTTTTTGTTATATAACTTTTAATTTGATTATAATAGTTTTATAGGAATGAATAAACTTTGAAAACTGAGAAAAGTTACTATCGATATAATATTATGATGAAATGCTTACAATAAGAATATAAAAATTTATTTTATCCATAGATTGTGGAACTGCATTTATTTAAATGTTATTTATTGATGAATAAGTTATATTTTTTAGAAGCTTTTTTAAATTGAAATTGTGTTGTGTTACTTGATTAGATACTTCAAATTTATCCATTTTGAACATAATTTTAGTTTTAATATATTTTATTATTATTATTTTCCATTAATAACCTTCAATTAATCAATTTTTGTTAAAGGAGCTCAAGATAGTCCTGAAGACGCTGATTGGTTTCAACATTATTTTTTGCGTCACGTTAATCGTTTACCATCACGAAGTCATCAGTTTATTGGTAGACGTCTTTCAGAATGTAAAGAAGAAGATGAACATATTGAAAATAATTTAAAATCAACATTGACAGACGACCAACTGAGTAGTGCTAACATAAGTGCTAAATCAACACCTCCAATATCACCATTATCACACCATAGAGATAAACATTTTTTTGATGTTAATTTGGTAGAAATGAAGTCTCAGGCATCTTCTACATCCACTTTAGATTATGATTCAATGGATGAAGTATGGATTAAACGTAACGATGCAGAAACATCAAAACGTCGAACGGTATGTACAAAGTATTTTATATTGCCTTGTTATTATTTAATTTAAAATATTTGTCTGGGTCAAGAAATGTCTTATTATTATAGAGGGAAAAATAATTTTTTCGATTCTTTAATCAGATATGTAAGTATTTCTTTAATTTAATTTAAATAATAATATTTCTTCTAATTAACTATTGGTAGGTAGTAAATTATAAATATTTTTGAAAAATCTCGACCAAATTTTGAAAAAGTATGGCCTACTAGAATTAAAGCCCAAATTTTGTCAGGTGTGTAGGGAAAGAATATTGTAATATCCATGATTTTATTTTTTGTTGATAACAGGACATTTAATTCAACATTTTCAATTGGTTTTTATGTAAACCTCAAAATCTGACCAATCTTTTAAATATTTATAAGGTTAGAAATTAAAATATTTAGTGTCATGTTCCTTAAAAATCTGTAGTAGTCAATTTCCAGAACTTATTGTTAATATTTTAAAAATAGTCTGTAGTTTCTATTAGGATCAGAAATTTGGTAATTATTTCAGTTTTATAATATAGGGAGATGAATTGAACCTTGAAGATATATACATCGCATCCACATTCTGAAATCATTCATTTTGTGGATGTTGACGAAAATACATTATATGGACATCCATTGCATGAAATATGTCTATTTAAAATATCTAATTACTTTGTGTAATTATTGTAATACGAGATTGTTATATTATTTAACAATAATTATATTATGTAATAGTATTATAACTATACTTTTCTGTATATTGTTCTATGAGCAAAAATATAACAATTGTAGTCAATAAACTAAATCATATTACATTATAGTTTTATTTTATTTTTCTTATACCATACATATATTATATTTATAAACAGCAGTGTTACCTATGAAGTATTATGAAATAATCATGAAATTAATTATACCTATCTATATTTCTTTTATTATTTGATCAACAAAATATTTAATTGATTGATTTAAACTATAATAATGAACATGTATACCTATATATTTTCCTCCCTTATTATTTATTTTTACCCAATGATTGATGATGACATTGACTATTACATACCATATGCTGTTACTACAAGCACCCCTACTTGATTGGCAAGGAATTTTTGCCTTACTTGAACAAAACAAAAATCCTTGCCCTCCTCACAAATCATTTCTTGCACCAAATATTCCACATTTTTATCAACTTTTTTTCAAACTTTTACTACTGAAGTATGATATAATTTATTGGCTATAATTATTGTTATATTTTTGTTCATATAATAATTTATAGACAAGTATTATAGTTATAATATTATGATATAAAATAATTGTTTATTGCTAAATAACATAAAATGTTGTTCAACATCTTGTTTTATATTAATAATTATACTAATTACGCAATATAGGAATTGTCCATTACATGAAAAAGTTGTCCAAATACATTTTTTTTTAAATTCACTATATGGATATCCAGTTCATGAAATGAGTGATTTAACTATGTGGATAAGACATAATTATACATAGTAGAAGGAGAGAGATAAACTTATAGTATAAAAGTACTACCATCTGTAGAAATATAATATAGTTTTCTGTTTTTAAAAAAGGATATCATTCTTTTGTAACATCTTATTTTAAATAAATCTATAATTTGTTTTTTAAATAAATCAATAAATAAAAAAAATTGATTTTCGACTTCAATATTTTTCCAATGATAAAGTGAATCTTGTTGATGCATTTGAGAGATCAAGATTTAAAATTTCCAGTATTTTTTTAAATTTTCGTGAAAAATGAAAAAAAAATGAAGGACGGGAAAAATGGGTATTTTTTACATAAAATCGATTAGTGTAATTCTGAAACAAAACACTGTAATTTCATGAAATATCACCAAATGGTAATATTAGAATTTTTGAACACTATTAAATTTTCAGATTTCGATTTATGTTGAATTATTTATATATTTATTATTTATTATTTATTTGCATATGAAATTTTCAATTATTAATAGTTATTTTAAAGCTTATGTCAATGAAAAAATTTTCTTTTGGTTAAAAAACTTGAAAATGTATAACAAAGTTCCTCGTAAGTTATCATAAGAAAAAAATTTTAATTTTAAATTTTGGGGGCCAGAGTAGCGCAGTGGTCACGCAGTTGACTACGACTCACACAGTCATTGGTTCAATTCATAGCAAAGTGCAAAAAAAAAAATTGTGTGGTTTTACGCGATCACTGAATTCCCACGCTGTCGTCCGATTGCATCATCCGGTTTCCAACTAGGCCCCACTCCCCTGGGAGTGAAGACCGCACATGTCTCTTATTGGAGAAGGGGGGTATCATGCATATAGTGATATGCATAGATAAATAGATCACATTATCTCCTTACTACCCACTTGTGATAAGCATTGACTTACATCTAGAGGTCGTTTCAATGAACAAATACAAACAAAAAAAAATATTAATATAATATTTGAAACTTGTAGGGTATTATTAAATTTTATACCCACAATAACATTTTCAATTTTTAAATGTTTTATCAACAAAAATGAATTTAATCTACTATAACTCTAATCCCTATAATATAGTAAAATATATTTCTTTTATCATAATTGTATCATTAAGTGTACCTACTCAGTAATATTATAATCTGACAGACTGTCTCAGCTCAGAATTGTTTTTTACTTACAATGATTTTATATCATTAAATTCAAATTTAACAGATTGAAATTTAAAAATATTATTCGTTGGTACTTGAGACTATTAGAGTACTTTATTGTATAATCACAATGAAAATTTTTTGTTAAAAATGAATTTAACCTATTCTAGTACTAATGCATAATAAAAAAAAAAATTACTTTAATCGCTATAATATCATACAGTTTACTTGGTAATATTTAAATGCTGATAAACCGTTTTCGTTTGGGATCGTTTTTTATATATCTACAGTAGAGCATTACCGACTTGTTGCTCTTTTTTTAAATTAATAATATTTCTAAGACTTTTTTAAAGTTATCACCTGTATATAAACTGATGGCAATAGAAAATACTATAGAAGCTAATTTTGGTCAGTAATTAATTAAGGTAGTAAATTTATTTGCTAAATGTTTATTTGAATATATTTATAAAAATTAAATTTTAGTATCATTTGTTTAAGCTATAGCTTTTATTTTAATTATATATACTAGAGATTGTTTTATAAATGGAATTTTTTCGGCAAGAAAATAAAGAAATAATAAATCATAATAATACTAAATATAAATAACTAGTTATAAATAGATATATTTTTAATGTACATATCTGAAAAAAAAATTAAATTAACAACATTTATAAAGATTACTTAATTGGCTTTAAAACCTGTTACCTAAAGTTACATAGGTACCTTTTATGTCTTATATTTTTATACAAACAATTAACTTTTTAAAGCTATTGCTATTTTTTTCTCTATTATTTTAAATAAACCGGGTGATTCTTTTATCATTGAACACTCATTATTTCAAAAATTACTAATGTTTTTGAAAATATTTTTTTACTTAGTTTCAAGTTGTTCAAAAACCAACGTTTTTATTAAAAAATTGTATTTTAAAATATTTTTTATCCTTATCATTTTTAAGTTTTTTACTTTTTTGAATGACAACATAGGGTTTTAATTTCATATTCCAAAGCAAAATATTTTCCTAAGTATTTTGATTCATGAAAATCGAATTTAGAACGAGTAGTTTATGAGTTATAAGTATTTAAAGTTTAGACAAGTGGAGTAGTGGAGAAACATTTTGCGGGATAATCCCGTACCACTCCACTCTGCCAATCTAAACTTTAAATACTTATAACTAGAACCCGGATTAATATGCACTAAAAAGTATCAAAATTATAATATGCAGTAAAAATCATTAAAATATGCAAAAAATATGCAATAAAAAAAGTTATATTAAAAAATTAAAAATTATGTTAAGCACGAAAAAATACAAATATTTAAATTTAAACACATACAAATAAATACATAATTATTTCTATTTAAAAAAAAACAAAATATACCACTCAAAATGTGTGTTTTTATTCTTTATTGTTAAAATTAATTATTAAATGATATTCAAGTTTTTTTTCGGTAAAACTGTGCCGTCTATCTGTTAATAAATGCTTGTATATTGAAAATTATCGTTCAACATCTACCGAAGTTATTGGAGCAAATTTAAAAGAGCTTAAAATCATTGGATCTATATAGTTTTTATCTAGTTGAACCACTTCCGCTTCCCCTATTAATACTTTATTAATGTTACGTAATACTGTTAGGCCTTTGTTTTTGGAAAAAATATCATTTAATTTTGTTTTTAATGTTGCCCCTTTTGGTCCAGGAATAATGTTTATTTTTTCTTCTAATTCACTTATCAAACAAAAACTTTCAGATAAAAGCATATTTTAAGTTTCAAGTTTTTTAATTATTTCAACTAAAAATGACAAATGAGTTGATATAAATGTTAATTCATTCACAGTCGATCTATCTTTAATAATATCGAGTACTTTTTTAACGCATTGTGCATCGTCTACTGCGAGCTTTTCAATTACCTTTTGGTATTTTATAAAATATTTCGCATAATATAAAGCAGCAGCTATCCATGTTACCCCACCTTGTTATTACTGGGGCTGGAGGTAAAGGTATATTTTCCATTTCATCTTTGAAAATTGAAATTCTACTCAGTGATTTAAAAAATATTTTTTTTCCATTATTGATTAAAATATTAATGTTAGGAAATAATTCACAAACTTTTTCAGCAATTAGATTACAGGCATGTGCAATACAAGTCACATGTATCATATTAGAATAAAACAACTTCAAAGATTTTCCTGATTTTACCATGTACGGAGGTATATTTTCATGAATCAAAATACTTAGAAAAATATTCTGCTTTGGAATATGAAATTAAAACTCTATGTTGTCATTCAAAAAAGTAAAAAACTTAAAAAAAATTAAGGATAAAATATATTTAAAAATTTAATTTTTTAATAAAAACGTTGGGTTTTTCATAACTTAAAACTATGTAAAATAATATTTTCAAAAACATTAATAATTTTTAAAATAATGAGTGTTCAATGATAAAAGAATCACCCGGTATATATATTAAATTTAATTAAAATATGTTTCATTGGCTATAACTATTTATTATTTTCCTTTATATTTTAGTATCATAATATAATTTGATATTACTTTAGAAGTGTTATTACATGCAAATTATGATACAATTTATTTATAAAAGTTTGGTGGTATAGTTTACTCTATTAACAGTATTACCTCTCTCTCCCATTAATTTTTGTTTTGTATACAACTAAACATTGATAAATATAGGTATAGTTATAATATTAATATTTTTTTGCTATCAATTAATTTTTGTCTTAGGAACTTGGATCACAACCTTTACCAACTACAGCAGATGATTCAGATGGTCAATGTGTATCAATCAACCGTCCGAGATCTGGTAAAATATTTGTATTTAACTTTTTTTACATTAGTAAATGTGGAACTAACAGTGCTATTAGATAATTAATTTAAATACCATGTTGATTTAATTAAATTCATAATAAGTTTAAATCTTTATTTCAGACCATATCTTATTAGTTTGCTTTTATCTCATTTTATTTGTCATTTCCAATTATGGAAAAAATAAACAATAATTATTTCAATACCAAGTCAGGGCTAACCAGAAAATAATATATTTACTTTTAGTTTTACCTGCATAGGCAGGCACATTCTATCAAAGTACATTCAATATTTTTTCTTTGTTATTTTTTTTTTTAATGATTTTCTATCAATATTCTAAGAAAAACATTGTACTTTGATTACTGATTTAAAAATTAAATTTATTATTGACAATGTTTGAAATATCTGCTCATGATTTTTCAGGTATTTTTACTGCAATTGCATTTTTGAAAATTGTTTCTACTTCAATTTGATTATAAATATTCTTGACAACCATTATTTTTATGATTAATTTATTAATATAAATGTTATTAGTGTTTCTTTTATATAAATTATCTTATTTCATTTTTATATTAATTAAAGAAAAATGTCAAAATTAAAAGCCTATTAAAACAATTTTTATTATTTAATTAGGTACTTGGAGCAAAGGAGGTTCTGCTCCTGTACTCTTGCCTGCAGTGGTTGCTGCTCTGGCTAAAACTAAAAAAGGACCAGTTGGTGTGGAAAGACGTCAATCTGGAGATGATATTTTAGCTAAAGGCACTCCAAAAATACAACCGTCAAAAAGTAAATCACAACAATTGCAATCACAACTAGTCCAGCAATCCCAAACTACCCAAAAAAAAATGTCACCAAAACCTCGTTCTGGACAATCTCCTTCTCATACTCGTAAAACAAATACACTTCTAGATGCTTTTAGACCTAGATCAAAATCTGATGCAGCATCTAAAAAGAACAACACAATTATATTACAAATGAAAAACTCTATTCAAGTTAGTATTATATTAATTTGTTATTTTTATTAATATTGTTATTTAAATAGTTCCTAATTTTTTCATAACAATTTGATATTAGTATTAAGAGGAAATTATACCTACATGTGTCGTCTCTGTGTTACAAGTGCATAACATACCAAATTTTTCACTCAGCAGATCATGTTTAATTCCGTGAGTTTAAAATTTAGAGTAAATTGACCTCTTATAAAAATTAAAGGTAACATTATTGTCTAAGCTTCTCATAGGCTTTTTATTATATATTAATTTTAAGGCAAGTTATGAGTATTTTAAGGTATATAAACAATTTTAAAATACCTATAACTCGCTTTAAAATAAAAATATAATAAAAATCTTATGAGAATCCCTTGATAATTTTTATAAGAAATCAATTTACTCTAAATTTTTAACTCACGGAGCTAAACGTGATCTGCTGAGTGTAAAAATTGCTATACTACGCACTTGTAAGATGGAGACAACACATACAGGTATCACATCCTCTTTATATACCTATTATATTAAATACTTATTATATAACAATCGAATACAGTGATACAATGTGATTTAGGGAACTTGATTTTGCTTTTCTAATTTCAAAGGTAGAATGTATTAAAAGCAATCATGAACCATTAAAAATAATAGATTTTTATTCAATTGTTGTCCTATTATTGGTGTAAATAATTTAATCTATTCTTTCTCATAGTATTAAATCTAATCTGTTATGATATTACATTAAACTTTTAGAACACTCAATCTACTGTTCAAAAAGTTTAGCAATAACCAATAATAATAATAATGAAACATAATATTGTTCATACCTACATTCTTCACTTAATTCAAACTATTGTTTTTGAGTTTTATTTGTTAATTAAATCATTAATAACTATTAAGTATAATATTGTTTACAACATAAATACATTTTACAATTCAGTTTTGTTTATCTATTGATATTAATTTTAAGTACACATTAGTATCTTATCTTATACGAAAATAAACTAATAGTGTAAGTTTGAAATAGTAGATGATTATTTTGTTAATTATTAATCTTAAATTCGTTATTTTGACTGCCAGTAAATAATTTAAATTTTATTTCTAAATTACTTCTATAGTTAACAATTTATGACTAAAAACCATTTAATTATTTAAAAATTATTAATATTAGTAGGTTAGTATACCCAACTTATAAATTATTTTTTCATTATTGTTTACAGCAAACTCTTAAATCACCTGGTTCAAGTGCTCGAAATAGTATTAGTGGATCTAGTGATACTGTTGAATTTAATAATTTGGTACCACCTCCAACTCGAAATCGTTATAAGCAAACTGCTGTAGCTGCAAGACCACGAGCTGGATCAGATAGTGCTAGTACTAAAGGAGCTGTTTCTAAAATGATGGATTTATTTAGACATAGATCTCAAAGTGCTGTTTCTGCAGAAGACAAACGTAAAGCTGTAAGTTGTATAGTTGATTACGTAATTCATATTAGAAATAACTAATTCTTATGTATTGTCTGTTTTGAATCATTTCATTCTAAAAATATTAGTATACAATTATTTTACTGTTACTATTATATTACAATAATGTTATTATTAATGATTTGATTTTATTAGTGGTAGAGGGCGGTCTAGGCATTATTAAATAAAGACATTTATAAAACTTAAAAATTAAAAAAAAAAAATTATAATTTAATACAAATTTAAGAAGGTATAAAATTTCATATGTAGTAGTACAAAAGAGAAAAACAACCATTTTATTTGAACATATATAATATTTTTTATGCAATGAATATTGTCTGGAAATGATATAATGTTTACCATAATATAGATAGTGTTGGTCCACATATTGGTGATTTGCGTCATACATAGAATATAGCATAATAATGCATGTTAAATGTTAATATTATTATATATTTATGTATATAAACCTCTAATAAAGCCTATTGGCACTAAATATCAAAATCAATAATTTAATTGATAATGAAGCAATATTAAAACCATTGTTGGAAACTGAAAAAAATAATAAACTTAAAACTAGTAATATTGCTTATAAGTTTTAATGGTATTTAGCATATAGCATATTGTTCTCATGGTAAATTATTTTTTTTAATGTTTCAGTGTATAAATTATAAATTTACAAATAATACATGCTAATTTACTATAATAACTAATAAGTGAGCAGCTATCTTATTATTTTGAATGAGCTTAAACCTATAAATACCTATTATTTGCCAAGAAAATTTACGCGTTTTATTTTTTGTTAAAACTTGGTTAATATACTAATAGCTTTTGGTGTACCTTAATATAAAAGAACCTCGTTACATCTGTATTATAGCTAAATGCCTAATTTAATATTACTAATTGTAAGTCTTTTATGAGCAAGTTGGTTTTATTATATTGGTATCAATGATTACTTGGCACTCTGGTGTTTTTTAAATGTAGAAATGTTATTGAAAGCTGAGTTTGTGTGTGTATTCAGTGTTGCCGTGTTGTACTTTAGCTAGTTCAATTGAACTGCCTCCATAATTGAGTTGGTGGGTGCCGGGTGAGTAAAATAATAGAGTATTCTTCATAGTCTTTCTGATATAATTATATTAAACGCAGGAATGTCGTTTAATTATTTATATTTAATTAGTTAAGCGCATTTCTCATTTCTTAGAGGGGTAGACATGTCAATCGGATTATTTGAACTTCTTGTTTCAATTTCATTTTGCATCATTGTGTGTATTCGTCAGTGGTATTAATTGGATATTCAGACGTGGCTGACTAATCTATAATATGAAGCATCAAACTTTAGAAATGATATAAATCCATTCAATAATTTACCGATTCAGCTATTTATATTTAATAGAATACATTATTGAGATATTTAATGATGAAATATTAAAATAAAAATAAAAATCTTTACATATTACTTAGAAATCTTACTTTATTTACAGCGTTTTAATTCTCAGGTGTTTCATTCTTGATACATAGGTAATGAACAACAAAAATTCATAAATTTGTACTTATTTGCTTATATATCTAATCTAACCTATAATAGGCATCAGACATGTGAAATAATTTTTTACTCATGTTTTAGGTTGTAGATATCTTCTATGAATATTTTTGAAATAAAAATTATTGACTTAATAATGGTTTTTTTATTGTACTTGTAAAAATTTGTTTTGTTAGTGTTATAAAAAATAATAGTAGGTAATCTAACTGTCGAAAACCACAATATTATAATTATTACTAATGAGTCTACAGGACCAAATAGGTACGTGACTATTGGTACGTATTGGTAACATTTGATTACACGCGTTCGTGTTTGTTCGTTTCGTTTTCATAAAAATGTAGATCGTTATGTTTTTGTCGGAGTTCACGCAGGTGTAGATAGTAGAACGTTTTTTTTTACAATATTATTCTCCATTGAAAAAATTAACGAGTGATGTGGCAGAGGTTTGGTGGGGAGCTGAACCGATGGTTTAATAACCAGTTTTTTTGTATAAACCCACTGACCTAATTTATGATTTATGAAATCGTCTACCGAAACAATAGAAGTTTATTCACCATATTGACATATTGTATATTCATATGATTATGACAAATTAAGCTGCAGCGAATAAGCGTAGAATCAGTAAGATTAAAACGAATAGAAAATATTAATAATTATTTGTCAAATTATCTTGTTCATAGTGATTACTGATTGGTGTTGGGAAAACATTTGAAGTAGGTAATCGTAAAAACGACTCTGGGATTTACGACTGTCATTCCGAATGACCCTCGGTGGGCACTGGGCAACATTACACTATACAATGAAAGTGACGTTCTGGGTTGGTGCTTTGGTGGGAGTCTTGAGTTGTGACCGGTGTTCAGTGAAAGTGTCACGAAAAACCTTGAAAACAACACAACTAATTGCCGAGGTTAGGTTATTATTATATATCGTGTCCCCTCCTCCAAGGATTTTGTTGTCGTTATAGGCAGTACGGCGCACAAGTAAAGTTGCAGTGCACTGCAAACATAATATTTTCGTACTGGCAATTGGCATTATGTAGTATACTATTAGAGAGATATAAATTCCACGTCGTTCTGTTTTTATTATCCTCATCATATTTTTATCATTATTATAATATCAATAATATTATTTTGTTTTTTTTGCGTCTATATTTTCCATACGAGAGCACGCCCGCCGCGCTCTCGTTCGCGCTAACACCAAAAACCGGTTCCCTTCCTCGAAAATCAGTATCGCGTCCATGGTGAGTTCCATCCATCCTCCACGGTCATGCGATGGCTGGCGGTGGTGGTGCTCGCCGCGGCCGTCTGCGTTGCCCAGGTATGACATTGTATATTGTCCGCACATCGACGTCGTCAGTTGTCCGTTCGTCGTTCCGTCGTCGCGGTACTGTTCCGCGCCAATTTCTCTCGTTACCTGCAATTATCATCCGTGTTTGCTGCACAGTGTGTCCGTCACCGTGTGTGGTGTGCGCGTACCGGCGCAATATGCCTGGGAGATGTCGTGGTACTTCCGATGGATGTTCAGCCAGCAACAGGATCCGTCCGCGGCGGTGCCGGCCGTCAACAAGCCGCGCAGTCGGTCCTTGGACGGGGGAAATCCCGTCGATGTTGTCAAGCATCACCACAATCTGCAACCTCCCGCTGCGGCGCCAGCCACTTTTCAACTGGCCACGCTACAGCCGGTCACTACCGCACAGTCACCTATCCGATTGCCCGTGACAATGCTGTCAGATTTACCCTTCGTATGTATCTCTAGTAATACATTAATACGCCCTCTCACTCCCACCCTAGGTGTACTCTTTATCTTTACTCTCCACACCCGCCCTCTCTCTTACTCACACTTTTTCACGATGTTTTATTTTATCACTGCCCGCAGAGATTGTTACCGCCGTAGCCCGCAGTGAACTTACACAATACTCACTACTATTATTATTTTACACGTACACCTGTTGCATAACAACAATAATACACGTCGCGCGTACACGGGTGCCATTCTGTAATCGCGAATTGCAACTCGGTTATAGGGGAGGATACACTAGCTGTATCTAAAAAAAATTATTAATATATTCAACAAAAAGTTTAAGTATAACATCAAAGTTAAATAAAATCAAACAAAACTCACCAAGCTATAGTAGTTGTAACCAAATACATATATTATACGAAAAACAAACAAGGATGAAACATAATTTATAAATTATAAGTACTGTTAATTGGCAGTCAAATTAAGAAATTCGAAATATTTTTTTTTATTAAAATGCCGTGTATACAAACTGAAGATTGGAAGTATAAACGTAAAATATATAATTATATTATAACGTGCATAGACGTACCTATTCATTATTGGACTTCTGTATCTGAAATCTGAATGATATATTTCTAAGTTCTAATGATAAATATTTGACAAAGCTATGGAATATATATTATCAAAACAATTTTTATGCTTTCTATAGGTATATTAATGCATTTCCTCAGGATATTTGGGGGTCAGCTGTCTCAAACTTTTTTTACGTACTATTCTTATCCTAACATGAATATAATTTTATTTGAACAAATGAGTACAGAAATAATAATTTTTAAATTGTATAATATGTCTTTCAATTCTTTATAGGTAATACATTAATACCTTAATGTATTATTTATTTACCTATCTAAACATCTATTGGCTAATGCTATTATGTTATGAATTATGCTGTATTGGCGTTCCTTTTATGTATAGGTAATTAAATATTAGAAAACGTACAAAATAATACATTAATACACAAATACCTTCGATATCATCGATATCATTATGATTTATGGGCATTAAATATTCATTTGATTTCTGCGGGCTGACAATCTATTTTTATATACATTGGATAACTTTTAAGACTCGTGAATATAAGGTTCAGTCGCTTAATAGACTCAAAATCATCTCTAACGGTCCAGGCATATCAAAATACACTTAAAAATCGGTCATAAGATTCAAACTTCATAAAAATGTAGTTAGAAAATAAAAATGTTTGGTTAAAACTTATAAATAAATTTGTTTTCAAAAATAGCATTTTTTTGTTGATTATTCTGGTAACGAATCATGCTTTATAATGCGTCATACATGTAATACGCGCCGTGTTTGTACAATTTTTATTATTAATACACTTCAATACATACGTATTAAAGTAGTTTAAAATAAAAGCTAGATATTGAATTAAAATAAAATTCATACGTATTTTATTTTCTCCTCGCCTATAAGATTCATTATATTATAAGACACTTTGTGCTAGTCCCAATTTCCCAAAGTGAATCTTATAATCTTATAATCTTATAACCTCCACTGTACGGGGTTTTCAAATGGGGAATTTTTTTTAAATATTTCAATAGTATTAATGCAAATAATAAAAAAAAGCAGTTAAATGGATAACGCTTTACTGATGTACATTAGGTTCTAGACTAGAGAGTCAGATAATGGATGGTTTAAATTTAAATTCAACTATCTATAGGTACTGTTCTATACTGTATATGAAAAAAGATTCTGAGTGAAGACGATTTGTCAGCCTTATAATATTACCAATTAAATTGTATGACATTATTGTGATTAAAGTTATTTATTATACTATTAGACATTGATATATTATTATTATTAGTACTCGAAGAAGTTAAATTAATTTATATAAAAAAAAAACTCATAAAGAGTATATTATAATATAATATTTTATTCAGTCTCAAGTGCTCACGAATAATATTTTTAAATTTCAACAAAATTAGTAAAATCGTTATTATTGGTTTTTATATGTTTTTCGTTAAAATTTGAACGTATAAAATGTCTGTAAAGGTCGCCACATACTGCAGCGGTGGCGGTGGAGGTGGCGGGGCGGTGGAGGTGGCGGTGGCGGTGGCGGTGGCGGTTACGGCAAAATGAAGCCGGACTCAATTTTAACGCCACCGCGGCGGCACCGCCAAGACAAAAGAATTTTACCGCCACCGCTGCAGTGTGGGCGACCTTTACAAGAGAGCTGTATTTTTATTTTTAGATTTTTTGGTTGCAGTATAAACCATTTTTCAGGATGCTTGTTTTAAATTTATAAATTTAATAATTTTTAGGGTTCCGTACCTCAAAAGAAAAAAACGGAACCCTTATAGGATCACTTTGTTATCCGTCCGTTCATCTGTCAAGACCGTTTTTCTCAGGAACGCGTGGAGGTATCAAACTGAAATTTCTATATGATACTCAGGTCTACTGTCCCTGGAAGCTGTAGAAAAATCAACCTTCTAAGCCAACGCAATCAAAAGATACAGCCATTTAGGCCGCAAATTTTCGAAACTCGCACGGGAATCAAAACCTACAGGGTACTTCCCGTGAACTTAGAATCTTGAAATTTAGTACGAAGTCACGTCTTATAGTATAGATATAGGAAAAATTACGAAAACCGTAAATTTTTAGTTTCATCATACAAAAGTCTATAATACCTTTAAACTGTAACAAAATCAAACTTTTATGTCAACGCAATCGAAAAAAATAATAACAATTTAAGCCGCATATTTTCAAACTCGCGACTACTTGCGAGGGAATCAAAACCTCAAGTCGATTTAGAATCTCGAAATTCGGCATGAAGCAATGTTTTATCGCACATATAACAGAAAAATTCCGAAAACCTTAAATTTTTAGTTAGATCACATATTTTTTTTCTTCAAATAATTTTAAACTTCTAATCCTTTTCCTCATGAACGTGTATTTATGATCCTCCAGCCTTCCATATTTTGATGTTATAAATTTCATTTTGCAATAAAAATAACATAACTATGACTAGATTGTCGTGATGGTTGAACTTTTACTTATATACCTACAGGTTTGTACGGAACCCTCGGTGCGCGAGTCCAACTCGCACTTGATCGGTTTTTTTAGATGAAATTTCTATAAATTTGGTAAAAATTTGAACTTTCAATAATTATTTTTAAAAAAACACGTTGCTATGAACCTTAAATATTTTTACACCTTAACTGCTATCAAAACAACTTTAAATGTTCTATAATAACGAGTCAAAATATTTTGAAAATTTTATCATGTATAGAAAATAAACATTTCATGAAAGTTCAAGTACCTACGGGTAGGGCCGTATTTAGGAATTTGACACCAAGGGGCAACAAAAAAAAATACGCCTCATTAATCATTATACAAAATACAAATTTAAATTATAAAAAATTAGCCGCCCACGGCAACAGTTCCCTGTTACTCCCTCCTAAATACAGGCCTGCTACGGTTTATAGTTTTTGAGAAACAATAAAATATGAAATTCATTGTGTATGTAAAATTGTTAATTTATGGGCCAATATCTAATGTCAACTTTAAACATTCATAAAAAATATTTTGGCTTTCTGGTAAACTATTTTGTTTTTTGAGTGTTGAAAACCTTAAGGGGTATTTTGAATATAAATAAAATCTTAGGTTTATATAGAACATTTTTACGAATTTCTAGCTTATAATAATTTGTTGTTTTTTGTGATTTTGATGAATTTTTTCAACATTTTAACCTAGATATATTTTAAATATTGACTGTAGATTGGCAATCAATTTTTGTTTTATTTCTTCTAGGTATTAGCAACTTATGAGGAACGTTGCATTACATTTTCAAGTCTTTTGATCTAGCAAAAACAAATTAAACTCAAAATAAAAATTCATAAAAATTGCTATTTTGAACTTAAAGTAAGAATTTCTTGCATCTACTGCTATTCTATTAGAGTAACGCTTGATATCAAAATCGATTGGTTTTGTGTAGAAATCTCAGTTTTTTTTTAAATTTCGTGTTAGTTTTTCCTGACGATTTTGAAAACTTTTGGAATTATTTTCTTTTGTGTCCTTCCTTTCTTTCATCCTAAAGTACCTACTAGATTCACTTTTCTAACAGAACATTTTTTGTTGAAGAAAATCGATGTATTTTTTCTGTCCTAAAAGGATAGTTATAGCAGACAAAAAAACACACACGACATCGTAAAATCAATAAATTTATCGCTTCACTCAGAAGTCAGAATCTAAGATTCTTAATAACATGTTATTTTTAAAAAAGTTTCTAAAATTTACTTTTGTTTTGTATGCAAATTAGTAATATGTTGGTATCAAACAAATGAGGTATTAAAATACTAAGTAAGTCTGCATTTTCCTATATATATTAATAAGTGTCCAATATACTGCTTAGAAAAAAATACCTCTTTTATTAAAAAAATATTGATAACGGAAATCTTGTCTTTTCTGTAATCCTGCTATATTATAGGGTCGTGTACCACATGTCCACATATGGTACTATAACTAAAATAATTAAAATTTGTATTGACTTTAAGGCTATAACCAATATACTATGTTAGGAAAATTAAATAATTAATTTAATTTAATGCTAAAATATGGTAACACATCCCCTTTACCTATTGCTTATAATTTGAAATTTTAGATTATAATATTAATAGTTGATTTCGTCATAGATAATACCTAAATAAAATACATTTTAAATCTGACATTGACAATATATTTTTTTGTGATTGAATTACAAAAAGCCGAGTTGAGTTATCACGCCATCACCTAGTAGTTAGTATAACGAGTAACCAATATCCATAATGTAATTCAAGTTGGTCGCTAGGTATTAAAAAAATATTATTGTTTTTCTTTTATTACTTATATATTATGCGTGTCTTACCACTCCCGATGATCGGTTATCGATTCTTTATCACGTATCCGTTACAAATCATATAATCTATATGATTATATGATTATATAACCACAATTAATGCTTTGGTATCTAGTTGTTTCTGCTACGGTCATTGCGTAAATTTGTAGATGTGTGTTATAATTTATTATATATCATATTATCATGACAAATTAGATAGGTATCATTGGTATCATAACAGTTTTTGATACGTGTTCTCAACTCTTTACTTCACCTATAGCGTAGGTCTCCGCTTCTTATTGTCTAATCATATATATTTATATATAACATAGAATAAAATCAACCAATGGGGAGTGGAGAACTACGACATCGGCTGGAGGTGAAAGAGATGCGCATACTGAGCAAAATTAGTAATACTGTGATGATATTTATCTAATTTGTCATGTATCATAATATTAATCATGTATCATATTATAGGCATATTGAGTATGGTTGGTGATATTGATGTTATTATTATAGTTTATCGACAATAATTCATTCATCATAGTTCTCTTTGTTATTGGTTGCATCGTTTACGTCTTCCTATTGTACCGTTTTTATTTGTTCGATCAACATTAACGATACTTACTGTCAAGGGCAAGTGTATAATATTATTACCTAGGTGTAAACTTTATGAACTGGTTACACAATTTTGACAGATTTTATCTTCGTTAGTATCTAATTTTATTTTGAACACGAGTAATTGAATCATTTGCTTTTGATGCTGATTGTTAATATAGGCTCTCAGATCGATGTTCATCTTCAGTGGATATTTAATCTTCTGTATAACGTTAGTACCAGTCAAAAGTTACGCGACGGTTTAGTGAAACATCTCCAAATGCCAATTAATTCAAAGTTTCCGTAACATTTATCAATTTTAAATAAAATTTTAATTATACATTTCTCCTCAATAATCGCGAAACCGTGATTTTTTACAAAATGACAAATTTTAAACGTGCTCTGTTAATGACTGATTTGTGGTAATATTAATAATTATTATATGCTGAAGTAATGGTCATTATCACTAGTTTACTTTGGTATAATAAAATTACTGATAACATATTTTTCGGTATTAATTATTGTAGTCTGGGTACTTAATAAACACACCTCGTATTGTTTAACAGTGATATAATAATATAATCAAGGGCACATAGGTGTGCGTACCTGGACCACTCTGCGAACCATTCTGTATTTTCTACACATATTGCTAAACTTTAATAATAACATTACAAATTTCAATTTTCAATGATAATAAATAATAATTAACTACCTATATATATATACATTGAAAAATTGAATTGATAATGTATTTAAATGTATCTTAATCATAATTGGCTTGGCCCATTCTGCTAAAAGGTCTGCGCACGCTTATGGAAGGGCATAATATACACTATACAGAGAATTGCTCCCTTATACATATATATCAGGCTAGAAAAAAAATCATATCCGCTATCATAAAATTCGTTAGGTAACTTCTAGTCTTTACATGTTGTTCTTATCGGAATTTTTAATTTTTATTTATTAAATTTTAAGCCATATTTTTCTTTACAATAATCATAGATAAAAATTACTTTAACAACCTACTACTACTACTATTTTCCAGTAGTATTTTTGGTATTTTAACATTTCATGATCAAACAATTTCAATAGTTTATTATCTAAATTATAAATTAAAGGAGGGCTGGGAATTTGAAGCCCTGTACACATTAACTAAAAAAAGTTGTAATAACGCATTTGTAAAATACACTAAAAGTAAATTAGGACAAAAATTGTAAGTACTTTTACGAATTTTCTTAAATTGAACATTGATTTACTCTAATTTTTAAACTTACGGAATTAAACGGAATCTGCTGAGCGTAAATTTACTATGTTACACACTTGTAGGACAGAGACGACAAATATGTTTGTATAGCATCCTCTTAATAGTAAATTATATTACATTCCATTTGAAATCCGAAATGCAATTTTCTTATTTGAAAAAACAAGTTCCCCACCAGTTGCCCCTGCATTTTTAACTGCATGCTAAATTTAATCATAACATTGACTTTATAATATTTTATATTTTAAATGTAATAATTAACGAGCGAGTGTCATTAATGGGTGGCTGCTCTCATCAAACGTAACATTGTAGTATATAATTTATTGTAAACTGTTTTTATATTAATATTAATTGTTTTGATACCTTGTATATATTCTGTCTCACATTTACTTATTGTGCCTAAGGTATAGATTGTAAATTTCTTTTATAAATAAAAAAAAAAAAAAAAAAAAATGTAATAATAAAGCTGCCAATTTAATGCGATTGGGAAGTGTTACTTTTTTACCGCTTTGTTTTGCTTACCATATCTTTTAATGACGATTTTAGTAATTTACTTACGTACCTAGGTACTTATAATTATAAAGTTAAAATGATAGCAAATTTCATAAACATATTCAGATATTCTGATCACTTAATCCACAAAAAACTTGAAGTAAACTTCAACAATGAATTAGGACGTATATAGTATTTAATTTATGTATACGTCAGGTGAAAATAGGCTAACATAATCAACCATAACATAGAAATGTTCACATCTAATTTTATCTCATAAATTATAAATTATAAAAATGCATTATTATACATTTAAAAAGTTAATTGTATATTTTACTATATAATATTGATGAAGTCGAAGAGTTAATTTACGACGGTACAATACTATCTCTCTCTATCTTCAGCTTACCCGGTCCAATAAGGAGTGGCAAGGACCATTGCTGCCTTCAACAAGTCTCTGCATCTCTCTCTATTGTAAGTCAACTCATAAGTCAGATGCTGGTCTATAGTTTTCAAATCTTTAGAAACTACATTGATCCACCGGGTCCTGGGTCTTCCTAGGAGTCTTTTTCTGTTCATTTTTTCTACGAGTAGGTACTTTTTTTTATTAGTTGACCATCCGCTCTCCAAGTGTGTCCAAATACTAGTCTTTTATTCCTGATAAAGGCTATAATGTTTGATCTCTTGTATAATTTCTGTAGCTCTTCATTTTTCTCCTGTCAAACGTATTTGTTTTTCAGTTAAAGCGTGGTCCAAATATATTCTGGAGTATTTTTCTTTCATATATCACATCTGATCATATCTATATCACATATCAGGTACAATACTATAGTTACGATTATAAGTATCATAGTTGTATTACAATTTTTGTGTTTTAATCACAAAGTGAAATACATATTTATCGCAGTAATGTTACTAATAATTATAGTTGTAAAAGAAAAGTAAATAATTAAGTTCATTTCATATAATACAGCGAGTAGAATAATAAACAACGTCACACATCAAAATACAATATATTATACATGAATAACTTCAGACATTTTTTTGTACGTCAAACGTCAAAAACGTGTTTGGAAGAATATTACACAAAGCACTTAATTCTTTACTATACGACGGTGTAGCTTCAGAATAATAATGTAATAAATGTTTAAGATTCTGAGTAACAAAAGTACATGACAAAATCATTGGAAGCAACGATATACGTTTTTATATTTTATATTTCGGTTAAATAAGTTTTCCATTATTTTATTATAATTTATAGATTATTATTTCCCATGCAATATGTAGATTGAATAATTAAAAAGTATGGACACTTGTATTATCTCAAACAATTTTCATTTTACTATTTAAAATAATAATAATTCACTTGAAAATTCTCTTTTAATTAATTTTAATGTTAGATATAATACGTGTTTTTATTTATTATTAAAATGTAATCAATTTTAAATTTGTTGTTTTTTATCTCTCGAAACATATAATTATAGATTATAAAGATGCACTTGACTATAATGTTACATTTTAAAGACTATAGGTGTTAAAAAATAAAATACCAACTTAACTTAAGTGTCATTAAAATATTAAAAAATGTAATCATATACATTTATTTTATATAAAAATAATATGGTATAATATATACTTAGGCAGGTACTATTTCATATTTCGAAATGTTGCATACAATATTTATACAATTTTTCGTTAGTTAGTATAAACCTGATAAATGCAAAACTATTACATTTAATTTTAACAGTAGGTGTATTGAGTTAATTTACTCCATACTCTGAAAGACTGAAACAATAAGCATTTAAAACTTTATATTTCTTTTATAACTTTTTCATCATATCTAATAGGTACGTCAATATTGTATTGAATAATTAATATCTTATAGGTATAGTACCTTTAAAAAGTAAGAACGATAACTTATATTTTTTTTACCTACTAAATCATTGCACAATGCACACTATAGTTACAAATAAGATAGAAAAAAATGCCTATAATGTTTTTACAAGAATAGTTTAAAAAATAACTAAATTCTAATGAATGATAATAATATCAATTTTATAAATTGTTGTCTATTTATACATTTTACAGTAAATTGAATGGCAAATTGGCAAATATATAATATGGCTAAGTATGTATTAAACTCGTATATAATAATTAAATAATTACTGGTATATTTTTATTGTCTACATAAACTTTATATTTTGATTACTTTTACATTACTAGACTTCCTTGACCACCTATTTTAATGTAATTTTATACGAATTAGAATCGTAGTACATACTTTTAAAATAACCTGAAAACCTCAGCCTTCAAATAATCCATCAAATATTATAATTGAGCAAGATTTTTAGTATAATTTAATCATAAATAACGCCGTCTGTTTCTATATTGTTTAAGTTAAATTAAAAAAATACTATTGTATTATACTTATAGGTACTTAAAATAATATTACTATAATTTTTCAGTTAAAATTAATAATTTAAATATAGACTCTATGTATAATTATGTTAAATATATTTTTTATTTTAAAATTACGTATTTGAGAAATATGAAATTTTGATTTTTTTGTAAACATTTTATAAATAAAGTTTTCATACGAAGATTTTCTTGATAAAATAGTAGGCATAAAAAAGTATTTAAATTTTTAAATGTCTTAATAAAGATACTTATATATTTATATAACACCTATGTCGTAAAATTCACAATTTGTACTTTTTAATTTTTTTTTTTACGAGACGTGCAAGCATATAACCCGAGATATAACCTAATATAGGTAACTTAACTTAATTTATTGAATTAAATTCATCTCACTACCTTTTTTTTTCCGTTCAAAAAACCTGGAACGGATGGGAAATGTTTAGCATAATACTGCCACCAGGTCCCGTATCGTTTATTCACTGTCAATTATCGTAGTTATTTTACATACATTGGGGCCTCTAACCACCCTGAAAAACTCATCTCACTACCTGAGTACCTGCATAGAATCTTTAGAATTTTATGATTATAGTTGATAATATTATATTTATTTAGATGTATCAAATTCATTACTGTTATACCTGTAAGGCTGTAACCATTATATTATTTTAATAATTCTTAAATAATATTATAAGATATGTTTATTTATTTATATCTTATAAATTATAATAGACGTACGATGTACGAAACTTACAAAAAAAAAATTACATATATTTTGTCTTGTAACGTTTTGTGATATGTAAAGATATGATATGTTATACCTAATGAAAAATTATTTTTAATTTGAATTTTCAACCGGATTTTCATGTTAATAATAAATTAAAATCAACTCAAAAATATCAATAATAGTAACAAAAAACTGAAAGAACGTATTTTTATAGCAATAAATTAATATTTAATAACATATTATACCGTGTATCCCAGATCCCTAAAAGTAGTGTATCACTCATTAGTCATTACCCTTTTAAATATAATTTTCGGATTGATCAATTTTTTTCAAGAAATTTTGATGAATCAATTTGTGTTGTATACTTAAAAAATTGGCAAAATTAGAGCTCTAAATATAATTTTAAGAAATGTATTAAATTTAAATGTATAAATATTACATATAGATAATAGATAATATTACAAATAATTTATAAAACGGTTAAAGAAATATTGGCCAAATTTTTATTTGAGAGGTTTGCCGATTTTGCTTTGTTGTGTATTTATTTTTATTCTTTTTCTCTGTATTATGCTGTAATTTATATTTTTTTTAAATATTCATATTTTTATTGGTGAGATAATAATCATAATACCTGAGTTCTCCGTTATTTGTATAATGTGAGGTAGGTTTAGGTGGTAAACCTATTACTACCCCTCCAAAAAAAAAAAAAAAAAAAAATTATAACATTGTTGTAATAATAAATAATAACTGTAAATTTGTAATTTATATTAGTTAAAATTTATAATGCCCTAAAAATATTTTTTAAATCGTTTTGTCATAAAATATATATAGCGTCAGATCATATACAATCATTTTTTTTTTAAACAACCTGATAGAAAAAAGTTCAATATTTATGAATTACCAATAATTTTGATCGTTTGTAATCATGGATTCATTATTAATTGGATATGTTTTGGTTGTTTTTTGTACATATACGTAATTAAACAGATTATCAGTTATTATAATATACTACAAAAGATTTGTTTAAATACAATTATTAGTTGTATGAGTAGTTTATGAGTTATAAGTCTTTAAAGTTTAGTCAAGCGGAGTATAGTGGACAAACATTTTGCGGGGTAACCCCGTACTGGCCGTACCACTTCACTCTGCCAATCTATCTAATTTCGAACTGTGTATCTATATATGACTACGCTTATTGAATTTATTGATGTGTAATCATTCCAATTAAGTATACCCAAATAATGTTTGTTGAATATTTTATATTAAAAGAATATTACCTATTGATGTTGAAAATATTTTTTATTATTGATCTTAAGTCAATCAACTATGGCCATTAGGTGTTCGTAAGTTTATTTTTGCGGAGGGGGGATAGTTTGTTTGAATATGTGTACTTATATGTGTGGCGAGGATTTGTCTTTAAAATTTCGGGTATTCGCCCATCCAGGAACTAGTGACATCGACCAATGCTTGCACTCAGATCACATTTCTTGACTGAATACAAACACCACTACACACCAGGCCACTGTTGGTAATATGTGTACCGTATAAACATTCAAATAAGAAAAATAAACAAATAACAATAGTAATGAATAACCTTAAAAGGAATTTATCTCCTTTTTCATAAAAAAAAATCCGATTAATAAAACGGATAAAAAAAATGTCAGGTTAGCTTAGGTTAGGTTACAATAGTATAAATAAATTATAAATCTCGTGAGATTTTTCAAGTTATTTATTTGATTGAGTTAATACTAAAACAAGAAATACCTAATATAATAATTTGAGCATTTTTTTAATTGACATTGAATAAAATACTTGACCTTGTAATGCTCAACTTCACTACCTATACGGTTATACCTATACATAATTTTGTTACTGGAACTAAAATTTATTTTGATTTATTTTACAGAGAGCAGCCAATATTCCACATACTAATTTTGCACAAGGTGAGTACCTACAATTTATTAACCTAACATAGTAAATACTAAATCACTTAATGTTTAAGTTTGTATACTAGTAAGAATTTGGTTCTTGTTGTTGTTTATTTTAAGATGACGAAAGTGATAGGTTATTTCATTGGGTCAAGATTGTTAAAGCTTTTAATCTCTGACGTCAATTATGTTACTTTATGATCAAACTTGGTGTAGTGTAATGTTATCATTGATAGCTTAATGAAAATGTAGATAAACCATAATACGCAAGATGCTATTTAATAGATTACCTATACCGGCTATACCTAAATTTTTTACCATGATTATGAAATTATTTTAGCATTAAGTTTTATAGTTCTTTTAAAATAATTTGAAATTAAGATTTACCTATAGTTTAATTTATATATAGAAGTTTAATGAGTAGAAAAATACTAAAACTTGACTAATAAACTTTTTAATTCCTTACTTTAAAGTTTAAACTTAATATAACTTAATAGTTATAAATTGTGACCTATAAATCTCATATTACTTATCGTGGTTATTTTAGTGTAAATGTTAAAATATTGAAGTATTTTCATAGTTTTTAAATTCTTTAAAAGCAGAAATATTGGTTTTTCTAAAATAAATATTACAAAATATTTTAACATGAATTTATTAATGATGAAACTCTCCGAGTTTTTTTTGTTTATGTATAATAAATGTATATGATAATCAAATCAAAATAATTTTTACAATGTGAAAAATATTTTCACAGATGTAAGTTATTTTATTATTTCCAACAGTAAACCTTTAGTTTCGCTCAAAAGTGGTATTGTCAAAAAGTCACTTTGAGTGTATAGAAAAGATAAGTTTTCGGACCTTTTGTATAGTTTGTTAATGTCTATTGAAACAATTTATTAAAGCTGATAATATAAACCGATTGATAACACTAAATGAGAGTTAAAAAAATAATGAATCAGATTTGATTCACACTTTGTTATTACGAAAAATTATTATTTAATTTATTGTTTATGGTTTTATAATTATTTATTACTATTTAAAGAATGAAATACAAAATTTTAAATTGTTAAAGAAAAATTAAAACCTCCCACTGGCTGATGCGTATCTTCTTTATGTTTAGGTATTTTTATGTGTTGCTGAACTTTCTATTTCAATTCATGTTTTTAATAGAACGGTTAGGAAAATGAACTTCACCCCAGTCCCAACCATTGAACATTTTCTTTACCAATATTTCGTATGTAATTTGTATGCATTTGTACAATCTTGGATTCCCGGAAATAGAACCAAAAAAAATAGGTGTGGCTGGGGTTATATGATTCCCTAGCCCCGTCCCTCAGCTAAGTTATAATGTTTTTGAATTTTTTCTTGTGCCACGATTATTTAGTACGTAATTTGTATGAATTTGTATGCCGGCCTGTTTTCAAAATTAGTACGACTATCGTTCGGCGGAAATCGTTTCATTTTCATTTTTCACTAATTTTGACTCGCACGCCATATGGATACAATCGGGATACTAACCGATGGACAACGACGGTACTGTTTTAAAAATGTACGATTGAAACGTAAAAACCTCTCATAAAAGTTTGTTCGGGTGACAGGTATAGATATTTATTTTTATCTTGATTATTAGTCATTTGACAAAAATGTTGATCGTGTTAAATACTCGTACATAATGTTGATTTTATGAACTCCTCTAACTGATAACTTTGCGGTGTATTGATTAAAATAACTGACATAATTTATGTACATATAATATATACATAAATATAAATCTGGCCCATTCTTACAATTTTCCATAACAATAAACGATTGATAAGATAAACCGTGATTTTTAAACACGACGACCATAGTATATTATACTCAATTCCCAGAGCTTAATGTGGGAAAAAATTTCAGGGGGACTTATGTCATCTCCATATAGTTTTATAAACGTTCCATGTAGAATTTTATGTAGAATATGTCTAATGCATAGGTAGAGTATATATTATGGAATGTATAAACAGAGATTGTATAATATACTCATATCATTTTGACAAGGCTGGGCAAGTTAATAATTTTTTTTTAACTTAGTTAAGTTAAGTTAAATTAAAATCTAAATCAAGTTAATAGTTAAAAGTTAATTCAAAATGTTCTATCAATTGAATTAAGTTTAGAGTTAACCAAAATTTAATATTAACTTTTTAACTCAAGTTAAGTTAAAAAAAGTTTATTGTTTTCTTATAGGTAAAATTAAAATAATCGGTACCTAAAATTGTTCATGTTATTAGACCAAAGAACTATTACTATTTTATGTGTGCAAAAGCTAACAGTACACATTTTGTTAGCATACTTATAACCCTATAAAATGTGTACCTACCAGCAATTTGTATTCCTACAATAGTTCACAAAATTAAATTAAATTAACTTAACTTGTTTAAATGTAAAATGAACTCAAGTTAATTCAAAAGCTCCTAAAGTTATTAATTAAGTTAATAAACATACAAAAAAACTTATTAAGTTAAAAAGTAAAATTAGCTTAACTTTAACTTATTAACGCGTTAATGCTCAGCCTTGCATTTTGAACCCTGAATTTGTAATTCATTTCATGATAAATTTAAATCACAAATAATACTACATTTATTATTAACAAATGTTCTATACAAATTTAATATTTCGAAAGTAAATATTTTTCTCATAATATTAAGTTATAACTTGTAAGTAGTGGTAGTCTATTAAAAAGAAAAATCAAGAATTCACCCATACTAACAATATTCATATCATAAAAATGTAGTGCATTGTGTTTAGTGCTTGAAATTCTACTAGAAAAAAACCAAATTCTACGCATTGCGGTGTTAACATGCCTAAAAAAATGAAACATTCATACTTTACCTATTTATATATGAAACTCAATTTTACATAATTTTATAAAGAGCTGTTTGACTACTCTAGTTGCCTCCCAATGAACGAATAATGAATGCATAGGTGGTTTCAAACATGTACATATATATCAAAATAAGTTTGTAATTTCAAAGTGTAATATTTATATATGATTTTTGTGCATTGATTTTTGATACGATATACCTAAACTACTAAAGGCACTAAACATTAAGATAATATTATACTTATATATTATTATGGGCAGAAACAGTTAAAGCATTCGGTGCACAACTAATGCATGTGAATCTTTCCATAACAAATTTAATAGCTATTTTTAGTCTTCACATTATAATATATTTAAATTTATCACAGTTTTACAAATTAATTCAGACCGATACAGTAATTTAAATACGAAGTTCTAATAAGCCTACTTACGTGTTAACAAATTAGAAACAAAATAAATTCCAATGATACTCAAGTATAGAAAAGTTGAATGAATAAGACAATATCAAATTTTAAAAATACAGTGAAACCATTAAATACCGGACACTGTCGGTCGCTTAAATGTCGTCCGCTATTTGGAGGTGTCCGCTATTAAGAGGGGAAATATTGTGAGTAAACATTTCACCGTTCCCAAAATTCCGTCCGTTATTTGGAGGTGTCCGCTAAAGAAGGTTTCACTGTATATATAAATATTAGCTTGTAAATATAAGCCTAAGCTATGTTACACCAAATAATTTTTTATTGACATTAATTATACCAACATAATATATTTTATTTTATTGACTAGTTGCTGGTATTACCACCTACAATTTTTTTTTTATTGACTTATAATATTATTTTGTTGAGTTATTTATTATTTG
Organism: Diuraphis noxia; assembly: GCF_037042655.1. Classification (NCBI taxonomy): domain Eukaryota; kingdom Metazoa; phylum Arthropoda; class Insecta; order Hemiptera; family Aphididae; genus Diuraphis; species Diuraphis noxia. The sequence goes on from NW_028301713.1 coordinate 77,850,338, forward strand.
TATAAATGTTAATACATAGTGTTTATAATATATACCTAATAATGTATATTATTTCATTATAATTAATTCTATTTACGTATTTACGAGGTGTTTCATAGTGAAAGTTTATGAACCACTATACTTGATTCTATGCGAAAGGCAACTAGAGACAAAATTGTTGGGTGGCCGTATATAATTAAGAACTACCTGATCATCGGAGGCAACTATACCGGGATAGTCGAATTGCACTTATTACCTACAAACAAATGGTTGAATTGCACTTGGGCTAAAAAAATATTTCAATAAAATTATCATGCATTTAAAGCGGTTAAGGCTGACACTCATTTTTCTTCCCACTTACAGGCTTAGGACCAGTGGCGCAACCAGGATTTATTCAAGGGGGGGGTCCAGGAAAATTTTTTATTTATTATATTATATTGTTTTTCTGTTCTCTTCCTGAGTATAAACATTATAAATACATTTCATTGCTTAATAAATATAATTATATTATTTACTACACATATTATTTAAATGTTTAAATTCCCACCTTGTTTGACGCAAAACAATACACAGTATTTGCAATAAATGCCATCATCTAAACCACTATATGCAATCCAACTCCATTTATCAAACCATGACATTTGAAATTTTAAATTTTTACTACCATAAGACGTAATAGGAAAATCATAATTTTTTCCTGGCGTCCAAATTGTATTTAATGCTTCCGTTTTTTCGGTTTTTGTCAATTGTTTATCAATATATAGTTTTATATCAAATATACTATGATTTTTAGGCACCGGAGTACTCAAAATAACATTTTGTTGGTCTTTGTCTGGAACTTGTGTTAAATTTGAAACCGAAACATCTCTATCATTTGTCACATTAGAACTATTACTTATACACCTCACTTTTGATACAAAATAGTCATTTATACTTCGTTTCATGGCTGAATTAATATAATATTTTAACGTTTGCACGAAATACGAATATAGAAAATTATAAGCACAAGTATCCACTATACACACAACATTTATGGAAAAAAATTATAATAATTTTTTTTTTATAATGTAGTACGTATATTATAGTAGCAAATATCGCAGACTCTACAGACTGACTGACTGACAGACTGTACATCACTACACCGGTGCCGGTCCGCGATTAAAGAGATGCCGGTCCGTATTGTGTTGTTATCTGAACTATTTTTAGTATAGTGTTGGGAATTTTATAGTATATTATATTACCCGTATAGGGGTACCAATTAAGGTGGTCCGCGAGCCGCGACCTATAAAATATTATCGAAGTGGTCTGGGGTAAATATATATATATATTATAATAATTCTAATCAATAAGTTTTGATGAAAACTTCTAGGTAACTTTAAAAATATAAAATAAAAATAAATACTATGGCATGAGCCAAGGGGGGGGTCCGGACCCGGGGTCCACCCCCCTGGGTTCGCCACTGCTTAGGACTGACAATGATTTTAATCTTTGGTGGTTAAAAATGATTGTTTTAAACATCACATTATGTTAATTATATATATTTGCATTATAATTATTATATTATACATCATGTTATATTATATTATACTATACATATTATTATCAAACATTTTTTTTCAATTGTCAAATTTAATTATTGTCATTATTATATATATTTTATTTGTCATTTTTATCATTTTTTGTAGTAATGATTAACTGTATTCAAAAATTTTAGCCTTTTAATACGCTTTTGAGTATATAAGTCAATATATTTTTTAATATTATTAATTTTTTTCTGGTACCGTGTTGTTGATGGTCTTGTGTTTTTTGAGCTTAAAATATAATATAATAATTATAGGAAAATGAGTGCTAACTAAATGTTTAACCCCTTCAAATGCATGATAATTTTAATGAAATACTTTTGAGTCCAAGTGCAGTTCGACCACTACCTGTTTTTTACCCGAGTGCAGTTCGACCATTACCTTTTTTAAACCCAAGTGTAATTCGACTAAAATAAGTGCAATTTGACCATACCCAACTATACTCTGTTCTAAAAGAGAACGGTCACTTTTCGTGCATACAACTAATGTCTACGGTAATGCCAAAGGTCAAATTTCCCCAACCTTGCTAGCCGACGTTTCTCGACACTGGGATTAGGCATAAATACTGCCCATTTACGGGTCAACGGATGGGAGATGCGCAACAACTGGTGAAGATCGATTGGCCGAAATGATCGTTCTTTTTTGGAACAGAGTCACAGAGTTATAATGTTTTATTTACAATATGGCTGGGAGGCAACACTAGTATGTACCGATAATTTTGAATAATATTTTGGATATTTCTGATTTTAATAGGTTTTTGTAGTTCCTTTCTATTTAAATTATTAAAAAAGTCTTTCGATCAAAAAGATTGAAAGTTTAATACAAAATTCCTCGCAAGTTATACATACTGAAATCAAAAACTTTTTTTAATTATACAAATTGTTAAAGAATACACCTATAGCATCTAAGTTTATAACCTCTCAAATTGTGTACGTTACTTTTTAATATGTTCGATATCTATATAAGAAAACTCTATATTAATATTAGTTCACCCGCATTAGTCGGGTAAAATCTCAAGTTCCTGTATAGATATATTAATAAAATTGGTCTATAGTTTGTCTCAAATTAAATACCTATTATAACATCCATATTATTAGGTTTATCGAAAACGATTTTAATAACATTTTATTATGGTGAATAGAATAATCTTTGTTGCCTTGTTGGGCAAAATAGCCACCTGACCTGTTGTTATATATGCAGACCACACTCAATACACCGTAATTTAACAAAAACTAACCTATGATCAAATCCCCAAGGGTAAGCATAATAGAATAATGATTATCAGCAAGCTTAGAATATTCTACCTACCAACCATTTTAATTATTTAATTTATTTATAATGTAGAAAACATTTTTTTTTTTTTTAATTTATTTTACATCTAATCCAATATACACAAAATAATTTTGCACTACATGTCAATTTAAATATTTAAGTGGGCCTGCAAAACTATCTAAATCTAAATATCCTCGCCGTAGAAATAAAATGAATCCTACTTACGTGACTTGATGACAACTAATTATGGAAAGGCTTGATACATTTTAAATTCTGAGTGTAGGGAATGAATGTATTGTATATTTTACATTAATAAGTGTTATTTTTTATACATCTTTAACATTTGTGTTACTAAATTGCTTCAATTTTTGACACCCGCATATTTTCTGATAGAAAAGTGAATCTAGTTGGTATACTTATTAGAAATGTAAAAATTGAAAATACTCAGTGGGCCTAGAATAAACTATTTTATTTTTTGTTATAACTCAAAAATAATTAATTAAATAATTAAAAATAATCGTATTTTGACTGAACTTTATTATTTGATAGACATTTTTTGAATTTTGTAAATTTTATTTAAAGCTTATATTTTTGTTAAAAACTTTTTGTCACCAAAAAAACCTTGAAAATTTATCACAATGGTCATAAGATGGTTTAATTGCAGTTAAAAATATTAAAGAAACATAAACCATATTTTTTATATACATTTAAAGTTGGTAAATTATATTTATATGTTTTTCATATCATAGCTTACGTAAAAAATGTTAATGGATGATTCCTTACAAATTGTTCTACTTTTAACAATTAAACAAAGTTAACCTGAAAGTTACATTAATTTTTTATAAGCGGTTTGAGTTTAATATTTTTTCGATATTTTAAATTTAGGGATAGATAAATGAATTCATATAAATTGTTTTTTTCAAATTTTGCTGTATTTCAAAAACGTATATCGATTGAAACTTGAAATTTTAATAGAAGATTCCCATAAGTTTTTCTACCTTTATCAAAAAAAAATTGCTCTTATGTTATGCTATTTAAATCCATGAGATTTTTAATTTTTTTAATTATCCAATAAGATTTTTTATACCAGTATTCTAGAATGACACAACATATCCGCTCATAATCGTTTTTCGTATATGTAATGATCTATTATTGCATTCGAATATAATATATCTACAATTACATGCTCTATAGTTACTGTATATTAGAGCAGTACTCATATGTCCACCTTTTTCTTATTATATGCATAATTTTTTTTTCTCATACATATAAATGCATTTACTTAACATGACGAACAAAAAAGTCACTTTATATTGCAACTATAAAAAAACTTATCATTGGCCCAAGTCGAAAGATTTTGATTCCACTTTATCTGACACTATTTTCTCTTGAAGGTATACTCGTATTATTATTTTTTCACTGTGGTAAAATCATTTTTTTTTTTTTTTTGTTCTTTTTAGATGAATGGCAATAATATAACCAGATTTTAATTTTTAGTTAGAAACTACAGCCGCATTATGATAATCTTGTAACCTATTCATATATATATACTTAAATTAAAATATTTTCACATGCAATTCCATACGATTATATCAAATCTGCAAACTATTGCATATAGGTACATACATTTATTGAATACGATGTAGTGTTTCTAAAAGTGTAAAAACATAATTTTTTTCTTAGACAGCATATTTTTCTTAGCACTACAATTATTTTTTGATGTTTATTAAGTCATATGTGTACAATTTTTATATCGTATTTACGTCTACGATTTTATAACATTGTTTTATAATTTAAATTTATTTATAAATATTGTAGTGCTTCTTTACCTTTTTTTATGACGACGCCCTAATTTAGATCCATTAAAATGGACACACGCTTTTTAAACAATTAATGGATTTTAGAAAAAGCAACGATTTTTATTAACCTATATGTTTGATGTAAATTTAAAATGATACTATACCTTCCCAATTGTTTTCCTTGTCTCTTTTCTATCATATCGCCATAACGTCATAATATAGGTATGTATATAATGACGTTGTTAGTATTTATAATAAGAATAAACAATTTTTTTGGCAACACACCTGTTGAGAACCACTGGTTTAATATACAATATGCCTGCTTAAGGTATTTGCCTATCCTACTCGAATCAATCAATATAATATAATTTTTATTTTAGTTTTTATTTTTTGAAAAACTGTAATTTTGAATATTTGTTTGATATTTCTTCTAATAGTTACCTCCACTTTGTTTTAGAAAATTAGTAAGTTAGTATACAAAATCGATCGTAAATAAAATCAAAACTTAGCACCGTAAGGCACGGATCTAGAACAAATTTACGGGGTAGGGGGATCTTGGATAAAATTTTAGCCAATTGGCAAGGCAATGAGTGCTGTCCTGAGCGCAGGGCTAGGGAAACACACGCCCAGGGACTCACGTATACGCAATAGAATAATATATCATGTGAATAAAATATTTCCAAATATTTTAGTATATAATATTGTAAGTCTAGAACCTCGAATTCTAATTATGCCCAGGGTGCCTCGCAAAACCAGGGAACGGCACAGAGGCAAATGTGTTTTATCAGCCCACCAAAAACAGACATCCTTAGATCCTTTCCTGAACACCTCGAAATTGAAAAAAGTTTCAATTTTATCTACAATAAATCATTTTGTCGATTAAATTGATGTGTATAGTTACTTATATATGGTCCATAATGTACGTAACCATACACTTGCTTGCATATGTTACACACTTATCTTTTAAGATTTTAAGATTTTACTCATCGAACTCTACCTATAAATGCACACATAATTATAAAAATGTGCGATTGTATGAAGTTTGGCCATTATGCGACGATTTGTTCTAAATTACTATATATATACCAAGTAAGACAGACAAGTTCTATATATTCCCCTTACAACCTGTCAGTTAGTACTTGATTTTAAACTTAATTATCCTACCTAGTACCATTTATTATGATTTATAAATATTTAGATAAGTATATAGGTAGGTACCTAGACTGCGTTTGCTTTGCGTACAGAGCCCATATTTTTAATTTAGCATAATACTAGTACTTAATAAACAATAATTAAATTCCAATTACCTTTTTTTACCTCCAATTAACCCCCTCCTCTTCCCTCATCACATTATCAATGATATACTTGTATTTTATTCTGTAAGAAACTAACTTATACATAATTCATTTAACCCTTTTAACAGCTTTATATCATAACCCAATTTTTATATTGATGTATTTTATGTATTAGGCATTGTAAACTACAATACCACAAATGAAAATTACATAATTATATAATGGAAAAGTTAGGTGAACATGATATCTGCCTAGTCTTAAAATTGAGAAATAGAAAAACATTTAACATTACGAGACTATTTAAATTTGATAATAGGTCAAATAGTTCTAACATTGACGACCTAGAGCTCTTCACTACATTATGTCACTCATACACAAATTAATGAAAATCTCAGTATTGCCACAGTTCTAATCATATGTTTCTTTGGGGGATTATTGCGTACGTATAGGTATCATGTTATATGAAAATGTAAGATGGTTTTGTATTGTACTTATTTATATTTTTAACGATTTTAATTTCACACGTATTTGTTGTATTGTAATTTTAGAATTACGAGAAAATTTATAAAATAAATACTAAAATATAAATCCAATGCATTTTATTTTATATCATCTAACAGTAATTTAATTATGTAGATTTCAAAGTTATTTTACCCTTTTTATAGGTAACAATTATAATTTATATTTGTTTATCAATTTTGTATTCAAAATTTTCTTGATTTTTTAATTTTTTTAAATATCCTATACATTAATATTCTTTTAAACTTTAAAGTGACTATATTATATAATATCTAATATTATGCTGAACTAAAAATAAAATATTTACCTAAAAATCAGTGTAAATCATAATAAACCAAAAAATTCACATCTAATAATTATCTTTTTTTTATTAAGTGTTTAGTGTAGAGAATTTTGACGATTTAAGCATTATGTTTTTATGCAAATTTAAACCCTCAATATTGTGATTTTAAAAATATAGGTATTTTATTAAAAGGAAGATTTTTAAAATCATATAAATACTTACATATGATTAAAACATTTTAATAATTTAAAGTTATTAATCTTATAAACATCTAATAATTAAACCACTAATATTAAAACGTATAACGTCTATCTTATTTCTTATGTAATAAAATAATTATAATGTATTGTATGAACTATGAGATATCAAATGGAAGATTTATACTTCTTTATCAGCCAAATTAAAAAATATTAAAAATAATTACATTTCGTTATTATTATCTTACTGGGATATTATAATATTATACATATCTAGTTGTTTTCTATAATTCAATTTTTATTTGATTATTTAAATTAAAATTCTTAGTTGTTTATTTAAAATATTTGTTATTGTGTGGTACACATTACTGTCGTCTTATTGTTGTTGGCCATTATTTAAATTGATCTGATTTTGCAACTTTTAGAAAAATTAGTGGAATATAAATAAAAACAATCATTATTATTCTACATGTTTTTCAATTTTTTCTTGTATTATTATGTACTAGTCCCATTGAATTATTATTATTATAAGTATTTAAGGAGTATTTAAAAAACTAAGATATATAATATTGTAAAATCGAAGATTTGTTAAGTAGTTGCAAGGAATACATATTTTATTATATGTATAGTACATGTTATAAATGTATCATATAAATTAAAACGTTAGATGATAGGGTTAAATTACTACGCTATTCATAAATTATTATAATCAAAAAAATTGGTTTACTAACACCTATCGAGAATGCTCGAATCTTTCTTTGGATCATATTATTACTTGAATTTTCATTATGGACACTAAGTCCCACTTTAATAATAACAAATTTATCGGTACACTATATTCATCAACTCTAGTTTGTATAATATTAATTTTGGTAAATAACATCCCAGATATAATAAGTACCTTCAAATATATGTATAACTAAATTTTTTTTTTTTCAAAGTTTATTAAGGCTTCAACAACACAGGTTTTTAACCTACTTTAGTTAAAATGTATACAAGAAAAAGAAAGGAAAATATATAATATATGTATACATTAAATTTTGGAATACATTTTACTACATTATTATAGTTACTATTTACAATACTATAACTAAATTCTCGTATAATATTATTATATAAACTCAATTACGTATTTAATTTTTTTTTTTTTTTTTGTAAACTAATAAAAAACTATGATACTTGACATTTATTAGTCTCAATTATACTGCTTCTGTCTGTTTGATACGGATTTTATCTATTGATATTTTTTTTAGGGGATATTAAAATATAAATAATATATTAATATAAGTCTACTCGAATATAGTATCTTAGTAGTAAAGTAACTATATAATACATTTTTATTTTGCAGTAGTTAGCTGGCTGCTGCACACTATAGTAATTTACGGTTGTTGTGAAACACGATATTATTTTACTATATTTCGTGCTTTGAATATAATAATATATCAATAGAAAAAAAATGTCCCGACCTTTATACTTACCAATTGTATTTGATTCTAAAGTTCGCCGTTTATGTTTATTATATACATATATATAATAATATAGTGTTTATACCCGAGTTGCCTCACTGTAATAAATAAATGAAAATGTATTCGTCATTGACCTTTGACGCTGCACCGCGCTCGTTGTAGTTCTGATCTCGTAGGCGGTTGGTTTCCTACATAATAACAATATTAATAATATTATTATATTGTTATTATTACACTTGTGCCGGTAAACCACATACCCGGTCAAAGTCGATCGGAATCAAACATAATTTAATAGTATTGTATATTGGAATATCATATTATTCGTGTCTACGTGGGACCGGTCGCGCGTTTCTTTCGTCCCCTGCTTCGTCGGCCGACCCCTTCCCTGCGCTTATTCTCGTTCGGGTCGGGAGAAGGAAATAGAACCGCCGCCGCTACGGCGTCGGTGGACGGCCGGCCGGCCGGTCGTGGTGGTAGAGCACAGTGGCTTGGATCGTTGTGCTTCGTTTTTCGAACCAGTCGTACGCGCACGTTTTTCGCCACGCTCGTTTTTTTCGCGCGCGCGCGTCAGGCCAGCACTACGCACTGTGCTATTATAATATTCCGCTTCAGACGTCGGGTAGAATCGCCGCTCCGTACGTCGATTCTGTTTGTAATTTTCTGCGTACACGGCAAGATATTATTATTACTGTGTGTTTATACGCAAAACCGACCGAACGGTGTGCGTACACACAGTATAATTTTTGTAATACTTTATGCTGTACGTGAACGAATAATACGCAAAGGGAAACAATTTTTTCGTTTGAAAGCATATTATAAGTCCTTCGTCCAGACCGCGGAGATAGTACCTTATTTTTCGGCTCCTATATAATATAATAATATTTATACTGTGACATACCGTGAGTCGGTGAAACTCGTAACGATGGAAGTTGAGTCTGCAAAGCCTATACGTTTGGCGATGCCCAAGCCGCACGTGGTGTGCCACATCACACCGCCGGATGACGAGCCGATCGCGCCAAAATCGATGCCGAAAAACGTGTACACGTTGTCGCCGTCATCCCGATCGCCGAGCCCCAGCAGGCGGTCGTCGCCACGCACGTCGTTCCTGCACGACGCTTACCGTGCGCTTACCGGTACCTCAAAGAATAGCGGCACGTCGCTGACTGTCGCCAAGAGCTCTGCGCTTATGGTACCGATGCCCCAGCAGCAATTGCCGTCGGCGGAAACCCGGGTGTCCAGTCACCAGCACGCGTCGTGTCTGTTAGACGTACCCAAAGACGTACAGTTCCGAAACAGGTCCAAGTCACTGGACGACGGTACCAGGAAAATGCTGCTGCAACAACAGTCGACTCGACAGCGACTTGACAGCGGTGACGCGTATAAAATATTCGAGAGCATTTTGAAAGAAGGTATTAATAATAATAATAATAATAACGTTTGAGAGCATTCAAATCGAACCGTTCGGTATGTGAGGGAATGGTTGATAATATAACCATTTAGATTTATATAAGGCGTCGATGTGGTTAAGACGATTAAGAATTGAAAATCAAACTATACTGAAGTGTGTCTCGAAAATCAAATATTGCCTGAAATATCTCGGTAGTAATAATCACAATAATATGATATATATTCATTGCCGTAGAAACCGCGGTGCGGGCGATCATTGCACCGCGGCCCAACGTTGCAATTTCTAATATGAGGCCCATGCTTAAATAAAATAATACAAGAATTAAGAATCTATGCTAAGAACAGTTTTTTTTTTTTTAATATCGTAATATAATGATAATGCTGTTAGTACGTTGTTATTTTAGCATAATATAGCATCCCCAGGCTTCAAATCAGCACCCTCAGTTCCAATATAATAACATGTAACAATATAATTAATTTTTAAATATTTTGAATACATAAAATATTTTGTACGGTATAGCTGCTTAACAGTTTAAATAAATAAAGAGTAACGATTACATTAACATTTATACAATTTCAATTTTATTCTTAGTTATTAATTTGTCTATACAAAGTACCTATTGAAGAAAAATTAATTAAAATTGTAATTGATTATATTTGTATTATAATTAAAAAGTAAGAATATGAATAAGTAAAAATGTAAAATTATTGCAATGCAGTTTATTATATTATTAGTGGGGTTGTGAACTGTGGGAGCTAAGCCCTCCACGAATCTGTGTACCATCAATTATTTCAGCATCCCCTAAATTCACATCCAATGTGATCTTATTTAAAGGGGCCACAGATTAAATCTGTAGTAGGACCCATCTATTTCTAGCTACGGCACTGCAGGATATATTTACCTAGATATTATTTTTTAATAGAAATCTATAAGGATCATTTTTTTAGCTAAGTGAGAGATTATACATCAACGGTATAAATGTTGTTTATAAATATATGAAACAACTGCATTAACCATGATTTGATGCAGGAGATCATATTGTAATAACTTTTGTCATCAAATTCGAGATAAACCGTTTCCTATCAGTTAATAATATAAAATAATATCGTCTTTGCGACAAAGGGGTGTATACCTATATTAAGAATAATTGTCATGTGCTCGATGCATGTGCAATAACCCATAGAAACATTTATGATGCCTTATTAGAAGTATCTATCGTAATAATCGTACATTCGTACATATAAATCATATAATGGAAAAACATATTATTTAGAAGAGTCACATGTGTCGAATATTAACCAGTATTTGTCGATAAAATAATATATACCTATTACCTATATAGTACAAAAGGCTACCTATGATTCGATGATTTCTCCGCCGTATCACATTCACCTGCACTCACCAGACGTACATTTATATTATTATGTGGCATACCCATAAGATGTCGTATTGCTACATCTTTGCAGTAGCTGGTTCTATATATAATTTATAGGCTGATAAAGAAAGTAATTTTACTGTCTACAATATTATTATATAGTTCATTCGCTGGCATCATAGTATTTTTTATTATATTTTGTCGTGTGCGAAGTCTACACGTCTAAAAAATAAAAATAATTTCACACCAATAAATAATTATAATGACTATTGTGCGGTTTATCAGCCTAATTATTTCATTTATGTATAGTTTTTCAATTGTGGTGGTCGCATTTCGATATTATAATATCGTACGTATAATATTATGATATAATATAATACATGCATAATAGTAACAAGGAACATTGAAAAAACGTGTATTTCGGTGGCCACGGCGACCTTGAATTTTGTTTTTATATTTTTTTTTTGAAGCCGGTCATCGACGCACATCATTTTCAACCCGACAGCAATTCTATTTGCACCCAATTCCGCGATCGATGACGATTTACTATAACACTTAAATATTATTTTGTTATCACCCGACACTTGTTCGCAATAAAATATTATTATTTCTCGTCTTGCAAATGTGACGTTATCTATATTTCAGTCGTATAATCCTAAACACATATTGTTAGATAAATTATGCTAATGTATGCCTACAAAGAATATTATCTATTAATTGTTACCTCTACCACAATATAGTGATCCTAGAGTAATTATAAATGTGGTTAGAAATTTTCATTACAATTTTGCCGTCGAAAATTGGTCAAATAGCATACACAGAGTTAACCCCTCCTCCTCAGAAATATCTGAGTAAGTCTATAGGATTAATATAATATTATGTGAACCACTGTAAATCGCTGTTGTTGTATAAAATAAAATTCTCACCGGTTATCGTGGAGGCAAAAATTAAACGTCAAAGGTTCGTTTTATTGTAAGTAGATTATATTATATTACTTGTGTATTTATTTACATAGTCACACCAACAAGTAATATATTATAGCCATTGTGAATGCAAGTCCTTGAGATTCAGTACAGTTCGGTTTTATTTTTTATTTACTCCGCGTCAACTGGACGAGAAAAAGAAGGAAATCGAGGAATACACTGTATTCAATACAGATCTAATGCGTTTGTAGCTGATGTAATATTAAATATCCGTAGTACACGAAACTTTGTAACTGGTTTAACGCAACCGGTTTCAATATTTGCGGTAACATCCTATAAATACACGTACCGACGATGATAGTCGAAGCCGTGTTCTTGCGAAGGGTAAATAAGTTATAAGTTATAACTTACAACGCTTATAACTAACGATAATGTTATTAATAGCCAAAGATATTAAATCCTACGACTCTGCAATGAAGATAAGTACGATTCTCATTGTGTTTTCTAGACGTTTATGATATAGATAGGTAGTATGCGCGTAGATCGTTAAACATGTTGGTTTTAAATATTGTGTCAAAAAATGCGCACGCCTTCAGCTGTCTCTGTGTATATTTAATTTTATACTTGCGAATTTTTTGTTTAACAGAGGTCTATAATTTTGTCGATGTTTTACATTTCTGTATATGTATCTACGTCATAAAATCGTGTTCGTCTCATTCGCGCAGTTTAAATAGGTGTTCTTTAGTTTGATTGCGTTGACGTTTGTGTTTGAATTGCGCAAAGTCTTCAACTTTTCGACTTGACGTGTTATTCTTGAAAAAAAAAAAAGATCATGATAAAACATGGTCATTAATCGATGTAATTACTGTTGATAAAATGACAACGTTTAGGTATATGTGTGTGTGTGTTGTAGCACACTCAGAGATTATGATGTTAATTCTTTTTATGTAAAACTCATTTTTTTCTCATACTTGTTGTGCTCTGATTGAACAATTATAAATAGATTCTACGAAATAAGAATACGGTCTTGGAGATATTATTTGTAATTACTGAATTATTAAAATTATTGTAATCCGAGAAAAAAATTCGAAATTACATTATAATTTATAATATTAGGAGACAAAAATACTTAATATTTTTAATTGAAATGGAATATAAAAAGTGTGCTTCGTATATATTATATATTATTTGTAGTAATTGTATAAAACCTTTATTACATTTTTAATCAACATTAAATATGACAGCCGCATTTTTTAATTTTCTTTTACTTCCAAAATATTTTGGCTTAATTAATTTGATTTATAATTGATTTACCACTATAATATTAACACATTAAATTTTTAAAAGATTTTAAAATTAAATGTGGGACAATTCTAGTTTAATTTTAGTTATCTGTAAAAGTGTACAAGGCGTATCAGTAAGATTTGACAGTTTCACATTTAAATTTCATTTTATACCATTATAAGATTTTAAAAATATCATTACATTGTACATCGCCACAACAATAAGTCATTATATTTCACAAAAATTCATATTGTTTTCTGTATCATTATTATACAATAGTAATGTATCAATCTAAAAATTATTAATAATACATGATTTTAAATTTTACCGTTTGTTGTCAATTAGCTACTTTTGACATAACATTAAATTAATATACAAAATATACTTTTAATTTTCTTTTTATATATTATGTATTATATAGATTTATATTCTATGTCATTTTAATTTATATACATTGGAAATACTGAGAACTTAAGCCTTTGATGTACCTACGTATTCTAGAAATTGTATAATATTAATGGATGTTATACCTTTATTGAACTGTAAAATAACGTTGCTATACTATATTATAATATTATTTATAATATACTATTTTTATTATTATTATTATTATTATTATTATTGACGCTTCATGTCTATTTCTTGCCCTTTTACTACATTAGATAATAATTATCATTAAAATTGTTTTCTGAATTTCTAAGAGATTAATTTAATTTTTCGTGTAAATTAAATGTTAGTTTTGAAATTTATTTGTTTTTGTTGTCTCGTAAAATACTTTATCTTATTATTATTTTATATCTTATAATATGGAAGATAGATTTTGCCTTAATAGTATTTATGGTGATAATATTGTCTATCTATTAACTACCTATAATAATTATAATAACATTTCAAAGCATTACTTTTTAAATGCTGATTATAACATTATATTGCATATGCATGAAATATAAGTCGTCATAAAATTTGTCATTTTAATTTCAATATTGTTTTATGAAATATATGCGTTATGATCATGACCTATTGACATTGAAAGGTTACGACAACAAGAATAAATAGTATTGTGATGTTTATTATAAAATAAAATGATACTTGTTGTATGAATAATTCATTTATTTTATAATTTTTGCTCTTATAAAATTTAATGCATAATTATTGATTTTATTTTACCAGGAGCTCTTTTACGTAGAAGTTCTCTTGACCCTGAAACTCGTCGTCTATCCCTGGGCACTATATCCAACTCGAGGAAAAACTCTGATGGCCTTTTAGATCCTACACATGCAGCAATATTGTTCAGGGATTCCAGAGGTGTAAGTATTCAAATGCCTTTGTTGAATACTTGAATGGAATGTATTTATTTTTTAAATATTTGTATTCATTTTTTAGCTTCCCGTCGCCGATCCATTCTTGGAAAAAGTAAAAATAAAAGACCTGGGTAAGTTATCAACTAAAATAATAAAGTTACCTATAAATTTATCACATGCTAAGTTAAATATTATCGCTAACTTTTTAATTTTTAGTCGAAGACGAAAGTCAGATTTTTGTGAAATTTTTTCGCTTTCATAAAACTTATGATCTCATACCAACCAGTGCAAAATTGGTTGTATTCGATACACAGTTGATCGTTAAAAAAGCGTTTTTTGCCTTGGTCTACAATGGTGTGCGAGCTGCTCCATTATGGGACAACAAGCGTCAACAGTTTGTGGGCATGCTTACTATTACAGATTTTATCAGGATACTACAAAAGTATTACTCTTCTTCGTCTTCAAGTATGGAAGAATTAGAAGAACATAAGTTGGATACCTGGAGAAGTAAAAAATAATGATTTATGTATAATTTCAAAGGTATGCTGAACATTTTGTCTAAATATAATTTTATGTTTCAGATGAATTACATCAAGATCGTCCTCAAGAATTAATATCCATTGGCCCAGATATGTCATTATATTATGCTATTGAAACTCTAATAAATAATAAAATACACAGGCTTCCAGTTATTGATCCAGCAACTGGAAATGTTCTTTATATTGTTACACATAAACGCATACTACGTTTTCTGCTTCTTTACGTAAGGGTATTGAATTTTATTTTTTTTTTCAAATTGTTTTTTACTCAGTCAATAATTAATGTTCTGTGTGTTCTATAAAAAAATTTTGTATTGACTTTTCAGATTAATGATTTACCCAAACCGGCATATTTATCTCAAAGTTTAGAAGAACTAAAAATTGGCACTTTTGAAAATATAGAGACAGTGTCTGAAGAAACATCTATTATATTAGCCTTAAAGAAATTTGTTGAACGCAGAGTATCTGCTTTACCTATGGTTGATCAAGAAGGTCGACTTGTTGATATTTTTGCTAAATTTGATGTTATTGTAAGTTATCATTTATATATATTAGTTATTATTGTAAGGATAAAAAATAAAAATTCAAAAATATTTGATTGATGTCTTATGTTATTAGAATTTAGCTGCAGAACGTACATATAATAATTTAGATGTTACATTAAAACAAGCCAATGAGCATCGAAGTGATTGGTTTGAAGGTGTACAAAAATGCCACCTGACTGATACATTATATAGTGTTATTGAAAAAATTGTCCGCGCTGAGGTAAGAGAAAGCTTAAATTAGTTCCTGTAAAACTTTATTTTTTATATTTTTGTTATTTTTTTCAGGTACATAGGCTAGTGATTGTAGATGCAGAAGACAAAGTCATTGGAATACTCTCATTATCCGATATCCTACACTATTTAGTACTTCGGCCTTCCGGTATGATTTGATAAATTACTGATCTTATGATTTACATAATTTTATAATATTTTTAAACTACTATTTTAAGGAGCTGATCGGTTATTGAAAACCAAAGAACTATATGAAAATGATGTGGAAAATTCTAAAACTTTAAACTCTACTATGGAGCCAATACTATTACAATCATAATGTGAGAAAATATATTTTATTTAATCCTGTGACATTATGAGTTCTACATGAACAGAATTAATAGTCTGCAGTCATAACACCGGATGATCTGGTTTAATTTTATTTGTACAAGTATTATTTACCTATGTAGTATTATACGACAGCGCTTTAGAGACAACAAAATGTTTATTCTCTAAGTATTAGTTGAAAAATGTATGTTCAATGCCTTTATTATTATTATTATTATTATTATTATTTTTTTTTTTAGAAAGAACTAGTCTGAATTTTTAATATAAAAATTATTTTAATGTCTATAAAAGTTCTACATTTAAAAAAAAAGCGTTACGTGATTTTTCAAATGACCGTGTGATATTGTCAAATGAAGAGCTGTTGAAATATTATATTTGTTATTTAATATATTAATAATAATATTTTTTGACTTTTTATCTTATGTACAATATACATGTATACATTTATTACAAATTATTAACACAACAAAATATTTTTCAATTGAAAATATACCTATATAAAACTTTTTTTTTGTTTTCCAATATATTATTTTTTTTTTTTTGTAGTTTTTAAAATGTATACATGAGTATATAATAAAATGAACGCTGATTGCTATAAAACTTATTTCAATTTTTGTATTATGTGTTTTTGTTTCGATTTAAATGTTCATGAAACGTTTTCTATTAGAATAATAATATTATAAATGTATAATTTTGTTTATTAAATACTTATATGGCATCCCATGTCAATACAAATAATCTACAGAAAAACACTTATGTATTTTAGCAATTGCCTTAGCTTCTGCAGTTAAATTTTATAAGAATTACCAATGATTATATGTACAAATAAAAAATAAAACATTGAATAAGTATATTTGCAAATGATATATTATATATGTTTTAAATATATTATTCAAAAACTAGTGCTTATTATTTTTTTTAGAAAAGACTTGTCTTATTCTAGTCTTTTTTTGGATGTTTTCTTAAATGTTTTTGCTTCTTAGAATCGTAACATTTTTAGAACCTCAGAACACCATTTACCCTCAATATCTATTTTACTGGAATCTGGATATTTGACAAACACACTGGATTATCTTGCAGAATATTGGCGAAACTACAAGTCAGGCTACTTAGGCCATGGCCTGACCTAATACTAACTGGACAAAATACTGACATAATAAAATTTAAAATTTAATTAAAAAAACTTATTTTATAATTAGAATTTTTTTTTCATATTTTTCATTTGGCCTGTCCTAATACAATTTTCTAGTTTCGCCTATGGTTGTATTAATATTGCATTATTTATTATTTGTAGTATATTTTATATAATCTGTGGTATTACAGTATGATCTACAACGATAACTAAGACATATTATTGCATTGTTAATTTTACCCTTTACGGCTCAGGGCTTAAAACCGGTAACCGGTTTGTAACGAAAACCGTATATTTGAGAACCGAAACCCGGTAATCGCTTTTAGTTTTGGAATCCTGGAAACGGTTATTGTTAATCGGTAATCAAGGTAAATATCTAAATATTAACATCAAAGCGGTTACCTCGTATTTTCAATCAAAACCGATTCCCGACCAAAAATCGACGGTTTTTTCGTGGAATTTATTCATTGAATTATATCATGATAACATTATAGTTTAATTTAATTTTCCAGCTATTTTTAAATTTTTTTCCACAATTAATTGCCGTCGAGTATTGCTTATCTGTTGTAAATATCACATATATTATATAAATAGATATAAGTGTATAACTATATAATATTATAAATACTGTCATAAACGTCGTCGTCGACCTTCGTCCTCGCGCGCTGATTAGTATTGAAATTTATTTATAATTCATATTTTAAATTACTTTTACACCCATTATCATACCCATATCTCTAATAAAAATTATTATTTATAAATGAGTTTTTTCACTTACTTAATTAGTATTTTAGATAATTTTTAAAGTCATTTTTTGAAGTTTTTAGGGCTTTTTTGCATTTTTTTTAGGGAATTTTTGAGTGTTTTTTAGGTCATCAACATCCTAACTCCAGTTATTACCAAAAAGATCTGTGTCAATATTTCACTCTTGGTTTCATTTTGAAAAATTATTTATTTTTTCGGTTTCTTACAATTATAATGTTATAAACAAGAAAATTATAACAATAACATTTTTTTTTATTATTTATTAAGATCGCCATTATTTCGATCATATGCTTTAAATTTTAAACAGT
Organism: Diuraphis noxia; assembly: GCF_037042655.1. Lineage (NCBI taxonomy): Eukaryota > Metazoa > Arthropoda > Insecta > Hemiptera > Aphididae > Diuraphis > Diuraphis noxia. The sequence goes on from NW_028301713.1 coordinate 77,868,866, forward strand.
TTAAACTTCAAAGTAGTTTGAAAAAATAAATATTTAAATTATTGAAGGAAATCCGACCAAATTAAAGCATATTAAGTTTTTGATTTTGTATTAAATAATAATACTTCTGTTATCAACCCACGAATGCCCTAAATAAACTGTTTTAAAAATATGATAAAAAACTGAAAAAAATGATTTTTTAAAACCGGTAACCGATTACCAAAAAACCTTATCAACGGTTTTTAAACGATTAACGGTTATTATAGTGTTTGAAATATCTTTATGGAAACGGTTACTGGTTATAATTTAAAAAGCACTGGTGAATAAATTTCATCTTAAGGCACTCCTGCTTAGGTAACATGATATGATGAGATCCCCCCTCTGTATACAGCCAGAGGCGTATTTAGGCACAGGCCCTATAGGCCCGGGCCTAGAGCGGCAACATTGGAGGGCGGCAAATTTCAACAATTTTTTTTTACAAAATTAGAAAAATTATTTTTCATTTGATGAAATCAAACTCAACTAATTTTTGTTCGCTCAAAATAAATCATATATCGATATATCTACATATATCTCAATGTATCTTTTTAATAAAATAAATTGTATATTTAAATACGTTTTAGAAATAATTGAAGGAAGGATGAAGGGGGAGGAAGGCGGCGAATTGGAAAGTGCCTATAGAGGCGGAAAAACCTTAAATACGCCACTGTATACAGCAAGTCTTGCCTGTAACCTAATTGAGCACACAAATACATACAATTTTGAAGTTTTTATTAACTTAATATCTAAATGAATTTCTAATATTTATCAATTTTTATCTTCAATAAAATATTGTTGTTTTGTCCTAAAAAGTTACATGTATTTATAATGAATAGATACCATAAAGAAAAAGTATGTATCATAAATAACTTTTCATGCAGTATTTTGCGCCAACGCTTTCATAATAATTATTTTCCTCTTTTCTCTGAAATAATTTTAATATCACAATTTACTATCAAATTTTGTGTACACAAAAAAGTTAATTGCTTAATCTCTTTAAATTTAAATAAAACGGTTTATAATGCTTTGTTTGTATGTCTCTGTCTCGCTGTCACCAAGTGTTTTACTTACACACAGTTATATAACATATATTTTTAATTATATACTTAGGCTATGATATGAAATAAATATAATTAAAATATTCATTTATTTATTAACAATAGGGTAATGTAAATATTATTTTTTTTTAAATACGTATGAGTCCATCATTCATAAATTAAAACTATTTTTACTTACGTTTTTTTAAAATACAATCATAGGAACAAATTTAAATCTCAAAAATTTTAAAATAATAATGAATAAAAAATTTGTCACAAATTTATATACAAAGTAAATCAGCATTTGAAATTATGTAATTATAAATAATATTGTAACTATAGTTACAATTAAAAATCTGAAGAAGTCGTTTCGCCTATTATAGTGAGAACACAATAAGGTTCCAGCTTGTCAATGATTTCGTCCATATAATGGTCGACTTCTGTAATTTTCTCTTTTTCCGTTATGACGTGTTTAATAAAATTTTGCCAGTTTTCACTGATAACACGTTCAATCGCTGTTTTTAAGAGGACCCTAATGTCATCGATGTTGAATGTGGTATTGTTTTGTTTGATATTTGATATAGGTTTTCACCATTGCCCATGCCAATTCAATAGGGTTCAACTCACAATGGTAATCACAAGTAATACGACTTAGTGATGCGTTTTACAGTATAAATACCAATTACGAAAGTTATTGAGAAAAAGTTTTTCTAGGGTCGTAAGAAGCCCGATTTTTGATACTGTGTTCCAATCTTCCAATATCACATGGTAAATGAACACGTTTTTTTTTTTTACTTTATATCGATTAATTATTTAACTAATTAATAAAAATATCGAAAATTGGCCTTCTTATGATTCTTAAGAAAATTTTCCTCTATAATTTTTATATTAGGTATTTTTACTGTAAACCGCTTCAATAAGCCGTATTACTTGAATTACGAAATAATGTTTTTATGCCGTATTTTGGACACCACGATGGCCTCTTAATAAAAGCTTTAGTATGTGCACACTGCACACCACCCGCCGTGGTTTTATAGCCCATATAATATTATTTATAGTAAATAATTACAATTGTAAATTATAATTTATCTTAAAATATAAAATATGTCGAAAAAATAAATAGGATGTAATAACTAATAGGGTTCATAAAAGATAAATAAATAATGAGATAGATATTAGGTAAAAATAATTTATAATTTATTTTCATTTCTATATTTTATAAGCAACAATATTCATTAATAACATTATAATATATGACGTGAATTGCTTGGTGAGGTGCGATCGTACGCTCTATCTGCGGAACGTACCGGCCGCAGTTGCTAGCTCCCAATTGATTGCCCAGTGACCACTCGGGATTTTTAGCAACATATCCTTGCCAGTTGCCACGCGTACACAAACACGTGTTACAACCCTACCCACTTAAAAACCTACAAACAAATATACAAAAATAATCCTTACAGTACCACCCCACACCCAATGGCCTATGTTGCCGCGGGTTCCCCTTAAAAAAATATATATATACATATATGATGTATGCTGCACCTATTTCTAGTGAGATGCAGTAGTATTCGAGTAAGTATAAACTATATAATACATAACACAACATTTAAAATAATTGACATTATTAACAATATAAATAATAAAAAAATTTTTTTTCGTCGATCAACAAAGTATAATAAATTAAATTATGATTGCCATCATTTGCTATGGACGATATTAATTCTGTGACCTAAAAACTTCAAATTAAAATTAAAATATCACAAATTTTTATACATTTAGGTAACGATGCCGATATAAGTAGGTAGGTACATTGGTGTTATTATATCATTATAAATTATAATTTATGGTGAATAATTATACCAATTTAATCAATATGGTAATATGACTAATATGGTACATATCACTGAAATCCGTCCTAAAGAGCATAACACTAAAATCATTACCATTCGGCATTCTTGGTATTACGTATCTAATTAGGAAAATATTATCGAAAATACATTTTAGGGTTGTGGGCTCACTAATCCAGGAAACTATTAACTACCTAAATAAAATACTACTATTTTATTCGATTAGGTAACTATAAAAAATGTTAAACCTATACTTAATATTTATTAACTTCCAATATGAGAATTTTTCATACGAGAATCGCCTTTTTATGATGTTAAGCAAATTTTAAAATGTCATCTAAAACTTATAAAAGAACGATTTTTATTTTTTTGATATCTTAACTTTGTGTTCTAAGAATAATAAATTTAGAAAATATGGAATCATTAATGATTTGAAAATTAAAATAATTAATTCCAATCCATTAGCATTTCACAACTTGTAGGAAAATATCTACCTACATAATATAATATATATTATAGAAGTACTTATTTCTTATACCGATACCTATCTGCTGCAATGCCAATTTCACTTAACATTAAAATGTAAACTGTATAATGTAGTAATATACCTACCTTATATCTATAACCTATTAATAATAGATAAAGCAAAAAAAGAAGCGAAACACGTCGAACATTATGAAGTTGTTCGGGATATCGTTCGTTTTAAAAAAATACTGCATAGTGCATGGAAATTCGAAGCACATTATAATATGTAGGTATACCGTTTTATCTACACGACTGCACTATTATAATATAAAATTAATCATTTACTTTGTACATTTACTGCAGCGGTGTTAATGGTGTTGATAACGGGTACGAAATCATCGTAAAGGATCGATGTCGATAGAAAATGAGATCCTTCTTAGATCACTGTCAATGGTCACGTTGGATCTGTCACTGGGCAAAACCAAGTCGGCGGATGTCAGAAATTGATTCACGCACCTGTCCGTAAAGTACGCACTGTGCATGCTCAGGTGGTTGATGGTCCGTCCGCGGAGCTTGTCCGACAGAGTATCTATCCACCGGTCGCCGGTTACCGTGCAGTCGCCCAGCACGACCGTCTCCAAGGTGCCCTGGTGCGTGTGCAACAGGTCTTCCAGGAACCGGACACCGATGGCGTTGTGGTCGGCCCGGAACCGCCGCAACTGCCCAAACCCGGTGTGCAGGAACTTGAGGTCGAAGCGTGAGGCCAGCGAGCATCTCACGTACATCACGTCCAGCACGTTGAAGTACACAGTGCCTAGTTCGGCGAGCGTGTACTGGTCCGCTTCCCGGATCCGGACACCATGCAACACCAACGTGGTCAGTCGGTCGACGTACGTGAACCCGTCAGTGGCGTAGACGGACAGATTGGATGAGATGACCAGCGCGGTGACGTACCCGCAGATCTCCGCGTACTGCGCGCACAAATAGAACGCGTTCGCGTAACTAATCTGCGTCACCGAAGTGACCGGTCCGCCTGCGCAGTGGCCGTCACCGCAACGCAGTATAAGTGCAGCGTACTCGTCAGACGGCCAGTGGAATATCAGCGACCGTTCATTTTCGTCCCGGAAGTAGAAGAACTCGACAGCCGTGTTCGCGTTCGCGTGGTGCATGCCTACCCGTTTTAGCGTGCAGGCGTCCGATGCGATTATCCGCGACCAGCGGTCGCACACGAGCGGCAACGTCGTCACGAACTCGGTGGCGGACAGGGTTCGAAATATGCACAGCAAAATCTCATCAGGCAGTGCGTTTATGGACACTCGATAGTCGTCCGTCATTATGATATAATTCTTCTTTTCATTCGCCCTTGCCTTCCCAAATCAATCCTTAGCCATGTGTCTGCGATGATAATATGATAATATACATTAGGTATAGGTACTTAATATATTAATATATTGATATAATATACTTCTCAAAATGTATAATACCCTCCCCCTCTCCCCCATACATAATTGTATATTATAATATGGAACTTAACGGTTTTCGTTCATACAATATTGATTCTGAATTGAATTGTTTCACTTTAGATGATAAAATGGATGGTGAATTAATCGTGGAAATCAATACTTAGCATGCATGTCAATGTCAAACCCCTTCGTGTAAAAATCATCATAAATAAAAGTGATTCGCGACAAGCTGGTGCTGAGTGGGACTACGTGCGAAGGAGTACCTACTTAATTGTATGATGTTCGAAACAGAGGGGCTCATTGCTTATACACATTTGTTTGCATCTGGATATTTGGATCTCAAGTCACCGCACTGGTCAAACCCACAAAGTCGACAATAAACAAAAAACTTGCCATTTCGTACGTGTCTAAGACAGAGGCAGTTAGCGAGTGTGACGTCATCTTGACTAATTCAAAGAAGTATAAATAAAAACTTCTGGAAAAATGTCATAAATATTTCGGGTTTTTCTCTAATTTTGATTGAATTACTTTTCTAATTTGAATTTGATCAGGATAACATTTAAATTTTATCTTGGTTTTGAAACGTAAATCGTCAAAATAAGTGTACCTAATCATTATTCATTTTAATATAGTTTTAGTATAGTTATTAGAGATTTTATATTTTATGTGTGCATTTTGTTTTTTATATATACAATACATAATATAAGATAGATGGATGCTATATCGAAGTGGAAAATAACACCTACTCGGCTACTCCAAGTATTTGGTCATTTAGGGACACAAATATCTGAAATATCAATACAATTACTGAGGTAATGCTGTAAAATCAAGTTGAGCTTCATCAATATCAATATTTCGAAACAAGTTTTTCTAAAGTGTTATCAAGGTGAATAGATATTCCAGGTAATACAGTGTGATAATGTTTCCGGGTACCACTAAATACCTCAACTGAGTGACCTTGGATGTAATGGATTTTCGGGAGATGAAGAGAGTATTTAACTACACAATACCTACATATTTTGAGAAAATTTCAAATTTTTTATATTCCTTTTCTATGCGGGTGTGCGCAATACAACTTACTTAAAAAAAAAACTCGAAAAATAAAATTATTTTTGCAGTACCTATATTATACTGTCTTTCACCTCCCAAAAACTCCATTTCAATTCAATATCATATGGCTGAGATCGACCTAACTATCTGAAATACTTAGTGCCTAGTGGTACCTGTAATTGTGACCACTGTATACAGTGTATACTACAACTGACTAACTTACTTAGACTTATATGATAAAGGTGAACCATATTATTTTAACTTAGGCTTAGCTAATTATAAGTATTATCATTGATAATAAATACTATTAATACTAATATTATTCTGTGGTATTATAGTATTGTATTGGTATTCCATGTTATTATCACTATATGTCTATATAGGTGTATAAAATAATGACAACATCGTCACCTCGACACCCGTTTAACTCTAACGTGTTTCCCAAGACAGACATACGTCGAACTAAATTATTACCCAATCTTATTTTTACCTATTGGCTATTGAATTTAACTATTTTAATATTAACTATATAGGTATTTACACCTTCATAATATAACTATCAGATATTATATTATGGTTATCATGAGAAACCTATGTCTATTTAATGTGACTTGTAAGTTTATTATTTTTAAACTTTAAAGCGTATTATAATCTGATTCATTAAAACCTCAACATAACATTGTGTACTTTTTAAGTTTAAATTAGGAGGCATTATAAGCATCATACTTACAATATTAATTATCTTGAATTCAGTCTCCATAAAATTATCATTTTTAATTTTTGGTTTTGGTTAATACTTTAATAGACAGTAAGAAATTAATAACACTATAATTTAACAAAATATAAATATTAGTCATAAATATATATTAATTATATAATAATGTTAATAAATGTTTCAATGTTAAGCTTTTTGCGTTTAAAATATTTAATTTACACAAGATATCAGTGTGAATAGTGTTATACACTTATTAGTGATTACTGACACCATTTTGTAATCTATCATATTATAATTAATTACCTATTGTGTTTGTGATGAGCAAAAGCGTAACTTTACTGTAGTTCCTATACTAGTAATCACGAATTCACGTTTGTAATAACAATATTATTATGATAGTTGCCTCTTATCACTTCTGATAAGGCTGGTAATCCAATCTTGCATAATCTATTGCCTATGCATATCTTAAAAGGGGTTTTAGTAAAAATATTAAAGTTATCAATGATTGACGGTTTACCTCGATCAATACTTCAGTAGGCCACCACAGAATAGATTAAATTTAATGGTCAGTAATTCACCATTGGGATCTTAATCTTTCAGTTTGTCCGCATTGAGTAAGTTGACGCTGGAAAGGGTAGGGTAACCGAATATACAATAAATGTAGGTATAAGACTACAAATATTAATATAATAAAATGTTTCACATCTTAACATCTTGATATGCATAACACACAATAAATACTCAAATACGTATTTTAGGGTCAATCGTCTACAAATAACACCAAGAAGTAGTTTTTGTGTTTATAAACTAAAAACATACGTATTCAATTCTAAGGACTTTTTTAAGATATAATCTCTTTATTCAATGCAATATATGCGACCATGATAAATTAATTAATTAATTGATAAATGAATTTATCATGTATGCGACGATGTGATGCATAATTTTACCCCTTCTGCCTAAGTAACCAATTGCAATCATTTATACATAAAATAATGCTATTTTCTACTAATTACTAATTATTTTGTGTTATTTATATTATAATCTGTGACAATCATTTATAAAAAAAAAAAAAAATTCTATTTCCGTCGTAAATATCAAAATCCATTTGTGAGTAACTCTAATTTTTAAAATCCTTTCTTAGTCATCCCCTACACTGTGGTACAAAGGTATCATAAAAAATTAAGTCTCAAGCTATCCTAATAGAATATTGCAATAATGTACCTACATATTATTTCTATTTAATAATTTTAGACAATAAGCAATATACAATTATATACGCCAGCAATATACGCCTATGATTGACAACATGCTATTGCTATAACCAAACTTAAAAAACTTATAAGCTTATGGGATATAATTCAAATAATTCACTTGTGTAGGACATAATAGGTATTCACATTTCACTATGCTCAGTAAATACCATTCATATTAATCCTTTTTGAAAGAATTTTTTTTTCATTATTTTGTAGAAGTAAATTCTGGCATTCTAAATTCCGATTGCACCTGTACAAATTTCATGTGATTTATTTCCAACACTACGTCTCGGAAAATATTTTGTTTTTCGTATAATTTAAAACGCCAATCTATTTAAACGTTACCTATAAACTTTTCTAAAAATTATAAAATAAATTAATAATTGAATCGCCTTACAGATAAAGTAGGTACTCGTAACATAGACGGTGATTAGGAGGTGCTTGGGTGCTTAGCTCCTTACAAATATTGAAAGCCCCCCCCAAAATAATTGACATTTTTCAAAGCTTCCACTTATTATTTCGTAAAAATGTATTAATACCCCCCACCCCACTATAATGCTATCAAATATCTACTTAAGACTCGTACACCATAAAATGATTATTTATTGTTATTGTTTTTATCTTATTTTATTCAAAAATGATAACAATGCAATAATAATATAATATTTATTATCAAGTAACTTGTGTAATTTACCGCGTAATTCACTCAAACTTCAAACACCATCTATAAGACCCTAAAATTTGATAAAACATATAATATAACTTATTAATTTTCTGCTTTAATTCTCTATTCTCTATGTCTATATCTCTCAGGCCTCAGTTTTTCTTTTGTAGTCATACTCGCATTTGATTTTTCGAATCATTGAAAAAAAACCAAAGAAATAAAAGACTACCAAAAAAATCTAAAAGATCAAAAAATCTATGAAAATAAAAAACAAAATTTTATAATTTGCTATATTACGTCATATTATTCCATTAGATATAAATTTAAGTCTCGCGCGAACAGCCAAACCGTGTGGTCACGCAATTATCGTTAATCCTCATGTTAAAAATAATCGCCTTAATTCCACCCGATTTTTTCGTGCTAACAACCACTCGTCTCAGTTTCTAATACTGTAGTAGGCCCCTGCGTCTAAGAGAGGCTTCAATCCTCATAGAAAGGAAAAAAAAAATAAAAGACAAAATACGCCGTAAGTACATACAAATACGTTGGTGTATGATACATATTTCTCTTATCTCTTCTCCAAGGCATCGCCGGCGCGGTGACCTTTGGACCGGCGATTACTCTGATCCACCGACAATTATCGCATTTTTATAATGAACAATCAAACTGCAAGCACCACTTATCGTAACAAAAATACACTAGTCAAAAACATGCCTAATCAAAATTCGTCGCAAGCTATTTCTAAACGAAAACAAAGAACAGGATCTATGGACACTACAAATAGTTCACATGGAACTCGTATACAGAGTGGTTCAAATGACGTCTTCAATTCTTCCGATTCAACGGACGAAAACGATGATAAATTCATAACGCAAAAAAACAAAAATACGTCAAAGCACTCAAAGCGAAACCATTCATCGACCGACACTGCCAGCCCCGAACCTAAGAAAGTCAAACCATTATTTATAACGGTAAACAGATTTGCACCACTTTCAATCGATGACACCACTGAGATCGAAAACATCGAAAACAATCCCACTTCCCACTACAACTCAACCCCATCCGATGACCAAAATAATAAAAAAAAACTTCCGCCACTAATTTATGTCCGTGATATCCTTGACTTTGTTGAAGTGCGCAATGAACTAATTAAACTAATTGGTACAGACGCATTTACTTGCAAATCATCTATAAACGATTTAAAAATCCAAACATCAGATTCTAAATATTACCGTGAAGTAATCCACTTTCTGAAAGATAGAGAAGCTCAATACCACACGTACCCATCTACTCCAACAGTTGAAGTCGGAATAGCAATCGAAGAAATTGGTTTCTCCGTCAGGCAAGTTTCCAACGTTCTACAAAAAACCACCAAAAATAAATTTCCTATGTTCTTCGTCGACCTGGAGCCAGCCGAAATAAATAAAGACATCTTTGGCGTAACGTCACTACTCCACACAAAAATAAAAATAGAGGAACCACACAAGCGTAAAGATGTCATCCAGTGTCACAACTGTCAAGAATATGAACACACAAGAAAATACTGCTCATACTCTCCCAGATGTGTCCGTTGCGGAGGCCACTATCCTTCCTCCAGTTGCAATAAATCAAACGACTCACCTGCCAAATGTGCCCTGTGTGAGGGTGACCATCCAGCGAACTATAAGGGATGTCACATCTACAAGGACCTCCAACGCTTCCGGACGCCAAATTCGAACAGTCATGTCACCCAAAACAACGTCACTAAAGGTTGTAACAATATAAATATTAATAATTGTAAAGCCTCTCAGCAGCAAACACCCGACATAAAATCACCCCCTCGTACTTATGCCCACGCAACATCAGGCCACATTCCCAACATAGAATCCAATGATAACTCTCTGACAAATTTTCTAAGTGAATTTAAAGCTTTAATTAACCCGTTGTTATCTCTCCTCACCACTATCCTCGATCGTCTTCTCGCTTAAAATGTTAAATAACAAATTCACCTCTCAGTCCCTAGCCATCCTACTTTGGAATGCCAATGGCCTAGCCAATCACAGAAACGAACTAATTACATCATTAAACGAAAAACGAATAGACATAGCATTAATCTCAGAAACACATTTTACGTCCAACTCCAAATGTTCTTTTCCCGGGTACAACACCTTTTCCTCATACCATCCCGACAACATCGCCCACGGTAGTGCCGCCATCATTATCAGATCATCACTCCAATTTACCGCTGTCCCCCCAGTTAATAACGACTTTCTACAAGCGGCGATAGTTAATATTATTTTAAACCACGTGCCAATAACCGTTGCAGCAGCATACTGTCCCCCCAAACATAAAATCACGCCTTCACAATTTGATTCCTTTTTCAACTCTCTTGGTCGCTATTTCATTGTAGGAGGCGATCTAAACGCCAAAAACCAAACTTGGGACTGTCACTCAACAAATCCAAAAGGACACTCTTTATTCCAATCAATTACCAGCAATCATCTCACTATCCTTAATCCCCCAAATCCGACCTATTGGCCTACTTCTACCAGAAAGCGTCCGGACATACTCGACATTTTCGTTACCAAAATTCCAACTTATCTAAATCATCTAATAAAAAACTTATTAGACCCAAGCTCAGATCATACTCCAGTCTTTCTCTCCTTAGACGGTCATCCTTCCTCCAAGCCAAACAAAGCATGTCTTACGAACAATTCTACGAATTGGACTAAATTTCGTGAAATAATAAATTCAAAAATAAACCTCAATATTAGTTTAAAGACCCCAAACGAGGTGGAGGATGCAGTTCAAAGTTTCACCGAATCCATTCAATCAGCTGCTTGGAATTTTTCTACCATCCAAAATTATCATGCCAACTCCCATACAACTCCCACCCACGTTAGAGAACTAATTATTCAAAAGCGCCGTGCTCGAGCTAGATGGCAACGCACTAGACTTCCCTCAGACAAAAACTTGCTCAATAATCTTGCCTCATCCTTAAAACGAATGTTAAGTAAAATAAGAAACGAATCTTTCAATAACTGGACCTCCTCACTTACCGCAGAAAGTGGGTCGCTCTGGAGGGCAACCCGCAGCTGCCTGAAGCAGAAAACCACCCAAGCTCCACTAAAAAATAGTAACGGCAACTGGTGCAAAACAGATAAAGAACAAGCAGATGCCTTTTGTTCACACCTCTCGAAAGTCTTTCAACCCCATAATGATATTAACAGCAATCTTCAAGACACAAATATTGAAAACTCCCTCTTCTCCCCACTACCTCTCTATCTTGCTCCCAAACCGTTCTCACCAAACGAGGTTCAATACTATATTAAATCTTTTCCTCTTAAAAAATCACCCGGGATAGATCTAATCACCGCAGAGGTAGCTAGACAACTCCCTAAAAAAGCAATTATTCACCTAACCCATATTCTTAATTCTATATTAAGACTATCTTACACGTCCCTCCTTAGACCCAGACCTTCCTTTCTTTTCAAAACTCTGTGAAAAATTAATTATCAAACGCATATCACAGCTCGTTTAGGATAAAAACATAATTCCTCATACCCAATTTGGTTTTCGTAACAACCACTCCACCATACACCAGATTCATCGCTTAACCGACGCCATTGCTTACTCCTTCGAAAACAAGCTTTACTGCTCCGCAGTGCTACTCGATGTTGCTCAAGCATTTGACAAAGTCTGGCACACTGGACTTCTGTATAAACCAAAACAATTTCTCCCTCCTCCCTACTTCCTATTCTTCAAATCATATCTAGAAAATCGCCACTTTGTGACTAAAGTAGGCTCAGAATTCTCAAACCTAGCACCCATCTTAGCGGGCGTCCCCCAAGGTGCCATTTCGTCCCCAATTCTTTATAACATATACGCCGCTGACCAACCAATTTCTCCTAATACATCAGTTGCTGAATTTGCCGACGACAAAATCATCTTCACCTCTAATGAAAACCCTCTTGTCGCTAGCCAACATCTACAAAATCATCTTAATGAGATGGAAGTATGGTATTCAAACTGGAAAATAAAAATAAACAACGAAAAGTCTTCACATATAACCTTTACTCTCAGACAAGGCGTAGTCCCTCCTGTCTCTCTGGCAAACAAAATAATACCATCAGCTACCAAAGTTAAATACCTAGGCCTACTTCTCGACAAACGCTTAACTTGGGCCGAGCATATTAAACAAAAACGCCTTTTACTTAACTCCAGACGAAAAAGTCTTTGCCCACTGCTAGGCAAACAATCCAAGCTAAACCTTAAGAATAAACTATTGCTTTACAAAACCCTTCTGAAACCCGTTTGGGCTTATGGTATCCAATTATGGGGAACGGCAAAAAAATCGAACATATATAAAATGCAAACATTCCAATCAATAACACTTCGTATAATCACCAACGCTCCCTTTTACGTTACCAACCATACTTTACACTCTGATCTGGGACTACCGACTGTAGCCAAAGTGGCCACATCCTCCTACAAGCGCTACCGCTCTCGCCTTACAAACCATCCCAACCCACTTATTCTCGCCCTCAACTCCGCAAACATTCCAGGTAATCCACCGAGAAGATTAAAGAGACGCTGGTGTCGCGATTTAGATACCTAAATTTATTACTACTTTAAATTAAAAAAATAAGAAAAAAAAATACTTAAATTTTTTTATACTCTATTTTGGGAGTAAAATTTTTATGTTGGAAATATAAAACTACCATTAAGATTAAAAAAATGGTACCTACGCTATTAATAACAAATGTTGACTTATCTAGACTGTTAAGATAATAGACATACGTCATACATGCATTATTTTATTGTAGGTATTGTCTAGCGGTTAACTATTATGTAAATTATTTAATTCTTACACAAATGATGAAACAAATCTAACCTAAATTCAGTTAAAAGTAACATTACAGAAATGACAAAAACTAGTGTACAAAAAAATTATTGCCATCGCTTATACCATATGATATCGATAACTTATATTGTTATTATTATATTATTCCTGTATTTAATTTATTTCTTATTATTTATTAATTACATGATATAAGTACGAGTATATCTGACCAAAGGATACCTGTTAAATTGATCTAATTAATGTTTAATTAGAAAATTAACTTATATCTAATGAAATATGACATAATATAGCAAAATAGGAGATATGATAAAGTTAATTAAAAATAACCACTAAATGATTCAAGTTTTGACATATTTTTAATTACATTAAGCAATAATTTCAACGTGAAAACTATATTACAATTTTCTTTATATTATAATTACAACAATTTGGCAATTAGGATTAAAAATTATGAAATAATTAAAAAAACAACATTACAATAGCCTATTGTAAGAAAAACTATATAGTGTCACACAATCAAATCTTAGTTTCTTAAGAATAATCATACCAATAAAAACAGTTCTTTGAAATATTGAATATAATCTCAAAAATATTGAGAAAAAAATATTACTACACCTTAATTAATATCACAGTAGTTTTGAGGCTTTTATTAAATCATAACAATTAGATGACCCTTGCACTTGGTTTAAGCAATGGAGTTCGTTCTTGTAAATTGGTGTTAGTTTTATGAACTGATTGAGAAGTTGAAGTACTTGCTTGATTTCCTCGTTCTTCAAGTTGTCTAGAAGAACAGAAGATATGAGTATTATATTTTTCATTATTTATAAACTCATTATATTAATGATTATTAATTACTTTCTGTGAATGCTATGTAAAAGCAATGCGCTCTGATTTACTTCTATTGAAGTTAAATAGTCATTTGTAGAAAATATTGATGAGTGCATTATAGAACTATTATTAATTTGGTTTGGACGACCAGTTAAGCTGAAAAATCATACAATTTTTAATAAAATAAACATTGGATTTGAAAAATTTAACATACCCTTCTTTATGCAGTAAACGTGTGCTCTGATCAAGTCCAATTAAACAGGAAGGTATTTCTGCAATATTTAATGTACTACAAACCATATCATGATGTTGAAACTAAAAAAATAAATAATAAGCATTTCTATTGCATAATCAATAGTTAATTATTTTACATGAATATTTTTTTAACTAAACACTTACTGGGTTAATTATAGAATTACTAGTGGATGAATATTTTTGACGAGTCTTAGCAATTATTTCATCCACAAACTCTTTAGCTTCAATATCAACTGGGTCCCATGTGGGATTACGCACAGAGAAACTGAGAAGAGACATTTCAACTTTTCCATCTTCAGCCTGATCTACTTGAGGTAATTTTGGTATTGGCATTTCAGGCGATGAAGGACCAGGAGAACGCCAAGCAGGATTGCCATTTTTGCGTAAATTCATCATAGAAAAAGCACATACATCACCTACTCCTGCTACTTCTGCAGTATAATTACGGTAAAAATCTACGATTTCCAAGGATCTGGGACGAAGCCAGAAAAACAGTATAAATGGTGTAACAAGTGGTGATATTAATTCATTGAACAAATAATTCTGAAAATAAAATATTTTTTACACATTTAATTTGCATTTAATTTTTTAAATGTACAGTACTTACAGCTTTAAATGGGAAAATTTGGGAAAACTGATTGCTGACTTGTTGTGTGTGTGCTTTCCCAACCCAAGAATCTGGTAAGTAGTGAACTTCAGTCAATATAGCAGTCATCAATGATTCTTGGCAAACAATTTCCTTATCGTCATCAACAAGACTTCTAAAAATTATGATATTCATTATTTACTATAAATTAATTAATCAATTAGGATATTAATATTTACACAATGATATATAATGAAACTAACCGACAAATCAAAAATAAAAGTGATAATCCACTCAGTATAGTTATCATGTGTTCAATTGATAAAATGCTGTCGTCATAAATAGTCATTGCAAGTATTGGTACCATAATAGCACTAGTGAAAAACATTGTATTCCTAAAAATTTAAATTCATTATTACATATTTTAAGTGTTTGATTAAAAGTTTGGAATTTAACCGTACTTTGCAATTATGACACTAACAGGTGCAGCAAAACTTTGTAAATATTTAGCAGCAGGGACATACGCACGACTAAGTCGAGCACTAAGCTCATGGTCCAGTTCATTGAAGTGACGCAAATATATTTTTGAATATAAGGACCACATACGAATACTAAGTACACTCGGTTCATTTTTTACCATCTAATGAATATAATAACAAATTTAAACAATTAAGTCTTATATTGTACACTATCTATATCTTACTTGAGCATTGTCACACAGCTTGTAAATTAATTGCCAAGTAAAAATTACTGGAGATAACAATATATTAATTAAGGCTACCCAACTAATAGTTTTACGCATTGACTGTGCTAACTCCAAACGCTTTCCAGGTTGCTTATATTCTGGTTTAAGATGCCAATTATTTTCAAATGGTGACCATGGACCCCCTGAAATAATTCATTAAAAAAAATATTTTATTTAAACAATTTGGAATACCTCACATCACTACTTATATATGTATAAAAAAATAATTCTTTAAGATATAAAATGTATAGTATAGTTTTCATATTAATAAGAACAACACTAGGAGGGTCTAATGCCCATTTTATCAATGGTGTAATATTATGGTGGAGGATTTGGGTGTCATATCATTTTATAGAAATAATACAAAACAAAAATTAAATCCTCTAAACTAGCTAGTAGCAATACATTATTAATATGTTTTTACTTTGTTAAAAATACTTTTGCATGAATAATATTTAATGGTATTGTGATAAAAAAAAAAACCAGTGAGCGAAATTAATTTAATCGAGGAGTAATGACACACCACATCAGCAACTTAGTATCACAATGTAATTATTTGTTTCTATGTAGGTATTTTATGCATGTATTCATAATACATAAAAAACTTTCTTTTATTTTGGAAGATGGTAGATAAAATATACATAAACGTCATAGCTCCACATATAACCAAATTATATAACTTTACCAAATATATTTTTATGATATAAATGTAAATAATATATATGTAAACTTTGAATAACAAAATAGGACATACTTTTGATGGTTATTTTTTGATTAGATTATCAAAATATATTTATTTTATTTTATTACTTACAGAATAGCAACAAATTTAAATTGTACTTCATTCCATGAGAAAAATAGATTACATCACCAAGAAATGGTATATTGAATTGTGTAGGCAGCACAGATTTATTCACAAGAGCTATTAAGTAGTTTTTTGTTCTAATAAATAATGAAAAAGTAGTAAGATACAAAAATACAATATTAAATTGTTTTTAATATGCTAAAAATTTATTTTAGTCACCTTAAAATACGTTGATAAATGTCAAGTTCTGTAAGATCCAGTTTATGTATACACATATTTTGTTCTTTTTGTGCTTCTATTACTTTATGTACAATTTCTCGCCAAGTATAGTTTTGTAATTCTTTCTAAAATTTAAAGATTATTTTTAATTTTTAAATCATTCTAAAGAATATTATTTTTTAAAAATCATATCTCACATCAGGTATATGGAGAGCAACATTATAAAATGCTTTGATATCAGCATAATGATAAGCAACATTAAATACTTTCATAAGCCGGAAAAATGCAAACATTAAAAGTGGTATCATATACAGATATGTGAAAATCGTAAATTTGCTAGTACATTTTGAAGCAGGAAGAAAAACATCAGAAAGACGTACTTTATCAGTACCATTCATTACTTTGCTTGAATCTGCTGGTTTGTCTCTAGATATTGAATTAATATTTAAATTAGTAATAACAACTTTTAAGCTTAGCCTTTTAAAAGCTAATTATTATATTTATAAATTTGTTTATTTAGTTAAAGATACATAGTACTTTAATAGACTTTTAAAAATTAAGACACCTATATAATTATTAGGAGTCAAAATATGTAAGTTTAAATCACAATGAAATTTGTGCAGCTAACATTAGTTTTAAATGAACGTAAATATTGTATTCAAATAAAGCATAAGTCCAACTAAGGAGGAGTCTATGAGGAGGGAGGCTTAGCCCCTCAAAAAAAATTATTCAATTGTTTCCTAAAACATTAATAAATCTTTTAAAATTCAACTGTTATTCTTCTTTTTAATTTTTGGAAAAAAAAAAATTGAATTTCATAATTTTTATTTAAAGTTAATAATTATTTTATACTTCCTATGAAAAATATGATTATTTTATCATTAGCTAATTTTATGGTATATGCACTGAATTAAAATATAGACATAATAAGATTATTAATGTAAAAATAAAACAGGGGTAAATAATAAATGTTTTATATTTTTAAGTTAATATATATGAGGGGTATGGGGACAACGAAACTTTTCATGTAATATAAGGTTAGCTCCCATAATATTTTAACCCTAGTTGCACCACTGAATAAAGTTGATCCAATTTATGACATACTATTAGTAAATTATAATTTTATATTTTGTAGATTATCGTTCGCAATTGTTACAACAGTCAGAGGCGGCTTGAATCTGCAAAACTTCAGTAGCAAGCTTTATGAGCTAAACACTCACCCACCCATATTTTACTTAGGATATATATACAGAGTGTCACATGAGGATTTACCCATTGAGATTTGCGATATCTCACAAAATAATGGAGATATCAAATTTCTGGTTTTTTTATAAGATTCACAGGGACAAGAATTATAATTCTATCATTTTAAAATTTATTTTAATATTTTTGTAAAAAGTGTAAAAAATATATAGTTTTATTTAATTATTTCCAAAAAATTAAAGATAGCTATTTTGTAGTTTATTTTTCTGAAAACATTGATGTTTCAAAATTTTCATTTATTTCCTGATTTTTAATATTTTTTTCTAGTTTTGAAGAAATAAAACATGATTATAACTATTAGGAATATGGAAAGTATTCAGTTGGCCATATGGGAATCCGCGTGGCGCGTCACATCATGTTTGATAACATTACGGTATTAAATAATTCGCAATTTTTTTCAAACTAAAAAAAAAATTAAAAATCAGAAAATTAATGAAAATAAAATTTAGAAATGTCAATATTTTCAGAAAAATAAACTCTACAAAATGGATATCTTCAATTTTTTTGGAAATAATTAAATTAAAAAATACATTTTTCATATTTTTTACAAAAACATTAAAATAAATATAAAAATGAAATAATTGTAGTTCTTATCTCTGTGAACCTTATTATAAAACCAGAATTTTGATATCTTCATAATTTTGTGAGATATTGCAATGGGTAAATCCTCGTGGGACACAATGTCAGGGGATTATATATATATTCTATATTGGTCTAAATTAACTACTGCCACTGGGACTCTTTCCCATCTAGCTACGCCACTACTTACATGGCTACATCCCTAATTGTAAATTATTTGTTATATTGCTAAATTCGTAACGACGGTATAACTATATTTACATACTAAATAATTATAAGATTTAGATTAAGTTACATTTTGGTTTAGCATACAACCCTGAAAAGTAGACACACACCCACCCACAGGAGCGTTCTGGTTTTCTTAAAACACGCCGCCTCTGGCAATAGCTATATAACAAAATAATCTAAATTGTATATACTAGCAGTATTAACAAATCTTAAAATATTATAACTTAAGATGTCTTTTAAAATTGGTAATAGAATAGTTAATTTATTATTTATATTTAGAATAGAAAAAAAGTGTATCAGAATAAATTTAATTCATATTTATGATATTATTATTTTAATTAATTTCAACTTAGTTACTCAATTTAATACAATTTTATACCTGAAAAGTACTGGATAATCAATGCAGTAAAACAGAAATAGAGAAAACACCAGTAAGAATATCACTTGAAAAAGATCTAGAGTTGATTGAAGAATGAGGCAAATAAATCCATGTCTTTGGTGGTAAAGATAGATTCTTGTAAAAAATGTATCCAAGTCTTCTATGTGATTCCATCGGTCTAAAACAGTATATTATTTAACATTAATAATAAACTAATATGTACAGACATTACAATTTCTATTGAATAATGTTATGTACCAATACATGATTATTATTAATGTCTCCAAATTAAATGTCAACATTTTAGAAAACTTACTTCTAGCTATATTGGGAGTGAACTGGAAATGAACTTCTCCTTCTCTTTCAGAATCAAGAACTTGATATCCAGTTTCAGGCATTTTAATGTCTAAAAATAATAATAATTGTTACACGATGGAGCATACAAATGAACTTATTTCTAATCATTCAGGAAATGGATTGACAAAATAATCAAAAATGACAATAACTCTAGAATGTTGCAAAAGAAAAAAACAAAGGACATAATCATGGTAGGAGGTCAAAGTGTAATAGACTTATATTAATTTCATAAACCTTTGTTCTCCAGAACCTTCAATGTGCAGGTACTCTTGGCTTATATGAGATCAGCGTTTTCTATTTACATTCAATGATGGGTTTACTGCCCCATTGTTTGAAGAACGAGATCAAATAGGACAACTACATATTATAAAAAATATATAATATTTACGAAATAATCGTGCAACAGTAGGAAAAGTTAAGAAAAATTAGTTAAAAATAATCAAAACTGCGCATTTGATCATTGATAATATTATCGTCATGCTGATGCTGGTATAAACCAGGTCAACTGGTAATGTTATTACCACTAATTTCAAATAATTGCGGTTCTCTCTGTTCTCAGCTGTAATTTTGTAATCTGTATTTACCATGGCTAAAATATAACACTAGTATTAACAGACAACAATAATACAGTATTAACTATTAAGTATTAAGTAATAAGCAAGTTATTTAGTCATGTTATTTACTTTTTGCGTTTATTATTTATCCATTGCCTAAATATACTAAAGCCGTGGCCGTGTATATTTACCAATCGGAATTTATCTTCATCACACAAGACCAATATTGATCAATATAATATGTCATAACGGTTATGATGTTTTTAATATTATTGAAATACCTTTAAAATTAATAATACAATAATATTACCATCGAATACTGATCGTGTATAGGCCGTTTAGAACAAGGTGCCTGCGCAGGTTATTTTATCTGTGGTTGTGGTACCTGTTTAATATAGAAAGTCTGATAAAAGCTTATAGAGTTTGATTGATGTATTGTTCAGTAAGTTACAAACTACGAACCATTCCAAAAAATAGAATATAAATGCTCGTGACACAATTCAAACCAAATGTATATACCTATGTACTACCCATAAATTTATAGTAATTATATTTATATACAAAAGTCAAAAACATAATATGCTATGCTATAATAGTACCCATCTCCTTATCTCGGCCGGGTTAGTGGGCTTGGGTATTGATAAGGATTACTTTAAATTGGCATAGTAATTATATAATATAAATTGTACCCATAGATAATATTCTTTTATTATCTATGATTGTACCCATAGCACTCACGACTCGACATGTCGACATGATTATGATGTTATAATAGAATAGATAGTAGACAGTTGTAAGTTGTAGTTACTCTTATTATTTAGTACATAATAATAATTACAATATTGGATATTGTTGTTTTACATTCATAAAATAAAACGTGTACATTTGAAATTATTAATTATTTTATTGTTCAATTGAATATTTTTTGAGTGTTTGTCGTGTGTGTGTGTATACGAATGAAGTTATTGATATTGTGTTGAAATTGTCAAACTCCTTAAATCAAGTATGACAAAAGTGGTTTAGATTTAAACTTACAGTTATTATCAATTTACAATTATTTTAAATTTCACATTTAAGTACTAATTCAATTTTTTAATAGGTGGTCTGATATTCACCTACCTCATTATGGCAAAAATAAAAGCTGGTGTGCATGAGCACATAGGTATTGGTCAGCTGCCTAGATACACTAGATCTATTCGTGTATATTTAAATAGCGATATTACAGAATGTATGGAACCCATTAACATTTGGAGTTATAACTTAAGTGTTATTAAAGAGCAAAAAGAAGAAGAAGAAAAAATATTTCAAAAGTACCTAATTATTTTTATTAATATATAATTTTACTGTATGTTAAAAAATATATTATTACAATTTTTTTATGGTCTTAAGGGTAAAACAAATTGATAAAAATTAAGGATTCAAAATTTAATGAGCGAACAATTTATATATTATTCTACTTGATATATAGTAGTAATTTGTATTTTCCAATTATGTTAGTATACATAATTGGATTATATACTTTACTTATATACTTTACTCTATACTTTTAACAAAAATGATTGCCTTGAAAGTTTCAAATGACACCATTTATAAATTAAATCTTATGGATATTTTGATGACTACAGTTTGTCTGCTTTTTTTTAAGCATAAGGAAAAATAATTTAGAACTGTATACTGTTTTGAAGTAATGTTAAAAAGTGTAAATTTAACCAAACTGCTCAGAATAATATTTTATATTTTAATATTAATGATTTTGATAACTCAACATGCCACAACTTTGCTGTGATATGAACAGCGCAAAATAAATAATATAAGTCTCAGTATTCTATTAGGTTATTTTATAGATTAGCTTTTAGACTTTCTATAAATTAAAGATATTTGGTGTTATTAGATTGTAAATGACTATTCATTGAAATTAATTTAGGTTTCATTTCTAGGTGCCTTACTTTTACTGAACTTTGTAATGTTATTAATGATACTCAAAATGATATTATTTTGAAGAATTTGAATACACTGTATGGAATAGCACATGAACTTTGTAAGCATTAATTTTTAAAAGAATTTAGTTTTAATATTTCATTTTAGATTCTTATAAATCATAATCAAAATTATTTTTTTTTTTTTTGAATATTATCTTCTTTTAACATTTTCATATATATTTAAACAATACCTCATTTTTCACTTCTTTAATGTAATTTTATTTTAGCAAAAGATGAACAACCAGAAATATTAAGTTCATCAGTGTTATTTTTCTTCAAGTTATTTATCGGTGTTTCTGGACTATTAATGAAACATATTTTAGAACTTAAAAGTATGTTTGGAAAAGTATCAAATAATAATGCAGATCAAATATTCAAGGTAATTTATGATTTATAAGTTAGTTTATTTTATGTGAGTTAAAATGTCATTTAAATTTCAGTTGGTTAAAGAAATAGAACAGTTAATGAATGATAAAAGTTTGAAAAAATTAAAAATACTTTGGGAGAAACTTGATGATCATAAAGCTGTTAATGAAGAAAATCAAAACAAAGCTCAGAGTCCTTTAGTTAATGGTATATTACGTTATAAACCAAACTCCAAATGGGTACCTCCAAATTTTGCTAAATTACCTGTTTGTGACTATGATTCAAAGACATCTAAGTTATTCTCCATGGCTTATGAGGAAAAAAGAATAAATAACTCTTCAAATGTAAATTGGTTTTTTTTTTTTATATCTTATAATAACTTGTTAAATATATCGGTAGGTATTCATATTAACATGAATTTCATCAGCTCTATATTTTATTTTATTAAATTATCACTTTCAATGAGATAATTTGTAGATCAGTTTTTTTCTTTTTTTTTAGTTTGGTAGAGCTTGGCTATTGAAACAGATTAATAAGACCTCATCAATAGATTTAGGCGTTTCAGATGAAGATTATTATTCTAATATCATAGATCTACTTTCAACTCAAAAATCTGATACAGAACTTCAAGATGAAGTAAGCATTTAAATGTTTATAGATTATAAATGTAGAATGTAATTAGTAAAATGCTGATAAAATACTTTAAATGAAGCTTAAATACTTTTAATTCCTCAAGTATGTTTCATAAGATGATCAGAGTATAATAGACCAATAAAATAGGATAATAACAATATTAGCATTCGCTTAAGATCTAAACTATAGCATTAAAATATAAAACATTTTTTGAACATACTTATTGTAAGACATTTAATTGTATTAAATTTATTTTAAACCCCTAAATATGAATTCACAATACTTTTATGTTACATTAAATTTGCATTGATGAAAACACATTAAATTCAATGGTTAAATTAGCTTATAATGTTACAATTATAATTTACAAAAACCGATCTTAAAGTTAAAAATTTATTTTTAAACAAAAATCAACTAATTTTTTTAAATAAATGTAATAATAGTTTTTTTTTTTAAATGGTTAAGCTTTAAGCTTTAATTTTTTTTTTGGTAATAGTATCAGTATCTTCTAAATCTAAACTTTTACGTTTATTGACATTTTTTGTTTCTTCAAGTTCTTCATCTGATTGTTCCTTATTAATTGACTCACTAGGTAAATTTTTCTCATCTAATTCATCACTGCTGCTATCTGTATCCAAATCGGAATCATAATATCCCTTGGGTTTAATTTTTTTCTTAGTTGGAATTTCAGATGTACCTGCTTTGAAACCGCACTCTATTGCATTGGAAACGGATTCTGTCATTTCAGACATATGCTTTTCATATTGTTCATCTTTAAATTCTGTTTTGGGTACTTGACATAGACGTTGTAATTTGCGTTTTTTGCGCTCTTCAGGATCTTCTGTATTAGGACCTCCTTTGGCTAAAAAGTCTTTTACTCGTTTTTCTTCATTGATATCACGTAACCGACGACCACTTAAATCTCTACAAGCTTCACGATTTGTTGTTTTTTCAATTTGTGCACCAATTGCTCGAAGCATTGAACCAAACCCACCTTTGCCTCCCATTATCCGAGGTACAATATGTACATTACCATTTTGAACACCATTTTCATTTAAAATTTTACCGTTAAACAACAAGTAAAAATCCTTCGGTGACATACCCGTTTGACTGCTAGCAAATTGTTTTATATCAGGCACTGACATTTCAGATGTAACATGAAATGTGAATTTCTCCATATTCATATCCATTTTTACTAGAGACTTCACTCGACACAAATGTATTTTTAAACAACCAACTTTTTAGTTACAATTTCTGATTACAAATCATAGTTCATTAAAATAAACAAATCACAAAACTGAAATATTCAAAAAGCACTGGACACTTGTACCTAATCTTGTTAAAATAATAAAAACTTATTAAATTCGTGCAAATATAACTCTGTATTTATTCACAAAACTATAATTTAAAAGTAATATTTATTATTTCGCGCAGCCCTATAGTTAACACCAACAAGATGATCAAATATGTTACAACTATGAACTCTGTATACTATTATCTGTGATAATAATATTATGTTTATTGTGACATTATCTTTTATGGATTTCATATTTCTGCTATAATAATTGATAAAAATCAGTGCAGACAACTCACTGTCGGTGTAATAAAATATTAATTTTTTAAAACGCCATGTTTAAGCACACAGATTCGTCATAGAGGGTTCGTGTCTTATTCACGCCACAGAAGATATATATAAATATTTAATTTAATTTAAAAATATTTAATATTATATATATCTGTGATTCGCGCACGAATTGGATAAGACCAGTGTCGGATTTACTATACTCCGTGCCACGAGAGAAGGAACCCGTGTCCCGACCAAATAGCAACCGACTCCGCGCATCCCCCACTTATTTGACATATCGAAAGCGCGAACTGTAGAGGATAAAGTGGGGGAAATAGAGCTTAGTAACGCTAGCTGCCGTCAGTCTGCATGCGCGAAACGGGTTCCTTCTCTCGTGGCACGGAGTATAGCTGACTATTACAACTGTACCGCTTTCAGCGTTAAAAAAACTGATGCCTTTTTATAGTCATTTTTTTAAAACTTAAATTATTTTTATTTATTTTTATTGAAAAAACAACTGAATATGAAATATTTTTACTAAAAATTTCTTTTTACATACTTACTGATTAATGTTATTACAATATTATTATGTTATACCTACCAAACTATATTATATTGGTAACCTACCACATGGGAGCTGAACTTTTTGCACATTGGTGGCCCTCAAAGAAAAATATTTATATATACTCAAGGTCAGGGCCGGCCCAAGATATTTTGACGCCCCGGGCAATTTTTTGAAAGGCGCCCATAATCAAATGCCCCATAATACATTTAATACTTTTTATACTTATCTACATATTTTGTTTAAAATTCTTATATTTATGGATAGGTAAAGGATTGCAAAACTTATTTGGATACAATTTATAGACGTATCGGCTGTAACACATACTTTTTTGGTTTTCCCGAGTTAATGATTATATTATTTTTTAATTATTTTTAATATAATAATAAAACTGGAAAGTGGAGTAAAATCTATAAAAAAAAATATATAATAGAATATTTTGTCATAGATAATTTAATCATTTAGCTATATTATTGTCAATTTGAATAAATATTACGCTGAAATTTATAAAATATTCGTATATTAAAAGCTCCCCTGGCAACCGCTTGGTTTGCCCGTATCTTGGGCCGGCACTGATCAGGGTTTAGGGATTAGATATTCGACAGCCCTAAAAATAAGACGCTGTAAGCATGTGCTTAAAGTATTTAACAGAAAATAACACTGAATAATATAGTCATAATGTGTTGATATTTTGGGTTGAATTTGTAGGGGAGATAGAATAATTCAATTATCCTTTTAATAGTTTTATTATTATTATTTTTTTTTTTTTTTTTGGGGGGGGGGGGTGGGTACTAATCCTCTCTTAACCATAATGTAAGCTAAAAATAAATTGATGTATTTTATATTGATGTATAAATTGTAGTAAAATATAAAATTAACTTAGATTTATAAGGAGGAACAATATTTGAAAAATGTATTAATATGTATTGTATTTGTTATAATATTTTGTAGTTATTTAATCTGCTTGGTTTTACAAGGCTCACTCTTATTGAAGCACTTTTAAAACACAGAAAAGATATTTTGAAACAGTGTTTAGGGACAAATGAAAAAAAATCTTTGCTTTCAATGAATTTAAGTATGTAAATGAATATATAGATTATTTTAAAAAGACCAATTCTTAATTGTCTTCTGTCTTCATCACTCTACGCAGAAATGGAAAAAAGACCTAGACACATGGAAATGATTACTATTGAAACTGAAGAGGATAAATTACTTAGAAAAGAATTAAGAAAAGAAGAAAAAGCTAGCCAAAAAATAAATCGCCGACAGGATTCTGATTCAGATGATGAGATTTTAAAAATGGTTTCTAAAACGTAAGTGATATAAATAAACTTATTCTATTTCGATTGTGAAACAAAATAAAAAATATGGTTGTTGTATTAAAGGACAAGTGCAGCAAATGTTCCTACATTTATTGACCCAAAAAGTAGAAAAGCACCTTCAGTTCAGAAATACCCCCATGTTTACGATATGAATTTTGAATCTAAAGTATCAAGTTGTAAGTATTTCTACTTTTAATCTTGTGTATTTCCACATAATATGATATTTATCAAATAGGTTTCATATCTGGAGAATCATGTGTTATCCCTGCAGGAGCTAAAAGAACAGACCATCGAACTTATGAAGAAGTTTATATTCCAGTTGCAAAAATGACTCAAGAATTGACTGTTGGAAAAGAATTGATTTCCATTAAAACTCTTGATGAAGTTATTTTATTGTGTGTTAGAAATTTGATATTATTACTAATATTTATTTTTGTGTTTAAAGGTTGGTCAAAAAGCATTTCATGGTATTACCAATCTTAATAGAATACAATCGGTAGTTTTTGATGCAGCATATAACACTAATGAAAATTTACTAGTATGTGCCCCAACTGGAGCTGGAAAAACTAATGTTGCTTTGTTGACCATAATCCATCAAATTAAACAACATATTAGGAATAATGAAATAAATAAAAATGAATTTAAGGTATACATTTTCACCTTTATCATCATATCCTTTCTCACTTTTTTAAATTGTATTTCAGATTGTATATGTTGCTCCAATGAAAGCTCTCGCTGCCGAAATGACTGCAAATTTTTCTAAACGCCTTTCTAGCCTAGGAATTTCTGTTCGTGAATTCACTGGAGACATGTCACTTACCAAAACAGAAATGCTCAACACTCAAATATTAGTTACAACTCCTGAAAAGTGGGATGTAGCTACTCGTAAAGGAACTGGTTAGGTGTTTTTATTATATATATATATCTAAATAAACAAATCTTAAATTCTAATATATTTATTTTTAGGTGATGTTGCGTTAACATGTTTAGTTAAGCTATTAATTATAGACGAGGTGCATTTATTGCATGGTGATCGTGGTCCAGTCCTTGAAGCTCTTGTAGCACGTACTTTAAGACAAGTCGAGTCTTCTCAGAGCATGATTCGAATTGTTGGTTTATCTGCTACATTACCAAATTATAAAGACATAGCACGTTTCTTAAGAGTTAATCTTTATAAAGGACTATTTTATTTTGATGGACGTTTTCGACCAGTACCATTAGTTCAAACATTTATTGGGGTTCGTGGTAGCAAGACTGTAAAAATGGTACAGGAAATGGATACAGTTTGTTATGATAAAGTGTATGATATGGTACAAAAAGGACATCAGGTAAGTTAATTTGGTAGTGTTCATCAATAAATATTAATTAAATTGTTATTTATTATGTATTAAGGTTATGGTGTTTGTGCATGCTCGCAATGCCACCATTAAAACAGCTAATGTTTTTAGAGAACTTTTAACTCAGAAAAATCACCAGTCTGCATTTCTTCCCCAAGACTCTAATAGAATAGGTATAGCTAAAAAGGCTTTTGAACGTTGTCATTCAAAAGAATTAAGCGAATTATTAAACAGTGGATTTTCCGTTCATCATGCTGGTCTTCTGAGATCTGATAGGTAAATAATTTATGGTTTTGTAGCTTTATAAAAGTGATACATTTTGATACATGTACACACTTGTAATTGAAGGCAATTATTTGAAGATTTTTTTTATGTATTTCAATAATTTCAAAACTATTTTAAGCGAATTATTTCAAAATTTTTTAGTGTATAATTGTATAATTTATGTTATTAATGATTTGTTACGCAAGTCATATAAGTATTGACTAGTCATATAAAATGATAATTGTTTAACTATATTACAGAAACCTAGTTGAAAAGTACTTTGCTGAAGGTGCTATTAAAGTATTGGTGTGCACAGCAACTTTAGCATGGGGAGTAAATCTTCCAGCTCATGCAGTTATAATTAAGGTAAATAATATATTTTAATAAACCTATTAAATGTTCAAAATTATTTTTTTAAATAAAATAATATTATGATTATAATTTATTTTAGTGTTATAGATACTATATCATATTTGATTAAAAATATTAAATACTATCTTGCTTGGTTTAATGTTTTTAAATAAATAAATAAAATAATTTATAGGGGACAGATATATATGATTCAAAGCATGGAACATTTATAGATCTGGGTATGCTTGATGTTTTACAAATATTTGGTCGTGCTGGAAGACCTCAGTTTGATACTTCTGGACATGGAATGATTATTACCCCACACTCCAAACTTCACAAATACTTATCGTTACTTACCAATCAAATACCAATTGAAAGTTGTTTTGTACAACATCTTGTTAATAATTTGAATGCTGAGGTATGTATTATTAAGTCATTAGTGCTAGCCATTTTTTCATTAACAAATAATTTAATATTTTGCTATTTTTAGGTTGTGTTAGGGACAATATCAAATGTCGAGGAAGCTGTTATGTGGCTTAGTTATACTTATTTATTTGTTAGAATGCGTATAAATCCTCATGTCTATGGCATATCACTTGAAGAAGTTGAAGTAATTAAACTTTACAGTGTTCTTTTTAATTCATCTTTACTTATTTATTTTACTGTGATTACTTAGTTAGATCCAATGTTAGTCAACAAAAGAAAAGAATTTATAATTAGTGCAGCAATGGCTTTAGATAGAGCACAAATGTTACGTTACAACGAAAGAACTGGAGATCTTTCTTCTACAGGTTCAATACTAATTTTAATTATTTAATAAAAATGTTTTGTATTTCAATTATAAGTATTTTATTTTATAGATATGGGTCGCACAGCTAGTCATTTCTATATTAGTTATGACAGTATTGAAATATTTAATCAATGTCTAAAGCCTTTTATGAATATGTCAGAAATATTATCAATGATTTCTAGTGCAAAAGAATTTGATCAGTTAAAGGTTTATTTTAATAAATATATAATATTATATAATAAATATGTATACTAAAATTAACATAAAAATTAACTTAAAATCTATTTAAAAGGTCCGTGATGATGAAGTTATTGAGTTAGAAACATTAGCTCGTAAATATTGTCATGTTGATTGCCAAAGTTCAGCTGTAAATGTGAATGGTAAAGTTAATATACTTTTACAAACATATCTCGCACGTGGTAGAGCTAAATCTTTTTCATTAATATCTGACCTGGTGTATATCTCACAAGTAAATTTAAAGTTTATATTGATAATTGATAATTTGTTGTTGTATTTTAATAAAATAATGTTTAAATAATTTGTTTTCAATAGAATGCAACAAGAATTGCACGGGCATTATTTGACATGGTTTTACGTCGTAATAATGCAATGATGTCAGCTAAATTATTAGAAATTTGTCAAATGTTTGAAATGACGCAATGGGAATTTGAATCTGAATTACGACAATTTTCTGATGTTCTTCCTTGGGAAATTATAGATAAAATTGAGCAAAGAAAATTATCATTTAGCCGTATTCGAGAAATGGATGCAAAAGAATTAGGTATTATTCTTAGAAATCAAAATGTAGGTGCTGCTGTTAAAAAGTGTGCCATGCAACTTCCATATATTGAAGCTACTGAAAGTATTCAACCTATTACTAGAACTATTTTAAGAATAAATTTAGAAATATTCCCAGAATTTGAGTATGTAACATAACAACTTTTATAAAATTCTGTTCTTACTTGTTGTATCTATAAATTATATAATTTTGTAATTCAGATGGAATGATAGGTTTCATGGTAAAACATCAGTTGCATTTTGGATTTGGATCGAAGATCCGGAAACAGACATGATATACCATTGGGAACAGTTTCTTATTACTAAAAATCAGGTACTGAAAAAAGATTTAATTTTGTTAATTTCCTGTGAATTTTCTTAAGATAATGTGTATATTTTTAAGGTTGTTAGAAAAGAAACTCAAAAGTTAATATTTACCATACCTTTGGTTGAACCATTACCATCACAATATATACTACATTGTACATCAGACCGATGGTTAGGTACAACATTTACTACACCATTAACATTCCAGCATCTTATAATACCACATAGTCATGCTTCAGTGACAGGTATGTATATTAACAATCTTCAGATAAGTTTTTTTTTAACAAAAAAAATTGTATTTTAGATTTATTGGAACTTCAGCCATTACCAATATCTGCTCTTAAAAATCAAAATTATCAGTCTTTATATAGTTTTACACACTTTAATCCAATACAGACACAAATATTTCACTGTTTATATCATACTGACAATAATGTACTCTTAGGAGCGCCTACTGGATCTGGTAAAACAATAGCGGCTGAAATTGCTATGTTCAGAGTATTCAATGAACAGCCAGATGCCAAAGTAATAATGCATATAAAATTATTATAAAGTTCAATAAATAATTTGGTTATATTGAATGAAATCATGTGTTTTTAGGTAGTGTATATAGCTCCATTAAAAGCACTTGTTAGAGAACGTATGAATGATTGGAAAATACGATTAGAAGAGAAATTAAAAAAATCAGTTGTGGAATTAACAGGTATTTTATTTTAACGCGGAACACTTATTATTGAGTTATTAAGATAGTCATTATTTTTTTAAATCAAAAAATTAAAAAATTAGTTTGATTTGATTTTGGAATTAATTTTGTTTTAAGGTGATGTCACACCTGACATAAGATCCATTTCAAATTCATCCGTGATTGTTACTACTCCAGAAAAATGGGACGGTGTTTCTCGTAGTTGGCAAACCCGTAACTATGTCCGTCAAGTAGCTTTAGTAGTACTTGATGAAGTTCATCTTTTGGGTGAAGATCGTGGTCCAGTGTTAGAGATAATAATATCTAGATTAAATTTTATATCAACGCATACAGGACAACATACTCGTCTTGTAGCCTTGACAACTGCTTTATCAACGGCTGCTGATCTTGCAGCTTGGTTACACATAGGAGAAATGGGGCTTTACAATTTCCGTCCATCTGTGAGGCCAGTTCCTCTAGAAGTACACATTAGTGGCTATGCTGGAAGAAATTATTGTCCAAGAATGGCAACCATGAACAAACCTATTTATCAAGCTATTAGACAACACTCTCCAACCCAACCAGTTATGATTTTTGTGTCTTCGAGGAGACAAACCCGACTAACTGCATTAGATTTGATTGCCTACTTAGGTGTAGAAGATAACCCTAAGCAGTGGGTTCGGAAAAGCGATTATGTAAAATAAAATTATTACAAATTTAATATTTTTTTATATGGAAAAGATTTTTGTTAAAATAATTATTTTGTAGGAAATGGATCAAATCATTGAAAATATTAAAGATCCAAATTTGAAGCTTTGTCTTGCTTTTGGTTTAGGCTTACATCATGCTGGATTACAAGATCGAGACCGTAAGATTGTTGAAGAATTATTTGTTAACCAACATATTCAAGTAAAATATGAACACTCTTTTTATTGAAATATAACCAAATAACAAAACAATAATTTTGTTTGTTTTAAGGTTTTAATAGCTACTTCAACTCTGGCATGGGGTGTTAATTTTCCTGCACACTTTGTTATAGTAAAAGGTACTGAATTTTATGATGGAAAACTCAAAAGATATGTTGACATGCCAATTACAGATGTGTTACAAATGATGGGAAGAGCAGGACGACCTCAATATGATAATATGGGAATAGCACTCATAATGGTAAAAATCTAAAATCTAAAAAATTTGTTAATTTTATACGTTGTAACTTATATTATTATATCTTTTTTAGGTTCATGACATAAAAAAAACTTTTTATAAAAAATTTTTGTACGAACCTTTTCCTGTCGAATCATCCTTGTTAGAGGTATTGCCTGACCATTTTAATGCTGAAATAGTGGCTGGAACTATTAAAACAAAACAAGATGCCATTGAATATTTGACTTGGACATATCTTATACAAAGACTGATGAAAAACCCAGAATATTATGGATTACATAGCTTGGAGGAAAGTTCTATAAACACATTTCTTTCTGATTTAGTTGAACGATGTATTGGAACTCTATATTCTAGTTATTGTGTGGAAATCGACGAGGTACATTAATAAAACCATCCTTTGATATTATAGAGGTAAACAATTAATCACTTTTAAATTTAGGATCAGCGTACTTTAAGACCTACTTCATTAGGTCATATTTCTTCTTATTACTATTTACAACATAAAACAGTTAAAACTTTTCAAGAGAGATTAAAGGGTGAACTTAGTATGAATGATTTAATAAAAGTCTTGGTTGATGCCGAGGAGTTTAGTTTACTACCAGTTAGACATAACGAAGATCTCATGAATACGTAAGTCAAATAAGTAAACACTATAATTTTTCTTTAAAACACTTTTATTTTGTACACAGAGAATTAGACAAACAATGTCCTATTGATGTTGGTAGTCGTCTATATGAATGTTCTCATACCAAAACATTGATTTTGCTTCAAGCACATTTCTCCCGTTTGAAAATGCCATGTTCAGATTATATAACTGATCTCAAGTCGGTATTAGACCAATCTATACGTATTTTACAAGCAATGATAGATATTAGCGCGGAAGCTGGTTATTTGGTGCTGTGTTTAAGATTAGTACAACTGATGCAAATGATTATTCAAGCCCGATGGGTGACTGATCCACCTGTTATTACTTTACCTGATGTAGAGAAACATTTGATACCATCTAAAGTGTTGCCGATGCTTAGCTTGCCCCATCTATGCAATTTGGCTCTTAAAAGTTATAAATTGTTTGAAGAAATTATGTTAAAAACTCAACTTGAACATGAAGAAATTGAAAAAGTAAAATTTAGTAAAAATATTAATTTCTACTTATGATATTTTTTAAACTGTGTAACTTTATTTTTTATTTTAGGCATTTAAAACTATTATAGATATACCAGTTGTAGAAGTACGTCTATTTATTCAAGGTAATTGGTCTGATAGTGAAGAAGTTCAAAAGGTAGACAATATTTTCACACAATTCAATTTTATAAAATTTTCAATTAAACCATATGAAAACTAATATTTATCATTTTTATAGAAACCTGTAGAGAATGGTAAACGAATAGAAATTTTGGCAGGGTCGGAGTATACATTAGTTGCAGAAATAAAAATCCTCAATCGTATAATACCATCAAAAGCATATGCACCAAAATTTTCCAAACCAAAGGATGTTGGTTGGTTTATGATTCTTGGTTCAATAGAACAATGGGAGCTGATAGCACTTAAACGTAGTACCAATAACCGCTATAGAACAACTTCTAGCAGACTAGCATTCAATACACCCACAAAACCTGGTAAATAACTATAAAAATATATAATCATATTTTTTTTTATACAATAAATACTTAATGATCCTTAAGAATTTACACCAACAAAATTATTTTTAAAACCTGCAATCTAATATTTATTTATGCGATATAATAATTTTTTAATTTGTATTACTTTTATAGGTTTTTTAAATTGGACTTTCTACATGATGTCAGATTGTTACCTAGGTTTGGACCAACAATATGAAGTTGAATTGAATGTGATATGAAAAAAAATATATTAAAAATTACAAGGTGTAATATTATAATATATAAAAACATATTTATATTTTTTAAATAAATTATTTTCATGTTATAATATTTTTTATTATTTTTATTAGGTATATTCTTCATAACTCAACATATTTATGTTTTATATAAAATATAAATATATTATATTGAAATTCCATTCTTCAAAACATTCACAAGGCTGAATAATTTTTTTAATGTTTTTGAGTAATTATTGAGTTGAATCGCCCATTCCAAAATCAATAGAGAATAATATTTTTGAGGAAATGACATTGATTTGTCTAAATGTTGTCTCAAAATAATTTAAATGTCATTTAAAATTAAAAAAATTGTATTTTACTTTGAAAGTCAAATAAAAATAAAATATGAAACCGATATGTCATATTCTTAAAAATAAAATATTATCCTCTATAACTTGTGTAACAGGTGATTTTATCTTAAGGTTATTCGAAAAACATTAAAAAACAAAACGATTTTAGATGAAATAATTTTATTTAAGTTACGCCTGAGTCAAAAAGAATACAAATATTGCCCAGACATCCTTTTAATGTTTACATTCAATTTTCAATCATCGATAAATGGTATACTCAACTTGAATTATTTTCTATGCAGAAAAATGTAAAAACAAATTCTGTAATTCAAAACTGATATTAGTTTATAATTTCAAACTGCTCAAAAAAATGTATTTAGTAATAACAAATATAACAAGATATGTAATGCATACTTTTCTCATCTAAACATTCTAAATATAGTAATTGGTAAGTTTGAAACATGAAACAAATGATGATTATTTAAATTCCCTTTCATATATTAATTCTCATTACTTTTACATTTTTGTCCAAGTTTAAATAAATAAATCCATTTTATTATTGTTATTTGACAATTGATTACACTGTAATCCTATACTCATAGATATCTAGAATGTTTTTTTCTCCAAAATAATGCATGTATATATTATTAATCAATCACATTTTTTTTTTATTGGGTGACCATGGACCTTTTTAATATATTCCATACTGCAACTACCAGAAAATGTTTTAAAAGAATTAACAATTTCTAATACATTTTTATTCTTACAGTACACAAATAACATTGAAAAAATATACAGCTAAATTTATATATATACCTAAAACTACTATTTACACATAAGTTGAAGCTATAGCCAACAATTTAGTGTAATCAGCTCCTTTTGAGAAAGTTTTTTCTTTTAATATAGTCCTAAGGACAATTGGAATTGGAACATTTATACGTGTTCCAAGTGGTGTGCCGTTATCATCAATCAACACTATATTGTTGCTGTCAAACCTGGGAATATTGGGTTTCTGTTCCTTGACACAGCCAACAATGATAGCTTTTACTTTTTCACCCTTGATGGCAACCATTATTTTGTCACCGATCGTTCCGATACCTTTCTTATTGTAAACGTGTATGCAACGTGGGGGTTTACCTTCAGCCATTGCTTGCTTGCCAATTGTGCTGTTGTCGACCACACGCAGGCGGGTTAGTTTCATTATGTGATTGCTAACGGAAGAAGTGGAAAATTGTCGGGCAGCGAAAATCGTCGACTGAAAAATAATTTAAAAAAAAAAAAAAATGTATACTTAAATTATCAGAAAACTAAACCAGGTGTAATTATTTTTCCGCATTACTTCCACAATCAACAAAGTGTTAAAGACATACCATAATTTAAAGTGGCTTTTTACACTTTTTAACGAGAATCCAATAAATCCATGAACAACACAGGATTAGACTCCTCGAGACTATCGCTAATTACTAATTAGTATAGTTACTAGTTAAGAGGTTGAAGATTTTTAAACGATATTTCAAATTTAATTATAATGCGTGAATACCATACCAGTCCTATTCATATTAAGTCATAGCCATAAGTGATAAGTTTAATCACAGAATAATATCAGTGATCATTTTCTATAGATAATAAATAAATAGATATGACCACGGACTATGATAAAAAAAAACCTTGCATCACCTAAGACCGATGAGTTGCCTATACTTAACCCCTTAGATCATATACTAATAATAATATATGCCCCTCATAGCCTCGTTCACACTACTCGGATATGGACCATAGAAACAGGCATATAAAAATGTTTCAATATATCATTATAGGTCTAATTCAGTGGCGCCGAAATCCTAAAAATCTAGTAGGGCGAAAAAATTTTCAAGAGGCTCAATATCTTAATATCGGCGAAAATGGCGACCGCGCAGAGGGAAGTGGTCAATATATGAAGCGGCCCTATCCTAAATTTTAAAAATATGTCAGGCCATACGCAGCCGGACCTTAACTAGGGTTCAGCGCCACTGAGGTCTATGATATGGACTCATAAAAATCTAGCTCAAATTATAATAAACACCAATGATAGCTCGAAACCTTACATTATACACATTTTTAGTTTCGGTTTTATTATTAAAGAAAAAACGTCATACCCAACGGCTCACTCGCATAGTCGCATAATCATTTTATAAACAGGTACTTAATATTTAATCAGATGGTTCAAATACAAAAAGGTGAACAAAACATTTAGAAGAAAAAAAGAAGCACAAAGTGACTTATGATAAACGTTTTATAATTATAAATGACTTTTAAATACTATAAAAAATGTTATGAAATATAATTGATAATACATCTATATATCCATAAACATAACATGTGAACTTTGATCTCTGACATATCTCAACGGTTCTTAAAACAATTAAAATTGTATTTTCAACATTTATAAGCTGGTACCTAAGTGTTGTTCATTAGGTTTAGGTGTACATAGGGAGTCACCACATATATTGGATCTGTTAAATTTGAAATCAATTATTATATTATAATTCATTGTATACGAAAAACATTTCTGAGGGAAGATGATCGTCTGCCTATAGTATTACTAAATAGTAAATAGGTATATTTTATGGTATTATTGTAAGTATCTATTGTATTATATATAATAATATATAGGTATAGTATACTATAGTAAATAGGTGTATTACATAGTAGGTTAAATTCATTTTTGTCAAAAAAATTGTATTTGAAAATGTCATTGTGTGGATAAAATATAATGAGATAAGTATACTACTTTTTAAGTCACCACACTTACTTATTATACACTGTATGTATAGATTGTAAATAAACTTTTATCTTCAATAAAAAAATAAATAAATAAAAAAATAAATAAAAGTATACTAAAGCGCCAACTTTAAAAGTTTCGAGAACTCAAGGATGTATAATATTTTTAAATTGCAACAAAATAACTAAAATCGTTATTTTTGGGTTTATACATCATGTAACTTCGTCCAGATTTTATAATAACTAAAAAAAAAACTGTGCTTATATATTTTTTAGATTTTTTGGTTACAGAATAATTAACTATAACCTTATACGTAAATGTTTTCAATTAATGCAAAGATTTAATTTTAACGAACACTTCTATAACACTTAAGCGGTTACTATATTATATTATAGACCGTTTCAACAAATTGAATACGTTTTCCATTGCGGTGGACGTGAACGTATGTATAAATATTGTATTATCACCTATAAATGTATAATAAGGCGTACTTAAAATATGTATTTATTTTCATAATCCTGATCATATAATATACATATTTATTATTATTATTATTATTCGATATTCGGTCACAACAACGAATATTAATTGTTTTATATTTCGTATAAAAGAATAAAATCTGTTTTACGACCACAGCCCGGACCTAATTAAACTTGTGTTAATTTCTGTTGGCAGGAAAGTCGGCGTACCATCCATACGAGCCCAAAGGACCGGTGTGTGCACCGAAATCTACGTAACCGCTTCCGCTGCG
This sequence comes from Diuraphis noxia, assembly GCF_037042655.1. Lineage (NCBI taxonomy): Eukaryota > Metazoa > Arthropoda > Insecta > Hemiptera > Aphididae > Diuraphis > Diuraphis noxia. The sequence continues at coordinate 77,906,839 of NW_028301713.1, forward strand.
TCGTTGCGCCGCTGCATTAGGTTTATTCGATTTCGCTGGGCTTCCGACGGCGAAACACCCGAACACCTGCAGCCAGACGAAAACCACAACGATCATATACTGGAACGTCTGGAACGCGTTCATCTACAAACGATTTAATTACATAATATTATTACTGTAATAATGATGTATTTTATTCACATGACTTTCTTGAAACCGTTTTTTTGAAACATTATAGTAGGTATATAGGTAGCAAAATTATATAGTATTATAGTCGATTACTATATAGGCAGGTATAGCTATACTGGGAAATTTTTCAAGCATGCTTGCCAGATTTTTTTTATTAAATTATGCATTTATTCAAATTTGGGTTTTTAAATAACTGACTGCACCTGCCGACCATATTTTAAAATATTTGAGATTTTTTTGAACCATTTAAGGATGATCCTGTGGCAATATTTATTTTTGGAATAGAAATAACCCCTCTTTTTACATTTAATTTATTCAGCAGTTTTTTTGAGAATTTTTTTGCACCCATCTAAATCGCAATAAAATTCGAATTAGTAGTTTTTAAGTTTCATAACATTGTGTACTACAAATAATATTTCTATCAATCTAGTTATGACCAATAATATACTACCTAACAATAATATTTAATTTATAATACAATTTTATTAGTTTCAGGTGATTTTCTGTAAACTGTTAGAAATTATTTACTTATTTCAGTACTAAAAAATAAAACGTAAAAAAATGAATTATACATGTAGTGCTAGGTTCATAAAAAAAATAAATAAATAAAAAATATTAATGTGAAAAAAAGTTAGTCCAAATGTCAGTTCTACGAGTATCAGTTACACCTTGTATATTATTTAAGTTTATAGACTTTATTAATATATCTAAACGTTTATAAAATAGTTTCCCATGACCTACATATTATGTATAATATGAACAAATCCTATAAGCATCTACATGTTGTATATAATTTTACACCGACTAAAATATGTTATCAAAGGTATTTACACCAGCCGTTTAAAAATGATTTAAAAACATTTAAATTTATAATTCATCAATTCATCGATTTCACTTATTGTTCAAAATTTATGTAACAGATTGTGGAAATAAAAATTAAGTAATAAAAAAAAAAAAATATATATATATATAGGAAATACATATGAATTTATATCATGACACAATATAATATTATAGGTATGACAATAGCATTATTATGATTCATAGCCTTATAGGTAAGAATCATTGCTGTGCTTTAGGCTTTCAAGTAGTTACTTACCGAATATAATATATTGTATTTATAAATATAATGCACTGCAGGTGATAAATATGTCAATGAGTAATGTCTTATATCATCAATCGTGAGGTGAAAATGATGGTTTTATTAATGTTATTGTATTATATTAGAAGTAAAATGGAACATATAGGTAGGTAGGTACTTATTTAAAATGAAAAATGTCTTGACTGATTTAATTTTATTGAGAACTTATTATTGTGGGGAAGGTATTTAAATTTAGACTACGACGACGACTGCGTGTCATGATAATTAACACGTATAAAAGTAAAAAAAAAAATGGATAAAACAAATATTTTTGTCTAAATAGATTAGCTTTTAATATTATTTGTTTTTATTATGATTTAAAGTTGACCTGTCGAAAGGCATTTAAGCCTAAATTAAACCGTTGAAACGATTATGATTGAATCAAACTATATTATATTGTGATAAGTACCCATATGGCTAAATATTATATTTCATAATATTATAGTAAGTAATAACTATAGTAACATACAGTCATTTAGGAAACGTCTACACATTTTAGAAAGATTAACAAAATAATAAAAATAGTAAAACTAATAAAATAATAATATATAACTATAAGTATGGATAAGTAATAAATATAATATATTACAATATTATACTTACATCAAATAATGTCTCAAAAATAATTCCAAGCTAAAAATTGTACTGTGTTTGAAAACAGTAATAATGTATGATATGCGTGCTAATGTGTAACGAGTAATGTTTTAGTAACTGCAGGTATCTTAATACAAGTGACACTGTAGAAACAATTGTTTATTCTTGTTCAATGTCTTAAAAAATTGGTTCAAAATACTTTCACTGCCTAATACCACTGAACTGCGTTGTTACAGCTATTTTAAACTGAGTAAAAGTATTGTTTTTTTTTTAAATTCACGGATTGCCTGCTGCGATATACGAGGAGGGAAATTATTAGCAGAAATGGTAGCGAATATTATTATTATTGTAGTTATAACTTAAAATACTATATCTTCTATGATAGGAAAATGATTTAATTTTAAATCGAATAAGGAATGTATTATGATTTATGTGCAGAAAATTAAAAATCAGTTGTACATAATCTATCTGCGAGTCAAAAGACTCACTGCAGTCACCAAACTGAACAAATATTTTTCATAGTATTCAAATCGCATAATTATATTATCCTTTTTTTGATTGATTGAGAATCAACCTTTGTTATAACAAATTGTGAAACATCAAACAGATGATTTTTGAAATAAGAATTTTTGGTTTTTGACACTTTTTGTTAATGAATACTGTTTCTTCAGCAGTTCAACACATAACCACCTATATGGGCCATGGGGAACGTACATCATGCATATCAAATACATTTTTTATTTTTTTCTAATAAATTGTATGAAGATATCATTATAATTTCTATACATAAATTTCAAACTTATAGTCGTTATCATCCACTTATATAATAATTATATATACAAAGTTATAAATACCCAACTTATAAACTACTCGTTCTAATTTCGTATTAGTAACGTCATTATAATGTTTTCAAAAATGTCATCTTCTTAACAATTCATTGGGGAAAGATTTAGTGTCGCTACAGAAAATTCCTTAAAAATGGTACACAAATCTGGGCCTTAATATATAGCTAGTATACATAAAAATGCTGATAATCAGAATTTAAATAAACGATAAATAATTTGTTCAAGGAAAAAACATTGAATCGTCCTGTATAATATCCGCTTTCTATTTCAAGTGCAGGAAATCACAAACGGTGAACGCGGCGGTGGCTTCCTAGTCCAGCCGCAGACAAACACGGTCTATTGCACACGTCGCACACAAAATTCGAGCGAGCGATTTCGACGTGTTGATTATTATCCTCATGATGAGGATTGTTGTCATGAACGCTATTGCTTGTTGACACCAATTCTGCTTCTGTGACGTCAGGGTTATGTTCTTCCAGCGACACATGAGTCTCGTCTATAAGATATTAAAAGTATACATCATTAAATATAAAACACGTAGTACGTGTCTGGTATCATAATCACGATAAAAATGCTACGAGTTCAATATTCTATGAAGGCAAGATCATTAATTTGTAGTCTCGTATAGACGTATTTGTAAAGTTATATTAGTTAAATACCATGGGAGGGGTGCATGAGGGATACATAAATCAGAGTTATGTATTATGAAGAGCTTTAGCATAGGCGCAAATAGGGTGGGGGTCTTAGGGGGTATTAGCACCCTCAAATAATGATCGTGCTTATGTATCAAAAACTTCTTCTTTCAAAAAAAAAAAAAACTAAAATGACAAAATGCATAGCATAAGCACCCTTAGTTTTTTTTGTTGAAATTGCGCCCATGAGCTTGGATTATGTGGACGTTAGATGATTTGGCTGCAGTGACTCCAATTCGTAACCACAAGACCAAATGGTTTGATCAAACTAGGTACGGGTACTGAGAATTAATTTAAGCTTAAGAAGGGTACGAAAACAATAATAAGTCTATACTCTAGAGTCAGGTTGTTTTCTTTTAACATATTATATAATATTAGATAACATCACCACGCGAAATTACTTCATATAGTATAGATTTATTACATATATTTACTTGAATAATCATCATTGTCGGCTGCATGCGTATCTGCATCATTCCCAATAATTATGTATTTCGATTTGGATTCAAGCATATGGTTTATTAATAAAAAATTAATAACGGTTTTTATGATTGGCCGTTTTGCACTTCTATAACTATTCTAAATGATGATTTCAAATTTTAGTAAAAGTTGGATGGCTTTGTATTCAAAATACATGTTAACGATAAATAAATAATTATTATCTATATATATGCATAGGTATTAATCCTAAAATATTTTAGAATAAATTCTACCACTACTTTCCTTATCGTCTAATTACGCTAATTAAATTACCTACTCGGCTACTATTGTATACTTTTACGACTGCGAATTACTATATAAGAGTGTATAGTTACCCTATACATAACAGGCCCGTGCGCAGGATTTCACAATATAGGGGACGTTTTGAAAAAAAAAATGCATATAAAATAGGCAAATATAGTAAAGATAACGTGAAGATAACACTATATATTATTCTATAGCATTGTACTATTGTTATGCATTATTACAAAAAAAGATTATTATAAAATATAATACATATATAGGTAAAAGATCAAAAATAAATAATATGATTTTTTCGGTCATAGTGGGGGGGTCATACTCACTCCCTCCTTGCGTACGGTCCTGCTACATTATATTATGATATTGTTTTATTTTATATTTATTTGTATAAACTTAAAGTAGGTACATTACACATAGGAATAACTTAAAATCTGTATAATCAAAAAAATAAAAATTAAGTACCACCCATTATAGTATTAATAATTTGAAACCACTGCCACTGTTTAATTTTTTAAATTTTTATTTTTATTAACATTTTAGGTATTTAGGTATAATTTACAATAGATTTTAAAGCTATTAATTTAGTATATTTACAATCTAATAATTTATTTACCTACATATATGAATAGATAATGTTTCTATAGTTAAACTATATATTCATATGTATTATATATATTTTGTCCTAAACATAGCTTTATTTATTAATAATTATTCCATAATATTATACCATATTATTTATTACCATGATATAATTGGTAATTGATTGCTCATCAGGATTGGGTATTAAAACGATTGCTCTAAAAACTGCTCGTACATAGCATGCAAAACATGTTAAACCTGGACAAAAACATGGCATGAATGATGTCATATCTAAAATAAGTATAAAATGCCGCTAAAACAAATATTGAATGAAGCGTTTAATAAAATGTAAGAATATAATATATATGACACTTACAAAGCCAATAATAAACATATAGGTTGTACATAAACACTTAATTAGTTTTTTTTATATATCAGCCAGAAAATATAAAGCATAAACCATTTTTTAACTCCACGTAATAAAATATATTTAAAAGCTTATAATTAATTTTGAGTAAAAATAACTTTAATTTACTTAGAGGTACATTTTTATACGTCATGTCTTAAAACAAAAAAGCAAGAAATACCTACCATTAAATCTAACTAGGTACTTCATCATTTCATTAAATAATGAAATGAGATGTTTCATAGCTACTTATATTATTATAGAATAATTAGTTTCTTCTATAATTAAGTTGTAGATAGGTATAGGTGATACCTATAGGATACATATTATATACCTGACCCCATGCACTTCGTTGCCAGTTAAAAATGCCAACTTCATATGATTCAAACTTTTTTAAATTCATTGCCCATTAAAAAAAGCAAATAAACAATTTTACCTCTTTGAAATACCTAGGTATTTCCAGATTGTCTTTAAAAAAAATTCGCATGTCATTCGAAATGTATTAAATCATACGATTCGTAATTCGTGTTTTGCTATCTGCTATTATAAGTTATAAACTCATAATTAGGTAATATTCTAAAAAATATAAAAGTAAATCACTTCATTCGCTTTAACTTGATTCAATTTTTATAAGCCTACCAAAAAACCTGTTTTAAAAAGATATATACGATCAAGAAAATAACTATCTAGAACATTTTAAAAACTCATCTGCATAAAAAATGCATTTTGACAAAAAATCGAATCTCATGTCATTCAATTAAAATATTCATAGTTATTTCTATATTTATTCCTATATTTTCTATTCTTTTAAGAAAAATTGCGTTGAAATATATTGAGTTGTCAAGGAGATAATAATAATAATAAAAAAAGGGTGATGCACATAAACGTAACTATATAGAGGCGGATGTATGCGGCTATGCCCCCTTAAACTTGTAATAACGCTCCCTAGATAAATGAGTCAATCGTTCATATTTATTTTTTGGGAAAAATAAAATAATTTAATTATAATTTAAATTTATGGCTGTATTTTGTACGTATTCTAAGAGGGTAGGCGTTATCTATTTCTTTGCAACGAATTTCATATTACAATTACAATATACAAATTCTATGATGAAGTCACGATTTAATCTGTTTTGTCGTGAAGCTTCGCCACTTGGTTCTATTGTTCTATAATCTAGAATATTATTTAGATCAAGGAAGCTCAGGAAGCTACAAACTATATTGTTTACCATATGATTATCTTTGTTATCAAATTGCCATACTGTTACTGTTATTATCATTGTGATTGCACGTGTTGTTTTAAGGTTACTACTTACTGATAGGAACTCATATAGTTGTTACTCATATTTTGTTAATTAATATTTAAAATGTTAAATTTAGTGTTTTATTGTAACGTGTAACAACTAACGAATTAACATTTTTTATTAATTTTTCAAGCAATATCATTTTATCCGATTTTACTTTATCTATTTAATATGAATTGTGACGAGTTTGGCGATGGTCTAGAAAATGACTGTGTCATAAATCGTGAAAAGGATCCTGTAAATTCAAAAATATTTGGTGTTAATAGAAGATCAAATTTTTCAAGAAAAGTAAAAATAACTAATATGCTTTACATTATCTTGTTGAGTACTAATTATGCTGTTCTCAGGAGAAAGGAAATGATGCCAGATTAAATGGGAGAAATTCAAAATATCAAAAGAAAAATAACAATGACAAAAAAAATGGATATGTATCTTCAATGTTTAAAAACAACCCAGAAGTAAAATTACCTGCTGCCATACTTAATAAACAAGTTGACATTCAAGCTAATAACAAAAATAAGAATTCATTATTTTCCACGTCAACATATAAAGATTTAACTGATCTGCATGCACATATGGTTTGTAAAAGACATCTGTTTTTTTTTTCTATAGTTATTAATATCCGTATTAATGCATCGTTATATATTAACATTGAAGTACTAATTTTTAAACAATAAGTTTTAAATTATAATTATTAATATTAGAGTCCTGAAAAACCAAATGAACCGAAATGTGTTATATTACAGGTTATTTTTTGATCTTGAATGAGTTGATAGTCACAATATTATGTTCATGTTAACATGATAATCTTAGTTTCCATTGCACATAATATTAATCGCAATTTAAAATGTAAAAATGATTTGGTTACATTTTAAACTATTATAAATTAGATATAATTTCAAAGCTTAAAACACAATAAATCATTATTATTACTGAGTTTAAAGTTTTATTAGTACTAAACAGTAAATAGTATAAATTAGTATATACTTAAATGAATATTATTATAATTAATATAATAATATAATATAATTAATATTAGTTTAGAAAATGTATGTTTAATGTTTTTGAGTGTGTCCATATAAGTATTAAACAAATAATAGATTTTACTTTAAATTATGAGGTAATACCCTGCTCGTTATTAACGTGTAATTTAAAATACTTAAATGTTATTTAAATAAATTATTTTTTGTAATTACCTATTGAAACAAGGCTTTATAAGTTTCAAGCACAATTATCTGTTATTTATTATGTTATTTAGAAAATACTATGTTTTAAAATATATGATTAGTTATACTTAATTATCATTTCTAATTTTTTTTCTCTGACAATAGGTTGCAAATTTGGAACAAACATTAGGAGTAACAAAATTGACTACAGTTCAAAGTCAAACAATTCCAGTCTTACAATCTGGTAAAGATGCAATGGTTCAATCTGAGACGGGCAGTGGTAAAACATTTGCGTACGCTGTTCCGCTTATTGAGTCGTTACATAAGATTCGACCAAAACTATCTAGAACTGATGGCCTTAGGGCATTAATTATTTTACCAACCAGAGAATTAGCATTACAAACCTATGAAAATTTTATCAAGTTATTAAAAGTAAGATTATAAAAATATACTGAATTATAAATATCAAATTAATAAAAATAAAATATAATTTTGTAGCCTTACACATGGCTTGTGCCCGGTATGTTTACGGGTGGTGAAAAAAGAAAATCTGAGAAGGCACGTATGAGAAAAGGCATCACAATACTTATAGGAACACCGGGAAGATTATTAGATCATGCACAGAATACCAAGTCTATATCTTTTAAGTCACTTCAGTGGTTGATAATTGATGAAGCTGATAGAATGCTGGATCTTGGATATGAAAAAGATATCACAAGGTAAGGATATTATTTAACTGAAAAAGTGATATAAATATATAGCTGTGGCAAAGTGTCATTGGAGACAATGAGAAATCGTCTACTCACTTAATAATAAATAAATATTTTTTTTTAATTAATTAAATTTTTCAAATTTGAATGTCATAAATCATAATAATAATAATATATTATATTATATATTTGTCAAAATCAATTTTTTATACCTCTACAATATTCTTAGAATAGACTAGTTGCTAGCCCCTCATGTGAGTTTTCGGTGCTCAATGTTGATGGATCATTCCAGTAAACATCCAAATACAGTTTAATTCACTATAAAAATAAGTATGAGAAGGTGGTTCTTTTTTTCTAGTGTGTCGCTGGGAAATAAGTGGAGGTTATAGTTGCACTATGATACACGTCTTACTATTTTTATTTTTGTTTATTTTATTTTTCAGTAACCGAACATCGCAAACTCATTATCATAGTTGTTTATATACCATTTCTTTATTTCTTGTATGATATTGTCTAAAATATGAGTATCAATAATATTCTTATTATGCTTGATGTTTTCTTTTTACATCTTCTCAACCCTTCACTGCTATTATGTAAATAGGTACTTTTGAAATTTTGAAATCTTGATTTTTTATTTAATTATTTGTATTATAGTATTTTATCTGTTGTTAATGAACATCGTGATGAATCTGTGCCTCGTCAAACAGCTTTATTATCAGCAACTTTATCTGAAGGAGTCCAACGGCTTGCAGGATTGTCATTGAAAGATCCTGTTTACATTGACGCGTCTTCAATAGAAAATACAGATTCAGAATGCTTGGCAATACCAGATAGTCTTTTACAATATTATGTTTTAGCTCCTCCTAAGTTAAGATTAGTTACACTATCTGGTGTTTTGTTACAAAAATTACAAGTAAAGATTTATTCAATTAAAAATCATGGAACTTTAAAATATGTAAAAACTTATAAATAAATATATTTATTTTCACAGAAAGGTCAAAATTCAAGCAAAACATTAGTTTTTATGGCCACTCAAGATATGGTCGACTTTTATACAGAATTACTAACCACTGTTTTAACTTGCTTAACTATGTTTAAACTCCATGGAAATATGACTCAAGTAGAACGTATGGAAGTTTTTAAATCGTTTAAAGCTGCAGATCATGGAGTTTTATTTTGCACTGTATGTTATTCATTTTCCATATTACAATATTTTATTTTAATTTAATTTATATGTCAAGGGTTGTTCAAATTATTTATATAGAAATAGTAAGTTGTTATTGCTTGTTTTGGTCAATTTAAATTTAGAGGACACTACACCCGTATTTATCTTATAAATGTTAAACATAGTTATAACTGTTTTGTGCGGGACAGAACCGAAAGGCCACAGTCATAATTTTAGAAACGACATTTTCACCACATAAAAAGGAGAACTTTGGCTATGAAGTATCGTTTTTATTTTTTCAATATTATAACTCCAAAAAAGTCATTCATGTTTGAAAAACTTATAAATAATGGATTTTAAAACAATAAGAACATTTTTCACATAAAATATATCAAAAAAATTAGAAAAATATTCCACAGATAATGTTTTCAGCTATATTGTGTATCAATTTGGAGTTTTAACTATTACTATACTCTTGAGTGGTTCTATCCCGCGCAAAACAGTTTTTGCTGTGTTGTACATTTTTAAGACTGAGAAAACTCATGCTAGTATAGTATAAAATAGTATAATCTCATTAACTCAAATTATCTAAATTATCAATGCAAAAGGAATAATGTTTATTGTATATTATATAAATATTTAAACATATAGGTAACTTAAAATATTTCTATTGCAATTATTATTTTTTTTTTTTTGCTGTTTTGAGTTTTGCTTCCAAAATTATTTTATTAATTACAATGGTTAAAATATTTAGCATTTATATTTTTTACTACCTTTTAAAATAATATAGCTTTGATAAGTAAATTTGCATGGTAATTTATGGTGGTTAGATTATGTTTACCAACTATTTAATATCTTCAGGATGTAGCATCAAGAGGTCTAGATTTACCATTAGTTGATCGTATAATACAATACAATGCTCCAATAACACCCACAGATTATGTTCATAGAGTTGGTCGAACTGCTAGAGTTGGCCAGAAGGGAGAAGCGACATTATTTTTGACACCCCATGAAGCTATGTTTATAGCTAAACTTCAAGATCATTCTATTGTGTAAGAACTAAATTTAAATATTAATAATAGATCATAATATTCATAAGGAACATTTAAAACATTTAAAACATTACATTTTAAACTAAAGAAATATGAAGTTTGATTTTAGTAATTATTTTATTACATTATACTAAACTGGTATACTATTGTATTTACATTTTAGAGCCTCTGAATTAAAAATGGATAAATGTTTGACTTCAATTCTTACAATGGAATTTGAAGGTGTAAGTATATTAATATTATTAATTAAGATACACTTGAATTTATTGTCTTTGTTTATTTTACTCAAAATTAACTTATTATTTGCAAAAGCTATTTTTTTATTTTAGTAATTGATACTTAATATAATTAATTTTTTATTAGGAACATGTTAAAACAGCTGAAATGGCAGCTAATATATTACAATCTCGCTTTGAAACAGCAGTACTTGAACAAGATCGTCTTCATGAATTAGGGTGTAATGGTAAATATCATTAAATATTTTTGGAATTTGTAAAATAATTAATTCGATAAACTATTGTTTATTTTACATTTTTACCTGTATTCAGTACTTTGATAATCTAATAAACATTAAATACTTTTAAATTTTAAATAATTATCATCAGTGGTGTTTACAGAGGATAGGGTTCTAAATTTCTAACCATTCTGAAATTTTTTCCTTAAAATAAATAAATTTTATTTACCATCATATAATCAATACTCTAGAATATTATTTGTTAGTCTTTTTTAATAAATATAAAATTGATTAAAAATATAAATAACATTGAGAATCATAGTTATATTTTTTTTTCCAACATTGTTTTTTCTTTTACATAATTATTGTATCATATATTATAATTTAATATTTATTAACATGCTTATTATGGCCTAAAGAGACTCCAAGATAGGTTAAATATTCTAAATATTTGATTAAATTTAAGATTTATTCTATAGTTTGTTTTAATAAATTATTTACAGGCCTGTGATTAATTGTTTCAGTCTTACAAACATATAACATAGCAAATTGTTATTACCTAGTTTCATTAATGTGCTGTTAGTCTTAGTATTAAAGTAAATTAGCCTATTATTAAACTTTTTGGCAAAACTTATCTGTACTTGGTTATGGCCAGGGGTTAAAGTAGGGAGGATGCAGAAGGACTCAGTCCCCTTACCTCTGACGATGGTTAAAAAGCGTCCCCTTTAACAAATTAGGATTTTATACATTAGACATTATACATAAAATTATATATGGAATGCTTAAAACTTTATGGAGACATTAGTCCCCTCTGGAATTTTTTCCCACTTTAACCTCTGGTTATGACTTTTATTTGATATTGTTATGTTCAAGGGAGATATGAACATTTTTATTTGTGTTATTTCCATATCTATATCATGCTTGAAATTTAAAATATCAAAAAAATTGACAATGGTGGAGCAAGTAAAGCTTATATTTTTTTACCTAAAAGTTTGATTATAGGACAATTCACTTTAATTAGAACTAACAGCGGGGGGTTAGGGTGGATTTAGGCGTCGGTAGCGATACGCACCGTAGCCGGTTCGAATCCTGGTCATAAGGGGCATAGCTTTTCAGACTGTTAATGCTGTCTGGAGAGAGAGGCTGCTTCCCCTCACCACCACCACCTGAGCATGACAGAAACTTACAGATGCCCATTAGAAATTCTGCCAAAAACACACATGTGTACCAAAAACCTACCCAACTTAACCCTACAGTATTCTCTCTACACCCAATGGCCAACGTTGCATTCTAATGAAACTAGTGAACAAAAATTGAATATGTCGTATATTTGCAATATAGAAACAACAAATGTATGGGTAGTATCCTCTGAAGTATGATTACCTGATGGATTTTAAACCATTGAGTAACGTGTAATATTAAATTATAAATCTATATTATATTTCCTTAACACAAATGCCTGTTTTTACTGACAATTATTGCTATTATTAAATATTGAAATATTTACCATTTAATTTTGTGTTACAGCTTTCAAGTCATGGGTTAGATCTTATGCAAGTTATCCCAAAAGTAGTCGAGAAGTTTTTAACTTCAAAGATTGCCATCTTGGTCATTATGCTAAAAGCTTTGCTATACGAGATGCTCCAAGAATAATTGGAGGAATTGGTAAACCAAAGAAAGATCCTAGAATGAAGTTAGTAAATCTTATAAGCTTTTACCTAAACATTTAATTTTAATTAAATTAAACAAGGATAAAGATGTATCAATATTTAATTATAAAAATAATTGTATTTAAAATAATTCTTTCATTATTATCTTATAAAGTAAAATGTATGTTATATCAGTTATAGTATTAGTATATTTTTACAATTTTAAAAACTTTTTTTTTTTTTTTAGTGTAAAAAAAAATGTGGATACATCTTTTTCTCTTACATAGGTTAAATTAAGAATTTAATATATATAATATATATATAATTTAACCATAAAACAATGTTAGACGCACAATATTTAAAAAAAATATTTGTGTTCGTGTATCTATATGAAATATAGGTATGCAAAACTCAATAATAAACTCCTAGGCATTTAAAAAGTTATAAACTGAAAGAGTTCCCGTGGATGTCTTTATTGACTATGATATTGGTACAAAAGTATCACAATTTACAAAATTTACAAAAATTATATATCTATATTAAACATTATGCCGTTACTGCATTCTAGTTATTACAGCAGATCTAGTATGTATCTGAATATCTAATATTCTTTAGTCTAAATAATCTGTAATGCCATGTCTAGCAGTACCACGTGTACCAGTTTCAAAAGAGCCCAATTTTCCCAGAATCCCTGATTTTAGGATAATATTATGAGTAATATTAATTCAATTGACCAAATATTATATTCATGATAATCTGTAATAACAATATAAATATAGTATAAAATATCCTAGACTGACAATTTGTCTGCTCACAATCGTTTTTCGTATGTAATGATAATATATCATTGAATTCAAATTTAATACCATCCATTAGAGTAACCCACTTACCAACTTGAAAATTATTGTACATCAGGGTGACATCCACTTCCCCTGCTTTTTTATTTTTTAAATTTCATCAAGGTAACTACTTTATATTAAAAAAATTACGTTATGTTTTTTTTTAAATATTTTGTTATGTTTTAATTGGTGTTATAAAACTGTAGTTTATTGTTTAAAAAGATAAAATAATAAGTGTGAATAATAACAACCTGTGGTAAGTTAAGTATCTATACCACGGTTATATAATCGTGATCTATACTATAGGTTATCAAAAAACATAATATATTTATGTAACAGTTTAATTATTAATTATTAGTGTTATTATAATAATAGAATAATTTAGTTAAATAGTAAAACTGTGTTCTAAATATAGTTCATGTAGAGTATTTATTATATTACATTTAATGCCTTGGTAGAGAATTTGTAGGTTTTAGTAATTATATTTAAAACTGGTTAGTAGGTATAACAATAAATAATATAATTTTGAAATTATTGATAAATTTGAGAGTAAACATTTTTTTGTATTAATTAACAAATAAAACTTATAATATACAATATTAGTTTTAATGTTATTAATTCAGTCTTAGCTCAATAATGACAATAGCTTAACTGAATTTTGTACAATTTGAAATGATTTTATAACCTCTCATAGTTTGTCCAGTTTTAGTAGTTGTTATATTGTTAAGGTCTAGTGGACTAGAAAATTGTTATTGAAAATACAACTCTTAAGTTTATTACTTAAACATTTTTATTTTCTTTGGTTCAGGTAATTGATTCATAAGATACGATTGTTAGTGTTGTGAACGTTAAGTGAAACTATTTTTGGCCTTAAAACGTTTCATTATAGATTACTGTTAGTTATGTCATATTATATTCAAGGTAATCAAATTACAGTAGGTATTTTAATATTTGTAATAAATGAAAATATTTTATGTGTTAATCAAAAATTTAAGAATAATAAGCGATTATGACGCTTATAACGACCTTGGGTGTAGTATTTAAGTAAACCATTATTAGGCATAGCTTACTAAATTAGGGTACCAATATGGTATATTGGTATCGCACTAGCAAAATGTAAATAAATTAAAGCATTCAAAACTATAGATGTGCGTTACTGTAACTATTTTAAGGAAATAAAATAGTAAAAGAAAAACACACGAAAGAAGGGAGGGAGGATGTTAGCAATCAAAATGTTCACGGTTCTGACTCAATGTGTACGGCTTTACTTATTCAACTCGAAACCGAATGTTAACAAATATTCATTTTTCTGGCCGGAAGATTTGCACCGTTTTTCTCTTAAGTGCCCGATTGTTCCGAACTGTGTGATAATCGATTTCAAACACAAAGGACGACAGCAAAAGTGTGAAAATGGAGCGGTTTTTCTTCAAATTCTCCACTTTCCATTGTGTAAATGATTGTAGTATGATTACTGTGTTCAGCTTACTGAAAAATTACTCTTAATTTGTTTTCCTGGCTAAGATGATGGATTCTATATACTATATCTGTATATTATTGTGTATATGTAATACTGTTGCGTTTGTACTGCTTCATACATTTTAACAAACAAATTTAAAACTCGATGTAAATGAAAATTGTTTGCGTTAGAAAATGAAATCGTCTATAAATAGGTAATGATATATCGACATCGTATGATTACTAGTTACAACGATAGTACTCGTATATTAAATTATTCGACATCCGTCTCGAAATTTTTGTACGTATTGTTAAAAAATACAAACTTTTCTACCATATTATATTTGTAACACAGCATTATATCGTATACATTTGAGATTACATTAGGTACTATAATATTGTCCAGGATATGGTAAAGCATATTAAACGTGCAGTGTCCGATTGAGACAACGATTGATTACCCATGCATTACGTTTTAAGTCACAATGAGGATTAAAAAAAATTAATTTTTATTACTTTTACGAAAATAGATTTCAATATATTTATAGTGTTTTCTTGTTTTCATTGTTGTGTTTTTCCTAGAAATGTACACAAGTGTTTACTTGTATAAAATTGTAACAATTTTTCTAAAAGATTAAATTTGAATGGAACCATAATGGTGGGCAGAATTTTTATAAATATTGAAATATAATTTACATATAGGCAAATTTATTATTATTTTTTCAAATCTGAATACCACAATTATTGATATTATTGGTAGTTTATCCAAAAATTAAAATTTTTTAAAAGTATTTACTTAAATATTCAAAAACATTTATTTTTAATTTTAATTGACCATATCTTTTTTACTAATGTGTTTATATATAATATATGCTTCAATTTTACATACTCATGCGCTCTAATCAATTATTCATTATTCGTAATTTAGTTCCTAATTCAGGTCGAATTTTAGATGGTTGACTGACATTTTTACTTTCTTTTATACCATCCTCGAAACTCTAAAGTCTAGATGTATAGATAAGTTCGATATTTATTTATTATTTGTGAAAAATCAAAATTTTTAATAGTTTGCCATAAATTCTTTGTTAAATATTGTCTTCGTTATTAATTTTGTCATTAGTATTTTTTTATAAGTTACCTATGTAATATTTACACAATATAACACGATATAACAACCAATGCAAATTAAGTACCCATATTTTAGAAATTACTGTGTTGGTACTATATAATTTAAAATGGAAAAGAATTACATTGTATTGTTGTCAAGCTTGTTACTGATTTAACGTGATGTAATAATAATATATTTCATACATAATATATTATACATCTTATAAGCTGCGTCATAGGATTATTTTTTTAATTTTCCGGCTGGAAGATGAAACGTTTTTGAAACGATCTATTATACATAGATATTGTGTCTTCGTCGTCGAAAGTCATAATAATATATAATATGAGATCCGATTGTTATTTATTTTGTTATTAGTTCTACAGTTTGTAACAACAATGCCTAGGCGATGCGTACTTGAAAAGACTGGTTACAGGTCAATTGTTATTGTCGTAGCGGTTCAGCTGGAAAATCGGGCTGTAGGTACCGAGAAGGAAGGGTAAACAACAATAAGGTATCCAATTATTTGGCTCGGACCAATTACCGATTGGATGTGCGCCTTGGGTTTTCCGATTATGTAACCGCATATGCGCCACATAATTTTCAAGGACTATTGGAACATTTTTCTTGTCCTTTTTCCATCGTCCGTATACCTGTTTAATATATTGTGAAAAAACTCTTTAAAAAATATAAACGAAAGTATACTAATAATTCATCAACAATGAATGTATATTTATAATAGCGTCGACTGTTGTAGACCGTATAGGTAAAGGCATATAGGTACTTACAGAAAAATCAGGGTCCCCTCAATTGGGGTAGGGGGGTGAGGGCTGTTGGGTTTGGAGTACAGGCACCCGTTGAAATGAATTTGTAATTTTTGAAATTTTGATAGGAATACTTATTTAATATTACCTGAATAATATTTTATAATATATATATTATAAAAAGTAAAAATCATGTAGGTCTAGGACACTCGTATCGCTTATAAAGGGTTATATTTTATTAGAAATGTTGTTACTTTGTGGTGGAGACTCGTTTGCGCACAAAATAGTAAACAATGAAAACCAGCTTTTAGGTACAGTTTTGGGTGTACAGGGTGTCTTAAGCTGCCCAACACGTTCAATATTATTGATATCAATGATCACCCGTTAAAAAAAATTGAAGTACTTTCAATACAGCCAATACACGGTCAATATTGATGGTGTATGGGCCGCTTTATCAGACAGGAGTAGTACCGTAATTTATTGTAATTTGACAAAATTGTGAATAATGTTTCTAAGGAAGCTGTTCTAAAATAAATAGCTAAAACAACATTTTTAAACCCGCCAGTCTATAACATCAGAATATGATGATACTAAAAGTCCTCAGCCTTAAAGGGAGAAGGAAAATGTTGTTTGACTATAATAATTATTGTCCACTATCAGTGTTGACCAAATTGAAAATATGGAGGTACGCGCAGATTATGTACACCCTATACGTGGATACATTTCTTGGAAAAAATGTTTCTATTGTTCGTAAATTGTCCGCAAATGAGTTGTAGCCTTACTTTGTATAGGGCTCACAAAAATATTTAGTACAGGGCCCCAAAATTTGATATTTAGGGCCTGTATATAATTAATAGCTACAGGTGACAGCTAATGACAATCGTAGTAAAAAAACATTCATAATAATTAATAATATGTCACTTTCCCCGTCGAAAGTCAGTAGGATAAGAAACTAAGACCGTACCGTTATCTGTATTTTGTCGTGAATTAATTGAATGAAAAATTATTTAGGAGTCTAATATACCTAAATATTTATATATTATAATTCATATTAGTCTCAACACGCACACATATAATATAGTTACTATGATATATTATGTTTGTTATTTTTAAGTAATACTTATCAAACTGTTGTCGTCTGGTTTTTATTTTTTATTACTATGCTATTAATTATTAATATATATTCAAACCAACAAGAAATATGTGAAAAACATTTTTATACGATCATGGCTGCATTAATCAACACCCACCAAAGTTCTAAAAAAATATAAAAAATACTTTACATCCGCTATTTGTTTTATGGACGAGTAATCGTAATTATAACAACTAAATAGACTGCTAATGAATTAGAAAATTGATATCATAATTTGTTGTATTTTTGAACTATTCTTATTTTGGTGTATATTATTTTTATATCATTGTTGTTAAGAATTGTATAAGTAACAAATATTATTACCGATTACTGCTACGTACGTATGTATTTACACTAAGTCTATAAACCATTTATTATAAATGTATATAAATGATTTATACCGATATTGAACAGTGGTTTTTTCAACTAATATGTGGATATATTATAGGATTATTATATATATATTATATAGTATAACATAATAATCTTAAATTCGATGAAATAAAATTCCGAAAACTCTACGGACAATAAAGACACATATTTAACTCTTGCAGCGAAACCAAAAAAATAAATATTTTTCATGCCTCTCCTACTTAAGCTTAAAAATAGCAGGAAAGCTACAACATTAGATATCTCATATCTCTTATCTAAGTATCTATCACGTTCACTTTTAACCATGCACTGTTATTATAGTATTACATTTAACGATTTTTATGAAAAAAGTAATCGAAGGACATATATAGTATAGTTATATACCGTTAACTTTTAGATTAACTCCCACCCTAATCCTTTGATCTATCGTTCGACTTAAAGACTCCCTGGCAACTATTCAAACGGTATATTATAAGGTAATGAAACTGCATAATACAATAATCTCTATAGTCTGATCATGCTTATCATCATCATCAGTCAATTCATTTATGGCAGCCATCCTCGATTAATGCTTAATATAGTGTAAGTTATAGACTATAATGGGTATATAGTTTAATGTTAAAAATTTCGATTTTGCGTTTAGCAAAGTTCTTATTATCATATATATATATATATATATTATACATAAACAGAGTTCAACGTGCGTTATTTATCGCTATATTATATACGTATAACAAAATATATTACCTATATGTATAGTTTTGGTATAGATAAGTGAAATAAGAAATATGCAGGTAACATATTATACTGCAGTACAATGGTATTAAATTCAAACCGCTTATATTATATTATATTCGTCTTGATTTGATAATTGATATAGATATATTGTATATTGATATACCTATATGTATATATTATATCTACAACAAAATACTTTATAATATTATACAACCACCCGAATAAATCTTTCAAAATGCATTTTATTTATTTCTTGGCAATATCACAACAGCACATTAAATTATTTCTCTTAATTTCACTTGTTAATTTCTGCTGACAAATCACCAGTAATTTTGATCTCGGACACTTACAATCATTTTTTCTTCACTAACAACGTGTAATTTGCTGCAGTATGTGTATAGTTTCGGAATTCTGTAGCAGTTTATTACTAACACGCGCTATGTAAACTCATTTCACTAGAGAACACATCGTTTATACAGAGTGATCCATTTGACGTAAGACATACATTATTTCATAAAGTATGATAAAGTTCTCGAAAATACGTAAATTACGTAATTTAAGACGCAAAAAACAAAACAAAATATTTTTGCCGACAACATTGAAAGTCTTAAGTCCTAATTATTTTTATTGCGTTTTTTTATCACCTTTTAATATCAATAAAATTGCTTCAATCTCCAACTTTACGGTGATTTCTGGTTACAAATGTAATTTATAGTGAGTACTTAAAGGTTTGTGAAGAAGTTATGAAGATCAAAAGTAAATCACAATACGTTGAGATGATTGATATTTTTTCTGAGTATATATCAGCTCTATTTGTGCTAAAATTATAGACGATATTTGAAATTGTCATATTTTTTTTATTTATGCATAACAAAGTTCTTTTTCGTTAATAAAAAAAACTTGAAAATATTAAACAACGTTCCTCTTAACTTGTTCTTAAAAAAATTAAAAATATAATGATTACAATGTCACAATTTTATTTATAACCATTTGGTATATGTTGATGCAATTGAATAATTATATATTGAAACAAAAAATAATGATTTCAGTTAAATTGTTGTATTTCAAAAAATATAAATCTTCGGGTCTTTAAGGTTTTTGTCTTTTTTAATTTTAATTTTCTATAAATAATCTATAATATTTTAAAAACAATAAGCCTAACTAAAGTTATTAATTTACCAGGTTCTTCTCTATTCACATCGTACCACAAAATAGTAGGTGCGTCGGTATAAGTAAATAACAAATATTATAATTATTTTATAATTTAGGTACCTATGTGATTTTTTTTTGGCAAAAACAAATCCAACCAACTGTATTATTAATAGAAACAAGATAAATTTTATTAATATATTAAATGAATAATAACACATTTAAACATCTTTAGAATATAGTGTCTGACACTTTTTTCGACCAGTTTCCGTCATTTGTATGCAATGATTTATCATTGAATTCTAACTTAACAAATTATGTATTTCGATGAACGAATAAATGACGATGTCTACTGTCTATATGTTTTATATAAAATTATATATAAAAGTATGCATATGTTTATGATTTAATATTTGTATTCACTTAAAAAATCGAGTAAACATAAATTGTGTCAAGTTTGTTTTGGTTTATAATAATTACTTTTTTTAATTATTTATTATTTATTTAATATCTTAAAAGTATTTAATAATTATTAGAATGGGCATGTAAACATGGCTCGATTTAATATGTGAAAGTTGTAGGAAACACGTGCTTAAAAATATATAAATAGCGAAACATTAATTAAAGAATTTGTAAGAATAAACATGGCTATCAACTATTCAAAAATAAATAATTTATAAGGTCTATACCTCTATACATATCCATATTTTGAAATTAAAAAAAAAATAAAAACATAACATTTTACCTGTAAAAATGGTTCTCTGTATATAATAAAGTATAAGCCAATATAATATAGTGTGTGTTTTGTGCGATGTATAGATACGTAGACGATCGGACCCGTCGAAGTCAAGCGTTGATATATAGTACCTATATACCTACTTGATACACATTTATATATATGCGTAGGTACCTACACATTGTTTTTTCGTGATATTTTCGATTCCCGGAGTTGGATTAAAATTCGTTTCGGCCGCCGCCCTCTGGGGTCGACGCTGTTTAAAAACTTATTAATTTCTCGACGCATACTGATTATAATCGAACAACGATCTCTTTGTTTATAAGGCAAGCGCGAGGAAGAAAAAAAATTTAAACACAAAAAGGATGTATGTATGTATACTATATAGATACGTGGAGAAGGTTTTTAAATTCTGGTAGCTGCAGGGGTTCTCATAGTCTGCCCCCCATCGGTCCTGTGTTTATCGGTCGCAGCTCCCGTCTGACAAAATCCTTTCATCATTATCGCCGCATCACACCCTTTTGTTTGATACGCGCACATACTCACTCGATCACTATTGTATGGCGTAGAACTTGATACATATTATATACTGCACCAGCAGATATAGACACGTTATTAACTGCTGCCTCACTTATTATTATTATCATTACCATCATCATCAATTGTGTTATAATGATGAAAATGGTTCGGGGGCCTTTTTCCGATCCTCTTTTGTTGACGACTAATAAACATTATGCCGAGACAATGGTTGTTTTTTTCACTCGTCCTAGGCCTATTATAGTTTATTAATAAATTTTAGAAAAATTTTTAAATTTTTTTTTAAGCATCATTATATTGTATACATTTGTAATATTGTGACGATATACCAATATTATATAGGTATCATTGGGTATCATTGTAGCACGTTTAGTAATATTCTTTAAATTCTTTTACATAACATGTTTTCTTTACTAAAAAATGAAATGGTTAAAATTACGCCGTAGTTATTGTGTATTTATTTTAGGTATTCAATGTAAATAATTTAATCAAATCAATTGTAATAATAATAATATATAATATGTATATTGTCAAAATCTCAAATTAATTAATTAGTGTTATACTAATTAGTATTATAAATTTTACCATGGGAGGTTAATGATACGTGTGTGAAAAGTATGATGGTAATTGGTAATTCTATTATTTATTAATAAGCAGTGCAATAGTATTTTATACTCAAATTGTTAAGTCTTATATGATCGGCTTATGTATTATATTTCTGAAAGTGGTTGATTGTAAATAAAATAATATTTATAAATAATAAAATATTCGTGACATTTTTCTAATGAAAATAATATAAAACATTCTTCAAAAACTATAATATTAACACTTACTTTATACTTAATACTAATATTTTATCCCGTTGAATGCAATATGTATCAAATTCCCACAAAAAAATTTCCAGAATTTGTCATGTTATCCACATACCACATAGTAGATACTTAATGAAAGAGATTGAACAAATATTTTAAAAAACGTTGGTTAAATACAACTGCAATATAAATATTTAACTACAAATATATAGTCTGTACTATTATTATTTTTATTTTTATTAGGTTTTAGTATACAACTATTATAGGTGGACCATAATATGTATATATTATGCGAAATGAGAATATTCAATTCGTATATAGTATGTAAGATAACAAACACGATGGAGTAATAAAATAAAAAGATAATAATATAGTATAATACGAGTGATTATTGAATATAGACATAATTTTAATATTATAATTTAATTTTTTAATATTTTATCACGAGGATTTTTATTTCGATTATCATTTGATATAGCGTATCGAATGCTGGGGTGCGATTTCATCCCGCGTGACGCTTATTTATTATTAAATTGTTACCGGTTGTTCGCAAGGACGAGACACCATATTAGATTTAGGCATTATGACGACCTGGTTTTATAAAGCGTGTGATGAGACGCGCAAATCGTATTGATAAATTATGGTGGTTGTTGTGCATAGCGAGTTTTCCGTATAATGGGGATTTCTTCGGAACGAAACGCGCGGAGAGAGGCCCTCTGAGAAAATTATGAGAAACGTTTGAAAAATAAACATCACCAGCAGTAATGCTCGGCGCCGCATGTATGTGATATGAAGTATGATGTTATGTTGTACTTAATCTTGCGGTTGTTAATAATGATAGTTAACATCGGGTGCGCGCGAGCATCACACTGCACAACAAAAGCTCCTTTCAAAACAGTAATTTATTCATTGTTCGAGACGCTCGTCGTCCATTAATTTCTCAACTGGATCTCGGGTCTCGACCATATCACAATTATATAGTTGCAATAATGATAATATAAGTCTTATACGATATATTGGATGTAGAACAAAAGGATGTGCGTCGCGTCTCACTCCCCCAATCCATATTTTTATACTTGATTATATAATATTATATATGTTGTACCTATATATATACGTATGTATAGGACTCGCAACTGTCGACTGACATGCTCCTTTTACCGTTATAATATAATAATATGTTACTTTGAAAGGCTTGAAATTGTAGTTTTTGTCGACATAATCGTACAATGCGGTGTAAAACCACTTTTTTTTTAGCCAAAGTCGAGGATAATATTTTATAAGTACGAATGAGCTAGATTTAAATAATGATATTTATGTATTCTTAAAATATTTTATCAGTAGATGCTTATATAGTAATTGAACTAGAAAATATAAATATTACATTTATTATTATAGGTACAAAAATAATGGTAGGTGCTTAGTGTATAGTTTTATATAGTTGCCACAATAGTTAAACTGGAATAATATTTTAAACTTGAATAAAAAACTAAAAATTTATTGTGTAAAAAATATAAAAAAAAATCTATAGTTTAATAATTAAATAAAAATATTTTAAGCAATTTGAATACTGTCAGACGGGAGCCGGATTGTAAAAATCTAACGAAATTCTATGGCTTTGATTTTATTAATAATAATTTATAATATAACAGGCAGCTATAAGTACTATTATTCTTATTTATTATATAAACACATATTTTAGACGAATACCTATAATAATTACCAATCTTTACGATGTTGGATTTATGTTAGATGTTAAGCATTAGTTGAGTCTAATTCCAGTTCTTTGTGTTCACACACATCAAAACTATATGTTCAAAATTAAGAAGTGGAAAATTGTAGAATTAATCATAGCAATGGTTGTGTTTGTATCATAATATGTATTTAAACTAAGGCACAACTAAAAAAGACAGAAAAATAGATTAATCTTAACCCGGGAAAAAAGTCGGGTAATTCAACTATAGTTTATCTAAAGAATTTTCAAAAAAGTCTGCAGGGACGAGAATTAATTGAAGAATGTTTGAGCCCATCCCTTAGGTTTGTGGGTTCTTAGAAATTTTAGCGCCCCCTGAAATTAAGGCCTGGTTGCGCTGTCCAGCTACATTTAAGCGTACTCATAGTTGTGTAACCCGATTATTTGACCGTTATCATCGGCGCAGGTGTCGCAATCGTGATTGTGTACGTTTGACCGCCACCGCCGCTGCAACCTATCCACCTCACGCGGCGGTTGATCGGACAGTATAAGACAAATTGCCCTGCGATTATTATTCTATAGATATATATATCACGATCGTTGTAAGAATGTGTATAGGAAATTACAAATGAGGTCGTGCTGGGCCGATTTTATATTTAGTAATAATCGCCACTAATCAGCTCTTTTGCACGGGCAATTAAAATTTTCTACGGTTTCCCGCGAGCGAGCAAACGTCGACGTGGTTCTCTGGTCGGCATATAGTTAAGACTGAAGTTAGTTTACTTTGGCCGCGTGAAACCGCAATCGGGTTTCGATAAATTTCAATAATATACAGTGTGACGCACCTATATCATGTTCTTCATTCCCAATTTTTCTTTTTATAACGCTTTTGTTTATACTATCCCGATTAAAATTTTTTTTTTACACATACTTATGGACAATATTTTTCAATTAGTTCTATTTGGTATACCATTGAAGAAGTTTCGTGTGGAAACACAAAATTCGTTTTTCCAAACGAGAATCAACTTTTCCCCTGTTAGTTGTTAATCAGGTGACTCTTTTTGAAAATGTCGATGCGTCTCAATCTAAATTTGAACTAATTATTATTGAGTTATCTAACTCTGTGTATGTATGACAAAGACCAAGACGATTGGTTTGAAATATATCAGCTATGATAGTTTTAAAATTTTAGTTATTAATTTTAATCCATCAACGTTTTGTGATACGTAAAAATAATAGTACCTACTTTAATATAGGTACCTACTTGTTATGGATCCAATAGTATACCATCATAGTGTACACGAAATTACACACTTATACCATCTGTTTTGTATTATATTGTAAGACCATTTTAAGGACTATTATTATTAGTATTCTTATATATTATTCATTAATTTATTATAACTTCTCGTTTAAATGTCAACATACGAGTATATACACCAACATTTAAAAAAAAAAAAGGTTCATCTGCTTAACAATAATTTTCAGTTAGAAGTTTGGTTTTTATTTGGAAAATTAAATTTGTATCGTCAAAGAAGAATATTCTTATAAAAGAGTTGTTACTAAAAAGTAAAAAGTATCTGATTGAAAACGTGGTCCTCGAGTAAATCTTTTTAAAAATACCAAAAATAAGGATTTTAATAAATACATTATTTAAGGAAAACGTAGGGCATGCTTGGTGATAATCACCCCCTGTATATGCTGCATAGACTATGCATATACTATATCATTCCTGCATGTATATTGTATAGGTACAAAATTATTATTATACGCATTATTGCGCATTTGCCGTCGTAGCCGGTTGACGTTGTCATCGATGTGCTTCGTCTCCGCGAAAACCTGCAGTGGCACGGGTCACTGCATCTGCAAACGCACATTTTTTATTCAAGAAAAATATACGACCCATACATATCGTATAAAAAGAAATTAATTAATTGAGCGTACACGTTGCAGAATAATGCATGCTGTACGATCGGAGAAACGCAAGTCGTTGACAGAACTCCGGAAATCTATGTAATACATATAATATTCTTATATTATAAGAAATCCCACTTCCTATCTTTAGGCGGCGAGTTGGATTGCCGAGAAGGTGATTGATTATACGTTAGTTACCTACCTATTTAACAATTTTGTAATTGAATGATTTGAGTATGGTTCTGAAGACGATTTCTAAATCGCCACTTCGCCATATCGTGTATTATTTTTTTGTTTGAGACGTAATAATATAATATACTTAACGTAGAGAAAACGGGGCGAAGGATTTCATATTTTTAATTGTATTAGATGATTTTGCTGATCTCCAGAATTCAATACCATATGGCATTATATGTCCCTATATGTAATAGAAATTTGAACGAATTTAAAATAAAAATCCTTCTTCTGTACTCGCTACGGTGTCACATATATATATTTGTGTTTTGCGTAAACGGCAAGTATATAATATTCTAAAAGTACACGAAACACCGTAGAAAGGGTAAGTTTTGGCAACAACAATATATCTAAATGAGGTACAATATAGGTACATCGTGATTGGTTATTTTTGAAATGATTTATTCAGATGCAATTTGACTTTTCAATTGCAGTTAACGCACTTTTATGCTCTTAAGAATTTAGAACATATTATAATATTATATTGCTCGTATGAACATAATATCGATTTAATATTCAATTGCTGTTCGCTGTTATTGTTTTGCAGAAATCAAAGAAAAATTCCGAAGGCTGACAGTGGTGCTCTGTTTAAGAAACGAAAATCCGATAAGGCTATATCGGCTTCAGAGTTCGACAGTGGAATGAAAGCGAAAAAAAGGAAGATGAATTGAAATCGGACTCTACAAGTACCTACAAATTTGTGTTTACGTAATCGAAAATTGTTGTGATACGTCATAATAAAGACAGATTTGTCGAAAATTATTATTATTTTTATTTGTTTGATAATTTTTTTTAAAAGACCTAGATTACAGTCGGAAAATAATACGTGCAATAGAATAAAACGTTATAATTGTGTACAAAATATACAATTAGTTGTAAAAGAAATCGCTAATTATTTACAAATATTTCTAACGCTAATTCTGTACGGTTACCAGCTATACCAACAAAAAAAAAGAAGGCAAATGCGTACCTATTATTATTAAAGTTTTGCGTGAGTCGTCGTTGATAATGATGGTTTGAAATGTCTTTGTATGCGTATTAATAGTTGGACACGTGTTATTATTTTGTACATAATATACGAATGGCGAGTCGTATAACGAACGAGGTAATGTGGTAAAAAATAAAATACGTCCTATATATTGTAATATTATTCTTATACATTTTCAATGCAAACATATAATAATAAAGTTTGAAAACTAGACGAATAATAACAACTGGTAAACTCTATAATGTGCTCTGGTATTTGTTTACGCGCTCATCCTATTGTTGTACGTGTATAATATATTGTGCGCACGTAGGTACACCCAACGAAACAAATTTTGAACGTTTCTCAAACCCATTTTTATTTTTATTATTAATTAATTACCCAGGTATTATATGATCATGCTGCAACAAATGAGAATAATCAACGCCGTACATTCACACGTATAAGCAGGTATAATATTATTACAATATTATTATTATTGTGGGTGCGTTCACGACGTTGGAATAAAGGTATAATATCGCAGTACCGAGGATAAGTAACATAATATTATAACGGTTACAAAACACCGAACGAAATAATATTATGTTGTTTATTTGTTAACAATATTTAGTAGGTATATATAGGTAGTAATACATAATATATTATGCTAATTTTTTTGAAAATTGTTTCTGTTCTCGCGTTCATTCAAATTTAAAATAAATATTTGCAACTCGACTCGAAAAATAAGAAAATTTATTATTTTCGTATCAGTTTCGAGGTATTCTACAGATAGAGCCGATTGGCGTGTAAATCCTTTCTCGGTGGTCGACACGAATTCTCCACGCAAAATCAAAATCGTGACTTTCTGGGTTAATATTATTAGTATTTTATTGTACCCTTAAAATTCGAGTTATCGAAACTTGTACTTTAATTATCCCTTTTGTAAAAAAAAATTTCTAACAAAAAATTTACAATTGGTAGGCATAGCAAAAGTAATATATTTAAATAGTATACTCTAGGTATAATAAAACAATATCAATTTTTGTTATATCTTCAATTTTGATGACATAGTTTTTCAAACTCTCACATAAACCTTGAGTTTCATAATTTTGGTTATTCTTTATATTTTCCGTTTCGGATATTTAACTTTAAAGGGTTAAATTATCTACTCCCGCCAAGAACTTTTATAATAGTTGTAGGAATCTCAGAGTTTAGGTTATAAAATTTTTAAGTACGAATTAATACTAACAACGATTAAAAAAAATCATATTTTTACCAAACGCAATTCATGATAAAAATAAAACGGTTCTCATGCATTTGCATAAAAATATAAGTTTGTTTCGCCACAGAGGACACTTTTTGAATTAGACGAAATATCTAAGAATTTGAAAATATGATTATTGATTATATTATATACATATATATAGCCACTTAAAAATTCAAAAAATTAGAATTTGAATAATTTCCTTATTAAAGGAAAATAATGGGAGTGGATATACTTATAGTTAACCACCCTTTACAGTCGAAATATACATTGTATAATCAATTTATATAGTCTGCAATG
This sequence comes from Diuraphis noxia, assembly GCF_037042655.1. Lineage (NCBI taxonomy): Eukaryota > Metazoa > Arthropoda > Insecta > Hemiptera > Aphididae > Diuraphis > Diuraphis noxia. The sequence continues at coordinate 77,935,513 of NW_028301713.1, forward strand.
ATGGTGGTTGAAAATGCCAACATAATATTCATAGGTGCCTATAGTGCCTACACGATATATTATTATATCCAGAGGCGTATACACTATTACAATTTATCATTAGTCGTGCTTCGTGTGTTGTCCATGCAGTATTATACAATTTTATTAAAGGGACAAATTATATGTAATTGGCCAAGTGATGGTCCGCTGCCTTCGACGAAGACTACGCGCGACGTTATTACGGCACACACAGCGGTGCGTACACACATGATGTGTGTGTATAGGTACACACACACACACACACACACATTTTCTTAGCCCAAGGCTCAAGGTTAAATCAATGACCTCACCCGTGTGTGTCTTTTCCTCGCCAAGGATATTAACGATAGTAATAATCGAAATTTTTGATAGCTTTGAGGTAGCAGTCGCCAGATCGGTACTTTGTTAAGCGTTTTCCATTAATGACTATAGAACGCGATATAGGCGGCGGCAGGCCATCAGGTGTCTATCAGTTTATTCGTATATAGATAGGTGTGTGTGTGTGTGTGTATAGATACACCTGTGGTAACGTGATGAATTTTAATTGTAATGTGCCACTACAATGAGAGAACACCGCCACCGCCAGTAGCGTTGTTTTGTCCGATTCAATCACATGCAATAACACACACTCACACAAGCCCGCGCTTGATTTTAATAATATTTTATTATTATTATTATTATTATCATTATTATTATAAAGGTAATATACGCACTGCCGCAGAGGAGTCTTTATTTTATTCGAATAATCGTACTATTATTATTTACTCGACGACACGGCAGGTATGTAATATTGCGACACAATAAAATACACTTCTCGAGTTATCGTGCTCTAAACAAGTGTATTTATTTATAAGCGTAAGAGTAATAAAAGTACAAAAATCCTATCATCTCGATTTTAACCTGTAAATCATCTAATAAATTATTATTAATAATTTATTATACATCCTTACATGGGCGTAGAATGGTGGGGGCTAAGGGGGTAATACCCCCCTTCCCGAATTCTATTAAGCACCCCGCCAGAAATTTCTTTAGCCCCTTGTGTAAAAGTTTACCGTTTTATACGTCCATATGTGAGAAATCATGTTTAGTAAGGAGGCGAATAATATTATACGATATTTTTAAATCTTTTAAAGAGGTCCTTTTATATATTTGCCCAAAAAATCAGACGTTTAAAGTTTTAAACCTTATATTTTATAATATATTAGGCAGGTAATCATTTCCTATTTAAAATGTTTATATATATATTAGTATATATATATTTAATTCAAATACAAAGTATTATATATTTGATAATAATATAATGCATGGTATATATTTATTCATATATTTTACTTAATAATGTGCTTTTTTAGTACTTTTTATGTTTTGTTCCTTTACATTTTTCTGTAGTTAAATTTGTAGGATATATATTCTGTACCTCGCTGTACCCGAATTATTATTATAGGCTATAGCCTTTATGCGAAGTAATTCACAAGAAGTTGCGGTATCGTCGTTCATATCACAAAAAAAGACTATAGCCCCCCCCCCCCCCAACAAAAATCATTACCCTAATATTAGATAGGTATATGCATTTACGTCATGTGTATTATTTATTATTTAGCCACAAAGCTGTCGATCAAATTTGGTTATACGCCTGTATATTGTCAATTTATTAAAAAAAGATGATAATTTATTGGAAATACTTAATTTAAAAAAACAGAATATTTATATAAAATAAAACTATAGTAATGTATAAGCCACTTATAAATATATACAAAGTCTGTAGTGTTGTAGTGGGTGTAGGTTTTTAGAGTGTAGGGTGTAACAAAAACGTTCAAACAGGCTATATAATAAATAGAAAACGAGAGCTACTGCAGCTTCCCCGCTTCCCCCATTAAAATCGAGTCTTTAGTTTTCCTTAATTTATGAGTGTTTATTTCTATTATCACACATTTTGAACTTTTGAAGCATCACTTCTGCGTTTATAATAATACTGCTACGTAAAATTCATATTGCTTAATTATTTGTATATATAGGGTTCAGGTTAGTGATCAATTATTGGATAATCATCTCGTTAATACTATAAAACATATATTATTAAAATAATAATTAATACAACTAATAAATAATTAATAATGTTTGAAACAAATTAAGAAAACATTTATAACTTCAAAAATTGGTTAGATAGGTATTCTTACATAATAAAAATGCAACATTCAGTAAACAGGATTAGAGATTTTTGATTCTTATGTGCTATATATATACCTAAAAAATGTTTATATACACCACTTGACCGATTTTCACGTCTCTATATAATATTCCTTCTGGAGATGCAAAAGATAATTTTCAATGTTATATCTCAAAAGAAGGTTTTGATTCGTTAACATATAAGAGTATGGTCAGTATGTCCAAATATACCATTTAATTTCAATTGTAATAAATGGAGGTGGATACTTTTTTATTCCGAATTTTTCTAACTAATATTTTTATCTTTTTTATTTGAAAATAAACCTACTTCTTTTGATACACATGTTTCTTTTGCTAAAAGTCTAGAAGGTGCACAATAATTATTGTTCTGGGTTGTATTTTTCATAATCAACATGACTGTTGATGAACTCTAATTGCACTATATAATATGTGAGGTGAAAGATTCTTAATTTCTCATGTTCATTAGTTTTCGACACATTTACAATCATTGTATCAATTGTAAGTTGTTACTTATTATATACATCCTTTAAAACTTATACATATTTTTAAGGTTTATTTTTCAATACACTCCCGTTTAATTTTATTGTTGTCTTTATTCGCATTAACAATTAGGTATTTGTATTTTTTTCATTATTGTTTTGAAATTTTCCCACTTATTTCAAATTATAATCAATATAAATTATTGAATGTAATACTGCTGTGAACAGTTTGAGTATAAAAATTGTAATCAATGTGTTTATGTTGTAAGATTGTGTGTAAATGTTATCTTAATAGTCTAACTACTGTTTAGACAATTGCTGGGCCGTGGGGGTTTTGAATACAATTTAAGATTTTAACGGTTGATACCTAACATACAGTAATGGATTGTTGTAGGAAATTGTGATCAAAAACAGATAATATTTTTATCTATTGACATAATTTCTATATAATTTAATTAGATATATTATAATAAAATATACGTATTAAAATAATATATCGGAGTGAAATTCCTTGGTCCGAAAAATTTGCAAGGAGAGCCGAAAGAAGAGTGTAATGTTCGGGGGAAATTGTGCCACACACCTATAATAATTCGTACTAAAAATAAACTTTTTTTACACAAATATGATCTACAATTTTTTAAATATCCAATATTTTGGAATATCACTTAAAGTCTTAAAACAATCTCAATAAAAAAATTTATATTTCTATAAATTTTAATATTTCATGTTTCTATATCATTTACTACTATCAAAAATGTAACTAGGTAGTTAAAAATCAAAATCATGTTAAACTGACTTTTTCCACTTGGATTACTCTATGTTTCACTGAATATAATACAATATAATATTATCTATATACTCCTATACTCTAATGATGGTGCATAATATATAGGTATGATATTATTATGTAATAGGATATTATATGCATGTAGTCACTTTTTAGGTGCATACTTACTTTAAAGTTTTCTCAGCGAATCAAGTCCTGAATTAATATAGGTATTAATATGCGAGTAGTATATATGACGTATAGGTATAGATAGTCTGACATTCCAAAATACGCGTTGCTGCCTATCGTCGCCTGTATACCTATTATAATATTATACGCGCGCGCCGCATATGTCATATTATATATTATTATTATTATTATTATATAGCTGGGCTATATAATGGCAAGTGGCGACGCCATTAATTCAGCCAAACGACCGGCCAAATGTTGTTTTAACCGTGACGATATTGTAGTATAACTACATAATATACTCGACATGTTTTTTGTTATTATTATTATTATTACCACGCGCGCTATTATACTTAAATAATATAATATAATATATACTGTATAATAATATAATATTATGTGCGCGTGTATTATTAGTTTCTCTTAAACACTCATAAATCACAACGGTGTAGGTACAGTATGCTGACGTATTTTCAAGGATATAGTAGTCGGGGGGTGTCCGAGGAGCGTAAGCTCCGATCATCGAAATTACGGCCAGCGGAAAGTCGTTTCCGATCGATAGAGCACCAAAATAAGTCATCGGTTATATGCGTGATACCTTTATAAGTGCATTAATTAATATACTAATAATAGTGTATTAACAGTGCTTATTGTTTTAAGTTCTACGTTAATTAACTAATAAGTGATTGAATATGTTGCTACATGATGTGTTTTACGTATATAGATAACTTTAATAAGTTTATGATGATATGTGGAATAAAACCTTTAATATTACCATGCAATACAAATCTTATAAGCAAGAGAAAAAAATTAAGTCAATTTGTTAAATTTTTTTATTTATAAACAAAAAATCATTGGGTAATCCGCATATCTTAATATTTTTGATTTTAAACTTGTTTACCTATATTATGTGTTTATGCGTTCAGTTTATATATATGTATATACTTTAATACACTTGCGAGTCGACCATCATATTTGTAATGTATAATTTGTAATCATTTAACAGCGTCTACGTATCGATTATACTTTTTAAATGAAGATTGTATTTTTAAATCTTTCAAAACTAGTTTTGTTTTTGATAGGCATTATAGGTATGCAAAAACCTTAGTTAGGTATTACAACATATTATATAGTTCAAGTGGAAGCAGCAACCAATCGAATACTATGACGGTCTTACAATTAAATTCAAATAGATGATTTAAAACTTGTTGCGTGTTAAAAATTGTCTGGTCGAACTTTAAAGTTGAAGCGTGTTCTTTAGTCATTCTACAATTTTGAAAGTATCGATTCATTTTTTAGTTTGATGGTTAAATAGGTGACCGAAATTCCGCCCAATGTGTTGTAGTGTGAGCAACCAATTCGTCGGTATATTAGCCATAAATAAATATATAATATTATGCATATAATACTATTATTGACCTTTTTGTATTACTACAATTATTTCAAGAGGAGCAGGACAAAAACTGGCGGGCATACATTTAGTTCACATATACAGGATCGATGGCGCCCATATGAGGACTTGCGGTCTCGCATATGTCATATTATTATAGTCTATAAATCGATTTATGGGAGCTCTGCTGTCTTCTCACTGTCCTCATCACCATTGACTTATAATATTACGATATTATATGCGTATACTGCAACGCATTTATGACGTAGGTACCTATCTATTGTTTTAGAATTAAACGACGACCATCGCTCTGTATTAAATCGCCTTATTGTATAATATAGGTATACTATACTCGACCGTGGTAGGTATGGGTACAATACATTTTTAAAATATATATATATAGGTATGGTTGGATTTTAGTTTTATGATCAAAACGTTAATTTCACTATATTATATGTAGGTAAACGCGTATTATGACAAAGCGCAATGTGCATCGGCACTCATATAGGAAGGCAAGTTGGACTTTGATTCTGCGAAATTTTCTCAAAGCGTAACGGGTGACGCCCCACGCTTTTTTTTTTTTGGAAACCTAACTTACGGAAGACTTGATTACTCATCGAGTCCCTGACAATAATTTGGTCTGAGCTAATGCGAGTTGTATAAATATATCTGAATGACCATATTATAATAATGCACGATGTCGCGATTTATGCAGCATAAACACTTTATTATTTACGACGCGCGAATAATGTGCGGTGGTTCGGCGGTTGGCGACTAACTGCGGATGGCGCGATTTAAGAGGCTGCTACCGCGTCGTCAATATATATATATATATATATATATATATATATATATATATATATATTTATACGATCATTAAACACTATAATAGCACTGTAGTTCATTATCTCGCGACGAGTTTCTTCGTCACGCGCGCGGGGTCTCTCCTATCGTCGTCTTGTCTCGCGTTATATACACTGTGCACCGCGATGGGGACAGAACGGGGTCATAATTTATTTTTCAACGCGGCGCACATGGGTCATAACTCACGGTAATAAGGGATCCAGGAATAAGCGAACGACGACGACAAAAAAAAAAAAAAATAAGAGAAGAAAACATAACCGAATAAAATAGATGCCACAGCAGCGTGCGCGGGTTGTGACACGCATATACCACTGCACATACCGCATGATGTATTTACGAAAAGAGAAGAATGCGTTTGCGTATATTATGTATATATATTATTAGTATATTATAGTTGTCATTCACATGACGTATCAACGCCGAGGGTTTTGACGATGTATCCGGTCGTTCGTATTATTACTAAAATATTATTATTATTATCGTTATTATATTTATAATATATTATATATATAGGTGCCTATACTCATTATATATTTTCATTTGGAGCGCAGTAAATACGTATAAAAGACGCGTTGTTTCAAATGTTCGTATAAAGTTTCAATCTTCGTCATATACGTTATAATAATAATTTGGGTTTGAGTAAATGTGTTATAAAAATATGTAGTCTGCAGCAGTATATAGTGCTTCATGTAAAATAGCTAATCCGTGTGTTATCTGCAATCTGCGCGAGGTCTGTCCGTCTGATGATATTATGTGCTGCAGTGTTTATGTTCGAGCAGCGAGTGTGTTTTTTTACTCGTGTCTAATTAGCGTATATTAGTTTGTTGGAAAGAAGTGTGTTTTTTACGTGCACATTTAGTACATTCCAAAATAAAAAATTCCCATTCGTTTTTATAATATTATTCCCGTTCCCGCATATCTATATAATGCACAATAATGATCTGTTAAAATATTATTTTAATACACTATAAGTATATGGTGTAATATGAACGATAACTCAAAAATTCGATTGCAGGAAATATTTAATTGGCTCAGAGCCGAGAATATTTGTATGTATAATATTGTGTTTCGGATGAATAAAAAACTTTTTTTTTTCGCTTAAATAAAAGTTAATTTCCAAACGATTTATGTTCCTCTATAATAATTATAGTCTTTAGGGGATTTTTTTCTGAAAATTGAAAATTGAAACTAAAATATGAAATTTTTTTTTAACTTCTATTTTCTCAATACATACTTTTTTTAGAATTTAAAAGAATGTGAGATAGCATAACACAAATCTCAATATTTGACTTGCAGATGATTTTTTCAGAATTGTCATTGCTATATCATATAGAATATAATCACTTTATATAGTCATATAGATCAATCGGTATAGGTACGTTTGAAATAAAATCTATTAAACTCATTTAAATTGCTATATATTTATTTTAACTTAGTTAATCAATTCATTGTAATTATAATATAATAATTAATATTAACAAAATAACAACAAATAAGTTTGGTTTTTCTGCTGAACGCAATTTTTCTATGTTGCACATCATATTTCTTTAGTCAGATAGAGAAAACAAATCATGCGTTGATATGCCCTTAAGTCATAAGTCACAAGAGTTACATTGCAATATCGTGCGCATTGTACTTTTGATATTATATAATTTTTTTTATATCGAAACGTTTATTTTTTTGTTGCATGGTGGATGGTGCAGGATAATCAATAGGTACTTGATAGGTACTGTTAACAGAACCGATAATAGTTATAAATAGGTACTTCATTGTGAGTGAATAAAGTGTGTTAATTCAATAGCTTCAAACATTATTGTTTATTCTAAAAATTCATATCATTGGGTTATAAACATAATGTCTTAATGAGCAAAATATAAGCATGGTAAAAATATGACGTATTGATATCATTTTAAAGTTCTGTTCGCCGTTTATGTATGCAATTATATTTTTTAGATAATTTCATAGCATTGATGTAAGTTTTAAAATTATTTCCCATCATCGCATCACATAATACCTATATGACAGTTACGTAATTCCGTTTAATATTATAGATTATTATACCTACTATTATAGAGATTCACACGGAAAAAATATAAAGGTAGGAGGTATGGGTACTTATCGTGGATGACATTATACATTTTATCGTCCATATAATCCATATTTGCGAGCGTGACTAGACACATTCACAAGTCTTTAGAGAGGGTAAGTATATGTATATAAAGTATACCTAATATTAGCACAGTTATTTAGTTCTGACGTTATTAAATTATTGAAATTTATTATGTTCAATATTTTGGCCGATTACCATGTATATAATACCTATTATACTTAGATAACTATATACGTTTAACGCATACTATTCGACATTTTGAAATCAAATATTAATCGTTATCATTTTTAATAACGTAAAAACATGATTTAAATAATATTATATTAATGGATATATTATCTACTATATAATGTATGCCTTTACGAAAAACAATCATTACCTCCAGGAGGTAGGTGACAAGTTGGGTTAGCTGTTGGCTGTTGTATAAACAGTATAAATATAATAATATTATGTATGTTATTATATACACCTAAGCGTATTCCGCAGCGCAATAAAATTTAATATACAATAAACGCTGCGCTCGTGTTACCTAATTAAGTGAAAGCTCGCAAGCCGACGTCATTAATTATTTAATTATAAATATTGTATTGTGTTTGTTAAATTATTTCCGGTTTAGCTCGTGTGGTACGATAAACAATATAATAATATATAGTAGTATATTATATGCCGCACATGTTTGGTGGTTATCATCGTGTTCAAGCAGACAAAAGAAGCGTTAGTGTAATTGTTATTTTTTTGAACATCATCGTTATTCGATGCATATAATATATTATGAAAAAAATGTATATTTGCCCGTTTCACAACCGCCGTCTGTCTGGTTAGTGGATCTTATGAACGAGCGGCGGGTGTAATTTGTCGTCAAAAGCGACACGTCGCGCGCGGTCTGGAGCCAAATATTATCGGACAGCCAGCGGCTAATTAACCCCGAACACTAAACAGATTTGAATCATAATTTGTCTGTCGTGTGTACGTTATTTATAAAACGCGACGGTCGTTTTAGTCGATGTGTATATATTATAATATCATGTAATGTGCAGCTACACATTAAACGCATACGACACAAACGTACCACACAATATTTATACACATACGTATTATTATTATTATTATTATTATTGTAAAGGAAAAAAGTGAAAAATTACAGTCACATACAACCCATTGAATCGTCGATTAAACCGCGCACTGCTGCCCATAATAATATAATAAAATATTATTATTATTATCGGCACCGCATCCACTGTAGTAGTCAAATTAATTACGTCTCGACCGCGAGTTTATTTGTGTGTACATATTTTATAATTTATATAGGAAACATCGAACAGATGTGCTCCGCGAACCGTAACATATTTTTAATTGTTCTACCGGTAACACTGCGTGACACGCACTTCCGGCCACTACCGCCGCCGCCGTCGGTCCCCACTGATTTTAGTTAATTAATTCCCCCCTAAACGTATGTATCTACGTATATACTGTATGTATATTATTATAACGATGATTGTACACAAAAATTATATTATATTATATTGTTACCGGCAAAACGTTTTCGATCGATTCGAACATTATATTGTGTTACCGCCATCGCGCATCAACAACCGGACGGACACTGTATACAGTGTATACCTACAGCACTATAGGAACATACGAATACAATACGATGTATATTATATTTAAACCGGATATGGCTCCTGCTGGTATGCTGATTGATGTGCGTACAGCAATTATAACAGTAAACAAACTCGTGAGGAAAATTATTGTCGATAACATTATTATGATTTATCGCACCGGCCAACCGGGTGTTGAGAGGTACCTAGGTATCTATAACAATAAATAATCGTCAATTAATGAGTACTAAATAGAATAAAAATTAATATTACCGTTAAAAAAAAAAAATACGTAATAATTGATTAGTATAATATGTTCGTATGCCCGGCATGGGAGGATCCCATAGTGTTATCTAATATACGTATATACCTATTAATCAGCCCCTCCACCAATGGCCGAGCAGACCTCAGCTTCAGTCGCTTCAGATCACTATATTATTGTTCTGTGATTATACTGATGTATTTATGTTGACAGTGTAAACAATCGATTGATAAACGGATGTTACAGTATAACATGATGCTATAACTATAATACCGCTTACCTACTGCAATCGTAAAGCCCGACAGCCGTATATATATACGTATACCTATGTAATCCTACATATGTCTACATTTATACAAATAGTTTTTTCTTTTTAATTAGTGTCCCCGTATGAGTACGACGATGTGTTTATGTGGCGCGTACCTATATACTTACCCACATTACCTGTAGTGATTTTAAAGCATAACGAAGTTGGTTTACTAAAACAACAGTTATATATAGTTAATAGTTATTATGCATATCATTTTTTACCTATTGGCTATTATGTATAAAAAAAAAAACTAATAAAGAAATGTCATGTAGGTACTAACATCCGAGTTCGAATTTGATTGTTGACATTTTTGTCTTCTCATTCCATCAACAAAATGTTAACCTATCTGTAAAAAGTTCTTCAATAATAAGCGCTAAAGGACTATTAGGGCACACGACGGAAGGTTAAATCTTGAATTGTAATCACGGTATAATAATCTACATCGATAGTGTAGTGATTGGAAGTAACATCACACTATCACTGTATTACATTATCTTACGACTAACATAGAATTTAGAAATATGATCCTGAGGAGTAGCTTCTCTGTGAAAAGGCTGCTTAATTTTTTTTATGTATTAACTATAATATTATATATATCAATCTTTAGTTTGATATTATATAGGATATGAATACATATGATGATGATTAACTAAAATAAGAGCTCTTTATAACAATATATACGACTATAGTGATTAATTATTCAACTGATTTTTACTTCGTTCTTAAATTAAAATGTTAAAAAAAAAAACCAACAAACTAAAGTTAACATTATAACATGGCATATAGTTTAATAATATTAACAGATTTTCAATTTTATTTTTTTGTTATTTTAATGTCGAAATGTATGATGATGAATTATTAGTTCGAACTATATTTTAGTATTAAATTTTGATTTGTATTTTTGTCTAATACATATATACTATAATATGTTATAAAAGACGGACATTATATTATTATTACAATATTACCTATTATTATTATTATTATTAGATGACTCCGCGACGACGAGACGGCGGTGTTCGATAACGTATGTGTATTATATTGTGTGTGGATACATCGTATTCACCATGAAATGCTTTGTATTCAATACGTTTTAAACTAGAGAACATGCGTGCAACCGAGGAGAAGACTTATACATTGGTTCCCTTTTGTCGTCACAGAAAACCCATGATAATCGTTAATAAACCGTCACGAATTAACAGCTTGTCCGTTTAGCCTCAGGGCAAAAATAAAATGTTTGAGTATTTTATTTTGAATTTTTTTCTGACGCGATAGTAATAATATAATAATAATAATAGTAAAATACGGTAGGTACGCGTGGACCGCTTAATTTTGCGCCTAAATCGGAGAAGAAAAATAGAATCCAATATATAATATTTTCTGTACCTATTATAAGTATATCGATGATCAAGCTCACTCGCACACATTTTATATGTTATTCCGTATTCGCAACAACTATACATTTTATACTAATCAACTATTTAACATATTGCCATATAATGATGTTGTCATAATATAATTAAAGCAAATTAATTTCAAAATATAATTAATAAATATTTTTAGTTATTGTGTACCTGTTGTACCTGTGTATGTAACAGATAGACCTAGAAAAATAGATTTATTCTAATTAAACGTATGACAAATGTTGTTAGGCCTTTGTTGCCGAAGTTTTAAACGATCAATAAAAAAAAAAGTTGTTAATATTATATGATAAGTTGTAATTTTGTAATCCCACTCTCTTTTGCTAGCACATTAGAATCCTAACCTAACATTCCAACCTTAAGTGCCTCCAATGAGCGGCTTCTTATCTCCTGCCACTCAAGCCATGCCACCTCCATCATATACACTTATATAAATATTATAATAATATTTACAGATAGTGTATATTTAAATAAATGACAAAAAAAAAATAAGCTACTTGACTTAGATAAATATTTTTACCATCAAATTTGTTCTTATAATCAGATTCACAAATAGCAGGAATTTTTTTAAATTTTTATTTTCAGTATACCTATAGGTACTAAAAAATAAACAAAAAAATTTACTATACATTTAGCTCTAAGGTTACAAAATAAAAAAAAATTTAAAAAAAAATATTAATTTGAACAAAAGTTATTCCAAAAGTCAGTTCTATCTGTATACATCTTGTATAGACCTGCCATCACCTGCAGTATGGAGTCCATATAAACCTACGTGTGCGCCTTATATCGATAATCAATATAGGTATATATCTGCTATAGTTATGAAAAATAATCATAAATACTAAAAATAATTATAAATATGTATGATAAATTTTGAGGGTCAAACATTCATTTTGGCTGTGATACGTAAAAAACTACCTTTGGGACTTTATTCTTATCTCAGTGTTTCAATTCGTTGCTGATGGAATTATCATTAATTGCTAAAACATCAGACTCATCGCATCTTTGGCTTAAAATGTTTAAGTTTCCTTGGACTGTATAACTATAGGTACTAGAGAATAGGTAATAATAATAATAATTACTATAGGTACTATAGGTACTAGAGAACGATTATAGATTCCTGAAGTGAAACGGTAACAATTTAACATAAATATCTACAACGCAGTAGCAGCTGCTCGTGCGTCGTTTTAGCCGTTTATAATAAAAATTATGATCTATTACACGCGATACAAAAACGCTTTCATAAATTATGTTAATATATTTTCGTTGCGAAAAAAAATACAACGATACTAAATTCGCTAAAACATTACTCGCACACTATATTTTTTTCGTCACAGTCGACTACCGTCATCACCGTCCACCGACGCCAATTATAGGATTTTCATATTTTTAAATTTTCCTCTCTCAAACTATATAATATACAGGGTGATTTTTTTATCATGAACCACTCATTATTTAAAAAAGTATCAATGTTTTTTAAATATCTTTTATCCTTATAATTTTTTAAGTTTTTTACTTTTTTGAATGACAACCTAGAGTTTTAATTTCATATTCCAAAGCAGAATATTTTTCTAAGTATTTTGATACGTAAAAATCGAATTTTGTACGAGTAGTTTATGAGCTATAAGTATTTAAAGTTTAGATTGGTAGAGTGGAGTGGTACGGAGTTACCCCGCAAAATGTTTTTCCACTACTCCACTTCTCTAAACTTTAAATACTTATAACTCATAAACTACTCGTTAAAAATTCGATTTTTACGTATCAAAATACGTAGAAAAATTTTCTGCTTTGGAATATGAAATTAAAACTCTAGGTTGTCATTCAAAAAAGTAAAAAACTTAAAAAATTATAAGGATAAAAAATATTAAAAAACATAATTTTTGAATATAAACGTTGTTTTTTAACAACATGAAACTTTGTAAAAAAATATTTTCAAAAACATTGATACTTTTTGAAATAATGAGTGGTTCATGATAAAAGAATCGCCCTGTATATATGTATATATATATAGGTACGCGTATATTTCCACCAACAAGGTCCGCTGTTACACTATACTGATGTAATTATACATAATAATAGTCACTATCGCATAAGCCACACTTTTTCGGCTGATTTCTTGTACGGACACGAATCTTTCACGTATATTTTATGATAGATGGACAAACATTTTGAATATTTGATTATGAAATATCTAAAATTTTTTTTCTCCTTCTATGTACTTCCCAAAACAGTCCTTAACGGTGTGAAGCCTTATCATATTATACTCGTACATTATAGCACGATCATCGGCATTAACTACCCAAAAAAATTATAAAATATACGCATAATACATTGAATAAGTTTATAGCATATTTATAAAAAGGTTTAATGACTCAAGTTTAATGCTCATTTAAATTCAATTTATAAAATAAAGCCTTGAGATTTCTCATTTTTTGTATTTAATAAAAACTTACGTATTTAGTTATAAGGCGAAAATTGTTTTGTCACGCAATATACTGTTCATTACGATAAGATCGATTTTGAAATTCGGGTCTGTGGAATGAAACACATTTCAATTCAGACTAGTTGAAAAGGCTTTTTGTTCATATGTTTTGATTTAAAATTGCATGGTGTTATAAAAACGTCAATAAACTTGATATTGCTATTATTTAACTACATTGGGTTAGTTTCTACTAAACGACGTTTGTTTTTCGAAGTAGTGTTTGTTTTGGTAAATATTGTCTCGAGTGTCTAATGTTAATATCTAATAAATATTGCGTTTACAAGTTTTTGCATTTAATTTAATACAAACATGTTCGTGTTACATATATTCTATAATCTTAACAGTTCTAACAGTATAATATGATGGCATTAGGGCACTATTAGGCTATAAGTCATATAATGAAGTTAGATTTTAATTTTGGTTCAGTTTCTAAATTGGAAATGTATGTATATTGTGTAATGTAAGTCTTTACATATATGCTTGTATGAATTTCTGATAAAAATGACATAACAATATAGTGAATATACCTATTAACTTTAAATTTTAAATGATTAATAAATAAATATCTTTGTGAATATGAATATTTTAATACATTTTGAATTAAAAACGATATCGACATCCATTTTATAGCTGTATATAGTTATTAGTAATATATCATAATGCAATATGCTCGAATAATGAATATAGTAATCTCTGCGTGTAGTTCGTAGATGACAAGACGTATTAATTCATATATATATATATATTATATATATCAGTATTATGTGTTGTAGAGAGATGCAAAAAAACTATTCGTCCCTCATAAATTTAAGTGGTTGTCAACGACGGACAACTCATCTGTTCGAATTTCAATGTGTATACATAACATTATCATACGTTTTTTTACTCTGTGTAATTGTGACATAAAATAATAGGGCCAAGCTTAAGAGCGGGTAATGAGTAACAAAAATGCTTGTCGAAAAAAAATTGTAATTTGATACATATTGCGTAGTTGCGTCTATATTATATACCAAATAGTATAACAACGCACTGCATGGTTTTTTAATTATAAAATTAATTTTGGTGTACGTCGAAATTATAATGGTGTACACTGCAATTTGTAGTGATCTATCTCGTTTAAATTTAAATTTTAACGACCACTGTCCACTGAAGTTTAGATTCCCGTCATTATAATGATATGCATTAATAAGACTTGTTTTCCAAAACTAAAACGTGAACTATAAGACAACTGATACAAAAGTCGAGTACTGAAATACTGATCGTATCATAAAAGATTTCTTATTGGGAAATCGAGTAAATTTTTTTTTCAAATTCTTACTAAAAAATATTCGGTCAGCCATAAGAAATAATTATTCGTATAAATAAATGTATTATTGATTTATTATCAAGTCATTTTGCTGATATAATAAATTATTCATTAATCGTATGATAATAGGCATTTTGAAATTATGTCAATTAAAGATTAAAAATCTAAATGAAATGTAAATGTTTTAAGAAAAATGTAATGTTAATAATTATATTTCTTGTGAAATAAAAATAATAAAATAGTAATGACTAATGAATTCGATATTTCTGCGATATATAGTAACAATTACTAACTTATTAGTATCGTTTTGGTAACTTACCTTATCTGCCTAAGTAAAATACATAGCTACACTCACAAGGTGTGTGTGCCTCCGCAGTGATATCGTGTACAGTGTTATGATCGGCACTTATGGTGCAGGTCGCAGAGTGACCATCATCGTTTTGGCAAATATTTTGGTCTTACCGAATAGCCTATGAATACAAAGGGTTCACAGGTTCGTCTAAAATTTAAAATTACATTTACAACATCAACTTCATTTAAATTTATTATAGATCAAACATCCTAGCTATTATAGAAATAAATAAGTATTTTAATTCATTTAAAACATAATACATATACATAATATGTATCTATTCGCAACATATTAAAAGTTGATACGAATGCAACATAATGGATTAATGAACTGCTATAAAAATTTAAAATTGCATGATGTAACTTTCATATAAATGTTAATGAGTATTTTACAATTAAAAATTATCCTGTATGGCTGTATGCATATATATAGTTAAAAATGTATACACACTTGTTACTGAATATTTGTTGAAGCTGGAAATATAAATAAATAATTTTTTTTTTTTTTGTAAGGAGAACCCGCGGCAACATAGGCCATTGGGTGTGGGGTGGTACGATAGGGATTATTTTTGTATGTTTGTTTGTAGGTTTTTAATTGGGTAGGGTTGTAACACGTGTTTGTGTATGTGTGGCAAGGATATGTTGCTAAAAATCCCGGGTGGTCACCCATCCGGGAGCTAGCAACTGCGGCCGGTACGTACGCTCAGTGCGTTTCCGCAGATTGAGCGTACGACCGCGCCTCACCAAGCCACAAAAATAAATAAATTATTCAAGACAAGATATTAATATTATACAAAACGTTCAGGACGTTTATACTTCTGTTGTGATTCCAGCCTATATACATGGTATGGTATTATGGACGTATATAATATATTAAATATATGTATAGTATCTATTTTATTTCAAATATTTTAAGTTGTACCTAACCTTCGACGTGAAAATCTCGTGTTTACCCGAAGTTAACGGAGGTGAAAAATGTGTCCATATGTATGACATTAGTCTCGGTTGTTTTACGAGATGTGTCTATTGTTAACTAGATTAGTTTGGAGGGTGGAGGGGGATGCTCTAATAGCGCAGCACTATATGCACGTATATAACGATGTTATACTCGTATTATATATATAGCGCCTATGTCCACGCACACTATATAAAATATAATATTTATTATTATATATATAAACGTACATAATAATATATAATATGATATATAATATGTTCGCGGTGCGTTCAAGTCTATTCCGTCGATTTCACGGTGATATCCATTGTGTATTACCTCCGCGCCTCAACAACGACGACGCACATGTTTTCTTCGAGGGGCAAACCTATATATTATATATTTATATACATCATATATTTATTATTATAATGATAAAATAGTATCATAATAATAATAATAATAATAATAATAATAATAATAATAATGGTTTTAAATTACTCCACGTTGCCGTATAGTATCAAGGACGTTGTTATTAGTTAATTTCGAAGAAAAAAAGAAAAATGAAAAATGATTTACCGGGTGCCGTCGTCGTCGTGTGTATAATATTATGTTATATACGCGTTATTGTGCCGTTGCTACGGTGGTGGTGTCTGTGGACACGTGTTAAACGTTGTATCGTGGGCATTGGACAGCCGACATGGTAGTCGTCGCGTCGACGTCGCATTATATATTATATATTATATATTATGGTCGTCGTGCGGTGCGTAACGCCTAATTAGACGACGTTCGTTTAGAGAAAATATTATAATCGTGTATTCGTCGCCGTCGTGTCCTTTTCCCCGCGTGCGTTCGAAACGTAATATTATATTATAAACACGTGAATAATAATAATGACATATTATAATATATTTATGATGTTTAAGGGTACCCACGCGGGACCCACCGTTTTGCCGCGTCTTTACTTGCGCAATCTTCGTTTTAACGAACCTAAAACCGTGATTATAAATCATATTTTTTTTGTTCAAAATGTTCTTGTTTATGGGCGCCCTATATTGCGTATAATTATCGAAAATGTTATCGCATGATGTCAAATGTTAAAGGAACCTGTCAAATACGGTGGTCCCTTTATATAGGATGACGGCGTCTGATGTTAAGTGCTTCCAAGTTACAATAACTATGTGTACATTCTACCTACGGCTGCTTTCTCACGCCGTCTATAATATTTATATACAATTAAAATAATTATACGTCACTGAATTCAGTGCCGAATTTATATAATATGATGCTCGTCATCGATCAAATTTTGCTTAATGCGATATTGTATAACGAATTATTTGTGGAGGGCTGCCATACCAGCAAACGTTTATCGAAAATAACAAATACAATATTATATACGATTTTATACTTTGTATAACATTATATTCTTACTTTTTCTGTCTACATTCCTCATGTTGACACTGTCTGGGAAGATACGAGAATATAACACTGAAAAATCCAAGTTCTGCAGCGACTGCACTATATAAATTGTTGTGACTGCAGATCCTTTGAGGCCTTGAGGGCCGTTTGTGTGCGCGCTGCAGAGTGGTTTTAAATTGTCTTATATTAACTAATATGGAAAGCAATTTGGGCGACGGCTACGTTAATGACGATGACGTGACTTTTCGTGGTTGAATCAAAGTCCACAGCAGCCGGACAGGATTGCAACGAGGGCCGCGTAGTGAACTATATGATATTGGCTCTGGTCAGTCGTCATCTGTGAACGTCACTAGCCGAGCCCAACATCGATGTAGATAACTAGTAAAAATTTAATTCAGCTTTAATCACGTGTGTTTAAATATATACCTTAAATTTTTTACGCGATATAAAAATCGAGTGAAAAATCCGAAATATATACCTAATATAATATATAATGTCTGCTGTATAATATTGTCGATTAGTTATTATTAAGTCTACCCATTTTTTTCTTTTAATTTAATTTTCGGCCACTATGAACTTATTCATTACTACGTCACCATTAATAAAATAGCCCGTGTTTAGTTTGAAATTCTGTATAACCATATACAGAAACACCACAGGAACCTTATCGGACGTGAAAAACAACAAAACACGTTGCCTATAAAGCTATATATATTATATATATATATATATATGTAGTAACTACCCCGTGCACGCACACACTTAGCTGGTAAATAATATATATATATATATATATGGGTATGCGTGTAGTTGTAGTATAGGTCCAAGTGCCATCAGTCCAGTTATATTAAGCTCCAACAAAATGGCGGCGGCCGGCTAATTCAATTCCCGTGCCCTTTCACCGTTAATTGCCATTACACACTCTAAACAATAATAATAAACTCGTAAACACACACACACACACACACACACACACACACATATATATATATATATACCCATGTGATATCCTCTATACCCAACAAATAAACCCACAATTACCACCATTTCGTTAATACCTATACACCCGACACACACACGCACATACACCTATATAGTTCTTTATTTTAGTTTGGTTCACAAATACATCGTACTTACAAGTTACAAGTATTATATTATATATATATTACACGTGAAGTGCGAACACATATTTAAGTAGGTACGTTCGTTCCGCATATTATAAAGTAACCATTATGTGCATGTATAGTTTATACTAATATTTTATAACTACGGCAAGGAGAGTGAAAATAATTCGATATAGGTATATATAAGTATTATAATATGATGTAAGGTCTGCAAGGTAATTGTTTGTAGTAATCTTGTTTATCGCAGGCATAAAGACAAGAGTATAATTTCATTGGCGTATATCTATATCAGCATGAAGTTTCAACCACGGAGCGATGGTGGCAATTACAATTTTTTAACACTTGAGGCGCCCGGTAGATGCCCCACCCATTCGAACATAAATATATTTTTTAAAAATCATTATTAGATATACAAATAAGGAATGTTATTATAATATTATTATAGTAATCTAGGAATAAAAACTGTTTATAGATAAAAGCTTAATATAATATATTTTATGATGTCTTATGCATTGGATTTATTCATCGTAAATCCGGTAGTACCTACATCATATTTTATAATAAAATTAATATATTAATATATGATATGAAATTGCCCCGCAGTCATAAACTGTGTTGTATATACCGTGATGTGTTCATCAATAATTTTTAAAACGCTGAACTTCTCAGCCGGATTAAATTTGAATAAATCGAATTATTTTTTACAAGTTAATGGTATATATAAATACATATTTATAGATACAATTCAAAATTTTTATCATTTCGGTATGAGTATGTACAGTAAAATATGTTTTATTTTTAAACAGAAACAGCTATTTTGAACACCATATTTGGATAGGCAACATTTTTTTAAAGTTATTTATATGTGAATCAACTAAATGGTTCTAAATTAAAAATTGACTAAATAGGAGCTATTTAAATTTTAATAAACAATACATTTTTATGATTATTTAAAATGCATAGAATCATTTATAATTATTTATTATAATTGAATACGTTTTGAATATTTTTAGGTACGTATTTTTTTTTTATATGTTATATGAATAAGATTGACTATGAATATAAATAACTTTATACACATATTAATATGTTTCTCTTTTTTTATAGCATATATAAAAATAATATTCAAAAAGTAATTATAATAATAAATAATTATAAATGGTGTTAAGCATTTTTACGAATCTTATAACTAGTTAGGTACCTATGAATTATATATTAATATTTAAATGGCTCAATTATTCAGTCAATTTTGAATTTAGAATCCTAATTGAACCATAAAAATCACTTTAAAAAAATAGGTATATCCGAATATGGTGTTCAAAATAGGTGTTGCTATTTAAAAAAAGCTATTTTACTATGTGTGCAAGAATCGAATTGATCAATATTTTGAAATGTATACCACACTAATTAATCAAAACTCTTAAAGTGTATAGGTGGTACTTTGTATTATATGTTTAGACATTAGTGAATCTCAGAACCTGCAGTTGACTATATAACTTTCTTAAAAACCATGATTAAGTATTTGTGATGGTTGTATTAAGGAGTTATATTGGAATATTTTCAATTTATTTAAGTAAGTTTGTGCACTTGAGCATAGAATTCGATTTAGGTGGTGGGATTTCATCGTCATGCGAATCGCGTGGTTATATGAAAATATAGGTTTACCGACCACGGGTCGATTATTCGATTAGTCGATTTTTTGTTTATATAATATTATATATAGATCTCGGTTTAAGTTTGGTCGGTCGGAAACGTGAGTGACGATGTTACGACTAGCTGTATAGCTGTATTCGAGTCTATATATTATATAAAATTATAAAAAGTATATACGAGCATTAGGTGGAATGACCGTACGATTTATAATCTCGCACCGTCGCGTCGACAGGTAATGGCGATGGTGACTTCAAAGAGCTCGGGAAAATAAAATAATATATTGTATCGACCTATAACTATATATATTGCAATGGTACAGTCGCGCGCACACTAGCTGGTGTCGGAAAATTATGAATTAAAATAGAAAACCAGTAGGTATATGTACCGTAGGATCAATTAAAATGTCGTTAAGCATAAAAAATACACTCGTGTAAAAAAAAAAAACTATGTACTATTGCTGCGAGTTGGAGGCGAAGGAGGTTAATAATTTTGATGCGGTACCATCGCGCGGTAACAATTAATCATTTCGAATCAGTGCGCGTTTTGTTTTTACGTTAGGCAATTACGTACACGACGATGATCATTTTGGCTACCGATCGTGTGCGTCAGTCACTGTGCGCAGCCGCGTTGGCGGTCATCATCATCTGCCACACACTGCACAATTGACCTTTTACGAATATATATCGGTAGGTACATATATAGGTAAGATTATAGGTAGGACAGGTCTATATATATCTATATGATGATTTCGGCCGCGCTTTTTTATTTTATTATTATTATTATTATTATTATATATATATAACGCGTTTCCGGTGGTATCCCGTAGATTGCAGATAGCTACGAGTACAGCTTGGTAATAAGTATTGTATATTATGTATGTATATATGGATATACACGGCTGCTGTGGAATTTCAGTTCGGTATTCACAGTAAAACTGATAGCTGAAAAATAATAAAATCAAAACCACCGCCCATCTCGTAATACTATACTACCGTTGCAGTATATACCTACAACAATACAACAGTTAGTACCTATGAGGCTAATGGATATATGTATAGCCGCTATAGGTAACATAACCTATATAATATGTATTCAGATTTCAGACTACTGCGTTTCATATTTAGGTTGTATTATAATTGTATAGCCACGGTGGACATATTCAATACTAGGACTTGTATGTAATTTTTAATTGAAGGATTAAAAAACTTTATGAAAATTAAAACGCAACGCTCAAAATGTCCCATTCCTCGCGATGATTGAATTGTATCGAATAAAATTAAGTAGTAAGAAACCAATAATCATAATATTTTTTGCACATATTTCTATGATTATAGTCCAATATTGTTAAACAAATACAAAAAACATCTGTTTTAGAAATGCAAAAGTTTTAATATTATTGCGGCAGGGGATAAATTATACATTCGCATGGTTCTCCACTCCAAGATGATGATAAGTATGAACAAATAGATAAATAAATACATTATATCTGGAGTATAAATTTCCCCTTTTACCCATAATATAGTGGGTCTCTTCTCCAATATATATAGCTGTATATAGAATGTAGATATTACCCATATGTTTACTGTAGTTATTCTTATTCTGCACTGCTATATAACACTATGTCTGATGTCATGCCTAGATTTTAATCTTATTTCTAATTTGATGTTTATTATGTATATTACCACATTATATATAATTATATATCAATCGATCTCTATATGTATGTAAGAATTAATATAATATACTAATTAACATTATTATGTAAGTATAAATATAAAAGTTCACGCATTGTAAGCGTATATGATTAATGGGATACACAATTGAATACATCTACCTAAACTCTATATTAAATAATATGTAGCTATATCTGTAAATATATTGTTAAACCTAATTATATTTATTCTTAAATTGTATTAATAAGTTACACCTGGATATTCATCACTATTGTTGTCCGTCCATATTATATGGAATTAGCTATATAATTTAAAAACTTAAAATGTATATTGGGTATCTATACTTATAATTATATATAATTATAATATTATCAATTATTTATCTAGCATGACCTGAAGTACCTATTTCGTAATTATTTGAAATAAAATTGAACTGTATTTTAATTGAATTCAAAACGTGAACTAATCTTGTTTAGAGCAATGTCGTAAATTAAGCAAAACTACCACACCTATATTATAGTCTTTTCAGAAGTGATTTTATTTTCAAAAAACCAATAAAAATTAGATATTTACATTTTAAACTGCACATATAGTATAATAATACTTATTACTACCTAAATTAATATGGTCATTTTCCTAAAAATATCGTAACAAAAAATTAAATATTATAGTTTTATGATATTAATTTCTCTATAAAACGTGATTAGATAATTAAAAATGTATAATAGTATTTTTAACAAGCTGTGTTAAAATTTAGTTTGTGTGGTTAAAATAGATATCTACCCCGTAAATTATTTTGCAATCGTAATTCTCTGTAGGTACACCGTAATGAACAATTTTGTAAAGAAAAAACAATTTCATCAACATGACATTATTAATTAGCTACAAAGAAAGAGGTCATAATGAAATTGAATTAAGAACTAACGAAACCCTGCGGTTGGAGTATCGGATATCGTGCAATCGTATACAATAATATTACAATAAATAAAATATATTAATAACTGACAAAAGAAATAATATTATGTAATGTCCAAAGGCAACGAGCTCTATATTTATAATTAATAAATCATCTAATCAATTCGACGGATAATAATTAATAATATAATATACAGTAATAAGCATAATTGTATTATTATTGTTTTATTAAAAAAATTTCAACAAACTAATTTAACATTCATTTTATAAGTTTTCGAGAGTATATAATGGATTTGTTCATTGTTTCTTCACCTATTTTAATGAATATAATACGCCTATAAGCTATAATAGGCTTTACACTTTTAGTAGCTTTATTATTATCTTTAGATATGAGTTTAAAAATGATATATATTATACATATATGATATATTTCTATTAAAACGTACCATCTACATGGGTGTTGTACATATTTTAAATTAATTAAATCCGTTAATTATCCTATTAGTTGAAAAAAACATCGATTAAACAACAAAAGTGTATTGTTTAAATACAAATAAAATGATGCATTATGTTGTTCAATGCGTTATAATGTAAGTACTATTTTTATATTATCTTATCATAGCATAATAATATTGAGGTCGATGGTCGTCTACCTATAGTTTAGAATTTATTTAAAAAATAATAATACAAAGCGCCTATTGTTTATTAAAAATAATAATACATAGGTATTGCTGCAGCAGCCCATGTACGAATTTGCGAATTTTAAATAAAAGTTTATAATAATTAACCAATGTTAGATATATGTAACTATTATCTATAAGTATTATAAAGTTATTGAATTTTTGAAATTATTGGAGTATTTATATACAACAAAAGTACGAAGTTACAGTTAATTATAACCGAGGCGGTTTTATTAACAAAATAATTAAGTATTAATCGTATAATATCAGTTGAACGTTGAACTATATACCTAGCGTGTTAGGTATATATGGTTTTAAATGAAAATCCACCAAATTAAAATAAAAAATCAACACCACATAAGTACGTAGGTCAAAAGTGTCTATTTAGTTCACTATTAGTATCAACAGGTTCACGTTCACTTCACTATACTCGATCTAGATAAGAAGATTAGGTATACCTTACTTCCATCACATCAATGATGCAAAGATGCTGTCGCGTCGTTCCACACGATCTTATTAGTTAATTATCTGTCTTAATTATTAGTATTATTATAACCAACTTATAAATGCATCGTATTTATAATTTAAAGCTATACAGTCGACCATGTAAAATCTAGATTATAAATGAAATCGTATTTGTAGATACCAAATAATAGCAAAAAAACGTTTTATTTTAAACTATAATAATACTAATAATAATAAAAAAATTTATAATTTTATAAAATATCTAACACAATTAATAATATACAAGTACAACATGATGGATTTATTTCGGTTCAGTATTAATGCTAAAATAAATTAAACGAGCATGTTTAAAAAAATCATTATTGTTTATCGTAAATCAAATGAGGTTTTCAAGGTAGTTTTTGATTTCGTCTTTACTTCATTTGTGGTTGAACAAAAACACGAGATTTATTATATTTTGAATGCTCTACCCTTCAAAAGCTTCCTGAATTCCAAAAGTTACCATCAAAAATATTAATTAATTATCACTATTAGGCCTATGCATTATTAGATATACCTAAAATATAATATATGTTACATAATAATAGCACATAATCTGAAATAAAGAGTTTATAGTTTGACTAAAACTGTAAAATTTAACTTCGGGTTGTGATCATCATTTCTTATATAATAATTACGCACGGTCGGGAGCGTGAAAATCAAACGTGGATAATATAATATAATAAAGTGATGCGTTAAGGTTTCCGATTCCATTATATTATTATTATTTTTATCATCATTCATCTATTGCAATAGGGTCTGTTATTAAACTATATATCAAATGAAAAAACCAAAAATGTACGTACAGTATATTATATTATTATAGGACTCGCTGACAACAACTCGCGGCGTTTTTAACACGTCATTCGAATATATCAGGGCACAAACGTTTATATAATTATTATTTATTATAATGGAATATAATACGCTCGAAGACGGATATAGTTTTCTCTCACTCTGTCTATGCGTAAAATATTATATTGTATAACTACTGAAGGGTTAGACAATTTAGAAAAAAATATATAATTTTAATTAAACTATTTTATTTTATACAGCAGCGCACGCATATTAGAAGAAGTACATACTGTTGGCAAGTGGCGCATTATACACATACCTAACAATCAAACTGTTGGAAGTGTTCCGGTCGGAAATTATTATAAAAGAGCGTCTTCAATAATGCGCCGACACACACACACACACACACACGCGCGCTATGACGAGGACCGTTCACGAAGACGACGCCACGGCTTCTATCCGATCAAAAGAGCCGCACGGTAAACAGTCAATTTGGCGGCGGCGATTTTTTTCGTTAAGGGCGCCACGAGGGCACCGCCCCCAAAAATGAAAAAAATAGACTCGTTAATTGCGCGCAAGGGGCTATTGACGGTTGTGCGCGCGCGTGTGTGGATGCGATGACGATGACTTGCACAATCGTCACATATATTATACATATTCGAGAAAGGAGATATTATATATTATAAGCGTTATATATACATGCATATGTATGTGTGTGTGAGTGTGTGTGTACGGGAGAGAGAATGAGTGTATATAATATTATATTGGTGGCCAAGGGGTGGTGGTGGTGGACGGTGGTGGCGGTGGTGACTTGGCGAAAAACGTGGGAATCGAGAAAAAGGCCCCGATCGTGTGTGTGTTTTTTTTTATTTTATATAACCAACTTATTACGTTTAATTGAATGTAAAATTTCTCGAAAACGTTTTCTATATTATAATATCATATACAGATATAATAATAATAATAATAAAAATATAATACTAACCCTCGTCGCAATCGACGGACCATATTATATCGTTATTGGATGAGCGGGGCCGCGGTATTTACCTTAATATAAATGATGTTATGTAGCATATGTCTATATGTGTATCGTTACGTCGCAAGTAGGTACTTACCTAAACAAATAATTTTCTCAACAATATTTTGAATTTTATTAAACTCGATATAGGTAATAATCGAGTAAAAATATCGAATAAAAAGAAAGATTTAACATTTTGTTATTATTATTGTAGGTAATATACTTTTAGTATTTCTGCGGTATATATGATTATAAAACACGGACGGTGAGATTATTTTTGTGTTTAGATGTGGTGAAAGAAAAATTATTTTATAAAAATATTGAGATTACGGAATAAAAATTGGACCAAAACCGAAGTTCTAGACAACGACGGAACACAACTCTAAAAAAGGGACGATTTGGACTGCAGGACGTACGGCCACCCTATTAAATACATACGGCTATTATCAACTGCGAAAACACAATAATATTCGATTTCAATTTGACGAATTTCAATCTCTCAAACGTTCCCCTCGCGAAAACCATCACAATGATTTTATAATATTATTGCCTGTTATTGGTGATGCGATCTACTAGCGAATTATTAACGTACGTGTGATAAATATAACATATATTTAGCTGTACATATATCAATAAATTATACGATTTGCTTTCGTTTTACGATTATTGGCAAATTTTACTCTGTGGTGTCCTGGTGACCCTGCTGGCGAAACGATCCAAAACGAAATCGTAATCGGATTTCTATTATATATCATTGTAACACAGTATACACTATACATATTATTATTAGCGTATAATAATAATATTACGATGTTTTGGTAATTTAATTTAACTCGAGGAAGTACTTGACAGGTTTTTACGAAAGAATAAAACAGCCATATCAGTCAATACCCATAGGTGTACCTATACAACATACATGCATATTATATTATTATGAATTATCCCCGGGCTAGGTCATTTTCGCAACTGCCTTCACAATTTGTAGGCTAATTGTTTATTGTACACCACTATATATATTTACACACAATATAATATTATCGGCGTTGAATTACTCAACAAAAGATTATTTATTATTATTGTCGCTATACACATGTGTACGCACTTGTTGCAGTGTGAATCATTGTAAATTGACAACCTTAAATATTTCAAGGTTTACTTGACAATTTTCGGTGTATATGAATATATATAGATATTTAATGTATTATTATACTATTATGTATAGTTTTTGTTATATATTCGTGTATAGGTATATAATATTTTGCTCTCAGCATATACGAAGCTATTATAATAGTAGGTACATATGGCGGGCTTATTATCCACGCGCGCCAATTCGAAGGAACGATTTTCCGCGTCGATTGTTTGCGAACGAATTGCGCGTATTGCCGTATTGATATAGGTACCTAAGTCACTTTTATTATTTAAAAAGCATAATATACATATATCGTTGAGTGAGAAGTATATAATATAGTATCGATTTATTGATTTGAATTAAGTTGGCAATGTCTGCGCGATAAATTTTGTCAACTTGGTTTACGAAATATAATATTATGTACAATCGGAATTTTCTACCTTTTAACCATACATTTATATCAATTTTGATTTTTGAAATTTTTATTTATCTACATAATATATGTATTATACTTTAATTAAAATACACTAATGTGTAATAGATTTGTTTATGCCGTTGATGGAGTGTCATAATGCGATGATTTTTAACACTACCGTAATATTTCGTCTATGAATTATTTCTAAACCATAAGGCATTTTTGTTTAGAGTTTATATCTTCTGCAATATCGCTATAAATTAAAATATAATTTTAATAGACTTATTTCCTTATAGTTGATAAGCTTAATGATTTAAAAACTATACGTGTTAAAAATTAGACATCAACCTAATTTTCAAAAAAAAAAACTATCTGTTATGTTTAATAGTTAACAGTAAAATTAACGCCCCCTTTCCCCTATTATAATTCATGTTGAAATAAAGAAGTTTAATGTTTATATAATCACAGACCACAGTTGAACACTATCATGTATATATATATATATATCTTTAAATTTCAAAACACATCTAAGTATGTGTAGAAAGCCACTATATATCGTCTATATCTTATATGCAAAAATAATATTATTGTTGTATCGCATCCTAGACTGATATAGAAAAGATTTTAAATCGCGCCGAAATATTGTAAAAATGATTGAAATATTGAATTTTACTGTTTAGTTCTGTATCATAAAAATAATTCACTACTCTTTCTGATTTATATAGCATGGTTCACTCCAATTTTTTCAATTTATTGCAGCAATGAATGTACAAAAATCCTAGTTTTTGGAATATTTAAGATTATTTGAGGACCATTATATTTTAAAGTACTTAAATTTGTTTTACCGTTTAAGCTGCAGTGTCCTGTGACGATATAAACGATACGAATTTTGATTTGGATGTTTCAATGTGTTTAAAAAAGTCCTAAAATCACTGTTAGAAAAAAAAACAGAAGTTCTTATTCGAAAAGTAGAAGTTATAGTATCGACAGACGATATGACATTCTTTAAATGGTATAAACAATAATAGTATTTACTATTTTAAAATTTAGTATTTGAAAATATGCTCTTTAAATGCGTGTTTAAAAATTCAAACATCAGAATTTGAATAAATTAATTGTTAGAGAAAAAATGGATCATTATATATATGCTTTTTCGGTGAATCATTATAATATTATATACTGCTATTATTCTAGGCTCCAGCTGATGCATAATAAAGTTTCCTATATTATTGAGCCGTTGGTGGCAGGAACGTTAGGATGAAATGTTGACCTTTAGCGGCTTTTTAATGGAAACTTTTTTTACGACTAATATATATGACGTGCCTAATGTTCACAAACACGTTATAATATCACGGGTTTCGGCTGCAGCGTTTATGATACAGGACGCGCGTCTATTTCGGCGTGAAATCGTAGAAACCGCGCAACAATGCGTAAACACATACACACACACACACACACACACACACACACACACGATATTATATATTATATTATATTATAATAATAACGCGTAATCGAATAAATTAAATTAAATTTCGATTTAATACGCGATCTATTGTGTAGCAACCGACGTTCTACTCACGCTCTGCCATAGCCTTCATCGTCTATCTCTCTCTCTCAAGCCTTATGCGTACATAAATATAATATTAATATATAACCTATAATAGTTTTTTATAATATATATTGTATATCATACACATACGCGCGCAATCATAAAACATCATCATTAGCACCTGTGTGTGCGCGTGATACGTGCAGGCCGCCTATTGTGCGTAATGACACTTCATACGCCGCAATGACCTTTTGGATATTTTTTTCGACATACGTATAATATTTTTGTACACACACGCATATTATACACGCATACATAAGTACAACAATAATACGTATGTGCACCCTGTATACGAATAAAAATTTTTAAAAAAAAACCCCGTCCGATCGCTTGTTGCCGCCGCCGCCGCCGCCGACACGTTCGCGCGATACATACGCTTACGGATAATGCAGATTGATTACCGTCGTCGCCGCCGCACGTTTGTACTAGACACACTGCATTGAAGAAGTCTTTATAAGCGACTTGTGTATGTATAATGCATGTATATAGATATATTATAATGTGTATGTATATAAAAGTATACGATGATGTACACACAAACAATTATATGCAATCGGCGGCGGCGACTATATGAGAGATGGTTTCACGCGAACAGATAGCCGCTATACAGGCCTGTATACAGGGTCATTATTGCTGTTGTTATTATTATTATTATTATAGTACGTCTACCGAGAGATTAACGTGACTTAAAAATTAAAAAAAAAAAAAAAATGTTTAATGGAAGCAATCGCCCGCGATTAATATAACGATACACTTATATTATATTACTATAGATATTATTATATTTTTATACCGTTCCCATGGAACTTGGGATCGCGGCGCGGCAACCACACATAAACGTCGGTTCTATAGTATTATACTCACTGCATAATGTATATTGGTACTACAATCGTGTCTTGAACTATGATATTGTATACATTTTGTATTATTGTAACAATAATATTATTATACATATACTTTATTCAACGCGCGTGTATTCAAGGGTGGTCAAACGACCGACCGCGGATGATTATATATAGCTCAAACATCGAAGGCGATCTTCTGCAGCAATATTCCTCGAAATGTTTGCAACTATACTATTATAATATTATCTACGTTTTTCACAAACTATTACTATATTTGTATAATCATATTGTATAATTTTATTTGGCTCGGCTTAGTTTCAATGCGTAGCTGCATTTTTAGACGAAAAAATCTAAATACTGAGCTAAATCACTTGTATAAAGATGAGCATTAAGAACAGAATGCTTACAGTCTGCTACTGTTCTCCCGATTTAAATCTCGTTTTAAATTCCGATAATGTTATACAATTAAGTATAACTTTAGGGGCTAGATTTAAATTTAAAGTGCATATTTGTTAGTTTTAAATGTTTTAACACATATTATTTTGTTCAATATGCTATACAAATTCAGCTTTCAAAATATTATTTAAAGATAAATCGTTTTCGTTAAATAGGTTTATTTGGTTTTCCATATACATTCTCAATCTTTATTTTTCGATTGTTTAATGCAATGTTTAAAATTTAGTAGGAAAAATAGGCTTAGGTACTTAGAATTTTAATCTTACATAAATCTGAATGTATATTTGGGTGTGTTTAGAATGAATAATGTTACTCTAACACATATGTGTCTCAAAATCATCGCAGAATCAAGTTAATTTTTCAAATTTTAATTTTTTTTTAATAAAATAAATTCTAAATTATATATATAAAAAAACATTATACAGGATGATTCTTTTAAGTGGGTACACTAATTATCTCGAAAAGTATTTACTTTTTTCAAAATATTTTTTTACATGGTTTCAAGTTGTTAAAAAACCAACGTTTTTATTAAAAAGTTATATTTTTAAATATTGTTTATCCTTATCATTTTTAAAGTTTTTTAATTTTTGGAATGACAACATAGATTTTTAATTTCATATTCCAAAGCAGAATATTTTTTTAAGTATTTTGATTCATAAAAATCGAATTTAGGACGAGTAGTTTATGAGTTATATGTATTTAAAGTTTAGACAAGCGGAGTAGTGGACAAACACTTTGCGGGGTAACCCCGTACCACTCCACTCTGCCAATCTAAACTTTAAATACTTATTACTCAAAAACTAATAGCCCTAAATTCGATTTTTAGGAATCAAAATACTTTAAAAAAATATTCTGCTTTGGAATATTAAATTAAAACTCTATGTTGTCATTCGAAAAAGTAAAAAACTTAAAAAATGATAAGGATAAAAAATATTTAAAAATATAATTTTTTAATGAAAACGTTGGTTTTTTAACAATTTGAAACCATGTAAAAAAATATTTTGAAAAAAGTAAATACTTTTCGAGATAATTAGTGTACCCACTTAAAAGAATCACTCTGTATATATGCCATTTTTAAGGGCGTTTATGGCTATTTTTACAGGTCTAAATTTCTTCTGATGCACACAAGATTCATTATTCTGTCTTGAACTAGGTAAAATGTAAACTACCTATAGCACATTTTAAATATAGATTCATTTGTATAGGGTGGTTTGTACTAATAACAAAATACAGGTATACCGCATAATATGATATTGCAATTAAAATATCTATTATATTTTCTGAGGCCAATGAATGGTGACATAGGTTTACCTAAATGTCCACTACATACACACCCACAAACTTTTCATTGATATTATATAAATAAAACATTCATAGCAGGATACAACGATGCCCTTATATCCGGGCGCGAATGTATATATATATATATACTTGCACGCATGATAATAATAATAATATTATGACGATAATATTTACGTAGGCACAAACGGTTCGCGAAATTTTCTCAGACTATATTATATTATGATAGTATCATCTATCTCTCCCTGCTGCACTGCAGCGGCCGATCTAAACGCGCGCGCGACGGCAAATCTCACGGTGCACCGGTGGTGGTGGCGAGGGTGTGAGTTACGCGTACGGTAAACCGTCTTGTAATATTATATTATCATATTGTGTAACTATACGCGTGTACGCGCTGCACATTGGTATATTATATTATTCTATATACTGTACGTGTATTTAAATATATATATATATTATATGGTAATTGGAACCGATGCGAAATACGAGTGCACCGAGTATTCGTGTTGGGTTGCAGGAACGATGATGATGTTAGTCCATTAAAAAGTATTATACCTACGTTAAACTTTTATTTCAATCGTGAGTCTTTTTTTTACGCATAGGTACTGCAAGGTTTATACATTTTATCGCGTAGTATAAATTAATTTATCACTCGCCTACGAATAAACCGGTCGGACGGTATGTGTAATAACCGCGGCGTGTGCGCAGTATACGAAATAATTTTTGCGCGGTGGTCTTTTCGTTTTTTCGAGATTTGGTTTTATACGACGTATATATATATATGTATAGCGTAACTCGAGAGACTTAATACAAAATATATTTATACACGGTTGTCATCTGTACCGGAAACGATTCCCTTCCTTAAACACACGAGAACTGTAATATATGTCAACACCTCACCGCTGATTCTATAGTGAGTTTAATATTATTATTTATTGTGAATACAAAATTTACGTATATATATATACAGGGTGGTCCACCATGTATTCTCATGAGCTCGACACATGGAAACGATAAAACGTGTTGGCCCACTCTGTACATATTGTGTTTATATACTCTTAATTAAGTCGTATGTATTCTATCGCATACACGTCGTACATGCATAATGGTATATATCGATGAGTAATAATTAGACCCCCGCAATAAGAATAATATAATATATGTATTGTGTTGTTCTTTTGGACGGTGGAGGGAGAGGGGAATGTTCATGAACATTAGAAAAAAGCTTACAGTCTATTTATTTTTGGGGTGTGAAACGAGGGAGTTTATATATACCTCCGTGGTTTAAAAAGCAGTGCGCCCTAGTATAATACATATATAGTATAATAAGAGGGGCGTGTTTCTTGTAACTGACTGTTGCTTTCTTTTATTTTTATCATTCTTTATGACCCTCTTAAAAAAAATTAGCTCAGCGGGTAGGGGGGAAGGGCATGTTACTTTAATACATTATACATTGTAACATGCCACTCTGCTGTAGCACTCGACGCTTTCGACTGATCGGTGTGGCGTTTTATATAAACAGTTGGCACGCATATTTTAATATGTATAGGTATAATGTTTATTTACTATATATGTATTATGATATTGTATACAAATCACGATACACAATAAAACTACGAGTGCACCTCATCTATAGGTTGTTTAAAAGGGTGTGCATTATATTACATTTTTAATTTACGAAATATTCTTGATATAGCAGCAGCACGATTTCCGCCATTTAGGTATATACGGTGTATATAATATACAGACTATATAGAGTGAAGTAGGTTCTAGCGGCTAACCCTAATTTTATTCGTTATAACTATATGCATTTGTTGAAATTATGATATTTTAGAATCTTAACAAAATAGCTATCAAATACATGGATTATTTTATGTCATCTAAAAATAGCACTCTGTACTTCTGTGACGATCAAACATTTTTTTCAATTGTGAACCACCTTATTTTAGTATTTGACAATCGAATCGGTGGTGCAATAATGGTATCAATTATAATATTTTTGCAGTGTATACTAATCATTTACAATGTATTCAGATACTTATGTATATATATAATATGAATTATGAATATAAATTATCTACATGACAATATGGCATCATAGTTTTATATAGGTACCTACCACAACACTTTGGATAAGATATATCGTATAATAGTCCATGAAAATATTATTAGTATAGTGAAAGTTTCAATTAAAACATAAATACCTAGTTAAATAAATGCATACAATGCCTTTATTATTATATTTAGCGTTTTATTATATAAGATATATTACACTATTAATAATAGTTGTGACGAAAAACGGAAAATACGAATTGCTAATATTGTTTAGTTCTTTTACAAATCATATTTTCGAATGTTAAATACAATTTAAAATCTTGATCCCCTTATTATTTGCGGGTACCTTTGCTCATATTGTCTAATATAACATTGTGTTTGTGTATGGCGCGCTCAATATTATAAAATATATTGTTCAGTAATTCGCATATAATTTACAACAATATTCATTATGATTATCTATACTAACTCGTCGCTTTTTCAGGGGACTTATTCATTATAGGTATGACATCATTAGTTATATTGTTAAACTTATTGTTATTGATTACTGATTAGATAAGTTTATTGGCGTATGGTAGTAATGAACATTGAACACTATACCTGAAGTAATACAATTTGTATGTGACGTCTAAATTCATAATACGTTTAATAACTAATAACCATAATATTACATAGGTACCTATAGCAGTAAAAAAGTATGTTATTATAATATGGGTAAATATAATATAAATACCGTCGTAACTCTTAGTATAATAATATATATTGTATAAGAATTAGTACCTATAACTAGCTTGCATGCTATAATGGTATGTAATAAAAACTTGTATTATGAAAATATTTTTAAGTAGGTGCATATTATGTATTGTATAATGTATAGGTATAGTAACATGAATCTATATGACTGTTGTACAGGTAAGATTATTAATAATAATTAGTTTTTAAATTACATACTGATTTATTCAGTTGAAATAGTATATTATATATGGGTAATACTGTAGGAGGTACCAACTATACCTACTGTAAATTTTAACTCCATTATAATATTATGATTCGTCGTTTAATCGTTTTTAACTTTCCACGTAATATAATGGCCGATATAGTAGTAAACTCCTATTTTAGGTAGCATGACGTGTACTTGGGTATATTTACGTACCTACATTTGGTGGTACTTCGGTTTTTGTGCAAAGCGAGTTGTATAATCAATTTGTAAAAAAAAAAATAAAAGCAATTTGACAAATTATTTTATAAGCAAAAGTAATCAACTATATAACTAAATGTACATAGTGTATAGCTTATTTAAAAAAATTGTTACGTTTTTAAAATGCTTCCATTTATATTTAACGTGCAACTGCTGCACAAGACCTATTTGACTTTTTTACAACTTCAATCTTAAAAAATAACTTAATTGATATTTTATACGTTTGTTGATATCAATTGTTTCAGTTTGTATTTCTAATAAATAAAGTATTTAACTGATCGAAAATATTTCGAAAACACAAAATCCATCGTTTTCGATTATTTAGTTTGGTTGTGGTTATACATAATATTCGTGTTAGATATTATTAGTTCGAACATGAACAATGTCTGATGCTCAAAAATGAAAAAATCTATAGGTACATTATAATTCATAATATCAAATCTAGGTATTTAAAATACTACAGTCCCCTTATTCAATATAGACTTACAATCTACAATAGATGTGACAATCTGTACTATGAAAGTCAAGGGTGTCCTGCAGTCAAAATATTAAATAATAAAAAGTGTTGCAATGAAAGAGTAGTAAAAAAGGTCGTGTGCAAAAATAAAATTGGAAAATCGCATATGTACCTATATTATTATATTATACCTATTTGGAGTATTTTTAAAAATAATATATATTTTTAGACTAATGCCAAGCACTGCCATTGAACTTATTCTAAATCGTGAGTAATAATATTACTATTATAACTATTATATTATATAGGTACTTCGTAATAATATATTAGGTTACGTAAATTCAACCCGAGGAAAAAAATCAAAACCAAAAAATACACACGCATAAAAATATATTTGATTATATGTAACTTTTAATGGAACGATAAATCAGTTAATATTAGAAATTTATTTTTTATTGTTAGTTATTTTACCTTCTTATTAGCATATTGCGATTATGAAATGTGTATTATTTTCAGCCCATGTAACGTAATAAAAATATGTACATGGCACAATCAAAAAAAAAGTTGAGTAGAACAACAGCGTTAAGCTGTGAAGAAATTGCTAATTCATATAATAGTGACATTGCAGGCAAGTGGCAATAGCTTTATTGTCCTGTGTAGACTTGAAAAAGTTGAGAAATGTTGCGTGTGGAGCGAATAAATATTTTACATATTACAAGATTAGAGTATTATTTTTATTTAACACAACTAAAATATTTATAATCGTTTTACAAAGTAAATTTTTTACTTTTATTATTTGGTATTGCAATTATGATCAAATGTATATGATTAAAATAAATTATAATAAATATACTCATTTAAACTACAAAGTTTCATTTAATAATTAGATATGCAGAATATTTAATGATAATAAACAAGCAGTAAAAATAATTAATACAATTCAGGGGTCCATAACTGTTTTAATTCGTTTGGGTTCAGAATAAACACTCTGCTTGTTGATTTTCTAACGATTACAATACAAATTAATCGGCTTTACAATTTTCTCATTATAGTAAAATTTAAATAAATATTTTTAATGGA
Organism: Diuraphis noxia; assembly: GCF_037042655.1. Classification (NCBI taxonomy): domain Eukaryota; kingdom Metazoa; phylum Arthropoda; class Insecta; order Hemiptera; family Aphididae; genus Diuraphis; species Diuraphis noxia. Next base: position 77,972,510 of record NW_028301713.1, read on the forward strand.
TTTTAATGAAGGCATGAATAAATTATTATTAACATGCGGTCGGGTGGTCCTATAGTGAAGTCGAATGATTGCGTAATAAGGGAGTAGAGAATGGAAAAAATGTGTTATCTCTTTTTTTATAATCGTTAGCCCACTTTTTACTCTTTATCTACAGTAATTATAGACTTGAACTTAAATAAATAACTTAAATTAATTACCCGTTTATTCTGAGTTAGACGTACATTACCGAAATCATCTATTTAAATCTGATTTATTTTATCTGATAATTATGCACGCGTGCCTATATGTGTAAAAACATTTAAGATAATAAAGATTTAATTGTCTTACGAAACACAACATGTACTTATATAATATTATTAAAAACGTTTAAATAATAACGAACGATGGTTTATTTTTGGTGGCACTTGTGTTTTTGTTAGCAGTACACTTTTTATAAATATGTATAATTATAAGGAAGAATAAACTATTAAAAAAGTGTGTTGGTGAGAAAGTTCGGTAGGAATAATACGCATTATACCATAATTATAGCATTTAGTAAAATGTGACTCCCCCCACCTTATTGAGAAAGTGTAATAATATAATGCGAAAACCTATACTCGTGTCTTGAGAATAATATTATATTGGTACGAGCATTATATTTGAAAACCACAATCGCTTAGAATTAATACAATAACCATAATTTTGTGTAGGCATACGATTATTGTACACAATAATATAATGGTACACTACATTATTATGGAGATGTCAATTAGAGTTATTGTTGGTAAATCATCGCGGTGCACGCACAGACGCAATAATTGTATAAACATGTTTAAACATGAAATTATATGTGCTTCGTCTGATTGATGATTATTGTACGTCATATATAATATGTATCTACTATATTAATTAATATTGACATTATACTAGCTGCCGATTGTGGCTCATCAATTAAAACGTAATAATATTTACAACAGAATCTTGGCCTTTTGCACAATCACGCGATAAAAATATGAATACGCCTTGATTTTTATATCAATCGGCTGCACTTAAAGTTATTAAATTATTAATTGAATACAATAATATTTAATCTGCAGGCAAAACAAAACATTTTCATATGTATATTACAAACCTAGATAATCCACGGAGAATTAAAATAAATCATCATTATTCAACTATATAGTTTACACCTTACGCCCTAAACTCTAATGTTAATCCCCCTTCAATTATAATATTCAATAAAATAATATTCCTTAAATTAAAACTCACAATATATAACTCATAAACATCTTTTCCGTTTAAACAATAGTCTTGGCAATAAAACGTTTCTCTGCAAATAACCGATTAATCTTGTTTAGACTTATGGCATCCTGATAATTAAGTCAAAAGGATCTCAAACTTAAATTTGTTTCAATAAATTAATCTACGTCGATTAACTTCATTTCTATGGTATGTAGGTTAGCGACCACTCTCTTCATAATGGTCTTAAAGATTTTACTCTTTCTGACCTATGACTATTGCATCCATTCACTTTAATAAAAATAAAACCACTGTAACTCTATACTCTATAGATCATCCGATTCTCTTAATTAAACAATTAAAATACCTAGTTATTTTTTTTTTTTATTACTTTAACTTCCTGATCGTTTTAACCAAAATTGGCCTAGCGACCTCCTAAACAATTAAAATGATTTTCATACTTATATTACTTGCAAATATTATCCAACTTCATTGAATTTGTTGGTTTATTTTTTGGTATAAGATAAGAGTGACTTTATTCTAGCTTAAATAATTTACTAATACTAAATATATATATATTATGTAAAAATTATAGTATAGAAATCCTTGAATTTTCTAGAACTTTTAAACTATAGTGGAAATATACAAGTACATCAAGTTAGTACAATTATACTATTATTTATACTACTATAGATACATACATAACAATCCATTCATAACTTGCGTATTATAATAAAATAAAGCAAACTTGAAGTATTTTAATGACAAATTAGAAATTGCATAAGATGCACACAAACAAATAATAACCTGACTCAAAAATTATGATTTAAAAATTAAATTAAAAATTGTGGCGTAACTTGTAATATTCAATTAAAAAGACTTATATTTAAATTTGAAGAGGGGAAGGCAAAACGATATCTTTGACTCCACTATGAAAAGCCAGGAGTAACTTATTACTCCCTTGACGAACTCCTCCATCCTGGTTACGCGTTACATAGTCACGAGGATTGTATAATAATAATTATTTCTTTTAAATCTGAATGATAACCCTTAATGTCCAGAGCGCGTAGTCACGCTGAATAGAAAATATTAAACACTCACACACATAGTACAGCCAGTACAGGTAGTATTATAAATTATAATATTATAAAATTATGTTAACATCTCGTCGCCACCCGTAACACGATTCACGCAGTCGGACGACGTCGTGCGGAAAGATAAAGAATAATGACGATAATGACGGTAACCCAAGCTTTTAATATTATACGAATAACATAATATTATATATTTTATTATTATCGATAAATATTCAATATACACCTGCACTTACACAATATACAAAATTATGTATGTATACGCGTATTATAGATATCGTACACGAATATAGGTATACGATCGTCGCACCTCACACTTGTGTACATTGCATTGCCACCGACGGCGATGTCGTATACTGTACTACTTTTCGTGTAATAATATCGCGACCGAGACGTTGTATTCCTGTTGCAGCATTCCCGCCCTGCAGGTCCTGGCCGGGATCAACGGGGATCAGCCCGTGTTGTTTATAGCAGATTAGTGGATGTCACACACGCGGTCCTCGTCCCACAGACCACCCAAAGCGATTGTGTGTGTGTGTGAATAGGTGTAATGTGTTTGTATGTGTAGGTGTGACGTGTGTGTGTGTGTTATGTGCAATCCGATCTTCGGTTCTGTCCAAACCGATTAGTCGGACAACGAGCTCCCGAACGGGCCTCATATTCCTCTATATCCGAACGTCTCCGTCGTCCTGCGTGTGTTTGTATAATATGTTAATGGTAGGTATATATATTGTATATTTATATGTATAAGTATAATATGTTATAATAATCACTTTTCATATGTATACATATATAGGTAGGTGACAGGTATAATATTATATCGACAGACTACGACGACCGCGGTGTAACATTTCGACCGCTCTGCTTGCATTGTTGCGCACCTTGTTAACGACGGCAGTGTAACAACTCATTATAATAAATATAATATTATAATATTAGTACCTATGTTGAACCTTCATAATTATTCTTGTCGTCGATTCAGTTGGCAGTCCGTTAACGGAACTTTGAGACGAACGCTTATCGAGTATTGTTCATTTGCGAAAAATGTGTGTGATGTGTGTGTATGTGTCTGGGTCTTATATATAGCTCCCAAATTTTTTTAAATTTTCCATACTTTAGTATACCATGTGTTCTCGAAAACTGAGTACACTCTATATTCAATTACTTTGACTCTGCAGTATTTGACAAGTTGTTAAAAACGCATCCTTGAGGTAACTAATAGTAACCTCTATAGGTACTATTCCTTCTTATTACACATTATACAGCTGCAGTAATAGTACGGACAATCACACATTTGTGTAAAATTAAATATTAAATAAAATAATATTTTTTTTAATTTGAAATCAATTAATACGCAGCATGTGATTAAACAAAAAATATTTATTTAATAACTTAGTCTAATTACGATTAGGTATACTTAGATACCTACGTTTTAACACGAATTTAATTTATAAATAAGAATAACGTAATATTTTTCAAATTAAAATTAAAAAGTGATGTTATTATGATTCAGCCGATTAAACTACCAAGTTAAATTTATCAGAAAAACTAACTAACTAGTCACTAAAAAATCAATAGTAAATAAGACTTGTAACTTTTTTGCCGTGGTTAATGCCGAACTTTGAAATTATTATAATATCATAAGAACATAGATAGATAATAATATAATATGTGAACTGTATACATACATATGTCATAATATACTTATTATTATTCGATGATTTGATTTATTTTCATACAGAAATAAACGCATTTTCATGTTTTTAGGATTTATAATATTATAATACACAAATATTATATAAGTACGTGTTTGTGTGTAGAGTTGCGCATATCATATTTATATATTTATAGCTACGACGATGTACGATCACTCCCCCGCGACAACGTTTAGCGTTTTCCCGACGCGCGCCAATCGACACAACGCAACCACTACCGCCGTCGATGACGCCCACTTTACAGCACCAGTGCATATCCATATTATGTACTTAATATGATAATTGATTACATTATGTATAATCGGTTCTCGGATTGGAAAAGATTAGGTAGAAGAACGCTTGATAAACATATTTTTTTTTAAAAATATTATCGTTTTTACTAGGTATCTAAAATTATAACGACAACATAACCATGCGGGAAAGTTTGCCTCAAAGAAATATGGTGCTCGAGAGTCTGATTATAATCGATAAATATCTGTGAAATATAATTATTTTTTGCCTGTGCAGAACTATTATACCAAATTTGTGCTTATAATTTATATACTCATTCTATTTTATAGGCAAACTATAAATTTTGTTGAAAGTAGATGGAAATTGGAAGGTAAACTTGGCCAATTTGGGTACTTATTGGGAACATTGACATTTGTAAATTTTGCAATAACGAAAAGCTAAATAAAAGTATTGATAACGATAAATAAATATTGTATAAAACAATTTTACTAACGTAAAAAGTTAAATTAAAATAATAAAATATAAAATATTGTACCCATATATGCTATATCAGGGGTGGTTAGCTTGCGGTTCACGAGTTATATAAGACTACGCTCGCGTCTTATTAAAAAAAAAAAAAAAAACAATATTTACTTATTAATGACAAAATACGATAAAATTATAAGAATTATAAAATGTATTTATAAGCATTTGTGCTCTTGATATCATCGTATTTATCCATATGGCTCGTGGACGTATTCGTGTTGGCCATCCTTGGGCTATATTAATATATTGTAGGTATATATTTTATTATACGTATACTATAAAGCGTATACCTACTACACTTTTTTTTTATAATTTCGATAATCGTCGGAGCGTTGATACCATTGATGCATATATGATACTCATATGACATTTAGTTCTTAAATTTTATAACATTTTTTTATTGAATTTGTTATACTAAATTGATTTCATATAATATGGTTCGTGTGAAATAGATTTACATGAACCAAAATTTTACTTTCGAAATTACGGGACGGAATTTATCAGAGGCCTTTTTTATCTGCTCATTTTGAATGGAAATCACATATTTAACTTACAGAACTTATTCTAATGAGCTCAGATTTTTTGTTAGAAACGATGCGATACCCGTTTTTCAAATTACTACATATACAAGTACCTACTGTTGTTATTACGCAGACTATACAGCCGAATGACAATATTTTACATTAAAATATAATATATAGGTACTGGTACGAGTGTGCGTTCGTAAAAAATTACACTGCCGTAGATGTTGCTATAATAATATGATAATGACAATGTGACATTTAAACGTATCGTTTTCCAATTAAAATCACGCGAATTACGAACGTCCGTGTGCACGCACACACAAAATACAATATCATGAAACGAAACGGCTCGAACACCATACAATATAATAATAATAATAATATGTAATAATTTGCATACGTGCGGTTATCGCGACAGTGACATTCGATAACGCTGCACCTGACCCGCGCACCCTACCGTCGCATCACGACATCATATTATTTGTGTTCGTTTATTTATCGTTACCCTGCATAATACGTATAATCATTGTGTAGGTATAAAATATTATTATTTTTATAATATAATCAACGGTCATATTATACCTAGCTATAGATTTTTAATATTATGTAGTAATATAATTGAGTTGCTCAGCACCTGCAGCACATCGCAGCAGCTCGTTCCACAAAAAACTATGAGTCGTTTTACCGTTAATTATTTGGATTGAAACATTATACTTATATTTAAAAACCAAGATATCACCGCACATATAAAATATCTTTTAAGATCAGTTAAAATATCGTTTGATGTCACAAATACTTACACGAACCATAATATATATAATAAATATATACATGTATATAATACAATTGAGCATTAAGTTACATTGATAATCGATGCTCAAAAATGATTATTGCGGATTGCTTTATTGCAGCCTTGGAGGTTATTGATGAGTTTTAACTTTTGACTATATAAAAACCCATCATATGTGAATTTAACATTCAAAACCACATACTCATCAATGAAAAAACATGTCAGACCATGAAATGTTTTTAGTCCAGGCCACGTTTTCTGCCATTATCTTCAAGTTAACACTGCAGTTAACACTATTTCTACCAAAAACTTTAGTGAAGCAAGTGAACCTGCAGTAAAGATAAGTTTTTCATGCACTCTTATAATATGCTGTATCGACCGCTATTTTGTTGGCGTATAGTATGCTACCTATACATACCTGTAAGTATATAGTTACCTAATTGTAATCGATGTGTTTAATTTGATATTCTCTTAACGTCACTTTATCATTGCGAGTACACCAAAAAGTAATTCTGAGCGGAAGTGGTATACTTTTTGTTAACCATCATGGTTGAACCAAACACATGAAACCCTCGACACGACATGCGCGTGTACATATCAAACTAAATATATTATTATGCATATGTTGATCGTAGTAGCGCATGCGCTGATGTGAGCCATAAGTCTATACCTATATAGACTTTGCGGGTGTATATAATATATGTGATTCCATATTAGTGAATGGTTATACCTATCCATACAGCGTTTTCTTCGCTCCATCATCCGCACACAGATATTATATACTGCATATATTATAAGAATGTGTCTCGTAATGTGTCTCAGGTTAATATAATATTTATATACCCGCACACAAAAATATATTATAAATACGACCTAACCTTGCAACAAGACTGGCCAATCATCAGGCTGCGGGACATTCCATTGCGTGCGTGCGTTTATTTTTTTATTTTACCCGTACACCTCTAATGTGTAATTATATTATCGTCGTCGTCGGATTAATTTCACTGTGTAATGAATTAGAAAACTATGGATGTTGCGGTCGTCAGTGTCGATTTCGGGAAATTGGCATATTATACGTACGTTCCGTATAGGTCGTGTACTATGTTAAAGTCGTTGAGAATCGTTTCGACTGTATATATATATTATATACCTGATGCATGAGTCTCGTGATGACGTAGGTATAATATATTTTACACATACGCACATAATATGCGCGCGTAGTGGTAGGACGAAAAAAAAATAATGAAGTCACAGTTCTGGCTATCGAGTTCCGCGGTCTAACTTATAATATTATCGTATAAGGTATACCTACGTGTTTTTTTTTTTATGACGCAGTTTTTACACACACACACACACACACACACACACATTACGTACACATAATATAAGATAATAATATACGGCGAGACACACTATACGGCTGCGAACTAAAATGTTGTTTACCGATTCGAACGGACGGGGGCGGCGATAAACGGTGTTGAGTTTGGATGACCGGCAATCTATACGCACGCGTAAATTATTATTATTAATATTATTATTATTATTATTACACGGATGAATGGACACGTTCGTTTTTTTACAGGGCGCGCGCGCGCCGTGGGTATAAACGATAGCTGGGTTTTTATTCATATGATTTCGACAGCGTTTATCGTATAGTTGATAACCTACATACCGTAGCAGGGTTATAGAAAACATGGATTATACATAGAAGAAATATTATATGGCTGGTACTGTGTCCCTATAATTTCTATATAGGAAAGCATTTTCGTGAACTATACTATTCAGGTCATATATAGGTATGATAAGGGACGTATATGGAAATAAATGAAATACTGAAAAATGCGAAACTAACTGTAAGTTATTTTATGTCTCTATGATTTTCGCGCGTAACAGCGTGAAATGTAAAATATCTCTTGATTTCTATTTTATGAAATATTGTGTAATTTAAATAATTCAACTAATTAAAGTATAGAAGAAAATTCAGTTATTCATAAAAATGAATTAATTATTTTCATTATGGAAATAAATTTTACATTTATAGGTAGGTATATCAAATAACTAAACTAAATATAAGTTAAATCAACCTTAAACATGTATTTTCCGTGGTGAGCAGAAAAAATGGCCACGGAAAAACCTCCCAAAAAATCAAATGGAAAAAAACCCACGAAAATAAAAGTCGTGTGTTTTATATTATTTTGTTGATTGTTTATTATACTGATTATTTTGTTACAAAACAATACATATTCAAAATATAAATATAATAATTAACAAAAGTCATAAGTGATAATAATCGCAATTGTCGCAATACTTCTTCTGCATAAACTTCAAGTGGCTTATAGATAGGCCACTTTTCGTTTGTTCTTTCATAATACTTTAGTACATAGTACTTCATAGTACTTTTTCCACATCTACCTTTTCATCATCTCCGAAATGGTTATGATCGGATTTCAATACAGGGTCTTCTTTTTGAACATTAGTATATAATAATCCTATACATTTAACGGAGGATCGCTTTGAACACCTCCATGTTATTTTGGATTTACCAAAATGCTTCAAAAGATACATATACCCGTTGTAACACAAGTTCTCACAACCTTTATTTGACGTTATGCAGATTATAACTTATTATTTAGGGGCGCAGGACGTGTAGTTACAACAATTACAGCCAACAACATGTGTAATCTAAAGGAATACTACATATTATTTCGTTAGTAGGTACCTATTTTGATAGATACTATAATACCAAATACCTATCATTTGTCAATAAATTTCAATTTTATTACTCAGCTAATATTTTGACTGGTTTAAGCAAAATTCAATTTACTTACTCCATATAGATATGAGTATAAGGGTATCAACAATATAAATTAAATTAAATGCCAAAATGATTATCAATAATTTATTGTGTAATAAAACATATTTGGGTGTATTGTGATTCCGTTCTCCTTGTATAAAACCATTATAATATAAGATTAAACTTGAACAAATAATAAACACTCGTATTATTTTCCAAACTTATATTTGTACTAGGTATATTATATAATTTTCCGAAGTGCCTTTGCTGGTTGGTTCTTCTCTCAAGATACTACGCCTATATAATAATTTAAAAAACAACATAATTTATGCTTATTGTACTTTTTTTTATATACAGATTGTATAAATTCTAGCTTAAAAATAAAAATAATATTATATAATGATTATATTAATATTTATTTTTTATTTTTATTTTTTTGGAGGACTTTTTTTCCATGTGCTTTTTTTCCGTGGACATTTTTTCACAATTCTTCTTCTATATAAATTTGTTGACTTACAATGACGTAAGTGTAGTATTTTCTTGTCTATATATTATATAATTGTAATTATGGAATTCAAAGTACACTTATGCATGCACTATGTTATAAGTTCAAATTCTGAACGACATATAATTAAGCTGGGTGTAGAACACTAAATCTTGGTTTTTTTATTAGGATTTTTTTTACTGGTCAAAATACCAAATGTTTAAATATTTATGTGTATGAGCAATAAAAAAATTAATTTTGTATTTCAGTCCCTCTTTTAATTTGAATTCGTTGTATTTTATAAGCCATGTCTTTGACAGTTTGACCTATAAAAATGTATTTAAACCACTAATTATTTACTATAATTATAAGCATGAGTTAAAGTTTCATCAAATCAAATGGATGCATATTATGGAAATTTGCATTTTTCCAAAATAATTGAAGCATTTAGTCTTTTAAATTGTAAGAAAATCTGAATCAAATCCAAGTACATCTGCCTGAAGTTACCTTAAATTATGATCAAATTGTATCCAGACAATTCGTGTATTTGCTTCCGCGCGTGTTACCTTGTGTCCTATTGTTGATGCAATTATAGAAAATGTGAAAATTACTCATGCAGTCATGTTTACATATTACGAATAACGTAGGCAAGTAGATTCCTATATTGATGCATAATAGTATATGATAAAAAATAAACATAAGTTATAACGCACAGGTACTTAAAAATCGCGTAAAGCAATCATATAATATTATACCAATACCGGCATACAGCTAGGTGGTTATAGTACAATTTCTCACCGATATCGCTGAAAACCAGAGTAAACCAGCAATGGAGTAGTTATTTTAACACGATTGCGGTTAAATATTTTCCACGGTATGTTCGACGTCTGCTGTGGTAATTCAACACCAATAAAACAAATATCACACTGTATAAGTTTCCTAATTAATTTAATACTATAATATTACGAGTATATTATTATATATACTGCGTGCTAATAATTTGATACAGGCACCGAGTTGTGATTTAATGAGATAAATATTTTCTTCTATATATTTTAATATAAACCACATGGACTTATTGGACTTTAAATATAGAAAATCAATACACGTGTGTGCTGCTGTAAATTGGAGATCATGATGTATGTACACGCCATTCAGTCGAGAGAAAATAATTTAATATACATAGACCTGCAGTTACAGAGTCTTATTTAAATTTTTTAGTGTATCTGTTATATCCGCGGTCATTTGTTATAAAAATAAGACGACTATGATACACTTGACTAAATATTGGTATATACTGGCCATACTATAGAATATGTGAAAAACATAACAAAAGATATCAGTGTAATATAATATACCTGATATTTTAAAATTATTAGTTAATGACTGTATATATCTTACATAAAATTAATACCAATCACTTTTTTATGCCAGCTATATTATATCAAATGCTTATCTTAGATAATAATTTTCCTTTTCTAGATTAGTTTAATTTAAATCACCCTCGCCCAATAGTAAAATAATTATTATTATCAGTTTTCATGAATAATATTACTATTTTTATTACCATTATTCCACTAGAAAACTATCCAATCGGTATATGTGTATTTCTATTGGCACATTTTATATAGTTTGTCCAGTTGAAATATGATTTTACGAGTTTTTATAGACAAACACATTAGTGCATCAAAAAAAGGTAAAATGATGAGTTCGTTCAATTCTAGTTTTGTTGATTTTTTGTTTTATTTTCAAAATTGTTGACTCTTAAATTTTTTGAAATTTATACCAAATATACTAACGTGATCTTCTGCCCACCATATATTAGCGCCTCCCTAAAATCTATGGGTCGCAATCGAAATTGGGTCACAAAATATTATTGATCGGTCACATGACCGCTGTTTTTAAACTACCTAGGTATAATAACAAAAAAATATCTTAATTATATAAAACTACAAAAATAAATAAATACATAGAAATAATTTTAGCAATAATTAATTAAAAATTCTTAAGTTTCCTATGTTGTACTTGATACATTTATGTTTAACAATAATTCATTATTATATTTTTGTATTTGATTTTATGTTAATTTTTTACGACGGTGAGAAATTTGTTGTCTCGTTATATGTGGTAAGAAAATGCGCTGTAATATGACTGTCAGTGTGAACTTGTGTCATTTACCTAATATACAATTGTTTGTATATTGTATGGCTATATCTTATCTAGATGAAGTATTATTGTAAATATCTATTTTAAACACTACTCCACAGCAACACAACGGCCTATTAAATCAAGTATCAAGAGAATCTACAGAAATTTTTCCATTCAACATTAACTTATATTACTTCTTTGTGCGAATAAATAAAATATTAGAACCTATACATTTTCCGTTCTGTGTATACGTTTATATTAATCGTCAGTTACATATTCATATAATCAAATTCAAGCAATATATACTCAGGCTTACAATTACCATTTTATTAGTACATTACGAGTCAACAAATTGTAATGCAATTAATCCAAAACTAAATTTAAGAAAAATTAGATTTCTAATAAGCCCGAGCATCTATATTTATTAGTATTGCATAATAAGCTTACATCATTTTAAGTATAACAACAGTTGTTGAGCAGTTGAGCTATGTATAATGACTATTATAAGTATCGTTAAAAGATAGTAAAAGAAATTTTTTTTTTAAATAATGTAATATATGGATCATTGCAGGTTTCACACCAGACTTTAATATTATATCAATACCTATATATACATCAGGAGAAATTGTATAATGCAATACATATTTGTTTAAGTACGAAAATCGACCGTAAAAATCATCACCTGCGGAGTCGGGTGAGCATGAACAGGTGGTGTTTCAAAGCCACCACATATAGGTGAGGGAATGGACGTTTGATCGGAGGGAGGGCAATGTATATATAGTAGGTACTCTCGATTTATGTACATCAAATATCGAAACGCATAACAAAGTTTAAAAACTTACGTCGAACACGTTTCTGCATTGACAACCACCGCAGCGGCATGGGAGGTCCATAATAATATAATACATGACGTGATAATGTGTATATTATATATAATACGATAAACTGAACGCGAGCTGTACAAAACTAGCTGTATACACCGTTTTATATATATACCTGTGTGTGTAAAACATACTATTTAATATTTTTACCACAACGCGACGAGACTATACGGGGGGGGGGGGGGGAATTAAGGAGCCGGGTAGTTTGGACCGGACACCATAATAGAAATCCGATCTCGGCGACAAATCCAACGACGACGAAGGCGATATTATTATGATAATGGAACGGTTGTATGCGGCGTCAATCTATGCATCATGAATATATTATTATTATACACATATATAGGTACGCGTATACTCACATCACACGGCCGCGTAATTTGGTCAGCTGCAGCAGTAGACACGATATATAATATATTATAAGCTCAAATAGCTGGCAATTTATTTATAATATTATACGTGAAAATAATAGGGCCCGGTGCAACGCGATATGTCATTCATCACTACTTACTAACTATCACCACTGATGCAGTCTACTGCACACACACTATGCACTGCACGAGTGGCATATACTTAGAGAGTTAAAGACAAGTTGCGTACCTATACCTACACAGCAGCTTCCATGCGCATATAGTATATTATACAGGAAATCTGGAAATGTCGACATAATAGTGAATACAGTATAGGTCAGGGTTTGCCAACTTGCAGCTCGTGTCTTACTAAAAAAAAACCATTATTTACTTATTAAAGATAAAATACGATAATAAAATTATAAAATATATTTGTAAACATGTTTACTGTTGATATCATTGTATTTATCCAGGGCGGATCGTAGACTTGTTCGTGTTGGTCACCTCTGGTACAGGCCATTAAGTACCTAGTTTTATACTATGTGCGCTGTATAGCGTCGATATAAGACGTCTCATCGTGAAGTCATGACGGGAGAAAATGGAAAACGAGTAGGAATTGTGCACTCCGTATAATATGTGTTATATAAGATTCATAAGGGTTTTTCAAGCCGTAATTTAAAAGTTGCTATTATTTATATTGTATATATAACATGGTATATATGAGTGCGATGACACAGCGACGCAAACCAAAAGGGTTGAAGAATTCGCATCCATGTGTGTGTGTGCCTCTCGGGATTGATTGGCAAAGCGACGATCCGTAATTTCTTTATTTTATATACGCATTTCTATATATATATATATATATATATATATATATGAAAAAAAATGTCGGCGGTGAAAAGACGGCGACGAAATATAATTCTTCCGGGTGACAGAGCGGAAACCCATTTAGACGTTTATACTTTATTTTTTCCCCATCCCCCGGGCACCGGATTTCCATCCCGAAAGGGAAGATGCGGCGTACAAACTGCGTATATATAATATATATATATACGTACATATTATGGATACAAACTTACGCCTCGCCAACGACTTTTGCACAAACGCCGGCCGAGTGTTGTAATACGATGATAAAAAAAAAAAATTAAATATTTCTAAAACGTGTACTGCACAATATTGCAGCAGGATATGGCGGGTAAAAGCGCGTTATTAAGAAGACTTATTAATGGAGTTTTTTTCCACTTCCTCCTTCTCGCTGCGGTCGTCCACCGGGCCGTTTTAATTCGAACGTTAACGGTTAGCCGTGGACATCAATCATCGATGACGGTGGTGGCGGTGGCGACGACAACGGAGACCCTGCCGACTGCAGGTAGCCGGCGTAAAACAAAAAAAAAAAAAAAATGGTATTAAGTGTTAATAACTATTTTAATAGCGCGTCAAGACGTGTTATTATGTTGGTCGTAATGAGATTTCTTGAATCCATTATGTGCGATGTACCGCCGCTGCCGCCCCGTTTCAATGCTACAGCAGTGACCAAATCGAAATGATTGTGGTTTCTTGATTTGGTATTGGTATATATATAATATATATATATATATATATATGCATTTATATTGTTAGCTGTTTCATTCGAATCGTCGTCGTCGTGAATATAATAATAATGTATAATATTATGTAGGGTTAGGCTCTAATGTCCTATAACATCAATCCAAATATATCAATTAAATATTTTATATGAAATTGCTCAGGTACGCATTCAAATAAACGCAATTTATTGTATATTATAGAAGAAAACGTAATCTAATTAAACGAAAATGTCGATGTGTTATTGACAAAATATTACAATCATAAAAATAATAATGACAGGATATATCTTCAATCTTGGTATAGTTAAATAAAATAGATAATTAAAATGAAAAAAGAAAAACAGTGCAGAGATATAGGTATCAATCGTTTTTAAGAATTTTACGTTATATGCTTAGGTATATACAGTTGTACCTACAGACATTTAAAATATTATTGGTAGAGAGAATTATATTGATGATTACACCAACAGAACCGTAAAACTGTAATAATATACCTATAATATTGCTTATTTTATTTATGGATTTGTTATGTTTAAAATGTTGCAGAAGTTACTTTATGTCTATTATAATAATTTGTAATCTGTTATAATAAATATAATAATATTACGCGTGACGTTATACCTATTATTAAAATTTTAAATGATTTCTTACTATATATATATATATGTACGATAATATTATAATGTTTGTATTATGTTCACGCATTAAAGTAAGCCTAATATTACATGGGATAGCTTGGAAAAAATTACCATCGTCGACTTTTAAATAATTTATTTTCTCCTGCAGTTAAAGAAATATCAATGATGCGGTTATCTGTTTACAGATATTTTGATATTCGTTCATTTCTTCTTTAAATAATGTAATTTTCGGTTGACCGGTTACGACATAGCGGTAATTTTCAATCGATATAATTGATAAAATATACAAAAAAACGTGGATTTTTTGTTTTAAAAAATACAAATTGCAATATGATTTTAACTCTATAAGACGTCAAACTCTTCTATAATATTTAAGTAATGCTTTATGTAATAAAAAATAATCGAAAATAAGCATAATATTATATAGGTACATTATAAACATATAAAATATGCATTATAATATTATGCTATAACTAAATAAAATCGTAAACACTCATCCTTACTGTTGTTATGAATCTTATCAAGAGATGGTTTAGTATAATTGAATTGCATTAAAATATTATTAAGTTATAAAAAAAAAAAAAAAAAACATTAACGAGAGTCAGCTCGGAAGACCCAACGAATAATAATTAAATAAATACCTATCAGCGTATAAACGAAATAAGTATCTATATAAGAATATTGATTATTTATACACAAATGACGTATAGATATTTATATAATTTTTTAGTTATTAATGTGATTATTACAATAATATAAAAATACTATGATAATTGTATAATATATAGTAATATATTATATCCCATATTATATGAGTTCTTACATATTATAGTAACAAGATCGGTCATGGACAATATGTAGAAAAATAGAAAACACTTTCTTTGTGACAATGGTGATAGTAGTTTACGGCTTAATATTATATTAGTTAGTTGGATTTTTAAAGTGTAGATAATCTACAGACTTGTACATCATATACGTATAAGCTATAAATTATGATCTAAAAGAAAAACGCTATAATAATATCTTATTAATATAATAATAATTCTTTATCAATAATATATTCTATGTTGCGATCAATGTACCTATACAATTCTTCGAATGTTAAACATGTTTATTTATACCACGATCATATACCTACGTAATATGTCATTTTATTAATCCGTAGAAGTGTTAGGAATTAGGATGGAACATTTTAATAACCAGTGAAACTTAAATAGGACATTCACTAAACCAAATAAAAATATTTGTCAGTTGAGATCACAAAGAAGACAATCAATTTAGTCAGTGATATTGAGTTACTATTTGAATAACACGTTCGTCGTCACGATTTATTTAATACTGTAACGATGATTTACAGAATATTATTATTTATTATACATGTAACCAGTGATCACGAGTGATAGATCAAAACGAAAAATGTGGATGAACGATTTCCAAACAGAAAATTAATTATAATAATTAAATATATCCAATTTCACGTCAACAATTTAAATACGGACCCAAATATGAAGAAGATCGACCGCAAAGATATTCACCAATTTATATAACTTGATTATTGTTTATATATACCTAGTTATCGAGGTTATACACTTTTACCCAAAGCTGTACTTATGCGAAATCATGACACATTGTACCTATAAATGATTTGAGGTTGCATCATTGATATTAAAGAATGGATATGGGCAATGGTTGTGTTAACAATATAGAGGGTAGTGTGCCGGAATGAGGAAGAGAAAAAGACAATTTTTGTAATTGCCTCTCGTTCTGACAGAGGTCTTATCGTAATATATATAATTATACATAAATATAATAAATTGTGATGAGACTTCTATAACTTCGAAACAGTTTCATGTACGTTCCGTATGATAATAACGAATGGCCTATACATTCTATAATATCTAGAGTTACATAGATGATAGTCAGCAGATGGGGTTGGCCACTATTATAATATAGGTGTGCAATGTACAAACAACGCCATCATTTTCTTCCACCATGTGGCTCAATATAAATATATATATATATACCTATATTATTCATCATCAATATATATAGTGTTGAAACTTCAAAAAAAAAAAAAGAATTTTATCATCATAATATTATAGAACAGTTCTTGAAAACTTTTTAGACATACCTAATTTTGATGATTGTCAATGATGTATAGTTTGGTGTAAACTCATTGTAAAAGCCCAATGTCGTGATATTATGTGTCTTTTATTTATTTATTTAATAATTTATTTTTTTGAGCACGAGCACAATATGTTGCACAAATATATCTATATTCAATATTATAATATACAAAACATTTTATATCGTTGTCTTCGTCTTTGTTGGAAAATCGGTGGTGTGTGTGTGTGTGTATATGATGTGTCTTTTAGCTGGTAATAGTGTATAGCAGTGATATTAAGAGCGGAGCGTGCCATTGGTAACCTTATTATACGAACGTAGTCGGATCAACGTCTCTACTACTGCTACAACTACTATATACGTGACAAGTGTTTAAGGCTCCCGTATAATATATACAGATAGTATATATATAATAGGAGGTGTCCGTTTCTTCTCCATCTAACCTATATAGGTTGGTATATACAAATCTGGAGGACTCGAATGTACCTACCAATAATAAACAATACGACGTTCAGGATGGGCCAAAGTATTTTTATTGCGTTTTGTAGTTTTGTTATTTTTCCGTGTTTATTATATAGGTATACTAGGCCGTTAACTAGCGTCACAGTTGGTTTGATATACGATGTGCACTTTAAACTTGTCTCTTTGACCGCCGCACGACAATAGTACACGCGCACAAAAAAGATTATATTATTCGTCCCGAGACAAAAGCGACTTCAATATTATTATTATACCGATGCGCGTCTCGGCTGCAGCTGGCGTGTAGGTACTCGCTTTTATATAAAATTATATATAAGGTATACGAGGCGATCGTACGTGCGCGGCCCCGGAGATCTCGGTCTACGTGCGTTTAAGTATTTGTTATATATTATATTATGAAGTATATATAACGATAAATAATATATCTTGTGTCAAGCGGGTAGGCATACCTGTACCTACATAGGCTTATTTTATTATATATAGTTGCATCGCTGAATCGTTGTAATGGCGACACGACAAATAATATAATATAATATTTATTGTCTGGCACTTTTCTCGTTTATTTTTAATTTCAAAATTAGCACTCGTGACGAACAACATTTATAATACATGGGTAGAAGAATTACACTCGCGAGTTGGTCATCCATCTGTCCCCTCTGTCCTAGGACAGTCGGATCGATCTCAACTTAGTTTTCCACTTATACTACATACACACTCGCATAGGTACGCGTGACATGCGGTGATTGAGCAATCATTGAGGACCATCAACGACGTGCGATCCGTCGCAAATCGTGTTAAAATCCTCCAATGGACAATGCACACTCACACAAACGCACGCTTATATATTATATGTTTATAATAATTATGTTATACGCACGCTGCACCGGAGTGTCATTGTGCGGCAGTCGCTCCCGCGAATTCATCCTACCTAAATAATATCATCATTATTTGGACTGCAAGTAGCTGAAACGTATTATTGTGGATCGGTCAAAAATATCGCCGATTCAAAATATCCAATATAATAACTAAACACAATATTACACTGTCACAGTGTCCCACTGACCGATTAGTATTATCTGATTATTGATATATCTGATAATATCTCTAATTGAAATATCTCCCATGAAAGTGTTTAATAATATTTAAAAAAAAAATTTATCGTAATCATAATATGTAATTTTTAAATTAAAATGTTATTATTATTACAAGTACAAAATAAATTAAATTATAATCGACTGTATACATTATACAATAATGTACGAATGATTGAGTAATGTAATAAAATTCAACAACAATTAAATATGTAGTAAGTAACTATAATGTAATAAGATGAAAAAAAATTAATTAGTATAAAATCCTATCTAGATATAAGTTAAAATCTAATATTGTGGGCAATCCCCCTTAAATATTTTATAGATGTTATTTCGTTGAATAAATTTACCATTTTAACCAGTCGTTCATCGTAATCATTATACTTTTTTCTTTTTTTTCAGACTTGGTTCACCCGACAAAGATTGTTCCATTTTTACTTAAACATGACGTAATTTAGTTATATATTATTAACTATTAAGTACTTAAATAGTATATGAAATACCTTTTGTAATGACTGTTCTCGTTTTAAGAAATTTATAAATTTCCAAATCGTAACATGATTTGCTGCAAATCCACTACTTTAAACACATGATTTCAACCTTCAACCGTGTTATTGGTCCGTGTGTGGTTGATGTTAAGTACTGAATCATAACAGTTCTACATGCAAAAATTAAACTGTGGGGAGGTGACGGATAATATATTATAAGTAAATCAAAATTGTGGTAGATAGCTTACGCTATGAATTTGAATTACATATAATGATATATTATATAATACTTATAGCCTTATAGGTGATTGAATTCAATGAAAAATAATATTTTCGGGATAATGTCATATAATATAATCCTGTATACTATATTCTGTTAAAGTCTAATGAATAGTTATTTTAATATTTTAAACGATTCATAGTATTGCAAAGCTAGCCATTTTTAATAGAACTCCAATCGACTTCTGAATTTATCACTATCCATTATTGATCACCTTCTTTTTTTACCTTTCTAAATCCATGTTACATTGTGAGACAACATGTATCAAATTGTGTAGTGATTTTTATATTCGTAATGGTTTAAACGAATACCTACAAAAAAATAAACAAATAGATACGCTTGATGGCAACACTTCCCCTACAATTACCATATAAAATTGTTTTTATTTATAGCAAATTATCCAAAGAAAGACGAAACTAAATCATGGTGCTAGCCCTCGTACAGTATTAATCAGAATGTAAGTGTTACTGCAAAGTCATAATATGGATAATGTTTAATAAAAATAACTTCTATAAAAAGGAATATTTTTTTCATGATTTTGGCAATATTTATTTCAATTTTAATAGACAATGCATTCGAGTACCAGTAGCTGATTTGATTCATCTTCTAGGGAAATGGAAATATTACACTTTTGGTCCAAAATTTCTATTTTAAACTATTCACCAATTTAATTCTATACAGAGAGAAAACATGATTCCGATACTAAAATCTATAGGTAAAAACATAAGATAAATAGTTATAATAAACAATTAAAAACAAATTTATATATTTGTATTTAGTACAAAATCTAGCTGGTAGGTTCTCTAATATCTGTAGAATGTTATGAAAATATTATTGGTGAACAATTATTTTATGATGTCCACATATAGCTTTTAAAAGTTCAATTTCTAACTTAAATTTTCTTAATTTCTGATCGCTTAATGTGATAGTGATAGTACAACTATATCTAAAGAGGGCGTATAATAAACACTCTAAATGCTATTATTCATATACAGATTTCTGAAAGAAATTATTAATTATACCTATGTTGTTTATGATGTGTAGGGGATGGTATACCTCCTAAATATCACACCTGTAGCTTCTTAATGTCCAAGTTCTGAGGGTATTGTTATTTGTGAACATTTTTTTTAACACGTAAAACGTGATAACGTGATTAAAAAGAACAAACAATAAAAATAGAATTAATTTCTGACAATGTAGGCGTCTACCTGTTAATCTGTATACTATGATATATTTGATAGAAATACACATCACGTCGTTGTACACAGACTGATTGTGGAAGCACAACATAATTATATACAGAATAAAACTTAGGCCACAATATGTCAATCCATAAAAATAAAAAGTGCACATTCAATGTAAGTATGTAAGTGCAGTTATATGTATAGGTGTGTAGGTGTGTATGAATGTGTGAGCGTATCTATATATACGTATTTATGATAATCTTTGATAATTGTCGACGAGCAGTAGGACACGGTGAAAAGCTGCAGCTGCATGAGCGGGCTGTAGTCGTGGTCCAACTCGTGGACACCGAATTGAGTTTCTAATTCGACGAAATTAAAACAGCCGCGATAGTGTTATTATAACATAAATTATTATTATAAACATACATAATATTCGTTGGACCGACGATGACAATAATAATTCATCGACGGTTCGATGGGCGCGCACGCGAGTATACTATACACGTGTATATTATAATATATTACAAGCATTATAATATTATTGTATATACAAATACAATATACGCAATAAAAATAATACACAATGTAATACGATAAAGACGTTGCCCGGAAGGCGTGAAAAAAAATTATTCGAATAATAAAATAACGTAAATCAAAAAATTCGGTTGCGCGTCCCGCTCGCATATTATAATGTTGTAATATTTTTCATGAATTTTGCGAAATATAAAGGAATCTATATATAGGTGTAAGGTGTGTAAAGGTACCTATATAGGTGCATATTATATTAGGTTTATAATATATATACATTATACGACAACAGTTTTTAGTCGAACAAACATAACACAGACGTCGGTCAGATTTTGATGTGCACCCGCGGACGGTGGAGGTGGTCGTGGCCTAATAAAACGAGACCGCAAACATGATATATATATATATATATATATATATATATACGGAGGGTGGCATAGCAGCGTCCAATATACTGTGTGAGTGTGTGCATTGTATGTGTATAATATATAATATGTACTCTGGTCGAGTTCGTGTATATAATATATATATATATATATATATATATATATATATATATAGTAAATACATATAAATATATATGTATATATATATACGAAAATCGGGGTCGGGACCGCCGCTACCGCCCGTTGTCGGAAAGTGTGAATTAGGGTAGTGTAATAACACTTCATTAAACTCCATCAAAAGGGGAACACAATTCGAAATTGTGCTCTCCCGCCACCGCGTCGTATCGAAAAAGAGCACATCAATTAGTCAGGCCATGTGCAATGGGTCGTCGACATCGCGCGTATACACTGAATCACACACATACACACACACTTTAATACGATGTGTATGAGTATAAATCCAGTTTGTATACACACACATATTATATATATACATATATAATAGTAGCCGCGCGTATTCGACAGAACGACCGTAATTCCTGTATAATTTCTACAAAAAACTTTAAAATTCGATTTGAAAACGGCGTGGAAAATCAATATACTGAAATATAAATCGTGCCGTGCAGAGTCTGCTCGACCCACCGTCGTACATAGTCGACAAATAAATTCTCGCGTACGACATCTGTATTAAAATAATATAATATATCATATTATAAATACAGATAGTTTCAAAATGGTTAAATTGGTTTTGAATATCATGAGAATCGTTAGTGCTTTGAAATTTTATATAAAAAACTTTTCATGTTATTTTTATTTCTTAAATACCTGAAATTTATATTTTCCTTGGGCTTATTGATAGACTGCTTATTAAAATGTCGTTAATTTTATTAGTACATTATTGTATATTTTATTGTAAAAATTTTTTTTTTTTTATTTAAAGGAAAAGGCTTCAACAACATAGGTTATTAGCCTGACATTAAATTATTACATGGTATTTTTCTTAAGATTAGTTATAACATAGTATATACATATTTTATTGTTACAATTTTTTTATAATATTTGTGATGTTTAAAAAGGTTAGTATTTTGTTTGATTGATTTCCGCCAAGTGCTTCTGCTATGGTGGGTGGCATGTTGAGATCGGTGCGAATTTGGGAGTATTGTGGGCACTATTCTATTATGTGCGTGATGGTTAGTGCGGTGTGACAGGGTTCACATATTGGTTGAGGTTCTTTACTGATTAGGTATGAGTGAGTGAGGAAAGAGTGTCAGATTCTGGTGCGGGTGATTGCAATGTCTTGGCGTCGGTTGAGATTTGGGGGGGGGGGGGTGTTCCATTTTTTGAATATTTTTGAGTTTGTTAGACAATGTTATTGAGTTCCAGTAGTTTTGCCCAGATGAGAGGATTTTCTGGTTTATAGAGTTTTTGATGTCGATGCTGGATATGTTGTTTATTGTAGGGTTAAGGATGGTTTTCGTTGCCAGTTCGGAATGTTTGTCTGCTTTTTCATTCCCTATAATTCCAGTGTGAGATGGGACCCACATGAATGCAATGTATTTTTTTGTTTGGACCAGGCATGCTTGGATGTTTGATGTTATTTCATTTCTTGGTGATGTGTTTTTGAGTGCTAGTGCATGGCCATAGCATTTAGGAGTTCGTTTTCATTGAAGGGGGTATTTATGTGGTTGTCTTGACGTTGGAAGTTGTTTTGAAGTTCGTTTGTGATGGTATTTTCGATGTTGTGTTTATAGTGTGAGAAGGCTGGGTCAAAATTTGAGTCGCAACTATTTTTTGCGAATGATTGTGCGAATGCGTCGCTTATGGCTGAAGGAGATGAGAGTAGAGTATCATTATGTTTCAAAAAGGGTGGAAGGGGTTGGTGTGTTATTCCTTAATTGCTTTAATTTTTTTCCATATTTCTGTAGAGCAGGAGTTGTATTTTATTGAATTGGTGTATTGTTGCCAGGATTCAGTTTTGTATTTTTTGGTAATGTATCTAGATGCTACTCGAGATTCTTTAAGTTTTATGTGATCAGAGGGTGATCTGGTTTTTTTTAATTTGTTGAGGCATTTTTTGTATTTTCTTATTGCATCTTTGCATTTTTCGTTCCACCATGGTACTGTTTTTCTTTTTTGTATTGTGTTTATTTTCCCAATAGTTTTGTTGGCGGCATCTAATATAATGTCTGAGAGCTGAGTTATTATGGAGTTTATTTGTGCTTGTGTCTGTTGGGTTTCAGTGTCTATTTTGATGGGATTTTCTAAAAAATTTTGGTCTATAAAATCTTGGTATATTCCCAATTTGGGTTTTTGAGATTCCAGTGCGTGTGTGGCGACGTTTTAGGTAGCAGGTCAAGAAAGGTTATGGATATAGGCCAGTGGTCGCTGCAGTTGTATTTGTTAAGTACTTGCCATTCTATTTGTGGTGCAAGTGTGCTGTTGGATATTGATAAGTCTATAGCGGAGAACGATTTGTTTATTGAGTCATGTCTGGTGTAATCTCCCGTGTTGAGTAGTATAAGTTGATCATTATCTAGAAATTTTTCCATTATTTTCCCTCTGAGGTCAGTGTGGTTTGATCCCCACATTGTATTTCGACTATTGAAGTCCCCTAAAAGTATAAAAGGCTTGGGCAGTTGTTGGATGATTTGGTTTAGGTCGTTAAGTAGCAGATTGGTGCTGTCAGGCACATAAATGTTGCAGATGCATTAAGGGTTTCTGAGTTCAATAAGGACAGCAATTACTTCAAGGTGAGACTGAATTTGGATTTCTTTGATTTTTATGAGATTCGTGATGAAGGTGGCGACACCCCCACTAGCACGGGAGGTATTTTGGCGATTTTTGAAGTACCCTTCATATCCACGTATGGGAAATTTTTGATCAGGTTTAAGGTTAGTTTCTTGGAAGCAAAAAGCTATTGGTTGGATATTATATTTTGCTCGTTGAATATCGGTGAGATGTTTGTAAAGGTCGTTTATATTCCATTGTATTATTTGGTCCATATTTGTGTTGTGTATTGAGAGCATGTTCTTGAGTATTAGAGTTGTGTTTGAGTGTCTTGTGGAGGGAGTACTTGGAATAGTAGGTTAGCGAATTTCGTTAGGCGAGATTTCATTGTTCTATCTTTTTTAATATTAGGTCGAATTTAAGACTAATTAAAGATATTATATCTATTCCGACTTCTTGGCATAGTGAGTGGATGTTGATATGTTTGTTGGAAGATTGTTCTAATATGTGTTGGAATTTAAGAAAATTTATTGGGGAGTTTTGGTTTTCTTCGAAGAAAAGTTCAATAGCTTTGAATGCTTCATCATTATTTTCAACAGGTCTTGTAGATGAGTTTGAACGTGATCGTATTTTCGGTTTTTTTATTATTTAAATTTTTTCAGGATTTAGGAGAGAGGGAGGAGCTTTTGTTTTTTGGGACGATGAGTCCGATATTTGTCTTTTGAATTGTGTTGTGTGTGTGGTATTGGGTGTAAAAGGTTCTTGAGAGGAGTCCATGATTTGGATATTATTATGTTGATGTTCGTTGATTTGGGGTGTATAATTTAATTTTTCTGGCGATGAGGTTTGTTCAAGATAAGTGTTTTGATTATCTTTTGTGTATGAGATTGCACTGTCATTAGTGTTTTGATTATCTTCTGTGTATAAGGTTGCACTGTCATTTGTGTTATCTATATTTGTTTTAGGATTGGCATTGAGTTCTAATTGCGAAGGAAGGTTCACAGTTTGGCTTGAGGGGGGGCTCTTGTTTTGTTCCGACGTATTTTTGCAGTGAGCTGATGTATGTCCGGTGCGTTTACATAGGTAGCATGTGAGTGTGTCGTCTGTAAGGAAAATACGGTAGTCGATATTTTCCACTTTGAAAATATCGACTACCGTATTTTTTTAATTACTAATGATCCGGGTAGTTTTGATATGTCCTCAAATTTGATGCGGGTTTGCCTTCTAAAACTTATGATGTGGGATAAGTCATCTATAGAGAAGCCAGCTTTTAAAAATGTGATTGGCGTAATTGTATTTATGCCGATAAGGTTTAATGCGTCGGTAATATACGTGTGTGGAATAATAGGCTGTACGTTTGAAATAATAATGCGTTTCGCTTGATTTTCTAATCTACGAAGTTCAATGTTGTTGTTATCGACAGTGATTGTCTGGCAGCGATTAATGATGTCATTAACTATATTGGAATTAGCGAAGTAGATACAGAAACGGTTGTTTGAAATTCGTGAGGCGAATTTAATGTATGGAGGATTAGGAATCAGACTAATCGCTTTAATGTATTCAATTTGTGGAATGCCGTCGATTGTGTTGAAAATAATGGCTTGATTTTTTTTGGGAAAAGATAGGTTTGCTGTGGTTTCAGCAAATGTTTTTTGGGTGCAATTTTCGTTTGTAAGGTTAGTGTTGTTGGTGGTTGAGGGCTGTTGGGTTGGTGTCATTTTTGGATTTTGATTGAGTTGTTTACTGGTTTTAAGTGGGTTTAAAATAGGTTTGTTTATGGATGTTTTCGACACTACGTTTGATGTCGAGCGTCTTAAAAAGGTATGTGTGGTTTTTGAAGGCGGTTTGTCGCCCATCGTTGTATTGTTGCCTAATTATATCGATAGTAAGATATTGTAGCGTACTACGAAATATACATTACCGATAAGAATTGATGCGGCGGTTCAACTGTTATGTAGCACTGTACTGCTATCGGGAGCTATAAATGCGGAGCGCGATAAGTAAATACACGTGTGGCTTCTACGGTGTCCAAACACGTACTGTTATTGTAAAATGTTGAACTTAAAAATTACATTATACAATAATCCTAGCGGAAACTATTAATTATTAGAACACCAGTTGCATAAAATATTGGAAACCAATTCGAATGTCAATTTGTAAGTAAGGAAATCAATTTGGATGTATCAATTAAATACACACCAATGCATACATTATATGTATAATAGCATAAAATAATATACCTATATACCTACACATCAAACCTCACAGCTTTTGTTTTCCTCTCATGTGTTAATAAAATATAGTATCCCACATATATTTTATGCTGAGGTACTCTATTTAGGTTATACACCGTAGTGAAGTATATAGTCGTTTGTATCTAACCTATGTAGTAAATGATTATGAAGATAAGCACTAATTTTGGTAACGATTTTATATCATTACACGATAAATTATGTATAGTACCTACTCAAAACTTTGATGTCACTGGTGTTAGTTCCAACTATTACGAATGTCCCTTGTCATTGTTTAGGTTATTGTAATATATGTGTCAAATTTTAGCTCAATAGGTTAAGTTAGGTTAGGTTAGAGTATAATGAATAATGATCATCACATACGAAAAATGATCTGAACGAAGACAAACTATCGCTTATATTATTTATAACATTAATAAGTAGGTATACATTTTATGAAATGCATTGAAATTTCTATTAGGTATACTTATAATTGTTCCGCTCAGGATCTAATAAGAACCGACGCATAATTCGCATGTTGAGCAGTATAATAAATATAAAAATTAGGTATAATATACATATATCGTATAGAATATTTTCCAATTTGGGTAGTCAAGGTCTCAGAAAATGACCGGTGACATGTAAGACTTAGTGTAAAACAATCGAGTGAATAGCTGAAAAAGTTTTGGGGGACTTTACAACTTTAAATGCTGTTATTAGAGTGGTTCATGTAAGGACAAAATAAATAAAAATTATAATTTGTTGTATTTAATAATATGTTTAGTGTTTAGTCAAATTAAATATTTAAGTTTATTGCTCATTTTAACAATAGTTCATATGAAAATATAATATTAAGTATGTTTAAAATTATATTTTTAATTTGCATTTATACATTGAAGTTAAATCCTATATACGTCGCGTCCACGTAGTGAAATCACTCATTTCATAAACTATTTAATTACAATTTGTTTAACTAATTATACTATTTTATTTATTTTTCCCAGCTTGATCTGGTCATTGTGTATTTTTTACATAATTTCAACTTCACCCGCGATATATATTCTATACATACCTATATGTATTAATGCATACAACGTACTTTACACAAGTTCTTATATATAAATATATATAAGTACCTTAACTATCTATAAGTAATGGTATAACTTCAAAGGCCATATCGGGATTTAAAAAAAAAAGTAACGTAAACTCTAATTGTATTTTATTATTGTTTATTGTTATTGTATTATGCTATATATATTACAAATTAATGTTATTATTGTGCCTACTGTGCGTCAGTAATGTGTTTTCTTAATTTTCACATCTATTCACCAGTCGGGTCCGTACACGCGCCGCGGTGCATACGTGCCAAGTGTTGGCAATTCAAACTAATAATAAATAATAATGTGATGTATGACAAAAAATGAAATAGTAATATTACTATATATAGGGTTTTACGTGTGTGGCACATCAAAAATATTATCAATTTGCATTTTCTAAACATCAAAAGAGTGTTGTTTGTAAAAATGATTACAATATTATTATTGAATGAATGAAGTTTATATAGTTCCAAATAAAAAATAAATTCCATCGTTCACACGAACATACTGGCATTATAATAAAATATGTCAATATAGTACTATATGAGCGTGGGCAAATTAAAAACAAATTGGGTTTCTTTGCAGTTTTCAATCACTAATAATAATGTTGTATAAGAAGCCCAGAAAAAATATGACATATATACCTGCAGAACACCTTAGCAAACTCAATAGTCACTGCGTCCTCCCTAACGAAGAGACACTATACAAATAATGTATTATTCACCAAACATATTTTATACCTATATAATTTAATTTAAGTTCAATCAACAAATACTTACAGAAAAATCATACAATAATTTAAAAAAAAAAAATACAAGACAATGGTTCAAATACCAAGACTTTAACTCTAACAAAAAATAAAATTTGTATAAAATATTGTAGTTTATTGTATACATGAAAGGTACATGCGTGCGTCAACTATTAACACTATATACGTCTAAACGCGATTGAATTCTTTCCGTAACAGGCTTAAAAATATTATATATTAAGTAAAAGTGGAACTGTGTGGAAATACAGCAAAAATATGTTATATATAGCATAAATCGGTTAAATCGTTTCTGGTCTCAAACTACAAATTAGGGCAGTGTGGTGTGCGTGTCGTATAATATAAAATTTCATCGAGTCTAATTAAATAATATGATATACATCATACCTATTACCTACCTGTGTATTTGAATTTTTTTGGTACTGTTAGACGTACTAAAAGGGTCACATTTCATAAAAATAATAACTAATAAGGTATACCTCGCTTTTACATTGCACGCATTTGTATTTTTGAGCACATTATTATTATATACCCTTTTTAGATTTGAATTTATACGTTATTATTAACATCGAACTTATAATAATATTATTTGTATGGCCCCAGTGAAGTCTCCCAAACAGCTCAAATCAACGAAGGACTGCAGCTAGTTGTTGGATTGGTCGTCGTGATCAACTTTGAAAACGATGTAGGTACACACGTAAAATATCTAGAACATTTTCACGATAACAGTGTCTAACATACTCCAGATATGCGTCCTGGAACAACATGTAGGTACAGTGAATCCATGATTGTTGTCGATCATTATAGGTACTTTAATATTATGATACATTAAAATAATGTTTGTTGGTACCCTTCATTAGCCGGCATTTTTTTTCATTTGAAAATTAGTTACTACCAACCCGAAACAAACATTTCGTTCGCTTTCTCTTCCCTCTTATTCCTTTAATTTGGTTGGAGTGGTAAACTGGTAAACAGTGGAAAATAAAAACGAATCGTAACGAATTTGACCATCGCCTCAGTAGTTCGTGTATACATCAATGTGTTTATATAGGTGGTATTTTTGTTTGAAGACGAATCGCGTGAGTTAGATTACTGAAACAAAATAGTAAGTACACTAGTACACAATATATTATTAAACCAGCTGTATGTTTGGAAGAATACTTAATTATACCTATCGGAATAAATTGGTTAAATACATTTGATGGGTATAATTTAAATATATATATATATCATGAAAACCTAAACAAACGTATAGGTACATTATATTTCATGTTTGTATGATAATGTATTTTAAAATATACTTGAATTAATATATTATTTATCTGCTAATTAGAACATAATATTATACTTTAGGTACATAAGTATAATGAAATGCAGTGGTAGTTTCCCATTATACTTATACTTTGTTTACGGATCCTGCAGACGAGTAAAAAATTAAATCAGTATGTTCGATCATAATATATAAAAATATTATTTTTTCTCTTGCCTAACGTATAAGTACAAAATATGTGCAGGTCAAAACTATATTGCCGCGATGTAGAAATGTTCCCTTAATCTGCTACCGTTAAAAAAAAAAAAAACATATAATTCGTATGTACATATAATAAGTGTGTAATGTATCGTATTTAACTAGACTGTAGTAATTAATTCAAACCTGTCATAATATAGTTAAATTACAATGCCTATTTTGTGTCGTATAATATATTTAAGCAAGAATATTGAACCATTACATTACCTATTACGTTTTCTGCAGAACTTATAGTTTAGATGCAAAGAAATTGAAAATGTGGAAATTCAATTTTAAGTATATGACTCATGTAAGACACAATAAAATTAAGACACACAATAGTTTAGAATTCTTTGTTTTACGTATTCTATTTTAAGTTAGACTTTCTCAAGAAAGTTTGAAGTTGTAATGAAGTGATTTCTTAGCTGTTAAGAAATATTTTTTATTTGGTTTAAATGATATTGATTTATGTAATGATGCTGTAGATGATGATCTTAGAATAATGTTTATTAGGTTTTTCGAATTGTAAGCTTAATTATTTTTTTATCTGTATTAGAGGTAATTTCAATATTTCTTCATGAATAGGTACTAAGAATATTTTATGAATTCTATGCTGTCTAATTGTTGACGAACCAGTCAATATCTGTGATCACGTTCCATTAAAATTTGTTTAAAAACAATTTCTAGTTTGTGATAAAAATATGTTAGGTATCTAGATTAGTAATGTATGGGTGTATCGCACATAAAACATGTTTCGGTCTAATATGAATTTTACATTTTTGTTTAGAAGAATAAAGTGCTTTTGAAATTAAACAGTGGATATGATGAAAATCTTACTGCTTTTGTTTTATTGTAGTGACGATTATTTAATATGCTTTGAAAAATTTTGGTATCTGTCTATCTGCATGGATGTCTAACCTCACCTTAGATGTAGTTTATATTGCAAAAATAACATAAATTATTTCATGAACTAATAAAAAATTATCGGATCAATCATTATCGTAAAGAATATTAATGACATGATACAATTTAACTACCTACCATAGTAAACACATATTTGGCGCTACTGGCAATAGTGCACTATTATATCATGATGTTTTGTGTATTGGGGTGCAGTAGTGAACCGTTTCTTGTAGCAAGACCCATCACAGAAGCTGAGAGCATGAATAAGTTGCAGTAAACGATTTGAACAACGATAACACGATATTAGTTCATACGAAGTTTCGAAGGTCTATTATACAACTATATACAAATTATATAATTGGCAATTTGAATTAATTAGATGAAAGGATATAAGTTATAATATGTTCTCGGATACGTTCTAAATGGATGACATGGTATATTATAGTAGATTAGTATTTAGTGAGTAATGCGTATAATATAATATAATATATAATAGTTGAGTTGTGTAAGAGACTATTAGAACTCACAGTTCAGCAGTTGTATTGTGGTTGTATGTATAGTTGTGTGCTGAAATTGTATATATACAACAGTCGTCATATACTAGGCATGATGAAATCATTTTAGTTTTTATTGGTGTTATTATTTACATATAATGAATAACAATTGTAAACTATTATTAATTTAAGATTCTGAGCGGAGCGATGAGGAATGTATTGGTTTTACAATAATGATGTTTATTTCTTTTCTTTTTCTTTTTTATTCTGTAAACACTTTTTCTCGCTCTAAACTTGCTCAAAAGTATCAAGTGTAAGCATCTTTTCTGAAAGGTGATGTTCTTGAACTGGTGTTTATTTTTTTATAAGCATTTAAAGTTCAAATTTTGACTATATACGTAAAAATGACGGCAATGTTCATATTATCTTAGATAGAAATTCATAAAAGTTTTTCTTTTTAAATCTAAGATTTGAAAATTGAATACAAGGCTCCTAACATATTTTTACAATAGCAGTTGAAAAATAAAAGAAATACATGGTCACAATTTTTTTTAAACAAGCATTCAAAGTTCAAATTTTGACAACAAGCGTAAAAATCGCAAAAACTCGCAAATTATTTTACGCTAGAAATTCATAAAAAATTTTCTTTTAAGTCTAAGATTTGAAAATGTTTAATAATCTATAATATATCATAGACAGATAAACCGTCTCCGCTCAAAATCGTTTTTTATATACAATGAGATAATATTATTGGATTAAAATGTAATTCCATCAGTTACAGTAACCTACTTGTAACCTATTGTACAGCAGATCGACATTCACGACTTACCACCAGCTTTTTAGGTATTGTTTTTATTAGATTCTTGAATGTTTATATCTGTCAAAGTCAGAAATTTGAATTTGAAAATTAAGCAATATAAAAGTACTCCTTATAATATACCGAGAGCGAGTATTTAAATAATAAACATTCATGATAACTTATAGTAGGTAGTTTTTTAAGCCTAGCTATATTATTAGAAAATTGAAAATATGATCTTATAAAATATTGTTCTATAAGGTTACATTGAACTTTTTGTTGAGATGTATTTTTATGGAATTTAGATTTGAGTTTACTTAAAACTCAAACACTTATATTTACTAAAATAATATGGTTTACATCACCATCATTATCGCTGAATAGTCAAAAATAATAGTATTACACATTAACAAGTCGTATACACCGTAATATGTATAATAGGTGCAATTGTGAATGTTTATATGATAATAATATATGTATACTATATTATATTAGTTGGTATACAAAAGGGGAAGTCGGCCATCTCTGTGCGGCTGCATCAGGACGGTGGATTTTATTAAAACAATCGTGCGCGATTTGTAAATGGATTGGGGTGAAATATCTTTTGCCGGCGTTCTTTATATTGTGCTGTTGCGGTTATCTCTACCGTCGCCATACAGGATGTGAGCTTGGGTTTCCTTCCGGACCGACGCACGCCACCACTATATATTTATGTATTATAAGTATATACTCCTCGACGTGGGTCCTTCTCTTTGCCCACTCTTTTGAATCCCGGGTTTCCGTATATGTATAAAAGAGATAAACTGCGCACTCGTTTCTACACACACTTACTGTGTGTATAGCCGACGACAAAGATGCGTGTAGTACGTGTATATGTGTATGAACGGATATAAGGACGCGACGACGATTATAGAACAGGGTTGGTAACGGGGATGAGGGAGGGACGTTTTCAACGTATAGTCGTTATATTATATCATATTATATTATTATTATTATTATTTTATACGAGTGTTATTATTATATTATGTATTATCGCCGTGGCAAAGCGTGGCGACGACATACAATGAGCAATTAGCCATGGTTATAACGGGGTGTTGGCGGTTGTGTGGGTGAGTGTGTGGTACGCGAGCCTAACACAAAACATGCACTTTGCAAAAAAAAGGCTCTTATTCTTGACCGGATAGCTTACGGCTTTTGTTCGTCTACCCTCCTCGCCCACTTCTTCGTCTTGTCGCGCCGGTCTCGGCGAGATTTATTGTCGCTTTCGAAACCCCCATTAAGTCTGTTTTATTTAAATTTCGCGCGCGCAGTCCTTATATATTATTGCAGTGGTGTACAATAATACATTCGCATTAACCCATACGTATTCGGAAGTTATACAAAATTGTATAAAAGTATAACGCAATTACGCAAACATTTGTTGTAAACACAGTTTAAAGAAACCATTATGGTATAATATGTATTTCGTATACACTTGTGCGTGCAAGTGTGTCTGTGCTAGTACTAAAGATATTTGCATAGAGACTTCGCGAAATGTGATGACGGTTTTCTTTTTTTTGTTAACTATCCCATTATGGTATTGCTGTATACATAACGTTATATATTACACACACGTAATGCGCATGTTATAATTGTTAGAAACATAGTTCACCCACGCAGTTGTACCTACGCTGGTTGGTGGGAGACAAATATTATTATTGTATTATTGTTAAATAAAATAATATTTACAATCTGTGCTTAAGCCAAAGCCATCAGTGTATGTGAGTGGTATAATGTGGCCATACAGCACCCTCCCCCCCCCCCGCTTTAAATGATAGACGCGTTATACGAGCACTCAATTATTTAAAAATCACGAACACAGAATCCATGACACAGATAAAATATTTTCTGTCCTCTCAATAAAATCATATTTCTACTGCAAATGGCCTTGTCTGAAGTACAATAATTATATAAAATAATTTTACAATAAAAAAATAATAATGTTATTTAGATTAAATAAGAAATTATAAATTTAAATAACCGAAAACAATGCCAAATATATAC
Source organism: Diuraphis noxia (assembly GCF_037042655.1). Lineage (NCBI taxonomy): Eukaryota > Metazoa > Arthropoda > Insecta > Hemiptera > Aphididae > Diuraphis > Diuraphis noxia. Next base: position 78,006,613 of record NW_028301713.1, read on the forward strand.
ATATTATATACATATATAGGTATATATTTATATACTTATTAAAATATTAAAAGTGACCCAATTCAGTCGTAACATTCGTAAGCATTTTGTTTATCTAATAATTAATTATTTCACAATAAGAATAAAATAATAATAAATTACGAGTGAAGACATTATTATTTTTATTTTTCTGCTATAGTGTTGACGCGTTGTTTACCGTCATTTTATGAGCTAGCCACATTTAAATAGCGACGTTAATGTACTTAATTAAGTAATAAAAAAATAAATATATATTATATATGAACTTTTGCTTATTACGTGAATAATATTTAGTACGTCTATTTTTAACTAAATCCAACGAAACAAAAGTTATTTATGTAATTTATACTCAAAAATTTAAATATAATATATATTATGTACGTTGTACACAGTATAATGTTGAATATCATGCTAAATAAATGTCTAATTTTAACTGAAAAAGAAATTAGTTTTTATGATTTACTATCGTATTATTTCATACTTTATAATTAGGCAATTATAAGAGTGTGTTGTTAGATTAATCATAAAGTATAACAAATTGTGTTTATAAATTATCTGAATTATTTTAGAATATACTTGATGTCTTGAAGCAATAATGGAACACTATTAGGATAAACATTAATGACATACAAACTACGAAGCTCAACCGTTAAATCATTTCCATCCAACCATTAGGTAAGTATATAAAATAATAATATAATAGTACAGTAATCAAGTAAAAAAAAAAAATCGTGTTGACTTAATCTGATCTAAAATATGTGTCTCGAATCTGGACTCCTGATACAAGGTGCTTGATTTGCTTTTGATATTTTAATAGTTGTGTCCAAGAGACGACTAAGACTATAATACCACGACGGGTGACGAGATAGACGATTCATACTTTCTACATCGAATTTATTATGTCATCTATTGTTTTGTTTGGCTAGACGATTACATTTTATATATTGGCATTAAATGTTATATAATTGTGATTCATGAATTAAAAACAAAAACAATTTAATGATACAAACTCAGTAGACGAGGCTAAAAGAGCATACCTAGGTGCAGTAAAAAAAACAAAGTAAAATGTATAAAATATACTACCTATTGCGATTTTAGCAAATTTAATTATAGGTATGGTGATATTATAATTATGTCATTTTAAGGTTGGTTAAAATTGTATATAATGGTTAAGAGCATTGGAACAAGGTAGGTACCTCAAAACTAAACGAAATCAAAAATATAATCCACACATGTTCCTCTCCACCGGACTTCTCAAGGAAGATAGAAACTGCAATAAATAAAATGTATATAGGACACTCGTCGCTAACACACCAGTACTTAATGAAACATTTCGGTACACTCCTATCAATCAAACACATTGTATCCGAATGCCGTTTCTATGAAACGGACAAACGATGAGAAGCTGGGGTATCAAATATCATGTCGGAAGCTCTCCATCCAGATACCATACGTCACATGATGACATTTTTAATTAAAGCCAATCTTATAAATAGTTTATAATCTGTTCTTGTTTGTATAATATGTAAATACTGTATTCTTAAAATTTTTTAACCTGAAACTCCTTGTATGCCAATGTCCATAAACGCAAAGGCTTATTTATTTAAATTTAAAAAAAAAATCGTATATAATACTGTGTGAAACCATTCTTTGACTTTTAAAAATATACAGCTTAAAAAATCGTAACACAGTCACATTTTGTAAGACACAAGTGTTTAAGATATAGCATATTTACTCTTAGCATATTAGGCGTAGCTTCATTAATTAAAAAATTTAAATGAATCTAACTCTTACGAAACTCGATGGACAGAACATTATTTATGTGACTATTTTTGTATGTGGATTTTCTGTGATAATTCAGTTTTTAAGTAAGTTGCAGGGAGCATTTCTAATTTACGTTACATTGCATACGCAAAACTTGCGCTAAAAAATTGAAATATCGTTAAGATCCCACATACAAATACGGATAATAATTCTTACAATCAAGTTTCATAATAGGTCAATTTACTCCAATTTTTAAACTAACAGAGCTACCAACGTTCTGCTGGACGTAAATTTGTTATGCCACTGTAAGAGAGACACAACAAATGCTAGTGTTACGTCTTAAGAGGACGTGATATCCATATGTTTCCATCTTACAAGTCTTATAAAAATTAAGGTAACATTATTATCGATGACTTCTCGTAAGCTTTTTATTATATTTTAATTTTAAAGCGAGTTATGAGTTTTTTAAAATTGTAAATTATTTGTTACCTTTAAACACTCATAATTCACTTTAAAATTAAAATATAATGAAAAGCTTATGAGAAGCCTTCGATAATAATGTTACCTTTAATTTTTATAAGAAGTAAATTCACTCTAAATTTTAAACTAACGGAGCTAAACGTGATCTGCTGAGCATAAAAATCGACATACTATACGCACTTGTACGACGGAGACAACACATGCCGGTATCTGGTCCTCTTAATACTGCAGTATATTATATTATATTCAATGAAACATACAGTAGTGCAAGTGGAAAACAGCAGCATAACATGATTTTTATTTTTAACTTGTTACATTGTTAACTCCTAGCAGTGAATAGCAACAAGAAATATTAAAATTCATAGAAATGTAAATTTTTCAATTAAAATGTCCGTAATATAAGGTAGCTTATAAGTTATAACATATAGGTGATATAATGTTAAATAATTATGAACAATTTCCAATATTAAGTACCTAATTTAATAATGAATAAATATGAAACATCAAATTTTTTTTTTCATGCGTGGAACTCATGATGGCAACATAGGTCATTGTGTGTAGGATGGTACTGTAGGGGTTATTTTTGTATATTATGTTTGTAGAGTTGTACCACATGTTTGTGTATATATGTGGCAGAATATTTTGCTAAAAATCCCGGGTGATGGTCATCCATTCGGGAGCTACAAACATTTTTTATAAGAGTTTTAAAATATTGTATGAATTATGATGTTAAGTTGAGTTGGCTTATGACGAGTTATGAATTGTAACTTAAGAGTTAATGGCTATGTTCAAGTTTATATGTTATAGTATTATAAATTTGTTAAGCAACTTATCTCTTATCTACATTATATGTTAATATATAATATATTTTCTTTGTTCCATACAACAGACTAATCTTTAAAAATATTCACTTGCAAGTTGATGACTATAAACAAAAGTTTACAATCAAATAATAATAAATATATAAATAAATATTTTTTTAATTACAAAAAAGATTCATGCAATTGTAAAATCCTCAAATATACACTTAATAATATTATTAAATGTTTTGATATAGACCCATGTGACAGAACACACTCGTTCAGGTAGACATGACTATCGTCTATAAATGAATTATGTATAATTTATACTGTACATTATTGTTTTGATATTTTATTTAATCGTACATCACCATTTGCAATTTACTATGCTGGAATGCCAGCTGTAAATTATTGCGCTGCAATAATATTAAATGACGTGTGATAAATATGAGGTTGCGAGAATATAAAATCTGTTATCTCTGCAGTCTAACTTGTTATATATATGAACTATACATGAACCTAGGTTCTTTTAATTTTTCATCTTGGAGTCCGAAGTATTAGGTCAATGGTATCATACTCTATTACCATTAAATTAATATTATCAAAAACGGTGTTTGTCTGTAATAATGAGGGTACTAATTTTTATTGGTTAAAATCAATGTATTGATAATATGCCGAGAATAATATTTAGTCTACGACGGGGAGCCGGTATAGCGTTGGAGACTTGAGTGTTATAGCGAATGCAGAACACAGATAATATTATATATATACATCATCTCAGTACACGTTACTATATATTATATATGTGCGCTGACATCCTCTTATTATTATTTATTTCCCGCGGGAAAAGAGTTGTGTCGGGTATCGGAGCTCGTGTCTATAATATATTGTAGAGGACGCGATGGATGATTTTATTATATATAAATATAATAATATACGAACGAGCTGCTCAGCATCTGCAGTCGTCTAGTCTATCGGTGGTTACGCGATCCGCCGTCGTCTGAGAAACGAGGACGAAAAAAACGAGCACATCCGGCATTACAGAAAATAGGAAAATTGTCGTCGTATTTTTCATCGCTCAGTCGCCGCGCCGCTGCTGTTTGCGTATAGGTACACATCACACGCTCATAATATTATCTAACATAATACGTTTTTACATCGATATACACTTACACACATTAAGTTATACACATATATATATATACACTATAATATTATATTGTTATCTCGTTAAATAATAATAATTATTAATATCGTATTATATAGGTACGCGTGCGCGTGCGTGTGTACACGTTGTTATACGCGATGGGAACGGCTGACGACGACGTCGACGAGACTGATTTATTTCTCGACACCTCATGTGGCGCTTTACTCATTAGGATGGCGCCAGTTATAGAGCTACGTTACCCGACACCTATATACGCAGGCGTATACATATTATATTATTATATCGTATTTACGATTTACCACCACCGTACACACACACACACACACACGCCGACAAACCGTGTATAATATTATACTATTGCAGTAAATATATATATATTCCTACCGGCTGCCGCGTTGCCTTTCGGCTCGAGACGATTATTATTTAGAGTATACATATATATGGGTACGCCTATAATATTGTATATGTATGTGTGTAGTAAATTGACCGACAATTTTTTTTTTTTACACCGACGGCGGCAACGACGCGTATACTTGCTGTATAATAATATTATGTTGGGCCTTGTCAACGCAGCAGCGGCAGAAGCTTCACGCGCACATTGGACCGTGACAAAAACACACACGCACACAGGAAATCGATGTAATATCATATTATGATAATAAACTATAAGTCCATTCTTTTTTTTTTTTCAAATATATAATTTTGTATTCACGTAAATTCTTCGGGAGCTAATATATATTATAATATCTCTGTTGCAGCTCGATATACTTATATAAGTACCGACTACTACTTTTACCCGCGAATGAGGCGAACGTTATTTGATTTTGCGGTCGGCGGCGGCGGCGCCTTGTGACGCGAGCTGATTATAGAAACTCGAAATTATGTGTGTGTGGGTATAATTTTTGTGTTGGCGGCACAACGAAAAACGAAAAATAATCAATTCCCATTATGCGGCTCAACCGCTGCTATTGCGCCGATTATAATATGTATATAAACCACCTATACACACACATAGGCACAACTCACGCGGTCGGCTTAAATGGACGAGACGTGATGTTGATTTTTATATAAGGTTTTTTCTAACCGTCTTACGCCGTCGCCGTCACCGCCACCGGTAGCTGGTTATTATATATTATATTAGAATAATAATAATACATAATGTGTGTTCGGGTTGTGGTGCACTCGCACTTTAAGGGCGTATACGCGCGTTATTGGATACCCGAGGGGGGTGCGCAGCAGAGAGGAGCACTGGTCACCGCCGAAAGGGTTTTTTTCCTCTCCGGCAATCCAATAACGACGACCGCACACACGTATGTGGTCTAATAGGTCATATTATATACGTATATACCGCAGCCGCCGCCACCACTATACCGGGGTATTTGGGGTTTCTGGTCGGATCACGATCATATAGTATATACCTAGGTGCAAAGACGACAATGACAACGGGGGTGGTATATACATAAAGTACCACCAATTTCACGAAAGTTTTCTTCGAATATTATATTATGAACCTATACGCGTGTATAATATTATAACGCGTTGTTATTTGTTCACAAAATGAATTTTGATAGGATTCACATGTCGATGATTATGTGGTTTTCTTGTTGTTTTCTTGCTCCGTGGCGATGGCGGTTCAACGTATAATAATATATACCTATATAAATATATATTATATTATTATATTGAAGCTTGTGTGTATATATATATGTATTAATAGAAATAGAAACCAAAAAAATCCATTTCCTCGTGGTGTGTACAACCATAATATACATTACTCGCGTGTAGAAAACATGGAGAAAACGACAGACGTAGTTCAGGGTTATGGATGTTTATCGTGCTCCTACCTACAATCGAAAATGTTATAATCGTTTGTTGCTCGATAATTATAATCATACAATACACAATATACATATTATATAAAAATGTAATTATATTGTTTTTTGTCTTTTAAACAGTACCCAGTCATATTATACACATATCTATGCCCTCACACAAATCATATATATATATAATATAGGTAGGTATGCAGGTATGGACAAGCACATACAATCACAATAGTTAACAATAGTGTAGAATACTAGAACTATAGATCATATTATACTTATCGCAGAGGTTGGGTTTATTATAATTAACAACGCAGAGCCTATTTTTTCAAATTTCTGGCGTGGTAATCGAATACCTATAGTGCGTTGATTGGACCAACCGATGAAAAGAAAAAAAGAACAAATATTATAAACTATAACTAATTTGAAATAATTTAAATAAAATACGTGTAAACGCATGATACTTTATTAATAATTAATAACTATCATTAATGGCTGTTTGTGGAGAATGAGAACGGTAAAATCTGAAGGGTAAAGGGTTTGACGTTCTTCGTAAACTATTATTTGACTACCCTATGGCCTATATAGTATAATATATCATATGTAGGTACCCTGCACTATACCCATTCTATAACATAACTCAGTATTCTGCCACGTTGTATTAATTATTCCATTATAAATGTCCGTTCCCCGTCGAAAACCGCTCGAGAAAAAAACCCTCAGGGGATAAAATTACGTCCCTCGATGAACAGCCCTTAACAACTTTTTTGTTGACTTCTGATGGAATATTGTATAATAATATAAAATATCGTACACGGGTGAACAATATATAGACATTTATATCATAATAATAGTATAATGGGACGCTGTAAAATAATGTAATATGACAAAAATATCTATTGTGCTGTGTACACAATTGTCATGTGTATACAATATATGTGCACTATATTATATTCGTTCAAAGTTAACCACTCTGTCTCGCCAATAGGTAACTTAGGGACGGGTACAGTTTTCCCGATTTTGATAACAACTGATAACATCGAACCTGATAAGAACGAAAAAAAAGGCTCTTGCCAACCTATAAAAGTTAGCACAAATCCGAATTCCCGCATCGTTAACCAGCAATTATATAAAAAATAAAAATATCAGTTTATTACCAATAGTGATTTTTCGAAAAATTCATACCAAGAAATTTAGTCTTCTATAAAATAAAACCCTGTTTAGTTATATTTTAATCAGTGAAGTTAGGCTTTAATCATTATACATTTAAATTTTATTTTAATTCATTGATCAATGTCCAATTATCTTAAAATTATTTTAAACTTTATATTATGATTTAGATTCATTTTATAAGCAATTTGGCTTTTAAAATCGTACTAAAGGTTACCATTGTATTATAATATATTATATTATTATAATATTGTAATCTTTTGATTGAAGTGCAGCTAATATTAGAGAATGTATTTAAACTTACTGAGCTATAATAATTAAATTGTGTATGCAAATTTGAATATGCCAAACAAAACTAATTATTATTTAGTCATATTTATTAGAAATGTATATAATTTATTTTAATTTTTAAAAACATAATTAACTATGGTAGTGTAAAAATATTATTAAATTCTTCATAGGCTTAAATTATGGATTACATATTTTGTTAATCAGTGGTTGAATTGGAAAAATAAATAAAGGTGGGCTCTAAATGAAGTTTAACAATTAAGCTAATCAATTTAATAGTAACCCTATTCCTTGATGAATATAATAATGGGGTACGCTTTAATTTGAAGAAAAGATGAAGAGTAGCTCAGTCCCTCCCGCGTCCTCCCCCAATTCAACCACAGTTGTTAATTAAATAAAGGTAGCATAGCCAAATAGAAAAAATTTAGTAAAACAATATATTATAGTATTCATACATCCAGTAATTGAATTTTCATGAAATACATTTTATTTGTTTATTTGTAACTTTATAATAACATACATTTTTGTGTGATAAACTATTCTATTTATTTATTTAATAGATATCAAACGTTAGAATAATTTTTGCTGTATTGATAAGTAACAATAAAATTGTTAGTAATTTCTTATATGTTAATAGTTTTTAAAATATTTTATAAACAAAATTATTTTTTGAGACAAGTATTTTTGTAGATAATAGGTATAATAACTATAATATAAATATAATTTAAATTATAAACTAAACTTGTAATAGGTGTTGTTTATATTATAACAAAATGGTAAATTGCTATGTGCTACAAGCAGTTTTTTTTACTTATTTATCAAATTTATAATAACTATAATATTTATGTACATATTCTTATTGTGTAAAATTGTTAACATAATATGAATTATAGGTATCATGCTTTTTTTAGTTGGTAAAAAAATGAAAAAAATGATATTTATTTTCTTTAAATTTTATATACTGAGTTATATTTTTAATTGTTATATAAATTATATAGGTATTGTATTTTCTTTATAATATTACCACAGTAATAATATTATTACATTGTAAGTAATTATTTTTATTGTTTTACGTAAAATCATATTTTGTTTTAAATACGAGTATTTAATATTTTCAAAGTGTTACATTTAATTACTTTTCTAATTGTTATATATTTTATTTTCCTTGTACTATTCCCTAAAGCGATATTAGATATTAAGTATTTATTTTGATTTTTTGTAATAAATCATATTTGGGTTTTTTAACATTTTTAAATTATTACATTTAATTAATTATTATGTTGTGTTCCTGGTAATTTGTTTGCCTATACACTGTTACATAGGTGGTAACTATAATATAATACTGCATGTACAAAATCTATTAGCTTATACATTTTTCTAGTTTTTCAATATAACTAATTATCTTAACATTAATTACGAATGTTCAAATACCTACTGTGTTAAAACTAGGTTAAACTGTCCAATGACTGATGTTTTAAAACTGAACTTTGTGTTATTTTTAATGTGTATGATTCAGTATCCTTTCAAATGTGTTTATTATTATGTATTATCCATATATTTTGGAAAATAAATTAATAATACTGAATTTTTGAACAAAATATTAAGTTCAACTAGTCCTTAATTGTTAAATAACTGGAATAGTTATCCTAACTTGTTGTCTAACATGAATTTATAATATATAAGTACTTATAAAATAAGCATCTAATTATCTTAACATCAACAATTGTGTTTAAGAATCCCATTATAAAAATGTAACTATTTTAGATACTTAAAAAAAAAAATGTAATCTGCAATGTAACGTTTACGACTCATGGCCATTGTAACCGATGTCTTTTGATCGATAAAAAAAAAATGTAACTATAATGGATTGAAGAACACAACAGAAATAGAAGATATTCTAAACTAATATTTAGTATAATAAAATAATATACAACCTATACAGAGTGATTTTTTAAACATGCTCACCTAATTTGTATGCATTTATTCAAATTCTGATTTTTGAATTTTTAAATATGCTTGAAAACCATATCTCAAATTTGAGATTTTTGTACCACTTAAGAATGATCCTGTAACAGACAACAGTACAAACTTCTGTTTTTTTCAAATATGAACTTTATTTGCTACTTATTATTCAGCAGACATTTATTGATGTACTTATCTAAATAAAAATTTAGTTGTTCTTAAGTACCTACTATGTATTAATTGGATTAAGTAGCTACTAGTTATCAGTGTTAGATTAAATTAAGTTAACCAATAAGTAATAACCCTGTGTGGCTGTGTCCTGTGATCTATAATAAGTATATTATTATTGCTTTACAAATTAGAATTAAACACTAATTATATATTCTAATTACCATAATTCAACATTTCAATACCTAGTATAGCAGTTTGTGCATAAATAATAATTAATAATAATTGTATTGTGGAATAATTTAATTACTATTTAGTACCTATTCATTCTTTTTTCGTGGTTATATTTGGAACGCAAGTACGCAACTAGAATGCAAAAAATATTTTACTTTTGAGTTTTTGATACCTACTCAGTTTATGTATTTTATTAGGTACATATTAAACATTAAAATAAATTAATGTACCTATCGTACGTATAAAAAAAAATAAAAATTCGTTATTAGAATTAAATTAGTAGGTACCTAGGTGGCTAGGTAGTAAGGTATGTAAAATAGACCTCAAACATAGACACTGAGAATAGAATGATCGAGAATCAACAAAACAAACTACAGTTACGTTGTTGGATTAAGATTAACATAGGTGCCTATCTACTGTTAAATACGTTTTATAATATTCAGGGAAGGTAATAGTTTTGTGATGTAATCGTGTAATAAACTAATAAATATAATAATATGTGAATATTAAAATGCTATTTCCACTAACTTTCAAAAATTATCATAGTGTGCAGTGGCACCGAACTAATTTTTTTTAGGTGTGGCAATGGACATTAATTTATATCCACCCACCTACCTCTATGCAGTATGAAACCTAAGCCATGGGGGGCAAAGCCACCACCACCCCAAAGACACTACAGATTTTTTAACTGGGAAAATATAATTTTCATAAATAAATACCTATATATTATTTACTGCATTTTTGCATTATTTCAGTAGGCTACCCCTTTATAAATGTACACACAAAAAGTGGGGGTAAAGTCTATGTACAGCATAACTAGTCGAAATAATCCTTCAATTTCAAACTTTGGGGGTGGTTTCCAATGTAAAAGTGAACATCCTTGGTGCATTATAATGGTCAAAAGTTAACATTTTCCAACAATTTTCAAAAAAATGGAGAAAAACAAAAAAAGAAATGAGCAAAACCAGTTTTCGACCAAATCGGTTTACTTATATGGTTGCAATTCAAAAACTAACCACTTTAAATACTTGAAATTTTCACCAAATGTTTATGTTAGTATTATCTATATACAGTTTAATTTTCAAAATGCTTTGACTTTTTTTGAGTTATTTATAGACCACTGAAATTTTCGATTTTTATGATAATTTTTTTTTGAAGGGTCAGTAAAAAAATTTTGGATGACCAAAAAAACTTGAAAATTTAAAACAAGGTTCCTCATGAGTTATTCTTATTGTAGCTAAAAAAAGTTAAAAATCATTAGAGACAATTTTTTTTTATAAGCGTTTATAGTTGAAATTTTTACAAAATCTGCGAAAACGCGAAAATTTGCAAGTAATTTTGAAGTTGAAAAATTATAAATTTTTTTGCGTTTATAACTAAGGATTAAAAATACAACACTAAGTTTTCTATAAGTTTTTCTTCAAGCAGCTATAGAAAAAACTCGAAGCATCATTAAAGGAAAAATTTTAAGTGCTTTTGAATTTTAAATTTTTACGAAATAGCGTAACGATAACGATTTATCCTCAAACGATTTTAAATATTTGTTATTATTCAAAAAGTATAAGTTACTTGAAAATTTCACCAGTTATTTAAATTGGCATTTTCTTTACATGATTTAATTTTCAAAATATTTTGAAGTTTTTTGAGATATTGATAGACGACTGAAATTTTTAATTTTTCTGAAAATTTTTTTTTAGAAGTGTCGATAAAATTTTTTTGGCCCTATCAAAATATTTGAAAATTCAATACAAAGTTATAAGTTATTCTTATAGTGATTAAAAAATTATAAGAATACATAGGCACAATTTTTTTTTAATAGCATTTGAAGTTCAAATATTGACAAAAATTCGTCAACCCATGAATATTTGCAAATTATTTTGTAGTTCAAAATTTATAAAATTGTTTGTATTTATATCTAAGGTTAAAAAATTCAACACTAAATTTTCCATAAGTTTTGCTTCAAATAGCTATAGAGAGAATTTGAAGTGCCGTTATAAGAAAAATGTTTTGAGCGTTTGAGTTTTAAATTTTTATGAAATCGCGTAACGATAACGATTTATCCTCAAACCAGGTATATGTTATATGTATATGTATGATATAAGGTATTATAAATTATGATAACTACATGCAATGTTTTTGGAAAAATTGATTAACCATGCCTTATGCAAAATGCGTCCTAAAATATTTGTTTCAAAATAGAATATATGACAATATTTAAATATAATATATCCTAGATTGACAAATCATCTCCGTTCAGAATCGTTTTTCGTATACAATGATACCTATTATTGCATTCAAATTTAACCTACCCTAGTCAGAGGTCCACCCCGCCCCCTAATGTACAGCAGAGCGACATCCACTTACCCGCTTTTTTCTAGTTACTAAAATATATTAATTTATAATTTTTTGGAGATGAGTGTTCAGTTTATGTGAATAATTTGGCCATTGGCTGAACGAGGGGGGTGCAGAAGTCCCCTGTCCAAGTTTAAAATGTGCACTCCCAAAAAGGGGGAAAGTGACTGGCCATCGTCATATGAAAGTATACCAAAAATGATGAAAAAATACCCTTTAAATAGTTGGTCTAACTTTTTTATTTTTAAATTATAGGCAATTAACTTTTTTTATCAAAACTAACCTATCGCTCATTTGTTTATATATCTTAAAAACTTTTCAACATTTTGACTTAATTTTGGTATTACAATAATGTTTTCTTTTTATCCTGTTAGAAAAATGTCTACCAGAAGTAGTGCTTCGATTTCCACATATTATATAGGTAGTATCTTTTTTTTAGCAAATTGGATCCAGGTGGTACTTAAAGAAAGTAATTTTTTGATTCTCTCTTATTTAACGCCACAGTAAAAAACCACTGAAAAATTACGAAAGAACTGGATTTCAATTTTGCTTTGCAAAAAACGCTTTATTTATCACCATAGAAACGAATAATATTTAAATATCAAATAAAATAAAATATTCTTTCGTCCGCTCAGAATCGTTTTTTTATCGAATGTAATCATTGCATTCAAATCGAATACTGTAAGACTACACTATCCTGTCCGAGGACCGAAGGGACGATGGACAAACTTTCTACACCGCAATGCTGACCTACTCTTTTTAATTTTAAATCTATTTCAGTGTTGTATAAACTACAATACTACATTACATACACGCAATTAAACAAGCAATGTGAAAATGATTATTATTAAATGGAAAAAAGTTATCATTTACTAATTTACTCGTAGTAAATATTAAATTATTTGGAGTACCTACCTAATCCTTTTAAAAATTCAAATGTTTGATAAAAAAAATGTTTACTTTTTCAAATTAATAAATCGGCAGGACCTAGGATCGACTGGAAGTTTTTTGAGGACATGGTGAAATGTGCGGATATATTTTATTATAATGGTTAATATATATTCGTGGAGATCATGAAATTTTTATTTGAATTAAATTAAAAATAATTATATCTACCAATTTTATTCATCTAATAAAAACATTGTCTACCTACAATATTAACTGTAGACATAGCTACACAGTTTAACACATCCATGTAGTCTTGTGTAAACTACTTTTGAAAAGTGTTTGGAATAAATACTCGAATACTTATTATGAAAGATATATTTTATATTTTGATTTGTGTCACTCTATTCTTTCAAGGGCTACAACAAAGATTGTTACCAATTCATAAATATTAAATATTGAGCGATATATAACAAATAGTTTGAAAAGTGAACAAATTTCAAATAAATATAATTTTCATTCAAGCAAAATCATGTTAAAATATTTAGTTCTCATTTTGATCATTTAATTTTGTTAACCTATAAATTGTATTAGGTACCACTATAAAAACAAAGTATGTATGTTATTGTATATATTTTACATTGGCAGTTATTTTTTTTTTATAAATGTAATATGAAAACTAATGGGATGAATGGTGTGGTGGTGTGAGGGCTTTGCGGCTTTGCCTCTATGGGCCAGTGAGATTTTCACTATTTGTGCACCCCAAAAAATATTGGTCTAGTTGCGCCCATGAATTTGGCATTAGAAGTTCTTTTCATCACACATTATGGTAAAAATTAATTTAACATGATAAATGTTTATTCTAAAATGTTGTTGTGTGTTGAGGTATATGTTTCATTACTCATAAACTTAATGTTCATTTTAATCGAACTTAATTTTCAATAGCTTATGATTACATTCTATAATTTTCAAGCACTGTACTAAGGGGTGGCGAGGGAAGGCTTTAGTCCTCTCTAAAAATGGTCCAACCCAAATAAACCAAATATAAAAAATATAACATAGCCCCACATGTTATTTTTATAATAGATAAATTATTATTTTTAAATACTTATAAAATATATTTTTTAATTTTTAAAAATTAACAAGTATTTTATTTATTTATTAGTTAGTTTATTAAGTAACTACTAAAAACAATAATTTAATTTATATTGATCAAACAAAATTAAAAAGTACCTAGTTCAATAATTCAATCATAAAGGATCATCATGTTATAAAACTAAAATTAAATATACTTTAATTTGTACATCATTTTTAAAGTTGTTATTTGAAGTCTGTATTTAAATATTTCCTTATTTACATAAAACAAAACAGCCTTTTAGCCATATAGGCAACATTATTAAAACATTGTACCTACAATGCATATATTATCTATTGAGAACTTAGAATTAAAAAAATTTGGTATAGTGTTATAAAATTTAAATGTGTGGTATATGTTAAAATAAATTAAATTATATAATTAAGTAGTCTCTTTTGTTTTTGAAAAAAATAATGCATAAAATGTATCTGCTCAGCTCAGAATCCCTTGAAAAAAAAGTTTAGTGCCAATGTGTCATTATACTATTATAGTTAAGTACAGTATAGTGTAGGAATATTGCAAGAATTTGGATTTGTTTTTTAAATTAATGTATTATTTTGATTATTCTGTTTATTAAACACAAAAGAAATTCACTATATCAATTAATTATTTTATTATCATTGTAGCAAAATACAAACAAATCTAACAAATTTTATATACTTATACAATTAAAGCAATTATAATATTTAATATGCCTTATTATACCATTTATTTTGTAATTTGTTGTTAGTATATTGATAACCATTAGTTATAATTGATAAGCGGTAGTTAGGTTTTTAGATATTTTAAAGGCGAATAAAAAGGATTTTAGTATTTTTATGTTGGCAAAGTTGGTCGGGTAAAAAAAAGCAATATCTTATGCGGGAATTTTATTTTTCCAATGTTGGCTAAACTGATCTCCCGAATTTTGATTTTGATGATATCTGCTGTTATCAAAATCGGGAAATCTGTACCAGCCTCGGTAACTTATTCATTGTTTATATTTAGTAATATTAATTTTAATATATTTTGCAAGAGTGTCACTTCCACTCACACGTTAGTACCTATATAGGTAGTCACGTGTCAACTATATATTAAAGGTACCTTAATTAAACAATTAAAAAATAAAAACATATTTTATTTTATTATTATTACTATTAAGTCGTGTAAGAAAAATCGTCAACGAATATACAATAATAATATAAGAATATACGTGCACCGTGTGTGAGATTATTATTTTACGTCGAAACATGTTAATAATAATAATAACAATGGCAATAATAATACTACAGTTTTGTGAGACATTAAATTAAGAATATAAAAAAATTAAACGTACAAATCGCGCGTGGCATGTATAGTTGTGGTACGAAATGTTTGTGTTACACACTGCAGCACTTAAGGTACGAGTACCTATATAATATCGTGTCATTATTGGCGCCAGTCACAGTGTACAGTCGCTCTCGTTTCGCCATTTATTTGGTATGTGTATTTCATTATTTCCAATTATCGCAGAAAAAATATCGAGTTGTGTTGTATTATATTATCATTATTATTATTATTATTGACCGCACACCGTCGTATAGCTGTAGTGACACCCGCCGAGGTGCTGTGAAATATAATAAATAATAATGATAATACGATAACGGGTACAACTTTGTTTAATATATGTAACGTTATCAAACGAAATATATTATTATTCAATTTATATAGCTATATAGGTACTACTGTGCGATAGGTGAAGAAAAAATTAATAACCTCAAACAGTGAGCATACAATAATACATTATTATATTATATATATTATATTCATTTCACTTTACGCGTATCATATTCTAAACACACATCATATAAAAGTACCTATGTAATATCATAATAATATGTGCGTATAGCAGTGACACATATTTATACCGCGCGAACGCGAGAGTTATTCTACATAATATACAACGACGATATATACATATATACTTCCACACATAATAATATATACGTTCACAGCTGCTGCTGTTTCGCTGCTCCTTCTAATTGGGTGTACATATTTTAGGCGATTATCGCTCGTCTCGGGGCGCACACACACAGACACACTACACGAGTATTACTAATCATAATATATACGTATGCGTTTAAATGTACACACGACGACGACTACGACTACGAAATCCAATTGTGGGACCGACGATGCAGTAGCTGCAACAGCAGCAGCCTCCGGAGTCGCAGGTCCTCGGGCGGCGAGCGATGCCAATTAACACGCGAAACCCCGTCGTGACTATGTCGCTGCAGAGAGCATATTCAAAATCGACAGATTTTTCGACTCGACTGCGCCGCGGACTTTGAGCGCAAATAATAACCGGTAACGCGATTAAACACGCACACACGCGCACACACACACAGCAGCAGCAGCAGCACTTCACGCCGTTAGGAGGAAAAAATAACATTTTCCTATATATACCCTCCCGTATATGATATAATAATCATAATAATAATAATAATAATAATATGTTAATAGCATTACGCACAATATAGTGCAGTATAGTATAATATTTTATTATTGTATTATATACGCGGCGACGATTCATATATTATTATAATAATGATAATCGTATAAAAGGTGCGTGCGTGAGTTTGATGGGCTCTCTAGCGCGTGTGTTCGCGCCCGTTGGAAAGGAAACGGAGTACGCGAAAAACGGACGAGAGAAAGAGAGATGAGCGTTGAGCGAGTGAGAGCATAATAATATAATGTGTGTGTGTGTGTATATAGGTGAAGAGTCCGCGCCCGCGGCAAATCGCATTAAACGGTCCCTTTTATCGTTATTATATAAAATATATTGTGTGCGCGCGTTTCGGAAAAGGTGCGAAGCACGTCGTACATTTATAATAATATATTATACACATATATATATATATATATACTTATAACGATGAATGTTCGATACACCGTGAAATGATTTTTGCAGCGGCACTATACTATGTATTGAAAGGTTATATATATATATGTATGTATATATGTATAAAGTGTGAGAGAGAGAGAGTGAGGGTGAGGGAGAGGGATTTAGATTCGGACATGCACGACGGACAATACCTACCTAGTATTATAGGTATGATATAATATATAATATCATATAGGTACGCTGCCGCGAATCGGGTCGTGATGATGGTAAATGGCAGTGCTGAGTCAGCGCGATTTTCATCCGCCGGGAGTTTTGAGATTAGCGGCGTATGGTCAACGCGTTTACGATATTTCAGTATACCTAACTACAGCACACCTAACCATATTGTACCAGATGAACACTATGAAAGGGTTTGCGCCGCAGGCTTTGACTACGTACCTATACATAGTTATATAATGTACACAGGGCTTAAGAAACACTGCACGGTATTACCGCGCGGTGTCGCGCGTTTGCATCAAAAAATTGAAAACAAAATTCCCCCCTATGGGTACATATTATATTCTTATAATATATTATTGTCATACATATACCCGATACCGTGTCACCAAAGTATTATAATGTATATATATATATATATATTATAGCTTAATATACGTATATTATACGCACGCACACGATATGAGAATATATCATAATAAAATGTATTTATGTACTTTAAACGCGAATTCCAAGTCTCTGACAAAAACTTCAAGGAAAGGATTATACCTATTATTATCGGATATCATATTAAATGTAGTTGCTGATATCCAGTGTGGCTGTGTGTTTGTATAACGACACGCGGAGAGTCAGCACATTTATTTGATAATATAATATATATATATGTACATTTTTAGAAGTTCTCGTAATCAACACACGTACCTATAATAATCTACATATTATTACACTTAATATACTATAGATTATTGTATGTCGTCTAAAATGCATACAAATTCCGATGTGAGATAATAATTTAATTAGATTTATATCTATATATATATATACATGTACATTATAATAATACATACGCTAAATATGAATAAATATCACAAATACGTGTACTTTATACATGATATGCCTATAATGGTTATTCCTTGTATAATCAAATCTCAAAACGATATGCGTATATCAAACATTCGTAATGCGAATAAATATATTATATATAATATATTGATATAGGTAGCTATATATAATAGTTAGTCTAGTTTTTGTGCATTGTCCTAGTTGTATGAATATTATTTCAAATTAATACTATACGAGTAATGACTAATGAGTAGGGCATTAAATTTATTATGACCATATTACCGCCTCAGCCTTCACCTATATATGTGTGCATTTTGAGAGAATCGTAAGCGGTTGGCCATTCAATCTAGTATCTTGGTCAAGAGGAGATTTATATGTAGTAGTTTATATATACATGGTGGTTACTATATAATAATTAATTACGCAGTGTAGTATAATCATACGTGCAAATAGACAATATTAGCCTTTAAGGGCTCCCGATTCCCTTAAATTTCAAACTCTATTTATGCCTGTAAGAGTAAGACATTATACCCTGACACTAAAATTATTATAAAACATCAACATTAAATAAACAAATGTCGAACCTTTTTTCTAGTGATGTATGCGGTCGATATTCAGGTATTATATATGTTATTGAGTGCTTGTGGTTATTATAGTATGTTGAATATTAAAATGTGTAATTAGGTAGTGGAAAGCTGGGTAGTTCCGTTCGAGAGGCATAACCGTATGATGAGATTTCTGGTCAACGATGAGTGAAGGTAGAAAAAAAATTATTGATGTTATTTTTCTATGACTTTATGTTTATATAGTTATCGATATAACTATATTAACCTCACTTGTAATTAATTCCCGCTGAGATTCCTAGCTGTTATCGCAAAATATGTATTAATCACTATTTTTTTTTTCATATGTTGTTTTTAAAAATTGTTATTCTTAACTTTGTTTGATGTAAAAAAAAGTGCATCAAATTATGAAAAAGGAAGTATAGATTATTTACTCGTAATGATATAATTTGGAGGAATATTGCTTGTACTTTTTAGTTAATTGCTGTTAATTTGAAACCAGCTACTGCAGTGGGGCAAACCGTTGGGACAAAAACGCATGTATTCAGAATCGCCTCAATATGTTATAGTTTACTTTATAACATTTTATTAAAGATAGTTCGTAACTAAGTACGCAAAACAAATCGTCAATAGTGGATTATAGAGGGGAGGGAAGGGGGGTCAAAATATTTTAACTAATAATATGTAAAAAATACATATATAAATGTATACCTACTATAAAAATTTAGGAAGGGTTGAACCCTTCTAATCCTCTGTAGAGATTTGGGAGGGGGGATATTAAAATATATTACAAAGTGCGCCTCTTCACTGATTATATATATTTTTACTATTTTAGATCATAAAACCGTCTAAACGATTTTTCCTCGAGGCTAATACGGGTTTACCCTACCTAATGGACAAAATCGTATATTTTACTACTTTCAAAATTTGATTTTTTTTTTAGGTTCAACCTAAGATTTTTTTTAAATGCGTAAATATTATCGAAGATGACAATCTTTGTGTTTTAATTACGCAATCAAATTTTAAATTCCTAAAATATTGCAAGTTCTACAACGCTTAGAAGTTAATAGTACGGTACTGCCCCACTCTCCTCTATTAGTAGTTGTTGTGAGTGAAGAAACTTTAAATAGGTACACCATCAGACTACCATCTATATTTCATATTTTTTCCAGCTGCAGAGTTACTAATATACTTTAGTGATTAGGTAGGTTTTGTAAAAGCCTTGAAATGAAAACACGCGTTGGAATGATAATTCGAATCAAATTATTATATAAAAATTAAAAATCTCAGAATAATCCTCACATTCTATATGATGCATAATTTATGATATTCAATTAATTAATATTTACATTTAATTACTTAAAAATTAGATGTACCTACTTAAAAACGTATGAAGAAAATTTTCTGTACATAATAAAATATTTAAGTTTTATTACTTATTTAGTTATTTATATTATATATTTAAAATTTTTTTTCTGAGAAAAATTTAAAATAAAGAGAAAATTTCTCTTTAACACTCTTAAACTCCCTGCTTATATGCCTTTATATTTATTTATAATTTTAATTGCACAACTTGAGCTTATAGAGTTTACATTATAATATTATTGATTGTATAATTACTTATTATTATTCATTAGTCATTACTACTTATTGTTACCAACAGTATGTTATTATATTTTTTACAATACGACATTAGTCATCAACTAGCTCCCGTAACGGGTTAAGGAACTTTAAATGTTTTTTTTATAATAACTGACATTATATTATTATTACATGTTTAAATTGCATGACGTCAAAATAAAATAATTTTTTTTCATATTTCTTATTCAATTAAACATATTAAATATGACATTATGTAATTAAATAAGAAAAATATTTTAATTAACTATCAATACATAACATTAAAATTTTTAAACGCAAATGACTCTACATTAATTTAATGTTATATGAATATAATATTTGATAAATGTTATTACGTATACTTCACTTTAGTAACTACCTGTATTATTGAATTCCTAATACTATTTTCTTATGCAATATTATAGAGGCACCATCATAGGTAAATTGTTTCTATAGAAACCAAATACCATTTTGAATTCATTGCACACTCGCCGATTCCCTATGTCCCCATGTATAACGAGCATATGCGTAAATTGGGGGGGGGGGGCTTAGGGCGGCTTAGCCCCCCTAAAAAATAGTATAGCCTTGTTATAAATTATAACCTTAGCGTTAGCTCCCCCCCCTTCTAGCAAGGGTAGACTAGGTATACCTCCTGCTCGTACCGACATTATAAGTACCTAAAGGTAGTGTAGTAATACTTTATTATAATTTATAACATATCTACGTGGCGACAGACGATACATTTTTCGGCACTAAGAATATTATAATATGATAACGATAACAATATAGCAATAATAATATCTAATGGCAACAATAAAATAATGATGGTGATAAAATGTTGGCCACCGCGGTAAACACTTTAACAATGGCGACCAGATTAAACCGTTTGATTATAATAATATAATTATATTATATATAGTCGCGGTGGCAGTAGTAGGTGCAGTGTGCACGCATATTATAGGTAGTCGCGTACATGTCGAGAACGAGTACAATATGGCCGCGCGCGCGCGTTGCTAGTAGCGGCATAGTGGCGGCGGCGGCGGCGGTGGCGACGATAATTTTATAAAAGCCGTACAATTAAATTTTGTCGACGCGTTTCAGCAGTAGATCGAGTCGCGCCGTGGTGTTGGCGCCGTCGCTTAATTTACACATTGACACATCACATTATTATGTATTAAATATAAATAATATATAGACATATGTGTATATATATATATTTATATGTATTTATATATATATATATATATATATATATATATGTATACATATTATATATACATATATATGTACCTATACTATATATATATATTAAACGCACGATAACAATACGTCTTTTATATATACAGGTATTTTTCGCATATTTATTATGTTACCTATATGAGCGAAAAAAAGAGAAAAATTTGAATTGACTGTCATATATATTACTTATAAATTATAATAATAATATATCATACATATTATGTCCGTATATTGTATTATTTATTTATATCTTTTTTTTTTTATTTATTAAATTAACAATACTCAAATTGTGAAGCGGAAATCGTTACACATAGGTACAGTATTATTATTTAGTTATAATATATGTATAATGTAAAACGAAACACCGCAAATATATAGGTATGATAGGTGTATTATTTTAACTGCACCAGTTGAATCAATACCCAAACCTATAATATAGAATATAGAAACATTATGGAATATTTTATGCTTATTTTTATATATATAGGTATAAATATGCTATACATGTGTGAGTGCACCGTTAAACACACGTATAAATTATAAAATATTTACAAAAGTGTTAATAACTAATAAGTATTGGTGTTTTATATAATAGGTATATGCCTATATTAGTGTATGCTAGCACGCAAGGAGAAGGTATATATATATATATACATATTATATTAGCTTCGGGTGCTACTGTTGATGGTGCTGCAGCTCCTGTTGCACATAATATATAATATAATAAGATGTTTGCAGGACCAGAAGAACATGTCATTATTATTATTGTAAGAACGAAGGTACTCGTGTTATGTATATGTGTAAGTATTAAGTGTATATATAATTTATTTATATTATAAAAAGATGAAAAATAAAAAACCGGTAGCCAAGCCAACTGAATAATTGCTGTTATTAGAACCGCTCGCCGTCGCACTGCGGCCGGTAATATATTTATGTACGTACGTACTTATACTACTTATAGGTAGTATTCAAAACGAACTGAGACGAGAAAGGACAAACAGAACAAAAATAAGGTAAAAAAGTTATAACAATAATCGTAAACGTTCAAAACAAATAACACGCGGTAGTTTTTTTCCGCCGCGCGCACAGATTCCTCGGGCCAAATACCGCCTAATACGTTTAATGATATATAATACGCGCGTGAGTGTATTTATGTGCGTGTTTAGTATATATATATAAAGAATTTATGGGTATAATAATAATAATTGTGTGTTACGAGCAGAAAAATCAAATATTACAACTGCAGTGTATAGGTATATATATAGGTTCACCGCACGGTTGATGGGGAGTCCTTTCGTACTTCGTTTTATTTTTTTCATATCGTTATTATATTATTATATAGTTGACGATCCGGAAGTTTTCAGTAGGTAATCTAGTAATGGCGTAACAGACATCCGGCGCCTGAGGAATGGTTTGTGTTTTATAAAACGATATATATTTGAGTGGAGCGCAGTGCGTGAAAAGTGGACAAAATAAAATAAATGCCTATGATGGTATAGTAAAGATATGTGTGTTGTATCATAAAACTTGTATCTATATATTATATGCATAATATTTAGGTAGAACTTAATATTGTATTTAGGCATTAATCATGGTGTGTAAATAATTACAGTTTAGGGTGAAAAAAAAATTATCTTGATAAATATATTATAGTCTTTGAATTATTATTTTTGATACATTTTAATATTTCAAACAAAATATTACGTGCTCAATATATAGCTAATACAAATAATACAATTATAACTTGTCTGCTGCGTTGTATACTCTGCAGTTTGCACCTAATTACATTTGGTATTTGCTGTTATACATATTAAACAAATTCACAGTGTTCATTCATATGATAACGTTTCATAATAATTAAAACGTATCAGACAAAAATGTTGAAAGTGAAGGTATTTAGGTATATAGTATATATCTATTATTTTATACTCGAATAAAGTATACAAATCTAAATTCAGGTATAAATGTATAATACATTATATGCTGCACCGAGTCCGAATATTATATATTATTGTTATTATTTATGTAGGTATATTTTATGTAACTAACTAGTACATAGGTATATATCATGTCAAGACATCGATGTTTGAACTGAACCAATAGAATTATGTTTATGCGAACTGGATTCAACAATATACACACAATGCGTAAAGGTAACTAATTTTCAATTTATATAGCATTGCATGCAGCCATTATACAACATTTATAAAAAAATTTCATTTTTTTAATCGATCAATGGATGTTATGCGATACATTAAAAATATAGGAAGGTATTTACCTAACCAAATTGTTTATAAATCTATTCGTACTGTATTATATAGAATAGAATACTGTTAGCATAAAATATAATTTTTTATGCGTGTATAAAGTGTATATATGTATGTAATATAATAACTGCAATTAATATAGAATATAGATGCTATAATATTATGTTATATATATATATATATATATATATATATATGTTCAGTGGTGGATAAATTAACGACGAGAGAAATAATTGCACATTTAACATTATATATTATTAGGTATTTGGCTTAAAAAACATATATTTGAACTATCTAGTCTTTGTTAACATTTTTGCAGAAAAAATTTTTCTATATTATAGATATGTAATAGACATATAATATAAGTACCAACTACCTACCTAACTAAACTGCAATTGCTGTACACGCCGTATACATATTATATTATACCCATAACTATAATAATATACGAGTATTGAGTAATAATCATTATAGTGGTGTTATTAATTTATTATTTTTTTTAAAAACCTTTTTAATAATTATTGTTGCGATGTGCGATTAACTTGGCATTATTATATACAATGAACCTACTTATATAAGTCTATTTTATAAGTAATAAGTAAGCTTATAGGTATGCAAAATAAATGTGACTTTCATTCATAAAAAAATAAGCAAACCACGTGTAAAGAAACACCATCACACGTCGAATGCGATCAGATTTTAACTCGGAGATATTATATTTCAATATGTAAAAAAAAACATATTTTCATATAATTTTGCCGTGTTCTCCATCTATTGCAGGTTATTATACGCGTTTAATTTTTGATTTCCTCCAGTGAAGTCTGTAATCGAAAGCAGCGGATCGCGTTACTTTTATAATATTGTGTCACCACTTCGAGAAGACACTTGTCTTATGTTTTTGTTTTTATAATATTAATACCTATATTATTATCATCATTCCTACATATTTTTGTAACGTCGCAAATATTGCGCACTATCCAACAATAATCATGCACTGATCAAACATTACAATGCTGTCATAAATTATTTTTTAATTGATAAATGATTATAGCAAAATACTTGTGTCATATTATTTTTTTTAAAGTTATGACGGTAGTTATGGGCTAAGTATAATAATAATTATCTTGATCGATTATTATTATTATTAGCCGAGACGCTCGTCGTAATACTAAACGACAAAACAATTTTAAATAATATATTTGTAAAATATCATAATTTATTTAGAACGTAATATATAAGTTTAAACGACGTTACAGAAATGGCTTTAACTATCTATCATTCTCTCTTACCCATTTATGCAGAAATGATGAAAAAACAAGTTGCGAATAGATCGTATTTGCGTATACTCATAGTCACATACATCGACTGAAATACATATAGTTTGATATATACCTACTAGAACGAGTGGAACGTACACATGCAACATATTAGCTTATGAAATGGATATATTATAATAACGTCTGTGACTTTTCGAGCAGAAAAGTGTTGAAAAATGAACTGGATGCGCGTTGGAAAACATTAACGGGGGGAAAAAAAACAAGCACACAGAAGCGTTGCAGACTAAATAATAATAATAATAATAATGATAACACAACATTATATATATGTATATTATATATACATGTATAAACTCAGTACTCCTCTACAACAATCTCGCGACGACTTACTACTAGTTATGGTTAATTAACATGGTCGTTGCTCAATGCTCACTGTACGTATTATGTGTATGATAATATATTATGATATGCGTATAAGTTATCGGATCCTATAAAAACGTCCGGTGGTGGCGGCGCCTAACGAGACGCAAATGGCGCGCGCGCGCACACCCGCGCGGAAGAGACTACCCTGCTCTCGCGGGAGACGACGTTTTTATGTGCGTGCGTGTCGGGTCGACGACGGGTAGGCGAGGTGTCCTTTTACCGGGTATTATAATCCACACACACACACACACACACACACGTATTGTAAATGCAGAGACTTACTGCACATTTTGGTCTGCCGTGTGGTTTTTATAGTATTACGGTGCTGCATATATCTATATACGCTGCATATTAGATTATATATATATATATATATACGTTTACAGGAGACTATACGGCGGACCCCCATCGACGATATATTATTATTAAAACCGAGCAAACGGTAAATCTACACCGCGTGTTCTTTTTAATTGTTATTTATACGCCACACTCGCACGACACAAAATACACATACACACACACATGCGCACACACATATTTTGTGTACATAAAGCGCCTAATTTATGCGTACGCCGCGGATGTGGTGCGCGGTTGATCGCGGACCGGAGGAAGTGGTTGTGCGCGAGCGATCTCCATGAAATCGAAACTCCCCAACTATGTATGTAATCTCTCGAAATGCAGGAAATTCGATTATGAGTATCGTAACCTGCAAGCGTGTATAGTCTCCCATAAATACCTACCGGCTACCTATATTACATTCTATGCCACTATATAATACTATACTATAATCTTGTAAACAGGAAAAACAATAATAAACATATAACTATATAATAGCAGTGTATTATAGGTAGGTATACAATATGTATTATTATCAGAACCTTTAACTAAATAGGTACAGTGTGTTTATAAATGTATAATAATATAATATGTTTTTATGTTAATAATGTTATGTCTATATTATTATATGATAATTTGTAATTAATTTTATCGTTTTATAACTATCTCGTCTCCAACACAAGCAATATGCTTACAGGAGATGGATAAATCAATGTTTAAATAAATATGTTACTCTGTCAAGTATATATGTTTCTGATCAAATAAATAAAATATATATAATATATAATTGGAGCAATTGAAATATCGAGTACTTATGTTTAGGTAAAATATATTGATAATATTACCTATATCTATTTTTTCTAAACAGCATATTTAAGAATCACGAAACAATAATATATTGTTTCAATAATCACCAAATGGCAAATAGTACCTAATTATATAATTATATTAATAATCAGTTCGCCAAATATGATCTGTCCATCACATTATTCCAATCGTTTTGCTTTAGGATACTTTCTTATGTTTATTTACCCATATGAATCGTGATTTGGCATAATAATGAATAATATTTTGGATGGAACTTTTGCTACGTAGCACCGTAGCTATACGTAGTATTGTGTACCAATTGAAAAATGTTCATTAGACAATGGGCATTTTGTGTGTATACGGTTCTAAAAATAGAAACAACTCCCAAAGGCTAAATGCCCTACTAATTCTATTATTTATCATAGTAGAAAACAAAAACGTCACAAACAAATTGTTTTGTCTTATGGCCCTATAACATATTAATTTATTATAGGTACTAACGATAATTTTCATATTTTATACTTAAAAATTATGATTTTTCTTTTAATAATTAAAAGCACCATATAATATATACAGTCACGTAGACAAAGGGGTCTCTCTTTAGCCGATGCCAATAGTTTAACCATATCTATGTCCTATGAGTATAGCGTTGCATTCGTAATGAGTGATGACTTGCTGAAATATACATACACCTATTTAAATATAATTTGGTATTATGCATAATGGAGGCACTTGAAACCATTGACGCTTACGGTAGACGTTTGTATTCTGTATAATATGTATCATAATGATGATCGATCGTCGCATGATGATAACGCTGATGGAAATAGAAATAAAAACAATGTTAGAGGCCACAATTATTATTGTACAATATATTATTATTAATTATATACAGGGTGATTCTTTTATCAAACAACACTTATATGGTGTTTGTGTGTAAATACCACCTAACATACACCTATAACACACAAACACCACCCAAAACCACCCAACTTTGGGAGGCTATATCTTGTAAACGGATTAACGAAAAATGAAAATTTAAACGTGAAAATTCATTGAAAAAATAGCCTTTTTAGTTTATGAAATTTTAAGTATAGGTTGTCATTTGAAAATCAAAAGTTGATAATGGTTAACCTGATAAATATAAGGGTGAATATATTTAAAAAAATATATAATTCTAGAACAAGATGGTTCTAAAATTTTGAAAAAAAAAAAATTGGAAAAAAGTCAATAGTTTTTGAAATAATGAGTGTTGTTTGATAAAAGAATCACCCTGTATACCTTTCTGGCTATACCTAGTATTTTTTAACTTGCAAAAACTAAAAAATGAATTTAAATGTTCGTGTTTCTTACAAGAATTATTAATAACTCATAAATCTAAAATTTATATCGAGCTAATTTACGTCGTATATTATTTAGTATTTTAAAATTAAAATATTGCTATTATATCCATAAAGTTTTCAAATATTACCTATATCAATATTGACTATATAGGTATATAAAACACGCAATAGTCTTAAATATATTAAATTAGCTAATGTTATTAATTATTATATAGGTATAGTTGGAAATTGGAATATATATTGCATGGTAGGATAATCATACCTCTTGTGTACACAAGTATTCGGCATTGTCGGTATTGAATTTACATACCTTTAAATTATTGTAAAAACATTTAAAATAATATTAAAACTCTTATTACCATTTCCGGTCATACATTATGCAAATAGTTATTATCAGGGTTGGGATTTTATAGCACTTGAAATTGCATAAATATGCGCTATAATATAACCTTATATATTGCTAAATATGCCCTAAAAATATGCAATAAAAACAACAAAATATGCACAAAAAAAGGAAATTTATTAATTAAAAGGTAATTAATAATGTTTTAATCACTTACAAATTATTCATATCATCAATTATTCATATTCAATAATTTAGAAATTTAAAATTAATTAAGTATACCTACAACGCTTGTTCGTTTATAATCGGCGATTAATAATCGCAGTAGATAGTAATCGACAAAAAAAACCCAACAAAATCAGCAGATAACAAAAATTAGAACCAAATACCTACTACGAAATTATCGTAATAATTCGATTGAAAAAAATTTTAAAACACGTTTACTAAAATATAATTTCATAAAATATGACCGATTTTGATTCAAAAACATGCGAAAATGCAAAAAAGTCTCAAAAAGTCCAAAAAAAGCACTAAAAACTAAAAATAGGAAAATATGCAAAAAAAAGCAAAATAAAATTTTTAATTTGAGTTCTCTGTATCACGAAACACATTTTTAGCTTACTCTGCTACTTTTTAAGCATCTCATAAGAAATATGCAAATGCTATAAAATCCCAACCATGGTTATTATATTACTATTTGGCGGGTGTACCTGGCTGTGGCTTGTGACTACATAGCAGCGGATCAATAACATATATAGGCGCCTATGTGCTTTCAAGCTGATTGCTCACCTATAATTGATCCTTTAATAATTATGTACGTTTTATGTATGATGTTATTTTAAAGACTTTATTTTCAAATACTTATGGATCTATTATGCCATTAAATCTAAATGAGTATCCTGTATCGCTCCTTTTTACTATAAATTATTGAGTGGATGGCTTGCAAATACCCTTATTTCATAATATATAATTTAATTTAAAAACACTTGTTAGAATTCCAATTTAAATACCTACATTAAAATTATTAACAAAAATTACCTGCGGCATTTATATAGCAGTAAAATATGAACGGCAGTTCAATTTCAGTGTAATTTAAAAGATAATTTTAATTGTATCACCATTCGCTATAATCATAAATATTAAATGTCATAAAAGTACGTATTTGAAAACTCGGTCATTCATGATACTTAAAAATCTAAAAAATCAGGATTTGAATAACTAATTAATTGTACATAATAAAACGAAGGTGAGAGAGCTTGATAAATCAGCAAATTCTGCATGTAATTACTCTGTGGCCGAATACCTGTTTTAAATCGGTCACTGGTCAGTATCTATATAGGCACTAGGCAGATATAGTGTGTTGATTCAAGTTTTTAGGTAAAATATATTACATGCACCCATACAAATTTTAAACGTTTTTAAATATAAACATGTGTCATATTATATAGGTGCTAAATCATTGGCAAAAAACCAACCTTGTATATACAAAAAATTAAATTCAGGAGATACATATGTATACATGATGATGTATTGTAAATAAAGAGTGTAAATTAAAAATAGGTAAAAATATTGTTATTATAACAAAAGTCAAAATTATTATTACTTTGGAAATACGTGATATTTCTGTCGAAATATTAAATAAATGGTTTAATCGATAACTATTTTTTCGCTAAAAATATTATTGAAGGTATTCATTTTAAAATCGCTCTCTTCACCGTCGATATATATATATATATTATTCAAACTCATAGACATAAGGTGATACTCCTCTAAGATTTAAACTTCTAACTTTTAGTGATTGAGTCTACAATTATCATAACCTTGTATGCCTTTTCGGATATTTAATATAGGCACCAGTTATAGTATAATATTTTCATGGGTAAAAATTTGTTTTTTTTTTTAGACTAGCATAGTACCTAATGTTTACAACTCGCATCCGTAATATAGACGTAAACCTGTACAAAGCCAAATCTGTATTAATCCCGTGAAGTTCAATAATTTTTAGATAATGCATATATATAAGTATAACCGGTTAATCGAGATCGACTCTGGTGATATTTTAATGCTTTTTCGTATGCCTATATATATATATATATATATATATATATATATATATATATGTGTAATCTCGAACAAGAGCGCCCAACTAATGTGAGGAATTAATCGAATTCTTTAATGATATATTAAATATTAATAAATATATAGGTATATTGATAAACCTGCATTACGATGTATATTATATATATATATATATATATACACGTATAAATTACAAACTTATTAGTTATTATGGTATGCGTACCTATATAATATATTACATGGATAATGGATTGACATAATCGTATTAAAATTTAAACTGAGAAATCTAACGTTGTACACGATAATATAAAAAATGCGTTGAATTTAAATAAATATTTGAAAGTATAACACAATCTGCACTAAACGTCAAAATCATACCATACATATATTATACATAATATGCTATTTAGCTAGAAAATTGTATGTATAGTACGTATGTTGATTTATATTTATTATATTTTTCTGTGGGGATGACTATAATAGCCAATAGGTATTTTAAATAAACGTTGATTACATATAAGTCTCTTTGTTTACAATTACGAAGGTTTTACAAAATTAGTCAATTAAAAAAGTCATAATATATTTTGGTTTTTCAATGATGCGTGCAGTGTTTTGTTCATATACATTTTTGAAATGTCTGTTAGCTGAAAACTTGTTTTCCTAAGCATTCTGAAAAAATTTCATACTGCGTTCCCTCTATATTATTTATGTACAATTAGTGAAGGTACCTACATAGATTTTAGAGACACTTTTGCACCATCGGTATATGTATACTATATATCAGTATTATACTGAATGAAATATAATATTTATACTTATTCTTTATTACAAAGTATATGCACCTATTTTTTTTTTATAGAAAAACTATTGAATAGTTGTTCGAGAATTAATTAAGACTTAACTAGTATCTTTAAATTACGGTATAAGAAGACCGCACGGATAAATTAGTTACAATGATCTTGTTGTAAACTGCAGATAGATAGGTTGAAAATATCTATATATTATCAAACTAAATTATTTTGTTTCAAAATATTATTTTCATATCAATTATAATAACAATAATAACCATCATACCCGTTAATAGTACCTATATACGAATATAAAATATTTTTAAGTATTCCAGCAATAAATACTGAAAATAAAGTTGAGTTAAAATTAGTGCATTACCAATGTATAAACTGGAATAAACTCATTTTTATAAACGTCAAGTCATACTGCACAACATTTTTAGCTCGAAATAATTTGGGGGTGCTAAGCAACCTCTGGCACCCTTGTATGAGCGCCAATGCCTTCACACAGATATTCCATAAACATTCATCTCACGTACAATATTATGCTTACAACTTCACCACGGGATATGGTATACTTAAGCTCTAGTAATATACCTAATATGTTACTCGTCCAAACACATGCATCATCTAAAGTATTTGATTCATTATAACGAAACGTGATATATATTTATGATATGCATATAGTGTCAGTTTATGTCTGCAGGTTGCAACTGAGGGTCATGTAATAATGCGCAATATAATATAATGGACTTGGATTTATGTATGTTTATAGTTCCTATGGATTCGAGAATCCGTAGCTGCAGTTTAAAAATGGAAAACAATAAACCATCACGGGAAGAATACGACCGCCCGAAACCGCAAACCAAACAACCGGAACGCGGAATACACCTATATATGCATATATGTATATAAATACATCGGCCAAGAACCTACGGACATGTGAAATTGATCATTTTGTGGTCGGCCACATCGCCCCCGATTCCTTACCTACACGTCATCGGATCGACAAAATATTATTATATTATATATGCTGCAGTACATATACGTATAGTATAGGTACGTATTTCTATATGATCGTAACGTGCGCGTTTACGTGCGCCATCATGTGCGAAAAGAAAAACGAACGTTCGCGGTCAGTAATCGTCCGGCTATTGGTAGGTATATGATAATTTTATTTACTTGACCGTGCAGGTATGTATATGAGTACCTATGCAACATGTTTATGTATAGTGAGCGCAGATGCTCAGTATATAAGGTATACATGTACGCCAACACAACCAGTTCGGTACGATAATATTAATATACGCGTATATAATATGGTATATTATGATGTGTGTGGCTTGTATGTAAATAATAAATATATATTATAGTTTATAGATACTTATATAACTACATTATATATTTGGTCTATTAACCACATGCAAAAGAGTGCGAAAAAATATACGACGAGCGTGGGAAAATTTGTACGCACGCTAAACGGCCATTTCCGCCGTTCCGAACGACAAGAATGAACTTATTGCCAGAAAAATGAAACAAAATAAAATATCATTCAGTCATATATATTTTTAATAACGATACGCAAACGATTATAATATGTCACTGCAGCGGTATTGTGCGTATAGTAATTATATATAAACAGTATACGAACTACACACACATGCACACGGACACACACACACACACACACATATATATATATATATATAAATATGATGGTCGGTGAATTTGTATATTATATGTTCAGCATAGTGTTTCATTTTTCCCACCGAGTAGATATATTATATTAGTAAATAAACCGCATATTTTAATACATAAGAATACAATTTTTAAATAAAATACTTCCATACATAATTTTTATGTATTTATATATATATATATAATACAATTTAAAAAGAATTTATAGTATAACCTATATATTATTACCGATATTGGCTAGTAATCTTTATTAAAAAATTCAAATATTGAAATTTTTTATAACTAGCTAGAATATTACATTTACTTTGAATAGAACCATTTGAAAAACTTAATACAAATATTTATAAATAATATTATGTTGGTATAGTAACTACACGGGCAATAAATACCTTGATATCAACAATCGTAACTATGTACGGTAATAATGACTGACGCTAATTTTGTCTGTGTGTATTGGGGGCATTCTGTGAATATGTTGGTCGAACTGTATACAAAAATTGCACCTTGGTTTCTTTTCTATTTCAGTAATAACTAATAAGGTACCCAGGTTTAAGACTGTCGTGGCTGATGTGGAGTCTAATGAATACTACCTTATCACTTCTGTTTAGAAGAGGGTAGGCTATCTAAAAATTGTTTTTTCTATTATTCTTAATCTAGTGTTCGGCTTGAGCCAGTTGATCTGTCATTTAAATAAACGATGGCGGCGCTGTTGACGTAATGCCCAAGCATTCCGGCAGCGTCGTCGATAATAAGAAAAAAAAAAGTTGATATGTCATTTAATTCGCCGGTTATCGTTGGTGCATCACTATTGTTATTTTTGACTTTTTTTTGTAAGACAGTAAAGTTGCGCATCGTTCGATTTTTAGGTTATACGTCGTTTGCACATAAATATTATTTAACAATAGAATTGTAAAAAAAGGCGCATACCCAAAAGCACAAGTTGTTTTTAAACTATTACTTTAATCTTAAAATTCGCACATCTCTAAATTTACACTCGAAATTTTTTAGAAATAATGTGGGACATATTACAATATACCAAGTATTGATTTATAATATTCTTTTTTCTTTTATTGCCTTTTTAAAAATGTTTACCCAAACTACCTATATGCTGCAGTATACTACATTTGTATTTATAACTATGGCTGTAATGTGCCTAGTTGAACACAATTTATGTATCTTTATTATTTTTAAGCTTAAAAATCTTAAATTATTCATTATCTATATAATATCACATGCATGTACATTTATATTATAATTATGAACTCAATCAAATTAAATAAATTGATTTTAACTGTTTGTATTTATTTATTCTATATGATTTATGATAATCATTGAATTTTTTATTATTTTTTATTTCCACGTGTTGTTCAGAATATCGATGCGCGCATAATATGATGTATGATATTTTGGAACAGATAAACAGACGATGCGCAAATGATGTACGGTCATTAAATTAGGATGAGCTCTTTTATTTTATTTTTCAAATCTGCATTAGTTGTTTTATTAAGTTTTTCAGGGATATCTGTGGACTTGACAGCTTTCTTAGCCTCTTCATCTGCTTTTTCGTTCCATTCAATGTTGTTGTGTCCAGAAATCCAGATTATAGAGATATGTTAAAAATTATTTTAATGAGTATAAAACAATTATAAAATAAGTACGGGTGATGCGTTATATTAAAACAATTTTTATTAGCCTCGTTAAAAGATACTATATTGATATTATATATGTAGATAGGATACGGGTTTAAAATGCCTGTATGATATTTATTTAATTATAATTGCGAGTTAAAATTTAAGCCGTATAATTTTGTGTTTTAGTTGTATGCGTACTTATGTAAAATATTATGATGATCAAGTTCTGGTCGAAAAACAAGATCCGTAAACCTATCATTAATATTTAAATAATTTTTATTAGGTTACAATATGTTATTATACTCATTGCTTATAAATGTAAAATGTGCAACGTATTTATAGAAAAACAGAATACATCTTTAATTACTTTAAAACGGTATAAATTCATTTTAACAACAATTAAGTTTACACTATAACCATAAAGAATAATTGTTTAAATGAAACAAATATAATAGGTAGGTATAAACCGTATACAATTTAATATTTTTTATTCTTTGAATAAATATATTTTAAAGTATATTAAATAATTTAATACAGCATCTAATACTTACCTATTTAGTTTGTCTTCAGAATATATTCCTATTGATATGGTATTTATAGCTGCAGTTAAAAATACCCTACGGAAATGTGAATTGCTCTGACCAACGTTTTTTTTAAATTCATCAACCCTAATTTTTCTATGTACCTATATGAATATATGATATAATACTTTTATTTTTGTATTATTTTTATTGCTCGTTTTGAGCCTTGGAAACAGAGGCCAATAGTATTAAAACTTAGGTATACAATAATTATAATATTTATATATTTTTTTAATAAGACTATACATATATATATATATATATATATATATATGTACCAGCTGGTTATGTTATAATATTATTGGGTAGGTATATCATATAGTATATATAATAATATTATAATTGAATTATTACGTCATGAAGTTACACGATTGCTGCAAACATAAGAGATATATGTACAACATTTCGAAAATGCATGAATATATTTTATTTAAATAATATCATGTCATATTAACTGGACTCAGAATCGGTCACACACATATCTCCCACAGTTTCCTAATGGCCAAGGAAGAACCCCCAATAGGTACTGCGGTGTTTAAGTCACCGTCAACCACATTCTCACTGAATACCGAACAAGCCACAATCTGTCCGAATCACTAGCCGAAATACTAAACAATCGTCCTCAATCCATAGCCAACATTATCCAATTCATCACAGCCACCAATCTTCAATCCAAAATTTAGTTAAAATTAGATAACTAAAGATTTAGATTCGGTATAGAATATATATGTTCCTATAATTTATTATTTTTTCTCTGTAAGTCCAATGGGCCATGTTGCTGAGGGTATGGAAAAAAAAAATAAAAAAATAAAAAATTATAATATATAAATTGAACGTTTTCGCCGAACACACATACCTATATATAATTGGTATACGTTTTCCAATCAAGTGCGGATCGCCGGAAAGTATAAATGAAGCCGAAATCACAACACAAAATAAATATACCACGATAATCATCATATACGAGTATTATAATTTATAATATACCTACAACGTGTATTGTGAGTATTTGAATATATAAAGTTACAGCCCCAGTGGGGACCCTAATTCGTAATACAAAATGTCACACATGTATAATTATAATTTTCGCAGCATATAATATTATATACGTTGTATAGGTACTTGTATATTTAGTATTATCAAAATTATATGAATGCGTGCTTATATTTATTATAGTTTAAATAATATTGATAATTATTCAGTTGAAAAACATTTTTAAATGTTAAAATACAGAGCATACTTGAGGGTCGATTTCCTTTATCGTCTCACTCTCACCACTATATTATATGTTTTATCATATGATACACATACCTACAATACTTTTACATTGTTTAAATACATTATAATATATTACATTTTTTATCATATTTCTTTTCGTAATTTCTTGTGTAGGCGTTAAATAAAATAATATGTGTAATATAAATGCTAAAGAAAATTTCGATTTATACCCCACCGCACTCCATCAAGCACTCAATGAAGACAATACGGACGCAATCAATGTATTCTTCCATAGTTTAAACATAAGTCATAAATTGTAAACACGTGTAAATACTTGTAATAATTATAATGTTCACTTATTTATATTAATTTAATGCAGGCTAAATATTAAATATTTATCATAATAATTATTCGAATTTAAACGCAAATTAATGCCAAAATGTTTGCTAGAGTTTATGTTAAAAAATTTACATATTATATATACATAAAATAGCAAAAATAAGGTAAAACATTTATTCGGATATATACAAATATAAAATATCTGTAGTGTAATAAATAATCTGTAATAATAGTTACAATAAGCAAAATATGAGCATAGAATAAAAACAAAAATAATAAAGATGACTTAAAATCTTGAGGAAGAGCGTTCAAGTAATTACACGAAGTGATGTTATAGATTGAAACGTTTACCTTTTGTAAAATGTTGGATATATTTTCCGCTCCAATAATTGGATACATCATACGCTTATGACCAAACACGGTTTAGAAGAGTTTTGTAAACCAACAATTTGTGATTCAGGTTGAGTTTAAAATGCTTAACTAGAAGTAGATGATGATACTTTATAGAGAATCAAGCAAGTTTTGTTGTACATAATAATAATTATATTCTCGGCTCGAGAAGTATTTATCAAGGTTCGTAAGTATTGGCGCTCTATAGTAACTTATAATATTTTATTTGATAGATATTTCGACATACATTTGGAACGCCACATTATTTTATTATGATTCTATGTTGTTGAGATAACTTTGTAAACTCGGGTGGTGACAAAAAAGTAATCATTAGAAATAAAAATGAATTTTTCACCGTCATATTCAGCTACTTGTGGTGTAAAGAGAAAGTGTTTTTTTTTTTTTTTTATGGTTAGGGCTTCGACAACTGAGGTCATTAGCCTGGGGAACTGTAGGGGAAGGTACTGTAAGGTTTTAACTCGTGGGTTTTTGGCAGAATTTTGAATGGGCACCCGTGGGTTTCTGCCATGCTTGGTTGGGGGCCGGCGGCCTCTCTCTCCAGACATCGCGAAATGCCCAAAGAGCGATGCCGCCCGTGACCGAGATTCGAACCGGCGACTGCGTGCGTCGCAACCGACGCCTTAGTCTGCTCGGCCACTCCACCCCCAGAAAGTGTTTGGTCAGACGCGTTTATGTTGTAAAGAATGGAAAAGGAGATAGTACTTTGGACTTTTGGATTAGTGCTAGTTTCGAGAACTTAGAACATGCAACATGCTTTAGTAACAAATCGTCGATTTTCCAGAGAAGATTTAAAAAAAAAGAAGTAGTGGTGTGGGAGATTTTTTTATTTATATGAACAGGAGTTCAGTGTGCTAGATTTTGTTGAAGACTTAACTATCACTTGATGAGTGACATCGAGCAGAATATGTAAATCAAATGTATAATGTGGGGTATTAATAGTCGAGAAATTATAAGTGCTAACGAACACAATAAGAATCATCCAACACTTTATCGATTTTTACGACGTATATAATACAATTAAGAAATAATAGAATATTAGGTATGTACTTATGTAGGTATGTCCTATAATACCATTAAGTTTTGTGTTAACACGCATATGGACGGCTCAGAATATTATGAAGCGTATTGCATGCGCAGTAAATTCTTTGTCATATTTTTGTGTCACATTAATCCCAGAATATAATTGATAAAATAATGAATAATTTTAAAACTGTATATTACAACAGTTCCAGCGAGTGATCACAAACAAAATATTTTAACTTGTCGATGATCGTGCGAAACAACACAGTAATGCAATAGAACCAATCAAAATTACTGTAAACCGTTAAAAACCATTACTTGTGATTCTTATTTTATTGCGATTGGTATCTTTTTTTTGCCGATGACACGGAGTTATTAATGCTGTTGATGTATGATCATAAATTCCTAGTATAGGTAGCTAATACAATAAAACAACATCCATCAAAAAACGGTATCACGTACTATATATACACCTATATTATATAAATAATGCAATAAGATACGACATGATATTATGTAGTAATTTAAACACAATATCTATATATACCTACATGTCAGTTACAACAGTAAAAAAATCCGATAAAAAAAACCCCTAATGTAATTTTTAATAGATAGGTATCAATAATGCGTGCGGCGGCGGTGGAAATAGAATAGAAATCAAATCGAATTTTTTCGGTCCGAAAACGAATAGGACAATTTTGATATCACCGTTTTTTCCACCGACTCGTCATCGTGTTATTACATACTATCTTATGCACATAATTCGACGAGCATCGCGATCATCACGTCCACTAGCAGCAGCAGTATATGTATAGAGGATTCTGACCTCATCTGAAATGACTTGACACAATGACGTTTAAATCCAATTACGGAATTTTTTTTTTTTTTTTGGTCACTTTATTTTATGAAAAATCTAATTCGTTTGTGTATTTGTCGTCGCGTATTTAGGTATATACCTACGGATTTTATATGGGTATTTGATGCGATACCGACTCACGCGTACGCGCACGTCCACGGCATGACTTACTAAATGTAGCAACAATACATACGCGACCGATCGCCATTGGTCATCACTCATCGCGTTGTCGTCGTTCGACCTGCAAGTCCGATATCATAAACCTACAATAACACGCGTGTTTACCGAATAACCAAAAAAAAAATACACACACACACACACACACACGTGCACGCTCACACATATTATGTATTATTAAACACAAAACAAAAAAACACCGAACAAAATGCCATCCGTTAATACAACATTTATCCTGTGTGACCACCGCCGCCGAATGCACGCCGACGACCTCATACAATATGTGACGTGTGTATGTGTGTGTGTGTACGTTTTTGTACCATCTCGTGTGTCATTAGACACGCTAAAATAATATAAAAAAAATAATATAATAAAAATAACATATACACACACATGCACACACGTACCTGTGTATAATTTAATTGCGGTTTTTAACGCCAACAGCGCCTGTCATAATGTGTGCGCGTCGTCTCCGTCTTTAATATTATATACGTCTGCGTTTTCATATTATTATTATTTTTATATTGTATTTATATGCTATTATTTATATATATATATATATATATGCCTAAAACACACAGACGATAATACTTATCCGAACCACTGTACTTATATCTATGTATATATATATATATATATATGTATTATACATGTACACGTCACGGCAGGGTGATACGACAACAAGTCGCACTGTCCGTCTGCACGGTAAACGCGCCATTTTTATCTGTTATAATTATTATTATAGTTACTATAAAATAATATGTAGCATATAATATATTCGAACTTTAATTTTTTTCGGACAAGGTGTATTATTACGTTTGGAGATTCAGATTTTCTGAACGTTTTGATCTAATAGTAAGTAAAATATTACATCGTATGATGATTTGATTTTGAATACAGTTCAAAAATTCAATATACCTACAATATAGTATACATATAGTATATAGGTACCTACTACTGTACACTAAATGTTGTCATGTATATGTCATATGTATGTTAGACTTTATGTGTTCATACGTATAATTTCGAAAATTCGTAGGTCGTTAAAATACAAAAAAATTGGACGAGAGTCGCTTGAGTGTGAATAATAATCACCCTGTACTTACACATTTACGCAACCAGCGACTGTGCGTGCGGGTTGCAGTATTATTGGTATATAATATGTATTATATTTTAATATGTAGTTGTGTTGTTTAATTTTTTTTTTCTATTATTTCGAGAGGATTTTAACTCTTTCAGTCGACTGCATTTACCTAACCTTTCGTGTTTAAACTACGTGTGTATATGTGTGTGTGTGCGCGCTCGCAAGCGCTGCTATATATTGCCATTGTCTGTCTTCCGGTGGAAAACGGAAGCGAATAAAACGCACGTCGGCCACCACCGACGGCGGCGTAGGTATACATACATATTATTATTATTATATACTTTATAACGTCATAACCTATACATATTATACATATATGTACACAGGTAAGCGTCTTCACTTATCTCGTTTCGCCTGTTAACCTTTAAAACATTATCGTGTGTGTGTGTATGTAATGTCTGTAGTTTTTGTATATGTATAATAATTAATGGTATGTGTTTGTATGTTCAACGCAGTCAGTTTTTTTTTTTATTGTTTGTAGACGAGCGCGTCTTTGCGGCCATTATAATATATTTAATATTATTTTAAATAAACGCGACCGTTTATACCAACGGAAATTCGAATGATTCGACCGTTGATAGTACCATCGATACGATATAATAATATTTACAGTTAATATTATATTTCGTCGAATATAGGCAACACAAAAAAAAATTTACTAAAAGAAATATTTAAAAAATAGAATTAAATACATTTGGTTCTAATTTGGTTATTAAAATAAACAAAATATTTGTATCACGAACAATGATTATTAAATTAAAAGTTTGTACTAATATACAATAAATAGGTGGTAGTAATAATATGATAAACTAAATAAATCAGTAAAAAAAGTATATAGTTAACCGCGGACGAACATCTTTACAGATATACATAATAATAGCATATCATAGAAATTTCTGCCATTGCAGGCTATGTCTGATTGAGAACAATAAAATAATATTATGACATATACGTTGGCTAAAACTTTTGTATTCCATGACACTTGTTTTCTAAAGCACGTGCATTCCAATTTTTTTTTTTTATTTATTGTAAGACATACGCGTAATTTTATAGATTTCATTTTTCTAAAACTTGATTTAATGATTTTCTATAACGCATGCACTTTATAGGTTATGCGAATGTTTGTAAAATTTATTTTCCTTATGGTTTATAATTGATTTTTACCAATGATGGTCGAGAGTAGCAACGCTATACAGTAGTACGCTTCTCTATTTGTAGTGATTGACGTGGCGTTGCCACAATATACGCCTTACATAGCGAAATATTATAGTGTAAATATATGGTTAGCATAGTGGAAATTATCATTATTTTATCGCCACCTAAAATGTTTTTGATGATTATTGAGATGTCTATTATGATTAGGTATATTTGTTTATTTATATTATGATAATGATAAGTTTAACTGATTGAAAAAAAACTTTCCCTGCAGCTTTGTCAGGAGGTGATCTCCCGACCCCATTCCATATACTATTGATCATTGATATGTATGTTAATATATAAAATTCATTTATGTTATAAATAGTACTTATATTAAGTATTTAGCTCTAAGTTTAGCCAAGAAATTTCTTCCACCGTAAATATATGTATGTTCTATATACCCCCACGCCTGTTTCACGTATAGTTAAATCCCGTCTGGCGTCTAGACGAGTCCAGTCACTAATTTTCAAATCAGAACAAACCACAAACACTCGTTTTCAATAAAAACATTTTTCAAAAATGTTGCGTAAAAAGTAGCGCAATACATTAGAAAAAAAATTACGATAACAAGGTTTTTTTGGGGAGGGGGGGGGAAGTAGCTGTAGCGTTAGGGTGCTACAAAAAACCTTTATAGCGTCCAGACCACTGATTTATACCTATATAGTACATAATATTATACCCAATAATTATGTCAACGTAAACCGAATTATTTTTAATCTATATGTCTCAGTATATTATGGTTGATCATTATACCTATACATAATATTTTAACAGTAAAATCGATTACCTATAATAAGCTTGCGGAGGAATATTAAGTTTATTTGTGTAACCAATTATTTCTTTTAATTCTTGTATTGATGTATACATATACTGATTGGGTATTGTGTAATAGCTAGGCTCATAGATAATATAAGAATGGATAGGACATAAGAGCTTATCACAAGAAAATTTAGTGATACATTTTTAAGGTTATATGGGGCAAATATTGATATGATAAATGATAATAAATAATAATATTTTTTCCTTTTTTTTTTATTAATTAATAAATTTACAAGTAACAATTATTTTAAGTAACAGGATTAATAATAATAATAATTAATATTGTTTAATTTGGTAATTAAAATATTTAATGTATTATACAATTTTCATTCATGTCTGAAATGGACAAGTTTAGTCAATTTACTTCGGAGTTTTAGTCGATCGTTTGCTTTTCTGACTTTGTGAAATAAACGGATATTATAAAACATTATACAAATATTTTTAATAAGATGATCTCTATGCGTATCGAACTGTTGAGTTTGGTCAAATAGCATATTAATGTCATTGTTCACACAAGACATGTTATCAAATATTGAATATTTGTTATGCAATTGTAACTTAACTTTAACTATGAAAAACTGGAGAGATTTTTTCTTATTGATAAATTCAGTCGAATACTGCCTAAATGTTTTCTCAGACTCTATGCAAACTGTTTGTAAGCATTTACTTGGTTTCTTCAAACCACCTCTGTCTTTAATCTCTGCCAGCTTACTTTCATGTGATGTTGAAGTTAAACTATTTTTACAAATATCACAAACAATTTTCTTTTCCAACTTCATGGCAACAAACCCTGCAATGTACATTGTAACATCTTCAA
Source organism: Diuraphis noxia (assembly GCF_037042655.1). Taxonomy (NCBI): domain Eukaryota; kingdom Metazoa; phylum Arthropoda; class Insecta; order Hemiptera; family Aphididae; genus Diuraphis; species Diuraphis noxia. The sequence continues at coordinate 78,049,775 of NW_028301713.1, forward strand.
CATAAGAACTTAAACGTGCAACTGAGTCAAAATAATCATGGTCATGATTTTCGATTATGGTAATTTGTTCTGTACCATGATTTGGTTTATCGTGAATAGGTACTCTTCAAATTACAATTAATTAGTTAAAATTTAAAGTAAATAAAATGATTTGAGTATTCACAAAATAAAGGCACAAAAAACAAATTCAAAATTGTAATTATTGTAATCAAGGCGGATAGTTCATATCATATTATTATCATGTCATTGTTGTTCAATAAAATAGTTTTTGTACAAAACCTCAAAATAAGCCCCATATCGTCTTTCTCTCTTTACGTTCTCTCTTCCTCAAAAAAGCACACGGCCCCATATGAAACTGGTATAGGCGTGTCCTATCCATTCTTATATTATCTATGGCTAGGCTACGTTACTTTTTCAAACGATTGCCAATTTTTCAAATTTTTGATTGTTTCACAGATTTACCAATAATTCTTTTTCAGCCACCGTTTTTTTTTTTTTTTACTAAAAGTGAAGAACATTTAACGACAGTTAAACTTTATATACAGCCCAAAAAATAACAAATATTTTTTTAGTGTATCTTAAAATATTAAGTATACCTCATTAACCTAGCTGTACCTAAGTGCTTTTATTTCCACCTCGCCGTTATCGTTATTTTCTGTTAAATCGTATTTTCAATAATTTCTATATCCATTATTATTTCCCCTCTGTTGATAACTATAATGGTATCTGTAGAAGTATATTAAAACATAATATATAATTTTATTATATTCGTTTAATCCTTCCACATTCAACTTATGGGCCCATATTTAAATGATTCACTATATACAAATTTCATTAGGTACTGTTTAATATTTTCACGTCCAAATCGTTGCACAGAAGTTGATTTGTCGATGTAATATACTGAATTCTGTAGGTAGCTGCATCACATAGCTCGAAACAATACAAAATAATAAGATGAGAATATTATATGATCAAATCACAAATTTATAGGTATAATAGTGCGGTTATTGCCGAAACCGTTATAGGTTACAATAATAGGTAGGTATAGATGATGAGACCTCGAATTTCATTATTATTATGTAAAAATCGCAACATTTATTTATTTTAATCGATCCTGAACATAAGAAATAAATTATCATAATATTGGTACGATATAAATATAAAATCAATACGACGTACAGTCCTGTTTCTATATCGGAGGATATCACATGGTATTAATAGTTTCGTGTAAACGATAAATGTTGTTAAAACCACAATTTTATTTTATTAAATGTCCACTGTATATATTTTTGTAGTATCGTAAACTCAAAAGGAGTTGGTGCCGTGACTTAAAAACTTAAGAATAATAACTTAATAATATTAATAGGTATCTCGAATGTGTGATTTCCTCTTAATTCTTGTGCATTGCCAACTGTCTGTAAATTATTAATATTGCTTATTCAGCTTATTGTACATACTGTATAGATTGTAATTATTCAAATAAAGCCAATTATTAAAAAAAAAAAAAAAATGTATCGTTAAGTTAATAAAAATAATAATATATCATAGCCTAGGATATGGGTAATATGTATATAGGCTGCCTACATATATATTGCCTGTTATAATAGGCATATATATTGTAGCTGCACTTGTGTATTATTGGATGTAATATATTTAGGTATAATACGTAGAATAAGGCTACAAAAGCCCAGATCTTCTTGATAAGCGTTTCAGGCGTTTCAGCGTTTAAGACACTATTAAACTTTAAAATACATTTTTTTTTTTTGTAAGGAGAACCCGCGGCAACATAGGCCATTGGGTGTGGGGTGGTATGGTAGGGGTTATTTTTGTACATTTGTTTGTAGGATTTTAAGTGGGTAGGGTTGTAACACGTATCTGTGTATGTGTGGCAAGGATATGTTGCTAAAAATCCCGGGTGGTCACCCATCCGGGAGCTAGCAACTGCGGCCGGTACGTATACGCTCAGTGCGTTTCCGCAGATTGAGCGTGCGGCCTCACCAAGCCATCATTTATAATTTAAAAATAATATTTTATGTTGTGCCGGATGGTGTTTCAGAAAAATTCTATCGTTGTTTTAATGTTGTTACAGGTAGATTTTAATCAAACTGTGAACAGTGTGCCGCATATAGACAAATGTATCCGCGGAAAAGAGTTTTTTAACAAACAATTACGAGTTTTTTACATATGAAGGTAACTATAGGTACCTAATATATATATAACCTATTGCTACACATATGTAGTAGGTATGTGTGTAGTGTAAAGACGATTCTGCACTTCTATTATTGCACTTCACCAACATCACATCAGTCTTTTTAAATGTTATATTTCACACCTTTGATACGTTTAAGTAGCTACCTACTAATATACTCACGTCGCATTAAACTATAAATAATATACGTGAGATCTGTTAAAGGTTATAACCATTTTTCTTTTAACAATATGTTTCACGCTGAATGAGGATTTTCACAATGCTTAAATAGGCGATATTAACAATACCCGAGGAGTTGTGTGATTTTACTAATACCTATCACAATTTTGATTTATGCTGCTGCAGGGTGCGGAAGGATGGTTGACAATAATAGTTTGCAAAAAAGGGCCGCCCACCCACAGGGCCTCATCGTCTCCTGAATGATGGTCCTTGACGCGTTGACGGAGCGCTTTTGTCAACGTTATACATACAGTGCTTTTTCATAATAGCTCAGTACCTAATATGAAAAATTGACATCGCGGAGGATCACTTTAATATACTTAATATTGTTGTACAGTGGCGTATAATATCCTGTCTCGAGGCTTATGTCAATATTATTTACTCTTACTGTCGTGGTGGTGAGTATATTATGATGCATATAAAATCATTATGGGTTTACGCGCACACTGCACATAACAATGATATATTATGTATAGATGCCTAAATATACGATTCCACCAACTATACGCGCGCATCGTATCAAACCTCGTCCGTCTTCGACACGTCGTTTATACATATAATATATCGATCGTGTATTGTGCGTGTTAGGTACATAGTATATTATATGAAAACCGTCTACGCCACATCATTATATCGTATCGTGTGATTATAGGAATAGCTGCTGCTGCATGCTGCAGTTTTTATTATACGTAGGCACAGGTAATATGCATCATCGCGGTGCAGTCGCCCTGACTGATCGGTCGCAGATGCATCGACGCCGAAGACCCGCCGTTTACCAATTAGACAGGCACTACATAATAATAAATATAACACGTTATAGGAAGTACCCATCAACACGCAATTAATTATATAATTTTATACTCTATGTACAATGCTATATAACGTCCGACGTGTTTTCAATGTGTGTGTGTGTGCGTATTAATGTGTAATAATATAATCAACACGCGCTTATATCTATATTTTTTCTTTTTTTTCTTTTTTTTTTGCTGGGGATGAGAGGGAGAAATAAAAACGAGTCATTGTACGAAACGAATGGACCGAAACCTCGCGCGGCCGACATGTGTTCGATCAGGAACTCCGGTCCGAATCGAGTTCAATTGAAAATCGTGCACACGCTCAAAGCATAAGTGTGTGAATGTGTGGGAGCATCGACAATACCACGCGGAAACTCTGGACAACTGCTGCGCGCGTGTGTGTATATCATCATTAGGTATATACCAGAACCGAGTGAAAGAGGACGAGATCGGTCGGATACGATGTGATGTATGGATATTATATAGGTATGTATAGAAGATAGGTGCCGTGTAGTAGTAATAATGCAAACGCTTCGGTTAAACTCTAAACAATAATGTTAATTTATTTTTCATATTTTTACATGTAACAAGAATGATAGTATTATTTACACGGAAAACCATCGTACGATAACGCGTGATCGCGGAAATCAGCGCTTTTATACATACAAAATTATTATATAATTAAATATACGTATATTGTATATAAATATAGTTTACAATATATACGATTCCTAAATAATTGGTATATAATTATTGTGTATCATAATAATATATTATAAAAAACGAAGCGTCTCGGTATATTTTTCCTATTTTGTTCATTTGTGTTTTTAATCGCGTACGCTATTTTATTCTTTTTTTTTTTTTTTGGCACGACCGTGTTTTCTATACACTCGACGATTACATGACAGACATCGTATATCAATACATATATATTATGCTTCAAATAAAATATACATATTATAGTTATATACCAAGCCTGACAACGAAATAGTACAATATACAATTATTATTATATTACGGTTTTAACTAATAAAATGTCTATATATATAATATATATATATATATATACGTATAGTCTAATAATTATTATTACATTGCACGACTTCGTATAATATAATTATTTATAATTACTTACTCACTACGTTGTAATATACATACGCAATAAATTATTAATACTTATCACTTACGCTGTATCTATATATACAATATTTGTATCTAACAATAGTAATATCTAAGTAATATTTACAATAATAATAATAATAATAATAATAATAATAATCGTGGTAAGCAAAATTATGAAAAACATACCTACATCAAAAGTTAATAGACATACAATTTATTCCAAATAATATGTATGTTAATAAACAAGATAATTATATTATGCATAGTATCCACGTATTACAGTGATGTATCGTTTCACTCACTAGTAATCGGATGGTTAACGAACGTTAAAGTCTCTGGCTTACAGACATAGTTTTATTGAAACGAAAATAAAAATAAAAAAAGGTTTGAACAAATGCATAACAAAATCTTCGATACGAGTTCATAATGTTAATATTAATAACAAATACCTACACGCGTGTTTAACGAACAAATTCGGATATTTTTCTTTACTGAAAAATGTGTTAAACCAGTACCTGCAATATAATATTATATCATATCAACGGGTTGACTACGAATAAATAAAATATAAAATATTTGTACTTTAGGAGGGAATTATAATTTATAATATATTAATATGAGTATGACGTATGTGAGTTATACATCATACTTAGATTTTTTCTGTGTCGAAGGTTTTCTTAAAAAACATATATAATATAATAATAATATTTATTATTATTATATATTTATAGTACGTAATGAAGTTTACCATAATAATATAATTTCTCACATTATATAATAATAGAAATAATGTAAAAAAAAAAACATTTTTGCGTCAGGGTCGGTACGGAACTCAAAATATATATAATATACATATACATATAATATATAATAAAAATTAATCATAACCATAGTAATAATAATAATAATAATAATAAAAAGAGTAAACGACGACTAGGTGGGTGTATATGTTTGAGGGTGCGTTGTACAGTGCCTCATGTATATAATACAAGAATATTGTTGTAGACACGCGCGCACACTGCAGCTGCACTTAAACACGACAACGAGTGACATACTATTACAATATGTATGATAATACGGCCACGCGCGCGGTGCTATGTTGGTATATTATATGGCACGCGGTGGGTCAGCGCGCCGCGGTCGTCGCTTAAACGTCCACGTTGGGCGAGTTGGACCTGTCGTCTTCGACGTCCACCGAACCGGGCCGGCTGTCCACCGTCGATCTGCAGGGTGAGCCGCGGGACGACCGGCCGGGCGGTTCGGGTGTCGGGCTGCGGCCGGGCATCGGTTGCATGGTGGCCGGATGGTGGACGCCACCGTAGTACATCGGGTGGGCGAGCGGCACTGGCGGAGGCGGTATGTGGTGGTGATGGTGATGGTGGCCGGACGCGCCGGCTCCGGAGCCCGCGGTCCCGGGTGCGCCCGCCATGCCGGGATACAGCCTGTAGGCCAGAGGCTTCTGGAGCGTGGACACTGCGGCCGCGGCCACGGCCGCCTGTCGGTAGTACAGGTCGGCGGCAGACGGTGCGCCGCCCGCTCCCGATACGCCACCTCCGCCGGAGACGCCACCGGCGGCCCCCGCGGCGCCAGCCGGGTAAGGCCAGCAGCCGTATGGAGGTCCGCCGTAAAGACGCTGGAATGCCGCGTAGTTGCCTGCCTCGGCCAACAGTTCCAGGCCCACTGCCGTTTGACGTTTCCATTTGGTCCTGTACAACATAACAACACGGACCGGATTAGAAAACAATATTTTAAACGCTCTGTTTTGATTTTTAATATTATACAAGTATAATTAAAAAAAGGCTGCACTTTTAAGCTATTTATGTTCACGTGTACCATGAATTTTCTATGTTATATTAATTGTTTTAAGTGCTCTGATATTTACATGTTGTATTGTGGGTCGTAGAATTTTGCGTATACATTTTTTTTTATTATTTAGCTTAAGATTATTTATTCATTCATTTTTTTACTGGGTTAATAAAGGCTTCAACAACTACGGGGTCATTAGTCTGTATAATTTATTATTTCGCGTCTTATCTCATGTAATATTATAGTAACATTACTGTCATTACTGTGTAAAGAATCTATTATCATTATATGCATTTAGCGAACGGATACGAAGGCCATTCGACGGGAAACGACGGAATGTGTATTTCAAAAACAAATCGTCTTAATTGTAATATATCATAATAATATACTAAACTCGAGCGTTTTCGTTGGGTAATTAATACAATTTATAAATCTATTGGTTGTTCTGTAAAAATTCACTCGCAGACAGTCGCACACATAATAATATAATGTATAGAATGTTCGCGCACTCGCGTTAGTGAAAAATACAATTAGTTAGTAAATTAAAACTGGTAATTTTTAGTGCGTGTTTTTAGTTGTATATTATTATATAAGAGATACCCCATGGTCATGTTATTATAGAGGTATATAAATGTACCATAATAACGCGTTCGAACTTTATACAAATTATTATAATGATATAGAATTGTATTTCGGAAGGAAATGGGAAATGAAATACGTGTCATTAGATGCATTTATTTATATAGCGCAGAGTACACCCAAAAACTTACACATGAAAAATACGTTTTCATTAAAATATATATTTAGTATATTATATAATAATTGTCAGCTACAAAGAAACCTCGGAGATTTCACAGCGAACGAGGGGACAAGTAAAATAAACCCATTCCTATTTTAATAATATTTATTATTGGTGTTTAAACGACGATGAAGACGGGTTCCTCTTGAACGTATTAATACGCATAATAATAAATAATAATAATATATACCTATAATATAGATACATAATATAATAATAACCACGGACACTATATTTTGACAACAGTTTGTTAGGATAATAAAAATAAGTAATAACAGCAGAAAGACGGACATAGTATCAGATCAACCAATCAATATAAAAATAATATGTAGTCAGAATCAGCAGCTGGATATTATTAGTGATATGATTTTATATACGAGTAGTATGTGCAAGGCTGTAGAGATATACCTGTGATAATATGAAAATATAGTACTAATAAAATTATTATTAAACACATCGGTGTACGATGCGGCTCTGCGTCGTGGACGATTTATTTAGACATTTTTAAATTTTTTTTCTTTCACTGACGCAGCATCGAGTAGACACATCGATTAAAACGTCAATGATGTATAATGTATATACAACAGCGGCGGCTGCCACGCACACGGTCGATTCGTTTCATGAATTTTCTGATGCCGACGGCAAAATGTACGACTACGCATCATATCGGTATAGTCGCGTATATATTGTAGATGCAATGATGGTATATATATATATATATATAGGGTAGCTTCTAGTATTTTTTATTTTGTTATTACTATTTATTATTATTGTGTTATTACAACACGGACGGAACGAAAATAATAATAAAAAAAAAAAAAACTATTGTATACGCGTGATTCCGAGTAAGTATTGATCGAGAGGGGGGAGGGAGGGTGGAAAAATAATAAGAAAACCCGCGACGAAAAGACGTGTTTTTCCATTAAATATGAGACGACGTGCCCGAGCACGAGCGAGCTGACCGGGTACGGTCATTATCGTTCTTTTTCGATATAATATACACAATAGACTGTCGCCACTAGCTGCTGCAGCGAACGTGACCCAAACGACCCGTGGAAAACACACAAAATTCCGATATCATCTTTAATATATATATATATATATATATATATACAGTATGAAGTCGCGCGCGCGTCGATGACTACGATGCATATAATATATAATAGTACTTATATACGCCTACCATAGTATCATAATAATCTGTACATATATATGACGTTTAATATCATGGTTATACGTTTTTTCGTCGTAGATAAAATAGTATTATTATATATAATATAGTCTCTCGACACGCACGCGATTTACGCGCGGTCACAATCGGAACTCTGATTTTTTACACCCTCTATTTTTATAGTTAAATTTTTCGAATTTTTTTTTATTTAATCTTACGCGTTTTTGTTACCATGTTGTAGGAAGGTTTTTTCACCACATTTCGCGAACGACGCTTTAACGTCTTCATCCAAGACGTCACTGTCGCGAGAGACGATAGATGGCGTGCGACGGCGATGTGTCAATTAAAAACGATCGGCGAAAAAAAACCGTTGAACGAATGTATATAATACAAATTGTCATTATTATGACATAATCAGTGCTCATCGATCATATGAGAATTTTGCTCGGAAGATGAACGGTCTTCAAACAAATTTACTTTGTCATAACGTGGGTTATAATTATCATAATATATGGTTTATGTCACTTTAATTTTGTTTAGTACCTATACCTATATGCATATCTCACATATATAATTAAAATAGAAATTTCAGTTTGAATTTAAAAAATAAATGTAATTTCCCTTAACACTGCAGTTGACTATAATATAACAAAATAATCGTTTTTATTTAACATCTTTCTTTTCCGCCACTCTATAACACATGGTTTATGATCGATGATGGCAAATCATGAGCAGCTCGTTAAACACACCGCAAATGAGCCACGGAAAGTTACTGTTGGCGTTATAATAGTATATTGTATGAAATAATAATTATTATTAGTGCGAGCCACGGTTAATGGGTCGTCACCGATTCTAATTCCGGTATCCATATACCCGTACGGAGGCGGCGTGCCAAAGTAGCGAAAAACAGTTTTTTAAACGCGTCTGTACATATAATATAATAAACATAGGTGTATAATGCTTATAATATACAAGCGGGGTCGGAGCGTATATTCATCTTGCCCGCGTGCGATTATGCGGCTGTCGTATTAAAACATGAGGTACAACAGTACAACACTAGCACACGACACAATGCGTGCGGACGCGACTAATTTTAGCCTTTGATTTAGTGCGCCAACACGACGACAGACCATTGCAGTAAGTACACTGCGAGGTGCGGATGTGGCGAGTGCATATTATAATATGATGCAAGCAGTGCACGTTATATAAATCAACCGGCACGACGACGACGACGAAGACGGTCATCAGTAAATCAACTTTATTTCGACCGTGAAATTATAATACACATAGGTAGATATAGTCGAGGTTACAATGTAATATTATAATAAGACGCTTCGTGTAAATAGCGCTTGCGCCCACTGCATGCAGTTTTCTCAAGTCGCGTATTATATCCAAGTATAAGTGCCGATGACTGCACTTGCAAGTGTTCGCAATGTTCGCATAATGTGACAAATGGACATTTAGCGTATAAGTATTATACTACATACAAAAACGTCTTTTGCACAATATTGTTATTAAATAGGTATAATGTAATATTGTAATCGGCATCAGAAAAACGCTGAAAACAATACAATTATAATACCTACACATAAATCAGCGAGAGGTCGTTCTTTATACATATAAAAATATTACATCCGTACGAGTTTTAAATACAGAAATTGTGCGCACATTTAACACGACGTAAATCGCGAGACGAATAAGAAAAACATCGAAATATTTGCAGGTCTTTCTTCCGCTGCAGCGGCGGCGGCGACACGAAACAATTTCTGAGCGCGTATTACACAATACAACATAATTATTTATGTTGTACATTATAATGTTTGTCGTTTCGCCTTGGCCAACCCCCTTGTCACCAGGACCAACCAATCCTTTGCCGTCGCCGAGCAGATGCTAATAATATACGTTATACGTATACATAGTTTATATACGACTATACACACATACACATATAGTCGCGTATAAACCGGACGATAAATTATCTCCTTAACCGCACCCGCGGTGCACACCAAATGACACGCGAAATCCTCCGCAGAGGCTCCTTTTCAAGCCGCAGCTATTATAATATCGTATATTAGTGTCGTTTATACATTATATATTATATTGTTACAATACATATAGGTACAATGTAGGTACATAATATATTATTGCTATAATAATGGTGTGTGTGCCGATTTTTCACACTCCAAATGATTTATCCATATATATATACATGCGTCTACGACTTTTTTGGCCCGTCTTTTCTTTTTCTCATCCCTCACCGCCAACAATAATATTATCTTTGCACATTGAACTGATGTATATACCTATATATAAATATAACCTACCTACATACGTTTGTGTTCAATACAATAATATAAGTGGAATATTAGCCGCGACGACGTTTACACAAGAGTTAACACGCGCATCGGTGTTGTGATTATTGCTCGCGGCTTTTGTGAAACCTCGCACCCCGTCGGGCGGATACCCACACCCATATAATATCATATTATAATAGATGCACTTCGAGTGTGTATATACCACTTATGTTCCGACCACGTTTCAGATGTATAGGTACGCACGTACTTGACAAATGACCGGGACGTCACTCTCATGCAGTATAGTATAAAATTGCCTATATAACTGCAGCTATGTTGCAGTGCTCCAGCATCCTCAGTACAATCGACCTTTATATTATATGTCCCATTTATACGCCGATTGTTCAAGCATCTACATACTTGACTCGGACCCTTCGCTCTAAACCACATATAGGCACCTATATATTATCATGTATTAATATCGTTTGTATTATTTATATGCGTAGTATATGTGCACGCCAATTCCGTTATATTTATATATTATACCTGCGCGGGGTGAGATAAAAATCGTATAACGCGAGCAATATGCTCTGCTAGGTATTTCAGCGGAGTACGTGGCAAGAGGGTGCATTTTTTAAAATTATTATTAGCATTAAGAGGCGGAATTTGCATTCGCAACGTATAATATTACGCACGGTTAGCGGTCGCACATATACCTAAATATACATTATGGAACTATGAAAAAAGCTTACCGTAGCGTTTTACACTTGTCTCTTGAGCTCTGTATATTTTATTTAGAGAACGCCTTCTCACACCCACTGGCGCCTGCCCTCCCATCCACCACCACACCCTTTATCGCAATGACGACAATTAGGTAAAATATTTTTCGTCGGGAGCCGCACACGAAAACGTATATCAGACACGATATCATATTGCTATATACGACCTGCCCGCCACTGACTTTTGCAGCACATCCGTTTTCAACCACACAAATATATATATTATATATCCGAGAGCTATACATATATAATATACAGCAATTACCAAATTTTCGCCGTTCACGTGCTCCACGTTTGTTATACCTATACTGTTATTATTGCTTTTTTCGGGGGCGATAAGGGTGGCGTTGTTGGGGGAGTTCTGCCATGCAGGCGTTTCGTTATTATTATTATTTTTTCTCGCCGTAATATTATTGTATACTATTATAATTTATAATAATACTAACGTAGGTAGGTTACAATATTATACTATAATAAGCACTTCGCTCCGGATGGAAATATGTATATAGCTCCAAGTGCGGGGTTTTAGACACAGAGTTTGGAAATATAGTAGCCACCAGCTTACCGCTGCAAAATGGCAACCGTATATTAGGTGATACTTATAGAATGCTTTCCTATATAATATAGTTATAGTTATAAACGCAACGCATAATATATTACGCTTGAACCCTATTTTACACGCCAGGGAGTACATATACTGTTTTACTATATATGTATACCTAGCTACCATATTAGTCATACTCGATCATAACTTTAAAAATATCAATAATATAAACTATATAGGCTCACCTTCTGTTCTGGTACCAGGTTTTGACTTGGGTGTCGGACAGATTGAGCTTGGCCGCCAATTCCATGCGGTCCTGGACGCTCAGATACTTTTGTCTCTCGAAACTCTTTTCGAGAGTCTGCAATTGGTGGTCCGTAAACGCCGTCCTCGCTTTTCTCTGTTTCTTGCTGAGATTTGAACCGGAATTCCGACCGTCGTCGTCTCTATGACCTGCAGCACAGAAACAAAAATTCACAATTACAACACGGTCAATGCGCAGCTACAAAACGTATAATAATAAACATGGCAATAAAAATGTAGTGTAGTGGGTAATTCAGTGTATAATAGAAAATAAAAGAGTTAGCAACTATAATACATTCGATATTTTAGTATATGTATGTATATATAATTGTAGCTGTAGGTACCTATGTATTAGATTATAGGTATATATATTATGTGTCCGGCGCTGTATATTTTAGTTTGCCGGACATTTATAATGTTTTATACTTAAATATATATATACTACGCCCACACGGCATCACGAACACATTATGTGACAAAAACGAAAACAAAACAGTAATAATAATATAATAATATCATAAAATCTGAAACGCGATATAAAGCTTAATAGCAGCAGTGACTCGAATGCGCACGTAGTGCTGAGGCGGTGGTCAGGCGGGACACGCATATCACGCGAAATGCCGCCGATTGCTCCGGTCATTAAGGTATGAAAATATATTATGGTGACGATAAAAATCGCACAAAACGCTCTTGTAACATAAACGGCAATGGGTCGTACACGGAAAAACTCTACTAAATGTTTCTAAATTGTGCTTTTTTTCGGCATCAAACACGAAATATAAGTAAATTGTCGAAGCACGTATTACTTCTTTTATATTATAGCTACGTTGGTACAGTATAGAAATGTTTTAAATTATTGTAAGTACCTATATAATCTATTTTTAAAGTATCATCTAATATTTAATATTATATATATTACTATAAAGGATACAATTTTTTTATGTCTCCTGTTTTATACATCTTATATGTTTAGGGTTTATGCTGCTCCACATTTATATAATAATAAATATAATATATTGCGATGCAATGCGAAAACAAACGCGCCATAGATTTATTATTCCGGTTTCTGGGGCCGGGTGTGAAAAACCCGTTGTCGACACACTGCAATATATGTAACGAATATAATTCGTCTGTCAATTTGCATTTAAAAAATAAAACGGGGCTTAAAAAAATGAGAGCGATAAAAAATAGCTCTATTGCAACGCGCAGACTCGAACAATGTATACCGCGTGTATAAACTTACCCCCAAGCTGGGGCGGGAGGGGGATTGTTTGTGTGTGCGTACAATGGCTGTCGAGAGGGGTCGCGCTCGATTGTCGTGTACTACCGGAGACGGGGCGACGGTAATTGGAGTAAAACGGGAAAGAAAGAAATCTGCGGGGCGGGTAGGGATGACCGGCGGGGAAAGAGTCGCGAAAGCCAATGAGCCGCGGTGTGCGCGCGAGAGGGGCTTAAGTGGTCCGCCGCTGTTCAGCCCTTCTGTGTTGCTAATATATTCGATAGTCTTTACTGCAGTGTACGGGTGGCGTGTGTGCGGGCAGTGGTAGTGAAGGATAAAAGGGGTGAGAGAGGCTGTTCACGCAGCTACTACTACTACTTCTGCAGCAGCAGCTCTCTCGCAGTGTAACTCTCTTGTTTTCCCGCCGCATAACAACCACTGGCGACGTGGCTTTTCGTCTCTCTCCACCACCCCTAGAGAGTATTTCGTTATTGCTCGCACAACACACCCTCCGCTGCGGGGTGTACCGCTCTGAAATCTCACCTCCACTGTCTCGCACATAGATATATCAATTTAATGGTGCTCGACTTGTTTATATGCGTATATATATATATATATGTATGTATTTAAGTGTGTGAGCGTATGAAATTTCTAGTCTCCGCCCAACCCGTTTGTAGGTATATGTGTATATAATATATATAAAACGCTAATGGATCCGACGACGCGACATCGGTGCACACGGCGGAGAGGAGCTGCGCTATTTAACCGAATTAATGCTCGCGATACAAATACGTATATATAAATCTCGCACCGCCGCATGTAGATCGTTTAAACGGTTGCGCATACGAAACTATAATAATTGTCTAAATATAGAGCTACCAATCGGTTTTCTATGGATATAACAATAGGCGGGGTAGAACCGCGTGTATATATATTTTCTATATAAATCGCGCGAATTTAGTGATCATTCCGTCGGCGGGTTCACTGTACTAACACTCCGTGCAAACTATAATAATTTCCATGCTAGTCAATTATACATTGTTAGCCAGAAGTGAGTACATTTGTTTGAAATATAAATTATATTATATAATGTAATGGTCAACAGAAAAACGTTGATCGGTGCACGTTATCACATATATCCTAAGCTTCATCAATGTAAACGTTAAAACTGAAATTCTGTGTGCAGTAGTCATCATTTGCTTATATTAAATATTATATAGGTATTATACAATGACAATCCTTATTTAAACGTCATAAAGTCAAGCTCATCTGTATAATAGCATATAATATTATTAATCAATATATAATAATATACTGTGCCGTATACGCATACACACATATACGTGAGCGGGCAGCAAAAGTCTGGGATTCCGGAAAAATTAATAGTCACGAAAGGTCGTCACGACGTGGGGCGTGGGGGTGTCGGGTGTCCTTTTATGTTGTCCGTTGTTTTCGTTTTATTACACGCACGAATTTCCCGGACTCGTGTTTGTGTGTGCGATATGCGATGGCGTGTGCGTTGCGCATATATAGCGCCCGATATAGCCCATTAAGGGTATAGGTATATAAAGGGTCAATCCTTGCGCTCCGACCCGACACGGAAGGGTGGGAGGATCGAGCGAGTAACGGATAGGAAAAGGGTTTACGTATAAAATCATAAACACAATGCATTATATTATTTAAGGGTGTTGTTTATACAGTAAAACGGCTCGGTTGCCAAGAACTTTGCGTGCTCTCGTTTATATTCGCAGTTTTATATACATTTAAAACACAGGTAAATATTATACATACTAACTTTATTAATAATAGATTTTTTTTCCCCGACCGAAACACTTCGCTGACGAGACGGGGTCACAAAACGGAGTCCGGCCGCCGGACTCCACGACGAAGCTCATAATATTATATTATATTATATATCCATTATCCACCAACGTAACAGTTTCTTATATATGGTAGCACATAATAAATGTATAGGTAATACGACAAAAATTTACTATTAACTAAACTTTGTATACCGTTGTGATTTTGTGAAGCTTATTAGAATCTATTTGTGTCAAATATCTAATTCATAGTAGGTATGCATAATGTTATATTGCTGCAACATATAGATTATAAGTAAATATATCCCCCTCGCTAGAAATCTACACGTTTATATAGAGCGGCAGTCAGGACCGTACTAAAATTAGGGGTTAAACTGTTAAAGTTACTATTGTCCACTATATATAGTGTTTAAAATATAAATATATATATTATATATATAATATAGCAAATAAACACGTATGTAATAAATACGTATTGGGTAAATTATTCTTTATTCACATGTTTAGTATGCGCATATATCTGTATACTATTACTATATATAATGTATAGGTGGCGAAGTGACGATACGTTATAATCATTATATGTATATATAGAAATACATAGTATTGGGTATATATAATACAATATAATATTATACATTATTATTGTCATCTTCACGCAGTTTAATCAACCGGTGTGCTTGACAGATCTCGCCGGGACATAACCTTGACGACTCGTAATAAACACTGCATAATAATTTACGAATAACGTATAGCGTACACGGTGTACCTATATAGGATAGGTATACATACAATATGAGTTATAATATTATTATACACATTGTGCGATACGGCGGCGTTTCGCGACCAGAAAATCTATTCAGTCGGTTAAAAAGTGATTATCGATGTTATCGATGGCGTGGCGGCGGTCGTAACGACATATTACAGCCATCATAAATATAATATTGTTGTACGATGGCGTGACAGAACCACACGTAAATCGATTGTTGGAACATTTTCCTACTTGTTATTTCCCGTCATCCAATATATATATGTAGTTATACCTTCCTAATATAAAATACGCGCTATTATATAGGCAACTCTATAATATATTATAATATAAACGGCTCAGCGTATGAAAAACGGCCCGCGGCGGAAGATTTATACACACAACGTCATTTGTTGTATATATACGACAATGTGATAATATGTATCATCAGATACATAGCTAGAAGTACAACACATATAATAATAATAATGGATATACTGCAAATATTAAATCTACACATTTGAATCTAGAGTGCAATAATTATCATCGTGTAAAATATCATCGAGGATATAATATAATAATAATTGATATGATACGCCATAATAACTAGTGTGAGATAATATACGCGCGGGTGAATCATTTCGTACAGTTCTCGATAGGTATATGGTCTGTGCACACGCCAGGGTATGCAAATATATAGTGGAGGGAGCTAGTATACCGAGGTATAAGGTAGAAATTATTACTATAATAATCTGCAACTATACATCGATGAAATGTAGATGTACCTATATGTGGTAATGTGGTATACTGCAGTCACCTGCAGCAGGGTTCTTATTATCCTCAGTATTTGTATAAGGACTATATTATATAATATATGTGTTTATATCCTATATATAATATATTGATTCGTGTACTTTTCACGCTTCCATCTTTCCATCATTGACTGATAAACACAACATACATATTACACGTATATTAACAGTAACTACACTATAGATGTTGTGACAGAGAGAGAAAGAGAAGAGAGAGACTACGTGAAGACCGTCTAATTTCGGTCCTGCAGCGTATTACACTGTTGGCTCTGTTCCTACACATTATATATTTGTAGCCGCTGCTGAACACGAATTATATAGGACGACGACGACGATGTGATAATATTGTGACGATTTACGGCCGTCTCAGAGTGTGTATTAGCGCCAATTAGCGCGGTCGGGGGAAATAAAATGTATATATTATATTGTCGACGCGCAGCCTTTTCGCCGCCCGCACGACATGCCACTTCTTTTCGTCTGTAAAGAGAAAACGCCGAGAGTGTAATATATGTAATATTTGTACGTGTGTGTGTGTGTCTGCGTGCGCGAGCTTATACCTAAATATATATTATATCGTTTTACCGCACCGGAAAAGAGGCGAAAATAAAAACCACTTCTTGCGGACGGACGGAAACGCGTTAATTATACCGCGAGCGCGAGCGTGAGGAGAGCTGCTGTCTGCTGTCACCTATAATGTTTGTATGGTAATATTTATGTGGTCTCGCGCGTAAGTGCGTAACTATATAGTATATATATATATATTTATAAGAATGTCGTCGTATAGTCCGTCCTCGGATAGTAATAATAATATATAGTAATCATAATATATTTTTTTATGCGTATAATACTGTGACACAGCGATATGAAAACCATTGGACCGATAATATGTTATACCGATATATTATTATATTTGACGACGATTTGACAAAAAAAAAAAAATGGTAAAGTGGTCGCGTGTTTGGATGCATGGAAAGCAAACGTTATAAATTGCTCGTTTTTTTCATTCTGTTTAATTAACGGGCTTGTCGGAAACATGCATTGATGGCGTCAGCGGTCTTTTCGGCCGGCTATAGATACCTACTACGCATGACGATAGAATGTGAGGTATAGGTACATTCAATTTAAATAATTTGATACACAACAATTATTTTCGAATAGGAATGGTGAAATCTAACTGCTGTGCAAATCAAATATTATGATTGGTATATATAGGTATACATATCATACCATATATGAATTTGTGTGTATATATCTAATGTATACATATTAATTATTATCATATACTTATAGTATAAAACAACATTTATACTACATAGAAAATCAGACCAACATATATTTTATAAAGTAAAAAAAAAAAAACTGAGGAGGTTTAATTGTGATCTGTAAAAAACTAGGTTTAGAAATCTATATTGTATTATGCAGTATTTAGGTATTATTATTATAGCTATATTATAATCACGTATGAAATAGGTTTGGTTAGGTATATATGAGGTGTATAATAC
Source organism: Diuraphis noxia (assembly GCF_037042655.1). NCBI lineage: Eukaryota > Metazoa > Arthropoda > Insecta > Hemiptera > Aphididae > Diuraphis > Diuraphis noxia. Next base: position 78,067,916 of record NW_028301713.1, read on the forward strand.
ATTGTTTCTAAAAAAACACCTTTTGACGGAATTTACCTATAATATAAGAAAATATAGCAATTTAAGTGGGTCAAAACATACCTTCCGTACGCATGATTATATGCACTCGAACGCCTTATAAATTACTATAATACATGTATATATCCGTATATATAATATGTAATCAGTGATAATATAGGTAATTTAACCTTTATGTGCAGTGTGAGATTATGTTGGAAATAATATTATACGTATATTATAATCCCTTTTCTTTCATCTCAGTTGTCATCATCACAACATAATACATATTCATATGTCCTATATAGCGAAATATGTACATGAAGCACGAACCTATTTATATATATATATAAATATTATAATATAAAGCGTACAGCAGGTGTAAACAACACACACGCATATACCGAGTGATTCTTTTAAGTGGGTACACTAATTATCTCGAAAAGTATTTACTTTTTTCAAAATATTTTTTTACATGGTTTCAAGTTGTTAAAAAACCAACGTTTTTATAAAAAAAATATATTTTTTAAGTTTTTTACTTTTTTGAATGACAACATAGAGTTTTAATTTCATATTCCAAAGCAGAATATTTTTCTAAGTATTTTGATATATAAAAATCGAATTTGGGGCTAGTAGTTTATGAGTTATAGGTATTTAAAGTTTAGATTGGCAGAATGGAGTGGTACGGGGTTACCCCGCAAAATATTTGTCCACTACTCCTGTCTAAACTTTAAATACTTATAACAGTTATAACTCATAAACTACTAGCCCCATATTCGATTTCTATGTATCAAAATACTTAGAAAAATATTCTGCTTTGAATATGAAATTAAAACTCTATGTTGTCATTCAAAAAAGTAAAAAACTTAAAAAATGATACGGATAAAAAATATATAAAAAAAATAATTTTTTTAATAAAAACGTTGGTTTTTTAACATCTTGAAACCATGTAAAAAATATTTTGAAAAAATTCAATACTTTTCGAGATAATTAGCGTACCCACTTAAAAGAATCACCCTGTATATAATGTATAACAATATTAATGTACCTTGATATTTGACTTTTGGTATTTAAATATATATAAATTATATATAAATAGTAGTAGTAAAACACGCGGTGATACGCATATTAAATATAATATGGTTTATTATATATTTATAAATTTCAGTTCAATAGGTTGCTGCTGTGTTGTGTCATTATATACGTGTGCGCACTGACTTTAAACAATGTTTTACTAAAAAAAAAATCATAATAAAATAATAAATATAATTTTGGACATTTTGTTGGTATTATTATATAATATTTTATGTTATGATTGTGTTTTATTTTCAAAACTTTGAAAATCGCGTGACTCTATGATCGCGATGTGTGTGTGGGGGTATGTTTAAGTATACCTATACGTGTGTATATTCGTTTTAAAAATGAGCGTTCACATTAATTTGAGCGGCCTCAATTGGATTCAATCGATTCACGTTTAAAAGTTAAAACCCACCAGCGTACAGCACTTTCGCGACAGTATACGGTCATTCGAAAAGCTGTACTATATCGTCGCCTAAACTATTATACACATAATATTTTTTTTTCTTATAAGCCCGTTCTAAATAAGTTGAAAAAACTCAAAGTCGTAACAGAGGCGGTTTCGCGTGTAAAACTACCAACGCAGTATAGTCGATTATAAGCGAGAAGGGGAAAGCAAAAAAAACTAAATAATAAACATAACTTGCCTGCATAACACGCCGTGTTACGTTGTCGCGACAAAACGGTTTTCCCCTTCAGGCGTATCGAATTTTCCACGGCAGGGGTGAAATATGTTCGTCTAATGTAAAATATTTTTATAATAACAAGGTCCGGCCTACGCATAAGAAATTAGGAAGAAAAAAACTCGACCGTTGTAATAAAAAAATGTCGTTAAGAACACCTCGTAAAATATTCAATTTCGACGCGACCAAATAACAGTTTTTAGCGTTTGAATAACTAACACTAAACTGCCTATATAACACATATAATATAGGTAGTTACAGTGCAGCTTGGCAAAGCCGATACATTATATAGGTATATATCATACATAGGTGTACTATAGAAAAGTTGCACTGTATATAATTTTACGTTATTTATCGAAGCTTATAATCGTGGGGAGTGTAATATTATATTGTTGAACTTTAATCAGTAATGAATACCTTTAAATAATTAATTATTATAAATTATGAATTATAATATAATGTCAATGGGTGCTCCACATGCAGTCGATTTCAGAAATTTTGCACCCCGGTGCTTATTTTAATTATTTGCCGCCCCTCCTTCTTTTAGAATATATACATTTTTTATATACGTATAACGCTTAATGTTTATTTAAATTTAAAATAAAATATCATTTATATTACGCAATACGTATTATTACCAATGATATAGGCGATTTCAGAAGACGAAGAAAAAAAATTATAACTTAAAATGTGTGTACCACCTATGTATAATATTAGAGCTATATATTTGTGCGGCGCTGGCTATAATAACAATAACAGTATAATATAATAATATTATAAGGGCGGAAATCTCGAGTACGCACTTACGGATTACGCTTATTGTCCGCGAGGGGGTTGATGTTAATCCGACACGGCCGATTCAAACGTCAAAATTGCAGTTAGCGTTTCACTATAGTAGAACGTATACATCGTTGTTCTGCGAATATATACATAATATGCAGCGTGTATATGGTATGCGTGTTCAATAAAATAATAATTTAGGTGTATCGATTTATTTGCAAGAGGATTATAATATTATATTCACACCGACTGTTATATATATTTATACTCGACAATAATATGTATGCCTTATATAGGTACACGCTTAGTGAAACGAATTTTTCACCCAAACACTGATGCAGCAGATCGAATTTATATTTTAAAACCCTACAGGATATTACGATATTTTGTATAATATACGTTTTATATCCATTTATTTTGATTTCGCCCGTTTACCTTTACCGGTAAAATCCATTATATTATTGTGACTGCTACATTTGTCCCATTTGACTTAAATGTATTTCAATAAAAACGTGATGAAAAGACTTATATAGCTTATAACTCTAATCTTCAAAATGGGTATTATTTTATTTCTATGCGACGTGACGTCCAGAAAAATGCTGAGACATATTAACTAGAATGTATAAAATATACTATATTATAATAATATGTATAAATAAGCATGGGGTTCTTGTGATTGGAACTTAAATATTATGTCTATTAATAGAAGTAAAATAATAAATAAAAAATATACACATGATGGGTACCTATATATAATCTATATTATGCGTGTTGTGCATTTTTATTGTTATACCCATGCCCTATATATATTGTTTAACCTATATGTTTATAATATATTATAGGTACATATTATGTAGGTATACCCGTCGTATATTTTAGCGTATATCATTGTTTTTGTTTGCACAACCAGTCGTTTAATAAAAAAATAAGTAAAATAAGAAATTACATAAATACCTATTTGAGCTTATGTATATTATACCTATTGCAAACGACGTAAGTATAAATAGTTATTATTATAAATTATCTTAGAAAGGAAGACTATTATTTAAAATTCAGGTTCCTTGACCCAACTGCACTCGACATCATACAGATATAGTATAGGTATAATAATATAGGTACTGTAATGAACTCCGGAAAATCACATAAAATATACCAATGTTATAGGTACATCTCAGCAATTATGTATAAACGAAATTCTCGAGTGATGATGTAATACAATATCCAAATGATATATGAGATACATGTATAAATATTTAGTATAATAATATATGATAGATTACTATTATTATCATGAATTGAATTAATAATGTGTAAAAAAAAAATAATAATAAATCGAATAATCTGATATAACATTAAGATATATTATATTATCAAAATATAAAATTATGTATGTACCTATTACCACTTACGTGGAATCTACCTTAATATTACTAGAAAACAACGCAATAAGACCAAAATACGCAGCCTCCTATTATATAATAGATAATAAGCTGCGTATATTTGCTAAATTGATGAAAATTAAATTAAATTAATTGAAATACAACTTATTATATTCGATATAAAGGTACATTATATCCAACATATATTTATTTATTTGAATTTATTTTTTGCCATCACACTTTTTAAGAATTATGAAATTTTAAAGTTAATATAGGTATATCTGTCTTATATCTATACAATTACTACAGTTACATCTATAATTTACTTTTATTATTATAAAAATAATTCAAGAAATAATTTTTTCTTTCCCAGTTTATTATTCGTTACATAAATATAAAACATAGCTATTTATAGAATTTTATATAGGGATAAGCAATATGCAGACTGTTATACAAAATGAATGTATTTTTGATTTAAGCTATAGGAAAAGGTATAACTTAAACTATATGCCCTATGGCCTAATATGATGGGTATTTATACTTATGAAAGATTTTATCCTTGTTATAATATATATCTATTTAAATTGATGATAATAGTTAATTATATAAATACCTATAATATTATAATATCTAAACCTATGGGATATGGGAATCTAGCTAAGCCTACTGTTTTTATTTTATTTTTTATATCGAATCTGTGTACAGACATTGGTTATAATACGTAACCTTTATAGCTATATAAATATTGATTGTAATATTGTTTAATGAGTATAATATGTTTCAAATAATAATATACATAATTTGGATGTTGTATCTACCTACAAATCACACCTATCTGTAGATATAGTAACGATATGACTTACCGTTCGAGCAAACGGATGAGTTGTCGCCCGGCAATCCACTATCAGTGCCGCTTTCGTGATCGTCGCTCAGGTCCGAGTCGGCTGGCCCTCCACTAACGCCGGCGGGCCCAGCTCCTTGTCCACCGCCTCCGCCGTTGCTGCCGGAGGACGCGCGGCCGTGCAGAGACAGGTCGCGTGGCCCGTCCGTGGACGAAGCAGGTGACACGGGTGAACCGCCGCCGTTGTTGCGCCCGTTGTCGGACAGTATGTCCGTGATCATGAACCGAGATCTGCCGAGATGGTGCATTGGCATGGTGCCGGCCGCTGAAGCGGCCGTGAGTTCGTGCACGGTCATCTTGGTGGTAGTCGTCGTCCTGATCTTACCGATGCTGTCACCGCCGGTGGCCACTGCAGCTGCTAGCCCGATCGGCCAATGCTGCAGCAAAGACGTATTGCCGCGACCGGATGACTGCACGTTACCGCCGATAAGCGTCGCCGTCGTGGTAGTGTGGTATATTGTGCGCGACTTTCGCGGATTTTGTGTACACGATTATACCGTCGTTATTGATGTGCCGTTCAACCGCTATTCAGATATTATAATATACGAATAGACGTGCACGACGCGCGCGAAAATAAAAACGCCAAAACGAACGCGGTCAAAAAAATAAATCACGAAAAACTATGCCACAGCGGACTCGAGTCTATACGGTGTTATAATAATATTTATAAAAGTAAAAATACATTAACACTCCGATATGTGTGTGAGTGCGTTTGAAAGTGTAACAACGTTAAACAGCGAACGCAAACGCGCGAGAGACGATCGGTACGCGCCGGTGTGAAGTCGATGGTTAACTAAACGATTGGTTAAGCGACTGTTAACGGCGGCGGTGACGGCGGCGGCCGCCGTCGGTGGGAGACTACCTCCCATTGGTGGGAGGAGTCGTCCAACCGGAGACGACCTCCGCCCGCCTTCCTGCCTGCCCGCCGAGCGCGTACGCACGTATATGGCATAACCGGATTATCACTCCCCGCGACCACTACTCCCGACCGCGCCACATCACATACACGAGCCCATCCGACACGACCAGCCAAAACGACCAAACCGCCAGGGCGACCGCGTCCACCGCCTCCCGTATGGTCCTCTCGGCGGCGTTCCTGCAACCGCCGCCAAGCGTCTCCCCGCCATATCGTTCCCGATCGCTCTTATTTATTCCCGCACGTCTATCGCTCGTCGTTCCACTGTTTCTCTTTTTTGAACGCGCGCCCGCGCAGATCTGCAACTCATCGTCGAAATACCTGTAAAGTATACAAAATTCATCACCGCGCCGCGATCGAATGGCGCTATGAACAGGAGTCGGCGTATCGCCGGTCAATCATTCAGAGATTCTTTTTCTTTTTCGGTCGTTGGTATTGGTCGTATATGATGATGATATGTTATCCATAACGCGCGCCCTTCAGACACGTTAAATATATATTTTAACTGATTTTCTCGTATACATGATGGTAGTAATTATGTAATATATATATATATATATATATATATTTATCATATAATGCATTTATGATATAAATTCATACATATTATATATATAGTTTATATATTATATACAGGGTGAACCAAAAATACCAGACAAAAAAAAAAATCGTGCTAATTATTAAAAGTACCTATAATATGACAAAAATTGTTTATATTAGGTATATGAAATTATAAATAATTTAAGAATTATATTCAACGCAGCAAATTCTCAAAAATCATATTGGTAATATTGGTAATAATCATATTTATATTAAAATATAAATATTTAGTAAAAAAAATAAAATCTAAAAATAAACGACTTGATTTAGATAAATGTTTTTACCATGAAAATTGTTCTTATAATTAGATTCACAAAATTGGCTATTTTGAATTTATCCAAAATATTTATTACTAAATTTAAATTTTTCTATTTTCAGTACTAAAAAGTAAACATAATATAAAAAAATTATACATGTAGCGCTAGGGTTATTAGTAATGAAAAAAAAAAATACATAAAAAATATTAATTTGAACAAAAGTCATTCCAAAAGTCAGTTCTTTCTGTTAAACCTTGTATATTATATATTAAACATATATATTATCAATATTGTTATATCTATAAGTACATCACTATACAGGTATCTATATTTTTTTAATTATTAATATAATATATATACATATAAATTGAAATTTAAGCCTCAAGTATATGATGTTCGATAGCTGCAGTCTGCCTGACCAGCTATATCAATATATGGTGATAATAAAATACCTATACAGCGGATCACTTGTTTGGTGCGGTTACTGTTGATGTTGTCTAGCTATAGCTAGCAGGCAACCATCATCATGTATACATATAGGTAGGTATCTATACTAAAAATAATATTCTGCATACATCAGTCCTTCGGTATTTTTATTTGCAGACTCCTCGCTCTTGGAGAGGGGATCTGCTGATCTTGTTTTAAAAATTTAACATTCTGAGCACATGATTGTATGTATTCACCTCCTATTGTAATTAATCTGATTAATCATTTTGAACTTTCCTCCTTAGCAGCGATAATATTACGATAATGATATCCAACTTATATTATATTGATATTGTTTAGAAAGTATATTGATATGTAGGTATAATAGACATAATATTATATATAGGTACCGCAGCCATTATTGATGCTCGTATTATGCCCTCATTCTTTCTCAAATATTTGAGCTAATATTATAGCTTTTAAGAATTCTTGCTCGATCGTATCTATAGATCATATATTGCAGGTATACCTATAGGTAGGTGTATGTACCTATACTTTCTCATTGTTGTATATTTTTTTCATAATAAACTAATTATATGTTTTGAATAATCCAACCCGCGACTACTGCTGCAATACAATTATTAAGCATTTGCAGGAAAATGATAATCAAGCACATTATCATCCTCTGTCCAAATTGTAAGATTTTGGTAACCCGAAATATATTCTCCATAATATATTAACCAAAACTCTGTACGAAGCAATTATAATATAACAGAACAAAACGTAAATATTTCAATTTATTATTTGAAAACTATATTCATAATAGTCATAAATGCATTGCCTACCTAAATCTAAGCTATAATATCCTTATCATGATGACATAATAATATTTATGTTAATACTCAAAAACAATATGAGAATTTTAATAATCTACATATACCTACTGTAGTTCCTATGTATATTCTTTCTCAGGAGAAGTACTTCACAGTGCTACGGATATGGCGAACTTGAAGCCCTGAGCTCCACACTGACATTAATTATAGTTGGTGTGGTCGGCCCTCCATGTTAGATGTTTAGTGGCGGGCTAACAATAAACCCATCCTCAAAAAAACTTTAATGTTATGAAACCAATACAAATCTTGCCTCGGACTCAGATTTTGGATACGACTCGGAAACGGCTGAGGTTTTACGATGAATTATTAGAAAGAGCGTATAATAGCCTATTAGGACACTGTTTAAAAATTATATTAGGAGATTTCAATTCCCAAGTTAGTCGTTAGAGACTATTATATATTAGACCTACAATTGGTAATGAGAGTGTATTACATGATATGGCGGGTAATGGAAACGGCACCAGGTTGGTTGTATTCGCAATAGCTATAAAGCCTTATAATAGTGAGAAGTATAGTTTCTTCCTCAGCAGGAAAAATATAAACAATTAATACACGACTGGACCTCACCCAGAAGAAATTACCAAAACCAAATAGACCACGTCTTGGTTAATAAAGTATATATTAATTTTTAATTCAGTAATAGATTACAGGTATTATATAGATTATAGCTATATAGGATATAATAGCGGATAATATGTATTGCAGTTCAGAAAATGTATTTACAGGTATACATTATTATAACACATCTTATGACTTATGAGTTATCGAGTTATGATAATACAAAGGCAAAAAAGGATTGACGATATTTTGGACATTGGCCGTATTCACCTTGTCTGTAGGTAAATTATATTATAAGTGTTCGCACTGCGCTCCCTATACCAATAATAATAAATTTCCTATGATTTATGTGCATGAAAGAAAAAATGGCAATCTATATAGATATAAGGTATATTATAATTATATAATGTAGGTATAAGTATATCTATATAAGGGATGTGTATAACTATACTGTATATAATATTTGTTTATTATTGTTCAGTTTTTTTTCACCTCACACGCGCCCATTAGTGGGTATTTATAAATTTTTTTTTGAAGATAAAAAAATGCCTATAAGTGGGTAAAAATACGGAAAAATAACCATACACGCGATTATATGAAAACTAAATGGTATTTTAGAAGTATTTTTTTTTATTCATAAATGTAGTATAATCTTTACAGATCTCAACAATATTATATAATATATATTTCTATAGAATAATTTTATATTTTTAAATTTGAATTGTTATTATTTTTAAATTATTTTTTATAACAACAACATTTTTTTATTTCTTGTTCCAAAGCAGAACATTTTTTGGAATACTTCAATGTGCCTACAAAAATTAAATTTTGGAAGAGTACCTATACAGTATAGAAACCTACCTATACCTATATATAGTTTATAAGTTATAAATATCTAACTAACTATATATATATATATGTATATTTATATACACTCCTGAAATTTGAAATATATATAGGTATATCAAAATACTTAAAATAATATTCTGTTTAAGAAGAATATTAAATTAAAATTTTAGTTATGTTATTTTGTAGGTGTATACCTAGTTACTTTTGTAACTATATTAATTAAAACTGCAGTGTAAAATAGAGATATTTTAAACATACATAGTTTTTGAAATAGTAAGTTATCTTTAATAAAAGAAGTAAAATCATTTCCTTTAAGCTTGGATAGAAATAAATTTCTAAAGCTTAAATATTATAAAGAATTAAAAATAGAACAGAATAGCGAACAAGTATAAGTATATATACTATAAATTGGCTTAAGTATTTTAGCATGTATAATATCAAAATTAGTAGCGTGAAGTGCCGTTCTGAAAAACAATATTGCTCCAATCATTAATTATGAATATATAGGTATATATTATATGCTTTAGAATATGCTTTCCGGGATATCAATCAAAATACAATTTTACGTAATATAATATAGTATACATAAAAAAATATTATATTCAATGCTTTTTGTAATCACGTCGATTAATTCAATTAATGTTGTGCATGCATTTACATTATATTTGTCAGACTGTTTTTAGCATTATTCAAGATTACAAATTATTATAATGAATAGATGATACTTTAATAGCTGACCATCTAATATTATACGCATAAACTGTAATAAATAAATAGCTAGGACGCTATAGGTATGAGAATAAGTATTATTATATTACTTTACAACGGCAAATATTTGGTGTAAATAAGTATTTTATAATATGCATATTATGTAGCATGCTTTATATATAATATTGATTTTGTAAAATTGATTCTACCTATTGTTAATTTGCAAGATAACTTGACCATTTAATAAGATTTTTGCGAAACTTCATTGATTTATTATGGTTGTTCGTATTTGTTAATATTTATTTTTAAAGGTTTATATTATATTTGAAATTCTAGATAATAAATTTGAAATCATAGTATATTTTTAAATAAAAATAAAAGTCAAAAATAATAAATTTTACTTACTTACGTGAAACAATACCTATATAGTTAAGCCGTGTCATAGTTACTACATATTAAATTATTTAGTGTTAAATTTCGTTTTAAATTAATAATATGTGACCCTATATGAAAATGTAATTTCTATTTATTATTTAGTTCTTTTAATTCTAAAGGCTACATATTAATAACATTTTTTAAACTACGTAATACAAATCATTTTTTTTTCTTAGCTTCCAGTAAAAACTATTATATAAGTACATGAAACATGATATAGATACAATGACAGTGTGGTGTTACAAAAGTATACATTTACAATGGTATGGATAAGAATAGAGAATTTATACATTGAGAAGAGTCTTGGTAATTTATATAATATTAATTAATGATAGGTATATAAGAGTAATGAAATAGAATCGTAAATTATGATGAGTGCATAGTTAATTTGATAATGATAATATATAACGAGCTGATTGGGGGAAATGGAATTTGGATTATGGTGTAAGTTGCTTTTGTAGAATAGTGGTGAGGAGGGAAATGAGTGGATTTATTAGAGCGGAGAGTTCTGTGATAACCTTAGCTAACAAATTGTTATTTGGGAAATTATTATGTGATAAACTATTATTAGAATTGGTGATAGAGGCATAGGGAACTTCGGGAAGATGAGGAGGAATTTGGAGAGGGGGGAGCGTAGTAGCAATATTCGGATTTAAGTAATTTGATTTTTGTTGAATCGGCTGAGAACGTTTCTTATGTTTGAGAAGTTCATTATATTTTGTTGCTTTGAGGTTAGCTTGGTTTTTGATAATATTTTTGTAGACGGGACAACCCTTGTAGGAAGCTGAGTGTGGTCCAGAGCATAATGCGCATTTCGCGGGAGTGGTAGGTGATTTTGAGCATTCGGAGGAGATGATCTCCGCATTTGACGCAACGAGGGTTATGATGACAAAAGTTACTTGTTTGAAAGTAAGCTTGGTATGACTTGCATTGAGGAGGGGCACGTTTTTTTTTTTGGAAGTTCAATTTTAATTTTGGTGTGTAACAGCAAGTCAAGATTAAGAATATCGCTATTATTGGTTGCAGGTTTTAGATCGATACGAAAAAGAGGCAATGCCTTTTTGTTGATACGGTGTAAAATGTTTGTGACCTGAATTACTTCATGGCCATTATCTGTGATGTAGGCTTGTATGTCTTCAACGGGCGTAGACGGGTGGAGGTGTCTGATAAATACACTGTACGGTTTTAATGGCTTGGGCAATACAAATCATTATTTTTTATAATGTTTAGAAAATACAAAAAACGAAGCCATCATCCAATTAAGTTCCTAAACATAAATTTGAAAATTAGATTTAAAAAAAAAAATTTATAAAGTTATCGAGGGATGAGTAGAAACTAAAGGGACGAGATGGGTTAAACTAAATAATATGAAATGTTCTTAATTAAATATAATAATATCAGAAATAGAAATAGGTCATATATCTATAATATTATATCTATATATATATTACCTATCTGTAACATTTTTTACAAGATATTTGCAATATACGCTTTAACAAAATATCCTTTTATTTTTAAATAATGTTCTGTTTAATAAATATTTTGATTAATAGCATTTTTGAACTCAAGATATTTTTTTTTTAGTATAATAACGTTATTAATAATCTTTAAATTTTAAAAAAATACTAATTTATGTTAAATTTTAATTTATGTTTAATTATAACTCACACATTTAATGCACTATCCATACTAATTTTTAGATTTAGTAAGTAATAAATGAATAATTAAATCTTATTGATCGGGTTATTTATTTATTTTTAATGTGTTGAGTGGCAATCGTTTGAATATATTAAAAATGATGACGCATTCAGGCATTCCGCGTCATGCGATTTCTTATTACGCACGTAATAATATTATTTTGTTTTTGCTTCCTTGCTATGAAAAAAGTATAATGAAAATAGTAGGCATATATATACAGGGTGATTCTTTTATCAAACAACACTCATTATTTAAAAAAGTATTGACTTTTTCAAAATATTTTTTTACATAGTTTCAAGTTGTTAAAAACCAACGCTTTTATTAAAAAATTATATTTTTATCCTTATCATTTTTTAAGTTTTTTACTCTTTTGAATGGCAACATAGTTTTTTAATTTCATATTCCAAAGCAGAATATTTTTCTAAAAATTTTGATACATAAAAATCGAATTTAGGACGAGTAGTTTATGAGTTATAAGTATTTAAAGTTTAGACAAGGGGAGTAGTGGACAAACGTTTGTTTGGACACCCCGTACCACTCCACTCTGCCATACTAAACTTTAAATACCTATAACTCATAAACTACTAGCGCTAAATTCGAAATTTTAACGTAATAATTAATAAAATAAGTAGCTTTATTAATTTATGAAATTTTAAGTATAGGTTACCATTTGAAAATCAAAAGTTGATAGTGGTTTATCTAATAAATATAAAGGTGAAAATATAAAAATAATAAACAATCCAAGAAGAGTGCAAATCTACAATTTTGAAAAAAAAAAAATTTGAAAAAAGTCAATACTTTTTTAAATAATGAGTGTTGTTTGATAAAAGAATCATCCTGTATATATTTAACTAAATTATTTGAGCATTTTAATAGAACTCGCACGACATAAAATGTATATTAAGAGGTACAGGTACCTATGTATTGTAATTTATCCAATGAATTATTTTGCTCTCGAAATGGTGAAATGTATCCCACGATTAATTTGTACAGTGTTCGTTGGCAATATTATGATACGCTATAGGTATACTTATAGAGTTTGGAACACAAGACGACTAACAAAGTTACTTATATAAATTAACATACCGTGAGTGAATCAGGCAATTTTCGTTTACATTACAGTTCGTATAATTGAATTAAGTACCGGTCTATATATTATGTGTGTGTGTGTGTGTGTGTACACGAATGCACACTGGCATTGTTATACAGAAATATAGCGCAATTGTAATGGATTTGTTTGTCAACTATAATTGTTCGGAATAATCCTTGGATTTAAATAACCAATTAGAGCGGGAGCGCTGCAGTGATATTTTTAAGTGCATCGTTCGGTGCACATAAAACTTGTAAAATTCAAAGTCTTGGCAACACACTCACGGGTATTATACAATAATAAATATAATAATACAAATACTAATAATGTCTATGTAGAACTTGCGGAGGACTATAATAATACCGAAACCACATGGCAAATAAAAATGAGAGTGACTATTAGTGATCTGCTGTTTGTATATGACGCATATCCAGATGAAAATAAATCAATAAATCGGAGAATACTATTTTTAGTATAATTAATATTATATAAATGTATTTTAACATGACTATCTGAATAAATTACCATCACAGAGTTTGAAAATATTCTACCCTATGTTAGGATTAAATATAATAATAATAAAATATATAAATTATATCGTTGATAAATAGACTTTTGGAAAATATACCTTGTCGATTGTTACATATTTAATAATATATATATATATATATATATATATATATATATATATTAACAATACAGCTAGTATATAATATAATATCCACTAACTAAACTTATATATTGCAGTATATATATCTGAGTGACGAGCGTGCTTATTTTTATTTTGTTTGTACAAAATGTGCGTTAGAACAATTCAAAATAGTTCCTCGACGCAATTATAATAATCATAAAAAAAAAAACAAATTTCCATAAATAGAAATATTTACCGCCTCTGTGTATACAGTTTAATACTTCAAAACGCTCAATATTGAGTGCGTGAGAAATCCTTGACCGCTTATTAATACCTTTATTGTTTTCAGTTGTAAACTTTGTATATATACGCGTATGGAATAGCAATTATATTATTATTTATCGCATATATAGGTATACCTAAGTTTTCTGTGTAGGTACACTATCATTTCGTTATTAAGTTAGAAATCTGCAAGCAAAATTATAAATTTAATTTTAAATACCTACCTATATACAATACTCGGATACTTATCTGCATATATAGGTACAGCGGTACTCGACGTCTAATCGAAATAAATAATAATATGTATATCTAAATATAATACCAGGTATGAATAATTTACATAAATGTATAAAGTAAATGGAAAACTATACAACATATTATCTATGGGAAATTAAAACGTTTGCAATATCAGTCTATGATCTAATATACCTATACCTACGTCATATATAATACAGATAATAGCTTGGCTATATATAGCAAGCGTACTATAGGCAATACTAGCAATTTATTTATAAAATATTTAACAGAAAATATATAATTATATGTTTGGGGTGTATAAATGTATAATATTATGATACTACGATATATTTTTTAAACAAGTGCATACAAGACTACTTGTATAACAGTGAGGTTTTTCTCATTGAGATTTTGAGATTGTTTTCAACCAAACGAAATTGTCCGTAAATTCCATTGCGGTAATAATAGCTAGTATACCAGCTATATATACCACACATATATAAACTATACGTACCTATACGCATTTTTACTATATTTAATATACATATATTTTTTTTATTCATTTTTTTTTTACTATTACAAATGCCCAAGGGTAGGTTCATAAGTAGAAAAAAGTAAGTAACAATCATAACTACAAAAATATAAATCAATATAAAGTAAATACAAATATATATAGTATTAACAGTTAAAGAATATAGGTAACTTAATACATTACACACTTAGGTAAAGAGAGCACAAAAGTACAATAAGTTAGACGAGTACAATAATTATTACAAAGAAATGTTCAAACAGTACCTATATGAGTTAATAATAAAATAAGTATTATATATGTTAGTGTTATTGGTTATTCATCATTAATGTTTTAAGACAAGTTTTTAATCTAGGCATATAGAGAGTCGAAAAAAAATCAAACGTATTTAAATATATTAGATACATATATTAATTAGCAAATACATACTATATACACTGAAACACATCACTGCACGATGAATTAATATACTTAGAAACGGTTTTGTACTATTTATATATACTATGAATTATTATTATCATAACATAGTAGGTACTACAGTTTCACTTTAGATGCATGTGATTTTTTTAATGTCGTGAATAGCAATCGTAATATCACGAAAATATTTGTAACTTATTTTTGTTTTTGGAACTAAATATAATTTTGAACCATTGATAAGTAATATATTATTTATTTTATTTATTCGTATGACTTTTGATATAATTTTACTATCGCATTGAATTTTTTCAAAATAGTATACCTATATCAAATGATAAATTTAAATTTATGTTTTAAGAGAATAGAGCATATAAATTATTTCATTATAATATATACCTATGTTATATAATATACCTACCATACGCATACGGTTTACAGTTGTTTATATTAATTTTATATTTATATTTTAATAACATTTTGAACTGTTGAAAACTATTATATAATATGAAACATATAGGATAGCGTGTCATTTTTCTTTCGGTAACCACCCCCTGATCGGCATTGCAATTTTTCAGCGTATCATCAAAATAACAATTAACTTTAATAACATTTATATAGGCACAAGTGCATGACATATTATAGTTCACGAGTATTTGACAAGTTTTTCGCAGCATATCTGATAAAAATACGAAATTCATTCCAGTTGGGATTTGGGGCGTAACGTGATAGCTGTCAAATACTGTGCATTATCAGTTTGTCAACATCCTATCTGAAACTTTAAAATGGACATAAAAAATCAATTTAATAGGTATAATAGTTTCAAAACGTACGAGTGATTTAACAAAAATAATTTTGAATATAACATATAGATTTTTCTTGTTTCCATAAATAACTGGATTTCGGTTCACGTAAAAATTTAATAAACTCGTTTTATTGACGATATTACACCAATATAGATGCAACGGTAAAACGTAATCCACGTGACTATTACATGCCCATAATGATGATAATGTAATGTCGTCAAAAGAGATTAATTAAAAATCATTCGGAAATTCGGGTTTAGGTATTAGCATTTTTATTGGATATCCGTCTTGAGGTCATAGATATTAGTATATTGTATGAAACAGTTTATTTTGATTGCTATTCTATAATTTATTATGTTTATTACTACGACAGTGCAAAACAATAAAACGATCCCCATTATCCCTTTTGCACGCAGTATTGAAATTTACTATAGTACCTATCGTGTTACTATGGTATACATCGTATCGGTAGTCACATGTATTTATTTCTGTACACTTTGGTTTATTGTATACCTTTAACATTATATACTACACCTGTATATACATATATTTATATATATATGTACCTATAGAAATGTAGGTATACATCATTATGTAATATTAAACACTTCTCAGACACTTCTAAATTACTTATAAAATACTCGTGGGGGGTCTTAAACAATGCAGTATAATATGTACTAGAATTAAATTTCTTCGACATAACAAAACGTTAGTAAAAATCACAATATAAATGCTTTTGTAAAGATGAAGGGATTCAAATGTTAATGTATGTGTAAATTATGTGCGTAACTAAATTATTTTTGATTTATATTACGATATAATATATTGTTTTGTTTATTCTCGCAACTAATAAAATGATTTATATTATGTGTATTGTGCAGCAATCAATATATAAGCATCATCAATGTTAAGTATAATTATAAAGCTTATATGAGAACCTGGCTTAAAAATGTAGGAGTATGAACTTTACAAATGTTGTTTCCTGTACCAAATGTTACATTGTTATACATAAGATAAGTGTCAGATATAATAATTTTAATATTAAGATTTCAATAAAAAAAAAAAAATGCATCGTAATCGCATCGCAAATGCATAATATTATTTCCTTACGTACTCGAATAGTGTTACACAAATACACGTATAGGCACATCATTGCGACGTACAATTTATAATTTAATATATCATTATATAGTTACCTGCAGCTATACATATATTACTAACATTGTTGTTGTTGATTTAAACTAGGTACTTATGGTTCTAGTAAGATGGTATATTCAAGATAACATAAACATGTGCAGGCCATCATACGAAAATATGTGCTTTAATGTTTAAACGTAAAATATAAAGTAATTAATTTCGTTCTTCTAGTTTAGTCATAAAATACATCTGAAAAATGGGTTATTCTCATGTTTATTATATCAATATCTGTCTTCTGAAATTTATATCATTGTGTTAAGAATGTTAAGATTCAGAATAAACGATTGATACATGTATTTTATTAAATCTTGTAAAAATTAATTTGAAAAAGATAATAGCCTGATTAATCTGACATAATAATAATATATACACACACGGTGAAATGCTTATAGCCACTTACATCAATATTTCACAGTTGAAAAGGCTGCTTGAGAAATATATTATACACTTGATATCATAATATCATATAAAATGCTTGAATCAAATTATGTTTGAGACTGTATACATATTCACCTCACCCCCCACCCTTTGTAGAATTTGGCGTTTACCATAATGTATGATGTTTCTTGGTCACAAACTCTGCACATAACTACATATACGTATACATATCAAGATAGGTATAGCGATGTATTTATGTTCAAATTTAGGTAGGTATACATATACGTGTGGGCGGGTGTGAGGTATAATATACCTTCTTCTGCTATGAGTATAGAAAAGTATACAAGCACGATGCAGGACGAGCTCGCATCACGATTCGTCGAGAACAACTGTTGCAGCTCGGCATTTACGCGTAAGTCAAAAACCCCGTTGCGGTGCTTCTCATTCGCCGCCGACGCGTATTATAATAATAATATATTAATATTAGCTATATAATAGGTACGTGCGCGTATACACTATATATATATTGTAATTTTAACAGCACTATACAGCGGTACCGTACACTCGGCGTACATAATATTAAACATCGAGAACAAAAATGTGGAAAATGGCCGCCAATGTTCATAATATCGTATAATATATACCCACATAATATATATGTATATAAGCACCTCCATAGCTGTATACATAATATGTTGCTGCAGCACCACAGCCGTGAGCCGCCTTCACTTTATCGTCAACACGGCAAGGCACACACACAATTTGTATATACCTATATATAATAAGAATATGTATTATAGCTGGACATAATATGTTATTATATTTTGTAAGCGCGCTTATGCGTGCGTTTATGTGTATATACTATTGAGTTAGACGGCGATTGGCCAATTAATTCGGATCACGACCATTGGATCACGACCTGTGGTTCTCATTATACGAGCGGACACGACGTCCCGACAGATATATTTTATTATGAACCTACCTTAGATATACCAGCCTACTAAGGTACGTACGTGTCGTGCTTATATAGGTATGATACCATGACGCACATATAGGTACCTATATATATATAATATTAACGCGTGAGTCTGATATAGAGACGGCGAAAACGTATATATGTGTATATCCATTCGCTATATTATAATATCATAGTCTCATTATAACGTATACCTATATATAAATTTATAAAGCTACTATTATTACTATTTTATATAATAATATATATAAGTCTATACAAGTACGCCAGCCGCCCGTATACAAAACTATCAAATATGTCCGGAATAAACATATAGGTATATGTATAGATCAAAGACAGATGGAGGAGACGTGAGCACATTTATTTATGCGGAGTATTGGACATAAGTAGGTATACCTTACGCATATAAAACAGATATGTGGCTTACATATTTATTTTATATACACATACAATATAAGTACATAATTATATATTTATATATATACATATATAATGAATAACAGATAGATGACTTGATAGTGAGTGCCGCACCTACCGCTGGAGAGGGTATGGGGAGGAGCTATATAAAGAGAACTGCGATTCGATTTCGATAAAATTCTTAAAACACCCGTTTGCGGACAACTACCGCGAGGGTGGTTTTATATGTACGAGCGCAGGTATTATACGGATACTCTATAATGATAACACGTAGCTATAAATATAGATAATTATAATATATGGATGCGGTATACTAAAACACGTCGAATATTTATATTGCTCTTTTGTTTTCGCCGCGTAATTACAGGTAATTTTCAAACTTACACTGTAGCTGGTACACGCGTTATGCATAATATAAATACCTATCCTATGTACTTTGTAAGTCGGACGTTATTGGTCTATGCTTTATAATAATAATATATATTATGGACGTGGTAACCTGAATATTTCTATTTTTACTCGTTTATTATACAGCCAGTACATCCTATCATATACCCAGTGGCGGATTTGATTCGTCTTCTAGGGGGGGGGGGCAATATCCATTGAGTCCAAAAATGATACCTACTACTTTTTAACCTACAGAGGAAAAAACATGTAATATAGGTAGGTATGAAGGTAAAAATGTAAAATAAATATTTATATTAAAAAATTTAAATGGTTAATTAACATATACAAATTTATATTAGTCGTCTACAATACAAAATCTAAATTTCTTTTCTTCATCGATGCAAATCGACTACACCCTACAGAGGCCGTGATTATAATTCTTAGAACT
Organism: Diuraphis noxia; assembly: GCF_037042655.1. NCBI lineage: Eukaryota > Metazoa > Arthropoda > Insecta > Hemiptera > Aphididae > Diuraphis > Diuraphis noxia. The sequence continues at coordinate 78,087,865 of NW_028301713.1, forward strand.
TCTATACAGATTTCTGAAAAAAATTACTATTTATACGTAGTTTGATGTCTAGGGAGGGGCCGTGGCCCCTATGCCCCCCTTAAACGCCACGCCTGCATATACCTATGTAAATCGTCCATATTCCCGTCGTAAGTCGTAACCCATTTAAGTTTCAACTACCCCACCTCAACACGACCACCAATCATCATCGTATACACGTATATATATGTCTGTATGCTTACAAAAATAAGTAACCACGTGTTGCTATTTGCTACGTTATTATAAGTTTATGCATAATAAATAATATATAGCCTTATGACACCGTGTATACTTATGTATATATATATTATATAGGATATATGATTATTAAATATAGATAAATAATACAGATATATTATTGCACTTATGTGCCTTTCAAGATCTGCAGGTAGCACTGTTAATGAAATATATTACCTATATATAGGATTATAGTATAATAGGTACAAGCATATATATTATATTATATATAGTTACTAATTACTTTAATATACTTATAGGTATATACAGCATAATAATAATAAAATATAGGTAACACTGTTCTATTTATATGGTGTTTACGTGTTTAATCGTTACATTAACATAAACTTAGACTTACACCGTATTTTGAATAAAATCATTGAATCTGAGTATTCTTTACAGTTTAATTGAAAACCCTATAAAATTAGAATTTTACGTATTTTGATAAAAAAATATTGTTAAAATACTAAAATTGTATACTAAATTGTATTCTACATTTTGTACAATAATAATTAAATAATTAAATTTTATATTATAATATATATCTTAATTTTACAAAATTAGTACGATTTAGTACAAACCTATATAACCTAATTATAGAACAAATAAATTAGCTTTAATCTAAAAATAAAAAAGCTCAATACAATTTGTTACAATTAGTGCCACTTTGAATTTTGTTATACAACTTTGAAACCTCATATACCTAGTAATTACTGTAGATACATAAACATAATTACTGTGTGTCTAAAAAATAACAATATCACTGTTTTAACTTGAATCGCAATTTGCAAGTAAATCACAGCTTTGTTTCCAAAACAATTGCTGTGAAAGAATTACCCACGACAAAAATATAACTTGTTTAAAAATGAAATGTTTCTAAAAAAAAGTCGAATTGCGTGACTTAGGTAAGTATAAATAGTTACGAAAATATCCATTTATTGTATAAAATACACCACGCGCACGTGTGTGATGTGAATATATTATGTACATGTGTCCCAGTCACACAGTTTACCACATAATTGGATAATCTACGAAATTGTAGGCGTTCCCTTTTGTATAAATTTTTAAATATATTATTGTAGTTTATTCAGCCAAACCATCACGTCATGAAATGTTATATATGTTAATTGATATGTGACATAAAAGAGAAAACTCTTTCTAACAAGTAGCCAGAATGTATTTATTTATAATTTCCATGTTTAGTTTGGCGTTATTCCATAAGTAGGTATATATAAATATATTTATAAATTTTCATTTCGTGAGCTGAGTTATTCATAAACATAATATTATTTAAATCTAATCAGTTTTAGTGTTATTATAACATCATTATGTGACCATCATCAACATTATATCATATCATATATTAAATATAACTATAATTATAGGTATCCGGGTATTATACAGGGTGATTCTTTTAAGTGGGTACACTAATTATCTCGAAAAGTATTTACTTTTTTCAAAATATTTTTATACATGGTTTCAAGTTGTTAAAAAACTAACGTTTTTATTAAAAAAATATTTTTTTAAATATTTTTTATCCTTATCATTTTTTAAGTTTTTTACTTTTTTGAATGACAAAATAGAGTTTTAATTTCATATTCTAAAGCAGAATATTTTTCTAAGTATTTTGATTCATAAAAATCGAATTTAGTACGAGTAGTTTATGAGTTATATCATATATATTAAATACATTTAACTTATATGTATTTAAAGTTAAGACAAGCGGAGTAGTGGTCAAACATTTTGCGGGGTAACCCCGTACCACTCCATTCTGCCAATCTAAACTTTAAATACTTATTACTCAAAAACTACTAGCCCTAAATTCGATTTTTACGAATCAAAATACTTAGAAAAATATTCTGCTTTGGAATATGAAATTAAAACTCTATGTTGTCATTCAAAAAGGTAAAAAACTTAAAAAATATAATTTTTTTATAAAAACGTTGGTTTTTTAACAACTTGAAACCATGTAAAAAAATATTTTGAAAAAGTAAATACTTTTCAAGATAATTAGTGTACCCACTTAAATCACGCTGTATATATTCATACACACACACACATATATATATATATATTATATATATATAGAGAAAGAGAGATATATATAATATCATAACAGTAACATATTACCTTTACATGATGTGCATAATATTAAAATTCATCAATAGAGGCGGCTTCTTGTATTAAATTATATTGTTTTTGTTTACATTATAAGGCTATGCAATATTCTTATTGTGTGTAAAATGATACAGGTTTTGTATATTTCTTTTGAAAATAAGTACATATATATATATATATAGGTATATGATTTTATGTACTTATTATAATGAGTATATATAACCGCGTTAACCTATATAAACCACAGCTATATTAATTACATTTATATAGTCGAACAACTTATAATTATATAATTATATATAGGCTTACTTTTATAGGTTTTGACGTTTACGTCATTTATTTTAAACTATTGCGAATTAATGTAACTAAAATTAATTTCGTTATGAAACCGTGATTTAAACTCAATCTTCCCTCATTTGATGTAAATAAAATCACGCCATTAGGCCACAATTAGGTAATATAATATGATATTTTATAAGTATACAAATGATTTAAGTACAATACTTATCCAGTATATAATATGTACACATGCCGAGAATTTCCGGTCGGATGTGAACGGTCCATCGGTTCCCGCTGGACAAATATTTTATAAATATATATCATTTATTATGTATTAAATATACACGAGCAATGGTTGGTACATGGAAATTTAATTTTACTTTTTTGATGGCGTTCTTTCGACTTTGAAAGAAACCCAATGAATTAACATTTTAAGCATTATAGTTGCTGATTTTCTAACGCTGTTAGTTGTCACGTTTATTCGTGCGTAGTTTTTGATAGGTACTGAAATCATAGTAAAAGAAAATTATACCTGTATTTACATTTATATATATATACATATATATGCATAGGTATGCATACACAAACAAATTACTTGTTTTGTAAAAATAATCATTGTTTTATGATGGATATAACGTATAAATAGTATAAAATATAGAAAGTAAATTGTGAATTCTCCATTAAAAATGCCAATCGATGTATATATAGGCAGTATAGGTATATCTATAAAATTGAATACCTACCTATATATTGATATATCTAGTTATTTAGGTATATAGTTATTTTTCATGGATATTTATTTTTGAACGACGTAATTATAACTAATAACTGCTGCAAGACATGCAGCGTTATTTTGTATATACTTATACCTACGTTAATAGGGCTTTAGTGGTTTTCGCGGTAACCAAATCTTAAAAATGTTAAAAAATAAATATTTTGTCAACAAAACGGTGAATGTTAAATTATTGAACTAGTCACGGTAAGTGTTGAACAAAAAAAAAAATCATAAAAAACACTCAACCCATTAACCCACGGAATACACAATTTGTTTAGACAGTTTTTCGAGTTTCACACCGTTTTTGTCGTCACGAACGACTGACACCTAAACTGAATTTAAACACTATAACGAGTCAAGGAAATTAATTTCCCAGTATCCTATTGAGGGTCATCAAGTTTAAAACGTCCAATTTTCTAATGGCTGAGACCAAAATATCAACAATAATGGATGAATGACATAAACATATTCTTGCATTTCGCACCACGCGGTTATTATTGTTTCTAAATTATTCATAAATCTTATGAAAGCGTAAAGGCGTTAGAGTTTGTCAAAATATTCTAAATACATACAGAAAATACAATTCTAGGTTATATAATTGGTATAATGTCACTATGCTAGTGATGTTTAACCGAGATGAGTAGTAAAAAAATATGAATGAATTTTATAATTAAACACATTTTACGTGAAAATATAATATTATATGGAACCATAAAAAAAGTAATCGAGTCCTAACTCCCAAGATCAATAAAAGGCAAACACATCACTATATTATATTACAAATAATTTGCTTTAATATTATAATGTTTTTTTTATATACGGCACAGAGATACCTACATATAAATCGTAGGTACCTATATACTATATGCATAATATGCTCGTATAAAAATGAATTTATCTATACACATGTATGGCTGTTAGTATACCTATATGAATATCTATTTCAAATGAAATCTAAGAAAAAAATGTTAGATGTTGAAATCACATCTGCTGTCGCATAAGGCATAACATTACACGCGTATAAAATATATATTATCTAGATTAAAATATGCTTTACATTTTTATATTATAGTACTGCACCTTCTCATTATAGTAGCGTAGGCAGAGGATGCTGGGGTAATTGCAGCCCCCCCCCCGAATCGCTGAAAAAATAAAAAATTATATTAATATTCTATGAAATTCGCTAAAAAAGTCTTAAACTGTATTTTTAAAATATAAAAAGAAAATTCATTGCTATTTTAATTATTTTTTTTCTACATGTTATATTTATGGAAGAATCTAGGTATCCCACTGCTGAGTATAAAAAATTGATCAGCTATCCCTTTGAAAGAAAATCCTGGCTACGCCACTGTGACTCATTATATGTTCCCGTATAACAGTAATATATTTAATTTCTTAGACGAAGACCCTGAAAAAATTAATAAATATACCTATAATAACCATGTTTTTAAATTCTTGAAATTTTTTGTACGACTTAGGGAGCTTTAAGGTTAACCTAACCTAAAAGAGTGACAAAACTTTTGTTTTCCAAATGAAAACCTCTTCTCCTTTTCTAATACAAATTATTTAGCTGATGATTATTGTAAAAATTATAACATATTAAAATGTATACTTGAGATATTTAACTTTGTGAATATGAATACCAAATAGGTCCACGATAATGATTTGGAAGATATATAGAGTATATCGTGTTGGTTTGAAAATTTTAGTCATTAATATTAATGTATCAACATGACAACATTCATAATTAAAAAAATGTTTAAAATAATAGAAAAACCTATATTTTAAATCCAATTAAGGATAATTAATATACATCGTATTACCTACATCTAGTTTTAGATGTTTATACCAACATATATCATAGGTTATATTGTATTGTATATTTGTATAGTATATACCTACTGCAAGGGATACCTAACTATTATATTATATATTACTATTATACTATTATTTATAGTATTATAGTTATACTACATTTTTGTCTATTTTTTTTTCTATTAGACACCTTTAAATCTTGGTGATTTTTTATTTACTGGTATAATTTCGGCACATGGACGATTTTACACCTGAACATTATTTTCATTTAAATTCTTGACGTGGAAATTTTTATCAATATAAATTGGTACCTATAATCGTAAATAGTCGTTTATAATACAGAAATATCGGCATATATATATGTATACATATATATTATATACAAATAATATAATCGATGAAAATCAGTGACCACTTAAAAGGGTAGAAAACCTTCAAAACACTTAATATTTACTACAGTTGTGGGTTCACATATTGCATATACGCATAATAAGACGAAAGGGGTCGAATAAATAAACGAGGTGAACATATGGGGTCCCAAAAATTCAAATGGTTTTCGGTAGTCACGTCTCAGATGAGCGCTACGTCCGGGAAAGGTGTTAAATAATGAATTATTTATACATTCTTTTTTTGTTACTACTACTATTATTATTATTATTATTATTATCATTATTATTTTGTCTGTACAATACACCCTCACAACCTTTGTGCATAAATGACTATGTAACTATTGTGAACAGTAAAAAAAACTTTAATCCAAATTAATTGTCTGTATGGTAATAAAATGAATGATTAAGTTACATTTGCGGTTTTTTTTAAAAAGCTAATTCTTAAATTTAACAATAATATATTATATATATCGTACACACAAATTAAAATATATAAAATCTCTTTTATAACTCGCCCACTTGTCATTTAGGCACGTAAACATTTTTAAAAATATACTATATATTCTCTAGTAAATTTGAATGCATATGTAATAAATTATCTAGAGACCATCATAATTTTATTAAAACTGTGTAATATTTATTAAATAATCTTTTGTATAAATCTGTACAGGTCAACTAGGTTATTAAAAAAAATAAGTTATTAGAGTATGTAATTCAATTTAGATCGGTATTTATTGATATTAAAATATAAATTTTAAATATTTAATTTGCAAAAATATTAAGTATTTAAACTTCGTTTAAAGTCCTAAACCATAAATTACAGTTGATAAAATACATTATTATATTATATAAATAAATCAATATGAAAATCAAAAAAATAAAATAAATTTCATTGCCTGCTAGTATAATATGACGGATGAACAACACTATTGAAATATCGAAAATTGTAAGAAAAGTCTATAATATCATTATGTGTCAAAACTCATGTGATTATAAAATAAATTTACTCCAGTTAGTAGACATGTTCAATAAATGTGTTGCATTTTGTTTACCATGGGTTATTATTTTTTTTTTTTGAATTAAAATAATATATTAAGTTAAACGCGTATATTTAAGAATTTATCGTAAATTTTGTAAAATAATGATTTAAGAAACCCTTATTGGGACTACATATCCTGATAAAATTGTTACACTTTAATCCTTAGTTCCAACTATTTATACAATATATTGTGATCTAATTTTCAATGTTAAAAAATTTAATTTAGGTAAGTCAGAATTACGCATTTATAATAGTATAATACACCATAACTCAATAATAATAATGACATGTTTTTCATCAACAGATAGTGTGATCGCACATAACTTCCTACGATTAATTTTTATATTTTTTAGATAGGTACTTAAACACAATGTATTATACAGTATTAAATATTCGAATCAATGCCTAAAATATAACATTGACCTCGGTAACACGGCGGCGGCGACAACAATCGAAATTTTGATTTTAAACAATGGTCATATAATACTACCACATCTACACAATCTACACACATATTATGAGTATTATAACTGCGTATAACGTACTATATTATATGATACATATATTACACGTGTTTATGTTTTATCCGATTCCGATAGGTAGCGTTAAATAATAATGGTAGCTTGGGTATAATTTTGGTGAAGGAAAAATGGAAAACAAATTATATGAGCTCGCACAATGTATAGGAATTATATTAGGAAGAGCCCACAAAAAAAATCATTTGCGTCACGACCTAGTACCATATAGATACGTTTCGAATTTATTCCACATTTGCGTTTCCCGGACGATATGATACAGTGAAATGACACGGTGGTAATACAAATTTTCATAAAATATAATGCATATATATGTTACATGTATATATAAACGTATAATTCGTATAAATACATATCATCGAACTCGTGCAATGCAATGTTCTCTGTGCTGTAACTCCTCTGAAAGTCCCACGGGCTACAGGTGATGATATACCGATATTATATATATTTATTATTATAAATTTACACGTATGTCATCATATGCACATATATCTATACTCTGTAGGGACGTGTGCATATTATATTGGTATGTAATATAATAAATATATACTCAAATGCACGTCATTGTATGTAAACGAAATTATATAAAAACAGCCACACGCCCACACGATGTTACACAAAATAATACAATATCACTCACTGGTCAGTAAAACATTATAAATTATTCTAATTAGAATAGGTATAATAATTAATAATAAAATATACGACGTACATAATAATATATTGTGCTTCTCTAGAGAAATATAAATTATAAAAAATATACTGTTTATACATAATTCATACGACCACCGCGATCGAAGTAACCGCTACTTATCGATAAATAATATTATATAATATACACGTGTGTCCCGCGAGAATTTTATCATAAATCTGTTGTTTTTTTTGTTAGAATCACATATACAAGGACTACATCTCTTAATTTAATTTTTGAAAAAAATAAAGATACCTATTTTATAGAGTTTATTTTGCTGAAAATGTTGACCTTTCAACATTTTATTTTTACTATGATACCTATCATGATTTTTTTTTTTTATAGATAAAACTGCAAAATACTGGTTTTTGTCCGGGCGATGAGTTCCCTCTACGACTAATGGATATATATCCTCACGGGACACTCTGTATATAGTTCGGTTTATTAACATTGTACATACTCATAAAATATAGGTACCTAGAACAATGTATAGTCCTTACATTGTATTGTATATTATACCTGAACTAAAACAAATTTAGAGTAAAATACTTTTAAAACGAGTCAATATGACATATGGTAGATACAAGATATTTCCTTGTAAAATCATCTTCAACCCAGAGCTTAAACAATAAAAATATTAAAATTATTCACCTATCAGATTCATTTCATCGCTGATTAGATAATTTAAAATGTAAAATGCAAACATATAAAATTTTAATTAAGGAAAAAATTAGGAAATTTATCATACGTTCGATATAATATTAACACGGTGAGTTAAATAATTATTGATTTCTAAATATTATTGTATTTAGAATGAATTCCAGATTATTTGATTTTATAATGATAAGTCTTCAACATTTCAGGCTATTAGCCTTCCAGATAATAGTAATGTTGTTTTTTGTATTTTCATATAACTACACAACACATCATGTTATTTACCGTATTATTATGTAAACCATAGCTCCCTTATGAACAACTGTATACAGACACCTATAATAGTAATAGAAAGTGTAAAATTAAACAAATGAGTTGTTTAAACTCAGAATTGTTTCGTAACATCCAATATAATAATATTAGGTAAGTACTATAGTTTTTACGTATTTTGGAGACATCGATTTGAAAATATAATAAATAATAGGTAATTAAATTAATAGTAATCAAAAATAATTGACATCAAATAATATTAAATATTTGAATATTCTTTAAATATGTGCAATAATAATTACAAGCTACGGTATATATACATAATATATATTGATAAAATATAACGACATTAAAAACTTCGACTAATAACGTAGTAAAATTTTTTAAGTCACTGGATAGTAGATACAACAAAAATTCAGTAACTATCTCACGACATTAAATTTATTATCACACACCTAACTAGATATAATATAGTATTCTAAGAATTAGTAAGAATCGAAGTGATTGAAAAATAAATGAATAATGCTTAAAAATTGCCAGGATAAACCTATATAATTAAAAAAATCATAACGTATTTTATACTATTATGTATTATTGAACGCTCTATTACGGGGGTTTTTTAAATTTCGTTTTAATAGAATTTTTGCGACTTAATGAAATATTACAATTTAATATCCTAAATATTATTACACATGGTACAAAAAAAAAAACATGCAATTTGCTGCTCTCATAATTATATGTTTTAAATTATAATATACGATGTTAATCATATTCAAACATATATTATAATATTATAGGTATATTCGTTAAATACCTACAGTTAAATAATGCAATTAAATGAGCAGCATTTGGAATTTTATAATAAATTGCAATACCCAGTATTTCTGTTAGGTCATCATTACTTATTAAAACCTATATATTTATTATAGTCCAATATCATGAACAACGCGTCTCATTCTTCGATAGCAACTATAAATATAGGTTTAAATATACATAAAACATACGCTAGAGCGGTTTTTAATTTAAAAATTTAAAATACATAAATATTAATAATAATACACTACGTAAGTACCATCAGTCATCACATAAAGAAAACCGAAAAGAATATATTGTTATTACATAATTAACTTAGCAATTATTTGCACACATTTCAATAATCCGTTTTTTATAATATACACAATGTGATAATAAAATATATACATATTATTCACATCTCTAACATTGTAGCATACAATTAATAACGTATTACTGTTAATTATTATATTATTACTATATACACACAACGAACTCGTAAGAGAAAATTTTAACACAGTTTTTCTGTTAGTATTATTAATTACATGCATAAAATTCGACCAACGTGTAGCAATAACCCAAATCCGGCAAATCCTGTACTATAAGCTAGGTCCATTACATAACAAAAAAAAAAAAAAATTAATATTATTAAAATATGTAATATAAATATATTTTATTAAGCATGTATGTATATAACGTATACACTATACACAGATACATTGCAATTAAAATTATTGCGTTGATTATTTAATATAACATTACTATATTCACTTTGATTAATCTTTGTGAAACCCTAAACGGTCGAACGATCGTCAGATATTTTGTAGTTTGCATTTGCGCATAGACATATATATATTTATATATATATATATATATGTATAATACAAAATTATTAAAATACGTATGTATGGTCTACGTATTATTTTATTATGATATTATATCATTATATATACTTTTTCTTTTTAAAAGCTGTATAAAGGTTTGCTTTAGATTCTGTTTTATTTATTGTGTTTCCATTTATTATACGTAAATTGGTATATTAGATGGGAAACGGCCTTTTAAAAAAAGTTGTAAATCAGTTATAGTCCTGCGTAATGTAGGATGGTATTTGTATTCAGTTACGTGCTTAACGATACGAACGAATTTTCAACGCAACTTAACATGGCCATAAAATCGTTCCACTGGCGTAGTTTTACATAAAAACCACATAACGAGAATGTGGTATATGGTGGAGAAATAAAAACTGGCTGAAAGTTCAGTAATAAAAATAACAATAATTTAATTAAGACAATTCGATAAAAAAAAAGTACTAAAAATTAAAGAAAAACATGATCTGCAAGCTAATTTTATATATTGTATATTCCCTGGATCCACTAAAACAGCGTGCACACTTATACCATCATACGCGAAAGTGATGTACCAATATATTATGACATAACATTGATAGAAATCTTCTATACGAAAAACTTTATTCCAAACAAAAATCAAATTACGAAAATAATATAAAAATATTATGCTGTTGCTTGTTATTTTGTCACATAGTATAATAACTGGTATATGTAATATTTAATGGTATTCATTTTTAAATAATATATATTAGATCATTCCATCCTATTTATAGAGACTAAGAAACTTGAATTGTTTGAGTTTTTTTTAGTTTCCACCTACTTTTCTACCTATGTGTAATAAAATATTTATCTGTGAGCAAAATACCATAAAATTGAAATGCGAAATTCCTCGAAATAGTTGTTCTTTCAGAAAATATAAAATATGATAAATACTAAAAACATAGTATAATGATATTTGTATAATCGTTCAAAATTCAAAAAATAAATCATGAAAATGTGTAAATAAAGCTATAATTTAAAATGCATGAATACGTATTTAACAATTTTAATTTTTACATAATTTAATTCAAGATTCCTCATGTGTTTTTATTGGGTACCTATTATTATACTGGGAATTGTAAAAATAGTTTAACGTAGTTATTTTATGAACTAATGAAATTCAAATTTTAACAACATATTGAATATTCAAACACATTATAAGACTTTATCTTCTAACCATTAAAAAAAAAATATTTAGACTAGCAGAGAGTTCTCTGTGTTTTTTCATTGATATAAGTTGATTGATAAGCGTTTTTGTACAAAATCTGATCGCATTAAATCAAGTGAATAATTATCAGACAATTAAAATTATTGCTAGTTGTGTTTAGAATCTAAATTAGGTGTTTAAAAAGGAACCTTTAAACATAAATTCAATAACTTCGATTGTTGATTATTATGATTAATCATAATATTGCCTTGACACGAAAAATAGAGTGACGGTTTTAAAACGACAATTTATCGATGACATTGGGCAACAGACAGGTAAAGAATAATATATAACGCATCGTGAATAATGATTGAAAAATACAATTATATATATTTATCATGATTTTCTATAATAGTGCAGACAAATGAGTTAACGATTGAGACGCTCAAAAATTATATGTTTTCCGTCCATATTTTATAGAGGGAGGCAATTTACTCCACTGCCAACCCTGTTCTAACGTGGCTAAAAAAATCTGTATTTAATTCTATTAGATAACCTATATTAATATAAGTGTTTTAAACTATTCTATATTCTATATAACATCCCTTTCAATATCCTTCATAATATGTACTCCTCCTCTTACTCTCTATAAAACGTTCTCATTTAATTTTTTCTCTCAATCCTTTAAACGTCCCCATCAATCTCTCCTCTATTTTAAGCTCCAATTCTGAACAAGTTGTTACCATCATTGTTTCTTTTATCCAGGAGGCTGGCTTTGTCATTTGTCCTTTTTATTATCTATTTTTGTATTATAATTATATAATATATTTAATTATACATATATATATATACATATATGTATAATTCGTTAATATTGTTAATTTTATTTGGTTTAGATGTAAGGTGCTTTAATTGTTGAGCCACATTTTTATAAAGGCTAATAAAAAAAATAATATGTTCACCTCCATACAACAACATATTCAATGCCTATTTTATAATTTTTCAATTATATAAAGACTTATAATAATAATTACTCTATTTATGTATAGCCATTTTTTTCTGATCCATTTTATTACACCACAACCAATTTTAAAAACTAATTTATTGTTTTAAATATTCCAAAAAAAAAAAAAAAAAACAATATAATATATTACATTGAACTGTATAGGTATATATAACTACATTATTATAGATCGAAACCTGAAACCGATTTCAATGGGCGGCTGAATGTCGATTGGCTAATTTATAAATTAGTCATTATGGATAATACGCGTGGTAATGACAAATATTTATTTCATCAATATATTATGAAAAATTGTTTGGCAGTCGGTTGGTATAACACTAATAAAATGTTTTGAATTGTAACAGTTGATACGAGTGAGTGCTGGTTTATATAGGATTAATTATGTTATATCATATTATTATACACACATTTTTCCTCAGCTGTATATACATGCCTACAGATACATCTTTATGATATAGGTATTACTTTGGCGCCGCTATGTGAACAATAACACATTATATAATATAATAGTATAGGTACTCTTATTGTAAACGCGCTCGAGAATATCACAATCCGTTTTCGTATAAAAGCAAACTGCCAGTGGTCAAATATTACTATTATATAATATAATATATATTATACACTTCATCATTATTATAAAGTCTGCATGGCTGTATATTATTATATATACTTAATCTATAGCCACGGCCTATATATCTATATAAATAGTTACACACACCTCAATATTATGTATTATTTATGTTATTATTTGAGACTAGTGTTGTTAATGTACAAAAGGGCTAAGCCCTTATATTCTAAAATAAAATAAAAATAAAAAATATATAATAGTATATAGTGACATAACGCTATATTTATACGTAATTTGACGATAACGTGTGGTGTGGTGTGGTATAACAACTCGTTTTGGTGCGAAACAAAACTCAACGGTGCCACCAGGCACAATGTATATATAATGCGCGATAAGAATCCGATAATTAGCCTTTTAGTGTGCAGTGGTTGTATTTTGTATACATATATATAGCTGTAGCTACAGTTTATTGTAAGTATAGTATTGTAATACACGCGGGGGTGCAAGTTATAATATGGACACGAGAGAAAGCAGGACCTTTCTACCGAGAGCGGGGCGAACCACCTCCCACCCGCCAAACCAACCAACACCCCTCGTATACAAATGTACAATATGTCAATAGACGTATATTATGTATATACACATATATATATATATTATGTTATATGGGTACCTACAGTGCTGCAGTATTATAATGGGTGCCTACTGCTCCAATAATAATGTATATTATTTTACTCTATTATAACGTACAGTATTATAGTATTATAGAGCTGTGTGGTGCCGCCCGTTATCGACGACCGACCATCTTTCCGGCCTCGTAAACACTAAACACCGGTTTAGTGAAAACCCGTCCGGTGCGCGTTCGTATATCTAGTCGTTTAATCGCACACACGTCGTCGTCGTCGGCGAAATGCGCGTGTGTTTTTCCATCGTTGAGCGACAGCTTTATAATATTATTTATTTTTTTTTTTTGTTTCTGTAGTTCCGAGGGGAAACATATAATTCGACCGAGGGTTGTTGCTCGAAACCGCGCGATGGTGACCAGAACGTGTTACATATATAGGTACCTATGTAATATTATATATATATATGTATATATATTTATCATACGGAAAATCGAACGGAAAAAAATTTGGACAGCGCCGACGTCAGAGTTTTATTACGGCTGAAAGCACTTGATTGGAGCTTGTACGAGTGCGAGTGTGTGAAAATTAGATTTTAGACTGGCACCACATTGGTACTATATTCAACATCATATAACGTCAGCTATATTATAGTCGTGAACAACGTGTGATTTTCGTTTTTTTTTTTTTTAATACGCCATCGTCATATAGTTAGTATTGATATTATGTATAATGTACACAGTATATACTCTGTCCAAATGTGCATATATTTTATAATGTAGGCACACGGAGAGGAAACAAAATTAAAAATATATTGATAACCGAAGTGTAGGCTGTTAATGGTTATTGATGGAGTGGGTGCGAACGGTGACACAGAGAAAGGCAGACACTGCGACTGCAGTGCAGCTCCGTACGATGCGCTTATATTTATCTTACACCAAGTAATTTCAACCCGGTAAAATATAATGGTTTTGAGACGGATTAAAAAGTTTTTACGTGACTTTGATTTATTTGTCTTGTATTATGGTGATTGTTTCTACAATAATTATTGTCTCTTTTAAGTTGCTATAAAGTTTTATGCGCATGGTTAAAATAAAATGACAATATGCAGACTAGTTCTTGGAATATTGTGCTCGAAGTTTGGTAACGCCCAACGACGTAGACTTTCTAGAAAATATAGATGAACTCTATACGTGCGGTAGGCGGTTCACAAGGCGCCTATTATATATATACTCAAAACTGAGCATAAATAATTTATGGCTATAAACGTATAGTCTACCGGGAATCGTGATGTAAGTATACAATATGCATAGTTCTAAGTTCTATGAAACACAAGTTAACATTGATTTATATTTTAATGTGTATATATATATATATATATATATATATATATAACATAATATTATTTATTAAGTGTACAATATATAAGTCAATACGCATGGTGTAGGTACGCTGTATAACCATAGTAAACTCGCAAGTTATATTATGAACTTAGCTGAAGCGGTATAATCGAAAACAAAACATATTTTTATTCATACATGTTATGAAAACAATAATGATAGGTTATAATATGCGATATAAATTATTTTATTCTTTACTCCATTGTTTTTATTTGGTTAATTATTATCAAATAACTTATAAATGACTAAACGTAAAAATTATCCATACACATCAAGACACCACAATAATGACTCCCGGGTGTTAATCCTTGGTTTTTTAATTGTTGCAGTATCTACACGCAGTCGAAACTTTAATGATTCGCATGCATAAAAGATTATTGTCATGCGCGTTTTATACACACGAGTTAACTTTTATTCTATAACTGTTATAATATTATTGTATTAAGACTATAAACGAATTTCGAGACCCACTGCTAAAAGACCTTTATACTTTAATATTATTAACACACGGATATATTTATAATAATAGGGTTTTTTTTTTTTTAATGTTACATGTTTACATTATAGATAGGTATACATTTGTTCATAAAATTGTGTAAAAAAAAGGTCTTCGAATTAAATTTGCATAATTACTTTGAGTTTATACGGGATGGTCACAAATATACATCTGTCTCTTGGGCAAAAAATAACTGCAGTTAACACAGTCCTTTGAACGTATAGGTAATATATACTAATTACTAATATATGGGCTGACAAACAACAGATTATAATATGCTATTATACACACATATAACACATCATAAAAACGTATTCAAAACTCACTTATCATAATAAAAGTATATAGATACATCATACTTTATATAATATATATATATCATATTATTAATTATTATTGCTAAGAACGACGTTATACATTGCGAGTGATATTATTCTGGAAAATATGTAAGTAGGAAAAAAATCAGGGTAATGAATATTACTCAATTATTTCAGCTCGAATATTTAGATTAGTCCGGCAGTATAATATACAGTAGGTAATACACCAATGCATAACATACTAATTATGTTGTATTGCCGACATTGCCGTTACGTTAAAACTCGTGAGATTTGCATATTGCAATAAGAAACAGACTAGATTATAGTACGAATATTAAATTAAATATTAATATATTATATTATCCAGCTCCTGGATACTACATAATTATACAATTGTGCCTACGTGCATGTTAAAACAAATATTTTATTAGAAAAAAAAAACATAAAAAGAACACACACAGTTTATACACAATATGTGTAACAATAGAAATATATACGCGAGTATAATATTTGATAATTAATATTTTAAAGTGATGAAAATAAAACGCCATCATCATAGGATGTTGTAATGGATACAAAAATTGTACGGTGTGATCTCGAAAAATATTTCTCAACTTATAGTGGCAGTCACGGCCTATACATATTATACTCGCGAGCCAAGAATTTATTATTGCATTATATTATATCATATATTATTAAATTCGTCATTTCGTTATCGTTTATAATTGTGGTGCACATCAAATTACTATCCATTAATTCACGCGTGCAGTTTATATGTTATTTAACGAAAAACACACACACACACACACACACATGTGGCTGCGCAGTAGCCACAACCTACACATGGCTCTTTGTTTAACCCATATACCTAATATAGTATCTTATTAAACATTTTACCTGCACGGCTGTACACAATATTATATAGGTAGGCACTGTATATTATTATATATAGTCTAATGAGAAGACTTCACGTCATATAACAACAATTACGTATATAATATACATATATGTACACATTAAAAAGCATAATTAATTAGGCGGAATGGCATGTGTGTGTGTATATGTGCGCGCGCACGCGCGTTCGAGTACGTATCTGTATTATGGTCTTAATATAATAATAATAATATAATAGCCGCAGTGCGGCAAGTTGCGAAACTAGGAAACCGAGTGAGCACACCGGCACACGCACACTAAAAAAAATAAAAAAGAAGAATGGATTATTATGTAAACGCATATTATAATATACAATCGGCCGGAGATACGATTACAGATATATATATATAGCTGGCTGGTTTAACGTGTGCACACGCACGGTAGTCGTATTTGTTTACCTGCAGTGATGAGAATTAAAATATTCGTATATATATGTATATAGATAAGATAAAGAGAAAATAATAATGATAATAATAGTATCTTCTCTGTGTCACGCGAATATTATATGTTGTGTTTTACAGGCATATAATTTATGGCAGGGGCAAGACACAAGTACATATATAGGTACTTATAATAAAATACGTAATCCGAACGTTCATGCGATGTATTCGCTTGCGTACCTATACATAATATATTGGCAAAGGTATTGATTGACCAGCGATTCCTTATAATCGTGTGACGATCGTTTGTCATCTGTTTAGCTGTATATATAACAGTGTACGTATAGGTTTATTATACACCACATATGTACCTATATAACATGTACAGATCTATACATATAACTAATCTAAATAATATGCAAAATTATTTGATACTTCGCCTGTATTATACTATCATATTTATTACGTATTTCGAAGCCTCGTAGTTTTTAAAGGAACTATAAAAGTAGGTATATTGTAATAATACAGAATGCCCAACACCTGCTATAACTTTCTGCCCGACGAAAACCGCAAACCTGCACGTTCTAATATTCTACTAGTTTACTACAATAAGTGGTGGATCGTGTATTATATAAGTATTTAATCTACCCTTTATAATATGATTTATATGGTAAAAAACAAAAATAGTAGATTAAGTTCAATTTGGTTCGATTAGCGGAATCGATGCGGATTGCATGCCGAACACATTCGAAATACTTAACTTTATCAAACTAAAAAAATCTGATATTATATATATTTATATGACATAACAGTAGGTAAATCTAGATAGTCTTGATTTAGCGGGTGTTGAGCAATTATTCATTATTGTTTGAAATTTTAATTCTAAAATATAATCGTAGAACGATTATAATAGTTTATTCTGTACAGTGTCCGCTTTAATAATCATTTTCCACTAATATGAAGTGAATGGTGAATTTTAGTTTCTTAAATGTAAATGTTTTATAATTTACGTTTACTTTCAAAAGTATAAAATATCTACTAAAATAAGTTTTTTTTATTGGTGGGTATAGTTTATACTTATATTTTTATGTTTCTATATATAGTGATTTACCGTGTTACAAGTAAAAAATTACATTATTCAGTATTATTTAGTAGACAATTTCTCCTAAAACACAACTCTGCTTATTATTTTAACATTTCATTGAAATATGAAAATGAAATTTTAAACTTTAAACACATTTCCTATTACGAACTAAATATGGACGACGTATCAACTCAATGGTTGTTTTGGAACAAATTTTTAAACGGATGATAAACATGCGATACCACGATTTCCGGGCTAAAATTCTAAAAATCACTTATCATTATATTATGAGCGTAGTAATTACCTACCATCGCACGATAAATTCATATTATTCATTACTCATTACGTCATTGCGCATTTACCAAATTCAGCTCAAATCTCGCAGTGATGTGATAATTCAGCGCATCAAACTGGAAAAAATAGCACAACCGTCTATATTATATTTTAAAACATTGGCCAATCGTTTCGTAATATTCTGCAGAACAATTACGCAGGTGTACATCGACTGCAATTAAATAGCAACTATATATAATGTAAGAATATCAACGTCACTTCAATTCGATTACATTTAGAAAATAAATAAATATCGTAACATAAATTCTTTTAGTGCTTTTTTCTCTAAAAAAGATTTTTAGGGTTTATGTAAAACATAAGAAGGTATTTAGTTAATATACATATGTATTTAAATTGAAATAATAAACAGTAAACATGAAGTGACATATACAATTTAGAAAAAAAAATCTTTAGATAAGATGATAATAGATGAGCAGATACTGTGTAATGATACTACTTATATTATTAAAATTATTAATACGCTTACACAATTCATCGGATTGGGAATTCTCTTAGCGCAATATTATTTAGATTTTGGTGTTAATAAGCTATAAGAAAATTAATTTTGATTTAAACAAATTAAAGCATATATAGGCAGCATATTTTTTTGTTTCTCGTATATTATAGGAAAGTGTTTCCATAGTTTTAGTAAATGTCTCGATGTTATCATAATAATGTATTGATTCATCTTTAAACAGTTAATAGTGGTTAATACCCACGAGTGACATGAGTTGTATACTTGTACAAGAGTTGAAAACCCGATCATCGGTTTGATCGCCCGACAAGAAATGTAGAATACAAAATGTATACATAATTTACTAGTAGTCTAGGTGTTACGTAAACACTATGCGATAGCAATGCTCAAAGTCACAGAACAGTCGTTAAATTATAAAAATGATCAATTCACACTTATATATTATATAGTTATATCGAGCAAGTGTAATGGTCTACTGCAACGTTTAATGTATCTCGAGGGTTTTTATATTCATAATAGACGATCTTGGACAAACGGACGCATATTACATATTATATATATTCACACCACACTGCGATCGTCATGACAATCCAATGGACATGCTGTACGCTTGTTAGTTGTTATTCAATTTTGTTCGGTTTTCTCTAGGGTACATTTTATGATAATTGACAAAATGGACTGTAACAAAATAATTCAGAGTCAATTTTCAATCAATCGTTATTGGTCATTGCGTGGTGAAACGAAATCACTGGTGCTTAAGTTTATTTACACATATAATTTAAATAATTATTAGCATGTACATTTTCCTGGCTTAATACCTAAAAGATGCCTAGCATTAAACGTTTAACAATATTATAATAGTTGTTAGTTTGTTACTGGTGTTGGGCAAACAAATTTTGTG
Organism: Diuraphis noxia; assembly: GCF_037042655.1. Taxonomy (NCBI): domain Eukaryota; kingdom Metazoa; phylum Arthropoda; class Insecta; order Hemiptera; family Aphididae; genus Diuraphis; species Diuraphis noxia. The sequence continues at coordinate 78,108,046 of NW_028301713.1, forward strand.
TCTTGAGTTTTACAACAGAAACGTAAATTATTTGTGGGTAAAATTTACAATGTAAAAAAACGCCATTTGTTTTTAGATATTTTATTTTTTTTATCTATACAAGTAATAAGTACAGTTTTAAAATAAATAAGGCATGCATTTTAATAAACGTACCTGTGCATCATAGGATAATAACATTACGAACGTTGTATAATATAATTGTATATTATGTAAAAATAGACATTGTTAAGAAATCGAATTAATGTTTTTCCGTGGTTCAACTATTGCAGTAGTTCAAACTTCAAACCACCATCGCGTGACAAAAGGGACAGAAAAGTATTAATATACCTAATAAGCTGTAAACAGACTCAAAACATATATAGGCTACACATATTTCAGTATTTTATCGACGGACATTTAATATGTAAACAAGAAGAAAAATATGTCCAATTTCGTTATTCAGGTTTTTCAAAAACATTTAAATGTAGAGCTATTACCTACACCACGATTTTCTAGGAACTGACAAAGACGTCATGATCAACCAAACCACACATTTTATACATAGATATAGTACTAATTGCATATAGTATTTAAAAAAAAAAATACATTTTAGTATCTAAGTTGATAAGACAACTAATGACGAAATTTTTAAAAATTAAAATTAAAAATAATGATTGGGTAGTTATGATTAACTTATAAAAGGATAAAGGGATAAATTTAATGTTTTGTAATATCTAACCATTATTTTGTTTTAATTAATTTTTTTTATTCCATTAAAACGTCGATTTACTACAATTTCGGTAAAATAAAAAAAATGTTCAAAATAAATCAAATTAAGGTATGATAATATAATAGTTAGTGAAAATCTACTCAAGAGGACGATATATATCTATTTGTTATTGTTTCATTCTTACACATGTACGACATAGCAAATTGTCGTCACTATAGCTTCAATAGTGCGATGTTAGTTTTAACATTAGAGTGAATTTGTCCTATTATTAACATTTTAGATTTGAAAATTATCTATGATAAAGCGATATATTTTATTCGATATTTTAATTATCTGGCGAGATATGTATGAGCATTTTCAATTTGTGATATTTCGCAGAGCCATATTTTGCTTGAAATTAAAAATATCAAAAAACTTCCAACACTTAAGCACAGATAATCTTTTTACCTAAAATTTTGATGTTAAGTAAATTCAATCTAATATCAAAACTAATAACACACTAAAGAAACTAGTGAAAGAAAATTTGCGATGTCGTGCGTTTGTAAGACGAAGACAACGTTGCGCATGGGTATATACGTATTATGTACTTAAACATGTTATTATAATAACTAGAAAAGTATGAAACCTCAATAGTCTAAAACACATGAATTAAAATGATATTAATTTTTTCATAGTTTTCATATTGCAATGTTCTTATAGATACCACGCATTAAAAAAAAAAAATTAAGTGTAATAAAAAGTTTTTGAGTTTAATATAATTTAAGTATTGTATACTATAATATAACCACAAGTACTTATGTATTAATCATGTTTGTCATTTTAGATTCTGAGTAGAGTGAATTACGTATTGTTTTGATTTTACAATGGTGTGTGTTTTTTTTTTTTGTTATAATTTGAAAATGCTTCGAATTTCAACTTCGGCATTTTTTGTAGGAAAGTGGATCTAGTTGTATTTTTATATGGGTCAAATGTAAAAAATTCCCAACACTTTTCTTGATAATTATGATTAAATTTCGACAAAATTATAAGTAATAGGTATTCAAACAAAGAATAATATGGATTTTAGTTATTTTATTGTGATTTAAAATAATTTTTTATGACGATTTGAAATATTCAATGTATATGCATTAGTATATTTTATACACACAATTACATTTTCCAATACAATATTTTTTAGGCTAAATTTATTTCTTGGTTAATTCAACCTATTTTGTTATAAATTATGTAATACATTGTATAACGATTAATAATTATATGCAAATAAATTACATTAATAACAATATAAATATGTCATAAATTATACTAACCTAGTACCTAATAATATGTTGGCTAACATAACAATCTTTGCTGAGAATTGTTTTTCGTATGCTATGATTACCATTGAATTCAAATTGAACAATATTAAACTGACTTAATGACTAGATACACCGAACACTTATACTGTTTATAAAAGTTATTACCTACTTTCCCTCTTTTGGGAATATCAACGAAAAATTAATATTATGAATTATAATTGAAAAATGACACTGAAAACATAATATTGAAGTGAATGGATATTTAATAAGGAGAAAACAACTAGGTACCTATGGTAAAGAAAAATTTAATAGTACAAAATGATTTATAAATACATTACTAACTTGATAATCCTATACAAAGATCAAAATAAAACCTGCAGATCAGTTGATTATTATTATTTTTTAATTTTATTTATTCGTGTTGAAAGACTATAAAGAGATTTAATAATCTAACCAAATTATGGCGCAATTGTTTTTATATTATTATAAGATCGGCATAATCTATCTATCATAAGAAAGCACGTGTAAAGGTAAACTGATGTTACTAATACTATTTTTTAGTAGGTACGCTTTACTTAATAATATTGAAATAATTAATTTTGATTTTTTTAGTGAATAAATCATCTATAAATTTAAACCTATAGATGGAAATACTTAATTAAATTAAATAAAAATAATTTATAAACCGCTTTCGAACAAATGTAATTCATGTTAATTTAAGTTAATTGGTTATTATATCTTTATGTGGCACACATAAATATATATTTTACGGCTTATTCAATCAAATTTAAATTCCATAAAATATTTAATAAATTACATTTACCTACTATTCACAAGTTCTCCGTCTAAGTATAGTGGTAACAGAAAATGTATATAATCGGAATATATAATATAATATAAATCAGATGTGATTTAAAAATGTCGATCTATAAAAATCGAATTTTGAACAAGAGAATAAATAATCATAATTCATATTTTATAAGAAATAAGTTACAACCCACAAGTTATGAGTCTTCATAACTATATAATAAGAATTCAAAGTTTAGATGAGTAGAGTGAAACGATACAGGGGTACTTCTCAAAATGATGATTCCTTAAATCATATTATAAGCTTAAAGTACTTATCAATAATGGCTATAATTAATTAACTACACTTATTCGAAATTCAATATTTATAGATTTAAATTTTTTTTTTTTTATGGCACTCAAAAATATTATCTGTATGAAATAAGAAATTAAAAATGTAAAATAAAGCTAGGTAAGTTGATTCAAAACGTTTAACGTTATATTTAGTTTTGAATTTTTAATCAAGATAGTAAAATAAATTTATTCCTTTTATGAATTTATTCAAATTATATTTACTTATACAAATTCATGCCAACCTACTCAGATCACCAGAGTGTGAAATGAGCATCGTCATGATTAAACTTAATTATAAATTATAAGAAATCCGATTACCATTGATAGGTTTTTTTTTATTTATCTTCATGATTTTTGTATTGGTTTCTCGAGGTCAAGTGTCTATAATTTATTAATTTACACAATAGCACCTAATGGCTAATATTTAATACTCTTACATAGTTAAATATAATATGATGTATTATTACAATAATTGAGAAAAAATGCAATTTAAAACCATTATTATGAGTTTATTCAATTTACTCATTAATTAATATTTAAAAATGAGTACTATCAAGTATCAAGGTAAATAAAGCATGAGAAAAACAAATTTTATTCAAAAATAAATTTAGTATAATAAAATAATAGACGCTACCAGGTGTCAATGCAGATAACACCTGATGTAGAAGTAGTGACAGGTGGATATTGTCAAATAATGACCTTGATTGTTATATTGCCAATAGTGGTCTTAAATTGATAATAATTCAAAAAAATTCTCGTACTAAGATGAATGTATAGGTAAGTTAAATGTAAATATAATATTGTTGTTTCCACCAACTTGTAAAAATAAAACTTTTTATAAAATGTATAAAAGTGTGTTGATGGCGAGTGAAATATATTGGAAAATGGATATGATAATTTTTCATAGTTAAGTTTGACAAGTTTCTTAAATATTATACATTTTTTTAAATATTTATAGCCTATCTTTTTCTTATTCGACATATATATACTTATATATATATGAATATGTACTTATATATTATATCTAATTACTTAACTAAAAGAACAGTGACTTTCTGTCTTCATCTAAAAATCAAACATGCAACATTTTTTTAGGCTTGTTTTTATGCAACTTAATTATTGTTATTCAGTAAAGCAATAAGGATTCTGAAATCTGAATTTAATTTTACGTTAATGACGTGAATTACGTTAATTTCGTGATTGACGTCAAATCGCGATTGCCCTTCTAAATTCTGAAAAAAATAATTGGATAAGTTAAATTCATAAAAGCAAAAATTTGAGAAAACCCATATTAAGTTGACCTAATAAGAAACTCAAATCTATTATCAGGATTAGTTTTGCTTATTTCTATGTCGATAGTGTATCTCTTACTTTAAATATACTGAAATCACATCTGAAGTTTATTGTTATATTTATGTGACGGGTGTGTTAGACAAAGCAATAACTATTATTCGTCAATTTGATCACTGAATTATTAACATAAATCGCTGCTTATTTGTGAAACTGACAAATTACATGCCATCAACTACCTATGTACTATTTGGTATAAAATATATGATAAATTAATATTATGTTTAAAAAAACCACTCAAGTGATGTTCACTGAGCGCTATAAATTATAACAAGAGCAGTATTACATGATATTTGCGGCGTAACTACTAACTATATTATAATTAGCCAACTAAAACTCTAATAACATATTTAGTGATGCACTCAGATACGTAGGTATAGGTATCATTTTGAATTTGTGACATAACTTGGAAATTTACAGTTTGTCGGTCAGTTGCTCACGCAGCAGATTATTAAATTAAACATAACATTACATAGGTGCATGTATGAAAAATAAATTGTGAAACACATGTCGTAAAAATAGTATCTATGGTTAACACAACAATAGGCGGGGGAGTGAACGGTCAATTATAATATATATATTGTGCGGCAGTTGTTGTTGCTATTACGTTTTTATTATGAGAAAATTTCAGCGGTGGTCATTAAATGTTGGATTTAATTAGTAGGCTGTTGCATGCAGTATAGGTAACCATGTATGTAGTACCTATATACATATATCTATAAAATGTATACACACGAAAACAGTATTATACGCGGGGACGAATTATTTTTATTTTTTTAACTGACCTCCGAACAACAAATAAATTAAATAGTGAAAATTAAAACAATTAATTAAGCAAGGAATAATTATCATATTGTGTCAGAGGTTAATATATACCAACAAGGAAATAAACGGCGAAAAACGTAATTATTTAAAATCATTGAACGGAATAATGTTATTCTATTTTAATTGCCCGAGCTAATAATGAATACTGTAGTAGTTCTTAGGATTCAAAATAATATGTAGCTGTTCATTCTGAGCACGATTACTGATTTTTTTTTTTAAATTATTTTAATCGCTATAAGGCTTAATAGCTGTTAACTGTAAAGTACTCTTTTACATACAATAGGCTCAATTTATTTTATTTTTAGCAAGCCCACTCAAGATGAATGGCTTCATCCTGTTTGAATTAAACTTTTTTATATACGTTTAAATACAACTGAAAGAATGTTTCGTACTTCAATAATAAATAATTCTCTTAAAATACCAATTTTAAAGTAAGGTATTTTATACTACTATAATTACTTTTTTTTTAAGCGGAGGAGATTATAAATGTGATAAAAACCATAGAAACTATTAAAACATATCATAATCATATGATATAATAAAATATAACACCTTTATTAATTATTGTATTATTATTTATTAAAGAATATGACTACTTCATATCTATTAAATTTTTCACGTCCACGGGTGCTCAATATATAAATTACTCGACTTTTTATAAAATCTAATAGTATATTTTCGGTCCTATGGACTACATGGCCACACACATTGCGTATATCGTGTTTAACTTAAATGCTAATTAGAATGATTTTGTCCGAGCGAGACTGCGCTACACGTCGCCATTTAAAAGACATATTGTACAGTATAATATAGCCCGGTATAAATCGAAGCAAAATAATGATAATTGTGTTAATGTCTACAGTGATTAAGGTTAAAATGAATTGCTTTTCGGCAGTTAGATATAGACATCGTCAACGATTTACAAATCAGAGATTTCAAAATCTTACGCGGATATTAAGAAAATAATTCACTCTCAAACGTAAATTAACTCGAATAAAGTCGTATATAATCTAACTTCATAATTGTATTAAAAAAAAAAAATAAGAAAAAATACCTCTCAGAAATATAATACGATAATATGGAACACGCGTGTACATAGGAATACACAAATTTAATTCAATAAGTCGTAACCATAATTATTTTTACGTTACCGTTTCTATACCTCGGTGATTTCTTTTTATTTGACATCGCATCGTAGACATTATGATTATCGTTATTAATTTTTCATAATTTCTATAATTTTCTCTATTATACCTAATGTTATAGCCTTCAAAATATGCGTGTTGCGTGCGCCTGCGCAGTATTAATTACACATCCAATTTAAAACTATAAAAGTACTATTATACCCATAGACATAAAAATATAGTGTCTTGCAGTCTCAGAGACGCCACTAGATCTGACATCAATATATATATATATATATATATACACGTACCGAAAATACATATCAAAGATAAATATTCATATTGCAGCACATCATTCTCGGTATAAACCATTTTATAGACATTATAGACATTGTGTTGCCGAACCATCATAATAAAATCAGTTTTAAAAACACGTCAAGAGCTTTTAAACATTTTATCGTCGTATCTTGCGACCTCTGGGCAGAGCAGAAAGTTCACTCCTCAAAATTCTGCAGGAAATCGGTCGACAGTCGACACATTTAGAATGAATAACTTTTGTTCCTATATATTATACTTAGAACGATACGGTTCTAAGCACAACATATTATATGTTGCAGTGCGGCCAATTATATTAATATATTAAGTTAATAGGTCAATATTAATGGTCATACTTGCATATATGTATATATGTCATGAAATATGTGCAGCATTTGTGGTGGCATTATTCATATAATGTTTTAATACTTCTTTTAGAAATGATTAAATTGTTATTATTGTCTGGTAAACATTTTGAAAAGCGGATGAACATATCTTTCGGATGACAATTATTATTATTATTATGCTGTCGTACTCGTTGAAATGACAGTTAGGCATGTAATTAGACGAACATTATGTTATAATTATATATATACATATAATTTATGTACATAGGTTTGTATACTCTTGAAATATACGACCTTTATATTTTATGTTCGTCGACTATGATTTTATAGTTTATATGCCTATATACATATAATGTGTATTATTACAATAATAATGATTATTGTAATAATATGCGTTTATATACTTTATTATATTGCTTGTGAAATGATAATCATAAAAATAAAATGTAGGTATACGTAAAATATATTTTAAAAAAAAAATACCAAGTACTGACGAGCCATACACATCGGACTGGAGGACTGGACAGGTTTTGACGACCGGATATACGAAATTGTCGTAAAGTGCGGGTAAAATTAGACGAACTAGTAATTAGCGGATGACATAATGAGACAGTCGTGGCCACAATTCGCGGTCGTAATGTGATGAAAAAAAAGCGATATACAACATTAGCGTCTCCACTGAATCTAAAGCTTAACGATTCTTTTAGCGAGCGACAAAAATATACAAAAAAAAAATCTGACAACAGTTTCACATTCATATGTATAGAGAGTAGAGACCTAACGGTTTTCACATTGAGCATATATTTATTTTTTATTAAAAGATGTTCAAGATTCTAATATAATATCGCACCATTTCTATGTGTCAACTAGTGAATTTACAATTTCTATTCGTATTTATAGTATCTATAATAATAGATCATACTTTATAAAAAAAAAATATCAGTTTTCGTGAAACTCAAATTTAAAAATTGCTTTAACACAATATACAATCATAAATCGGGTAGGCCGCAGTTTGCTAGATGCCAGTATTTATAACGTTCACTGTATTTTCGTACACACACGTCATGAGCGATTATATTTTTATAATATTGATAAGTTATTATAGTGTGTAGGTACTCTATACAACTTAGATGTATCTAAATTTATTCATATCAATCGTCAATAATTATTATTATAATTTATAATTGGTGCTTATATTATTTTATTACTAATAAAATAATATAATAAATTGTTTAACCAAACATTAAAAATAACTGTAATCACTTCAATTATTCATTTCGAAGAGTAATTTATTTTACTACGTTAACAATTTTCACGATTTCACATTCAAAATTAATTATTGCGAGTGTTCTTTTCTTTTATAAACATTTTAATTCGATTATGAACGGTTGTTAAAATGTTCATTTTACTAAATTTAAAATTTTTATTTTTATTTTGTAAACATTCTGAAGTCTGATATTCGTCATGTATATCACTCGTTATTACAATTTAGTATTTGCAATAGATATATTAACCTCGGGTGGTAGGTAGGTATACCTGTATACAGGTATCATATACTGATATGTTACTATGCACACAACAAATTAATACTTAAGTAGGCATGCATGAACTTAACTACGATACAAGTCTATATATTATTTAAAGTTCTATTACTGAATACCGGATCTACCGTTTGGTGAAGTTTGGTGCTTTATATGTTTAAAACGTTGCGTGTCGTTTAAACAACCAAAACAGGAGGCGCACAACCGCATTTACGGTGAGACCTGTCCGCACGTCCGGTTAGGTTTTGTTTCATTTGCCCAGTAGTCCACAAACACGCGATCATGTTCCGCAAAAGTGGACACAAAAATTCAACTTTAGATAAAATCATGCGCTTATCATTATGAAAATATAATATCGCAATATAATTATGTTTACTGGTGAACGCCGACAGTATAATAACTAATAATATTATATTATGTATTATACGCCCCTAATATTATATTTTAGAAACGTTTCCACACTAAACCACGTTGACATTGTAATGGGTTTACAAAATAACATTGTATACACTATAAATAAATCTTAAAAATAATAATATGTCATGGTAGAATTGTACTATAATAATCCAATAATAATTAACAACCGTCCATAAGTTATATTTTGGACTGTGATGATGAACATTTTTAATATGCTTTTGGTTTAATATTTATTAATTATAAATCAAAAGTAATATCATAAATATTCCAAAACTATACTATAAGGTAACACAATACTGCATCAAAATTTAAAAAAATAATTAACAAAATCAATTTTAATTATTATATTTATTATGTAAAACTTTGTAAAGTATATATAATATATTTAAACAAAATAAACAGTCATCAGCTCATCACAGGACAGGAACATGTTAGGAATTTGTTGTCATTGTTGTAAACTTAAATAAAAAAAACCATAACATAAATGTTGATCTAAATTATTAGATAAACATATAATTTGGATTTGACAAATTCATTTAAAATGATTTGTATAGTCACTTACTCGATATGAGGTACACTCGACACCTATAAATTTACCATAATAATAGTCTATTTGAAACTAACAGCAATTATAACATACTATTTAAAATTCATTTCTCAGTTTCTCATAAACTAAGTATAAAAAATAAAAATAATCCTTACTGTAATGTACATACCTACTACCTAGTATATTATTATGAATATATGGTAACAACTTTATTAAAATTTAAACAATGTACGTGAAAATATAACATATAACAACTTTTAATGTCGAAGTCAAATTAAATTTCATATAATAAAACAAAAAAATACAAAGTACAAGTAATTTCTGTGTACTTACGTCTAAACGTGATTATACGTAGGTACGTTTTGCGAAGTCATTAAAAATAAATATAAAATATTGTCGGTGTTTAAAATGTAAAATAAACATTTTAGCAACGGATAATTATTATTATGGTTATAATTAACTCGAACTTTTAACAAAAACATTTTATTCTCACGAAATTATTACATTCGTTTATAATCAACCATTTATAAAACGTCTCGTATAATAGTTAGGTACTTGGTGGATTTAATATATATATATATAAATATTGTATAACATAATATATTATACAGAGTTACGCATATTATAATATTATATAATATAACTACTTGTACTTGTAGTACACATTAAATGTATAAGTATGTATAATAATGAAAGTGTATGAGTATACTTTAAAAATATAAGTAGATACTAATCAGATCTTTTATAGATATAAATGTACAATATATTATCGTTCATTATCCACATAGGATCTTTACTATTCATCAATATCCGCATAAATGTATGCATATACTAATTGGCTATAATTATATATTATTGTCACATCGTACCGTGTGTTTAACAACTAAACGCGAAAACTATTATTTCGGTGATTATTAAAAAATTGTTTTTATACATTTTGGATTACACATTTACGTTATATCTATGTGCACTAGTAAATAGCATTTTAGGTGAGAAGGTGACAAGATAAAAATGTTCTAAAATATAAGTTAAATAAAGGTTTGACGAAGTATCTTCACTGCTGGGAGGTCTATTCACTCTGTGTTTCCTGTGTGTATTTGAAAATTATTAATAAAGCTTATTGTTCAACATTTTTTAACAGATTGTCTTATAAAAAAAATATTGAAAAAAATGTTTAAAAAATATATACCTAAAGGTTTAATGTTATTAAATGTTTTTTTTTTTTTAATATACTATAATATACTGATAAATAAAAACAATTAATCTCTTGCTGTTTTAGTGATTGGCATAATATCATGGTATTATATTTTATAATATGAAAAATTCGTATTATTTTTACAGAACTTCGTCTACCCCTTCTCTCTCAATAGATTCTCATTCATATCTATAGCTGGTAACCTATAAATATATCAACATAACGTAAACAACTATAACTCTGGCATATATCGGGAATTATTTGCTATTTGCCTATTTCATATACGTATTATTAGTTTAAAAACTAAACACTGCAGGTAGACAGTTATTTAAATTAAAATTATTCAATAATAGCACTACATGATCACAGTCATTATACAATATGTATAATACTATTTTACGTACTTATATAATAATTAATGGTTTTACTTTTTATTAATATCACAAATGTTGTGCTCTTCACATGTGGGTTACATAAATTGCGTGTATAAAATAGGCGAGTTGTATGAAATAATTGTCTTGACCAGCACAATTCTTATTATAAGACTATGTTATACCATTATTATGCTGCGTGTAATGAGACTTAAGACAATGTTATCAAAGCAATAATAACAAGTCGTGAAACAATAAAACAACTGTTGTTACACGCGCACGTGCGTACCACAACTGCAACAATGCACCCGATATATTATTATAATATTATATTATACATAATACGAACGACGAGTGACGGAAATCCGATAATTTAATACAAATAGTGTCCACGTTATATTGAACGTTGAAGTCGCTTTTTTTTCTTTTAACATAAGAAAACAGAAAAATTACAAATTTATAGTTAATTAAGGGCACCTTTATAATATTATGAAACAAAGACACGTGCAGGAAAAAAAGATTAACCATATTATTATAAGTATAACTATATATATGCCTAAATATAATAAATTATCATTATTAAAAATACACAGAGCGAAATGGGACACTCGTGCACTTATTATACACGAAAATAAACCTATATATAGGTACATTTTAATATACAAGACGTATATAACATACCTATACATCAAATAATAATAATGTTAGGTAGGTATATGTAAAATATTGCCGATGTAGGGACAAAAGAAAATAAAATAAAATATATTGTTTTTCCTTGCAGCAGGCACCCGTTCTGTATTGTTTTTACACTGGAAGCGACCGTCGTAATGAGTGCGACGTATATAATATGTAATAGTATAAGCATGCTATATCATACAGACAATACAAAATATAATATTATAATAACCACTTGTATAGCGTGCGTATATTATTGGATACACACACACACACACACACATATATATATATATATATATATATATGTATAAGTATTAATTACGTGAAATGGAAGAGCGCATAGACAAACAAAAAATGGCGTGCGCCGCGGGTTAAAATAAAGCAGACTTCTTCGAAAGTTAATCATACGAAATCCTGCACGAGAATAGACGTGCACGCTGTATTATAACATAATATAGTGGTAAGCACACTGCTCCTGCTCCTTCTGCCGTGGTTTTGTTATATATTATATAATAATAACAATAATAATAATGATAATGATAATATTATGTAGAAGAGCTCATCGTGTTATTATTATTCAGCCATTCGAGTACGAACTAGTTAAGCGTAGTTGTATACGTATATATGACGTACCCACACCTATAACACGTACTATAATAAACACCCAACGCAACAATATACGAATATTATGTGCCTATAATACACTAGGTACAATATATATATATAGGTAATAATGATAGTATCATATTGTAATGTTTCTTTGATTGCTCCGATCCGCGTTGCCAATGCGTTCAATACAACTGTTGTCCATCTTCGTATAGCGGTGTACCGATATATATATATATATATATATCATACATAGACGCATTATATAGACAAACATATTAATATACCTATAGAATAGAATATTATAATAATTGGATTGATCATACTATAATGTAACAACAATGAAAAAAAAACAAAGCTGTTATACGAAACGCGTACGAAAACCAGGCGCATATCTCTTATTTATTTCGGCACTGTACACAAGAGAGTCGATATTGATGATAATATTATGCTACTTGCTTAAGTTGTATTATAATAATACTATGGACCAGCAGCGAACAGCACAACTACAGCTCGGGAACACAATTATTATACATATACCTATTGCCGTATTCGTTTAACGGTGGAAACAAAATGAAAATTTTTTGGCATAATGAACATGACGTAGCATAATATACATTAGTTATATTATGCAGTGTTTTCAGCATGAATTGGAGAAAGATAAACGGAATATTATTCTATTATACGGTTTTCTAGTTCAATAATAACTATATACCTACACCTACCTAACCTACCTGTCCTACCTATATAATAATTTATAATCGAAAATTATTATCATAATATTAACATTGCACATATATACCTATGCTGTGAAGTGTAAAAACTGATATCTATTTACAATTGATACAATTATTGGACTTTTAGAAATCGGAATGGGATTTTTTTTTAATACCCAATTTTTTCTTATACTTTAAGTTATTGATATATTTTTTAATTTTTTTTTTAGGTGGGACATTATTGGACATTGGTTGTGGAGTGGTACCGCGTGGGTTATTTTTGTATATTTTTGATAGTAGGTTTTTGAGATGGTAGGGTTGTAAGTTGTAACACATATTTGCGTATGTGTAACAAGGATAAGTTGCTAAGAATCCCGAGTGGTCACCCGTCCGGGAGTTAGCAACTGCGACTGGTACATACGGTCAGCGCGTTTCCGCAGATTATATGCGTACGACCGCGACTCATCAAGCCACAATTTTCTTTTAAAATATTTGATACACTATCCAAAATAATTTAATATTGTGTTTATATTATACATTTCAGTAATATCTTGGAATAAGCTTGGGCTCGGTCAGTACTCAGGACAAATAAATAAAATAAAATAAAACACAAAACGAGCGATAACTGTTCTGAGATAAGCACCTATATAATCTAATCACTAAACCTTTCCACTCGTGTATTGCTGTGCAAATATTGTTTAATTTGCCTACTTTATAAAATGTAGGTATATTTTATTTCCATTGTGTCTCCGCATTGAGATTAATTCATGGTGGAAATGAAATACTTCAAAACACTACGGCTGAACTAGTTTATTGAGTGCCACATGTTACATGTAAACTGTATAGGCATTTTTCGTAAATGCTGATAGCACGTATAGATTTCCAAAGATCTATCCAATTATCTTACGTTACCTAAGTAGGTATAATAAGTTTAATTTAGTCGTGTTGTAACTTTTATGATACCTCGTGGTGGAGTCGACATAGCACGCGTGGCCAATATCGTTTAACTTAAATGTTTTCTATAGTGTAATACCTATTATATGAAAGGAAGAAATAAAAAAAAAACATACAGATATATAAAATAGATAATATTATTATAATATTTGGAACACGCGCGCGTCCGTTGTTTATAAATGTTTGTTTGTGTGTGTGTGTGTGTATGTGAGAGTAATATTGAGTATTTTCGTACTTCATATGCATGTGTTATTATAATATGGTATATTAGAATAATTTTGTTTTGTACACCGACGACGTTTAGCCCGGCGGCGACACTCGTTTCCGCGTATTATTATTATACATTTATGTCTTGTAATTATTATTACTGTAACGTCGTTAAACTATTATTATTATTATTATTATTATTGCTGTCGCTGCGTTGCAGCTTGCTGCTACTGTGTAAACGATCTACGGCAGTGCGAACATACAGGAAAGCGAAAGAAGCGAACCACTGCATCAGTATATTATAGTATATACCCACAAACCCTCAGGGAGAACATATTATAAGATATAGGTATACAGGGTACCTAAGTACGTAAAACGTGAATTCGGATTCGAAAACAAAAATGTATAAACAAAATTATAAAAAGCGTTTTCAATTTGCATGATGATTGTGCGCGGCCGAGTCTGAAATTTATTACGAACCTGCGCCGGTAATTGACCGGACACGTACCTATTTTTATCGGGTCCTAATCTGAGCTAATTACTCCCACTGAGTGCAACATCTGCTGCGACGTATGTGTATATATATAATGTGTGTGTGTGTGAACATTGAACGTATATACAATACACGGACAACTATATTATATTTATTATGTATATATTATGGTGAACTGTAATGATATATATATATATATAAATATGTGTTTTTAAAAGTCTGAAAACGCAATACGACACGCTATAACGTCGTAATAATAATATTATGTACGCCGCCTTTATCGTAACGTTTTACCCTCCCCCGGCCCTCATGACGTTATCATATTATCATTATTATTGTTGTTATTATTATTATTATTATTATTATTATTATGTGACGTGAGTCGTTTACAGTTTTCACGCATGAAAATTATACGGGTTGAACAGGCAAGTCAGGCAAAAAACTACGACGATGTATAATATGAAGCGCATAGCGCCAGAACAACTAACCCCATACAATCGTTATTTTAGAAAATGTATAAAATAATAAACTATACACAAATTATTATAATAACTAATAATTTGAGGCAGTGAGCTAATTACTTATGCGGATTACGGAGGCATGGAGCTCATAAACGTATTTAGACTGACTGACGGAGTATAATATATCCAAACCGCTTAATTCATATAATATTATTCCGGAGACAACTCTTTTAATACACGTATTATAATCATTCACTTTGATAGTATTATGTTGTGTATATTATCTGGAAAACACAACTAAGACATATCCTGTATGGCGAAGCAGTCTAATGATAATATATTATGTCTTCAATAGGCTTCGTGCGACTATAGCAACAGCCACTAAACGGATTATAATACCTACCTATACTGGAAAGGCAATCACACCAGAATGATTGATATTTTTGCATGAATTTTTTTGCCTTCAAGGTCATACGCTTACTATTCTAATTATTTTAATCATAATAATATATGTTCAGCGGAAATATCATCGTTTTTTATTCTTTAGTAATTATTATTGTTTTATTTTACTAATCACTATTTGTTACTTACATCTACATATTATACCTATAGATGTATTAATTATTAAGTTGAAAATGTTTTATTTTTTATTTTTAATTAACTAGATGATCTTCAATTATATTTATAGTGTATAAGAATTATTAAACAGTTTTCATATCCTTGGACGTCATAACATAATAATATGCTAAACGTATCCATTCTCCGTGTTACTTTTCAAATAATTAAATAAACATTTTTATATATAATTAATACACAGCTATTATATGACAGCGTTTATCATAACATTTGATATATGTATGTTAACAGCGTTTTAAAGTAGGTACCTATTATAGAAACATCTGTCGTTAAATTAAAATAGTGCGTTTTAGTAAAATATATTTTTTTAAACTGTATAAAACACACGACGCAAGAGTATTATCATAATATTATACCTGTTCGGACTGTTCCCAATTTTGCTTGGTAATAATAATTTAAAAAAACATATTTGTATTGATTTTTAATGTGTTTATTTATAAGTATTATTATTTGTTATAAACTATAGGTACACAATTAAATAATTGTATTTTATGAGCTATTCAACTTTATAGCGTGATAAATTGGTACAAGCGCTGGTTACACGTGATCACGAAAACAGTTGACACAACACGAATGCATTAATAATTAATATGTAATCATAATCAATTATTTAATTCTTGAATTATTACATGCGTACACTATGTTATATTATTATGTTTTGTCCAAATAGCTATTATTATGTTATATTATAATAAGATTTGTTTTATATTCCAGTTTTTATTTGAAATTATTAAGTAATATATGAAACAGTGTGTATAACGTGCGTGTACCTATACTTATATAACTAACCTAAACGTAATCATGTAACGTCGTATAAATGTACATAATACATTGAATATGATATGGTTTATGATTGTATACGTATATATTACTATAGACACGCCGTCCATCCATGAGCTAATAGAAAATCAAAAATTATTTTTTACAAAGGATAAATATAATTTGTAACATAATGTTATAACATTTTGATAAATTTCTATAAATTTAAAACGCTTCAGGTACAATAATGCAATAGTGTGTAGTATAAATTTATAATATCTTATATAATACAAGTAATAATATTTGAATTACTTGCAAAATAAGGACGATGCGGCGGTTAAACTTTTATAGTTTCAATTATTCACAATTTGTATTATTTTTTGCTGTACCCCTTTTTTCAATTTTTGCCGCGTTAACATAATTTTATAGTTTGATATTTAGTATTCAACAAGAACTTTATAGTACTCTTATAGTTTATAGCTACTCACACATGAATAATGAATATATTAATTTATACGACTCAACGATTGTATTTAAAGGTTAGTAATCACTGAGTTATATTACAAGTACTTGTATACAAAGTCTTATTGGCGAGTGTCACGGAAAAGTATATTATAATATATAAATACTGGATAATAATTAAACAAAAAAAAAAAATAAACATAATATTTTCAAACATCTCTAAAGTTTAGATTATGTTGAACCACCATGCTTAGTTCCGATGTTACATTACGAAGAAAAAAATGTGCATTAATTAAATAGGTATATATTTATTTAAAAATATTGCAACTACCATCGTGTGTGTGTGTGTGGTGTGGTGTGCAATGCATACATAATAATAAATATACTCTTAAATTAAATAACTGTGACAAGTAAAATATAATCTTTTGAAAGCTGCTATGGAAGTTAGTATACCTATGTGAAGAATAGACTACCGCCTGTAGGTATTTTAAATCAAGAAAATCGACTTGAGTTAGTAAAAACATTGCAGTAATAAGATCCATTTATATGCAGTCTGTAAAATAACTCTATACAAGTTTTAAGTTATTATAAAGAAAAATACTAATTTTACTTTTTTTTAAAGCAATACTTTTTTTTTTATTATCACCTTGGTGATCAAGGTGATATTAATACATTATTAGTGATTGTACTTTAGAGGGCAAGAGACACGGACAAGTAGATATTATTCTGCAGAATATCTTAAGAGTGGGTGATATAAAGTTTTCGGAAAGAGTCGTATAATTGGAGTCACAACTTGGATCTGTCAAAATAAAATGTATGAATATTTTAATGATTATATTAGAGGGGGATGGAGACATATGCCGCTAACCCCATTTTAGTATTTTCGATATTACTATAACCAGGGTTGAACAAATTCAAAAAACTGTCAAACCAATTCATACATACAAATGGCGTTAAAAATATTTGAATAATAATCTTCAAACATTTCCTTCGTGATGTTGGTAGATGTATTCGGTATACATTTACGTTGATTGTATTGGCTTTACAATGATGTTTGTGTATGTTTTAGAGCGAAAGTTTCCATACAAGATTTATTAGGTAAATAAAATCACCCATGATCCATGTATACGTAATTTCCTGCATGAATAAAAACATTAACTAATACAAATATTATTCAAACTTAAAGAAGACTGACAACTTAAACGTATCTAGTTGGTATGGTTAAAATTGGTTTGTTGATGTCCTGCATTAAAAAGTTTTAATTCAATTTTTAAATTAAGTAAGTCAACTGTTTATCGAAAAAACAAAATAATTTAATTATATTTATATAAAATATCGATAAAATAAGTGTTGATAATTATCGAGATCATATATTTTTATAACGTTGTATGCAGGGTGCATTCTGCAGCACAGTTCAAAAGGTAATGAATTAAATTCTATGTTTATAGGAAACTATAAAGTATATTGGTTAATTTTTTTCATGTACATATAGGCAATATGTTAGCATAAGCGTTAACTTATTATGAAGTCGCTTATCATAAGCCTTGTTCATGTGGTAACTTATAAGACTTTCTTTTATTGTCTGTCAAAAGATACTTTTTAGTGGTAGAAAAATGCTTCTATCTTATTGAAGTTAGCTTCTGATTAAAAATTGAATCTAGTTATTGTACTTCGTCAAAAGTGAAAATTCCACAGTACTTTTTAAATAATTAATATTTGAAATATTCAAATAAAAAAAAAAAAAAAGGACCAGACATATTTAGCATAACTAGACAAAATCTAAAAAGCAATATTTGGTTTGTTGCAATTCGAAAATAAAAAGCTGGCACCTGCAGAGACTGTTGACCAAATACTTAGTACACAAGTTTTGTATTTCTTAGACACTTGTATCTTCACATTATTTTTGCTCTTTTTGTGCTATTTTTTAACATTTCTCAAAATGCTATATTATGCGACCTGCTTCAATTAGAACAATAAGCTTAAGTGTTAAAAATAAGATAAATAATTAGACAGAAGAAATATTGAGAAAAACAGCCCCTCATAGTGGATATTAGGCTCTTCGATGAGAATATGAAATAATAAAATATAGTGATGCTAATAAACTATAATAATAATACAATATTACAATATTTAAATAGCTAGTAATCATAAAGTAATAATAATAGCAATAACTGAAAGTAAAATACATTTTATTGTTTATATTAACTATAAGCAGGTCACGACACCGTGTTCTTTATAACCTATTTTGGGAATAATCTCATAGGATTGTTTGGTTAAAATTGAGTTGTGATGGTGAGTTACTTTGTTATTGAATCGCTTAAAACGATATTTATATAGATTTATTTAGGAGCCGGGCTCAAAAGAAGGGAGTCACGTGGGGATGCGCTGCAGAATCAGTTGTTATCTCACTGAACAGAGTACATACATGCATTATAGGACTAATAGGTACTTATATATTTTACGATATGCGTGAGACTAAAAAAATATTATGTTTTATATAACATTATGGGTATAAATAAATAACAAATATACCTACATATAATGCGTGATGTGACGAAATTCATAACATATAATAATAATATTTTATTATTATTATATACAATGTAAAATTATGAAATACCAAAAGTAAAATGACTAATGACCAATTTACGGCGTATATCGGTGATGCACATTGCGCAGAGACCTTAGCGTGTGTAGGTGGACCGTATAATTTATACCTATATATACCGGTGTCCCTCGAGAATTTATACCCATTGCGATATCTCACAAAGTAATGGAGATTTCAAAATTCTGGTTTTATAATAAGATTCACAGGGATAAGAACTACAATTATTTAATTTTTTAATTTATTTTAATGTTTGGGTAAAAAATTAAAAAATATTTTTTTTTATTTAATAATTTCCAAAAAAATGAAAGAGCCATTTTGTAGAGTTTATTTTTCTGAAAATATTCACGTTTCAAAATTGTATTTCATTAATTTCCTGATTTTTAATTTTTTTTCTAGTTTTGAAGAAATAAAATATAATTATAACTATTAGGAACACGGAATGTATTCGGCCGGTCGTATGGGAATGCGCGTGGTGCGGCGGGTCACATGTTTGATAAGTGATAACATTAGGGTGTTATCGCAATGGGTACCATCTTCAGGACAACCTGACACCCTGTATATGCACAAATGTACCAATATTATATTATTATTTAACTAACGCTAGGCGCATGGTGTTTGACGACTACCACAGGCCTCGGGGGGGTGAGTTTTTGCTAGCAAAAAGGATAAGTATATGTAATAATAATATTGGCCGCAACACTATAAAGCAGGTATCGCCGAGTTTAGAAGAAATAAAAATGGCTTGTCCGTAGGTAGGACAGCGTTGCCGCCGCGATTGCGCTGATGGTTTGTGTAAGAGGTCGTTTAATGGGCCGTAATACAAAATAAATGCGTATTGCAAGAGATACGTTTTTGAATTAAAACGTTTTTTTATTATTATTAATATTGGGGTAAGAAAAGGTACGTCCGCCGCCGAAGCGTTTCATTGACAAAATTATAGAGAACTGCACGTTGTATTATATATATATATATATATACGAAATACACACGCAAACGGACTTCCCATTCAACCACCACCGCTCGCGCGCACAAATCCCGTCGCCGCATCGTTTAATATTATATACCTACTCACTATAAGCACCTACACAGTTGGATACTACTCGCATATTACCGGTATTCCGTAAAGCCTCGAGCGTTTACACAGAACGATAGATATAATATAAGTCTTTGGTTTGGTATACGCACACACATACATATTAATATTATACATATACATATATATATACACATACGAGTGTACGAATAGAGTAGGTAATAATAACTATTGCCATCAATGAAAAGTGATCCTAACTCTGTAATATATATATATATATATATATATAATATATTATTAATGGAATATAAAAAAAAATGGGTATGCGATTATAGTTTTTTTTTTTTTTATACCTATACATATATTATTATTATGATATCATGCCATCCTCGTCCTGTCTCTAATATTTAGTTCGTTTTGTAAAAACCAAGCAGGAAAAAAAATTAAATAAATGCCATGTAATAATCGTACGTTTTTGAGGCATTATGATGTCCTCCTCGCTCATCATCGGTCGATTCACTAGGTTCATTATAGGTAGATACATCCGCGAAAAGATGTTATTATTTTAACAACCCAACGCACGCGACCCAGTCGTCTCGAAAGAATTCTGGTTTTGTGATATTCGTCCGGCACGACGCACTGCAAATCGAGGATGGTACCTATCTATAAATGAGGCACTTAAATAGGTATATATATAATGTTAACATTGTAAAACATTCGATATAAAAGACATCTGTAATATTGGTGTGTATCACAACTTGCAGTACTAAACGAGACGACTAGATTATATTATACCCATTAAAATAATAAGTGGAATAATAATATTATGACGCTGTTCATACCAAAATTAAAAAAAAAAAATATGTTACAACAATATTATAATTAACGCGCAGTGCCTGTGATATCATTACCTATATTTATAGGACCTGCGCGCTACCCGACTTCCCCGCACCACGCAAGGCACCTGATGAATAATGCTTGATGATTATTTTATCACCTATATTATTATATTATTATTATTGTTGTTGTTGTTGTTTACTACGGCCATCGAATTCATTAAATGTTTATTAGATATTCCGTTTTAATTTCTGGAAAATTGTTGTGGGGCCAATTAAGTAGAATAAGAATTTACGCGGCCAGCCGGAACAAAGATCGCTTTAGGTATATTGTGGAAACGGTTTAATACGTTAAAAGTTTTAAACGAACAAAAAAAAAAAAAATGAATCACATTGCATACTTATTAAATGAACATTAAATGGTTTGGAGAACAATAGAAATTAAATATATTTTTTGATTTTTCTTATAAAACTCCGTCCAAACTCGAATCATAAAACGGTATATTAATCACGGTCGACTGGGACACACATTATGGTAACATCCATTTTTTTTTCTTTATTCATGGATAAGCATCAACAACTATGGTTATTAGCTTACGACGATAAAAATATAAGTTAAATAACGATAAATACATAGAATTCACTAGATTACGTTATACATATCAATATGTTTGAGAAATGAAATTATTCTATGGCTGATGTCGTCAATGGGGCACAGAGCTTCGAAGAGGCTGTCTAGAATTCCAAGACTACCTACTTATAGTGCACAATGAGGTGTTAAATTGTAAACGGTTCTCCACAGGTTTGGCATATAGTGTTGGTTCTTTATCATGAGATGTCGGTGGGATATCTTAGTGTCACCTATTATACATAGTTCGTTTGAGTGAAAACGCCGAGTGAATCTGATCAAATGTTGATAGTAGGGTCAGACAGTTGAACGGCTAAGCAGAGTCCTCCAGGAAGTGCAATGTATTCCGCTATATAGATACTATTTTGATCTGATAGTTTGTATTAAGATATGGATAAGTCGTCGTATACGATACCAATCGCCACACTTGAGTTAGTTTTGGAAGCGTCTATATAGATTAGAGGGTTTGACGCGGAAGAGTCCAACATTTCGTTAAATAAGCTTTTATACATAGGGTCTAAGGTTTCTTTTTTGGCATAATCTGTTAGACTGGTGTTCACAAGAAAAGTTGGCGCACGCCAAAGAGGCACCAAGCTAATACTTTCACTTTTGATCATTGATATTAGATGAATATTGGCAAGTGCCATTTCATTTTTCATTCTTAAGACAAGTGATTTTTTGAGATTGGAATTAATATATGGAATTTACCGGCATAACGATTTTGAATTAAAAATGGCGATGTTGAGTTTTCCGGAGACGAAGAATGTGAGATATATGCTAGATAGACAATCTTAAGTCACAGAGAAATCGGAAGACAATATTATATTATTATTTCGCTATTGTAACAGCATGAACTTATACGTCTTGACAGTTGTTTTTAAGGGTATATTAAAAGTGGTAATTTTCTGTCTTTGTCCAACACACGTGCACAACTTTAGAATTTAGATGAGATATATATATATAGGTACTTCGAACAATTCAATTGTTATTGGTCTAGTGAAGTGATAAGAATTATTACAATAGATTTAATTTTGTCCTCGTATATAATATAGGTTTGAAGATCAATTTTTTTACAATTTTTTATTTTTATTTTAGAAAAAAAAATGAAAAAAAAATTATAATTTTATAATTTTTATAAAACTCTATTATGATTCATGGTGTATAAAATCTAAAATATGCTAAAATATTTTTCAATTAGTAGACCTTATGACAAATTCAAATCTGTTTTCAAATAAATCGGTACGTTAGACATAGCTTAACATCTTTAATGCTCCTATAACTGCGTGGTGTGTAAGACAAAGACAGAAAGTTATCGCTTTCAATCCCAGACAACAGTTTGTGTGTATAGTAATACATTAGATATCTTTTATAGGTTTCATAAGTTATAAGATGGCATATTGTATTCAATTTTGGCCGTCAAATTATATACATGAACGTTTTATTATAATATGTAGTCACGTAGAAACGCCATTAATCATTATCGTTTACAAACAAGCAAACAACAATATTTGCGAATGAACTAGTCACCGGACTTATATCGATTTACGTCATGAATCATGACAAATAATAATAATAATACAGTGTAAATCTCAATAATAATATTATATGTATACGTATGACACATAAACGCAGTTAAAGAAATTAAATTTGTATATAATATGAATATAGATAACATTAATGCACAATAGCAAGAAAATCTGCAAATGTAAGTACAATACACTGCACACGTAATTCGATTAATTTTATTAATTTTATATTACAATAATTATAGGCATTATTAATTAAATTATTAATAGGTATAGGAACAGGTATAATTTCATAATGCATCATATTATCGTAATTCGTAATAATAATAAATATTGAGCCAATCCGTTTTTCAGATGTATTTATATTCATCAGGTGTAAACTATAAAGATAAATTAGGATGTTAGGTTTATTTCAGTGGTGAAAACGATATGATTTTCAGAGGTAAATCTACAACAATTTTATTTTCAATCTACATATTTTTATAAAGTGCAATATTTTTAAGTTATCCTTCGTCCTTATAGCTCATTGACCAGTGATCACTGAAGAAATACCTCGCCTCAAAAACTCGTGTGGGTATAATTTAAATGTCCAATCATAAAATAAACTGCACGTGGCAATTGAGTGGCGCATTGTGCAAACAGCTTATCTACCTCACCCGCTCTCGGCATTTAACTCTGAAATTATTTCTATCGTGGTTTATAAAAACCAATTATCATCATGCAAAACAATTATTGTACATGTTTTTCATGCGCGTTACACGGTGCATGAAATTATAATATTAACATAAATATAATAATATAATCATTAATGACATATATAAACTTATGATGGAAACGGTTAGGTTTTTCGTTTAAATTATAATTGTTGTATGCTTGTGGAGGAGGGGGCACTCGCCAGAGGGGAAAGTGCGTTTGAATCTCGTAGCTCCAGCAATAAGACTGCAGATGTCGAAGACTAAGTCGTTAGGGTTTCACGACGCTACCGTATACCATGTAGTAGTCTAAACATGGATATGGCGGATATAGTTCAACTTGTATAATAGGAGAGACTCTAAAATGTAATGCATTTCGACAGCCGATAAATATTGTTATTTGTTTTGCAAAACCCACGCGGAGTCCATAAACTCGTCACAGGCGTGCATTTTGCACAATCAGACACGTTACATTACATTGTTGTAATAAAATATAACAATACGCGTTTCATTTATAATAACTTGTAAATACATTTAATAAAGTATACTGAACCTTATTGGTTCCATACAAAATTTATTTGAATATGTCTCGCTAGCTACGAGCACAATAATTGCAAATGGTTCTAAACTAATATTAGGCATATAGGCGTAGCGAAATGAATTTTTAACATATATACTCTAAAAATGGTAATTAAAATAATGTACGGAGGCGGCTAAATAAAATTCCGAAAAAGCTATAGCCCGCTTAGCCGCTCCCCATTATACGCCTATGATATTAGGATCAATTTTATTTACCGCCATTCGCTCAATAACATCGTACGAACAGGTCCGCAAGAGTATATACGTTTTCAAACGCAATGCATCGAAATATTATAATAATTAATGACCTAAATATATGCATAATAGTTATTGCATCTGTACAGATTCATCTCGCATCGAAAGCTCGGAAATGGATTATGAACCTGAAAATACATTTATGACACACCACATACGTCGATAATTATTATATTATAATATTATTGTAATATTATCATGAATGTAGACGATGATTGTGTACCACGGACGTTAACGATTTTCAATGGTCGCGTAGTTTTCGATCAACCCGCTGATACGTTGCGGATCGACTATTGCGGGCCAGGAGAGATAATATAAATATATACCATCTATCTGTGTACATGTAATTAAGTAAAATTTAATGAAATACCCATCACACGTAAAATAACATACATCGCGCGACCGCGTATATAATGCGTATACAATAATTTTATAATGATCGGTTTTCGAGTTTCCCATGCGCGCATTAATGATTTGGCAGATGGCGCATGTGAATGAAAGAACCGAAGAAAAAAAACCCGGGCAAGGTTCATAATGACAGGGTATTGGATACACTTTTTAACGGTTTCGTGGACGAAACAATTGATATTTAAAAAAGAAAAAAAAACCGATATACTTATATTCTTCATACATATTATATACCTACCAACTAATAATATTGTATAGAGGTATACCTATACTGACACTACGCGTGTGTATTTATCTATATTTGTTACACGATCGAAACGGGGGAGAGAAAGACAATGCTCATGCTGTGTGAGACTGAGTCACTGAGACAAATTGACCGCAGATAAGTATTATATTATATATTATGGGTATACACGATATTATACGTCATGTATACGTTTCCGAAATAACAATAATTTCTGTGTATACCCTCCTCGACGACCGCTTCAGTAGTGTATAATATTATAATAGTAATTATTGTCAATGGATATAATAATAACGTAATGTATACCTACTTCATCGATTTTTTTTTTTTAATTGGTTAATGCGCTATTCGATTTCTTCCAAACAACTGCATCACGACGATTCACCACCGTGTATTTACCACCGTGCCGCAGTTATTGTTCCTATGCGTCCGACGGTTATTATATTGTACCGTACATATTATATAGAGAGGTACACTCCAGCTGAACAATGATAATAAAAACCCTATTTATATATATATAATTTATGTAAGGGTTGTATTACATAGAATGCTTGTATTGTCGTCGTTGTGTTATGATATAATTGTTATTATACCTTTTCGTATGATGTATTTTTCCAGCATTTAATTTCGGCTTATATTGACGGTGGAACTCAATCAAATAGGTATACGTGACCTGCACCGTTTTCATATACGCCTGCCGTCAATATAGTAAACCAAAACTATAAAAAACAACGAACCAAGGGCTAAAAATTGAAAACTGATCCGCACAAAGCATCACGAAAAACGGTTTTTGAATATCTGTGTATAGATATTAACGTTTGAATCATCAAAAATGAAATATTCATCTTCAAATCGCATATAACATGTGATGCGACGGCAGTCATTTAATGCACATCAACATAATTACCAAGGCTGGGCAAGTTAATGATTTTTTTTAACTCAGTTAAGTTAAGTTAATATGCACCAATTACAAAAAGTTAAAAGTTAAAAGTTAATTTAATTATAGGTTAACTCAGTTAAGTTAAAAGTTAATACACATTTTTTTTTAACTTTTTATTAAGTTAAAAAAAAGTTAATTTTTTTTTTTACATATACTTTCTTTTTTTACAAACCCTGAAACCCAAAACTAATTTTTATGACTATATAACAAATGTTTATGCTTTATACAGTATATTATTGTATTTCATTGAAGTTTTCATTTCTAAAAAAAGAACAGTAATTACCTATATATAACAAGTAATAAATACCTAAAAATAATGAATTAATATTATTTAATCAAGCCTTGTAAACAGATACTATTTGTGAGTGTGTGTTTGAAATAGAGTATTACTGTGTTTAATAAATAATCACTAAATATTGTATTAAATAGATACTAGGTATTACCTATATGGCTATATACTTACTAAAATACTAAAATATAACATATTATAATTTAAATAGAAAGATAATAAATAAGTTGAAATAGTTGGATAATATTTTATTATTTTAACATACACATTTCAGTCATATAGTTAAACTATAAATTTAAACTTAAATAGGTAGCATTAATCTTTATACTAAAAAATTATTTGACGTTCGTGTACAACCACAAGTTCACAACTGAATACTGATAAAATGTCAGGCCCACATCAGTACATCACACAAAATCAAAATATCGATAATTGGTTTTTGTTTATTTTTAGACTTGTTGGATTTATTTTTTCCCGAAATGACGACTTCGGTCGTCGATAACACTAATATACCCGCATGATATAGGTATAGCCATAATGCCATATATAGTCATAAAGGGACAATATTATGTCTATATTATATTTATTGTAACTTGATATAATTAATTTAATAATATAAAACCTTTTATTATAAATTATTTTCTGATGTATACCACTATACAGGGTGTTCCTTTAGAGTACAGAGTGATTAGAAAAATATAAAATTTTTTAAAATTAACTTAACTTATTCCATAAAATGAAAATCAACTCGTTAATTTCACGTTAATTAAAAAATAAATTTAATAAGTTAATAGTTAAGTTAATGAATATCCAAAAGTAACTAGTTAAGTTAAAAAGTTAAGATAAAATTAACTTTTTAACTTAACTTTAACTTTTTAACTCGTTAATGCCCAGCCTTGATAATTACAACATATATATAATATGATGCTGCAGTTTTTGCCCGATGTTTCCAAAAGAAATTGTAAATTTGATGATGATGATAATAATACGTTATATGTAGTAAATATATAGTGGCGGAGAAACGATCCGATGAATTGGTGAAGAGGAGGGTGGATATACTGGACGAAGGATAGAATTATATATTTTATTCGTGAATGAAATGCTATTAATAATAATATATTACGCACGGAAAAAGATTGAATGAAATAAAATACATATAACAATAAGGGCGTGGAAGAAAACGAACGCTTACGAGCATGATAATATAACGATTGTGCGTATACCTATATGTTATGAACCTACCGATAGATGTGTGTAAGCAAAGGTATATAATTTGAAGAGCGCCAGTTGCAGCAGATGCCTGCGGATGACTATAGTCGTCGTCGTCGTTGTTGTCGGTTGCGGCGGTTCTTTGATTTGTTTACAGTATAGGTACATTGTGTTGAGGAAGTTTTCCTGCTGCCATAATAATAACAGTAGATATAATAATAATATTGAGAAGAAAATCGCGAGATTTTTTTCACTTCTTTCATATGACAAAAGTAGGTATACTCAGGTGACGGAACATACTGCACGGATGCAGCATATGCCTATACCGCATGCCGCGTCGTCTTCTGCAAAGATTCAGGTACATATATCGATCAAAGGGAGACTGAAGGAATAATAATTAATTACTACATAATTTCTAGTTATGAAGACACATCACGCATCATTATAAGCATTGCATTTCTTGAATTTGTCTCATATTTGATTTAATACTGTTTTCTGTAGTCTAGGTTGATTCATTCGACTCATATGGGCAGCATTGCACGCTTGGCGTGACGAGGGATTGCTGGCTGAGAACAGTGTTAGAAAAGACTCCACAAGGAAAACGATCACTGAGACGTCGGAGATCAAGATGGACGACAGGGTAAAAGAAGGACGAGGAAATAGTGGTAAAGTCAGGAGAGATTGGAAGGAATTATCATTAGAAAGAAAAACCGGAGGTAAATCTGGACGGTATGGTCTTGAAGGCCGAAAACTACGAAGAAGAAAAAGAAGAAGTCTAGGTTGACCAAGTTGGGTTGGTTTAATAAGTACTAAATAATTACAAGAACGTTAATAATTATTCGATTTTTCGTATATGTTTTACAAATATCCGTATATTATAATATTTTTATTACGTGGCTTGGTGAGGCGCGGTCGTACGCTCAATCTGCGGAAACGCACTGAGCGTACGTACCGGCCATAGTTGCTAGCTCCCGGATGGGTGACCAACCAGGATTTTTAGCAACATATCCTTGCCACACATACACAAACACGTGTTTCAACCCTACCCACTTAAAAACCTACAAACAAATATACAAAAATAACCCCTACCGTACCACCCCATACTAAATGGCCTATGTTGCCACGGGTTCCCCTTACAAAAAAAAAAAAATATATATTTTTATTACAATAAATTTACACAAATGTCTCGCGGTGAGATCGACCGGTTAGCCGGTATTCCTCTGCAAGGGGTAGCTACATCGGACAGACACATATCGCATAGCCTTCGCACTGCAGGAATGGAATTAGTGCACCACTTTAACACTTGAAATCACAATACACATTATAAACACATATAAAATTCGCATAATATTTTTCGTTCATATATTATTATTATGTATATCGTCGTCAATATAATAGATGTATTATATATAGTGGTTGTGTGGAGAGATTCGCAGGTACACGTCGTACCTGTATGTCGTAACTATACCATAACTATATCAGATATAATTTAATTTTTTTTTATTCTGTTCGGGGGTGTAGTAATGATAGGTATACGGTGACGCGACGGCGATGACGACAGTCGCCAGACCCCGTGGTTTTCCCTCACGAAAGACGTAGGTACATGTGCACGTGCATTTATACATAGAATAATATGTATAATACTAGCTGATCTTACCTACGCGTCTCGAGCACTTCTTCTTAGGGGTTGTAATAATTGGCGGGCTGACGCACGAAATGAGGGAGGTTGCGGCTGCGATTCCTACATGGAAATCGATTCGTTGATCCACGCCCACGGAGCGCAACTGTAACCGGGAGGACCACGACTGCGGTACATGTAGGTATATATAAAAATATATAACTCGATGATGCGACGACGGGGGTAGGTGCTTATAGTGTGTGTGTTCCTATCTATATATACATACATAGGAGGATCGAGTCGAAATGAAATGATATTTAATTTACAGTTTCATTAGGCGTACGAACACTATAATACAATAATAAATACGTAATGTATATTACGTGACCCCAAAAACCGGTCCAGGCGACGACTGTGGTATGATATTACATTAAATCGTATTATCGCGGTCGTGTAGTGTAATGATACGATTTTTCGGTGTCCTTGTGTCTTTTCCCATACGTTGCAGGTAGGTATACGTCGTAATATTAATATAACACTTATATATTATAAATGGCTGTACGATCGCAGCTGGAGATGGGGACAAAGAGGAGAGGACGCGTTTATTTTTCTGTTTTAATATTCTCGTTCATAGACGCAGACATTTATAGGGCGGTGCAGACTGCGTTTAATTTGATTTTTTTCCGTTTCCATTTCCGTTTTATTTGATCGCACAAACGCGCGCTGTATTATAAAACGTCTTTAATAGCTTATTTCATCGCCGCAACGACGACCACTGATGGTGTATAATAATATCATACATAATGTATTATTAATATTAATGTGTATACTAACTGCAGCGACGTCGGCAGCGTCATTCGATAATTTCCCATGATTTTTATTAGTTATCCACCGACGATTATTCCTCCTAAATTCGCACCCCGCAGCAATATTACTACTATGTAATAGTATATATAGGTGCCTACAGTTCATTCATTCACACGGATAACGATTATCGACCGCTATTCTCGCGTTGGATAACCTATAGTTAGAATCGATTTATGAGTTGTAACATTGATTTTAGAATATTCTAAACTCAATGGTTGTAAAGTTGTAACTAGTTGTAAGTGCAATGCTCTACAACGCTCACTCCTCGTAAACTATTCCTAATATAGTGCTTATAGAATAAACAGCGGTTGTAACAAAATAGAATATGTGAAGAAAAAAACAGAATATTTTATATATATATACATACATACATACATACATATATATATTTATATATATATATATATATATAAATACATGCGCAAACAGGATTGCCAAAAGCGAACTTGGACGGATCCGACCATGGAAGGTTTTAAAAATTTAGTGAACCAAGTATTTTGATATCTGTTGAATTCGTATATAGCTAGGATAAAATTTATAAGGTAATTTAAGTCAAAGTTTTGAAAATGGTGATCCGAAAAATTCAACCAATTTCCATTCATTAATTTACGACTGATGGGAATTAACAGATATTTCATAGCAAAACTATAATATGTGGTTAAACCAACAGTATACTTAGATATTAAACACCTATATATTTACAGTAGTTTATCCTAAAAGTCTGCCAACACCTCAAGGATCTCTGAGCAGTATGTTTGATACAGTTTTTTCTTGAATAATCTATTATCTATAGAACAATTCAAATTGAATGACAACCTATTAAATAATAGAAATAAACTTTTTCTATAAGCTTTTAAATTGGCAATTTTGTAACTTGTTAACTTTTTTAGATTAAATAAAAAAAAAGATCGATTGAAATTGAATGAAAATTGACCAAGTTACAACTCATATTATAAGTTTTTGATTTTCTTGAGTTTAATGACCACGTATTCACGTTGATACAAAATAGAAACATTTATATCATTCATGTAAGTCAAATTTGATTATGAATGAAAATCTCTAACAAATATTTATCTCTTACTATAGATATTTGAGAACAGCTAAAAATGTAATGGAGTTTTGAAATTCTGCATGTAGTTGACCAAATCAAAGTTTTAACATGCAATAAAATAATTTCAAACATAGAATAAATATTGTAGATACAATTGTATAAATTAATAAATGGATAAATGGATTATAATTCTTTTAAAACCTAATTATTTTTAATTTCTACATATGTTTAAAATTCCCTCTATGATTGATTATAAAAATGTATTTATTTGATATCTAAGGGTCAACATTTTCCAAAGTTTCTATTTAAATGTAGACTACGCAGATCGTCTATACAGAAAGACGTAATATTGTTAAAGTTAAAAATATATACGTATATGTGTGTTATAAATAAATTAATAAGTTATAGTTAAAAGTATGTATTAATGTGCATTATAAATAAATTATATAAAAGTAATATTAATATAGACCTAAGAAAAAGGTTTTATTATTTTAAAATACAAATCTGTTACCTCACCTTGCACCTCAGACGCTAACCACGGTTTTAATTGAAAAGTCAATTCAATGATTGGAGAGGTAATCTATATATATAAAAATGGAGACAAAAATGTATAACAATTCATCAGTTGAGAACGGCTGAACCGATTTCGCTCACTCTTTTTTTGTTTGGGTCGTAATTGCCAGGAGAAGGTTCTAACGATGAAAAAATTGAGAAAGTTATCGGGTTAGAGAAATATGATGAGGGTGTGATGAAATTAAAGTGGCGCCATCTGCCCAGTAAAAAATAAAATAAATAATATTAATATTTTTTGGTAGTCAAAGGCAACCATTTAAACAAACAAGTGTTCTCGAGAGCAGCTGAACTTATTTTTAGGATGGACATTTTTGTTTATCTATAAATGGTTGCTTTAGTGACTGTTATTATAAGCGGTTATTAATTGTTCTGTGTTATTATTGATGGTTATAATATATATTTATGATTTATCCGTTAGTCGTATATACATTCTTAAACAGCTGGACCGATTGCGACAAAATTTGGTACAGAATTTTATTAGACATATGGGCAGAAGATATGCTAAGTTAGAAAGTGTTATACCTAAATATCATTGAATTGAATATTTAAATTGTCAACATTATATTGAAAAAACGAAGAAAATTACATAATGATATACGAAATTGAATATCGTTGTAAGATTATAATATATTTTAATCACTATCTATCATTATGTATAAAAATATACTGCTAGCATCATCACATGAAATGAATTTAACACACAATAATATGAACTATGGACCATAAAAGAGATAGGATTTTTAACGGGCTACGAAGTGCAAGGGTTCAGCTATTTATTATAAATCCCCTTTTTATTAATCATTACACGGTATTGTTTATTTTATTGCGGTTATTATTGTTAAGCTATATACCAAAACCAACTGTTTTCCAGTTACAAACAAATATTTTAACTTTTTTAGGTTAACTTCACTCACCTTGCACCTTTGTCTATTATAATATATTATACACGTAGTTATAGCAAAGCAGCATCAATTTGATAACTCATCTATTGTACGTGTTTTTTTACTTTTTTTCATACCGACAGCAGTGCTGTCGTAAGGGTCTTGACGTGTATCAAAATCGTATAAGTGTAATTTCCAACAACGGAAAGGTAAACAAAAGGGTCGGCAACTTGTATGTACATATTATATTTATGTATTATGTGTATAGTAAAGGGTAGAGAGATTCAGCGTTCGTGAATAAACTCGAAAGCGCAATGAACCGTCGCAGCGCACCGTTCGAAAGATTCGATACAATTGATTTGCATAACATAATAATAAAATATACATAGTAAATCGCATAAATTTAAATATTTTCATCTGCTTTTTCGTTTAAGTTTTCTGTATTGAATGACTTCAAGTTTTCTAACCAGAAAATGTCTTTGAAATTTCAGAGCGATATAATATAATATTATACACGAATATATTCTTTGAAAATGTAAGCATACAGAAAATAATATTTAAGTGGTACTAGTAATACTATATTATACATACGTATTAAAAAAATCACGTACACGTTTATGGGAAGTTTTTCGACAAACATTTAAAGTGTGACATAAGTTTACAATGAAATCATTTGTGAAAATTACTATTTTTTTTTTTTTTTTGTGAATGTTTTTCATTGATATACCTACTAAAAATAGGGATTTATTTTCATCGTGGCGTGCATGCGACAATCGTTTTAATCGTAATATAATAATATAATTCCCATCGTATGAATAATGTATACTATTGTGAAATCTTTTTTCCTGTAGATATACGTTGAGCGAAGCCTTAAAATAAATTTCAGAGGTTTTAAACAAATGTATGTAATCATTATGCTCGCAATCGCATTAAAAAATATTTAAAATAACACGTTTAATTCACTGAAGTATAAACGATTTTTGAAATGACAGGCTACTCGAACCTTCGCCTCTAGCTTTAGGCTATAGATACACCACATTGCGAACTGGTTTAAACTCTTAATACCATTCGTCTGTTCCGATAAAACAGGAAACGCATTAAATTGCATATTTAAACATCGTAATCATGCAGTACAAACAGCAGCATTGAAATCTAAATTGGTTTAGAAAATAAATCCATCGCCTCAGCTACATCATGTGGTTAATTCATACATAAATAAATTATTATATAACATATATATTGGACGTTTATATAATATAATTTTCGTTGGCAATTCAGTATGCGATTTGTTTTTGAGAAAAATGTGTTCAACATACTTCTGCAATATTACAAATACATACTAAAATAAAAATAAATTATTAGTATAAATATAAATATATTAATAGGTGCGTATAAATTAATTTATGGTTTATATGTGACTTTTAGACTTGAAAACTATTGAAATTTCGCAAGTGTATTACTTGAGACTCGAGGGAGTATCCTTTAGGTACTTTGTTTTTCAACCCCCGTATAGGATGCTAAACTACATGCATATCTGCATTTAAAATTTTTCATTTTTATCAAGTTAAACATAATCGGTAAATACATTTTTTCAATAAGTATTTAAATGCTTGTTTATAGGTAGCATCGGATAGCAAGAACAGAGAAACCATTCATTGCTACTTCATGGATTGAAAAGTTAAAACTGGTTTTATCTAGTCATAATAGGTCTCTATACACTAAAGCCGTTTGGAGGAATAACCAGGGGCGGACAAGAAAGAGACATCATTCTTGAGTGGATTTCCGTGATTTAGGAGGCGCGCATTACATTTTTGTAGAAAAATATTTTTGAACATCAATATAGAGGGTAGGTATATCGAAAAGTCATGCTAGAGAGCGTGACGAAAAACGGAGCTTTAATGATTTGTCTTAGGCTATTATATTGTAATGTATTGTATATTTTGTATTCTGCTAAGATTGGTCGGTTTTGCTCATCCACGGCGTTAGATACCATAAATCAAATTTTTGTTTGAGTAGCATTTTGTGTACAAGGAGTTTATTTTTTTTTTGATGGATATGTTAAGAAGTTACTAAGCAGCTGCGATTGTTGAAGGTTTTGTTATTTGAAGCGTATGCGACAAGGCTGCAGAGTAGCGCCAGACGAAAAGTTCTGAAACATTAGTGAATCTGTCCAAGATCTCTATAATTCTTCGTATCTTCACAAAAACTGTTGGTCTTTATGCGTGTGTACTAATACGAATATTCATACAAATTTATCTTTGTACTATCTACGCTACTCAGCCGATTGAAAAAATCTTGTAGCTCTCAAAAAGTACATTATACCTATTTAATTTGAAGAAATAATGATTTTGCTTATTAACATTAACTCGTTATAGATTGTTTTTCGTACTAGACCTTATAGTAACAGACACGATCACTTGTAGAAGTCTATTGAGCATTCACTATTATGAGTCACGATTTATATTACAAATATTCGAGTAGAATAAATATCAACTAAACAATGTTATACCAAGACACATAAAATATTGTATGTTAAGTAATAAGTCATAGTAACCCAAGTTCGAATATTTAAATGAAATTTTTACCATTCGCGAATTACAATAGACGGTAGATACGACACGTCGTCGTGTTCGTCGAAGTAATATACAAGCGATAATAATAACGAAAAGAATTTCCAGCTCGCACGGAGACTGTTTATAATAATACCCACCGGGAGAACGATATTTAATTATAATTCCAATCCAAAATACATTTTAATGGTACTTAGTGGTTGAGAAATGAAAAACAAAAATAATAACAATAATAACGATAGTAAAACATAGAGGGGAAATGCTGTGGAGAAAAAAAACAACGTACTTATAAATAAAAACCTATTATTGTGCTTCGCGTCACGTACAAACGAGATTGGTACATGATAAGGGATTGCAGACGACGAGGCGAGTCGTAGTTTAATCATTAAAAGACATCCAGCTTGTGTAATAATCGCGGTATATAATCAATGGTGCTGTAGTTGTGTGGCGGAGGCGGCGGTGGCGGGTCCGAAAGTATAGCCAAAGGTACCTACAAAATACCTACATATATATATGATATACGGGTATACATACAAGTGTATTATATACCTATACCAGCAGAGACACACACGCGCTCGCTCATCGCATATTAGGATATTATATATATATATCTATATAGGTATATAATTGCCGTGTTTGCGGTGACCGAGTTCGGTACCCACGTCCTAATAATAATTATTGTCTTTCCGTAAATGAAACGACTATTCCAACTCGATTTGTTTCCGACTATCATTTTAAAACGATTCGACTGCACGACTACACACACACATGCGCGCGCGCGCGCGTGATCGCGCGCTTATTCTCTTTTACAGCCGCCATGTGCCATCCTTCTAGTCCTATGTCATTATATTTATTTATATATTGTAACGCAGTGTAATCGCACTTAATATCATATACAACGTACCCTCTCACTACAGTCTTACCCCTCTTATACCATCGCTGACAAAAAAAAAAAAGAAACAAGATGAGAATATAATATAATGAAATCGACGAGACGAAAACGAATGAAATTGTATGTTATTATATACGTAATGATAAATACACGTGCGTCGTATAAATATATATATATGACGACCTATGAGGCTAGTTATATATAGTCACGAAAATGGTCCCAAGACATATATATTATATAATAATGTATATACCTATCTGACGAGTAGTTATTGTTTGGCGGACGAGCGTTAGCTCGTAGCCACCCTGTAGAAGTCATTCTTCCATTATAAACGTCATTCTTAGATAAGTATTATATAAAAATGCATTAAATATGTTTTCGTTTTTATTCGTGCAATTCATTGTTCCATAAAAATCTGAAACAATATGTGACTATCGAAATGATCTAAAAAAGGAATAAAAACAAATTTTTTTTATATTAAAATTTCTGAAAAATTTTTTTTTTATTGTTTTTAATGAAAATCGGCAATAGCCATTAATTCCATTTTTTTTTTGTTATTGTAATTATTTATACATTTGTTTCTTTATTAACCTTAAAATTAGCGTGGTGTTGATTTCGGCTTCGGATCTTATAGTGCTGTATTTAAGATGTTGAGTAAGTTGAGGCTACTGATCCTGTCTAAGCATTGAAAACATTCTGTGATTATGCGGATAACTAAGAGTTCTGTTTCACAATAATATTTCACTTCTTTTCTTTTGGTTTCTCTTCTTTTGCAATGAGGTACTCATTGCCCATGTGTAACAGACGAGTCTGTTGAATAATTCCTTATCCCTTTTCTTTATAGAGGAAAGTTAGGTCAGTTGAAGATATTTTTATTTTTCGATACCTACTTGGTGTTCTGATTGAGTCAATTAGGTGCGGTATTTTTTTTTAATTTGCATAAGTTGCTTTAAGTTTTGGAGTATCTGTGGATTTTATTGCATTCTTGCCTTCTCGATTTGCTTTTCCGTCCCATTGTCGATATAGCTGTGGTGTCTATATAGGAATCTAGAGTATATTAGGATCGAATTTTGGTACCTATATAATTTGTTAAATGAACAATCTACAAAACTTACTTCAAAAAGTATTGACTTTTTTCAAAATGTTTATTTTTCAAAATTGCATCTTGCTTTCGATTTTCAAATGGTAACCTGTACTTAAAATTTCATAAATTAATAAAGCAATTTTTTTTTGTTAATTATCACGTTTAAATTTTCATTTTTCGTTAATCCGTTGATGAGATATTGTTCCTCAAACTTGGGTGGTTGTGGGAGGTAGTTATTGTGTGTAAATGTGTTATACTTCGTCGGTAGATACCGCACCTATCAAGATTCTTATGTCCCAGGTAAAAGATATTACATTTTTCAAATCAATTCAAGTAGTACAGACTATGCACAGTAAGCTTAATTTGTGTCCCTAAATGTATGGTGTAATATGCCCATCATTTGACTGGGTGTCACGAAGTTCGCCCCATTGAAGGTGATCACAGCACTGGTCATATAATAATATTTTTCAAATATAAAGACCAGAAGTCAAAATTAATAAATTCGATGTCGTTCAAACCCAAGATATAATAGTGATAATCATTGTACCAACTAACTACAATAATTTATTGTCATAACGTCATTTTAAGCACCTAATTGGACCATTTGTGTCACTCGTCGCATATCCGCGTATAATCCCCTCGACATCACTCCATACCCATGGAGTACGGACTACGGGAGTACGGAACCCGAAAAAGAACATTAGGTAAAATAATATGTATAGTATTCAATTCTTCAGTTGGAATGGGGAGAGGAAAGCCCCCCCCCCCGTTTCTATTGTAATGGATTACCTAATGTATAAAGTGTGTACTACGAAATGTATATGGTATATATCTGTATATATATATATATATATATATATAAGCTTCTGAACCACTGCGTGTAACGAAAAAAGAGCCGATGAGTCCGGGGTGTCAAAACTCCGCCTCTATATATAATACATCTATGTATTATGTACATAACACTGTTTGTGTTGGTGAAGAGTTTTAAAATGGCAATCAAAATGTAAAACATGAAGCCCTCACTAGCTTTTTAAGCGCATACATAATATACGTGCATAATGTACCTATAGGTGTGTATATATTATTATTATATAAATATATTGCGTGGATGAGGTGAAAAATACCTCGAGGGCGGGAGCGACAAGAGATGCAGAGAAGGTTGTTGTTTAGGATCAATATATATATATATATATATATACGTTAAAGGAAAACGCGAAGAAACGAATGTATGTGTTGTGTATATATCCATAAAGAAGTCGAGCCCCGCCGAGGTGAACTGCAACGACGGGGGATGGAGAAACGGATATTAGCATAGCAAAGGGGTTTGACAATCAAAAAGGGCCCGCTGCCGCCGTCACGGCTCGGAGAATCCGTTCATTTCGGAATGCAAATCTGCGGACGAGATACCGTCGACGGAGGGATGATAATATTGCTGCAACACCAGCAGATTGCCGAGTGTCAGACGGCGGTGGCATCCGCGGTGAAGGAGCCTTATGGAAATCGTCGAACGGGAAAAGTCGTGAAAAATGATACCATATAATACGTTATACATATTACATATTATGTGGCATGTATTTTATATACATAATATATAAATGCATTGCAAAGACTTAACATCATAAATAGTTATATACTATGTGAGCGCCATAACTATAATATAGTCTATCATTATTTTTATAATATTTACTATACCATTTTTCAGCTACCATCAAGTTCATCACAGAGGCAGAACTACAAAATAAAATATGAAAATTGTAAATAATATAGTTGTCAATAATGTAATCTTAACCCAATGAAATAAAAATTTTGTAATCCAATGGCCTATGTCGCCTAGGGTATATTTCGTTTAATAATAAAAAAAAAATATATATTTACTATACTCACTATAACCGCCAACTACAACATTAAAGACATCTCTCGAATCCTGATCTCAGTGGCCTGATCTCGTCATAAATCATAATCGCAATGTAATTTATATTTTTATAAAAAAAAAAAATGCATTGATCTTGAGCTCGTTAACTATGGACATTAGCTGTTTGTATAGTTTAAGTAGATTAATAACTATGGAGGGCGGTATGCTTAGTAGGAATATGGATTTTCAAACATTTATGATCACTGCATTCCTTTTCACCTATCAATTTTTTGGATACCCTCTCTTAGTAATAAACTAAAATATATATAAACAAAATTAAATTCTTACATACATTTTAAATCTTAACCGCACTCCTTAAAAATGTTCAAGTATCTCCAAGGGAAACGCGTACTACAGTTTGATAATCCTAGAGTCACTAAAAACCTTGGTGGTCACCCATCTGGGAACTTATGATATTGCTTGCACTCAGAACACGTTTCGTCCGTTTCTTTACTGAATACAACCACTGCGCCACACCAGGTTACTTTAATTTATATTATTATAATATGTAAAACTGTAAAAAGCTCAGGAAAAATCCCTTGTGATATTGTGAGAATTTTAGAATATTTGGATATCAATTCTCAATTAATAGTAAGCAGAATGGTTTTGAGACTTAGAGACATTGTCTGGCGCAACGGCCAATATATATTGAAATATAATTAATTTTAAGACAATGGCAGTTACATTATATTCTCTCTCCCTCTCTTAACTAGTAATTAATAATAGAATAAGTTTATTTATAATAAAAAATAAATAATATTTTTTAAAAAGAATTGTTTTCTTTTGTCTGTCAATTACATGGTAAGCCGGTTGCAAGATTTCGTAGTCGTCCAACGAATTTCATTTTTAATGATGAAAGAATAAAACATAAATCCCTGCCTATATAGACCTATTTTAATTAAAATTTATTCGTCAACGTGATAATTTTTAATCAAATAACAAGTTTATGCGTATCGACTCGAATTGTAGTAGGTATATCCTGTATATTACAATTACTTTGTTAATTTAAAATTTATTTAATATATAGATAGTTCTGTTAGAAATAACGAATAAGAGGTATAGTAGTAATAATCTAATTG
This sequence comes from Diuraphis noxia, assembly GCF_037042655.1. Classification (NCBI taxonomy): domain Eukaryota; kingdom Metazoa; phylum Arthropoda; class Insecta; order Hemiptera; family Aphididae; genus Diuraphis; species Diuraphis noxia. The sequence continues at coordinate 78,148,968 of NW_028301713.1, forward strand.
TTATCTTTCATGTTGGTCCGCAGACTTTAATTCAAAAAATTGTAGAATATTTCTTTAACGCAATTACTGATACATTTTTATTACGTGTACTATGCGTCTCATCTTATATAGTCTTTCACTTAGCTTTACTACGCTATCTCCGAAAACATAATTGCTAACAGTACCTACACATAATAATATGATGTATATGTTTGCCAACAATAAATTAGATATATTATACATATAGGTAAAGTAAATTAGGTCTGTTCATTGTTGATGAAGTCATTACGATGAACTATTTTTAAGGTTACATGAATGACTTGTTACAAAATTAATTGTCTCATTTATATGTATCAAGATTTACCTTATTTAGATAAATACATAAACAATTATGGCATGGAATAACATTATACGCGCAAGACCAGTTACGTGTTTACAAACATTAATTTCTTTTTTCTTGTTTTTTTCATAAATAATAGATTACGTCAATGAATGAATTTTATATAATAATCTTATGTATATACTGTTAAACTGCATTAATTGACTTCATTATGTTTCGTACAACTCTATAATTAATTATGAAAATTATTCTTATTAATAATAATTACCCTGACAATGTTTTTATTTTTTGCTAACAAGTTGTATAAGTACAATGCCTTTTCGTTTAGAAAATCGTGATATCGACGATTTCAAGGATATACCCATAAATATATCACTAAAATTAACAAATTCCTTGGCCTTATTATTCTGTCCATATATATCTAGTCTTTTAATTATTCAAAAACATAAAATTGCTCGATTCATTACATGTATATGTATAATTAAAGTTATAACTAATTTGACTAAAATAATAACATTTATAGTGTATACATCACGACGTTCATTATATAATTATCAATATTCTCTTCCTGCAGTTTTGTACGTAAAATAAAGGTTAGGTTTGCCAAGTATAATATCGTATGTTATATCTGTTCACATTGATTACGGATAAATGTGAATCAAAAGAAATATCATGGGTAAAATTTAACTCAAGATAGAAAAAAGTAATTATATTCGAATCGCATTCAGTTTAAAAAAGGTTAGGTTTGAATTGCATATCCGACATAAAATCTATTAATATCAACGAATATCAGTCGATGGCCGGAAAATATTTTGTATTTTAATAAATTTATTCTTATCATATTTGTCATAATAATTACATGTAATTAGGTATAATTAGGTAAAAATAATAATGTAAGAATATTATTTTTTCAAAATTAAAAACAATTATTTGTATAAATGAGTGGTTTCATTTTATCATTAATTAATATTAGTATACAACTTTACTGTACTCATTTTTCAAAATTAACAAAAAATGAATTATTATAAATAACGTCATTTTAAGACCAAAATCAGTATTTAAAATTCCTGCAGAATTATCGGATCGAAAGCAATTCTAAGTTCGAACGCTTTTTTTTTTGTAACCTGAGTGTAATTTGAATATTTGGGTTTAGATAAGTAGTGCAGTTTGGTAATCTATGGAGTATGTTATGTGTATAGAGCATTCGGGTGTAGTACTTGCAGGGTAGCATTATGTGAAAACAAGAGTTAACATAGAAATTAAAAATCTATTATTTGTAGTGAGAAATACTGAATGCGTGTATTAAACAAAATCGTGTTGAAAATAAATTGGAAATATTACGTCAGTATACATTTTCAAATTAGGTAATGAAAATACATTTGAAATACGATCAGAAAGAATAAATTGAACTTCGTGCGGACATTTTTCAAAAAACCTTAAAATATATTCAAACCATGATCTTTCAAGACCTTGGCATGCTGGCTATTCAAATGTATTGGATGCTATAAAAAAACAATTAATTGAAAGTATGAATGCGTTATATAATATAAAATTTAGGTAAAACCTGATGAAAATATTCATAACACGCAAACGCTATTTTTGTTTTAAAGGTCAACAAAATTAATAAGTAGTGTTTGACGATCGACAAGGATGCGTTTATTCATTAAATTATTTACCTTTTATTATTTTTATTTTTTTAATAGCAACACGATTAAAAGATTATTAAGAAACCGATTAAATTATGGTAGCTAGCTTATAATATATATATAGGTGGCCGATTCCTTAACGCAATTCTACAAAATCGATTTGATGATTATTGCTAATTAATCAAATGAATTTGAAATAAAATATGAATTTGAAATTTCCATATCATACTAAGTCTTATATGGGTGACAAAAAATATTCATACCATAGAAAATTCAGTTATATAAAATAAAAGAAGTTTGACACTAATTTGGTTTGGTTCTCAAAAATATTTCATTAAACAGAAATTGTTGTTAATTTGAAGTTTCGCTGTATTTACATAATTCAAAAGAAAAATGATACAATACAATAATACTGTATAATAGGTATTATGTATTCCGAATCAAAAACAACAAACAGTGTTATTAAATGTGTTTTAAGAATACAATTTTAAAGAAAATAATCATATTTTTAAAATAATTTGTGGTGTAATTTATTTTATTTACATTTTAGTAAGTCATAAATGAACGTGATTTCTATGTAAGTATTATAGTAATTGTCACTTCATATATTGACTTATATAGATATATTATTATTATTTATATATTTATACAGGTATATACGCAAATTATAATGAAAATTGATGATATTACTTACTTCTGTCTTAGTAAGTGAAAAATTAAAAATATTTGTTTCAATTAAATATAATTGTGATAATAAGCAATATCAATATCCGTTTTATGGTCTTCATTATTAATTAAACTATATTGTAATTTATAATAATATTATACAATGTACATGGATAAATATAATGAATTTTTTTACGTTTAAATATATAGGTATATCAATTATATTTTTATCGGTTAGGTTAGTAAATCCTAGTAAATAATTTGATTAGATTAACAATAATAGTAAACCATTATGTATGGAAAAATACTCAAGTTTATAAGCGATATACCTATTACACCTCAACAGAGTCAAAGAGGAAATAAAAGAGGTGTAGAGATTTAAATGCGACACATATTTTCGTATACACGAATAATATAAATCATGAAACTGGTGACTGTGATGAGTAGTCGAAGTTAAGAAATGATAAATGTAATGTCTCGCGTTACACGTTTGCTTATATTAATATCCATTATATGAACTACAACGATGCCGAGTCAAATTTCAAACACACTCGCGTATACGAGATACAACTGCAGAAGTCCAGTACAAAAAAAGAAGATTAATTTTGAATTTTGGTAATTATTCAAACAAGAGAAACTGCACACCACCGAGTAAATTGTAGAACGGGAAAGACTATAATTTATAGTCTATAAATATCTATAAATGAGCCTCTCACAGTCTCACATAATATCATACTTTGACATTAGTCATACAGACATTCACATTTCCGTTAATTACGATTGTATTCACACACGTATATCTTTACAGTGACATTCAAGTCACTTTGTATCGTTTATTCGGCATTTGTAAGTTTAAGTTTGATGATATTATTAACATTAGTCAAAGGTAGATGCGGCGGAGTATAGCACCAAGTCCGGCTACCTATAGAACAATCAGATCGTATAATATATTTATTTTTAAACGAAATTTATTCGCGTACGAAATTATATGACTTAATGTTGTCAAAAGACATATAATAATATTATGGTCGTTAGCGAGGAAAACTCGTCCGCGCTCGATTCAATTGTTTCGGTTAATTATTTGCCATTATATACGAATTCATGTGCTATTATTATAATATTATATACGTCCGTACCCGCTACGCATACGGCGGCAATAATATTATAATTTTTTGATGCATTCATAATGATCGTAAATATATTACAAGAAAATAATAAACAGGGTGATTCACTAAGCTTGCTCACTGTCATTTTTCCCCTCTAAATAATGAATTCATTCAAATACTAATTTTTGGAATGGGTAAATATATTCAGGCCATTTTTTTTTTTTTACTACCAACCTGAGGAATGCCTGCAGTGGTGATATAATTTTCTGTTTTTCAAATGAGAACTCCCTTTTTTACTGTAAATTATTTAGTTGATAATTTGTTTTTAATAATATATAGATGTACTGAATTCAAAAATTGAACAAGTTATGTACGAGTTAATTTCTGTACCAATGATACAGTTCCTAAAAATGCATTGCTTCATACAATATATGAAATTGGTATAATATACTAATATATATCTAGTATTTGTTATAGGTATTTAGGTCATGTTTGCAAATCATATATGTCGATAGATTAATATTCATCACTACAATGTTCTAATCAGTAGGTAATCATCATATTACTCATCACATCTTCCAAATCCGTTATAACGGGCCTATTCCATCTTTAGTACACAAAGTTAATAAACTGAAAAAACAGTTTGTTTGAATTTTGATTTTGATAAGTGCAAATTCACAGAAAAATTATCCACCAAATTATTTACATTAAAAGTGGTAGTCATCATAACATGAAAAACAGAAGTTTGTATCCATACATTATAGGGAACTTTTGTAAAAGTGAAAACATCTCGGGAATTTAATGGTTTTTAAGTATGTTTAAAAATCAAAAATCATATTTTGAATAACTAAATCATCGTAGGAAAAAGGGGGGGGGGTGATCGTGATTGGCGAATCACCCTGTATAAACTCGTAGTATTTTCGTCAGACCCTATAACTTATTGCAGACATTATAATATAATATGTTTCTTGTGACAATATCAAGTATACCGATACGCTGACGACACTGACCGGTATATTATATTGTATAAACGAGGACCCGCCACGACCCGCCGGATCCGCGATGTTTAATGACGAGGACATAACTGCAGTAGCAGCGGTGGCGAACACAAAATTAGGTGCTTAAAATCGCATTAGGCGCAACGGTTGTGCGGGAAGATATACATAATATTATTATATTATATTATACACAGTCTGCGGGGTGTACGTACATATCCAGAAATTACTGGCCACCGGACAAGATCGACCATCGTGTGCACCGCACTAATTCCGGGTAATAAAAAAATAATTACATTAAAAATATATATTATACGTCTCCGGTTTTTTTTTCCTTTTCTCCGGGGTAAACCATTCGAGAAACGCTTTACGAATCCCGGAAGTGCAGCGCTCCAAGAGCTGATTAACGTTCTAGATTGTAGAACAGACTAAGTCAATTAGGCTAAATTCCCGCAGCAGTCCGTGACAGTGAACACCGCGTCATCTTAATATATATATATATATATAATATATGTATATACTTCGGCGTATATTAGCTATTCGATGCCATATAACGTGGCTATCTCTAATCGGTTTTGTGTGCCTATTTTAATTTTTTTTGTCAACGAAACTACAGCCCGGTGGTTGTGAGAAAAATGTTTAATATCAAAAGTATATTTTATTTAAATGACATATAAAAAATTGTATTTTAAACCATACTTTTAAAATATAACACTTAAATACAAATCATTATTGGCCAATCACAGAATCATTATTTACTAGTATAATAACCTATACGAGTATATTTACACACTATTGATACATCATCAACGAACTATTATTTTATATAAGTATATAAAAATGAGATCGCTTAAAATGATTATTATAATGTGGTAGGTATATAGTGCATGTGTGTTTGTTTGTTAGACGTGTCAAAATGTGTCCTTTATAAATTATAATATTTCGAATTGTTGTTTTATTTATTTTTTTTTTTTTGTATTTGAAGGAAAGCTTGAGGGATATCAGTTATTTCTATAGTAATTTTAGATTCTGAACGGAGCGAGGAATGTATTGATATTTACTATGATATGTGTGTGTTTTTTTTTGTGTCTGTCATCAAGTTTTGGGGTAGTAAAAGTGCTTCGATTTTCGACTTCAATACCTCGTTCGATTAGAAAGTAAATCTAGTTGGTACTTTGCGGGATCAAAAGTAAAAAATTCTAAATATTTTTCTTAATAATTGGGATGAACAAACTAAAAATTAAGGGAAAACGGGAAATTTTAAGCACAATTAGTTTTCGACAAAATCGATTTTGGTTTTTGATGTAACTTTAAAACAAATGTAATGATCATAGATACATGACATTTTCACCGAATGTTTATAAAAAAATATTCTATCCACCATGCAATTTTCAAAAAAAATTTGACTTAAGTTGAACTATTCATAGGCATATGCAATTTTCGATAATTATTAGTTTTTTTTAAATTAATATCCATAAAAATTTATTTTTTGTGTAGAAGATCTTGAAACTTCAATACAAGGTTTTAAACATATTGTTACAAAATCATTTGAAAAATAAAATAAATTCATAGTCACAATTTTTTTTTATAAGCATTCAAAGTTTGAATTTTTACAAAATACGTGAAAATCACAAAATTTAGCAAATTATTTTAAGCTAGAAATTCATAAAAAATTGTCTTTTTAAATCTAATATTTAAAAATGTAATACAAAATTCCTTATAAGTTTTTCAGTCTTTATCACAAAAAAAAATGTTCACCAGAATTCAAATACATTTTTTATGAGCGTTTGAAATTTAAATTTTTACAACATTGGATTTTCACCAGATTTCTCATTTAGGGATTTTCTTATTTTGGTGTAACTGTAAAACAAATGACCGCAGATACTTGAAATTTTCACTGAATGTTTGTATAGGCATTTTTTATATTTGATAAAATTTTGATTTGTTTTGAACTGTTTACTGACATTTTAATTTTTCAACTTTTTAAATTTTTTTTCTATGAATATCGATAAAAATGTATTTGTTGATTAGAAAAGCTTGAACATTTATTTCAAAGCTCCTAATATATTGTTACAATAGCAGTTGAAAAATAAAAGATATTTATAGTCACAATTTTTGTTTATATTATATAAGCATTCAAAGTTTGAATTTTGACAAAATCAAGAATTATTTTGTGTTAGAAATTCATAAAAAATTTCATTTTATATCTTTTTTTTTTCTTATTATCGACGACGCTGTCGGAACTGTTTGCGCATTACGTCAACAATTTTCATTTTATATCTAAGATTTACCTTTATCAAAAAAAAAAAAAAAAATGTCCACCGGAAAGTGAAATATTTTAATAAATATTAATAATAAGTAATAATAATCTATAATATATTTTAGAAACAAAAACCGTCTTCGCTCAGAATCGTTTATTGTATGCAATTATATAATATTATGATTGGATTCAAATTTAATTCCGTCCATTACAGTAACCCACTTGTAACCTACTGTATACAGTACAGCGATATCCAATTTCCCGCTTTTTTTTTTTTTTAAAGTGTGTTCAGTCAAAAATCAAAATATCTTAAATGTAACTCGTTTTATTGGGTATGGGAGAGGGTTAAACTCTTCAAGCTCCTCTCTATTTGTGCCTAAAAGGTAACCCACAGATATCGCGATATCGCATATAGCTTATACTATATACACATCATACTGTCAAAAACACTTTGAATCGTATTGCATATTATAATATTATAATTTATAAATATGAGCTGCAGTCATCGTTCATGTACCCGAGGTTAACGGAATAAATAAATAAATCAGCGACCGCCATCCCTTGAAAGCCTATATAAGCAGTAGCGCGTAAAGAAAATGTTCAAAATTCGTTTTTAATTATTATTCCAGTCCAATGTCTTCGCTCTCGTGCCCTGTATATATGTATTATGTATATGTATATATTATATATAATAATATAATATACATAACATACATGCATGCGTCAACGGCATAATAATAATATACGCACGTATATATTATTATAAGACGTAATCTGGGGCACGTGACGAATAATAATCGCACTTTTATGTCAAAATGAGGCGTGTGGTGGCGGCGGCGGCGGCGATGCGATGGTGGTCGTCGTTCCGATGCCGCGTGCAGCGATGTAACTACTATATTATAATATATATATATACATTATACACGTGTACACGTCGAGCCGATGTGTAGAGTGTGAAAAAAATATAAATATAACGAGAGCTGAAAAAAAGTAAAAAAAAAAAAACGAAGAGATGTGGACGCGACGTGACGCGGCGGAAGGGTTGCTATTCGGTGTGATTATAGGGGGGTATAATATGTATAAGGTCGGAAAAGCAAAATTATATGATATTTTCGATCGGCCGTGGTTTAACGCACGCGTAGTAAACACATATATATGTATATATATAATAATAATGTACCGTGGGCGAACTGCGGCAATGAGTATATATATATTATAGGTATATACCTATATCCCATAATATATATATTATATATGTATACATAGCAGCCACGGAAGTGGTACAGGTAGGTATATAGGATGTTCAGGGACCCGTTCTTATTCCCAAACCATGAATAACAAAACCCTTATTCAAACTGCCATTTTCGCCATTAAACATTCATGCCGACACTGTCGTAAAACTATATATTATTATAATATACAAATCCCAGTGATGCCACCGTCAAGTATATACCTACTCACACACACACACACACACACACATATGTACATTATATACTATGCAATAAAATAAATAGCTACGTGTATATTATACGATATGGTATACGTCAATATATTATTATATGGGTATATATGTGTATATATGTATAATATAATATCGTACCTATATACATCGTCATTTTCCAGACGGCCGCCGCTTCGTCGTCGCATCATCTTCGGTCAAAAGCTGCAAACAAAATAACGAAAAACGGTGATATAGGCAACCTTATATATAAAACCACCTACTATACATTATAGTATAACACATTATTATGCTCGACGATGTTGTACGACGATGGGGTGTCGTAAAAATGTAAAATGTATATTATATTATATATATTATTTCAAAACTAATATCAAACAACCCTGCAGGGTTGCACACCGTCCGATACATCGCAACACGACCGCCTATAGGCGGTGATGGCTTTTCCTGTAAAGTTTTCCTGTCGCTTGACTGATACAAGAGATGCTATACAATATGCAAGTGTTACTGCTCGCTGCAGCTTATACACTTAGAGGAGTCGAAATATCCAATTTGAATACTAATACAACATTACGTGCTTTTTGTGTTATGTTTGATACTAATAGCTGCTATATATTATACTCAAAGCCTGGCTTTATATATATACATATTTATTTATTTATAGTTATGTATACTAAAACCAATCAAGGTTTTTTTTTAAATATAAGCACTCGAAAATTATTATTATATGTGTATCATAAATATACATAAGCGTAACTAGTCCTTAAATTTAGGGGAGGTGGGATGGAGTTATTAAAATATTTTATAGTAAAATATGGTACTTATGGGAACATGATTGCCTCCATACAATTAAAAGTTTTAAATTATCTGGAAAAATTATGAGTAAAATTTAGATTGATTAATAACTCTCTTAGTTAAATATTTTTTTAAGAAAAATATAATATTGAGGCTTTTTCTCAAATGTATTATTACTAATTTATTAGACACTTATGTTTAAAATTTAAAATTTGAACTGCTTTAAGTGTACTGTATTAACTTCTAAAATCTCAACTTTAATTTACGAGGAAGAGTAACATAAAAACAACTATGTAGGCAACTGAAAATCGAATAAAAAATTCCAAAATATGGCTGATCGATTGCTAATCAATGGCATGCAGAATGCCGAAATTCAACTAATATTGGATTTATCGTTTTGATAATTTAAAATACGTCTGAATTAAAATCATTAGCTATTTTTCATTATTTAATGATATTTGTTTTCATTAATATAAAATATAAGAGTTGTAATTTTATCCATTTCAAAAAATACGAATCAAAAAATTGTTATAGTTCTTGTGAGATGTTAAAAAAAAGTGCTGGTACAACACACGTGGGTACGTGATTTGCATAAGTGATGCGCCTCGTCTCTAATGAAGTGATTGCGAAGTGATTGAGAATAATGTTGAACCCACATGTGTATTCTCATCTATCTTATTACAAACGTACAACTTAATGGCAATTAATCTGCGTTCAGAAAAACAAATTGTAAATTAAGAGGGGGCGCAACACCCTATTATGAAACTTGATGGTAAGAACATTATCTGTGTTTTGTTGGAAGTATTTTTATGATAATTCAGTTTTTAAGTGAGTTATGAGCATATTTAATTTACAATTTATTATACTCGAATAACTCACTTAAAAACTGAATTATGGTAAAAATACTTCCAACAAAACACAGATAATGTTCTTACCATCAAGTGTCATAATACATAGGTCTATCACTCTAATGTTTAAGGTAACGGAGTAAAACGTGAACTGTAGTTGAGCTTAAATTTGTGTTACGCATTTGTAAGACTGAGACAACAAATACTGGTGTAGTGCCCTCTTTTAATAGATTTGGTATTATCCTCACATTTAAGTTTTGTGTGGTACAAAATTTACAAATATATAATAGTAAAATGTTTCGCTATTGTTCACGATGAAGAGCCATTGAAGAATACAATGTGGAATTATGCTACATTACTAAGAGTAAGCAAAATACAAAACTCAATGATAAACACAATATTTTCGGTATTTATAATAATTACAAACTAAATAAAACAATAACGTCACGAAGATTTAATATCTATGTCTTAACGAATGTTCACTTTTTAGTTTAGTTTTGCCAGTGACGACTATATAACCTTCGTTTAAACACAAACGTGAACATTAATTATTTTGGGATAGTAATTTATTTTAATGATACTTTTGTCCTTTTATTTGAATTATGCTTTTTGAAGAAATTATTATGATGATGGTTATTGCAGGTTACACCAGTAAACAACTATATTATATTATTGTTATATAACGCGTTATCTATACTATTTTGAATCAAACGTAATCAGTGAACACTAAGCATAAAAAATATTAATCTAAATTTTAATTAAAAATTAAAAATTACAAGTACCTATTTATAGATATTTAATAAAATATATAAATATTATAAACACTCTTTATCTTATACTCTAACATAATATTTATGAAACATATTTTGCTGTAAAATTTGAAGTCAATATAAAACAACAATATTAACATTACAAATTAATATTTCTTACTAATTGTATATTGTAACAGTTTTTTAAACGTTTTACTTTATTGAAAGACAGAACACATTACTAATTTCATATTTTGTAACAGTATATTTTAGTAAATTGTATATTATATTAACATTAATATGTTATATAAACGTCGAATTTAATATTATAGTTAATTATTTAGGAGTTCACAATGAATGAGTATTTGTTAATTTAACAAAATTTTCGACTAACAAAATCTGTGAATGCAATATAAACCAGTTGATATAAGCCATGACTCATTAAGTCATAACTTACTAATAAGCTAAAAATATGTTGTGTAGTAATGTATGGCACAAGACATTAATTCGAATTCATTTTATTTTATTTGTATTTGTATTGTTACCAGTCGAGGTTGTATATAAAAAGGTAACTATTTTATATATAATAAAATATTTTAAATCTTTTTTTGATGTGGAAAATTTAAGAAAAAAAAAAAATGAGGGCTTATGACGTCAAAATAGTTTATTACAAAAGATCTATCGGTCAAAAGTTCATAAATTAATTAAGTTCAAATTATTATAATTCAATAAAAAAAACTCATATCCTCCTTAATTGGGACTCTTACAATTCTGTGCATAAAACAACAATTTAACTCATAGTTATTTTCACTAATAGTTTAAAAAGGAATCAAGTAATAAATTTAAGTATGGAATATTGTCTTAAAAGATTTTGAATGTAACTTATGAAATTTTATTGTGTTTCCCTGTCTTGTTATTCTAAGTTATTTATTGAAATTAGGTTGTATTTTTGTGTCTTATTAAGTAATGTAACTCTTTACCACCATCACAAGAATTGCGCTCAAAGAAGATAGTTATTATTTTATTGAAAACATTTAAATAATATATAAATTATCTTTTTTATATTTTTTATATTTTACAATAAAATGTATTTGAAAAAAAAATTGCATAGCTTGTACTTATAAACGATGGAGAAAACAATAGCTATAGTTCTCTCAACGTAATCAGTTAAAAAAAAAGAAGCTAAACAGGTATAGTTCTGTTTCGCCAACACTGCCACTTTTGAATTATAATATTAATATTAATAACTATACAATATCAAACTTTGACAGTAATATGTATGGTTTTCTATAAACTCAAAAAAATATTATACACCATAACAATCATTGGAGAAAAACTTACACGTACATAGGAAAACATGTTTACTCGTGTTTTGGGGGATGCACAAAATTGTACAAAAATAATTACATAATACTTTCAAGGTTTGGTATTAAAAATTGATATGATTGTTGATATGACGTGATGAAAAAAAAAATTACTAAGGTAATAATATATACTGCTCTATTATTATATCTTAAAAGTGGAGTAAATGATCACATGACCGTTTTACAATTAATATTGTTTGAGCTAAGTAACGGTTTATTTTTGTTTTAAATATTATGGTATCTACAGCTCATTAACCCCGGTGTATCTGTATGTATTATAATTTTTTATAAACTGACTGTTATAATATGCCCTTATATAGACGTTGTAATACAATTATAATAATTATGTTATATTGCTGTGTAGCAATATAGGTATCACATTGTTTGATATGATTACAAGTGTATAATAAAATAATTTAAAACATTGATTATAAATTGAACCAATTGAAACATATGATTTACTCCTTCAAATGAGATAATATACCCACTAGTATAGGTAATGAGTACTAAAGGTACTAAAGATAAGACCTATCATTCTGGTACGAAAATAAAAATTGATTATGTTGACCATATTATACAAAATGTATTAAACACATACTACAGTGTAGACAAATCTTTATTGTTTATATGTGCAGTAATTCTATTGAAACTCCGTTGACTGCAACGAAAAACAAAAAACCACTTATTATATTAGACTAGAAAATTAGTTATATTATACCTATATTATTTAGTTCGACGAGGAGAATAAGTAATATAATGTTATTTATTCACCAATAAGGCAATAATCATTAGTTTATGATCAATGGATATACAAATGACTAACCTAACCAATGACTGTTATTTGCAATTTATATAATGTATATGATATATCATACAATATATCCAACACCAGCATACATGATATATCCATATTTTGAATCACGTAAATGAGCATATTTTTTTGGGGGAGTTTTCCGACCTTTAAGACCATCCCATAAAACAAATTTCCCTCCCTCTTATTCTGTTTTCAGCTATTTCTCATCAGTTTGCTTTTGGGTCTACTTCATTAATTTTCTCTCTTTACACAGTCTTCCCATCTGAAACGTGATCTGCCTAGTGGCCTTTTTCCTTTCGGTTCTTCTTTAATTACTGTGTTTACCATAGCGTATTTTTTCTTCCAAGCATGACCTGCCCACACCAGTCTTCTTTTTGTGACTTCCCTCGAAATGCTTAGTCTTTGGAACAAGTTATGTAGTTCCTCATTGGTTCGAATTCTCCATTCTACGGTTCTTGAGTCGAGACAAGGATCGATATATATACCATATATACCATAGATTCGTCTTAAAAATTTTCTTTTAAATGAGTCAAATCTAGTTCCTCTATATTTTTTGAAGTCCATGTTTCTGACCCATATAAGATGACAGGATTTATTAATGTCATGTATATTTTTATTTTTAAATTTAAAGATATTGATCTAGATTTTAGCATGATTCCCACACCCAAAATAGCAGTTGTTGGCCAGTTGTATTCTTTTTGAAATCTCTACTTTTAACTCATTATCTGAGTTAAGAGGACACCTAAGTATTTAAATTGTGGAACCCTGTGGAATATATGCCTATCTACATTCATACTTTCTCCGTGGCGATACGTCCTGTCTCTTCTGTTGAGTTTCATATATTCCATCTTATTATAATTTATTCTGAAAGATGAGCATAATATATGTAGGCATCATTAATTCTATAACGTCAATGAAACTATCAAGATTATGACTTGATCGATACTCATCGGGTATCGATAAAATTTATCACGACATTTTAATATTTTATTTTTAAATTAAAACATAACTATGCTTATATTTTTACGGTAAATATAATAAATTATATTTTTTCTTTATTTCTAGACATGTTATATACATATAATATATATAAATCTAAACCATTCGATTGAGTAAAGATGAAATTTTAGTTAGATTTGAAAATATTTTCTGACAATGCATGATAATAAGACGTAGGTTTAAACCAAATTAAGTGTACTTTTTTTATATTATTTTTGTATTTATTGCCTATTATATTATAGGCATGCAATTACTTCATGTTCATGACATGCAGGTAAATTATATTGTAGAATATGTTTACAGTTTGATTTTTATAGGCTGCAGTATCAATATCAATTGAAAGTTATCTTCGCGTGAATAAATCTGGCTCTCTTAAATCCATAGAAAAATATTATGATATCGTATATTATAAATTGCAAGTAATATTATAATCTAATTTAAAAACTATTATTAATATATAATGTCACATCGGATTTGCTATTTTTTTTCTCGTTCTCTTGTATCTAGTTTCATAAATGATTAAATATCATAAAGATATTTAGAAATTAAAATATGTTATAACATAATAATATCACTGTATGTCCAACGTCTGATTATCGTATATCATTGGTGAGCGATTTAGATTAAATTATAATATAAGATGGGTGTAGAGTATAAAAATATTTTTGACAAATCATAAAAATTTTTAAATAATTAAAAAAAATCACAAATTATTTCAACTCCTTAAATTATGGCACCATTAATGTTTAACCATATTTATCACAGACATAATGCAGATATGTATAATAATATAGATAATATAGGTATACTAGCTGACGTGCAATAGACAATAATAGGTATTATGACGTGTACACTGTACAATGAATAATGATATATTACACATAGGTACATATTACAGTTAATGATAATATTTTGCAATCATATTCAAATAGTGTTGGCATTCATAATTTTTATTAAAAACCTTATATAAAATAGGAGTTTCTTATTTTTCGGGATAAAATGAATCAGCTAAACATAAAAAGTAATTACTCCTAATAAGTAGACCAAGATAGATTCAAATTTAGATAAAAATATATGGTCTCTATATAGTATTATAATATTCTTCAAACGGGGAAACAAGTGTTTAGAAAACGGTTGTTGCAGGAAGATAAACCTCCCTTATTATAAACTTCTCCGCAATATATGCCTGCAGTGTCGTACTGGATTCTGGTAGAGAGCCGTTTACGAACAGCGTTAATGGAAAAAAACAACATTTTTCGGTAAAATCTTTGTTCCGACTAAATTTCGCACGATCTATATTATTAGGTATATAGGTATAATTATTGTAGCTCACACGCATTATATAAATCAATCGAAAATAACACTATTACGTCGATAACACGGTGTAAACACCTCAAGCGATTCGGTACTGTGTATAAGTATAATATATATATATTACTTGCAAAAAGCAATAATAATCAAAATAAAAAAAAATCCAACCAGCAGATTTCACCTATATTTGCACTGGTGGCAGTAATTACTGTTTGCCGATGACTATGTAGGTAGTAGGTATACGGTGCTAAACGATAATTGT
The DNA here is from genome assembly GCF_037042655.1 of Diuraphis noxia. Taxonomy (NCBI): domain Eukaryota; kingdom Metazoa; phylum Arthropoda; class Insecta; order Hemiptera; family Aphididae; genus Diuraphis; species Diuraphis noxia. The sequence goes on from NW_028301713.1 coordinate 78,164,564, forward strand.
ACAAAGCGCACACCTACCAACATAGCACTTACCTCCATGTAGCATATACCAGCAATATACCAATACGCATAAAATGTTTAATATTATATCGTGCGGTTCAGCGGTTGTATCAGATATTATATTATGACGATTAGACTCAAAGATTGATTAGTTCAGGGCACAACTGTAAAACGATATAGTGCGATTGCGATACATATCACTATATCAGTAATGATAAGTAGTAAGTACTAAATAAGGTTATTATCTCCATTTCTCAAGAAATTCGTAATGATAAGTACTAAATAAGGTTATTAGCTCCGTTTCTCAAGAAATTCGTGTAAAATTATTAAATTATTAAAAATAAATATTTTAACTGTAAAAATCTCAGCTTACGAATTATAATATTTACTACTGAAAAAACATTTTTTTTTTTCTATAAAAACTTAAGATATTATATTGAGATACATTAAAAAATATTATTTTATGAAATTTCTTAAAAAAAAAAAGTTCACGGGGGATCTAAACCCCTCCATTTTATACGCTCCTGTATAGGTTTATTTGTTGTAGAAATGCGACACTTGCGATTTACGCTCTGACGATTACAGAATGCAGCATTAAATTATATAATAATATGCGCATCGTTAGCGCCGCTATAGTGTTATTGTCTCGTCACTTTAGAACTTTTGGACCATTTAGTTAAAAATATATACATATATATTACATTGTTATGCGCAAACGCGTTTCAGTAATATGTTATATATTATTATTTCCTTGTATATAACTCCTATAGAAACATATTTTCTGATTTTTTTATCTTGTGTAAACTTAAATTCTTCCAAACCTTACTATAAAGTTAAATTACAATAAGAATAATCTTAAAAACAATGTCTATTTAATATATAACAAATCCATAGTTATTTTACTTGAAATAATTATTTCAGTTTATATGGCAAGGTTATAGGAAAAAATCATAAATTTACAAAAGATAAAAAAAATTCATATAATATAGGTACCTATATGATAAACATTTTATAGGGACGAGAAAACCCAATTTCGAGTGTGTAATCTCACTGTAATTTTAATGTATGGTATACATTTTGTATGAGACGCAAATTGATGGACACAAATTGTGAAATCTTCCCGTAAAATGCAATACGGCAAATATTTTTGTGTGCGGTACAAATAGGGACAACAACTGTGTAATATCCCTGTACGATGAGTAATACGGTAAAATCGATTTCCTTTGAGCCGGATATTTCAACTTGGACATGGTTCAATTACCACGGTGAAAAAAAAAATGAAAAGACTGTGAACATACTAATATATAAGTAGGTACCTAAAACTGCTCTCTATAACGATCTGTCCATTTCTACAACTCGTCGTAAAACTATAACGTCAACACAATATAATTCACTCGTCGAGTGACCTAAAATCGTACACACAATTTTAATATAATAAATGTATATATAAACAATAGATGTTCTAAGTATAATACAGAAAATACAAACTTTACCTTCGGCAAAGCTTTAATATTTATTAATTAGGTTTTTTGCTCTTGCATAATATATTTAAATGACTGTGCAAAGGCATTATGTTTTTAATAATCATTATTATGTATTTTCTTTGATGTTCAATCATATTTTATATCGCACCTCACATCTGTGTTGGGCAAATAATATAATATATTATGTTGTTTGTTATAACTTTATGCGTTTTTATCAAATAAAATCGTTATTATAGTACCAAAAGCCCAAAATAATATTATTATCAAGCATATGGTGGCAATGTTTGAATTTGTACCATTATTCACCACACACGTTCAAATAAAAATGTTATTATTATTATTATTATTTAGAACTAATTAAAATAAAACGAATAATAACAGAAGAAAACGATTTTCTCAATATGCCATAGAATATTACATGAATAAATGAACGATAATATGGTATCGTGACTTGCAACATTATATACATTATTATTATCCTGCACTGCTTTTCGGCGTGGGCTAGCAGATGTTTGGGGAACAACAATATAATTTCAGAGGGTAAAAACCAGAAAACATTGAAATAATACGACAAATACTGAAATATACGTACTCGTATAATTATTATGGACTGGCGTATATTTATTTTAAAGAAAAATTACCTGTATATAATTTCAGAAAATATTCGTTTGTGCGTTTCAAATAATTATCAAGGGACATTATATAGGTACATTACAAAAGACACTTTTATGTACATTTTGTTTCAAGAGCAACGGCATTTTCCGTCTTTGTTAAATCATATATATTATTATTGTATGCGTTTAAGTGCATAATATTACACAAACTCGCGTTTTCCGTAGGATCGCGAGTACTAACGTTTTTATGTTATATAATTAGTTCACGAAAAACTTAAAATGTCCGTTTTAGCGAATTCAAATTGAACACTTATTTTTTGATACTGCGACCACATTAGAAATATTTTTATTCAAAAAAAAACTAGTTCCTTATAATATATAATAATATATATAAATATTATATACCTACTGACAAAAGTATATTATTATTATTATATTGTTTAACTTTTAAACACATCTGTGTATTATTATGTTCATGTTTATGCAATATGGATTTTTAAATTTAGACATAAGTTCTAGGTTTAAAAAAAACGATAAGTCACCGCAAGCGTATCGACTATCGAGTATTGGACTTAAGATAATTCGTTTCTAAATAAAACTATATTTTTTATTTTTAAACTGTCATGAATACTATACTATCTATAAAACAACGTTTGATAGAATATTAAAGAAATTGCCAATGATAGTTTTTCAATATATATACCAACACATAGGATAACCAAAAGTCGGTAAGTGCAGGTTATTATGTCCCGGTTTATTATGGTAACAATCGTATAAGAATTAATTACAGAACACGCCATTTAACTGGGTCAAATGATTGTTTCTTTTCGTTCAATCGTCGAGAATTTTTTTTTAAACTTATTCTGTCTTTGTTTTCACTGGTAACAAAAAAGTTATTCCATTATCATTTTTTTTTCACAACGTTATATTATGCAACCAATAAATGTATACATTTAAGAATAAAGTACCTACAGCAAAATAAACTTTTTCAGTATTTTTCTTTAAAAAAAAAAAAAAAAAAAACATTAATTCACTACTTTTAAAAACGTTAATGTAATTTTAAACATAAAAGCGTTTTTAAGAAAAATTAGGTAAGTAACGTGATTAAAATACACTTAAAATCTTATTTTGAAAAGAAAAAAACAAATATTGGTCCATGTAACTTTTATTCATTTTAATGCAAATGAAATACATTTCGTTAAAATAATAGATTTAAGAATATGGACACTATAAGTCTATAACAGTTTTAAAAAAAAATTGTTTAGGTGTTTGCTTTGTACAAAAGATAATACGATTAAATAATATGCTATACAAAGAAACTATAGACATTTCGTGGATTTTAAATTTTAGTATTTTAAAAATGTGGCATTAAGTATAGAAACCTAAACATAAGTACTATTTTTCAATTTTTTGTTCCAAAATCTAGATGTGTGATAAACTTTACAATATTTTCGATACTTATTTGTTTTTGATTTTTGCGGCTATGAATATTTTAATGACTCATAAGATAATTAAAAAATTTAAAAGCTCAGTTTTTATTAAGATCTAGTTTTTTATTGAACACCACTCATATTGTTGTGCATTTCACTTGTTTATTTGTAATTTACGACATGTACGATAAATTATAATTCTATAATTTTGTGCGTGGGTACATAGAAATCTGTAAACTGACTAAAAAAAAAAATCCAACGTCGATGATCAATAAAATAATATAATAATGTAGTAGATAATTACTAATTATGAAATATAACACGTTATTAATTGAAAAACCTAAATAACGTCGTAGAAACGATTATAGGCAGTGGCGTATCCAGGATTCATTTTACGGGGGTGTTTTTAAATTTAATAGTCATTTGGTAGGTGGAGGGCTCTGCCCCCCCACACCCCCGTATAACATAAACAAGTACCATATATTAATGTAAATTATTATAGTAAATATTTAGTATGCGTATAATTTTCAAGTCTTATAAAACTTTTATACTAGGTATAACTAAAATAATAACTTTTATTTTATTAATCACAAAAAAGAAATAATAATAATAATATGGTATATATTATTATAAATTGAGAACCTAGGTGAATTTTAAGCGACGGAATTAGAGTGCAAGTTCATCAATAACCTCTGCCGTAGATATAGGTATATCTCTATGAATATTCATTAAAGCTAGACCATTCAGCCTGTTTTCTCCAACGGTATTTCTTAAATATGTTTTAAGTTTACGGAGAGTTGAAAAGGAACGTTACTCGTAGATGTAGTGACAGGAAATGTTGCTAAGATAACCAACAGCCTGTGAATCGTAGGAAAAATAATAGAATTACAGTTAAGCAAAGCATCTATTACATGTTTCGGAGTGGACTTTTTAATCTGTTGCTTCCAAACCAAAAATTCACCCTTTGCACTTTTTTCATCAACTACAATATCCTCTGCATATATTTTTATAAGTTCAACAAAATTTTTTTCATCATCATCTTGAACACTTAGTAAACAAGAAAATTTTTTAACAAGTGATTTATGAGCTAAAAATCTTTCTCTTAATTGGTTTGAAAAACTGTCCAAAAATGGAATATATATAGATAACCTAAAATATTCTTCACTGTAGTTGGTGGTGAAATTTGATCTATGTTTTTGATTCTTTGTAAGTCTAGGGATGGTGATTGCAACTCCCAAGGTTTCGCATTTTCTGTTTACTTCAGTATAAATTTCTTTAAACTCTGCTTCAGCTTTTTTTCTTAACTCCATTACTGCTTGAGACACATCTTCAGCTAAATCCTTAGCCTTAACCAAGTCCAAATTTTCTGTTTGTAACTGACGACTTAAAGGCAAGCTAATGCGAGAATATGTCATTTATGGAGTATCAGTTGTATATCACTGTTAATAGCAGAAGCCGTGGTTATCACCATACTAAATAATTATTGATATCAATCATATGAATGCAACCAAAATTTCAGTCTGTGATACCACATTATCATGAACTTTTTTTTTTGATTCTGATAGTCTGATAATGAGCGAATGGTAAATTGGTAACAGCATGTATAAATAACGCAAAACTAACTGATACTCCAAAACACAGATAAAGTAGCCAAGTAGCAGTAGATACTTACTTTCGTCTTTCATAGAAATTCGGTTTAATGAGTAAATTCAGAGTTTGATGAAAATATAAAAAAATACGGATGATGGGGGGTGTTCTAACACCCATATCACCCCCCCTAAATACGCCCCTGATTATAGGTTAAAGTAAATATTATAAACGGATAACATTCCTAAAATAAAACAAATTGAAATATTATATATTTTATTAAATACTGATATTAATATCGCTATATCAGCGCATAGATAATATTGCTTTACACGATTCCTCTGGAAATCATAATATTACATTTATATAATAATATAAAATAGTAATTCATCACTATTAGACGACCTGCTGTATCATATTATATAGGGTGTCCCGTCATTTCGACGCAGCAATCTTGACGCTCGTCCTTGACGGCATCCTAACCACAATTGGACGCATGGAATTTTGACTCCACCACTTTTAGGCGCAAGTCAATTTTGACGCAAAACTAAAATATAATTTTATACTTATTATGATATTAAGTAAAATAAAGTAATAATACGAAGTTTGTTTTCTTACTATATTATTATATATTACTTCATAATATTGATATAAATAAAAATACAATTAAAAGTAAAAAAATATATAATTATTCTTATAAAAAAAAACCATAACTATTCGAGTAAGTTAAATTTATAATCAATTATTAATAATAATTTTGTGTCTGACATTATCAAAATATGAAAAATAAAAATAAATACCTACATAAAGAAATAATATTATATAATAATTTTTAATTTCGTTGCATCTCCATATCATTTTGTCTTTACCTTTTCTATCTTTTTTATAAATAAATCCACCATGAACAAGGAGATCTTTTCCACGATGAATTTTTACAAACTCCAATGGCATGTCATAATTTTTTTTTTAATTTACAAGATAAAATATTTAAAGCACATTAACAGATGTAGATATAGGTAGGTAGTTGATAATTTTTAAAAGCGTACGACTCACTGCACGATATAAAGCACACTAACGCACCCATGTATTAATGTACAGGTATAATTGAACGGCAAACCGTAATATTAAGATAATGATAAAATGTATACCATTTATGTGACCATCAAAATTAACAAACTACAATATAAAGATTACAGGGTAATCGGTCAAAAAGTCTTTTCATCCAGGATTCAGATTACAGATATATATATATATATATATATACCCGGTTTTTACGTTGAAATTGGCTAATACCTATGTATGTTATAAATATTTTATTTTTATAAACTATTTTTTTTAACCTATATACTTATGTGGTTAGGTTATGGTCACTATTATGAAGCAAATTCAAACTTATATTTATTGTTAAATAAGATTGTTAAGAAAGACTGTCGAGCATTAAACAAGATGTCGTATTATTTTACTATATTATACGTATTATAATAAGTATAAAATTATATTTTTGTTTTGCGTCAAAATTGACTTGCGCCAAAAAATGGTGGAGTCAAAATTCCATGCGTCGAAATGACGTATGCGTCCAATTGTCGTTCGTCCAAATGGCTGCGTCCATTTGACGTGCGTCAAGATTGCCGCGTCGAAATGACGCATATTCTTATATAATTACGTTTACACACAGATCAAGTGATTGATACAATAGCATTATATGCCATGTATATTATATTATGATGCACAGGGAACGAAACTTATGCATTATCGTATTATTTCTTAGGAAACTGCAAATTCAGAATCTGATTTCAGTGATTTCACACAATTTCATTTCATAAAATGTGTACTAAAAACTCATATACAGAAATTTATATTTATTATTTTTTTAATAAATAAAAAAAAAATTAACTAATAAAACAGATTTTCACGCACTACCTAACATAATCATAATAATAAATTATGTTCATATAATATCTATATTCTGAATACTTATGATAAATGTAATATATATTTTTTTAGTGCGTGCATAATATTTATATTTACAGTTACCTAAATGTAATAATTAGATAATTAAGAGTCTAACCAGAAAAAAAATCTATCACAACGAAAAACTGTGTAATTAGAGAAGTTGAGTTCAGACGTAGATATAGATGGATAAAGTCAAGTTTGCGTGAAAGCGATGATATCCAAACCAGAAGTACATAAAAGTGGAGTAAGAGTATTTAATTTTGACACTAGACTTCTAACATTTTGGTAGTAAAGTTGGAGTTCGGTAAAACTTAGTTTTTTTGGACCACGGAATTGACAATCGATAGAATGCCCTTGACGTATTTTATTGTTAGATTTGACTCACCATCCGAACGTCTTTTATCTAATTGCTTATATATTATTTATAAATATATATAAATAATATATATTAATTATTAGTGTTGGAGCACCCAGGGCAGCGCAGTGCGGGTAAAGCGTTATAATACATACATACCATCCCCTATGTCAACCTCATACAGCCCTTACAGCCCTTTACAGCCCCTAACAGCCACTTACAGCCCCTTACAGCCACTTACAGTCCCTTCTAGCCCCTTAAAGCCCCTTAAAGCCCCTTAAAGCCCCTTCCAGCCACATAAGCCCCTTCCAGTCCCTTGCAATCTTTTAAGTCCCTTACACCCCTTACAGCCCATTACAACTTTTATTTAGTATTTGAAAGTAGCCTATGTTTTTTCTCTGTGTCTATGTACCAAATTTTATTTAAATCGGTTCAGTATAGTTTTGGAGATTATTCAATACAAATAATCAAATATTTCCTCTATATGATATTAGTATAGAATTCAACTTGATTCTTTAGTTGAGATTTGAGAATATTCTCTAAAACTATTTTATAATCATTTTAAAATTTTAATTTTAATCTATAATTTATATAATAATACTATGTACAAAACTAGTTGAAGTAAATCTCTATAATACACTAAAATTTACACTATATCCACTAAACTGTCGGTATTATTTTTAGTTAGTAAAAAAGGTACGTGTACCTAATAGCATTGGTTTTATTTCTATAATATAGACTGATTTATATAAAAATAAAAGTGTCCTACTAGGAAATATATAATATGATGAATGAAGTGGTTTAAAATAATAAATAACAGGATGGTCATGATTATATTTTGTAGACTGCATAATAGCTAGGAGAAACAAGTTTAATTTTTCAATCACCAGTATTTTTAATCCTTGATTATAAGCACAATTTTTTTTATGATTTTTCAATTTCAAAATTACTTGAAAATTTTCGCGTTTTCGACAGATTTCTTAAAAATTTGAACTATAAACGCTTATAAACAAAAAAAATGTGACTAACTATTTTTAATTTTTTTTAACTACAATAAGAACAACTCATAAGGAACCTTGTATTAAATTTTCAAGTTTTTTTGGTCATCCAACATTATTTTACTGACACTTCAAAAAAAAATTCTCATAAAAATCGAAAATTTCAGTGGTCTATAAATAACTTAAAATAGGTCCAATTTTTGAAAATTAAATTATATATAGATAACACTAACATAACCATTTGGCGAAATTTTCAAGTATTTACAGTGATTAGTTTTTGAATTACAACCATATAAAAAAATCGATTTGGTCGAAAACTGGTTATTATAATTATAATATGTGTAACCGGGGATTCGGTGGTCCAGCTCCAGACTACCCCTAAATTGTTACCGTGTTATATTTTTATTGACTATTTTATTACGAATAATAAACCATATATTTTCGTTTAAGGGGTAATAACCAGTATAAATAGTTTTTACATTTTGAATGGAAAAAATGTTGGTTATACTGTGAGAAATAATATTTGATCCCACTCCCCACGAATTTGTTTTCAGTCATGGCCTTGTATATGATATACAATATGTGTTTCATTTAAAATATAGTAATTATTAATTATACCTATATACATATTTTATATCGATTTCAAGAACACAAACTCATTATATTTAATGTACGCTTCATTTTTTTGCGTGTAGATACATATTAATATTATTATATATTTGTGTCGTTGTGCACATTATATAATGTACATATCCACCGTGGCGCGCATTATAATAATATAATTACGTCGTGGAAACGATGCGCACACGTGGCAGCCGCGTGAAAATTCAATACCCGCGAGAGACCGAATCCCAAACGCACATCTTGTTTTCGAGCGTTTGCGCTTCTTTCTTTCGTATTATAATATTATTATAATATAGATAATAATGTTATTAAAGTCACACGCACACATGCACGACATGCTAACCGCACGCATTTAACTCGACCGTCTCGTGGTCTCGTCTGCTGTATAGTCGTTATATAGTAATTAAAATGTAACTATATATAGTATATAGTAGATTCGTACACCAGTGCTGCATAATATGATATCGCATCGTATCGGCGCAGAGGATAACGCAATATTTTCACACGAGTCTACTGTTGGTCCATTGGAAATAATAATCACACATAATATTATGTTATTAAATATAATTCGAGCTGCTGTAGGATTGACTTCGCGCTTATTGTATTACGAGTACCCATATATACCATTATATATATATATATATAATATAAAATATGAATAACATATATATTATAATATAATGATCTGTAATCGTGTATTATATACTGTCATAACATTATCACGCCGGCCTATCATATGTATATTGCTCTCTGTGAGCGCGCACGACGAATTTTTATTGCACAATTATTATTTGTCTCCAACGATTTATAATTACATAATTATATTAATACTATGTACTGCGGGTGGTTATACGTATTAGTGTAATATAGGGATCGTAATTTGTTTACGTTGCGCGGGAAATAGTAATAATTATTTGTCTCGGACGACCTGTTATTGTTACACTGAAAGTGGTTCAATTAAAATTAAAAGTAATAAATTGATGAGGGAGAGACCAAATCAAGTAAGGTCCGACGTTAAACGATTTACGTCCCGCGTAGAGCAGAAAAAAAAACACGAAATAATAAAGGACTTCTCGGGTATGGCATAATATCACGCCTTCCGTGGCGGCGGGGTGATGGTACAGTATATAGGTACGATTCCTTTTGTCGGCTAAGCCGCCACGCGGGGCGGCTTATTATAAAACAAACAAAAACGGTTTTTTAATACCGTCCGTGATGCGGAAAATTTTTTTTTTAATGGTTTATTTGTACGAGAAATTGGATTTTGGATTTTTTTTCATCATTATCCATTATAATATATATATTATATAGGTATAGTATATACACCTATTATTCGTTCCAAGTTCGATTAAATACTCGACGGACTAAACAATACAATGACCGAGAGAAAATATTATATTTTCGTCGTGTACATATAGGTACAATGAAAAAAAAGGAAAAAATTAAACTAAAACTATATAATGCCGCGGTTATCAAACCAAAGCTAATGACGACAGGGTGGATGCGATCGCGAGGCGGTCGAAGGCGTTTACCTCAAATCGTTTTTTCAGGATTTCAGAAATTAATAGTCCACCGGTTTGATTCCACCCAAACATTCGAAACCGTTTTATACATAGACCAAAGGTACATGAAACTGCAGATATCTCTGGTACCTGTACCTATTGACTATTATAAATCGTCCGGCACAATATAACATTACATACTCGCGTAATTAATAACCAAAAGAAAATATTATAAGGAACATTATTTGTTTAAAAAATCAATGAGCCAATTTACATGATAAATCAATCTATATTATAAACTTTATGTATTTTACTTCTTAGTGACTTTTATATCAAGCACAATATTGCTCAACACCATGATTTATACACAAAATTATGAGTTCTTAATATTGCAAAAATGTATAACAACATTTGAATCAATGAAAAATAATTTGATAGGGGGCAAAAAATCGTTATAATATTATGTTGGAGAGGCTTAACTATCTCTTATAAGTTTGGTATGATGGTTCCGAGAAGGGTACCTAGTATATATTTAATATTTTAAAATTTTGTAGTAACCTTCATACAAATTACAATTTTAATAAATCAGTTTACGTTTTGTGTATATGCGTGTATCATACTTTCACAGAACACTGAAAATATTCCTAAGTAAATTGACCTTTTTTTTTTTTACGTTCAAAAAACCAGGAACGGGTGGGAAATGTTAACACAATACTGCCACCAAGTAAATTGACCTATAGATTTCAATAAATAATACAGTTCCCTCAACTTAAGCCATTGATATAAACTATGTACTAATCATTAGTAACTAATAAAATATGATGCTTGCTGTTTTCTCTATCATAACAGTATATTTGAGTATTAAATTGATTTGGTTAGACTAAGTACCTACAATTATATTCATACCTATATACACATTAGTTATGCAAAATATAGGCAAATCATAGGCAATAATTTAAATATAATGCGGATTTGAACATAATACCTTTATTATACGTTTCAAGAATAAACTGTAACACAATACATACATACATACATATATATATATATATATATATATATATATATTATGAGGTGGGCCTATTCAAATTCAAAATTTTGAAATCGAACATATATTATTATTCTTTTAAAATCCGTTCTGGTCGAACAACCAGTGGTGAGTATAATGTATTATACTGTAAATAGGACCATGCAGTAAGGATTTTGGCGTGTTGTATTACAGCCATGAAATCTGTCTATAAAACAGGATTAGTAATTTATTTGTAATAATCTCTTCCGGATTAATAGACGCATCACAGCATATTGTTCCGGATTAACTTTATAGACGTTTTCGGTTATTGACATATCGACAGACAATGGGACTATACGGTAGTTGGTTTTTTAACATTGCAGAAACAAGTTTAAATAATTGTGTAAATTATGTATTCTTTATATACGAATCCCCGAATTAAAATTGATTTTATTGTCGTATTTGATAGTATTACGACTACAATGGAAATTACTAGTTATATGTACAATATACATTATACAGCATGTAATATATATGATAACCGAATAATAGTAATGGAGTATATTACAAGCAGTGTTTTACAGCTATTATATTCGCTTTGTTTGTGCCATAGTTAACTTAATGAAAATTCAACGATGCGGTTTCCCTTAAATAAATAAATAATAATGGTAAAAAAAAAACAATACAAAAATGTGTGTGTTTATAAATTAAGAGAACAATAAAAATGAATGGCAAATTTAAAACCAACTTTTATTTATTTATTTTTTCGTAAATCTTTTTTTCGACCGTTCTCCGCCGAAAAGCTCGATTTCCTTGTGCAATGTTTGATGTATATGTGTGTATACATGTTTATTATTATTTCATTTGGAGTTTTTTTTTTTTTTTGCAACTCGGAAAAGCGATAAAATAAAAACGTTGATAATAGAACAACAGCGGCGCGTGTGTGCACGTATATAGAAGAGCGGATGAGGAGTAAAAGAGAAGGAGCAAAAAAAAACGAAACGAAAAAACACATAAAAAAACTAGCGGTAGTAAACAAAAAAAAAAAAAAATAGCGGGCAACGTTTTGTTGGCACAATTTACGGCAAATAAAAACGAACGCATCCGGACTAAATGAAATAAACCAATACGACAAGCGATGTCCGGATGCGAATATAAAAGGGATGGAATTCACCCTCGCGGAGCCGGTGAGTTTTTTTCGCCGCCGTGCTTTATTTATTTTATTTTATATTTTTATTTCACTTTTTATGACGAAACCAAACGAAACGAGACTGCTGCAGCGTTATATTATTATCATCTATTATTATCATAACGACATAACGCGAAAAACGCTACACGCGCTGGCTATTTCGCGTCCGATCGAAAAAAATTAATGAAACAATGACCACCGCCACCGCTTCCATCATTCGTCGTAAATACAATATACATAATAATATATTATATGCATACAGTACAGTGTGTGTGTGTGTGTCTGTGTATTATTCCTGTGTAAATTATATATAATATAGTGCGATATCGTGATTTGTGCCGAACACATAAAAAACCGACCCGCACACGATGGCATGGGGTGGGCAATATTGTAGTAATACAGAATATGCACACGGGGCTAGTCGAATAGACAACAGATTGCTGCGGGGTTCCACGCACCTCCCTTCCACCGCCCTGACGACACCCCGTCAATAGGTTTCAGCGCGTTATCGTCACGCCGGTCACTGCAGTGTACGTACGCGGTCGTCGTTAATAAATAATAATAGTGCGTGTTCGTGTATGTGTGTGGGTGTGCATCGGCCGCGGGTGATTTGTGACCGGTGCAGGGCGGCGGGACTTATGGTTTGTGATCGACCTCTAATTATTGCGTTATTTCCTATCACGCGGGCCCCTACACGGCGAGCGAAAAATAATCATAATACAAAATACCGAATCACTATTGTAATACCGACCATAATACCGGCCGCTATAATATTGTGTAGGTTGGGTTATATTATACCTATGTATTATTTACCTGCGGCGGCAAATCAAAACAGCGTGCACGGCTCCTGGACAGGTAGACCGCTGCCAAAGTGACTGACAGGTATGGAGCAAAGGGCTCCTCCTCCTCATTTATTCTATACGGTATATAGGTATACACATAATATCATTCGCCCTTTCTTACTCACACTTTCTTTCTCTCTCGCTCATTCACTCTTTCTATCTCACTCTTTCTCAAAAATCTATTTATAACTTACAAGTCGTTCTTCAGTTATTATATTTTTTTACCGATCGTTGTTCAAGTGTTAATCTTTGTGAATTAAGTGAAAAAACAAATACGAGTAGCATCAAGCACAAAACTATAGTTGTTATTCGTTTTTCGAAAATCGTTATAAACTATATTATTTTCTGTGGAATCGTGGCTACTAGATACAAAATAAAAAAAGTTTATATAAATAAAGTATTAATATTAACCAAGGCGCTTATATTGGCTGTCGTAGGTATATTAAATTATTAACTTTCTAAATTAAAATATGATATGATGGTAATAGTAGGTACCAACATACATAAACATTCGTTGACTTGGTACACCAATCGTTTATATTTTACTATTTTTATTCATGCGGCATTGTTAAATTATTGTTTACCTAAGTCATAAAATTATATTTTTATAAGTGACTGTTCACTATTATTAATATTAAAAAATCAATCGAAATTGGTAGTATACGTATACGATTTTTTTTTTTAAATAAACCATAATTTTTTTTATATACCCATCTTAGATTTTATCTGCTTGTTATTATTTTAACGCACGCAAACGACATAAAACTGTTTTCTAATTTAAACCAATAAAATAACCTAATGTATTTTCCAAAGTTGTAGAATTCACATTACATCGCAAAAATAATTATAAATGGACACTGCAACTATATACTAGGAATCGTATTATTATTATTTTTACGCAACTATATTTGACATATTATTATATTCTTTTTCTTAGGCTTGAAACAGACCATTTAGGTCTAATGCCGCTTCTACAATACCTTTCCATTGCCTTCTATCTACTGCCAAATTTATGTTATAAGTTTATTTTATTATTATAATATATATTTTATATTTTAATTTAACTATTTAGTATTAATAGCTATTAATTATAAATTCATTGATAAATATCATTCTCATTGTCTTCCAATGTTGTTGAAAATGAATGCACGTTTGTATGGAGTCTATAGACTTGGAAAGTTGGAAAAACTAAGCCAATTATAGACACCAAATTTTGCACACATATTATTTGAGACTTGTGACTTTTTTGCTTCAATCCCTATTGGTTGCTATTGGGTTACTCTCTCATGAATTTATTTTAAGCTCAAGAAATTAATAAAACAAACCATATTTATTTGATTAGTTGTTTATCATTAAAATATTCAAAAATAATGGCTCTGTCAGGCTCAATAACTAATTTTAACAAAAGTTTCATAGATTGTTCTTAGAAATATCAGAAAATAGCTTACAGAATGATTTGAACTACGATCGAAAATATACCATGTGATATATATTACCTTATCAGACGATAACCCATTTCGATTGAATTAGTTTACAAAGTGAAGTACTCGATGCCGATAGGCCTGTGATGTACTAAAATCGATATACACCGATATTTTGACATATTTTATGTTTTCAATTGTCTATCAGGCGAAATTCAGCTACACAATTATATTATATGGTTTACAATTTAGTTATAGATATATGATGAAATGTACATTTTAATATTTAGTAATAATGCATTCATTATTAAGTATTTCATTCAACATGTCTGTATGAGTTATAAACATAATCATATAAGTATTATATTAACTTTTTAGCGTTATACAGGGTGATTCTTTTATCAAACAACACTCATTATTTAAAAAAGTATTGACTTTTTTCAATTTTTTTTTTTTTTCAAAATTGTAGATTTACACTCTTCTTGAATTGTTTATTATTTTTATATTTTTCATCCTTATATTTATTATATACACCACCATCAACTTTTGATTTTCAAATGGTAACCTATACTTCAAATTTCATAATTTAATAAAGCTATTTTTTTAATTAATTATTACGTTAAAATTTTGAATTTAGCGCTAGTAGTTTATGAGTTATAGGTATTTAAAGTTTAGATTGGCAGAGTGGAGTGGTACGGGGTTACCCCGCAAAATGTTTGTCCACTACTCCGCTTGTCTAAACTTTAAATACTTATAACTCATAAACTACTAGTCCTAAATTCGATTTTTATGTATCAAAATTTTTAGAAAAATATTCTGCTTTGGAATATGAAATTAAAAAACTATGTTGCCATTCAAAAAAGTAAAAAACTTACAAAATGATAAGGATAAAAAAGATTTAAAAATATCATTTTTTAATAAAAGCGTTGGTTTTTTAATAACTTGAAACTATGTAAAACAATATTTTGAAAAAAGTCAATACTTTTATAAATAATGAGTGTTGTTTGATAAACGAATCACCCTGTATTGTATATATTTTTTTTTTTGAATACCATCGAACGATGAGTTGGCGAGTGGAGAGTGGTGTGTAACAACAGCAGAAAGTACCTACTCGTCTAATTTTAATATATCGTTAAAATAGTAAGCTTATATGTAAATAAAAAAAGAAATCGCTTCCAGCTTACGTAGTTTTGCGTGTATACGTTATTGTATGGCTTATTTTTAGTATTCGTCTCACTTTGTTAAACTTGTTTTGTCAAAAAATCTATAAATGCCGTTGTTTTCCACACACGCTATATGTGTATGATATAATATAGATAATGTTGTATAAGTACATATTCAACACTGGTATGTATATACAAAAAGACATGTGCGTACGCCGTACATATATATTATATACCTACTATATAAAATATACATTTTACATGTAGATATAGGTACACAAATATATAGGACCCCAAGTGATTTGAAGTAAACTTACTCGAATGTATACGCATAGGTACGTGTACGAAACGCTATTGATATCTCTGCCGCGAGTGGGCGGACGTCGCACATGCGTATTATACATATATATATGTGTATATAGTATATATATGGTGTATATGGTATAGCTAGTAAGTGCATAAATCGTTTTAAACGTGTGTGTGTGTGTGATCAGTACATTTATATGTACACGAGAAATAAAACGGAACTATACAGAAATCGAATATATATATATATACAAGTGTGTGTATGTATGTGAGAGAGACCCATTTTGTGTCATTTCGCAATAGTCAAATCGAGTTACGTTCGCCGACGACGGTGAGACGTCCAAATAAAAATCCTCGACTCTGTGCGCGCGCGGGGGCTTTTACGGGCCACTAAACAAAGTGCGTTTTTCGTGGCAAAAACTTTCCTTTTTTTTTTAGCTTTTCGCATCTCCCACAACCCTCCTTCCACGTATGCCGCGCCCCAAAATGTATATGTATACGCACCAACACGGGATCGTATATATGTACCAATGTACCTATATGTGTAAGTATATATATAGTATGTTATATAAACTATATGTATACGTCCATGTACATATATATAGATATACACTATACACACACGACGAAAATTGGCTGCGAGCGCGCAAGTTTGGCGAAAAATAAATCAATTGAAACGTTAAACCCGCCGAGGGCACCGAGCGAGTGTATGTATATATGAGTAAAGGTACGCTATTTATATGTATAGTGTACTTTGGACAAATCTGACGAAGTGATGTGTGAGCACCCGTAACGTTACGTATATTATATCCTTAACTTGATCGTTTTTTTTTCATTTTAAACTTTTTTTTTGGATTCAACCTACACCCTGTACGTGCACACTTTAGCTATTGCTGCCCCTAGTGACCACTATACATCACGCAAATACATCTCCGAAGTCCGATACGATAATATTAATATATTAGGTATAATATTATACATATTTATCTTCTACGAAACAACTTCACTGAAGTGCTGATGGTGCCCTTCCTTGCAACTTATTCATCTGAGGGACGTCCAGTATTCGAGTTGCTATTGTTTATCACCGCCAAATTCTCGCTTCTACCCTCACTCTTCCCTCATTCCACAACAACACCCACGTACAAAATAAATGGAACCCGGCTGCGCCTTTAATGGAAATTAAAACGATTCGTTAAACCCGCACCGGGTGGTAGCGATAAAAAGAACTTACCACTTAAGCAAATCTCGTTTTTCTTCCATTTTTCTACTTTTTTTTCCGTCTACCACTTTTGTTTCATAAAAGAAAACGTCCCTTTTTTCCATTTCGGTTTGATCAATTGTGTAAAACAATTGGCTTCAAAGACCTATATAAACTTCGCATGCGGCGTGTTCCCTCGAGACAAACATCCGCAAAATCGGAGGTTCGGAAGCATATATTATTATATAATATATATATATATATATGTATATATATTTTTTTACATTATTGTTACATTGTATATACCTATTGGCTATTACAGAAAATATAAATGCATGCATTGGAATAAAATAAGATTTCATGACTTCCACAGACTTGAAGCATTTACATAATATACGTAATGTACAATATACGTTTATATTAGGACTTATTCAATGCATTTATGATGATGAAGTTTAATTACGTAAACTTTATATGTATTTTAGTCAGTTATGTTTTACTGCGATGACGCTTAGAGATTTGTTTGGGTTATTGCATATTTTATCAATATATTTCATAAAATATATGTTTTGAATTTTGATTTGTTTACACAAGATTGGTCACGTAGCTACATATAGGTATCTATTATTTATTTACTTTTATTTATTAAAATCAAATTTTTTCAGCATATTACACGCGTTATTACAAGTTTGCTTACGTTAATATAAAATAATAATAAAAAATAAAAATAATTAATTAATCATTACCTAAACAGTATTTACTATTTTGTGAGGCAATAATAAAATACAAAATATTATAATATTATAAAGTTATACATATTTTATAGAATTAAACGAAAACTCCGAGAGCACCAGTGCGTATAGAGAGAACTTCTATAGTTACGCATTTTTCGTTAGTGTATATTTGTGATATAATCTTTGACTTTATTATAAAGTGTGTCTATATAGTAGTTATATTCAGTGCTTGATTTGGGAACAACTTAGAAGAGAGATGCAAAAATTTAAATAAAATGTGCGTACCTAAATAATTAAATGGCTTATTGATTAAGATATAATTAGAAGGGGAATAGGTAAGCCGAACGCAGATATAATTTTTACAGATAATAGAGACTCCCTTCACATCTATTCTAAATTCAAGCACCTATATTTGAGGTATACATAATACGGAATGACCTATTTAACATAAGACACTCATTATTTCAGGAAACACTGACATTTTACTATTTTAGAAGATTTTCCTTTTACTTAAATTTAAATCCATGAAGTATCGCCAATGGATGGCCTCTTCACTCAAGCCTCATATCCAAACTGAAGTAAATAATTATAATTATAATTTATTGTTTGTTACTTTATCTGTATTAATTTATCATTTCTATCTATAATTCTTAATCAATTGTGCTTATTGTAAGTCTAATTTTACAAAATGTAATAACGGACAAGTAATAAATATATATTGCTAGTTCAGTATTAATTAAAGTTAAAACGAATTGAGTAAAAATAACATGACCTCTATAATGTACCTGTTACATGTACCAGGGTAAATACTTATAACAACTGATACAGTACTCATCCAAAATTCGATTTTTATGTATCAAAGTAGGAACTCCAAAAAAAAAAAAATCTGGATTAGAAAGGAATAAGTATTTAAAAATGCACGTATCATTGAATGAGAGAAAGGATTTAAAAACAAATAACAATGGTAAATAATATAGAATATTTTTAAAGATTTAAAATAATATTAAACTGCAATATTGTAATATTTTGTAAAAAATACTTTCAAACGCATACAATAATTGTTGAAGTACCTATGAGTATATCTTACGTCAAATGGATCACGGCTTATGCCGCAATTAAAACGGTGCAGTGTTCACTCCAAAAAATGGATCGATCATATTATATAGGTATACATAGTTATGTTTAACTATGACACACTGTATCGCACGCACTTACAACCGAATTATTCAAAACTATATACCAATATAATATAGTGGCTATAACTCACGTTATTATTATTATATTTTTCCGTCAAGGGTTGAACACTGCAGCACAATACAATCGAACCGATAACAGAAAATTATTATTAATAATAATCGTGAAAGTCCGTAACCGCTGCAGTGCCGCCGCGAATAACGCGCTCCATTCGAAAAGCTAATTGTGCCGTGAGAAAAACGGCAGTTGTGACGCGTTTTTTCTTCTCTCATTTACAACCAAAGCTTTTCATTTACCGAACGATTTTTCTCCACTCTCACTACACCCTACTTATAACTCACACACACACACATTCACTAGCGTATTCGCGTGTAATTATTATTATTTCTTTATATTATTATTATATAGGTACCTCACAACCCGCGCCGCCACTACGTCAAACGCCACGCCACGGTCGGCTTTTTTTTCATATTTATTATTATTATCGTTATCGTTATTATTTTTCTTTTCCATTCTGTCATTGTTATTAACGAAATTATCCGGACGATTTGATAATAGACTTCGGCAACGAGTCGCCTGACAAACCGCATTTAATGAACCCGAAGTTCATTGTATTGCCGGCGCGACCGTCGCCTAATCATCGCCTACCGGATCGGCACCCATTGTGCCGCGGACGCGTTATTAATGATCGCCGCCGATGGTAAACATTCGTTTTGTGAGCCCTTAAAACGCATTTACACGTCGAACGGCAATGTTCTGTGTATAGTTGGCGACGGCGGCAGAGCGGTATAGGAGGGAGCGGACGAAAAAAAATAATAATCGTAGTAAAGTACTGCGAAAAAAAAATTAATTAAATCGTAATCGTGTCGAAGCCCCGCAAACTTGCCACGAATGAAATGTGCAAAACCCACCTATATAAACGTAATACACGATAGGTATTATAGTAATTAGTAGGCACCTATCTAAATATAAATCGTGCATGCTATACCGAATTGTTGCATTTATATATCCCCGAATTTATATTTATATTTATTTTTATTCACTACCGGCTGTTGGCAGTTTAACGGGCAGCTCCAGAATTATGTCTAACGACACAAAAATTATTATGATCTACGTGATAATAAAATAATATACAAAACATGATGACGTTCATTTATAATGTATTATTCAAAATAACGACGAATAATAGATGAAGTGCTTTATAATTTACCATATTTATTTTTAAGATAAAATTAGTAAATTAGTATACCTATAGGTTATACTCGTGGTTTGTATAACCACCAAGATAACTTGTAAATTTTTTTAAGTTTTTGAATTAAAATTTTAAAAATGTGAGTGAAATTGTTTTTCATAATATCAGTCATTAAGTTACTGAAATTGGTGGTTGACGAATGACGATCGCGAATACATTTGAGCGACCGTCCTGACAATAATAATAGTATCAGTTTTTTATTTTGGTGTGTGCTTCGTAGTCAGGAGTTATAAAAGGGAATGGAATTATTAACCATACTAAGATGATGTCAGCGCAATATTTGTTTCCTCTATCAGACTCACGTGCATCTTGCAACATAGATAAATTTAAAATAGTATCATGTATTACAAAAATTATAGAGGATAATATTTTAAGGGTATGACATTTATATTGATTTCATATTTTATTTTTATTTGAATTACTATTCAAATATCAAAATAAAAAAAAGCTGTACATTTAAATGATGTTTAAATTGTTTTGAGACAATATTTAAACAAATCTTTATGTTATATACTCAAAAATATTATCCTCTATCGTTTTTGTAATGGATGATTTTACACTAAGATTACTCAAAAACATAATAAATAATGATTCCGCGTAAATACGTTTTGTTTAGGTTGCGCTTGGGCTGGAGAATGAAAAAAAAATGTACGCGCTGGCATCCCCTCAAGTAGTTGGTGGTTAATAATAATTGAAAAAGTGGTCTGCGGATTTATTACATAAAAATATAAAAATTATCGGCGTATTGTTTTATAATTTCCGACTGTCGTAAAGGATGAGGGTGAAACTTTCACCGTTGAAAGGCATAATATTATGTGGGACATTCTTGTTTAAAGATATCGTCATTATTGAGTTACTGAATTATTGTTTGTTGCTCGATATGTTATATTTTTATCGATCATAGATATTCATAGTAATACCGCAAGTGTACTTTTTCTTAAATCATTAATTTTGTATTTTATAAAATCAACTGCAGTTATTCATATCGTATTGTACACTAAAACAATAAAAGCATTTATTTCTTATTGGCTTCTACTCAACATATAAGCATAATAATATTTACATACAATAGTATAAGTGTAATAAACATAAAAACATTTTTACGTGGTGTTTATCGCCAAGTAATCGTTATAAGGTATATTTTTTTACCGACATATATCTTACACACAACGAATTATGTCGCTTCTTTGACGGCGGTGAAACATAATATATTATATAGAATTATGGAATATATTTTTCACTACGCAATAAGACGTTCATTATAATATTATTACTATATATTTACTGGAAGTTACAATGTTAAATGGTTATATACATGCCTAGCTGTATGTGTGTACTACGTATCGTAACTCTCACACGTAATATTATTATTATGTTATGTTGTAATATGGAATAGATACATACATTTCGTGGCTGAGCTATTCTTTTACTGTTTTTTTCTTAATTGGAACCACCTCCGTATCAGTGGCGTACCCAGACCGATTTATAGGAAGGAGTTCTCCTGTAATTGTACATATTGTATTATTTATACTTTAAAACAAGGAAAATAGATCATGAGAAGACGAGAAATAATTCAACTAAACAATTCAAATACTGGTTTCGCCGACACAGAATGAAACAGAATAGATAGCTAAAACATAAAATCGTATTACACAATATGCGTCTTCATAAATTTTTTTTAATTACAAATTTATTCCTTTTTTAAAATAATTATTAAATTTAACGTGGCCATGATGAATACAATAACAATTTCCAAGTTAAAAATATTACCTTCTACTGACTACTGATATACGTGCTGGGTGAATATCATAATGTTTTTAGAATATATATACCTAGTATTTGTTATACTATATATTTTGAGTCTACCTATACCATCCCTGTTGTAAAATTTTAGCACCACTATATTTCTAAAATTCATTAGCTGGAATAGCATTAAATGGTGATTTATATAGAAAGAATAGCAACATAATGGTTATATAATATTATTGTCGGATAGAAAATTTAGAGTAATTATAAAAAGAAAAATCACAAAAACCCGCCTTATATATAAAATACGGAAATCGACTCCCTTAGGTTTATCGTATATATACTAATATACCGTTTCTCTTAAACTTTTAGACTGTAGACATAACTGAGATAAAATAATCTAGAAAGTTCATTTACGCTATTTATCTAGATTTGTGATTGTTCCTACAAATCTAGATAAATAGATTTTCTCACTCACCTTACCTAAAAAAGTGACTCGGAGTTAGCGCCTCAGTAACAAGGTCATAATGGTCATTGAATTCAGCACGGCTTCAATCTGTGCCAATAGGGTACATACTACATACCTATTTAAATGTAAGAATGTTTTCTCCAAACATCAGTAAGAAGCAGTACTTCGTCGATTTGACTCTTGCTTATCAATCTGCCAAATTCCGGGGCCTGCGAGGAAATTAGTTGCTAATTCCTTCTTGATTCGAGTATACCCTTGTCCATTGTCAAAGTAGATCATTTTTTAAACGCACAATCCACACAATAACTTACTAGCACAGTAGCACCTATATTACGTACCTTATTAATATTCTACTCCTACGGATACGAGCTTATATAAGGGAGACCACGAAAAGAGCTCGTCAGACGGTTTTTAAAATATGAGCCAGACGGTTTTTTCTAAAAATGTGAGCCAAACGGTTCTTAAATTTTAACTAGGCCGTTAGGGACATTTAAGACACTTAGAGGCAGGTCGTAAAACCGCTCATTGTCATTTAAAACAATATTTCAGAGTAAGGTCGTAACACCGCTCACCAACACCTTTATAGCATATAAACTGTATTTTTGTATCAAGTTTTAATAAATTGTGAAAATAAAGACATTATTACATTGCATACATCAGTATTTC
The DNA here is from genome assembly GCF_037042655.1 of Diuraphis noxia. NCBI lineage: Eukaryota > Metazoa > Arthropoda > Insecta > Hemiptera > Aphididae > Diuraphis > Diuraphis noxia. The sequence goes on from NW_028301713.1 coordinate 78,188,299, forward strand.
ATCTCTACGTTGATGTATGAATCGACGTTCAGTCGGGACGTAACACCTATTTACGGAAGTTGTTACGTTGACAAAATTAATTCGCCGAGATCTTCCCGTGCGAATTATAAATATCTATAACTTTGGTATAGGAAGATTATGCTATTGTGATCTGATACTTTCTTCAAACTTATGGTCGAGTGATGAAACATTAGATACAGTTACTCATCATTCCTCTGCAAGAGTGTGACAGTTATCGACCCAGTATTGTCTAACCCAGTACATGGAATAGGTACTGGAAATAGGATATCTGTTTCATGTCATCTTGAAAATGTCGATCCTTGGCCTTATTTAAAAGTGCATATAATGTGTCTTAAAGTTCAATAGTATAGCCTTGCGTATATTAGTTAACAGATCCATATAGGTAACTAAATAAACAATAATTATTCATTGTAGCGTATCCGGTTAATTATATTTGAGCTTGGTAGCACATGCTTTTAGTAAGATAGTGATCGCAAATTTACGCTTTTTAATTGAATATTTTTTTCCAATTTATTATTAACTTCACAACAAATTTAACTAATTTTTGGTTTTAGTATATTTATACCAAGAGCTTTCTCAGATGCTTTTGTTCTACTTTATATGTATTTGTATATAATTGTGGTGTATACCTATTTAGACATATTCACATTTTTATATTCACCCATTCTGTTTCATTACACAAGCTATAAAAACATAATATTCTATACGCATATGTTTAGGAATATTTTCATATTTTATATCGACTGTCCGTCTCTGTATAACTTAGGGTGATGGTTCTTCGGTGTACACGAAATATTTAAATAATGCAAAATATTCAAGTTATCCCCTTAAATCGGTTCCATCACTATTACAAAATAGCCCAAAAAAATGTTTATACAAATGTATAAACAATATTATAAATATGTAATGTATAGGTTTACGTTAATGTATAGGTATAGTCAATTCCTATACATTATACATGTATATGTATAGTCAATTCGACTTGTATTCGTTCCTATGTACTAACTCTACCTGCAATAAGCGTGAGCATGTAGGTACATCATGATCTATTTGCTCATAATAAAATAATACACTTATAATTTATGAATATATTATGTATAGCCTTTAAGCATAATAATATTATGTATACTCAAACCTATAGCGAAAACTCCAAAGCTGTCTGCTGTGTTTAGTTATATGAAACTTCGTGCAATAAAGTTTATTTTAGTTTCGCGGCTACAGTTTCTTTATCAGATTAATACTGTTATTATTATTATTATATCTCGTTAGCGTGTTGACAATCATAAAATATACACTCACACACATACACAAGTTTACTCTGTGCTGGAGCTTATTATTGCATTAAGAGGACGCCGCACCCGCATGTGTTGTCTCCGTCGTACAAATGCGTAGCATAGCAAATTTTACGCTCAGCAGATCACGTTTAGCTCCGTTAATTTAAAATTTAGAGTGAATTGACCTATTATAAAAATTAAAGGTAAGATTATTACCGAGGGCATCTCATAAGCTTTTTATTTTATTTTAATTTTAAACCGAGTTATGAGTATTTTAAAATTGTAAATTATTTTTATATCTAAAAATACTCATAACTCGGTTTAAAATTAAAATATAATAAAAAGCCTATGAGATTCCCTCGGTAATAATCTTGCCTTTAATTTTTATAATAAGTCAATTCACTCTAATTTTTAAATTAACGGAGATAATCGTGATCTGCTGAGCGTAAAATTTGCTATGCTACGCACTTGTACGACGGAGACAACACATGCGGGTGTGGCGTCCTCTTAACGTCGTCGTCTTTATTTATTATAAGGTACACCGATCGTGGTTGAAGTATATGCGTTTACATTATCATATTGTACACTCAATCAACGGTGGTCGGTGGCGCTGCGTGTAATTAAAACATCCTTTTGCAGACTCGCAGGTGTCCTGTATATTATATATATATATATAATATAAGGATGCATATACTCGTATTATATACACACACGCGTGCACACACACTCATTGCTCTACATACACACATTATACAGTATCAGTGTGTCAGTTGGGTTAGTTGAAATATACCATGTACATAAATATACATATATATTTCCACACCATAGGAATATGCTAATTTGTATAATAGGTACGTAAATAAGCGACTGCTGCAGGTGAACAGGGTAATCGTCTAGGCATGCGCGCACTGATTGCCACTGATTGTCACACACCGCCATCATCATAACACCACTGCCGTCTTTTACTTTATAAACCGCGATACCGCTGTACAACGACTAATGCAGTATACGTATAATGTACCTATATACATATTATGGTTTAGCTTTACGATGCATAATGTTGTTATTAACCTCCACACGATTGGCTGTCTTGTATTAAAAATAAAATAAAAACCTAGTTTTATATAGAATAATATACAAGATTATTTGCGGAAAATGCTCACATGAACATTTGATCAAGGATAACTAATAAGCAATGGATTAAATTATATTACATAAAGGTGTATTGTATTATAATATAAAAAAAATTTTAAGGACTATTATTTTTAGTGTGTTAATTAAACTTAGAGGCTATTCGTTAGAATTTTGATTTATATGAATGAAAATTGAAAAAAAAATTAATTGCTCCACAATTTACTGTTAGAAGGTTTGGATAGCAATTAAATAAAACAAAGCGGCTTTAGGTGGTGGGGTAGACCTCTGACTAGGGTATAGGTTAGATTTGAATGCAATGATAGGTATCATTGTATACGAAAAACGATTCTGAACGGAGATGATTTAATATGATGATAACATTTTCAAGTATCTACGACTTATACTCTTTGAATAATTACAAATATTTAAAATCGTTTGAGGATAAATCGTTATCGTTACGCTATTTCGTAAAAATTTAAAATTCAAACGCACTTAAAATTTTTCCTATAATGATGCTTCGAGTTTTCTCTATAGCTACTTGAAGGAAAACTAATGGAAAACTTAGTGTTGTATTTTTAATTCTTAGTTATAAACATAAAAAATTTTATGATTCTTCAACTTCAAAATTACTTGCAAATTTTTGCGTTTTCGACAGATTTCGTAAAAATTTGAAATATAAAAGCTTATAAAAAAAAATTGTGACTTATGGTTTTTAATTTTTTTTAGCTACAATATCAACAAGTCATAAGTAACCTTGTATTAAATTTTCAAGTTGTTTTGGTTGTCCAACATTTTTTTACCGGTACTTCAAAAAAAATTAAAAATTTCAGTGGTCTATAAATAACTCAAAAAAAGTCAAAATTTTTTTAAAATTAAACAGTATATAGATAACACCAACATAAACATTTGGTGAAAATTTCAAGTATTTACAGTGATTAATTTTTGAATTAAAACCATATAAATAAATCGATTTGGTCGAAAACTGGTTTTGCGTTAAACTTTCAGTTTTTCTGTCATTTTTTTTTTGTTTTTCTCGATTTTTTGAAAACTGTAGAAAAATGTTTACTTTTGACCTCTATAATGCACCAAGGATATTTACTTTTACATCGGAAACCACCCCCAAAGTTTGAAATTGAAGCATTATTTCGACTAGTACAGACACAGACACAAAAAAACAAAACAAAAAAAAAACACACATCATTGTAAAATCAATACATTCATCACATCGTTCAGAATCTAAAAGGTAGCAAATTAACTAATAATCTTTCAATATTAATTAACATAGCCGATCTGAGGTATTATTATATTATATTACCTATATTTAACTGACGAAAAATAGCCACTATCAGTCACTTCTTGCAATAAACAATATTAGAGTGATCATAATACATAAGGCGGGTGAATGGTGATGCACATCTGCAGGAAGCTATGCGAATTTTACATTTAAATTATATTTGAATATTATTACAATATGTTAGATCTTCGATATATCGCTCCCCGCAGTATAGTGGTTTGCACTATACACATAATATCATCATGTACAAAGAAAATACATTATTATTATGGGTATATATTATATCTAATAAAACTCGTGTGTCACACCTGCTATTATATTATAATATTTACATCACACATGCCGAATAACGCGACATGTCACTTTATCGCGGCCACGTGTGTATAAAAAAAATTCAAACACAAGTTAATTACGGTGCAGGTCATGTCCGTCATCGCTAATGACGCGGTGGCTGAAAACGGTTGTGTTTTATATTTTTTATTTTTCGTCCGTTTCTACTCGTAACGGCCTCATTAGCCGTAAACAATACCGTCGCCGTCATCGCACCCGAGTTTGATATTATATACATATAGGAATAATGATGATAATAATAATAATAATACAGTATATTAATATATAATGTATAACGCGCGAAGTGTTTTCGGATATAGCTGTAAACAAGAGAGAAAGAGTGAGAGACGTGTCCCCAGCGGTGCTTATTATCACGCGGATCGACACGAATTTCCCCTTATTGTGTTTTCCGCGTAACGCGCGCGCCAAAAACATTTTATGATTAATGGGCTCACCCTCTCCACTCTGTGGTGACAAACACACCGAACTGCACACTCCCCGAGCCTTATGCGCGAGCTTTAACCCTTTTTCCCACTATATATAATACACACGCGTACCTATATATACACATATAGATATATATTTCATCATACCGCCCGGCGCCTGTATTATTATTATTATTATTATTATATCGACCTCATCATCCTCTCACAGTTCCTTCACCTCCTCCCGTCGCGTCGTCGTCTCGGTTCGAATAAACCTGCGCGGGTGGCGCCGCTGTCGCCGCACCGCGCACCTCTCACCCGCCGGAAAACATCTCTTTCGCATTATTTTCCGGGGACGACGATCCGACTTAATTATTTAAGAGTACTTTACACGCACACGGCCAACCGGCACCGTTACCGGGCCGGGCTGGGCGTGGCCTCGGCCAGTTCGATCGATTGCCATTGGACGTCCGCGCGAAAAGCTACAGCCACGTCACGTATTCATTATTATCATTATCATTATCATTATTATTATTATTATTATATAAATACAGTAGCAGACGAAAATCGTTTTAAAAGGTGTCGCGAGTCCGGGGCGAGGTGGCTGTGGCAACCGGCGAATGGGTTAGAGGAGGCCCTTTTTTGTGATAATTATTATGAAAGGGTTACCCCCTAAGTGCTTTCATTATAGCGAGCTTTTTCGATCCTAAACCGGAGGCGATTTTGGAATTCATTAAGTCAACCTAATAATATAACCGTCATCGGACGGAGATTAATTAGCGCTGCTCGCCGTCTCGTCGCATACCACCACTACTCTGGTGCTGCACCAAGGGAAGCTGGTGTTATACATGCAGACGGTGGTGATGGTGACCCCTTTTTATTTTTTATCATCCGCTGTAAGTGTGGCTGGTACGGATGGCGTACCGTTACAAGCTACACGTAAACGACTTTATATATATATATATATATTGAACACCGAATTTATAATTAAGTATAGCAACAGAAAAATGGCACATACACGTGTATAATACTAATGCACACGCGTTTAATTTTTATTTTTAGTACACCCTATTATTTTTAAATATTAAAAAAACAGGCGTGTGAAAATAATTTCTCGTATGAAAAAGCACCATTATCTTGTTTTATTTATAAATGTATTATTATTGTACATAATACATAATAATAAATTACACGTAACTCATATCTATCATACTATTAATTTTTATTTTTTTAATTTTATTTTAGAAACAAGCAAACTGTAATTCATTTATGACGTTTTGCATATATATATATATGTAAATCAAAGTTTTAAATTAACTGCTAATTTTCGTAATTTTTTTACTGTGGTTTTATTTAATATTTTATTTTTACATGACATTTTACCTTACTCTATTCTTCTGTAGATTCAGTGGTGTATTGGGGGGGGGGGGTATACGGGGGTATACGGCGTATACCCAATACGCTATTTGTATCCATGGCGTATAGCTTATGACAGATTAATGATACGCGGGTATACGGCCGTATCTAACGTATACCCTAGATGGAAATTTTAAATGATATATGAATTATTGTAAAATACCTATATTTTGAGCGTGAATTGTACCTAATATAGGACGTAACGAATATTTTATATTTTTACGAACAATTATTATCATTTAAAAATCAAGGTTATCACTTATCAGCCTTGTAATCACGATTAAAGATACTGTGTGGCTAAACGTTTAAAAGATATTTACCCACTTATTTTTAGTTGGCATTGTTTAAATCACAGATTAGAACTAGCAGTTAACGATTCAATAAAAGATGTGGGAGCCACTAATCATTTTAAATCGTTTATAGATGGACTTAACGTGTTGTATAACGCATCACCCAAAAACCAAAAAGAGCTAAAAGATAACTGTAATGATTTAGATGTATTATTTTTGAAAGTGGGACGCGTTCTAGATGTTCGTTGGGTAGCCAGCAGCTGGAAAGCTGTCAATGTCGTTTGGAGAATGTTCCCTGCTTTATGTAAACATTTTTCTGAGGCATCAGAAGATACTCAAAGAGACTCTAAAGCAAGAAGAAAGTATCATGGTTTAAAATCAAGATTAGCTAGTCCAGCATTTTTAACCGACTTAGCTCTAATGTGCGATTGTCTTCAAGAATTAACCATTTTGTCAAAACAGCTACAAGATCGTTCCACAACACTCATTAATGGTCAAAAACATATCAATAGAACAATTATTAGAGTATTAGATTCTTTTAAAAATGTACCAGGAGAACATATGTCTGAAGTTTTAAAAATTAAAGATACTATGAAGTTCAAAAATATTCATCTTTTCACTAATACAGAAATTATTAGAATTAATCAAAGTAAATTTCTTACTAGTCTAATTAACAACTTAAAATCTATATTGCTCGAAAATGAACAAGATGATATGATTATTCAAGATATGCAAATAATGGATATAACCAACTGGCCAGAAAATATTGACATACGATTTGGAGAAACCGAGGTTAAACGTTTATGTAAACGCTTTATGCTCAACCAGGAAAATGCAATAAATGGAATCAGGCCACTAATTCATGATCCAACAGTTTTACCAAAAGATATCATGCCAGAATTTGATAATTTTTATAAAACATCTACAGTAGATTCGATAGTCACACAAAAATATTAGCATTTTTATGTATATCGCGTACATTATAATATTCTATTATAGGTACCTATTAGGCTACAAATTGCAATATTTAATTTTGATTTTCGAACAGTAGGTTATAATAATGTAATACATTAATACACCTATCAACCATTTATTAACTAAATCTCTTTCATTTCAAATAAAATCTGCTATGTATATGTGTACAATGTGGTGGTGCTGGTGCACCTACAAAACCATTTGTAAATATAGTATATAGTCCAATTTACCATTTCATATTTAATAACAGACATGATTTATTTTTTCCATTTCTATATAAACTATTGGCCAATATTCTATAACCTCTGCAATTTTGGCGGTATTATTCTTTGACCTTTTATGCTGCGTCAAAAAAAGCCTCACGTTGTGTGAGGTCGTTATATATATATATATATAGTAGGCCTAATACAAGTATTACGGTCCAGAGTTCCAAACCCGGTGTCCAGATATACCGAATATATATATAAACTAACCAGACACGCCTTTCGTGTATATGTGTCGGCTTCCACGAGACAAAACACTTCCTTTCGCACAATTAGCGAATATAATATAGTTTGCACCCTCGCTTATTATATCGATCAGAAATGAAAAAAATAAATCGAGATCATCGATTCGCGCGGTCTTTTTGTCCGTACACGCTGGCGCCAATACCTTTTAATTCGTGTGCACACACACACATGTATATATAAATATACTACCGAGTACCGACTTCTGACGGCTGCATTGAAAGGAAAAAAAACCATTTGTTCCGGTTTATGTAATATTATACCTGTGTGTGTGTTTTTTTTTATAGTCTGTTATTAGGATTAAATGAGCATACCAGTATTGTGTTTGATTACATAGTCCTTATTTTTAACAAAGGCAAAGTATAATAAATATCCATCAATATAGATGCTCTTTTTAACTACATGATGAGCTCATATTAAAAACTTAAGGTATCACAAAAAAAAATAATAATAATAATCGAGTAAAAAGTATAGAGTATATAGAATAGTAGGCACTCACGAAGAGCGTCTCGAGATTTAAAATATAATCCAATTTTGCATAGTACAACAGTCAGAAAATCATATATGTGATATTAATATTCTTAAAAATGTAGAAATAATAGTTAATATAACTACTGGCAAGTATCTATGAGTGTTAACTATAATAACCTTATATGTACAAAAAAACCTAAAAAAAAAAAATGATTAGGTACCTATTGTTATATAGCCAATAACCATATAACCACATTATAGGCACATATAAGTAACAATAGATGAGTAATAAATGAAAATTTTAATACCTACCTATACAATATAAAATGTTTGACTCTATATTGAATAATTTTTTTTTACTTTTTACAGCTTTGAAAATTTAAATGGGACAATAACAATTTCTATAATTATTCAATTTTTAACTTAAATCTATTTCATTAAATTTGATTGATATGAAAATATTAAGTGTATAGGTGGTAATAGATATATACATTATATTTTAATAGGCATACTGGCACCTAACATTTTTAATTTGTTTTATTTTATAACCTATCGGATTATTATTGATGTAATACCGTTAAATAATGATATATTATATTGTATTATCGTGTATCGCTCGTAAACAATAAAACGACATTCTATATATGCCTATGCTATATATGTAATATAACGAGGAGTTTGAATTAAGGTTAACAAAACCAACTTTGTAAGTACCTATAACTATATATCCGTCTGGTCTATTGTGAAGAGCGCACGACATTTGGTTAATGTAATAACCTATATGTACATAAAGGTAGCTAGGTAACGAGTGTGCGTGTGTGTGTTTATAGAACTAATTGATTAGTGAGTGCGAGACGAACGCGTATTATATTATGCTATACACTATGCTTACCTATACGTACATATTATACGCGGTATTACACCTACCTATATAGGTATGTAACTATTCTCGTCGAGAGACGCTATTATATAGTAATAATAATACCTATAATATGTACGCGGATGAATTCGAAACAGTGCGATGGGGAGAAAAAACAATCATATTATATTCAACACGCTTCTGTGTTGATCCCACACGATCCGTAAATCATGTTAAACCGTTATAGGTCAGGGTGTATCATAATCGTATACCGCGTATACAAATATAGGCAATCTTCAGACCAGTGAACATATAATATTATCATATTATATAATATGAATCTTGCACCGCCGATGAATATAGGCCCTTACTCCTTATATATACATAGTACCATATAACACGTCATCATAATATATCATACGACGACTTGTGTACATCATAATACTATTATATTTATAGGTAGGTGCAATGCGTGATGCATGTGTGCGTGTATATTAAAATAAGTAGGTATACCCGTGTTATAATATATATCATAATAATATAATATAGCAACCAATATTGACCGTGGAAAACCGCAGCACCGATCGCTTCTACATATTATTATAATAAATATCGTATGAATATCTGATTACAGCTTCTTAGCTGTGTATCGCGGTGGTCGTGATTTCATTTCGTTATTTTTTACGATGAGACAATTATAATAAAATACACATTTCCACGCGGCGACGGACGAATATATATAGGACCGCTGACCGCATAAAAACGTATCAGTAACTATACCTAGTAGGTATTACCTACACATTCCGAAACTCGTATTGAAATACTCTATTGTAAGAATAATATATTATACACGTACGGTGTGTACAGCGTGTCCGTTACACGCGTATACAGTCGTAATATATATAATATAATAGTACCTAATAAACATAATATATGTACACGCCGTACACGGACAAACATAATAATATAATAATAATATACGATTCGTGTACATCGATGATCGATAAGTAACGTTATGTGGACGACAACGTATAGGTATTAACATTCCGACCGCGATTGTAAACTGAACTGTATTTCACGTAGATATATCTTATAATATAAAACGTGAATCCCTATATATATCGCTCTAAGCAACCCATGGAAGAATTACGTTTTTCTTCCATGGGTTTCTTAAGACCGGCCAATCGCGTTACTTCCTCGCGGCGGCGGCCGAGCTATCACGATTTTTCGGTTATCGTATCACTCATCAGTCACAGATATCGTGTTTTAGATTTTTCGAAACGTTTTACGCTCATTTTTTCGACTTTTTACTCGATTTTTCTGCTTTTACGCCCTTTTCCGTCGCCTTTTTTTACGTTTAATTCAAGTGCGTTTCTTTTAAAATCGAAAACGCGGCCGACTTTCGTTTTTATCGTTTTTTTTTTTCGTCTTTAAGTCCGCCGACTGCTCTTTTTTCGCGTAGTATACTCATTTTCGAACCCGTAGACCTGCGGTACCTACCTATTGTACTGATAATAATAAATATTATACTGTTTTTGTTTGATTCAATAAATATTGTTTTAAATACGTTTAATTCTGTCTTTTGCCTGTTCGAAATCCTTATTTTAAGCTCATGTCGACGGTGTTTGAGTGTTCCTACTTTTTATAAATTATTACAAAAACGGCTACTCGGTTATTAGCCAAATATTTAACACAGCACATAAAAGGTGCGACTACATGTAATATTGTTTGTGGGATTATTTACACTTTTGTTCGTCGACGGCTCAAAGAACGTAATCATATGATGCTACGGATAAGGTGTTTAATATTAATTGCTGTCGATAGGTGTAATGAGTAGTCTACGACGGTGGTTAATCGACAACCGTAGTATCTGTGTATATGTAATCTCTTTAGGGTTTTTATGTTTAAATTGATTAAATAACTACTCGGTTATACCATATTTAGAATATTTTGGTGGTAATGTTAATAATTTAGTAAAAGTGAGTATGTACTGCTACGGATGCATTATTAAATATCATTACTTATAGGCAATGTAGTTTTTATTCATTTGTGGTAATTAAATAGTTACTAAATTACACCAGTAGTAATAATATGGACAGTTTTATTTATTAACGGCCGTATGAATGTCATTCATGGGACGGATAAAACATTAAATATTATTGTTGATAAATAATTTAGGTTCTATGAGTAGTCTATACATTTGTGATAATCAAATACCTACCCAAATTTACCAGAAAAAGCATATTTTGGTAATTATATTAACGCTTTGGTTCATCGCCGGCTCTATTATTGTCAGTGTGTTATTAAATATTACTGTTTATAGGTAAGTTAGCTACTGTGAAAAGCCTATTGTTTTTAAATATTTGATAGATTTAAATTACACTTTAGTTCATTGACGGTGTTAGTTATGAAAGTCTATATGTACTGAAATGGATACGGTATTAAATTATGCTATTGTTGGGCAAGATAGATTCTATAAGTAGGTAATCTATATTGGTTAGGTAAATTATTTAACCAAGCCCACAAATGTACACCAATGTAATATAATAGTATAGTCACAAAACAGTTCGTTGACAACATTAAATGTTATTTGTATTAAATAGTATAATACACAGGTACATGCATATAATGTTAAACTTCCTTAATTTGACAAATTGTGTAAAAATCGTTAGAATTAGAATAAATTAATAAGCAAATTTAGTTAAACCAACTTCAATAGTTTGATTTTAATAAAATTACTCAAACATAGACTATCAAAATAAATTATTAAATATGTGATAGATCTAAATAACACTTTAGTTCATTGACGCCTTGACGGTGTTAGTTATGAAAGTCTATATGTACTGAAATGGATACAGTATTAATTATGCTATTTATGGGCAAGGTAGATTCTATAAGTAGGTAATCTATATTGGTTAGGTTAATTATTTAACTAAACCTATAAATGTACATCATTGTAATATAATAGTATAGTCACAAAACAGTTTGTTGACAAAATGAAATGTTATTTTTATTAAATAGTATACATACATGCATATTATGTTAAACTCCCTTATTTTGATAAATTGTGTAAAAATCATTAGAATTAGAATAAATTAATAAGCAAATTTAGTTAAAAGGACTTCAATAGTTTGATTTTAATAAAATTATTTAAACATAGACTATCAAAATAAATAAAAAATAATATATTGATATTACACTACATTTAGAAGTAACGACTAATTGTAAATTATTTAACATTTACCTAGAACTTAATTATTTAGCCGTGTATATGTATTTTTAAAATATACACAATGATTTTGTATATATTACAATATGTTTTGATTTTATTTGATACCTAACAAAAAAGAAATTGCTGTGTATTCACATGACTTCTTGATTAATTTTGTTAGTTACAATATGCAATAAAATAATGGTAGGTTAACTAAATGTTATGACTAAACAGTGAATAGAAACATAACTTAGTACAATATGAACAGAATCATAGATGGATATACTATACCGAAATAGTATAAACACATCGATTAAAAACAAACATACCTACTATATTATAAGGTTAACTGACACATAATTCACACGTTTAAACGTTTTTAGTATTAATCGCCGCTAAATTAAAACGGTTTAAATGCTAAAGTTTTTCCACATTCCAGTATCTCGGTAGGATGTCCCAGTAGGTTAGGCGTTAGGCATTAGATGTTAGGGTATAGGGTTCGATCCCGGCGGCGGAGAATAATAAATTTGACAGATTTTTCTCCGACTTCTTAAGGAAAGATGGAGTTCTAATGATAACAAAATTAATTGATTTAATTTGTTTGATCTTTTTTTTGTATTTTTTTTAATTTACCGATGTCCTAATGTTTTTTTCGTTTTTTTTTTTTTTTCATAATTTTCCAATGTTCTAATGATCATAATTTGTCACTCGAATTACTGTTGCATATTATACCTACAATAAATACTTGAATACTAGGTAGTCCGTGTTTTTAGTCTGTTATATTTAATAACTACGCGTGATCTATTTATTGATATCAATGATATCGATAAAAGTGTTTTTGAAAATACTGTGGTCTCTGGATATCGCTTAGTACCGTTAATCACTTCGCATCTTATATCTACGCGTACATCGTATTATTTATTAATTAATTAATAATAATAAAATTGTTAGTTGTAGGACTAGCTAAGTTATTGCGGTGGCTCATTTAAATAACATAGCCACCTGAGATCTTTTGCATTTTTTTCGAATTTTATTTAATTATTTTTTGTTATATTATTACTTAGTTCTTTTTTTAGTGAAGGTTGCTCCACCATCACTGAAAACCAATTAGAGCTATATGCCTAAATGTATTTGGATATCCCACAACGACGATAAATGATAATTGATGGGTACCTAACCATTTACGATCCGTCTTCCATAATAAACCGTTTTCAAGAAAAAAAAAACCATTTAATTAAGCTATGTGTGTGTATACTGTATAGTATACAAAATAGTATATAGTAGTATATAATATAAAATAAGCCATTGGTTACACTAAATAAATTCCAATTCCTTAAAACATACAATATGTTGTCTTCAGTATTATTCAATAACCTATAGGCTACACAACTACCAGCAGTAATTTGTTCGAACTTATGATGACGTATATAATTTTAATATAAGTTAGGTTCGATGATATAGGTATATAAAAAAAATTTACTATATAGGAACACCTTGAAGAAAAACACATATATAAAAGGAATATCTTTTATATTACTCATTTCATCAATGCAAATGTAACAGAAACACATTAAAATAAATCATCATTGTATTAATACTTATTACTAATTTGTGACTAAACCATAGGTACTCTGTTAATCATAAGAATTTCTACACGGCATGCACACCATTTTATTTGTGATATTCATTAATTTCTTAATTCACTTAATACTTTATTATTATTCATCGTGAATTTCTATTGCGAATTGCGTGTTATTTATAAAATTGACTGTCTATATGATCAAATGCTATTGGTTTATCAGATTAAATACGTTTATATGCGTTTTGTTATTCATATATTTTTCGTGAACAAAATAGATATATATCTACTACCAAAGTAGCGCAGTTTTATTTATTGCCGTGGAACAGAGGGTCTGCAATCCACCGCAGGTGGATTGCCTACCTGATAAGCTGCTGCACATATGTTAATCGATATTCACTTGGGGAGATTAACTTGCTAGACACCAAAACATGGATTTCAAATTGAAGATTTTTTACATACGAAAAAGCATCGGACATGCGACGAGAGGCCGTATAATTCAATGGCTGGTATATAATATATATATATGTGTGTGTGTGTATGGTTTACGTTACTTCTCTGTGTATGATAAAATTTGCTTAGGGTTTATCATGGCGAATACAATCATGTGTGCTCTAAAATGTTTATAATAATATATTATGCGTGTACAGAATAGGTTTATACTACCAAAGTAGCCGAATTTCATGTATTGCCGCGGAACAGAGGGTCTACCTGACAAGCTGCTGCATATATGTTAATCGATATTCACTTGAGGAGATTAACTTGCTAGACACTGAAACATTGATTTCAAATTGACGATTTTTTACATACGAAAAAGCATCGGACATGCGACGGGAGGCCGTATTATTCAATGGCCGATTTGCATATGCCATAGGTGATGTGAGAATATATCTAGACACTCAAACTCGAAATTCAAACATTCCCGCCTTCGTAACGCGTTCGCCAAGCATTATCAGAAATCCTTATCACCTCCTCAAATTTTTGTTTTTAAACAGGAACAATTTTTATATGTAAAACTACGACGACATTGTCGTCACTAGCCTCCACCGCCCACTTCAGCGAGTCTCACCTATCCCCCGAGTTTCAGGACAGCGAGTTTCCGACAGCAGCTAGTGCTATTATAAAATACGTAATCCTACATGTCCGGTGCTGCGAACAACTCTCCGACGACAACGAAACCGGATGTCCGCTGCAAAGTCCAGTGGTCGTATATAACTTATAAAAACATAAGGTCATAAGCGTTCCCAGACATTACAACACCGGCAGGGTAGTCGCATATGCCAACTTTTATATAATTTGTAAAACTGGACGTTTACTGAAAACCTTTTTTTTTTTTTTAGTCGTAAAATAAATAATATAAATATATTTATTATTTTAATTTGTTACTATTACTATAATTCTGATAAATGATAATACAATAAGTAATTTACAATATTTACAATAAGTAAATATGGTTTGCTTTTTCAAATTGTATTTTTTTTCGCTTTTTGCCGCCTTTACGAGTTGATGAACACTTTAGTTAATTGACGATAGGAATTGTATCGGATCTTTTACAATTTTTATTACCACGATTATTTATTGATATATGTGTATAGAAGGTATACATCATAGGTACTTATATTATCTAAAAGTTAATACCTACTTGTCGCTATCGCATAAATACATCGAGGGACTTGGGAAAAACCTAGACATTTAATAGTTTATGGCGTTCAGTTGAAAGCAGGTATACCTGTACACTGGACAGGACTCAGAAAATCTGAACTGTCCAGGTAAAAACTGGACGGTTGGCATGTTGGCAACCCTAACATACGTTCCTATAAAATACCTATATTCTTATTCGCCACTATAGATTGTAAACATTTATTTGTCTAGTTTATTTCGAACGTTTACCTACTGAGATTATTGCTTAGATATTATGATAATATTGAAAGGGTTAATTTCACATAGTATAGTCTATCCTGCAGACTACCCCACACGCACACTTATGTATGAGGTCACACCACACTATGCATATCTTGCAGTTACACGTTTTCGTTGAATTTCGTGAATAGTGTGATGTACCTATAGCTTTTTCACGAAAAAGTTTTACGTGAAAACTGTTTCGTCGTGTTTTGCGAACGAGGTGGAAAAATTGACGAAATTTCTTATAATTGTTTCGTGTCGTTTCGTTATTATGTTATTAATAAGCGTCTGACTCCGCGGTGAATGAGTTGTGAGTAAGCTATACCCTTAATGGCACACTATCATCATATAATGCTCTTGTGGGGTGTGTACATTTGCAGCAGTGATGCATCTCAGATGTCCAGAAATTTTAATTGTAGCTGGCCGAGTATTTAACACCAAATTAAAGAGCGTTCCCGTTTAAAATGCACTCATACTTATACGATTGTCCGTGACTGTCTATAATGATGTTTGCAATATTACTATAATATATTTTGTATTAAATTAAAAACATTTCGAAAAATCTATCAATATATTCGACTTGAATAAAAACTGTAATTATTATTTTTAACTTATGAGACATATCACACGTGCAAAAATTACAATAAATTAAATTTATTTTAAATATCTAGGTACTTCTATAAAAAAAATATTCCAAAACAATATAAATTAAATCATGTTACGACCACTATACGGTTTCGGTTCGGTTATAATCTATTCTATTAATATTATTAAACGCTTGTAGGTACTTGATCAAAAATAAAATAAATATTTTTTATTAAAAACCCGTCATGAGTTGTGTCCTCTATAAATTCGCGGACAACGACGGTTCGTTATAGACTTACACTGATAATATTCAACTTTTCGCAAATATATAGTAGTATGTTATTTATTTTAATATTCATAAAAATGAAAATGCAAAAATTCTAAATTATTTATGACGAATGCAGTGATAATTCTGCCCCCCACAAGGAGAATAAATTTTTCAATTTAACCTGTGCCAAACAAATGTTTGAATATATATAGAGGCAAACAAATAGCATCGCACGGATATTCTCAGAATAAAAAACGTAAAAAGTTGAATGTGGAGGAAATGTAGGTATAATGAGTGAGATAGTTACTATACATTTACGTAAACGCGAGCGCACCTCCCCAATCTGCCGGAAAAATATTAAATAGACTTCGCAATGATCCAGTTTCGGCGACACAGAAATGATAATAATATTTTACATAGGCACACTGTTGGTCGGCACAAAACGTGTGGATTAAAATTAATTATTGAAATCGCGTTTATATCGTATAGCATAGATACACGCATATTGCACATGTGTCCTGGTAATAATTAGAGTACAGCACGAAAATTACATGGATCCATATATAGATGTAATTTAATATATAATGCAATAATATACCATGTACCGCGAACGTGGTAATACGATTACTCGTATATGCATACGTATATATATATATTATATAATGTATTGTTATACACCTATATAATGTTTTGCAGTAGGAAAAACAATATTTGGAAAAACATCGTTGTCGGCTTTCAACCGTCGTCGTACACGTCGTTATTGTTGTAGACTGCTGCAGTCTGTGCACGTCCGAAACACGGCAAAACAAATTTCGTAGAATTAATTTTGGTTGAAGAATAATGATAATAATTACAGCGGTGTGGTGTACCGTATTACTTATGTAGCTATACAACTTACTCCAGTCGTGGATAAAACGATGTATTGATGTATACAATATATTGTATATTTGTGTGTGTATGTGCTTCGACCTATTTGGCACGTTTCTCACAATGATCTATTATCACGGTGGAACCCCATGTTTCGGTATTATAATTTCATATATTTTATACAATATTGTATACATACCTAGTAGGTATTACCTACATCAGCGTTCAAAATCGTCCGCGCGATAAGCTCAATTTCGAGATAAAGTTTTGTTGGTTGCAAAAAATGAATTACGTATAGTAAAACAGTATATAATAATAATAATAAATATATTTATGCTATTCTTATACCGTGTACTACCCATTAATTATATATTTTCTATATTTAACTTGTTAGTTGATAACATCCGAAAATTTCAATAAGTTGTCAAGCATAATATATGCTAACACGAATTTACGAATTGTAATAAATGTTTATATGTATCACTGTACAATAATATATATTATCATAATAACTGGAAACATAATCACAAGATGTACAACACCACTTAAACGTAGGTAGGTATTTGTCTGAAGAATAGGTACATAATATATAGTCCACAGTCATAAACGCATACCACACGCATCTATTATATTATATATAGCTATATAAGTGTATATAATGTGTACTAATTACAAATAATAAATAAATATAATATGTTTTAGTGCGCGCGTTAAGTATAGTGTCGCTGCAGAGGAATGGGTGGGATAATGGAATTTTCACAAACAATAACTTTCTCTTAAAACTTTTTACTAAAACTTATTTTTGTTCAATTTCGATCGTGCTATTTTTTTTCTTTCAAAAGCACTCTTCCGCTGCAAAAGTACCGAAACAGGAAACTCTGAAACAATAAAATACTCGTCGCATCGAATAAATATAACACTGACTTTGACCGTTTGACTAAGCGCGTGCATATTATATATCATACATTATCATATATAATACGTTGTTGACTGGCGTTTATAAATTGTATATACATCATACATAATAATAATAATAATAATAATTATAATAATTGTTTAGTACATAGTTTCTGAAGAATCGATTCTGAAGGAATGGAAACGACAATCGTTCGCATACCACTGCAACGTTGTCGTCGCGCCGCATTCACAAAACGGTTTGTTTCGGACTTAGTCCGTTTTGTTCTTTACGGGCACCGTCATGATCATATCATATATTATTATTATAATCGCGTTATTATTATTAATACCAACTACCCTTTAGCGCGGGACGCGTGCATAGCCGATAAACGCACGACAAAAGAACGATATTCGACCCGGATGGGCCTTAACAACATTTTGGGAACGAGAACCGGAAGACGGCGTCGTTCAGGACTGACTCCGCGAACGGAAGGAGGGGCATAAGCAATGAGACGGAGCCGGAAGTTTTAAAAGTCCACCGATACTCGGTCCCCGCCGACTCCGTGCTTTGTACACCATAACAGGAGGCAACATACATTACAATATAAATATATATTCTATAAACGCCGAGAACACGAGAATCACCCGCGTGTGTGTGTGTAACGAATCCCTTTTGTCTGATGGGGTTACGACCATCGTCGACGGACAACGACTACCACGACGACGATGTGCCTATTTATATTATTTTATATTTTACGAGTATGCAACACACGGATTTAGCATCATTTATTGTTATTTATGCGACACGCACCAGCTGAACGTTACCGAATCGAATAGGCACGCATATACATAATAATATGTTTAATATATTATAATGATATCAACCACGCTATAGTGCAGCGATAGCTAGCTTCCTCTCAAATATTAAATAGCAACGAGATGACGACGACTGGCGTGTGTTTGTTTTGGACGCATAATCTGCTTTGATGTCCATATTTACCCAGTTAAAATATATATTATGAATCCTTTATATGTATATTATATGTATGTAAAGTGTATATCATATAATACGGTCTAGATTCTGATGCCAATAATATTATTATCATACGTATATACACATAATAACATGTGTGTATACACTGCTGCACTATACTGTCAACTGTGGCCTGTGCACATTTATGGACGATGCACAAAAATAATAAATTTAAATACCTGTAACCGTTCCAATACCCTCGGGGCCATTAAAAAAAAAAAATTTTTAAGCCATAGAATAACGCCGTGGCTGGCAACGTCATAATGGCATTATTTATTAATTATTATTAATTATTGTCAATTGTCATACAAATGCGAATATTTATCTATGGTCGTTCAACACAATTTACATACTAATATATTGTATGCAATTATATCACACTTATATTATAATATCATATTTTATATTTAGAAGTGACTAGACAAAGCTCTATACTATAAGTGTCTGGTAGTTATTTATTAAGTTGACGTTTTATAGGCTCAACCACAGGTATTCAACGCGAACTCACGGTAGGTATATTGTCACTAAAAATCTAAAAATAATTTTGAAATAATAACAAATATTAGCATAAGTACTTACTACATAAATTAATTTTATATAACTAAGTTTAGATGACATAATATTAAATATATTAAGGAAGGAAATTCATTAAATATAAAATATACAATAATCATATACTATGTACAATATAAAACTACTACTAAATTATATTTTAAGTATAAAATTATATTAACCACAGTGATATGATAATAATATTATGTAGACCAGAAATTGGCTACGATAATAGTTAAGAACATTAAAAAGCTATTGATTCCCGAAAAGTAATGTACTTTTGTAGATAGGACTTAACGAATTTTTTAATACATGCGCATAAATAGTCAACCACACTTCTCTATATCTTTTCAAAAATTATAAAAGTACAAAATCTGTATGCAAAGGTTCATAAAAATTTACTAGACTCATAACTTACGATACATAGGTATAAGAAAAATTACATGCATAATTCCTATGCCATGTGTATCATTCCAATATCAAATGTCTAATAAACAGTGAAAATGTTGTAACAATAAATAAGTTAGTACCTGTGATAAAATATAAACGATACACTTTAATCGTTGACTAACAAGGAATTTAGTTATTTCCTGAGTTAATCATAATTTTTTTTATTAACCTTTGGTTATATACGCGAATTGCAATTAATCGGGGTCTCCAACTAATATTGATATGGGTAATTTTTTTTTTTTGCAATTTTTATGAAACCGATTACAATGATCAATATAATACAATAAGGTACCTATATAAATATTATTACAGAAAGTCAGCATGATCAATTTTTTACACAGCGGTGCATTAAATACCTACTAGCACGGCCGAAGCTATAGAAAACTAACTACAATTTAAGACTTTTTGAGTGAATATAGACCATTAAAATAATTTTTAAATTTTATTAACATTTCGGGGGGGGGGCTCTACAGCACCCTCCCCCTGGCTACGCCACTGTAGCTATATGTATACTAAGCATAATATTATGTTGAATTTTGCTCATAAACATACATCTTCGGCTTATGAAATATATATATATATATATTCTCGTCGTATGGTATATAATATGTGAGCGTGTGTGCGGGGTGTATGCGTACACACAAAAGAAACGCTTTTAGGCGATTCGCCGCGGTTCGGCGCAAAAACCCATATAACGGGCACGCACGCCGTAGCCAATAATAATCTCTCGTCATCATAGTGCGTATACAGTGTATACACACACTCACGCGCACACATAGGTGTGTGTTTATATATATATTATTTATCACACAATACTATCGTAACCACCCCGGACGGCAGCGCGGGGGTTGATCGCGCGTGCGCTCTCGCGTTTGCGTTCCATCCGCCAGCGGAAAGTGAAAATTAGTCACGGCAACAATGACCACCC
This sequence comes from Diuraphis noxia, assembly GCF_037042655.1. Taxonomy (NCBI): domain Eukaryota; kingdom Metazoa; phylum Arthropoda; class Insecta; order Hemiptera; family Aphididae; genus Diuraphis; species Diuraphis noxia. The sequence continues at coordinate 78,209,566 of NW_028301713.1, forward strand.
TTTTCTTCAGCCAACATGGATCATTAATTTCTATGGGACACTGAAAACGCTTTAAATGCTCCTAATTTGATACGATATAGTTTTCGCATGCATTACCACGCGAGACGACCGCCGACGCCGCAAAAGAGTACATTGTTCGCGAATATAATATATAATAATAATAATATAATCCCACGACTTCTATATACACGATATGGCTTAATAGCTGTATTCATGTATAAGTGTATACACATCGGTTTGGGTATTAATATTACGTGTGTGTGGGGGGTGACCAACACTCGGCGTTTGCGATGCGTTATTGCAGGCCATCGTGACGTACAATATTACAAAAGACCACCGTAAAAACGTATTCGCTCTGACACATTCGGGAATGTCGTGTAGGTATATATAAGACGCATAGAATATACGAATTTAAATGCTTTATACGATTAGTGTTTTTATCGGTGCTCAACACTGCAAAGTATCATTTGAAACTGCGTCCCGTTTTTTGAAGGACATTAGGACAACAAATTTGTACCACGTGAGAATTTCCATTTCAAGTGCAATTAAGTACATTAATATTTATGAATGTTTAGGAATATTAAAACTAATTCCAATCTAGCAATCAAAATGGCCAAATAGATCAAAATAAACAAAAAGGAATTATATTGGGTGATTTTTTTATCATGAACCACTCATTATTTCAAAAAGTATCAATGTTTTTGAAAATATTTTTTTACAAAGTTTCATGTTGTTAAAAAAACAACGTTTTTATTAAATAATTGTGTTCTTTAATATTTTTTATCCTTATAATTTTTTAAGTTTTTTACCTTTTTGAATGACAACCTAGAGTTTTAATTTCATATTCCAAAGCAGAATATTTTTCTAAGTATTTTGATACGTAAAAATCGAATTTTGGACGAGTAGTTTATGAGTTATAACTTATAAGTATTTAAAGTTTAGATTGGCGGAGTGGAGTGGTACGGGGTTACCCCGCAAAATGTTTGTCCACTACTCCGCTTGTCTAAACTTAAAATACTTATAACTCATAAACTACTTGTCCAAAATTCGATTTTTACGTATCAAAATACTTAGAAAAATATTCTGCTTACCTGTATATATAGGCACGTCATATAAAAATTGAATTTCTCATCAATAAATTTAAAACAAATTTAATATCAATGATGGATTTTGTAAAATAAAAATGGTGTTAAAACATATCAGTCTGTTAAAAAATTAGTAAAATGTATGTATACAAATAAGTACCTACCCTTAACCAAACTTGTGACTGCAGGGCGAATGTAGTAAAGCTATAAATGCTAAAATAATTTTGGGATTTATGCTAAGTTACATCTTCGTGATGCACCCCCTGATTTGTATAACTCTATAAAGTTTAAATTAACTAGAGTGCGTAGGACATATTCGTTCTACGTAAAAAATTATATTTTTTTCAACGTATTCGAGCGATCCTTATATTTCGGACGTATTCGAGAAACGCCCTCCAAAATATATCACAACGGAAGTTAATTGATTTATTGAAGTTTTGACCATCCCATAACTATTACGTCTATTGACGCGTACCTTTTGTTCGTTCGAATTATGCAAATTATGTGTAAATAATATATTCGCATGATGACTATCCGTGAGTTTTCTCTTCTAAATATATATATATATATATTATATATATAGATACAATGTATAAATACCGTCTCATTATTGAATGCATTTTTGTATATTCTATAATAAAAGTTAATATTCAATTTTCTAAAAAATTGCATATAATTCAACTGTTCACAAAAAATAGACCATGTATATGTGAATATATAATATATATATATTTATTAAATAAGCTGTTCTGTATAGGCTTTATTATAAACACCATGTTTTTCGAGATACACTATTGATTCGTGTTGCAAAATTACGGATATTTAGCAACTAAGTATAATGAAAATTATCCAAGATATTAAATTAAATTTGTTTTTGATAGATATTATTTAGAATCTAAGACCATTTTCGAATAACTTCTATTTAACTTCGCATCGCGGTTTACGTTTTGATACGTCTTACGATATGAATTAATACACCCAATCAACATCTAATAAAACCATAATTTAGGAATAATTATTATTGTCCAAATATAAAAACTATGGTTGTATATGTTATTCGTAAAATGTATTAAATACAATAGCTGAATACTTACTAATTTGGTTTGTCAGAAAAGCCTTAGGGAATATATAGACAGACTAATTTGAAATAATGGAACAATAAAAACTTTTATCGCCCCTTTCTACTACATATCAAATTAACAAATCCTCTCTTTAGGGGTTGTATATTGTTTGATACCATCTAGCATACTAAAATTCGATACATCTGTACAATAAACAGCCTTATTTTTATGTATTTAAATGCGCCAAATATTATTTTAATTCAAGTACATTGCATTTTGTTTTATTGATTTCCTAAATGTATCAGAAGGGGCTTCTTGTACAATATCAGTTGTAAAAATAACAAGAAACAAATTCACGATAAAATATTCAAATAAGTAGTGGTCAACTTCGTACAAATAAAAAAAAAACAATAAAATTTGGGCGACACTCGAATTGCCTCCCAAATTCAGGTAGGTAATATTTTTTCACTCGAATTGCTTCCTATAGTATACCTTAGATTATCGATAGTTTTTACTATCGATGATATCGATTATGTCGATTTCCATAATTTTCAAAAATATTATTTTAAGACATACAGTATTTCCCAGGCAGATTAATTTGCCAAATGCAACAATCTTGTCGATTATTGATCATCAGTTAAAGATTAGTCCGTCATCACCGTTGAACACGGTCAGTTTCGTAAATAACAATTACACGCAGTGATATAAAAATGAATGTTATTAGTGAAAAAGGCAAAACAATTTTAATTTGTGATGGTTTTAAGTTTGGATTCCAAAAAAATTTATCCAATGACGTTAAGCGATGGACGTGTACAAAAAAAATATGTTCTACTTATTTAAAAATTAATAAGTGTAATGAAATCCAGTTCGAAAATAGTAAATTTATTCATTATACGTATTATTATTTATTATTATTACACCTGACAGTCTATTTATTAAAATATTTATTTTATATATTATTTTCTCAGTTTATATGTAAAGTTATACCTAAATCGATTAATTATAACTATCGTAGGCGATTCTAGTACAAGAGGGTCACTATTTTTTTTTCAGGAGGCAATTCGTGCAACCTTTTTAAAAAAAAAAAAATCACGGGAAGCAATTCGAGGGTCAGATGGGAGGCAATTCGTGAGCGCCCAAAATTTGATACCCATCAAGAAAAAAGGAGAAAGACAGGTAGGTCGGTAGGTGTCAATAAGTGTACCTCGTCATTGAGGGAGCATTGGAGCACTGTGATGTGTGTGTTAAATTTGAATTCAATGATAAATCATAGCGTACAAAAATCAAAATTTTGAATGAGAGGTTGATGAACGTTACCAACTGAAAGCATTTTGGGTGGTCGAAGATCATTCAAAAATGCATGTTATTACGATAGTAGTGAAATAATTATTTAAGTGTACAGTAAATTCGCGATTCTAAAATTTAATGTAAGAACTATTCATCCCGCGGAACTATATCAGCTGTGAGCTGTATATAATACTACAACAACAATGTTATAGGTAGCGATATTTGAATCCGCAGCATATACAGTTGAACTACCGACGGAACTTTTTATTATAAGTATTTTCGTAGTCGGTTTAATTTTAGTGTTATACGTCGTATATTAAGTAACCTAATAATTAATTGTAGGTATAACGCGGATTATTCATCAAGTCTCGGGTTTGAATCGTGGGCGACACGGTTGTTTTGATTGAATTAAAAATGATATTTTCGGAGTTTTTAATGAGCAAGTAGTAGTGCTATTATTGCCGTTGCAGGGTAGTACCTCCTATATATTGTATACATTTATGTGTGGTGCGGAAACCGTGCACAAATCGTCGGCTTTTCGGCTCATGTTTTTAACGCATATATATATCTACCATCATATGTGTAAATTATACGAAGCGCTGCAATATTAGATTTAAACAGACTCGGCTAGCGGGTTTATTATGTATTCATAAAGTGTTTTTAGCACCGATGCCCACCCACCCGTCCGGCGGCCTATAACATTATAATATTATAATACACTATATATACGCGTCTCTGTGAGTGATGTCGTCTCCAACGCCGTCGCTCGAAGGGGACAACCGCGCATAATCTGACTAGACAGTCGACACGTATATAATAATTGGATCAGGTTGGAGGATCTATCACGCCCTTGCCGAATAAAACAGTTTTAATCCGTATAGCTTATATAGGTACCCAACAGCACTACACGATTCGAGTTTTTCGAAGGGAAGTCTCTCATCTCCATCCGTCTACCTAAAGCTCTCTCCACTCGTCCGTTGGTGGAGTCCAATCGAGATGAATGATGAACGTCTATTATTGTACTGAATGATAGACAAAATAATATACATTTATTTTTACAACTCTGAGAGTATTTTTCTTTAAAAATAATAATCACATCAAGCCAATACCGTTACCAGGGTTTAACTTTAGGGATAGGAGGGACTGATGATTTATTGTGCAGCGAGCGCTGCAATATAGGAACACACAATTATATTGGTTAGTATATGTGCCGGTGCAGAACACACTATATAGTAGACTTTTGTATTAACCTTATTTATACAAATCATAATTTTTATACATTATTATGATTATTATTGTTTAAATTACGCGTTATATATGTTATATTATGATATATCTGCACAATGCGTTCACACAATACCGACACCATGTTTTAGTTTTGGAGATACTATTGAAGCCTTCTCAGCCTTCCTTCCGGCCAAGTTTACTCAATATCTGTTGATAGTACTTTTAAAAGTACCTGTATCGTATATTCTCGGCTGGCCACTATATATACCGCATCATCTGCAGCTGGTTCTAAGACATTCGATGTGAAAATAACGAGCGCTCAGCAAACTGCAGTTCAGAATATTATACACGCGTGTATGATTCACGTAATGTAATATTATTTTCACGTTGTATTTTGAGGACTTGACTGTAGAATGTAAAAATAAAGGTTACTCATTTAAAGATTTCGCGTTCGCGATTACACATGTGGCGTCATTAGTGCGGAAGTGAATGCATTTGCCGTACATACAACGCGGTACGTAATAACATACACACATAACATAATAGATAGGTACATTATATTTTAATTTTTAATGCATATATACTATATAGCTTAGCGACCACCGACGCCGCCGATGACTTGAAAGGTGCGATAGAAATAAAAACATTGCGCGTGTATAAAGTATGTATATAATAATATGTATGACAACGACGCACCGTGATGGTATATAGGGGAGAAAAGGTCGTCCCTCTTTCAGCGGGCTATATACCGAGATGAATTATTCAAATTCGAACTGACACCGGAAACGATTTTGGAAATCATCGGCCCGCGGACGAAATTGGTTTTATCAGATTCCGATGTATAATGTTTTATTCCGTCCTCGTATACACTATATACGTTATATTATATTATTGTATCGTAATACATATATATATATATATTATTGGATGCGTATAATATATTGCATTACATAATACGGCTAACAGCGTGTATGAAACTATGAAATACTATGTGTACCCTGCAGTGTTGATGATATACGTTGCAGGTCGTTATTCTATATACGATGACTGTGAAAAGTGATTCGTATTTTAGATTCTGCAGAGTGGAACGTGGAATGTATTGATTTTACCATGATGTGTGTGTCTGTCATCACGTTTTGGGACAGTAAAAGTGTTTCGATTTTCGACTTCAGTACCTCGTTCGATCAGAAAGTGAATCTAGTTGGTTTTCGACAAAATCGATTTTGGTTTTTGATGTAACTTTAAAACAAATTACCATAGATACATGCAATTTTCACCGAATGCTTATATAAAAATATTCTATCCACCATGCAATTTTCAAAAAATTTCGATTTAAGTTGAACTATTTATAGGCATATGCAATTTTCTATCATTATTAGTTTTTTTTTTAAATTAATATCGATAAAAATGTATTTGTCGGGTAGAAAAGCTTCAAAATTTAATAAAAGGCTCCTAGCATATTGTTATAATAGCAGTTGATAAATAAAATTAATTCGTAGTGTATTAATAGCTATTCGAATTTTGAACTTATTATTCAAAGTTTAAAATTATGATACAAAATAAAATTACAGCACCTACATACATAACAATATCAAATATGTACACATAACAATATTGCTATTTAATTATTTGAAATTTGGCTTGTATACACATGTTTTTTTCAGTCAAAACGTAAAATTATTATTATATCAATATAATCATTTGAAGTCCGAAGTTGTTTTTATGTAGGTAGGTATTTATTTATGGTTGGCAACACCAATTTATTAGTTGCCTCGTGGTTAACTTCGTAATTCGATTTACTATCTCTCTCCATTAAAAATATCCTGAGAATATAACGATATAGCGTTATATATGATGATATAACGGAAGATGAGATGTTATTGTATAGGTAGAGGTACACTATATGTACATATATGTTACATTATTTCAATAATTTAAAAGGATAAACATTGTTTAAATTAAATCTTTTTTAATATTATGTTAAATGTTACTTAAGTACTTTTATACAGTGTTACTTATAAACAGAGCCTGAATGTTATAATGTCGTAAAACAAAATTAAGGCGTAAAAATACAAAAAAATGAGAAATGCCTAATTTTTTCAAATTACTTCATTATGAAATTGTTAAATTAAGTAAAATTATTTATTGATTTTGATAAAATATAAATTTATAAACATAAGTTATTTGTATTTAACATTTATTAGAATTTCAAAACTAGTTTTAATTAAAAAAATTTAAATAATACTAGAAATTTCCCTGAATAAATATTTAATAGCCACTGACTCTAAGCTGTCTTGCCTACAAGCCTTAGTTTCCAACCCTTTCAACTCTCACATTTTCCCATTTGTCTTTCGTATTAAATCTCTTATATTCACCCTCAATCAATTATTAAACTATATTATAATTCACTTTCTTTGGATCTTCAGAAATATTAGAATACATGGTTATAAAGTTACTAATAACATGTAGCTAAATCCACCTTTCATCTAATTTGCCTCTCTCTCACTCATCTACCACAGTCTGATTTCACCCCTTTTTTAAAAACGTTGTTTATCTAAATCTAATCTATTGTTGAACATGCCTCCTCACTTCGTTTCGATATAATATAGACATACAATCACTCTCAATATCATTAAAGTACCATAGTCGACTAATTCATGTGAGGGTTTGAAGCAAATAGACATTGTCTACGTGTATCAGACTTTTACTGTATAGTTTCTGTATGATATAAGCTGCATTAAAACTGATAATAGACTATAATAGAACAACGCATTGTAACTTTATTTTGCCTGTAATTTACTTTCTCGAGATAGTTCATGATATGATAAATTCTAAAATAATTCCTAATAAATATTTTCCTAATTTATGTAGCCCTTCCTATAACCATGGTTGTAGAAATATTTTAAAAACTGATATACTGACTTTTGACTGCAACTGGAGCATTTTAGATGCTCGTATTTAAAAGACAAAAAAAATCATCAAAACAAATACGTATTGAAACATTTTGGTAGATCCATCCTCAGATGGACGTATCCACATATTTAATGCCCGTGACATCCAAATGATTATTTTTGGCATCTTCCTATGTTTTTTTATACCTCTTACGCTTTTCATACAAAACACAGGACACAGCTATGTAATCAGACTTTCAGACTTTAAATGTTTTTATTGAATGAGGTTTTTCAAAATCTTGACAATTCTAAAAAAAGTACTATAATAATTAATACATCAACAAGTGTCACCGAGTCCTAATAGTAAAAACAAATTTTGCAATTTCTACATTTTTTCGTATCAAGGTCATGGTCGCACTTCACTTAAAAAAGTAAATCCAGCTTAGAAATTCAAAAGATGCTCCTTCTATATCTTATAATATTATACGTAACATAATCGTAAAAACTATTTTTGATCCTGATACTAGTAAAAACTAACATGTTTAAAATGTTTTATTTGCATGTAGGTACATTATTATGCAGTACCTATTCCGTAAACTATTTAAAATAGTCTTAAAATCCAGTCCATATAGAAACCTTATGGTCCAAATTCAGGACGACCGAATTTTGCAGACCGGTGTCTGCCATTCGAGTTTTTTTTATACATACGTAGAGTTAGATTGTTATATAAACAGACTGTGACGCTTTTCGCCGACCGGTCAGTTCACCCTGCGGCAAGTCCGTTGGCTTCGGAATACATTTTAATGCACTGGAGAAACACTGCTACGGACCGGCAAAATCCGATCGTCTGATTGGACCCTTAATCGTTGAGTAGGCCACGCCCGTGACACTTTTTGGTCGCAACGGCTGAGCCCGAATCCAACTTCGCTACCGCGCCTAAAAAAGTTTCACTTCAATAATGATAACAATAATTATTATGATTAACATTCAAATTTAATTATTTATTAATTTTAGTAAAATTTAAGTGTAGAGTTTACTATAGGTACCGTAATAAATAAATTAAATAATATTTTTTATTTAAATTTACCTTTTATAACAGCTAGGTGAATATAGGTTATGCGTGTGTATATATATATATATATATATATATATATATATGATTTTTGGCGTTAATAAACGGTAGATCGTCTAATAGTTTTGTTTAAAAATAAATTGAAAGTAAAATTACAAAATTAGAAATGTATAGTTACACATATAATATGCTTGATGAGTACTTTATATTTTATTTTACTATATTATATATATATATATATTAATATTTTTAGGAACGTTGAACCAATCAGCAAACAAAACAATATTATAGTCGGACAATAATATTATGTGACCAGGACCTAAAATATCTAATTATTTATTAAATTTGTCATCATAGGTACTTATATGTATAATCAAACTAGTACCGTTAAGGTCTTGGCTTAATAATTATTCTATATACATAATACGTCATAATTCAGAGGTAATAATATTATAATTATATAATTAATCATTATTGAACTATTATGCTATATCTTATGGTTATAATAATATCTCTAGATGACGGTATCAGTTTACCTAACAATTTTACGTCAAAGATTAAAATAAATTTTCTTATTAAACGCATATATAGACGGTAAATCGAATGATCAGATTCCCTTTACTCACCGTAATTATTCCTATCCCGAACTCTTCGAAGATACTATAATTTTAGATCTGTGTTGATACTCACTTATGTTCGTTAAAATATATCTTATGGAACCTATTTGGTCCAATTTTTTTAATGTTCAATTCTCAGATTCGTATCAGTTATTAAACATAATTCTAGATCAGTTTTTTAATTTATATAATTGCAGTAGGTCCTTTGGAAATCAAATACTTCAGAAATACTCTATCACAGTGGAAAAAAACCTAACCAATTATTCGAAATATTAACGTTAAAATAGAGCATTTTATGAAACGTTGTATTTGTTTTTACGTACCATTAAAACAGGTTTAAAAAGTAATGACTTATCACTAATCATGGGAAACAATCAGGTTTAAATTTATAATTAAATTCATGTCATCTAGCCAAATGTAATACAGATATAATGATATATATTAATGTATGCCCATCAGCTATGGAATTTTAATCTAATATTACTTTTTCAGTTATCATTGTTATAATTATAAATATCATTAGGTTGTTAAAATCCAGTAGAATGCATTACTATTATCTTTTATTGGCCATTATTATTATGTACTTTTGTTGGTTTATGTATTGCAAATTACGAATTCTCATGGTCGAACAATTCTCTCAGATTAATCTACCAACTCGTTGTTATAAATTCTTACTTTCATCAACACCGTTTAATCATTGAATTCGTATTGATTTATGTAAAATCTCACTTTTTTATCGAATAATGTTTTTAATTCCAAATATACCAATATAAATCGTTGTAAGGTGTACATTAAGGTTTTATAAAAATGAATTTATACTTATGAATAAAAATATTGCTAACAAAAATCAAATTCTTTCCCATCTCTCTCCCCCTCCTTCAAGGCGAATAATTATTTGACCTTTATCACTGTATATAGTTAATGGAATTCTCATATTATTTTGCCGATTATTCGACGTTAAACTGTTATAATATATTCATTTATACCTACAAATAAAAAAGTAAATAGAATTTCGGTACTTTATTTTATTACGAGTGTATAATATTATACTATTAAAGGTGTACCTCTACTCACTATAATATTTAATTTGGTAAATATATGCCTTTGTGCTTTCTTGTTATTTATTATATACGATTGTGTACGTATACCGAATAAACATTCAAAGCGGACCAATTGATCAAAAGCAATTGTATTCACGTCAGCCTTTCACATAATCGTGCAATATACCTGTTATTAATATTATTATTTTGTGCGATAGGTGTGATATTAACTCATAACCACCCACAAACACCGCCTTATCTGTGTGCGGCAATCATAATAAAATAATGTAATTATACCCCAAAGTGCACGTGACGGTTTATTTAATACGAACTTCACAGGGCGCCACACAAAATCCTCGTTAAACCGAACACGGGTCGTCCTGCAAATATATCCTTTACTTGCCGAGTGTCATTACAATTTGTTCGTAACGAGGTTGCCCCTCCTTAAATTCTAATTAGTAATCACACCATAATAACATATTCACTTGAAACGTATTTAAGTAATTTAAACTTTACATTGAAATTTCACTTTAATTAACAATTACTTAAGTTTTCTTTTGTTAGGCGCTATTTATGTACAATAAGTTGGTACGTGTAAACACACATATACATAATATAATGAAATAAACGTGTCGTACACAATAATACTTCAATTCGCTTTGCTGTTGCTTGAAGTCATAGCTGAATATCAAATCCAAACTTATACCGTAGTAAAAAAAAAAATTCTTTCGTGGAGATGAATAATACTTTTTTGTGTTTATGATAATAATAATAATAATACCGGCTGCCCAAGTATCAAAATATGAAAATGTGCAGCATTCAATTTTAATCAATTTTATGGCCCTGTGCATGATTCGATTACTTTGTCTCGTGCATCGCAGTTCACGTCAACCATATACATTTTACATATTATTTTATTATTTAAAGTAGAGCTTTTAGTAATATAGCAGCTTTTTACACGGGCTGTTGAGAAAACCGATGATATTGAATTGATTCCATGCTAGTTTTATGTGTTTGAATTAAGTCCAGGGTATTATCTTAATATCTTTGAATTTAGTCGGTGTAGATAAAATGTCATAACTACTTATTAAGCCGGTGACCTTGAACCTTGCACATCATATTATATTATACCGCGCGCGGATACGCAATTATAACAGATATTCATCAACGGTGGTATAAAAGTATACTCGTTCAAAATCAATCAGTCGTACCGAATACTTCGTGAAAACACAATTAGTTAATACTTTCACAATAATTATCAAATTATTACGAGTGAAAAATGGAGTGTTTGCTAAGTGAAAAACAAAAAACAATAAAAATTATTAAAGGTTTTAAGTTTCGATTCCATAAAATGTTGCAAGGCGAGGTTCAATGTGGGACATGTTGTAAAAACTCGCGTAAGTGTTTTTTTTTTTAAATTAACCTCTGATAATGTTATGTCAGAAATCTTCAATGAACATATCTGTGACGAAAATGTACTAACTAGACAGAAAATCAGTAACATTGTTAAAAGGAAAGCTGTGGATGATATTTCTGTCCAGCCATCGAACATTTTACTGAGTTAAAAAATGGTGACATTTCTACTCTCATGACAAACGACGTTATTTTAATCGAACAAAACATTCACCGTGCTCGTTCGCTGCTTCGTCCAAAATTACCTAAAAGTACACATGAGACTCAAAATGCATTAAAATTAATGATTATTACAATAAATAATGACAAGAACTTTATGTTTTTGAATGATTTCGAAAATTCGATTGCAGGATTTTTAACAAAAATTAATTTAGATGTTTTGTGTGATGTAAAAAATATATAATATATCGACGGGACGTTTAAGAGCTGTCCTAAATACTTTACCCAAATTTGTACGATTCATGGTTACTATAAAGATTCTTATGTTCCTCTTGTGTTTTTGTTGTTGCCCACGAAAAATTCAAATATTTTTGTAAAAGCATTTCAACATATTATTAGGTAACTATTATACATCGCTAAACTTAACATTTAGCCCTTCAGAAATGTAATGTATGTAGATTTTGAAAATGGAATCCATAATGCAATTAATAAGTCTGGACCAATTAAAGGGTGTCGTTTCCATTTGGGTCAAAGTTGGTGGTCTACAATTCAGAAGTTAGGTCTGTCTAAAGAATACAAGTCTGATTCTGAGAAAAGTAGATATCTCAAGTATTTTTTTGGATTGCCATTTTTAAACGAAAATGACGTAGTCCAATGTTTCACAGAAGATTTGATGGGCAATAAAACCATGTGATGACGAAAAGATTGATAGTTTTACAGATTACATTTTAAATAATTACGTTGACAACGCGCGATGTTGCACAGTTTCCCCCAAAGTTTGGAGTGATTTTTCATCAACCACTAATCGGACCACAAACAGTTGTGAAAGTTTTCATGCAAAATTAAATGCATTTTTTCATTCGGGACATTCAAATATTATTATTCTTGTGGACACTCTTCGGCAGGGAATGCAGTCCGATACATAAATAAAAGGCAATAAAACTAAGAAGCAAAGCAAAGAGACCATGTAAAAAAACCTTAGAAAAAGAAAATTTTTTACGTAAGCAAACAAACAAATACATAAATATATGCAAATTGGCAGATTTGACTTTTTAAAATCTGTATCATTTAATTTTTAACCAGCAACTATTTAATCATTAACATTATTATATATTACATATAATTATTATTATTTTTAATTGATTCTTTATACCTACTTATTATTATTATATGATTGAGAAAAAAAACAGTGTAGGTACCTATACAATCATACATAATTATTATTATTTTTAATTAATTAACACTTTATAGTAGTTTATACTTATTATTATTATTATGATTAAAAAAATACAATCGCACACATTTTGCGCCAACCTCCACGTGGTGTTTTCTGGGTAACGCTAATAGGCTGAAGGGACTCTACTCGAACAACCAAATAATATTGGTCAGACTCAAAAGTATTTGAGGGACTTAATTCAATATTTGGGACTCAATTCAATGTTATCCGAGAAAACGGTGCTTTATATAAAAACAACATTAAGGTCAACACTCTACAGGATGATATTTACCCCCAATTAATAGGTACTTCTCGTTGAAAATATAATGTTACAATGTGCGTATAGTTTGTGTTACCCTCACGAAATCGGGGAGAGCTGGACCCCTGCCCCAATAGTTGCGCACCGATACAAGTGACCAGTTTATAAGAGGGCATCAAATACGGTTATATGGTTATTTATAACTCGTTTCGAGCAAATATCGCACACTCAACATTCATTGGCTATGTGAAAAAAAATTCCGTATCGAGTCATCAGTACGTTGCGAAAAATCATCATCGTCCGTTCCTGTAAATCATTATAGATACTTTTTTTTTTTTGTTGTTGTTAGTGATTCAATACACGACCAAATTCTATATAAATTATATTTATATGAATACACTCGGCAACGAAGCAGACGTTATTTATGTTTCGTATATGTATATAATAATGTCGCGAGCGTATATACACGAATCAGTATTATATTATAATAATATAATATCACGCGTACCGCCATATAATTTATATACATTAATATAATATAATAATAATAATATATACGGTCGTAAATCGTTATACGGCGATGGGGAAAAATTGTCATATTACGCTCTCCGGAGCGTAAAACAACTCGACTCGCTGCTGCGGCTTAATATAACATAATATAATATATATACGCATTGTGTACTAATGTACTGTAATATTATATATGGAAGCGCGATGGCGTTCAAAGGTTTTTCGCGGAATGTGTATGCGCGTGTCCCGACTTTTACGTATATATATATAATATATGTTGTGGGTATATACACGCCCGAGTGGTAAAGTTATATATTTGTATTGTACATAATATATATATATATATCAGTACTGAGCGAGAGTATTCACATATAACACGCACGCGAGTGTGGGTATGTGTGTTATGTGTGTGTGTGTGTGTGTATGTGTGTGTGTGGGTGTAATCGTCAACGGCCCGTTGATTTATTTGCACAATTTATTTTGCGGGACGATACACCCAAGAACAATAAAAAGACGGAAGAACGTCGAAAATCTCGGTTATCCTATGAGTTATATAGACCGCTCCGTATATATATATATATATATGTATATAATATATATAAATGTGTGTGAGCGCGCGCGCGTAAAGGGGATGATGACACCCTTTTTACCGTCGCGACATAGGGCATGTGATGATGGTGAGGCGGGGGATGATTCCGCAATGCTGCAGCTTGTATATACAGAGTGTGTATGTGTGGACAATATTTATATAATATAATAGTAGCTGTGCGCGAGTGTGTGTGTATATGTGTCTCGTAAAAGATTTAAGCTACTTAGTGTTATAGACGGTTAAGTGGTATCGGTCTGACGCCCCCGCAGCGAGAGCCAAAGCTCTTTTTCTTCGGTTTTCCGCCGCCGTCACAGCGCCTGGTCGGTGCTCAGCTCTACCATTATATATATATATTCATCGTGCGTAAAGGGAGGGGGCGTTAAACCTCCGGCAATATTGTTTTCCACCACACGCGCGTCTTTCCGGCACTCTGATGCGATTTTCTACGATTGTGTGTGCCGAATTTACCACACTATAACTTATAACTTTATATATACATTTATGTGTGTATATCTAGTGTATACAGAGTGATTATTATTTTATTTTTTATTGTATGACAATTGAATACAATGATTACAGTATAATGTGAGAAAATTTATGAGGACAAAATATGCAAATAATAATTATGTTGAATACAGTCACCCTAATAACCCACTATTTTGTTAAATTTATATAATTTTAATTTTATAAAAACACGATCATCTATGACGCGTAGACTAATAACCACAAGACATTGAAGTATTTATCTTATAGTAAAAAAATCACGACGCTTTACTCGTTATCGCTTGAGTTTCAAACGTCTTATTGGAGTACCGTGAATATTGTAAAATAAGCTAAATTTGACGAGGAAGAGAATTTGTATGAGAGGCTAATGTGAAACATTTAATAAGAGTATTTGGTTTGTATACGTGTACTAATTGCATTTTCAAACCTGTGTGTAAAGTGCATTGTATGGTTAGTTATAATTTACGGAGGAACACTCATTACATCCAAATGTTTAGATTTTACTTTTTCGCATTACTACCCTATAGCTGAAATCCATATGTCAAATTGGTTTATGGAATAGAGAAATGAATTAAGAACAATTTGTCTACGATAGCTGTGCTTTTGCAATTTTATAGTTTAGTTTTTGAAATTAGTTTTATTTAGGAACAGTTTCCAGTTTTATATTTGGTCCAAGGCACGAGGGAAAAAATTATTCAAATATCATAATGATTAGCGTCGTGGCAATGGGTTAGCTAGACATTTAAGGATCCATTAATAGATTTGTTTTAGTTATTTTTAAAACGCCGTTTTTCTATAAAATTATTGTGATTTTGAAAATGTTTTTAAGCAATAATTAGAAAACCATCAATAGAATTATTATCACATTGTTATCTGTGCAATAATTGAAAAATGATGTGTAAGGATTTTAGGTGTGATATCAGAAACAGTAAGTACCAATTTCAAGAAATAAAAAAGGAAATATTCCTTTGAAAAACACGAATACATTAACTGTAGTTAATATTTTGTGATGAATGAATCACGCTGTAGGCAGTATTCATACATATTATGTATAAAATATAAATATTAAAAGTTAAACGACATGAGCTGCAAACGCACGTACACTCATGATATTTTCCTCTATATTTTATTTTTGTGAACACATTTTTAACTATATTATTATTTATTACACTTATTGTACACGCATAACTCGTATGTGGTTTGGACGTTTGTCTATATAGAATCAGAAAAGCTTTTACGAATATTTTTTTCGGGGTAATATGTATATAAAATAAATATCATAATATTATTGCAGTACAGTCACAGGAAATAACATCTATAGAACTATTATAGTTTTGAATGGATTATGTAAGTTAATTCATGTTTGAACAATGAATTTATTATTATCTTGTACATACTTGTTGTACAGGGCTCGCGGATTATACTAGAAACTCTACTGACATGATTAGAATTATACTCGGGGTTATTGATTTCATAACAGCATGTTGTTGTAACATAATAACTGGGATCATACATATGTATTTATTACTATCATACTGCCATACTGGGTTATTTTTAAGCGTGCTCAACGCTCATCCCCATTTTTCCCACCAACAGTAAATTTATTCAAATTCTGAATTTTAGAATTTGTATGTACTACCTATACCTAGATATATCAGAGATACATTTAGAGATATTTTCAATTTTCTAATATTTCTTGTAACAAGTGCTTAAGGAGTGTCCTAGCTATGACGATATAAAAATCTATTTTTCAAGTAAGAACCCCTCCCCACCATTTATATTAAAAATTATTCAGAGGATAATTGACAATAATTTTAGTATTTATTATACTATAGTATAGTACATTTTGATGAATCAAAATCAAAATTCTAATGAGTAGTTTCTGAGTTATCAAAATGTTTATACTAAGGGTAATAATCTTTAAAAATGGTTTCATAGAATAAAAATAATAATATGTTGTACAATAAATAGTATTTATTATACTTGGATCATTTTTTAAAATCATTTATAGTGATAAAACTTTACTAATTATTAACTGTTTCAAATCGTTTAAGCTCCTATATCTACTTTACCCATTATATAATAGACATATTATCCTTTACACAAAGTTATTTAACTCAAAAACCACTCACTTGAATTTTACATCAAAATGCTTTATAAAAAATATCTACTTAATAATTAAAAATTTAAATGGGAGGGCGGAGTCCTATTTTAAAAACGGAAGTGTGTATGTCTCAAGATTATGTTAAGCGTGGTACAAAAAATATTAAGGATTCGAAAAAATTGTCTTCTGCAAGCGTATTTAAGAATTCAATAATCAGAATTTGGATACACATATTTAAACATAAAAAATGGGCGTTACCAAAATTATAGGAGCCCTGGTATAGAAAAAGTAGAACTAGCATATATTTTAAGGGAGTCCGCAGGATAATTATTTATATGACTTACATTAGCTGTTGAGTCTTGAACACCTCAAGCCATGACATGTAAAATTACATTTCATTACTTAAGTTTTTATTTAATAATCAACAATATTTTTAGCTGATTAATATTTTTGATTAAAAATATTTACATAATATATAATATATAGTATTTTTTTTAGTCAATTAAAAACATTTCACCGAGCAACTATTGTCTGTATCACTTGTAGGCTTCAGCACCACACGTACTACAATAAAAATACACCTATCTACTACAAAATAACTAATTTATATTTTACTCAATGTATTTTGTGGTATATATTTTTATTTGACAAATTATTAATAACTTTCCAGAATAAATGTGGGTATGTAACAAAATACCTAAATAAAAAAAGTTACAGTGCCATATGGAAAAAAACATTATTCCCATAAGTAAAACACTACGTGGTGATACTCGTAAAATTAAATCTATACATACATAATAATATAATATCAAATATATTACAAAGTTACATAGTTACCTACAATCATGATAATCCAGGGAATATATAACTATTTTTTTTTAGAAAATGTTTAAAACGCTTTGAATTATTGGCAAATTTTTAAAATTTATCGCTTATTACGATTTTTAACATCTCCCTTAGTAGTTTATTAATTATTAGAAATTATTAAAATCGTGTAAATTGTGCAAACTATTGTGCATAGTCAATGTTTTTGTATAGTAATTTTAAGGTTTTATAAATGCTTCCACTCAATTTGTATGCTATTATAATTTTTGATGAAATATGATCAGGCTTGCCACGTGCGCACTTCTTTATAATGTTAATATACAATATTCATGTACCAGCTATTAAACAATTCTCGTTATTAACATACTTTCACGTGCAATAATAGATGGAATTTGTTTTGAACGAAATAGTTAAATCTGCCATAAAACAAGCCTAATAAAGAGAAATAACTCATCGACAACAGCTAGTGAGTTTAAATAGTGTAACTAGACCATAGGAGTTAAAAACATTTTAATGTTAAAATTAATTGTAAGCCTGCTTGCTGGTAATTGTATTATAAATTTAAATAATGAATAGGGTAGTTTGTCCCGTGTGAAAAATAATTCAAATGATATTATATGTAAAATTAAATATTTTTGAAACAGTTGTATACATTTTGTTTGTGTAAAAAAAAATTGTTCATTAGTATCATATTTCCTATAAAGAGCATTAGACATTGATTAATAATCCGCTTAGTCAATATGTATAATACCTATTCATATTTTTAGAAATCTTGGTACATACCAGGTATTATGTACCTACCATAAAGTGTTGCTTTCATACTTTTTCCTTTGTCAAAGAATAACAACATGAACCTAACCGTATAAAGTAGAACATGTATAACTATATGGCTATACATAATATTATAATACAATTTAATGTGTAATTTAAAAATTAATAGCATCTGGTCGTCGGACATTTTTAACGGTTTACGTCCTATACGGATAAATTGCGCATATAGCCACATTGTATACAGAGCAGTTTTAAATCTACAAACACACATAACATAATACACGTATTTAAAGAGTTTTACGTGTAATAAACTAATATATTATTATATTACCTGTAATATGTATTTATATATAACCCAATACGATATTATTACGATACATATTATATGCATAATATGAACATATACGCACGCAAACCTTAAAGTGATCCGTTTAAAGCGATTTCCATATTGGGAAAACGATTTTGGAATTTTATTGCGTCACTGGGCTTTGTTGTGGCCAGCCCTGCAGATGTATACGGAGAGCTGGAAGGAACCCGATGGCTGTGCGGAAATAAACAGACTCAACACGCACGCACACTTATACGAGCGCGCACTTATTACATGTTTATATATATATATATATATATATATAATATACGGTGCTTGCCCCTTCTATACCGTGCGTGCGAGATAGAAAAGCGATCGGACAAGGACAATTCGGTCTCGTTTTTCGAAAACCGGAAGCTAATGGAGCTTGTCTGCAGTCTCGGTGGTAATATATTCCGATACACACACACACACACAAGAAAGAATATACCAATTCCGTTCAAAAGTATATACATTTACTGTATAATATTATATATATATTATTATACCAGTGCGTGTATACGTTTCGAACGCAAAACTTTTTACGGTTTAATAATGTTCGGCGACGGGCGAAGATGGAGAAAGTACGAGGAAAATAGTCTGTAGCACACGGCGGCGAGGACGGAAAAATGCGGCAGCCGATTCCGGCAGATTTTCTGGCTGTCCCGGAGTCTCCGGGATTAATGGGTTCCGCGCGATCGCCGAGCTAAAAGGAATAAATTAGAATAACCAACCGCCGTCCTCCCTGCTCCGACCCGCCGCACAATCCCCTAAGTCTTATTTTCACTTCCCCTTACGCGTACACACACACACACACACACACATCACCGCCGAAGAGAAACCGACAAAGGAACAAAACTAACGAACCGCAACAATCTCGATAACAGCGCTCGCGGACACTAAATCCTTCCCCCTCCCCGTACGCCGTGTGCAGTATGTATATCTAATAGGTCTCTCTCTTTCTATGTGCATATATATCTATATCTATATCTATTTATATATATATACGATACAATATACCCTTGTTCGTAACAGATGATCGGCTGTATAATAATATACTCTCCGCCGGGAATTTGTCAATGTACATACGCATAAGTACATATAGTTCAGGTTACACTGCATTGTATAATATTTATATACTATTATAATATTATAATATTTTATATACGTTTGCGATAAGAATCTCAAAAACGACTATATTATACGTACGATGTCATCAGCGTCCGATGGTGTTTTAAGTGGGTCGTGTTGTGTGTACATCATAAATCCTCTTCGTTGTATAACATTATAATATATTACTATATACATCGTGTGCAATATGTGTGTTCGATGGTCGAAATGCGTTCGGCGCGGACACTGCAAAGATCGGGCGGAAGTGATAAAATTCAAAATATGTTCAAATGTTATAAATAATAAACGATGTGTGTATAATACATGACTGGTTAAAGGGGATGTAAAGTGGCGTTTTATGCGTATATAAAAAAACAAAAAAACAAAAAAAACTGTATGACAGAAATGATTACTAATTGAAACTGTCAAAATGACAATCGCGTACGGATGACCGTATTACACTGTATAGACTACGGTAGATATTATACATATATATTATGTGTGTGTGTGTATATATAAACGTGATGTTGTGTGCGATGTTTTGCGCTGTGACATGACCATATGACACGAAACGCATCAGTCACGACGACAGAGCCCTGGCAGGACAATATTTCACGCAGGTTTTTTTCTATTGTTTATTCGAAGCATTTATATAATAAAAATAATAATAATAATATAATAATATGACATGATGACGATCGGATTGTGTCACGTATTCAATTTCTATAAAGACTATGACACACCACTAATGTCGAAACTCGATAAATGTTCTTAAGTTTTACATTCAATATAGACCAGCCGTACATCAATCGAATACAAAACCAATAGGCAATAATAATCGCATATTATATTTTAATAAGAAATTTGGTATAATATTATCATTTATCATAATATTATACCTATAGTCACCAATCATGAAAATAACGTTTTTTTTTTTAGATGATTATCAATTATAATCACTATATAGTTGATACTTCTAATACAAGTTAGTCGAAAATCATTTAGTATTGACTTGACAATTTTCGCATATAAAGTAAAATTCTTACAAAGTACAATCTCAAAATCACGTTCTGAATATATTTTTGTCTTTTGCAGGAATTATCGTGAACTAATGATCGTTATCCTAACCTGCAGAATAATATTGAAAAATATAAGTTTATTTTAACTGTCTATAAATGCAGAGGATTTGAGTTGTGTTCACTCGTAAAACATAATATTATTATTTGTAATAGACTTTTGTCGAATTCATGCGTATCATTTACGCATTTCAGTTAACGCGATAATAAATTATAAAAAAAATACTCAAAATGAGTTTCTTTGACCTATATACCCCAAAATACAAGTTTCTCATTTAAACGTCAGTTGCTAGACCGAATCCCCAAGGATGGAAAATGATTTTACCCTCTACGAAATAATCAATTTATGTTTTCCACTTTCATCCAAAAATAGATACATCTTGACCCGACCATGTAATGGATAAGTTTATTGGCAAAAACAAAATAGAACCATAAAGTGCAATAATATTTTAAATGATTCAAAAATGAACATAATAATGCGGTAAACTGTTTTAATGGTATAGATACAATAATGAAATTTGATTTTTAGTGAATTTTAAGATAATCATTATGTAACTTTAAATACAGCCATTTAATTATTAACATTAAATTATTAATCTACACAGTGTACACACATCCAAAACACATGTTATGATAACTAAAAATCAAACATATAACTTGCAGAGGCTTCTGGCCAGGGATGAAACTATTGTACCTAAATACTAAAGATCAGTTAATATTAACGTTTGTAAGATGACGTTACACTCACACAAATTGTTGGTAGAATCCGTTTCGAGTTAAATATAATATTTATTGATTATTCTACTAGCTATACTAGTTATATTTATACAGTCATTTAGTGCATAGATCATTGCCCATTGGACATGGTAGTTGATGTTTACAGCATTACCCGCAGACTAGAGTTACATTTCACCGAAGATATGATAAAAATGCTCTGACGCTGAAAATACTGTCATATATTTTAATATAATATTATGAATAAATTTGGTTTCTTAACCACAGTATAATGAGCAATGACTACTGACTGCGTGATTATTTTTCACTCGAAACACTTTTTAAATATTCAATCTCTTAATACTTCACAACATCAATTAGTGTTTCTGGTTTCAATAAATTAGGCATTTAAGATTTTTCATTAAAATTGCCTATAATAGCGAACTCCTTATAAAGCGGTTGAATAACGTCCTCTTGACGTCTTTTTACACGAGCGATATAATTAAAAATATATCATAATTTATAACGAATAATTATTATCATAATCAAATATTATGATGAATAATGAGTGCATTTTCGGTGTTCTAACCTATACATAAATTCACGTAACGTGTTATTTAAGAAAATCATAACGTATCAAACATGACGGACTTGTCTTAGTATCACTTATAAGACCTGACTTAACATTATATCAACACAATAACAATACATTAATACAGTTAAAAAATATATACATACATAAAAATCACTTCGTTCGGAATGTAAAAAAGGTTTTATATTTTGTGATTTATGGTATTAGTTTAATTTTGGATTCGTATATTATGCTGTTTTTTTTATCTGTATAGCCGACGTTTAACACGATATTATGTAGGTACACTAAAATATAATATTTCCTATACCTTCTACTCGCATCGAAAAACAGTATACGTATAAAACAATGATTGTTATTAAGTGCACACGAACGCATTGTCACTGTGTTTTCCGGCCGAATAAACAGAAATTGTGTACAATTATATTATATACATCACTGTACGAGAACAGGAAAATACAAAAAGTGTTCTATTGCACATAATGAATGATATATAATATTATAACGTAAAAAGGGGTTGTTGGCCACGCTATACCCCGGTTGAGTGGTATATACCCACCTATTATACAGTCGCGGTTTTAAACACTATATAGGTACAACCGAAGTGGCCTCTTGACCACGTTACAGTATTATTATGGTGGCAGCCACTCGACGTAATATCATAATAGGTATACATTTTATGCACATTGACTTCGAAGGAGGCGGCGGTGGCGGCGTCGGTGGTGGCCCATCGAAAAATATTTACAATGAAACGTCGCTCGTACGGAACAAAACTAAATAATAATAATAATAAAAATAAAAAAAAACCGCGACCATCTGCGGCGACCGTTTCGAAACACGTGTTTAACGAACTTATCGAATGTACATACATAATATTATACATATATATATATATATATATATGTAATAGTATATATTATACTATATAAAGCTGCAGCCACGTTACAATATATTATGCAAGTGTAATTCGCTCTCATCTCATCCCCTCGCGTACTTGTAAATTCGTATAGTAATAGTAATAATTATTATTATTATATCAGACCATTAATGATTTATTACCGCCACCGCACTCGACTTTCCTTTTTTTTTCTATGATTATATTGTTAACAATTAAAAACTCGTTCGACCCACAGACGACGGTGGCGTTTCGCCCATATTATTGTGCCATATTTTCGATACGCCGAGTGTGCATAACAAATATACATAATAATATGCGTGTGTATAATATGTAGTATTTTATTGTTATTTTTTCGTCGACGACTTAGCGGCGGCGGTAGCGGTGGCGGCGCATTCAATTGTGCGCGATGACGTCGTCGTTGTTGTTAATGAAGCGGAAGCGTTCGGAAACCGAGTACAAATCATTGCTATATAGTAATTTTTTTTTTCCATAAGTCACCCCCGTACGCTACCACTGCGTTACATGAATTATTCAATGTCTTTATACACATACCCACGCATTATATACGTATAATATATAATATATATATATAGTATTATAGTGACTTTGTACAAATCGAAACTTAAACGAACGTTGTGTGACGCGTAAAATATTATATATATATATATATATATATATATATTATCAGCAAAGTGACCAAAGTTCATTGTGTACATTGCCTGGAGTTCCCAAGTCTAGCTTGTCTCTAACAGGAAAAATAAAATACGATGGTTTATTACTACAAAATAATTTGAAATATTTCGTAAATAGGTAGGTATACTATCGACATTTGAACTCTTATAAAAAAAATGGTACATATACATTTTTGATATTTCTAAATTTCTAAAACAACAACTGATGTTAAATTTTGTAGTTAATTTTTAAGCTTTTTGACAAAAGAATACTTGAAAATAAAGTTCAAAGGCTTATAAATATCTTCAAACATTAGTTATTAAATACTTTAATTAATATGTTTATAGAAAGAAAAAAAAAATATAAAATAATTATACAAAATTTTAATGAACATTAAAAATACATACTTATTTATTTTTGAATTACAACTAAATAAAACAAATGAGTTTGGAAATTCCCATTTTTCCACTATTTTTTTTTCTTGATACTCAAAATATCAACTAATATTATCATGATTCACTTGGAAGATTTAAACTTGAAGATCAAAACGTAAAGACCACGCAAATTATACACATATCATTGTGAAGTCAATACATTCATCGCCTAACTCGCTCAGAATTTTAAACTGACTTGAGTTGGTTCAGTTAAGTATCAATGTTAAAAATGTTAAGCTTTAATATTCTGAAATAATAATATATAGTTCAAACAATGTATTTAAGTCTAAAAGTGTAAAGTTAATGTAAAAAAAAATGAAAGATAAGTAGTTAATTAATTTTATATATATATTCTGTAGATATTTTATATGCATAGGTACTTATAGGTATACTAATATTTATTTTTGTTTTCATACTACTTAAGGCAATTGCAGTATTATTTTTCAAATTAACTAGGAAAATGAAATGTATATTGTTACAACAGATATTTCAGTTATTTATACAATTAAAATTAATTAAGTAAAAACGTTGAAAAAAAATTAACGTTTCAACTAGTATTAATGCTCACTTATGTATATATATATATATATGAATTATAAAAATTATAAGATTTCATAATACGTTTGTGGTACATGTAGTATACACGCGTTATACCCACTAATCACTGTACCTATAATACTATAATAAATTAGTCGGTATACTATTTTTAGTACTATAATATATTATCGTATATTGTATATATCTATATAAATTAGTACGTATAAGGAAGTAGGTTTTTCGAGTGACCGCGTCTGGTAAACTCAATTCAACGTCACCACAAAATAATACAAGTATATAACATTTCGATTGCATCTAATTCGTTGAACATTTAATACAAATCAGCTGCACATGAACGTAGTTCGAGGGTTTTCGATAACTGTTCACGTGGTAGGTAGGTACCTATATGGCTGTATATTATATGCGATCGCCACATCGCACTCACAAAAGTAGTTCCACTGATTTAATAAGGACTGTGGTGTTGTGTAATGCACACGTTGGTCTAACCTCACCATTTATACTTGTAGATTGCAGTTAATTTAGGTTTTTTGCATAATTTATAATAATCTCGGCAGTCGCCAGTTCGATCAACTAAGATTAGAAATTAGGATACGCCACAATGATGAACTGAAGAACTTATTTAAAAAACCAGATATTATATCCGAAATTAATAGAAGAAGATTAATGTGGGCTGGACATGCCTGGAGGAAAGAGGGCTCTTTCATTAAGGCGGTTATTAAAGAAAATCCGACTGGGAAAAGACCGTTAGGAAGACCGCGCTTACGGTGGGAGGATCGTATCAAAAAGGAAGTTAAAGCAGTGGAACCAAATACACAGTGGAGAGAAGCTGCAGAGGATAGGGAAAGATGGCGACAAATTTGTATGCAGGGATGGTCTTGAAGGCCGTAACCCACAAGAAGAAGAAGAAGAAGAAGAAGAAGATTAGAAAACACGATTTTGTCGAAAAAGTATGATATAATTTATGTTACGCGTGCCTATACATTTCATGTTTATCAGTGTACCGCAATGTATGCTGCGAATAGTATACGTACATTAATTATAATATTATTATACGGAGTGATACATATTTTAACGGAAGACTCTGTTAGTTCAGAAAACACTCAAGGTTTTCAAAATATTTATTTTACGTAATTTTAAGTAGTTTTAAGTCAACATTTTCAAATAAATTAAAATATTTGACGTCATTATTTTTGTTAAGTTTCTTTATTATTTTGAATCACAATCACCAACATGATATACGTTATCAACATTTCATATTCCTAAGCAGCATATAATTTGAAGATTTTGGTCTATAAAAATCAAATTTCAAACTATTTAGAATTTAGATGGTTATTAGTTAATTTCAACTGTACCTACAAGTGGTACAAATTTATAAGTATTTAATGATTATAGATAAACAAAGTATAGTGGGCCAACATTTTACGGAGTACCAGGGATAATAATAACTTCCACTCTACTCAACAAAACTTTAAAAAGTAAACTACTTATCTAAAATTTGTTTTTTATACATCAACGTAGGTACCTACTCTAAAAACTATTTTAATTTTTGTTTTTTAACTACTAAAATTACGTGGAAAAATATATCCAAAAACCTCAATAGTTATTAAAATTTAAACGTTGATTGCCTTACGTTAAATAGATAGTTATATTAATTATATTACAAAACTCAAAAGACATATTTTTATAGTTCCTTACAGTTTTGGTTTCAATAAATAAACAATTCGCTAGTATAGATTTATATGATATGAACGGAGTGTTGATTGAAAAAAATAATATACGTTTGGTGCAGTTGACACAAAAATAATGGTTCTTACTGTACGATAAAGCGTGTTTGTGTACAATATTGTATATTAATTGTACGGAATGAAGTTCTAAGAATAATTTTATTTAAGAAATATATCCCAACGATGACTATTATTTCGTTTATAAAGACATTTTATAATTTATGAAAAAGGATATTAGTTTTTGTTTACTTACGTAAAAAATATGTGTTCTTTCATTTATTTATCATTATCAAAAATAAGCTCATTGTGAATTATGGAGGAGGATATAAAGTCTTTAATTTGTATGGTCAACATCACTAATTTTATTCTTTTAAGCTTTAACCAATACCCACCTTTTTCTGAATTTATAATTTCCTAAATATATTATAAAGGATAATTCACCAAGCATGCTCATTACCCTTGTTTTTCAAAACCCTTCCGAGTTTTGAATTCTGAATAAATTATAATTGAACATCTATTTTCTAACGCTTAGATTTTTTACTCCATTTAAGAAGAATTCTATTGTAATACAAACAATTTTTCATTGAAGAACAACTATTATTTAGTGTACATTCATTATTTAGATAATTTTTTGTAAATTATTATATGTATACCTAACCTATATAGTATATATACCTATAAATATATTTAGTATAATAGTATGTGTAGCATTAAGTCTAATATGGAACACAAAAATACTTCTTTTGACCACTCTACCACACATGTTTAGCAAAAAACTCATACACTAATTAAAAATGTATAAATTAAATAACGATATAAATTGAATAATCAATAGATATAATCCGTTGATAAGAAGGTAAAAACTTGTAACACAACGATTTCTAAAATTCTCTTCTTTTTCTAACTCAATGGATTTTCTAATGTTTTTTTTTCAAGTGTATGTACCTCTTATAATTTATAAATACGGCCAGTATAGGGTTAAATGCAATTTAAAAATTTAAACATAGTAGATTTTATATTTCATTTAAGTTCTACACTAAATGATAAACGCGAACTTAACGAAGAATAACTTTAAATAGTAACTTCAGTCGATATCATATTAATATATTATATTTAAAATTCAATTATATACACACATACATCTTGATTCTTGAGAGTAAATGCATACTTTGAGTAGGTCATAATATGTATACCTATGATTCAAATAACTTAAATCCCTAGAGGGGGGGGGGCATTGATACGACCTTTTAAAATGTTCTACAAGTGCAGTTAAACGGTTGGACGGTTCGATAACAAAAGCGTATGTGCACTTGATTGTATTTCCTTTTCAAGTGTTAGTACTGCAGTGTGAACCATATAATATCGTATGTATATTATTCGGTACACACGCAATAATTGGCATTTTGATATTTGGTTTTGTCAATCGGGCAGGGCCGTCATTGGCATTTTACGAAATGTATTGTGTATATATATGTTATTAACTATATATATACATATATCGGTGGAAGTATATTGTTTAATGTCGTCGAATGGAGTTTAATAAACGACAAAACAATAATAATTGTTATTATTATTGATTATATTCCCAATATACTATACCTATGCCGAATACCTTTCAGTGTATAATATGGACGTATTTTATAAATGATGAACGATTTATATCGATTGCTACAGAGTCGAATCCATACCGCTTCATTTAGCAGCGCAACACAACTATGATAATACGAGTATTTCCAACATATAAACCGTAATGTCATAATGTTAATGTAAGCGCATAAGAGCAGCAACCAAAGCGCGATGAGAATATCACTTGGATTTTGGTAGTAATTTACAGATGTAACCGCGTGTGGTAAAACAAATAATTGACAGCAATCATTCAAAGATGCCTATTTTAAAGTCACCGACCACTCTGTGATTTCCGAGTCAACTCCTACGACCCGCACACATTTAATATTCAATTAATGACTATATTATATTATTATCTGAAGATTTATGACGCGACTCATAACTCATAAAAGCAAATGGCGAATCACACAAAAGTGTGCAGCTAAATAGGAATCCGCACGTTGAATTATTCATTGCCAAAAATCAGCTTGCGGAGGGTGTGATGTAGAGACGATATTATGTACAGTATTCGTCGCCACGATGGTGTACTATATATACTATATAGGTGTAGATATTTCGTGTGAAAAAGTTGATTTTCAGCAAAAAAAAAAAAAAAAAAATGTACGTCGGTCAATAGGAGTATACGCACATAATGGCCCCGAGACCTCCAACCCCAACTCACCCATCATCGACACCGCCAGCGCCACACACACACGGCTGATAAACAAGATAAACTGTACGGCCATAAATAAAACACACCCAGGCTTTTAGCACAATCGATCTTGGTCGGCTGCCGACGCCGCCGTATACTTTAATCGAGGTGCAAAGGCGACGACGTGTGTTTGATTGGTTAAAGGGAGCAGCAGTAGTGGTAGTAGAAGTGGCGGTAGTAGTGGTAGTAGTGGTAGTAGTAGTAATAGTAGCAAGCCCCGGAATCTTGGACGAGGGTGGTGGAGAGAGCTTTTTCCCAAAGGACTATGATGTATTAGCGGTCCGGTTGTACACACGCGCGCACACAGAGGCGAGCTCATAACTACACGCTGAGGTCAGGGACCAGTGGCCACGGACCCGTGACAAATGAAGAACGATCGTTCTTTTGCTACTTCTCTGTGTGTATATACACACATGTCCTGTTTCAAAAACGAGTAAATCTTATAAAACATCGACAAAAGGGACCTCTCCACTACCATCACCGCCGCCAGAGACCTCTTTATTTCTCTTCTTTCGCCCGAAATAATTCAATTCCTCGCGACCTTCTGCCAGTTTGCAGTCGCGAACGCTCAGATATAGCTTCACTATCCCACCCGCCCACCATTCAGTCCTGTCCTTGTGTACATCGGCCAATATCGAACAACGTGTTATTTTCTAATATGAATTTCGTGAATATCAGTCAGATAACGTAAATAATTGCGTACACGCTATAATAATATGACTCAAATCCAAATATTTGATCATATTGACACCGAGTTATCGGGATAGCACATTAGTGTGGGTCCCGGATCGACAAACACCGCTTAAATAATTATTTATATGTTGAGTATTTTAGCGTTTAAGTAAAAATTCGATAAGTAGGTGAAATTTATTTTTACATAAACTCGTCTTAGAATGTTCAATGTGTTCTTATTTTATTAATTACTGCTATATTACGTACATGCGATATGATATAATATGTAAAACGTGAGTCCTGCAATGTTTCCGTACAAGTGCTGCAGGTACTCCCATCGCTGTTTATATAATAATTTTCACCAAATAAAATGTTATTTATATTAAACGTACCTGCAGCAGATGTACACAGCACAATGACATCCGCTTAGAATCGTGTCTTAAACAAAAGAAATCATATTGTTACATTACAATTTACAACCATTATTATAGTTATACACGTGTTTTTCCTAAATATATTATTTTACATTAAGTCATGGTGTAAGTGGATATGCACCTACTAACATTATTATTAGTATTTCGTGTGGTACGCGTTTAAGCCAGCACACGACAATGACGCAGTGAACATTATTAATCCGTGAGCACATCATAATTTTTAACGTTTCCGAAATAATGATTTAACGAGACGAACTTACTTTTGTATGCAAAAGATTCTTAAAAAATCTTATCTATTGTTTCTGATGAATTGAACTAAATTAGAAAATAAATAAATGTATATTGTATACAATAAAAGCTATTATTTTAGGCAATTATTATTACTTATTATAATTTTCCAATCTGGTGAATTTTGTTTTGAAATTCAATTATAAGTTAAACGAATAACAAACTTACTATTTTTTTTTCATAATGATGTGAATATTAATTTAAATTTTGTTTGTCATATTAATTTTTCAATATTTATTCTTTTGATTCGTATAAGATGAATTATGATGGTTTTAGAATCGTTTTTCAGCAGCAGATTAATGTATGTTTCAATTCACCTCATTGTTGAGAAGCTTTTATCTGCGTCTGTTTATTTCAATACAGTACCTAATGTCTAAACAGGTCATTTCTTGTAGAATATTAACATTCCTTTATTTTACATCAATATTATAGCTTAATCGTCCCAGATATATGTATAGAAATCTGGCCAGGTTAAAAATTAAAGAAAAAAGAAACTATTCAAAACGCGTTAATCAGCACCCTGATTTATATAATTGTATGTACAATTCCTATACATAATGAAAACATTTAATTCAACGAGCTTTATTCTAAGGTGCAGTAAAACACTAATTGTGCATTAGAAAATATAAAATGTGCCGTTGACTTAAAAAAGATATAGACAGCAGGCGCGTACAGTTTGGGATATTTTTGTTTACTGCTAAATAAGATTTTATAATATTAGAAAATAGAAATACAATAATATTACATTATCACCGATCGTTGCTGATTATATATTCTCGACTTGATATTTTATGTTTTGAAATTGTATAAATGCTTTTATTTTTCCATTCATTTGCGACACAACAAAGAGCCGTTTGTTTCACATTATTCTCGGGCTTGACGTTGTCATAAATGAAAAATTAATTATTAATATTAATAAGTAAGTACTTTTATATGTTAAATTATTATTATTATTAAATTGTGACGGCTCGTGTACTAATGACTGTACGTGGATGTTGCATTACTGACTACAGTGGCTATTTTTTTCAAACTTTTCGGAGTGTACAATCATAATTGTGTTCGTTAATTTGGTTTTTCAAAAGAGTGGTGTATGAAGTGGTGAACGCAAACTATAGCTTATATTTTATAGGTCATTATCCCATGACAAATTAGGTGCATGCTTTTATTTTTAAGGGTGCACATTTGAAATATCAGGTCGCACAATGTTTGTATAAAGTTTTTTTTATAGTTTAAATAGAGTATTAAGTGTGGTGAGTGTAGGTTAAAGCTCCCCAATTACCACTGTAACATATATTTTATTTTTGCAATTGGAACAACTCCTTAAAATAAAGTCCACATTTAAATAGTAGGTACAATAACAAGTTTATAAATGATAAATAACTAAATATCAAACATAAAAAACTGCGCTCATTAAACTGACTAAATATACGGTTATAAAGCACTTTACTGCACTCAAAATGGTCAATGACATTTAACCGAAAGAAAAACACCACTAATTCAACAGTTGCTCATTGTCGTGACATATATAGTCGAACTCTTAACACTGAATATACGGCGAGATGTGGCCCCCTTACTATACATGTACGTGGTGATTATTTTAATAGTAAACGTTCAATATCTCAAAAATCACTGTCGTTAAATTTGTACATAATTTTAAATGATTACAAAACAAATAATTACGATAAGTATAATATTTAATGTATCACTTAGGTAAAGCAGTAAAATATAATATTTTGTATGGTGCACACAGACAAACTGCAGTTCGACATGTCGAGGTGAGAAATCAATATCACAATGATGTATATTAAAAAGTACCTAATAATTAAAAAAAAAGTTAAATACGAATAATGAATTTAGTATAAATCAGACACACCTGCAGAATTAAATATTATTATGATTTTTTAATGACAAAAGATCCACTAATGGTATACGAAACCTTTGGAGTAATAAACTAATAATCCTTATACTATCGAACAGATATTGACAGATTTTTCCAAGTACACAGAGAAACTGAACAATCGTAAAATAATTATCCCGTTGGATGTAGCACTGAATCAAAAGAACAACCATAATATACGATATAATACCTATTAATATTCTTAAAAAAAAAACTAAATTTAACGACATACAAATATATAAATTATAAATGCCTATCACTAAAGGTTGTAGAAAGCGAATGACCTATGAATCTTAAGATATATTTATTTTCTCTCATGTACAAGCCATGTGTATGTTACATAATATTATAAGTCATTAGATATTTTTAAATTAAATTATAAATTAAATTATATACATTGCGTATTACGAATGGATTTTAATTGTTAATTTTATATAAATATGGAGAAAACGCTTTTTAGAAGGGTAGCTAGCTTATTGATTTCTGTATATTATATTTTTCACTACCTACCTTCCCTCCCTCCCGAAAAAAATAAAATAAAAATAAAAATAAATACAATTAAATCGTGTCAGCCAAAATATTTGTAGTGGTAAAAAACCAGCAAAACGTATTGAATGAGATATAATATAATATATAGTTATGCGCTTACAGTAATATTGTCCATAACATATAGTTACATGTACGAATGCATCCCGCAAGTACTGTTATGATAATAATAATAATAATAAATAATAATAATAATAATACGGGTTTAAGCGTAAAACGTTGAAATTTATTATATGTTTTTCGAAGTCGGAGGCATTGTAGTGTACTTATCCAAAAAAAAGTATATATTATTATTGTTATGATGGTAGCCGCTAAAATACCGAGATGTATTCAACGGCAAATTACACCCAGAACACGTTTTAGTCATTTGACCGCGTGACTTTTTCCAATTCGCCTACCCATGTGTACACCCTACGAGGTTGTGATCTCGAATGATATAATACATATTACATAATACTACACGAGATACTGCGCCCCCGCTATGCCTAATTAATATTTATTTGTTTTTTGACCACTTAGATTTTTTGATAGAAAAAAACAGCTCCGGTTGCATCCGATAATTAGGTAGCATAATTTAATTGATAAAATTTTGGCTTAAAATGTGTGACCGAATCAGCCATAATACATATTATGTACTTGTCGATAACTCATTATAATTATATATACGAGTATGACGACCGCCACGTGTGCCCATAGTATATAGCTATACTATTTACATATTATTGATATAGTTAAGTTGTTTAGTTTTCTAGCACTAATTATTGAAGAAAAAAATCAAAATAAAAGTCAAAAAAGAATTGGAAGTTTGGAAATTCGAATGGCGGGTGTTTCGTATATAAAGCCTAAATATAAGGGCTGTGGGAAAGGGAATTGATCCTTACAAAAAAGGTCCCAACCCCGTACCCCAATACTCCGTTCGATTTTTAAGACCACCTATTTTATATTATGTCTGTAGATTGTTTTTATCTTATATCCGGAATTGTATATACTATTGAATAATACATACGCAGCTGCAGTGATTTCATTTTTATTCTCCTGTGTGGGTGCTTACTTGCTTATTGTAGTTCGAATTTGAAGACGCCGAAACGACTTGATATAAACTTTATAGGATCAACCGAAATATGGCACGTCGTGAAAGTTAAACAACGCCAAAAGTCACGGTAAATCCTGATGTGGTCGGTCACTAGGGATTTTTAGCGACGTTTCGCGCTATATATATTCGTTCCTCTCCCTTCCTCCGCGATGTGGTAAACTTATTGCGGATAGATTTGAGCTTTGTAAAAAGATTAAGTCACACCTAATACATTGTATACGAATCCTTGACACGTGCTTTTGGCCAAATGCCCCGTTATATCCTCCCCTGGACTGCACAAACAGTGTTACAGAGTGCGTCGTAAACACGACTTTTTACTTAACAAATAATGACATTAAAAAAAAAAAAAATGCCACTACACGTTATTATTACTTGCGAAAATTGACATTGTCGAAATGATTTGTCTTCGGGAAATGAATTAGATGAATATTTGAGAATTTTTTATACTTGTTACCATTGATTTTAAATAGTAAACATAAGAAGTAGGTAGGTATAATATAAATTACAGTGATATTAAAATATTTATAATCAATGCTATTACCTAATAACTTTTTTCTTGTGGGTATCGTCACATTGGGGTGAACTGTTTGGACAATACTTACCACCAAATCACAATACTTTCATACCCCCCATTACCTAATATCTATAATTATTTTAAGTATTCCACGTCATCATTAACTTTTTTAAAGCTTGAGCAAATTTCGTATGAGTTTAATACATGGGCGTCTCCAGATATTTTTCTAGTGAGGGGCAAAATGAATTAAAAAATAAATGAAGATTTTTTTATACATTTTATGCTTACATTAGTAATACACAAGTAATCTATGTTTACCAAATTGGTATATTACAGATAATGCTTTGGAAAACAAATTTAAAATTCTAAGAGGGACAAGTGCTCCGTCTTCCCTCTAATTGTAAACGCCTATGATTTAATATCACACTAATACATTTTTAATAACTTTTCATGATGACGTGTTAGTTTTAATGCATTGCATATTTACAAAGGAGTTAATGTTATTTCATCACCTTTAAACATTTTAACGTTTTAACAATAATATTTAATTGAAAAATTGAAATTTTTTCATATTTTGCACTTCTAGGTCACTATAAGCACCATAGCTAATAATGTATTTAGTATAATAATAATAATATCTTCAACCCAGCCCTCGAAGCCATTACATCTCCACAATCCATCCAAATCAACTCTTCTTCCTCATTCGAAATCTTTGGCATAATCCATCGGAAAATAATGGAAGAATGGTAACTTTTTGGGAAAATCTTTCCCTCACTAACAAACTGAGAAATATAAAATTATTCGTCAAGAAATTAATCTACCCTCCCGTCACTTGAGCCAAAATAGGTCATTCCTGCTTAACTCATGTTGGTACATCTAATAAAAAAAGAACCAGCACCATTATATTGTGATACTTGCAACAGTTGCAACACAACATTAACGATTGAGCACATTGTTATCACTTGCCCCAAATACACTGAAGCACGCAAGATACTTCAAATCCTGTTTCTCTCCACCAAGCCTTCAAAGATGAGAACACAGCTGCAATCGGTACATTTTTCTATAATATAAACATTAAATATCCATTGTGAATAATAATAATAATGCTGTAAAATTCATACTAAATTGTAATTTAAACATATATTCTTTTTCTTGTTTAATATTTGATTGAAGTAGGCTAAAAACCTGTGTTGTTGAAGCCTTAATAAATTATAAAAACAAAAATATATATCTTCAACCAAATATATGATAGTTTTCATTTAATAAAACAAAATTCATGAAAAACATAATTTTATAATCGCATATTATAATATTGATCATGTTAAATATAACAATTGTCTACTATTATGTATATATATATATGAAAGTATAAGCATTTCAATATCATAAACTATATAAGTAATTAATTTTTGATTTCAATAACCATTAATGTGGTAAAAACAATTTTTCTAGGTATTACCAAGGCTGGGCAAGTTAATGATTTTTTTTAACTCAGTTAAGTTAAGTTAATATGCACCAATTACAAAAAGTTAAAAGTTAAAAGTTAATTTAATTATAGGTTAACTCAGTTAAGTTAAAAGTTAATACACATTTTTTTTTAACTTTTTATTAAGTTAAAAAAAAGTTAATTTTTTTTTTTACATATACTTTCTTTTTTTACAAACCCTGAAACCCAAAACTAATTTTTATGACTATATAACAAATGTTTATGCTTTATACAGTATATTATTGTATTTCATTGAAGTTTTCATTTCTAAAAAAAGAACAGTAATTACCTATATATAACAAGTAATAAATACCTAAAAATAATGAATTAATATTATTTAATCAAGCCTTGTAAACAGATACTATTTGTGAGTGTGTGTTTGAAATAGAGTATTACTGTGTTTAATAAATAATCACTAAATATTGTATTAAATAGATACTAGGTATTACCTATATGGCTATATACTTACTAAAATACTAAAATATAACATATTATAATTTAAATAGAAAGATAATAAATAAGTTGAAATAGTTGGATAATATTTTATTATTTTAACATACACATTTCAGTCATATAGTTAAACTATAAATTTAAACTTAAATAGGTAGCATTAATCTTTATACTAAAAAATTATTTGACGTTCGTGTACAACCACAAGTTCACAACTGAATACTGATAAAATGTCAGGCCCACATCAGTACATCACACAAAATCAAAATATCGATAATTGGTTTTTGTTTATTTTTAGACTTGTTGGATTTATTTTTTCCCGAAATGACGACTTCGGTCGTCGATAACACTAATATACCCGCATGATATAGGTATAGCCATAATGCCATATATAGTCATAAAGGGACAATATTATGTCTATATTATATTTATTGTAACTTGATATAATTAATTTAATAATATAAAACCTTTTATTATAAATTATTTTCTGATGTATACCACTATACAGGGTGTTCCTTTAGAGTACAGAGTGATTAGAAAAATATAAAATTTTTTAAAATTAACTTAACTTATTCCATAAAATGAAAATCAACTCGTTAATTTCACGTTAATTAAAAAATAAATTTAATAAGTTAATAGTTAAGTTAATGAATATCCAAAAGTAACTAGTTAAGTTAAAAAGTTAAGATAAAATTAACTTTTTAACTTAACTTTAACTTTTTAACTCGTTAATGCCCAGCCTTGGGTATTACCATTATTATATTTTGTTATCGGACGATACAAGCTTAATAATTTCTTTTCCAATAATATTTCATACTATACAATATATAACTATAACAATCTATAATTTTGTTATTCCTTTATATTATTCTATATATAATATAGGTCCTCGACTTCGATGGAAAGTACATATTAAATTTTATTCAATATTAAATAATTATATGTTTGAAAAATATGGTTTCCATATATTTTGTGTGCAGAATTCTGTTGATGAATTATTTAATAAACTTTTAATTCGTTTTTTATTTGTAATTTCGATGATATTTATAAAATTTTGCTCAGACTATAAAATATTAAATCAATGTTTAATGGCATTTTAAATTTAAATAATTTAATATTTATCGACATTTCACAAAAATTTTATAGGTAAATCGAACAAAATAAATATTTGACTATTATTCATTCAATACACTTAATTGTAATACAATGATTTTTGTCACGTATCGATATATTATAATACTCAGCACCAGAACAAGTTAATCACCGGGCAGGCTGCTGGCAACTGAATTTCACTAATCGCTATGCTCTCGATTGTATTGCTTATAATATTAGAATATTGATTAACACTTTATTTTATTAAACACGTATTTGTTTATTTATGCGTTTTGTATACGCAAAGGTATTATATTATGAATTATTATTGTAATCAGAAACTTTGGGTTTAACTAAGTTACTTGAAATAATACATTCAACTGTTATTTTTTTTATTAAATACGAAGGGCAAAACGCATAAAAACTAGTTAGAGAAGCAAAGGCTTATTACCCAAATCCTATATAGTCTATAAGACATATTTAACACTACACTACGGTTTTTAAATGCATAGCAACACAATCGAAATTCGACAACATCGTTTTTATTACCTATATGGCATACAGCTATATCGATAACTCTCAAAGTCGGAGTAGTTAAAAAAAAACGCACCATTCCGGAGAATTCCGTTGTCAAGCACAAAAAGGACGGCGATGAAGTATGAAAAGCGCTTATATCAATGTGCAATGAAATAATATTTTAGTGGTGTCTACGTTATAAGGCAAAGCAAGTAAATTGTAGAATATAATGATATAAATTGTAATATAATATAATAATAAGGATAAATTCAATAAACGTGTGGAGTTATATAATACCTATACCATACAAGGTGATACATTTATGATAACGATGGAGATAGTGTAATTGTTATTAAATATGTTCATTGACGATAGGTAGGTATACGGGATTTCGAAACGAAAAATGTTTTCGTGAGGTTATTATAAGTCTTCGTTTTTTATTTTTTATGTTACGATTCATTTTCATAAATAAACCTAACGTTTCGCTGTCTGTTGAGGTCTATATCAGTATAATATTATTTTCTAATGAAAATAATACGAGTATGCATCTATGCGTGTTTTAAATTATTATACAATCGGAAGCGACGAAATACTTTTTATGTTTCTTTCACGTACCTATATACTATATTATTATGTAGATACATACTGACTATTGAACATTACGAAGTGTAAAAAAAATTATTCGGTTCGTAGCCACTTAAATACGGATCGCGTTGCAGGAAGGGCTGCTCACTAATCGTTTGAAGTGGTGCAAGAGCCGTCGACGAGGAGGGTGTGCTGCCTGCAGGGAGGGTTGTTTTTTTTCGAGTACCTATA
This sequence comes from Diuraphis noxia, assembly GCF_037042655.1. Taxonomy (NCBI): domain Eukaryota; kingdom Metazoa; phylum Arthropoda; class Insecta; order Hemiptera; family Aphididae; genus Diuraphis; species Diuraphis noxia. The sequence goes on from NW_028301713.1 coordinate 78,248,438, forward strand.
CTTAATAGTTATAATATGTAATAATTATTATAATATTAAAATGTGATACGAGACATCAATATTTTATTATGAGGACGGCGCAGTCCTCACGCTGCAGCTCCTGGCCGGCGGCGGCAACGTGTACAACACTTTGGTGGACGGCCTGTTCTCCCAGTCGCCCGGAAACCTTTCGCCTGTGCTCCTGTTGCACTGCATGGACAGCGTGCTCTGTTCGTACACCTGGTGCAGCACTCGACTCCGCATCGGCGTCCACTCGGCGCCGTTGTAGTTGACGCTCACCGGCTGCTCTGGCGACGTCCGCTGTCTCTCCCACCTGCGAGCACGTTATACAATAAACCTAATTGTTGTGTTAAATAAATATTTTATTGTATATATTATGATTTTTGTTTTAACAATTTTTTTTTATCAGATATGAACACGTCACAAAGGGTGTACGGATGTAAATTACAAACATTATCATTGAGTATCATATAATGTACAATATATTATTATACACTCAATGACTACACACGTCTTGGTAATTTTTGATTAGGTTAGTAAATGCATAATTCATATAGTAAATATAAATTACGAATATGATTAAAGAACACTGCCCAATTTCACGAAGAAAATAATGAAATGTATAATGTAAAATACATAGGAATCATCAAAATAAAACAAATTAAACATAATTTGATGGTATAAACTATAATAATTACTTATTAAACCGTATTTTATTTCATTTTGGAAAGGTAATGAATAAAAAATTGAAATTTTTAATTTAGTTTCCTATACCTACCTACCATTAATAACATTCGGTTCTAAAGCAGAGTAAAAATTCAATAATTGAATTTTTATAGAACCAGAAAATTTAAAAATTAGAAGTAGATATCTTAACGGCAAATTGGTAAATTTAAACGGAGATTAAGAATAGTATTTTGGCACAGTAAATTTAACCATGAGTCAAATTTGTACCTATAACTAAAAATCGCTTAAAATACAACTTTATATTTTTCAAAACAGTGGGAACTTTTATTCATAATACATAACATTAAAGTCGTGCAATATATAATTATGTATATTGCACGCGATAGATACTTACACATCACAATATTCAATAATAAAGTATAATGGAATAGATGTTTACAATATGTATAACAGCAGTGCATCTACAATGATTAAAATATAATAATACGTCAAATTATGTTTACGATAGGTACAATATTCAAAACCGCATGGAAAGTTAGAAATCTACCCAACACACTGTTATTGTATACTATTGCAATATTGAAAAGCGATTAGGTGAATCGAAGTATACCTATAGCTCATGTCTAGCGGGAAAATTATGATTTTATACATTTTTTACATTTAATAAATAAGTTGAATTTCAAAATGTGTATATCATTATTATTTACCATATAGGAATGTGTACCTATATACGTAGGTAAGTATACTTTTTTTATGTTATTGATTCACACGATAAAACCGCACTCAATTACAGAAAAAATGTCTAGAAATACGATATCATTGACTTTCCAATTATTGAACAACTTATACGAAGTGAATTTAATATTTACGGTTTGATGGAATTTATAAAAAATCGACCTACTCGTGAAATGTCTATAATATTGTATTAAAAAATCGTATTGGTATATTCCAAGTATAATCTTCACAAGTGTCCACGGTTGCATGGTTACTATATGTTCATTCCTATACTGACACAAGACTGTCATTAACTTTACATTAATGTTTTATTCGCATTTATGTCATCTAGATTGTCATTATTACATTATAAAATATTAAAATATAAGACAAACAGTTATGTGGTTTGTCTGAATACCATGTGAAACACGACATGTAACGGAGACGTTCGTATATAGCAACCAATAACACAGCTAGGTAGTAATTATGTAATACTATACGAAGTATAAGTACGTCATAGTTCATTATATACTACATTTAATTTACTCAAAATAGGTTCTGTTAAAATGTATTATTCAGTCTAATGTTTATTATTAATGAGAATGATAATATGATTATTGAATACTCACTCGTTTAAAAATTTGAAATAGCTTTTGAGATTCTGGTCACTTATTGAACTCTTGCACACTTCTAACTCTATCTTTGGATAGTAATACACGTAGTTGACGCACATTTCGTCGGTAATGCTGAATCCACCGAGTGTAATATTTTGTCTGTCCTCAGTGTTGTAATGACACGTAGTTATTAATGCATCTCCCTGTACATCAAAAATAATTTAATATATTTAATATTAAACTTGAATCAAAGTTTATACATATTAGGTTAGGTACATATACTTCTTAAATATGTATTGCACTAATGCGCTCATAAATCTGTTTTCGTATACAAACCTCGATTTTAAAGTAGATAATTATTAATATAACGTTTAACTTAAACATATTCTTAAATATATTAGTATTTTATAAGCATAGTTAATGCTATTAATTAATAATAATATCGAATAAACAATCACAATTCAATACCTAAATATAGATTACCAGATTACCTACATTGACGATTCAAATTGTAGATGATTAATCATTTTCAAATTGGAAAAATGACCAGCATAATATTTTAGTTATTACTTAAATTACTTTTAACAAACCCTAAAAATAAAATATATTTAATTACCAACTGATAAATTACTGGACTACTGTACCTATACGCATCTCATATTACAAATAAATTAAAAACAACAATAAATTATCATATATAACAGGTTTTATTCGATACACATTAATCATTATAAAGTAATATAGTCATATTGAACGATATTTTAGTGCTATAATACTTTGCGATGGTCAATAAGTCAACTAATTATAAATTATACTTAGTAGGTAGAACACTTTTGGTTAGGTGTTCAAATTTTAGATTTCAACTTGTAGTAGATAGCCATAGGCTATAGATTATAGGTATATTCATTCTTTACCATTTTACCACGATATTTTACATCGGTCATTAAACCAACCGTCGTTACACTTTACATTTAATCATATACCTGCATGAACTCAATTAACTATTTGATGATATTTCATGTTTCAAACACCATTAGGAATATTGTTTTTTTATTATTATTTATTATCTATCGTCCTAATTCTCATAGCTCGTTAAAGTGGGTAATCATGAAAAGTTTGTTTCGTAAAACATTTACATTAGCGATGGTATTATAATATTATTATATTAACCGGGTCAATTTAATATATCTAGAAAATACAATATTATACTTACTCAGAAGATAACTTTACAAATACATACCAAAAATTGTAGTACAACAACTAGACAAATAATACAAACTGTATACAATGATGATAAATAATTGTTGAAAAACTTTCAAGAAATTGATTTATGACCGTATCAAGAGTTGTATACAACAATTTTAATCTCCCTTCCCAGTTCCCATATAGCCAAACTTCGGGTGTGCCGGCCCTTTCCTAATAATTATATTGTACACATATAGAATGATTCACTTAACATGCTTAGGTACCAGTCACACCGTTTCTTTTCTTTTAATAATTAATTTTATCAGATTCTGATTTTGAAATTTTTTAGTATTCTAAACCGTATTTTAAAATACTACCACTTATAGTTATATATATAATATATATATATCTATTATAACATATATTGATATTATAATAGAGCTGCAAATTCCAAATTACATTGTACCTATAATCTATATACATATAATACATATAAATTTATATATATATTATAATAGTATAATACATAATAACCACATACCTACGTAGAGTTTTGTTTATAGGTATGCTGCTGCAGTGTGTGTATGAGCGATCCTAGGATAACCTGCCGACGACCGATTGATTTCGGTTTAATGATCGCCAAGGCATTGTTAATAATTAATTAAAACGGAAAAAATTCAACAAGTAGATTACGTATCTATACGTGTGTATCGTGATATAATTATGTATTATTACCCCGTTCTGTCGTCGCGCGTCGGTTGATTGGATCGCACACCGACGAGACCCGAGGGTGTTTGCACTGGGCGCTTCATCTTATATATACATTCATAATTTTTTTTGTTTTAATTTTTCATTATTTATCACACTGTTGTAATATATTTTTTAGCTCATTGGATGGTACTATATATACCATAGATAATATAAATAATCTATGTATTATGCAGGGCATTGCACATTTATTGCGGCAGCCGCCGAAATTCCTATCTGGGAGAGACCGTCATTGTGTTTTCTTCTCGCGGCGCCGACGACAGACGACTGCGCAGCTATACACCACGGTAACGATACACAACACAATCACAATATATAATCATCATTATTAATTATTATTAATATATAATAGATTCCTAACATGTAAAACGATTTAAAGATAGACAATGGTTTAGGTAGCTACTAGCTGCAATAGTAAAATACAATATACCCACCTAATAATATATGAATAATAATATTCAATATATATATGTATATATAGAAGTGCCCATTACGTTACTATTACAATATTAGAATATGAAGTATACCTACTCTAGACATTCCAAGTACCCATGAATAATATGTTTAAATTGCAAAAATATAGCTAAAATTGTTATTTTTGATTATTTAACATGTAATTTTGTTCAAATTTGGACTTAAAATAATTATTAAAAATACTGTATTAGTATGGTTGTTAGTTTTTTTTTTTTTGTTACCAAATTAACTACTTATGAAAAAATTTTAAATTCAAACGTTTATAAAAATGTAATTTGATTTTCCAGTAGACATTCTAAACTTAAGAAAACTAGACAAACATATGAAGAATTTTGTATTAAATTTTCAAATCTTAGATTTGGAAAGATAAATTTTTGAGAATTTTCAAATTCAAAATAATTTGCACATTTTCGTGATCTCCACATACTTAGTCAAAATTCGTACTTTAAATGCTTATAGATAAAATGTTTGATTATGTGGTTTCAATATTTTTTTAACTGCTATTGCAACAATATATTAGGAGCATTGTACTACATTTTTTAAGTTTTTACTAAACGAAGAAATAGTATTGATATTTATAAAAAAAAAAAACTTAAAGCATCGAAAATTAAAAATATCTATAAATAACTTAAAAAGGATTAAAATATTTTGAAAAGTATTGGAGATGGTAATATAGACATTTTCTACACTTGCTTTTAAAACTGTTGTTATTGACATAATCTCAGTAGCTTACCAGATAATATGATTTATGAGTATAATATTGATAAATTTAGCTACTATGGTACATAATATTATTATTTGTGTATTAATTTTATATTAAATGTATACCCTCATTATGAACATCGTGACTTACAGGGAGCACTCGCACTGGTTTATGAAGTAGACGAATTTCCTGGAAATGCGTGCTGTAGTGATTGTCCCTGTTGAGTTCCGGTAGTTCCTGACCGTCCCGCACGTGTTTCGTGTAGATCATAGTGCCAGTGAGGTGAGTATGCAATTGTGAACCAAAGATCTCGATCCCAGACGATGGGATACTCTGAAAATTCAAAATGATTTTGATCTCAGAGATTTTTTTCGACGATCGAAATATGGCATTATCGTAGCGTTATTTGATTGCAAATCGACAAAAAGCTTCGAGTAAAAGTTTTAAATTTATAATATTACTATAAAGCGGCCAAGCGGCGTATTTTCTTGGCTACAATGAGAAAGTACAATCTCATAGAATCTGGTTCATCTGTTTATTATAATATTATAAATACTAATAAATAATATACGAACGACATCTAGCGGTTCAATTTCAAACTAAAATATCATTTAATTCTATTAGAGAAAAAATATTTTTCATTACGTTTTGAAAATTATTTTTTTAGAAGTTACATAAAATTTGTCCCTAAACAGTATAAGTGTATTGCTTTGTTTGTATCCATACTATTATTATTATTATTATTATATTATGGAACTATAATAGTTTATAATATTATATTATATATTACACACGTTAATTTTTAAATCGAATAAAATTGATAAAGCATAAATTGTTTCCTCTATGATGAATTGATGACCCAGACAGTTTACTCATGCTTTTTACTGAAATAAATACTGTTTGTTGTACATGTTTAGGTGGAATCTTTTGAGTCTATAGATACTCGTAAATTATTAATAGTAAACCATGTTAATGCTATAATACTGAAAGCCCCCTTCAATTTACAATATTTAACAACTAGATGGCGCTAAATAAATAAAAATAATTTTAAACGTTTGATCAAAAAAAATAATAGTCATTATTAGGAAACTCAGAAGTTTTAAATTTTAAAGTTGATTTTTTTTCTACTCATTTCATTGTGCGATTTTGTATATTATTGGTTAAATATTTACTTGCATTTTAGACGATTTAACATAGAAACATAACATTTAATCGATCCTTAACACACATAATATGTGAAATAATATAACTATTGTTACCCACTTATTTTTGACATAATATAATATATATTACGTATTATACGAGTTTTCTGAATCGTATACGACAAAAGTAATAGAAATTATACTGGTCGCCATAATTTTGAAAGCACGTAGTATGTAAAATGAATTTTTATATTTTAAGGTAATCTGAGAGAAAAATCATCCATTGACCATTATCCATTTAAATTTAAAAAAATGTATTTTAAGTAAAAAAAAAACTGTAAACATTTAAAAAAATTTAAAACTGTTATTTCGAAACATTTAAAACTAATTAAATATCATCTATAGTTGTTTTTGTAATTGCAATGGTAATTATTTACTTTAAGTCTTTAAGGGATTACTTAAAATCTTTAATTTAATTTCACAATTAATTCATATTTTAAAGGTATAATATCATTATTACCACTGCGGTGCATTCAGCAATACAATAGCCGCTCAACGTGAAATCATCCAATTTCGGTGGTATAGCCATTTTGTCTGTGTACTCTAAGCCCAGTTCGATCACTCCGGCGTCGTATTTTCTCACTTCCGGCGTTATGTACAATCGTACACCGGAACTGTCCACCATACCTACAAAATTACAGCAGTAGTTTATAATAAAACCTGTACTCTTGGAGTGGTGATCGGTAAAGAAAAAATAGAAACAGAATGAGAAACGTTGCCTTTTCTTAACCCGGGATTGTTGTAATGCACCTCCAACATGATGTAGCTATTGAAATCGGGACCTCCAATGGGTAAACCGGCTTCCTGTCACGGGAAAATACATGTTGAGAATATTATTATTATAATAATAAATACCATCGATATTCAATATCATATATAAATCGTTTTTGAAACGGGTCGAGTGTACGCGGTCTAAACAAGTGACATATTTTTTTATTTTTGGTTTAGTCTCATTACCTCGGGGTACACGAAAGGAGCAGCTCCCATTGCCCAGGCGGCCATCACTTTTTTGCACACCTGTGTCTTGTACGGCCTTTTATTTGAAAAACAAGGACCACTGTACAGTGGTATTCGACTGCCAGCACTTGATTCGCAATGGAACACTTCCATGTGATGCACTACACCTCGACTACTTTCTTCAATGACCGACTCGAACTGTTTTTGAATAAAAATGCAAAAATAAATAAAAACAAGTAAACGCTGCACATCGGCTAGCACCTACTGCATCTACTGTGCGGTTTAAGCGAATAATTATATAATGAAACGAAATAGGAATCTATTTTGTATGAAATATCAGATATTATGTCGTATACATGTTGAACAGTATATTTAATAATTATTTTACAATTAAAGAACAAAATCCTTTTTTTAACGGCTTAACTTTTTGTTATGCACTGTTTTGAAAAATTAATAGTTACTTCATTATATCGGAAATATTGTTTACTTCAAATTGTGTAACAAGTGTTTTTTTTCTCCGAAATCAAAATAAAATACGTGTTATAATTACTATCCTCCATGACGGTAGCTAAGTGTATTTTTACTTTTTACTTGAAAATTCTACTGTATCATTTTATTTGTGGAAAATTTTTTCAGGTGATTCAATAAAGAGTGGAAGTCTGGAACGGAATGAATTAAACCAGTTCTGGAAATCTTGAGTCCAAAGTCCATTAAAATGTTATGTACGGGAACCTATAGTTTAAATATTTTAAAAAACTGAAACTAAAACAGTTCCCTAAATTTTTAAACGAAGACTATTTGGTTTTACGGTTGTAAATAATTTTTTTTATAATTTCCGTGATATATTTTTCCATAAGCGCTTTAAAAATCTAATTTTATTTTTGTTTTGAGTCATTTATACATTATATACATATATATTTTGTTATTTAGATTTTAGAGTGTTTATGTATAAGAAATTACTCAAATAGGTACTAAGACTTATGTTTACATTTTTTTAAATTAAATAATTGGAATTTTTGATTTATTAATTCTAATAAATTTTAACCAGAACCTGAAATACCTAATGCTGAATTTATATTTTTCGAGAACCTATTGGCTATTAACAAAATAATTGAGTACCGAAACAAAAAATGTTCCAATAAAAACTCTAATTCAATATGAGCAGGTAACATAAAATACATCGTAGCTTACAATTTAATGTGAATTATAACATCAATTACGTATTTATAGTAAATACATTAAATGCGTTAACAATATTTAACAATATGACGTGATGTTTACCTTGACAATATGATGTTTGAACGATAAATCTAGAGGAATCTTCATCACGTGACACCAATATGTCGTCTCAACTGCTGGGACATTTACTTTGGAAGCTAACACATCTATTTTGGACACTTTATCCGGCAATCGGACCTGCGGGGCTTCTGGTTTTAGCAACTGAACTCTTTGCATGCCCTTTGCTCTGGCTTGTGACACCAACAGCCCTTCTACTGCAAATAGTGGACCACCGCCTACCATCCATACAAGGTGAGTAGTGCCATCCTATTATGTAATTATTGATTATCATATTATTGGTTTTTACATAATATGCAGCTATAGCATTATTATAGGTATACTAAATACATTATGATTTTATTTGAACTGTGAAAACTTGCGTTGATAACCTCAGTTGACTTTTAAATTTTTCAAAATAATATTTGTTCTTGGGTTGAATTGCCTCATTTCAAGTGTTTAACAATGAAAAGTCAAGAAATTAATTCAGGTTTAAATTTTTATAATTTATTTATATCCCATAATAAATGGAAAAATAATAATAACTGTTTCAAAGTATATATAACTGTTGGTAAATTGTATAATAGAATAAGATTAATAAATTTCATACATCACAGTCACTTGCCTGGATTAAATAATCACGATCGTCATCACATGTATCAAACTTTCGAGTAAATGTCAAAGCAGTCCCGCCTCCGTGAAATCGAGCAACATCGAACTCTTCACAATCCTGTCGTTCATCTACAGAAATTCTTCCAGCATCGTCTGTCCACGTGTCCTGCATAAAAAATATTGTTACACATTTTATTAAATTATCTACGGGTTGATTAAATTTACTTGGACGTTTATAATAGTCATTTTAGAATTATTAAATTGGTACTTTTCGATACTTTTAGAACTAATTTGATAGGTACTCCATAAACTTGTACTCAAAACTAATGATATCAATGATATCATTTAGATATCCAATAATTTAAACATTTGTACATACGATAACATTACAAATTTTAACACAATAAATACCATTCGTGAGTTGTAAGTAAAAAAAAAAAATATTTCATGAAATTATTATAATGAATAATAATACATATTTTAAGACTGTAAAATGGCTCGTAATAAATCAATATCAGCATCTATTAATTATTGAAGATTGGTTGCAACAAATAATTTACGGGCGTAGACGACAGACGCGTAATGGAATTTTATGACAATTAAATTTCCTTTATTCGTATCTGTGAATTCCGAAAATTCTGACCGAAATTAAACATACTTCGAATAGCCTGATCTAAATTCTTAAAATATTCTAAGATACTTAAGTGGATGTCACCCATGCATTTTTTGTCTCAGTCTTGCACATGTACGACATACCAAATTTCCATTCATTAGTTTTCATATACCTACTGTGCCATTAGTTTTGATATTAGAGTGAATTCACTTATTATTAAACTTTTTGTCAAGAACATTGTCTGTTAAAGCATCGGCTTTTATTCGATATTTTAATTTTCAAGTGACGTATGATCATTTTTAATTTTTGATATTTCACATACCCATATCTTGCTTGCAAATGAGAATATAAAAAAACCTCCAAAGTTATCATAGACAATATTCTTACCTACAAATTTGAATAATTATAGGTCAATTTACTCTAATATCAAAACTAACAGCACTCTTTTTAAAGTACTAACCGAAAATTTGACGTGTCATACGCATGGGTAGCATCTTCTTAAGATTGTACAATATACTATATAGGTTACATAATTGTTTCCGTTTAAATGAGTCTTTCAAGGCAATAAATACATTATACTTTTTACTTTTTAGGACCACAATTATCCGAATAAATATCAAATTTAGTTAACTATCCGAACATTTTGCTTTTGGAATGTCAATAAGCGTTGTAGGTACAAGTAATCATGTATTTATATAGAATGTAGTATTATTGTATATAATAATTCAGTATTATATTAAATATTAATATCAATAAACCATATAATATTAGATAGGTACTTGTGTTTTTTCGTGATAAATAATATATAATATAAAAAATACTCGGTATCCAAATTTTCATGTTTCCGTACTAGATGTGGTCCATAAGAATAGGAAAATAAATTTAACTGTCATTTTATACATCATTACCAAGTTCAAGAAATTGCCTCCAATTTCATTATGATTATACACCATAATCAACAATATAAATAACGAAGTAAAAAGTTTAATTATAAACTTATGTGAAATTCAAGCCAATGAAATCAATATTATATTAATAATAAAAATCAAATAAAAAAAAGCAGATAAGTGAATGTCACTCTGCTGTACATTAGGTGGTGAGGTGAACCTCTCACTAGGGTAGGTTAGATTTGAATGCAATGATAGATATCATTGTATGCGAAAAACGATTCTGAACGGAGATGATTTGTCAGTCTAGGATATATTATATTTCAATATTATCGTATTATATTTTGAAACAAATATTTTATGCATAAGGCATGGTTAATCAATTTTTTCAAAAACATTGAATGTAGTTATCATAATTCATAATATCTTATATTATCATAGATATACATATACCTGGTTTGAGGATAAACCGTTATCGTTACGCGATTTCATAAAAATTTAAAACTCAAACGCCCAAAACATTTTTCCTATAACGACGCTTCAAATTTTCTCTATAGTTATTTGAAGCAAAGCTTATGGAAAACTTAGTGTTGAATTTTATAACCTTAGTTATAAACACAAAAAATTTTATGATTTTTAAACTTCAAAATTACTTGCAAAATTTCGCATTTTCGACAGATTTCGTAAAAATTTGAACTACAAACGCTTATAAAAAAAAATTATGCCTATGTATTCTTATAATTTTTTAATCACTATAAAAATAACTTATGACTTATGAGAAACTTTGTATTAAATTTTCAAATATTTTGATAGGGCCAAAAAATTTTTATTGACATTTCAAAAAAAATTTTCAGAAAAATTAAAAATTTCAGTTGTCTATAAATATCTCAAAAAAAGTCAAAATATTTTGAAAATTAAATCATGTAAAGAAAATGACAATCTAAATAACTGGTAAAATTTTCAAGTATCTACGACTTATAATTTTTGAATAATAACAAATATTTAAAATCGTTTGAGGATAAATCGTTATCGTTACGCTATTTCGTAAAAATTTAAAATTCAAACGCACTTAAAATTTTTCCTATAATGATGCAGATTAAATAAAACATTTTAAAAATTGGCTGAAACAAATAAATACAATTAGTTCGGATAATCAAGGTGGTATTGTACACATCATAAAAATATGATCCTGTTTTAATATATTTGTAAAATATTAAGGCTTCTAAACTAAATAACAAAAAAAAAAATAATAATTTCGACTCAACAGATTAAAAAAAAAACCCCACATTATAATAATACGGCACACGTTATATTGTTCAAAATCAAAATTAAAACAGAACAATTAAAATGTATTGATTTCATCTACGTTTTTTCACTATAAAAAAGTAACGGTTTAATTATATACTTTTTGTAATTTTATCTAACCAATGAGCAATACTTCATTGAATTTAATATAACGAACAAAAATAAGAGTTCTTCAATTAAATCCATCTTCAAAATCTTTAACGTATCGTTTTTCTTATTTTCAGTCAGTAACACACATTTATACCATCTATGTATAACAGTTCATTACACTATTGGTGTACTTGTACTATATAAGGTGATTCACCAAGTCTCCTCAATATTTTTACTTTGATTTATTTATTCAAATCCTGATTTTTGTAACTTTAAAATATACTAAGACCATATTTTCAAATTTTCAATTATTTTTTTTTTTAGCATAAGAAGTTTCCTGTACTAATACAAATTTCTGTTTGTCAAATGTAAACTCATATCTGTAATTATTTAACGAAATTTTTTTGAATATTTAAAAAGGTTAACCTTAAAAGATATAAATAAAACTTTATGTGGCTAATTTTTATATGCAAATACCATGATTTAGAACATGGGATTCGAAAAATATTGATAAATAAGGGAACCCTACTTGGCATCCTTGGTGAATCACCAAGTGCCGAAATTACTTAATATTAATCTTTCGTCATTAGTCGCTAAATACGTAACTGTATACTGTCTTGACACTTGCCTAAAAAAAAAATATTTTGAATTAGATCCAAATTATTTTGATGTGCGCACTTCGCTAAGATCAAAATATTTGTTCCGATATCATGTAAAAATAATAAATTTAATATTATATTTTCTGAAAACTCTAAAGAAATTATTTTTTTAAATACATTTAAATAATCCTTTTTATTTGTGTATGTATAATGGATTTTGTTGTACATCCTCTCAACTTAAAATACCAGTAAATCACTGACATACACACAAATACTTTACAAAATCGTCTATCACTATAATAAAATTTACCATAAACCTAATTGAGATAATATGATTATAAGAGTAAAAACGCAGTATATACCACCATTGACTTCTAACGACGTATGTGCAGTGAAATTACCTACACATATCGCCGTGGAACGCAAAAAGTAAGGTTTCCAATGATCGTTTATAATCAAGACAAAATAACTTTAATTTTAACTTCCTTGATCAGATTTTATAAGAGATAAAATTAACTAAGAAAACCCGTCAAGTAGGTAACCGTTCTTCGATACAGTATAGGGTCGAGTGTATCTCCGTCATTCAATAGGTCACATGTAAATATTATATTATATATTTTAAATTTTAACTCAAAGATAAATCATTATAAGCGATAGAATAATCATTTTGATTAAAGATTATGGTTACCAAATAATTAATCTAATAATAATAACATTTTAATAAATGTTCATATTATAGATTATGAGCGGAGAGTGATATCCTGATGCTACAATGAAATGTGTGTGTGTGTGTAATTCAAAAATAAAATACCTATAAGATATTTAAAACTTTCACCAAATATTTATATTTATATTAGAATTTTCTGTACGTTATAAGTTTTTGATAATAATATACTTCAAAATATAATTAGTTATATGTTTAGTTATATATTAGGTTGACATACCGTCTAGCTGTTAATCTAAGGACATCTAATTCAGTGACCCACGCATAATTTACAACACAGGGGCGACCCCACTCGTGCTTCTTTTTTGTTTTACTCGATCATTTTTAAAAGTAAACAAAAATACCAAATTCTGTATGATCATTAATCAACACACATTCGTCACTCAGTTGTATATTTTATGTAACGTTTAGCAAATAAATTCGTTATTAATCCATAGATATAATTTAAAATCGAAAACCTTAGAATCTTAAAAATTTCACAAAAACATATCATACTAATTTTATTTATTTTTTTAACATTTTAAAATATATAATTTCTACTATCTTAGATTTGTTAAATTTTTTACTTCTTTTAGTTCATTTTAATAAATTTTTTTTTTCATGTATATTATATTTATAGCTTTGGAAATAAGTATGGAGTAGATATTTGTTTTAACAGCAATTATAAGAGCTATAGTTTTCTATGGGTCCCTTCTCACACTGGCATAAGTGGCAACGAACTAGCTTATAAGGCAGCCAACGAAGCAATAACATCACCCAGCTCGGTATTAATAAATAAAATAACATTCCAAGACGCACTCATAAAAATAAATAATCTAACTAAAAGTCACTGGCAAGACTCATCGTGGGAGAAGACCTCAAACACGAATAAACTAAAAGAAATTAAAACATCAATCGACCCATGGAAAACTCCCCCACCCTTCATCCAGGCACGAAAATGTAGTCATCACAAGAACTCGGATTGGACACTCCCGCCTAACACATCGCCTGCACCTCATAACAAAAGAAGACAGCCCGACCTGTGAATTCTGTGACAAAGCGCTGACAATCAAACATATCACACTAGAATGCCCCAAGTTCACCAGCTCCAGACAAATTCTCGGAAACCCATCAACAATGCAACAAGCACTTGGCGAAGGGAACGCCAAAAACATATACAATTTTTTCAAAAACACAGGCTTGGCAAAACTAATTTAGAAAAATAACCAAATGTACATATATTCTATAAACTCCCTCAACATAATGTATCCCCATAGTTTTAAGACCTATTACCACTATTTTGTAATCGTTACAGGCTAATAACCTCAGGAGTTGAAGCCTTATTTAAATAATAATAATAATAAAAAAAAAAGAGCTATATTGGGAACAATAATAATATTATCGGTGGCTATATACGTTGGGTAATTTGTAAGAGTATACAATCGCCTAAACATAAATGGCTCCCATCCAAACGACACTGCACTCACCAACATTGCTGTGACGCCTTTCCAGTCGACCCACATGACGCAGAAGTCAGCTCCCGAGTGGTTGCCGCGGCCCGAAAAGCCCAACGCCAGCCAGTCGAACGGGCCGCCGCCGGCCGCGAAGTGCACTTCGAACTTGACCGACCGCGACCCGTAGTCCACCGTCCAGTAGACGGCCGTCCGGCCCGTGTCGTCCAGCGGTGCGGTGTACACTCGGCGTCCGGCAGCCCCGGTGTGGCCGCCATCTGTGGCCGCCAGAAAGACGACGACGACGACGACGACGACCGCTACGACGGCCGTCCACCGGTGACAACACCGACGCGGTTGACGCGAAGCGGACCGCTGTCGTTTCATGGCGGACGTTTCGTTGAAAATATAATGAGTGTAGTTATGTGTATACGTATATAATATTGTACGACTCGGTGCCGTGTCAGTGGTGCGACTGACGCGCGCTAAACGATAAGCGGCACGCGCGCGACTTGCAGACGACGGCGGCACGCTCCAAACAGCCGCTAAGTCCGACTTGTCGTCGGCGACGCTCTGACGGCTGCCCCGGCTGAGTGTGGGTTTTCGGGTGGCTGCGTCTCGAAGTCAGGGGAAGGGGGTGGGGCGCATCCCGTCTTGGCGGTGCAAGACCAGTGTAAGAGCAATTGCAGTGATGAGGTGTGTAAATGTGTATATGTACAATATATTATGTGTGTGTGAAAGAGAGAGGTGCTCAAACAGGCACATTGAAATTTACGATGGAAGACTTTGTTTATAGATGACTGCTATTAGTTTCAATAATAATATAAATTTGTGCGAAGGAAATTATTATTAAAATTATAATAATAATAATAATAAAGCTATTGTCAATAAACATCATTCAATCTCGAATAGTTGAATAAAATTGTCAGATTTTTCTCGATAGTAAAAGTATAAAACGAATAAAATTACAAAATGATAAGCTGAATTCAATTTCGTTGTAAGATTATTACTTATATTTTTTAACCGTTATCTATCTATATGAATTAAAATATACTGCTAGAATAATCACAAGTAACGAATTTAACACACAATTTGAAACATACCCATAAGAAGTATGATTTTTAACGGGCTACGAAGTGCACGGGTTCAGCTAGTGCCTAGTACCTATACAAATAAATAATCAAAGCAACAAAAAATAAAATATAAAAATTAATGATCGCTATATGGACCTTCTGGCCCAAAAGTCAATTATAACACAAAAAAATGATACGGTTACTCATTATTTTTCTCGATACGCAGACTTTCCCGTTTCTATCTGCAGTGTCTAAGGTAAAAAATAATATAATGTTAATATTATTTTCAAAACTGTACTTTGAAACGTAATAATAAACAAAATAATACAGATAATACACTACCAAAATATATTATTGTTGCAAACAGTATACATAATATTATATCATTTTATAATCTAGCAATCGTGAGAACCCGAATACAGATGGCGTATATTTTATAAATAGTATATTAATTGTATACATATACAGTGATATACCTAATATAGGTACGTCACCACCCATAGGCGTGTAGGCCGTTTTTCTAAGTGTGCATAAACAAATCAAAATAAATACAGATGATGCGACCGATGTTCAATAGAAAAAAAGGACTGCAGCCAGATCCTGTCCTATGAAAATAAATCATAATTAGTAAATTTTAGAAGTTTTAGAAGTTTTATCCGATGACAGTTGGTAGTATATTTTATTTAAAAAATACAAATTCTCTCTTCTATAGAGAATTTTAAATATAAAACCAATAAACCATACACTTAAAAAATTAAAATTAAACTTTCACAAGCTAAATACAATATCTATATTGATCGTCTTGCTCAACTGATTTCAATCACATAGTTATAAACTTAAATAATTAATTATCATGTGCTGCAAAGACGAACTTGTTGTCTTTTCCATAAACACTGTTAACCCGAACTTCAAAGTCTATCGATTAACATTCCTGATAAAATGCATTATTTATGTTCGAATATACGTCATATATACCACATATGCATATAAGCATTGACGGTATATATACTATATAGATGATGCAGTGAGCCAGTGAACCCTTTTTAAATTTATTGAATTTTTATAAACTTTGTCGTCTATATGGTTTAGAAATGTTATGTATAGAAAGTTAATAATACACAAATGCATTTTGGAACGGTAAATAATTTAATACCCATTAAAATTTCAGTTGCATTAGACATAATAATATTATACAATTATTATATGTTATGTTTTTGTACACGATATGAGTAACACTGGAATTCTAGGAATTTAGGATAAACGTCACATAATCGTTGAAGTATACACAATTTCTTGGTTAAGTACACACCTTTAAATAAATTATATATTTTCAGCTATAAGGACCTTTGTTCATTTAATACTAACGACGCATCATTTCACCAACGACGTGCAGTCAGACAGTTTTATACGCTATCACCGATCTCGTGTATGTACCTACTGTTTTACGTTATGACCGCTATGTTCATAAAACTTCAATATCTTTTTATTTATTTCATATCAATATTAACATAGGCATATTTGAATACCTAATGTAATATTTCATCAACTAGAAAACGTTTTAAATAACTGTAAAGTTGTATGCGTACATTTCAAAAATAAGAGTTTTTTATACATTTGGTTTTTAGCCCATATAATGTTTTTATTTATATATAGGATTTATGATAAAAATTTTTTGGGGGGTACCTATTATAATATTATGTATCTTAGTATCTATATTAATTCATTTTTACGAGAAAACTTAATGTGACACTTAATTATGTTTGTCAACAGACGATCGTCTGGACATATACATCACAATACAGTTATATAACAATGTTATTATTTTGCTTCTGTAATAATATTATTATTTCGATGGACATTTGGAATGAGTAGAACCTACATGTTTTCAACATAAGGTTGGCCAGGGTTACAGGTTTATACCAAATACTTGACCCCGGAACCATTAAATTTCTTGGCCAAAATATCTACCACATCAATCATTATGCTTTATCTGAGTTCCATCTCGATTATGTTGGTCGTTAATATATAGTCTTTACTATTCGCCGAACAATATTTTTGCAAGCATCGAATATGGTTGGAAAGGATTGATGTTCGTGACGTACAAGATATGGAACACCGTCTACCACTCTAATGATGTATTTAACTGTTGACGATCACGCGGTACGATTTTACGTCACACAGCCTCCGAGACCAGACATATTTTGGATCGTTGGCGAAAACGTTCGTTATGGATCACACGATGGCCGTCGTGTAGCTTACAACAATGCTATTTTTCACTGTTAGTTTTCTGATATTCAGTTCCGATGTAATGACGATCAAAAATCACGACGGTTCAGTGGGCCATTACCGACAGAACTTGGTAAATTTGTTTTTAATAGTAACTGACGAAACGTACAACGCGTACTACGGTGTATTTTACTTCGTCGATGTGTTGTTCATCGTCTGGCTGGCGATATTATTTTTCATGTTCGATATGCTTCTGATGACACTGTGCTTGGCCGCATCTTGTCAGTTGCAAGTAATTAACACCATGTTCAAATCTTTCGGCAATAAATCACTCAGTGACTCTCATACACCAGTTATTGGTAAGTATTTGGTCAGTATTACTGCAGGTTTTCGCCAAAAGTGTACCTTTCCTTTTTCCTTCAATTCTCTTTTCCACCAAATCATAAATTCTCCTATTCCCCTTTTCCCCTTTTCCCCCAAAACCGTACCTATCCTTCCCCCCCTCTTCAGTTCTCCACTTCACCAAATCAAAACAGTTAGTCTAGTATTTGAATAATATTTAAATATTATGTATACAATATAGGTATACATATCAGTTATATTATAATATATTATAAATTATAATCTTATTTTTATTTCACATACATGTCAGTCAAATTATAATTTATACGTTGTTCACAGTGAAATATAATATTCATAAAATAACATTTTTGATTAATAAAAACATATCTAAATCTAACCTATTAAATGATATTAGTTTCCGAAAAAAGTTCAATTTTATAGCAAAATGGTTACCTATATGCTATACAGCTATATACTCAATAGTTGTATTTTTGAATAATATCTTGATTAAAAGTATGAATAGTTGTTTTCGTTTTTTTTTTTTTACTTACAAACCTGAGATTGGTTTTTAACGAATTTCTCAACAACAAAATATGTTTTCTCCATTTATCTCTGTTATTTGCCATATTTTCTTAACTCCCTGTTAAGGTGACTGATTTCTGTTTAAATCAAAAATTTCAGTTTTTTTTTTTATATATATATATTAATTAGCAACTAATTAAAGTATGATGTATTAATATTTAATGTATTATGGCTTTAAGACGCTACAACCGCATTGGTTGCTCCATTACTTCATATTACAAAATATAGGTACAACATAGCAAAAACTGTTATGCGCGGGATAACTATTACTCATTTTGTATTTATAGTATAATTGCCGAAATTCTACATTACATAAGAAAAACTTTATCTGTATGAAAGCGTTTTTATTATTTGGATACCAAAAGCATGATTAAAATTATCAGTTTGCAGAGGACATTAGATTTTTTTGATTTTGTATTGAATTTTGTATTAAAAATTATTTGTTAGTGCTATTATCAAAAGAATAAAAACGCAAAGACACAATAACAGTTCTTTCCCATGCATTATAGAAATTTGGTAATTTTACTATAAATACAGAAAGTGTAATTATGTACTCAAATTTAGGTAATGAGTAACTATATAGTATTAAATCTTATTCCGTAAGTTTTATCAGTTGTAGCTAGACAGCAGGCTAGGCGGCTAGGATAAGCCGTTAAGTGAAGACACATATTATTATGATATAAGTGATGGGACTAGAAAAATGTGAGTCCTTCACTCGCTTGATGCGGTCACTGTGACACTGTTGGACAAAATTATTAATAAAGTGATGTGTGTTTAAATAGTGTACCTGCAGTGTACGTCCGAAGCGATCGGCGCGGCGTATACGACAATATAGATCAATACAGAATAATATTATATTATATATTAAATTTTATGTCGTATGCGAACTGTTCTCAAATTATATTAAATGATGAGAAATCGATTACTTATATAGTTATATAACGCGGTCGCAATATAATGGTATATTTTATATTATATATAGTGGTAAAATATAAAACGCATAGGAATCCCATTCCACGAAGAATTTCATTATAATTTATAGATCTTCGCCGGCTGGTGGTCTGGTGCAGTTATTCCGTTCGCATTCCTGACGCGTACTATATTATGTATAGACGACCACGAAACGACGAAACACCGTGGAACCATACAATATTGTCCGCCGTCATAAAAAATTTTCGGCGTCATGAAAATGAATAAGGCTATATTATATTAGAAATGATAATCATAAAATAATCGAGTAATTTTATTCCGAAATAATCGTATTAACAGGCACGCCCGCAGAGATGCAGCTCAGGGGGGGCAAACAAAATTTTTTTTAAATAAAAACAAATTTAACTTTATATAAAATTACACTATTAGTTCTAATATTTATAAGAAAGAACAAATAATCGTAATGTCTTTTATTGCGATTAAATACCTCCTATATGACTTGTTAGATACAAGGATTGTCGAATAGTCGCTCAAGATCAACTTTATGTAAAAAAACTTCCAATTTCGTAAGTGACACGAAAAATCTCAGGGGGGGCAATGGCCCCCACTGGCCCCTCCCTCCGGGCGTCCCTGCGTATTAATATATAAATATAATATATAGTCACCAGGTATATGTCATAACACTATTGTACCATTTGTACCTATTGCATATATAATTATAATGGGTACGGTACGACTGCGAAACTTTGTTTTAAACACGACCAATAAAACAGTCAGGTACAGGTAAACCTAAAATCATACATGTAAACTACGCCCGAGTATTTATCTGCAAAAGTAAAAAGATGGCATGTAAACTGCGCTCGGGTAAACTTTTGAAATTGAAATATTGAATAGTAATATTTTCGGAAAATTAAACTACGTTACTAAATTACTGATCTAAAATTACAATATTGAATTCGTTACATCAATATAATTTAAATAATTAATAGAATGAAATAAAATTAAAACTTCAAAAATAAGTATAATTTTAAAAAGTACAATATTAGGACAAAAAAACCATATTATTGATACATATTCATCAATTGGAGTTTGACCACTGGTATGAAATAACATTTTTAAGATACAATTGAAAAAGTACACAATTATATACACCTTAATAAGTCGAAAGTTTTATATATTTTACAAATGGGGCACAGCTTAAGTTGTACTTTTTTAACACGAAGATAACAATTTGGGCGCAGTTTACATTATACCTTTTTTAACGTAGATAAAAATTCAGGCGCAGTTTACGAATGCCCAGAGCCCAAAAAAAAGAAAATAATTAAACAGGTAAACTTGTTTACTGTTTAGTAACGTATTATATTAAGCTGCACCTATGGTAGTAATTAATAATTACTAATTATTATAAATTGTGTGTATAACGTGGACTTTGTAACTACATTAAAGTTACATATTATTTCAAATGATTATCATCGATGTTATAAGTAGGTGTATACATAAGATATGGTGACGTAAACTGAATCTATCAATGAAAATTAACTAATATCTAATAATTAAAATAAAATATAAGAGAATGTCATCAATCTCACTCCACAGCAAAAAAATCATTTTTGATTTTGATTATTTTTTATGTTCTAATGTTCATAAAAAAAGTATAATTTTTGATTTATAACAGCTATAAGTCATAAATATAATTAATAATTACTTATACACTTTTTTATGAAATAAAATACGTGTAAACATTTAAAAAAACATAAAATAAAATCTACTCTGCGAACCACCGAGTTACATTGTATGCGGACGCCCAGTTAGAAAACCTCCGAATTAGGGTGTTTAGAGATAAGTGGATAAAAATAGATTTTAAATAATTATTATAGAAATTTTATGACGAGAAATCGTGTAAAAAAAATTAACAATAAAAAGGCATACACAAGGTAAAAAAATATTATCGAAATCACTCAACAAGATGAAATATTAAATGTTATCTATTTTTTTCATTGCTTTAAAGATTATCACTTCACATTCTGACCGGTATGTTCTATATCTACAGTATTTACCTACTATTTGCATTATTTACAAACATAATTGTTAATATTATAATAGTGGCAAGGTTAGGTAAGGTGGATATTATAATATTATATTGTTCTGTGCTTGGATCATTGAGTAAATAATATAATAGAGGATCACTTTATCTATTCGATGACAACGGGTAGAGCGCGCTACGTACCACATTAATTACAGTCGTATACCAATATACCAGTACTACCGTGAACCTTCTACCATGATTTTAATCAATGTTTAGACAACAATTTTTGATTTCATTAATAAAATTGTTTATATTGTTGTGATAAGAAAATTGTCAATCGACGATCTGCGATCGTAATTTTAAACGTTAAAAATAAGATACTTCCACGCCCGTTTTCGCATTTAAATTAAGTTCTACTTTTTTGTATATAGTATTCATCGTGAGTATTAATTTTTGTTTTCATAGTATCTAATTACACAACAAGCGGAAAGAATGTCCGATAAACAGGAACCGAACGGTAAAGGGACAGCCGCAAATATAACCGATCAAGAACGTGATTGGGCTCAGCAAGCACTGGCTGAATATGAAAAAAAAAATTATAAAACTTGCCTAGAACATCTGCAGCGAATCGAAGAGTCAAGGCCCAACGATCCCAAAGTATTGCTCAATAAAGCTGTCGTTGAGTTCTACGAAAGTGGCTTGTGCACGGCTGACAAGTTTCAAAAGTCAATTATAGATGTCTGTAAGCAGGTAATCTACTGTAACATGACAGATACCGAATTGGTTTAATTTTGGTCACTTTCTTTTTCAACATGCCTATATTTACAGGTGGAATTAAATCTGGAACTGTTGGATTCTTTAGAAGATGTTGAAAACTGCATTTACTATTATAATTATGCAGTGTTTTTGTATCACTTGAAACACTACACGAAAGCATTAGCTATGATAAACAAAGTCTACTCATTTATAGAATCTCTGGGTAATTGATTTTGTGTGATTTTTAATTATTATGTTCATATATTAACTATTGAACTTGTTATAGAGGAAAGTTTAGCTCATAAAGTATGCCTACTGATAGTCCAATTACATATTGATACTAACAAACCTGCAGAAGCACTGAAATTGATTACTTACATTGAAAGTCAATTTGTGTCAACAGATAATGCTACTAACATATTGACTGGTAGTGCAGATCAAGGGGGACCTATACACCCTGAAACTGAAAAAACTGAAAAAGTATAATTTATAATAATATGATTGGGTTTCTAACTAATATAATTTTCAAATAAATACATCTTAATTTTCCAATTTTGTAGAAAGCTAATTTAGACGCGGCTACAGATGCATTTCGAGTCAGTCTTATTCAGTATCGAGTTAGGTCTCTAATGGATCTAAATTTATTTGACGAGTGTAGTCAGCAACTAAATACAATCAAAGAAAATCAGGTAAAATATCCGCCTACTATTTTTTTTATAAACAATTAGAATATTTTTGCCTACAAATTTTCTTTTATATTTTTCCAGGACTCGATAACAATGTTTTTAACTGGAAAGTTAGAATACCTTCGTGGCAATCATAAAGAAGCACTTGCAATTTTAAAAGAAATCCCCGTAAAAGAAAATTTTATGTAAGCACGTTTCACATCACAGATTTTAATTTAGTTATGAAATTTATCAATTATCAACGTTTATGTTACAGAGAGACTGGAGAGTCTTCTTCAGTTTTGATAAATAATAATGTAGGATGCTTGTACCATTATGCTAAAAAACCTACCTTGTCATTCACATCTATTTACAAAGCAATTGTTCAACACCAAAATAATATCACTGATGTAACAAAACCTAATCAAGGTATTGAGTAATAACAAATTATTAATCTTATAATTTATAAATTATATATTATGGATTTTGAGTAGCTGAAGGTAGTCTATCAGGTCAACCACTTCATATAATTGGTGCAAGCATTAAAACTGAGCTTATGTTCAACTTGGGCATCAGTCTATTACATGCACGGAAACCCGAAGAAGCATTTGACTGTCTAATTGAAGCTGTACAAACTTATCATATGAACCCTAGGCTATGGTTAAGATTAGCGGAATGTTGTATTATGACTCACAAAAAAGTAAGTTGGTGTGCTTACGTTAAACCTTAAAGTATGGAAATATACAGGCATATTTTGATTATAGAGCAATGACAGAGACTTTGATTTCAAAAAACCTTATATTGAAGGTGTTGTTGGTTCTGGTAAACATAGGAAAATTATTTTGAAGTCACAATTGTTTCCAGACACAAAATACAGGTTAGTTTAAGACAAATTGTGTGTTCAAAAATTGTTGAATTTAATTATTTTTCAACCTTACAGTTGTGAAGCAGTTTCTGCATCTATTCCAATGCCAAGTCTCGAATTCGGTTCATTGTGTGTTCGTAATGCAGTTTTATTACTTCGCAATGATACTATTGACTGTTCACCTTCTCACACGTCCATCAACACATCACACAAAGACTATCTTTTTGGCTGTATCCAATCAGCTGGAGCATATATTGCCTTATGTCTAGGAGATCCAGTGGTTGCATTGAAATATTCACAAGAGTTACTTAAATCTGACAAAATCAATAAAGTCCATAAGTCAGTTCCATGCGATTGTTGTCTATTTAGTATAACATGTAGCTCTGTTACATTACAAATTATTATATTTTTCTATTTATAGATTTTTAGGCCATTTATATGCAGCCGAAGCACTGATATTGTCGGATAAACCAAATGAAGCAATAGATATGCTTAAAGAATCTAACGCTTTTGACGATATTGAACCTGAAATACACGAACAGCTTAGAGCTGAACAATGGAAGCCAGACAAACAGAAATCTGCCAAGGCTGTTCTTTATTATAACTTAGCGGTAGCATTGACACTAAGAGGTGACCTTGATAAAGCTGGAGAGTTACTTAAACAAGTAAGATCAAAATTAAAATGTTATTTCCATTTTCTAATTAAATTACATTGTACGGATAATAGCATATTTTAATATAAATTATTTCTAATAAATGTCTGTCACATGAAATACGTGTAAACAGTTTAATCACGCAAATCCACCTAATAACGAGCACTTTTGTTTTTAATAACCTGTTATTTTGAGTATAATCTATCTAAATATTATTATTATATGTAATTATTATTTTACTAACAAATATAATAATTATGGCACTTTCAGATATGGCTGTCGAAAATCGAACATGTTTCAGTACCTGTTCACGTGGTCATATTGGCTCTGTATATTCACTTACGATTAGGTAAGAAAATTTGAAATGTTCTAGATAAATTCCTGTAAAGTGTGTTCTCAAATATTTTCATATCTGTTTCAGGCCAAAAAGAAATTGCAATAACCCTAATAAAACAAAATTGCCCTCAAGCAAAACGATAAGGGAAACAAAATTTTAAATTACTATAAAATTATTATTTATTACTAATAACAACAATAATATTATACTTGCATGTATTATATTTTATTTTATATATATGTAAGTATATGATAGTATAGATATCAATAAAAATTGAAAAAATAAATTGTTTACATTACTTAAAAAAAAAAAAAATACAACAACAACAAAATACAATTTTACTCTCTCTCTCCTTTTTTCTCTTTATAATATTAAAAAAAAAAATATATTATACATAAATAAAATATTTTTAAAGATTTAACACTTGAATTCGTATTTTATATGTTTTAATACTATTTCACTTAACGTATTTCCTATACGCAACTGAATTTTACTCCTGCAAACACATCAATGGCAAAATATTATAATCACGGCGACCACTTGATTACTGGATAATTAAAAGTAGGTGTGATTAACATTTAACAAACAAGACGTACCATCATCACTCGAAAAACAATTGTGACAATGCAACTTTTTGTTCCTGACCCGCACGTCAGTTCCCATTAAACCGTCGCCCAACTGCACGCAACAAACGCAACACTTGAAGCATTCAATATGATAAAACAACTGCAGGCTCTCAATGATCATGGCGGCACCGCGACCAAGTTCCATAGCGCAGTGCGAACACTTCTTCTTGCCACTAACGCTCAACATGGATTCTTGTGGAGCAGCGTCACTAGTGATGTGATCGTGTCTATAAAAGTCACATTCGACAGAATCCATCGTAAATATAGGTGTTCTCATGTCGTTTCAGAGACAAAAATTAGTCTGTATACATTATACTGGCGCCCTTGTGAATTTATTTTATTTTTTATATATGTATGTTTTAGGCTAAATTTAGAAATGCTTTTTTTTTTTGGAGATAAATATTTTATATATTAAATTATAAATACCTATTTGAAATTGTACATTTTTAAGAAATTCTTCCGAGTTAAATGTCATATTTATTTTTATTTTCATTTTTTATATAATTTCTATTATAATATTAAAATGAATATACTTGAATTTAGCAAAAATAAACATATAAAAAAAAATTAATTCGAGAAGGCCCTGGTAAAGTACATCAATAGTTCCTATAAAATTATATATACCTGGTAATCCATTTAAAATACACTCGGTAAAATATTGAAAACACTAAAATTTTCGAAAATATTTTTTTTCCAATTTTTTTTTAAACTAAAGTTTCTCTTCATTATTGAAATTTACAGTTTACATTATTAATTTCATATTCTTATGCAAAATATTGTTCAGAATATTTCTATCGATAAAAGTCAAATTTTGGACTAGTAGTTTAATAGTTCTTACTTATAAGTGCCAATTTATAGTTTAGATGAGTGGAATTATGGATCAAATTTTGAGGGGTACGGGTGCCCTTGACCAAATCCACTACGCCAATCCAAACGTTTAACTCATAAATTACTCGTCCAAAATTCGATTTTAATACCATAGGTTGGAGTACTAGATACCTCACATTCTGCTTTGAATATTTTCTTTTTTAAATAGTGACGATAAAAAAAAAAATTGTGAAAAATTCATATCATATTTTAGAAAAATGTTGTTATCAATACATATAAATGTTCGCAGACGTTATTAAAGTTTCTGAAATAACAAGTGCACCCCGATCGAATGGATAACCAATTTTGTTGTCAGGGGCGAACGCAGGGGGGGTTTTAGGGGTTTAAACAACCCCCGAAATAGTAGGTACAAAAAATAAATTATCTGACCAACAAATGTATTAGTGTATTACTAATAACATTTCAAAAAAATAAAAATAAATTATTAGTTATTAAAAAGTTTCCCTTCTCCCGTGGTTTGTAAATTAATGGATACAGTAAAATCACCAATAAAATGTATGATAATGCAGTTTCGAAGTGAGTATGACATTATGTTATAACTTATTAATAACTGATCGACATCGAAGGCCGCCAATTCGATGATGTACGTAATGTAGATAGACGACGAGTGTAATTGCCGTCTACCGGAAATTCCTACAACTAACCTACAAATTGTGTAATAATTAGTTATTAATTATTATCTATGATATTTTATTATATATGTATTATGTATTTATGTAAATAGTATAAGTGACTAAAATAAAATATAGAAAAGTGTAATACAGTATAAATAATATGATATTTAAGAATACCTACTTTAAATTTTTTCAAAACCAACCCCCCCCCCCCCCGAAATTTTTTCCTGCGTTCGCCCCTGGTTGTTGTTGTTAAACGGAAATCACCTGTGAAAGTCGTTGAACGACAAACGGTCTTGCACACGCTGAGTCAGTGTGTTAATGACTGAGTCGGGCAAAGGTTTTTTGTTGTGCGCCGGCGGTGGAGGTGGCGGTATAGACGGTCTGGTGCGCGAACGCGGTTGGTTTGACGCTATTGCGCCCGGCGGCACTTGACGGTTACACCGGTCGACCAAACGGCGGTGTTCGGCTTCCTAAAAAGAAGAACAAAATTACAACAATGTATTACATCCGTGCCGGTTAGAACGCGTTAATTTCGATGTGGCGATGAGCTTCGGGGTTTCACACATACTTGAATGAGCCAGTGTTGGTAGTTGTATTTTTCCGACTGACTGTTGATCGGCTTTCTCTTGGCGTAGACGCTCGGCTGGGCCGGTCTGGGACAACCGTTCTGAGAAGACCTACACAGAAATCAGAAACACCATATATCGATATGATTTATCCCAAATCCTGCAACGGATTCGATCCAATCGGTATGGCGATGAATATAAAAATATACTATATTATGTACAGAAGATTAGGTTTGCCTATCGTGAACGTTTCGTTTAAAGTGTTTAAACGCGTGTGAGCTTGGTCTCTCCTTATATTGTGTACGCGACATATCGAGACACGCAACAAGTGCGATCGACGAATATTGTGATTAATGAATTAACAAACACGACACCCACAGCACTTCAAAAGAATATTCGAACGGGACAATGCGCGATTGCAGCGCACGCGGGTGAGATCGTATTTTTTTATTTTTTTTTTCGAGCACTACGTATCGAGTACCAACTCGTTTTTCGTTTGGACAGTGACCGCGTTGGCCGTTTTCTATTTAGTACGTACCTATGAAAAGCGAACACCGAACAGAATTCGTCAAAGGCAGGTCGCTTACATTTTAGACGATAATAATATCTATGTGGTTTGCTAGACGTTGGCAGAAAGAAACGTGAAAAGAGAGAGAGGAAATGACGGTATTTCTACCGTTTTCTACACCCGCCGTGGCACTTTATACATGCATATCATGTTCACGTCGTTTAACACGTTTAAGTATTAAATTGTGAAATCCCAAAGTATTATAGGTATATTAATTACAGGTAAAAAAAAGAAAAAAAAACTAAAAACAATTCGAAAATCATACGCACCAAGTGAAATCTTCGGGATGATGGTGTTGACTGGTGCTGTGAACGGGCTGCTGTTGCTGTAAACGTATACAAATAATTAGGTAACATCGATTAATAATGATTGAGTTAGTTTATTGTATATGTATCCAAATAGTTGTTTACAATATACAGTAGGTACAAGTATAGGTAGGAACACAACCGAGTTGTTATTGTCTTTGCTGTTGCCTTTGTTGAATACCTACCTTCGATTAAATGATTTTTATTTTTCCATGGTAAGACGAAAGATTAACGATAAAAACTATTGACTCAAGAATAAGTCCCAATTTATAAATCTTTGAAAAAAAAAACAAATCTTTTCACGCTATTATAAATTAAGTATAATAATTGTCGTAGGTGGAAACTAGTAAACATTATCTTGGGGCCTCCGCACTAAGCGCATATATTTAATATATCCAGTTAAGCGTATTATATAAATAATATTGAATTTTTTATTGTAAGAGATTTTAATATTTTAGCGCGTTTTATGATTTGATGACTCATCTGGGTGGGTTGACCTTGGTAAGAGAATTCAACTAAAAATGTTTTTTTTTCGACGACACTTAAGGATACGTACCTACTACCTAAATGTCGATTGTAAAAACGTGCAGTTGAGTTATTATTTGATAAGTATTGAGCCTGTAGCTCATTGCTAATTATATCTAATTATATCGTTACTATATTAGTCATAATTGCTGTATTAGATTAATGACCTGTTAGTTTTTAGCTATCTGATTTCCGAATAAAATAACTAAAAAATACTTGGTTATCCACAAAAGCCTATTGATAATTAATAAAACTGAAAAATTTTAATATTGTGTAAGTCATAAGGTTGTTTTAGATGTAAGTCTAATGGAGGGTATACATATGAATTGGGCCATTGGAGCATTAACTGGTATTAACTCAATAGCCGTTACAAAATTTCTATTTTAAGATAAATCAAAGTGATTCGTGAAATTTATTATAACGGGTGGAAAAAGTTCAAAGCGAAAAAAGATATTATCAAATGGTAATCACCTCCAAGTTTGGCATGGACTGAGTGTGGTCTAGTGCTGCAGGTGGCTGCGGTCTGGCATTCGTGACGGACGCAGTTGACGAGATGTCTTGCATAGAGTGACGAGTGGGCGGCGGCAACCAGTGTGCCGATCCGACCCGAGCGCACTCTTGATTGTTTAGATCCTCTTCGAGTTCTTTTAACTTTTTCACTAATTTTTCGCCTACCGAAATCAAACAATAAATGTGTTAAGTCACGTCGAATATAATAATCCTCTTCTTAATATTTCAGTGTTTATAATATTATGGTTCGCGTAATGCATTGGTTATAATATTATAGGTTCCCTGAATCTAAATACAAATGTTCAGTAGGTATTAAATGTAAGATATCCAACCAGAAAAAAACCAGGGTTGAAACCCTAACGGATAGCACAAAAATACAATTAAAAATTAATTATGGGAAATGACCGGTTTAAAAATAATAATAATACCTACCTAATTAGGTACGCATTATTCGAGTATGATTGTCAAAAGTGTATAATATATTATGTTATTATTTTAAGCCTTTAAGGGGACGTTTTCGATTATATTTCTTTTTTAGGCCACATCTTGATTATCATACTCTGCCACTAATCTATTGTCATCACCTAGTGTTTTATATAAACAAAAATTACTTTACAGGAAATACTCTCGTCTCTCGGACATCAATGAAATATCAAATTTTGATAACTATTTTTTGCCCGAATAGAAGAATTTCTACCAAATTGAGCTGCAGTTTTTTATTTTATTTCTAATAATGGTGTAAAATAATTTATAAAAAAACAATACAATCGTTTTTTTTTTTTTTTTAAACATTAAGTAAATAATTAAAATGTAGAATATTTGCCATCTAAATAATAAAGGAGAGAAACATTATTCACGTAAAGTGTATTTTTAGGGAAAAATTACATTAAAACCTATAGTACCTTAAAAAATTACTATTTCCTGTACAATGTACATACCTATATTATTACTTATAATTTTTTATTGGCACTTGGAAAATAATTAGAAAATGGAATATTTTAAAAGTACGTTTAGATTCATTTTTCATTATTTTTATAGTTTATGAAAAATAATGTTAATATTAAAATGCTGATCTTTTACTAAGCTGTCATTATCAATATTTTATTTTAAACATATACATTTTCCTATCCGTTTAACCCCAATTTTTTCTAACGATTGGATATTGCAGGATATTGTTTCCCAACACCAGATTTCTGATGGATTTTAATCTAACATAGATCTGAGTTTTAAACATCGTTTACCTATGTTGTTTTGAGCAGCTTTGTTCTTCAACTGATTACATCGACTCTGCTCTTCCACTTGCAATATGTCCCTCATATACTGACTGCTCTCGCTGTCGCCACCGTCGTCTACGTAAACGTTCTGCGACGGAATGCTGTTAACGTTCTCGTAAATCTGCAAAGACGCGATTTTCAGACGAAAGATCATTAGATCATATTATACTCATAATAGGTATATACTATATATTACGAACACGAGTATCGAGATAAAAGTGATTAATAATTAAGAAGTAACATGCACGACACTATAAAGGGTAATGGTGTTTCCTGAACTTTTCACGTTTCCGTTTACAAAGTTCGTGAAACAATAGGTACGTCATGCTAGTGTAGAGTGAGCAAAAATCTGAAATTTAGCATTTTGTAAACGTGAGGTTTTTAAGAGCATCTACGGTAGATTTAAATTAGATTCTCAATCGCTGAGTTCTTAACTTCTTAGATTACTATTTTAACAGCAAAAATGGACTCTGAGATTTTTTTTTGTTCTATTCTATGACAATGTCCGGTATAGGTAAACCCTGAGGCATCCTAGTTGTATGGTTGTATATTTTTTTTATTGACATGAACCGCACACTAACCCTGGTTGTGTCGTGTGGTTGCCTTTCGGGTTTGTTCTGGTTGTACAACAATTTTTCCAGTCGACGTTCCTCCTCCAAAAACGACGTTAAATCGGGCGGTTTCGACTTCAAGTTTTCCAAATCTATAACACATAATAAACACCAAAAGCATAAGCTACAAAGCGCTCATGAGATCGCTCACAGTATTTAATAAAGTAATTTTATCGGATTTACCGTGCTCGTAGCTGGCGTTGCCGTTCGTGTATTCTTCCAGGCCAAGGAAACTGGAACGTTTCATCCACATTTCTTTCTTAATGCGTTTGGCTGACTCCAAGCTGTCTACGGCCTGATGTGTATCAACACGCAACATTAATGCACGGAATTCAATGCCATATACATATAGGTGTATATAAATTATATAGTTGATAATTAATAATTAATACTTACGGGTTCTAGCGGCAATTGCACCTGGCCATCGTCGTCTGGATACGCGTCTACGGGTGGCGGAGGCGGTTTCTCTTTGGGTGGTTCCAATGCGTTGATGGGCGTCAATTCGAGTACCTGAAGAACACAAACATATTATAAGTTAAAAGTTTGATTTTATGAACTCAAAAACACCAAACAAAGAAACGGTCAGTAATTCATTTGTAGTTGTAAGAATGTAAAATAATAAATCGATAATAATATACAATCATAAAGAAATATATTTCCTGCCGATCTATACAATTATATGACAAGCTAAATCTTGCGAATTTGCGGTTAGCATAAAATCGTTGGGGGGGAGGGGGGAGACATTACCGGTTTGCGATCAAATCTCGTAAGCGATCCGTTAAAACCACGCGATGTGGTATATTGGTATATAATATATGTAATAAACTCTGGTGGTGGTTTTTATTGTTACAGTTACAAAACACGTACCTACGTCATTGGGTATAATGTACTATTCCTATGCATATATATGTATATTAAAATGTTAATCCAGCGGTTTCCGACCTCCAACAATTCGCGCCTTCCTCATTATAAAAACACAGTCCACACCTTCCATCAAAAATATTATATATATATATACCAAAAAGGTAAAAAACATTCAAAATTATAACAGTTGAACGGTAAAATAAAAATATTCATTGGTAGGTACAAATTAGGTGTATTTTATTCATTTAGATATACTCTGTATGTCACATGGGTCAATGCCGAATAGTAAGGAAATGTCTGTAATCGCTCCTGTCATACCACTTTCCCGAAATCTTAAATCCAGACCAACTCAACATTAGATCAACTCTGAAATTCCTTCTTAATTCAAAATCGCTCTATATAATAAATTGTTCATTATTTATTACTGTAAAATAATTATTTTTATCAATTGTATCCGCATTATGTTCAACCCACGTAAATAACCTTTTGTAATTACTTAAAATTAATGTTCGTCCTGCAATGACTACCTATATAATTATTTATGTCGCGATTTTTAGTTAGTAAAATTAAATAAATAATAAAAACATTCCCGTCGATTGATGTAAATATGTATACTAATATATTATTTGTATCTATTAAAAATGTATAAATCTGTGCCTTTTTGGGGGTGAAGATCATTGAATGTATAACCTATAACCTTATCTAATCTGCAGTACTAGGATGCCAGGAAAAATTTAACTCTTAGATATTGTTTGTCATATGGAAATTGCTGTGGACTCTAACTATACTCTCTGTAAGTCGGATTATTTATCAAAAATTCTATTGTAAATATAAATATTTGTTATTTTTATAGAAAGCTCGACTTTTTAAAAACTGACATGCATACACTCAGCCACTTTATATTATTTTTTATGCTTATAAGTTATAATTAGTAACGATTTACGCAATAAAGTACAGTTTTGCATAATATAACGCACTATATATGTAGTGCTACATTCTTAACCAGTATGCAATAAAGACTGGTGATATTTTCGATGTTGAAAAAAAAATACCAATATCAAATGTTATCGGTATTTTGGAAAACTTTCATGATTTATAATATAAATCCGCCATCGCTTATTTGATATCCTATTATGCCGGGTCCACACAGAGACGACAAAAGTAAAACAAAACAAAAGCTCTGTTTTTCGACAAAATCAAAAAATTTTTAAAACAATTTTGTTTTTTCCAACAAATTGTTCGTGTTTTGAAAAACAAAGTCGTGTTCCGAGCGGTGTCGGTAAACATCAAAAGGTTTTGGTTTTGTTGTTGTTTTTGCGAACACTGTCGAACGTGTGTGTTTTCAAAACAACCAACAGGCAATATTTTTTATCGGGATTTCGCGGGCAGTACCAATTTGGTTATTTATAAATATATATATTCATTATATAACTAAAACATCTTTTAATCGTATCATTTATTTTTTTACTTTGTAACTGTAGGTAAATATACCCAGCACCCAACATAAATAAATCTTCATCGTTTTCAATATCTCTTTTCAATTTCCACATTTTCACTCAGAGTAAAAAAATTTAAAAAAACTTGTAAGTACGAAGAGTTTAGAAAGCTAAAACTCTTAAGACAGACTGAATGACCACGGATGAATGAAATAAAACGACGAGTTTATATTTCTGTATGGATAGTTGAAAACAAAAACAAAACACGAACAAATGTTTGAATTTTGTTCATGTTTTGTTTTATATTTACTCAACTCAGTATGGACACATGTTTTGTTTGTGTTTTATTTTTTTCAAACTTCAAAAAGAAGGGTTTGAGTTTGGTTTTTGTTTTGTTTCTGTGTCGTCTATGTGTGGACCCGGCATTACTTAGGTCAAAAAATATTTTTTTTTTTTAGAATTTCTATCATTTTACACAATGGTAATTATATTGTTTGATAATTTTAGTAATTATTCCTACCACGAAATTGTAAAACATTTAGTGACATTTTTTAAACGATGACGATTATTAAAAACGTAATTATTAAAATGAAGTACAATTTTGCTAGGTTGAATCGACCTAAATATATTTTACCGAACATATTTATTATTGGTTTTTGAAATTTACCAAGGTATGGTAATTATTGGTATTTTTAGAAATTACGTGACTTAAGCACTTGGCCGGACGACGGTATCAAAATTTGAAATACCATCACCATCCCAAAATGATACAGTGCGGTTTTGCAGTCACGGATAATATGATTGCAGACACTCAAGGCATAAATATGTAATTCATAATATTACAGTCTCACCATGTTGTACGTGTCGTCGACGTGCTGTTGGACGACGTTCGGCGTCTGTTGCTGCAGCACGGGACTCGGCTGCAAGTTGGACCGTTCCTCGTCGTCAGCTTGGCTAACGCAGCTCGACATATCCTCGGTGTGCACGCCGCTGTCTTCCGCGCTCAGACAAGAACCCGGATAGTTACCATCGTCCGGGTCTTCAGCCGTCTGACCACATTCCTGGTCCAAGCTGTCGATCGAGTGCCGGCTGACTAGATCGGAAAGGGACGAGAGCTGCTGATGGTGGTGAATGTGCTGCAGATGATGGTGATACTCGTCCTCTACCAAGCAAACGCGTTCTTTTTCCAGCGCTACTATTGGCTTTTCTTCTTCGACCAGCATCTCCTCTTCCTCCTCCTCCACCGCTGTCGACGTTTCAATCTCCGCTTCCGAGTCAACGGCCAGACCGCGGTGTTCCAATATTTCTTCCTCGCTGCTGTACGTCACTTGCTGCTCCCCTTGCGGCTCCACGACTTTAGATGGATCTGTTCCTTTAAAAAAAAAAAAAGCTATAAAACGGACACACGATATATATGATATATAATATTTATTATAATTAATACTGAGATTTTAAATCTAAATAATCACAAAAATCCATAAATGCCTTAAAAATCTAATAATATGCACTTTGAAAATATATTTGATGCGGTACATTTCTTACAGCTTAAAAATCGATATGATGAAAACGTGTTGTGCAATGTTGAATTATTTTCAGAAGATAATAAAATATTATATTAATATTGCATAAAAATATATAGCTTTGAAAATTATTATATTAGTGAAGATATATATTAAAACATAAAAAAGTTTAAAAAGTTGAATTTATGAAAAAATTCATTATCCCATACATTTTTCACTTACGAAAATATATTCTACACAGGACCAAAAACAAAAAAAAAAGTAATATATAGCATCAAAATCCGTCTCTATATATCATAATATAAGTATATATAATTACATTGGTGCGATCAATCAGGATGGATAAATGATAAATGGGATAGATCCCTTTTTAATGCACTTATATAATATCTGAAAACTTAAGTTTATATTTTTAATAGTTAAATAGAACATGCTAAAATATCAGCTATATCCCCCCCTGAAAAATTTAACCACCAGCATATAGAATACGCGTGTATTTCTTATTTCGACCAAAATTAAAAATAAATGGATTGTCTTAAAACTCGTTTTAATCAAGAACTGAAAATAGATGTTAAATTTTAAAATATCAGAGTGTTCGGTATTGTATTGTAAACTTTAATTTGTTAGTCTAATGTTAATGATTTTTATTCTTATTTCTTATTTTATTTTATTTTATATACTTATTGAGAAATGTTTTTCTTTTTTGCGAAAGGATGTACCTATACAAATATTCTTGTTTTATTCTAAAGTTGTATTTTAAATTACTATTATTATTACATCTGTTAACTCTCTACTCCATCACAAGCTTAGGCTTAAAGAAGGAGTAGATATATTTCTTTATTTATATGATTTATTGTACAAATAAAGAAAAATTAAAAAAAAAAAAAAAAAAAAGCACACACATTTTTTTGGTACCTACTATACCTACGTATGATTTTTTCGCAATACGGTATTTTGTGTAATTCAGCCTTTAACTTTTCTAAGTAGGTATCTATAATAACTATTATTATGGTGTTAGACGACTGTCTAACAGAAGATATAACATATAATGTTATACCTAGTAATTTGCATATTAAATTTGTCACATCCATCTATACTAAAGGAATATACTATATTCCTATATATTTTTTATGTTTATTTATAAAAAATAATAGCATTGACCCAAAACAACGAAACAAGCCATAACTAATTATACAAGTACCATAAACCATGTCCAATTTTTAAAAATCACATCGACTTTTTTTTTTAACGCGTTTATAGTTACATTAAATTAATTATTATTATATTGATCTATTAACAAAAATAAATAAATAAATATTAATTAGGTACTCATACTCGATACTTTTTATTAAAAAAAAAAAAAACAATAAATGCCACAACACGAATAACGAACATTTTAAACCCTTACTTGGCAACGGTGATTCGGGCGGAGATTCGGGCAAAGGAATGTCTTCGACCACTTGTTGTAGGAAACCGTCCGCGTTGGCAGCGGCGACACTTTCAGGTGGCGATGCTGTCGGCGACGCTTTGACAGACTTTTTCTTCGCGAGCGACGGTTGTCTAGCCGAGACATTGTGCTGCACGTCAGCGGCTTTCGTCTCCGAACAAATCTTCTCGAATATCTCTCGGCGCTTGCCAATGTCTACCTTGGGCAGTTCACCGGTGACGGCGGTTGCAGCGTTCAAGTCTCTTGTGGACTGCGATCGGGTCTTGAGCAACATGACTTTCTCCTCGATTTTGGGCGCCGACATCCGACGCCTTATCTCGGCCACGGCGGGCTTACGACGTGGCAGCTGCTGCTCTTCGCACTTGACCACGGAAGTCCGCTTGGATTCGGCGAAATCGACGTAGTCCTTGATTGCCCGGTCGTATCCGTTTTCGGTCACCGTCGATTCTGCAGTCACCGTTGGAGGGACAGCGGCAATTGTCTGCACTGTCGCCACTCGGACGGCCACAGCCGCAGGTTCTTCGGCTCCGCGGAACACGTCTTCTTCCTCGTGGTCCTCTTCAGCTAGAGCTTCAGTACGGCTACCGAGTTTGTGCAGTACGCGACCCTCGGCAGCACCACCGTCCGCCGAACGACTGCGATTGTCCTCTGACGCGTGATCCCGCCCTGGAACCTTTTCTTCATCATAATCGTCAACGCAGTTCTTCTTACCCGTGCTCAGGCCGAGGTCGCTGAGATCGTTGCCGTCGTCGTCATCCTGATACAGGGCGGGCAAACTCCTCAATCGGCCGCTTCTACCCCTGCACAGACAACATACAATTAATTGATTATAGATATTATACGATTAATGAAACAGTATAACTGTGTTGATGAATTTTGTAATCGAGACAACTCAGAGGATAAAAAATTTGAAATTTTTACGCGGGGGCGTTAATGTTTTAATGTGATGGAATATATTCCCCGAAAAAATATAGGTAGGTAATAGCAGCGGCCTAAACTCGTTTTGGAAGAATTATTATCGCATTCGCATCACGACAGCATATTATTATTACCTATGTATTATGTTATTATGTTAACATTCGTCAGTTTCGCGCTCGACGCACGAAGGCCGACCGATTTATAATATTTATATTATAAATTATTATATATGTGTGCCCTATACTGATATATCTAATATTATGTATGTGCGTTCGTATATTATATGTGTATCGTCGTGCGTATAGTTGTTATTATTATTATTAGAACGTGAGTCGTTTTGGTTTGTGAACTGCAGTTCTCTCATAATCCTGGATATATCATAATACAACTTTCACCTGGCCAGTTTAATTGGCATCCCATTGTATACTGCACTAGCTGCAACGGCGCATATATGTCGCGATGTAGTAATACAACTTTACATAATTTAATTCTCATTATCGTTTTCGTCAGCCTGCGAATATCGTCGTCGTCGACTCCACCGCCGTTTCCAGCCACAATGACTTTATATTAAATTAGAAAAATGAGCTTCTTTGCTCCCCACTACCGCCGCCGTCACCGCATCGGCACATTATATTGATTTTCACGCCAATTCAAAAGTAATTTGCCACCGACCGTTCGCTATACGTGCGATGAGGCGCTTATATACAATACAACAGCTCCCATATAATATAATATATGTGTATAATTGATCACACGGAAAGAAAGCGGGGTCATTCGTGTACACGGGCATTATATTATTAGATTAATACATAACACAAAGGTATGCCTACCGCATGCGTAAAGACGACGAAATTCGCTTATCAATAGACATATTAGTAGCAATGACTAAGGTGGTAAAGATGTGAAAACATTCGATTATAATGAAATACATATATTATATTATATATCTATTATCTACAGACACGTACTGATCTCCTGTCGAGAGCAAATAGTCGCGAATAATGGCGATTTCGGATGTATTATAAAAGTGTTTATATACATACGTAAAGAAAACGTATATTGTATATAATGCTTATATATAGAAAGCACCGACTGCGCTAATTGAACATATATTGACATTATATCTGCAGATAGTTAACGCTTAAAAACGGCTACCGGCGATCGATTGCACGCAACTATTATACTACACGCAGTATTGAGACGTGAAGACGTTTGATTAATCTCTCTTCTCAATGTGTGTATTGTTGAAATATAAGATCACAACCGGGAATATTAAATTTTATGTTTTCACAGACTCGATGAAACTTTATAGAAACTTTTCAAACTAAAACGCAAATCTTTCTTCGTGATATTTTAAAAGATTTCAGTAAATAATTCGTTAATCGTAGCGGGTAAGTGTACACCAACATAAAACAATTTGTTTATATACCATCTCTGGTTTCCACTATATATCCAAAACCATTATTCAACAAGACACGTCTGCGGGGAATGGACAAGTTGATAATATATAATATAATGGATTCAAAGTTAATTGTTTTCAAAACTTTTGACATGACTATAATTTGCTAACTATATACGTAAATAAATGACTTGACAAGTTATTTTTCACTACAGTAAATGTAATACGTGAACACATTGTTTTTCAAACTGGTTTTAAGAATTAGTAAATAATTTATATGCGGTGGTCGATGGAAGAAAATAATAAATACCTATTAACCCGATAGCTTATACGCCGTCCTTGAAATTGTTTAGTTTTGAAAAGTTCTGTTCGAATGATATTTTAACGCGTCTAAATCGTGTAAGACGACAATGCCTCCCCCCCCCCCCCAAACATCTGGCCCAATAAAAAAAATATGTATTATATGCTAATGGACTAAACTATATAGACTGTATGTCTGTACGTCCAAACAAGTCACCGCAGTATTTTGTCGCGTTTCGGTCGATTTTTCCGTGTGATTGGATTAGTAATAATAATATTATGTCCCGCACTGGTGAAAAGTGTCACGGCCACGGGGCGGACCGAGAAGATTAACTCGGTACCTATACATAATATATAATATTCGAATATAATCATTTGGTAACGAGAATATGTATATAGGATATACGCGAGGCACGGAATCGCAGTGGTGTTGTTCATTCTGCGCACATATTGTCGACATATAATAATAACGAACATGTACCTATAATAAAATATACATTTAGAATGAGATTGAAAATTAAAAAAAAAAAAAAAACAAGGCTGTATATTATTTTTATCCGGCCGTTCTCGCGTTCGATTTTCGTCGTTGTTATTGCACACTGCAGTGGTCGATGTAATCGAAATAATGTGCTGCGCACAACGCACCAACGACCATTTCGCCACGAGTTTAGACGGCCGCAACGCGCGCGTGTGTGCACGGGCTGACGGTTTTCGCCGAGAAAAAAATTCAACAAAACACAATGGATGAGAACCGAACAAAAAAAAAAATAAGAAAAATATATAAAGCTAATTAATACAGAGACGCGCGTCGGTCAGAAAAATCAGAAAGGAGACGATGTGGCGTGTAGAACCGCACGCGATTTGACCGCGTATATTATAATATTACACAAACGCGCGGGACTCGAAGATCATATCATTTAGGTCGGAGCAGACTAACGTCAATCGTAACTACGATCTTCGAGGTATCTGTGTGTATATAATGGGTGTAATATATATGTTCTCGTATTATGTATATCTAATATACATATAAATCCGACAACCGTCATTCGACGGATTAATCATAATACGTATAGACGTAACGTTATATAATAACATAAAAGTGTAAGCAAGATGATTATTGTGTTTTTCAATTTTCTATTTCCATTTACAACCGAAAACATATGCATTGTGTGACACTGACACAGCAACAACTTATCAATTGTATACCTCTTGCTATATTATTGTTATGTAGAACAGCAACGACGACCCCAAAAACGACGCTTGATCATCGTAACTCTATGTCCAACACAATAATACAAGTACATCACATTAATATAAAGTTATCTAAGATGAATTTTGATTTTAATTTCGATGTTTCTTAAACAGTTTTTGACTTCCCATACATAATTTTTTAGGATTTAATGAAAAATGTCGACTGATTTTGTCGTGTACTCGTGTCTGATATCTGAAAAACTAAGTCACTGCGCGGCATCTTTATTGGGGACGTCGACTCTCATAACGTCATAACATAATCGTACACGATGGTTTTTCATTGCTCAACGATATAGTCTATAATGTTATTTGATCGGCAGATATCGCAAGTCGTTCTTATAGAAATTAAAAAGTATCAAAATTCGGTAGGTATTTGTGAGCGTAAACGAAAATTTTAAAATCGTTTTGTAGTCATAAAAACATATACAACTATCGAGCTAACAAACCATTTCCGCTCAGAAAAGAATCGTTTTTCTTGCAAAATGTTTATTTTTGAAATTTTAATTCAAAATTACCGCATCCATTATACTATACGCAGTGACCCACTAGAAACCTTCTATACAGTAAAGCGACTTCCCCGGTTTTTGTTATTTTGTAAGATACGGCATAATACCGTTACTATTAGTCCATCTGTAAAATTGCATCATAGTATAATAATAATCATGTAAAATGATTAACTCGCGCTCAAGACCGATCGACGTGATATATCAATAATCCGTAGTGTATATCTGTGTCTGTATAATTGATATGCGCGCACTGCCCTAAGGCTCTGGGTTTTCAAATAGTAATGGAAATATGTTGTTTGGAAATTACATAAAAGTTCAGTGTATAAATATATAAATAATATCTATGATGTCGAATATATATATATCACACGCGGTGAGGGTCGTGTGTACAATAGAATTTGTTGCTTTACCTAATATTCATACGCGCTAGTTATATAAGCAAATAAAAATAATACCTATTATAAGCCCGAGATTGTCAAAGTATATATAGTTATCATCGCTAGAATATTATATAGGTAATTATATAGGTACATTACTATGATAACATTGATAACTATATATACAGCCGACGGTATTTTAGTATTTGTTTTAACAACGCGGAATAAACGTCATCGTCACCACGACGAAGAAACAATAGTCGTAACTGCGAGTTGCTTGAAAAAATATGAATTATCATTCAGTATATATTATATATATGAATACGTACAGCACTTTACTGTAAAGTTTTTGAAATTAATAGTTCTGAATTTCGATTTTTTCCCCGACAGTTTTTCGTTGTCCGTATCATTTGTTAGGGTTAACCGGTTAAACGTTAATGGGTCTTGCTTGAAATAATAATGATATATTATCGTCAAATCGGATGTCCGAAAAACAAAGTCGTGGACTTCTCGTCGCGGAATTCTTCGTCTTGGACGTCGACGTCGCATAATATTATAACATTGTACACGATAATTGTTCAGAGCTCCACACGATAATCTGTACCCACTGCTGTTATTCGATCGGCAGACTGTACAGGTGCGTGCGTATAATATAAT
This sequence comes from Diuraphis noxia, assembly GCF_037042655.1. Lineage (NCBI taxonomy): Eukaryota > Metazoa > Arthropoda > Insecta > Hemiptera > Aphididae > Diuraphis > Diuraphis noxia. The sequence goes on from NW_028301713.1 coordinate 78,290,897, forward strand.
ACCACATCACCCGCGGATGAATGTGTATAATTTGCGAAGAATTTTATAATAGCACTTCTGACGGGAAAAAAACCTATATACATATGTACATGTATATATAATATGTGTACCTATACATCGTTATATCGTTATTATGTATCGCCGAAAGCCGGCGAGTATTTTAAGTATAGGTATCTATGTATACTATTTTCAGCGAGTTTGTGATAGCGATTTTTCCACGCCTCTATCGCAGCGATTTCGATTTAGATATAAATATTGTATTATGCACGTGTGCAGCAGCAAGTTCCCTGCACGAGTTTACATAATTTAAGTGTAGGTACACACTACAAACTATACACACAACAATGCAATAGCAAACAAATTTCATTCGCGCAACAACCAGTGGTGGATTTGAGGGGGGGGGGGGGTGACGTGGCGATTTCCCTTTTCTATAGGGCTTTTTTTTTACTTGAATCATAGCGCTGTGTGATAAAAGAAATATGAAGTTCATAAGTCATAACTACAACTTCAAACTTATAAATAAATGATACAAAAAAAGGTATTTTTTTTTAATATGGAAATCGGAAATGTGTATTCAGTTACGTGTTAGTACACCTATCAATCTACGATACCAATTCACCCCCTCCTCAAATGATTTTCAGATCCGCTACTGATAACAGCACAAAACCAAGTATACCTAGTATGGTGGCAGAAAAATTGTTATAGGCTCATCGCGCTGATGAACGAACGCGCTGTTCGGTTCGGTCGGCCGATAATTATTATATAATACGAAGGAAAACAAAATGCACGCGGATGACTGCCATAAAAGGTCATATAATATTAATATTATGCCTATTGTATGATGTGCATACGGTGATATACGTCAGCCGAGGGTCAGGACCACGATCTCGTTATACATCGAAAGATTTTCTAACCGTGCTACGGACAGACATACTGGTGGGTACAGCTGTATAGGTACAATATGTATATATAATATCTAAATATATATGTATCATAAAGTAAAACACAATTTTAAGCCCCGATTAAAAGGTCACATGTTAATATGTTATTATGTTACGTTGTTGCTAAACACGGTTTAAATTTTAACTTTAAATTTTTCAAGGATTAAATTGCATGTTTTACTGTGTGTTAGATTCGGTAAGACTGTTGGGTTCTCGATTTACATTTAACAATTTTAATTATCCTGCATGATGTATTAACGCTAGCGTACTGCATAACACTGTCCAATAATGTGTTAATTGGTAACCAATAGTAATCATTTTTCTTAAGTTCTAAAACAAGGTTTAATTTAATTTAATTTTTTTTTGTAATAAGCTACATTATAATAAATATTTACTGTACAACAATTCTGTAGTTCTGTATTACTACAAACAAAAAGTTCAATTTTTATTTTAATGAGTGGTACTATACTCCCCCCCCCCCCCCCCCCCCCCCCGAACAACCCAATACGTACTGAGTGATTTTTACGATAAACTTTCAAGATTAATGATACTTACACAGCTACACCAACAAATGTATATATACCTAGACCTATTTTACAGGTATCGTCAATAGGTTAAATGCGTTCGTTGAACTCCAAACAATAATAATAATAATTTTTTTTAACAAAATTACTGTCCACGCGAGAGTAAAGATACAAATAGATCAAATTTTTGCACGAATGTAATATAATAACTGCGTTACCAATTAACCGGATATATGTTGGTTTAACTAATTTATCAATCACGTCTACTGTTCTATACGATTGCAACGGATGTATATAACTATACCTGCACTGCAATCGAGTTTTTAACGACCTAAAAATCAATATTATCATTCTGTTCGACCTACATAATTTTAAGAATAATTAACTTAATTAATAATCTCTACAAACAATACGAATAAATCATAACCAAAATTCAAATAAATCACTATTTACAACAATATCAATCATGTAATGCAAATTAATGTTTGTTCAATCCCATATTATACGATTAAGTTGACATAATATATAATAACTGGAATATTAAACAACAAACCCATATACAATCAGCAGTACGACTATAGGTACATTTATTTTTTTTATGAAATGTCATCATCATAATGACTGGTGCATAATGTACCTAGATATATATTATGTGACATTGTGACAATAAATATAAGAAACTCTCACCAAATGACGCAATGTTAGGAAATAAACAAAATAATTCCGAACTTGATTTTCGGTAAAGTTTACATTATATATAATATATCCTCATTTGTTTGCTTCTATAACCGCTGCATTTATAGTTATACTGCTGTAACAGTTATTTAACATGCACAGTGTGTTATATTTGTACAGCTATAGTGTAGAGATTCTCACGAGAGTCTACTCAACCGGTTTTTTGCGTAAATTTCCAAAACAAAAAAAAAACATGCCTAGACATTTGTCTATACCTAGAATGTACAGTTTTTTCCCTAGTCTTCATTAGCTGTACATTGTCCCAGTTAACAAAAATCACACATTTGATTGTACCCGTTTAGTTATGTTATATTATACAGCGTATATCAATCGCATGTTACATGATTGCATTTAACAGTGTAAACATATTACATACTTATTGTTTGATAACTAAAATATTTACATTATACTTTATTACAAGCAAAATATTACGTCTCGATTTCAAAATACAGCCCAACGTCAATGACTGTAATGAAAACAGAACAGGATATTATCGAGAAAAAATTAAAACAATGAAAACAAAATATTATAATGAGTAAATTAATTAATACTAATGTCAAATATTATTGAAAAACCCATAATTTCGATGGGGAAACCTGGTGGAAAACTATAAAACATATACAGATATAATAAAGTTACTGCCCGCAGTAGATATTATACATTATATATTTATCCATTTTAATATAATGTACATTTGTGCAATAAAATCTCGTGAATAATAATATAAACCAATCTGAAAAAATCATCTGACTTGATAGTGATAAAAAATACAAAAAATTAGACGACCTTGAGTAAAGTACTTATTGCGCATATTTTTGCGACTGGTAACTAATGGCGTTACGATAAAAGTGCTATATATACGAAAACAACAACGACAAAAGTCTATTTTTTTTTCTTTTTATCGATTACTTATGTACTCAATACTCAATACACTATATAGGTACAATAAGCAACAAATCGTGTCCATGTATGAAAAATTATTCATAAAATACTAAAAAGCGCATAGAATCAATATAATATTGTATGGATATAAATACATATATTATATACTATAATATGAGCACGTTAGCAACGGTCGACCTTTTGAAATATACATGTGTGTGACACCAACATCACTATTGTACACGCGAGTATATACTATATATACATATACCTATTTTCTATCTAACAATAACAGTTACTATCAAAGTATCAAATATCATTTAACTACAAAATTAGCATTACCTCATAAAAATATATTGCACGGCCACAAATAAGGACAACGAATATGAAAATTAAAATTGTATTTTAGACTCTGAGCGGGGCAATGAATGCGTATACCGATTTTATAATTATACGAGTGAGTGTTTTTATTTGGACTCACCTTCGGAAGCAATAAATCTTGAGTGTGATTTTTGGAAATAAACTTGATTTATTTTGTTCCTGAAGTGGGTCAATAGTAAAAATTACAAGTCCATTTCATAATAACCGGGAAAAACTAGAATATTTGAGCAAAACAAGTTCAACCAGACGTTTTAATGAGCGAGGAATAAGACAAATATAAATTATTTAGATATACACGATACATTACAATATACGACGGTTTACATAAAAAATTAAAAAAAAATATAGGTAAGAAATTTTTTTTCTCTACACGCATAGAAAAAACTATTATATTATTATATATAATAGCGATAATAATATATACCTAGTTGGTATTTTTATATTTGAGTTCTCAATGCGGAATCGAAACTAGAAACGGTTTCCCTCATTTCCGTTTAACAATAATAATAGTATATACCAGAGGTATTCAAAATTTCAAACTGTGCATCGCGGCTCATTTGTACGACGGAGACAACACATGCGGGTGTGGCGTCCTCTTAAGTAAGAACTAAAGCTAGACATTTAATCGCTCGGCAGTTGTATACTAATATTATACATATAATAATATCATGTATTCGTTTTTCAGACATTTGTGTATTGTATTGTAAATTAATTTATGAACTTAATAGTTATGCGTTTTGTATGTCTATGCGGAGATATAATACGACGTTATTATTCACACTTCTCAAAACGAATAAAAAGAGAATATAAATAGATCGTTTCACGACCGTACAACAAAGTTTATATCGTTGTGAGATATGTCGATAAACTACTGCTACACATATAGATTTCAGTAAGTCAGGAATTTTTTAAGTATAATATATACTAGAAGGTATACGTCATATATTTTTTAATCGTATTTAAACGTATACAGTATAAATTGTATTTCATATTGAAGCATTAGAGGTCTAACACAAAATCTTAAAAAAAATTTATTAATCTCAAAAGCGTTTATAGTGTTATTAAAGTGTTTATTTTTAAATTGTTAATTATTATTATTTTTGTTCAATGGTCTTGACATTATATTTACTAAATATTTAACTTGTGTATGACACACCACAATAATCATTAGCTATAATTATTATTCATGTTTACTTATATAATAGCAGTGTAAAGTGTAACCAATGATTCATCGTAGATCACACATTTCCGAGAGCGCCGTAAGACATATAAACCAGGGGAGGGAAGCTAAGTCAAAAATCTCTGATATCACGTTGGTGTATAACAATTATTTTTTTCCAAGCAATAAGACGACTAATAATAATTAAAATATTAAAATTAAAGAAATCCTAAATTTAAAATTAATTGATAACATAATACATACCCAAGTCTTATATTATATTATAATAATTACGATAAAGCATAAACAATCATATTTGCAGTAATATTACATAACGAACGCCTGAGAACTTTTCTGGATATTTTTACATTACTATCTGAAAGTTAGCAAAGAATAAAATAAACAATAATGTAATATTTTTACCAGGATATTTCCAAACAATAATAATATTATTCCAATCAGAAACATGATATATTTTAACTATACACTACCTATCAAATAATAATTTAACATAGATATTATTCTCCAACTAAATCTCGCATTACGCAGGTATATATACATAGGTATACATGTAAATATATATGTATTTGCAGATATGAAGAAGAAGATTTGAAGAAGAATAATTTTAAAATCACGCAATCTACGTAATTTACACTTGCCTTCAATTATTTAACCGCAATATTATTACATATAGCTGCAAAGTCAATTTAACATGCGAAAACAAATTATTATAGGTACGTATATTTATTTTAAAACTTGAGAAAATGTTGTATTGCTCACAACGAAAAGTTAATAGATATAATAATTAAAAAATATATTTCAAAAATGTTTGTGTTGAAACACTGCAGTTGGCTTTGAATGAGCGGAGTTCCAAATATTTGGTTTTAAATAATCATTGGATAAATATAAAATATTATTCATAGTGTATGCATACGTTACACCCAAATAGCCATTTGAGTCAATTAAGAGCCGATTTATTTTTATGTTTCACTGTACAAAACAATAATAATATAATAACCATGAAATAAGTCATCAGAAATAAATAAACCAACAAGACAATTTTAAAATACTTTCACTACGGTTAGGACATTTAATATGAAACAAAACAAAATTATGAAATAATTCACGTTACTGCATACATTGAACATTCATACGGTTTAAGGCGTTTAAGCGAATAAAACTCATTTTCGAAGGATACGCTTTTATACATTTGGCATTGCACACATTATTTTAGATTTTTTTATTACATTATTGATTGTTTCTTTTATTTTTTTATTTTTTTAATGATTCAATCAAATCCTCATTTTTTAATTCTAAGGATATTGAATGCTATTATAATGGATATTATACCTATTTATAAATATGGTGGTAACTTTTCGATTACTGCAGTTCGAAAATATTACGAAACCCAAACATCGTTAAATTTAGGACGAATACTGCAAAGATATATGAATAATGAATAATATTCAACTTACTATATTTTTTATGGACACTATACATTATATGCGATTACGTATTATGTAGGTACAGCAGGTAGGTACACATAATTATTATGCGAATGTCAATAAATTTAATTTAACGATATTTAAAAATATTCTTTTGTTACGTCCAAATGTATTTTATTTTTATTTTTTATACGCACGTGTTAAAAGTAAAATCCTTAGTAAAATCGAATGGGAAGTATGAAATTGCTACGTTCAAAAGTGTCGTATATATATACCTAACCATGAAATGATGTGACCAGTTATGGCTACCCTTACCTTTCTTGTATCATCTCGTTAAACGTTTTGCTCCTTTTCCGGAACCCATCGTCCAACCTATCCGTTTCAAATTTCTTTACCTCGACAAGTCGCTCAATAATGTGTTCCTGCTGTTTTCTCCTGTTACTTTTCCAATTGTCCAAGTCCTGTGAACAAACACAATGTCAGTTTTATCTTTACATCAACTTTATGTATACACACTAAGTATATAATATATATATATATATATATATATATATATATATATATATATATATATATATATATATATATATATATATATATATTCCGACATCCGTTACGATTCGCGCATCGGTAATATTATTGTTACAAAACTACATATATAGTTGTCATATTACCGCTATTATTATACCACATTACTATAGGTTACGTCTTAAGTGACGGGGAGGATTATCCGAGATAGTAAGAGAGGATAAATTAGATATTAGGGGGTTTGGGTAGGGTAACGATCGAGTTGGAGTGGAATTTTTCTTAGTGCGTGGACGCAAGTACAGAAAGGGTAGGAATTTTTAAGTCGTTGTGAGAGTTTTATTGCTAACGTGCAATGGCGCTTTAGCTAATAGCCGTAAGTTTATAGACTGGAAAGATTGATAAAAATTAAGATTTGAGACTTTGATAGATCCCCAGATTTGGATACCATAATAAGTCATTGAAGGACGAATTAGTTGTTTATATAGAATAATTTTTTTGTTGAGTGAGTAGGTATTGGAACGAAAAAGGTGTCTTAAAGTATGAAGTTTTAATTTTAGGGATATTTTTTTTGTTTTGATGTGGATAGCCCCGATTCTATTTTATCGCTTAATATAAAAAATTAACTTATATGACATAAGTACGTAATTACTCAAACGAACATATAAAAATACAGATATAAATTGAATCATAATTTTAGAAACATACTTGACCTCATAAAACTCAAATATTTTAAATACATTTTTTTATGGACAATTTTATTTAAATGTTTATTTTCTTTATAAAAAACCAGATATTCCTGATTTTTATTTGATGTTATAATTTAAACACAACGATGGAGTTTAATTAAACTAATAAGTACATAATATAAATTACATATTCACAGAAATTGTTAAAATCTCATTAATACTTAAAAAATATAAAATTAATTTATTAAAGTATGCATTGAATATCTAACGAGTTTCGTGAGAATTTATTTTTATTTTTATCAATTTTGAAGGTAGCTCCGGCATTACTGCAACATACTATATTGGGCGAACAATTTATAGGTATTACATGTTATTATAATTAAGAATTAATATTATTGTCACTCACCGATTGCCATTCGGCATCAAATTCTTTTGGTTTTGGCTTGACGACCACTGCAGCCGTTTTGTTCAGCTGGTCTTGCGCCGAACGATAGAGATCGGACGGTGCCAGCTTGACAAACTGCAGTGGAGCCGGTTTCATAGACGACATCATCGGATCACCTGTAAACACATAATACGACCATATATTATATTATCAACTTATTACATATTTGAAACTGTAATTATTGTTATCTCTAAATGAAACGCATGCGACATAATGTATTAATGTTACATTTTATATACAATGTGTTATAATTATAATAACAAACATTTTAACGCAGAATCCATAAATTTGGGTTAAATCAAAACTATGAAAAAAAACGGAAAATGTTATACCCTTGGAAATATGTATTAATTTTACAGTGTTTTTAAAAAAAAAACAAATTATTCTGTTTGTAAAAGTGTAAACACTTTTTCTAGTTAAAAAACGCTCTAATGCCTCTAATCATTAGCATAATGGATGTTTATGGTAGGTACTAAATTTAATTTAATGTTTACTTTGCGAGTCAAAAGTAGACATTTCTCAGTACTTTTTAAAATAATCGAGGGAAAAAAATATGAACATTTGACACTCCTTTTATGACATCTAATAATTCCAAGTATTTCAAAATACGTTCCTATATACATATAGCTATAATATAATATGCTAAAAATCGGAAAAATCGTATTTTACACGTTTGAGTGAATATTATTATCAAAAGGAAAAACAGATGTTGTGAATGATGACCTTGTACCTACTGCGTGCGCCCAAGACCCGTCCTACTGTAGGGCCGCAGAATGCATGGTGCACAACCATATAGCGGTATAGAGGTAAACCTTACCTTACCAGGTATGTCTATTATGTGACCGGTAGCCGCGTGCTTATATGCAGACAACAAAAACTCATTACACCAAATCCAAAGCCTTTCTCTATTTCGCACATGTATACGACACGCACCATGCATTGTCTATATTATATTTATGCACTTCTGAATTTTTTTTTTTCCAGGTCATTCCTTACGCGTACAAATAGAGTATACCAATGATAGTTATAGATATACGTGGATATGCTCTGTACATGACGTGTACATGTCATTTGCTTCGGGACACTCGACACCGCGGTGGCCCTATATAATATATATATATATATATATATATATATATACGAACCACGACGTGTAAGACCACTCGATAAATTTCGTTTGCTACCTCGAGGGCCATCGAATTGACGACCTTGTATATACCGTACACAGTCAACCTGCAGTACTACAGGTGGATATAATATAAATATATATACTTTTATACAGTATAAAATGTACGCAGTGTACTTGCACGTTCTACTATTTTTTTTTTTTTTTCAATACATTCCGTTATTATAATTATCATCTAGACGACTTTTTATTCACACCATCGAGACGTAGGCACCTATGCACACGGATATGCAAGCATATTATGTACATACGTATTATATTATTATTATACACCGGGTGATATATGAATTAAACGACAATTTTTTTCCTTCAGACCACTTGCATTATATTATTATGATGTAGTAGGTACGTCATATTATGTAGTTCTTTATATTGAAAAAAATTAATAAATTACCACAGTTAACACATTAACACATTCGGTGGGTGTGAAAACGTGAACGTTCCTATATTATTATACGTATATACATGGGATTTTATTTACCTCGCGCACGCATAAGACCTCGCTCAGTGTCTTGATTAATTAGATTCAGCTGTTCGTGTTCGTATATTAATATATTAAAGTTTATACATAATTTAATGGTTTAAATTTTTAAAATATATATAAGTATAAGCAGTCCGTCAACTGCAGCGTATTGATCACGAGCTGTTCATTTCTCTTTTTTTTCAATATACGCACCAAAATTACACATAATACAAGCATATATATTGATGTATAACACGACCTGATAGTACGACAATTATTAAACAAGCAGTAAATATTAGATAATGTAATGCAACAACGCTCCCCGAGGTACGCTGCGCTTAATGGTTAAAATAAATTATAGTGAGACCTTATATATCTCTTTTATTATGAATATTTTGCATCGTTTTATAGGGGACGTTTATATTACCTAATATTGTTGTGTATAATATGCACGTAACACGTACATGCAAAGTCCAATGACGTTTTTGTTTACATAAAAGTGTTCAGTATAGGTACAAATCTCATTATCAAAACTTCACTACAAATTACAATAAAATAATATATTTGGCTGTCACTAAAAAATTATTCTAACCTTATTTTCGTGTCAAAGAAGTGTTTTAAAAGTTTCGTCTACTCAAAACTATAAGTCGAAATATTGGTATTTAAAGATGATCAATTAGAAATGGTTTTACTAAATTTGGTATGATTAGATATTTTTTTATAAGACCGCTACAAAAACCAAAAATCTTAGAATTTTATACCTTTACATCACGCATTGATGGAGACGAACTTATTATTGCATTATTTTACAACTGTACATATTAATGTTAACAATCATTTTAATCATTTTAATCATTTTAATCTATAATTATTTTAAATTACTGACTCAACTGTTTATTTATTTCATAATTACTACATTTATTATAGTATAATTTATCTATTATCACTAATTAATTTTAAAAATATTTTATTTATAAATACATATCTGAGTAATTTTAAAATTTCCAAAAAAAGGAAATTTATTTAAGCTTCCAAGCTGTATAATATTAATGAAACACTTTATAGATTGCCGAGGTAAATGAAACGAGACAAGATTTAAAGTGCAGAACACCCAGTCACTGTTCCTGTCCAAATATTTTCTTTTATTTGCATCCTACATTTTACCCAATGGAACATCTTGTAGTTAATTCTATGCTTGATTGAATACAGATGATTTATAATTTAAATCTAACCGACACGCAATAAAACAGATTAGTAAAATTATTTCAGAAAAAAATTGTATTTTCTTGTGTAATATTAATTTTAGACAATTCGAAAACAGTATATCAATTTACAGCGTTACTTTTTTTATTTTAATGCTGTATCTTAAATTTAATTGTTCACAATATAATATTCAGCATACCTATACAGTATGTTATACACATAAACATATATCCATATATATATAGGAATATGAGTCCATTTTCTATAAAATGATAATATAAGACCATAAATTGTTTGTAAAAACAGTTAGACGTAAAAAAAACTACCTACTCAAGCTACAGTCATAGTTAAGAAATCAAACGTATAAACAAATTCAAATATACAATATTTTTTGTGTCGGAGTATTATAATTAAATTGGTACAATTACTATAAAATAATTACTCACGTTTAATAAACATCAAAATAACTGGTTTTAAATCAATAATAACTTTTTTTGTATCAAAAAATAAAACTCTTGATAGGTACGACATATTTAATATTTTAGCCTTCCTTTTTGTGTGTTAATTTGGTTTCTAAATTATGACTGGTTCTGTTTGGCGTGAAATCAACTCTTGTTATACTGACATAGAACCATTTGTAAGTTACTTTAAATTAGTACTCAAATATAGATACTTAAGAATTTTAATTTTAATATTTTTTTAAATTTCTTCAAAATAATTAGGTATACATTTATAAGCATTATATATTTATAAGCATAAAAGGCAGGTGCGTGCGGAGTATTTAAAAAAAAATTAAAATAAGCTCATAACAAGTTATGTCAGTTAATATAGGTATTTACTTTTTTATAGTTCATATAAAAAAGATATTAAATCGAGGAAAATATATTCTCATGTGCATTTTTTTTCGCTTTCTCTGTCAATTCATTACGCGACCACTATATTAACATAAAGGTAAATATTAATATTTTAATAATTCCTTAATCAGATGCGTTACATAATGAATAAGTTTATACGACATTACCACGGCTGAGTGATTCTTTTTCTATGAGTTTTACTTATATTGAACTTCATAATAAAAGCGCATCGTTTACTATATTATCTAACTATATAATAAAAACTTAAAAGTGCATACAAGTTTGACATTAATGAGAGGTTTTTATAAATATATATAGTATATACATAAGAATAACATCTACGTATTTTGTTGTATTAAATTAGCATAAGTACTTATAGAATATAAATGAATCATTTTCAAGCCAAAAATTAAATGCAGCTAATCCAAACAATATTTCATAACGTGTAAAACTAATTATATAATAACATGTCAATAATTCATGTTTACTGTAAAAAAAAAATAAATAATAATGTTAATTATTTATATTATAATTTATAGGTAATACAATATATTAAGTAAATAATAGTTATAATAATAATATAGAAATAAAATGTATAAATCCCCGTCCAAATTGATTTATGAAATATAATTAAATAAACACAACAATATTTTAAAAGGTAACGAATAACTCCTATATTATAATTTGTATCTAAAATGCAATACCTATAATAATAATAATTTAATTACAGTTATGTCGTTATGATATATTATAGGTCTTCAAATACAAATTATAGTTACTTTATGATCATTAGTTCAAAAAATACTATGCTAGTATTAATAGGTTAAAGAAAATAATTTTTAGGAAATAGCAAAACAGTATTCTATATAATTTTATTATGTGTATACATTTCATATTTTAATAGATACTCTAAATATGATTTGTAATGATTTTCGAGAATAATGTGAGAAATTTTTTTTTTTTTTTTAACAAAATAATAATGGCGTATAATGATCATACTATTACATAAACTTTCGCTTTTTAAAACTATAATGAACCAAAAGCAATGTCAAAACTGTATTTTAGTTTATTCAATATCCTACTTAATTCAAATTCTTCGGTGTGACTCGAGTCATTATGAACTTAAACCAGTGCCGTCCAACGTTCAAACCAGTTCTTACACACAGGAAACGCAATGTATCATTAAGATCAATCATTACCAAAAACAAAAATAATACCTATATTAGTCGAAGTGCCAACACCTTTAATAAAGTGTAGAAATAATTATGTATGCACAAATTATGTGTTATATTTTGAACAAGCGTATGTAAAGTTGTGGTCGCAGAGTTTGCATAAAACGTACAAATGGTGAAATGTATACAATAATTCGCATAACATAGTGAAGACTGCTTGGACAGGTCGTTTTATTATTTCCGTCGATGACCGACCTCGTTTACCGAATTTTAAAGGAAATGCACAGAAAAAAGAAAATATTCGCATTTTCCTCGGGGCCGATGTACCAATGAAATTGTATTAAATGGCCCGTTTAAAACCAATCCAGCTATGGACTATATATATATATGCAACAGATTTTATAATATAGCCTAGTTTCCGACAGCAAACCGTTTACCAGTTGATTATTATTATTTTTTTTTTTTTATCGGGTTCGCGGTCTTCGCAACGACTGCATCGTGACACACGTTGTTAAGTCATAAGTCCATAACGATGATGGCGAACACTATATAAGTGTATACTAATATAATATAAAGGACGCAGCGGCAACGCGAGAAACGAGAAAAGTAAAATCCAATTTAAAAAACGAAAAACCCAAGTGTGAATGTACACCGACTGAACGCATTAGTCGTTCGTTATATTCGTCATTGTCAAATCCGGAAGTCGATTTCCACCGGAAAAAAGTTATGTACAAAAAAAAAAATAATAATAATAATAAAGCAAAATAATAGCTTTTATACGTGAAACGGCAAACGTAATAAATAGTAAAAATAACTACAACATATAAAATAACATAATAATACATCATAAACTCGTGGAGAACACATTATACGAATGACATGCGATGTGTGTGTGTGTGTGTTTGTACTTTATATAGATGTATATAAATTATTAAATGTGTGCGTGTGTAAGAGTTCAATGCGATCGGACGTGTTTTACTTATAACATACAAACACACACACAATGTATATTATGTATATATATGTTGTTGTTGCCGTGTAGTTGACCTTGTCGACGACAAAATGAGAAACCCTGTCAGTGCTACCGTTCCGTTCCGGTGCGATGGGTTTTCGGGTGTTCGCCAATAGGTAGGACATAGGTATATGACATGAAGCCCCATAGGTCCGTGTATACATATTATACGTGTAATAATAATAATAATAATAATTGTAATAATGGTACTATAGAAAGGAATGAAAAAGGAAAAAAAATACAAAACTATCAGAGAAAAACGGAATCCGCGTGTGTTCCGTCGTCATCGTTTTTCGAGGCATCCTTGTCAAAACAACAATAAAATAATATGCGTGCATAAGTATAAAATTTGAATTTCCCAATTGTGTGTTATTACTGTACATTATATATAAACACTCGGAAAACGAACGATTTAGCGTATAGACGTGGACATTATCCCGTTATACACGAATAAGAGCAATAACAGCGCGTCGCGGTCGCGGTCTTCTCCAAGATCGGTGGCCCAATCGCCCAATGCTGCAGCCAGATATTGTTCGGTAGAAAATTAAACGAAGTCGATCAGTTTCCTTAAAAATCACATCGTACCTGCCCAAGTTGACGCGTGATGGATTTGGCGTTATCAAGACGGACACGTTCAAGGATCGTCGGAAAACGAACGGCTTGTATATAAATATATAATATACTTTGGCTAATAATAAATAATAATATGCATTAAACTTGAGTTTTTTCATTGACTATCGACTCAATTATATTTCGAGTTCTATTCGGCGGCACATAAAACACAATCGAACGAGATTTGATCGACGGCACGATTCAAGCTCGTTTGGTAAAATTGGTAAATTCGGGCAACAGACCTTGGTTATAATTATGATTTTCATTTTTCGGTTATTGAACAAATCGAATGAAACTGAGGTAACACGTCATGATCTCTCGAGTCGCAAACGGGTATACAATACTGCATATATGCTTTAAAGCGAGGCGAATTTATAGTTCTCTGAGACACGCAGTTGCATAATTTAATGTTCCTTTGGGCCATGTGTTACTTTTAAATTTGTATAATAAATAGGTAGCTAATGCCTATTATAATATTAGTATCCAAATATGAATTCTATCAGTAATAAATAATGAAATACTTATAGATATATCAAACCTAATATGTTTATGTTTATGTAATATTTATATTAATAATCACGATAAACGTTTTTTTCTAATTGAGCCGAATAAAATGTTTAAGTTTGCTCATTGTGAACCATAATATTATGTTAGTTAAATTATAATTCATACAAATATGTAATGTAATTAATGTACTTATTTTTAAATTTAGAACGGTATACCGTAGAAAAAGCGATGTGGTCATAGATAAAGGATTAAATCGGTTTAACAAGATTAAATACCACAAACACAATATTATAATCCGACAAATATAATAACAGTTCACCTGTTATTAAAAAAGTTTAATTCACATTTCCACAATATAATAATATCATAATAATAATTATTATTATAGAGCTTAAGAAAACATTTAATTATCATGATATTAATATCAATTAAGTAACTACGTACCATGTCGACACATTGCAGTATTATACAAACAATAATTATTTTCAGTTACAAATATATTTAAAAAATGTAATATTAAACCGAACGTAATAATTTGATAAATGCTTGGGTTACTTTTTATCAGCTAACAATCCATGTCAAACCATAAGTCTATAAGATCTTAGTCCATAATATTAGTCGTAAATAAAATTCTGTGTTAGAATGTGAACAAATAATACCTCTATACAATAAGTATATTATACTTATCATCAAAGTTGTAAAATTCTAGCGCAAAGTAAAAAGTTGTACCTATCAAATCTACTGTGCATATATTATATGCTATAGGGAATTAGGGAACACCAAGTTACTCACGGATTCCTTGCGGTAAAAGAAGCCCCTATGAATGTGGTATTGGCCTAACAGCACAATAATATACTGCACAAGCGCACAGGACATTTAATATTTTTAATCGAATGTCATTACAATATATTATATTCCTCGCCGTTTTAAACTCTACATAGAATAACCCGGTGGCCCAGTGTTGCCAAGCTAGTCTTTTTAAGACTAAATCAGATTTTTTTTTATAATGTATCTATATATAGTTGTTAAATATTTTAGAACCGAATTTGTGGTTTACGTTTTCCATTCTTTTTTTATAAATGTATATACATAGAAAAAGTAATTATTTAAAAGTTGATCAACATTATTGACAGGATATCGCATAAATCAAATACACTGTAGATATTGTAGTAATAGGTATGTACTGTACCAATGTGTGTGCTTCATATTTTAAATCACGGTTTTAGATAAAACACGATAAAATTGTTGGTTTTTTTTAAGCTTTCCATGCATATTGTACAAACTACAAATCTAACCTAAGTATCTTCTTCCAGTTCCACGTGCCTAATATGTGTGCATCTTACCTTACACATTATTTAAGTTTAAATAAGTTGAATAACGGTATATTCAACTAATAGTTAATGGATACATAATATAACACATAATGGATATATTTTAGCATCAATACATCGTTAATATATTTTGTTATCTTTTTTTCATCATAACATTCATAAACCACCTACGCCTAATAGTAATACATCCGTTCAACTGATGTAGTCGCCGATTGGCAGCGCTTATTAGTAAAATGATTGCAGATTTATATTTGACACCATGATTTACATACTTACTATACCTACTTAAAGTCAATAAGCTAGTATGCACATCATATTAATAGTCACATGTGTTTTATATTTATTTTTATCATTTTAATTTATCAAATTACCAACATTGAAATTTACATTTTTGCATTAACTATACATTATACATGCAGAAATATAAAAATGCAATGAATATCTGTATATAATATCTATAATATTTTTTTTATTTCAGTTATCAACTTTATAGGTATACATAGAAAACATAGAATGATATAAAATAAATTAATAACTAATATAATATATATATATATTACATATAGGCATAGTATATAGCTATATATTATAATAAATTAATATTACATTATTATAGCTACATCGTATCTAACTCATCAATCATCTTCCCAGAGATCCTTTTTTGATTTTCCTAATGATTTTTTTAATAACGATGTTTTAATATATACCTAAACAATTTAAATTAAATAAACTATTAAAAGAAATTCTATTTAAATTGTCCATTTTTGTAACATCCTTCACTTGCTATGCTAAAAAGTATACTTGAATTACAACTTAGCAGAACATTAACCTCGCAGTCATTATGAAATGAGTTTTTACATTAAATTTTATTTGTTTATATTATATTATTTTTACTTGATACATGATGAGTAAAATATAATTTGTAACGGTTGAATTGTTTTTCAGTCATCGAATTCGATTACTTAATATGAATGACTATACAAATTTGCGACGAATACGAAATAAGCACGTTTTCAGAAACATTAATTACGATCGAGATGATTTTTTAAACACATATCATCCGTAAATATATAACTAAAGTAAAAAAAAAATAGACATTTTATTATACAGTTGCGTCTTCGATTCTAGGTATTAAATATTGACTCGGTCATTATTTTACATTATTTATATATATAATATAAACTCGTGTAACAACATTAATATACGAATAAACTAGTATTATTTTTCAAATTTGTTGCATACACATCAATCATCGTACTTACAATACGCATATCTTCCGTGTGACAAACTGACACTCATATTCCGCTATTTTGTCTTTATATTACATACTGACCTGCGTTCATTGTTTCTAATTTTGTTCGTCATACATCGATCATTCTCCGTAGAAGGTAAAAAAAAAAAGAAACGCATAACGGGATATAAAATGTGTAAAAAAAGTTAATGATAACGTTCAGAATTCCATAGAATAAATGTCCGTAAATATAGGAAAAAGCTTATTTTCCTGTGCACAAGTTGTAGGTACATGTATATACAATAATATATAAGTACAGATAGGAGGTATATACACACATCACAAATCGTCCTTCGCGTATATCGTATGTATGTATACGAAGAATATAATAGTATTTCATTCGATATTGGTGTACAATCAATCACTATTATTTCTACTGCTCGTCCCGTATAGCTATTAATTTTCAACCGACAACACAATATTATCATCTGCACGGAGTTAAAAACTAGTTTTTTTTCGCCAAAGACCAAATGCTGTGTAGGTATAGTATATTATTATTAGGTATCATTATTCGAATTTAATAGACAAATAGTGTATGTGAGGAGAGACACGCAATAATTCAATATTGCAACTACACAGTGAGACAAACACTGTTATACGCGTATTAATAGTTGACCTTTACTCGCCGCATTAATTTCTTATAAGTATACGGATCCCAAACACTGAAACACTGACGGTCACTTTTTGTCACACACCATATAAATAGCAGGGCGACATCGATAATGGCGATTCAAATACTACCGTTGGATATAAGTAATATAAGAATTTAGGAATATAGAAAAAGCATATAAAACTGCAACCGAAAAATGATTCGACCGCGGTGTGTGATTACTGATGAGGATGACTATACGTAAAGTATCAGGATAATTACATAGTAAACATTTAGATATTTTAACATAACCAGCCAGTTCGAATACGCGATGGTGGGTGGGTACATGCCTGTGGGAGGGGGCAGCCAAGTATTTAGTTAAACATGATTATATTTGATCAGTTAAGTATGATAACAACTATTATTATTTAGGGAATTTTGAAGAATTTACACGAGATAAGTGCAAGAGACATTATAACATAATTGTTTCACCGTGTAACTATACGGTCTGACATTGCTCGCAGACAGCGGACTCGTCTATATCCATATAAATTTGACTATAGATTATAATACTACATTAAGTATTATAATATAATAATAAGACTTACGGGGGTCCCCCTCCCACCAATATCACAATGAAATAACTGCACGAATTTATTTCCGTTATTACCTATGTATACAATAATAATAATACCGCCGCTCACGAACGACATGGCGAGACTCGTACCTGAAACTCGTAATCGGTCAGTGATGAACACCGTACGTTTTCGTGTGTGCCATTCGCCAGAAATTTCGAATATTCAACATACGTACACATGCGTGTGCTATATAAATCAATGCGCGTTTGGCTCCGCGATGGATGTTTTTTTTTTACTTTTCAGCAGAATGTGTACCGTTTGTTTGAGTAGTAAAATCGTGAAGACCGAAAACCTATCACAACAAGTCATTAAAATAATCATAGCATGATGTAACGTGAAATGTTACATTTTTCAACGTATTAAATAAAATAAATAACTGCAGGACGCAGGTATTGCGTTCGACCGATCGATTCTGTGAAGGTACTTTGTACATAGATAACTTATAAAGTTATAAATAACAGGGCGACGTAGACACGTAGTAGTGTAAGCTATATAAATTAAATAAATAAATACATTTTGTGCTAAATGAATATTTGAAAAAAATAATCATATAGCCGTGATTTCAACATTGAAGCTTTAGACATAAAAATATAAGATGTAATACATAAACATTTAAACCTTTCAACACCACCACCTTTTAGGTTAATGCATACAAGTAGAATGCTTGATAAATTAATAAATAAAACTCACTCTAAACTCTAAAGTAGTATCTATAATCTTATACCGCAAGCATCTGTAGTGGATTATTACGATGTCATGATAATCGTGATAACTGAAATAATATATTGATAATAATATTATATATTAAGTACTAAGCCATAACGTGTAGGTACGAGACTATTAATTTTTAGTCACTATAAAATACTGCAGGAACCTTAACCCGCAGGAACTCTTCCTTGACCTCGTCGTCTCGGGATAACAATTGGACATATTACGCGTATTATTATGCGTTAAATACATTTTATTAGTATCTGCTGCAGTAGATGACATGGCTCAATATTGTAAATCATTTGATAATACTCTAACAAGGAGATGAAATTATTTAAGTACAGTAAAATTATCATCGGCTTGTTGTGCCTATATAATAAATAGCGTTCGTAGCATATAATATCATCGTCGAAGTGACGTGCGGTGTATTATAATATTATGCGGTCATTTACAAAGAGAAGCGAATATATAATAATAATAATAATAATAATAGTATGTTCTCCGATATTATTATTATTCTACCAGCTATGTATATAATACGAGTGGATTGTTCACGGGGCGTTTAGTCTCTCTCGTCGCTCGCCGAGTGATTTACGCACAAAATCACCGAAAACAAATTAGGTACACCATTTCATGTGGATATCACAACGCCAATGATAATTTACTACACGCACGTGCCCGGAGGACAACGAATTGTGACCACTTTTATAGGGAAGAGGGGAGTGGTGGTCTTGTGCGGCGGTCCACCCGCTATCGTGAAGATTACCGCCGTTTCTCGCGGATGAGACGCGACTCCTAAGGAGCAGCAGCGCCGCATGTCTCCCCGGCATAATATATTAAAATAATATTATTATGTTTACCAACCATCGCCAGCGGGCACACGGTACCTGGAAGACGATAAACGACTCTAGAAAAATACCGTTTAGGCTGTATACGAATATAAATCCACATTGCGTCCATAATAATAATAATGTTACATACACCCGGGGAACTAGGGAAGTGTGCTCGTCGCCGCTCCGGCCGAGTCCATAATAATAATAATAACGATTATAATAGTATAACCGACTAAATACATTAATATAATATACACCGCGTGTAAATGTATATTAAAATATTTTTTTATAACGAAGCCGTCTCACATCCGCGGACTGTGGCCCGTAATAAATGCTAATAATCGGTTGTAGGAATGACGGAAACACCTCGAACGGTTTGACCCGCATTCCGCGGTCCAGTGGCGATGGCGGTGGCGTTGCACTGTGCAGCGCATGTACTATATAATAATAATAATAAAATATAGCAGTGTAAGCCAAAAAAAAAATAAAAATTGTTAACGATTTCTCGCACCCGTTCGTCTGGCAGTGGTGATGCTGACTACAGGTGGCGGACGGAGGCGGTGGTGGCGGCGACACGGCAGAACAGAAATACAATGCCAAATATTGTTTATTATCGTTGCAGTTATTATATTATATATTATTATTATTATTTATTTATTACCGTCGTGTCGGCGTTTAAACCAGAAAAATCGGTCACCTCTGCCGCACACTTAATGTGTTGTTCCACCTTCCATACTAATATATAATAATATGATACACCTGCGCTACCACTACCACCCGCGATCAAGCAAATAATTCGCGACGTTCCGGTTCTCGATCGTTTTTCGTCCTCATTGTTCCACTATACACGCATTATAATAATATATAGTGTATTCCTTGCCGTCCGATACGTTACGGTTTAATATTATTGGTTTTATAATATTGTATAATATTAAAAGACTTCTTACAATCCATATACAAGTCCAGCCTAATATATCCAGGGTGCAGGACCCATATTTGCTTAATTTTTTGGCTTTAAGTAAAATCTAAACGGAAAACTGCAGACATTTATGTCATGTTCCTCGGAGGGAGACCGCATAATAATTTTTTTTTTAGTGTGAGGCGGTCATTGAATTGCCATTGTCTGCTTTAATGAATGTCTTTAAGATGCTTGAAATGAATTAATCAAGTGGTTTTTTGAGCGCTAATTTTGATCATTTTCGGCTCGTTAGTAAAGAAATCCGGCGAACCCTGATAATCAATATATATTTAATTCATAATAAAGGTGCGATGCACTTATATATTTAATTCATAATAAAGGTGCGATGCACTATATATATTTATATGGGTATTGGGTACCTATTATATCGATGTGTGTAGAACACTATATTTCATTATGGAGCTGTGAGAGCGTGTACGCACACGATGACGTGAATCGAAATCAAAAAAATAAAGAGTAAAAAAATCGACAGTCTTACAAAATTCTTATAAAAAAATCATTATGTACACGGTGTCTATACCGATGATGCACGGCGGGGAGAAAATGCGCGCGAGATATTTGCATGGACCGGTAACAACGGAGCAGCACTACCGTTACCGCGCCGTCAAACTCGCGAGCTCGAGCCGGCGAGCACACGAGCGAGTGCGCGCCGGGTCACATATACGGCACAACCGGTTTCGTTTCGAGGCCACCAGACGAGGATGTCGTTCGCACTGTCACACATATTTCTCGGGTAACGGCGCGCCGTGCACCATATTCGCGTTATAATATAATAATATAATAATATTAGATGCACACTGCACACATTATATACCAGCGTCACCATGTGTGTGTGTGTGAACTTTATAAGGAAAACTGTACCTCTATATAGTTCCACACAAGTCAATCACGTCCCTGACCATAGAGAACGATGTACGTGTAAAAAAAAAAAACAAATAATATACTCCAACTTATCCGCGTAACGTATTTACGCAATTTTCGTCTGCACCGACTCCATATAATAGTGTAATATTTTATTATGTGTACATGTAGAGATTAAAACGCAACAAGTGCGGCTTTTCGAACGATGACAGTTCTCGCAAGTACAAACGTGAAAAATGCATATAGTTTTTTTTTTCACGAACCACAGTCTTCTTCAAGCAAATCTTTTACGTCACAATAAATATGATATATGCAGGTAAGTCGATACCTATACACGGACTGTTGATCGCGAGATTGATATGTGTATCGTGTGTTGTGTGTTTAACCAAACGCGTCGTCCGAAACTGACGCGAACACGTCGCGTATCGTCAACTAATCTATTCGCTGTCCTACATCGCTAAAGGATCTGTATACGCTATAAGTTATAAGTTTATAACGTTACGATAGTTTTATCTTGCTAGTAAACTGAACATTCAAAGCAATCAGCGGTAATAATTAAATGTTTTGTTCGTCACGTATTTACATTTACAGGACCGAACAAAAACAACAAAATATTATATTATATTTTTATGTGCATCGTAATATCCTATAAATATTAAACCATATCACTGTATAAAATATATTATAAGTTACAACCATTACGTTTAAGTCTAATATACCTATACCCAATTATCGTTTAAAATAATTGCTACAGTTCAATATTATGGAAATCAATGAAGTGTGAACTAACAATAGACGACAATAAATCCCATCAAGAAAAACAAGTACTTATTTAAGAATACAAGTGAAAATGATAAATGATAAATTTGATTATTCCACCAGAGTTTGCCACTTCAACAGATAAATCACACTTCTGAAGGTCACGGATTTAGTTGAAAATTGTTTCGATATATTCACTTCAGTCTGTCCATAAATAGAGTGTAAGCCGACAGAAAACCATTAATATTCATAGACTTTTTTCAGTCAAAAACATCGTTTAATATATATATATATATATATAACATAAGGTCTATAAGTCGTAAGTGTTTAAATACAAATAACGATAAGTTATAATTTTTTAATCTAAATCTCAATTTAATTGGAACATTAGAGTATTATTTTAATTATATATACAAAAATACAATAGATAAAATGCATTAATATGAAATGTCACTAAATAGTATAAATTTAATTATTATATACTATAATGAAGTAAAATCCTATAATCATATAAAATCATTACTTCATTAGTATATTTCAAAGGGAGTTAATAACAAATATATTCGCTTCATAGGCGGAGCCAGCCTTCACGTTCAAAGGGTGCACGTGAATTGTTTCGCATGCCCATATTTTTGTCCCTCCCCCTCAAAAAACAAAAATAAAAATATTATAACTATACTTTATTATATTCATGATATTACATCACAATAATAAATATACAATTCCAATCACTACAATATCATACAACGTTTGAACTCCACACTAAATTGTCTGAGCGTTTAAGGGGTTCCACCGCATACCCTGCACACCCCCTGGCACCACCTATAATTTGCTTAAGTATAACTAACATAAGAAATAGCGTTTGGACAAATTTAAGGTGGGAAATCCATTTGGAAACATATATAAGATTTATTTTATTTTGTGAAATGTTTTAAATCCAGCATTTGAGACAAGGCAACTTGTATAATATAAAGTACAAGTATATATTACATTTTTAAATTATAACAAATATGTAATTATTACAAGTAATAATTTAAATACTTTAAAAATAATTGGTAAGGCGCAGGTAAATGGTTTAAAAACAAAAAAATTCTTTAAAAATACAATTTAATCCGTTTTAAAATGTTCCTAAAACTAGTTTCTAACATATTTTTAATAAAAAATTATTTAAACGTATATTATTTAAATTGTATAATATTATGCATGTTTTGGTTTTGATGCTACTCGTAAATGAAACGACAGAAATATGTAATGGAAGTAACAACAATCTCGTTTATATTAGGTGAATTCGTAAAAATATCTCTAGGTGCTTTTCTGGTTACTCTTTAGTAGGAAATGCACATAAGTTATATTGTTATGGAATTTTATACATCCTAATACAATTTATAAAGTTACTTAAATACCCTTAAAATATAAAACAAAGTATCTAAAAATTACAAATTAAAAGTTTTATTTTAACTTTTAAGTTCTTCTTTTAAGACTTTTAAAGAAAAATATACAATTTGCGTTTAAAACCACTCACCTTCGCCAGATATCAGTATAAAATCAACACAAAACTAAAATATTAGAGCTATCCATAACATTATATGATTATGCAACAGGGGATCAAATAAAACTAGAACATTCAAATTATTAATTAAAATACTATATTTAAAAATAATAATACACATATTAGTATCATATTTATTATTAATATTATTATTATTGATGCATTATTATCATATTTCAAATGTAAATAAATATATTGATGTGTATATCTTTATTATCTACGTATATGCACATAAATATGATACCTACAATGGCTACAATATCAACTATTATAATATTTAATCCAAGTTCATGTACCTACAATTCTTGTAGAAAATAGTTTAGTATTTTATTTATAAAAAACTTTTAAGCTTATAACATAAGTTACTTATGTGTTTTACTTGAATACATTGTATAATACTGGTACAATTAACTTAAGAGGACGTAATACCCGCATGTGTTGTCTCTGTCTTACAAGTGCATTATATAGTAAATTTTACGTTCAGCAGAACACGTGTAGCTCCGTTTGCTTAAAAATTAGAGTGAATTGACCTCTTATAAAATTTAAAGGTATAATTGTTATCTAGACAACCTCATATGCTTTTTATTTTATTTAAATTTTAAAGGAAGTTATGAGTATTTTAAGATGCACAAAAAATTTACAATTTTAAAATACTCATAACTCGCTTTAAATTTAATATAAAATAAAAAGCATATGAGGTTGTCTAGATAATAATCTTATCTTTAAATTTTATAAGAGGTCAATTCACTCAAATTTTTAAGCAAACGGAGCTACACGTGTTCTGCTGAGCGAAAAATGTACCATGTTACGCATTTGTAAGACGGAGATCATGCGGGTATCACGTCCTCTTAACAAGACATCTAATAATTGGTTATCATGTATAAACTATTAATTTTAAATAATACAGAGGTAAAT
The DNA here is from genome assembly GCF_037042655.1 of Diuraphis noxia. NCBI lineage: Eukaryota > Metazoa > Arthropoda > Insecta > Hemiptera > Aphididae > Diuraphis > Diuraphis noxia. The sequence goes on from NW_028301713.1 coordinate 78,316,085, forward strand.
AATTATATTTATTATAAGTCTATAATCCATGTATTATAATACATATTTTTCCTGTATAAGCGGGTAGCAGAAGAGTAAAGTTATTATTTAGGAAATAAATGATATTGTAATAGTTCAATATTAAAGTTTTACTATATAGTAGGTAAAAAAGATAATATTATAAATAAAAAATTGAAAAACGAAATTAAAACCATTGACTCTCAATTTCAGATTTAAACTACAATGATTGATTAGTTGTTATTCGTACCACTGCATCAGCGGTATTATATATGTATATTAATATTGTATGTTTTGTGGCAAAATTTAATTTAAAATAATAAATAAATATAAAATTATATGGTACCCATACGTATAAGTATATAACTCATTAATTATTATGAAACATTGAAAGACTAAAAATATAATATATTTAATATTTTATTATTGGAAAAATATTTATTCGAAAGTTACATGGTCATTATTTGTAGTTTGTTACGAAAGTGAAAAAATTAAGACTAATATAACTAAAACCTAATGCTGTTTACAGTCATGAATCATGTAATTAAATTAACTTTAAAAAGGACAAAATAAAAACTATTGTGCAAGTCCAATTTTAAAATTATATTCGTTACACAAGTAATATTACCATTGTTAGTAAACTAGTAAATTCTTAACAAAAAAGGTTATTAAATAAAAAAATAATACGTACAATTATATAAAACTATAGTTTGGAAATGATTAACATAGCTATATTAAGTACTTATAATTCTCAAAAAATACAATATCCTAATCTTCATATTTAAAAAGTAATGTAGATTACAACTATGTTTAAGTTCTCACCAAGTTGTTTTAAATTTATGATAGTGATTTCAGATTAAAAAGAGTATGGTATTTCGAAAATTGAATATGCAGATAAACATATTATAACTAAAACTCACCTATCCAATAAATAAATTATTAATTATAAATTATTATTATTATAATAGTGATAAATAAGGAAAATAAATAATTTAATTTAATTTAATTTAGTTTAGTTTCATAAATAAAATAAATTAATAATTAATATCCTCATGATATTTAACATGATCCTTAAATAAAGTGCAAACTGTTTGTATGGAATATAATATTCTTTTATGGAAGATAAAAGATTGTTGCAATATTTTCACTATCACATACTCATCAGTATAATTATTAATTACTGATACTTATAATACGCAAGTAAGCAACACTTACGACTGAACCATTGAACACTTATAAATTTTAATACATATTACATAATTATATATAATTGCACAGTTATGCTAAAAGTTCTAAAATTATATATATATAATATATATATTATTGTATGTTAAATACAATAAATTAAGAAACTTTCAGATGAGCAGAAGAGCATAACATCCTAATTCATAATAAAGGGACTTAATTTTTTGACAAAAAATAGACAGGTACGTTCTATTGTTCTTCAATAGCTTATTTCTACTAAAATAAATTGAATACATGCGTTAATCAAAAACAAGTTAATACATGTATATAAATATATATGTATAGACAGCAAATCTAAACCTTTAGATCGTACGGCTGAAGAACATAATTCAATTAGTTTTGTGCTGAATTATTTCATTACGTTCATTATAAATTAACAATTAGCAATGCATTCAACTACCTAGTTTTATATACGAAAATAAGTAACCAACACGGCAACACCTAACCGGTCAGTATAAGATCGTACCAACGAGTCACCCTGGTCTAAATTACCATCACATAAAATGTACTTATTTTTAAATACGGACGTCAACCAGCATCGCATTAGACGATTACCTTCTCCATTCAAATGGATTTTATTAAAACAAACAACATCTCTAGAATGTGTCAAATCTACTCGAATTTCACGTATATTTACAATTACGCGTTCGAGTATGAAACGCGACAAATTTCACCATATAGAAAAAATAGACCGGTACATCGCGTGTTTCTGTTTATGAGTTTCATATATATAGCTGTGGTTTTTATTGTTGTCCTCCTTTGGGTTTGTTCAGAGGACGTATTAAGTGTATCAATGTTATGCATAAAGTATAAACAAAGAACGATAATCTAAGGAATAAATAACAATGCGCAATTATATAATGCAGCCTCAATAGCAAACCCAAGGCCGTCTTGGTCAGAATTCTAAAAGCTTAGAATTGCGGTCATATATAGGTACCAACAGCTGAACAGCGCCCTAGCCAAGAATTTTTTTCGGAGGGGGACTTCAATATTTTATTGCTAGGGCTAGGGTATTACCTGTACTACCCGGTAAAGTAAGTTCGACATTTCAGAAGCGGGGCTAGAGCCCTTGACCCTCCCCTCTAGTTATGGCACTGGGATACCGGCCAACGCCGACCATTGAATGATGCCCACGTCATAATATTAGTATAAAGATGAAGAAGCTTTTTTCAGATAATATTTGGCGCCTCTATAATCGCCGCAGCAGCCGCCGTTGTCATCGCTATAATATACAAGATGCAGAATATACCAAACACAATACACACACGCACGCATATAACAAGGACGAGAACAACGTACATCACAACAATGATAATAATGATGATGATAATAACTTGGACAACGGTGAAGGTGTGTAGATCGATATTTTCGATTAGTAGCCATGTCAATTGGCCGTCGACCCGTCTCTGCGATAATGTGCCGTGATGTGAACGTGACATGTGTTCTACGTTCCGTAGAAATAATCCTCCTCCGGTTATTGGTCTTTTTTTCTCTTTCAAATGTTATATACATATACATATACTACAGTCTTCGGACATACACGCGTATTATTTCGTTATTAAAACTGTGTTCTCCTCCATAACGAATACTTATGTTCGGGACGTGGCCAAAAAATATTTTGTAAGGCACAAAACGTGATCATTATTATTATTGTTGCTGTTGTTGTTGTTGTTGTTGTTGTTGTTGTTTGTCATACTATGACGACGGTGAACTGTCTTGTACTTTATTTTTTTTATTCGTATTGCTGTCGCCTCTACCGAAGAACTAATAAATAACTCAAAAACGAACTCCGATGCTGCTGAACGTACCGAATGATGATGACACGGATCGGTGATAAAGAAAATTCGTTCGTTCGACGAAACCATGTAATATATTATACTACAAGTTCAACGAATATTTTCATGACGAAAGAATAACGGCTTTTACAAGACTTAGAAGTTATGGCTTGTTAAATGTTGATGGGATTTGTTAACTTCTGGACTCTGGTTAATGGTTGGTCCTAACTTACTATGGCATGCAAAAATGTATTCACTCCCACACAATTAGAGGTGTGCCTCCACTGACGCGAAAGTATTAAAAAATTTAAATAAATAAATATTTATTTATTTTTAAAATTACAACCAAGAGATAACCTGAATAATCAACAGATGTATAAAACAGAAATGCATAATATTTTGTCTTTTTAATAGAACTTTAGGTTCTGATATAGCGATATTATATATTTTATTGTATGAGTAATAATTATTATACAATGTGCTATCGGGCTTCTACAGATATTGTTTTTCATGTCGTTAGAATTATTATATGTTCCATTTATACCAAATAAAAAATCTATAATAATTTGGATAAGATGATCGGCGGAGTTGTTGAGGAAAAAATTATAGTATGACTAGTAATATGTGAATAACATTAATTATTTAAAAATTGTATTAAATATTACAATCAGCATCTAAAAAACCTCATAATGACTAATAGGAATTACTTTAATAATAAACATCCAATTAGGAAACTTTAAAACACTACATTTATACACTATACAGTATTATACTGCGTACTACTGTAGTACTTATATTTAGCATATTTTAGTTTATACTTCACATAGAAAATGTCATCCACTATACTAAGTCCTTAGTTCAGACACGATAACACATTGATACATAATAAATTATAATTTAATATATTATATGTATACATTTCAGTATTAAAATATAATCAACAATATCTCACAGTACAACAAAAATATTTAAATAAAAATTAAATAAATAGTATATTTTAATAAATTAATATTGAATCCAGGTTTATTAAGTATTATTTTTTTTTTTTATGTGGTAGTCTGTGGGTGGCACAAGAGTAAAACCTATTATAATGAATATATTATATACGTATGACTATATGGGTAGGTATAGTCCATTTTATGACTCATCAGTCGTATTAAGAAAATTTAGAAAATCGTTATTACATATTCATAAAATATATTAGAACATTAATGACAACTAATTATTACGTATTAGTTTAATTAAAATGTAAACTATATGTTTATATGTATATAAATAAAACATAATCGATAAAATATGTAGGTATTCACTATTATATTTATTAATTATTCGTTTTAGGTACCTTTTTATATCGAGTTTACATAATGTAATAATGACGGTTCATTCCCACTTTGCCGAATCCCAGTTTGCCGACAACTCGGTTTGCCGACAAATATACCAGTTTTAAAATATTTTAGAAACATTCCCATTTCGCCGACAGTCTATTTTGCCAAATTATAATATAGTTTCAATTTTCCCGATTCGCCGACAGGTGACAATAATTTTTATCAAAAACGGATGTCATGACAGCGATAACACAGTATGTTGTCGATAAGTTCAATGATTAAATGATTTCCCACATATAAAGTCTAGAGGGAGTACAGATTGGTTAATTTAGTTCGTTCCAGCCATGTGTACTGTAAAGTTCAAAATATAATAGTTAGCCAGTTAAAAATTAGAATGGAATGGTTTAAAATAAAATCAGAAAAAAATCATGATTTATTAGTAGTCAATAATTTTGAAGAAAGATTAGCAAATGCAAAGGATAGGTAAATATTATAAAATGGTTAATTTTTACACTTAGGATTGTTAATAAGTTATTTTGTACTTATTTTAGATTGGAATCAAAAGAAATTTCATTATTGGACAACATAGATATAGTAAAATATCATACATATATACAATAATTTTTGTTTATAATTTTTTATTTTAATTTATATTGACTTTTATTATATAACTAGTATAATAATATAATGTATTTTTTTTATTTACAAGAACTTTAATTTATGATGACTTTTATCATATACCTAGTAAAATAATATAATGTTTATTTTTTTTATATAATATTTATATTCGGCAAATTGGGAATCGGCAAATTAGGAACATGACGAACATGTAAAAAATAGTCGGCGAAATGGGGTGTCGGCAAATTGGGTTTCGGCGACGTGGGAAGACGCGATAATGGCATACTATGTTGGTTAAATAAATCGTTTTGTACAACTTATATATTTTTGTCTCAATAAATATAACAAGTTTATAATTAAAACAAGTTTGCAATTTATAATTTTCAATTGAATATTTTTTTAAATAAAATGTAAAAAAGATATTTAAAATTAAATAATTTAACTAAACAAATTTTAACTTTCATTTACCTAATAAAGAACTTTCAAAGAATATGTAATCGTACAAAGAAAATCAAAATAACATTTTCTAAACAAATTATTTATTTTTTTACTTCTGTAAACAATTATTTTACACCCAAAACTATAATACTATATTATGTCCATAATTAACTTTTGTTTTTTTTGATAAGCTATGATTACAAAAGATGAGTTCAATACTTTCATTTGAATATGACGTACATAATATATAAAAATTTTTATATTTTTCTGAATATTACAGTTGCTTCTTTCGTCAAATTTTCAAATCTTTGAATAAAATTATATGTTTACTGTAAATACCATTACAGATTGTTTATGTTCCAATAAATGTTTAAAAAAAAATTGATATTTCACGATATAGTAAAATTATAGTTAAATAGTTATCTCTGATTGAAGTGTTAGTTAAATAGACATATATATTAATTAATTTAGTCTGTATAGGTATTAGACCTCAACGCTCTAAACTCTAATGCATAAACGTATTTTATCTACGAGTACCTATAGTACTTCTAATTACGCCACATAAGTAACCTTACCATACAAAACCCTAAATATATAAGTAAATCATACAGATAATAGATATGAGAGATGGTGTTTACTTCTATAGTGAATAGTTTGATAACATCAACTATTGAGCATCATTATTACATGTGTATCTGGATGTTTTATAAAATGGAAAACCGGTACCAGTACTCCTTAATTATTATTATTTTTCAAATCAATTTTGTTTATGAGGTATGGCTGGTCGTTTTTAATAATCTTCGATAACTAATATAGATATATACCAGCCATATTTTACCTTTTTGATCTTTTTACAAATAAGAATTAAGTAACTAAATTACAAAATCATATTATACTACATATTAAAATATATAAACACAGATACGCTTTGTAGAGAAAACATTTATTATAAAAATATCGTTGAGTCGTAAAAAATAATTAAAATCATACAATGAAGAATAAAATGACTATAGGTACTAAAATCAATTCCATTCGATTTATCGAATATGAAAACGTAATCGACTAGGTAGGTGTATGGTTTCTAATCAAAACTTTAAATTCAGCCGACATAAGTTTGAAACTTTATAATCTCGGCGATAATAGATCGGTTATTAGTTATTAACGCATATTGACACTACACGTCAATACACAACATATCTATTATTATCAACTCCTTTTATTACGTCAATAATTAATGCAATAAAAATTTCTGAACTTAAAAATTACCACAGAACCAACCACCGGCCCGGAAAAATGTTTTAGTAGGTATAGGTAGGTATAACTAATAAGACGTATTGACTATTGTGTACCCAACACGGTTTACAGCTTTTCGAGCGCGCGGTATGTATCTGTATTATGGTATTTTCGTAATCTGTTTTGGACGAATGAAAGATTATATTCCGTTTTCCTATAACAACAGTCAACAATATTTAAGACACAACGTTCGCGACAACAACATAAACAATCAGTCAGTGCCTAATGGTATTATACTCGGCCGAAACGACAAAACGCCAAACCGAAATTATAGTAATATGGTACAAAATATGTATAATAATAATAAAACTGCACAGGACCGGATAAGTCATTGACGCCTTTCGTTCCGCTCTTATTATCCGCGCGCGCAGGAAAATTAGAATACATATATAGGTCTCTTCACCGCTGAAAATTGATATACCAAACCAAATATTCACGTGCTCACTATACGCCACTACAAAGAGTATAACGCATAAGTAGGCAATCAGATTAGTTGACCAAGGAATCTTTAAAATCAGTACCCGGTAAAAAAAATGTCAAGTAATAAAAAACATCAAACTCTTAATTTTTAAGATATATCTTATATACCTAGATAATGACATGGTGATAGATAATAAAGCCATGTGCATTTCTCGTTTCAATTAATGCAGTCATCAGATTATTAATAGACAATATTAGTCGTAATTAATTCGATCACTTTATCAATAGATAAATTAAACAATAATATTATATTAAATGGATTATAACAGTATAATATTTTAGTATTATACCAAATACCAATATATACAATATTATTCTACGGACCGCCGCAAATGTCAGAAATGACTGCCGCATGGGTCCCTGATGCTATGAACACTGCTGGAAGGTCGTAAGCGTCAAATCATATCTTTCAGCGTATACCTCGACATTTTATTATTAGATTATCATTTATCACGCACGAGCGTTTGGCGGTCGGATGGTGACGAGGTTAGCGTAATGGAAATCGCGAGTTAACGCGTCGTGAACGGTTTTTGTCAGACTGGATAATATGTATACACACTACACAATAATGGTATCAAATACAAATACATAATACTCATAATTTATTAATATTGGCGATTATTTCAGCCTGCCCTAATAAACGACAATTTTCCGCCCAAGGTCAGAAGTCTTTGACGCATTCATCATAGGAGGTGACTCGTTTTCAAAAATAGTATTACATTTTATATTAAATGAGTTACAATAATTATTTAGGTGTGAAATATAGTATGAAATGAGTATTTCATTGTCATGTATACAAGAGTTGGACCACGAGTATATCATTATTCATTATACTGCTATTCGTATCTACGTTTCTCTGTAAGTTGTGATTTTTATTTTTCATACACTGTCCTCCCTCCGCCCACGAACGTACCGCGGAATTGTGACATAACTATACTATACAGGGGGATAAAAGTAGCTTGCCAGATGTTGGCGCACGGCGGTGGCGTCGACTGTATGACGACAACGTCCAGCCGCTGCGACTGTCTATAATATAAACACTTTTATTATTATGTATATACCTATATAGATGCGCGGAACACCGCAAACGGCATCGCGCGCGGCCGTATTATTAAAACTGGATTGGTATTTTTTTTCCTCTTTTATTTTATTTTTAACTCCCTCTTTCCCTTCGGCAATACACACACACACACATGTACACGTAATACACACCAAAGATAAGACCGACCGGAGAGCACCTATTTTATCCGACCGACTGCGCAGTCTCTCCTCACTCACTCACGCCCCCACCGCTCTCTCATCTCCGTCTTTCGTAGAACGCACGACCTGAATGTTTCCCGACAGTCTTTGTTTCCCAAATGCCATCAGGATTGTATTACACAACACGACGCGAACTCCGCAGCCACCGCCGTCCGGGTGCGAGATAATAATAATTATTCTGTTTATCTTACGGGCGTTATAGTGACTATATAGGTAGTATGACTAGGGCTAAGTTTACACTTCTGATACACAGGCATGCCGGTCATCACCCATTGATGCATTACCGTTTTCGTTTTTATTTCTGTTATTTTTTTATTATTATTATTTATTGTTGTTGATGTTGATAATATTGTTGTTGTTGTTGTGTTATACCAAGTCGCTTTGAATGCATGTACCTATAGTGGGTACCATAATAATATAGATAATATGGTATACAATACTATGTCTAGTCTCTAGTAGGTACTGGTAGTAAGTGGTACTTTTGTCGACATGGTTTACATGTTGGATATTAAATATATAATAATAATAATAATAAATATTATTACAATGACATGAGATAAAACGGAAATTTTAATCGTGTACCTAGTTTTATTAAAAGGTTAATATTTACTAGGAGGCTAAGCCGCCGAGATGTTAAGAAAGTATAATATTATAATATTCTGTATCATATTATATAGTACCTACTTAAGTGTCATTAAACAATAACAGACAACTATAACGTTATACGGACGTTGAGAAATTATAAAAAAATTATTTCATTTTCAAGATCCAAATAAACTACAAATTTCAGATGGGTAATCTCTAGACGATTGTCACTAGTAACAATAGGGACATTAAAACAATGAAAAAGCTCCAAAATATACTTTCACCGATACGACCTGGCCATTATCAACAAATCGTACACCTTAATTCTTTGAGTTTCCTTTTTTTTTCATTCGAAACTCTTAACGTATTTATTATTTGCGAACAAACGAAATTAATGTTGATTCAAATATATTAATAATTTATTATAGGTACAAAAATTAAATATTTTTGCATGGATAAATTTGGATTAAATGCACTTTAATTTTCAATATTGAAAATGCCTTATGATATAGACAATATTTTAATCTAGTCATTACTGCAGTATCAAAGCACAAAAGTAGAGAATCCCGGATATTATGTTTGATATTTGCTAATTGTGACAAATCATTATACCAGGAATCTATCATTTTATATAATATACGGAATAATTTTCACAACATTTAACGATTTTTCCTTATTATTTTTTAGTTATACCTACTGTTGTAATTCAAAAAATATTCATCATAAACTTGAAATCATAACATATTATACATATAAAATCAATAAACAATAATATTTTCAAAATATTAAGACTAATTTGGGGTTATTTACCACGAACCAATTCACATCATTAATCTCAGGTATAGGTATGTCAGTAAATTTTATTCAAATGTTTTGGTCGAAAATTACATCAACTTAGTAACAAAATAAAGTAAGTATTCATACCTAATATAATATAATACAAGATATTATATACGTATGACTATTCTTAGAAATATATATCTCCACCCTTCTCTTTCACTAAATTGTTCTTAATAAATTAATTATCGTTGGATTCAAATTTAACACATCCGTTAAGTACAGTGATTTACACAATAACGATAGATACACTCAAAACCTATCAACTGGCTACTATATAGTATATTGTATATAGCACAAAACCCTACACGTCTTTTTCTATCATTATGTTATACCTATAATATGTACTCTGTCCAACGAGGAACACCAAATCGATTCTTCTGCGCATATTGACGTGATATACTAAATAATATGGTATAGTGGAACCGGTCTCGATAGTAGTTGGGTGTCAAGTGGGGTTGTGCAGAATCAGCATGCTCTCCTGCTGGACAAAGTATATATGATAGGGTTTTTCAAAACTAGTTGAAAGATGTTTTCGGTTTGTTGAATGGTCCATCAAAATACTGGCTTACATTAAAAAGGTCTTAAATAATATTTTTTTCGTTCTCCATCGTGGTTAAAATAAGGAAATTTAACAATTATTCATCAGTCATTACATACTCGTATAATTTCCTATTAACTATACCTAGTTAATTTATTTTATAAAAACAATTTTAATAATATCTTGTGAATTATGTTATATAAAATATAAGCAAAACAGTTATAACGCTTAGCTGATAATATTTATTTACTATATTATTTTTAAAATGCACTTTAAGTTAATATTTATGAACTGTGTGATAGGTATAATCTTTTAAATAACACTAGAATTAATTTTAAAAACTGATAAATCCGTGAGTTACATATAAGTATTACATATAATATCGCACATACAAGCGTCAAAAACAGTTAAGTAGAAAAGCATTATTTACTAAGGTATTTTATAATTAACTAAACAGGTTAGATAAAATTACCATGTACTTAAATGACTTAACTATTTGATATTACTAAGCATGATAAATTCAGTATTAAATATAAGTTTAATAATTACTCATATTTAGCTCTCATAAATGTATTATGGTCTATGAAAAAAAAAACGCGTACTTTATATTTAACTATTTCATTTTATAATCCTGTCTTCTCTTTTGAATAATTTTTTATAATGCCATTTTTAACTAATAAAACTACTTAAAAAAGTAATACATTATCATCTTTTATCATCCTCATATATTGTATTAGCTTTGAATACGTCTATTTCTTTATAGGTACCTTAAATAACTGATAATTTTTAGTAAAAGATTATTTATATCTGTATAAAATTAATTCGATTGGATCCAAAATATTTTGAATATTTTATTGTGCAAGGGAGTGTCATGTCTTCCTAGAAAAAATAAGTTTTGAATAATAAATTAATTTTATTGGTGATATAAAATATGAAGTAGATATAGGCTTTTATCGTAATACTCCATCAATAAATCCATCAAACTCATGTGGGTTCCATATCACATCGGCATCTCCGGTAATGAACTCGCTGACGAACTGGCGATGAAAGCTGCTAGCTCCCCGGACACCAAAATATACCCGCATGTAACATACGACGATGTAATCCGCGTCCTCAAAACGAAATTATACACCCTCTGGCAGAATCAATGGGAAAAACAATCCAACCAAAACAATAAACTCAGACAAATAAAACCATTAACCAAAAAATGGCCGGACCCTCCAGTCAAGCTTACACGACACGAAGAGACCATGATCGCCAGAGTACGCATCGGACATACCAGAATCACCCATTCCTATCTTATGCGTAGAGAGCTCAAACCCAGGTGTGAAACATGCAACTGCGAACTCACCGTTAAACATATATTCCTAGAATGCCCCACTTACCATAACGCTAGATCAAAAGCAAAAATAAACACCTCCTCACTCAAAGACGCACTCGGACCAGGACAAGAAAAAAACATAGTAAACTTCATCAAGATGGCCGACCTTACAACCAACATATAAGACAAGAACCAAAGACAGCACATCACAACTATCAAATCTCCATTACATTATAAATTAAACATGTAAACCATTGTAGGCTAATAAACATTTGTATTTGAAGCCTTTAATTAATAATAATAAAAAAAAAAAATGTTATTATAAATATTTTATGTAAATACAATTATTTAATTTTGAATTACAACAAGAAAAAATTATATTCTGTTGTGTGGATACATGATGCCTACCTATTATTCAAATTTTTCTTGACTCCCATTATTATGCATACCTATGACCTATGGTTTAAAAATTCTTTGTGAGTGCGGTAATATCAAGCAGTAATAAGACGTATTATTGAATTAGAGGCTATTATTGATTTCAAAAAGTCAAAATGTTTTAACATGGTATCAATGAGAATGAATTTCCATAAAAATAAATATTCAAATCAGTACTTATGATTTTATTATAAAAATAATTAAAATTATTACTGAAAATAAATTTAATTAAAATTGAATAATATAATAAAATAAACATATTTTTTAATGTTTGTATTATGAAAGAAAATTTTAAAAAGGTTTATTGCTCGTTGCTCGTATATATATATTATGAAATTCATGTTCCTTGATTCCACATAACTTTCTATTTAATCATACGCTCAATAACTTTTAAATAATTTACTTAATACCTTTTTTTTATTATTTAATATGAGTTAAATATTCAAACAAAAATTGAAATATTTTAGACTTGAGATTAAACATTAAAAACTATTTCTATATAGTAATGAACCATAGTATTAACTGATAATTGATATTATATATTTCAGTGGCAAAACGAACCTAAAATAACCCATAAGCAAACTTACAATTTACACACCCGCCCACCGACTGTAGGCTATAGGTACCTATTATATATTTAAAATATTTTTTTTTACAATAAAAATTTACCTCCAAACCTTAAAAAAAATCGAGAAGCAATCGCTTCTCAAAGACCCACAGTCGTTTCGCCACTGATATATTTTGTAATGCGACAGATTGTGAAAATGCATTGTAAAAAATTGAGTCGATCCTATAAGTTCATTTATATGAGGTTATAATAAATAATAATAGCATACCTCATCTGTCATCACGAATTGTAACACATTATAACACGGAGATTAGTCAATTAATGAAAATACCTGGGGATAATATGCCGACTTTTTATACTATAAAAATCTTAATGTATTTATAATGACCATTTGTTTTCATTCATATTTCTAAGCCATTAATTCGCATTTGTTAATATTTTAAAATAAAATTTCAAATAGATATGTACATTGACGGATAGCTTACTATTAGAATTAGATTACAACTTTGTAAATTTATCAAACACGAATAAATTGCCCATAATAGGTACTTTTAAATTATTATATCATATTATAGATAAGTGATAAAATAATAATATTTTTTGATGTCCGCTTTCTAAGTTTTTGGCATATAATTGTTTTCTAACTAAACTCTCACCATTAACAATATCTTTTTGGACAAATACCAAATACATAATTGGAAGACAATAATTGTCAATAACAATAATGTCAAAAACTTTCTATTCTTCGTGAGATTTTGAACCAAATATTAATTTTAGTACCAACTAAACATAAATGCAAGCAATACAGGTAGATTAATATGGGTACAATATAAAATCCTGTTATAATTAATAATTTAAATTATATATAATGAATATTTAACTTATTTGATTACTGCCTAAATATAATCTTAAATTCATGGAAAATTTGAACAGCATTAACTGATAATTGATAGTTTTTAAGCCATACAAAACAACTTTTATTCTCAAACACGTAAAATAATTAAAATTAATAAATAATGTCATAATACTCATAATACTCATAAGTCATAATGTTTACTTTAAATATAGCGTAACTTACAAAAAAAATTACTATTATTTAACTATTGGAACAGAATATAATATAAGGACATGTTTTTAACAATTTAAATATTTTTAAGTTCAGAATGTGTAATGTAAATTACTAAGTAATGTTTATGAAACACGAATAGATTACCTGTTTAAAATAGATTTCTATTATTACCAACCAACTTAATTTTTTTACCGTTCAAGTTTGTAATATAATTTTGGCCATCATATCTTGTATACTAAATATAATATGATTCGTAAAATATTAAACTTATCAATTAACAAACTATTTATTTTTTCGTTAACACAAATCTTTTATTTATTTTTTACTATCATATCTTAATGATTGGGTGGTGAAAATGTGCATATAAATAGAAAATAGCTTGTAATTAATTGTGAAATCACAGATTTATAAAATGTTCTATACATTTGTATAGTTAAAATTAATTTATATACCTACCTATTAACAAGCGAAAAGTGCGGTTTAAATGATTGTGAATATATAAAATGCAGAGGAAATGTGAAATGTTAAATATCAGGCAACTACTGTATTTTAAATAGAATTATAGAATCTATACGAATTCGTGGGGACAGAAAAAATGATAGATTGGTTTTCCACCGATAACTTTCGGTTACGAGTAGGTTTTGCACTATTTACTCTACGACCCTTTCCGTTGAACAATCGGTGATAATTATTTATAGTAACCACATACTCATTGACTGTGTGATTACTTTTCGAATAATTACAAATCAATGACAGAGGTTTTTCATTTTTACCTCTCGACGTTTGTAGACTCGATGGTTAGTCCTGACCTTTAAGCTACTGTCAATTTTATCGTTTTGGCGATACTAAAAATGTACCTAAATGTAAAATGTTACCTAATATTTGATATTACACGGTAGTCTCCGTCATTACAATGCCTATAACTGATATAGACTGCAATTGGAGAGGATTTTTCAAAGAGGGTTGAGAATACGTCAGTGCCTTTTCTTCTAAATATAATATTTTACTTATATACTAGGCAAGGGCGCCCACCAGGGAGTGCAAGGGGGTGACATGTCTCTCTCTTAGAGAAAATATTGTAATAAGTTGTTGAAAAATTTGGTTTGAAAAAACGCAATTTACAGTTTATGCTTCAAAATCTTATTTTTGTTCACATTTAAAATGTATATTTGTTTCATTATTTAATAAAATAAATTCGATCGATTCTTAGTTTTCGAGTTATTTATTTTATGACTGTCATCCCCTTAGGTTTTGATAGATGGGCGCCCTTGATACTAGGTATTTTATAAACGATGCCGTTTTAGGCATTAGAGTCGGCGACATTACTACGACATAAGTATGCAATACATACGATCATAGGCGCCAGGTTTTGTAAATGCCAATGGGGGCCGAATTTGCTACATATTAGCCTTAACTTTTGCTCTTCAAAATAATTTAAATATGTGGTTAAAGAGTAGAGACGCGGGAAGTGGACTACTTATATCTATATTTTTAATTGTATCCTCTTAAATTTTAAATCAGGGGAACACTCAAAATTTTTCATTAATAACGGTTCCCCTCAAATTTTTAGTCACTTAAAGTCCTAGTTTAAACTAATTCAAATATGTAAAATATGATAAAATAAATACTACCTGTAGTATAACACAAAATAAATTAAAAATATTTATTTACTTTAATTTATTTAACATTTACAATGTTCTCGAATCTCGGATATATTATTCTGTAAACATGATTTGGGAAATTTAAATCTCAATCTTTTCAATGGGGGCTGAGCCCTGACTCCATCTTTTCAATGGGGGCTGCGGCCCCCGAGCCCCCATGTAGTCGGCGCCTATGCATACGATTATATGATACTGCAAGAGAGACATAGCTGACAATCGTGCAGATTCAGCGTTCTAATCAATGCTAATATTTAGGTATATTCTACACCCGTAGAGCAAATTATAATATTATAAAACCTACAATACCTTGTGATCAATCGCCCAGCATTTAAATTCCTCGGCCGACAGGTGCTACCGTGTGCTAAATGTACGGTTCGGTGTCGTCTGTTTCGATCTTTAGCGGGTTTTTGACAATTCGCATTCGGCTGAACCACACTGTCTAGGTATACCGTGTGCGAGTGTACGGCGGACATTCAATACGATGTAATATGTGCGCGAAATGTAGCTATGTAATATATTTTTCATATGTAAAACGTGTGTGCATCAAACAAAATAAACAAAATAATGAAGTAACCGGCGATAAGATTCGGAGTGAAAAGCGACTAAAAGGACACGAAGAATCGCGGATGAAACGAAGAGAAAAAAGGTTTTACATGACGGTGACGAGAGGAGTACGATCAGTGGCGCGTTCGTCGGGACACTGTGCCACAACAAACAACAAATAACCAACACGCACGACGCACCGGTGTGCCGCCCGGATGAGGGACCAGGAGATTTTTGGAGTGGCGCACGCAGGCCGCAAACCCGACTTGTTGTGCGAACGGCGAGCTCTCTCTAGCGGACACTTCTCGAACTTTGCGCGCGAAACGATTTGGAAACACAAATAAATTTATATTACATACATATTGATTCATAATTATTTAAAACATTTTATTGATAATCATATTATATTATATTCGTCGTGAATATATATTTATTTAATACTGTGGATAGTAATTAATAGCTGAGCTGAGCTGGTTAATATTTTCAAAACAGAATTAATAGTTTTATTAAAGTAGGTATAGGTAGCAAGTTGTAATATATTATACGGACTATTATTGAAATCGGTTATATCTTATAAATATGATATAAACTTTAATTAACGACTTAGAAATTTGGATGACGGTGATGAGTGAAATCTGATAAGACTTGGATATAAACTATGAACTAAGAAGATAAACTGTATCTTAAATCGCGATATAAACTATATTACTCACATATATTTTGTGTAAAATGTGAAAATGTCAGTCACATACTCACACAGGTTAGGTTAGGTATACATGTCAGTCTGTCACGTTTCAATTTCGATGTCGAGATCAGGTTGCCAGTAAATAGGTGGGTTGGATTTAATTTTTTGTAGGAATTAATGTTTATCAATATCAACTTACACAATCAACCGCGGGCATCGACACATTCCAAAAATGGAATTAGAATATGATCATATAAAACGGATGACGACTGCCGAGTTTTCTTGTCTATTATAATTTATAATATATTATGTATGTAATGCAGTGGCGTGCCCAAGGGGGGGGGAGGTTAGGGGTTATATCCCCCCTCATTGGCTTTTTTTTGTTAACTTCAACTTATTAGATATTACCATAGACATATATAAACATTTATATATGGATATGGATATTACTTTTAAAATTATCAGTAATAAGTTATTGCTTATAAATTATTTCCCATTGGCTATTATAAACATTCACTACCTATACGGATTATACTGATTATAGATCAGTGATTATGTATTCATGTTCATGTGCAATAAAGTGTGCTCTAAGTAATAATTAATAATTAATTATGTTTATGGTAAGATATAAGATAGAATGATGGATCATGTATAAATATAAATTTTCGTTTGGAATAACGAATAACTAAGTTGTTTTTAAGAATTATTTTTCTTTTGTATATTAATTATTTTAATAAAGGTTATAAATGTTTTTAGTTTAATGTTGTCATTTTATTTAAACAATAGTGTATAGTGTGTGGCTATTTAAATTAATTCTAATTGTAGAATGATACTCAATAATATGCATAAATGTACATTTGTTTAGCAATTTTTGTGTTTGGATAACCATGATTAATTTAAATGTACCTAATTTTACTAAAAAATGTATAACATATATCCCTCCCCATTGAAATTTCCTGGGCACGCCACTGATGTAATGGCCAAAATACCTTTGGTGGTGGGAGGGGTAGGGGATTAATTCCAGGCAAGTTCACGTCCTAATTGTGCACCCTAAGTAATTCTCAAGTCTCAGTTCACGTCAAAAACGGTGAAGTACGATATCTACGTGATATTCTAAGGTATCTAAAACTTTAGGAAACATTTTTAAATGATTTTACATAGGAAAAATAATACCTAAAAAATGTTTCAAACTAAACTGTAAAAATATTACTTAAGAAATTTAGGGGAAAAAATGCATTTTCATTTTATATGTTCATAAATAATTCAAAAAACTTAGCACAATAAAACTATAGTAAGTGTGGCCTGGTGTGGAGCAATGGTTTTCAGCCGCGTAAGACGTAACGTATTTTCTGTGAAAGTATCGGCCAGTGTCACTATAGTCCGCGGATCGGATGGGTGACCTCCCCGGTTTTAAGGTCTGACTGGTAGGTTTAAGTAGTTATGAAATTTGACTATACGGACTCAATTCAAAGATATTAAGATAATAACCAGGACTCAATTCAAGAACACAAAAGTAGCATGGACTCAATTCTATCACCGGTTTTAAGTGTCGAATTCTCGCACATAAACACGTGTTCATAACCAACTGCACAGTGCCACCCCCTCCCACCACTATAAACAGCCACAATAATAAGCGGATACCGGCGATTTTTAAGTTTAGCAAATATATCTACAGCTTATTCTAAATTTATATCGTTAACTTCTTCTTTTTCAACATTAAATATCATTAGATCATTTAGCTTTTCATTACCTATGGAAGTGCGTAAATATGACTTAACTTTGTTAAGCGATGAAAAATCCTTTGATTTAATCCTGTCGTAAATGCTAAAGTTTTTAACAATAAAATAATTTTTAAAGTTTCAACAAAAGCGATAAGACATTTTTTTAGGCAAATTGTTTAGAACAATAAATACCATGAATCATGATATATACATATTGTTTACTGAACTGATTGATAGCACGATATTTGTTTATAATTATTATAACCAATGCACTTTTAAGTTGTCATCATGAATCATGATTCATACTATACCAATATTACCAATAGTCAATAAAACTTATAAATGTCAATGTAAAAATTTAATTTAATTTTAATCATCTTAATAATTGTTCAAACATTTTAAATGAAAGGGGAGCAACCGCATCACGCCATGACTCGCTTGACCCCTCCTAAATTACGCCCCTGATCAGAAAATATAATATATAATACCAAAATACGATCCGATCGTTTTGTTTTTGTATAATTTTCTAATCAGAAAGGCCTGGAATGTAAGTACAAATGGAGGCCAGATCACTATATACTTGCAGGTTTAAACTGCTTAAAGCGCCCTGGACCAGTCCCCCTCTATAGGCTCTGTATAAACAATATACCTACTATGTAGAATGTACAATATATAGGATGTAACAGAAAGAACTGACTAAAAATAAAATAAAACATTTACTAATTAAACCTATAACAAAAATTGTTAATATTATTTAATGATTTAATAATTTAAGAAATATTCGCATTTCATCAAATTCCCAAAAATCATATTTTTTAAAAAGTTATTGGGTATTTTATCAAAAAAATATAGATATTTTAAAAAATTCTAAAAAATAAATTACTTGACTTAGATAAATCTTTTTACCATCAAAATAATCAGATTTACAAATTTAAATCAAATTTTCAATACTAAAAATAAATTAACATAAAAATAAATCAATTTTACACATAGCCTTAGCGACTTTTAATGATAAATAAAAAAAAAAGTTAAAAATATTAATTAGAACAAAAGTTATTCCAAAAGTCAGTTCTTTCTGTTACACCTTGTAGATACTAAGCGCGTGTATTTCGAACAAGGAAAAGAATATTGCCGACATGTACCTCTTTGGTGGTTCGAATTCTTTGTAACAAGACGTATTACCTACATAATATGTTCAAAACGTCGGTCCGTCGTTATTATTATACGTATATTCAGAGGCGTATCTGAGTTGAGTCCTAGATAACATTTTTTTACATGGACCCAACTAGAGTATACCTACCTGAAAAACAAATGAGACCTAACTAGATTAAACGGTAAAGCACGATTGAGCATAGAATATTTTATGTGATGTTGCCATATTCACAACATTTTGAAATTTAATATTTTCACTTGTTATTACACCAATTATTATGATATCAGACGCGAACCGTGAGCCGAGCTCCTCGGCTTTATCGACAATGTTATCGATCAATAAATTAGTTCCGGAGCAAAACGACGTTTTAGACATTTAGCATCGGGGGAAATATAAGATAATTAAGATGCAATTCCAAAATTATTAAAGAAATAATATCAGTGTTCAATCACCTATAGTCGTGTATAGTGAGTTTCGTACAAGTGCTTTTATAGTTTCTATTTTTTTTTAATATGAATATAAGTAATATAACAATTATCTTATCAGAAAGAGGCAAAGAATTGGCCTTAGTGAATTTATACAAATATAAATTAATTGGAAAGCGCAAAAAAGGTAATCTTTTAAGATGGAGGTGTACGAATAATAAATGTTCAGCAATAATGTTCTCAGGTTTAGATAAACGTAAAATGATTGAAACTGCTGGACAACATAAACACGATCAAAATGTTATTGAAAAAATAGAAACACAAGTTTTGAGAGAAAATTGCAAGAGAAAAACTGAAGAATCAATTTTCACACAGCCACTTAAAATTATTCGCACCGAACTTATTTAACTAAATATTTTTGTACCTATAATACAGTTCAAAATTGAAAATGGCAACGTTGCAGGGTTTTTTATGCTCAATCGTGTTGGTTTTCTTTTGTATTTCAGTTTCCTTTGATACGCCGACAATTTATGCTCAATCGTGTTGCGAAAAAGGTGTTTTATGCTCAATCGTGTCGCAGCCAGATTAAATAAGGGTATTACTGACCCAACTAGTAGGCGCTAATATTCAGTGCTGGCTCGAAATGGTTTTGGTAAAATAATTGTGCCACAGCCAAATATTGCGGGGGTATAGGTTGAGAGAATATCGGATATTTAAAAATTTTGTATTTACATGCAATACATCAACAGTATACTTGTATACAACAATAGTTTGGATTAGTATATTATGTATATTGTATATATAAATTAACTACAGTAACATGCCATATCGAGTCATTGTATCAATACAATTAACTATTAAGTAGGTAACAAATATACATTGTACATCTTTTAACGATATATGGTTACAACAGTGTAGCCTATAGGTAAAGTATACGCCAAGTTAGTAAAGTTGTTAGATAGATAGTTTGTATAGGGAGTCTAGAATAAACAGATAAACTACTTAAATCCGCTTTAAAAGACGTCCAAGAATCAAAAAATTAAATGTTTCCTCTGTAGTCCAATAGCAGTCAACTGGAGGTGATGAAGATAATCTGATAGATCTAATAACCATAGATTATATTTATAATAATCAAATAGGTAGTACATGTTAAAAATTCAGCCACATCCTGCCCTCTCCCCTTGAAAAAAACATTTGAAATTAATTTGTTAATAATGGTTAAGACTTTAATTATTAAAGTGCTATTATATCTGTCCTAAATAAATAAATAAATAATAAATAAATAGGTATATTCTTCAATTGGGTTATAAATCATTATTTATTTAATTAAATATGGATTAACGTTAGGTTCTATCACTGGATAGACTCCCTCCTCATGTGTTCAGGTTGTAAAATTATTTATTATTATGTTCAAATTTGCTTATTATGCCTGTAGCATAGGTAGTAAATATTCTTTTTAAATAAAAAAAAAAAAAAAATTATGAAAAATCATTTTTATTGAAGCATAATAAAATTTATCGTGAAATCATGGTACGTTTTCTGTGGGACCCCTTCCCCTCTCGCATCTTTCACAGTATTGAGTGAATAAAATATGTGGGTTATACAACTGACATTTTCTTGAATCATAGGAAAAAAAGTTTAACATACACTTTCCAAGGGTACATTTCACAGACACCCATACATTATAAATTATACGATTTTGAAAATAAGGGTGCTGTTGTATGTGGCATGCCACATACAACAGTGCCGAGGTGAACTGTCAATTAATTATATCAAATTTTACAACTATAGGTAATGGGATTACACCATAATAAATAGACAATAATAATTAAATCAATTGACCAGATGGGCGCTTGTAAATTGCACTCACATTGAGCAGGTAGTAAAAATAGTACAGCAAATTGCACCCATAGTATCTAAGTGACAATTGTTCAACAATGTAATAACAATAATATTATGTGGACTGAATATGCAAAAATAATGCCACATTATGTACTATAACAATATAATAAAATAACTTATAAGTTGTATTATGTAGTGTAGGTACTCTTGATATAATTAATGAATTAATCAAAAAAAAAATGTTCATTATTATTTAAAAATAAATCTAATAAAATATACTTTTAACAACTTAATTTAGCGGCCCATATTGTTTAATTAAAAAAAAATCATTCTTGGAAGACAGTGATAGTCACCTCGTGGTGTTCTTTGGTTGTGGTTCTTTCTTCTATAATGGATACATAAATTAGTTATTTATTTCAGTATTCAACAAAATACCACAGTTTGCACCATTAATACTATTTGGCTTAAATTTACTATAGAACTGTTATGAAAAAAAAATATTTTCAATTAATGTCATAATTTGAGATTAATTTATTTAAAATCTTTTAAGTTTTTTAATATTTATACATAAAAACAGGTTTGACATATTTTTAAGATAACTAAAAAAAAATTAAATATTACACATCAAGTTTAAAAAAATTAATAGCCCAATAATACAATCTTAAAATAAATAATCAATACAAAATACACAAATTAAAATACTTAATATCAACCTAATTTTTCAGTACCTATAGGAATAGGCTGGGCCAATTTTTAAAATTAAATTTTGTAAATATAATAAAATACCCAACAAATATATGTTCTACCTACTGTAATTTAAAATTACTTTCCAATTTATGAATGTGTATAAAAATTAGATTAGTATTTTAGGTAAAAACGAGCATTTATTGTTGTGAAAAGTTAAAATTTGCCGCTACTTTTACTTTACGATTGGACATGGACTGGTCACTAGCTGCTGATGTAAATGCACTTGAAGGACTTGGAATCATTACTCTGTTACTTGACATGTACTGTTCATTCTTAAAAATTATTTTATATATACATTGAATGTACTAAAAAAGATATATTTTATTGATTATTACCATTGGCATATTATTCAGCGTTGTTGGCAAATATTGTTGATAGTTCATATTTTGTTGAGGTTGATGGTAGGTATTTGAGATAGTATTCATTGCGAATTCGTTATTTAATACTGCAAACAAATAAAATCATTAAAAACAAATATTTAATAAAGTAATATATTTTAAACTAATTTACAATTGTTGTTGGTCAGTTGCCAATGAACAGGTGGTTGTGGTAATTGTGATGGATTTACCAAACTTGTGAAAACTGGTACTGCTTTGGAATATTGTAATTCTTGCTGATAGTTGAAAAACCTTAGAGAAATGTGGTTAGATATTTTCAAAATATAATATTAGATATTTCTAATATTAGGAAACATACTGTTGCTGTTGACCTGGAAAACTAATAGGATTCTGCGGTCTATAAATTTGTTGCGGATGTGGTATCTGAAATGACTGTTGAGCAGGAACTGAAAATCCAGATGGAAACTGTTGAAATCGTGGTCGGAACTGTTGTGAGGAATGCTCAAAATATTGAGGCACTTGTGGATATGACTGTTGGGGTAGCTGCTGCTGATGTTGTTGTTGTTGTTGTGGTTGCTGCTGCTGCTGTTGTAACTGTTGAGATGGCTGATATGAAGGTTGAGACTGGAAAGAAGTTATCCAATTCATAAACACATTTGATGGTGCTGGTTGAGAAAACACAGCTCTTCGATCTGATTTTGGTGGCTTATTCTTAGTAGAGTGTTCATTATTTTTGTTAGCATCCATTTGTTGAACAATAACCAAAGCACGAGAAGCAACTTCTTCAGATGCCTAAATAAATTATAAATTATAGAAAAATACATTTTATTATTATTTAATAGTTATGAATAAAATCAAATCTATAAACCTCAATATATGAATGTTTTGGTTCTCCTCGTATTGTAACACCATTTGGTAAAATCACTTCGGCACAATACATTTTAAAACCATTGTCATCTACTAAATTTATAAAACTATACTTAGGAAGATTATAACCTTTCTGTACATAATACTTTTCCAATGCCAAAACCATAAAAGTCTTTTCCTATAAAAATACATTTTATAAAGTTATATTGTTATGCAACAGTAAAATTATAGGTATAAAACTACTTTACTATGGAATTCTTTTTCAAATTTTTTTCAGTGAACAAATATATTTTATGTATCAAAAACAACGTTGAAATCAGAATTTTTCAAAAATGTGTAAGTTTTTATGCTATATCCATTTTTAGATTGTTGACTGTTGTATTTACGGTTTAACATAACAGAATTGAAGGATTTTTTCAAATTCAACTACCTGAGCAAGCAAGTTACCTTAAGACATCTTAATGAGCTCAGTGGCGTTCGTAGGGGGGGGGGGCTAACGGGCTGAAGCCCCCTACCTCATTGCCCATATTATTGTTTTTGTTTTTATATTTACCTCGATTTAATATAGTTATGTAAATTGTGTGTTTACCTATTCATTGCAAACAATGCAAACCATATTGTCCTTAACTGGCTAAACTCCTAAGGTTTATAGATAATATATTTATACATTCCATAGTCAGTAGTCATGATTAAAGATACTATCTTTAGCAATGCCACAGTCCATATAAATCTATAATCTATGATAACAATTGAACTGATGTTAGCAATACTATCTGTCTATCCAACCATCGTTATTCCGATACCCAAGTTAACCTGTTAAACCTGTGACAACTGAGTAATTATTTTTTTTCAAGCCCCCCTCCCCAATTGAAAAATCCTGCATATGTCACAGAGTGAGCTGTTAAGTTAAGTAAAAAAAAAAAAAATTGCTATGACATTAAAACTTAGTTTCCAATAAATTCTTATTTTACCATCAAAAATTTATTTATTTTTTTTAAAGTTCTTAAGTAAAGTAGTTTTGTTCCAAAGTTGAAACATCAACTAGTTACTTGAACTATAGTTTCCATTGAGCTGTTGAGTTTTGGAATTACATTTTCACTAACTTGTTCATTAGTATTGTAATTAGAACATTGAAGTTCTACTGTTTTTAATTCATGAAGTGAAGTTTCTGGTAAACAATTGACTGGTTTATTAGAATGATATTCTGGTCTATTCTAAAAAAAAAAAATTTTTTTAATAAACAATGTTGTAAAAAGTGTGAAACATTTAATTTATTATTACTTCATTGTTTTGAGTTGGAACAAAAGTAACTTCTGGTTGAATTTTTAACATTTTCTTTAATGCAATAGTTTTAAATTCCTAATTAAACATGAAAAATAATATTAAAGTTATTGGTAGATATTTTAAAACTTAATACTAACACAGGCATCAGCATTCAACTGTACTTTTATGGAATTATTATTAATATGTTGTCCATCATTAGGTGTTTCCTAAAATATTTAAATAGATATGAATAATAATCAAACATAAAATAGAATTGTTAATTTTGTTAATATTTTTTGTTCAATAGCAAAATACAATACAGTATGTATATAGAAAAATCCTTACCAAAGGCATTTGAAGATTTCTATTTATCTTGTTTAGACTTAGAGATTCTTTCTTCTATAAAAATTAAAAATGTTACACATTAAAATAAAACAATAGAATAATTTATTTAATCAACATGATAGTGTACTTGCATGCATTGTCTAGGTCTTCACATGCATAACATAACATATCCATATATATTAACTTAAGTTTATTTATAGTAAATCTTAAAACAAATTTACACAGCATAAAATTTGTAGAGAATAATATTAACTGTGCTCAAGTAAAAAAAAAATTGTTTTCATATTTTTATTTTATAATGAATTAAAATTACTTATATAATTTCAAATTCACACAACTTGTATTAAAAAGAAATATTCCTCAAGCACAATTTTAATTTCTAAAAATTTGAAAATATATACATTCATCTAATATTAACTATAAATAGCCAGTAGTAAGAATCATGTATTCATATTTGATATGTTACACATGTATAAGATAGAGACATTCATGACATTAAGTCATCTTAAATATTAAGTCCTAAATATGTAATTAATTTAATTAAACTATTTTAAATCATTTAAGCAAATGTGAACATTCAGTCAAGTATAATATTTAAAATCTTACAGTTTAACTTTAAATTAAATTAACTATTTTCTAAAATTACGACATATTTTTATTTAAATTTTTAAATAGACAAGTTCAAAACGGCATAATTAAAATTTTTATATTTATCATATTATTGTGTTATTATAATCCCAACATATTTCTAGAATTAATTAAGAGAATGTTAGCATATTGTATATTTTCTCTCTCAGGCTTGCATGTAACAAAACGCATTTACATAGAATCATATTTTTGAGGAAAGACATAGATTCGTCTAAATATTGTCTCTAAACAATTCAAACTTCATTTAAATTTACAATTTTTATTTTATTTAAAGGTTAATTGCAAAGTTAAATAATAATAAAATATAAAACCGATATGTAATACCCTCAAAAATATTATCTTCTAAAACTTTTGTGTAAGGTTACTCAAAAATCATAAAAAACTATATTGTAAGTAATAGCAGTTTAACCATGTTACGTGTGAGTCTAAGAACAAAATTTATGCTGATATCCTCTAAAGTAATTTCTGAATAATTTTAAAAAAAGAAAGTAATTGATAACTTTACTTGTTGGCGTCGCCATGATTCTTTTGGAGCTAATGTGAATTTTTCTTCCTGGGATTTAAGTTTGATTTCTGATCCATTACTATTTGACTATAAAAAAAAAAAATTAGTTATTAGTAAATAAATCAAATAGATGGAAAAAAAAACAATGAATCTCTACACAGCAGATTAAACTGGGACAGATAAAAAGTGACATTACTTAGTAAATAAAATGTTTTATTATTTTTAAGTTAAGAAAATTAACGTTAACATGCAAGCATAAAATTGAACATATTTTATATTGGCAGTGGCACCCTAACTATTACTAGTTAAAATAGCAACTACACTATTCAAATAACATTAACAGTAGGCAGTACTAAATAAAAATTATTAACAAATGAATCCATTTTACTCTGTTTAATAATAGAATATAATCCCTGTAGTTAACAGCTTTTAATCAAACAAGATGTCAATAATGAACATATTACAGATAAAATTTGTAATCAGTTAATTTAATCTTAATCTTTCTACATTTATTTTAACTCCATATTTTAATTTTATTGATTTTAGTGTGGGTTATATTATACTTATTAACAACAATTTAATACTTTTATATTGGTCATTTAGGTGAAGTGTAACTAGTTTATTTGTATAACTGATTCGGTTAAAGATGATTTAAATTGTTAACGTATATTTTGTCATAGTTGCCACTATCAATAGTAATAATTTATTTGATTCATATACAATTAAAAATATTGACGAAAAAATCAAAGATTAATTAATTAACTTTAGTTTTAAGATTGAATATTTATGAGCACCGCCACTGACTGAAACATTGAAATAAATATAGTATTTAAACAGTGTCACAACAGCTTGTTGTTTCAGACACACAAAGTAGTAAATTTATATTCAGCAGACTAATTTTGTGTCATAGTTTTTATATTAGAGTGATTTCAAATTCAAATTCAAAATAAGAATATTACATGTGGTTTTACATCAATTATTATGTTTTAAGCTATTAGTATTTTTAAATTGCAATATTTTAACTTTATACAAGTAAAAAACTGAAATATTTAAAAAAAATAAACATGATAACATTGATAATATTCTTACATTTAAGTGTTAAAATAAGTAAATAGTTAATTCACTGCAATATAA
Organism: Diuraphis noxia; assembly: GCF_037042655.1. Taxonomy (NCBI): domain Eukaryota; kingdom Metazoa; phylum Arthropoda; class Insecta; order Hemiptera; family Aphididae; genus Diuraphis; species Diuraphis noxia. Next base: position 78,343,749 of record NW_028301713.1, read on the forward strand.
AGATTAATATCACAAAATTAATTTTTCTTAGTACAAATATAATACATTTGTATGATAGTGACAATATATAAATATGTCGTGCATATTCTTAAAAGGTTGCTTAGGTTAGATATTTTAATGTAACACACTGTAAAAAATATAAAAGTATAACTAACCTGCAAATGTTCCCATATACTCAATTGGGTGTTCTTAAAATAAAAATAATTAATTACAATTGTTATCAAGTATTTTTTTAAATAACAAATAATAAGATAGTCAAATGAAAGTAACTGTTCAATTTTAACTTTAAAATAACAAACCTGTTTCTCTGGATTATGAGTCTGATTTACCGTCTTTTTCACACTTAAAGGTTTATACAACCCGTTGCGAATGGCATGTGACAAGTTTATGAATGACATTCTACACAATTTATACCCACGATTAGTAGAACCACCAAATGAAACAGAATTTGGAAATTTCTTATCAAATATAACACTGTATACAACTTCAGTATCAATATTTGATTTAGAAATACCTAAATAAAATACAATTTGCTAAATTACATAATTATTTATAAAATAAAATTCAAAATACTCACTGACTACAGTGCCTTTGAAACCAAGAGGAACTTGATATGAAGATCTAATACATACTACACGGTCTAAAACTCGTGTGTCAGCTCCCTCGTCAGCTTTTAATTTGTCTAGCTTAGTTATTGGCTAGAAGATAAATTTAAAAATAATAAACTGCTTCATTATCCCTTTAAAATGAAATTACTTTAAAAAGATTTTGTGATTTCACACTTAATGTCATAGTTTTTTTGTGTTTTGAGTTTTCTGCGATAAATTCATCCATATATTTTTCTAAAGCAGCAACTTTAGATGGTTCCATTGACCCACAAGTCTGTTTATCTTTAGTTAATGAACGAATTTCACTGATCCATTTTTTTAGATCATCTAATTTTTGTTTTCTGTGAATAATGTGTACAATTAAAAATTAAATTTGTAATATTTTAATAATATTGAATTAGGCAGATCATCATTCATCACATATAAAAAAAAACAAACCTAGTACTTGGATCTGGAAACATGTCTTCAGACTTGAAAGAATCCTTTGAACTTTCCGTATTTAATAAGACATTTATTAATTCTGGAAATTTTTGAATATACTCACCTAACAAATCTATTGTTTTTTGTGAATACATCCAAACATTATCAATTTTTTTTGTAAATCCAACAACCTGTAAAATAAATATTTATATATATACAACATTTATAAGACATATATATAATATATTAATAAATAAATATAATTAATACTTCTTCATTTCGTTTATTTGATTTAAGGTTCATTCCAATATTCATTTTTTTTTCATTCCTATCTTCGTAAGTCTCAACTGATAAAAATATTGTTCCAGTAATTTTAGCAAGTAAATGTGAACTGATTGAGAGTTTAGATGCTGCAGTATTAGCTAAAGAAGAATATTTTTTTATTAAATGTCTCAAAATAAACTTTTCTTTCTAATTTACCATAAAAAAGTTCTGTAGAAATAGATTCAAGGTGTTCTTTCAAATCGTGAAAATAAGGTTCTGGTTCAAGTATTATATTAATCTTAACTCTTGAAGATATAAAGCCACCAAGTACGTCTGCTTGGCAACCATAAAATGGAGCATCAAGGACAAACACTTTACTTCCAAGAGGAAAATATTCTTCCAAAGAAAAATAATTTTCTTTTAAACTAGGATCAATTACTTCTAAGCCAGGCACAGACGTTTGATAGGCAATTGCTGTTGAGTTTTCATTCCACTATTCAAAAATATAAGGTATATAATACTTAAGACTGTTTAATAATAAAATACATACAATTTTTATAAGATCAACTCCACTTCCATCTTGCCTTGGCACATATTTGGTTCCTTTTAAAGTTTGACCATGTAATAATATATGAGTTTTACCAATCTCAATACCACGTGTTGTAATAAACCTGTTTCATAAATAATGCAAACAATTTTAAGTCTCTTTTATTTATTGACACTAAACACGTCATAACCCTTGATTTTTGAGGATTAAGCCAAATAATATATTATTTTAATTTTTTTGAACTCTAAACAACTAAAAATTTAACCAAATATAATTTTTTCTAATTTAAAATTTTTAATCCATTTATAGGTAAAGAAAAAATTACAAGTTTTAAATAAATTTCAGACTAAACTTTACAGTGCTCTAAAACCTAATAATTAACTACCAAATAAATAATAGAAGTATTTTATAGTCAATCTTTTTCAAACTAAATTAGAATTAAGATTATTAAATCTATATTAAGGCAACCAAACTATTAGGTATTTGGTTCAGTTCAAAATTAAAAACCAAAAAGTTCATAACATAACTAAATTAATGTAACTACCAATTACTAACAATTTAGCGATGTCGTGCGCAAGTCGATTAAAGTCCTGTGCATCTGTTTCACTCATTTCTCTTATTATCAATTGTTCATTCTCATCAAATGATAATTTGACCGTTGTATTTGAAACAGCTGTAACCCTAATAATATTTAAAACTTATTAGATGTTTAAGATGTTCAAAAAAAAAAAAAAAAACTCACTTAATTTCTACAAGATGAGGCCAATTTACATAGAGTGTATTTCCAAGCAATTCTTTAGCAATGTGTTGTATACTTTCAATGACATTTTCATCTTTATTTTCAATTTTTATAATCATATTTTCTCCCAAACTAGGAGACTGAAATACTTTAACATTCCGTCTTTGCAATTGTGCCTATTATTATTGAAAAAAATTATATCAGCTTTAATTGCATTGAAATTAAATATTAATTTTAATTAACTGTAATGGGAATGAGATGAAGAGATGGAAATCCAACATGATAAACATCCATTTGTAAGCCTGGACATAAACCTTTAACTAAATCTCTTTTTTCAACAAAAATCTCTTCACGGTAAATAGCTATTTTCTCCGCATGATTATCTTCAATTGATGGAAAATATCTTGAAATCGAACCTGTACCTAAACAACAATACATTTTATATGAAAATTGTATATTAATTTGATTTGATTAATTTACAGAGTATAACAGGAAGAACTGAAAAATTATAAACATTTATTATAATCAATATTTTTTATATTTTTTTTTCTATATGTAATTTATTGAATTGTGCTCTACTTGTATAATATTATAACATTTTTATTTTACATTACTGAAAATTAAATAAATATTAAATCTGATTCAACATTTTTTTATCAAACTAAATATTTAACAAAAAAATTTTGAAAAATATTTTTTTCATCAGCAGTTAATTTATGTTCAACCATTTTTATAGACTTAATCAACATTTCCTAAATAAAAAATAATAAATTATTTACATATTATACAATTGTTATATAATATAATAAAATGTTTAAATAATTTATGTTTACTTCATCAATAAAAGGGATTAGTACAACAGCTTATTATAATCAATATTTTTTATATTTTTTTTTCTATATGTAATTTATTGAATTGTGCTCTACTTGTATAATATTATAACATTTTTATTTTACATTACTGAAAATTAAATAAATATTAAATCTGATTCAACATTTTTTTATCAAACTAAATATTTAACAAAAAAATGAGATTTTAAAAAATAGTTAAAAATACACTACATGACTTCAATAAATGTTTCTACAATCAACATTTTTCTAAAAACCAGATTTAAAAATTGGCTATTTAAAATGTTCTAAACAAATTTTTATAATACATTTAAATTTTTTATTTTCAGTATTGAAAAAAAAATGTTATACTTATAACAAAAATTATTTCATTTGTCAGTCTTCCTTTTACATTCTATATATATCATTCACATACCAAGATTTTTCTTTGTGTACTTAAAAAGATGCATTGGACCATGAGTATTTCTATTTTTTTCATCAGCAGTTAATTTATGTTCAACCATTTTTATAGACTTAATCAACATTTCCTAAATAAAAAATAATAAATTATTTACATATTATACAATTGTTATATAATATAATAAAATGTTTAAATAATTTATGTTTACTTCATCAATAAAAGGGATTAGTACAACAGCTTCCCATTCATGTTGTTTACCATTAAGATCAGTTTCAAATTTTTCAGGATAATATAATCTTATTGGACTAGCTTCTTCAGTCATTAAATCTTGAAAAGGTTTAGGTAGCAGTTCTTTACTAAGTGATGGCAACACTGCTAGCAGCTGTTCAAATGGCAAAAATGGTTGACCCAAGTCAAAGTCTATTTTAAGATTTTCAAAACCCTTAATGTCAGATATATATGGAGCATAATGATGTGGATAGTACCAAGCCCACGAGCAACAGCCATTATAATAATAATTTAGATTCCATTGCAACGCCCTGATATAACCTTCAGCTTGTGAACGCATTACATCACTTAAAAATAAAAAAGAATAGATTAACTTTTGTAAACAACGCAAAAATTAAATGAATCTTACTCTGTGACAACATTGTAATCAAGTTTGTTTTTATAATAATTTTCTTTATGTAAATTAAATTCAGCCATTATGGATTCATCTTCAGTTTCTTCAAACTCATCTTCATCATCATCATCACTCAACAGCTAACATTATATGTTATTAAACATTAAGTAATTAAACTATAAATAAAAACAAAAGGATGCTTACAATTCTATCTGTGTCTTTTATTAATGCAGCTAATTCATCTTTGTATGCAGGATCGTTATTAACCTAAAAATAATGTGATTAAATTATTCAACACATACAACACATTATCAAGTCAATTTCATAAATTTATTTATTAGAATAAAATTAACTAACTTTATTAGAAGATGTAGTATTTGCAGCACGTTTCCCTTCTAAGAATTTTATATCAGCATAAGTATCTCGAAATTGATCATAATCAAAATTGGCCAAAGTTTCCATAAATTTTTGAAACCGTTTTAGATTTAATGTTCCTTGTTCATTCAAATAACCTGAAAATTTTCAATTGAACTTTTGGTTTTAAATTATTCTAAAATATATATTTAAAATAATAAAAATATGTTAATAATAAATAATAAGTGGAAAGATTTATTTTGTATATTTTGATAAATATTCATCATTTTAAAATAAAATATTCATTTTTATACTTAAAATCTTTAACATCGAACAAATGGTCAAGTATTAAGTTTATTGGGAGTAGTGGCCAAGTGGATTAAGATGTCAGTTGCGATGCGCACCATCGCTGGTTCGAATCCCGATCACGGGCGGCATCGCTTTCTGGGCAGTTCTCGCTGTTTGGAAAGAGAGGCCGCCGCCCCCACCCGGGCATGGCAGAAACCTACGGGTGCCCACAAGAAATTCTCCCAAATAGGCGTCCGAACAAAGCCTTCGTGCCTACTCTCAGATATAGCGCCATACGAAAAAAAAAATTAAATTTAGTTAGAATTGAAAGTAGAAATGGGTTAGGTCACACGTCTAAAATGTAAATATATTATCTACTGTAATTTTATGATAGTTTAGTATGATATCTACAGCATGTTCTTATGCTGTATATAATGTTTACTCTTATAGCATAATATATTTGAATATATTATGCATACTTTATCATTTTGCAATTAAAATTAAGCTTTTATCGAATGCCCGAATCATATTATATTTATACCTTAATAAGTTAATAAAGTTAATAAATAATAAGTTATATTATTTAATTTAGTATTATAAATTAATATAATATAATATAATATAATTATATATTTATATTATTATTATTTAATTTATTATTTATAAGTTATTTTATTTTTATCGAATGCCCGAATCATATTATATTTATACCTTAATAAGTTATTAAAGTTAATACCTTTATAATATACCTCTTTAGTGTGTGTTGAGACATGTTGTTTATATGTAGTTTTACTGTGATTTATTTATTATTATTTATTAATTATGTCAACTGTCAGTTATAAATAAATAAATAAATATAATATTAAAACACGAAGATTGACTATGCGACTAACATATTACCATCCCAACTTCAAGAAGACTGGTGGTGCTCATTACAAAAACCAACGGAAGATCTGTTCGAATCATTTCTTGGAGCGATCAGAAATACATATACATAGCTACAAAGTACTACATGAAAAAAGTAATAAAGTAGAAATACTGCATTATAAAGATAAGACAATTTACTTTTGTAGATAGAAAATAGGTGTTGATACCATACTTCAAAATTACGATAGATAAATTATTCATGGTAGATAGCATATTGGACGAGTACCTAGAAATATTATAAACACTAATTTATTTTAAACCTAAAAAACTTGCAAATTTGTATTCTAACATGAACTGAATCAAACAATTCACAATTTATGTTTTTTTTTTTTTTTTTTTTTATTAGGGTTAAGGCTTTGACAACTGAGGTCATTAGCCTGGAGAACTGTAAGGGAAGGTACTGTAGGTTTTTAACACGTGGGTTTTTTTGGCAGAATTTTGAATGGGCACCCGTAGGTTTCTGCCATGCCCGGTTTGGGGGCGGCGGCCTCTCTCTCCAGACATCGCGAAATGCCCAAAGAGCGATGCCGCCTGTGACCGAGATTTGAACCGGCAACTGCGTGCGTCGCAACAGACGCCTTAGTCCGCTCGGCCACTCCACCCCCACAATTTATGTTATATAGCGGTATGGTGGTAGTTATATAGGTCTACGGTTCATAATAAATAATTTAAAACGTATAGAATTTTTTTTCAAAAATTCATTATAAGAGTATTTTATTTTATCCCGTCTTTCATGGTATTCACAGCAGAGCACCGTGGCTAATATTTGGTCCAAAAAAGAGCACCACCATTTCTTCCTTATTTCATAACATTAGTTATCCAACATTAGAATTAATTAATATTCTACAATATTGTTAAAAATTTAAAAGCTTTAGTTAGTAGTTTTAGTATTTTATAAAATAAAAAATATACTTAATGACGAATCAAATAATAAAATTGATTGTTTAATAAATCATAAGTATTTATTTTATAATATAAAGATAAGCCATCACACAGCAGTTTTTGGTGACTAAAGTTTATTATCAGCTACTAGAAATCCGCTAACTCTAAGGGCAATTTAAATGGAATAGCAAACCTAGCGGCTGACAGAATAATTTTAGTCACCAAAAACTGCTATGCAATAGATTATATTTATATTATACAATCAATGGTTTAACATTACCTATTTATTAGGTGATTATTTAATATATTTTTAAACTTTAACGTAAATAAAATAATATTCTACAATAAAAATTACCTTCTACTTTAGGAAGAACATCCATATAAACTCTGTATAGTATGGGCAAGGCTCCTTTTGAAATGTGAAGATCAGGTAGATGTGGAATAAAATCATTACCAACTAGAAAACCCATCAACACCTAGAAAGAACCATACTCAAAATTAGATGCTTATATTTATTTAGTTTAATTGATTGATCTTATTTTAAGGTCGGAACTACCAATTTCTAAATTTTAATTATATTTATAAGTTATAACACTTCTCAAAATACATAAAACTGAAATATGAAGAGTAATTTGTATCTCATTAAACTTATGTTCAAAGAATAATAACTCTTAATGATTTTTTTTATTGAGAATATAAAATGTATGACAAATTTAGTCAAATACTTATTAATTGATATAATTCCTAACTTATACAAATTAATAGATATTAATATTAATAACAACTATTTTAAAATCAAGGTACTTCCACAAGCTCTTAATAGCATAGACATATTCTTAGAACACTAAGTGCAACAACTCAAAAACTACTAGCTTAAGCTTAAACTTATTATTTATTATCATTAATTTATTTTAACGATTAACAACAAAATAATCTACTAAATATTTTGCATTAAAAAAGGGTAGTTCTGATTTAAAAATAATGAGTTTAAACTATCAAATAAAATAAAGCTTAAATATGTTGTCTTCAAGTGTACTAAAAATAAATGTGGAAATAGCATGCTTGGTCAATCACTCTGTCAATCACCCATCTATAAAGTAGACCAACATCCATTAAAATTTTAAGATGCCTCTTAACAAATACTCATAATCATCATTGTTCAGCAACAATAATCATTTAGGTATCAAATATAATGCTAAAATCTGATATCTAAGATCAACAGTTTGATGGAACAGGTATTTATAAAAATTATAGGTGTTAATAAGGATTCAGTTACATGTAATTATAATTATAATACAATGATTTCTAATAAATACTTGTTATCAATTTAACTAGTTAAGAATATTTAAATAAGAAATGAAAAAAAAAATTGTAAAAAAAATAAAATGGTGACATCTATTGGCTATTACATAATATGGTATTTATATATTAGGTATTAACTATTATAATACATAACATGTACATTTACCCAATCATCAATAATAGACTCCAAATTATATTCAAAAGGTAAAGTCTCTTTGAGTTCTTGAAATTCTAATCCAAGATAATCTCTCATTAATGATAAATGTAAAAGATAAAATTTTGTTTCATCTACAGATGTTTCTTTTTTAGCTTTACGTCCAAATTTGACCTATTATACAATACAATGAATATGGTATATATTAGTATATAATATTTATAACTAAAAAGTTGGTATTTAAAATGTATAGATATCAAATGTTAAAGAATTACCTCTTCTCTGAGCAATGAAAAGTATGGTTCATGTGTACACAGTCCCAACATGATTAAATCAGCATCCAAACCATAGAGACAATGTCTCGTATGAGGATTATATCCAGGGCGAGATTTCATATATCTAATGTAATCCATAATTTTATGTTCACCCTCACCAGGTACTTGGTGTCCAGATAATATCACTTGAACCTTAGTCCATAATGGATCGTTCGACATTTTATCGGCAACAAAATATTCAAGCTCACTTTGCAAGCGTACCATAAATGGGGTACCTGGTGTAATACAATTAGAATCAAAACGCTCTTCTGAAGGTAACGTTTCACCTCGAGAAATTGCTTCTTTCGTTTGTTCTGCAGCTGTATGGGCTGATCGAAAACGTCGACCACGTTGTTGATTCATTTTTGCTCGAGGAGCAACACCATCAATAGCCATGAAGAACAATTTTTGTGGTTGAATCATTTGAAATAATACCTAAATATAAACAAAAACAAAACATTTAACAATAGAAATATATTATGATATGACTATGTTAGATATTATTATTGAACCTCCAAATAGTGGAAGATATTTTTAACAATAGTCTCTTCTGTTATACGAAAATGCGGATCATCGTCATTTGGATGCGAACAATTGTGAATAATACCATTCATATCTAAGTAGAGATTATCAAACTCTGGAATCTGCAACATATTAAAAATTCAATAGAAGTACTGATGATTATAGTTTAAAGAAATTAATACCTGATAGTCTTTAACAAGCTCACTGAGACAAGGATATCGCTCACTCATATAACGGAAAAACTTGGGTACCCCCATAATGAATAAAACGTTTTAAAATTGAATTCAAAAACTATCGTTTAATTTAAAAATAAGAATTATTAACAAATTTCCTTCGAAAGTTATAAAATAAAATAAAATTAAATGCTTATCGACTTAGTGGTCTTGTTTTGCAAAAATATAAACATTAAACACTAACAGTAGTAAAATTATACAAGTAGGACAAACCACTAGAGCATAACTGTATATAGTAGGTTTGAGCGCATGACTGTGAACTGTGAATTATTTGGTCATGATAATACTGATCAGTGCAGTGTACATACTACTTATCTACATTATATCGGAGTTGGATTATGGACTTTGGACTTTTGGAGTCGGGAATCGGTTGATTTGGTTGTTCACGAGTCACGACAGTTCAGACGTACAGAATTTCAGAAATCGGAATTAAATGTACAACACTACCACAATTTATGCAACAGTTCAACTATACAAACTGTAAATATAACCTTAAATATTACGTCCAACTGATAACAATTTGATAATAACGATATTTTTTTCTTTGGAATTTTTAGTTTAGTACTATATTTAATATTTAATGGTTTCTGAAAATTTTTATTTTTCATTCATTATACAATTCAAATTAAAAATTTGTCTTGTTTTATGAGGTAAAATTTAATATGTAAGTCTACTGGTAATTTAATAAACATATAATATATAATTTATTATAGTTTTTAACGCATCTAAAATGTTTTAATGACCTTAGTAATACAATACTTTTTATAAATAGGACTTGAAAGTTGAAAAATTATCCATATAAGGATACACCACGAATGAAAAATAAAATACTTCATAGAATTTCTCGTTTCTATTTAAATGAATATAAATTATTCAAATTATGTACACAGTGTACATTGTTTTATTTTATTTATTCAATGTTATTGTATGCCAACATGATCATGGCCATTCCAAAACAATGTATGACAAATGTAAGTATGAATTTGATTTTAAGAATTATTTATATTTGCTTAAAAATAAATGTTTACTTTTTAAATAGCCATTAATTTATTATTCAATTGCTATTCTTGTGCATTTATTCAGTATCCAACCAAATTATTAGCAAAATTAACAAAGCTAAAAAAGAATACACTCCTTGTGAAACAAAGAATGGAACATGTTTTTTTCCAAACATTTTGAAAGATCTAGAGCCATTTAAAGATGGTATTACCCATGAAATGATAACTGCAGCAGCAGACAAGTAATGTTTTATTACAACTTTTATTCTCAATTGTTATTTTAATTTTTATTTTAGAGGAACTCGTTATATGATTTTTAATCATGACTTATACAGAGAAACTAAGTGTATGTTTCCAGCCCGCTGTGAAGGTATTGAACATTTTTTAACCAAAATTCAATTAAATACTCCAGATGTTGAGTTCATTTTAAATACACGAGATTGGCCCCAAATAATAAAACATTATGGTGATCCTAAACCAGTATTTTCTTTTAGCAAGGTGAGAGTACTAGTTTTCTACTATTTGATTGTTAGTTTTATAATTACTTAGTCAATTAATTATATAAATTGATCAATCTGTTTCCTAGACAGATGATTATGCTGATATAATGTATCCTGCTTGGTCTTTTTGGAGTGGAGGGCCAGCAATTAAACTGCATCCATCAGGACTTGGCCGATGGGATTCTCTGAGAAAATCTATTTTGAAAAAATCTGAACAATGGCCATGGAAACAAAAAATGTCTAAAGGGTTTTTTCGAGGTTCTAGAACTAATGAACAGCGTGATTCGCTCATAGTTTTATCAAGAAATGAACCAGAACTAGTCGATGCAGCATATACAAAAAATCAAGCCTGGAAATCTAATAAGGTACATACAGTAATTAGTGTATCTATCTAATACCCCAATGATGACAATAATTAATAATGAATTGATTGCATTGATTATAATATATTGTTATTAATAACATTTAATATTTATAGGATACACTTTTTGCTCCACCAGCAGATGAAATATCATTAGAAGACCATTGTCAATATAAATACTTGTTTAATTTTCGAGGTGTAGCAGCTAGTTTCCGTTTCAAACATCTGTTCCTATGTAAAAGTCTTGTTTTTCATGTAGGAGAAGAGTGGAAGGAGTTTTTCTATCAATTTATGAAACCTTGGTATCATTATGTACCAATAAGTCCAAATGCATCCGAAAATGATATTAAGTAATTTTGCTAAATGTTAATTACAATTTAAATTACAATTAAAAAAAAAAAAATTAATCTATCTTCTTATGTTTCAGAAATATTTTAGTATTTTTCAAAGAGCATGATGATCTAGCCAAAGAAATTTCAGAACGAGGTTATAGATTTATCAGAACTCATTTAAGAATGAAAGATATAACATGGTATTGGGAAACACTGCTGCATGAATATGCCAAATTATTAAAGTACAAACCAAAACTAGACAATGAACTTCACCTAGTTAATAGGTGATCTTCTACCAGGCATAATGTTTTTGAATTTTTCAACAATATGAACATAATATATACCGTAACAGTTTTAAAAATTTATAAAGACTGCTGTAATTAACAAAATTGTATTTCACAAAAAAAGTATTATTAATTTAAATTTAAAAAATATTTCATTAAAATCAAATTTATTATGATTTGTACTGCCATTTAACCGAGTAATATTTATAATGGTCATATATTAATATCAAAAACAATTATTGAATTTAAATGGTGGCTATTTCCGATTAACGCCTATTTAGAAGTTTATTTTAAGAAAAATGATTATTATAATAGTAAAAATAATAATAAACAGCATAATATTGAAACAAATTTATTCGGAATTAAGTAACGACTATAAAAAAAATATGTTACACTAAAACACAGTTCACTAAACACAAGCATGTTGTTGCTAAAGCATATATATCTTTATTCAAAATCTGAACTAAGATACTATGTACAAAAATAAATAAATATATAATTTAAAATATGTATGTTTATATATATATATAAATATATACATACAAAATTGTAATTAAGATATACAGAGTTAAATTTTTTAGTGGCATAACAGATAAATGTAAATCATTAGGTAACTATGATTTCAATCTGCATAAGACAGCTGGGCATAACCGACTAACATTTTCTCATCTGGTGTTTCATCACTGTTGCAGCCTGATACCTAAGTGATAAAATTGGATTACAATTCCATGCCACAGTTAAATATAAAATGCATACTTACAAGAGCAAAAGTTACTGGTCTATCGCGAGTTTGATTACCTATCAACACACGTAGATTCATAGCTATTACATCAGCATCTTTGCCGTCTACCAATCCTGCTCCCACTAGTTCAGTGGAAATACCATCGGGAGTGTCATTTCCCAATAAGAACTCAAATCGAATATCATTAAGTTCACGATTAGAGTTTCTAAAAATATATATGTATAATTAATAAATGTTAATATCTAACAGTATGTATTTTTTAAATTTGGTATAAATATTAAATTTTATAGCTCTGTTTATTTAAATATTAAATAGGTATAGCCGTAAAGGTTTTGGCACTTAGACCAATATTTGTATTACTTATTTATGTATATTCTTTGCTTAAGGTAGTTAATATGATCTAAACCCAAAATAAATATGAATTAAACTCTGTTTAAATTGATTTAGGACAATAAGTTATAAAAGGTTTTAAAAATGTCATTACTTTCCACTTATATTTGAATAATTTTATTTTTAGAACTTTTAATAGGTACAACTGTAACAATTATTTAATTAATTATTAGTACATATTATAAATTTTGATCTACATTTTTTTCTAATGAAATATCAAGAATTGCATTAAAAATATCTTGCATGAAGTTATAATGTTATAATATGATGAAAAACAAAACAAACCTCATACGTAGAACAAGATTCAAGTGTTCATCACCACTTTCGTGTTCACTATCAGATGATTGAGGGGCCTCAACTAATTTGTTTAACGGTTTTTCTTGACACTAAAATAATAGTGCAAAAAAGTTGTAAAGTTTTTATACCACAACATTAATAATCTCATAAATTTTTTACTTCATCATCTGATGACTGTCCATCACATTCTTCTTCAGATGACCATGTCCATTCTCCAGTAATTGTTCTATGTAATCTGCCAGATGTGCCAGGTTGTCTTTTTGATGCCTATCACAAATAGATGATTATATATTTAGAACTTTAAAAACAATATTTTCAATTAAAGTACAAATACAAAAATATATAAAACAATATTTCTGTTTAAGTATAAAAATCTACCTTTTGTACTCTAGTTTCTAAACTAGGACCAATAGCAATTAAAGTTGATTGAAGGTATTTTTTATCTTTGGCTTTCTTAAAAATTGGATGTTTGAGAAGTTCTGTAGCTGTAGGCCTATATAACAAAAATACAAAAAATTACTGAAAATGTATCTAGCAAAAGAAAAATGTAATTACCTTTTGGTAGGATCTTTTTGCAAACAATCAGTAATAAGTTTTCGAAAAGTTTTACCATAAGCTTTGTATTGATCTTTTTGATCAGCACCAGTATCTAATGTAGGTGGATCATTTTGAAGTGTCAACATAAGAACCTTCATTGGTGGATACTTGTGATATGGAGCTGTTCCAGTAGCTAACTCAATGGCTGTAATTCCCAATGACCAAATATCTGCTTTGAAGTCATATCCGTGGTCCTAATGTATTTTTTTTCGGACGGTTTAGAGTTTCGAGCTTAGCGTTCGGTGTTTACCGATTGCATTAATTTTAGTTAAATGTTTTGCTTTACCGTGTGTACCTGTTCCATGACTTCCGGAGCCATCCAGCAAGGTGTGCCAACAAATGTGTGACGAACCTTTTGACGATTAGTGTCATACCCAGTAGTTAACCATGCACTCACTCCAAAATCGGCTATTTGAACTGTTCCATCTTCTCCCAGAAGAATATTTCCAGCCTTTATATCTCTATAAATATAAAAATAAAAAGTTATTATAAATTCTTTAAATATATAAAGCCGACTATGAAAGAGTACCTATGAATTTGACTATTAGAATGGAAATATTCCAAGCCCTTCAAGACTTCTCTTAAAACAGTTGCAATAGTAGCTTCATCAAGAACACCGTGTCGACAATCACTTGTACGCATTTTATGTTTTAGTATGTCGAGTAATGATCCCCCTTCTAGCAAACGTAATACTAACCACAATTCATCACCAACTACAAAACTAGTATGATACGTTACAACATTTTCATGCTGACACCATGACATAGCTTGTATTTCTTTCTACAAAGTATGAAAAACAAATTATAATGATTATTAACTATAGATTAAAATATTAATGATTACTGTTAATTCGTCCATGCTGGTATTCCATTTTTCTAAATTTATTTTCTTGATGGCACATTTTTCTTGACGAGGCTTACAATAAGCACAATGAACAGTAGCTGTAGCACCAACACCTAAAATATAACAGTTATTAGTTAGTATAATTCATACAATCAAAACAAATAAGTTTAATTAATTTGTATTGTTAATTAAATATATTCATAGCAGAAAATAAGTACTTAAACATTTACCTTAATAAAAATTACAAAATTGTATAATATTAATGTAACAAATTTGTATAATTTTTAATAAAGTTGGTCAAAGAAAATAATTTAATGTACCTATACATTTTGAAGAATTTGTACAACAAAAATTAATATTGTAAAATTATCTAAAAGTTCATGAGTTAAATAACTATTAAATACATACTATATAACAGTTAAAAACATTATTAATTAGTATCATATGGCTAGTATATACTTAAGCAATGTTTTAAATATTAGTCTTGAACACTTATCTGTAAAAATGTTGAAAGTTTTTATTGTAATTTATTATATACCTATATTTAAAAACTAATAACAAAACACTATATATGAAAGAATAGGGATTTCAATTATATTTAATTTTAATTTACAGTAAATTATATTGATAATTATGCTTATATGCCTACAAGATATATTTAATTAATAGATTTGCACGAAGTATATTATACATAACTATTTCAAAAATGTAAATTTATTTTAATTGGCATACTATTTATTTAGATGCATATTAAATAGACTTTTGGTTAAATCATAAATTTAATAGATTATTGTGAACTAAAATATAGAATACCATAATATAATAAATATAAAAATACTGATTAAACTGAAACTACTTACAATTCCCAACAAAATGTTCTATATTACTATACTAAATCTACTTTGTTAAGCATCAATTTTTTAATTTATATTTAACTACTATTATACAAATTTAATCAGCACTGGTTCATATTTTTATTTTTAAATTAAAGAAAAACATATAGATTCAATTTCATTAATCAAAAGTACTAATTTATATGATTTATATTGTTTTACATGGTTAATCTATAGCAAAAAGTACCACTGTAGTACAGGTTATTATATAACTATATATATATATATATATATATATTTGTATAAAATGTTTACTCAATGTTCAACAATATATACTAAAATATTAAATTAATATGATGGCATAAATGATTCATTATTTACTTTCATAATATTAAAACTCGAATTCATTAAATATTCTTATAGCTAGGTACTTGAATATTTATAACACATACCTAACTCTAGTCTTTATTGACAAGAGTAATTATGCACAATATAGGTACACAACTTAATTTTGTTTTCTATAACCTAAAGTTTGGTGATTTATATCTGGATATATTATTTATTTTTTATTTTTTTTTAAATAAGAATATTTCTAAGCTAAGGTATACATCATTAAATGTTATCTACATAAAATATTTCTTTATGTTATTTACTCATGTAACAAAATTGTAACTAATATCATAGTAAATAATACTTTTGTAAATGCCCCCAAAGATAATAAGAGACTAATCATGACACAGGTAAATATAGCCTATATGGTAATACTTTACACATTATATATAGGTGTATATCAGGTAGGTATGTATTTAGGATTTATAATATTGGAGATTTAGTTGTTAGTTAAGTTATGTTTTAGTTAAAACAATATAGTTATTGTTTTATACATTTTTTGTATCCCTTTATTATATTAAATTTTAACTTATTACCTAATTAATTTATAACAATAAACCAATTTTGGGATTATTAAATTTGTGAAATATCGTCACAATTCAACAGGACATGTTGAGTATTGACCAAGTGGAAAAACCTTATATTTCACCGGACAAGTTGAAACTCTAAATCTAAAGAATGAATAATTGTGGTTGCTGATAATCGATAGACAATGATATCACTTGGTTGTATTCAACTCAACTAGTGACAATAATTTGATCGTCAGTGAGATAAGTACGAAAGTACAATAACTGAGAGATGTGGAAGTAAATCGACAGTGTGGTGGGAGGGTAACAGAGTAGTGAAGCGGGTTCGGGTTGACGGAGCAGAATGGGCAGACGACATGGAAACATCTGTAGAAATCGTGCGGCAAAATGAAAACGACCGTTTGGATGCCGATTTCGGTGCGATCATAGTCTCGAACCCGTTTGCCGGGATAATAAAAAGCAAAACAATAATAATAATCATTCATTTATTTTAGAAATCGTTACGATATAACCTAAAAAATCATTTAAAACGAAATTATATGACGAGCACGACCGGTGTCGGCGAGTGGGGAGCAGGCCAGGTGATGCACAGTGGCGTACAGCGGGTCTTCGAAGGGTGGCGTTCGGGCGAACACAAGATTCGCCATTCGGTAGATGACGAGCCACCAACGCGTCAGAAATCGCATGTGTTCGGTATTGCACTATTGCGATCGGACACCATCAACAGCTGAACGAGAATATTGTGTGATAAGAATACGAGTGAGATTACCAATGACTTCGCGGAGTTCGTAACTGTCTCGGGTGTTCGGCCAGACGACAGAAGCCGGCGCGGCAGCTGAAGAAGCGGCGGTTGCCGTTAAAGGAGCGTTATCCGTGGCTGTGGGATTGCTGCTGGTAGTGGCGGTGGTCGTCGTCGACGATGGCGCCGCCATTTTACCGCTGGCTGGCACTACAACGTGCCGGTGCTGTTGATGACCCGATAGGATTCGCGACGACGCCGACCGAACAGGCGCAATGGCATTTTACGACTGCGGCGGACGGCAATGCTGAATGCACTGGCGGCGGTGGCTATCGCCGCTTGGTCGTGTGTGGTTGCGGTGATATCGACGGCGGCGGTCGACGTCGACGTCGTTCCAACTCAGTTGGCGGCGTTGGCGCGCGCACGCAATGCAGCTGGCGACAACGTCGTCGGTTGACGCGAGCGCGTTTATAAATAATATTATACGATGGTATTATTTCATATACACACACATTTATATAATATATATACACTGGCGATAACAGTGTTATATATGATACATATATTTAAATTTTAAATATATACTAACTGTTAAAAAATCACGGTTTTACGGTAATACGGTGGTGCGTGCGTATTACTCAATTATATATAATATATATTATATTCCCGAACAGTCGTACGCGTGCGAAACGTAAACCTAGTCGTTCCGCGTTCGGGTATTCTCTGCTGATCGCCAACTGTGTGTCCGGTGTGGCACTGTGGCGCGAGGAGTGTAATGAATAAACAACGCTCCGCCTGTGCGCGCGTGAAATGTGATTAATAATTACGTGTTGCGACTCGCGGAACGACGCTATCGCGCACGCGTGTATACATAATAGTGTTAGAATATAGTAATAACTAAAATAGTAAAATACTTAAAATGTACAATCGGTGGCCGGTGCAATACTCAATCGACGCGCGTACGTTGTCGTTTACTTGTTGGCCGTTGCTCATTTGTACCACTAGTCACCGCCAACGCCACCGCCCGTACATCGTCCACTCTCGAAGAGTAGACAGTACTACAGTAGAGCAACCAACGCAAACGTGACGCCAATTGACTGGCAACGACGAGAAAAAAAAACTAAAAAATGTGTCGCGCAGGTGGCCGGTCTTGTGTCGGCGGCCACTCGATCCCACCGTCCACAGTTGTTGCAGTCGCGCCGTTCTGGCGCTCTCCCACGCGACGGCATCACCACCGGCCAAGGCGCCAACACGCGTTTTAATTATTTTTATATTTTAATGTATTTGTTCAATTTGTCGTAATTCGTTTTGCGCGCGCACGATGAGTCGTTTTTAACAAATTGATCGTGTTCTTGATAAATCCAATCCATTATTAAAGGCCACAGGCGTGTAATTCATTATTTCGTTTAACACGAAACGTAATATCATAATAATAATATAACATGATTTATAGCAATTTTACAATTATAATTTATAACACTATACTGCGCACATCGACATTAGTGATAATCATAGATAATGTATTATAACTTTTAATGCTCAATAACATTATAATTATAAGTCCTTAAAAAATAAATCTAATTATTAACTCGGTATGTGCATTTTCGACATTTTCTAAACACACCTATATAAAGGCCTCTTCTATGTAAACAGTTTACTAATGCAGTAAGTATATATGCGTGTGTGTAAATGTATAATATTAATACATTATACAACCTGCAACGCAATACATTATATATTTGACTAATTTGAATCCCAGCTATCTCGTTAGTCAGTTTTGGTTATGAGGTTATGACTTGTGTTTGGACCCAAAAGTAGGTGGGCAACATGATATATTAAGCACGCATACAATATACTATATACAGAGAATTGACGATTGTCTATTACATATAAGCGGGAAATATGTATAATCGTATTATGCAGGTATAAGGAAATAATAGCCAATAGAAGCCACCTGCAAAACCTGTATGGCAATATGCCTATATAATATTATGTATGATAACTACTTAAAATGCGCATTTTCATACGTCCATACTTGGGACGAAATTCTATAATTTAGCTTTATAATTTTTAATATTAAAGTGAAATTTCAATTCATCTAATAAAATGAAGCTTACAGGTAACAAAATTGTCAATTGTATATGGTTTTTGATATTTTTATGGGTGTTATAAGTGCTTATTGTTGTATATTATAATTTATAATTTATAATGATTCGCTTAAAAATTGAAATATCGATAAAACATATCCATCAAATCACATTTTTTTTTACTTTAAGTTTAATAGATAAATTCACTGTTACTCGGTATTTTTATTCTAACTAAACTAAATAAGAACGACTGGACGAAAATTTGATACGTAGTACATGTCTATATGGATGTACTTCACGTACTTGTAACTTGTAAGACGACTAAGACGGAGACTAAGTATTATGCATTTATGCCGGTGTGATTATATTGATATGCGTAATCAGTAGGTAATGTACATATTTTAGTATTTTATACTATTATAATGTTTAAATTAAAAATAATTACAGAGATTATCGATGAACATTTAATAATATAATATTAGTAATAATTTAGTGTGCAACATCGTTTTTATTTTTTCGATAATACAAAAAAAAAATGTATGTTTAAAAAATCATTATTTCAAGCTTGTAATAACTCATTTTGTACTTATTTTCAACAAATTATTTAGCCATGCAAGTCAATTTAAAATGAAATATTCATTCATAATAGATACTATACCATTTATAATATTTTATATAAGTTTCTCTAATGGTTTTATCCCAAATGACCTAAATCGTATATTAGGTATAGAAACTAGAAAGTATCAACACTGCAGTGTTTGACATGTCAACTACTATTAAAAAGTTATTTAGATAACAGTTACTGATGTCAAACGATGAATTTATTAATATAATTATTATGTGTATGGCCCATGTCTGTATTCCACATACCTAATGTACTCGTATATTGTATAATAACATTGATTTTATTCACTATATTACTATAAGTAATTGTATACTATACTAATAGTATTTATAATCAATTATAATACTAAATACGCTAATAATATGCTAAAATTCGCACACCATATTATTCCTTATTTGACCTGCTATGACTACTGAATAATATTTATAATATTATATTAAGATATTGTTTGACTAAAACCTTATAAGTGATAACTGATAACTGATAAGTAATAACTATATATTAAGATATACAATTTACATTATTATCTATTATAATATATTACCAGAGTGACCGAGTCTAAATAAATAATTCACTTTTGACATTTAAAATAGTAAAACATAAAAGCTGTACCTACACAATATGTATCATACTGACATATTAACCTTGAATACGAACTTCAGACACATTTTATGAAAATTTAAATGATTTGTATTTAGTTTGGTGATTTAAAATTTAGACTAAATACGTAATATACGTATTATATCTATGGTTTTCTATTATACTTTTATTTACTTATCAATAGTTTTTTTTTTCTTATAGCCCATTTACTAAATTGATTACTTTCGATTTTTGTAATAAAAATACACGTGGACTTAAATAGGTTTTGAAAATTAAAAATATTGGAATGGACTGAACATATACCTATATTTATTATATTTGGCGCGGGCCACAATGGAGGGAAATGTATTAATACTAGTATTTGATATTAAATCAAATGGAAAAAAAATGGTAGGAAGATCACGTCAAAGTTTGATGGACTATAAGACACCAAATTAAAAATGATATAAAATAATGATTACATTTTTGGTAAAAGTTATGAAAGGCTTAATAGCAAAATAAAATTATAAAACATTATTATTTATTATTATAATTAACTTACAAGTTAATATCACGTATACCATGTATATTATAGAACATCATATATAAACATTTTTTAAATATAATTGTACATGATATTAATAATAATATACGTAAAAGCAAAAAGTTTTAAGCCATCACGATTAACGAATATAATTTTTTGAATAAAAGCAAAATAACTGAAATCGTTTTTTGTAAAAATATTAAAGTTATATTAACGTTAAAAAGTAATATGATAATTATTACTGGTTGTGTTAAGCCAACTAAAATATAATTAGGTACTAACAGTACCTAACCTACTCTCAGTCCTTCCGAATATAAATTTTGAGTTAAATACTCTTGACAAATGTTTGTGATTTATGAATAGTATTATACGCTCAACTTTTTTTATTTTAATACAAAATTATATTATATAAAATAAATATAGGAGTAAATATAGGAATGAAAAATAATGTGGAACCTTTTTATTATTTATTTTGTATGTTATATTTAGTGAATAGGCCGCCCTGTAAGATATTACTCTGATTTGAGTATGTTAATGTATTTATTGCTTGTCTTTACGGTTCTAAAATTATAATAATTCGTGTTTGACATGTTTGTCAGTAAATGTTGTTGTAAGTGTAGAACTTAGTACCACACTTACCACTTACGTATTTTGCAGTGTACTACTGTCTAATGTCTAAAATCTAAATGTGATGTGAGCACCAAGTACCAACTGCCCCATTTGAACACGACAACTGATCAGTAACTAGCATGATTTAAGATATTGCCATAGAATAGATGAAATAGATATAGATAGATGATATTACTATCTCTGCAAACCGTGGTTAATTATAGCGTTTTCCATCATACAGCACTGACTGCACCAGTCCATATTTTTATGTTCCATCAGCAAGATTAATGTGCACTGAGACCAGTGTTGAGACTTATCTAGATAATTATTTAGTTATCTTTTATCTTATCTAGGTAAATATTTGAATTATATCTAAATAATTATCTAAGATAAAAAAATCATTCATCTAGATAAATTTATCTAGATAAATTCATCCCTATAGAAAAAAATATAATACACATTTTGATTGTCAATTTATTTGTATTTTACTAGCCAATACTTTAAATTTGAATTGACGAGTCATCTCAGTAAAAAAAAAAAAAAAAAATGTTCATAATAATGTTATTTATTATACAGGTATTATTTTTTATTATTGATATTTTCATTAGGGGCCCGGACACTGTGGTCAAATATACCTACATTACATTATTACGAATCGTGTAAAATGTGTAGTTTTTTCTTGATTTTGATACTTTATTTAAAAAATGTTTTTTTCAGTTATACCTTAGTTATTTATTAATAATAATGTCTACTGCTAACATTAATTTACTCATATAGCCGATGTTTATATAATATTGAAGTACTAAGTAGTATCAAAGGTGTACTTTTAAAATGTTTTGGATTTCAATGTGTTAAAAAAATTAAATTTATCTTTCTTGTTATCTAGATAATAATGTATTTATCTTTATCTTTATCTAGATAAAAAAGTACTTATCTAATCCCAACACTGACTGAGACTGAGTGGACTTTTTCATGTTTCACATCAATGCACTACGTTAGTTTTTTGCACCCAGCGCAATGATAAATATCTCAATACCCATTAAATATTTTATTATCATTATAATACATCAGTGATAAGTATAAATTTTATGTTTCATCTACACTAAGTGTACAAGTCTTGTACCAGTGCAACCTTAGTGCAATAATGCGGTATGGTAGTAAACGTAATTATATAGTTGATAAAACAATTATAAATTTGTTTATTTATAAAAAAAATATCAATACCATGAATGGCCACCTAAAAAGATAAAAATATGACTTCTCATAATTTTTAAATATGCCGACTTAAGGTAAAAGTAAATGGTTGACTGGGACAAATGCCTAAGTAGCCCCCCCCCCAAATGACGCCACTGCTTATGCGATTTTAAACTATAGACGAAACATGAAATCGTGAAAATAAACGAATACCTCTGACCTATACGAATAATTATGATATATAGACGATAATAAAAACTAAAAAAAATATATTATTACTAATAGTTATTATAGGCATTTGCAATGTGCATCTTCGATTGACAACATAGTTAAGTATAGGTATCAGTGAAATGTGAATGGAATGTGATATAGAAGGTTTGCAATTTTATTATTTTTAGAACATGCAATATATTTTATAGTTTTCAGTCTTTGGGTGGGGTCCTGTATCTTCCACTCATAAATTTAGGCCACTGCGGTGCTGTTTAAAGTACAGTATACATTATATATAAATAATTATTTATCTTTTTTTTTTTTATCATTAAAGTTTTGAACATTGAACATCGTCTCCGGTGTATGATGATATATTATACTAGATGGATAGTTCAGTGACGTGTTTAGAAATGGTTAAAGAGGAGCACTATATAATAAAGTAATAAAATATGAAATCACAAATTACTATTAAAAAAATCTATGTTTATGACAAAATAAATGTAGCATTGATTCTAAAATATACTTAAATACATCCCTGTGTCTGTGTCCCCTTCCCATTTAAAATGTATAGTATTCTCGTCAACTTATTGGTATTTGGTACTAGAAAATAATAAATTTATTCTAAACAAAAATCTAATCGTCACGCTGCTTGAGCATCTTCCAATGATTATTAAGTGATCTTAACATACTATTGTATTATAATTTATAGGTAGTATATTATTAAATTATTTAGTTGATTGTTTTACGCTACGGATACACGGCTGTTACATAGGCAGTTCACATTGGTCGTCGGTACGCTGTGTGAGCATACCCATCGCCGTGTAATACAGTGAAACGAGATGAATTAATATTATTACTTTATTAGGTACCTACTTTATAAATTAAAATATAATGCCCTTATTTAGTTGGTATGTCATTATATAATTAATTTGTCGTAATCATTAGTATATAGTACCTATTTAGATTCAATGGTTGTTATCGAATTATCCTTCGACTCCATTGTATCCGCCGTTAATATTACATTACGTTTATCTCCAATGTACGACATAATATAGATCTCCAAAATCTTTTATTTTACTGCAATTAATATTTAAGAAAAATATTATTTTTTTAAATACTACAGAAAAAAAATTCGTAGGAGTGGGACATTGTTTCCCGCTGATGTTTTATTTAAATAACTAATTTGTATGCCTACCACTAAATGCAGAAACTAAGTTTTAACATGTATTATCATTAAAACTAAATGGAATTATTTTCCACAAGCAACAAGAATTTTTTTAGCTCGGAAATTATTTCCCTTATGGTTTATGTACTATTATTATCAATGTTCCTAGAATATATTTATACTATTATACTATTAGTACTTGGTAATGGTTGAAATACACGGAAATGGAATTGGTGGTCATCTCGTTCAGATTATTCGGAGAATATACGAAAAGAAATAATTACAAATCACAAAAATAATGATAATAATATGATAATGTTCATATTTCATCGATGTTTGCAGGTTCTACCGGTGACTGTTTATTTTCAGAACGTTCCTCACCAAGGACCCTGTAAAACTTTCGGAATGCGAATATGCTATTGGTCACCCGCAACATGGTAGACAATGGTCTATACTCCGTGGACTATGGTCCAAGCTCCAATAAGCTCTTCAATTTTATGTCTCGTCACCTCAATTTTCGAGGTTTCTCTTTCTGTCGTCGTCTCGCTCCTTAAAAACGTCTTCTGGTGGTTTTTGTCTTTTTCGTTCAATTAACTACGATTAATTGTATAAAATATAAATATGCCCAACGATAACGAAAAACAACTGCACGCTAAAGTCGGGCGATATGCAAATGATCAGAAACAATCGAAGATACCGTTGCCTGTAAGTATAATATAGACAACCATTTTTTTTATGCACCCAATACCGTTGATTAAATATTCAACACATTAATAAATTATATTATATTAGCCTCAAATTGAATGATTTTATTTACCTAGTTAATTTTTTTTTTTACATGAAACTCATACTTTAAGAATGTTCATTATTAAAATGACAGACAATATTTACTTGATTTTTTACAGTAATTTGTTGATTAAAAATGTTGGCTTAAGCCACCTTTAATAGTTAAAAATGATTTAAACTCTATTTAAACTTTATAATTATTAAGATTCACAAAATAGTTGATTATAGAAATCAACATAATCTTATTTTTTTTTAAATTGTGTTTAGATTTTTAGAATGATAATACAGCAATAGGTTAATATTGTTATCATCGCTGTACCTATATTACTAAGAACGGCTAGAACCATTGCTGATGATTTTTAATTTTTTTTTTTTGCATAAGTATTAAAAATAAAAAATACCTATTAACTTCATTAAATATTAAAATATGCATTAATCACATTTTTAGTTGTAAAAATAAAACGTTAATAATAAGAGCATTAATTATTTGAACTCTCAAGATGACATCACACCTACTTGCATATAGTGTTGAGTCCAGACAATTTTTGTGGGGGGGAGCTCACTTTTTTTTCATTGGTACGTCATTTTAGTATTGTGAATTATATATATTAATAGGTAGTGTATTCTTATTACAATTTATAATTTAGACATTTCAAATTTATATAAAACTACAAAACAAATTTTTTTTAAATTTTTAAATCAATCTAAGGTTGTCACACATTATAAATCGTATTACCTACTATAATTATTTATTGCAATTCAGAAATTATAAATATTTAAAAAGTTATAAAACAAATTATTAATTTTTAAATTTTTAAATCTATCTAAGGTTAATTTAAGGTCGTCACATATTATATAAATTGTATTATTATAATTTATTACAATTCAGAAATTATAAATATTGAAAAAAATTACAAAATAAATTAGAAACCTATTAATTATTTATTTTTAAATTAGTATTGTGCATTTAATAAATAGGTACATTTTGTTGAAAGTCAGAAAGTTGTATTTGTCAGGGGGGTCATTCACCCCCCCCCCCCAGAAGTATATACCTGGATTCAACACTGCTTGCATAATATTGTGTTGTCTCTGTCTTGCACATGTACGATTATACCAAATTTTTGTTCGGAAATATTAGTTTCAATAGGGCGTTGTCAGTTTTGATATTAGAGACCTATTACCAAACTTTTAGGTAACATCATCGTCGGTTTTTTACGATAATTTAATTTTTAAATAAGTTATGAATAGTTTAAGTATTTATATTTTAAAATGCTCATAACTCACTTAACAATTAAAATATTAGTTAAAAGGATGTTATTATTTTAAAGTTTGATAATAGGTCAATTGTCAATTCATACTCTAGTATCAAAAGTGACAGCATCAATGGCGAGCTTAGAGGGGGTGCAGGAGGTGCTTTGCACCAGGTGCCTTTAGCTGTGTTTATAAATAGGGCCCTTGAGCCACTAATAATCGGCCTAATCAACAAGTAGCAACTGAAATTTTATAAGGGGCCCGAAAAATTAGGTGCACCCCTGTGCTTAAAATGCTTAAGAAACATTTTAATACTTAGAAACGCCACTGGACGGCACCCAATTGAAACTAGTGAACGAAAATTTGTTGTACGTCTGTAAGACGGAAATAACATGTATACATTTAATTCCAGGCCCTATAGTTAAAAATGAATTGTTGATAACAAAAATTACAACCAATTTTTTTATAAATTACGAAGTCAAAGTCAAATTAATGTTTTTATTATTAATCTGTCATTTCCTCAAACTTTGGCTGGACAGAATGCAGAAGCAGTCTTGTTTGATATTTTATAATATTATTAAGGTATTAAGATTATTATGAATCTTACTAGTCAATAACCATTTAAATATATAATACGAGATTAAAATATAGGTATTGTTCGACGTTTCTTTATCACAGTTTATTTCTATTATCAAAATTCCAAAACTGCAGGTACCTCATAGACCTTATACTAAGTATAAGGTCTATGAGGTACCTGGATAAATGCAGGCCGTGATCACTAACATTACCCTCACCTATGCATTCTTCACTGCATTTTTATAATTTTAATTATTTCTTAGATATTGACATCGACATACGACATATTAATTACGACTATTACATTATTTGTATAGTTGTGGGCTATCTTATGTATAATGTACATTTAATCAATGCTAATACCTTAGATAATAATAGTGTTTTTTTTTTATTCACTATTTATATGAACAAGGTTTACTAATGATAATTTAGTTAAATCTCATTAATAAAAAAAATAATAATAATACTAATACGTACTTACATTCCCTTCATATTTTTTTTACGTTAAATCATTACATTTTTTATAGAAATAGGTTGTATTTGTACTTTAGAAATAAAAACATAAGTATACAACTAAAATATACAATCTAAGAATTACAACTAAGCCTTGTGCTCGGAGTCAAAACTCGGAAGTCCGAACGTTCTTCTAACGTGGTATCCGACATGTATTTTTGATGTGGGAAA
This sequence comes from Diuraphis noxia, assembly GCF_037042655.1. Taxonomy (NCBI): domain Eukaryota; kingdom Metazoa; phylum Arthropoda; class Insecta; order Hemiptera; family Aphididae; genus Diuraphis; species Diuraphis noxia. The sequence goes on from NW_028301713.1 coordinate 78,371,316, forward strand.
ATATTAAATAATCATGTCATGAATACTTTGAATTACTGATGGCGTAAATAAGTTAATATAATAATTCTACGGGTCTGGTGGCGATTAGAAAATAAATGTGTATATACCCTACCCACAGACCCACTATTTGTATTGTATAGAGCGGAAATTTCGTGCGGAAGTACGGCGTTAAGCTATGTTGCCACCCCTGTGCAATTACCCACATTAAACGCGGCTCTGCCGTGTGGGCAAAAAAAATGTATTGCACGTTTCAAATGTTTCGATATTATGCAAAATCCGCCACGAATTCCTGTAAGTATGACACCATCCTGCCTTAGATATTATTTAGTTGCCCTGCACGACTGTTCCATTAAATTAATACATCATGTGACCCAGCATGAGAATATTGTATTATTTTACCACTTTATGATCTTTATATGATTTAAAGTCTTATATTGTTATCTATATTAAGTACCTATATAATAATACAATTTTTGGTATATACTTATAATCTATTTGTAATAATGTATCATTGATAAAAAAAATGCTATATTAGTATTTTAGTGTAGTATGTTCATTATCAACGGTATTACCTACCTAAATTTTAAAAAAGCGGGTAAGTCGTGGATGTCGCGATGAAAAAAATTGGGACTGTGTATTTATTTTATTTTTCAACTGCTATTGTAAAAATATGTTAAGAGCCTTGTATTAAATTTTCAATATTTTCTACCCAACAAATTAATTTAAAAAAAAAACTATTCATGATCGAAAATTGCATTTGCTTAAAAATAGTTCAACTTAAATCGAAATGTTTTGAAAATTACATGGTGGATAGAATAAACTTATATAAACATTCGATGAAAATTGCATGTATCTACGGTAATTTGTTTTAAAGTTATATCAAAAACCAAAATCGAGTTTGTCAAAATTGATTGTGCGTAAAAACTCCCGTTTTTTCTTAATTTTTAGTTTGTTTATCCCAATTATTTAGAAAAGTATTAAGAATTTATTAATTTTGACCCCCCCAAAGTACCAACTGGATTCACTTTCTGGTTGAACGAAGTACTGAAGTCGAAAATCGAAGCACTATTACTGCCTCAAAACGTGATGACAGACACACAAAAAAAAACAAATGGTAAAATCTCGGATAAAATCAATAAATTCCTCGCTCCGCTCAGAATCTAAAATTGGAAATGAAAGAAATATTTTGTTTTTGTACAATTTGGGGAAGGGCGTGGGCGTCCCCAGACATTTTTCTAGGGGAGGGGGCAAAATTAATTTTAAAAATAAATGAAATTTTTTTTATACATTTTATTCATAGTAAATTATTATGTTTCGTCATTATTACAATTATGAATTTAAACATTACAATTAGGTAGGTATTATTATTAAAATTAAAACATTAAAAAAACACTATTACACCAGAATTTTACCAATTGCTGTGGAAATAAGATTATTCCAGGGGGGCAAGTGCCTCGTCTTGCCACCCCCTGGGGACGCCCATGGGGGAGAGCCCAGAAAAGTATACCACATATATTAAACAAATAGCCATATTTCGCAACATGTACAATAATAAAATAATAACTAATGTCTTATAAGGCATAATATAAGTAATAACATACATAATGTTAACTTATTAGTATTTTGCGATGGGACATCGTGATGTCGGGGTTATTACATAATCAATACATTTATTGTAATATAATTTTAAATGTGTATTTTAAAGATTTAATTATTTATTTTTACAGGCACATAAAAATGTGAGAAACTCAAGAGTCAAATTAAGTTCTATATCAAAAACGTCACAATGTTCTTCGAAAATAATGGATCAAGATATAAAGTACTGTAAAATTGTATTTAGATAGTACCTACATATCATAATTTAATTTACATAAATTAAACAATATTTAAACCGGCTTCCAGAGTTATAATTTAAAGTTCCAAGCACATTACCTACCATTATTATGGTTATAATAAGAACTAAATAATAAACATGTATATTTATTTGAAAAATGCATATATATATTTCCCTCAGGTTATCTTTTTAATACCTACAAAGAATATTCTCCTTCGTCAATGATCACTTTCCCAAGTAAATTTATAAGATTAAATCAAACAAAATATTATAACAAGTTAAATACTCAATTTAAAATTTAAATTTAAGAAAGTAAAATTATTAATAATTATTTACTCAATCAGCAATCTCAATGTGTATACTTACAGGTCTTATAATACAAGTGTTTCGCTGGTTTCTACCCATCTTTCGTTTGTCCCCAGACGCTTTTTCTTTATATTTATAATTTACAATAGTAATACACAATGCTGTCGCCTAAGTACGACAACACTTTAGTACCATCTTACTTAATATTAAAATTAAAAATATTTTTTTTGTTATCAAGGTTTTTTGCTATTTGTATGAGTATCGCCATCACGTCTTCTGTAGTTAGTATATCTAATATAATTAACTACTGTTTGAATAGGAACTTCCGAACTTCTTAAAAAACCAAAACGAATATCTAATTGTCAAACGCTCACTCCTATCGTGTTTTACAATGTTCAGTTTACAATCCTTGTAACTTTAAAATTAAAAAAATTGCTTTTCAACCTAAATTAATATATTAATATACCTAATAAATAATAATAGTTATATTATCTATTGTGTTTAAAATAATTTATTTTACATTAGTACCTATAATACTGCACTATTGTATACGGCGCGGTATCTCAGCGTTTTACGGTATAAATACTAAAAATACTAAAAATGTTTTGAAAATCTCTGTGCGTAAATGTATTAATAAATATAAATTACTCAACAATAAACCTAAAAGTATAAATTTCAAGACCTCACAAATGATTTTGAATTACAAAAAAATAACTAAAATTGGTAAGTATTCTTTGGGTACTGGTCTAGTTGACGCCCGTCCAGAAGGCGATTCCTACGCCATACAGGTTTAGTTGACGCCCGCCACTTACATCTCTCGTATTTTTAATGTTATAAAATGTACTACTACTGATAGACTGCAGAGTGCAGATAAAAAAGATACGAGATCATATTATAATATTATATAGTAATCGTGTGAAATTCTCTAATTAGATATTTTAAGAATAATGTTAGATAAATCCGTGGTGTAAAATTAATGTTAGAAGATATGTATAATAGCGGGTGCCCTATACAGGGCGATTTTTTTATCATGAACCACTCATTATTTCAAAAAGTATCAATGTTTTTGAAAATATTTTTTTACAATGTTTCATGTTGTTAAAAAAACAACGTTTTTATAAAAAAAATATATTTTTTAATATTTTTTATCCTTATAATTTTTTAAGTTTTTTACTTTTTTGAATGGCAACCTAGAGTTTTAATTTCATATTCCAAAGCAGAATATTTTTCTAAGTATTTTGATACGTAAAAGTCGAATTTTGGACGAGTAGTTTATGAGTTATAAGTATTTAAAGTTTAGATTGGCGGAGTGGAGTGGTACGGGGTTACCCCGCAAAATGTTTGTCCACTACTCCGCTTGTCTAAACTTTAAATACTTATAACTCATGAACTACTCGTCCAAAATTCGATTTTTACGTATCAAAATACTTAGAAAAATATTCTGCTTTGGAATATGAAATTAAAACTGTAGGTTGCCATTCAAAAAAGTAAAAAACTTAAAAAATTATAAGGATAAAAAATATTAAAAAATATAATTTTTTCATAAAAACGTTGTTTTTTTAACAATATGAAACTTTGTAAAAAAATATTTTAAAAAACATTGATACTTTTTGAAATAATGAGTGGTTCATGATAAAAAAATCACCCTGTATATAAGACATAACATTATGGAGCACTTACCTCAGTTATTCAGTGGTCGTCATCTGAACAACAACAAAATAAAATAATGAATTTCCAACAAATTTATAGTGACGTACATGATGTTTCATCGGCAATAATTTTTTTGCAAAACGAAAATATTATCCATAAGACTCAGCGGGCCTGTGACAGTATTTTAATATTTTTTTTATTTTGATTGCCTGAATTTTTCTGTATAATCATAAATGTATAATGTGTTTATTCGTACATTTTAAAATAAATTATTGATCATTGATCATTACATCGAAAGGACGAGAAATGGAAGTGTTGGGCGTCAACTAAGCCGGTGTGGCGGGGGAATTGCCTTCTGGTCGGGGGTCAACTAGACTACTAGACCAGTACCATTCTTTGTTCAAATATTTAATCTTGTCAAAATTTGAACTTCAATGTCTGTAAAATAATATTATGCATAATATTTTTCTAAATTATTGGGTTTCAACTTTCAATAACCACTACCCGATGTGATATATAAAATATTCAAATCTAATCTATTATAGTTAAACATTTTAAAACTTTTTTTACTGTGAATTTATTTTCATGATTTGGTAAAATTTGAGCCTCAAATGCTTATAAAAAAATCATATAGGTACAATTCTGGTACATGTGTATTTCAAATATTTTTAAGTTATTAAGATATCTAATTATAAAGTTACTCTTTGAATTAATTTAAATAAACTAAAATCGTTCGATAATAAATGACTATTTTATGATTAAACATCCAAGTTTAACTGATTTTAAAATTCATACGCTCATAAAAAATTATTGGAGATCTATATCATAGATTCAATTTTCTTGATTCAAAAACCTATATTGTTTGATGATCTTACAATTTAATTACTTTGATGCATTTTATATATTTGTATATTGTATATTGTATTTATATTTATTTGATTATTAAGTTAAATTTAAATTATTTTTAAAATTATTTTCTAGAAAAATAGAATCAGTGATTTATAAGAAACCACAACCATTAATTCCATCAAATTTAAAGATTTCAAAAGAAGTAACCATAACCAGTATAAACCATGTCAATGATACAGAAAATAATATAATATTAAAGTTAAAAAAATTACCTGGAATAACTATAGATTTAGTTAAATCTGAACCAGTTTTTAAAGTTCCTGAATCACCAAAACTGAAAACAAATAATATTAAAAAAACTACTGTGCCACAAAACAAATTAAAAGTTATTTTTGAAAAAAATGGTTTGTCAATAAGAAGAGATGATAATATAGAAGCTAAGAATAATTTTTTATCTCAAAATGATATAAATATCTTAAGCACAGATTTAAATCCAAGTAGAACTCTAACACAAAAATCAAAAAAAACTTTAAATAATATATCAGTGTTAAAAAAGAGTTCAGATAAAACAATTTTTAAAAATCCAGAAGTATCAGCTAAAAAATATTATCCAGTCTCGGAAAAAGAAAATGTACAAAGAACTAGTTCTCCCAAGCTATCAAAAAAAATACAAGATACTTCTAACTTTAAATCAAAAAATCCTAAAACTATAAAACCGATAGAAGAAGTATCAAATAACTGTAAGATTTTCACCAAAGAAATTAAACCGGTAGAAAATGTATCAAATAATCTAAATATGTTCTGTAAAGAAGTAAAAACAATTAATGATACAATTAAAAATAACATAGAACTCAAAACCAATGAATTGGATGATGAAAATTATATGCTTATGGATTTATCAACTGTTGGTCAATTCAACATTGTTCCTGCATCTTTTCCTTTAGATTTTATCAATGGTAGTGTTCCAGAATATGATAATTTTTTAATGGGAATTAGTAAATCTTCTAAAGACAGTAGTAGTTTTCTGGAAACTTCTCACAATGACTATGAAAAAGGATCAATAATAGTTAAAGAAGAGTTAAATAATTTTTCAGATTTTCTAGGTTGTGTCAACACTTCATTAAATATTAATGAATCTGATGATGTTCAGTCAGAGTTGGCATTTCAATCTTTTAACAATAGAAGTCCTTTGGATAATAATAAAGATAAACAATTAAATATTAACAATAAAAGTAAAGAAAATATCATTGGGAAATTCAAAGATGAACAAGCCCATAACTCCAACATTGCTCAAAATGTTTATAATCATACTTCAAAACAAACATCCCTTCAACATTATGATATGAATCAAATGATGAATACATCCATTACACAAGAAAACCATCAACTTTTACAAAAAATGACTAACTATTTTTGTGATAATTTTGTAGAAAATATTCCCAAAAATGAAAACAACTTAATGGATTATAACATACCAATACAACAAATAATACCAAATAATATAAAAAAATTATCAAATCTAAATTCTGATGAAAATGAAAATTTTATTAAAAGAAAGCCATCTCAAAATGATTTGTCCTCATGTGAAAATCTAAAAAAACATAAGATATCATAAGGGGTTTACCGCTTTAATGAACAACTTTTTTTTTTAAAGTTGAAGGTTGGAACATATTATGTTATATTCTTGTACTTTATAGGTGCATATTTAAAATTTTGAATTGTATTAAATACTATAATTCATTCAAATTTTATTTTAAACTTACTTACCTACATTTTTTTTATTGATCTTTAAATTAATTTTTCCAAATTCTAATAATTTATAAATTATTAGAATTAGAAGGTAAATTGTCAAACATATGATATTTCATGAATTAAGATATAGATATTTAAATTTTCTTAATTTTCTTATTAATAAAAAATAGATACATGATTTTTAAATACTATAAAATGTAATTTAAATTTTGAAATGAAAATAAATTATCTAATTGTTTTATAAAAAATTTAATTTTTTTTAAAAAAGCTATGCATATTTACATTTTTCTGTATCTGTAGTAAATTAATTTTTTCAACTAACAATAATCTATTAAAAATATATTACATTAATTAGGATACACGTATTTGAATTTACTGAATTTTCTTTCTCAATAAAGCAATACACTAATCAAATATTTAGAACATATCTTATATAAAAATATATTTTTAATATAGGATATATTATTATATGTTATTTTAATACAAATATAAAATATGTTTTGTTAAAATTGTAGTGTATTTTTATTTATTACACTTTCAATATATTACACTCAGATGAACATATAATTATTATTATGTATTTTTTTTATCAAATACATAGGTATGTTTTTTTTATGTAACAATGTGATTCAATTTTTCATAAGTATTTAAAGATGTACAAAAAATGTACAATTTTAAAACACTTTTAACTCGCTTTAAAATTAAAATATAGTAAAAGCCCATGAGGTCGTCTAAATAATATTCTTACATTTAAATTTTATGAGAGGTCAATTCACTCTAATTTTTGAACTAACGGAGTTAAACGTGATCTGCTGAGCGTAAAGTTTTCTATGTTACGCACTTGTAAGACGAAGACAAATACATGCGAGTATCACCTCCTATACATTAACAGTTGTAGTCATTAGGTAATTATTCAAGGGCGTCCCTGTGGGAAAAGCGAAGCGGGCGACCGCCCCCCCCTAATATGGACCTACTTACGTAGTAATTATTAATGAATTTTAGAATTATTTAAATTAAAGTACTTGACTTTTTTTTTACATAAAATTGTAATATTTTATCAAACTTCATATTTGTTATCAATTTATCATAAATACGTATTCGCGGTCATAGACTCGTAGAATTTTTATAGAATACCTATAATCTTAGAGTAATATTAACTATATTATATTATATTGTATAATATAATAAATATTGAATAAACTCAATAAACTTGTTTATAACCATTAACCATAATAGATAGATCACTTTGTTAAAAATAAAAGATGTTTAGATTTTTATTTATAACCCATTAATCATTAAAATAAATTTGCGTATACTATGTCAGTATGATGACTATAATGATTTGTTTTTAATAATGTAATATTTCAGTTATACATATATTTTGTAGAGGTTTAACTATTCTAAATCCCTTAAAAGTTGAAAAAAAATGGTTTTATACTGTGTATCTGAATCCCGTGTAAATTAATATTAATTTTTTTATTATTTCAATAATTCAATAACATTATTATCGAGAGCATCTCGTAAGATTTTTATCACCTATATTTTAATTTTAAAGCGAGTTATGTATATTTTAAAATTGTAAATTGTTTGTATATCTTAAAATACTCATAACTCACTTTAAAATTAAAATATAATAAAAAGCTTACGAGATGTCATCGATAATAATGTTATCTTTAATTTTTGTAAGAGGTAAATTTTAAACTAACGGGGCTAAACGTGATCTGCTCACTGCTGAGTATAAAATTTGCCATGTTACGCACTTGTAAAACGGTGACAACATGGGCGAGACCGTTTTCGACCGATATCGTACACTTCCCTTTTCGGCCAAAACAAAAATACAATTCGTGACAAAATTATTTACAAAACGATATTAATTTTACACACACACTTACAATTATCCCTATTATTTAATTTATTTAAATTTGAAGGTTTTTCAAATCGAATTCAAATTTCTTGGTACTTTTCAGTATCAACTTATACTTTTAATAATTTGTCAAAATTACATAATTATATAATTGCCATAATTTTACAAAAAATTTTTGTTTTTGGTCGTAAAGGGAATCAGTCTTTTTAAATTTGGTCGAAAAATAAATCGGCCGAAAAGGGAAGGGTACGACTAGTAAACGACTATGCCCGACAACATTATATGCGGGTGTAGCACTGCAGCGTCCTCTTAATATAAACGCATAGACCTTTCAGGTATTTTTACTCAGTGATTAATCTAAACTAGGTTTTAACAATACCATGAGCGTCGACTACGATTGACAACAATAATCATTAATCTATCCATCACATAATCTAAAACTATACCTAGTCTATTTTTTTTTATTATTATAAGTGTTCATGACATATACCTAATATGGTAATCAAACTTATTGATAAAATAATAACAATATTTAACAGTTAGAATAATTGGTAAGGGTAATTAATTACAATATTTACAACAAATTTCAGTAATTTATATCATAAATAAATAGATAACGGTACAAGAAAGATAAACTATGGTCTAAGATATTTTATTCCACTTCTAAAATGTATGACTGTTATAGTGTTATCTATACTCTATTCCTCTCATCACTAATATTATAATATTTTACGTTATCAGTCAGGCACTCGGACCAGTCGGACCATTATTGCCTGCTTAAGAACTGGCGGCAGTGGCAATTACAGATTTTCCTAATAATAAATATTTAATAATTTAATAAAAGAACATTATAGCCTAAATATTCGAAATTCATAGATATATTCATTAATTAATGCCATACTAAATAAAATGAATTTTCAATTAAGTAAATTTAGTCTACGTACCAATAAAATAATATATATAACTATTTTATAGTTCAATGCTTAATATTACGTACACGAATGTAACGATAGAAAAAATCAAACGTATTAAATTCATTGCAATGTTCGAATTGTTCGATTTTATTCATCAATCATAATCAAGCTGAATGTAGGCGACAGATTGACTATTGTTAGTTGTTACCTATGTAATAATTACTATAAACTGTTTTTTTTTACCAATGTAAATATTGAAATATTATAATGTAAACCTAACTATAGTATCTATGCTATATGGCTATTATTTGCCACAATTTAAAATTTACAGGTAGCCGGTAGGTATATCAAAATTGTACTTTTAATGTTTATTCTTCAATTCTTAGTTTTTAATCATTTAAAACAAAACTAGGTAATACAATTTTCAATATTATTTAATACTTATGAACAAAAAAACAAAAATTATTAAAAAATATTAAAAAAATATTACAAAATATTAATAATATATTAATATCGATTTAAAAACTATAATTACATTTCTAAATTATTTTAATAGCAAAACTATGGTGCGCAATGCACATAGTAAATTAGTTAGTAAGATGTTTCAAGTGGTTTTTATATATAGGTAGGTCGTAGGTAGATAAAATAAAGTTTTAAAAGAAATTAAATAAACATTTTTTTAAAGTGGATTTTGTTACAATAAAAAAATCATAGTTGGTTAATTCTTTATCTATATTGATTATACACTATATGTCTATAATAATTATTTATATTAATATTACTATAATCATTTCTTCAATAATCCTTCCTATGGTAACCATGTATGATGTATATATATTGAATATGCATCGTAGTAAAATAACTATTACACTTGGGTCAAAGACCAAACCAATAGGAAAAAAGATTATGTTTATCAAAAGTGATTAATAATTATAAAAAAAAAAACGAGTTAAAATCTAAAATTAGCAAATAATAATTAGTACCTACAATATATTAATTAACATACTAATGTCTAATAGTAATATACTTCGATAAAAATTAAGACATACCAATGTCCAATTGAAATTGCCGTCTGCAGTGGTTATAACCACACGCCACTCGCGACGTTCAAAACCAGTTCAACCACTATTGTTCAGTCTTGTGAGAGAGCAACATTGAAGAGTGAACACCATTACACTAAACAGTTAACACTGAGCAACAGTACATTCAGTACGACAATCTTGTCTCATACACTCATTATTCATCTGTAAACATGTCCAGTCCACGTGTCTCCATAAAAAAGGTACTCATCAGCGATGCTTGTGATCCTGCTTGTGCTACACTTCTTGAAAAAAATGGTATTGAAGTTCAATCAAAATACAAATTGCCAACTGATGCTCTTATAGCAGAGTTAAAGGTAATGTTTTAACTTCTATATTAAAATTTATACCTCAATAATAACTATTCTACATAATCTAATATAATTCCTGGTTGCATGTTATTATAAGCAATTACTAAAAATTTAATAAATTAATACCGATGATCATTTGAGTAATGGTCCATTATATATAATCAGTTCTCCACGGAATTTGGCATAAGCATAAGTTTAATAATTTGTTCTTTGATATAAATATAAAATAAACTTGTCTTCTATTATATAATGTGCATACTGCATATTATATTGATAAATGCAATATATTAGTATAATGGTATGGGTATTGTATAAGTGTTTAAAAATTATTTTTTCTATTTTTTTAACCCCTGGGTAGTTTTATTTGATAAAAGTATATTATTTTCTCGAATTATGCTGGAGATTGTAGAATATATAGATAAAGTTAAAAAGTATTATTTCACTGCCTTATCATTTTGAAATAAATATATTGAAATTTGTAATAGTTCTATTTTTAGTCATTAGTGGTAAATATTAAATAAATTATCTTTGTCTTATTCATTAGTGCCTGGTGGTGCTAAAAAAAAAGGTTTGAGATACTCTGGTTTAGACTTGTGTGTTGTGTTTGTGTACTATAGTTAAGTTTACTGTGCAGTGGGTTTCTGTTGCTTTCTGTGTATTTGGTATGGTGGTCTTTCTATGGGCCCAGCTCAAACTGATGACAATATGCATCAGCTAATAGTGCCTTCTTATACTCTGACCAGTAATACAACACACCGTAGACCAACAAAAATCTGTTTTTTGTATATTCTCCTCTAGACATAGTAACTTCATAGTAAAACTGGTTTCAAAAACAAGGCGATGAGTGGGGTTGAGACAGAATCGGTATGATCTCTCACTGGACTGAGTTTACAGTTAGCCATATTATAATTAATACAATTTATGTATAATATTTATTTGCATATATAATTTGTAATTGACTCAAGTTTAAAGTAGTTTAGAATGTTTTTAAATATAAAAATTAGTATGAAAAAAACTTGAGGTTTGGAAAATAATTTGAGTCAAATTTCCTCAGGCTGGATTGTATGATGGATTAGTTGTTCGTTCAGATACAAAAGTAACCAAGGCAGTAATTGAAGCTGGAGCTCAGTATGGTCTTAAAGTTATCGGAAGAGCCGGAACAGGTGTTGACAATATTGATTTAGACTCTGCAACTAATGCTGGAATACTAGTCCTTAAGTAAGTTCAAAGTTGTATAACCTTAATATAATTTTTTTTCACTGAGTGAATATTAATTTATCATATTAAGTTGACACCAATTAGTAAATTTAAAACACCAAGGTACAATCATCAGTAATATCTAATTTTTAAATTTTAAGAGAATTTAATATAATTCTATAAAAATTGGTTAATGAACCAATAACAAAGGATATAATTTTTTTTCTTTCAAGAATTAGATTTATTAAATACATTTCTTTTGGTATACATACTATATTTTTGCCTTTTGGTTATATTTATAATAAACTATAGCATTTTCAATAATTGCAATAGTTACACCCAATTCTGGTTTTGGAAATAACTATGGTTAATGCATTCAACTAGTAACTAATAATGGACTAGTTATTTTGGGGCTTATGGTACTTAAAACGTTGATACTGGTGTCTGGTATCGATGGTGTTAAGAATATAACAGTTTTTATAGTAATTACTAATTACTTTTTACCAAGGCACAGTAGTTTTAGTGATGACTAAATCAGGATTATCAATATTCTAATATTCTGATAATGCATAAAAGTTTTATAATTAATTCCGTGAATTTGTATTAGGTATATAAATAAAAAATGTTATATATAATATTATGGTTCTACAGATCTGCTTTGTATCTAGTTATTTTTAATAGTTTTTAAAACTATTTGTTTATATAAATGGTTAAGTGAAATTGTTTATTTTATTGGTTAAGTAACAAAATTGGCAAACAGTAGTCTTATTTTATTTTATATGTTAATTACTGGATAGGAGTAGTACTGGTCAATCAAGCTAAATACATTAAAATTATCTATAACAGTGAAGTTTAATTATGAATTCACCAAAATTTAGTTTTCCCCACCTAGTTACATGTACCTTGATGGTTTTACAGACTACAGATTTCTTACATTACCTATATCAATATCATAATCATTTTATTTCTTTATTCAAAAAAGATTGAAAATTAGAATTAATCAGCTATTGACATAATTTATACCACTTAAATTAGTTACACAAATATGCTTACAAGTTATTACATATAAACATATTTAATAATCTCAATAGTATATTTTTAAGTGGTTAATATTGTTAATAATTCATATCTAATTTCAGATAAAATGAAGTTATATTTCTGATGTAAATTGTTGTGATTTTTTTCGAGAATTTAAATTAAGTAATTAAAAAGATTATAGCAGATGCATGTTAATGAAATATCATGATTTGGCCTTTGGTAGATAAAAATATAATTTAAAGTTTCAACATATCTTAAGTGTTTAATGTGCCCAATTGAAGTGTTAATTTTTATTAATAACAATCTATTACATTCTTATTAATATTTGTTCAGTATTTGATTACCAATAAAATTATCACTTTTGAAATCTTTATATTTAATTTAATGTAATTAAAACGTGAGGCGATTCCTTATGACAGTTATATCTGAAGTTCTACTGGATCGATTTTCATGATTTATTTTGTTAACGCAAGTACTCGGCGTGCAGATGAGCCATCAAAATAGTAAAGTCCAACAAATTAATTATTTAATTAGTTATTAGAAGTATACATCTTGCCGTATTGTTACTTGGCGACGCATTTTGCTTGCCGTGCGCTCACCCACATCTTTACAACCCCTGAACCCACCAGCATTACTACGTTTGCTGCAATACTGCTGTGTGTGTCGTCGTCGTCAGGGGCGGTGTGCGTTACTGCCTGGCGTCAACATTTACATTGTGGCATTGTGCAATAACAGCGAAATTTTTATAATTTATATTATAATAATATCTTAATATTATTACGAAATTTAGTTTCTATTTAAACGGAATATCAATCAATTCTTATTGTAGCCAGTAGGTCAGTAGGTGATGGAAAAACATTGAGATATTCGATTAACTGTTGTTAACTTGGTGATAATATAATGGTTACAATGGTTACCATTCATCATTCGATCCGCATCGAACAGTCGAACGCCAGGATGTTAATTTGAAAAAAAAAAACAATGACAGCATTTAAACATAATGACTATATTAAAACATACTGCACGCTTTAAAATTGGTGAATGGTGATAGATAGACTAACTGCTATTACAATTACGATTACCAGATATTAATATAATAAAAAACTATCTCCATTTTCGTAATGGTCCGCATGGCGCACGGTGATAACACATAATATATAAAAAATAGAAATAAATAATAATAACTAAAATCACTACATTATATTTATTTATTTATTTTTATTTCATCAATCATAAGTCCGGCAACTATGGACATTAGCTGCTATATAGACGCAATTAGGGGAGCCGGAGGGGAAATTCCCCCCTTCATCAATACTTGAACATTTGGTATGAAAATATTTATACTTTTTTTATGGTTAAATGAAAATAAAACAATAAATAATAAATATAAATTTGATAGAAAAAAGAGGTATTAGTTTTAGATTCTGAACGAAGTGATGAATGTATTGATTTTACAATGATGTGTGTTTTTTTTTTTTTTTTTTGTGTCTGTGTACAGCATAACTAGTCGAAATAATGCTTCGATTTCAAACTTTGGGGGTGGTTTCCGATGTAAAATTGAAGATCCTTGGTGCATCATAGAGGTCAAAAGTAAACATTTTCCAACAGTTTTCAAAAAAATCGAGAAAAACAAAAAAAAAATGACAGAAAAACGCGAATTTTTACGCAAAATCAGTTTTCGACCAAATCGATTTTTTTATATGGTTGTAATTCAAAAAATAATCACTTTAAATACTTGAAATTTTCACCAACTGTTTATGTTAGTGTTCTCTATATACAGTTTAATTTTCAAAAATTTTTGACTTTTTTTGAGTTATTTATAGACCACTGAAATTTACACTTTTTTTGAGAATTTTTTTTTGAAGTATCGGTAAAAAAATGTTGGACGACCAAAAAAACTTAAAAATTTAATACAAGGTTCCTTATGAGTTTTTCTTATTGTAGCTAAAAAAAATTAAAAATCGTAAGTCACAATTTTTTTTAATAAGCTTTTATAGTTCAAAATTTTACGAAATCTGTCGAAAACGCGAAAATTTGCAAGTAATTTTGAAGCTGAAAAATCATAAAATTTTTTGCGTTTATAACTAAGGATTAAAAATACAACACTAAGTTCTCCATAAGTATTGCTTCAAGTAGCTATAGAGAAAACTCGAAGTATCATTATAGAAAAAATTTTAAGTGCGTTTGAATTTTAAATTTTTACGAAATAGCGTAACGATAACGATTTATCCTCAAACGATTTTAAATATTTGTTATTATTCAAAAAGTATGAGTCCTAGATACTTGAAAATTTTACCAATTATTAAGATTGGCATTTTCTTTACATGATTTAATTTACCATGCATAAATTACCACCAATTTTTTTTATAAGATTTTACAGTTCAAATTTTGACTAAATACATAAAAATTACGGCAATGTTCAAATTATCTTAGATAGAAATTCATAAAAGTTTTTCTTTTTAATTCTAAGATTTGAGAATTTAATACAAGGCTCATAATATATTTTTACAATAGCAGTTGAAAAATAAAATAAATGTATAGCCACAATTTTTTTTTTACATGTATTCAAATTTTAATTTTGACAACATACGTAAAAATCACAAAAATTCGTAAATTATTTTATCCTAGAAATTCATAAAAAATTTTCCTTTTATACCTAAGATTTGAAAATTTAATACAAAGCTCCTAAAATAGTTTTACAATAGCATTTGAAAAATAAAAGAAATATATAGTCACACATTTTTTTTATAAGCA
Organism: Diuraphis noxia; assembly: GCF_037042655.1. NCBI lineage: Eukaryota > Metazoa > Arthropoda > Insecta > Hemiptera > Aphididae > Diuraphis > Diuraphis noxia. The sequence goes on from NW_028301713.1 coordinate 78,386,864, forward strand.
CTTATAGTTCAAATTTTGACTAAATACATAAAAATTACGGCAATGTTCAAATTATCTTAGATAGAAATTCATAAAAGTTTTTCTTTTTAATTCTAAGATTTGAAAATTTAATACAAGGCTCCTAAAATATTTTTACAATAGCAGTTGAAAAATACAAGAAATGTATAGTCACATTTTTTTTTACAAGCATTTAAATTTTAATTTTGACAACATATACGTAAAAATCACGTAAATTCGCAAATTATTATAAGCTAGAAATCCATAAAAAATTTTCTTTTTAAATCTTAAATTTGAAAATTTAATGAAAGATTCCTTACAAATTTTTCAATCTTTATCACAAAAAAAAGTCCACCGGAATTTCAAATTAAATTTTTATTAGCATTTGAATTTCAAATATTGACAAAAATTCGTCAAAACCATGAATATTTGTAAATTATTTTGTAGTTCAAAATTCATATAATATTATTTGTATTTATATCTAAGGTTATAAAATTTAACACCAAGTTTTCCACAAGTTTTGCTTCAAATAGCTATAGAGAAAATTTGAAGCGTCATTATAGGAAAAATGTTTTAGCGTTCAAGTTTTAAATTTTTATGAAATCGCGTAATGATAACGATTTATCTTCAAACCAGGTATTCGTATATATAAGGTATTATGAATTATGATAACTACATTAATTGATTAACCATGTCTTATGCAAAATGCGTCTTAATTGAAAAATAAAATATTTGTTTCAAAATAGAATATATGACAATATTTAAATATAATATATCCTAGACTGACAAATCATCTCCGTTCAGAATCGTTTTTCGTATACAATGATACCTATCATTGCATTCAAATTTAATCCCATCCATTACAGTAACCTACTGTACAGCAGAGCGACATCCACGACTTACCCGCTTTTTTGGAAATGCATTTTAGATTAGGTAATGGTTAAAAAAAAATTTTGGTAGACACTGTTTAACTGTTATAATATCACAAAGTAAATTATATTTTCTATTTTTATTTGATAAATTGTACCTATTATTAATTATTATAATTTATATCTGTTATTCATTATTTATTCCAACTTTTATGTTTTTTTTATAACAAGGTTGTTATTAGTACTTAGTAGGTATACAAGGTGATTCTTTTATCAAAAAACACTTTGTGTGTAAATACCACCTAACATACACCTATAACACACAAACACTACCCAACTTTGGGAGGCTATATCTTGTAAACGTAAAACAGATTAACGAAAAATGAAAATTTAAACGTGAAAATTCATTGAAAAAATAGCCTTTTTACTTTATGAAATTTTAAGTATATGTTGTCATTTGAAAATCAAAAGTTGATAATGGTTAACCTGATAAATATAAGGGTGAAAATATTTAAAAAATATATAGTTCTAGAATAAGATGGTTCTAAAATTTTGAAAAAGTCAATAGTTTTTGGAATAATGAGTGTTGTTTGATAAAAGAATCACCCTGTATATTATGCTAGCACATCGAAAAATTTTTAAGAGATAGGTATTGAATATTTTTGTTTTGCCGCCTCCCTAAATTTTAATTAGTTTTTGCCACTTATTAGCTGTTTGTTGGGGGAAACGGTTGGTTTGGAACACGTAATGAATGTGTGGCAAGGATTTGTTGCTCTAAATCCGGGCGGTCGCCCATTTGAGTGCTAGAAACACCGGCCGGTACGTACACTCAAAGAATTTCCGCAGTTGGGCATATGACTGCGCCCCACCACAAGGAACATATTTATTTATCAGTGACGTATTTTGGATTTTGTCAAGGGGGGAAATACGTTAGCTAACATTTGATTTTATTAAAGGGAGGGGGTAGTTCAATAAGAGACCAGGGGGGGATCTATCACCCTATATTACCCCTTTAGATACGCCACTTTTATATATATATATACACACACACAATTATTCAACAATCTTATTTTTTGTCACTTTAACCCATCGGCCGTCATCAACGATTAATACAGCTTATATTTTAAGCATTATCTATCTATATGTATAAAAATATACTGCTAGCATAATCACAGGAAACGAATTGAACACAGATTTTGATGCATATAAGAGGTATGATTTTTAATGGACTATGAAGTGCACGTTTTCAGCTGGTATAAATTATTGAGAGAATTTGATGGCATGATTTCCTGTCCTTCTCAAATATACATGCTACATAGGATGTTTTAGATGTGTTCTTTTCCTTTCCAAACATACCAAAATTGATATAGTGAAGCAATAAGAATTCTAAATCTAAAAACAGATTTGAATTTGTCATCAAGCCAGGCTTGACAAGCCTACTTGAAATTGACTTCCTCTTTAATTTTATTTTAATTCTCCTAAAATTGAAATATAACAATATTTTTATTACTTGTTTTTAATGTATTATTTTTTAAGAATTTGAGGAGGATAAAATCAAAAATGTAGGAATGTCGATCTCAATTAGTCTTTTAAATAAATTCAAATTGACTTTTAGAATTCTTATCGTTTCATTTCTACAGTTGGTACGTTGGTAGTAAAAAACACGTCTAAAATCCAAAGTCACACATGTGTTAGACAAAACAGAAAATCAAGGTATCGAATCCCCTTAGTATAAAAATCAAAATATGCTTTAAATGTATCTTTTTAAAAGATTTTTAAAGTGGTTCAATTTTAATAATTATATATTACTTCTGTTTAATAATGTATTTTAGATTTGTTTGTGTTATTATTAAGTAAAAAATCAACAATTAGTAATTTAAATCAGAAAATTCATTTTTCTAAAAAAATTTTAAAAAAGATTGAATAATAAAAGCATGCATTATAAATTAGTAATAATTACAATTTAGAACTTGTGTACACTTATAGCGGTAAGAGGGAGATTGTATAAAGTTGTCCTATTGCTGCTTAAATTATATTAATATTTACATTTTTGAAAAATCTCATCATGTAATCAAATTTAAATTGTTATTATGCCGTATGTAATAATTTTAGTTCTAACTTAATCTTTTTTATTATAGTACACCTGGTGGAAACTCAAATAGCGCTTGTGAACTGACATGTACGTTAATATTGTCTTTGGCTCGGTAAGTTTAAATCTTAAATTATATTTGAAAATATTTATTTATTTTTAAGTTTATACTGTTTATTTCATATCTAACATTTAAATCAGTTATTTCTATTCAAAATATAGTATTACATATTCTAGGCTATGGGAAATTTGGCATTAGTTTATTAATGTTAGTTGTTGTTAGATAATATTGATCTATTATAGTAATCTATATTCAAAAAAAAAAAAGATGTAGAATTCAACTTTTTTTAAATGATATCTGATAATATTTTAAACTAGCTTTTACTTAAAACATGTAAGGTTATAATATATTATATAAAAGTATTAATGTATGACAATAAAATAACATCAGTAAAGTAGTTATCATTATATTCTTTAAATTTCATGGTACCTTATTTTAAAATTGACTTAGCAACTGATTAAAAATCTAAAACATGGTCTTTATATTTTAAGTTGATTCATATGTTAGCTTATTTATTTTTATATTTTTAAACATCTTTAACACATTAATACATTTATATAATATTTAAAAATTATACTTTACAACATTAATCTGATTTTGTTTTAAAATATTCACTAACAAATTTAAATTTAAATTACAATTAGTTTCATGGTTAAGGTATGATAACACGTATACTAAGATATGGGGCACTGTATGATATAGATGTTACTGAGAATATTAATAATTGGATAATTTCTGCATTATTCAGCTAATGTTAACATTAGTCAAGAAATGATCATACTAAAATTTTACATTTAGAAATGTACCTCAAGGATGTCAATCTTTAAAAGAAGGAAGATGGGATAGAAAGCTCTACATGGGAACTGAAATCAAAGAGAAAACTATTGGTATACTTGGTTTAGGTAGAATTGGTCGCGAAGTGGCTTATAGAATGCAAGCATTTGGTATGAAGGTATATCAATAATGAACAATAATAATTTTTAAAATTAACTAATTAAGAATTTGTGGTATTTTTTATGTTTAGACTGTAGGATATGATCCATTTATCAATAAAGAAGCGGCAGCAAAATTTGGAGTGGAATTATTAACTTTAGAACAGATCTGGCCTATTGCTGATTATATTACCATACACACACCTTTGATTGAACAAACAAGAAGTGAGTAATATTAAAAACCATTGAACTATTACTTAAACTACATAAAAAAAACATTTTTTTTTTTCAAACTAGATCTGATCAATGATGATGTATTCAATAAATGTAAAAAGGGAGTAAAGATTATTAATGTAGCCAGAGGTGGTATTGTGGATGAAGCTGCGCTTCTAAGAGCTTTGAATGTGAGTATAATAATACTATTTATAGTTTTAATTTTGTAATTGATATTAATGTTTTGTTAAATAAATAGAATGAAAAATGTGGGGGTGCCGGATTGGATGTTTTGACAGAAGAACCACCAAAAAGTTCTGAACTTAAAACTCTTATTTCACATCCAAAAGTTATTGCCACTCCTCATTTGGGAGCTTCCACTTTTGAAGCACAAGTGAAAGTAAATTAAGCAATTTTAATATTTATGTTATACAATTATTTAATTTATTTACCAATTCTTAGTATATTTCTTGTCATAAAATAATCAAATTTGAGTAGGAAAAATATTGCTGTTCAAAACATGTTGATTTTATAATCATAAAATGAATATTGTGTTTTATTTCAGGTTGCTGAAGAAGTTGCACAACAATTTGTTGCTTTAACTAATCCAAGCAGTAATTATTCCTTAAGCGGTTTGGTCAATAAATTAAAGAATGGAGCATAATAAGATGTGTTATGTATAACTAATTTAATTATTGTAACTATGAAACCATAGTTGTTTTATTATACATACAATGTTTACATTAAATGTATTATCAAAATAAACGGCTCATTTATTAGACTTCATTTTAGTTATCTTAATTAACTTCAGTATATTGTAAATCATGATATCATAGTTTATGTAAAAACAAACAATGAAACAATAGCATATTAGCATGTACCTATATAAAATGGTAAATCATAAAAGATAAGCTATTTTAAATATGTTCATGTTTTTCCTCAAAAATCATCCATCCTTATTTATAAGACATCAGTACTCACTCATTCTAACAAAGTCTTCAGGTTCGAAAAAATGTCTGGGAAAATAGAAACTGAAGATGGTCCAATACAGAGATTTTGTAAAAAGTGTAATATTAATTATAATCTTATTATGTTAAAAATTACTTTATTTCTAATGTATGGAGGTAAGTCTAGATTAGCCAAATATAATAATATGAAATTATATTGTATGTATGTAAATTATTTGTTTAAATTATTTTATTTCTGTACATAATATTTACTTTATAGCTACTTCGTCATTAATTCCATATTTAACTATTCACATGCAAAGTATTGGTTTGTCTGTAGAAGAAATTGCGATTGTTTATCTGGCATTGCCATTGACTACGTTTTTAGCTCCACCTGTTTCAGGTACTTATAATCATACCAAACGTTAAATATTATGCACCTAATGAATTATACATTTTAAAATTGTTCATAATAATTTATTATAATAGTTGTTTTTTATAAAACATGGATTTAGGATTTCTGGTAGATAAATTTGGTCATTATAAACCAGTTTTATTTATATCACTGGCATTAAATGCTATATTTCATCATTCATTGATATTAATACCTCAAATGGAAACACCTGGAGCAATACCATCAGCATATGTAATGAGACATCCAGAATCTGGAAAAGTTGATGTAATTAAAAATTAAAATCTTTTGAACTGTGGATATTGTGCTTTAAAAAATAAATACATTATACCATTGAATGTTATGTTCAATAATTGTAAGTTATAACTTTCCTAAATTAGAAATAAAACAAACATTCCTATTATTAGTATTCATTATTTATGTACAAGTAAATAAATCTATAAAAAAATAAATTTAAGTTGGAAATTTGAAAGTATTATGATTTAAGATAGTGAATTGCCTTGGTTATACACATATAGGTACCAACATATTGAACATTTATTCGATTTAAATTTCTTTTTCATTAATAGCCTTATTAGTTAAAGAATTTGATACCTGCTTATGCATATTTAGATTATGTATATTATTCTTTTTATATATTTGTACAGTACTCTTTGACCTCGCGGTCATTATTTTAGATATAAATAAATGTACATAAACAATAAAAATATAGTGATTAATAGACATTAGGTAGTATAAAATACCATATGGAGACATACAATTTAGATATCCGCTGTCAAATATTGAACACTGTTCTGATAACAATCTAAGTAAAGATAAATCTAGTAAAATAAATGAATAAAAAAATAAATTCATTAAGGCATACCATAAAACATGTTTATGGTAATACATCCTATGTCCTATATCCTTTCAGTTCTTAATTTCTTATAACAAAAAAATAGGATCACCAGAAAAATAATTGGTGGTAACTTGGGATTACTTAGTAGATTATAAGTAGTAATCTTAGTAGTATCTTCTATATTTTTCTATCTCTAGTGTTTTATCTTAAATTTTTAAATGTCCTCATAATCCATTTTTGTTTATAAATCTATAATGTTTTGGACCTTGCATTTTTGCTGAAATTTACCAACAACCTATCGTTTGTTGTCATTGTATTTACAACATTGCCATATTAGAATAATAATATTATTAAAATAATTCTATTTGCTAAGCAAAAAGTGGGAAATAATTATTACTTAACAGAAATTAAAATATGTTGGTAAACAAGAATTTAAAATTAAAATGTATACATAGGTATTGTTCTTTTGAATTCATCAATTAGGTATATTATCTAAAGAAAATATGTATTTTGCAATAAAATAAATTATTTATGGAGACCGAAGTTAAGGACTGTCAAACATTACCTAACACAAAAGTGTATTTTTCTCAAGATACCATGTATTAAACTTAAGTCATTTCTCCTTAAGGATATAGGTCATGGTAATATGTTTTTAATGCACAATACCTATACTGAATATACCAAATAAGAGTTGAAAGTTGTATTTTTATGAGCAAATTTTGTACTAGGTTTGGTGGAGTCCTTGTCCAAGCAGAGAATGTCCAGAAGCCGAAGAAATCAATTTAGTATTAGATGAATGTGATGATCATTGTTTGTTGAGAGATTACACTGTACCACGTGATGAAAATAAAGGGGTTACAAAAATTGAACAAAGTATTGCTGTTAGACCGCCGACTTTTATCACTGGACTTACAAATCCTCAACAAGTATTGAAATATATGTTAATATTTAACATTATTAGGTAACCTCTTAACTGAACATTTAAATTTACAAATGAGGCTATATTACTGACATTTATAGAAAACAGCTAGTAGATTGGTAAAGGTAATATACTGATATACTGACAACTGTGTAGTAGATGTAACTACGTAAGTTGTAATTTTTCTTTAAACTTAATAGATCAAAATTAGAGTATAGTAGAATAAAAATCTCTATGGTTCTACTTCTACATATGTACTAGTAAATGAAGAAAGCTTCAAGTACAAATCAATTATTTGTTTACTTTGTAGTTTTTACTTTTCAGCAACAACTTCCAAATTGTATAGTACCACCTGTTAACAATCACCAACCAGGAATAGACGACCCGGATTTATATTTCATTTACGAAAAAACTAAACAAGCTAAAAATGCGACTAAACAAACGTGAGTATCGGTCATCTAATAATTATATTGCTGAGAACTGAAGTAGAACCTAGATAAATAAGTATAAAATAATTTGCGATATGCCTATAAGGCTATAAACATAAAAACGTAAATTATATTATTGTACAAACATATTATAATAAGTAATTATTTGAGTACGTAATATAAATCTTTTTTTTTTTTTTTTTTGAAGAATTTACATTATAAATTAAAGTAGGTATCAATGTATAAATTATGGTTTAGTGTAATATATACTGTGTTATTATAAATAATATACCTATGGGTAAATACGGTAAAGCTGTACAAATTTAACTACCTATACCTAACGAATAAAAATAAACTAACAACGGTTCTGATTATATCTGTCAATTGATATTTCACAGTTTAAAGAAACCAGAACCAAAGAAGAATAAAGTAAGAATGGGCGTTTTATTGAATAATGAAACAGTAAAAGAAATCGCCAATATTGGGGCCGGATTTAACAACATCAACGATACGTCTAGCAAAAAAGAAGCCACCGTGTTTGTAGTGTTGGACATGCACCCAGGCCTTATGAATCCAACTGAAACATTAGGTAGGTACAACTGTACAAGATACTATTACTAATTAGTAATTAGAAGTAACTACTTATCAAAAATTATGGTTACATACCTAGTTTACCTACTAATATTCTTATTCTTATTTGCGTTAATTACCTACCTATTGCAATGGCCGGTATCCGGACAATTTCAACAACTTTACAATTACAATATTTTTTCTATGGGTGTGACATGCCCCCCCTTGCCCCCCCTGATGGGCGCCCTTTTTAGATAGGTACTATGGGCGCAATTTACTATACTATTTCAACACCTGCTCAACGTGGGCGCAATTCACAAGCGCCCATAAAAAAAAATGTCATCATCACTTTCATCATTCATTAAATTGGCCCAGTTTCAGAGTTTAGATACGTCACTGCCTAGTGTCCATCTGATCCGATTTAGATTGAAAAAATTAACATGAATTGTACCTATGCACATGATATTATGGTGTCGACAGTAGACGCGTCGAGTTATAATATTATCTCCTATAGTCCTATTTCATTATTAAAGAATATAAATTGTTTTTTTACTGTACAATTTTTTGGGTACCCTTAAAATAACTAAAAGTTTTATATCTTAAACAGTACGTGTTAAAATTAAACCTAAACTTTAGGTTGGCTATCGACAATTGGTACGGATACGTGGGTATACGCCTCATATACCCGTCAGTAAATTTCGATGTTCGGCGTACACCGGCCAATGTAAAATCTTATTTTACGGCCTTGCGGACATACGCTCCTAAAATAACCAGAAAACCAAATAAGATTGAAAATGTATTTAATAGTTCATAGTAAAAAATCATTATTCGTTATGATGTATTAACGAATTATTTATCTATTGAAGTAGATATTTTAAGGTATTGAACGTACCGATGAACCCAATATTGAATACAAAAAATTTTTGTGGAAAATTCTATAGATTGTATAATATTAATATTATTATTTAATATAATATTTTTTTTTTGAAATTCGAGTTGATTTTTTTTATCTTCTATTGTTATATTATCAAAAAATTAATAAAATAATGTTAAGACTATAGACTAATTCAATTGCAATAACGTTATACCTATACGATGATATAATTTGATCCTAATATTAGTTATCTGTAAGTTCTAAACGTATTAGAGATTAATTAATTTTGTTCGAGCAGTGAGAGATAAAATTGTCGAGCGGAGCAAGAAAAATATTTTTAGGTTACTTATACCTATTTTATTAGTGCGTATGCCCATAAATATATTTGCCAGTACACCACTGCAAACTATACGTCATGTAACATCTATACATATATTATTTTATAATAATATAGTACCTACTATAATGTTACGACCTGAAAATAATTCCCTAGAACCAGTGTCGGTCTGGTATTTAAAGGGTGCGGGATGCGTTTTTTCAGAAGGACCCCCAAAAATGTTAATTCATTTAATTATAAAAAAATGCTTATAAGCAGTAAAATATATTTTTAGTAATATCAGGGCCCCTCGACACAAATTCGGCCGCGGGCCCTTGGATACGTTCAGGGCCATTGCCAGGCCGACACTGTAGCCCGTAGATTTATATATAAAAACCACAGTAGCCAGTAGGTATTTTGATGAAACCGGTGACAGGCCAAGGTAAATCTGATGTATTGTATTCAAAACATGATGCCGATTTATCAATAATATTTTGTGTTCTGATTATATTAAACGTCAATGGCGTGTATTATATACAGGAATGGAGCTACCTGAACTCGATCAAGATGAACAAGTAACGGATTTCCGTCAGCACTTTTCGTCGGATATGTTGGTTTCGTCTGGAGTAAACTTTTCGGCACTTCTCGATCATGATTTACGTTGTGGTGGCAGGGTGCTGGCTACAAACTTAACGTATAACAAACTAAAAGAACTCGCTGCGGATTGTATGCTTCAAAAATGCATCTTCAGGTATACCTGTCTAAAGTGATATTATTGCTTGATGTTTATTTTGCAGCATTATTATAAGTACCCACACATAGATTAGTTCGTTTAAATGACATTTCCAATGTGGCTTATACATATACAGGCATGTAGTGGCGTACGCATGATTTTTCAATGTTGAGGAGGGGGATTGAAAATTAATTGCATTTTTTTTTTTTTCCAGTCTATTAATTTTAGAGGATTAGGGGGTATTTGAAAATGTTTGTGATACTATGTGATTATTCATTCAGTCAAAAAGATTAAAAACATAATACAAGGTTCCTCATAAGTTTTTATTGAAGCTATTTAAAAATATTAACGACACATGGGCATGCCTATTTTATATAAGCATTAAAAGTTCAAATTTTGACAATACCTCGATTGGTAAAACTTAAAAATTTATAAAATGTTTAATTTATATAGCTAAAGCTAGAATAGTTAAATGTAAGTAGTGTATACTTACTTATATATACTTACTTAATAAAAAAATTACTGATTAATTTAAGAAAATTGGTAAGCAAATACAGTGTTTTTACAAAATTTAATTCAGCCTACTATTATATTATTACCTAGTTATTATTTATTACTAAAATCAATATATAATATATTAATATAGGTAATATAAAATGTTCTAGACTAACACACCGTATCAGACTAGAATCGATTTTGTAAACGATGATATAATGTTAAATTCAAATTTAACACATTTCTGACCCACTCAACATCTATACTGTACAGCAGAATTTTCACCTAATGTCCCATTATTTTTTTTTTTATGTTGACTATAGGCTAGATGATCCGGTATGTGAAATTACGTCCTTATACCTACAGGGTGATTCATATGGAGCGTACAACACTCATTATTTTCAAAAGTGTAAATGTTTTTGAAAATATAATTTTACATAGCTTCAAGTCGTTTACAAAACCATGTTTTTATTAAAAAATTATATTTTTAACATTTTTTTATCCCCATAATTTTTTAAGTTTTTTACTTTTTTGAATGACAACATGTAGTTTTAATTTGATATTCCAAAACAGAATATTTTTCTAGGTATTTCGATACATAAAAATTGAATTTAAGGCAAGTAGCTTATGTCGGATGTATATATTCTCTTAAAATCCTTAAAATATTATGTTTTTATGTTGCATAAATTAGGCAACATATTCTCTTAATATTCTTTTAAAATACCAGATATATAATGCTGTATGTCCTTAAATATGCAAAATATTCTTTTAATATTAAAAAAAAATTCAGTTTAAATTTATTTTAGCTAACGAAACAACCTACGTGTTATCGCAATCGATAAGGATTACCTGGAGATTAATTTTTATTAAAGCCCAGAAATTAATTATTTATAAACAGAATTATTTAGTGAACATTTACCTATCAAAGTGCTGATATACGTGAAATATATTCATTATAATATGCAGATATTACAAAAATATTCTCAAATATTCTCTAACCCATAAAATGTGCTTTTTTATGCAAAATACATTTTTTCCTATGAATTCTGTGTTTCATGAATCGTAAAGATTTCTCACTCCCACTTAACTGCATAGACTAGAAACAAATATGTAAAATCATAAAAATCCGACCTCTACTTATGAATTATAAATATTTAAAGTTTAGATGAGTGAAGTAGTGGACAATTATGTCGCGGGGTAACCCCGTACCACTCTACTCCGCTACTCATCTAAACTTTAAATACCTATGTATATCTCGTAAACTACTTGCCCTAAATTCAATTTTTATACATATAATTACTTAGAAAAATATTCTGATTTGGAATATCTAATTAAAATTACAAGTTGTCATTCATAAAAGTAAAATACTAAAAAAATTATAGGGATAAAAAAATGTTAAAAATATAATTTTTTAATAAAAACGTTGTTTTGTAAACGACTTGAAGCTATGTAAAATGATATTTTCAAAACATTTACACTTTTTGAAATAATGAGTGTTTTACACTTCATAAATCACCCCGTATAGTATTCACTAGTTAACGACAGTTGAAACTTTGAAATGAATATTTTTTTTTTCAACTAATAATTTAATAATACTACAATCGAGAGCGGGTATCAGCCCGTTAACACTCCCCTTCACACTTACGCAGTGTACTCAGGATTTTAAATATTTTAATATAGTATACACCATACAAAAATAACCTCAAGTATAATACTGGTATCATGAGATTCCTCATTGTACAACTTATGTGTCTCATCCAACATTGTTTTTATTATATTATACTTGATAATGAATATTTTTTTTAATATAGGACAGGAGGACCTGAACGATGTCCACCCGAGTACAAACCCTCAAACGAGAAAGTGTTTTGGATTTATTTCGGCCTACGATTCATAGGTACCACTATGTTAGCAGCGTCAGTCACAGTAATGGATCCTATTGCTTTAAGCCTTATTCAGAGGTATGGCGGACAGTTTGGGAGAGAAAGGTTATTTTCAACTGTAGGCATGGCATTATTCTCTCCACTCACGGGTTGGCTAATTGATTCTATGAGTTTAAAAAAAGGTATACAAATAATGTGATATAGGTAAACTACAGATAAAATTATTTATACTGTTATTAATCATTATAAATATTAACAACTTAAATTTAAAGTATAAAATATGTAATGAATGTTATAAAATATTAGGTTACACGGATTATTCATCTGCATTCTATACTTATGATATTCTCCTTGTCTTGTCAATGGTAACATTACTAATGATGCCGGTAGGCATTAAAATGCCTGCAGATCACATCTTAAAGGACATGCTAAGACTTTTAAAATTGCCGCATGTAACTGCATTTATTTTTTTTTTGTTCATGCTTGGAAATTGTTGGGGATTTATTGAGTCATATTTATTTTTGTACCTAAAAGAACTGGGTGCTTCTAATTATTTATTAGGTGAGTTTTATAAAAAAAAAAAAAAGAGTTGAAATCATAAAACCAAATTTATAGGTATTACAGTGTCTGTGGCAACAATTAGTAGTATTCCATTTTTGTATGGTGCAGAAAAAATATCAAAAAAAATTGGACATGTCAATATCATAGTCATAGCCTTTTTTTCACATGCAGCTAGATTAATGGGTTATTCATTTATTGAGTAAGGTCACATTGATTATTTATAAAATAATTAGTTTATAGTACGCAATATTTTATTGCAGAGATCCATGGTGGGTGTTTCCTTTTGAAGCAATTGAATCTTTGGCAGTGCATTTAATGTGGGTAGCTGCTGCAACATATTGTGCTTTACTTGCTCCTAAAAATCTTCTAGCAACACTTATTGGTGTCATTGGGATGTCCCACTTCAGTCTTGGTAATTTATACTGTTTTTTTTTCACAATCAACAAAACTGAAAATGTTTAAAAATGTTTAAGGTCGCGGAAGTGGAAGTTTTATTGGGGGGCTTTTAATTGGATCCTATGGAACAAGACAATCTTTTCGATTGATGGGATTACTTGGAATTTTAAGTGGTACTGTATATGGTTTATTACATTGTATGTGGCTTCACAAGTTTGAAGATCAAACTAACACTGAGAAATCTGGTAAATTTTGTCTATTTTAATGAATAGTATTTGTGTCATGTGTGTATTAATTATTTAACAAGAATATTATTTATAATTTTTTTTTTTTTTATTTAGAACCATCAGAAGTAGAATCTCTTAAAGGGGTCGAAGAAAACAATAAAGAAGATTTGTCTGATTTAGAAGCTGAGGCTAGACGTTTAAGCTTAATGATTAAATTTAACCATCGCGGATCTTTGGCATCATTGGATAAAGAATTACTACCAGCAACTAAATCCCAAAGTGATCTTAGAAGTGCGTCGTTGCAACTCCCTAAAGTTGACTTATTGAAGTCTACTCTTGAACTTAATTACTTACATAAAAAAGCTAATGTGAAAAAACCTATTTTGAAAAAAGAAGACAATTGTGGGTCAACTCCACAAGCAAATAGAAGATCATTGATAATTCAAACTACAATGGAAGAAAAAGAAACTAATAATTTTGAAAACATTGAAGAAAATTAAAGAATAAATAAATATATAGTTATTAAATTAAAAAGTATTGGTTTTGACATAAACTTACATTATATTTACATAAAAATTTTAAACTTTTTTCATTTTTTATAATTATTATCACCTTTTTCACAATTTTTTCTTTTACTCTTGTTATCATAATCCTTGTAATTATATTCTCTTCTATCATATTTGGACTTCTTTCTATCCCTTTCAAATGATTTATCTCTACTACTGTGCTTTTTTGATGATTTAGCTTTAGAATCTTTATTAACATCCTTCTCTTGACTTTGACTATGTCTAGATCGTTTATTACTTTTCTCTCTGTCACGAGATATATCTTGTTCGCTTTTATGTTTTTTTCTATACTTTTCTCTAGACCTTTCTCTTTGATCACTATGGTGCCTTTTCTTATCTTTATTTTTTTTTTTTTTTTTATTACTTTCATATTCAGGACTTCTAATTATTTCTGGAGTACAAACTTCTCTTTTTATTTCTGGAGTGCAGACTTCTTGTTTGAATTCTGGAGTTCTAATTGTTCTTCGAAATTGAGGCGAAGATATTTCCACTTCTGTTTTAATTTCAGTTTTAACTTGGAAATCATCTTCTAATTTTTCAGTTTTAATTTTACAAGTAGGTTCTGAATTTTTTGGAGGTTTGTAATCTTTAACATGATCAACACGTAAAATCCGTCCTAGTATACGCGTACCATTGAAGTTATCTACTGCTAATATTGTACTTCTTTGGTCTTCATAACATACAAAACAAAATCCCTTTTGTTTGCCAGTGTCTTTATCCCGTACCAAATTTAGGTTAGTGATTTCTCCATACCTAAAATCAAAAACAATTCATTAACAATTCAATAATTTTATATGATAAGTAAATCAAACAAAATTTAATTACTGAGAAAATATTGACATAATATCGCCTTCAGAAAGGTCATAAGGTAATCCTCCAACAAATATCCATGCACTTGACTTATACTCATCATGCCATGAACTTTTAGGTAGTCGTTGTAGTTCTTGTTCACTAAGTTTTTTCACATTTCTCATATTTCTGAAAGAATAAAATACAAAAATAAACTTTAGGCATACAATGAATACTTAACAGTACTTACATAAAATAATAGTATTTAATTAATGTTGATAATAGACATAATTTTAAATACTGAATATTTTTACTTATACATAAGTAAAACTATTTAATATTAATTTGATAAATATATAACGAGAAAAGGAAATATACTGTGGAAAATTTTTTGTATATATATTTTTATTAGGTCTGTTTTAACAGCTGTACATATCTTAGGCAAATGGTTTTCAGTGGAGAATTACTTACAATATACACTTGAATCATCAGTCAAACATTCCATACATGTTCGTACGGAATTAAAACAGATGTTATAAATTATAAATTATAATACATTTAAATGTGACAATCGTAATAAATAAAATATTTTAAATTTATATTAAAAAAGCGGGTAAGTCGTGGATGTCGCTCTGCTGTACAGTAGATTACAAGTGGGTTACTGTAATGGATGGAATTAAATTTGAATTCTACGATATTATATCAGACGGTTTATCTGTCAAGGATATATTATACATTATTATTACCATTGTGGCCATGGCCGCTAGTCCGCGAACACATCCGGGGCCCCCGGCCGTATTTGTGTCGAGGGGCC
Organism: Diuraphis noxia; assembly: GCF_037042655.1. Classification (NCBI taxonomy): domain Eukaryota; kingdom Metazoa; phylum Arthropoda; class Insecta; order Hemiptera; family Aphididae; genus Diuraphis; species Diuraphis noxia. Next base: position 78,402,793 of record NW_028301713.1, read on the forward strand.
CCAATATTACTAAAAATATTATATTTCACTACTTCTAAGCATTTTTTATCATTTCTATTGAATAACATATTTGGAGGCCCTTCTGAAGAAATGCATCCGGGGCCCTTTAAGTACCAGGCCGACACTGATTATTACAGTAGTCGGTAAGTGGAATTAATATCATTTGCATGTTGTCCTGAAATTATCAGCGATAATGAAAAAAATAATATTATATGTATACTTTTGTGATTTTTACGTGTGTTGTCAAAATTTAAACTTTGAATGTTTACAAAAAAAATTGTGGCTATATATTTCATTTTTCAACTGCTATTGTAACAATAGGTTAGGTGTCTTGAATTAAATTTTCAAGCTTTTCTATCCAACAAATAAATTTTTATCAATATTAATTTAAAAAAAACTAATAATGATCGAAAATTGCATATGCCTATAAATAGTTCAACTTAAGTTGACATTTTTTGAAAATTGCATGGTGGATAGAATATACTTTTATTAACTTTCGGTGAAAATGTCACCTATGCTCATTTATTTAAATGTTACATCAAAAACCAAAATCGATTATGTCGAAAACTGATTGTGCGCAAAATTTCCCATTTTTCCTTTAATTTTAAGTTTGTTTATCCCGATTATTTAGAAAAATATTGAGAATTTTTTACTTTTGACCCCCCAAAGTACCAAATAGATTCACTTTCTGATCAAACGAGGTATTGAAGTTGAAAATCGAAGCACTTTTACAGCCCCAAAACGAGATGACAGACACAAAAAACACACACATCTTGGTAAAATCAATACATTCCTTGCTCCACTCAGAACCTAAAAATTATATATTTTATGAACATATAATAAAGTTGTATTTATGGATTTATATGTAAATTCATACACGTATTAGAATAAACTATTTACACAATTAAAATCACTCTTATTAAAATATAACACTTTGCATATTTTTAAGTTTTTAATTTAAACTTACATTTTGTTATAAGAACTATATAATAATTTTTCAATTAAATATTTTTAGGGTTTATTTTATTTTTTAATAAACCAAACAGCAACCATATAAATTGATACTATTTAATAAAAAACATACTTAGTTATTGTCTATCAGTAATATTGTATGACCTGAAATTATATTATAAAGAAAATGTTATAAATTAAAATATTAGGTACATAGTTTTCAAATCAATTATTGTTAAACTACTTAACATATTGTGTGTTAACTTGAATGATAATTTTTATTTTGAAGTTTGAAACTTCAAATATACCCAGCAACAGTAAGCCTGAATTTCAAACAAATAATTTAGGTATAGACTTAGAGATGGCGTGTATAGTTATACTATTATTAATACCATAAGTGTAATACTAGATTACGCCTATGAGTACTATGATATGTAAAGCTAATTTACGTCATAAACATTAATACATACTTGAATTTGAAATATTTTAAGTTTTGACATGCCTAGTATAAAAGTTACAGATAATAAGATTCAATGCATCAAAAATTGTAACTATAATTTTATAAAACATAGAAGGATATTGGGAGGGAGGAAAGACTTAATGAGACTAAAAGTTTTGAATGCAAGTATTTGAATAAAACTATAAAGTGCCTAAATATTTAATATTTGTAAACAACCGTTAACTTGGGGGAGATAGTGTTATGGATCTGTCCAGTTGGGTAAATTAATGGTAGAGCAATCACTTTTGATTTTTTACATTATTTACCCGGGGTAAGTTAACATATTGAACTAAAGCAGTATTTAACAGCAGTCATCCACAATCCACATCATGATTTTGATGAAAAAATTAGTAGTAATGTTTTATTTTTAACTAGCTATATTGTTTTTAATGTTATTAACGAACATATGAACAGATATTAAATTAGTTCTAATTCAATTAATTTAATGACTGAATGATTTCTTTTTATAATACTTTTAAAATTACGAAAAGTAGGCACCTTATTAATTATGTTCTTTTCATGGTTCAATAGTTTAGTAAGTGAGTAGGATAGACTACATAAAATCTTATATATAACTAGAAAATAAAACGTAAAGCATAAATGTATAATATGTAAGAAACCAAGAAACGATAGTTTAAAAACGTTGTACTCACGTTAATGGATTCATTTTTAGTTATTGTATACTTGAGTCTTGAGCGTTTGGAATATTTTGGATATTTTAGTTTATATTGTTTATAATAGAATTGTCATTATTTATTAAATAACAAATTATCAATAAGTAAATAAGTATTAACACAATGTTCACCTTAAATTAATGTGTTCGTTTTATGCATCGAGATTCGACTGATTCGAGTTAGATAAACAATTAACAAATAAACAATATTGTTTAGTTTATCTTTTCAATATTGTTTATCTATCTCGATGTTTTTATGTTTTGATAGTTAGCGAAACAGTTAGGCTAAGACCGACGTGGTTAGCGATAAAAACCGGAACTTGGTAGTTGTTCGAAAAATGATAAGAGCCTCAATAATTCTTAAATTTTGCTATTACCAACATAATTTTATTTTTTTTTAAATAGTAATTGATTTAACATTTTAAACATGTGCTTTAAACGAGTGATTCATTAGATTTATAATATTAACTCGATAAGTTAAAAGTTAATATGGAAAAAAATATCAACTGAACTCAGTTTAAAAAATGTTAATCTTTAGTAGGGGGTTTTCTTGTTTATAACAATTCTGAAAAAAAATTCGTACAAATATTCAAAAAGTAACCAATAAGAGTTAATCATAAATGTTTAAAAATGTATTATTTAATAAAATTGACATGGTTCTTATTCAGACGTACGTTGCACCAGCACCGCCCATTAAAAAATTTTGACCTTTTATTTCATCAACAGTTAGCACGCAATTAGCATGAATTTACGTGACTAATTTTGCAATTTGCACGACATCGGTGTCTCCGGAATCGTAAAAATCAACGGGCGGTGCTGGTGAAACATTTCGCCAACACCGCCCGACCAAAAAAAAGGAAATTTTTATATTTTTATAGAACCATCATTTAGCACGTATATTTAGCGTGAAATTGCACGACTATCGCAGAAATTCGCACGATCGTCACTTCCGTGCGAAATCGTTTCCAATAATTTGGGCGTTTCGCCAGCACCGCCCCATAGTGAAAATTTTCAAATTTCTAAAATTGAACCACACCATCATTTAGCATGAATTTGCACGACTATCGTCGAAATTCGCATGATCGTCACATCCGTGCCAAATCTCCAGTAATGTATTGTAATTCAAATTATAAAAAATCAAACTTAATAAAAACCACAAGTGGAATATAAAATATGTATTTAATAAAAAATTTACAATAATAGCAGAACTTTTTAGAAACCAACAATGTTCAAATGGACTTGTTGGAATTTGTTGGCCCCCACATTAAAAAAAATTAAATTAATTATTAAAAAAAAGTTTTTAGCGCATGCCCAGACCAAATTCGCAAAAATTTTTGAAATGTATCGAAAAATGTGTATTCATATACCACCAGTTTGTAAAAAAAAAATCGATTTATTGCAAATAAATCCGGTCGAGAAATTCAGTGTTCCCTAAATCGGTGAACACACTGAATATAATATAAAAAACAAATAAAATTAATGAACGTATTTTCGTAACGTAAAATTCCAACAGTGAAAATATATACATTAAAAATATAATTAATATATGCATATATGCACAATTATATACGATATTTATCTAACACAATATTATGTTATACGTTAAAAAAAAATATATAGCCATAACAATAGATGTACCTTACACCAATAATCACTTTCACACTGCTACAAGTTGTAGCCTACAACAGACCTTAGGATCCATTGCATATGACTGTAACGTACCAAGAATAAACATAACAGCTTTTAATAGTCTCAAAGTAGATTTTTGTGATATCCCAACCACAATTAACGTTCAACCTACTTCAAGAATTCAATTATTACAAAAAACAGAAACTCACTCAAGTCATGCTCAATTATAACGAATTATGTTATATCACGGTGCTCAATTTTGGAAGATGCACAAATAGTAGAAAATGGTTTGTTTACAGAAATATCAGAAATTGGCAGCACACACACGCTGCTCAGAAATGCACCAACGGTTAACTTATTACCTTCCACTTAGGGGAGTAATAACAGGAATAAAAAAGGCGGGTAAGTCGTGGATGTCGCTCTGCTGAGTCTACTGTACAGTATAGGTTACAAGTGGCCAGTGGGTTACTGTAATGGATGGAATTAAATTTGAATCCAATGATATCATATCATTGTATACGAAAAACGATTCTGAGCGAAGACGGTTTATCTGTCTAGGATATATTACCTATAGATTATTAAAAATTTTCAAATCTTAGATTTAAAAAATAATTTTTTTATGAATTTCTAGTTTGAAATAATTTGCGAATTTTCGTGATTTTTACATATGTTGTTATTTTAAGAATAACTTTAATTCATTAATTTAAAATATAAACAAACTTAAATTTCACTTATATTATAAAATAACTGACTTCTTGCCATTTAGAAACAATCAAATAACATATTAAAATAATGTCTTAACTTTTAAATATTTAGTTTTAATAAATCTGTGTTTAATATCTTTGTTGAGAAAATATATCAAAAAATTAACACAATGGCAAAAAACAACAAAATATAAAATAAAAACATAACGATTGAACAATTACCATTGTAAAACAGTAAATAAATACAAAACTATTTGTTAGTAATATTATAAGCAGTCTTTTTGTTAGTTACTTCACAAAAAAAAAAATCATATATAAAGATATTTACAAAGGAAATAGTCAGGTTACTACTTTCTTTATATTAAAAAAAAAAATGAATAAATAATAAATATAATAATTATATTTAATATAATGATTTTGAATTATGTAGTTCTACATATAGGTAACGATTTTGTTCGTAACGATTATACAGTATAACCAGGCAGTGTCGTAGCCAGGATTTTTTTTCGGGGGGAGGGGGGGCTGATCAATTTTTTACACAGCGGTGCATTAAATACCTACTAACACGGCCGAAGTTATAGAAAACTAACAAAATAAAGATGACAATTTAAAATTAGTAAAATACAATTTAAGACTTTTGAGCGAATATCATAGACCATTAAAATAATTTTTTTATTTTCTAAAAATTGGGGAGGGGCTGCAGATTATTAAACATTTTCAAATCTTAAATTTAAAAAAGAAAAATTTTTATGAATTTCTAGTTTAAAATAATTTGCGAATTTTCGTGATTTTTACATATGTTGTCAAAATTCAGTCTTTGAATGCTTGTAAAAAAAAATTGTGAATACGCATTTCTTTTATTTTTCAACTACTATTGTAAAATTATTTTAGAAGCCTTGTATTCAATTTTCAAACTTTTCTACCCAACAAATAAATTTTTATCGATAAATTTTCTTATATACTGATAATATTATATTGATATTATATAATTGAATTCAAATTTTAACACAATACACGATAGTGACCCACTTGTAATTTACTGTATAGCTGAGCGACACCCACTTGCCCACCTTTTTATTATATTTTTAGTTATTATTTTGAGTATTATTTTTTTTTTTGAGCATTATCATTGTTGTAATTTTAGGTGAAACTTTAAAAGGTAAATGGAAAAATTTAAGAGACATTTTTCGAAAAGAGTGCAACAAACAAAAACGTAATACTGGCGATGGGACACCTGACGTTTTATCATCTCAATGGAAATTTTACGAAAATATATGACCTTTTTAAAAGACACTATAATGCCCAGAAAAACGATTTGTAATATTCAAAAAGAAATAAACGAAGAAGGGCCATCATCACCTGAAATTAGTTTGTTCAACTATACAGTATCTGAAGAAGAACAGATTGATCAAGATCGTCTCGTAGAATCAGTTGTACATCCCGATCTGTCTTCTGTATATTCAAATTCGCAAACACCAACGAGCAGAAAAAAAAGAAAAAATGATCCGATAGCTGATTTAATAGAATTGAAAAACAAAAACTTAAACGGTTCGATACCATTAAAGAAAACACAAAAAATAGTGACAATAATTACAAAGATGATGAAGATTTTCATTTTTTTATGAGTTTGTTACCACATCTCAAAGATATACCAAAACACAGAAAATTATCTGTTAGACTTAAACTACAACAAGTACTCATGGAAAAAGAGGAACGACGTGATATTTATGAAAACTCTACAAGATCATCTACGTGCACTTCAAATTCATTCAATTTGTTCAAAGTCAGTCTGTCACGCCAACAAACTTCAATGAATCCTACAACATGCAGTATGTCTCTAGTGGACAGCACAGTACAGCCTCACAGACAGCTACTGATCTTAGTACATTTTCACCATGGACGCAGAAATAAATATATTATTAAAATACATTCAAGATGTACTTATAATATTTTCACATCATGTAAAAAATCCATATAAATATGTTACCTAATCAATTGTAAGCTAATAACCACGATGTTGATGCTGTACCAAAAAAAAATAAAAATATTTTCAGGTTTTAGTTATTTTTAATTAATCTAAGACCTAAGTCTAACAGTTTCTTCATACACATTATACAAGTTGTACAATTTGTTTTTAGTATTTAAACATTTAAGCATATTCAACTTATGTTTTTTTTTTTTTTTTTAACGGTGGGTTTCAATCCATTAACAGTGGAATATTTTTAAATTTTTTTACAAAAAGAGTGATAGCCTGCAGGATTTTATTTGTTATTTATTTTTCTAAAATACAAAACTAGGTACTAATAAAAATATGTTTCAATAGTATTAACATTTTTATAAAATAATAAAACTATAAAATAAATAAATACAATTATTAATGTATTTCAGGGTTATAATATTTAATTTAATTTGTAGCACTTACCTCAAAGTAACTGTTAATTTTTCCGCAGGTGTAATGCATTTCCTAAAATTAGATTGTTTTTCTAAAAAAGGTTGAATTTTTTCTAAAATATAATAAAAAGAATTAGGAGACATTCTCATATACTCGAAAAATTTAATTGGTTAAAGCTGGGGGGAAAGTGTGTGAAATTCTCAAAATTTTTCCCTCTCTTCAAAAATATCATTAACCCAAAATTGTTTTTCTTTTTTTTTAGCCAATAACGAATACTTGATAACTGGATTGATATCTAATAAATACATTTCATCAGTGACGTCCATATAGTGGCTGAGTGTTTAACTGTAACTATTACATTTAGTATAATTTTGACTACGTACCTACTGCATAATTCTGGTGAACTCAACCGAAATCCTGTTGTAGTCTGACCATTTTCATCGGTCGAATTGTTTGCCCAATAATTCGTCAGATGATGCCCGAAAAATATTCTGCCAATTAGTTTTTTTTAGCTCGGAAATTATTTCCCTTAAAGGTTGAGTACTATTATTAGTATTATTGTTAAGTATTATTATTATTTATTTATTGTTCCTAGAATATAGTGTTATGATTAAGTATGAATAACATTTGTAATAGGGACAGATGTTGTAGTTATTAAATAACTGTGAAATATAGTAATTGTAAAACATTTAGTATTATGTAAGAAATTAGTTATTGTAAATTAGTATAAACAAAGTACAATCCCGAAACTGCAGTAAAGCATTTTTTATATTGGAGGATTGTCCTTGTTTAAATTAGATATAACTATATTAAGAAGAATAATGATAATTGAAGGTAGTTGGGAATGGAACGTGCCAATATTGTCTATATACCTACATTAAATTTATAAAAACTAGGTACTGATAACTTATTAAAGCGTGTTTGTTTAAAAGTATCTAACTTAAATTCAAACTCGACAATAAGTACGAGGGTACGGTCAACTGACTTGTTGACAATAGTTATACTTATACTCTTAGAACTTAGTAATAGTTGAAATACATAAAAATGGAGTCGATGGATGAACATCAAGTTCAGATTTTTCGGAGAATACACGAAAAGAAAAAAGAAAAATCACGAAAATAATATGATAATGTTTATCTTTCATCGATGTTTGCAGGTTCCATCGGTGACCCTGTTTATTTTCAAAACTTTCTTGAAGTCCAAGTACCCTGTAAAACTTTTGGAATGCGAATATGCGATTGGTCACCGCCCGTCACCCGCAACATGAAAGATGGTGGTCTATACTCCGTGGACTATGGTCCAAGCTTCAATAAGATCTTCAGCTTTATGTCTCGTCATCTCAATTTTCGAGGTTTCTCTGTCCGTCGTCGTCTCGCTTCTTAAAACGTCTTCTGGTCGCCTTTTGTCTTTTTCGTTTCTACAGACAATTTAGGTTTACAATTTGCGTAATACTCAATATTTTATTATTTTGTATTCGTATACCTACTCTGCGATTAATTGTATAAATATGCCAAACGAAAAACAACTGCACGCCGAAGTCGGGCATTATGCAAATGATCAGAAACAATCCGACATACCGTTGCCTATTGTAAGTATATAATATAGACAACCATTTTGTTTATGTACCTAATACCTTAGATAATTATGGTGTTTTTTTTTTTATTTATAATTTATTACATATTTTTACTGAGAGTATGCAGCTCCAATCGGATAAGATTTCTCGACAATTCATCTACTTATGAACTGATATTTTGTACAAAAAACACGTCTTAAGAATATATTGGCATATTGGGGATTAATTTAAATGTTTTTTTTTTTAAATTTATAAATCTGAATTGTAGGTGATAGGTATGTAATTAAAGATGTAGGTAATCTGTGCTATCACACATCTAAAATAGTATACGTAAGTAGACCAGTATATCATCATATTATGGATTAAATATGACTGTTTGAATAATAATTAGGATTAATTTAAATACATATATTTTTTTGGTTTTTGCAGTATTTATCAAATTTTTATGAAAATTAACATTTTTTCATAAAAGAATATTTTTGCTTATAAAAGATTATTTGATGAAATTATAGAGCATAGAAACATCTTGTTTTAAAGATTTTAAAAGCATATAAATCCGGTCTCTACTTATAATTGATAAGGATAGCTCGATCGAAAGCCTAGGTTCAAAAAATTTTAAATTCTGATTTAATTTTTTTTTATTGTTCCTATACACATAAAGTAAACACAGTCAATATGTATATAATGTATATACTATATACAGGGTGTAACTGAAAGATATGACAGATTTACATGTAAATCTTACACAAATCTGTCATATCTTTCTGTTACACCCTGTATATTAAAAATATATTAATAAACAATATTAAAAGTTTCTTCATCATCATTTGTACCGCTGAGTTAAAATTACATAAGTATATGTTAGTGGCTCCTTTCGAAGCTCGAATTTGGATCCCTATCCAAGGGCTCGGCTCCAAAACCGCCCAGGACTAAAATAGCCAACCTGTGTCGAGGGCGGACAAGCATCCATGCCTTTCGGGCTGACGGATTACCCAACAAAAAAACTTAACCTTGTTAGTTAAAGTAACACAAGTAACCGGCTCTGATAGCCAAACTTAAGGGACCCCTTTGACTGCTGACTCCAGGCGGTAGATTACTAAACAGTCCGAGGTAAAAAAAAACCCGAGTAAACAGTTCGCCTAAGTCTACTCCACGCGCAGGTATTAAAATAATGTTAATATGCGTATAAACGTAAAATCTTAAACTTTGAAAGGCTATAACTTCCAAAATAATGATTTCCGCAAATAAATTCAAACAGTTTCCAAATCAGCTTCGAAAATTACATCTTTTGAAAAAAAAATTTTGAAATTCGTGAGAGGCATGGTAAAGTGCATTTTAGCCATTATAATTTAAGTTAAAATCTCATTAATAAAAAAACAAATAATAATAATATAAATACATACTTACGTTCTCTACGTATTTTTTTACATTAAGTTTATTAAATTTTTGGTAGAAATAATAATTTAAAGAGAGGAAAGACGAAAAATTTAATTAATATGAAATAGGTTGTATTTATATCTTAGAAATACAACTAAACTTTGTGCTCGGAATCACAAAACTTGTCATAACAAAGAAGTTATTTAAAAACTATATTATTCACAACTATTCAACTATTTCCAAAAACAAACTTTGGAGGAAGACTTCAATTTCAAAGTAGGTATTTTATTATCTAGTTCAACAAAATCACTTTTAACAGTTTATGAATGATTTAAAATAATTTTTTTGCTAAATTATCAACATGTATATGTATACATAGAAATTGAGAATCCAGACTTTTATAATGCAACACTATTATAAAGTTAAATACTGACATGTGATTCAATAATTTACAATCTACTGTAATATAAACACAGTTCATTTAAAAACTTTTTTTTTGTTGTAAAAAAATATTTACAAATTAGTAGAGTAGGCACATTGACATTTTTCAATAAATTCTAATTATTTCTGCAGTATTTGAATTATTTTTATTAAATTATTATCATTTCAGCATACTTCAGAAGATACAGACTACAAAAAACACAGTCCAAACAGCCATTCTGTAAATTTGTACCCATTATATGATCAGTTTGATATTAATCATATACATGGTCTTAGAAAGTATTTAGTATAATTATAATATTTAAATATTAATTCATTCATTTTAACTCCATTATTTATTTTGTTTTTGTTACAGCCGTTTGTTTAGAACATTTTATGAGTTTTCAAGTATTTTAGAAAATGCTCTTTTGCCTCCAGTTTTTGAGAGTGCTAAAAAAATACAAATTAAAATTAAAGAATGTGATCAACTACCAAATTACACATTTGATCTAAATTCCCTGGTAAATTATTAAAATTCATAAATGATTTACTTTGATATGTAATGTACTTATGAACCTATTAATTATTAAATAATGGTTTGTGGTTAGATTAGAATTATAAATATTGTAATAACTAATAAAATATTTAACTTAAAGTGGAAATAATAAAGCATGATAGTATACAATTAAAATTAGTGATTAGTGGTATGGAGCCGCAACTGTGGTTAAATAAAACACCTTTCCCTTGATTTTATTGTTGAAGATCTCACAGCTGGTACTTAAACATTTCTGAATATTAAGTGATAACTATTTTTAGCATTAATGTAGTCATACCATACTCCTTTTATATTATAATAATTATTTTTTCAAAATATGTTTTTAATGATAGAAAATTTTGTATTACTAAAAAATTTTTAACTAAAAATATTTTTTTTAAATTTCGTTCTTTAAGTAACATTTACAAAAAAATACTGAAAAAAATGAATTTTTTAAAAAATAGTGTTAGCCTCAATAAAAATATAAAAACTTGTTATAATTTTCTATCAGTAAAGTTGCCTTTATTATATGCAAACTAAGATGGAACAATCAATACATTTTTATTTAAATAAATTATATAAAAAAAGAAAACAAAAGTTAGCTGTAGTTTTTATTCTGAAATTGATTTTTCCACTCTTTAGATTAAATACTTTATTACACATTTTGAAAAACTAAAATTGTGCATCTGTTTTAAAACTGCATTTGTTCCTTGCATATTGAACTTAATTTTTGGAGGTGCTCTTATAGTCAGAAACTTGAAATATAAGTTCTAGTGTAAACATAAATTATTAATAACACTTACTAATCTACAGAATAATTAAAACATGTGTGATCTAACAACAGCGTTAAAAATAAAATTTGTTTTTAAATTTGATAAAATATTTGGTATGACTCAAGTGCCTTTATATAAGTGAAGAGGTTCCATTTATTAATATTGTATAGCCGTTTCAGCAACCTATTACATAACCATTGTTTATAGTGATTTCATTGTTTGTAAGTAATAAACAGTGGTTAATATGGAAGAGGATGGAATCCTCCTTCTTATTAAAACAAAATTGCGTGTTTTTAGTCTCAAAAATCTAGTGATGCTTAACAAGAAATTTGTTAATGTAATATTCACTATAAATTAGTTTTTATTTGTCTTTTTAATTACAGTTATAAATCTAACACAACATTAATATTTAAACACATATTTTTTAAAATCTAATGCTATGAATTGTAATGTATTTTTCCTGAACAAGAATCATCTGTGAAAATATAATTATTTTTCTTCATACTTTCATAGGACTATTGTTTTTGCAATTTGGCTTCTCTAACTGATTACTGTAAATTATTGACTCTATTTCAGCTTATCTTATCATTTTGTGGTAGGCAGAAATATTTCTTTCATAGACCTATTATACTTATAATGGGTCTATGATTTCTTTAATATACTTACTTATTACATTATAAATTCAAACAATTATCATGTAATCCGGTAATCCCCATTTATCATTAGATACAGTTATTGTGATTTTTTGATAGATTGCATTATTAACTGTACTACTGTAGTGTCTGTAGTCAGGGTTGGGCTTTGGGCAAGATACTCAAAAAGGAGTATCGTGATACTAGAATCTCGATGCTTGGTTTTGCTTGGCTCGTTACATATTTATAAAATTAAGTCACTGGATTTTTAAAAATTTTGTGGTTGGACACTTCATTAAGCAATTAGAATGACAAATAAAATAATAAAAATTGAACCTTATTCAGTAATAATAAATAATAATACATTAGTAATAAAACAAAATGAAATACCTACTTTATCGCGAAAAGTATACACTATAAGTCTATAACGTAGTAACTATTAGGTACACAGGTACACTACCTATTATTCAAAATTACGGATATCGAATAAGATACAGACGTAAAGTCCGCGAGTGTGTTACAGATATATATATATAATATTTATATATATATTATATTTATATACAATATAGATAACATATATAGGTCATATACTGCCATAGGGTGTCCCGCGAGGATTTACGCATTGCGATATCTCACGAAATAATTAAGATATCAAATCTTCAGTTATTTCATTTTTAAATGTATTTTAATGTTTTTGTAAAAAATTTAAAAAATATATTATTTTATTTAATTATTTTCAAAAAAATTAAAGATGGCCATTTTGTAGAGTTTATTTTTTTGAAAATATTGACGTTTCAAAATTTTATTTCCATTAATTTCCTGATTTTTGATATTTGTTCTAGTTTTGAAGAAATAAAATATGATTATAAATTTATAACTATTAGGGACACGGAAAGTATTCTGCCGACCGTATGGTCATGTGTTTGATAACATTATGGTGTTAATAATTCGCAATTTTTCTCGAAACTAAAAAAAATATTAAAAATCAAGAAATTAATGAAAATAAATTTTTGAAACTTCAATATTTTCAGAAAAATAAATTCTAGAAAATGGCAATCTTTAATTTTTTGGAAATAGTTAAATATAAAAATATATTTTTTAACTTTTTTCCCAAAACATTAAAATATGAAACAATTGTAGTTCTTATCCCTGTGAGTTTTATTACAAAACCAGAATTTCGATATCACCATTATTTTGGGAGATATCGCAATGGGTAAATCCTCACGGGACACGACCCTGTATAACTACATTTTATGATTTATTGCAGGTACTGGGTTGAAAAATCATTTCCAACAACCTACAATATTAAATAAAAATATTAATTTCTAGATTATTAATTGTTATTTTGATAATAAAATCAGAATTGTATCTTGTATCACATCATAAATTATTTTATGAAATACTAGATACGTTGACTAAAAAACGGGTAAGTGGATGTCGCTCTGCTGTACATTAGGGGGTGGGGTGGACCTCTGACTAGGGTAGGTTAAATTTGAATGCAATGATAGGTTTCATTGTATACGAAAAACGTTTCTGAACGGAGGTCGGAGATGATTTGTCAGTCTAGGATATATTATATTTAAATATTGTCATATATTCTATTTTGAAACAAATATTTTATTTTTCAATTAGGACGCATTTTGCATAAGGCATGGTTAATAAATTTTTCCAATAAAATTGCATGTAGTTATCTTAGGTGAAAATTACAAGTATTTACAGTGATTAGTTTTTGAATTACAACCAAAAAAAAAAAAAAACACATCACTGTAAAATCAATACATTCATCATTACTCCGTTCAGAATCTAAAATATATCGCGATACAAGTTACTCCATACTTCATAGAATTGTATCGAGATACAAGATGAAAGATAAAATTGTATCTAAGATAGTTGTATCGAAGATACTGCCCAACTCTGACTATTGTTGCTTAACTTGGCAAAGATGCCCTCTTTTACCAGAAAAAATTCTAGTTTTAGCCAGTGGCGTGTCTAGGAATTTAAAACGGTGGGTCAGAGACATTTTGTAGAGGCCATCCTTTTTTAGAGGTCACTCAACTTTTTTAAAAGCAAGTTAATATATTTATTTAAACAAAAATGTCCTCATACCTCTTTAACTCGAATCATGACTTAGTGCTTTAAATAAAAAATATGTTATACCTACTCATACATGTTTTTATGTGAAAAACAATATAAATAAATGATACAAAAGGTTATCAATTTTAAAATGTAAATAATTCTACGTCTTCTATAATTCTAACTACCTTAAAATGGTAATTATTTAAAGACCTTCATAATACATTATGAAATTTTTAAAACCATTAATAATATATTAAAGCATTAACTACTGGTAACACTTTTTTTTTAAAGAAATAACAGTTGAACAAATAAATCGGTACCTTTATTTTCTTCTATAGAATACGTTTTTTACAAATTTTAATTCAGAGCATCTAAAAAGTTTTTCTTCTTTTCTTCATTTTGGCAAATGTTTCAATAACATTGTTGTAATCCATATCTTCAGCAACATTTCTTTCTATGCTTAAAACCGCCAAGTTAGACAACCTATCCTCAGCAATTGTAGAACGGAGGTATGTTTTTATAAGCTTCAACCTACTAAATGACCTTTCTGCAGTTGCACTACTTATAGGCAGAGTATAATATATTTTATACAATGTTGATAAATTTGGATATGAAGAAATCATATAATTTTCTATCATGAATTTTAACATATTGTTGTCAAATACTTTTTTATTTTATTTTAGAAAATTGTATTAATTAAGTTTATAGAAACAAAAATTGTTTATGATAAGAAAAGGTTACAATAAGGCTATATAAATAAGGGCTATAATAATTTTTTGCAATTAAGGTATAATTATTAATTTTTAATAAATACTCCTACTTAAGTTTAAATTATTTTATAAATTATTATTTTAATATTTTAGAACAGAAATGTCTTATACTTATTTTGTTTTTAATAGTTTAAATTTATAAAAATTGAAGCAAAATAAAGTAAACATTTTTAATGCATTAAAATCCGCCCTTCAGTAATAAATGCATGCTGATTGCTGTGTATAATAAATTGCGTTTTTTCCAATTGATTTACAAATAAGTTACTCTACATACCTTTTTTAAAAGATAAGTGATTAGTAATATTTATATATTTTATAATGTGAATAATAAATAATTAATATTTATTGGTAGGTACTAAAACCTTAATTCTTACCTTGTAATATAGAAGGTGTATGTGTATTTATAAAAGATAAAATACTAGTATTTCCTTTAACCATCTTTTCTTTTTCTTTTATTATTCTTCGAGCTCCACCAGACAGCCGTTTTTTTTCATGTCAGATTGAATGGGTTTCATAATTAAAATTTAAAAAAATTGCGAAAAAACACAGACAAAACAACAGAATTAACAACAATATACAATGATTTTATAAAATCAACGCTTATAATATGCTCAATGTAAATACGAAAATTTTATTAGCACCCATAGTTATTATTATTATTTATTATCACACAATATTGAATATTGTTAGTATCTGCTCACTGCTGAAAATCTATAAACGTAGACACTCTCGAGGAGTGTTGATGCACGACATGTAATGTAAATATAGGAATTCCCAATACATTGTGTTCGGTTATTTATTATTAGAGACGTTATCATTTCATAACAAAGCGTCTTATACGAAATACGAATTACCGATTACGGTGTGCCACTGTACCACAGTCCACAATATTACTTAAGGGGGCTCCAGCGTATCATGTTTTAAGGAGTAATATTTAGGCAATTCACATAACATGAACATTTTGGCTATGTCTATGTGTGAGTAGTAAATGAACATTAGTGTGTGTAATCCATTATCGCGTGCCACGGACATTCGGTCGTCGACAGTATTACGAATTCCCAGAACTACGTATACCTAATTAAAATGGCAATATATCATGTTCAATTGCGCGCGTTATCTTTTACCACGGTTTAAGATATATCGTATATATTATATATTAGTATTATATATATTAGTATTATATTATTATTATTATATATTAGTATATATTATATATATAGTATATCTTAAACCGTGTCTTTTACTATTATATTACCTACTAACTACTCGGCTTTCGCTGCAATTCGCAAAAATGTACAATTACATTATACTACACAAGAGAATCACTTTGTTATTTCATAGTTATTAACTATTACATTGCTTAACATTTTTATACAAATACAATTATTTAAAAAAGTAGTGTTAGAAACCATCCCCGATAGGAAAAGGAAACTCACGTTCATTTACTAAATCAATTAATTCTAAAACCATATAAAAAAATAAAAAACTTAAAAATTGATACATTTTTTTTCTCGAAATATTCAATATAGCCAATATGTAAATTTGATTTTCAGAAAAATTTATATGGTTAAAACACTTATTTAAGTCAAAAGGCTGATTTTTTAAAAATTTTTTAAATATAAATATTTTCGTTAGGTAAATTATAATTTAATTTATAGTTTATACATCACAAATTATTAAAATAAATACAATAAAAAATTAATAAAATTTAACATGCACTTATTTAAAAATGTTCTTATAAAATATTTTTTAAAAACTTTATTATTATTTGAAATTACAAGGTTTCTAACATAATCTAGATCGTAATTTACATAACGAAAATATTGATAGTGTTATTATACTTTGTATTTCCTTGAAATTTAAATATATGTGGGTTGTATTAAATTTGGAAAAATATAATTATTATTGTCGCCTATTAGTAATGTTCTATACCTATCCAATAATCTTTATCGGCTAATTGTTTCCGACTTCCGAGAATCTATGACGGCCGGTCGGCAGCCGCGAGCCGCCGCAGAAATAAACTCTCGCACGCGCAGGAACATGTCAATACTTTACGAAAAGTGAAATATAATATTCATGTTTGCAATGCTATAAAAACTACTAAAAGCGGTAGTAAATTAAACATACTTCCTGAAGGCCGATTGTAATTTTGAAAAAATGGTTGAATTTATAAACTTCTAGACTATGCTCTTTAGGAATCACTTTTTCGATTTAAAATTAGATGTGCCAAAAATAAATACAAATGTAACGTAATTATTTCATGGAATTTTTGAAAAAAAAATCGTTATTTTAAGGTCTTTTAAAATTGAAAATTGAAAATCGACTTCCTAAATAACCTAGATATTTTGTCAAAGAGTTCATACATGTATAAAAAATTAAAATCGGACATTCCAAAGTATGTGTAATTTACTACCGCTTATTGGTCTAAAACGCTTGAAAAATTCGTCTGCTGCGACCCCCTTAAAATAATATTATTATTTTATACTATTATTATGCACTACATAATATTATTTACGAGTCGTAAAGCATAATATTATGACATTAATCCAGGAGGAATTAGATTACCTACTAGGTTTGGGATTTTTAATTTTGAGAGGCCAGTCGATTACTAATTCAAATGAGCGGAGGGTCAATTGACCTCCCAAACCTCCTACTAAACACGCCACTGGTTTTAGCACCATTAAAAAATTTTGAAATAATTGTATTTCAGATCTCCGAAATTAAAAAAGAATCAAAAAATGAAGATCTGCACAAAAAATATAATAAGACCATAAGAAAATTCTTTCAAGTAAAATTGATTAAATGCTATAAATTAGCAATTAATGCCACAAAGGTGATATGAATACATTTAATTATTAATATATATATATTTTAATGTTCTGTACTTCCTTTAGTTATGTTCAAAAAACTTGGCAGCGGGAATGTATAACCCAATTCAAAGTGAAATGAAAAGTTTGATTCAAATTATAAAAATCCTTTCGTTAGTTACTGGAAAATATTTATATGGAAAAATATATAAGCAAAAAAAGGAAGAAAGTTTTGTGCGTAATCTTTTGATAACTTTTTTTGTCATTATCACTATTCCAGACAACATAAATATATTTAAAATTAATTTAGGATTTAGTTCAAAAATGCAATGATGTAGGGTATATGTTGGAGGAATTTAACATTAAAGATATTGACAATAATTATAGTAATAATATTGATAACAATAAAGCTTTAATTAAACCTAAAAATTCGAACAACTCAAATCGATTAAGTATGTATTATAAAGAAAAGCCAAAATTGGGATCATGTTATGCGCAGGGATGGTCGAAAAAATCAGTTGAATTAACAAATAATAAAGTTTTAACAAATAATTTAGACGATGTCAAAACAGTAATGGAGGAATTAAATGTAAGACAAACGTCTAACGTTATAAATTTATAATGCATAATTTTTATGGCACTTAATTTTATTTTAGGAAAAAAACTATTTTAAAGAGATACCTGTAATTTCTTCAAAAGTATTGTAAGTATGTGTGCAATTTAAAAATCATTTGATGATTATTATAACATAATAGTAAACAAATTAAATATAATAATAAGACCACTTGAAAATATGTATCTACCAGTGTGTTGTCTGTATTGGATACTACAGGTACTCTATTATGCATTATATTATATAAATAAGATTTCTTCAAAATATGTTGTCATACATGATATTAGCTTGATGACTACAATGGAAAATTTTTAAGTCCTCAAACATGAAACATATTTATACATATACATAAAATTAAAATATTCTTAGCTCTTAGAAATTCTGGCTAGGGCACCAGGCATAAATAATTAATAAATAATTAAGGATGGCATTTTGTGGTAAATACCTAAAGCCTGCTCTATAAGTTCTACAAGGAGGTAAACTTGCATCTATATTTTCAATTATTGAGTCTTTATATAACCATATAGATATCTAATATTGTACAATATATTATATAATATATTTCTTTAACTAACTAACTAAATGATATTGTAATTACTAATTATATGTATTATGATAATAAGACGATTTATTTAAAAACACTTTTGGGAATGTTTAGGAATTAACTAGAATCATAATTTATGTATTATCAGTTATAACTTTGTTAGTTCATCTCTTATGAATATTGTGATTGTGATTTAGATTAGTTAGATAATTCATTATTTATGTTTAAGGTCGAAACAATTAAAAACAACTTCTAATGTTGGCCTATTCATAATTAAAGAAAACATCTGGAGAAATTTTCCTATTAAAAGTACTAATTTAGTTAAATTTATGGTTTATAAAGACGTATTATATTTAAAAATCTAAAACCTATTATTCAACAAATTATATTTTAATTACTCTACATTTAATTAAAATATACTAAATAATAAATACATTTTAATCTTTTATTTGTATGTTATTAAGATTTAAGGCTTTCTCAAAATGGAGCTATTATATTAAACATAATTCCAGGAGAGGCAAAGCAACATAATTTATATACAAGACAATTAAAAGAACATTCATTAAAAACAGAAAATAAACTTAAAATCCTATTGAAGTAAATATATTAATAATTTATATTATATAAACCTATGATGTGGAAAAGATATCTTCTCTATATTGTAAATGTAAATATAGCTACTAAAGTGTTTTTTGATTAGAAATTACAATAACTAAATCTTAAAAAGAAGCTTTGTCCATTTATGTTATCTTTATTTTACATAGTTTATTTATACATAAGAACATTATTAACTGAGTATTATCACTATTATCTTTAAAGTTTTAGAGTAAAAAATATTAACTGTTAACATAGGTATCTAGGTATATATTATCTTAACATTCGTAATGTTGACTAACACAGTATTTTGTTTTTCTGAAGTAAAACATTTTCAATTTGTATTTATTAAGTTATAAATATTTTTGTTTGATCAATCACCAATATATATATATATATATATTAAGAGTATAATATTATAGGTAACATAATATATTCATATAATATTTTATAAGCGAATAATTAATATGTAATTCAAAACAAATATAAATTGTTCGCATTTTTAAATCATCATTACTCAGAAACTTTTCCAAATTTTAGTTTCATTTAATGCTTTTTAATAAAAAAAAAAAAAAATTATGCTAATTATTTATTAATTTTATAAAAGATAATGATTTTTTTTAAGTATTACAGAATCAATAATAGATGACCTGATAAATGAAGTACTATCAAAAATTGACTATGATTCAATAATCAATAAGCTTATAGTAATGGAACTATTAGAATAACTTTAAAGTTCGGAAGACTATTTATTTATTTAAATACAATTATTTTATCATCTACATATACATAAAATAAGTGAAAAATATGTAATATTACTATAACAATAATAAAATCAGTTATACCGACCTAAATATTTTTTTTTCGACTTATAAACATTGCGAAACTATGGTTATTTCCAGACAGCCTATGTGCAGGGCTGTTTAAAAAGACAAATCATGGTGGGAGGGGGCTTAATTAATTTCATAACTAGAAAAATGTTCTTGCTTCGTTCAAATTATAATAAACATTTGATATAGGTTATAGGTGCAAAGGTACATCTCATAAACATATAAATATTCTGTATTTATAGCCACAATCAATGCTGAAAAAATCGCATCGGTAGTCTAAGAAATTCTTCTTTAAAGGGGTCACTCGGTGGTGGATCCAGGAATCTGCCAACATCTGAGTCTTTGCATTATATCTTAGTAACATTGTACTATATTAAATTAACTATTTTATAAAGTCTATTATGACAAAATAACCTGGAATCTGGACTAACAAATGATAATTGAACAACTAAGCCCTGAAGCTCAGTTTTTGAACATTTAATATAATTTTTTTAAATGTATATTATAATTATTAAATAATACAGGCCGTAAAAGAAGGATGTCAAGAAAAAAAAATTGATGCTGAGTAAACGTATGACAAAAATTATGAAAATAATATGGATCGTGCAATTTAAGAAGTATAGTCTTGTCGAAAATGTCCAAAAATAATATTTTGAAAAAGTTTTAGTTTATTATGTTTCAAATTATTATTATATCCAAAAAACTATTGATATTTTAAACGATTCTAAAAAATCAACTAGTTGACTTAGATAAATGTGTTTACCATAGATTTTTCCTATTTACAAATTGGCTGATTTGAAATTTTCTAAAAAACTTAAAATCAAATTTTAAAGTTTTTATTTTCAGTTTTAAGTAAATAAATAAATAAATATTAAATACAATTATTTAACATACATAGCGCAAGGTTTAAACATTTTATAAAAAATAAATTTAAAATTGATTAAGTATATCAAAAGTAGTTAGTAATTAATAATTTATTAGTTGATCTTACGCCGGGTTCAGCTAAGGTTGTCCGTGAGTCACGGACCGTGACAACAAATTATTAATAATGCTAAGATATATGCCCTGTTTCGATGGTGGGTAAATAAACTACTATGAGTTATTTTGGCGTTTGGCCAAATATAAAATACTGATTTAAAATTATATCCATTATATTCTATTGTAATAATTCAACTATTTTACTTTCCGTAGCCAATAGCAACTTGATAATAAACAAATATTTGTTTTTCTTCAGCTAACCTGCGTAAATTGCCCTTTAAAATGAAAATATTGAATTCATTGTGCACATCTTCAAGTATCTTTAAGATTGTCTATATACTAAATTTCAGAGCCATGTATTAGTGCCATATATTTGGCTGTGGATTGTTTACACATAAATAGTGTAATTAAATAGCCCGACCAAAACCCCAGTGATAGTATTATTATAATTAATTATTGCTACAAGTCATTTAATTAGTACATTTAGGTCGCTTTCTTTCCTCTACTTGTACAGGTTTGTTTAATACAATTTTATACACAACATCAGTTTAGGGTTGTTAACTGGACACCAACTGAAAACTTTTTTTTTTAGTCGTCTTAAACTTAATTTACAATATGATTAATTATTATAAATAATTAAGTTAATTTATATTAATTAAGTGCTACTCTTTGCTTTTTTTAAAGTTGTATTTTTTCTCACTTTTTGTCGTCTTCATAAGCACATGACCACTTTCTGTTTCCAAAAATTCACAAAATATTATACTATTTAAAAGTTAGTACCTACTTGTCGCCATCGCATAAATACTTCGAGGGACATAGGAAAAACCTGGAAGTTTAATAATGTATATCCTCCAGTTGTAGGGTATAACTGTATATTGGACAGAAATCAAAAAACCTGAACTGTCCAGGCAGAACCTGGACGGTTGGCAACCCTACATCAGTTGTATATCCTTGTCATCCTATATTTCAAGTCAGAAAATGGTAATGTTGCATTTTTATCTCTTACATACACTTCTCTTTGCAAATTTGGCTTTTTATAGGTAATTATAAAAATAGTTTCACTAGTCACCATACACACAACCACAAAATCCAGGCGGAAAAATTTGCTCGAACAATGTACACATTGTTTTCACAATCTCACCATATATGTTTAATATTATGTTGTATAAGCATAATATTTTATGAATGACCACTATAGAGCAAATCTGTTTAAACAATACTATAATAGGTATTTTCACGAATTATTGAGAACTTCCAAAAAGTTATTACTTGAGTTATAAAATTTATTAATTTTTGATACACATCATTTTGTATAAAATATTTAAAATATTAACATTAGATGATATTATTGGGTATATAATTATACCCAAAATGTTGATACAGTATTTTACCATTATACAAAAATAACTATAATTTTTATTAATCATACATAAAATAATGCATATAAAAATATTTATTAATAAAATAAAAATATGAAACAATAAAAAGATTTCATTTAAAAATAATTTACAATTATTAATACTATAATTATTGAACACATTATAATAATTTTTTTTGTTCAGAAAATATTTTTAAAAAAACTATTTGGATTGTACATAAATTACATAAATAAAAGTCCAGCACTACATAATATATAATAACTTAAACAATTGTAAATTAAAAAAATATTGTTTTATTTTTGGACAAGTAACATAAATAATTAAATAATAATACAGTGGCTATAAAATAAATAATTAGAAATCTGAAAAAATTATATCAGATCGTTTATACTATAATATTATAAATAAATAATAAAAATTAAAAACAGACTTAATATCTTATTTTTATTTGATTAAAATCAAACTACTATCAAAATAATTGTAAGCGAAATTAGCTTCTATAATAGAAACAAGTGATTCTAAATTTAAAACATATATTATAGTTTTATGATGAAATTATAGAAATAAAAAGTTTCAAGAGAGTATTTATTTTAGCTAATGTATTGACCATATTAAATAATATGCAACTTCTGGCCCATACTTATTCATTATAATAGATTAACATTATTTAATGTAAATAAGTCAAAATAAAAAAATCTTACTATATTTGCAATTATATCATGGGTGTTGACTGACGAGTAACTTTCAATAAACATCAAATTATAAAATCATATAAATGATGATAAAATTAATCCCACAAGTTAAATGGATAAAAATTTAAATAGAATGTTTTTATACAGCCACTTTAGTAAAATTAACTCTAGTTTTTTAAGTGCATACTGATAACTTTTTCTTTGTAATAAACAGTAAGAAAAATCACTGTAATTAAATTATATTACTTATTCCATATTAAAACAAATAATTCAACATTGAATACAAATCTGAAATTTTAAATATTTTTATACAAAACCAAGATAATAACTTATAATATTAAAATTTCACATGAGATCTTATAGTCAACCTTTATACTTCTTTGTTTTAAATTTCTGTACACATTTTTGGTAACAAATAGTAATATAAATATTAGTCAATCGACTAAATATTTTAAAGGTACAAATTAGGAAAGTTATGCAGCTTACAATATAATCAATAATTCTAAACTGATAGGTATCATTAGAAAAAAAAATAATAACATTATAATATTATTTTAAAATTTGTTCACTAATTTATTAATTAAATTTCTAAATTGAAAATTATTTACTTGATATCTGTTTAAAAAAATGTAGTTGAATAACCAAAATGTGTTAAGAAAAATGTTTTAAGATTCAAAATTAATTTTAAAACATAATATTTTTTTTACATATAATCAAATACTTAATAAAAGTATACATTCAAATTAAACAGCAATGCATTGTGATGTATTTATACATAGACCAAATCGAAAAGCTCAATATTGTTGGCAATCAATAATATAATGCAGGACTCAAAAAGATAACAAATAACTAAGTTTTTTTTAAATGAGTTAAATTAATTTTTAAAGTTAAATTTAGTTTTGAGAGCCGACCTGTAGGTTTGTCATTTTTATGTATTATATTAATTGTAATTTATAATTACCTATAACTTCAGTAAATAAATAAATAATTATATTGTTTGAGACGTAAAACATTTATAAAAAATATATAAAAATACTTAAATTCAGCAAAAAGTCAAGTCGATCAATTATAATCATGAACCTAATATTCATTATAATTAAATCACTGATTTGATTCAATAGTTATTGAAGATGATATAAAAATAATTCAATAATTTATGATGAATAAAAATGTATTCTGGTTTAAGTTAGAAAACAGAATTAGGTAATATTTTAAGATATCAAAACATGGTTTAAAAAAATAAATGTTAGAGTAGAATTTTAAGTATTGTACATCACAATAAACCAAAAGAAAACATTAATACTTGTTGTAATAAAATCATTTATAGACAATATTTAAACTTAATACAATTAAATATAGTACTTATCATAATACTATGCATATATTCCTGGACGGATAGTTTACTAATATAAATTCTAATGTATAAAAATAGGTGATGGACGGCATGATATACATGGAATATTGGGAAAACAAATTAACACCGAGAGCGCTGTAAGTACGATAGGTGGTTTCATTCCCATGTGGAGTTGGAATAATATTATCAGATTTTATATATTTTCCAGAAATTTTGTATATATTTTGCTTTAAGTGAAGTTTATTTGAATGTATTTTATAACAATAGAAGTTGTGGCTTGGTGAGGCAAATCTGTGGAAACGAACTGAGCATACATACCGGACGCAGTTGCTATTGTCCGGATGGAAGACCATCCGAGATTTTTGACAAAATTTCCTTGCCAGTGATACAAAATTATCAACTTAAATATACAAATGAAATATACAAAAATAACCCCTACTGTGGATTCCCCTTAAATAAAAAAGAAATTGTACTTACAAGGATATAACTAGTTATACCAAATGTATAAAAGTTTCAATACCAAATTTAATTTTATGAAAAAGTAAAATAACATAATATTAACTGTACAGTGTGATCACAATAAGTGGAAACATTCAATAACTATGTGCAAGCTTCATATATTTAAATTCTGCTTTTTTGACTAACTAATAAGCAGTTTTTTAATTAAGTGTGAAATTATAGAAGTATAGCCTTAATAGTTATAATAATAATTTGTTAGATAAATAACATTTTTTGAATAAAAATAATCAATGTTTGTAATTTTATTTTTATTATTAAGTATTTTATAATCTATTATAGCCATGCAAATAACATAAAGTCATATTGTCAATTTTTAACCTAGAAAAGAAACTCAACCACTAAAATTCATTAAAAATAATTTGAGGTCAAAAATAGGACATGCCAAAAAAAAAAAATTGTGCCCATGCCCAAAATTAACTGTCACAAAATTAGTTTAACTATTTAATGTTTAGTTAGCCAAAAAATCAAAATTGAAATATATGAGGCCTGCACTGTTTCTACTTATCGTGATCACACTCTATATTATAAACCTAAATTGGAAAGCACAAATTGTCTCCACCTCAACACTTTTTGTTATTTTGTTTTCCCAATAACTTCTTATAATTGAAAGCACATTCAAAGAAATCTAAATCTACCATAACAATAAAGAACTTATTTTTTCACTAACAAAAAACAATGGACGGAATCATAGGTGCAAACATCCCAAAATATCCAGATAAAGTTAGCTTAATATAAAATATTAAAAAAAAATAAACATTTATAAGCAAGTGTAAAACCATTTAAAGTATAAAGTTTAAACCTGAGTCTGTGGTACAGGTTTTTCATTTATGGCCATAGGATGATCTCGCATAGAAGCTGCACTGTTAGTTCTCAAGGTGCTAGCAGATGCTGTTTTCTTGGGAGAAGCATGTAATGTCTTAATCGGGGCATCATGATATTCATAAATATTACTGGTTACACTACGGTTATCAATGCCTTGATGGCTCATTGCCATTGGCTCTTCTCTAACGACTAACACATCACCGTTATAATAACGATCTTTAGTTCTAAAAAATCAAATATATATGTTTTTTTTACATTCTTAAATAAATTCAAATGAAATTTAATAAATAAACTTACTTCTTTGCATTACACCACAGTATGCAAAGAATTACTGTCAGAGCAATTAAAATCATATTGAGACCGGATAGACCCCAAAATGCCACTTGAATTGGAGTTTTAGGTTCCCACCAAAACTTAATATAAAAAAAGAAATTAAAAACAAATACAAAATGATTTTTTAGGCACTATTATATAAATTGAGTCACTAAAAAAAGTATATACATTTTAAAGCAATGACAAATCATATAATTCTAAAAAATTCTAGGTAGAACTAAACATGCCTACCTAAAGAATGTTCAAGATTTGTTAACAAAAAAATCAGTTATACTACTTTTTTTTTATTATTATCAGCAGCACCACCCGAAAGTTATACTACTTAAATATTTAAAAAAAATAAGTTTAAAAACTATGGGAATTCATAAAAAAATTGCTTCTGAACTCTAAAACCATTAATATAAAAAGTGTGACCCATACTTAGAGAAAAATTCTATATCATTTTAATTTTTCGTTATATTTCCAAATTCTTAATTATTTTCAATAAATAATTCTGTTTCTGCTCAGAACCTTAGTAAATATTAAAAAGTACTTACTTCTGTGGTTGGAGGATATGTTGGTACAATAATACCAATAACAGTAGGTAAATATTCTGACCAAAATGCCGATTCCATTTGCCTATAATTTTGTTTAATAGTCGTATTATACGTTGAATTGATATTCAGGTATTTGAGATCACCTTTTAATGCCATATCAAAATGTATACCTAAAATTTGAGATTGACTTGGATTTCTAAAACAGAATAAATTAAGTGTTATGATTAATTATAAATATTGAAATAAGTTGAACCTTAAGTTTTAACTACAAAATAGTAATTGCATGCATGCCAAACAAACAATTATTAAATATGTAATTTTTTCACTGTTAGCTGTATTTTTTTTCTAATTTCATATATTTAAATATAAAACATATTGTGTGGTAATATATTGGACTAATAAAAAAAAACCAATTATAATTTTTTTTTTATCAATTTATAATTATTAAAATAGTATGATAATTATACTGTACACATAACAAATTTTAGGCATAATGCAGTAGTCTTTTATATCTACCGCATCATCTCCATGAAAATAAGGTGTTAATTATTTGTTATTAACAAATTTTGAATTATATTTTTTAGATTTATATAATCATGTAATATAATATTAATATATATATAATCATTATTCTTATCTCTAATCTCTTTAAGCTGTTTTCTTTGTGATAGGAAACTTTGTTTTTTTACTGTGTTATTATCAGTACCAGCTTGTCAGGGGTCTTTGAGACGACTGCCCATAAAAAAAAGTAGTAACAAAATAAAAAGTTAAAAGAAAATTGGATTATAATTTAATATTTTTATGCATTTTAATAATAATTATAGTTTTCGATATTAATATTGATAATAATATATATTTTGTATTCTATTTTTAAATTAATAATGAGAATACAGGTGTCATTCAATAATAATACGGGCCAAAAATAATAATGACGGTCGCTAGTTTAAAAGTCTGCCTCTTGAGAGACTCAATAATGTATACACATTTCATATGCATGAAAAGGCAGAGGACGGTGATAGATAGTATACTATATAGATGTTATTCAGATGTTGAGAATAAACTCATTCAAAGTTTCTGCTATTCGCATCGCGGTCGCTACAATTTTTCTGTAAACACAAAAACCTGCAGCATGTCGTGTTGTGTGTCCATATTAGACCATTGAATTTAGTTATTTGACATTGTATTGCCCCATGTAGTAATGATATTATTATTATTTATTATTGATATTATACACAAGTCACAAATTGGATTATAATATAATAAATTACATTATAAATTTTCAATCTCCCCAATGAATTTACTAGTTATTATATTAACTGCAATAAATAGTGACAGTCCTCTGCCAGATTTTGAAAGAAAAAATATATAAAACAACATACAATACTGATCACTCTTATACGTCTATAAGGTAATTATGGTTATTGCCTCCATAAACTGCTGCAGTGAACATCCTTAACATGTGGGCACTTAAAAATTTATACAAGGATAAAAATTTAATGGAAGTACAAATTATAAAATATACTGTGATAATTATGAGAAAGGACATTTTAGAGGTGACTATGGTAGATACACAAATATGTATTTTTCCATTTATAATGTAAAAAAATTAATAATACAATTAAAAATTTAGTTTAAAATTTAAATTTTTAAATAATAGCATACCCATAAGTTGCAAAATTGGTATAAGCCTTCATGAAAAAATGGCTCATATTACGATCATTGTCAGTCCATTTTCTTTTATCCACAACTGGTATACGAGGGAAAAATTCTAAAAAATAACATATTAATAAAATTAATATGAAAAAGGCTTAAAGAGATATACATTAAACAAAAACAACATACCACTATCCATAAAAGGTGCACCTGTCAAGAAGTAATATTCTGTGTCATGTGAGTACAGCCTCCATTCAGGTAAGGGAATACTCGTAACAGTGGTATTTAAAACATACATATAAACTGGAACATCTTCAGCTACAAGCAATTTAGACATTTCATCATGCGGAGCAACAAACAAAAAGTCGGACAACATCTGAAAATCATATTTTAGATTTAATGAAATGTACTACAATTATTTTAATTTGAATCGAACTAAAATAATCATACATTTATATACTGTGTTCTTATTGAATCCGGATTAATTGGATCAGGCCAATATGTATACAAGTATTTTATAGCTTGGTAAACTCCAGATGGGTTTAATGTGTAATTATACTGAAGGACTAATTCTTTAACTTTGTTGTTGAAGAATTCTTCAGTAACTGTATATGTTTTATTATTATCTGTCAATGAAAATGGTAGTCTTATTGTTCAATAATGGTTTATAATATATAACAAATTTAAGTTTATAATCTTACATAATATATATGCTGCTTCTTGAGTGGTGACACCACTTAAGTATCTAAGATCCTTATTAAAATGACCTGATTGAATAGCAGTTTTTACTGATTCATTAATAAAATGCCAATCTGATTGTTGCCAACCATCATACCAATCACTTTTAGGCACCAAAAATTCATTGTCAATAATTGGTCCCCAAGCATTAAAACCAATTTGAGGCTAAATAAATATGATAAAAACAATTTTAAATTTATTTATTTATAATAAATTTATTATAAATTACTTTAAAATCCGATCCAAGTTCCAAAAAACTTCTACCCCGTTTCAGACAATCAACAATTTTCCACGTAGATTCAGTACTACAGCCAATGTGAGCAGCAAATACTTTGGTTGTATTTAAAGCCCTCCACCTATCTTTTATAAGTGCCCAATCTGAAACAGCTGAACCACTCTAGAAAATAAAATACACATTATAAAAAATATATAAAAAAAAAATTACAAAATTAATTTTGACTAATAACTATGAAGTATAAATGGGCAGCTCATGTATATGTGCACAATTACCATGTGCACTACCTACCCAAACTCAAGAAAAATTGAAAACATAAATCATAATAATACAACTAAGTACGTCTAGTTTTATTAAGATTATTTTTCAAAATTTAAATTCAGAATATTATGAAAATAATAATATTTAGATTGGGTTTTTTTGAAGGCCAAACAACAGGGTGGTTATCCGTGAAGACACGGTATCAGTGTGTATTATAGTGGTGCAATAGTGCACACAATAGCTGTGCATATTTGTACAGTGTACAAATTATAACAAGTCGAAACACGCAACCCATGTTATAATGGAATTGATGTGCACATAACCAAATAACTTATTTTTTGTGAATTAATTTTGATGACGCCGCGCTTTTGTGTCGGCATCAGCATTATAATTTATTTTTACTCTCATTTGTTTATTATATTCCAATTATCAGCTGACAATCTTACTCGATCATTATCAGAAATTTAAAACAAAAATCGCGTTAAACAAAATAAAAGGTAATTAGTAAATAACCAACAATTGTAAACAACTATATAATACAATTTATATATATAATATTGGCTTTATTTTTTTTTTTTGATGTGCATTACTTCATTAAAAACCCATGAGCTGCCACTGGTATGTATGCACTAAAAATATTATTTATTTATATTAATATAATAAATAGGATTTCATATTAACCATGTCATTATATGACTCAATTTTTTTTTCTAATATCCGAACTTTATAAAAAATACATTTTCCTAAATAACTTTATATATAATATTATGTATTTAATATACACCTCTAAAAGTAAAATTAATAATTATACTACTTATATATGTATTAGTCATTGTTAGTGAGTAATAAAACGAAATTGAATTAACACATTTTGTTACCTGAGCAATAACTTTGGATACCATAAAACTAGTTTTGGGATTAACCATTAACAATCCTGCGGATGCAGCACCTGCATCCGGTCCAAATAAAGTAATTGATTTACGATCACCATTGAAAAACTCAATATTGTCATAAACCCAACGTAGAGCCATAGCTTGGTCCATAAGCCCATAATTGCCAGGAGAATTGTCATCACACGTACTCAGAAATCCTTCAAAATTAAAATATTATTTCAACAATTTTAATTATTAATTTTTTAAATTACCTAAGGCTCCTAATCTATAATTGATAGCTACAACAACAACATTATAAAATGCAGCCATCATATGTCCATGAAAAGAGTTTGATGATCCGTGTACAAAGTCACCGCCGTGTATGTAAAACATGACTGGATACGGTTTAGCTGGGGCCACACCCGTCTGTGACCACACAATTTAAAAAGACAAATAAATTGTAAATTAAATACTGTACAATTAATTGCAATAGGTATTAATTGAAAATTTTATTTACCGATGGCATAAATATATTTAAAAATAAACAGTCTTCATCTACTTTTGGTACGCCTCTAGTAATACCAGTGTAAATAGCTGGTTGTGGGCATGCAGGTCCAAAATCAACTGCTTGATGTAACTGCCAACCTTTATGAGGTCGTGGTGGCTAAACAGAAGTATTTATATATGCATACTATTAATAATTTTACTTCATAAGTACAAGACAATTGATGATAAAACATACACGAAATCTTCCTTCATTAATTGGTGGTGCTGCATATGGTATGCCTAAGAACACAGCAACTTCAGCTTGTTTTCGCTCAACAGGTGTTTGAAAAGGTCTATAACCACTTTCAGGTAGAGGGTTATCATAGAGATGCACTTTAAACCCCTGAACTTGACCATACTTTGTGGATACAAATACGTCTCTATCCAATTGTTTTGAATCGGTTCGCTCTTTACCTTGTAAATCTGGTCTCCACCGACCCAGTATACCAGGGAGCAATAACATATCATCACCCTAATATCAAAAGTTAGTTAATTAGTTGTTGAAATGAAGCAACAGCAGAACTTCAATAAAACATATATTATTAAATATATTAAGGTAAGATAAATTTATTAAATACAAAATTATGGTTGACACTTACAACATAATTTTGTCCATTGGGTCGATATGATGGAGTTCCAGGACGACCAGGTTGATTGTACGGCAACCGATTCTGGTAGTTATTCTGTTGACCGTATTGGTCTAGTAGAGGATTATAGGGGTTGGAAGATTGTGGCAAATTGCGATCATAAGCCGTCTGCGAGGGGGGATAATTTTGAGCATTGTATGTTTGGTACCTGTAATCCTGGCCATTTGAAAGGGCAACCACAAACAATATGACAGCGATGAACAGGGCGTGACACTGGGCAAATAACATAACAAATTTCGGAATTGCGATCACCAGATAAACACTACACCATCAGCGCACATCTGAACTACAAAAGACTAATTTTAATATTATACACATAACGGTTTCACGCAATTTAATAACTGTAGCGGATTATCCTCAAAAACAGGCAGGACTAGGACTGTGGGAAAATATATTCTAAAAAGTAGCTGTCTGTGAACGTTAAAAATATCATAACTATTAACTATTTCATATCCTGTATAAATTGTTATTGTAAGACATTGCCTTCTTAACATTTTAAATCGGAGCAGCCAACAATTGATTGATAATGTTGATACCATCACGTCGTTATTCTGGTCACACTGATAAAAAAGCGGAAGAACGGAAGGAACCATGGTACAACCATAGACCTATTAAGAAATTTAGGTCTATGGATACAACTTTACTGTTCTATGGTATTGCTGATATTGCTCTGCGCGGCCGCTGTGCCCTATTACTGAATAAAATATTTACCCTGCATAGTGCATATTTTCTGTTAATTCGTAGCTACGAAATAATTGTTCATCTACTTGACCCAGTTGGCCAGTTGGCCCTATATGCATTTAATGTTATATTTTACGATTTAATAATTATTTTTGATAAAAATAATATACGTATATTTTATTCAATAAAAATATTTACGTAATAATAATTATAATACAAAATGTTATAATGCAGTTGCATTATCATAAATATTATTATATACAAAATATAATTTTTTAGAAATTGGATTTTATTTTTGGTTAGCAAAAACAGTAATTCAATTAAGAAAAACAATCTCAAAACAAATTTACACAATAAATAATATGTTATAAATTTATAATATACTTTATATAAATTCAGAAAAAATATAAATCATGTTTTTTTTTTTTAAATCTTTTATAACAAATTTTAAATGAACAATTAAATATTATAAACAATATTTCTCATATACATTTAAATATAATATTGAAATGGGCAGTAAACTAAATGAACTTTACACTGTACTAAAATAAATTTAACAATATACAAGAACAAAAACAGAATTGAACAATGACATTATTCTAAATTTAAATTTTAGTTCCTAATCAGCGATTAACAAATATTTGTTCATTCTTCCATACTCAATTGGTATAGTTATGATAGGCTTCAGAGCAAACCAATTTGTTCCTTGAATGTCAGAACTTCAATTCCTTAATGGCTTGAGGGAGATCTGGAAGTTTCATATCCTTCAACTGTTGAGGAATATTCATATTTTTCATAGCAGACACAGCTCTAGATGGCGCACCAGCAAGACCAGCCTAATGAATATTTAAATAAGTTAAATAACAATATTATTTAGAAATAAAAACTATCAAAAATTCTCAATTAATAAAAATTGACCATACTTCTTGTTTCTCCAATTTGTTTTGTTCTTCTATCCTTGAAAGTATTTCGGTCATATTAGTTTCCAAAACCATTCCACCCATTACTAGTTCATTTAAAATGTAATGAATCTACAAAAAATGTATATTGTTTAATTTTTTAATACATTAAATTAATAATAACCAAACTGTTATACACTTCTTAGTTATTTCTCGGAAATTAGATTTTTTTGTTTAATTTAAATTTAAGTTTTTAAATTAATTGATTTGATATATTTATATTGGCTAAGTAAGCTTAAAATTAAATTAATGATTCCATGAAAAAAATATGAAATGATTTTAAGAGCATAATATGATGATTAATGATAATTTTATAATACAATTTAAAAATTTGACATTAAAAAAATAAACACATTATAATAAATGTTTATCATGAGTTTTCATCAGGTATTATTGTTTTTCAAACCATAGTTGACATACAATTTCCGCTTTTATTAAAAAATAAGTGGACAAATTTATAAAATATAATTATTATTAAATTTATGAAAATTATGAAAAAATATAAGTGCATATTTTCAAACCATATTATTGTAATTTTTAAGAGCATAAATGTATGCATATTTAGTAGTTTTAAGTGGATTAAGATTTCCAATACCCGACTTATTATATTATTTTGATTTTTTTTTTACGTAGTAAACAATTGATATTTTTGAAAATGTATAAATTGATTTATTTGATATAGGTGCATACAGTATAACTTAAAGAAATAGTATATAAATTGTATTACATAAATATGATATTTTGCAAATAAAAATAAATAATCAGTTATATTGTTTTGTTTGTAGTTGAAAAAAAAATCCCGATCCAACGCAATAATCGCAATGATTCTAGATGATTGTGATTAATAGTTTTCATTCAAAATTGTATTGCTCATGACATTCTATGTGAACAAAATGACTACATATTATGTGATTAGAAATAACCTTAATACATTGATTTGAATCAGCATGCTCGGAATATTGCAGTATCTGCTATTATTTTAAGTGATTTTGAGGGTATTTTAAACTTAGAATAATATTTCGTACGTAAAATGGAATAAACATCAAATTCATTTTACCAAATACAAAAAAATGATTGGGTATAACAATTTTATAGAAAAAAGAAAATGATAAAAATACTTTTTAAAATAATGAGTTGATTTATAGTAATAATTACATATACATTTATTCTTTTACATTATAAATAATCGATAATCTATCATAATATTACCTTGTCAACGTGAAATATAAGATCAAGCTCACAAACGTTTTCAAAACATTTATCGAGTGTTTCAACAAATACTTGAATTAAATCAAGAATACCAAGTTCTGATTCAGAGGAATCTACACAAAACACGAAATACAGTGTTGCATAATGACGATAAATAAGTTTGTAATCTGATCCGCCAATAAGACTAAAAATTAAAATTAAACATCATTAGGATAAACTGTGATGAAATTAGTATATTGGTAATTTAATAATAAAACTTTAAAATTACCTTCCACCTTCAAGAAAGTTGCAAACATTGTCATCCCGTTTGGAAACCAACTGAAATGTTTCCTTAATAATTTGCTGTTGCATGTCTTCATTCTATTATTAAATATTTAAATGAATCAAAAAGTTTTTATGCACGAATATTTTATTTTTAAATTAATTAAGCAGGTACTTACAAAATATTGATAGAATTTAGAAAGTCTAGGCTTTCCGTAGTTGTTAAACACCAATATTGCTTTGATCATAATTGTTTCTTATTCTAAAAACTTTAAGCAGATGTTTATATTAAGATTAATACAATAATGGAAAAAATTCGAACACGAACAAATTATTAAGAAATGTATTATCATTTTTTATTAAAAGGGCAAAGTTTTACTAAACATTTCATAATAAGAATAACATTATACAATCCAATTCTAATCTGAAAATCCAGACATTAAGTCGAATCAATTATGTATTAACACTATAACAGTCTTGAGTTAAGAATATGAACGGACCTCAGATGTGCTTCAATACAAAAATAAGAAACGTAATTTGTCTGAAAAAATGATAAAATTTTTAGTTATGATTAAGTACCCATGTACCCATACTCCTATGTATTAATATGTAAGGATGTAACATGTGTTATCACTTATCTATATTTATCAATTATTGTTGACAGTTCTAACAGTAAAACCACTTCTGTAAAATAAATATATATAGTAGGTAAACCTATTTAGTATACATTTTTTTAGTATATTAGATTTCGATTTATAATTATAAGTAGGTAACAAGATGATAAAAGACAAAAAGATTTTAGCTTAATTTTAGTTTAACTCCAATCACAGAATATAACAAATAAAAATGCTATTTTTCAATTTTATTTCATTGATTTTTATGTAATTAATCACAAAAAAACATAACGATGCTATCAGAATTTGTCTGTCAAATTTAATTTTGAAGCTACGCCAAATTCAATTATGTTGGTTTTGTGAAATTTATGCATTGAAATATCGTTGCGGCATTGTTAACGTGGGCTACGGACAATAATTAATACAATTCATGGTACCTAGGTAATCTCAAGTGTATGATTATTTCATTTATTATAGAATTCCAACCTATTTTAAAACCTATTCTATAATTTCAATAATCAATGGTTATTCGTTCCAGACTCCAATTATAAATAAATAATAATACTAGACATAGGCGCAACTAGGGTGAGGGGGTTAGCCCCCTCCCAATAATGTTCCTTATTGATTTCAAATAATACACGTACAATTGTATTTTCAATTTTTTCACTTGAAAAAAAAGATATTAATATTTTAAAAACTCTAAAATATCAAATATTAAACTAATACAAAATATTATATTATATAATATAACACATAGGTATACATAGACGTATATCTTGGCTGAAGAATCGCCGTGGCTGGTACAATACAACATGCATCTATTGATTTATTTCGGGCATCACTTGACAGGAATAGTAAAGCCAATATGACATCCAACATCCGGAACGGATAGGAACTCACAGAAGAAGAAGATAGCTATACATGTTATATAATGTAAATATATACAATTTCTAACTGTGTATCAAGATCGGGTTCTATTCAAGGGTCGGGACTTGTGTTAACATGAAATCTGTGGCTTTTTAAAAAATGTATCAATATAATATATAAGTCTAAGGAATCGCAGTAATCACGTTTTAAAAAAGAAATACATACAAGTATGTATTGTACTCATCACTGTTCAAAATATAGTCGTAAGTCTTGATTTTTTTTCGCTGCAGTCTTCAATAGTGTTGTCTTTGATAACTGATTGGTATAAATTCTGAAATTCATGTTGAATATTTTTTAATATGGCAAGTGCATTTAATCGATCCGGTCATCCTGACATCCGTGTAGATTAATTATTAAATATATGCTAAATCAAAACTACCGCTCTATTATTTATCTCTATCGAATTTTATTATCAATCATTTTGTCACTCATCAACCGTGTAACTCGATACCTGACCAGCTTATGGCGAATTGAGTGCTTTATTACGTGTCCAATATGCCTTTTTCGTATGTAGGTAAGCATTGCTTACTAAGCAATTTAAAGCCGTAGGCCATGTTTGATTGTCTATAGCAAGTCGGCCATCATCAGTGATAGTCTATAATAACTGACTATTAATTGAAAACACAATACGTTGAGCATCAATAAGTGACATTGCTGTGCTTCGCAGAAATTCTATAGTTTAAATGTTATAGTCATAAAAGCACATAATAATAATACGTGGAAATGGTGCGTAGTCACTCGATTGGACAATTAAATCGAAAATATCCCTCGATAGTCGATTTGATATGTGAAACCACCTTGGGTAGGTCTTGGAGTGAAAACTTAGGGTTTTAAAGCACATAATATTATAGACCCGGTGGCGTGGTCACTAGATACCGTCGGTGGAGTACGATTGCTCGCGTTTTACCTTTTTGGGCATACGATTGCGCGCAATGCCGGAATAACAAAATACATGCTTTTGACTATTCAAAAGCGTATGATTGCGCGTGAAATTTGATGCGACGTTACCAACTTATTATTAAAATTTAAAATAATTATTATAATTGAAAAAATTATTTAAAAAAATTGTTATTTGTCGTATAATATGTTGTTATTGTATTTATTTCTAATAACATTATAAACGTGTCAATTAATCAGTCAAAAATAGTACAAATAGTTACCAAAAATAACAGATACTTTATATTCACACTCAGTCTACCTACCTAAAAAGTTCGGATATTTACCATGCATCTATAATCTGTATATTTGGTAACGTTGCTTAGAAGCAAAAATAATTTAGCACGCGCAATCGTACACCTAAAAAAGTACCGTTGATATAACGACCGCGCGCAATTGTATTGCAGCCGATCCCATGGTTTTTTAAACTATATAATAATAATGATATAATAAAATGTATGTACATATGTGATATGTTTGTGTATATTTCAATTATCTATACGACTACAGTTAGATTTTCGTGTTTTTAATTACAATTTTAAGTTAACATAATCAGTGGCGTATATAGTGGGGGCCTAAAAAGTGTTCTAAAACGTCTCCATTAAAATGCTTTGCAAATTTCACTACAAGTTTGGATTTAACTGGTTGCGATGTATGATAAAAAATAAATCGTGGCAATAGCCATTTATAATTATATTATTTTTAGAAAATAGACTTTTTATCCCCTGAGGCTTTTTATATTTTATTTTTAAATTCAATACGAAAATATTAGGTACTTGTAAAGCATTGGTACCTTACATATTATTATATTTTATAAATAGTATACCTATGTATATAACTGTATGTCTGTATAATAGCTTTTGTGTCATTAAATTATTATTATTATTTATTTATACAGCATGGTAGTAATTGTATGTATGTATTATTATGTTAAATACAATAAAGAAATATAAAACATGAATTAACCTAGCTAGTACCTACTTAAGTTGTTTTGTATATTGTATATAAAGCACATTGTTTATAACAATATTGTTTTCTCTTATTTATTGATGTGCATCTAGATTATATATTTAATTATATATTCATTTGCATAAAATATGTTATAAAATTACCAATGCATTTTAATTTGTACCGAATTTCTCAAATATTCGGTGTAAAAGTCTGGAGTCTGCAGGAGTCAGATTTAAATATATAATACGCAGTAAATAATAATTGTAAATTGTAATTATTAGATAGTTAACATAATATATTATATTCTCACGAAACACCAACATTAAATTGTGTTATATTTAATTGTATCAATTTAACGGATGCACGCGTAGTAGGTATATAAAGGTATATAATGGGCAGCTTCTAATACCTATATAATTCTTTATTATTACTACACAATGTCTTCGAATAACTATTAACTAAATAATGTATTTTTATTAAATAGCTATTTAATGACGAACAGTATTCCGAATTATCAGGCTTCCGGTGTCGTCAAATTACAATTCAAACAGTAATGTGAAAATCGTATTGTTATAGGTAGTAGCCGGAGAAGCAGTTATAGGTACCCTATACGTTATATATATTATGCTACCTTCTTAAATGCTATATTATTGTGATCGCCTTTTCGGATCGTTAATGGGCAACTATACATACAAGTACCTACTAACAATTACACATTTACACTGGTCTGACGGTAAATGGACACGGAAGTGCTAACTGTCCAAATAATAATATCTCCCACGGCTCGCACATGCGAATACATTATAGCCTACATGGGTAAACAGGATCCACCCGTGGGTTTGCGGTGGGGCGACGTTATAGCGAGCAAAGCTATTAGTTTCTCATTAGCGCGAACATTTTGCAGTACAATAAGCACAGCAGTATTATAATAATATAATATATTTGACAAAAAGACACTCGTCAATAAGTATATTATTTCCTGTGCGACGTGATCATTATACGGGTCTTCTGTTGGTGCGCTGCTGCTTCTACCTCATCGGGGGTAGCTCCAGTCCGGCGATAAATATTATTATTGTTACATAGACATCGGTCGTGTGCAGTACTCCTAGACGGTTATTCGTATCCAGCCCAATTTTCTTATGACAGTAATTTATTACGCCAACAAACGTATTTTTCTGACCACATTTTTATTTTCACACCAAAAATCCAACAGATAAATTGAAAGTTTTTTTCTTATTTTTTATCCGTAAATTATACGCACCATCCGTCAACGCCATGAACTCGTCGAAGAATTCCTCCAGCAACAATAATAACAATAGCATGCAGGACTACTACATAAAACGGCAAAAGAACAACGAGGCGGCCAAGACTAGCAGATTAAAGAAAAAGGAACAAGAATTGGAAATCGCCAAGAAGAAGCAAAAACTCGAGATTACTTACGTAAAATTGCAAAAACAAATAAATCGTATGCAATCGGTCCGTGCTTAATAATGCAACTTATTCAAGGTATGACAATTAATTCACTATATACCTAAGTACAAAAATTTCATTTGGATGACCTACACCCGACGTATATAATATATATTATGTATTTGTTCGTATTCATCCGTTTGTGTAGATTACTTAACCATTTCAAATCATTTTCTTGAACATATTATAATTATTGGGTGTTTTGGTATAATATACTATGATATACACCAATGTCTAATGTAGCCAATGTAGGTAGTAATCAAACTCGATTTACACACAAGAATAAAGATTCTATAGTAAAAAAAAAAAAAATAGCAAAATCATCACTTAATTTAATTAATTTGTCATTAGATCGTTTTCTTATATTGTGAATATATTAATGTTAGAACTTGCGGACTGAGGACTGTATGTCTGTATCTATTAATAAACCTTTGTTAATATAATTTAAGGTAATAAATAAATTAAGTAATGTGGCTTGGTGTTACCGGTACGTACGTTCAGTGTGTTTCTACAAATTGAGCGTACGTACCGGCCGCAGTCACTAGCTCCCGGATGGGTGACCACACGGGATATTTAGCAACATATCCTTGCTACACATTCACAAATACGTGTTACAACTTACCAACTTTAAAACCTACAAATAAAAATATACTAAAATAACCCCTACCGTACCACATCTCACTTCCAATGGTCTATGTTGCCTAAAAAAAATTAAAAGAACTTTATACTAGATTGTTAGTTACTTATTCGCGAAAAAATAAATATATTTGTAGTAATTAATTCTTTAACTAAAAATTTTAATATAATTTTTTATCCTTTTGAGTGGGTGATATACCAAAATATTTTATACAATATTATTGCGTATTTTTCATATGAATACGATGGAGTATAAATATTAGGTAACCTATTGATTAATATTGACTTTTATATTTATGCCATTTAGTTGTAGTTTCTTCGGAGGAATTACATATATTTACGTTCCTTCATTCGTTCCTAATTTAGGAGTGGCAAATTTGTTATATAGCTAGGTGTACAAATATAATACACATCAAATTAAATATACCTATATATAAGTTACAATCTGCAAATGTATGTATTTCCTGAGGCCTTTATAAGTATAATATAGGTACATTATATTATGACCATGACGTAATAAATGTAATGTCATAAGACATACCTAAATTATAACTTAGTTAAATAGCGAAATTATTATTTATTTATTTTTAAAGAAATTCACTGATGTGTCCCGCTAAATGTCAGGTACTTTGGTCTTAACTCTTAGGTGTCTTGGTTAAGTATACTTAGTATTGAATACCAGTCTACCACCCAACATAATTTCATAATCCCCGCTTATTGTTGAGCCACTGTTTAGGTGTGGGACAGTCTATTATTAAACTTATTAAAAAGTTAAAGCACTAAATATTTAAAGCAAATATGAAATATTTAGGTATAAAAATTGAATTTTATAATCTGTTGTATGAAGTATTAAAATGTTTTATTTCACAATTCACAGCCGTAAATGACATTATAAAGTTAGCTATACAAAATAGGTAGATAGGTACTAAGAATTATAATAAATTAATAACTCATTTGCGTATAGTCTATTCTAGAGGTCAGCAATAGGCAGCAATCCGCGGTCCGAAGCCGGTTCGTGGAGGGAAAATAACTTGACCATTAAAAATATTTTGTTGTAATTTTTTTTGACCTTTTTTTTGTAGACCTTAAAATAACATACTAAACAAAAAAAAGTTTTCTGGACCCCGACAGTTTGTTTACATTTTATCATCCAGACCACTTACAAAACTAATTTCCGACCCCTGGTTTATATCTATAAGCCATCATAGGTATACATTGTGCACCGTTGAGGATACATTAATTAAATCCGTGATTGTTCACGACCAAGTAAAAGTCAATCACTGAATCACATCAATTCATTCATTATATAATAATATTATAATATGAAAATCACTTTAAAAAAATATAAAAAAAATCACTAATAATATCATAAAATTATTGACTATTATTATTATAATAATACCATCTGTTTTATAAACATAAAATGTTATCATTTATACTATTTATAGTCTATTATAAAAATAAAATCAATACCTATAGTAATACCAATACGTAGGCATATATACATATAACATAATATCGTCAGTTATTGCAAAAGTAGTAATAATTATAATAGGTACTTAGCATTTTAAAACTTCTTAGGTAAAAATTAGAAATAATATTATTTTTATTTAATTCATATCATATTTAAGACGGATTCTAGAATAAAAGAAAAAGTAAAATCTACATTGTATATAATTTATAGAAAGGGTGATTCATGGTCACTCACATTTTTTAAATTTTATATGAAGCAGTTATTTTGCATTTCTATCTGATCTTTGGAGTTTTAAGACATGCTTGAAAACCATCATTATGATTGAAATAAATAGCCAAATTATCCAAATTCTTTAGATTTTGTTTACTAAGGTACGAAATAAAAGTTCTGTGACGACACAATCTTCTGTTTTTCAAATGATAATTGGTAACCCCTCAATATTACCCCCCTTATTATAAATAATTCACTAAATAATTTACAATTTAAAAGAAAGGGCCGGGAATTATTTAAAACAAGTTGATATCTCCATATAGGTCACTTGTTAGTGAACATTCGTGCTGAAACTTAAGTTTTGTAACCCAATGGCCTATGTCACCGAGGATATATTTCGTGTTAATAAAAAAAATCAAAAAATCTTGCTGAATTGTTGTCCTGTCGTGTTCGACTAGAAAAACTAAAAACCGTTTTCTAATCAGTACCTCTGCTCTGGAATATTGCATTTCTTAGCGCACACACAGTAGATGTGTACATCATGGTAGATAATAGATAATATCAATGCTTGTGCTTCTGGCCTTCTGCCTAAGTTCCTTTTTATACTTCGGAGGTATTACCACTATTACATTACCTACCTAATCCTGCAGACTATTTATTGATTAACTAAGTCAAGTGTAGAAAATACGTAAAATATTATACTTACATTAATATCAAATTATTAGATCAGTATAATAGACCCTAGGCTAGTAGGCTAATATTATTATAGCCATTATAGGCGAAGTTTCCCCTCCCCTGAATATGTCACTTATGTGCATGACTTGCGAATGAGGTCTGGACGCCTATAAGATACCTAATGATACATACTTAATTTAAAATATCCACTTGATTACCTATAGGTACCTGAATATATTATTCCATATTGGCATATTATTGCTACCACGAATATTAATTAATGATTTATTATTTTATATATTTCAGAATATACGAAAGTCCCCAGAGTTGCCGGTAATCTCAGATCACATTACTGAAAGTATAAGTAAATATGGCGTTCCCTAGTCATATGGATTTTTTTTTAATTTTAATTGATTTTATTTTATACACAAAATATTTATAACAATAAGTATAGAAAGCATGTGCACAAACTTTTTTCTCCACAACGTTTTACGTATATAAACATAAAAATTTAAAATTTAAAATACTATACCTAACTACACAGTTGTTAAAATTTACAAATGTACCAATACAATGATTAATTATTATAAATGTATTTTCGTGTACAGGTCCTCTTGTACAATAGTTGCAGCAAATATTTGATAGTCTCCTACATTTTAATCACAGCTTTTATACATCGCACTTATTTTTTTTTTTTTAATATACCTAGTTATTATATTATAAATTATTATTTAATCACTTTATATTTGAATTTTTTGATAATCTTGTAAACTGTAAGTTTTTATTTATTTTTTTATATGCATTAAATAAAATAACGTTTTTCATTTTTTCCAAATGTATCTACTTTTATTTATTGTTATTTTAATAATATTAAGTAAAAATGTTTAATAGCACAATAGTATATAATAATAGTATTGCATGGGTTTTATAGGTAATTATATACCTACGCAAGTGTTTGTTTGACACTTTGGTGACACTAATTTTGTTGTTCATCAGTTATAACTTTATGTTTTATCAATTATATTAAGACAAAACA
Source organism: Diuraphis noxia (assembly GCF_037042655.1). Classification (NCBI taxonomy): domain Eukaryota; kingdom Metazoa; phylum Arthropoda; class Insecta; order Hemiptera; family Aphididae; genus Diuraphis; species Diuraphis noxia. Next base: position 78,446,792 of record NW_028301713.1, read on the forward strand.
ATTTTAAAATTTAGTTCAACTTTCACAGAAACGTAGGCATGCCAAATTCCTAACACATGTGAAAATTATCAAGAAAAAATTTAAAAATGTGCACCTATAATAATTTACAAATAGTATTTAGGTTAATGTTTTTACAACACGAGTTTCAAGTAGGTACCTACATTACCAACTGTGACAAACTCTAATTAAATTAATTTTTACTCTAGTATTTCAACATTGTTAGCAATACCTATAGGTACCGGCTATGCCATTGATTAACTTTACATCTATTGTATATTAATTAATCAATGGCTATATAGCAGTATAATACTAAAAAATATTTAGGTATTAAATTCATTAGGATTAGGTACAGGGTACCACACGTAAGTCTATAGTCTATATTATACATACCTATTTGACACTGTATCTGTGGAGTTAAAGGTTTTGAAATAATAACTAAATAGTTAACCCAATTTAAAATTATTTACAAATGTAAAATGTATAACTAAAAAGTAAAATACCATACTATTATAAGTGATAATACTTTATACATTATACTTATCTATTTCTATTATTACTAATATATATATTTTTCTTAACTATCATATAAATTACTAATTACCTATATACCTACATAAGTAATGTTTATACATTTTTATGCCTAATAGGTGGTGGTTAATACAGTTACCTAAATTTAGAAATTTAGATTATTGATTATAATAAATTTATGTTATCAGTTAAGTATACATGAATAGGTACATAATATATAATAAATAATAATAATAATTAACAGAAAACAGTATGGAAAATTTTAGTTAAGTATAAAATTAATAATTGTTTTTGTAAGAGAAATTTAGATTATTGATTATAATAAATTTATGTTATCAGTTAAGTATACATGAATAGGTACATAATATATAATAAATAATAATAATAATTAACAGAAAACAGTATGGAAAATTTTAGTTAAGTATAAAATTAATAATTGTTTTTGTAAGAGAATAGTCCATATTTGAAAGATTTTCTACTATGTCAAAATGATCTACTCCATTTATTCTTTCTTCAGTTACATCCAAACCAAGTTTTTCCAGAAGCTATAATTAATAAAAAACAATATACAGGTTAATTATTCATGGACATGCGGTTGCACCACAGACTATATTAAAATATAATATATAATATATAATTTTCATATAGTCGGTGGTTTCACACACTTTACTAGTTTATTGTTGCTGAGTATTTAACTTTAATTATTATTAGGTATATTTTTTAAACTTATTTATAAATTTTACTTTTAGCATTAATTACTCTCTAATTATAAAAATATGTATGTAGGTATGGGTAATTTTAATTTATTTATTACTAAGTAATAATATTAAAATAAAAATGTAATATTTATAGTCAATGATACCTACTATAGCAAACAGTAAAATAAAAATAACTAACTTTGGCAAACTGTTTTGATTGTAAATGAAAAGCTGGAGAATCATTTTCTCCATAAACTACAAGAATTTTTATATAATTTTGAGCTGTTTTATGTATAAAATCAAGTCCATATAGATTATTCAGTGGACTTAGTTCTAGACAAGTATTCCTGAAAACAAATATTCTCTTTAAATATCATTATATATGATAATAATAATAATATTATTTATTAATACTAACTACAAATTTAGTGTCAGATTTATATATTTCTGTATTATAAATTATAATAACACAATAAAGGATTTTTTTTAAATAATCTCAATTCAATTTCTAATGTGATAATAAAATTGTAGGAATATAGGCACCTACCTAATTTTTATTTATTTAACTACAGTCAATTTAATGTAAAAAAATAATTACATAGTACCTATGTATATACTCATTTAAGTTTAAAAAATAATACTTGTTCAACTTCAGTGGCTTGTTTATAGAAGTATCCAATAATGGTTTAAGATCAAATATACCGCTGATGAATATAAATCCTTTAACGCCGATGTTTTCATTTACTTCAGGATGTATCATAGATGCAGCTAAATGAGCACCTGCTGAATGTCCTCCTAACCAAATATTTCTAATTGAAAAAAAAATAATGTAAAAACATAACTAGGTATATTAAAATAATGAAAAAATTAATTCATAATTTGAATTGGTACTACCTACTACCTAGTAGCTAAAACCAACAATACAATTATAGTCCAATATTTAAATTGTGCATTATTTAAAACCTAAAATAGTGCAATATTATTAGATTATCTTACTTATATTTTAAAGAATCCTTTAAATATAATAACAGTTGATGGATTTCTTCAACTATATTAAACATGGTTACTAAAAAGAAATAAAAATATTATCTAGGTATAGGTATATAAGATTAGTGACTTATTTTTAGATTCTGAGTAGAGCAATAAATATATTGATTTTATAATGTGTTTTTTTGTGTATGTCATAAATTTGTTACTATTGGGAACAATAAAAATTCTTCAATTTTCAATTTTGTAGATAGTTTTTGGTAACAGATATGATCAAGCAGGTACTTCGGGGGATGAGGGTCAAAATAAAAATACCTCCAATGCTTTTCAAAATAACCAAAAAATACAAATAAACAAATAAACCTGTAATGTTTTTGGAAAATGTTTTTAATTTTCTTATTTTTTGTATTTGAAAAACAAATCTGTAAAAACTTGAAAATTTTACTGAATACTCAAAACATATTTATGAGACATTCATTATTCATAAGTCATATTATAATCACCTAATTTAGAATAGTTTTTCATTTGCAATGATTTATCATTGAATTCAAATTTAATACTTTCATTACAGTGACTTAAGACTTGAGTCATAGCTATAATTAAGTTGAGACATACTTTGACACCAACTGTAAAGCATAGCAGTTACAATTTTCTAATTTTTTACATTTTATCTGATTTAAATGAGAGCATAATAAAATGTACCTTTTGGTGCGAGATCATAACCAGGTACAACTACTCTAATCCCAGCGTTTACTAATGGTTCTACACAGTAAGCAGAAATGTCTTTGTTTAATTCTTGCCAATACCCTCCATGAATGTAAACAAAAGTATAATCTGAAGGAATTAGTTCATCTTCATAAACATCTAAGAGCTGTTGGTCACCAGATCCATATCTAATATTTGTTGATTTACAATATGTGGATTTCTTAATTTGTTCACTGACTGAAAATATTTATAGTTACATAAATAAATCTGTTGGTATTTATATATTTTTATTAATGCTCACTGTTTACGGCTTAATCTTACTTACTTAACTGAACTATTTCAATATGTTTATTAACTACTTTATCTGGATCCATTCGTTTACACCATTGGCTTGGAGAGTAAAGAGATTCATTACTTATAGTCTAAAAATGAAAAAAAAAAAAAAACAATCGACAATAAATTTATAAATGATAAACTAATTTTAGTTGTACTTTTCTGTCCATTTGGTTCTTGATCTTCAATGCTTTTATAAAATAATTCCAGGCTTATGTTGTATATTTACTACTTGGCTTTACAAGTTTTAATAAATAATAAAAAACATGGCATGGGATAGATGAATAATACTGTTACATAATGCTTAACACTATTTCACATTACTATATATTAGGTATAAAATATACAATTTCAGAAAACTTAAAGCATGAAAATAATATGGATCAATTACTTAAAGGAGACAATTAATAAATATTAGGTTTCAGTAATATAATACTCAAATATAAAGTAAAAAATATTTATTTATATTATGTAATCAATCAAATAATTTTAAAATCTAAGTGACTAAATAAATAATATAATATAACATATCAATTTGTCATTATGACATTTAGAATTGTTGCACAATTAATACATACTAAAAATAATTTAATAGTAATTAGTAATTAGTTAATACTATTGAAAAAAATACAAAGTAGTATTCTCATCTGCAAGGTTAATAAAAATATAATAAAATACTAGCTAAACATTATATTTTATTAACTTCAACTATTCTCTATTAATTTTATATTTTAACAAAATAAATACAGTCTCATTTTTTTTACATGTCAGGGTTGTTCATTTTATAAATAGATATTTAATTCTAAACAAATAGCATTTAATCAATAAAAAAATATTTTTTTTCATAGAGTTTTATTAAAAATATATTGTTATTGATAAACAACATTTGGAATTATTATTTTAAGTGTATTCATCCATAAATTTATTAAGATAAAATCTTAGACCTTCAATACTTTCATCTCGACATGACTTCCCATGTTTTTCAGCAGATAATAAATACTCCTTAGCTAATACAACTGGGACTCCAATTAATGTTGACAGTTCTTGTGCACTTAATGATCCGCTTTCTTGTAATGCTTCAACAGTTTTTTTCAATACAACAGACTCATCACATAAAGATGATTGTAAAGCTAATACTCCACTATCAAATTTTCTTAGTTTTATAGGCGATGATTGGTCAGTATTCATCATGTGACAAGCGTGCAATAAATCTTCAGGTGATAAAAGATCTAATCCTCTAGCCCTATTTACCCGACAATAAACTTCGGCAAGAGCCATTGTACCACCAACTTCTTCTAATGAAACTTGAATAATTTTGATTATTTCTTTACAAAGTGTGTTCAAATATGCATTTGAATCAGTGAATGATGATCTAGTGACTGGGTCATCAACACCAAGACCTAAAAGGTATGATTTGAAGCGCACAGTTTCATCATCACTAATAGCCCCTTGTTTTTCTTTAATTTTTTCAGAAATGTTTTTACTTAATGATACCATATCTTTAGCTGTAATCATAAGTCTGTCTAAGTCTTTAAAAGCGTCTGTTATACTAATATCAGATGCCTTTTGTTTTTCATAAATATTTTTTTCAATCCCTCCAATTCCTGTTCTAATTTGATGGGTGATTTTATTAACAGACCACTTTTTTTCTCCAATAGTTTTCTGAAATACATCAAAAAACCCATCAGGAATTTTGTCCTTGAAATCCAGTTTGATGTACTCACCTTTGGCACAAGAAACAGGGCCTGGATTTTTATTATCAGAAGGTAATAAATGAACAACAATTGTTTTAGTTTTTGAACCAAATAAAGTTTCGGTAACTGCAGATTCAATGTACACTATATACCGGAGCTGTAGAGACAACCACGCATCACCAGACATCCAGAAAAGACGAGTGGCCGTTAAAATGATATTACCACGGTGAAAAGAAGTTTTGTAATCGCCATCGTACAAAGTGATATTGCTGTGACGCCATAGTACGATCTCGGCTGGATCAGGTTTAGCATATTCAAATCGGTCCATATCAAAAATATATAAATCAAATAATTAATATAAATACGATTATTTTAATAAACACAACAGGCCCATTGGAACAAAATAATATGGCACACCATTGACAATATTGACATTTGGAACAATAATTATTTGGTTAAAATATTTAAAAAATCATATTTAACTCTGTTTATACAGTTCACAGCCATCACGATCGATTCATTTTTGAAACAGAAGATCTTATCAATTAAAGCAGCTGCTGTCAAAAGCAAAACCTCGTTGATTCATTCTTTAATCAATGTTAGCATCACATGGCATCACAGAATAATGCACAGATATAGATAATATTGTTTATATTATGTTTGTTATCTAATTCTGTGCGGGCAACTTTTCAGTAAGGCACTTGAGCATAATCACTTAAGTCTTAAATGCAAATCCTTAAATGTTAAATCTGTTTTCCAATTTTCCAAACGCACAATATGTATACATGTTAAGGCTATACGGCTATACGATAAACGATAAAAAATACTCATTCCTTAGTTTAAAATAACTTAATTATATTACAAGTGACGTATGCATGCGTAAATTAATATAATATAGTTGTTGTTAAGTATAATAGATGAACATATAAACATATTGAGCTGTAAACATATTTCATAGTTTCATACAAAATGGGATTGATGACAGTTCTGAAGAAAATGAAACAGAAGGAAAAAGAGATGAGAATCTTAATTTTGTATCCTTTTTCAAAAAACGTGTGTATATAATTAGTTACCAATTATGAATATTGATGTCAGTGTTATAAACTGAATTCACTAATTTATTAAATATTTTTATTGGATAGATAACTAATATGTAAGTAGTACACCTGGTTTTATGTTCACACATAAATTATAATAATTTTTACAGGTAATAGTAATAAGAATTTTGTAAATAATGTAATATTTAAAAATTAAATGTTGTTTATTTATTCTTAATATCCTTACTTGATCAGAGGTTTGGATAATGCTGGAAAAACAACTATATTAAAAAAATACAACGGAGAGCCGACTAATACAATTGAACCAACATTGGGTTTTAATATTAAAACATTAGATCATAAAAGGTAATTAATTAAATAGTTAGTACTTATTATACATTCAATTTTTTAGTCCTTAACTCCTGAGGAGTGCAATGTCAGAATACATTTTTGGTAGTGTTATGTTTAAGAAGACTATTCAGGTGTCAAACTTAAAATCCTATATAAGGGCACAGGTGCTAGATGTTCAAAGTTCAAAGCATTTAATATCAATGAACATTTTTTTTTTTTTTATAATTTAACATGTATCTATTAAATTAAATATTCATAATAAAAAAATATATAGATTGAGTTAAAAGTAACATTTTGGCTACATACTAGTTGCACACTTGTGTTAGGTCCCAAAGATAAATATGATATATAAAATATCATGTACCTACGTTTAAATTAATATGCCATAATTCAGAATACATTTTTAGTGTTGAACGCAATTAGTAGCCATCCAACATTTTGAGGTCTTATAATTTGTAAAACAATTTATGGTAAGCCTCGTTTTGGGACTTTAAAATTTGATTAATTATGGAAGGTGGAGGGGTTATGGTATTGTATAAGACTAAATGGCAAAGCCACCTACTTTTCTGACCCATAAACCTATATTGTTAAATTTTAATTGAAATAGAATGCTATCTCATTGTGTACCTGAGGCACCATATTTCTAAGTACCACACTGCTATTTGGGTAATGAGTTACAAAAAAATAGTTTTTACAATCTTTACTAAATAATAAATTATGATAAGTATTACAATAATATATTTATTTTTACTTATTTTTTACTATGTTAATCATAATTTTTTTTTCAGTTATAAACTAAATGTATGGGATGTTGGTGGTCAAAAGTCATTGCGATCATATTGGCGTAATTATTTTGAAAGTACCGATGGCCTTATTTGGGTGGTTGACAGTGCTGACAAGAGAAGACTTAGTGATTGTACAACTGAATTGCATAGTTTAATTGAAGAAGAGGTAATTTCAAATATGAGCTTCAGGGTTAATCATGCTTGGCAGGGGATTTTGTTAGCATCTCCCAAAATATCAAAAAATCTGAAAAACAGCATTGTACTATGGAGAGGTTTGGTCATTGATATTAATTGTTGTCTCTGTCTTTAGTATTAAGTAAAAACTATTCATTTAGATTCCTTTGGAACGACTGATGTAGTGAATTGATAAAGATTGTAATAAAAGGTTTATAATCAGCATAAAGTGTACATGAGATTTATTTGGCCATTTTTCCAACTTAATTTTAGTTATTTTTAAATAACATATAACAGTAACAAAAAGTTGAATATTAGGGAGTGAACAGTAAAATTCAAAAAGTGGCCTGACGAATCTCTTATAGACTTAATACAAAAGTTGATTATACTTGTAGAATCTATCAATTATTCTCATGGAAGTTTTTATTATATATTTATATTACACCTATGAATGATAGAGACAACAAACCGTATTGGTACCCAAACTCTTTGATTAATAACAAATTAAAGATTGTATTTTATTTATTTTTTTATTTGACAAAAACGTTTTCCTGAGTTCACCATTAATAAGTTATGATTAAATATGAGTGAATTATAAATTTTATTGGATTTATGTACAATATATTTTCAGAGATTAGCTGGAGCTACATTATTGATATTCGCGAATAAACAAGACTTACCAGGTGCTTTATCATCAGAAGAAATAAAAGAGGTATATAAAACTCAAAATCTTGTAACATAATAGATTTAAAATAATTTATCAATATGTAATAATATGTATTATATTCTTTCATTTAAATTTAGGTATTGCAATTAGATCGAATTAAAACTCACCATTGGAAAATAATACATTGTAGTGCATATACTGGGGAAAATTTGTTGGAAGGTATTAACTGGATGGTGAGCGATATATCTGCTAGAATATTCACACTGGACTAAAAATTCCAACTTTTAAAATAAAAATAAAATATTGTTTGTGTACACCAAACTGAATTACAGCATTCCTTTATCAAGTGTTTGTATTATTTATTAACTTAAAAATAATCATGCTTTAATAAAATTTACAAATAAATAATTATAAATTGTATGATAATTATTTTTATATTTAATTTTGTATTTTAAAAAAACATTGTACTAATTTTGTAGTGAGCTTCTCATGCTTTCATTATTTACTAAATATTTATATTTTCAGACTTGTTATTTACTTCTTAAATGTTTAACATTCAAGTTTATATTGTAAATGTGTTATATTTTATTTAACTTATTTATAAAATAATAATTTGAATAATTTGATAAATATTAAAAATTTTTGATATATTACAATTATACAATAAAAATGTATATTTTCTGTAACTTAGGTGAAAAAAAAACATTTTCATAATATTGTGTATTAATATTATTTTGCACAAAGGTTTAACACGATAGCACAGATTATAAGAACAATAATAATTATTATTATATATAATATAGTTTATATAATCTGTCACAATAGTGTGTACTGTAAGGTACTACAAAATTAATGATAATATGATTATTTATAATAGTATTATAATTATTATTTATACGATATTAATATTTCATCTTAAAAAAATGTTTATCATGTCTAAAATGCTAAAAGTTTTCGATAGAAAAAAAATTTAGTGAGTTAAGGTCGTAAACAGTGGCGTATTTAAGGTTTTTCCGTCTCTAGGCACTTTCCAATTCACAGTCTTCCTCCCCCCCCCTTCATCTTTCCTACAATTATTTATAAAACATATTTAAATATACAATTTATTATATTACAATATTTTATTAAAAAAGATACATGTAGATATATGATTAATTTTTAGCGAACAAAAATTGGTTGAGTTTGATTTCATCAAATGAAAAATACTTTTTATAATTTTGTAAATAAAAATTTTTGAAATTTGCCGCTCTAGACCGGGCCTATAGGGCCTGTGCCTAAATACGACTCTGGTCGTAAAAGGATAACCAAACGATGTATAAAAATTCAAAGCTTAATGCCAGTGTTGAGTGTTCCATGAATTTACATCACTTCGGTCAATATCGCGAGTACGTTCGGTTGCGTTCAATACGCCTTGTCATATGTAATATTGTAATAATTTATGTATCTAAAAACGAACAATTTTTTCAACCTAAAATAGAATAGATATGAAAAATGTACCGACCTTTTGTCGATCATACCGCTGGACTCAGTAACGAGATGAGAGTTATGAAAACTGATTTGAAATCTTTAATATATTTATTCGAGATCAATAAATTAATAACATTCTGATATTTTCCGTATTCAATGCTAAATCAATTAGCATAACCTAATAATTCAATAACAGTTTTACAGATTTCCCCGGTTTTAATGAATGTAAAATGTTAATTGTCTAGAAAAATATTTTTAATCAAGAAATGCATACACCTATGATTATCGATTTAAAATTTCATGAAGTAGAAGTATATTACATCAAATAAATTATACCGGAGACTACTGACTAATCGGTATATGCCTTCTCGGTTCTTATTACCACAGATTTCACGAAAATAATTGCTGGATAATAATAATAATAATAATAATAATATAATAGACATAGGTCACAGTAGGCCAGTGGGGTGTCCACATCTTCCACTATAATTGTATAATATTAAACATAAATACTAATTATATCAATAATAATATCTCCAATCTTGAATAATTTGTATTCTGTATTTTCGTGTCGCGCGATGTATATTATAAAATAATTTTAATAAATACATGACAACAGCAGCTGCTCCTGTTGAAGGACAAGGACAATGTCCGCCCGTGTTCAACTTACCATAGTGGTTGACAGTCAACTTTGACAGACTGACAGTAGTAAGTTGTAGTCGTTGTAGGTAGTTTGTTGTATAATATTATTATTCTGTGTAACCTCAAACCATAGCTAATTCTACAGTGATAACTGCTCCCCAATGTTGATAAATAAAATAATAAATGATAATAGCAAGTAAATTTTCCAATTTACTTTTTTTTATTTGCTAATCATTAAACTAATTAAAATTAATTGACATGGGTCGTGCCTATTATAGTTAGTGGCTGTTAAACCGATAAAGTAGTGTTAAGTGTTGGCTATTATACGGCGAGTTCTCGGAATTGTAAATGTATATTCTATATTCCAGTTTGAAATACAAACAGATTGTGCATTGGGCTTTTAACAGACAACAGAAAATAAAATCAAAAATTTAAAATCAAAATATGTCGGCAGGACGACCAATCAAGTGTGTGGTTGTCGGTGATGGTACTGTGGGCAAGACTTGTATGTTAATATCGTATACTACCGACAGCTTTCCAGGAGAATATGTACCTACTGTGTAAGTGTTAAAATGTCAAACAATTAAAACCAATGGGATAAACAACATTATTGAGTATTGATTGTTGTTCAATAGATTTGATAACTACTCTGCACCCATGGTGGTAGACAGTATTCCTGTCAGCCTTGGTCTATGGGATACAGCTGGCCAAGAAGACTACGACCGTCTAAGACCACTTTCCTATCCACAGGTTAACATTTTTTATTAAGCTTATTGTTTATCACAAGTGTTATTTTGTTCTATTTTTTCAGACTGACGTATTTTTGGTCTGCTTTAGTGTTGCTAGTCCATCTTCTTTTGAAAATGTGGTTTCCAAATGGTATCCAGAAATTAAACATCATTGTCCAGATGCTCCTATGATTTTAGTTGGTACAAAAATAGATTTAAGAGAAGACAAAGAAACATTAAATGTTTTGTCTGAACAAGGACTGTCCCCAATAAAACGTGAACAGGGACAAAAGTTGGCCAATAAAATAAGAGCTGTAAAATATCTTGAATGTTCTGCATTGACACAAAGAGGATTAAAACTGGTAAGTGAAATAATTTGTGAATTCTGATTGACTTAATTATTCTACAATAATAAAATTATTTTTGTGAATCTCGTGATTCATGAAGGTATTTGATGAAGCAGTAAGAGCTGTTTTACGACCAGTACCACTCAAACACCAGCAAAGGAAGTGCATTATAGCTTAATTCGACAGACTGAAGAAAACAGCTGTATTCCTACCTCTGTATAAAGTTTAAAAAGGTTGTTCAGACACTTCATTCTTCATTTTTAATTTTTTTAATTTTCGAATCATATATTCAAATCTATTTGGCATGATTTATGTTAGCTTTAAAACCAAGACCAAAATCAGTGCCATTTAGTTAAATATTGTTGTTTACCAAAGATATGTTTAAATGGTTAATTTTATACTTTTGAAAAAATAAGCATTTTACTTTTCCATTGCCACGCATGACTATAATATTATTAACAGTACAAAATTAATAGTCTTCCTCAGATGACAATGTAGTGCCTTTTTATATTTTAAATTAATTCTCATTAATTTTTATTTTGTTCATTGCACTATTAACATTAGGCTTATTGTAGATTTTTTTTTATCTATTATTTTGCTCAAAAATAATTTTATGTAAGAACAAAATACATGAATCTCTATTATTTAGTTTTCTACATCTAGTCATGCAACATTTTTGTAATTAATGCAACAAATTGGCAGCTTAGATTAGAGGTTGTGAAAAATTTGGCTGGCCAACATTATTGTCATACATTCAATTTAAAAGATTGTCATGTTTCATATTATAACTATTAAAATTATTATAAATTGAATTTTTTAATTTAAATAAAATTAATTTGTATTACCAAACGAATTACATATTTTTATTTTTTGTTGAATAGCTAATGTCATCTTTTATAATATATTGTTTATATTCCTATATATTTAACAAAAAGAGCTGGTATAAAAAATTATTTTAAGATGCTGTACAAGATAATTATTTGTAAGAAAAATAGCAAAATAAATGTCTTGGTTATAAGAATTGTAGTTATCTAAAAGATATAAGAAATGTAAGTGCACAGTACACTAATTTATTATTTTAATTATAATTTATATAAAAATTATACAACTTACCAAGTAAGAAAAAAAAATATAAATTTATTTAACCATTCAATTAAATTATTATTTCAATAATAACTCAAATACTCAATAGATAATTTTATTAATAATATACATATATAAAACGTAAATAGTTTAAACTGGTTAGTAGTAATATTATAGAAACACTGAATACCTACAACTGTACTATCTGCCTTTAGCACAAGATCATCCTTGGCCCCTATTATAATAAATTGTCAAGAAAAAAAGGTTGAGTATTCACTGCCTTAGGTCATTCATAAATTTTGAAAGTGGCAGATGATAATTCATTGAAGTGGATTTTGATGGTCTAGTACACAGGAATTAAAACGTTATGCTGGAATGAATGGTTTGACTGGTTAGAGAGTGCAGGGGACATAGAAAAGGGGCATTGGTGATCACACAAAGATATTTTGACTGGATATTGAATATGAAACTTATGAAGAACAATAATAATGTATAGTGATAATTATTAGAAAAGTGTTTAAGCTATACGCTGATCAGTCAATCAAAAAAGTACTTATGGTTTATCTGGAATTTTCAAATTTTCTATGAAATTTTTCCGGTTTTTCTTTCTGTAATTAGAAATTTATTCTTATTCGGATTATTACGAACATTTAAAAACAAATGTGACAAAACTATTCTCAAATGATACAATTACGAACAAAATGTTATCTATAGACTATTGTTTACATTTTTGATATATTCGGCAATTCAATTGATTTTCCTTAAACCTATAAAGTATACATAACATTAATCAAAATTTATAAGTGAAAACTGTATTAAAAATGGGTTTATATTTGAAAATTTATCTAGATTAGATGATAATAGATATTATAATGATAAATGACTATTTTACATAATTGTTGTAAGTTATAACCAATTTTATAAAAATAGCGGAATAAGCCCCAAGTGGAGTATTGGCTTTGGTCTACAGATAATTAAATTTACTATTGATTAGTCATCATAATATACTAACAAATAACTATTAATACTACTGTATTACAATACAATAAGATAAATGAATTAAGTAAAATGTCTATACAGGGGCGTCATTTCAGGTTTTTTTTTCGGGTGTGCGAAGTTTCAAGCAGGCCATTTTGAAATTTCACCAGGCCATATAAAAATAGATATACATACGTATATGTAATATGTATATTATCCTGCATTCAATTATTTCCACACATTATAGACCGGTTATTACAATTTGATTTTAATCATATAATTAATTGTAACATTCTAAAAGTAAGGGGTGCAACCACACACCCTGCCACTCCCCTAATGACGCCCCTGTGTCTATAGAGGTATAGAACACATAATGTTATATCGATCGGTATTAGGTACAACAAAACATGGAAGTTTAGGTAAGATGCCATATAAAACAAACGTGGTAAAAGATTAGTACATTATTGTATATTTTTATTATTTTTAATGTTGATAATCTTAAATTATTCATTTATCGATTTGCGTTTGATTTTTTTTTATACAGTTGTTCAATAATAGAAGCCTTTTATTGGAAGGAAATATCATTATTACTTCACATAAAATATAAATAATACTTAGCATTTGACAATTAGCTTATACATATAGGTACCTATTGCGTTTTACATAGACATTTAAAATAATATGGAAAATACATTTTTTCTTATGTTTTTAGTTTCTTTGAATATCATGGATGTATTTATAAAGTTTAAAATTTAAAATACTAATGGGCAACTGCAAACTACATTTTGATCTCCATATTTACTGTCGATGCGGCTTACACTTGGCCATACTTTTTGCTCGTATCCCTAATAAACAAATATTAAATGGATATTATAATATAAATTTTCAATTTAATTTATATTACCATTGGATAAGCCGCTAATTGTCTAGAATATGGTCTATTCCATTTGTCACTACAGATTTGTTTCAATGTATGTGGTGCCAATTTTAAGACATTTTGTTCCCGATCAGCTACACCATTCTCTATTTGTCTGATTTCTTCTCTTATACCTTAAGTATGAATTATATGGATAGGTTTAATAGAAATAAAAAAAATATTTAGTTTTCAACAAAACAATATAATTTAATCTATACTTACTAATTAAAGCATTGCAGAATCTATCTAATTCTGTTTTACTTTCAGATTCTGTAGGTTCTATCATCAAGGTACCAGCAACCGGCCAAGACATAGTAGGAGCATGAAATCCTAAGAAAAAAAAACACAGTCTATTATATTTATACCTACTCCTATAAATTATATGTACACACCATAATCAATTAATCGCTTAGCAATATCGGTAGCTTCAATATTTGCAGTCTTTTTAAATTCTCTGGAATCTATTATGAATTCATGAGCTACCAATCCAGATTTAGTACCAACAAATAATGTTTTGTAGTGAGTACTTAATTTCTTACTCATATAATTCGCATTTAATATAGCTACTTGAGTTGCTTTCCTGAGTCCTCGAGAGCCCATTAGCTATAAAAATATTATTATTAATATTTGTAGAATATAATTAAAATACGAATTACTTTTATATATGCCCAGGATATGGGTATGATAGAAGCTGATCCGTAAGGAGCAGCACTAACAGTACCCAAACTTAAATCATTGCCATTGTGAATAATTGGGTGAGTTGGTAGATAAGGAGCCAAGTGTGATTTACTAAGCAACAAGAAACATTACATTGAATCATAAATTTATATCAATTATTAATTACAATTAATTTATTACACAACAATTGGTCCCATCCCAGGACCTCCGCCGCCATGTGGTATACAAAATGTCTTATGTAAATTTAAATGAGATACATCTGCTCCAATATCACCAGGACGACATAATCCAACTTGTGCATTCATGTTAGCACCATCTAAATAAACCTTAATTTTGAATTATGAGTTAAGTTTTATATCTATCATCACAAAATCATATTTTATTACCTGTCCACCATTTGAATGTATTATTTCACATACGTCCATAACAGATTCTTCAAATACTCCATTAGTAGATGGATATGTTATCATAATACAGGATAATTGATTTTTATATTTATTAACCTTCATAAATTATAGAAAAAAAAAAATTATGTTAATCTACTATCTATACCTTATACCTACTACTATACTACGAGTATATGACAGGGATGGGCAACTGGCGGCCCGCGTACCCCTTTTTTGTCTGGCTCGCGCTACATTTTCTAATTAATTCATATAAAAACCTCATCCTCAAGAATCACATTAAATAATAATTGTAAATATAAATAAATAAAGATAAAAAATAAATGTTTTAAAGTACTTAAAAGTGACCCGCTAGTTACTTTGAGTTGCCCATTTCTGCTATATGGTATACAATAATATAATATAAATATAATGATAGTCATAAATCTTAATACGTAAAAATATATTAAGGTAACCTTATCTTTGAGATGTTGTAGATCAATACAACCATCTTTGGATACGTTCACCAATTGAATATCCATTCCAGCCATTTGTGCTGATGCTGGATTTGTACCATGTGCTGACGTAGGAATTAGACACACTCTTCTGTCTTCATCCCCGCGGTGTTTATGGTATTTCATTATGGCGCAAAGACCAGCGAATTCTCCTTGAGAGCCGCTAAGCGTGTTTCATAAATTAATAAAAATACTAAAATATTATTTATTAAATGTATGCAGATATACCTATTGGGCTGAAAAGATATTTTGTCATAACCAGTAAGCTGACAGAGATCGTATTCTAATTCTTCTAAAAGTTGATGATATCCTGGAACTTGTGCAGGTGGTACAAATGGATGAATGTTAATGAATCCAGGTTCTGAAAGCGGCAATAGCTCGACGGTAGCATTCAATTTCATAGTACATGATCCCTAAAAAAATTAAACAAAAATTAATTAAAATATACTTCTCAATCGACAACTTCACTCACTAATGGAATCATGGAGTGAACAAGTGAAACATCTTTATTTTCCAATTGTTTCATGTAACGAACAATTTTTGTTTCCGATTGATGATTGTTAAATACTTCATGTTGTAAATACTGCGAGGTCCTCTTAAATATTGTGTTACTTACACTTTTTTCTAAAAGTTCATCATTAGAAATAATCTAGAACCAATTATTTTAAATAAATTATTGAATCACTTAGTTGCACAAGTGCACAACCAAATAAGCTTATAACATTTTAATGTATAAATATTAAAATTTTTGAAGGTTGTACTTACTTCATTTATATTTTTTTCGCACCCGAAAATCCATAACAAGTCGTTTAAGTCTTCGGCAGTTACCGTCTCATCCAACGATATACCTATCTATTACACGAAAAATACCGAATTAAAATAAAATCCTTAGTATTTACATAGAAATGTAAAACAAAACGTAGATAAAGATATACTCCTCACAGATTGGTCGTCAAAAAACCTCAAGTTGATCATTTTTTCTTTACACTTGTTGATTATCTCATGTTGAGGAATAGTGCTCTTTATGTGTAAGGTATCGAAAAAACTGCCATCGCTCGTACTGCACCCTGGTATTTTGTCAAGCGCTGTCTTAAGTATCACAGTATAGTTGTGCACTCTCTGGGCAATATTTCTCAATCCTACAGGACCATGGTAGACTGCATACATAGCTACTACATTTGCTAGCAGAGCTTGGGCAGTACAAATGTTGCTGGTTGCTCGTTCACGCCGTATGTGTTGTTCGCGAGTTTGCAATGTTAATCTGTACGCCTTATCCCCGTCTGCGTCCCTGTAAAAATAATACAAAATAGTAGATATATAATATGTAATATTGAACACATTTACAGATACACTTAAAATATTATTCGTTTTAGTATGTGACCTACTGGAATGAGGGACATCCTGTAATAATATTACGACGGTTGACGACCACGACTGGGAATCAATTAGAATATTATCAAATTACTATACCACGTAGACCAAACTCGTATTTAATTAAGACGATCAAACATTTCATAAAATAGTGATGGATATATACACGGGGTGGGTGGGGGGGAAAAAGAGAAGGATTCTCCAAATAATTGCTCCTTACTTAATTATATATTTTATATTAAAATTATTGGTAATTAATAATTAGTAAGTATATGACGTAATGTTACCGTTTATAATTTATATAGTAATTTTTAGACTTAAGTAAGTAAAGCATCCTATAAGACTAAGATTTAAACAATTTGTGAATAAATATGGAAATAATAAATAAAATTTGGTATATTAGTTAGTATGGCTATCTCAATTCTTTATACATGTAGGTAGTAACATCTTTAATAAGATAATGATTTTTCCCAGGCATTTAAACATCTTGCCCCAAAACAGAGCTTTTAAGTCTTAATCCTCCGCTGTACCTACCTATTACATATTTACATATTACCTATATATTTTGAATATTTCATATAGGTAATTGTGAAAATGAGATCTTGGATGCTAGTGACCTGGAAAACCATACTCATCCGAATAGTTATGTGGTTTTTTAAGTCATAAAGAATACTACAGAGTAGGTTTTAAGTACCTATAGTTTAATTCTTAACTCTTTTTCACAAAATATTGAAAGACAAATAAGAACAAACTAATGACTAATGCTAAAAAAATGCAAACTAATAAATAACAAATTAAAAAATAAATATTATAAATAAAAATAACAATTAATAACAAACTATTGCTATCTGTTTATTAAAATATTGAAAATAATTTTTGAAATGTTTTCCTGTCGATGAGGGCTAGATATTAGAATAACTTAAGTAACTATGGTATTTGGGCTTTAATATATTTTCAGATAATTTTAAAATATTGATTATAAAAATTTATAAAAACATTCACGATTTTATCATAAACTAAGTTTACTAAAACGTCTAAAACCAAGATACACATTAAATATTTAGGTATAATATCACCGCATTGTTTTTAATTTTTCTTCGTGTGAATTCGAGTTTATCGTGAAGTAGGTTTAACACTTTTCAACCTTTATAGGTAGTTAAAGAGTAGCTTAGAGGATATTTTTATTTGACAAATAACCAATATTATTTTTGATTATTTAAAATTTATATGTCTGCATTTAAATGCATTGGTTACATCTTACATGTTTATATATATGTATATATATATATACCTATACCTATATTAGATTATATATTAATATATTATATTATAATTAGTGAAAATATGGCATACAGATTTTTTACAATAATTGTTAATTTTTTTAAACAAAAACCTTGGTACGAATAACCTCGGATAGGAAAGCTAGTATTTTATATAAAATTTATATTAGTTTTGATATTTATAAATATAATAAGTAATAAGTAATAAACATTCACCATTACATAATATTATATTCACAATAGTTAACTATTACGTACCTTGTTATAATATTACGTCTGTAAGCTAATCATGAGTTATAATTGTTATGGGTTATACAATCTTCTATATATATATATAAAAATAGATTTCTGTTGGTCTGATTGTTTGTCCTTTATGCATTCCTAAACGGCTGGACCGATAGCGACAAAATTTGGTACAGAGGTATATTAGACCTATGGGCAGAAGATAGGCTAAGTTAAAAAGTGATACGCCCAATTGCCAGATTTTTATCGATAAAACGAATAAAATTATATTATAATAAACTAAATTGAATATCGTTGTAAGATTATTACTTAGTATATTTTAACCGTTAGAGTGTTAGGGTAAACTTAAGTGACAAGTTACTGTAACAAAATTACTTTTTAAATAATTTGATGGTAATTTAATTAAAAATGACTGCAAGTAATAATCAATACGTAATTTAAATTACTTGTTGGTAGTTAATATAGTTATGTAACAAAACTACTAGTTACTTTTTTTTCTTTTAATATTATGAAAAAATATTATATGTTCTGTATATATCAATATATTTGTGAATATTATAACTTTTTAACTCAAAAGTAATGTAACTTGACTCCCCTTCAAAAAAGTAACTTAAGAGTAATTTATTTACAATTTTGAAAAGGAATTAGTAATGTAATTTAATTACCAAAAAAAAAGTAACCTCTCTCCAACGCTGTCTATCTAGCTATATGACATATGTATAAAAGTATACTGCTAGTATGATCACAGTTAACGAATTTAACACACAGTTTTAGGCATATAAGAGGTAGGATTTTAACGGGCTACAAATTGCACGGGTTCAACTATAGTACCTATTATAATATGCAATATAAAATTAAATTTTAATAATTTATTCGTATACAACGTTCAATATATAGCAAACGACTATATCAGTGGTGTTACCTACCTTGTAATACCAACCATCCTTCCCGGTATCAGTCTCATCAGATCTTTTTTGCATGCAATAAACGCCGCGTGTGGTCCTCCGAATCCGAGAGGGGTGCCGAGTCGCTGGCTACTTCCGACCACAATGTCCACGCCGTATTCACCGGGGGCTTTGATCAGAGTAAGTGACAACAAGTCCGTGGCACACACGACTAAGGTCTATGATATAAATGATTATAGATCTGCAGGTGGTATATGTGAAATACATCCACCGGTATTCCGCGGTAGTGGTTGTATATTAGTTATTTTTGGTGTACTATAGTAATATAATATTTGACAGTATAACTACCGCCATAACAGCTAATGTTAAATTAAGCCAGGTTCTCACTATATCCTACCCAGTATATTAAAATGAAGAGTTCAACTCTATCGTAGCAGAAACTCGGATTTACAAGGTATGTACGGTACCGTATTTAACCGATAAATACCAAAGAATCAGAAATTACATGAAAAATAAAACTATAGTTGTAACATATTGGCTTTTTCAGTGTTACGTCTAACCTATGGCTTTTGACCCAAAATTGGTTCACAAAATATTTTTTATGAGTCGCCATCGCCTGTCCCGAATTAACAACAACAACAAGCAAAAAATTGATTAAAATATTCATTATTCAGTATTTCAGCATTATATTATTAGAATTAGATGATAGGATTGCTAATAATAAAAAAGATTATTATTTATTAATATGCCTATATTATCGCAATGAGTTACCATGGTATACTGAATATTTTTAACATGGATAAGTTTTGGAGCTGAATTGAACTTTTTTTTAAAATAATTTTTCTTAACGATTTGTATATTGCATTGAAACGCAAATCAACAATAAAAACATATTTTGTCCACTATATCTTACCCAAAACCCACACGAATCACACATATTATTTTATGTCACGCCTCTACGGTTCTGCGTTCATCTACACGGTAAAGATAATGCAACAACCCAGAGCCGCGTTAAACGGGGGGCAATTTTCCTGGGATCACAAATTTTATGGTGTTTTATGGTGTGGAAAATTGTTGAAGATCGACATAAAATAAAAAATATACAATTATAATTTTCTTATGGGTGGTATATTTTAATGAATTTGCTCCGGGGTGGTAACATTGCTTAATGCAACGTTGCAATAACTAGACTATTCTACGAAAACAATTTCATATAGGAAAAATATTTACGTGTCATCCTAGAAGGTTATATTATAAATATGAGATGTAACCAAAAGTTTATATTTTGTAAGGACCGTGGTTTAGATTTCAGTGTCTGGTTGTGCAGGGGATACGCTCAGAACTTTTGGAGATTTCCACTTATCCGCCTGCTGTAAACGGAAAAAGGTCACATTCCAAAGCTTCAATCGTCATTCGTCAACGAAAACTATACTTTCGGTGCAGGCGAGCAGGCGTGACAAAAAATAATATTTAGCATTATGTTACTTAAAATAAAAGTGAAAAGTAAATTCTTTTTGGTAGCGGGTCACCTACATAAAACAGTAAATTTGTTAGTTACCATGATAAAATGGTAGAGATGCCCTGCCTTAGTGCCTTATAGTATTGTACACGAACCTCGTTATTGTGAGCCTTATTTACGATCTCTCCGTAATCCGATAAATGGCCATATGTGTCTGGATACTGTAATAACACTCCGCTATACGGTTTGAAATCGTTAACTTGGTTTGGATCACCGGATCGGACTTCGATGCCAAGAGCAGAGGCTCTCGTGCGTACAATCGCCAACGTCTGTGGGTGTACGTTGTCTGCAACGAACCAGCATTTGCGTTTCTTGTGCCGGTACGTCATCGCCAGCGCTTCGGACGCCGACGTGGCTTCGTCCAACAGGGACGCGTTGGCTACGTCCATACACGTGAGGTCGACAATCAAGGTCTGGAAATTCAGTAGACTCTCTAGTCGACCCTGACCGATTTCCTCTTGGTAAGGGGTATAAGGCGTCAACCTATATTGCACAAAAAGCATATTTTTTAAAATGTTTAATCAGCTCTATGGTAACGTGTTTGTAAAACGGTTAAAGGGTCTTACTGGGGGGGGGGGTGTATGAGGAAAGTACAGTAGAACCTCGATTATCCGAACCTCCGTTATACGAACCCTCTATTATCCGAACTATAATTATTAGCGTATCCGAACGTTCTGTTATCCGAACATGAAAATTCATATATGGCCGGTCGGCCGGTTATCGCATTTATCATAACTATCGTTTTTGGTATTTTACGTGCGTCGATCATTAGTAGATAACCAAAACGCAACGGGCTTATCTAAACGACGTCCTCGTGTTTTACTTGTCAGTTTAGTTCGGGTCTCTACCGCACACACATTGTTATACATATGTACCTAATGTACGTACAAATATATTACGATTGTCAAGTATATTTAAAATGTCTACTAAACGTAAACGTCATGTTCTTACGATGGAACAAAAAATAGAAATTCTTGCTAAACTGGACAAAGGTGAGACTAGCGTATCTTTAGCCCGTCTTTATAATATAGGTAAAGCAACAGTTACAGATATTAAAAACAACCGTCATGCAATCATGGATTTTGCGTCAAAGATTGATGGATAATGGTGATGGAATAAAAAGAAGGAAAGTTATGAAAGTCGCAAAATATCAAGATCTTGACAAAGCAATGGAAATGTGGTTTATACAAAAACGAAGCTTAAATGAACCAATTTTTGGACCACTCATATGTGAAAAAGCTCTCGAGATGAATACAAAACTTAAGGGCCCTGATGATTTTAAGGCCAGCAGTGGCCAGCTCATCGTAAAATTAAAATTGATAATTTTGTCAAAAAAATATAATACATACATATGTAAATAAAATAAATGTAATGTAGGTACCTATTTCTTATAATGTATGATAATGTTTCTGATAATGTAATGTATGTAATTCTAATAAAATATTAATAACAATAATAAATATTTAATTATAAAAATAATAAATAGTTAATACATACGTAATTCTGATTTTTTTTTTTAAATTTCCAATATCCGAACTTTTGCGTATCCGAACTAGGTGCGGTCACAATAAGTTCGGATAATCGAGGTTCTATACTGTACTAAGCTCGGGGAATTATTGATTCCGCCGAAACTACCTGTTTAGAAAAAAGGTTTGTATCGATTCCGCCGGACACTGTCCCCCCCCCTTGTATATGTATTTTATATAGTACATAATACAAATAAAAAAATAATAATTGTATAATTCAAAAATAAAATGTATATTCTAATTAATTTGTGTATGTGAATATATTATAAAATATTAAAATTTATAATATAGTCTAAATTGTATAAAATGATAATAGTAATAATTGTATAATTAAAAATTAAAATGTGTGAATAAATGATAAAATATTAAAATGTATATATAGGTAATATGTACTATAGTCTGAATTGTATAGTCTTGTATATTATGTAGGACTGTAATTTTAAAAATACATTTACAAATTACAAGGGCGGGATAAACAGTAGCCGGTGGAATTAATATGTAAATAATATTAACAGTAGCCGGCGGAATCGATATAAAATCGGGGGAATCGATATACGCCCCTAAGCTCACCTAACCTAAAACCTAACCCTAAATTGGACGCTGTCAAATTAAATGATATATTTATATTTTTGTTAGATACTTTTTGTTATTATTTTTACATGTAATTTTAGCAGTCTTGTAGCCTTTATGTATGTATACCTATTAAAATAAATGTAAAACCTTAACTTTTCTAGAAATCATATTAAATGTCATGTTGAGTAGGAGTACATATGGCTATATGATACTTGCGGCACCTATAATAGCATTGCAAGTATAATTACAATAAGCACAAATACACTTACACAATATTGCATCATTATAGTACTGAGAAAGCGAGAACAGAATATTGAAAATATTAAGCATACCATCCAGGATTTTCCAGCATGTTTCTCATGATGACATGAGGTGTGTGACAGTTGTAGTAACCCACCCCAATGAAACTTCTCCATATTTGATTTTTACTTGCTATCGATTTTATCAAGGTGGCTAGAGATTGTTCATCTGTGAAATGTATTTATTTATTACTAATAAATTATTAGTATGTAATATTTTCACTGTTCATTTTTGTCTGAAGTAGGTAGGTAATAAACAATGCTTGAATTGGAAACAAAATTATAGAATGCGTATGCCAAATTTAAAAAAAAAAATATTGCGTATCTGAAAAATTAAATTACTTTTTTTGTTATTGATTAGAATATAATTAAAATAGTACACTACTGTTTAGTATTTTTTAAAAAAAAAGAAGGACTGTTTCCGCACGTTCTACCGACTACCGTAATCAATTAAAGCATTACCTACCTAATAAATAATAATATTTAAACTGGAAGACGTGTACGGGGGTACGTATATACATTTAATTCATTATAAATAATGTGTTTGACTAATATACATTACATACAAACTTATATCGTAAAATGTTTGTAATTAATTATGTTAAAACGCTTAATTTATAGTTAAAATATAAAATATAATGTGTAAAATGCCGAGTGAGTCACTCTGCTGTATAATAGTTATCGAAATATCGAATGTAGGTACCTACTACCTATCTCTTATTTTATCATCAATGGATTTGTTAAATTTGAATTTAATAATAAATCATAGAATTCGAAAAACGGTTGAGCGGAGACGGTCTGTTTAGCAACGGTGTCATTTGAGGTGAGTCGGTTGAGCAATGTAGGCATTTTTCTTTGTCTGATTTTAAAAATAACCCGATGAGCTGATTGTTGGAGAAAATATATTATTGTGTACCTGCTGGGAAATTGTTGTCACAATAATAATTAGTATTTATAAAAATTGATGAGTATGTGTGAAGGAACGAATTAAGAAAAAGTGGATAAGTAGATGTTGTTCTGTTGTAAAGTAGTTTACAAGTGGATTATTGTAATGGATGGTATTAAATTTGAATTCAATGATATAATATCATTGTATTCGAAAAACGATTCTGAGCGGAGACGGTTTGTCTATCTAAGATATTTCATAGTTTTATACTATATTTATCATATTGCAATTATTTAAAAAAAAAAATGTAAGTACCTATAAAATAATTTCTAAATCAATCCATTCAGATTCGTCATACACGGGACTCACTCAGTCATTCATAGTAGGTAAATACAATCTAAATTATATTTTTAAATTACAATAATATAGCTAAAATTGTATTTTTTGGATATTTAATTGGTAATTTCATTCGAATTTAAATTAATTCTAACTTAAAATAACTATAAAAAAAATATGTTTGTATAGTTTTTAGATTTTTTTTTGCGTCAGAATTACTACTTATAGTTGTCGTTTTTGTTTTTTTTAATTAAGTATTTAATTAAATTTAAAAAAATAATTCCTATTACGCCACTGTCTATTAATATATTATTCTAAGAATATTTTTAAATATATTTATATTGCTATTAGTAATACGTAGTACTGTAGTAGGTTTAATTAGTTTTAGGTAAAAACAAACCATATAAATAATACTATATTTATGATAATTCCAGTAAAACATTCTTTTGAGAAATCTAGTGTTACATTTAAAAATTTTTTTCTAGATTTTAATATTTTATGATTGACATTTATAAAACAGAAATGTTTGTTACTGTTTGAAACTTATACCATGGATATGGCTAATGCAAATATACCTAAATATTTTGCAAAAATTTCAAGTATCTTGATTATTCGTACTTAAATTACAAAAAAATAACAAAATAGATTTATTGTCTATAACTGATTTTGCGTACAAATTCCCGTTTTCTTTATTATTTTTTTCCCCAAATTATTAATAAAAGTACTAGAATTTTTTAAATTTTGATAATAACTAAAATAATATAGCCAGCAGAAAAGATATTGAAGTTCAAAATTGAAACATTATTTTTACTATCCCTCTAGCAAAAAAAAAAAAAAAAATATTATTGCAAAACCAACATATTCATCGCTCCGCTCGGAATTTAAAATATAAGGATATATTATATAATTAATATATATATTATATATAAGACCAGTGGTTGACTTGGGGGAGGACGCAGGGGGACTGAGCTACTCTTCATTTTTCTTCAAATAATAGCGTACCCCTTTATTATATTCATCAAGGAATATAGGGTTACTATTAAAATAATTTGCTTAATTGTTCAACTTCATTTAGAGTCCACCTTTATTTTTTTTTCCAATTCAACCACTGTATAAGACATAAGTATATATAAATATTGTATTAATGTACACATGTAAAATTGTACAATATTGTATAAATATTTAAAATTATACTAACCTTCTACCTATACATTATGTATTATGAATTATAGTTTACTTTAAACTAAGATTATTAATGTTTTTATTTTTTAAATTATTATTAAAATTATAAATAATAATAGGTTTATACATTCATGTTGTAATTTACCACAGAACATAAATTACATATAATATGTGCAATGTATACATTATAGTATTGTTCTCTAAATATCATTACCTATAATAAAAGAAACAATTAATATAATTAATAATCCAAATTGTTATAATTACCAAGTGATTATTAATCACATGATAGTATTTGCATGATGCGTCGTGGTGACGTGGTTTATTATTATATAATAAAACAAACGGTTGTATTCTATATTTCACATATTGCGTTTAATATGCGTAAATATGAATTCATCAATATTATCATTAACAAAAAATGTATGTACCTGCATAAACAAAAGGTTATCAATTGTTTGATAGAATACATAACATACCTATAGTAACTGAAGACTTTAAATTAGGCGTCTTCTGGAGATAAACGCTATCTGGGATCACGGCCTCGCTCAAGTCTTCTAAACTCTGAAAATACCAATTTATGGTCCATATGAGTTTAACAATTTTATTTTCAAAGGTCATGGTAAAAATCCTATATTCCTACTTATCTCATTCGAGCTTGAATAAAGTATAAAATACATAATAATTACCATTTTAGCGGTAGCTCGATTAAAACAATTGAATTATTACGACTGTAATTATATAACATTTATAATATTTATAATATCTATAATCTATATAATTATAAGCACCTATCCTTTTTCTCATTATCTGTATTTCTTCGCAGTATAGTTTTCGTGTACAGGTGTTTTTTAATGCACGTGGAAAATCATAGTTACCTATGTAAAATGTAATAATTATGACTACTAAATGAATTAGATTTTTGTGTAAAACTGTAAATGCGTTAATTTAATATTTTTATGTTGCACCACTAATATTGCTTATTACGAGATATTGATTTATTTGATCCATTTATCAAATTCTATAAACACAAATTAAAATAATTGTTGTACGATAATAATACTAATAATAATATGTATAGAACATGATGATGAAAGCACTGTTTACACAAACCAATTACAAGTTAATTGAACAGAATTATTTTAATTTCATTTAGATACGCTTAATTTGTAACACGTGCTGACGTTGCTTAAAAGTAATTTGGTGCCGTGACGATTTACTATACATATTGTTCAATGAAATAAAAAAAAATAATAATAACTAAATTAATTTATCTCGATAACTCAAGTTCAATACGGCAGACGGCAGTACATACTTTTTATTATTATTTAGTGGTTGGCTGTTGCCTGTTATTACCCACATCACATAAGTACCTATCATCGCTTAACAATTTTGAAATTAAGTGAAATAACCAAGCTATGTACTTAAAAGTTCAAATTAGCTAAAATTTAAAATTATTTATAGTTTATCTTATATTTAATTTATGATAAAAAAAAAAAATACATAATACACACCAAAATCAAAAAAGAAATCAAAATATTCTGATTTACCATTTTCAAAATACTATTATAAGTCAATTTACTCAACATGTTTCAAAAATATCAAAATAAAATTGAATATAGGTATAGTATAAAACAATAAACTGTGTTTTAATCATCGGTTATGTGGTTGATCAAATTGATAATAATATGTAGCAGGTATTTATGATACTGTTCTAAGTTTTTTTTAACATATACTTATTTATAATTAACAAAAATTGTTGAAAATATGATATTGCAAATAAAAGAAATAAGTGTTTTCAATATTAAATTGTGTTTCGAGAACACAATAGACAACCTTCTATTTGAAGGAAAATTTTCAATCTATATAGATTACGATATTTTGGTAGATTTAGGTATGACAAAAAAGTAGTATCTAGGTACTTGGTAAAAACAATAAAAAGCACGATCACTTTTGGAAAAAGTTTTCTAATGTAACATAATATATAAGCGCGTCTATCTATTATACTAACAATTAACTTATTTTAAAATTTACAGAAATTTGTTTGCAAATGTTAAGTAAACTTTTATTTGTTACTTATTTATTTTTATTATAACCCTATATATTATTATTATAGGTACTATTGTAAAATTGATTGAATTATACCTATTTGATTAATTATTGCAAACTAACTAAATTGATATAAGTATAAAGTTATATATAATAGGTATACATCACGGGTTCATATTATTTTGGTCTAAGTCGAATATTAAAAATAAAATGTATGAAAGTACATGTACCGTGTAAATTATTTTCTTTTTTTTTTAAAAAATTGATAAAAAATAAATAAATGTGTAACAATAGTCAATAAACAGCTCACGACTTTACGGAAATCATACAATAATTAACAAGCTGTAACAACACAATACACATTTTTTTTCGAAACAGAAAGTATTTTCAATTCTAATCAAAATAGTACTGGGACTACGCTTTTATTCGTCGAATTCTAGACTTTTTTGTATACCCGAAACGCACCTGATATCCAAGTTCTTTTAGCATCTGCTTTTGGTCGGAGTCATTGGGTCCGATGTGTCGCTGAACAAAAGATTCGCGACCAAACACGGGATTAGGTACATTATACGAGTAAAAGCGCTGCGTCCTGCGCAAACAATTTAAACGGCTAAACATGACTGACCACTGTTTTCTAACGCAATAATATTATAATCATCACACAACGTTATATTTAATCAACAGCGAATCAATTGGTTACTATAATATGTACATTTATACAATACATATTTTAATATTAATGACTAATCACGACTGATTCCTTTAATTTAATATCCAATGATAAAAGTATACATAATAACGAAAGTAGGTACATTATATTATTATAGTTAAAGATCGGATTTAATTGATATTGCAACTTATTTATATCATCGAATAATTTAAATCTGATCAAATGTGTGCACGATTTGTATATAAATTACAACCGTTCTACTTAATTTTATGCTGAAATTTATTGAAATTTTTAATGTTTTTGCAATTTTGTATATTTTACGTAATTAAATGTACAAATCAATATTTCTTAACTAATTTTATAATATAAAAATATTAATATTATTGTGGATCTTCATTATTGGTTAGATTATAATATTATGATCTATAAGGAGTATAAAGGTGTAATATAAGTATAGATATACGTGGCGATATAGACTTGTATTGGTCTGTCTCTGTATATTGAAAATTACAATTATTGAATTGTTAGTATTAGTTGAAAATATTCTTATTAACTATGTAATCCAGCGTTAAAACAGTTTTTGGAAAAACACACGATATAAAAAATTCCAAATGAAAGCACTCTAAGGAAAAATTATATTCCAAATATTAATAAAAATGTAATAGAGAAAATAATTAACGATATAAGAGATAATTATGCTTACTTGATTGTAGATGAAACTCGTTTTAAATATGTGCCATTGTGCCAATAACCAGTGTGGATGTTGGAAAATCATTTTCTTTACCCATATAAATATATCTTAAGAAACCGATGAATGATGATATAATTTTAAGGAACACAACTTAGAAATGTTCATGATTATACATTTGAATTCAGAAAAATAATATATTTTAATTATTGAATACTTTAAAAACTTTTTTATTTTATAATTTGTTAATGCCTATCATGTTTGTAAGAAAATAAATAATAATTATACATTTTGTGTAATATTTGAAGAATACTTTTTATAATGCAAATTGTACTTTCTTTGAAGTGATTATATGATTTTATAATGCAATTATTGCATTATTTTCATTGCAGTTTTGACATATTTTAGTGCAATTAAATCCGGTCTTTAATTATAGTATTATAATATAGCAATAATAATCTATAATATTATAATAGTGAGCTAATAATTAAGAGAATTTCAGTGAAATATTTGTTTTCTCTCTTAGACCCACGAGCAACAACATCGATAAAACGCTTTTACTTAAAATCGGGTTTTTGAGTAATCTTAGAGTCAGAGCACATATTCCGAAAATTATAGAGAATCATATTTTTGTGGAGATTCATTGTAGATGAAATATTAATTGTAAAGTTAAATGATACTTGAAAACTGTTTTGATACAATGATTAGACAAATCGATAAGTTATATCCTCAAAAATATTATTCTCTATTGTTATTGTAATGGGTAATTTTACTCTAAGATTTGGTACTCGAAATCATAAATAAATAAATAAATACTATTGCGTTAATACGTAAATTCTGCTTCGTTTGCTAAATAATGATGCTTCGAGTTCTCTCTATAGCTACTAGAAGGAAAACTTACGGAAAACTTAATGTTGTATTTTTAATCCTTGATTATAAACAAACATTTTTTTATGATTTTTTAACTTCAAAATTACTTGCAAATTTTCGCGTTTTCGACAGATTTCGTAAAAATTTGAACTATAAACATAAACGTTTATAAAAAAAATTGTGAGTAACAATTTTCAAATTTTTTTTAGCTACAATAAGAACAACTCATAAGGAACGTTGTATTAAATTTTCAAGTTTTTTTGGTCATCCAAAATTGTTTTACCGACACTTCAAAAAAAAATTTTCTCATAAAAATCGAAAATTTCAGTTGTCTAAATAACTCAAAAATTTTTTTTAAAAATTAAACTGTATATAGATAACACTAACATAAACATTTGGTGAAAATTTCAAGTATTTATAGCGATTAGTTTTTGAATTACAGCCATATAAAAAAATCTATTCGGTCGAAAACTGGTTTTGCGTAAAAATTCTCGTTTTTCTGTCATTTTTTTTGTTTTTCTCGATTTTTTTGAAAACTGTTGGAAAATGTTTACTTTTGACCTCTATAATGCACCAAATATATTCACTTTGACATCAGAAACCACCCCCAAAGTTTTAAATTGAAGCATTATTTCGACTAGTTATGCTGTACTCAGGCACAAAAAAAAAAAAAAAACACACACATCATTGTAAAATACTAAAATCAATACATTCATCACTTCGTTCAGAATCTTAAATGAGTTAGAATTATATGGTATTTATTCGTTATTAAATAAAAACTGAAGTCTTTGTTATGTTGTTCTATTGCAAACCACAGTTATTAACTGTTCAATGAGTTTTTCTTTTCTTAAATTAATTTTCTCATGATGGAAACTTAACATACTAGCAAGTAGCAATACATAGGCCATTTAATCGGTCTTCATCCGTCGTAGACCGAAGCCAAGTTTTAACTCTTTGTAAAGTGCTAAATGACCTTTCGGCTGTACAACTTGTAGCTGGCAAAGGTATAGAACAATTTCTAATGCAATTATAATACCAGGGAAAAATATTTTGCTATGTTCTAGTAAATCTATTATATGTCTATACTTTGGCATTTTTTTTTTTTGCCATAAACTATACCAACTTTCACTTTCAGCTAACAGATTTTCAATTTTATAAAAATTATAAATATAAGTAATGCTTTTAGTGTACTCTTGGTTTTTTTCATTATTGTTATAGTTATCTAACAAGTGATAGATGTCGTATGCGTATGTGTGCATCGGCCATCTTACGGACTAGGTGATTAATAGCAATTCACAGAATTTAAACGTATTTAATTTTGCGCGATTAATGTAATATACGTTATTTTGTACGCCTTAAAAGAATTTTTTTATTATGATCAACAACTCCACACACTAAAGTAAAAATATCGATGAAATATTTATTTAAATTAAAACAGAAGTTAAAATTCAACATTCTTTTTGAATTCCAGAGATGGGCAAATGGGCAAATGCCCTGTCTTGCCCCCCCCCCTCCGGGCGCCTATGGCTGATATCAGTGATATCCTCTTAACGGTTCCTTAAATATGATTTACTTGGCCCACGATGGCACGATTGGTTATTAAATTAAACAAATGTTGATAAAACCCGGTATAAGTAATTTAACTTTTCAATAGAATTACAATTGATTATCTGGCCATTCAGACCAGCCTGATGTAGAGGAGCTTTGAGTGGACTGTAATTGTTTGGTTGGGTTCACAAGGTTCCGACTTCCCGTTGGTGTAGGTCACGATTAAAGATAATATTATCTTTAATCGTGGTGTAGGTACAGGTCCTTGTAGAACCGCGAGTGTTCTGTAGTTCTGTCGCATATTCTAGAGCAGTGTAGTTTTCAACTGGTATGCTGCGTAGTGCGTATTACCTACTCAGTAGGCCCTCTGTCTTATTGAAATGTGTGTCGCCAAAAAAATGTTTAGGTATTTGAATTGTATATTAATATTATTATTATGTTATGACGTGAAGGTGAAAAACTAAAAACCACTTATAAAAAAAAACAATTGTGGGGATAGACATTCTCAATTTACACATACCACTATACCAGGCTTATATAGGAAATTATTACTTTTTCAAAAATTTAGCGTTTTAAATATCGTTATTCTTATGAATAATAATAAAAAAAAAAGGTCCTCATTATAATACTAGCGTCTCGGAAACGATAATTGAAACCCTCCATTCTATATTGGCTTCGTGCGAAATATTCAAATCGGGTAACTTTTTTCAGACTGCGAAAACAAAAATGTTTATGCAATTCTAACAGATTATTAATTTTAAATTTTTTGAGATTTTTAAAACGCAGTCATAAAAAAAATATTATTGATTTACATTTTACGTTCAACTTCTTTAAATTCGACTATTAACAACTTATGATGCACCTTGCATGAAATTTTCAAGTTTTAGTTAAGTATTCATAATTTCTCATGGATCAAAAAGACTCAAAATATTTTAACCTTTACATCATGTATGGACTATTTTCAAAAAAATATCTGGGTGAAAGTTTATAAGTATATAGTACATACATTCATAGTTTTTGAGTTATACCTAAAAATCAAAATTGATTTTGAAAAAAAATGTTCATTTTTCATTAATTTAAAAACTAATGGAAACTTCTTACTTTCTTCCTCCTCCCAAAGTATACCAACTATATATAGTACAAAATTTCATAATTTTAGTGTCTCAAAAGGGCTGCTAAGGCGATTACAAACAGTAAAAAAGCACACATTAGTGTAAAGTCAATGCATTATTCTGCTATGCTTAGATTCTAAAAAATATTGTGTAATATTTCTAGAAATTTCATAGAATTCAAATTATATACATCTATAACAGTAATTTACTCAAAATCTACTGTGCAGCAGAGCGGTACCTACTTACCCCCAGTCTTTTTTGTTCAGTTTTATTCGGATTATTTTTATAAGTAGGTGACATTATTTTTTTATCACAAAGTACTAATAAAGTCCAAAAAATATTTTACTGTTAGGTGTAGTAGATACAGGAAGGATATAGATAATTTAAAAGTTACACATTCATACTTCAGAATCTAAAAAAACATAACTTTTTAGAAAACCCAAATTTTCTTTAATATTAACAAATGATACATAAAACATTACAATATTAAGATGGCGTTACAATCACACGTGTTGTCTCCATTTTACAAGTACATAACATGCCAAATTTTATACATTTATTTATATATTTATATATTATACTTCAGCTCAGATCACATTAAGCTCTGTTAGTTAAAAAAATTAGAGTGAACTGACCATTTATAAAATTAGAAAGTAAGAGTAATATTTAACTACCTCATAGGGTCTTTACTATATATTAATTTTGAAACTCTTACTTTTTGATTTTATAAGAGATCAATTCACTTTAAATAATAAATAAACAGAGCAAAACATGATCTGCTGAGTGTAGAATCTGCTAAGTTACACACTTGTAAGAAGCAAACAACACATGCAGCTATCACATCCTCTTAATATTAGAGTGAATTGTCATATTATCAAATTTGTGTAAGAATATTATCTAGTGAATATCATAGTTATTTTAAATATTTTAATTTTGAAGAGAGTTATGCTCATTTTAAAATTTACTAGCAATTTAATATTTTTAAATGTTTAATATCTGAGATTCACTACATAATATCCTTACTTGAAAATTTAATAATATGACAATTCATTCTTATATAAAAATCTAAACAGTTAGATGGATTATTCAGAACGTACATTTTGCCATACTAAGCTTTTAATTTTAACACACAGACAGTGCAGTATTACTATGTACTGAAGTCCTGCTAAGACACCTACATACGCATATATACGTAGATGAACGTAAGTGTTCCTGGGGCATATGATTTCGCCAACACCGATTATGTTGTGTAGGACCTCGATAAGACGATAACTGAGTAGAAAGCCAACCTAAGAGACTTTTCCCATTATCGACATTATCGTAACAATGGAGATTAATTATATGAAATTGTAATAACGCAAAAATAAAAGAAAAGTTAATATAATAAAAATAATACTCTAAAATAAGTAATAATATAACTAAAATATTTAAGTTAATACAACTATTATATAACTAAGGCTCCTGCCAATAGTTATATATTACTAGATATAAATATTCAAATTGCGCTATTACCTTCCTCCTAATCGTCGGAGGGTTCTCGAGGTCGTGATTCGAGAACGATCAAGTACACCGTAGTAATAAAATATTAATTATTAAATTATAAAAATCTAATAAATACAATATAATATATGAAATTATATAAATATATGAATATTGATGCGCATGCACTTTACCTTATTCGCAGCTGTCTTTGATATGCAGTTGACGTAATAAAATAAATAAAGGTTTTTTATTAGACACTCAGATTAAAGAAAAACAACACTTTTAAATTTCGATTTTAAAAAAGAAACGGTCCAGCTGTCGCTCGCAATGTCTGGTGTTGAAAAGTTTTTAGGTGCTCCTGCACTCTTGAAGTTGTTTTAGTTTTGGGTGGTACTCATGCACTCGAGAGTGGTGCTCATGCACTTGAGAGTGGTGCTCATGCACTGATGGAAGGAGACGACGTGGTCCAGCCAGCCAGGGTTGTAGGTTGCTCCACCAAAGGCCTCTGCGTTTCCAAAGACTTAGCATTGTCTTTGGCAACAGAGATCCTCATTGGACCATCCCCTGCTCTGGTGGCACACGAAATAGCTCACACGTGTTGTGCCAGATAGTCACAACTACGTATAAGTTCCCATATGATTAAATAATACAAATCGTTCCTTTCATCAGTGGACAATGGTGTTTTTTTTGTTGGATTTTAACTGTTATCTGTGTGCGACAACTTGACTGTTATTTATTTTATTGAATATTTAAACAACATACAATCATGATATGTGAGCATATCATTACAAAATATTGAATACGAAATTGTAACGTTGACAGGCTCACCTGGAGATGATTAATGTAATAATGACCTAATATGGCATCGGTTTATGGAAATTATGTGTGTCGCGAATAACAGGATGTGAACCGAACGGCCGCACGAGGGTGGAATGCTGCAATATCCTAATGATACGTGTGTACCTACGCAGAGAGTAGGACTATATAGGAGAGCCCCGAATAGACCAAAATCAGACGTGAGCCACCAGATTCAGTGCAACCACCCACACCAGCCACCATTCCAAATTAATCATTTGGACTTATGTATATAATAATATTTATTCACATCGCAAGCAAATAAATATATAATAATTAATCACAAGTCAAGTTGTTATACTTATAACTTATTTCACCCAAACCATCCACTTCAACACAAGATGTTCGTCCTCCTGTATGCTGGGAAGCTACAGTATGTTCTTAATGATACTATTAAATTATAGAAAGGGATTACAAAACTAATGCATAAAAAGAAGATGGATATACTAATATAATTGAAAATAAAAAATAAAGTTAAATCACTTATTTAATGTGTATTTAATAGACACAAAAAAAGGATCTAACACAAAATTAACATAGTGTAAACATTTTCTATACATAAATGCTTACAAATCAAGAAAAATAGTATAAAATAACTTAACAATCATATAAACCATAAAAATTTGTTTTTACCAATAATGAATAATTTTATACAATGATGAAATTATAATATAATTTGTAATAATTAAATAATATCAAATTATTGTAACACATTTTATGTCGGTTAGTAAAAATGTTTAGTAGTGTTTAATTTTGTGTTTTACTTATACAATATTACATATTTTAGGTATATCATACAATGCTGTTTATGTTGAAATATTAACAAGTATTTAAGTAAACCAAAAACAATAAAAATATGAATGTATTATTATAATTATTAAAAATAATAGTGTATAATGAACATAACATAAAAATGAAAAGATCATTTACACTCAAATATTTATAAAATACCAAAAAATATGCATGTAACCATTAATTAGTAATTTTTAAAGATTACTTTGATATGAATCTTTAAGTTAATTTTTTTTATTATATAAAATTATATTATTCTCTACTTATAATTTTAGGTATTATTTTATTTATGAATATTAATAAAAAAAATATATAAACAATAGATACTGTAAACAAAACACAAGTTTACACTATTTACACTTTTTTGAAAATAGGAATTTTTCTTTATTGTAGTTAAATGCAACTTTTTTAATAATTACTCTTATCATGGAGTAATAGACATGATACTTATTTATTTCAATTGTTAAGGGGTAGTTACTATAAATTAAAAATAATGGTCATAATTAAAAAAGCTACAAAACAGTTATGTCTACTAAAATTCCTAAAAGATTCTTTTTAGTAAGAATATTATACAAATATTTTTTTATAAATAATACATTAATAATAGAATTTACAGAGCTCATTATAAAGTTAAGTTAAAATTATTATTTATCATTATTTTGTCCATTTTCTAAATGTGATTGAACATGTACTTTAAGTTCATCATCAGACTCAAAAGACATTTCACAAACATGACATAAGAATATTACAGTATCTGGTTTATTCATCAAATTATATACACACTCACTACATTTTGCTGCATATCTCAAATGCATTTTCATATGCTGGACATACTTATACCATGTATCCAATTCTGATGAACATTCTTTGCAAATGTATGGTGGAGGTTCACTATGATTTTCAGCTTTGTGTTTGTTTAATGTAGATTCATTATTTATCATAAAACAGCTAGAGCATGGTGGTTTAGATGGCAAAATATTCTCTTCATTAGATTTTGGTAACCTTAAAATGGTATAGTTAAAATTAATCAATACATTTTTTGAAAAGCCAATTAGTAAACAAAATATAACATTAAATTAAAGATCAACTGGGGAATCACATAAGTTTATTATTAATTAGTATTTTTTTTATGATAGTTTTCAAATAATATAATCTAGATCCTACGAATAAGGATCATATTTAATTAAAAGTTCATATTTAAATGTATAATTGATTTCCTTAATGATTAGAAAACAAGTAAAATTGAATATGTGATACTGAAATTCTTTAGAAATCAGGATAATTTAATAAAATATATTATATTAGGTGTGATGTTAAGATTAATTTTATTAAGATTTTATTCAAGAAAATAATTTTAATACTAATCAAATAAATAGTTACCTTGCAAAACATTTTTTACAAGACATACATTCAATAAGCCTTAGTCGACTTTGAAATTGCATTGGAAGTATATCTTCTTCTACAAGACCAGCCTTGATAAGGGCATTTTTCCAAAACAAAGGACCAATTAATTTAGCTTCATTAAATTGACCAGTAGAATTTTTTTCCAGAATTAATGTTTCTAGAAACTTTTGGTATTCTTCAGTGTAATAATCTGTTAGTTGTTGTTTTCTTTTTCTAAGCATATTTTGTATATCTTGTCTTGAACTTTCAATTGCTTCTTGAACAACATCTCTTTCACTTTTTTCTTCTTCAGCCTGAAATAAATTATTAGTTAAGTTAAAAAGTTACAAACTAATAGTTTTTGATTAATTTTTTTTTATTTTTATATTACATCTAAATTAACATTTTCCAATTCTCGTTGTTTTTTTTCCCATGCTTTTTTAGCAAATAAAGGACCAAATGGTTCACTATCTTTTCTAAACTTTCGTGAATTAAGTTTTTTCTTTTTATAGTATGAAACTTTAGGATTAAAATCTTCATCACTGTCAGATGAACTAGATTGATAAGGTCGAGGATTATGGATAGACATTTTATTATGTACATCCATATAATGTATATAGTAATTTTTTTCGCCAACAATAGTTTTTCGACACAGAGAACAAATCAATGTTCTTACATTGTTATGACTTTTTAAATGTGTTCGAAAATTTGCTATATGACGAAATTTACGATCACATACCCGACAATGATGAGGTTTTTCTCCTGTATGGGTTAACATGTGTTCATTGTATGACAGTTGACTTTTACAAATTTTTAGACATTCATTGCATCTGAAGTATTTTGATGGCTTAATTGAAGATTGAGGTAAAGGTTCACTTATACTGTTAATGTTA
Source organism: Diuraphis noxia (assembly GCF_037042655.1). Taxonomy (NCBI): domain Eukaryota; kingdom Metazoa; phylum Arthropoda; class Insecta; order Hemiptera; family Aphididae; genus Diuraphis; species Diuraphis noxia. The sequence continues at coordinate 78,484,950 of NW_028301713.1, forward strand.
CTATGATGAAAAGTATCATCATCAATGTGAGTCCGCAAATGTGCATCCAGATCAAATTGTGTATTGTATGACACATTGCACATAAAACATGAATAACATTCATCATAAATTTCTTCTGTTTCACTTTCTGATTGATGATTTTGAATTGGATAAGTTTGATCCATTATTTTACCTTCCATCTGTAAAAGAAATAATTTCAGTTGCTTATACAAAATATAGTTAAATATACATTTTTTTTATTCAAAAAAATAAGACAGTACCAAAAACTTACATTTCATACTTTGTCCGGCTTTATTAAATGTGAAAGTTTAAATGGTAATTTAGTAAATACAAAAAATAAGTAAATTCAAAGAATATTGATTAATTCAGATTTTGATTTATAGAATTCATAAAAAATTTCAAGTTCATACAGGTTACAGGATGTTTCCATAATAAATTCTAGATATTCATTCTAGTTCACTCATGTTTAGCTGATATGTATTATTGATACTACTCTAACCACTGCGAGTGAACTAAACACTTGTCTTGTTATTCTTGGAAATTTTTAGGTAAACTAAATTTTAGTAAGAATTAATTTTTTCTAAATTTAAATACATTTCTGATGACAGTATTTTATTCTTAGCAATTATATATATATATAAAAAAAATAAATAAATAAATATATTTTGAATGAATAGTAAATTACCCTATGTTAATCACTACAATTTAAAACATCTTATTAACATATAAACAATATCTTGTTGGAAACATGTTAAAATAATATATTAAAACAAATTCTCATGATTAATAATCGATTTAAAAAAAATTAATGACGTTTCTGTAACTTTATCTTAACAGACATAAATGTTCTGTATACATTATACTATGTAGGTAATATACAAAAGATATTTTACCGAATCCTCGTTTTTCATATTTTGAATTAGGCTTTCGTCATAGTCATATGAATTGGGAATATCGACATCTGGAAAGTCCATAGGCTCGACCTTAATATCATTTAATTCCGTTTTGTTAATCATATTAAAATCCATTGTGTATACTGAAAATATAAAACCTTTATTAATACATTATTAAAAAAATTATATAGTTGTTTAAATAGCGTGGACATATAATATTATAATTTATAAAATATAAATGTGAAACACGTAAAAGTGATAGTTATCATGCTTGGTAGTAATTTCAATTCTACGATGTCTATCCATTATTAGTTATTATCAACGCTTACCAGTTTATAAATGATCTGATTCAGATTTTTTTCAATGCTGATGTATATTAAATTAATGTATTAAAATGAAACATTTAAAACAATTATTATTTATTATTTAACGACGACAAGTTTAAATACTCAAATAATATTCAGTAACGCCGGGGATTCATTTTTACTTGAATTTTGGATGTTGACCGTAGATTACAGAAAAATGCTTTGGTGTAACGGTTTTATAAGCTCTTTGGTTGACCAAGGAGAATATGAACAGAGTCGAAACATCCATCGTGCCAAATAACATTTACTGCAGCTGCTGCAGGCTGAATGATGGTGCACTTCACGAACTTCAAGATATTATATTAGTAAAGTTCGTGGTGCACTTCTTCGATTTACTGATAACACGAACCTACTACAAATCAGTAGGGCCATATAAGAGAAATAAGTTAATGTACAACATCTTTTACCATAATTTTGAATTATTGTATCAATTAAATAAATATTTAAAACCACGATTAAAGATATACAGGTTAAACATCGATTCGGCCCATGGTATTTTGTATTTTTCAAGACCGTCAATTAACCACAGAACAATTATTCAATCTGAGTCTACAAATCAGCTGTGGAACTACTTGATTGGCGCCATCTAGCAGAATTTAGTTGGAAACTTAACAATCCAAAACGTACTTTAATTTGTAACATTTATAACGAATCGTTATAATATACATCGGATGTCCCGCAATATACAGATATACTTTTCTAAATATCGGTTGAATACATTTATCGCTAAATTGCGCCAGTCAGTAGTTCCACAGCTGATATAGGGATTCAGTTGGACCACAGAACAATTATTATAGGTTAGAGTTAGACGGTCTCCTTATCATGATTCGATGTGTAACCAGTTGTATAATCTCAAATCGTGTTTAAAACATAATATTATGACAGTGTGTACTGTACTTTGAGCGTCATTGCTAATGGAATCCAAAAATCATCTAAAATGTTGTATAGCTTTAATTAAAGATATGGATTAGTCTTATTCAGGCTTATGTTTATTAAACCTACTTGTATTTTTTTAAACTTTTAACAGATAATCATGTGAAGCATACAAATACTTCTCAAATGTTTTTTGAGAAATGTATTTTAAATATTTTTTTGTGTATATTATTCCAGAATACTAAATTTGTTTTCTCTTTTTCTGTATTATTATTTACTAGTCAAGAAATAGTGACTCTGTTACACAATTTAAAAATATTTTCCTGTGTTACATCACCAAGACAAGGAGGAAATACATTATTTTAAAAATAAAAATACATTTTTGTCTGTGGCCGGAGTGTTAATTCATTTATTATAAAGTTATTATTTGTTTTTTTTTTTAAGGCTTCATAGTTCAAACGAAAAACTACACAAAACACAAAAAAATGATGTAAAAAAAAAATTAAAAATAGGTTTAATCATTAAAAACTTCAAACTCAGCCTGCATACAGCGTATGTTAAGCAGCAAAGCAGTTGTAAGCCAATAACAGTAATAACACTATAGTCTATAAGTCTATAACAGTAATTCGGTACGAAATACGAACTACGATTACGACGAACGGTGTCAAAAAAGCAGTGATGCGTTGTTAATAAACAATAATTTCTTATAAAGTCTTATTTTCCCTATTCGTAGTGACACTGATTTGAGGTAGGTTTTGGTTTTTAGCATTTTCGTGAATTACATGGGCCAATATCTATTAATAACTTAAAAATTGTTAAAGTATTTAAAAATGTTTATAAAGTATAGAAATATTAGGAATTAATAAAATAAACATTTGGTTTAAATTTCAAGTTTTTAGTTTAGTACGTTTTTGAATAACATAGATATAATTTTAAGTATGCAATTATATACAAGCGTGTTTTTACTTGCATATAGTTGTATATCCCCAAAGATTGTCTCTCAAAATAGAAAGGACGACTTATTTGTTCTAATTTCCTCAACTGTTTTGAACCTCGTCAAATTGTACCATCATATCACTTATAATATTTATCAGTCAGATTTTTTTATCTTGATACTTATATACAGCGATGATTCAGTTTCTCCGATATCTGACGAATTCTTTTTCTTCATCCCAGATTAATGCATTTCTTTTAAAAACAATCTCCCACCTACAGCTTCATCCTATACGGCAGAATGTTTTGCCATCGTTGAAGTGCTCCAACTCATTTGCACCAGCTTATAACCCAACAAGTTTATCATCGCCACAGACTCACTCTCTTGCCTAAAATCTCACTCGTCCAATGTCTTAAAATCACTTCCAAATTAGAAATATTTTATTGTCTCTTATCCATAAAGGCTTTGATATCCATTTTCCATGGATTCCAGGCACACAGGCATCTTTGGTAAGTGAAACCGCTGACTTCTTGACCAAAAATACAACGTTATTAAAACTCCCACCCAATAATCTGATTCCTTGGTCTGACTTCTGTCCCATACTCAAATATCGTGTCCACCGTCTATGGATTGAATCTTATAAAAATCTTCCACCTCATTTTGTCACTTGGTACAGAACCTTAAACCCTACTTTCCCATCTAAGCTATGGTTTTATAATCTAATACTATCTCGTGAAGTAATTAGCTGATTTTCCTGCCTTCGTTTTCAACACTCCATTCTTTCTTCTTATTCATTAAATTATCCCTAAACGATTCGTCTCTCTGTGTCTTTGATCACACTCTAGTCATCTGTGATTTCAACCAAATCCTTTTCTACTGTCCCTACCTTGTGAACTGAGGCACAACGTCCTTTTACCTTTTTTTCTTCCCTTAACATTCCTTTTAATCCCCATCACATACTTTCCTCCCAAACACCTCTTATCATCATTCAGGTATTTCAACTATCGCATTCATTTTAAATTCTGGTCTTTTTGTATAAAATCGTTCTGTAAATAACAACTGTCGAGATTAATTTATTGTACAACAAAGTTTTAATAAAAAAAAAAAGATTTATTTATTAGTGACGATTTATTATAATGTATTTTTTTTTAAAATTGTATAATGTTTAACTATTAGGATTACTATGATAATATTCTGGTCACGCCAGGAGTCAAAGTTATATTGTTGATGTTTTGTTTTTTATTTGTCTTGAACTTATGGCGAGCGATGAAGCTAAAATAATTTATGTTTGTTTTTTGAATAATGCAGAGGATAAAGTTTTTCATAGAGCTTTTTATAATATTTACAAGCACACTTTTGATTGGCCAGCACATCAGAATGTTAGTCTAGTTAAGACAAGATAATTTACGACTGCCCGTGATTTTACATATTCCTTGTTCTTCTATGCTTCATCGTGTAGAAGGAAGTAATCTCAGTCTCTAATTATATTGTATGTTCCATACTATATTTGATATATTTCTTCAAGTTGCGTTATTGCATTGCTGTTATAGGTATGTAAACTCAAATTTTTTTATAAATCTATTCGATGTTAGTACTTACCTATATAATAAAATAGGTAACTAAATTTTAATGTGCTCAGGCTCTTTTCTTGTCTGATTTATTTGTTTTTATTTCATGGAAGATAATTGGTTATTAATGTTATATTGTTACATACTAGTTTAATACCTACGTAATACTAGTAGAATTATCAGTCATAATGTGTGTTTATAATTTTATATATTTATATGCTAATTCATTTTAGAGATAGACAGCACAATTTTTGTTACATGGATCAAAATTTAAAATACTTAAAACTAAGTCAATCCAACATTTGAGGCATAATATTTTATTGTCATCTTCATTTGTTTCCTAAATTTTTAACAACATTTAATCGGAAAATCACTGTTAAGTAATTGATATCTAACTCTTTATTTAATTTTGTTGTAGATAGGTGATTTATATATATGTGAATAAATACTGGAAATGGATTCAAAACAAGAAAAACAATATATTTTCAATATGAAGCTGGCAAGAACTACTTGCTTGTATCAAATTTTAAATCCAAATTCTACTTCATTTTTTGGTTACAACATATATCACATTGTTATTGTGTTCTTTGGATCATTCACGTTCGCCATATCAATATTGTTTCCAATTGGTTTGCTATATTTAAGAAATGATATAATTGCGATTATGTACTACATGGGATGCGTAAGCAATTTCCTATTATCCTGTTTCAAAATGTGTAATATTCTCTATCATTCCAAGGATATATGGAATTGCATTGACGTTACAAATTTTAATTTTATTTTGTACAAACACTATGATAAAAATGTATTTAAAATCTGGCAAACACGATCTTTACGAGTTACGTACTTATATATTGTAATAGCGTTATTCGCTTTTTTTTGTTGGATTTTCAGTCCATGTGTTATGAATAAATCTATTATTACTATTAGAAATATTGATGGTTCCTTTAGCAAATACCGAATGAATATTTTTAATTTGTATTTAATAGCATCATATGAAACGTATAATAAGAACTTTTATATATTTTATGCTATTGAAATAATAGTTAGTATTTGCTATGTATATTTTACTATAGTATTTGATGTTCTTATGCTTTTGGTATGTTTTGCAATATCTTACCAATTGGAAACAATTAGTAATACAATCAAATCACTTGGACACGAAATATGTACATGGGATAATATGACGAGTGCGTACGATGTTTATTTTCTACTATTTAATATAAAATATTAAGTGTAGGTAATTATAATACAAGTATTATAGCATAATAGGTAGTCGTATGTTCGCATAATATTATAGGGAATATGTTTTTGTATTTTTGTTGCGATCAATACTATCGATATAAAGATTTATTTTACAAGGTATTAGATAATATAAATTATTATTATTATTATTTTTAATATATTTTGTGATAATTATATAATATTCACAGAAACTAGTAATTCAATACAGTCAAAGATGAAACATCACATAATATATAATGATTTAATAACGATAATGACAGACCATCAAAACATTCTAAAGTGAGTGATATTTTCGTTTATAATTTAAAAATAATTTCAAATTTATAACTATCGCATAGTTCCAATAGTTCAAAACAAACTACTGTTATGGGTTTTAACTTAAAAATATGACGAGCTTAGATGAAATTTAGCGGAATTTAATTCAAAATTAGTTAGTTTCTTAAAAATATTTTCTTAATTATTTGTCTTGTTTCTATTTCTTACAGAAAGTTAAACGATTTTTATAACATATTCCGGTCAATAACGTTAACTCAAATATTTATAGCTTCAAGTTCACATATATTTATTTGGTTTATTGCTGCAATGGTATGACGCTTAACTAAATAACTATTCTTAAGTGTATATTACCATATTCTAGTATAGTTTATTTTAAGAATTCTCTAGCAGTTATTAATGTATCTAAAAAATGTATTATGTGTTTAGCCATTAAGTTTTGTAAGTATTATATTTTGTACGATATTTTATCACTTTATCATGTCTCCTTTTTAAATTATGCCAAATGAATTAAACATATAAACAAACAATATTATCTATCGTTACAATTTTTTTTATTGTGGAATGATAATATTTAAGAACAGTAAATATTTTTATGAAGTAGAGAATTAAATCGCTTATTGGGAAGTCTCAAAATTGAAGAATCTATATAGTCAGATTTGGAAATGGTCGATTGAAGGAGATCCCTCTACCAGTTTCGTTTTAAACGGATATTTTTAGTGTATCTATAATAAACAGTGTCGATTGTGACAGGCATTTTTAAGTTTCATAGGTTAGGTTATTCATTAATAAAACGTTTGGACGAATATTTTTATATTTTATTTTTGAAGATCATAGTTCGTAATAATTTTCGAACTGATTCAAATAAAGATTTTCTAAATTTAATATCTATTATAATAATATCATTTAAAATACGTGTCGATGAAATGTAGGTAATAAACACTAAATATTAATGTAAAATTTACATTTTTCAGAGTTTCGATGAAGGCGATAATGCAGATTCAATATTGTCTTTTAAGCTATTCATCGTACTCCCTCTGATAAATTTTCAATTATTTATGACTTGTAGTTTATTTGGAACTATAAATGAAAAAGTAATTATTAAGTTGTATAATATTTTCTTTTACAATTGTTTTATTGTAAAAAGGTTATAATTAAAATACGAGTATTTAATAGAGATTATATTATTATCAATAAATATTATATATATATATATTGATAAATTTGATTTAATCTAATTAATGTTTTGATATTCAGAAAGATTCAATCATTTTTGCATTATATAGCAGTAATTGGACTGATATGGACTTAAAAAGTAAAAAGTTGATTTTGTTTAATTTGATGATAAATAATGCCAACCAGTTAAAAATGAAGTTTACAATTACCAAAATTGTTAACTTCGAAATGTTTAGTCATGTAAGTATAACAATAACGAAAAAATATGTGATTAAATATTATGATTTGTTTTGTATCTGCATATAACTATGAAAAGTTACTGGAAAGTTGAGATTCGAAAACTATAGTCTCAAAACTATAGTGGCCTTTTTAAGCTATTTATAGGCATTTAAAATTTTTTACTTATGTTGTGAACATTTTGATATCTAGATTTAAAAGCTTGAATATTTAATATAAGTTTGGATAGTTATAAGTTGATCTTTATTGCACTTGAATATATCATAAATATTAAAGTCACATTTTTTTTAGAAAAATCTTTGAAGATCAAATGTTGAAATAACGATTTGAAGCGTGTTTCCGTTTTTTTTTTGTTTTAAAGTATTACAATAAAGTAGTATTGTACATTATTTTATTCCTATACCAATTGGTATAAGACATATTAATCAATATAGCTAGGTACCTATTGGCTATCAATTCAATAACATTAATTATTTCATTGAGTATTCTTTTTTACGATGTATATGTATTACCTATACGGATATGGTTGAATTGCCTTGGCCACTTGGGTTTTTTAAAAGGTAATGGTTGTACTTGGGCTCAAAAAAAATATTTCAATAAAATTATCATGCATTTTACACTCATTTTCCTTCCCAATTACAGGCTTAGGAGAGTTAGGACTGGTTAAAAATGATTGTTTTATACATCACATAATTATCACAACATTATAATTATTATATTAGGTACTTATTATATTATTATTATAACTATACATTTTTCACAACCGTCAAATTTAATTGTGGTTATAATTCTAATTTTTTTTTTTTCATTTCGATCATTTTTTGTAGTAATGACAAACTGTATTCAAAAATTCTAGCCTGGTAATACGTTTTTAAGTACCTACCTATATAAGTCAATATATTTTTCAATATTATTTTTTTCTGGTACCGTGTTGTTGTTGGTCTTGTGCCAGTGTTTTGCATTAAAACATAAGTATTGATTTTTAATTGTGTTAAAACATCAATTAATACAAATATATTTGAATGTAGTGATGAAAATCATTTATTGAACTTCGCATAGAAGGACTCGCATGCATTAGTTGTTCTTTGACTAGATCCAAAATCCAAATATGAGGTGGAAAAATCCTTTGTCAGAATAATTTTCAACTAAATAGTCACTGAATTCTTGAACAGCGTAATTTTTGACAAAAAGTGCAATTCGATCACTACCTGATTTTTACCCGGGTGCAGTTCAACCATTATCTTTTCTCAATCCAAGTGCAATTCGACCATTTATTTGTCGCTAATAAGTGCAATTCGACTATCCCGACCTATACATACATAATATCTATGATTATTTTATCATTAAAAGTATTAATGTAAAGTAATATAGTCAATATATATACATCAATATATAAAATATACACAATTATACAATTATTTTAACAAAAATGTGACATTTAAGTTTTTGATTAATAATTGGGTATTGACGTAGATATAATTATTATGTTGAGTAAATTTTTAAATTTAATACATTATTTACATTATTTTTTTCACAGACGATGCGCTTTTGTTATTCAATATTTTCGATGTTAGTTAATTATAATAAAAACAAAAAGAATTAAAATTTTGTTTTGTTATTTATTTTAAGCTTTGTTAAAATATTACTTGTTAAATAATATTTTATTATTGTTATATTTGATCAATTTAATTTTTAAATGTAGATTATTATTTTTGAAATTTCATATTTAGTAATTTAATTATGTACATGGATCGCAGTTGGTATCTTATGTATTATATAATTATGTTAATGGTTTCTTTTTTGCATTATTTTATTTGTACTTAGAACATTTTTTTGTTTGCCACTTTTTTTTTATCATAGATATAAGCCTAAGTCTAAAATTTTATGATTATAATTATATAAACTCTTTGATGATTATCTAAACTTTAAAGCTATAATTTGTTAATATAATATCATCAAGTGAAAACTCTGGTAAAATTAAAGAAGATTCTAATAGGTTTAATATTTGTTTTCATACAAATAGTTTAAAATTAAACACTTATAGTTTGAAAACTATTAAAATATATATACCTACCAATGTTGTACTTTTTAATTTATTTTTATTATTAATGTTAATACCTATTAATCAAGTCCATTTGATGTTCTTTTATTTGTATAATGTATTATTATATTGTATATTATGCACTGTACTCGAGTTACACGAATTGTTAATTCCTAGTCACTTAATTTATAACCATAAACCTGCAATATTTAATTGACTTTTAAAAATGTCATGTGTGTCTAATCATTATACCTACATACATATGTCATATATTCGACTAGCTTTGATTTCTTTTCTCTATCCACTATAATTACTGTTTCATGTTAAATAAAGTTTAAAAATTGATTTATCGTTATTTTTAAAATGTTTATTAACTATTTGTCCTAGTTACAAAAACTGTTATTTAAAGCCTTAAAAATAAGACGGAGAAAAAAATTCTTGGTTAGTTAATAGTGAATGTAGCATTATTAATTAATGTTAACAGTGATAGCGTGATTAAAATATGTTTAAGTGTTTCACTTCATTACCCATTTTTCATTGCCAGTCAAATTAAAGTTTCTACCTCATTATAAAATCATGACTGACTGCAGTAGTGCTATAAGAATTAAAAAATATGAATATATCTTAATGACCTATTTAATATATAAAATAGCGGGCATGTTTCAGTTGAGGTTATGGGTTTTTTAGAATTTAATTATTAAATTGTTTATTAGTTGTATAGTTAAGTATCTACATATATAATACATTATAATATTATTGGGTAAATTACAATATAATAATAATTGATAGTATCAATAATGTGGCGGACACTTGGAATCCACAGAGCTTAACATAATGTCAACTTCATTAGACTAGACATATATGATAATTCGCTAAGAATATGAACTATGTTTGAAACACGAAAAACACTTTCATTGCCTAACAATATATTATTATTAATAAATTAACAACTTTTTTGTGTAACTTTTTATTCAAATCAATAAATATGAGAAACCTTTGATTTGTTTTGTCTATTGTAGATTAAATTACGAAAAATACTAGGTGAAGTAGGTATTGACAGATACTTACTTAAGTAAGCTACACATACAAAAATATAAATTTTAGTCATGACTCATGATCACGAAAACTAATACTAAAATCTGAATAAGTATAGTACCGATTACCTATGCATCATAATTTAAATTTAAAGTATACAATTTAGGTTTATCAACATATTAAAAAGATTTTTATTTCAATATTTTATCTTTTATGTTGTAAATTGTTACCTCCAACGAATAATAATGTTGTTTTGGATGATATCAGTTCGAAATAACAATGTTTAAAAATAATGAAACAAGTTTTAAAAGTTAAAATGCTTTATTGTTTGTAGTTATTATATTTATTTTGTATGAAGAATAATATAAGTCTCCTCGTAGACCACGAGTGGTCAATACAGTGGTCTACAATGATATACTTTTCATTATTTTAAAAATTAATGAATTACGTGGGTATTTTTTTGAATATTTTCCAACTGATATTATATTAACAAATGAGAAACCTTTTATTAAATTTTCAAAGTTTTTGACTCAACAAATATAATTTTATTGACATTTTAAGAAAAAAAAAAAAATTAAACTGAAAGTGTCCGTAAATAGCTTAAAAGAAGTCAAAATATTTTCAAAATTAAATGGTGTGTATAGAAAATGCTAATTTAAACATTCAGATAAATTTCATGCATTTACGGTAATTTGTTTTAGAGTTACACTAAAAACCAAAAACGATTTTAATTAAAAAAATTCCAGTTTTTCCTTAATTTTTTTTTACTTTCTCGGTGCTTTTGGAAACTACTCTTTAAAGTATCTAATTTCGTCCAAATTAAAAATTATAGTATCTATAAAAAAAAACTGTGCTTATATATTTTATTGTTTTTTTGGTAACATTATGCTCAAGTTATTTTACGAGTAATTCTTATTTTGCAATTTTGATGGTTTTTGTTCAAAGTTTAAACGTTTTTAAAAATAAAATAGCCACGGACCGTTTGTGTTTAACATATTTTCACATTTTTAATTTGAATATTTAAACAACTAAATACAATCATGAAATTATGGGTGGCACCGTTTTCGGCCAAAATAGACCTTTCCCTTTTCGGCCATTCTGAAATGACCGTTTTCGGCCAGCACACTATTTTAGTCACCAATGAAATATTCTTTTTTATAAGAGAGGAGAAATAACACGAATAGAATTTATTTAACATATGTGTTATAACTAGTGTTGGCCAACGATATAATTTTCAATATCGATATCTTATTTTTTCCCCCGATATCGTATAGCGATATCGGAAAAATACCGATATCGATATCGAAGCATATTAAAAATTTAAAACATTAAAAGTATAGAATGCATATTATATTATGGGTGTATTGAAAGTAGGTATATTAAAAGTATAGAATACATATTGTTTTAATATTATATTATGAGTGCATTGAAAGTATATTAAAAGTATAGAGTACATATTGTTTTAATATTATATTATGAGTGTAAATTAATTATTAATTAACAATTATATATTATTTTGTATAAACTGAAAAGTATCCAATGTATTTAATCAAAAAATTATAACGAAATAACGAACGTAATAATTACGAAAATAATTACGACGTCTCACCGCGAGTTAACAACCGATACTGAATTTAGATTAAATTGTTTGGTGTGGTGGTTATTTCTTTGGAACATATTAATATCGCCTCGTATCATAATGTTCACGCCTCGCGGGGTCGTGTTGTTCCCCAGGTAATATTATCAAATATAGTTTCTTTTATTAAATATATGTATGTTATTTGTACGGGGTCGTTGGGGCCAAAATACGATTGCATAATAGCATGAGATTCGGAATACAGTCGGTCGGCACTCTGACTGTCGATCGTCGATAATAAACGCTGCAACGGCGGGCAAGTTTGACGTCGGGAGGCGTACATGAGCTACCAACCTCCCGCCGACTGTACCGGCCGGATCTATGTATTATGTAGAGCACGGGTCAGACTGGTGCACAGAGCACCGGTCGCAATAAGGTACACGATAGCTACAAACTTGCCCAATCGAACTATTCTTGGTGACCCGTGTGTATTCTGCGAAGAGTATTTATGCATAATGCATAGACCTTATACTCATAGACGGAGCAAGCTAGTAGTTCCCGCGGTAATCGGTGGCTGCGCTGCACATGTTGTTTCATACTTCTGCGCATGTGCGTAGGACAAACCAGGTTGTGCATAAAACGCTTATTATTATCGTATCGTATTATCAATAGTAGAAATATGTCATGAAGCAGAAAGAACTTTTCGATCTTTTAATGTTTTTTTACCAAATATTAAACACAAAATGTTTAATAAAATAAAACACAAAATATACCAGAAACCAAATATTTTCAATGAATATATATATATATTTTTATGTTGACTATCTTTATGTAAATTGTATGAATTTAAATTTTCTATAAATAAGCATTTTAACTTTTAATAAAAATATGAATTTTTGAAATATCAAAATCGAATTACACTAAAATTTCTTACAATCAAATACCTATATAGTTATAATACATGGATTAAATTTTAGTATAACTATACCTACACCACTTAAAATTATAACTTGCGTTAGACCATAGACAAATATATATTCAGTCTAGACTATTTTTTATAATAATTAGCAGGGCTTTGGACTTGGGACTATGTGCTTAAAATCCTAAATATATGTACCTATTTAAGCATCCAACAATATAAAATGTGTGTTAATGTAAGTTATTCACAATTTTTAGAAGACATAAATCATGAGTATGCTTTAAATATCAAAAAAAACATCACCGTTAACTTTTTTTTACTTTGGTTAGGTATAATATATTTATAATGGTTTTTGTCTTTAAGTTTCATTAGTTTAAATGCTGTCCTTAAAAACAAATACTTATACAGAAAATTGAATTTCATAATTGTATTAATAATTTTTACACATATACAAAATGAATTTATTATGTAAATAATTAAAAAAATTCCAATTTATAAAAAAAGATAAAATATGCAGTATAAATTTTTAAAAATATGCATATATAGGAAAAAGTTGGAAATAGGTAGGTATACTTAAATATGTGCAAAAAACTTTTAAATTTCAAATCCAGACACCCCAAAACAAATTTATAATGAATCAGATTTATTCTATTTGCTTTCTGGACAAATGTTTTGCAAATTTCAAATTTGCAAATGCATAATCCCGAGCCCTAATAATTATTTTACAACATTAATATCTTAATAATATAAATAAATAAACATATTTTATGTTATCAGAAATGACAACACTGCTAAGGTGATAGCTATGACCGCACCACCCAACCCCGCCAACCAGTGATGCTCCGTCTATGAGTATAAGGTCTATGGCATAATGTCATAAATGCAGTCCAGTCCGGCTACAACGCTCAATGTGCACGCACGTAGTTGGTTATGAGCTCCGTTATCGCGTTTGCCGTCCGATAATATGGTAGACAAAGTCCACGACACCGGTGGCGGTCCACTCCAAACGTCTATGCTTAACAAACGCAATCTTTCTAATTCGTCAATTTCTCCAAAAGTTGCCGATAAAAAATCAAAAATATTCGTTACACCAAATCGGTTTGCTGCCCTGTACTCCGAAGATTCCAGTGACACCGTATTCATCACATCCACCAACAGTGCATCAGCTCGTAACGAAAAACCGGGTCCTGCAAATCAAAGTATCGAGCAGCCGACGCTCGATGTACAAGACGTCACGCCACGGGCTCCACCGTTTTACATCTCCAACATCTCAAATTTCTCCGCCTTCACAAATGAGCTAACAAAGTTAACCGGTCCAAACGCATTTACCTGTAAGTCCACTAAATCACACCTAATCGTTTATCCCAGGGGTGTACATAACTACAATACTATTATGCAGTGGCGTATTTAGGTTTTTGTCATGGGGGGGGATATGACTTTTTACCGTTATCACTAACTTGAGGGGGGCTACGCCCCCCTCACCCCCCCAAGTTTCCAGGAATTATAAAAGCTTATTAATATTAACTATACTTTCTATGTTTGCCAAAATTATAATACACAACACATTACTTGAGATTAAATATTTTATTAAACCAAAATCAAATACTTGTTAGTTATTACAATACAAAATCTAATTTTCTTGCTTTTTTTGATAATTCATCTATAACTTCTTCCACTGATAAGTTTATGTCTCGATGAATTGACAACAATGTTAATCCATTTAAACGTGTCTAAAACAAATAATGTTATTTATTTATAAATGTAAACAATTATTATTCTATAATTTTATTATATTAAACCTCTTTCATTGTATTACGCAGATAGGTCTTCAGGCGTTTTAAACTAGAGAAACTTCTCTCCGGAGTTGCCGTTGAAACAGGCAAACTAACAAATATTTTTAATAAAAAATGGATATTTGGATATACTTCTTCATCGCAATTGTCTAAAGCTTCTAATCCATTTTTAGTTAGGTTTAAGTCACTAGAGGCCAATTTCAATTTCCACATCTTGAGTTCAGCAATAATATTGTTTTTATCAATTGCGGGGGAATATAAATCAACCAAATGTTTAATTTCATTCCTGTCTTCGTCAGAAAATTTTGAATGAAAATGATAAGACAATTGTGATTACATGCATCGAAACGAGTGCATAGACCATAATACCATATGATACTAGAGTATGACCCGCCACCCGGTATAATCACTGACCACAGACCAATGACCAGCGATACCAATGAGAATACTGTACAATAATATAATATTTTAATTCTTGCAAATGTAATCAATTATTGATAAAAAAAAAAAAAAAAATCATATTATTTTAAATAATAATCGTCAAATTATAACGAGTAACGACTATAATTAATTGTGTGTATACAGTCTATGGGGGGGGGGGGATTGATCCCCTTGATCCCCCCCCCCCCCGTAAATACGCCACTGCTATTATGACTCATCTCAAGGAAACTGATTCTAGTTTCCATACCTTTCAAGCTCACGTTAATCGCTCATTCAGAGTCGCAATACGAAATCTCCACCATTCCACATTGTGCTCGGAAATTTCCGTGGCTTTGTCGGAGGAAGGACATTCGGTGAAACAAGTCATTAATGTCAAAAATAAAAATAAATGCGGTCTCCCATTATTTTTTGTTGATTTAAATCGTCAGAATAACAACAATGATATCTTTAATATCACTTCGCTACTTAATACCAAAGTCATAATCGAGAAACCTCATTTGTCCCATCGTGGTCCACCACAGTGCCACAATTGTCAAGCCTATGGCCATACCGATAACTACTGTCACCATGAATCTAGATGCGTCAAATGCGGTGGAGACCATCGCTCCGAGGACTGTACTAAGGATCGAGATAGTCCAGCCAAATGCGCGCTCTGTTCCGAGGTTCACACGGCCAACTACAAAGGATGCCGTGTTTATCAATCCGTTACCAAAAAACGCACTAAAGTGCTCACAAGAGTCTTGCCAGTCTCAGATAAACCCCCGTCCATTCACACCCGACGCAAAGGAGAACCTAAGACTTACGCAGAAGCAACTGTGGGCAATTCAAATAATCTAAACTCTGAACCTATTTCCAATATTGTATCCCAATTTATTACGCAACTTAATTCCCTCTTTACTCCATTGATTTCTCTTTTATCCTCTCTATTAAACACATTACTTTCTAAGAATACCTTATCTCCTTAATTGCAGTCCTCACGAAATCATAAATATCTAAACTGTTGTTATTAAATATTCTGTGATTATGTTATTTTAATCTTAATTGGATACGATATCATTTTCTACCGTCTATCATTATTTGTATTAATCAGATTTATTATTATCATGTTTAATATTATTAATTTAATTGTATACTTGTAATTGTCGAACTATAATAGCTGTAGCTGAAAGTTCTAAATAAAAAAAAAAAAAAAAAAAAATGTCATAAATGCTCATTCCACTGGTAACAGTATGAGGGCTCACAGTGAGCAAAGACGAAGCGTTCGGCAACCCGCGCGCTCTAAAGGAGCCCGGGTCTGCACGCCGGCTACGGTGCCACAACATGCAAAACGGCCGGTCCCGTGTTCTGTAACGGAACGAACGCGCCAGCACGCCTTAGCGAATCACAGGCCGGCGTTTGCATATCTTCAAGCGCTTTAACGAATCACAAGATCACGGTAGGCGTGGCTACGACAGCAACAACCAGCCACAGACCACCATTTAGGCAACTACAGCAACAAAACCGTTATACACACAACGGCATTATAATCGGACTGCTGTGGGCGTGGTTTCGAAGGTGGCAACAACCAATGCATTGGCCAGCGCCGTCACGTGGCCGTACGCAATAACCAACCACAGACAATCATGGGCGGTTCATGTTAGTACACAGCGCCGCAGCAGGCGAGACCAAGATTATAAAAGGCAGTGCGGAGCACAAAATCAGTCAGTAGTCAGTCCTACCTCACCGTAGCAAGACCTACCCAGGCAGACTTGCGCGGTATAGAACACTCACGACTCATCTACGCCGTAGCAAGACCCACCACGGGCAGACTTGCGCGGTATAAAACGCTCACACGGTACAGATACTGTCACAATCCTCTAAACAACTGAACCAGCATCAATACAGTCCACTCAAACAATTCCTGCGCGGAACACATAATCTACGTTTTTATCTTTATTATATCTGACAGATATTTTTTTTTAAATTTAATTTTATACTGTTTACTCAGTTTAGTGTTTAATCATCCGTAAAACCGCAAAATTCCGATCCCCGATTAATCACACCGATATTGCGATATTCTCGATAATTATTTTTAGATATCGATATCGAAATTATTGAAAAAATACCCACGATATCGATATCGTATCGAATTATCGATATCGTTGGCCAACACTAGTTATTATAACCATAGACCTTATACTGATACGAGTACATATAAGGTCTATGGTTATAACTATAAAAAAATTAAAAATCCACATAATTTTATACTTGTTGTGTAAATAAATAATATAATATAACATATATGTATCATTGTGTCTGCTGCCGTATATGTCAATAAACTATAAAGTACTTAGATATGCAAAATAATTGGATCTTAATGTATAAATAATTAATATATTAATTTTTTTTTATATATATTATTATTTTATATAGTCTATTAAGAAAGTAGTGTTTTGGTAGCTTAACAAAAATAAAACGTAAAAATAATATTTCATTGGTGACCAAAATAGTGTGCTGGCCGAAAACGGTTATGGAATGGAAATCATAATTGTTGTGACGTATTTTTTGAATTAGTGTTGTCTGAATGAGTGAAAAATAAACTTATGTTTAGATTTGGTTGTAACATGTTTCTTGGTTACCTAGGTATTGTTTTATTAATTATTATTGCTTTACTATTTAATGTTATTATTATAGTCGACTTTCTATTACCACTCATAAGTCAATTTTATTTTATTGTTTTAATTCCAATCAAAGACAAGATACAATTTTAAGTATAGGTATTCCCTTAAAATGGCATATGAACAAGAATAAATTATGATGGATCTTGTATTAAATTTAAAAATTTTTTGACCAAGCGAAAAAATTGGTATCGACATTTAAAAAAAATGTATACATATGTCTATTCATTACTTAAAAAGGGTCAAAGTATTTTGAAAATCTAATCATTTACAGAAACTTTTAAATATCATGACTATAAAAAAATTGTAAATTTGCATTGGCATTGTGCCTATTTATAAATACCATATGTTAATAAGCAAATAAGCTAATAATCATGATGACGTTGATGTTGTAACACTATATATAAAATAAAAAAATTTACTGTATGTATAAATGTTCCAACTAACATGTATAGTGTATAATATAAGCTAGGGTGGGTGGGATACTTTCAACAACGCCTCTTCAAGACGGCCTTGCAGTTGAAGTGTGATTATAAAGTTTAATAATTATTCAACATTTATAGATGATTAAAGGGGAGTTAACAAATTTTCAGCTCACGAAAAAATGAATATTTTATTAGTTTATTTATAGGGTTGCTATTTGATATGGGCGGTGGTAAACTCTCCCGATTGTATGGTAAAGTCTCCCGATTTTTAAAACTAGTAAACTCTCCCGGGTAAATATTATGTTTACTTGAAAGAAATGGGCAAACTCTTCCGAGGTTAGGAGTTATTTTAAATGTTATTGCTACTCTATGAATTGGCTACACTGCAGAGATTGTGATTATAATTTTTATTATGAATTGTATTACCGTATTTAATCTGTATTTATCTTGTGTGAACCTGTATTTGTCATTTAAATATTTAATTATCGTTAGAATATTTTTAATTTGAATATTTAAAACGATATCGACTATAATGGCTCAACCAATTCTAACTGTGTAAAACGAATAATACCCCATGCTCCCCAGCTAGCTTAGTAGTACTGAAGTAGACCCGGTATAGTTTACATGTTCTCTTCAGCTAGTACTGAACTAGACCCGAGAGATTTTACATGTTCCCGTCAGGTAGTATTGGACTAAACCCGGGAGAGTTTACCATCTTTAGAGTTTACAATCGCCCTTTGATATATTACATAATAATAATAATTTTAGAATGGGAAATGTGTGGTAGGGTTGCTAATAAATATTATATATAATTAAGTTAAAGAAATAAATCTACAATTATATATTAAAGTTTTGTTTCGTGTTGTTTTTAATAAAGAATAATATTGCAATTGATTCAAAGACATTGAAGTTTGCGAAACTTATGGCCTTGTATCATATTTTAAATCTAAATTTTACCTCAGCACTTCATAAACTTCTAAATGCTCCCTACTAAATCTCGAAAGATTCTATACATTCTGGCTTAAAACTAAAAACGGTTCTCGAAGAAGCGAAAATACATTACCAATTTTTCCAAAATCGACTATTATCAAACCAAAGCTTACTAATAAAAAATCTTTCTACACCCTCCATTCCCTTACCCCCCCCCCCCCCCAGATGCCTAAAACTCAAATGGTGCCGGGATCTGCTATCCCTCACAAAATAAACCTACTATAATAAATCGAAAAAAAAAAGAGAAATAAATTAAAGCAAGCTATGAGTGTCATTATTAATGGATGATTTCTCTATACATGTTAATACATTACAGTAATTTAAAATTTTACTCGGAACACATATACTTATTATGCCAACAGGTATATATTGTATATTTTCAAATAAAGGAAAAAAAATCCTACCTCAATTTTTAGTTAAAACTATCACATTGTTATTATTATTATTATTTTTTTTTTTTATTGAGAACAAAAGCTTTAACAGCTAAATGATTAGCCTGCGATTGTATTTACCTCATTATTATTGTGTTATTATAAAATTATGCTCCTCTGGAAAGCGACCAGGAAAATATAAAGAAAACATGCACGTGTTTCAATGTAGATCCGAAGATATTGAAAATATATATATAATACTTAAAATTCACATATTATCATAAAAATACTATAGCTGAATAAATTAGTGTTGTCGGTGTGCATTTTTTTTTTTAGTATACACTTTACGTAATATATAGTCTTATGTGTTTTTGTTCGAATTTGTCTCAATTTTAGTGTACATCAGTTCATAGATAAATCGGCGTCAGTAAACTTAGTTTTGTGAAATATTCAAAACCGTAAATCCCGGATTAGATTTGGCATTTTATATATTTTTGTAATGTGGTTTATACTCTTATCTCTAGACTAAACTTTTCTAGTATATCTAAGGAAATCGCTGAGCTATTTGTGAAATTAATCGAGTAGTTTTTGAGTACCTACCTATAACTATAAGCTACAAACATATGTTTAATTTTGATGATAATTAGTTTCTTTATTTGATATTTTAGGCCATGTAAACGCGACGATTTGAAACATGCTTGTACCTGATCCACTTATTTTAAATACCTATAAAATTATAATGGTCACAATTTTTGATAATATTACAACAATTACAAGTATTAATAAATAGTAAGTAATAAATAATTTTTTTAGTTGGAGTTATGATGGCGTCGTGGGTTCGTATCTATTGATGATCTATTTCTTAAACAATGAAATTAACGAGCAAACAATGTTACATTGTTACTTATATAAGACATTGCCTATTATTAGTTTTTATCTTTAAAAATCTATACGAAATGATTCGTAAAATTTATTTTTTATCTAATACTGATCATACCTATAATATGTGTAGTGGCGCAAGTAGCCATTATACATTCTTCAATATTGTTTTATGAAATATTAAACCCACATTTTTTAAATTTTATGGTTGTTGGTTGTTTGTACAATCGATGGTAATATACATTAAAACAGTAGATTGAATTATTATTCGCATTTGAAAATTAAATTGTGTATGTATATTATAATAATATATTTACGAAGATATAAGCGTTGTTTGTGATAACATGTTAGTTGTTGCCAATTTTCATAAATATACAGTATATACCACAATAATATACGAATACCTAGTCATAGTATAATATCATGGGTACGTATGAAACAACTATAGATTCATTAAAAATTAAATTAAAAATAAAATACTAAAAAATATTCTAAAAAAAGACTCAAGATAACACAAAAAATACTTGAAAAAGTATATTAATGTACTACCAATAAAAAAAATATTTTACAAAGCATCGGTATTATAGTTAATTAAAAATAACCTTAATTTTAAAACTGAACATTATAGTACTTCACAAATATCTAATATCAAAGTACCAACTATGCACAAAAAATTAACGTAATCCACAAACTTATATATCAGTCCAAAAATTTACAATTTATTACCATTAGAAATTAAACAAAGCAACTTTCTAAAGCTTATTAGAAAAATTACACACTGCATGGCTACTACATGAACAAAATATAGACAATCTCATAACAAATGCATAGAATTATTGCATTATTTATTTATATTAAGCTAGATTATTTTAGATTTTATTTATAATTTTAGTTTTTTTACTTTACTTTAAATTGTATCATATTATATTACAAAATTGTAATTATTTAATTTATTTAAAACGAACATGTTTATTGGGGCTCATTAACTTCTTGAAGAATAAACAAAAAAATGAAAAAATGAAAAAAATATAGATTAAAATATAGAATATTGCGGGAAAATTATAAAAGACAAACAGGTGATGGATTTTCAACGCGATATACGATATATCGATATTATTAGAAAATAACTATAAAGAATAATTTAAATTATCATATAACTAATTAAAAACAGGATAAACGTAGGCAATTGTGTTGTACTGAAAATTAAAATGTGTCTCGTACCTAGGTATTTTGATTTTGAGTGGCAAACATTTAGCCAAAAAAAAAAAATTGAGGGGGTGGAGTGGCCGAGCGGACTAAGGCGTCTGTTGCGACGCACGCAGTCGCCGGTTCGAATCTCGGTCACGGGCGGCATCGCTCTTTGGGCATTTCGCGATGTCTGGAGATAGAGGCCGCCGCCCTCAAACCGGGCATGGCAGAAACCTACGTGTGCCCTTTCAAAATTCTGCCAAAAAAAACCCACGTGTTAAAAACCTACAGTACCTTCCCTTACAGTTTCCCATAAAAAATTGAACTATACAAAAATTTTTATACTCAATAAACATTACATCATTTAGTGAATAATATAGGGAAAATATAATTTTAGTTCATTTTATTAAATAATATATTTTCCGTGACTGATTTTAATTATTTTTGTGTAAATTTATTTTTTGTATTAGGACTATTTCCTTATACTTATTTAATGGTTAAATGTAGTTAATAATAATGCAACTTCTTGATGGCTTAGGGTATTTCGATAAAATGCAACATATAACTGTTTCAAGCATTCAACATAAATTACATAGAACACAATAAAAATTAACTGACTGACATAGTACCTACCTGAATTAATTTATTCTAACACGATTTATAAAAAAAGGGATGTACAATTACCAGGTATAAAAGTTTGCATGACTACTTTCATAACTGAAATTAATAACACCCACTACACGCTACACTAAATAATTAATTTAAAGAATATATAAAATTCTAATAAAATTTGAACATCAAAGATATAGAATTAGAAAAGTGTACCTACTATAAGTATTTATTTCTTCATAACTGTGCGAATGTTTAAATCATTTGTGTTCGTTAAGTCATCAACTGCACATGTGTGTCGCATACACTGTGAATGTATTAAGTAGTTCTTTATTTCTATCTTTTCAATCGCTGTTAAACAAATGTAACTTTTTTTTTTCCGTGGTATCAAAGACCGGAGCGGGAACTGCTTTCGCATTACTTCCACTAATAACCAAATGTAACTAAAACCAAATGTAACTAATAAGCTGTTATCATAGTAGTTAAAAATGTATACCTTTTTTAAGTGTCTGAAATTAAATATTTTAGAAAATATTCAAATTAATTAATTGATAGAAACGTGAATATTGGATTTTTAGTGGAGAGAATGATAAATCAAGAATTTATTTGTTTTACAATGACGTAAATGTTTAAAACCTAGAAAATATTAAGGAAAAATTAAAATGATTTAGGCTATTTTGGGGATATTTTTACAATATAAAAAGAGACTGTAATGCACTTTAACAGTTGATAATTTCGTAACTCAGATTAAGATTAATTTTTATGATATTATTTATATAATTAAAAATTTTCTTTATCATAATATATACCCTGATATAATCAATCATATGATATGTTAACAACATTTTTTCTTGTTATGTCTATGATAATAGAATATAATTTTTAACTCAACTTATGTTGCAAAGTATAAAAAAATATACAGAAAAAGAAATACACTACCTACTATTTTTTTTTTTTTTTAGCAGATTGTAATAATTTACGAAATAATATTGCAATGGATTCAAAGATTTTGAAGGTTACAAGACTTACGGGCTTATATCAAGTTTTAAATCCTAATACAACATTTTGTGGTTACAATATATATCACATCGGAATTGTTTTTTTTGGGTCATTCATGTTCACCATATTGATGTTGTTTCCAATTGGTTTGATTTATTTAAGAAATGATATAATTGCATTTATGTTTTACGTGGGAACCATAAGTAATTTATTATTATCCTGTTACAAAATGGGTAATATTCTTTATTATTACAAAGACATATGGAAATGTATTACTGACACAAGCTTTAACTATATTTCGTACAAACATTACGATAGAAATATATTTAAAAACTGGAAAATACGGTCTATTAAAGTTATATATTGCAATAACTTTAATAATCTTTTGTTGTTGGGCTTTCAGTCCATTTTATATGAATAATTCAATTTTTACTATTAGAAATATTGACGGCTCATACAGTGAATACCGAATGAATATTTTTAATTTATATTTAATAGCATCACATGAAACGTATAACAATAACTTTTACATATTTTATACTATTGAAATAATAATTAATACTTGCTATTTATACTTCACATTATTTTTTGATATTCTCATGATGTTGATATATTTTGAAATATCTTCTGGAATGGAAGCGATTCGTGTCGCATGTGAATCACTGAACTGCAACAGTACAATAACATGTTCAAAAGAAGATTTGAGTGAGTACCTTACTTTTGTTTCACTTAAGAGAACTTCTTATCTATTTGTGTTTTCTCTGTTATTGTATATACATTTTTTCTGTGTTATCGACGACGTTGCTGGAAGCCCGGACTTCTTGCGCATTACGTCGAAAACTATTAATATATTAACACAAACCATACTAAAATTTATGTTCAGTAGTTTCAAATTTGTGTTGTTAACTCAAGTATTAAACTGAATTTATCTATTATAAGACCTTAAGTAAGAACGCTATTTGTATGCAGTGGCGTACCTAGGCCTCTCTCATGGGGGGGGGGGGGGGATATATTTTTATCTATTCTTAAAATATCTTAAAAATATACGTCACAGCTAATCTAACCTAACGGAAATTTCTTACTTGTAAAATACCTATGCAATAAAACATTTTAATATTAATAGATACATAAAAAATAAATTATTGTTTAATTTAATAATATAGTATAATGCATGTTATAAAATAATTTTATTATAATTATAATTTATAATACAAAGTCTATTTTTCTGTTTTTCATACGAGAAATTCGTTCAATAATTTCATCCGCTGGTATATTTATTTCTTGATAAATGTGCAATAGTGCAAGCCCACATAAGCGATCCTGGCCCATTTTTGAACGTAGGCATGTTTTTAGTCTACAGAATAAGCATAAAATAAAGCAAATAATAAATATAAATAACTAAAAAGCAGACAGCAGTAGGTAGGTACTAGGTGTATAGGTACCTAGATTTATAAGCCAATTTTGTAGATTATTAATTTATCTTTATAAATATTAGGTTCTGTAAATGTTAGACATTAAAGAACTTTTTTTTTAAAACTAAAGTACTGAAGCAGTAGAAAGTATAAAAGCAGTAAGCATTCAATTGCTTTTTAAAAATAATATTAAGTCCTATAAATATTTTTAAGACTTATAAGGCATTCTATTATATTTGTATTCTATTATAATAATAGAATACAAATATTAAACTAAAAAAAACTGAATTCAAATACTTCTAAAGGTTGATCTTCATAACTTGAATTTTCAGTATCTTTTGATCTGACAGATCAACTTTCCTTTTTTTTTGGAGACGGAATATAGGTGATAGAATTATCATATTTAACTATTGCATCTATACTTGTTGCAGAAGATGGATGATTCTGCTTACTCAGCCAACTACTGAGTGTGCTTTGCTTGTTCATGACAAATAATTCAAATTTACTAAACACGTAAAAACAAATATTTTACACTATTATGTACACAGACACACAGTACACGTACAAATCGTACAATTTAATAATTATTTCGTAGCTAGAATCAATAATAAGAGACAACGGTCGAACCCATAGAGTAATATTACCCATATTACTCTATGGCCGAACCACAGACCACGAATTAATATTACCATTATTATAATATTATATTATTATCACATGCTTTTGTGAACCCATGATAGAGTAAAATTACTCTATGTTCGAACCGCCAAAACAAAATGATAACACCTGATTCGATAACAAAAATATTTTAAAATCTAGGGATTCATTATGTTATCATGTTATCAATAATCATATTATTGACTTCATGAAAAAAAATAAAAATTATAATAAAAACTAAAAAAAAATATAACAATGGACATTTCTCATATATTGTCAGTTGTCATATATACGACCCTCGAGGGGGGGGGGGCAAATGCTCCCTTCGCCCCCCCCCACAGGTACACCACTGTTTGTATGTTTAACGATTGACTTAAAGTCATATGAAAATGTTTAGTTTTTAGATTCTGAACGAAGTGATGAATGTATTGATTTTACAATGATGTGTGTTTTTAGATTCTGAACGAAGTGATGAATGTATTGATTTTTTTGTTTTTTTTTTGTGTCTGTGTACAGCATAACTAGTCGAAATAATGCTTCGATTTCAAACTTTGGGGGTGGTTTCCGATGTAAAATTGAAGATCCTTGGTGCATTATAGAGGTCAAAAGTAAACATTTTCCAACAGTTTTCAAAAAAATCGAGAAAATCAAAAAAAAAATGACAGAAAAACGGGAATTTTTACGCAAAATCAGTTTTCGACCAAATCGATTTTTTTATATGGTTGTAATTCAAAAAATAATCACTTTAAGTACTTGAAATTTTCACCAAATGTTTATGTTAGTGTTCTCTATATACAGTTTAATTTTCAAAAATTTTTGACTTTTTTTTAGTTATTTATAGACCACTGAAATTTACACTTTTTTTGAGAATTTTTTTTTGAAGTATCGGTAAAAAAATTTTGGACGACCAAAAAAACTTGAAAATTTAATACAAGGTTCCTTATGAGTTTTTCTTATTGTAGCTAAAAAAAATTAAAAATCGTAAGTCACCATTTTTTTTAATAAGCTTTTATAGTTCAAAATTTTACGAAATCTGTCGAAAACGCGAAAATTTGCAAGTAATTTTGAAGGTGAAAAATCATAAAATTTTTTGCGTTTATAACTAAGGATTAAAAATACAACACTAAGTTCTCCATAAGTTTTCCTTCAAGTAGCTATAGAGAAAACTCGAAGTATCATAATAGAAAAAATTTTAAGTGCGTTTGAATTTTAAATTTTTACGAAATAGCGTAACGATAACGATTTATCCTGAAACGATTTTAAATATTTGTTATTATTCAAAAAGTATAAGTCCTAGATACTTGATAATTTTACCAGTTATTAGGATTGGTATTTTCTTTACATGATTAAATTTTCAAAATATTTTGACTTTTTTTGAGATATTTATAGACGACTGAAATTTTCAATTTGTCTGAAAATTTTTTTTTGAAGTGTCGATAAAATTTTTTTGGCACTATCAAAATACTTGAAAATTTAATACAAAGTTTCTCATAAGTTATTCTTAAAGTGATTAAAAAATTATAAGAATACATAGGCACAATTTTTTTTTATAAGCGTTTATAGTTCAAATTTTTACGAAATCTGTCGAAAATTTGAAAATTTGCAAGTAATTTTGAAGCTGAAAAATCATAAAATTTTTTGTGTTTATAACTAAAGATTAAGAATACATCACTAAGTTTTCCATAAGTTTTACTTCAAGTAGCTATAGAGAAAACTCGAAGCGTCATTATAGGAAAAATTTTAATTGCGTTTGAATTTTAAATTTTTACGAAATAGCGTAACGATAACGATTTATCCTGAAACGATTTTAAATTTTTGTTATTATTCAAAAAGTATGAGTCCTAGATACTTGAAAATTTTACCAGTTATTAAGATTGGCATTTTCTTTACATGATTCTTACCGGTTCTTTTGGTTATAGCAGTAATAAATAAAAATAAGTATTAACTTATAGGACTATATATGCGTATATGCCACCAGTCCCTAAAGTATTCAAATTTTCGTACTACACACATAGTTCCAAATCAGTCAAATCTAAATTATACATAGTACGTATCAAAATAATAATATGTATTTACAAAAAATTTTTTTTATATAAAACTCATTTTAAGGCTTCTAACACAGTTTTACAATACCAGGTGAAAAATAAAATAAAAATATAGTCACAATTTTTATTTACGAGCTTTCAAATTTTGAATTTTGACAACATACGTAAAAATCATGAAAATTCGTAAATTATTTTATGCTAGAAATTCATAAAAAAATTTCCTTTTATATCTAAGATTTGAAAATTTAATATAAGGCTCCTAACATATTTTTACAATAGCAGGTGAAAAATAAAAGAAATATATTGGCACAATTTTTTTTTACAAGCGTTCAAAGTTTGAATTTTGACAACATAAGTAAAAATCACGAAAATTCACAAATTATTTTAAACTAGAAATTCATAAAAATTTTTCTTTTTAAATCTAAGATTTGAAAATTTTTAAAATAATCTATAATATATCCTAGACAGATAAACTATCTTCGTTCAGAATCGTTTTTCGTATACAATGATATAATAATATCATTGGATTCAAATTTAATTCCATCCATTACAGTAACCCACTTGTAACCTAGCTACTATACAGCAGAGCGACATCCACGACTTACCCGCTTTTTTTTTAAATTGTAGATAAATATTTTCTCTGTCTATAGCCACGCATTTTGAAACTTTAATGCAAGATCTAAAATAAATACTCATTCAGGAATTTAAAATTACTAAAAAATCGTGCAATGTCTATACTGAATATACAGTAGTACAGTAGTAATATAGTAGTAAAAGTATATGCTGTACACTGACAAATTTTAGCATTTTGTACCGACATTCGGCACTTTTGGTAGGTACTAATATTAGTAAATGATAAAAAGTATCTTTAACAAAATGTTTAAAGAATTACAAACTATATATTCAATTTAATATCAATTCATTGTAATAATATACATGTTTATAGAAACCAGTTACAATTTAATACATTTGGAAGAAAGATCCGACGAATTGTATGATAATTTAAAAATTATAATTACAGACCATCAAATCGTTATAAGGTAGTGCGGGTTTTTATATAATTAAATTAATTTAAAAATTTAATTTAAATAGGTATATTAAGGTTTGTTTATTACCTATTTTATATGTGTCATAAATACTTAACTGTACTGCACATTTTAGTTTTATAGATATCAAATATATGTATGTAAATATATTCTTACACTATATACAGATATAAATTAGGCGCATCGTCGTGGCACCCGTAAATCATCAAACTTCCCCATCCCCTTGCATTTCTCATTTTTTTACCCATTTGTACCCTCCTTAAAAAAATTGTACTCCTTTCCTATTTATGCAAAACCATACCCCCATTCGGGAACTGTAAACTGAATAACTGTTTAATAATAATTAAAGATTACAATAATTAATGGCTGTGCTTGACGAGGGTTTTGTACCTAAATCTCTCAAAAAGTAATCATTACTTTTTGAACATTTCGGGTTCACAAAGTTGAAGATTAAATCATTACAATAGGTACCTAATATATATTAAAGCTTACTGCAAAAATATAAAATTTGTTAGAGGTTGTAATAGGTAGATTTTATACGCTGATGGTTATCTACGGTTCTTACAAAAAATTCAGAAATTGTTCTTTAATAATTGTAATATTTTTTTATTTCGAACAATATTAAATTATACAATTTAATAACAACATTAATATTATTTGATCATTAATAAATATATAATTACTGTAAAAAAAAAATACAATAGAATTCACATCTGCGGTGGGCGCGTAATACAATATATAATAGTCGGCCGAGTAACAATAAATACGACGCGTTCACGTAAAATACAAATATGAGTGAGACGCGTAAGATGAAAATACTTAGTGTTCGCGTAGAATATAATATAAATATGAGTTGTACGCGTAGTATGAATATACTTAGTGTTTGCGTAGAATATAATATAAATATGAGTTGTACGCGTAGAATGAAAATAAACAATAATCGGCCGCGTGACAATGAATACAACGCGGTCGGGTAAAATATAGATATGAGTTGGACGCGTAATACAATCTATAACGATATTACGTACTGCACGACAGTGTCTTATCAAGAATAAACGAAATGTTATGACATACACATCTATGTTATAATTATTACTCACATTCCCACCAAGAACATTATATTAATGACTTACGGTTATATTGTATCAGTTGATCTCCACGAAGTCTTTCTTCAATGGTACACACCTGTGTGGAATTGATGATGCACTGATCTCGTCCGAAGTTAACACAAATAACGGTGGCCGTATACACGACGGCGTGTGCAGCGGCGGCGCTGTTCTAGCCTGCCGAATTATCGGCGGCCGAGAACTCGCTAACACTCGCGGCGGCGGTGCGGTCTTAGCCTACCTATTACAGGTGGCCGAAGACAACACAAACGAAAGGGAAACGGCGGAAGTATGTGCGACGGCGTGTGCAGCGGCGGCGCTGTTCTAGCCTGCCGAATTATCGGCGGCCGAGAACTCGCTAACACTTGCGGCGGCGGTGCGGTCTTAGCCTACCTATTACAGGTGGCCGAAGACAACACAAACGAAGGAGAAACGACGGCACTATCACTACACAACGACACTATTTACTACACGACGAAACTATTTATGACTGCACTATTCTTCCAAACTCACTACTTTACTCTATAGACATAGTCCGAATGTCAGATCGCCTTCTAGCCTTCCTATTACCGGTGGCCGAGAAAACGATCCGACACTAGCCAGTTATCTAAGAGGCCGAGTAGTCGGTAAATGAAAAATGACACTTTTGCTATTGCGCTTCGCTGGTTATATCGACTTCTACAGTATCTGGTCCGGGGTAGAAGTTGGGGCTAGAATATATACTAACGGTCGTAGGTACCGGCTTATTGTATGTTACGGATCGACCGTCTACGCTCTCTGTCGGCCGTGGTAGCGGTACGTAGAGCGATATTTACACTGTTGTTTCCACTTTGCCACTTGATGGCGCGTCGTGAGTTTTGTACTCGTTACATAGTCCCCTTTTGCTTTGTCGGTACTTTTGTGAAGGAGACAAAATACAGACAAAGTAAATTATTTACACATCTATTTATCTATTTACATATTTATATATATATACACCTCACCCTATCTTGATCTTAGTTTTGCTTCTTATTTTTTTGTTTGTACCAAGCTCGTTTGGCCGCTGTCCTTCTTTCTTTTCGGGACAGTCTGATCATAGGCCCTGGATCTATATGAGTTATTTTCGAATCGGATGTTGAAACTGTCATTGATTTCAATTCCAGTTTTCTTTCGAGTACTTCCATTGTTGCGTCGATTAGACTTTTACCTTGAATAGTATAGTCAGCTTGTTGTATTATATCTAATTCATATTGGCTCATTTCTTCATAAGGTTTTCGTTGGTGGATTTGTGCTGCTCTCTGTCTCTGGAATTGTGCTATCGCTTTAGCGTGTTCTTTGTTCTTGATCACGGTTGACTCAATATTGATTTGCCCAATCGGTAGGGTGATCTGTTCTTCGTCCTCGCTTATATCACTATAGCTTAATTGTATAGCATCTGTGAGATCTTCTGTAACGGGTTTCACCTGATGTTGCGGGTGTTCCTCTTCTTCATTTTCACTGACACTAGTCTCTTCCCATTGACTGGCGGTTTCGTCAGGCTCACTGTCACTGCCGAGGGCCTCTTTGATCCGTCTTTTTAATTCATTTTGATGCTGTATGACCTGTTCATCTTCACTATAATATTCCTCACCAAATAAATTGATGATGGTCTGTCGGTACTTATCCATTTCTCACTTTGACAAAGATATTTATTTTAGGGTATATGATAATATGCACATTTGACCCATCCACCACACATATAGATACAAACATATATTTACAAACAACAAAAAAAAATTTAATATTTTTTTTTTTTTTTTTTTTTACATATTTATACACATATATTATTTTATTATGCATCATATGATACGGGGTCGCCTGGATCACCCGGACATATATATGGTTTAATGTTTTTTACATTATATGTAATGAGTTTGTCCCCTTCTTGTATTACTACGGTGTTGTTATCACGTACCTCGTGTATTGTGTATGGTCCACGGTATAACAAAAACAGCTTCTTTATCTCCCGGTCTTCTGCCGACGACAATCGATGTTCTTTGACAAGTATGCACTGACTCTTAGTATAGTTTATAAATTTCTTTCCTCTGTCCAAATAATTGCTCCTTTGTTGCGCTGATTTCTTTATTCGTTCCCTCGCGATTTGTATTATAACTTCTGTTTTAGCATCCGTGGTTCCTTGTGGAAAGTTTATTAGTTTTTCAAGGACCAGTGGTTGGCGTGGTTGACCCATCAGTTCTTGTGGCGTGTATCCGGTAGTAGTGTGGGTGGTATTGTTCATCCAGAATTCAATCTTCTTTAGATACTGTACCCAGTTAGTGTGTTTCCGATGACAGTAGGTGCGTAACATTCGTCCGATCTCTCTGTTTGCCCGTTCGACGGGGTTGCCCTCTGGGTGGTATGCAGTGGTCCTTAAAATCTTGACTCCTAATTTTTGCATATGTAATGTCCATTTCTTGCTATGGAATTGTGTCCCGTTGTCTGTTAATATTTTTTTAAATGATCCGCAATTTGGTATGTACTGCTTCTCAATCCGTTTTAATATAGTTTCCGCCGTAGCTTTCCTTAGTGGGTATACCTGTAAATACTTTGAGAAAACGTCTATCATGACTAGTATATATTTCGCACCTAGTTGACCCGTGGGTAGTGGTCCGATCAGGTCCAGAGATACCAATTCTCTTGGTCCGGTAGGTATGTTGGATATTAGTGGTCCCCTAGTCACCTGATTATATATCTTACTTTTTTGACAAATGTCACAGGATTGCGTGATGCGTTTAACTGTGTGATACATATGGCTTAGTTGACAATCCTGCTTGAGTATTTGATATATCTTCGTTGCTCCGCTGTGTCCATATTGCTCGTGTACTTCTTTTACCAGTTGGTGAGCCAATTTGTCTGGTATCATCAGTCTGTTTTTTCCGTACCGATCTACGTAGAATAATAATTGTTGGTATACTAAATATGGTGGTTTTGGTTCTGTATTGAGACGTTGTATAATTTTTTTGATTTTCTGATCTTCTTGTTGCAATTGTGGTAGTTGTTGAAGCCTCTGTGTGAGTTCTTTACTGTATTGATCGATTAATAATTGATTTATGAATATTTTCTGGTGGGTTGGTATTTCATTTTCGACCATTTGCGCATAGCGTGTTAATGTATCTGCTCCTATGTTGTCTCTCCCCGCGATGTGTTGTATATTTAAGTTAAATTCCTGCAGCTGTATTGACCATCTCATCAATCGCGCATTTAGGAAACGACATGTGTTCAAAAAGGTTAGTGCTTGGTGGTCAGTTAATAGGTGGGTTACATGCCCTAAAATATAACTTCTATATTTCTTGCACCCAAATACAATAGCTAAGAGTTCCCTTTCCGTAGTGTAGTACTTGCGCTCTGCGTCATTGAGTGTTCTACTGGTGAACCCGATAGTCCGATGTTGTCCATTCTCCTTGATCTGATATAATTCGGCTCCAATGTGCGTGTTTGATGCATCAGTAGTCATAAAGAAGGGTTGTCTAAAGTTTGGATATTCAATAATGATGTCTTCCAGAAAGCATTGCTTTATTTGTTCGAAAGCAGTTTGCTGTTCTTTCTCCCATTGCCATGTATAACCCTTTTTGGTAAGTTGACTGAGTTTTCCTGTTAATTGTGACAGGTCCCTAATATACTTGCGATAAAAATTTATAAAGCCTAAGAAAGCGCGTACTTGCTTTTGATTCTTTGGTGCGGGGAATTCTTGTATTGCCCTGACTTTCTCTGGATCCATACCAATTCCTTCTTCCGATATTATGTGTCCCAAAAATGTTATTTTTTTTTGTAAAAATTGTGACTTATGGATGTTTATTTTGACATTGTGCTCCATAAATTTGTCAAATATTGCTCTCAGGTGCGTAATGTGTTCCTCAAAACTTGTGGATGTAATGTGTATGTCGTCTACATATGTTGCTGTAAATTCCAAGATTTCTGGTCCTAGAACTTTGTCTAGGATCTTTTGGAATTCGGCAACTGAGTTCACAAGTCCGAAGGGGAGTACTTTGAAATGATAGTTGCGTCCTCGGTGTAAAAAGGCGGTTACCTCCCTGCTTTCTTTCCGGAGTGGACACTGCCAATAACCTGAAGTCAGGTCTATAGTACTAAGGTACTTGGCTCCACGAAACTTAAGTAATATTTCTTCCATGTTCATTGGACACTCTCTGTCCGGGATTATCCGTTTATTGATCTGTCGAGCATCGAGACACAGTCGAATATCTCCATTTTTCTTTTCAATACCAATTATTGGCGATGACCATGGTGAGTCAGATTTCTCTATTATTCCCAAGTTCAGCATACGTTGAATTTCCTTATCCATCTTGCTTAATTTGGCGATGGGGATCGGATACGGTCGCTGTGCTATTGGTTCACCGGGTTTCACTTTAATCTGACATTCATATTTCCAGATCCGACCCGGATTATCTGAAAACAATTCTTGGTATTCATCTAATAGACTGTTGAAAGTTTCATTTTCCTGTTGACTCATTATTACACTTGTCATTGGTTTCTCAGTCACTTCTATACTAGTAATTCGATCTTCTTTTGACTTGGTTGTCTCCATATCCTCCGAAAAAGGTGTGGTCTGTTGTCCTTTTTGTATTGACCATTGAATCGTTTTATTATTGAAATCTATATGTGCATTGTACTCGTTTAGTACATCTGCTCCAATTATAGCCCGTTCATTCAGGTTTTCCAC
The DNA here is from genome assembly GCF_037042655.1 of Diuraphis noxia. Taxonomy (NCBI): domain Eukaryota; kingdom Metazoa; phylum Arthropoda; class Insecta; order Hemiptera; family Aphididae; genus Diuraphis; species Diuraphis noxia. Next base: position 78,519,399 of record NW_028301713.1, read on the forward strand.
TTGTATAAAGTTAACAAATATCTGTTTGTCCCCTATTTGACAAAGGCAGAATAACTGTTTCGATACTTTACAGATTTTCTTGCCAACTGCATTGCTTATCTGTACACTATTTATTGGTAGTATAGGTATCTCCTGGTTTACTTTTAATAATCGGTCTGCTAATTCTTTATTGATTACACTGATTGTGGCTCCCGTGTCTATTAATGCTCGTACCGGTTCGCCTTCAATCTTGCATTTTAAATATGGACTTGTAGACACGTTACTCATATTCACATTGTTAATTACATGGTTGGTGTGACTATCGTCACCTGTCCCCTCATTGTTTATCTCCTCTGCATTGACCTGATTGATCGGTCGCCGATCCCTCCATTGTTGATCATTATCTTGCCCTGGATCTCTGCGTTGTCTCGTCTCATTACGGTCTGCTTGGTTTTCACGTATTTGATTATTTCGTGGTACTGCTCGATTATTCCAATTTCGTTGTGGTTCTTCCCTCTGTCGAAATTGATTACTGTTGCTTTCCCTGTTCTGGTTCTGTCGATTACCATAGCCGTCGTTATCTCTTGTTTCGGGTCGTCGATGTTCCTCGGTCCCTAATATTTTCATAGCATTTAATATATTGCATTCCGGCAACGATATCAATATTGCCCTCAGATAACCTGGATAGTGGCTGGCTATATTATTAACAATTTCTGTTTCAGTTAGTCTTGGTACTTCCAGATGCCTAAGTTTGGTGGCCCAGTATGCAAAGTGCTCTCTGTAATTTGTTTCGGGTTGCACTTGCCTTGTGCTAAGACATTGGCTCCAAAGCTGCATTTGTATGTCTCGTGACCAATATTCTTCTTTAAACGTATTTTGAAAATCTTTATAATTACTAATTTGGAACCTTACAGTTGCAAACCAGTTGCTTGCGTTTGCCCTTAGGCAATCACCGGCAATAATTAATTTTTCATCTATATTAACAATTTGTTTTACTGCAAAATACTCATCAAGTCGGTTTAAAAAATCAATAGGATGTGTATCTCTGCGATTCCCGTAAAATAGTGGTTTTGTAATGTCCACTGTTGTTCCTCGGTATATTTCTCCTCTCTGGCTGTCTGTATTTCTTTGTTGGTCATCTCCGAGATTTCTAAACGTGGTTATATACTTTCTTTCCATTTCTTCAATTTTTGTATTATATTTTTCTTCCCACTTCTTTTCCAATCTTCGCATTTCTTCTTTATGTTTCTCTTCTTCTTCTCGTAATTTATCTTCAATTTTTTTATTCTGCTTCTTTAGATTTTCTACCTCTTCTTTATGTGTTTCTTCGTTTTCTTGTATTTTATTTTCAATTTTTCTAAATTGCTTTTTCCATCGGTTCTCCATTTCCATCATTCTTTCTTCCCATTCTTCTTCCACATTTTTCTTCTTTGGACCCATATTGATGTAGTATTTATATGTATATATAAATAAATAAACTACATTAAGGATGTAGATTTACACTTCTCAAGAGCGCGAGTTCTTATTTTCGTGGTCGTGCGATTCGAGACTCGCTAGTTGGGCGCCAATTTGTAATAGGTAGATTTTATACGCTGATGGTTATCTACGGTTCTTACAAAAAATTCAGAAATTGTTCTTTAATAATTGTAATATTTTTTTATTTCGAACAATATTAAATTATACAATTTAATAACAACATTAATATTATTTGATCATTAATAAATATATAATTACTGTAAAAAAAAAATACAATAGAATTCACATCTGCGGTGGGCGCGTAATACAATATATAATAGTCGGCCGAGTAACAATAAATACGACGCGTTCACGTAAAATACAAATATGAGTGAGACGCGTAAGATGAAAATACTTAGTGTTCGCGTAGAATATAATATAAATATGAGTTGTACGCGTAGTATGAATATACTTAGTGTTTGCGTAGAATATAATATAAATATGAGTTGTACGCGTAGAATGAAAATAAACAATAATCGGCCGCGTGACAATGAATACAACGCGGTCGGGTAAAATATAGATATGAGTTGGACGCGTAATACAATCTATAACGATATTACGTACTGCACGACAGTGTCTTATCAAGAATAAACGAAATGTTATGACATACACATCTATGTTATAATTATTACTCACATTCCCACCAAGAACATTATATTAATGACTTACGGTTATATTGTATCAGTTGATCTCCACGAAGTCTTTCTTCAATGGTACACACCTGTGTGGAATTGATGATGCACTGATCTCGTCCGAAGTTAACACAAATAACGGTGGCCGTATACACGACGGCGTGTGCAGCGGCGGCGCTGTTCTAGCCTGCCGAATTATCGGCGGCCGAGAACTCGCTAACACTCGCGGCGGCGGTGCGGTCTTAGCCTACCTATTACAGGTGGCCGAAGACAACACAAACGAAAGGGAAACGGCGGAAGTATGTGCGACGGCGTGTGCAGCGGCGGCGCTGTTCTAGCCTGCCGAATTATCGGCGGCCGAGAACTCGCTAACACTTGCGGCGGCGGTGCGGTCTTAGCCTACCTATTACAGGTGGCCGAAGACAACACAAACGAAGGAGAAACGACGGCACTATCACTACACAACGACACTATTTACTACACGACGAAACTATTTATGACTGCACTATTCTTCCAAACTCACTACTTTACTCTATAGACATAGTCCGAATGTCAGATCGCCTTCTAGCCTTCCTATTACCGGTGGCCGAGAAAACGATCCGACACTAGCCAGTTATCTAAGAGGCCGAGTAGTCGGTAAATGAAAAATGACACTTTTGCTATTGCGCTTCGCTGGTTATATCGACTTCTACAGTATCTGGTCCGGGGTAGAAGTTGGGGCTAGAATATATACTAACGGTCGTAGGTACCGGCTTATTGTATGTTACGGATCGACCGTCTACGCTCTCTGTCGGCCGTGGTAGCGGTACGTAGAGCGATATTTACACTGTTGTTTCCACTTTGCCACTTGATGGCGCGTCGTGAGTTTTGTACTCGTTACAAGGTGGAAATTATAACTATTTGGAGTTACTGGTGGCAAGACGACTCTCATAAATACGTTATGATAGCAGATAGGTAGAACACACTATTGCCCTCAAATTGGAATTACTTATTTGTAAACTAAATCATTTGATTACAGATTTTTTACTAATGCTTATATTAAGAAACCTATCTACCAAAAAATAAACCAAAATCATAAATTAAAAAACTATTTTTTATTTTGAAAACAGTACATCAATTAAACGTCTATTAAAATTAATGTGAAACTGAGATATTATTCTTTATAAGTGTATAACATACTCTATTCGATTCCACTTATATAATCTCCCTATACATTTGAAGATGTTATTGTTAATTTGGTTGGTCCCAAAACAATATCATTTTATTTTGCTTGAGCTCATCACAGACAAAAAAATACAAAAATAACTTGAAATTATGTAGTTTTTGTTAAAGTAGCTCTATAAAGTTCAATAAGCGGTTGATACTGTACCAAAAGCGTGATTTTGTTTGAAAACTTGAGAATTAAATATTTTATTCAGTAAAATACAACAAAGTGATTTTGTCAAATAAAAATATACTTGTATACAACAGTAATTTTATTAAAAATTACTAACATGGTTAGTAATAATACATTTAGGTAAACCGAAAAACAAAGATTTTTAAAAACACCAAGCACTGCGCAGGTATTCAATAAAGACGCTTGTTACCAGTACGACGTTTTTATAGCTCCCGAACAGGGGATTAGTTTTACGTAAAAAGGAGTGGGTTTTTAAAGAGGGTACAAATGAGTAAAAATTGGGTACAAAAAATATGAGATGTGTAAGGGGTTTTTGACGATTTACGGGTGTCACAACGAAGCACCTATATAAATTGTATCGTTGTTCAATTAATAGAATTGAATTATCTATACCGTAGTTGATCAAATCTATTTATAACACAATTTCAATAATTATTAATTTTGTTATAGAAAATTAAAAGAATACTGTACGATATTCCAGCAAGTGGCTCTTTTACAAATATTTATAACATCAACTTCACACATAATTATTTGGTTTGTTGCTGCGATGGTAAGATAAATGCAATTTATTTTATTTTATGAATTAAATTTGGGTCTGTATTAAGTAAATTATGAATTTGCGAGTAATACTCTTTTATCATCTAAACTTTGTTATATATCTATACTTATTTAATTTTTAGAGTTTTCGCGAACATGATTTAGGAGATTCATCATTTATATTAAAATTAGTTGCAGTACATCCTCTTATTAGTTTTCAACTATTCCTGACGTGTTTTGTATTTGGATCTATAATCGAAAAAGTAATAATAATGTAGTATTTTTTCAATTTTTTCAATTTATTTTGTGTTCGTGTAAAATTAATACTATAAATTTATTAAGTCAATTAGTAATTTATCAATGTATCACCAAATAATATTAGTTAATATTATTGATATTAAATAATTAAATTCATGCTTATTATCATATTTTTATAACTGTGACTTGTCTGTTATATGGTTTATCAAGTCAATTGATAAATATTGAACTTTAAAATTGTTTATAGTTATGTTGAATTATTTAAATTTATTACCTAAAATGCATTAATCTCTTGCTTCAATATTTTTTTTTAAAGTAACTAAAATAACGATATCTATATTAACTTTGAATTTGAATATCAAAAACTATTATCATTAGTAAATATAGCAATATTAAATATATTCATCTTATAAATAGGTAAAAGATAAATATTTTAAAAATTAATGTTTTATTATTTAGAAAGATTCGATCATATTTGCATTATATAGTAGTAATTGGACTGAAATGGATATAAAATGTAAAAAGTTGATTTTATTGGCCATGGAAATTAATAGTGCCAGTCGTGTAAAACTGCAGATTACAAACACTAAAATTGTCAATCTGGAAATGTTCACACAGGTACATATCATATTATACATATATGATTATATAAGATTAAATTTGTTTTAGAATAATTTGAATGTGTAATGTGTTCAACTACTTGAAGCAGAATAAAAATCATAAAATTAAAATTAAAAAGAAGCTGGTAGGTATACCTTAGTAGTAAGTAGGTGCTGATGAAATTCTATCTAGGTATTGTGAGACTGGAATGTATGTAAGTGTTGTCAATTTGGGTAGTTTATGAACGATAGTATATCATAATATTCAAAAAAATAATGGATTGAGTTTGTGTAGTGTTTAATACGTGATTAGTGGATGCAACTGTATCGTATAGCTGATGTTATTCAGTGTATAACAGCCAGGATTATGAAATGGGGAGCGGTGGTTATTCATTAATTAAACTAAATTGTTTTTATAGAGTTTGTATATAAATAAATGTGATGAATACACGACACTCAACATTTAAGTGATAAGCTGCGTACAAATTTTAATTATATATTATTAAAACTAACTAGGTACTGACAGTTATTGAAATTTTTATACTAAATAAAAATGAATTCAAAAACAGATTTATTATTTATTTGTTCATAAAAATTAGTAAAAAAATTGGTAGGTAGTTAGAAATAATTATTTAAATTTTTATTATTTAGTCTTGACTAATATAATACCCTTTGTTCTTTTTCTATATCTACTTTTGTTATTTATATTTATATTTCCTCTTCTAATATTTCTTAACATGTTGTTTAACATTTTTCCTCATTTTTTTTTACATTTTAAACATTTTTTTTAAACTGTAAAAGTGACTTAACTGGAAGGTATCTTTAATCCGTCCTTCACGCCATAATTATCAAACTCATCAATTTCATTTATTGTTCAAAATTTATGTAACAGATTGTGGAAATAAAAATTAGGTAATATAAATAAATGATTTGGACAATGCATATTGTACAAATTTTTAAAAAGGATTTCATATTTGTCAAATATTCCATTATCTAGGGACTCTCTCCTTCTAACTCAAGATTATATTGACCTTGTTTCTTTTTCATTTCGACGGAAATTAACTGATTTTATGTTTGTCTATGATATTATTAATTACAATATTGTGTGTTCTGAATTGTTGTCTGAAATTGGTTTTCGAATTCCATAACTAATTACACGTAATTCAGATTTATTTTTCCTCATTATAAAACGAACAGTGGTACCAATTCTTTTTTGCCTCGAGCATTAATTTTAGCTAATAAAATTTGTATACATTTAGACATATTTTTTCTCTCACACAATTGTTTTAAATCTAAATATAATTTTCTTCTTGTTATTATTTCCTGCTCTATTCTAGACTTAATTACTTCCTTTTATGTCTTGTTTAAGTTTCTTAACAAATAATTTTTAGACTTCACAGGTTAGCTTCCATCTCATGACTCTTTAGCTAACTGCTTTTTTTTCTTGACTAATCTCCTTTCTTTACATTACAACTTTAAAATTATCAACCTTTGCGTTATTACTGAGTTGCCTGACTTTATTCTGAAATTAAATATTCTATAAACTTGAAATATTTTTAAACCCTTCCTTATCTATATTAAATAATTTTTTTGTGACCTATTCTCTATACTCCTCAAAGTCATATATGGCTCCTATTTCATTCTATATAAAAAGTTTTAAAATTTCCAACTATTTAACTGTGAACAATCTAGTATTCTTTCGGTATGACATGCCTTTCTTCAAAACAATAACCTCTATAATGTACACTTTCATACCCTATTTGATCGCTTCCTAAGTATTTTGTGTGTCATCACCGATCATAATATTATGTTCTTATTTTGTTACTTGATTTCATCGACGTCTTTCAACATTCCAACATTTCTTATTAGAATTCTATTTCAACTTAGTTTCTTGCTTACAAAAATTAATATTGTATCTTTTATTTATATAGTAATTTATTGAATACTCGAATCTCTCACTGACAAGTAGGCATGGTTTTAATTCCCTACCAGTGTTTGGTACATTTGGTATGTCCTTACTCGTAACTGGCATCTATCGCACCGCTGACCAGCCGGTACCCACCATAACATCCCACTTGCCATCCACGTTACCAACTACATTGTTTTCTCAATACACGTTTGTATACTCATTAATCCATATAATTAATAGATATTTAGAATTGCAACTGTGTTCAATAATATAATTTATGTATGTTTTTCTTTTTATTTACAGACGATGCGTTTTTCTTATTCCATCTTTTCGATGCTAGTCAAGTATAATTATAATAAAACAAATTAAAACTATTGTTGAACATTTGTATTTAAAAAATTTTGTTTTGAAAGTAACTACCTATGTTGTAAAATATTTAGTTTTATTCTGATTATTATGCTAGATTAAACTTCAGATATTTCTTCATCTATTTGACAATTATATTATTAATTAACCGCTTGTTCATGAATATTTTTATAATATTATCAATGTATTACGTGAAAAACATTATTAATATTTGCACTGATATATTTACTTATATCATTTATTATTTTATCTATAAACAGTAGTAAAAGCTATTCATTTTTAAAATTTTCTTTTCTTTGGTTTGATTTTAGCCTATTCATAGTATGTATATTATGTTAAATGTTTATAATAATTAATGATATACTACTTATGGGATTCATCATCTTCATTACAAGTTTAGTTTATAGAAGATGAGTAGACGATCATATTTTTGTATTAAATAACTTATTGTAAATTGTTTGTTTGTTTGCAAATAAATAAATAAAATAAATACGAGTAGAAAAAGAAAACTCATCACTAAACATTTTATAAATGGCGAAGTAGCAGTGCTGCACATAGGCTAAACATAAACAGTAATTAATTATTCATTGCATCTGATAAATTATTCTGAGTTGAAATCGTGTGTCTGAAACTACTTTGTCTAAGAAATAGTAAAGTATCTTAAGATATATTTATATAACCTAAAGTAGTAATATAGTTGATTTTTAGTATGGTATTCGTATTCAATAGGCTGTACTGATTTATTTCAATCATATCATTACATAAATTATAATTAATTAACTAATATTTGTCTACTTATATCATATATTATTGTTATTTGTTGATTGTTAATACGTAATTTATTTAAAAGTAAATATACTGATGTAATGAAGGACGGTGTGAATAGGCTCGAGGTATATTATTATTTGTAAATCGTAAATTATATTTTAAGAATTTTATTTTAATTGTATAATCGATGTATGATACTATGACATTGTGGAAAATTAATTTAATAATTTAATGGTAAATATACATAATTAAAAAAAATTCGAATAAAAGTTTTAATTTTTATAAATAAGTTAATATAATATACTCATAGTTATAAAATTATACAAAGTGTTTTAAAATGTGTTTGCATACTTATTATATGTTTATACATTGGTATATATTTACATACATAGGTAAAATAGTATTTTTATTTCTTTTTAAATATAATATATATATAAAAAAAATGTTATTTCGCTAGAAAAATAACTTCATATTTTAAATTAACTTTACATAGCTACTTTTTAATTTGTTTACTTACGTTTAATGAAATATAACAATTTTAATCATTAATTTATTAATTCAAATGTTGTTATTATATATATTTTTATTATCTATTTTGAGAACACTTTGCATAAGAATTATAACTGTATAATAATAATAATAATAATAATAATAATAATAATAAAGCAACAAGATAATCAACACTTTTTATAATGACAGTAATATAATATATATTATTATATATTATTTACAATATATTTCTTCACAAATAAATTTTTGTACAATATTTCTCTATATAGTATTATATGTTGGCCTAACGTTAATGTAATGACAAAAAAAGGGTCAAGCTCGCATACCTATAGCTCGGATGTTATACGATATAAGGATTATGGTAATCTAATAAAATAATTATATGTTAAATAAATAATTTATAATAATAGGTATGTTTAAACAATAACATAAAAAAAAGCTCATAGTACATTGTATGTCATACTAGATTGTGTGTTATCATCAAATCATGTCTACATAAACTACTTAAATACTAAAAAAAAAAAATTAAAAATCAACAGATAACTATAGAAATTTGTAGGAGATTTAAAATTTGAAAATAATTATTTTAATAGAAGTTTTGATTTACATATATTATTGGTTTTGAGATTCTAAGTAGGTGAGAAAGACATTGACCGATTTAATTATTTGGTCCCCATAATTTAAATTGTTATCTAATAAACGTTGTAAAAGAACTTATTGCAATTAAAGTAATGGAAAACACTGCATATATATAATCATGAATTTAGTAGGTTAACTAATGTAATTGAAAAAAAAAAAAACAAACAATAATTGGTACCTACCTATTTAAAAACGTTGGAGGGCATCAAAAAAACATTTTGCACGATCGGTATCAGCTTAAAATGCTGTTATTAATATAATATATTTACATGACATCATGCGTTTTGATATACAAGTGATTATCCAAGTATGCTCATCCCCTTTTTTCTTTAATAATGAAGTTATTTAAAATCTGATTTTTGGAATCTTTAATTACACTCAACCATACCGACCATATTTTCAAATTCTCGAGATTTTTTTGCACCATTTAAGGAGTGTCCTGGGGTGATATAAATTTTTGTTTTTCAAATGAGAACCCCAACTTTTACTGTAAATTATTTAGCAGATAATACTTTTGAGAATTTTGATATTTTGAAATCAAAATTATAATGAATAGTTTTTTGAGTTATTTAACTTTGTGTTCTAAGGACAAAATATCCATAGCTTAGGTTTATAAGATATGTGGTCTATGATGGATTTAAAAAATATTTGTCATTAATATTAATCCATCAACATAAATTATTTTTAAAAACAATTTAAGCATGATAATTACTAGTTCCAATAGTACGCGTATTTTATACTTTTGTAAAATGATTTTTAAGGACTATTATCCTTAGTACAAATATTTTAACGAATATGTTCTTTGAGTATATTTAAAGATTCCAAAAATCAGATTTTAAATAACTTCATTATTAAAGAAAAAAAAGAGGCGAGCATGCTTGGTGAATCGTTCAAACCTAACTCCTGTATACCTACCTAAGATGTATAATGTATAATATACTAATTAGCTCATGACATGTAAATATCTTATAATTACATTTTTAAAATGCAAAACACGAATAGTTGACTTTGTAGAAGACACATTTCCATTTGGTATTTATATACGTTGTAAATAATTATTTAATTCATTTGAGTCATTTTGAGTTGTAAAAATATGTTTATTCGGCCTGAATATTACGCACGTTTTTATTAAATTATTATGTGAACCAAAATAATTGCAGTTTCCTGGGTTTTCAAAATTTCACCCTGGTAGTTAAAAAAAAAAAATTATATAATTTATAACTCGATATAATATATTGACGTCAGTCTTTGGCGCAGATGAATCTGTTTTTTTTTTAAATTCAATTGAAAAAATCATTTAGATGATTGACTCTTTATTTCTTTCGTTATCATCACAGCTACTATCTGCACTGCTTCCAACGTCTTTACAAATCTGCATCTCAATTTCAGCAAGCCTGTGGTCCATATCCCATCGCTGTTGAGTAACTTTTTTGTTGAGATACAAGTTCTCTGTTTCCACAGCTATCAAACGTTCTTGAAGTCTATTGATTTCTGCTTCCAATGCGGACACCATCGTTGCATCTTTACCTGCACCTAGTGTATAACAGAGCTTATGGTTATAACAGACACTAAAAACAACAACGATGGTTAGAGTTAACGGAATCAAAATTCACCCGAAGTTGTTGCTTGTGGTTTTTGAGCATCTTGAACATGATGATGGTGGTGATGGTGGTGTTCTTGATCTAGAGAATATTTACTAGACAGAGGGGATTCTAAAGTAGCAGCGGCATTTGATCTGTATCATAATAATATAGTTTTGTTTTATCGAGGATGTATGTGGCCCGTGAATAGAAATATATTCGCATCGTAACTAACCTGAAACTAGGACTTGCGGTAGGACTGAATGAAGTTCTGTTATTGATGTTACTGTTAAATGTGGCCGCAGGCCTTAAAAGACCTTCGCTGGATTGTAACCACATTTCATCTTCTACTTTAATTTGGCTTTCTACGATTCCAGGCGTCGACTTGCATCGCCTTCCAACTAATCCTTTACAAGTAAAGTAGACAATTTTATTATGCAAATAAATTCTCGAATAACCATTCTATATTATACATAACGTATACAAGTATGCCATGTAGGTTAAACTTGACGTATTAAAATGATTAGTGGTTTTCGACTAACCTTCTAGTTTATCGTCTGGACTAGGATCAGTTTTGTATTTTTCCAGACGTTTGGTTGCTATTGCCTCTAGTCTGATTCTGGCAGTAGGGTATTCCTTGAGCACATCCCACATATCTTTTTTTGACAAAACGAACAGATCGCTATAGCCTACTGATCGGACTGAAGCAGTCCGCCTATTCCCTGTACAACATGAAGTGTTATATCCACACACTCATATACACATTTACACTGAACTGATCAAAATATTTACCTGCTGTTCCCATGTTGAGTATGCTAATTTCTCCAAAATATGACCCTGCTCGGAGTACTGCTAAAACCGACTTACCATCGTCTGTGACCACTTGTAATTTTCCCCTGCTGACTATGTACATTTCTTTGCCAACTTCCCCTGTAAACGAATTTAATCATTCCATCGATTATGAAAATAATAATATAACACCATAATGAATTGAAAATTACGGCGAATAATACCTTTTCTACAAATATAATCGCCCGGAGAAAATAACACGGGTCTTAATTTCAAAACCAGTTCACAAAGGAATCCTGCTTCCGTGTTCTGAAAGATTTCTACCCTTTTCAGAGTGTCTAGATGTACGTTTATTGCGATCTCAGCTTTTAATTTATCTATAAAACAATACATTATATCAGCATATTCATTTTGTTAATGTAAGTTGTAATCTTGTGTAATAATGTGCGCCTAATCCATCATATTTTTTTAAAATTTAAAATGTATAGTAAGATAATTATAATAATTGATAGCTATTAAGAATAAGATTAAGTTACAAAATATTGAATAGGACAAAATATAACGATAAGATATTACACACACACACGTACGTGCATACACAACATTAGATATGAGGAGCTGAGTTATCAGTCACGCGGTCATACGTGTAATATTACTGTCTTTTTGTATAGATGTTCAAAGGTAAATGTAAAAGACTACGCAGATCGTCTATGCAGAAAGACGTAATGGTAAAAGTTAATGCTTATCATAATAAATTAAAGTACGTATATTTTATTTTGTGTTAAAAAAAAAAAAAAAATTAATAACAGTGAAGCAGAAAGATATCTTTTATTCTAAAAATATATAAACCAGTCACCGCGTCCTACACTTCAGACACTAACAACGATTTAAACGAGGAAGCTGCTACAAGGATTAGAGTGTAATATGTTAATTTATAATTGATTAATTGATTAGAGACACATAACCGTATTTCAGTCATTATAGGTCTTTTTATTCATTACACTTGTATTCTTGTTACACAAATTAAAAACCAAATCATGATATTGAAAGTGTAAGTATATTTTATTGATATTGTAATTATAAATATAATAATTTCCTCAAGCTGTTTTCTTTTTTGTTATTACTGCTTAGGTTCTTTAATGTTGTGTTTTATAATATTAAAACACTTATTATAATATATTGTATTCAGAAGTTATAACAAAACGTGATGTTACTTTTTCACATCATACGAATTTTAATTAAGAATAATGCATTTAATAACTACCCGGCAAGCAGCTAATGGCTTTTTCTTCGTCTGAACATTTTTGCGTTAACCAGAGGTAGTCAAACCATTTAATCACTTTGGTCTGCAAGTGATTCGGTACTCTTCTCATTCGCATGTATGTTTTAACACCGTCCAATTTTGCTAAACAAAAAAATAAAAATATTGTCAGAATAAATAATTTTAAAAAAAATTGCAATTTTACGATTATGTTGTTCGTAATTAAAGTTAGACATATCTATTTAATAATAATTATTATATCATCGTAAATTTGACAGAATGAGCTGTGCTAGCTGCATTTTGATAATTATTACGACAAAATAAATCTACCCTAGTCTAATATTAATAAAATGTAATATAGTATAAAGTATACAAGAATATAATCAATAAACATAAGCGGAATGCATCAAGTAGGTAAAGACATATAATTGTTTGTAATTTTTGTTTACTTTAAGCACCATTTATGCAGGGATACGAGCATCATGCTTGATAACTAATTTTGTATTTTATAATATGTCTAATATATGAATAGTTCATACACTAGACAAGAGAAAATAAATAATATAATATGTATGACATTGTGTGTTGTATGTATATATATCTATAATATTATTCACATTCAAAATATTAGTTTACATATAATTATGATTACAACATTCCTGTTGTATAAAAAAAACGAATGCACAATAAAGACCGTCATTCAACTTAGTTAAATACTTTCTTTAAATATTATGTAAATTGCACAATATATGTAAAACATAATTTTTAACTAGATACATCTATAGTAATCTATCTATTAGTTGTATACGCTTTATTTAATTCAGAAAAAGAAACAACTTAATAATATTCTTTAATAAAATAGGGGTATACAGGATGATTATTTTAAAATTAAACACACCTTATTTTAAAAAAAATTAGCTTTTTTCTAATTTTATTTATAGATAAATAAAAAACGCTATCTGTTCGATGTTTGTAAAACATCAACACTTTTTTAACGGTTTTATGAAATAAAAAGTATAGATTTTTATTTAAAAATAAAATGTTGTTGATGTTACACTATAAGTGTGAATAATAATACTTATAGTGTAAGCATAAGGGATAATTTAAAATATTGAAATCGCACACATTTTTCATTTTCCAAAAACGAAAATAACCTACATAATATGTATTCTTTACAAAAAAGGGTTCATTATAAAAATAGTTAATTTGTTTTAATTAGTGTTTTTCAGTGAAAATCTTAAGAATATTATCTTTTTAGAGTAAGATAATATAACAAATAGGTATTCACGTAGTTTACTGTTCATTGCTTGTACTGAACATATTAACCATCCAGAATATAGACAAATTCGATATCTACAATTAAAATGAAAAGCATAAAACAATTAGACAAACAAATAATGAGGCTCTGGGGGCAGGGTCGGCGTTAATGGTTGGTGCGGGGGGGTGTGACATCCCCCACTTGGTGTTTTTATGTAAATTAGTCGGCAAAGTATTATTTGTATAGGAAGTCGGCAAATTTAGAAATACAGATAAAAAGTAGAAAAAGTACTAATCTTATTAATAATAATAATAATTTCTTTATTACGGAATAAATTCCAATAACAATAATAACAAAATAAAAATAATAATAATTAATAAGATATAAGTAGTTTAGAAAGTAATTATTTAAATAACAATAATAATGAAATACAAGAAAATGCTTATCGTGAGTAGGTACTTAAGGAAATAAGTCAAAATGTATTGCAGTGTTACCTGCAGACATTAAAATGTTAGCAGGACTGTGTGACATATATTTAGTTTTAAAATTTGACAGATAAAATGTATGTTTAATTCTCGAGTTAATTGTATTTACCTTAAAGTTTAATTCTCCAAGAAGTTCTGAACAATCGATCATATTATGCAATAATTTAAATAGGAATCTTAAATTTAATGTAAGGTATCTATTTTTTAAAGAATCAATTCTAAAAAAATTACTGATTATATTATATCCCGAATGAGGGGATCTTTCCACATTACATTTAAATGACAGATATCTTAAGAAATTATTTTGAATTGAGGAAAGGCTGGTATTTTGACCGATATTATCAGTGTGCCATATTAATGAAGCATATTCTATTTGAGATCTGACTAAAGAAAAATATAAAGTTTTTAATGCTGAGCTATCGTTTAGTTAATAAAAAAAAAAATTCCTATCATATTTTGAGGCACACTGAAACTATAACTATACCCAATAGATTGGATTCCAATTCAAATACACAAACAAACTTTGATATGAAAACATTTTATAGATCAGAATTCAAAAAAGTTCTAGATACATTGATAAAATAATCATCAGAGCATTTAAAAAATGTATGACTACCATAGAGCCTCTTTTCAAAGTATTTTCGATAACTTTAAAACCCAATTATATTGCAGACGATTTAAAAAAAATAATTGAACTATTTCCTCCAGGAAGTTCTGCATCCAAATTAACTGACTATGATGGGATTCTTTCCGAGTTTTTAATATTAGTTCATCATAGTAATGGTATGTCAAATTTATTAGAAATATTAAAACCTCAGAATCTTTTAAACACCTTTTACCAAATGTGAATATTATGTTACGATTGGTGTTTACAGCTCCCATTAGTACAGCATCTAATGAACGGGCATTTAGTAAATTAAAACTGGTGAAGAACTATTTAAGATCTACGCTACATCTGCTGATCGTCTACAAAATTTAATGTTGCTGAACTCGAACAAAGATATTTTGGATACAGTTAATATAACAATGCTTGTTGATAAATGGTCACTTTTGAAAGAAAGAAGAATAATTATTATGTAAAAATTAATACCTAATAGAAGTATTTTAATCTATTTATTGTAACCTAACATATTTTATATTTTGAATTCATAAATACATGAGTAGGTACATTACAATTTTAACAAGTTTTAATTTTTTTTTTTAAGTTGGCAATTTTACATAACACCCCCTCCCCTTATTATTCATTCACGCCGGCCCTACTGGGGGTCTTATTGAACCGAACAAATATGACAAATTCACTAAAAGCATAATATTATTGTTTAGTTTTCGAATACAACACACCATAACAAATAAATCAACTGGAAATCATAGACCACCAGCTGGTAATATATTTTTGCGATATAGGAAACAAGTGAAATTATCAGTTTTATTCAATATAAGATGGGTAACATTATAAAAATAAAGTCTAGTTAGCAAACACTAGGTAGGTATATGAAAAAATTATATAACGAGTAGATAGGTAGAATATTGGACGACAGATCGAAAGAAATACATTTAAAAATAATAACTTAAAAGTTTTGTAAACATTACATGTCTTTACTTACATTGAGCAGTACCATCTGCAAAATAAAATTACACTCATGTTAATGATAAAAAAAAAAAAACAATTGATTCTATTGTAACATTGATATTTTTATGTAAATAAAATTTATATTTTTGTTTATGTTTTATGAATTGAGTTTTAGATGAAAATCTATCTATATTAAAATTTATTATGTTAGCTAGCTAATTCAATTTTAAAATATTTATTTTACCGTTTTTTCAAATCAAAAATAGCTTTTACTTATTTGCTATTGATTACTTTGATATTTGAATATCTACCAACAAACTCGTTTGAATTTGTGTGTTAAAAGTTAATATTTAAATTAAATATAGTATAATTATTCATTTTTTTTATATATATAATGTAGGTATATAGGTACCTATGTATAGATCCTGTCCCACTAAATGTCACTACCTATTATGTTTAAGTTATAATGTGAATAAAATAGTAATAAAATAGTTTGATAACTATTGCACTTATGCAACTATCCATTATATTATAATAACTTTTAGCTTAAAAGTTTTGAATATTTTAAGATTGACATTGACATAAGCATTTTAATATATTTTTTTTTAATGTTTGCTTATAAAGACATAAATATAATTAAATGAAGCCGTAAGTAAGTATTAACTTTCACGGCTTAGAATGATCATTTCAATTAAATCTCCGAAACTCAATAGATATATATGATAATAATACAAATGCATTTGGAGTTATGATCATCACGCGTCTACTATATAGCTCTCTGCAGAGACCATGGTCTCTATAAGCACAGTTTTTTTGATCGGAAGCTAACGAATATCGAGGATGACTTAGGGTTATTAACGATATTCTTGCCTCGGCACTCACCGGGAGGTTGTGTAACACGCATATAGTTGTACAATAAATAGCAAACGTGTGTGTATAAAAAATAAGAAACCGAAGGGAAAAATAGAAACAAAATAGAAACAAAAATATCAATAAACTCTGCTGCAAAGGTTTACCTTAATTCAAAATCGTGTAATATGCGAAACATTTCTTACTACCCCACCGTAGCCACGAATAACAATAAACTTCCTCGTCACACCAATGACTTAATCTAGTTTTATTATGTATGTATATTGTAGCGTAGGTACTACAGTGAATATATATATATATATATATATATATTATGTAAACCAAGTGTACGCATGGATTAAAATCAAGATTTATAGTGCCTCCTGTAGTTAGAGCCGTTGTCTTTGCTGTATGACCGAATTGCCTACTATTTTCCTATGCCTTTTGAATACAACGCATTTAGAATAATATACCTATCAATAATAGTGAAGTAATATAATAATCATAGTAGCCCTCAGAGTACGCTATAACTGTAGTTAGCCCACTGTTCAATTTCTGTCAAATATGTATAACACTGCAGCAGAATGATATTGTCATATTCGAGGAGAAAAAACCTATATTAATTAGTCGAAAATGAACAGGTGGTCATTTACCCATAATTTGATATGGTTGTTATACATTTATAATATTAGGAACTAAAAGTCGATTAGGGAGTTTATTCTAACGTTTAAAGGTTTAAAGGCTAATACGGTTGTAACAACTTTTCTCCAAAAATGAGATACAATATTCTGTGTACTTTTTTCCTTTGTCATTGTATATAATCATAAGAACCATCATTAGAACGTTTGATAACTGATAAAAAATTTGACTGAAGTATTTATTAATTAAGTTTAATCAGAGTTACGATTGCTAGAGCTTTATTCTTTCTTAAGAATACAGTACACAACGCAAGTCTCTACAATAGTGTTAAGATCGTCGGTGCATAAATTAATATTGGTAATTTATCAATAGATTAATTTTATTATTTGAAGGAAAAAGTCGCAATTCTAGTTTAAAAAAGTGTTTGTAGAAAAATGAAAACTAATCTTTTTTTGTGGAGGAAATGAATAATTTTTGGAGAAAAATGGTCCCGCAATAAAAGTAAACAAATTAGGTATATTTAACGGTAGATGAAAAAACAATGGAAAAAACTAAAGATAAAAGAAAATAATATTAAAACAATATGGCACAATCCAGGTTTTTGTAATCTATGTTTGAAGAAAAGAAGAAACAATAATGAACAATCTATCATGAACAGTATTCTACACGTTTTCATAAGTATTATGAAACATCCACATGAGTTTTATACGTATTAAGTAAAATACACTATCCAGTATCGAAACATTATTACAAAATTCTATAAACATAAGGATACGATAAAAAACATTATCATATTTCAGCTAAATCGTCAGACGCTATTGGTTTGGGCTGGTTTCAACAGTAATACTTTGAAGTTCTATATTTATAATTTAATATTATTTTTAACACATGAAAAATTCTTTAAAAATACATTAAATTTTTTTCTTAGCTACTGTGTACAGAAACTTTTGCATTTTTTAGATCGATTTATGAATAAAAACATTATTGTAATATCGCTGTCTTACATTATGCATGTGCTGCTAGTTGCTACTTTTTTGTATTCATCGTCACAAGTATTACTCGTTTTCAGGATTTGAATAATTATGGAATTTAGAGTTTTAAATTAAAGAAAAGTGTGTTTTCGCACAATTTTCATGGTTTTATGAAATACTAAAATCCATAATACTTTTGAATTTCCAATACCTACTCTGTTTAGTTAAAACCTAGGTGAAACTAATTGAAAATATCGAAGATGATTTGATGTAATGTGATTAGAATGTTTTTTTCTTAAAATTTTACCAAAAAAAGTTAAATCCAACCATGTTAATTGGAAAACATTTAAAACAATGTGATCACAGGTACATACATTATTAAAATACGTATTACACTCAAGGATAGTATTGTTATATTAGGTACATTATATTTTTGTTCTGCGAATAACACATAGCGCGTGTTTAATTCATCCTCATTGTAATAATTAAAGTTCTTTATTCAATAGAGAAATACACTGATTGGATGTAATGTATTTATTCACTAAATTATATAATAATAATATAACATAATATTTCATTACTCAATCAATTGATAAACAAATTGTTAGAAATAATACTATTCATACTCTATTATACCTAGGTATCATACGTATTATTTTTCTCCCTACATAATTTTATTATTATTATTATTGTAAGGCATACATGTGTAGGCGTTGTGTGTACATAAGTTATATATTTACTATAATGTATTCAAGTTTTAAATAAAATTTATGTTTGTGTACACGCCACTGTTTTGCAATTGAAAATATTACGAACAATTTTATCGTAAGTATAATAAAATAAGCGCATAGCCTTTATAATTTTTCAAGCGTTTCGTTTGGAAAAAAAAACATTTTATGATCAGTGTGCTTGGAAATACGAAAATGATTAAAAGCTCTTGGAAATCCTTTTGCGGGCCATTAAGCCTCAACTTTTATAATGCGTTTTTGTGACGACGATCATTATTTAGCCTCACATTAATGGGCTCTAATATAGGAAACTTATCGTTTTTTGAGCAGAGTATCTATAATTTGTGATGAGAATTAATCACACAGATTTAATTTTTAGTTTTAAAATATTTTTTGAAAAAAATAATATTTTCAATAAAAATGAAAGGTTTTGCTCGTTTTTCAGGACGAGAATAAATAACTTATTTTTTGTATTATTCAATAAGTATTAAGTATATAGTACAACATGATTTTAGTTTTAACGTTTAAATGTTTATAATTTTAGTTTTTTTATTTTGCATTAAATGTTGTTTATGTATGTAAGTGTTGAGTGCTTATTTACGATACGTTCATTAATGTATTTTTGTGTTATGACCATAATTATTAATTTTTAATAAAAATACTTTCATAAATAGAGGATTGCTTAAATTCACGTCCTTTGACTCCTATGCACAGGGTGATCTGAGAAGCACTAATTTAAACCAACAAGAGAGAATTTAAAGTGCACCCTGTTCGTAATGTCCATCATTGTTTAAGGATGATTATTTTGGATGACATGTATGAATTATTACACCTTGAATTATTATTTAAATTTGTATCAATGTAATTTTACAAATGCTGGGTTTTATGTTTGACACTATAATAATATGTTGATAACGTAATATTGAGATAAAGGCGAATACAGGTCGAATCCACCGCACTGATGTCGCGTTATCTTCAGTTTACGGTTTGTCGTCGTTGTTAACTCATTATTAACAAGGGGCAAGTCGTCCAGCTATTTAATTGTAAAATCGTAAAATTAAATTTTATAAATCATAGAATAAAAAATAATAAAAATAATAAGGCACTCTGCACTCAGTGTTCAAATTATTAAAAAACCAAAATATTAACATTCTACCGAGTGTTGATTCGTAAGAAACTATTATTTTGATAAATTTAAACAAATCAGAAGATAAGACTCAGATAGAAGAATACTTTTTTATTCACCAAGACAGTCACTATTTTAGTACTATGCACTTTTAGTTAACTTTAATTGGATCATTAAATGTGCCGAAGAGCATAAACGTAATATTAAGAAAAATAAAAGTGGAAAAAACTCTGATTATAGGTTGCTATTAAAATTATAATTAACCTAATTAAGTGGGTATTTATACATGTCGAAGCAATTATAAAACTTTTTGAATCATTTTACACGTGGATACTAAAAATATTAAAATAGGTAGGTACATTGTTTTTGAAATTTGTTAATTATATTTTTCATTTATATTATACATTTTTTGAGTACATAAGTTATATATGCACTAATGTAGTTAAAATTTAGTACTTACATATAAGTTTCGGTCCAAAGTCCAGTTATAAGATTTTAATTTATAAAGTAGGTAGGTACATTATATAATGTAGTGTATATTTCTATAACAATGTATATTATACAGTAGTATAGGTTCTGTGATTCCAATGTGTTCAATTTTATCAACAGTTACATAATGTTAGATTTAAGTTAATATACTCGTAGTGGAGTATTTTAGGGAGCTTTATTTACATAACTTCCTGTTAAGTGGGGCTTACAACTTGGGAATTAGTGTGTGATATGTATTTATAATGATTTCTATTATCATAATTTTCAAGTTACCTACTATAAAATAAAATAAAAATCAACATTTATCTGTTAAAAAAAAATAATCAAGAAGCTGTTTAATGTAGTTGAGCTTAAAAAACACACCATTGACTACATACCTGACCGTATAAAGTATATATTTTTACACACAATAATTGATTATATTCTGTACCTACTATAGAATTATACTTATCTTACCTTGGAATTCTTTTCGGCCAGCGCTCACGCTCACCACTATGCTTGCCACGTGGCCGAGCACGGTCGCAAACAATAGAAGACCAAATAGCAATTGGCATATGACGAATGCGTACTCGCCATTGCTCCTCGGTTTGGGCAAATCACCGATGGTGGTTAACGCCAGCGTGCACCAGTAATAGCTTTGCAGGTACCGTTTGACCGTGTCCGTCTCCTCGGTATCCGAGTCCGTGTATACCCAGTTTTTGCTACCAAACCCGTTGTTCTTGTAAATTATGTGGTAAAGACACCCGTTCCAATGAAATATCACCAACAGGTAGTGGATGAGACTGCCGGATCGGATGAGGTTTGGGTAATTGGTGTGTCGTTCGGTTCGGTCCATGAACGCCCAGAACCGGTAGATCTTCACTATCCGAAATGATCGGAGGATGGAATTGAATCCAATGGACAGGTAGAGGAAGTCTAACGGCAGTAGGCACAGACAGTCTATGTAGAACGTAGTCGAGTTCATGTAGTGGTTGCGCAGTTTGGCAGCATCCGTCTGCAGCACGCCATCCTCCAGGTAACCCGTGCGAAAGTGAAATAGTATGTCGATCACGTAAAGCAAATCACATATATAGTCCAAACAAAACCAAACTACGATCGTGTTACCTGTGACAGACATATTTTATAAGATCATTTTTATTATCATGATTGTTTTGAATTTATATTTTTTATCCATAGTGAAATTTGTCAAAAAAAAAAAAAAAATTGCAAGTTGAAAGTTCCGAGGTGGAGATGCTGTCGTCTTCGTAGCACCCCCACCTTAGAATTTGGAATAATTTGAAAACCATTGAGGTACAACCAACTTTATGTGAGGTACAAACAGGTACAATCAATGAGTTACAAACGATTGGTATTGGTTCCGAATCAGAATTTGAATGTGGTGGTGCTGGGGAAATGGGTTACCTCAAATAGTCCCTCTTTATAAATTCATCACGTTACGTTTATAAACTCCTGTTAAACATGTCATGTTCATAATGTATTTCAAATTTATCTATGAAATGGAAATCAAGGGATCAAAACGTTACGGCAAAACTACACAAGAAGAACATGTCTACGTATAATGACATTTTTATCAAACGTACTCGTATTTTACGGTTCAATAGAATACAAAGCCACCGGAAATAATTCGCTATTGAAAATAATACATGGTTTGATCTTTTTACTTTTATAAATGTTGAATTAAATGTCAAATCAAAATTAAAGTTATGCTATTAAAGTTTAGAGAAGATCGTTATTATTCCACCTTTTTTGTTAAACTTTTGATTTATTCTTGTAAGGTTACATACTACGGTTAGTTAAAAAAAAAAAAAACATGTCAAGAAAGAAAATGGCTTCCAAATTGATATTTAATCTATTGCATGTTATAATGTTTTATTATACACGTACCAAAATTTAATTTAATTTATAAAAATTAAACAAAACGGAAAAGTTAAATTTTTAAGTAACATATTAGGTAGGTATTAAATTTTGTAGTGACATCGGTTAAATACGAAAAAGTTAGTAAAATTAAATACATATTGTGTATATAATATAAATATGTATTCATTTTTAGTGTGATAGGTATTTAATCTTATCCAAATAATTAATATTTCTTAAAAACAAGTGAGGGTTATGTGTTTGCGTTATTGCATGTTTGGATTTCAAATGTTGGAACCAGACATCTTATTTATTATTTGATTGACATAAAATTTATGGTCATAAATTACTGCAGCATATAATCAGTTTCCCGCTAAGATATTATTTTACTTACGTAAATATGAAGAAGGTAAGCTACTCTCAAAGAAAGTTTTTAAGTTTTATAGATAAGATAATCATGGTTTTTTTTTAGTTTATCAAATTTAAACCTTACTTGGTCTTAAATTAAATCTAGTATTGTATGGGAAAACTATTATAAAATGGATTTTGTATTAAAAATAAGCGTCAGAAGTGTTTCAATAAAATGCACTCATGTGTAATATATTGAAATGGCTGCAAATATTCTACATCTGTTACCAATCTACATATCGTACATCCGAACTTAGATTCAATTTATTTTTCGAACACGATTTGATCGGGTGTCCAATACGGTTTAATGTTAAATATTTTTCCTTGGCTAAACTTGTTTAATATATAAGTGACATTTTTTGAATTGAGTTATAGGTACCTCAACCTTGACACCTACGGGAATTCCTTATTCAAATTTAATATGGAAATTGCGACTTACGGTTGATTTCACTGAACGCGAACCGATATATGATCACCCAGAAATTGTAGAGGAACGCCAAAGACACGACCATGTTCCAGTAGTAGCAGAGCTGACCAGCGGGATCAAACACAAACGACCACCGTATGCCCTTGACTCGGTCGGACGTCCGGTCTCTGTACTGCCGGGGACCACCGTTCTTCTGCCGGCCGCCGTCGAAACAGATGGAACCGCGGGCGTTGTTATACGACGCCCTACCAGTCGTGGCGCTGCCTCCACCAGTGCCGTTAGCTCCACCACCACCACTTGACGCCACCACTGTACCGGAAGCATTTCCGCTTCCGGTGTTACTCCCATTGACGCCTCCTCCACCACCGTCACTCACCCCTGCGCCGGTACCATCAAAGTTGACACGGCTCGGACGGTGCTGTCCGGAGGACGATTTGCCACCCGCCTTAGCCGCTATGTCCGAATCTGAGCTGGCTATGCCACCCGGCAGACAACTGCTAGTCTGGTTTGTGTAAACCGGCGTCAACGAGTCTCGAGAGTGTGAGAAACAGGTCTGCGTACAAACAACGAGTCAATAATTACAACAAATCTGATATTAACTCATCTTTAATCGTGACGTGAAAAGGGACAGAAAAGTGACTGTTTGGACGTACGGTCGTTTAGATGCAACTGTTAAGATGTCAAAAAATAACATACTGACCCTCCCATTGAAGTTAAAAATAAAAATACAATGCAAATAATTAGCATGAATTTGTACAGTCATTTTTAGAATTTTAGCGATCTGAGTTTACCAGTAAGTTCTTAGAGTATACTCTGTTAACGTTACGAGAAATATTTCAAAAATGTTGATTAATCTAAAAATCAACACATTTTGCACGATTGCCACAGATGTTGAAGACGTATCATAAGTTTCCTAGTAAAACGCGTTTTCCCGTTTCATCTGTTACTTGCAGATCCTTTTCATATTATATTGAGAAATTTAAATGTTTAAAATTTATTTATTTTTTTACTAGATATTAGCTAGTGATTGATATGAGTTATATTCTATCATGTTTTAGGTTTTAATGGAAAATCTGTTTACTCGTTCCTGTTAACCACAGTCCCCAATTTAAAGTAATATCGGACGCAATATAGAAATACTGTTTGAGGAGAAATATCAATTATGTTAAGACGAGGTTATATTTTTATGCAAACGGTTCATTACAAGTGTAATACATAAGAATACATTTTATCAAACATAATTCTGTTTTATCTGTCTATCAATCTTTATAATATTGATGTATATAAATTTATTTGTTCATGTTTGTTAGCTGGAAATAACTATTTCATAATACCCTTTAGAAGATTGCAAATTCACTTTTGCTACCTGAACAAAGTTATCAAAGACAAACCAATTTACCTTTTTGATGAATAAAAAAAAATTGATAAGGCATGCAAATTTCTCAAAACGCATCAACCTCGATGTCAGTATTCATACTAATTTTGCTTATACAAAGAGAACAGCAAAAGGTAAGTAGTTTTTTCGTGTACTTAGTCATAATTTAATAAAATTGTTTTTTAAATCTACGTTTAATAATGAAGACTGTAATCATACATTTTATAGTTCCATCAGACAAAAATAAGGGGATAACATTGTTTCTGAAATGGTTACCAAATATATGAGGAAGCGTTTAATATTTTTTTGGTATTAGGATTTTACTTTACAGAAAGAGCATTTTTATATATTATCCAAAAGTATTACAATGGATAAATAATTGAATTCCAGTACAGTGGTTCAAATTTCCCGCAATAACCTTTCATTATTAAACAGTGATAATTAGTGGATTCAATGTTTGAAATGAGATATGTGTAAATTAATCCTTATGGAATAAAGGTTATATACAATATTATTATACGTAGAAATGTAATTAGGTTATTCACATGTTTGAACTTTCGATACATACACAATATTTCTTTCAAAAATAATTTAATGATATCTACTGTTATTTAGTTTCGTAAATTCATTTATTTCGCTTTAATAATAAATAATTATTATTCAGTTATAACTATTAATCGAAAGATAATAATAGCACTTAAAACGTTAATATTTTAGTTATCCTATTTAAATTATACGGATGGGTATAATATAATAATTATAAACATATTATAATTAATTTTAAAAGCAAATTTTTTCCAAAAATACGAATTGCTATATTATCGAAGCTATATTAATATGTTTACGTATTTATATCGGTATACGGTTATAATCTAATAAACCGATGAAAATAAATTCTTTTACTACAAAAAAAAAATTAAAAAAAAAATTAAATAAATAGGTTCGTGGTATACATATACGCTGAATTCACGTCAGAGATGATTCGCATTTGATATTTTTGCTAAGTAATTTATCTTTCCCAATACAAATATCCCGAGATAGAAATAATTGTATTGAACAAATAAATAATAACGCATCTATATTTTTATTTGAGTGGTCAACAAGAATAGCAGTGGTTAATGGTGTCCAGAGAGTGAGTTCACAGGAAGAATTCATTTTAACTCCCCTACACAACTCATCCTAGAAGTTATCCGGGCACGTACATACAGCATCGTGTTTAGTTGTGGTGGAAAACGTGTCTAGTAACTCATAAAATACGTCTATTGTTCTCTTTTTCTTCCATAAAATGTAGATTTCTGGATTAGATCCGATTTAATGACAAACACTATAGTCTCTGGTCCAGTGAGACTGGACTGTGAATAAAACAATATTGTTTTAAGTAAGTAAAAATAAACATTGACTGTTTATTAATGTACAATTGCACAATTTTTAATTCTGTAAAATAAAGGAGAAGTATTGGTTTAGGAGAAGTATTGGCAACATAGTTCCTTCTCCGGTCTTCGATACCATAAGAAAAAAAAAAAAAAATTCTGTAAAATAAGATCAAATGTATTCAAACTTCAAACGTTTTAAACACGATATACTAAAAATTCTGAGATTAATGAAACAGCCATTATTAGATAACATTGATGTGTACCTATTCTGTAGTTAATCCGATATTCAAATAAATAATGACGTCTTGTAATTAACTAATATTGTAATAAATAATTTAAACCGTATTGTTGTCAAACTCTTTATTTTCGTTCTGAATAATACTTTTCATATTCTTACATTTTGTTTTAAAATTTTACAATACATTTAATATGTTGAAATTAATTTGGAAATTTTCATGTAAGCTATTAGACGCGTTACCAAATTTATATAAAAAAATCCTATTAAAAACATAAATACATTATTTCATTAATCATATTAATGTTTTTATTTATTTATAAATTATTATAAAACTTAAAATATAAATACGATGAATTTTATATCTAGTAATGGCAATTCAAATAATAATCACCGTTAAAAATCATTCAGTCAAAAATGTCGAACTGTTTTAATATAAAATTTGTATTTTATAACCATTGATTAGAAGATATTAATAATATGTAATAATTTTCTGACATAAAAAATTTAGATTAAAAATGTAATTATTTATTTATTTTCAAACTTTTGATGAAATGGTTTTTTGACAAACTTTGACTGTCGATTTAAAAAAAATATATTTTTGTGGTACCTAGTCGTTATAAAAATAATTTTAATACTGAAGAATTATGTTTATTTATATTGTTATTCGGTATTTTTACGACTTATAAATATTAAATAACTATTAAAATCATAAAAAATAAACGAGTTTAAATGACTGCGTTTAATACATTGTACCTACATAAATATTTTGAAAAGTAATTAAACTTACCTGAGGTGGTTTTCGACTAACGCCGAATCTACATCCTACTAAGTCGAGTAAGCTTTGTCGGCCAGCAGAAAGCCTAAGTGATTCGACACTGGATTTAGTACCGAATCTTGCTGGACTCCCAGTATCTAATCTTGTGCCAGATATGCTAAGTCGTTCGCCAATCCGCCCTGTACTAGTAATTGTTCCTGAAAAAAATGAAAATCAGTGTTTAAAAACGACATAAAAAAATATCGATAATTATAGAGTTGGATGTGGTATAATAGTAAGTCACATTATGTTGTAACAAAATATATTAATATAATATCAACAAAAAAAATTATTAAATATCATTACATTCAAATAACTAATTCATAAAAACTATTCATTAAAAAAATATCTGAGAAATTAAATCTTTAAGAATCAGTATCCTTAATAAACTATTTTGTACGTTGTACTCATTTTTAAAACCACATTGTAAAAAAAAAAACAACTAGGTTTTTAAATATACACTATATTATACTATACATTATATTATTAGGAATATTATTTTGTATGCATTTTTAGATACTTTAAAATTATTTATCAATTTATATTTTGTATGAAAAAAAAAAAATGAAATTCATTGGGAAAATTGTATTCATTCCGAAGAAAGATGGAAAGGATTCATATTTATTGCCAGTCGTTTTGGCGGTCTGGCAAAACAAACGGATATGGTTTATAACCGTAACGTTTTGGACCCTTCCGGCCGAACGTTATTATTTGCGCTTTTTCCTATTTATCATGCTTTTTTTAAACTTTGATCCTATGTTGTTTTTCCCTTCATCCAAGTTTGTAATGTGATTTTTTCTTAGTGAGGGCGGTGGGAAAAGAATCGTATAACAAGTAATATAAAAGAGGAAATTGATCCAAAACAAAAATGAAAAATGCATGTCGTTTTTTTTTAAATAAGACTTTACTGAGTTCATTATAATATGTAGTATATAATAACTATACTATTTTAAAATACCAGGAACTCACATCGTTCGGTAGCTACTTAGAATTTTTTGAGTATACGTATTTGGTCATTTATAAGGTCACTGTAATGTACGCGATAAACTGTAATTCAATGAAAAATCTTTGTATACAAACAAATGATACTGAACGATGTTGATGTTTGGACATGTCAAGAGCGGATCCAGGGAAGCACTGGTGGCAAATGCTCCCCGTCTCACCCCTCCATCCCGATCACAAAAAAACATAATATGATTGTCCATTAATATTTAGGATGCTTTTTTTTTATGATTAAAATGTTTTGATTAAGGTTCAATAAAATAATTAACATATAGTAGGTACATAATAATAAATAACTAATACTATTGTACACTTTTTTGTTAAAATTGCAAGTTTCAATAAAAATAATCGATTATTTACATAAAAATGACTAAACTGGCAGAAGAATTCAGCAAGAATTCTTGCTGATTTAAATTTTTGTAGTTACTAAGAGCATTGCGAATATATTGGTATTTTTTTTATTATTTATTTTTTGAATGATGGCGTAATGTTTTGTAAGTGTCACGAAAGTATTGTCAAGTTATGCATATATATTCTTGTCAATTTACATTACTGGTCTTTTAAAATAATGATTTAATTTAGAAAACATGGTTAAATGTTTTCACAATTTTTTAAGGCATAAAAAATATGTACCATTATATTCACAATGAAATGCTCAATGAGTAACCATTATACGCTTATATTACTGTAATCATTGTTTTTAAAATGTTGTGGGTTTAATTTGGGACATAAATGTTAATTTGAATTGGAATAATATAACTATAGAAACAATGAACGCTTTATCAAAAATGTAAGTCACTGCAGCCATTTATTAATTTGCATCAAGAGAAAATAGGAAGAAGTCTTCTTAGCTTATTTTTCTGTGGCAAGTTGGAATTACTGAGATTGATAGTCGGCCCGAGCATATCTTTGCGTTTTAGCCTTTAGGACATTTACAAACTGCCAAAAGAATTATGCAGAAAATGCAAGAGATATCCAAGTCCCTATATCGCAACCCTCTGCCAACAAAATCCTTACATATAAAGAGAAAATCCGTTACGGTTAACAAAATGAGAAACCGTTGCCAAGACGATGTACTGCATAAGATAACATGCCTTAAATGTGTTTAAGTATATAGCAATAAGAATACATTTTAATGAGTATTAGCAAAGACACACTCATTTAGTTAAGTATCACTGAAGATTATATCTAACAACAAATATCATAGATAAGCATTTAATTTCATATATTTATGCATTATTAAACACGTGATAATTTAAATACAGTTTTAAAAAGTTGATAAAATAAATATTTTAAAATTTTTCAGTAGACAAAAATATCTTTTTATTTTAAATTCTATTTTAATTTCAGAAAACAATAGTCAAGTATAAATTGAATGATTAGTAAGTTTTATGTCAAAATATCATACAATTTGTAAAGTGAATTGTAAATTGTCAATTAAACATAGATTTTTTTTAATGAATGATTTTGTTGTTTTTGAGTATATTATAAGACCAGTCAAGAAATGTAAGCAAGTTTTAAATTTATTTTAACTAATCAAGTTTAAACAGAGTTAGTTCGAAATTATTATTTTTTTTAAATGTCATTTATGCTTATTATGACAATAAATTAATTTTATTTATAAGGAGTCATAGGTAAAAAGTGTAAAAATATTTAAATAAATATCAATAATAAAAAAACAAATAAATAAACTAAATCAAAAAGACACAAGAAACTTAATTTAATTAAAAAAATAACAGAATTGTACAATATAATTTAATTTAATTTAAAAAAAAATGTTAATAGCGCCGAATCAAAAACCTTATACTAATGACCTAGTTATTGTCGATGTATTTTTGTTAAATAAAAAAAAAAAAAAAAGTAAACAGTAAAAATATATGAAAAGTTAATATACCTATAATATATACTTATCATAGGCGTGCGAATGGGGTATGCCACTGCATATAGTCTGCGGCTTCATACGATAGGGGCCCGTGTTTATCATACCAAAGAATTTTTAATTATATCTTATATAGTATTTAAAAAAATGTTTTTAGTTTTAAATTTTTTCACGACCAGCAAGATAATCCACACTATAGACATAGCAACTTTATAAATATGTTAAAATTATTCAGACATTCCATACATTATATATATGTACTTAATCTTTAACAAATAATACATTTTCTTTTAATAAATATAATTCAAATTTTAAACTACTTATTTCTACAATGTGTTGCTTAATATTGTACTGTAAAACTATGTGTGGTTTTATATTCTTAGGGAACCAAAATGCTATGTATAGGTAGTATATTTGAATAAACATAGATTGTAGATTGAGTTCTATTTGTGGTAAATAAAAATATTTAACGGCTCAGAATCGTTTTTAGAATAAATAATTTATTATTTATTTTAAATTCAATAAAATTATGTTGAGTTTCTTAGGTGCAATATAGGTTAGTAAGAATTTTTTGAGAGTCCCTATTTTTCTTATTGCATAACATGTGAATAAAGTTTGCGCACGTAGCTATGATACTTATGAAAGTGATGATAGTTAAAAAATAATAAGGTTAAGTTAGGTTCATTTTTAATAATGAATTGATTTTAAAAAATAGCATTTATTAAAGTTGTATGTATAAATTCCAGTTATTAAGTTTTTTTTTTTAAATTTCTGATTTTAACAAAATTATGAATATAATTTTATTATTATCATTATTTGGTTGTAATATTATATAACACGTATAAATAACATATTATAATAATCATGATGGTATTTATTTTAAAAGTGATTCTTAAGCTTTTGGTATCAATATCTTTAAAATTTAACTAAATACTGTAATAACTGTACCTAATATTAATCCGCTAAATCGAATTGATGTTTATTGAAAATGACATGATATTTAAATGATAAAAATGCGTTTTGAATAAAGAATATAACAATTTCTTCTCTAGTTATTAACATAATGTAAATTATTGTCATCTGTGAATTGATTTTTTTGTTTTAAAATCGTTCGCAATTAATGATATTGAAATATTATCACATTTGGTTATTTCAAAAATATTTTTACCTGTTTCGATGACACAGATATTTATTTTATTGTTCAGTGTTCACTGTTCATATTTCATAAGCGTACTTTCGTGTGAACACATATCTAATTACCTATTGTCTTTTCTTTGTGCATAGTAACAAAGTTTTCTATATCGTTGACGGAAAATAATAATACAAATGGTGTGCGAAACAGATTAAAATACAGTGGTGGTCGATAGGACAATTGGCTGCAGTTTACAGTTTATTGGTATCTAGAAACTGCTACCAGCTGTGGAGGCACGTGGGGCGTAAGAATGTGATACATGATTCGTTTCTGTGGAGGGGCAGATGAAGCTTAGGTTTTGGGGTTTCGTTTAATAATAGTAGTCGGTATCTAATAAGAACAACTCAACTACATCGCCCAAACTCCAAATACAATTTACTGATATTAGATATTATGTTTTCATATTGCTACACCATATGTTGTCAATTTATTGTCAACGTCATCATCATCATCATCATCATTGTCTTCGTAGTTTTCATAGTTTTCGTACGACCATCATAATATTTTTTGCACTATGCAGACTAGAAGATTTCAACTCTATAACATCCTTCCTACCCATATACATACATACATATATATATATATATATATATATATATATATGTATATTGTATTATTAGTGAAGTGTTTTCCTGTTTTATCTAATTACTGTACAAGACGTGAGAATTCGTAGTCAACAATTTATATTATTAAAAAAAGAGTCATATTTTATTCGATCATTAAACTACGCATATTAGCTGTTTATAATATAATTTTACTTCGTTGTGAATTTATTTCTCGTCTAGGAGATACCTTCCTTCGAATAATACATATATCACGGAAACAATTTTAAATCCATCATTTGATTACAAAGCATTGTTAGAGGCGGTTGTCCCTGCAAACCAATAAACAGTAAGTCCAATTCTATCATGGGGATTCGATACTGTCTGTGTTTTCTAACTAAAAATATCTATCTTAGCCGTTGGATAACACTTCTGACGACATATTATTAAAATTTCTCATGAAATTTCTCTATAAAAGATGTCCTTAAATTTTTTAATTATCTAATTAAAGAAAGTAGTTTTCAAGTGAATTTCATGACAAATTCAAATATGTTTTCAGAAATCACATTGAATAAGACTAAAATCAGTTGACATGATATTCAAAAGATTGACACTTGATAAGAAAACAAATTATATTTTTGTAAATCTAATTATTGACATATACGAGTACGTGCAGACCCGCTCAGCTATTTCTTTTACACATAATTCACACACATTATGTGATGATCACTTATTAGCTAGCAGTTACTAGTTTACTACTTACTATGCACAGTGCACACATATGCATGATATGCACGCACGCACTTAGAGTGTTGCTTATAATGAACTCAATTTTTAAATTTAAACGATCGGTATCGAATACCTCAGAAAAATATGCATCGTTGACGAATATTTTTTAATATCCGTCTATATATTGATTTTGATGTAATGCAAATTATGTAAATTGCCACCAATCACCACGTCGACGATTGTTAATATAA
This sequence comes from Diuraphis noxia, assembly GCF_037042655.1. Lineage (NCBI taxonomy): Eukaryota > Metazoa > Arthropoda > Insecta > Hemiptera > Aphididae > Diuraphis > Diuraphis noxia. The sequence continues at coordinate 78,552,336 of NW_028301713.1, forward strand.
ACAATAATAACTTGTACATTTTGCATGGCATAGTTTGACATTGTTTGTTGTTATGGTTCTATCTATTTGTTATTTAAGAACGATCCCCGAGAGCCTATTAATTATTTGATTCATCAATATTATCGGTTGTTAGTTAAACTTATTAGTTATAACACTTATTGGCAATAACTTATAACTTGGTTATGTCTTATTAGTTACAGTAATTACTATTATAAACTATGTTTAAGAATGTTAAAAATGTTCACTTATAATTTTTTTTTCTCATTAATAATAATCCCCTCGGAAACATAGGTCACTCAAATATAAATTATATTTATTTATAGAACTTTAATTGTGTTAATACATCCTTGGGGTATTATTGCAAACAGCAGGGATCCACTCAGAATCATTTTTTGAATGATTTATGGCATTCAAAAAATTTCAAATAATAATTAATAGTGCACCACTATATCTTGATATAAACTGATGGATAATAGACTTTTCTATTTAATCATGTAGTTTTTGTATTAAACATAGACACATTTTCCTAATTTTTATACAATTTTCAGCAATTTTAATAGTAGTTAGGTATATTTCATTATTCGCCAGTCTTTATATTCATCATATTTAGAAGCAGTAAAAATGCATTACATTTTTACTATACTTAGAGTTAGAGATTGATCTCATAATAACAACTTTGATTCAGTTGGTACTTTTTTTTTTTTTTTGGGGGGGGGGGCAAAAATAAAAATCCCAAATACTTTTTAAAATAATTGAAAAAAAATCATTTACCAATCGAATATTTATTCAACAATAGTTTTTGACTATTCCAATTTTGTTTTAATTTAAAAATGAGTAGATAATATGGATACTTTTGGATGTTCACAATGTTTACACACAATTTATTTATAAGTACTTTAGTTAAAATACATAACTCCTAATATTGATCTATTTATAGGAATTAAAATAAATTTAAAAATTAAATAATCGTAGTTATTATTCCTGTGAGTCTTATTACAAAACCAGAATTTTGATATTTTCATTATTTCGTGAGATATCGCAATTGGTAAATCCTCGCGGAACACTCTGTATATAGATATATAAGTATTTACCTATTATTTGAGGTACTAGCTGAATGTCTAGGAAAATTTAAGCACATTATTTATTTATCCAATCTACTCAAAATTATGATATTTAAATCGTCACTAATAGAAAACTCATGCACTGACGTGTAGTTTTTTGATCACTATGTAACTATCCGTTTTTACAGTTTCACACACAGTATACATACTTGATGTAGCATAATACCCGATGAAGTTTCGAAAGTATTAAAGGATTTATCTTTACAACGAGTTATTGTTGTTAGAACTGACGTGAAAAACACTTTCCAAATAATATTCGCACAGTGGATTTTATATGCCAGGCGTCTGTCAAACATGAGTTGTTGTATACTAACATTTTCGAAAGAGCGCATTGGTGAATTTTATAAAACGATGCTTCTGAAACAAAACTTGACCTATATCTACCCAAAAAAGTTTAAAATAGCGTTTAAATTAAAAATGTCCTTTTATCAGATATTTTTTTGTGAATTTTAAAACATAATTTTAATTTGTTGTAAGTTGTTGGATATTAAAAGAAACTTTACCAAAATTAATTTTAGAACTGTGATTTCATTTTAAACTAGGCCGAAATTTATTATTTACATGATTATTTTATGAGATTCATCTTCTTTAAAAGTTGTATAATATGACACTGTGATGAATAGAAATTTCATCATAATTTCAGATAAAATAAATCCATGAAAACAATATTTAAAAAAAGTGTTTATTCCTCGTTTATTTAATTTATTTTTAATCATATACATGATTTTCCTCTTCAACACTTTTTGAGTTACACATACAAAATATAATACCTATACGATAAAGTTAAAATTCTGTCGTCTAATGTCATTCTGTTTTCCATCGTCTGTAGATCATTAGGTATGAAATCTCAAAAATCAACAATTAATATGATGTATTTTGATATTAAATTTGAAAACAATTGATGGGTTCGGTCCTGACGTCTCGAGTATATCAAGCCGTATCCGAAATCTGAATGGAAACAATTACTTTTTATGATTGTAGGTTCTAACATTAAATAATTTGCTTAAATCAAGGGCTTGGAACTTCGATGATTAAGGATATCTATTCTACATCAAATTATTTATAAAGTAGAAAAACCACCTAAGAATAATCGCAAAAATGTATAAATAGCTTATTATAATGTACAGAAATTTGAAATTTCAATAAAAAATGTAATTCAAATAAAATACTGTGATAGAATTGTTATAAGATTATATTTTTTTTGTAAGTTACTACGGAGACATAGTATATTATGACCTAAAAAATAATCATGATGCAGATTGTAGGATTGTTAATTGGTTTTTGAAGAATTTAATAACTGATATTTAAATTCTTTTAAATTTTAATATACCTACCTATTATTTAATAAATGCTTGAAACATGTTAAACGATATTTTTATTTGATTACAAAATAGACCCATTTAACTTCAAAGACATTTGAACATTTCTCATAAAGTTTATTTTCACAAGAGTTTATTTTACACTTATTTCTATATTTTTATTCATAAATATAGGATAAATCAACGAACGTGCTCAACCCCGTTATATAATTAAATTATGATTTTATTTGAAGGAGATGATTGTTTTTAAAATAATTATGTCAATAAATAAAAATTCGAATGACTAATGAGTAATGAGTGGGTATTTTTTTAATTATTATACTTTTTAGTAAGGATAATCTTTTTTTTTCCTTCATGGTATCATAACGAGTAACTTTATGTCTTTATGCCAGTGAATGACTTTCGTCTGACAATTTTCTATGGCTAAAAAATCATTTTATTATGTTAATAAAAAAATAATACATAATATGGACTATGGAAGATAGCTATTTTGCGTCCAGTAGAACCAACCTGGTCTTATTAGCTTTTGTATTACAATTTAAAATAGAGTGGATTAGCCTATTATTATTATTAAACTTTAAGTTAAGAAAATTGGCTTTTTTATGATATTACTATTTTAAAGCAAAATATGAGCATTTCTAAATTGTAACGTTTTACTTATTTACTCCCAATTCACATAAAAACTGAAATATTATTTTAAAAAAACCATCGTAAGAAGATAAATAATATTATTAAATTTAAGTTTGATAATAGGTCAGTTCACTTTAACACTAAAATCTAATAATATAAGAGTTGATTTTACTGAACGAAAATTTAATATGTTGTGTGCTAAAGAGAGGTATCAGCCTTCATCGGATCACTTCTCTTCATATCAATATCTTTCTACTCCATCTTCTATTTTTGTATTTTGAGTGCATATGATTGAATCATCATTGATTCTGTCTGCTAAAGACCGAACGTGATTTGGAATGTCTTCTAATTATTTTCCCATTTCACATTCTTACCTCAAATGGCCGATTAATCTCCAAACATGAAAGATTCAACATACATGAGCTAAGTTATACCGAGTTTTCAGTGGATTTTCTATTTGTCCTAATTTTGTGTCCAGATCCAGATCATCTAATTTCTTATCGGGCAACTAAATCGACGTTATATTCTTTAATTTACATAGTCATGCCTTTTAAGGCCTCTGGATTGTAAAACGATATTATTTTCCTTATTGAACCACAGTAGGTATATATTTTAAGTTTTATAGCTCCAGTTCCAACTATATTTTCCATTGCATCTGTTTTTTTGGAGGATATGATAGTTGAAGGTTTCTTAACAATATATTTTTTTATTCGAACGGTTTAACCTACTATCATACTCACAACTTGGAAGTCTAGATCCATCTAACCTATCAAAGTAAAGAGGCTAGATATTGCATCAAAACTTTTAATGGGTGATATGAGAGGTACTTTTTCGTTACGTCGAGATCTGGTGGCCATCGGATTGTCATATCCACATAGACCTTATACTTAATAATAATAAGGTCTATACATATCCATCATACCCATTATAATTTTTTAAGATTCTACTATTGGTAAGGATAGTAGTACTCCATTATAATAGGTTTATACTTATGTCAATGAATGTTACTGTTGTTACGTGTTCAAAATGTTGGTTGTCAATATTAATAGGTATATAAATTAATATAATATATTAAAATATGAATGAATGTTTATAGTATAACAATAGTATACGAGTTGTGACTAGTGATTATATTAGACTAAATTTGTTTTTAAATTATTTATTTCAGGTCGCATTATTATAACTTTGAATGCTTTGATAATATGATATCACCTTGATATTTTGATTGCAGACTAGTAGTGATACAATTATCCAAATGATGTGTTTCATTCACTGCATAATATTTCACTTTGTATACTAATATGATATTGGTATTTGGTATGATGAAACAGACGTGGTCATATTTTATTATTGAAAGTAACGTGGTAAAAAACCTATAATAATACAAAGAATTCGGAACGATTCGATAGTATAGAATTTAAACAATTGATTATAGCAATAACTCTTTCAATTGCTGTGTATATGATATAAAACACAATTGGCTACAATTCAAATGTCAACCGGACAAATGAACAAATATTGCACCAGTTCAATATTGGCTAATATTTCAATGGCACTGATCTATAAATCAGTGTGCAATAAAACATTGTAGATGCAATACAAACCACTTTTGAAATCGTATCTACTCCCAACGAACATTTTACAGTAAGTGCGTGCTGGTTAAATATTCCATTTTAGCTCACGAATTACTTCTGCGTTATTGCGGCTCAAACAGCTGATATTGAGATGTACATCGGGCAGTTTTTGTTCGAAAACTCGAACTTTCACTCGACACTACACTTTAGGTGATTTGAGTATGATAGATACCTATTAAATTTTAATATTTTAATATTGTAATTTTGATTGAATGTACGACCTACATAATACTATATACATTTCGACGTTGGTTCAGACCATACTGCGTATATTGTAATATACGTATAGGTAATAATTTACGAGGTATAATAATGTATGATTAATGCGATAATCGATCCGATGTGGATATGCATTATGTATAGATACATGGTGGTCATGATGGTGACTCCTTTGTCATTCAGACGCTAATCTTTCGTGGACTTTGCAAAAGTTAACGATGTGGTGAATTTTTCGTGTCGAGTTTATATTATGTGAAAAACTAAAGTAGGAAACCAGTAGTGAGCATACGTGCTGATGCCACGTCCGTTTAACGTCTCAGGAAAAACGAGCGTACTTTATATATATATATATATTATAATGGCGTGTACATGACGTACGTATGACCGACACACGGTTAGTTGTTTTTGTTGGTGCTGTTATATTATATACCTATATAATAGATAAATATAAAGTCAAAACTCGTTGCAGAAACTTTGGTGCTGTTTTATATTTAAGTTTACACACACACGCGCACACGCATACATACGTACGATTAATCAACGTTTTCCTTTCTACCACTTTATTCCCCTTTCACAATTTCCTGTATTTGATATCAAAAACTAAGTCTTCTTTGTTACTCATGTGGTTAGGTTAGGACGTACCACGATCCAAGGCATGTTTTATTCCATTTATGCAACATCTTTGTAATGAGGCTTTAAAATATAAAAAGTATAATTATTTTTTACAGATAATGTAAAATCCTAAAAATATATGATAAGTTGAAAATTTTTTACACATTTTTTTAGACATTTTTGTTAAAATGTTTATGAGATAAGATATTTAAACAAAAAATAACGACTTAAGTTTTTAAAAACTCAGACTTCAAAATTTTCACCATTAGGGTGAAAAAATAATTTTTCTCAGCATCTTAATTCATCAAAATCAAAATTTGTAAGTGTAATTTTTTAAGTTATTTAACTTCGTGTACTAAAACTAATAGGTCAAGCTTAAAATTAAGCTATAATTGTAATTAAGATTTATTATATCTTGAATATTTTAAATATCATAAAAAATTCAACATTAATTTTAATTTGTAAAGATAATCGAAGTATAATAAATACTAGATCCAATAATAAATATATTTTATATTTATGTAAAACAATTTTCAAACACTTTATTCTGTAGTGTCATTATTTTGATAGCTAAAAAACTACTATTTCATATTAGAAACATCAATAATTTCTAAAATAAGTTTAACTAAAAAAATTAAAGTGAAAAAGAGGGGTTCTTATTTGAAAAACAGAATTTCGTTTCATACAGGACACTCTTTATTATAAAATAGTATCTATGGGAAATCTTTAGAATTAGTAATTATGGAATTAATAAATGAAAAATAGAGGTGAGAATTATTATTAGTATAATAGCTTATGCCTATGATTATAAGAGTTAATTAAAAAAAAAAAAAACGAGTTCAGCCTACTAAATTATTAATAAAAATAAAATTATTCACAATATTATTCCATGCAATGTCACTTAAAAATATAAGCTGACAGATAATAAGTTTTATAATTTAATATTTGTGAAAATTTGCATCTATTTTCGTATTACTAGTATACGTTCTATAAATCTATAATAGTAATATAAATACATTCTACATTACCAATAATTATTATTTATTAAGAAAAATATTGGAGATTTTTTGTCAAAAAAATAAAAGGTTTGCTAAAAGGTCAAACCTGAATAAGATTCAAGCTTTCCAAAATATGACCTTAAGGAAATTATTTAACACCCCTCCACACATATCAAACCATACCCTACATTTAGATTTTAACTTTTGTCGAATGTAATAACATATTTTTTATTTTTATTTTTATCTGCCTATTTGCCTTATTCTGCATATTAATTAATAATAATAAAAAAAAAAAAATCTTCTTCTATTAATTTAAAATATTTTAATGGCTTCATCGCTCATCATTATTTATGAATTTAATAATTTTACGTAGATTTTTGATATCGAATATTTTTGGCAGTAAGTACTGACAATTCGAACAAGTAGGGAGTAATACGTTTTTTTTATCTACTTTTTCATTATCTCTGTAGGTATTCGTTTTATTTGTGATTTACATTAAATTTAGTTTAATTAACTGACAAAAATGAAAAAAAATATTATAAATTAAATTATATACTTCATAATTAGTAAGTAATTAGAAAATATGAATTTTCTTATAATTAATTAAGTAATTAAGTAACAACTGACTGTACTTATTTTGGTTATAGAAATTAGGAGCCACAGTTAATATTTTCTTTAGATATACTTAACTATTATTGAAAATTCGTAGTACAAAAAAATATAGAAATTTATCTGTATATTTATTTATTTATTTATTATTCATGGTACAGCTTCAACTGCTAAGGCTATTAGCTTGTATATTTATTTATATTGCATAATATATTATAATATACATCTTATGATAATAATAATAATAATAAATAATTAATGTAATGATTATTATAAATGATAAGCTATTTATAACTATTTATGAATTAAACCAAACCTTCAAGCTACAGTGTAAAAATAATAGTTAAATAGCTTATCATTTATAGTAATTACATTAATTATTAATTATTATTATTATTAAAACATTTATTTTATAACATATTATACATAATAATATATATGGTAATATATGGTACAATATAATGTAAATCTTTATGTCAAAACTATTTTTTTTACTTTAATTCTTGTTTTAAATTAGTTTTTGATGTGTATTTATCTCACATTTGTTTTCGAATTTTAATTTATAAAGCCCTTCTAAAAGAGGATTCAATTATAAAATAATAAAAGTTTGAAAATGATGTTTTAGTTGGTAGGTTGGGATTTAATTCAAACAATCAATTGTCGTTTTAAGTAAGCTAAAAACTACAATGAAAATACCTAGCCAAGACACCACAATTTAAATATGGAGAAATGGAATAGTGCTTCTACGAAGAAGTAAAAATTAACTAACGCTAAGAAAACGACATTACAATGAGCGAGTTACTACAAATAATTTAATCAAACAAACAAGTATTATGTTTGAATAGTTTGTTTACAATGCCAAAAATTAATACATAAATACAAAAAAATATCTACAGTAATTATGTATATATTTTAATAAAATATATTATACCTACTATAATATATTGTGTGTTATAAATAAAAATTAAAAATTAAATAACATCATAATGAGAAGACATATCAAGAAACGATTGATAAATGATAACTATTTAAAATATTCAATAGATACTGAGCGGAGCATTAAATTAATTAATTTTAGAAAATGGTAAGTTTTTCTGTTTATCATAATAATTTGAGGCAGTAAAAATGCTTTGAATTTCAACTTTGGAGAAATTTCTAGTAGAACATTGAACCTAGTTCGTACTTTTGGAGTTAAATAGTAAAAAAAATTCTAGTTTTTTTAAAATAGCCGGGAAAAACAGAAATTTTACGTAAAACAATTGGTTGACAAAATTGATTTACTTAAAATGAATAATTGTAGATAATGGATAGGTACTTGATATTTTTAGAAAATGTTTATATCATCATTTTCTACATATTATATTATGGTGTAATTTCCTAAATTATATTATTTTTTAGCTAATTATAGACACATGACATTTTGGCTGTTTATCTAATAGCTTGTCTATTTAATACAAACAAATATAAAGATTTTTTTGTAATTTTAATGATCTACTAAAAAATATCAACAATAGCTAGGCATACATTTTTTTATATGCATTTAACATACAAATGATGAGGATGGAAATGAAGTACAAAATTTCTCATAAGTAGTTCATATAATAACTAGAATAACTCAAAAATATATAAAGATAGTTTTTTTTTACAGACATCTTAAGTTAGTTGTAAATGAAAAATATCATTTGTGGGTACTTTATATTTTTGACGCATATCATTATATTTTATTTACATAATAACATTTTCAAATGGAATGTTACATATAAAGTAATTCAACTTACCATACCACTTAGGTAGGTGCAGTAACATACATTATCCTAATAGAAATATAATATTATAATAAAATATACTTAGTAATTTAGGCTGATAGACAGTATTCGTTTAGAATAGTTTTGATTAGTTTTACGTATGTAATGTCGCAATGAATAATTATTTTATATTTATCATTGAACTCAGATTTAAAACATACATTTAAGTGAATCATTCAATGATAATGAGGTGAACACAATACTTATCGTACAGTAGAATGGTTACCTTTGGAGTTCGCGCGATTTCGAGACAAAGTTACAAGATAGGATTTAAGTTCTAAAACTCGTATTAATCATCTGCTCATATGATTATCTACTAGTAATCACATTTTAATACATTTTCAATGGTAATTCAATTGATAAAAAATAAAAATAAAAATATGAACTCTTAAACAAATAGAATTGTTTTAACTATAATTTAGGTTAAACATGTTTCTCATAATACAATTTGGCATTTATTGTAATATACCAATGATACTTATAAGTTATAAGTTATACTATAAGATATATATATATATATATATATATATATATTAGTTTAGAAATCATACGATTGAAAGTTCTTAAATAAAATATTGCTTATATTCGTATTTTAATTTAACATATTTACAGTCAAACAATCGATAATATTATATTTATTGAATTTAAATTGTACGGCGTTAATTTTAATTTTGTTTAACGTAATATTTGTAATTTATAGCTTATTATATTTAACTTTTTTTTTGATCCTAAGTAGATTTAATGAAATATAAATACTACGTTTTATCTTATGGTTTGAAATGCTATTTTGAACATGAAAGTAGGTTTTAATGTCTTTGCAAGGGACTTAATAACTAACATACTCAGCCACACTAATTTGGTAAAATGTTTTGAGAGCATCGCTGGTATTTTGCAAAAGAAATTAATTTTAACACGATTATTACGAAAAATTAATTAAATTCCGTTAATTTGTTATAATGGGCGTTAAACATTTAATTCAATTTCATTTCATTTTTGATATTTAAAAAAACATATATACCTATCGATTGTAGATAATACAGTAAAATTATTCTATTTACATTATTGTTTTCTGTATATAACTATATAAGTGATACACAAGTTTATTGATTCATATATTTATTTAAATAAATTCTAAGTTGAGTATTTTTTATACATATTCTTGCAGTAGTATCGTCAGTGGGGGGTTTCTTCACTGAAGACTTCAAGAAAAATTGTACTTATAGTTGCTGTATACAAATTTTATAATTTGTTCTACTCAAATAAAAATTAAAAAACAATAATAAATAATCATGTACATAAAATAATACATAGTATTTTACACTATAGATTCATTATATTAAATATAATTTCATTTTATTAAGGCCCGCGTAAATATTTATCAGATTTTGTACAAAACCCCCCGCGCGTATAGATTCTCTAATGATTCTGATTAAACTTCAGTCCTGGAACATTTTAATCCTTTCCACACTCAGGTCATATATAGAGATATGATGTTACACAGTATATATTTGGTAATTGGTTTATCATTAAGGGTGTAACGTAATAAGCGAATCATTAATAATTCTAAAACTGTGCTTAAAATAATATTTTTCAATCAAATTTGTATCAATGCTTTGTCAATTTTAATATATTCAGTATACATAATATATCTACTAATTACGTATTCATAATACTAAATATTTTAACATCAATAACTACAGCATTAATGCCATTAAGAGAATTTAAAATGCACATTTTTGTAGTTTGCATAAAAAATGGATTGAACAAAAAGCCTTTTAATAAACTTATAAACATATTTTCATTGAGAATACGCCTGATATTATAATGCTTTAAACTGTATTAACGTTTTAAAATTGCTTTGATATACCTTAGAATACACAATGTCATTGTTAGGTATTCATTGCTTCTTAAACTGCACTATATTTTTTGAATAAAGATATTTGAGCATCACAATCTCTAGACTTAAAAATATAAAAGCTGTGATTTTTTTTTATTGATATTTTTACAAATCCGGAGACAATAGGCGACAGCCATTATTTATATTGTATTTACAATTTGCATGCTAGATTAATAGATTATTGTTGAATTAGATATATTTCAATTATGGAACTTTATAGATAAAAATATAATATCCATGATTGGAAAATAGTCATTTTGTTGTAGGTATATCTAAATCGTTTGATTTTAAAAATTGATTTTGATGTGGTGCGAAATGAATCGAGATTTTCGCATATTATACATATTATCATATTATATTATGTTGATGTTTAGTTGGTTTTGGAGCCTGAAACCTTTTGCATTTGGTTATAGGATTTGTTTTATTGTTAGTTTGGTATCATGGACTTCACACATGGTCATCTCACTGCCTTATTCCCCTACAGTTGTAATTTATTACACATTTTTGAACATAACTAGGATTCAGCAATAAAAATTTTACTTCCAAAATAGCAGATGATATCATTTTATGAAATCGCAATAATAATATATCACAATATTTTACCGTCAATAATCTTAGACAGTAAAAATTATTAATATTACAGATTATGTCGTTGAATGCATAATTCAAGTCTTCATTTCGTTGGAAATACGACGAGAAGTGCCAAGTGCATATAACTAATAATCTGATCTACTGACTTATTAAAAATTAAATAAATATGCATATACATTTTCGGTCTCGCAATAAAATTTTTATCATAATTAATTCTATATATGTATATGTATATGTATATATTTTTTAATATTTTTGGATTCTGATCAATAATTATATTTATTTTAAAATTAAGTGTTTTATTTTTGTTATATCTGTTATCACCTATTTTTTTAATTGATGGGACAACCATCACTTTTTATATTGTATGTGATTTGTCGATCAAATAATTGTATTCATATAAAATAAAATAAAATAAATCAAAAGTGTAATAAAAAAAAAACACCCTTTTGTCCTATCCGAAGCACTGTAATATACTGCAAGCAACTCAACATTTCACGTAATGCATATTCTCTGCGTAAACAGCTCATCCTCAGGGGCGTTTCATTTATACATAGTACATAGCTTATAGTAAACTTTATTTTTTTAGTTTAGTCTGTAATTTATTTTTTCGTGCATACAACAGTGTTTCAATGATTGTGTTATTATAATTCACAAATATAGTTATTTGCAACAATATTATATATTTATGTTTCTCATTACTCAGGCCACAGCTTAAAAACAATAAAAACTGACTTAGTGCCTACCGCAATTATAATGCACTATTAAACATTATAATATCTATTTGTTTTGAATTATGTTATTAATTCTTCTTCAAGTGATTCACTTCTATATATTATTATCATAACAATTTCGTCAAAAAACGTTCGATGAAATGTTATAAACAAGATAGGTATGATTTTCGTTTTTATGCATAAAAAAAATTGCCGAGTCATTGTGTTCATAATATGTGAATAATAACGTATAAAGTACTATTTATAATGTATAAATAATAATAATAATAATAGACTATTATAGACAATAAATTTCAATAAATCTTAGGAGTGCAAAATGGTTTTCAACCCACCTCGTTTCAAACATTGAAATTAATGTAGTTTTATTAGTTCCTGGTATACACTTAAGAATATTTTGTTTTAATATTTGTGTACGCTGAGCTGATGATTTAAAAAAGTTACAAATAGTATGAATTGTTCCTATAGAATTTCGAAATTGTTGAATTTTACAAGAATGACTTAGTGCTAGGTTTAAAGAGTGAGCGCTACAGTAGACGTACAGAGCTTTAGGATAATTTTCTCAATGGCATAAACAAAATCTGTTATACGTCTCTACTGACCATCGATTACCAAAATAATTAAGATTAGATACTGTAGGTATTATGAGAGCTATACATTAGGTTTTAAGAAAGTACATTAAGATTAGTCATCGCTTATCTAACACAATATAAATATAAGATATACCGTTTTATTTATTTATGTGTTTTAATAACAGTGACACGTATATGATATAAAGTTTCAAATATAATAGGCATATAATATTATTTCAAAAAAAAATTCGGGGGGTCTGAACGCTAACCCCCCCCCCTGGATACGGCCTTGGTAATAGTATAAATTATGAATAAATATGTCTACGATAATGTATTCGTTTTTTTTTTTTTTTAATTCGTTCAACTCAATTTTAATACAGATCGTCTATTTTCTAAAGATACCATTTCATAATTTTCAAGCAAATTGGAGTAATACCTACAGTCCTATAACCTTCATGAATATTATGTTAATTTTTTTTAAATAATTCATCCTAATAAAAAATGATGAAAATGATAAATAAGTCCCGTTCTGTCTGACGATGATGACTGTTTTATTCAGTTATTTATTCATATTACAACGATTCATTAAACGTACAAATGATGACGTTGGTAATAAATAATACTATTACAACCAAATGTATGACTGGATGATAATTTACTCATTGTGAAAAATGAACTGCAATTTTATAACTAAAACTGTCGCTCCATTGTAACCTCATTTGAAATTCCTAAATTAAAAGCCATCGGTTGATATTAAATAGCAATAGCAACCCGTATGCATGTGTAGACAAGGTTAGTTAACATTTACGTATTATTACTGTCACAGTAACGAAATATTGAATTTGTTTGCTTATTTCTGCTTAATAATATGGTATATTAATCGGAAGTATGTAATGTAAAAATTAGATTCAGAAGACGTTTTTAAATCATCAAAATAAAAATAATCAATGATAAATTTATAAAAATGTCATCAGACTGAGAAACTAAGAAATGAAAGTGAATATTTTATCTGAAATTAAATCTAATTATTATCTTCTATGGACCACAGAAAATATTTTTTTGCTTTACCTAACACGTTTATTTAAGTAAACGAATTTAAAAAAACTACTAACAGAAAAAGTGATTTAAAAAATACTGACATCATTATTTATTAGTTTTATTCTGCTACGGTATTCAAAATTTTAATATTAAAGTTATATCCAATAATAAATATTCAAAACATTCAAAATAGAAAATATCATTTTACTCCAGTAAATAATTTCTCAGTATACAAGTATGATAATTCGATGAATAAATATACTAATTTAAATTTTCAAAATTAAATTAATTTTATAAATTCAATGCTTGTAAAAGCTTGAATTTTTCTTCGAACATACAATTACCCTATGTTGTTATATTCATACGTAAATATACTAAAAAAACCATTTATCTGCTTACTTGGCAACGAACAATATATGTAAGAACAAATAAAGTTACCTGCACATACTATACCATTATAAGTTAAGCATAGAAAAATTATATTTGATGACTTTTGTATATTGTTCAAGGGAACAGATTTTTAAGTGATACAAAAAGTTGCATTTGAATCACAATGATGTGTATCCTTTCTAATTATAAATCATAATACACTGTCATATTATTTGATAATACCTAATTATGTTGTTCTAATAGAATTACTCAATCCTTATCTGTTAGCATGATATTGTTTACAATTTGTTGACAATGTTTATGATAAGTTAAAATTGTTTTCATTTTATTTATTTTAACATAATATCATTATTTTATTATAATAATGCATTTTATTGGAAGTGTAACGATTTATTAAAAATTCTGTCAATTCATTTCCCTTCTTTCTTTAAAATACACCATCTCTCCATAATTTATTATCATTGCACAACACTAGTTATTAAATATAAAATCTTATCCACTATATCACCTACCTGCTATCATACTCTCATTAAGTCTATGATTGGAATTTTTAAACTGTATTCATTAGCTTGCATTTTTATATTTATTGTAAAAATTACTAGGAATGGGCCGATACCACTTTTTATCTATGTCTGATACTCCAATATATGCTGTTCATCTCTAAAAATTACCAATATTACCTATATCTATATATACATATAAAATCCAAATATCACTTAGTCACTCATTGCTTTAATTCAAAAACTACGCAACATTATACGGACTTGAACATTTGGAATAGAGTCATATTTTCAACGTACATTAAGAAACGATTTTCAAGAATGTTGCGTTTTAGTGGAATAAGTAACAATTATAATTATTCGTCGCCAACACGTATTGTGCTGCAAGGTGGCCCGCGGGTTTTCAACTACTTGCAACCTATCTTTTTTGTCCGTCGTGTGTATAAGAATTGTTTCGAGAAGTTTATCAATAAAAACGGAAGCATACTATTTGCGTCTGAAATTATTACCACTAGGTGAGTTGCGTCCCTCAAAAAGATTCAAAAAGGGTCATAGTCTATTTGCGTCCCGAAAAAATCGATATAATCGATATAAAAATATAAATTAAAAAAATACATTGATTTTATTTTTATTTATAATATAGATGTGTAAGTAGGTAATAAGTAAGTTAGATATACAATTAAAATTATATAAAATTACATTTTGTCATGATAATAGTAATTATTATTCAATTCAAATATAATTCAATATAATAATGCAATAATAATATAAAAATTCATGTTATGTTGAGTACATAAACTATCGATTTTAGTAGATATTATCGATATTTACTACTAAAATCACTTAAGTCGATAGTATCGTGTCAGTAAAATCGATAGTTCATAAACTATATACTATATATTATATAATAAATCTCACTATTTGAATTGAATACATGCACTTTTTTTATTATGGTAAAATGTAAAAAATATGAATTTAATTATTATGACAAAATGTAAAAAATAAGAATTGTAATATTAATATTAATAAAAAAAAAAAAATTTAAAAAAATGTGTTACGGAGCGCAAATAGGCTATGATCCTTTTTGAATCTTTTTTTGCGGGACGCAACTAACCTACTTATAATATTTTCGGACGCAAGTAGTATGCTCCCCTTTTGCGTCGCGCATTCACCAATTCTCCTATTATATAATATTATCAATATGAAAAAACCAAAAATACACAAGGGCGAAGTCGGGTGATTCAGCTGTTTCTATATACCTATATTTCTATGCATCGACCATTGTGTGTATTCCACAATGTTGTACCTACCTATTTATTCTTATTTTACATAATTTTTTGCGTTCCTCGTTTATTACATATTATGTATAAATTGTTTGGACATTTGGACGACCACGTCCTCAGATCATGTACTTAGAACGCAAGAAATTATTATGATTGAATGCATTATTTTTCGTCATGATGTATTTTAAATTACTTTGTTAAACCTCTTTAATGGAGATTGAGATATGGTAAATTCACGGGAAGTTCTGTACATCACTAGCTAAACTGGTTAGGTTAGTTTCAGTGTTAGGAACAGATAACAAAAAAATCATCTGGATAAAGATAAAGATAACAACACTAAATTTTATCTAAGATACAGATAAAAGATAAACAAATTTAATTCATCTAACAAAAAGATAAAAGATAAAAATATTTTATCCAGATAAATAACAGATAATTATAGAAATTAAAATTAAAACAACTAATTTAAAAAAACATATATAATGTCATGTAAGTACACGCCTATATAATATGTTTATTTTCGACTTAACTTATTATATCATGATGTGTATCACCAAACATTAACTTCAACACATATAATTATATAAGGAACCAATAAGATCCAAGGGACTCTAGGGAGTAACAAAGTATAAATAAAAATTTGGGAAGTCACCCTGCTGAAGAAGTTGTCGAGTGGACCAAAAACAAAATTCACATAGTTAATAATATTTTTGGTACAGATCTATCTAATGTTCACTAAAAAATTTATCTTTTAAATTTATCTAAATAAGTCAAATATTTATCTAAAATAAATACTTAGATAACTTATATTTATTTATCTAGATAAGATAAAAGATAAAATTATTATTATCTGGATAATTCATCTAGATAAATTTATCTAGATAAGTCCTAACACTGGTTAGTTTAATACAAACGACGAATTAAACACAAATGTTGAGTCATATTGAGTTGGTATTTTAAACGGGCAACAAAGTGCGCGAGTATTAGCTAGTTATGTTATAGAAATTATTATTAATAATAAAAACGTTATCAAAATTGTAGAAAAGTAAATACTTGTAATAGCACGTAATGTGCTGAAACATTTTAATTTACAATAAATAAAAATGAAAAAGTATTGCCTTTCCGATAACTGCAGAATAATCAAATCAATTACTTTATTATAAATTTATAACTCAATGTCACGATATCATGTTTTAACTTTAATTGGAATTAAACTTTAAACAAATTTATTGAACTTTAATTTGGTTATTATTAATAATATCATTTATATATCTTGTAAATCGTAATATTGTCTAAAATCATGGATTAGTTTAAATGTATTAGGTTTATATTTGTATCAGTTATAACTTATAACAATACTAGTAATATCACGAATTTCGAATAATTATTTTTTCATGCAGTTTTCGGGATGTATTGAAATTAAATCCAATAACTTACAAAATTGTGGCTATAAACGAATTACGTTGCTAAAATAGGTATTATTAAAATATCAACGTGTGAAATCTAGTATTGTAGAGGAACTTATTTCAAAAATGATACCTGGATTGGTTTTTAGAGTTAAAAGTTATAATCGAGAATAAATTATAGAATACCCATTAATTGAAATATTGAGAACATGTGTTGTTTCAACAAATGAGGGTTAAACAAAATAAAACAATGTTTGTTAATTGACGACAATTGTTAACCACTTGTTTGTGATATATTTTGTAAAAAATTTAACTAGGTAATGATAGATATATTTCATTTGATTATTGGCTGAATAATTGTATGTTTATTTTTTTTTTTTTTTTTTTTTATTAATTTAGTAAGGTTTTCGATATAAAAGGTCTTTAGATTGCATTAAATTAATATAAATACGTTTAAGTGAACATTATAATTATTACAAGTATTTACATGTGTTTACAATTTATGACTTATGTTTATACTATGGAAGAACACCTTGATTGTGTTCGTATTGTCTTCATTGAGTGCTTGATGGAGTGAGGTGGGGTTTTTGAGGATCTTGCGGGCTTCCGTGTATTTGGTGCAATTTATGATGATATGTTCTAGTGTTAGTGTCTCATTGCACGTGTCGCGTACTGGGGTTGGTTTTTTTCTTATGAGATAAGCATGAGTTAAATGTGAGTGGCCTATTTTAGCTCGAGTAATATTTACTTCATCTCTTCGTTTGGTGTTGGGAGGATATTTTAATTTTTTAATAGATATTTTTACGTTTCTCAGTTTGTTAGAGAGGGGTAGGTTAGACCAGAATTTTCGCCAATATTCCATCAATTTATGATGTATAATGTTGAAATTTTCGGTTTTGTACCGTCTAATTTGTGATAAAAATCCAAAATATTATTATTGTTACGAAATATATAATTTAATAATTGTATGTCCGTAATAGGTATATGTATGTCGATTTGGATCGTTATGAGTTTCTTTTGAAATCCAAAATAAGTAATAATAAGTAATGACTAATGACAGATATAAAATTAATATTGTTATTAAATTAAATATATACGTTACAATTTTTTACAACGTAGGAAGCATATTTTTTTTCATGTTCAAAAACATTATGATTGCACAAATTAATCTCGCATTATGCTCTATAGTTCAATTTTATTTCTTCTGTTAAATTGATAAAATATAATATTTTATTATATAATAATGTTATCACGAATTAGATTTATAATATTATTTAATTAATTGGTTCCGATCTAAAATAAATAAATTTATCCTTTACCAGCGCCAAACGGACCAAATACTCGTAGTTTTTTTTTTTATTAATTCGACGATGGAACTATGTTTCATTGTATAAAATATTATCGCGAAAATAACAGTTAAGTCATTCTAAGTATTTATATTTATGTTACACTGATTATGAGTGTTTCATGTTTAAGGCAAATATAATCGTGATAATAATAATTGGAATGCAACAATACCACTCGTCTAAATATTTAATAGGTTTTCTTTTTGGACAATACTTAAGGTAAATATTAAAATACAATTTTTCCTTTGAAACTCCGCTATGATCGGGTAGGTTTTTACATATTATGTTTTTGTCTTTATTATGTAATAACTAAAAACATACTATTGTAAAATCAAACATGTCTTCAATATTGTAATAATTATCAATTAATATAATAGTGATATTTTATTTTTTCAACAACTCTAGTTCTAAATAAATAATTTTCAATAAAATATTAACAAATGTTGGGAATTTTGGTTGTGTACTCGACACTTTTATAATATTATTGTACATAGTTCGCACAGTTATTGCGCATTTTTATTATTATATGACACGTACATTGTACATGCATCAATTCATCACTCATCACATAGAGCTAAGATTTTGTTATGTATTTATGTCCCAGGTGGAATCATAATTTGCAGAAATAGTGATATTATATACTTATAATAATATTGTCATATTATAAACTATTTAAAATATTTTGTTCAAATGCTTTTTATTTAAATATTTAAATATGTATTTGAATATTTACACAAGTATTTTACAAAACTTTTGCTCAAATACATTTACTCAACTATATTTTGAAATACTGTTTTTGGTGCACTGTATTGCACGATGTTAGATAGTTATGCAATGTTCTATTGTTGTAATATTAAGCAAATTTAGCAAACAGATTTGAAACAAAACAATTTTGGAGGCACCTAAAATTTCCAAAGTGTAAACTGGATGGACAATTATTAGATCGAGGGGTCAGAAAATGTGGTATATATGTATAAACAATAAACATGTTTGAGAAAGGTATACGTCTGTAAAGTGGCATTTAAAAGGTTAATAAACAGATTTTATATAAAACGCGTATTCAGAGTACAGTATTTAACATAAAATGTGGGTTGAGAATAAAATAGTCTTTTATTTTTAAATTTAACTGCAATGACATGAATATAAATATCAAGAATCTTCGTACACGAGTTTAAATTTTGAAGTATCCACCGATAAGTTTTATTGATCATACAATATTGTATATTGTTGACGGATCAGTATTTTGAAAAGCGACAGGGGATAAAAAAAAAAAAAAAAAATGATGAAAAGCCGAGTTGGTATATTACTTCACTATTGAGTCACTCGTCATCCCCCTGAAAAACGTTCATTCCGGAAACGAATAATAATAATTTATACAACGCATAAACTTAGTATATTATTCATAAAATTTGTTAAGGGGGGAAGGGTGGAAAGAGATAGGATTTTAATCTAAAAGACTTTTGGATTCGTGTGCAATGTGCATAATATAGTATATGTATTATGCTTTATGATGATCATATATTATGGTATTGTATCGACAGCGGTGTCGGCGTGTTGCGCATGACGAACAACTAATTAACTTTGCCTTATTGCGTCGGCGGGCGTATTAATACAATAATATAGAAAAAAGGCGAACGTTTACAACTTCGTAGGAATTCAAACGGTTTTCATACGAAACGACATATGTACACAAATAATACTATGCCATAATATTCTACCGGATGACGAGGTGCTATCTAGTAGAAGGATACCCTATATGCGCTTATAAGCTTCGGGCGCAATAATTTTAATACAATATTTATTGTTATATAACAACATCATATCGTTGCCAGATTTCAGTGCACGCACAGACGACCACGCGTTTACCGTTTTGCATGATAATATATACCTAATCAGATTCAATCGGCTCTGAGGACCTACCTAAAAACGATAAGTATAGGTATTCACATATTATTAGTTCCGAATCGCAGTTTGCAGTAGAACAACTATACTAATGTCACCGATCGCTTCGTGTTGTCTCCCCGCGGAACCTCGTACGTACGGGCTGCACCGAGCGACCAACACCCGACTTTGCCGATCGGTCCACGTGCGCGAATTCACGATTTTCGTTTTCGAAATAATTGGCACACGTCTCTTGCCGTCTGCAGCCTCTTAGCGGACAACACGAGGACCGGCCACAGTAATATTGTTATAATATTACGTCCTCGGCAGGTCGGACCTCGAGACCATTTACGTACGGCCGACGCTATCGTGAGCTTGTTTGTCGACCTTTGCACGATGGCGTTGGAGGCGGTGGCGAAGGCGGTGGCGGCAGCGGGTCGAATACCCCGCGGATCAATACGCGCCCACGCCGCCGGGGTTAACGTGCCCTATCTTTCGGCTTACACATATACGCATACACACACCTCAACGTTCAGCCTATATTATAGTGTCACACAGACACACTGGCACACACACTGTGTTCACCACGTA
This sequence comes from Diuraphis noxia, assembly GCF_037042655.1. Classification (NCBI taxonomy): domain Eukaryota; kingdom Metazoa; phylum Arthropoda; class Insecta; order Hemiptera; family Aphididae; genus Diuraphis; species Diuraphis noxia. The sequence continues at coordinate 78,573,509 of NW_028301713.1, forward strand.
ACAACAGCACCAGACGTTCTTTTCCTCCCCAAAACTTATTTTCCCCCCCATCTTCCGATAAACTATTGCCGGACTGACTGCACACGTCTTATGTAATAATTACAATCTGTCGTGTTTTACGCGAGTCGCCAAAGAGCACGCCTCTCCCGCCTACATATAATCAGATCAAAGACGTGTCATAATTATGTAATAATAATAATGACGTGTTTTGTGACTATATATATTGTACTGTAAGACCAAAACTACAACGCGACAACGAGAGAATAATAAAGTGTCTGTTATAACCCGCATTGGTTAAAATGTTGTGTAGGTCATAACAATATTAAACGAAATAACGCTCATAAATAAAAAAAAAAAATTAATGAAAAATACGACATCTATGGTATAGGCACGAATAAAGTCAAAATTATAGTAATTCACGCAATAAAATAAATAGTAAGCATTGCATAATATATTGAGTATTGGAATAGGTTATATCCCATATTTATATACAGGGTGATTCACCAAGCATACTGATTTTTATATTTTTGTAAAACGATTTTTAAGGATAATTATCTTTAGTACATTAGTACAAAGATTTTAATAATTAAGAAACTATTCAATCAAATTTTGAATTGGGTACATTAAAAAAAAATAATCTACTAAATAATTTGCAGTAAAAAGGGGGTGGGGGTTTTTTATTTGAAAATCAGACGCTTGTATTGTCACAGGACACTTCTCAAATTAGTATAAAGAATTTCAAGAATTGGAAAATATGTTATTTGAGTACATTTGAAAATTCAAAAAATTAGAATTTGAATAAATTCATTATTAAACTAAAAAATGGGGGGTGAGCATGCTTGGTGAATCACCCTATATTTTGCAATAGTTTCGTTTGGGCATGTTAAATTTTCCTATATACATACAAACTCTATAGCAAACTGTATAGCCTCCCGACATCTTTTGATATAATTGAATAGAAGAAGAATCTTTGTCTTTGGTATGGTGCCTACTGCCTATGAATCTATTTTATCATATTAAATTGTATATGAAGTACTGCAGATGTATGTATAATTGTAACACTGCAGCTGTAGTGAATACGATTTCTCATGTTACTCTTTTTCTCAACAGCCACTATTCCATTTACTGTGACTGTCGTAAATGTGCCTAGCGTTTTCCCAACGATTTTAATCTTTGAGATAACTTAACCCCATTGCTGTCCCGTTTTACAGACGACTAGTACTTTTGATATAGTTGTTTATTCAATTTCACCCACTCTTCCACCATTTACGATCCTATCTGATACGCCATTCATAGTTAACAACAAGACGCGACGGTCACAATTTATGCGTACAATTTACCGAAAGTTCTCTTTCAATTAAAAAAAAAAAAAAAAACATTTGCAATCAAAAAAGGGAATAAAAAAAACAACTATGGTAAACATTATTGTATTCTTGTACCTATTTTTAACTTCTGGAATACAATCTTCGTCGTTTTTAGTTGAAATGAAGAGAATCATCTCGAGTAAATATAAGTATATTATACCATGGAGAGTTGTATACTGAAGAAAAGTAAAGTGACTAAAATATTTTCTAAAATTATTCAAAAATCAAAACAAAGTCGACAAAAAAGAAAGCGTGCGTATGAAATTTGTTCATTCATACTATCACAAAAAAAAAAACAGACAATTTGTCTTCTTCACTTGTCGATACGCTGCTTAAAAAAAGCTGCTATGAAATAAACTCTGAAGCAGCGTTTAGCAAACGGATCAAAGATTAGTGATGATTTTTGATACCTACTAAAATATACGATCAATGCGCATTTAAGCGCTCAGCTTAAGTCTTAAAAACGGTCACTGCGAGTTCAAAATAACCAGATATTGTTAGCGATGACTTACAGACTGGTTACTGTTTAAAGCAATGATCAACGGTCGTTGGCCTACAGATATAGAACGATGAATAGCCATGTTCCTATCTATCTTGACCAAGTTCATCGTTTAATGTACCATCCACTTGGAAGGTTTTGAAGGTGACACCAACACAACTAACCGACAACTGATAAGTACTCCCAAGTCCCAACCATTGTCGATCAATCTAGAAGCTTTCCTGCCACTGACGGTTTCACAAGCGCTCTGTGAATAACGATCTGTCATTCATGCGGATGTACGAGTTTAAGTGCTCACAACCAACAGACTATACATTGTATGGGCAACGATATTTAAAACTATAATATTGGTCGACTAAACGTGAAATGTTCAGTGTTTTTGTGGCGATCAAAAAACCCATAAATATGGCTGTGTTTGTGACCTTTCTTTGAAAGATTTAGGCTCGGAAAAGTGCCTTATGTGAGCTGGCTTATTTTTAAGTGACACATAAGTACATAACTCACTTGTAAAATATATTGGTGGGTAGCTCGTATGATAACCATTGTACTATATGTAGTAATATGTTCTAGACACCGCGTATTAAAATTTAAAATATACTATAATTACTCTTAATAGATTTTTCATAGATATTTCAAAGTATTCAAAGATATTGAAAATAATTTGCGTTATTAAAAATTTGCATACTATGATGCCATTAAAAAAATGTTTCATTATAAATTTATGAGTTTTTTTTTTTTAATGACAAAATACATTTTGGTTTCATATTCAAAAGAAGAATATTTTTGGAGTATAAACATTGAATTTCTGAAGTGTAGTTAATTAATTTTAAGTACTAGGTATACCCACTGTAAGTAATTTTTGATAACTATTATCCTTAGTAGATAGAAACACAAACTTTAATTACAAAAAAGACTACTCAGTCGAATTTTGATTCTGTTTCGTTTTAATTTTCAAAAAAAATTTCACTAAATAATTGATAAGGGATATATGTATAGTAGGTATCCGTCACAGGACACTTTTAAGTACGTAGTACAGATATCTAAGGAATTTGAAAAATTGTTTTTAAGTGTATTTAAAAATTCCGAAATTCCAAATTTGAATAACCACATTTTTAAGGAATAAAAGCTCCGATTTGAACACATATATTGATTTGTAATGTGATAGTATACTAAATAAGTATAGAGTTTCACAGTTTCAAGCGTTTATAATTTTGAGTAAGATATAGGTAGGAATCTACTAGAATTTCTTGGTATATCCGTGTAAACGTAAAAATAACTGTATACTCGAAATACTCCTTTATTTAACTGAACGGATAAAAGAAACGTTTTAATAATAAAGCATTTAATTAAAATCTATATACTTTTTCACGTGAGTTTATTTTGTCTTAAACACTGAACGCTTTAATAAGCATTACATTCGTTCAGCAAATACGTGATGTTGACCATATTATTGACAATATTACTGTTGTTTTATTCTTACTATATTGAATTCCGACAAAACAGCAAAAGGTTAAGCAATATTTTCAGTTTTTATTTCTGTTTGCCGTCAAGTATATGAAAACAAATATTTAGTGTGGTAATTTATAACAAGTAAAATAGTGTTGCTTAATTCAGTGGCGTACCTATAAAGAAATAATTTTTGTGAAGAATTATACTAGAGAGAAGCTATTATATCAAGTGATTTATACCTAGATGCTACTACCTATATATTATTTAATAATTCGCCTGTCCTACTTGTCAGTCAGTCGTTGATGTGGCAATATGGTAATGAGGAATAGGGCAATGCTTTCAATGTAAAAATAAATGTATAAGCAATTGCTGTAATTTCAATGGGAGGAGGAGGGTTTCAGCCCTCTTAGGCCGTTCATGTACGCCACTGGTTAAACTATTAAAACTATTAAACTATTAAAATGATTACAAAATAAAGGTAATATAAATGATAAGTTTATAATTTATATAAAAACACCATAGGTAATAGTCGATTGATTTATGTACGAAAAAAAATATATTTATGTCCATACAACGTATACAATTTTTTAACGTTCATCAGTGTTATGATAATATTATATAGTAGTATTACTTGTATTTTAAATGTAATGATATTCATCGAATATTATTCGATTCACTCAATTTTAGTCTAACATTGTTCATTTGATATGTTAAAATATAAGAATGACATAACATTTTAATCTAACTATATTTTATTTACTTTATTATACGATATTTTCTATTTGAAACTACAGTTTTTTGTTCAAAAACCTATTGATTATTATTAACTGGAAGGTTGCCAAAATGGACAGAATACAAAATTACCGTCGCCAATCCTGGTCCTGCTCGTGTAATGAAAATACTAGTGTCCTAAAATGGATAATTTTTGCCAAATATTTGGCCATGTGGATGTCAATGAATGGATTTGAATGCATTGTCTAGAATTATGGACATGCTTCCAAAAATGTTTTATTAGATTGTTTTTAGTAAATTGAAATATTAAATACTTGTAATATTAAAACATTATACCAGATTATATCTTACCATCAATAATATATGATAGAATTAACTGAAATAATTTTAAAACTTAAGATCAAAGTTTTGAAACTTATCAGAATATTGTGATAATATAATAATAGGTAGATAGTAAATTATGTTTATTAACATGTGTTGGCTTAAATTGAATAGAATGGAAACAGGCAGGTATGTTCTATTAATTACGATTTATTTTACTATTACCTGAAGTATGAATTATAACATCTCAATCTTTATAAAATAGGTGTTAAAATAACGAATAGATTCAACGTAATTACTAAACAGTGATAATAAATCATATTTATTTTAAATTTTAATATTATAACTTATTTTGAAAAAATGTATTATAAAACAGATTTGAAATAAATACGTTTATGACTTAATTTTGAGATCCTTACATATTATATGTAAAATATAAAATTATTATTACCTGTATTATAATTATTAATTCACGATTTATTAAAAAGTACTTAAAAATATATATTACCTATATAATATTAATAATTTGAGTAAAATTATCGGATTAATGGTTTAAAATAATGTGCTGATAATTTGTGTAAGTTTTTTGACACTTAATACCGACTTTGTTGTAATTTATTTCATAATTTATAATAAGTCATTGATATTAGATATTCATATAATAATAGGAAGTAGATAGGTGCCAATATTTAACGATGATAATATTAATTTTAGTGGACATAATTAATGTTTATAGACGATAATATAAATTGAATGCATAGTGCATAACCCAATTGTTATTTGATAATAAGTATATTAATATTGGATTTACCTCTACACAACTAAGATGTTGGTATATAACTCCATTGAGAATACCGACTATAGGAAATTCCACAATTGTTGTGTGAATGCTTCAGAAATCGTGGATTATTGACTATCAAAGGCGAATGACTAGAAGATAATTTTTGAACGAAACGATATACGGTTAAGTATTAAATTAATTGTATATAGTCTTAACAATGGTTCTAAATACATACCATTATTGAGTTAGATAGATTAACTGACGTATGCGCTATGCGCAAACCTATATTATTATTACGTAATGAAATAAAAGTAGCTTTCTGATTGGTTGCTTTTGTTATAGTTATTACGCTGAAAACAATAAAGCTACCTTTATTGTTATATTTATTTTTAGTTAATATAATTAAAAGTAAGAAAAAGCAGGAAACAATATATTATTATTTATTTATTTACAACAAAAAACAAATGTTCGTATACTTGGAACTTCAAATTTTAAAAATATAGGTCAATTAAAAATTGCACAACAAAGTTATAAAATGTAGGCCAATGAATAGAAAAAATAATATTTGTTTGAATATGTTATGTGCTAATTTGATCATTTTACGATTCATGAATTAATTTAATAAGTATAATTTTGTGAAGTTGAGTGGATTTCAAACTATCAGCTGTACTCGTATACTTATATGTAATTCCAAACAACAAGGGTAAAATGTGATTTATCTTTGCCATTAATATTGTGTAAATTGTAATAATATATGCTTAAGATTCTGACTGCAATACTGCATGTATAATACGTACCAATGAAGTTATTTTTATAAAAATATATGTTTCAAATGGCGAATAAAAATAAATTTTGACATAGGCCATTCACAGTAACATTCACACTAAAAAAAATTCATATCCTCCTTTTATTTCTAGAATTCATTCAATCCTAGTAGCCTATAAACTCAAATAGCTAGAATTATTTTCGATAAAAGACTTACTTGTGGTTCACATATTAAAAAGTCAATTAAAAAAATTAGTAAAATTATGAAATTATTTAAAACAAATTTATTTCTTTAAAGAAATAAAATTAAAATATTTATTTAAGTTATTTCTATGATTTTTTTTGGTCTTATTTAATTCAAATTTAAGTCAGGACTAAGCTTTGTAAATGTGAAATATCCTAGTATTTCAATCAATATTTTATAACTCGCATAGGTACTGACATAATATAATATCCGGAGTATGTTTTTAATATTTCACTTCAAAATTATTCAAAACCTAAAATGTCATTAGGTTAATTAACAATCATGAACTCAAAATGTCCCATAGTAATAACTTTAACTTCAAGCTCGTTTTATATTTTTAACTACATCTTCCTCTTATTTTTGAAATATAAAAATCGATATATTGATCGAATTTGTTTTCATAATTTCTCAAGTAACACTTAACATTATAATACAATGCAAAAGTTTATTATAAATAATTTATAGACCTGTTTTTCTATTATTTAGGTACTATGTTATTTTTAATAATATTATTATACAGTATAGCTGATTTGCTTATTATTATTTTTAATTTAAAATGTATAATTATTACATAGAATGTTATTTCTAAAATAGACGAATTTTAATGATTAATTTATTATCTACCTATTATAGATGTATATTATATAATATATATATTCATGTCGTACCTTAACTATTACAACAATATAGGTTAAAATACATATTTTAAAGTAGCACGAATGTTAACTATTAGACTAATCAAAATATAAGGAGCTAGTTCAAAAAAATACATACAAAAGGAAGATAGAAATACTTAGATATAATATTATATTAAGTGATCCGAACCATTTACTCAATTAAAAAAGTATATTGTTATTAATAGTTAAGTATTAAAATGTAATTTTATAAAAACAAAATAACTGAATATAATACAATTACCTACGTCGATTTTAAATTGCATTAATATTCGAATATCATGTTTTTTATTGTATTGATCGAATTATTTTCGAAATGTATTGTATTTTATGCTTATAGTAAATAAAAAATTATGCAAATAAAATAACTTTTGAAATGTATACATAGTTGTACTTGTAATACACATATTATTTTTATTTGTAAAACCATACAAATTATACGAAAATTATATGCATTTAAATTATTCAATTATTGTACGGAGAAAATTTGACATTTTAAATTAAATACGTTATCTCATTGTGTTGAGTTTATTTTGTTTTTATAAAATTTACAAGCTTTGGTAAAATAAAAAAGTACATATTTGTTTAGTTTGGACAATCATTTTTTGTCATGTTAGTGCTTATAATTTTATTCTTCTCAACCATTCAAAAGAGAGTTGATTGTTTAACGTTTTTTTAGTTTAACATAATTTAACTAAATTGAAATTATTTTTGTTAAATATTTCGTACTCGCTACATTTAATAACAGTTTGCTGACATTTTAAGAGTAAACAAAAACAATATTATTAGGATAATTTGTTTTTAAGACAACCTATATAGAATCACATTCACTATTTTCCGAATAATCATATATCTGTATATATATTCAGCTATTATTATATCATATTATTATAGGTAACTTAAAAATACCTGACTAATTTAATTATAATCCAACATATTTTAAATCATGAACATACAAACTATATAATTCACACAATTTTTATGTTATGGTCATATAAAATCAATAGTTCAAAATACTCAATTTTAAATTATGGATAATTTCATTTCAACTTTGTAAAATTATATGGTATTACGTCAAAATGTCCATAAATTAATTTAAAATAATACTGTAAAAATTCTGTTTCTTATTACTAGGTTTGAAATGGCGCTTTTTCCTCGAGAGTAGGTAAGTCACTGACTCGTGAATAACTTGAACTCAAGGTTTTTTTTATCTAATAATCATGAAGTATTTACTTTTATGTTTAAATTATAAATAATACTCATTGGAGAGACGACCGTCTGATAGATTTCCAAAAATGTTAGAACTAGAGTTAGGATACTTAAAAACATAAAATCTATTAAAAATGCATTAAAATAAACTCAAAAATATCAAAGTACTTACATCCCTACACCATAAAAAAGTAAAAAATTCACATTTCATTTAAAAATAAATGTATTGAACAATATTATATTATTCATTCAAAATAAAAACTGTACAATACTATACATTTGTATTAATAATTAATAACTAACCATAACTAATAACTTATTTTCAATCATAACATTATATTTTTAAAGCACCTATAAATACATCTTTATTAATATTAAACATACTTTAAAAAGTGATAAACACATTGATTTTTGTTAGTTGAAATTCTATATGTAAGAAAAATTACCTAGGCACTGTAATGTGAAAATTTTACAAAAAATTATGTACACAATAAAGAAGCTCGTTAAGGTAACAAAAATATAATAAAACAACTTATAATATAAGTAACTGGATTTAATTCATACTAAATAGATTTATAATTTAGGCTGTAAAGAACACGACTAAAAGAATAATATGTAAAACTCACAAAATTCCTATCCCTAATTATAATATTTCAAAATCAATTTTTATACCATAAATATATTGACATTATCAATTGTTTTTGATAAGTATAAAATATGATTTAAAATGATTGGATATTGAGACTATATAGAAACTATAGCGAGTGTTATTTCATTTAACTGAGTGCATAATTACTAATTAAGTTTAATCCAGATTGTCCATTATTGTTAGTACAAAAATCATTATTTTCTATACAAAAGATTGCGCCTTTTGTTAGCTAATTATATTTTAGGTAAAATCACACTTCTATCTTTTTTTCTTCATTATTATTTTTGTATATTTTATGCTATAAGCTTTATATAATAGGTAGAGTTTCATATAGGCAGACATTTACCAAAATATAAAAAGAATTTTAAAATTTTTTTTTGTGAATGTGTTCAAAACATGAAATTTGATTATTAATACGAGTATATGACCCATTGAAAAATATGTATTATAGGTATAAATGGTGAATTATTGGTTATATTAATTGTTGATAATTGTTGATTGTGTTTAAAAACTCTATTTCTGTTTAGTAACAATAAAATATAATTAACTCAAATATGTTTTTAACATGACACTGTTTTTGATTTTTTCATAACTAACTACTTAAATTTATGTTTGAATAACTATATAATATTCCTATACACCTACATGACTATATTAAACATTTTTTAATACAAATTGTACAGATCAATATTTTATGCCGCAGCTAATGGATTCATTATTCAAAAGTAGAGGTATAATAATGTAATGCTGTTGTCTGTTAAATAAAAATAACGAAAAGCATAGTTCATAATAATTTCATGCTTTTGTGCATATTGAAAAGGAACCTTCAAAAACTGCATTTACTAGCTCAAAAACAACTATGCAACCACCTCGAATATTTTTTACTGTTACTGCAAACAGTTACGAAGATATATATTGTAGTTGTACTTTGACATGTATCTTTTATTTAAGTTAAATAAAATATTTGATGATATTATTCAGGTGTATATAAAGAATGTTGTATATTGGAATTATTGGCATTTGTCTTACTTCGATCACTTTGATGCTGTGTTATAATGTATTATTACATAGCTACATGGACTTAAAAGATACAATTGAACAGATCACATTAAAAATGATTAAGAAATATCGGATTTATCAAAATTAGTTCTGATCTTTATTAAATCAGGTGGTAACAAGTGTACTTCGTAACAGATCATTAAAATGATGCTAAATGTCTAATAATATATAATACCATTAAGTAGGTAAGAAAGTAGGTAAACGAGATTCTATTTCTATTCATAGCGGTAATATAGGTATTATTAATATTTAGGTAGATCTTTATCACTGACTTGAATTTTTTTTTAAATAAAGCAAAAATCATGACATGTAATCAATAGGTTTATTTTGTTAATAAAACATTTTAAAATGCATAGTTTTTTTTTTTTACTTAGTTGAGTTGACGGAAGCTGCTTAACAGCCATTTGTATTATGTATTATAAAAAAAGCTAAATAAATAATTATATGGAAATAAATTTATGCATATCCACATAACACAATAATAATACATGTTTAGTACCTAGGTACCTATTAATTATTATTAATAACTATTTTGATAATGTAGAGGTTTAGCTTACTTAAGATTTCGGTCTGGCGCGGTGGTCCAATAATAATATAGTTACCTTTTTTTTATAAATTATTTTATTATGCACTAGCTGATCCTTATTCACTTCGTTGTCCGTTAAAAATACCAACTGTATAACCAGCATAGCTATTGATGTTCAAAACTTCCCCTGGCAAATTACCCTATCATAATATCTATTAGAAATTTTTAACACAGTCATATAAAATACAGGACTAAAATTATATTCAATCATAGAATCATAGTATTTTCTCACATTTTTAGCTCAATAAAGGAGGAATAATTTTTAAAATCGGTACCCCTAATAATAAATTTATAATTTCCTATTCATCCATATTAAGTCGAATATCCAATACAAATCTCTAATAAACAAAAATATATTTATATTTATTATATCTATAATTTTTATAAAAAATCTCAAATTTGCAATAAATCAAGGGCCACTTATTCAGATAAAATATAGTCTTTAGATCCATGTGATAGTGTATCTTTCTGATCGTAAAAAAAATTTTAATCGGCTGTAGTGTCTGTAGTTCTAGAGATTAGACCGAACAAACGGACAATAATAGTATGAAAAATAACAACACAGTCGTGGTTCCATAACTATGCCGTATTATCTCTTTAACCATTCGTCTAAATTATATGCAGTTAAAGGGAAAAGTCTTTTGTTTTAAATATTTGAGACAATAAGTTTACTTATTTTGATAAGAATTAATAAATGTTAACAATATGACCAATAAACATGAATTAACGATTTAAATTATTATTTTTATATACAAAACTACTTTTTTTAACTTAAATATTAAATTTAGATTTATTTTGTCGGTGATCTTTTGTAGGTATATTATTTAACTCTTCAATTTTTTCCAGAACTCAATTATGCATATCTCATCGTTAAGGCAGCATTCGTAAGAAATGTTTTCGTCCGATCGTTTTTTCTTCTGCTTACTATGAAAATTCAACTATCAAGAAAAAGTCTTTTCATTTTGCGAGTTAATATATAGCCTACGACACTCACAAATAATATGGTTTTTTATTGGTAAAAGAATTTTCAAAATCGGTTCAGTAGATTCAAAGATTATCCCCTACAACCTCACAAACTCACAAACTTTACCTCTTTATAATAGTAATATAGATTTAGTCGAAATATGTAACTTGAATGCCATCTTGGGTATCTTTTGCACGATATTTTTGTTCGGTACTATTTAAATATAATCATGTAAAGTTGTGATTATTTGTTTTTCATTCAAAAAGAAAATTAACCTAAAAGTTACCAATGTTATTAAAATACTGTTTTAACTAGTCAAATTATTTCACTCAAAGTTTAAATGGATTAAAATGTATTCAGTATTATTAATGACACACATGTATCAGGCGAATCGTTACCATCACTTTTAATATAATGTGTATTTCCCGTGTTTTAATAATAAAATCCACTGATAGGATTTAAAAATAAAATTAAAGCAAACGTTCTTTGTGTTTGCATTTAAATGTATCGGATTTAATATGTTATGCTATAATATACGTATTTACTAATTGGATATTTCAAATTTTTTACTGATATATATTTTATAGCCAATTTGATCAATGAAGTTTATAGAGCCTCTGTTGGAAATTTACAAATATTCATTTTGAAATAATGTAAAAATGTTTGATTCTTGAAAAATAAAAAGTTTTATCAAAATAATTGTTTGGAATTTCAAAGACAATTTAGTTTATCTTTATTTATATGTTATTGTTATTATATACCATATAAATTAAACATCTTTTAGACACGTATTTCTTCTTAGATTCGTTTCGTTTTATCATGAAGTCTCATATCAACAGTTCATATTAACATATTATTATTACAATATATACATTGTACACGTTAAATTGTAGTTACTCGGTTTAACTAAATTTCTTGTTTAATTTTATTAATATGAAAATCTTCTCGTATTCTACTTATTTGGTATTAAACTGCAACTGATACAGCATTACACCGTATTATAGCGATAGACAACGTTTTATAGTTACTTCTATGTAACACAGTAAAAACATAAATCAAATGTACCTATTGAATTTTTTTAAAATTTGATTTTGAATTATAAATATAGGTACTGAAAAAGCGTTTTTAGAGAGAAAAAAGTATTGGTTTGCAAAAGGGATCGTAAATGAACAGTATCTCATGACATTTTTCCGTCGTCCCATACCAAGTTCGGATACAATTCTCCAATTAAACTAGAAAATACGACCGATAAATAACAATAAAAGAACTCTGGAGTTATATTTAGCTGTGTAGTTGTATTTTTTTTAGAAACTATACACATAGTCGATTATTCCAAAATTCTATATCGGTCACTGTGAGACAAAGACACTATAATACAATACGAGTATACGATTTTACTAAATCTATTCTATGAAAGTCCGGTAATCAGCTTAAAATATCAACGGCAAATAAGTAAAAAAACAACTTTCAATCCATTTTAAAAGCCTGCAAGCTCAATGGATTTTTTATTCAATCTACTCAAATACTCAATACAAAAACAAATCATGTATGTGATCAGAGTACCTTTTGCACTCTGTAGTCAACCACATTATTATGAGAAGTACTGAAATTTGATTATGTAAATGGTTTTATTTGTTACAATTATTATAAGTACCAATACATCGTAATTAATACTAGCTTTATGCCGACGGAGAATTTAAATTCTAAAATGTACTCTTTCTATGTTCGAATATTTAAAAAAATAATTTTTTTATCCGTTTATCGTTTCAGGAGTACCTACATAACATTTCTTAAATGATACCTATGTAAATCTAAATCATTAAAACATGGTTTTTATTACTTTACAACAGTAAGATACACTAAAATTTCCAAACATCAGAATTAAAATAAATATATTATTGAAAAAATGCTATTTTACATTAAAGTTATACTACTTATTGTATACTGAAACTATGTTGATTCAAAAGTTAAATAGGAGAATTTTTTATAAATGATTAAAATCATGAAAAAAATAAAAAGTATTTATAACAGTAGATAATTATGTTATGTAATTATAACAAATAATTATGTTCATTTTATTTCACAGAAATACATGAATTCACACTTTATTTTAATATTTGTAAATGGAAATTTTGTATATGTAAAACAGTAAAAAGACACTTAATTAAAAAATGAATGTATGCTGTATTAGTGTGTTAAAATTTAATTTAGGAGATTTCATAAACATTCTATAAACATATATTTAATAATTATTCTCGTATTTTCACTATCTTATGAACCATTGATTTTTAGAAAATACGTTGTTAAATGACGTAGTCTAATTATAACAGCAAATCATCTAGGAAAATTAAAAATTAAATTAAATTTTGACCTTTGGTTATAATATTTTAATATTACTTGAAATATAAAACTAATTAAATAATACAAATATAAATATAAAATTAATAAAATAATACAATAATAAAATAAAATAATACATTTATAATGAAAATAAAACTTATAAATGGTTTTTTTTTACGAAATAATATGACCTATACTTAGTATATAAATTATAACAACCAGTAACCTGTCAGTCAGCATAAAGACTTTCTACATCGACCCGAACGTATATTTTTATTTAAAATATTTAACAAAGTTAGTTAATAACAGTGGTTAATATTTAATGTACACAGTATTCGGAGTAGTGGTTTTAACGAGTTAAGTTAAATAGGGGAAAGAAAAATCAGTCTAGATACCTATATATTACAGTAAGAATTAAAAATTATACGTTGTTTAGATCTTGTTATATTGCTATTAATAAAGTAACCTAGTGCAGGGTTTTATTTTCCAAACTCGATTAACACATTCTGAAAACGGAAATGGATCATACGTAAATCCAACTAGAGAGTTGTTTTATTTAATTTATACGTTTTAATTTTTAATACAACGACCGGATTTATACATAATCTTAATGTATTGATTTTAGTTTATTACAATAATATTGAATGATCTTCATTAATTGTATGCAAATACACGAAATGGTGAGTTTTAATTATTGTTCAAATGCCCAAAAAAAAAAAAAAAAATGTAATACCATTATAAAAATAAATAATGATTTAAAAATAGTAATTATATTTATACATTTTTGCACGGATATAAATTTTTTAATTTAATAAAGTTGAAAGTAATTGACTTTTATCAAACATACTAAATATCTTATATATGAATACCAAAATTATCCTCAACAAAATATTATAAGTTAAAGTATAATAATATGTCATATAATATATAGTTCTATTCGTACGCAATATTTGTATTTATAATATAAAACTGATACCTACTATACCTACTGGCTACTATACCTACTGATACCTAGTATTTTAAGTACATATTTAGTAATATATATATATATCATTCCAGCAACAATCATACAAATTGTTATTTGTATTGTACACTGTATAATATTCTAACGTAAACACTAAACACGTATACTATGTCGTAAAAACATTATTTTCAGGGAAAACATATAATTATCATACAAGTAGTATGATTATATTCGTGTTAGTATAGAATACAATAAACATTTTGTAATTCGATTATTAGATTATTAAATTATGCACATAATATTATAATTAATTGAAATAGTTTTCATATTGAATGAATGCGTAGAAAAAATAATAAATAAGTGGTTTAAAAGGTTTCAATAAGAAATTTCCTTTCTTGTTAAAGAAATTTTATTAAAAATTAAAGTTATGACTTTAATACATTTTACTATTTTTTTAAATTTATTGTTGTGTTAAAATTCCTAATGAATTTTTTTTATCATGTTTGCACTTTTATTATTTTAAGCATAATGGATTCAAAATAAACGATTTACATTTCAGTTATTTTTATGATTGGCAATTATTAATTTATATATTATTTTAATTGAGCAGAATGCAGTGAATATTTGAATGGAAATAGGTACATCTAAATTAATTTAAGGTGAAATTAGTTATTTTGGTTACTAAGATAGCATTATAAATTAATAATTGAATTAAAAAGAAATATTATTCAAAAACCTATAAATACATTGTACATATTTTAAAGTTAAAAGTTTGGATGAATCATTTTCTTTGCTTTATCTGTAATGAAGATTGTGGATATTAAATTCATGTATTATACTACAAAGAAGCTGTATGAGCTACTTAAATATTATGGCTATTTTATAAAAGGTTTAAAGTATTAATTGGAATTTACAATCGTAAAGTTAATGTAGTTTATGAAAGATATGTCATCTTTTAATGTTATAGTGGTATAAGTTTTAAAGTGCGAATTCAAATTATCAATGTTGGCTGAAATTTATTGGGGCACTGAAGGATGTTGATTTTTATTTACAGGCTTTAACATCGCATAAGTCTGTTATAGATTTATTGATTTTATAAATAATCAATTTTAAGCTTATGGTGTATAATCCCTCACCTTTCCATTCCAATACCTTATTAGATGAAGATAAAATAACACATTTAGATAATAAGATAATAGTTCTTAAAACAAACCCACATACCTGAAGTATGTACTTGGTGAGAACAGCTATTGATATGCTTTCATACATCATTTATGGGTGTTTGTTAGCAGATTTAATGGAATTAATAATTATACAATACTAATATATTGGATGGAAAAAAATATTATTGCGTTTACACAGCTTACATTAACAATCAATAAAAATGTTTTGCCGTCCAGTCCAATAATATGATAATTAGTAATACCTTTGGTACCTTTATTATAACAAAGCACACCAAGTCAAATAGTTGACGTCGCAGGTTTCAAAGGAGCCAGATCCTTGTAAATCAAAACTACCTATTTAAATCGAAATGCTTTACCTGGTACTATCCTGGGCCCGTTGGCCGTGACCAGACCAGTGCCGTACGTCACTTGCGACGGAGTGGCATTCGAGGACACGATGCTGATCTGCTCGAGGTCGGCCGACTGGCCGTGGTGCAGCAGGCGCGTGCTGCTAGTGGACGTGGCAGGTTGCGCGTCCGCGGACTCGCGTCGGCCCGCGATGCTCTGCACCAGCCGCATGGTGATAACACCAAGCGGCGGTGGCGACGTTGAAGATCAGCCGGGCTCTGCGCTGGCGGCGGTGGTGGTGGTGGTGGTGCCGGCGAAGATGACGACCACCCCTTAGAAACAACAACCACGACGACGACGACCACGGTAGCGGTGCCCCGGTGTGGATTTTGTGGCAGGACCGTGGTAGCTGCTGCTGCAACAGTGGCGATGGCCGCTCCGACCGCTCGGAACGCATGATGACCGGCGCCCCGGCACGGCGGTATCACCACCGCCAACCATTGTTTGTACCAACGCCGCAGCCGGGCGCGATCATCTCGTCGTGGCACAGATCACGGGGCAACGTCGCGATCACGACCGTTGGGCGCGGACGGGCCGGCGTGAACGCGTCGTCACCGCCGTCGTATATTGTCACCGACACCGCCCGCGCCCGCTCTCGTTCCGTTTCCCGGGTCGTCCGCAGGCTCTTCCGCTGCACCGGACACCGGGACGCTCAACTTCCGGTGGTCGTAGACGCCCTCAGTGCTGCGGACACGTCAACGGACGTTAGTTAACCGAGACTCGAGTTCCGGGAGTACCGTGTGCTGTGGTTCCAACCTGAAAACCAATAGATAAATCGTCAATAAGCGTTACAATGACCGTGAACTGAGTGGTTTCGTCCTAATCGTGGGCGCAATAATATTATTATTATGTGTAAAACCGTTTCAGTCGAGCTCGGCCCAATTCTAGATCAGTGGTCCTCAACCAGTGAGTCCCGAGATCGAATAGGCAGGCGCGCGCGAGAAATGTCTTATATTTGTAATTACCCTGATAAACATATTGAAAACAGTACTCTATTTCGTTACATTTGTGTTGGGTGTGCCGCGAAAACTTGTGATGTATAATAGTGTGCCGTAAACGAAAAGAGTTTGAGAACCACTGTTTTAGATGTATCCAGGTGAATATTGTTTATTGAACGATACCACGGTTCGTTCCAATCAGAACACGATAAAATATAGCCTTATGACACGACAGACGAAATTGCGGTGACGCTGGCTTAAGTCACATGTCGTCACAATTTCGGATCTATTTTATATTGTAATCATTTGTTGTTCGCGAAACCACGAACATTAAATGGCCAGAATTGACGTCATTGGACAGGTATTTCGGTGGATACCAGCCCGGCTAATAACGCGTTAATGGATAAAGTTGTAATGCTTTTATGAAAATACAATAACCGGATGAGTTATATTTATGATTACGACCGACGGGCTAAAAACAATGTGAAATTAAAACAAACAACTATTAACAACTTTCGACGTGGTGACATTTATTTTTTATACTGCAGCAAATGTTCAATGGTGGTTTTAATTAAACTAATATCCATGCGAAAATATGATAAACTTGTTCTTTACAATAATGTTTTTGCATATCATACAATACTTTAAAAGTGATCTATTCTTTGTATCACATTACAGTGTTATCAATATGTAGGTTAGTACTTTACGAGTATGCCAAATAAAGCGTATAGATTTTTACTTCAGATACAGTTTACTAATACTTATGAGAAAGGCTACTACGTGACCTTTTTAGTTTTAATCATTCGGTATAATGTCAGTTGATTAACATTAATAAATTTGTATTCTCACTGTGTCATTTGGAAAATTAAACAATAGTAAAAGACATAAGCGTTTGTCATGAGTGTTATCTTACTGACTACTGTAGATATTATACGTAAGACGTCGATAACCGTTGGACCGTTAAATGGCTGATTACGAAATAGATTACATAATTTTATACCAAAATAAAATAGAATATCCATAATAATTTATTGGACAAATAATGAAATACTTAACTGTTTTAACGATTATAATACAAGTAGTATTAATTACTTATTATTACCTAGTATAGGTGTATAGGTATCAAATAGTTATTATTTTTTTGCTATGCTTATTATTAAAAAAATTGCTAACGTAATGATTAACTAAGTGCAGATATGCTCATATTATACTTCATCACAAGATGTGACTTAAGTCCATTTACCATTGTTACATTTGATTGGTTCAACAGATTCTTTCGCATTAAATAAATACAATCGACAAAAATTAACTTCGTATAAAAAATATGAATTCAATTAGGTACTACTAAGAGATTTTATCTTGTAATTAAATTATTTATTCAATAATTATTGTTTCTATTATTGAATCAAATCATTTTTTTTTTTTAAATATAACCTACCTATATTCTGTATTCGTAATTAAACATGACATTTAGGATAACTGAAAGAATAAATAAAATTATTTTAAGACTGTTTTGAAAACATAATTAAGTAGTAAAAATTATTTTTATTAAATAATGTGTTTATATTTAAAAACTAATCTAGTTTATGGTTAAAAATTGAAATAGAGCTACAGTGTAGTTCCCTGTAATATAACTATTATTTACCTCCATTTATTTTGTCTACAGAATATGTAACATAGACATAAATAATTATGTATAGAGTATAAAATATTTTTATATTAACTACGCTTAACCTGTAATACTTAAATGTATAAAATTTGTGGAAAATATTCCACTTTCACTCCGAAGCACGTTATATACTTTTCTAACAAAATACATTTTGTAATACTTTACATTCCACGAAAACCTTTTATAATAAAAGGATACGTGAACAATTATTTTCCGATCTGTATTTGCTCTTGCTTAAATTAAATTATCCACTCAAAGTTATGTTCAATTGGTTTGAATTCGATCGTCATAACAAAAATACATAACGGTTTTTTGAAAACAATATAGCTGAATTAAAAAACTTGTAGATAGAAATTTTTAAATAACCTGTCTACAGTGATGGGGTTTAAAAATGGAATATCTATGAACTAGACCATTTTAGACTACGTCATATTGATGACAACAAATTCTCAATTATACCAAGTTAGATATTGAGCATGAAACTACAACAATTTACCATTACTTGAGCTGTTTATCTAGTGCCGTTTCAGACATAATTTTTTTTTAAATTTAATTGAAAGTAATTGATGAGCTTACTATGAATATAAAAGTAAAAGTCCAACCAATGCTTTTTTATAGATAATACACTAACATTTAATTATACATCTAATTTTTATTTAGTAAAATGGTGGATAGAATTATTTTCTATATATAATATAATAGCAACACTATTACACTGAATATCATTGAAATTAAATTTACCACATCTATTACACTAACCTACTTAATGGCGTGGTGCATTAAAAACCAACTATACAGCTGATCTAATTGAAAAATTTTTTTTTGTTTTTTCGGGTTTCAACTTTAATTTGGATACACAATTCAAAGCATGGTTAGCACATAGTTAGTCACACTGTAGTCATAACTATTAATTATTTAATGTAAAATCAAATATAACAATATGTTTTTTTTAAATTGTTATTTTAAAAAACACCTTAAAATAAAAAAAGTAAAAACTGCTCAAAGTTTATTTTTAATAATTTGTTAATAATTATGTAACAGACAGATAATAAAAAAATATTTATCGTCAAGACACAAACGCATATACAATGATAAAGTATATAATATATTTATTTGTTAAGTGAATGAAAATATATATTACCACATTAAAAATCAGTTAGATAAAACTTTTATTCATTGTGTTTCTAAATTTTTCTTGTGCTGAATTTCTTTTCGGAAACTGAATAAAATCATCCATGAGTAAAGTAATATAACTGTGAAGTAGATATAAAATAATAAATTGTATTTAAACGTAATATTATAAGACAATAATTAAATATTATTAAAATAAAGATAAAATACACACTTGTATACAAAATTGTTAATAATACGGATGAAATTAAATTCCATCGATTTTCTGGTGTCATGCTTGTCTCATTAAAAGTACTGATTATTTCATTATTAGCTTTTTTTTGTTCAATTAACAGCTTAACTTTTTCTAATCCTAATCCTTTATAAATATTTGTTTTATTCTTTTCAATTGCAATATGTTTTAATTCATACCACGAATTGTTCATTAGCCATAACGTATCCGGACATCTAGCTCCGATACAAATGTTCCTTTGAATATTAATTGTAATCTGTATATTATCGTTTTAAATTTAATGTAAACATAAAGGCTTTTTACTTGTTTTGTTGAATAAATGACCATATAACTAATACATTCCATATTACAATATACACTGCCCAAATTACCGTAGCCGTAGAAATTAAACTTTGTAGTTCCTAAACAGATTTTTTTCTATCGTTAAATGGATGAAAACTTCAGAATTTTTAATTTACTTTGTAAGCTCCTTTGAAAGCAATCGACCACGTAATGACCATAATAAAAATAAATACAAACATGATCATCCATGCCACTATAAACAGATAATAATATGTGCAGTTTATTAAAATATAATATTATTGAAGCAAATACGAGTACGTTGTTGGCGGAGATAGTCTCAACAAAAAAATACTCTCATCTGTTGAAATATCATACAATTTAAGGTTATGAATAGTATTATTTCTAAGAATATGCAATTGAATTTTCTAGATAAATATCATTGAATAGTTTTTTTTGTTTGTGTTTTAACGGAAATAAATAAATATTTCATACTTGGGTCTTCTATATCTAGAGACAATACATTAACCAATAAAATACATGCTGCCAAAGTCTGAAAAATATTTTATCAATTTCATGATTGCAGCCGCTGTAAGATATCTTAAAAACTACTTTCTTACGATAAACATTGAACTGAATGAAATGACACCAATTTGAAGTGTTATAATTCCGAAGGTATTTTTGAGAAACCACATTATTTCAACTGAAATATATATACAACTTGAATAAGTTGTTAATAAGTTTTCGCAATCGATATCTAAAGTTATAAATGTACCAAGAGATCTCTTTAATGTTGGTTTTATTTTATGAAAACTCAATGAAAACTAAATTACAAGGCACATGTTATTGACGATTACTATGGATACATTGAGTTACAATTCAACTTTATCAGTAAAATTTGAATGTAGTTTTTGGAAATCTATCTCATCTTCATCACTTGCTAATATAAATTAAATCTTTTGTAATGTTTATAAAAACCATTCATTACATAGACAAATGAATAATGATTAACTGTTTATTTATATAATTCTATTTGATACTCATGGATAATCGAAAATTATGTAAATTTTTGTCAATTAAAATATTGTAATAGTTTTAAATATTAAAATAACAATAAGGACATCATAATAGTTTTATTTTATATATTTTATAAAATTTGTAAAAAAACTGGTATTTAAACGGAAACATAAACTTAAAAATTGACTCATCCGGAATGGATGAATTCATTCATGAACCGAAGGTACTCATTCAAGCGTAGTAGACAATTATAAAAATGTATTAAAATTTCGTCTGAATGTGACGGTCTCATTATTATAAAATACATTTCCCCACAATCAATAAGGTCTTATAATATAAGACCTTATAATCACTGTAAATATATTTGTATAATCATTAGTGAGTCAATAATGTTCACTTGTTTTTATGTTTTTCATTAAAAAAATCATATTCAGTTATTTTTAACATACAATTATAGATTGAGGTTTTTTGTACTTTAAAAATTAATTTAGGTGTTCATAATCATGTAAAATCACATTGAAAATGATTTTGACATAAAATTTCAAATTCTCAATGTTGAGAACGTTTTCGCAGATTGAGTTTACGACCACGCCTCACCAAGCCACATATTTACTACTAAATTTATACTTATACTATATTTAAATATTTCACCAATTTTTTGGTTTAATGTATGATTGCCAAATCTGGTAGTTCAATATTTTGATTTTTAGCATGTTGACGTATTTTCACGTTTTGTATTAAATAACTTTATTTTGATAGTTATATTGTTTTTTTAATGTTAAGATTCAACCAATACCAATATAGTATTAACTATAGTAAAGTATACTATCATTTTTGTAATCTTTGTAATTTTTTTAAGGTAGACAAATATAGACCATATTTGGTTACTTGGTAGGTATTAATAATAATAATAATATTATAAATTTAAAGACACTGGTGAAACTTGAAATTTAATAAATTATGATTTTTTATTCTATTTAAAAAAATGTTAGTCACATATTTAAGTTATCTTGGGTGCATATGTGCATGATTATTTTTAACAATTTTATAGTAAGTCCAGAATTCCAATAACGTCGTTTAATCCTATAAAGTATAAATATTCTTTCTGTTTGGGCATTTGGATATGATAAATACAATTATTTATCAACAAAAAATAGTCTAGACTTCTTGACTTTATTACTATACAGTAATAATCAGAAACTATCACATTATTTATATTTCCTAAATGCAAGGAAAATTTGAATTAATACGAGGTAATAGCATTGCAAAAATCGAAGAATTGCCAAAAGGGAAGAGTTTTCAAACACATACCTACTCAGTCGTAAATTCAATGACATTACTGGTTGGTTGTTGTAAAAGAAAATATTTTATTTTACAGATCTGTTCCATCTCTGTCTGCGTGCATAATAATAATCATATATTATCCGCTATAGTCGTGTTCACCAATGCATGATAGCAGATGATTATCGACCACCATTGCCGATTTTCGATATTACGCAAGCAATAAAGCACCAAAATTTGTCGGTCCGTATTGATTTCTCTTATTATGTTCGTAAATCACGTCAACGGGACAAAACCTTCTGTGGTGTAGATGAACGTCAGTGGTTGCGATAGTGGCGGTGGTGGTGGCAACGACGACGACGATGACGACGACGGCGACAAAATGGGTGACGGGGATCCTTTTAAAGCCACCAGAACCTACTTGAAAATTAATCAAAAGCTCGAATGGCTTTGAGTAAATGATGTAGACAAAACGGCTAATGACCAAACCGTTTTCTGGATAAAGTTAAACGTTCGGTATGCAGGTCATTTTTCATTCAAGATTCTTTTAGCCTACTAACGCCAAAACGACTATATTCCACCACGAGTAGTGAAATATATTTTTTCAAAATAACACTTAGTTAAATACCAACTAAAATTCCCTTTTCAACGACCATGATGATGGAAATGTTTTTATTCAAAGTATTAAAATCATTTTTTTTTTTTTTTGGTATTACCTAATCCTGATTTGTATAAATAATGCATAAGTCCATAAGTGTATTGTATACTGGGTACAATATTTTATATTCTACATTATCCAGAAGGCATTGTGAAAAAGGAATGACTCTTATTAGATACCGCAATATTATGTTTTATTTCCAACATTTGATTAAATAATTTAAGATAGTTTTTAGTTTAGTGTATACTGATTAAAAATTTGTTTTATTATTTAAAAAATAATATTTGTTTAATATACTATTAACAATTGTATTATATTATTGTTTTTGAAAAAATTATTCATGCTTATAATTCTACGTTGGTCTTGGTATTTATATTATCATTAACTTAATACACCTATATATTTTATTTTATGAGGTTCTAATTCTAGTTACCTAGTTACTAATTAGTAAAAACTATCACAAGAACAAAAAAAAACAAGTATGCCAGAATAATATTCATCATGATCTTTTCGTTATAAGGTATAAACTTGAGAACTTCGTTTATATTTAAATCAATTAAAAACACCGTAATATGTTTATATTTTCAAAAAGACTTTTTGCTTTTTACTACTCTTTATAGCTTAATATTACAAACTCGTAAAAATAAGTATAATTCTAAACAGTTTATTCTTAACTGTATATTAGTATTATTTATTATAATTTATTTTATATAATAATAATAATAATAATAATTTTTTTTTAATTATTATTAAGAATAAGCCCTCGGCGACATCGGCCATTGGGAACAATGAAATTACATTACTTACATCTATAATTTACAATATTTACATTTGAATAAGTGTACATTTTTTTTTTTTAAATTTTGTTTTGAAGTTCTGCCAATGAAATGAAGTTGAAGGTAACTACGAGTGAAGAGTTGTTGTGGCCAAGTGATTCTGCTAGGTGTTCAGGAAGATTTGATTCCAATCTTGAATCGGTATATGATAGACATTCAGTCATAATGTGTTTGACTGATAGGTACGTGCCGCAAGTTGTGCATATCAGGGGATCGTAATAATAATTATTACCTATTATTAAACTCGTTATAATTATAGTGAAAAATAAAAGATACCCAAAATAATATATTTTATTAATTTTACTATTTTGAAACCAGTTAGTTGGGGTTTCTACTCAAGTTAAACTATTTAGGTATGTTAAATATCCCAGGTTGTGCCATTATACAATAAACTAATAAATATTAAATTAATAACCATAACATTTTTACATTGACATAGGAACTAGGTACCTACCCACTATGGAAATCATTTTGATTTAAATATTTTGTTTGTACAAAATATCCGGTAATTTAGATATATAGGTACAATATTATATTTCCTGTATTAAAATGACCGACAACGATGATGTGACGCAGATCAAAATATCTCATTTGGGTTTCGTGAAACTGACATATATATGTATACGTTTGTTTAGGCCCCACACTTACAAGAATAGTAATCTAAACGTCCGACTGTATAATACGTATAATAATATAATAATATACAGATTTAATATTTCTGTATATTACAGCTTTAGGAGTTAGTTGAATCTAGGTCATTTATCAACGTTGAAATGTTTGAAATGTTGGTCTGTTGGAAAGTCTTCCACCCAACGAAATGATTAATAGTACAATCTAAGATTGTCGGTAAATAAGCATAATTTGCTCATTAGTGGATATAATATATTTTACATATTGTTATATTGTAACAATGTACACAATGTACACAATTTATAATAAAATTTTACGTATGTAACGGTGTAAAATTTAAAATTACGATACACCACTTTGCGCGTGGACTGAAAAATAATTTATTTCGTAAAAAACGACGATGAAACGTGCGAAATGGATTAAACTAAAGGTCCGAATAATGTTTCGTGCGCAGTTCGCAGAGAATGTCGTTTTAATAAAATATAGTGTTATATATTATGTATAGATCAATATTCTCGGGACTAGAAAACGTCATGCGTGAGAGTTGATGTTATTAATACCACCTATAATGCCTGTATATAATATTGATATACCTAATATAATATACATAGCTTGCAAAATACGTCACCGAAGTGTAATAATATAATAATATTCTGGAACGGTGTCGGTGCGATTTCGCTAAAACCGTTCATACGTGAAGCGTACTCTTATAAAATAACATTGGAATTGCTATACATATAATATTATCATAAAATTCAGATTCTAGTGTATTATTTTATTTATTTTTTATCATAACTATGGAAGAACGCGTAAAAATGTTAACGCGCTAAGACCCTCATATAGCTTGACGAGTACACTCAAGTCTGGCAATTCATATTTTTTTTATTTTTTTTTTTTAGGAATAGAAAATTGTTGGTTAGGTTAGGTTAGGTATTACTATTACTCAGGTACCAAATAGTATTTGGCAAGTACATTTTTGGTTATAAATTTTCAAAATCCGAACTGATATTGTGTCATTATACTTAGGTACCTATACTTATGTATTGTGCACAACATAGGTAACTAAAAATATTCGGGTTACATTCGGGATAAATGTTCACATTTTATGTTATAGGTACTTTTTTTTTCAACTCGTAGGTTTGTTTGAAACCCTCCTTCTCTATTCTTCACGGACACTAGCTATTTCTTTTAGTACCCTATAACTTCCAAATCCTGCATATTTTTTGATTTGTCTGATGTAAGTGTTGCGAAGTCGCCCAGGTGCTCGTTTTCCTTCGATCATGCCCTTTGGTATTGTACTGTGTAGTTCTTTAGGATGTCTTAATGTATGTCCTACCGCTTCTTTACTTAATTAATAATCCATATTTCGCAGTTTCGCACCCGTAGGGCTATACTCCAAAAATATATTATAATGAATCTTTTCCTAATGTTGAGATTCAGCTTTTTGGACGTAAGTAATTTGAATTTTTTACTGAACGCTAATTTTGCCATTCCTATGTGTCTTTTTATTTCTCTTGTGTCCTTCCCATCTGCTGTGATCATACTACCTAAGTATGGGAATTAATTTACATTTTATCGCATTTTTTAATTATATTAGTTATTGCAATAGTTGGTACGATCGTGGATTGTATTGGATTGTTATCGAACGTCTACCATCGACCGATATCTATACATTATTCTCCACAATCACCAAAAGGGTTGTTGATAAAATTCCTTATATCAATGACTCATCTATATTCACATATTTTACGTTTTCAAATTTCAAAACTTTTCGATATATAATATACGCTTTGAATAAACAGAGTATACAGTGTGTATGTATTTTTAGGATTTCGATTATTTTGTTTGAGAATATCTTTAACGCATCGTTGTAAAATCAATACAATCATCGCTTCGATCAAAATTTGAAACTATCGATCAGCTATAAATCATGTATTTTTATTTTATTGCTTTTAAAGAAAATTGATTTGTTCAATCGACAATATATGAGTTGTGGCTTAAAATGTTTGTAACTTTTTAGTTTGGTAAGGTTAATCCCGTTAAATTTATTTTTCCAGTTCCGATGGTTTGACAGAGTAATCCTATTTAAACGTTAGAATTGAACGATCAATATTTAAAAACTAGGTATGTTTTTGAGTTTTGTCTTTTAGAAGTTATGCGTACAGTTTACAATGTATCTATGGCTGCATTTTTTGTGCAAACATATAATATGTATTTATAATTTCATATTAAATTATACATACTATTGCAGACTGTAATTGTAGTGTTCCACAATATAATGTACGATCCTGTATATCAGAAATGTCACCATAAATCTGCAACAATATAATTGCATGTGCTACTGCAAGCCAGCCAGTAAGTAGATAAGTATAATAATATTATAGCTTGCAGTGCACTATACAAACTATATTGTTGAAGGTCTGAGAAACTATTCTGTATAAGCTATAAGCATATTATTTAATGCTATTAATATAAGTATACAATTATGTACGCAATAATAGTTCTTTGAATTCTTTTTAAATTTTTTTTAACGATAATTTTATCCTCTAGAGATTTATTTTATAGCGAATCTGCGCAAACAAGAAAGTATAACTCGTTTCGTTTCCGGAAGGTGCTGGTACCTAATATATAAGTTTAGCAATCACGCAATTCCAAACATGTAAAATAAAAACTTTTATTCATTACAATAGTATACTTTTAAGTTTGAATGAACGGACCATTCGAGTTCATCGATTACGTAAAACTATAACAATAAAAATACCAATTGAATTTTACATTTCAAAAAATAAACGTATTATACGATTTCACAATGCTTTAAAAAAAATTCTCAATTTTTTTTTAGTTAAGTTTAGAAACAGCTTTCATAAGTTATTTATTTATTTTTCATTTTTCTTTTTTTTGTTATGAAATACATATTATGTTATGTATAGGTATATATTTTATGCTATAAACCCCAATGGCTGATGGTAAATTTTATTTTGTTAATAATAATGATAAAAAAAAATATGTCATGCTAAAACTAATATTTTTAGTCTCTCCATTTCGAGTGCACCTCCATTTTAGAATTTCTACCTTGAATGTACTTTTTACACCTATAGTTTACGTTTACAATTCTGTGTTTGGACGTTTTTAAATTCGGAAGCTAAAAAAAATTTGGCGTATGTCAATAAGTCAATATATGATTTAAAATCGAATTGACTGACGGGAATACGGTATACAAAACATTTTAATCACATTAATTTAAAATGATCAATGACGAAATGTCATTTTACCATAAAATTGTATAATATTATTAAAACACTGTTTTTTTTTTATGTTTTCATTAAATGTAATTATTTTAATTTATCCATTTTGAATAAAATAGGAGATAGGTTATAAAAATATTATTAGAATTATAATAAATGAGGATTTTTTTTAAAATTAATCCAGGCCTTGATTCGAAATATAGCATCTATAGCAGAAAATTCACATTACAATTTACAATGGAATACAAAATATTGTATTTTGATCTATAAAAACATTTATAATATTTTTATTGAATTCTAGTTTTTGTATAATATTGCAATTATTGACAAGACTACACTTTATAATAATGATAATATGGTAATTATTATACAATTACCAAAGAAGTCACAATGAGTAACTTACTTTTTTAAACTATGCAATAATAATAAAAAATATTTTAAAATATTCAAATATTCAAAATTATCATAATCAAACACTTTATTTATTATAATATTTCTACAAAGTTTTTAAATGATAATATTTTTGAATGTATACTGGCTCAATGATTTTAATCAGAATTTCGACCCGTTTGGTTAGCAATAATTGCAAATAATTATAACAACACTAATTTATACGTACTTTCCCATATTATATTATGTCAATACGATATATTTCACTACATATATTTCACTACATCATCCTAAGATTTAAGATAAATTCTTTAAATCACAAATGATAAATCCAAAATTCTGTTTTAACTCAGACAACTTTTGTATACATTTTTTATAGGTAATTATAAATCAAATGATTCCAAAAAGTCTACCTTTTAATCACAACATATTGTATTCGTAGGCACAAATAAGAGAGAGTGTTCAGTGACTAAGCTTCTGAAAAATAAAAATTGCCCTACAAACGATTCCTAAATTTGTATTAAGCTTATTGAATATTATTATAGTAATGCTTCAGTTACCCAAAATATCTCTAACGCTATTTCCGTCCATCATTACAGTATTCAATTATCAGAAGTCAAATTTTATAAGATCTCTTTTAATAATTTTCAATTATATATGCTACAGCTTTTGTGCTGTATAGATTAATATAATTAATAATATAGAAGATACATTCGTTTAAGCAAATGAATCCGCCTTTAAAATTGGCTTTAATTTCATCGACCGAGTTTATACTAAACATCATGTAGCACTGAATAATAATAATTAAATTTTAATGTTGTTAACACGTAATAATTATAAAATCATAAAATTTATGAGAAAATTCAAATGAACGCAATAAATATTTCATTTACACATAGTGTTTATGAATTTTCGAATTCACGAATTTTCTATAATTCTAAATTAGTAAATTAAAAAAGCAAAATTATTATGATTTTTGCAGTGTTAGCCTATAAAACAAGCAGTACAATATCAAAATTATTTAATATGACGTATATTGTGCAATATACTGTTGAGTCATCCAATTTTAGCCTTTGATAAAATTAAAATATGTAGACAAAGATATTATTAAAGGTCAATCGCTAATGAGGTCAAACATGATATTTATATAATACATCGATTTCCACACCTAAAAACTAGGTGACTTGCAAAAAGGTAAAAACTATCATAAATTTAATAGATATAAATCGTGGATAAGATATTGTGTAGCATATTTATTTCAGCATTTGTTATTTTTTGATATCTATATTTTAAATGGATTCTGAATGGAGCGATGAATGTATTGATTTTATAATGAAGTGTGTTTCATTTATTTATTTATATTTTGTGTTTATGTACACGATAAGTAGTCGAAATAATGCTTAGATTTCCCACTTCAGTAGCTTTTCTAGTGACAAAGTTAATCTAGCTAACTCTGAATCAAAATTTGAAATTCTAAGTAGTTTCCAAGAGCACCGAAAAACAAAAACAAAAATAAAGATAAAACGGGAAGTTTCAGGCAAAACTGGTTTTTGAAAAAATTGACTTTGGATATTGGTGTAAATATAAAACAAATTATTGTAAATACATAAAATTTTCACTGAATATTTATATTGATATTTCCTATACTTGATAAAATTTTCAAAATATTTGAAATGTTTTTAATTTATTTATAGACATTTTCAATTTTCAAATTTTTCGTTTTTTTTTTTCTAAAATCTCAATAACATTTTATTCGTTGAGTAAAAAGGCTTGTGGACTGGAATCGCGGAAGTGCTTAGAATATGATCAGATTATCAAACGTTTTCTAAATAACACTCAATATCGTAACAATACTTTAAAAATGCCGTACTTAATCATATTTCCAGTTAGATACGAAAAGATCAGTAAAAAAAAATTTTGTGTGGAAAAAGAATAATCAACAATACAAAGTAGGTAAATCCTACAAAACGACTTCAGAGAATCCTCATGTTTCGCATCCCCGCATAAATTATCGTAAGATTATAGCACATCGTGTATGGATTTTCCATCAGTGGCCAGTATATAGTCACGACCATGGTGACCATTTATTCATTCTATAGTACGCACCTTGTGTAACTCTGAAGCGCGTGCACTTGTATAATATTATTAAGTTATCTTAATTTAACGAATATAGAGGAAAAGAATC
The DNA here is from genome assembly GCF_037042655.1 of Diuraphis noxia. NCBI lineage: Eukaryota > Metazoa > Arthropoda > Insecta > Hemiptera > Aphididae > Diuraphis > Diuraphis noxia. Next base: position 78,604,171 of record NW_028301713.1, read on the forward strand.
GAACGCACAGACAGAATAAAATATTCTGCATAGAAAAAATATACCCCAAAAGTTGTTCAGGCTGTTCAGTATGTTGTGAAGTGAGTCTAAATTTTTAATGTTTATTTTTCAGAATATTTGGATCTATAACTTACTAAAATATTTACCTTTATCGACGAAAAGAAATAGCAAGATTTTACATCTTGAGAATATGTATAATGTATATGCTTTCAGTTAAATGTAGATTACAGTGCACTAAACATTGTATCACTGGTACAAATTGTAAGATACTTGTAATAATCAAGTGACGATAATTAGTTGTTTTAGAATCTGTACAGTGCAGAGCGAGATGATACTACATTTTTAAATCAAAGGATGATTCTTTGTTGAACCTAATTGGTACATTGATGTGTTATAGTCATAAATATTTTAATTACTTAAAAAAAAAAAACAAAAAAAAAAATAGGCAAATAAAATTGATTTTTAATTTTTTTAAGTTTATTTTCGAGCATTGTAATATTTTTGTTTATGTATCTGAATGTTTAATATACAAAAAAAACCTAATTCAAAGTTCCTGATAAATGGTTCATATCACATTTAAAAAATATTGAAATTACATAATATGAAAAATATATTTTTATAACTTATAAGTGACCTATGTTAAAATACATACGATACTCGTTAGTGACAAAAAATAACAAAGTGCTAAGAAGTTATTATAAATGTATACGCATTTTAATATATTTATAGGGAACATAAGGTATTACATTTTATACTATGATAATTAAAAGTATTTACTTTTATATGCGGCGAGACTATCTAGATTAATAAACAACCCAGCATCAGCGAACAAAATAACACTAGAACTACTAAATAATCAATTTTATTCAAAAATACCACAAATAATAAAGAAAGAAAAAATATTAAGCCCCCTTCCCCCATGGACAAGCTCATATAACGTTTTTTTAGAATTAACTGATGCTTCCAAAAATGATGAAGTGGTAGGAATATCAGTAATAAAAAACAATCTACAGATTACGTTTAAACTACCATCAACATGCTCTATGTATACATCTGAAGCAGTAGCTAAACTTCTAGCAATTCATTTCATGAACGAAAATCAAAATCAAAATTTTATTATCTTCGAGCGACTCAATAAACGCACTCGTCAGTGTAAAAAATAAATTTAATCCTAGTGATATAGCTATACGAATCAAAAACACACTAGTAGAAGCAAAATAATAACAATATCATAATTCTTACATGGCTACTTGAACACATAGGAATAGACGGCAATGAAAGGGCAATAAAACAAGCTAAACTTGCTATTCGCTCAAATTATGCAAAATAATCAACTCATATGATGATAATATGTACACAGATATAAAATAATTAATAAAACAAAACACAACATCCATGTGAAAAAAATATGGAGCACACAAACAAACAAACTGAATCAAATTAAAAAAAAAAAAAAAAAACTGTAAAAAAATAGAAAGGAAACCCAAACATAAGTACTTATTGCAAACGAAAAAAATCTGAATCGAGCTAGAATCGGACAAATAAGAATGACAAATGGATATTTGATGGCAAAAAGCTAGCCGTCAATAAACCAAACATGTGGCACCACAATCATAATCAAATACATCTTCGAAGAATGCAAAATACACTAAAAACTAAGAAAATAACTAAATATCAAAATCACATTAACGCACACAGGGAAATATGTAGGTAAGCCATGCTATCGGAACAAGCCTTGGTCCAAATCCAGACAACGAAGTAAGCGCCATAATTTTTTTCAAAGCAACATAAATTCTACGATTACTATAAGATTTTAAAACTAACAACTGTATTTATTTATTTTTATGTACTTTTTCATATATATATATATATATTTATTATGTTTTCTAGTATGATATTAAATGTAATGTTAATGACCTCAGATGTTGAAGTAGAAATTATTAATAATTTCAAGACCAATAAAAAAAAAAAAAACTAATAAATAAATAATAAATTAGAGTGCTTAGTGTAATAATCATGTTATTGGAAAAATCGTTATATAATACACCACTCACTGTACGAAAATTATTATTAACGAAAAAAAAAACATGGAAATTGAATCATAATGCCAATGCATGTTATTTCATGACACATTTAAAAAATAATCATTGTTTATAGTTATTATTTTTATTTTTCATATACCGTCGATCTCGCTCACATTTAACACGATTAAACTTAGTTGACGAGTTTCAAAAGTTTATACCCATTTTAAACGTGTTGGTGTTAGTAGCGGCAATTCTCTGTAAAAAGATTTCATTGACCTATCAATCTTTCGATTACCATAATATAAAATATTTTCATTTTTATTTTTATTTTTATAACCCACTGGGGTAGTAATGTAGTATAAGAATTGTGTCATAAATGTCCATCAATCTTATCTAAACATCACATATAAATTAGTAAGCATAATGAATACCTAACCCAACATCAAGTTTGAAATCAAATGGCCATCCGAATTTAATTTATGTTTGATTTGTTCACGATTATGCATTTCAGTTAGATTTCCGTTGGTAATATAAATGTGGTCCGTTAATGATAGGTTTATATATTATACCTATAGTAATTATACCTATAGTAATTAAACAATTCAAGTTTCAACCAAAGTTTACAAATAATTTAGGTGAGATTTCAACACATCAAATACAAGGTTAGGTTAACATAATTTTCAACAACAATCGTGATATACAATTTTAGTTCTCAGTTTATAAATATGTTATAATATCACTATGAATATTTGTTATAAAATTATTTTTAAATAAATTTTTAACTATACGACATAACATAAAATATTTTTTTGCTAATAGTTATATTCCTGTAGTGGTTGGAAAAATGGCTGTCTTGAAGTGTGCTTAAATCTTAGCAAATCAAAAGTGAATAATGATTCATACCAGGACGTTAAATTTGAATATATTAAGTTACTCACATAATATAATATACATATACATTATGCATTCACTAAAGAGGTATAGATTGTTGTAGTTACCCCTATAATACTCTTACTCAATACGCATAAAAAAATATTATGGTAAGATGACAGATTGACGTGAAACAAATTGAAAGCGTCTATTACCTGTCATTTTCGTTTGCGGTTATGTAGAAATGTCGGCTAGATAAATAGCCCCAAAACACAAAATATGTATAACTAGATGGTAGATACTATTCGCGTAGTATAGACGAAGGAACATCGATGCCTAAATGGCTTTGTTCATAAATAATTCTAGTATCGTTTGAAAACCTTGGAAACGATTCTCCTCTCGTTGTAAATTATAAACCGAAAAGTAACCTACCATTAATACGACAAACACGCGCTTATACAACGTGCACAAACCCTTTTAACCTTTATCTGAGTTTGCGAAAAATAGTAATTTTACAGGTTCGCACACTCCGCTCTTCGGTTCGTTGGTTTTATTTACATTTATTATTGGTAAACTGCACCCGACGAACCGCTCCCACACGTGAACAAGAATTTCCGGTCCTAGTTTCTTGTTCTTATTATTATTATTGCTTGAATCGACCACTAGAGAGAAGAAAATACGATGACGCTAGTGCACGCGTACGTCTGAAACGAAAAAAATAAACCACAAAACCATACCACCGCGATTTTACACTACCGTCTGCATAGCGAGTGCTTTGTACATACGTATATAATATTATATTTGACACGTTTTGAATACAAAACGTTTCGTTTACATATATAGTCGAAAGGATTGGACAAAGTGTGTGTGCGTGTGTGTTGTGTAGGTACGTGGTGACTGGTGAGAACTTCGAATAAATGGGGTCGTCTCCGAGAGAGTAGTCTTCGCCACACCGCAGTATGTCTGAAGGGTTATTATCGATTTCGTTTCGTCGTCGTCGTCGTCGTCGTCGCCGCCGCCGCCGTCGTCGCTCTTCGTTTCGTACACCCTAATAATAAGCGGACCACCGTCCAGCTCACACGCAATCACTAAAATAGGGACTTCATTGAGACTAATTAATTTTATATGTGTGTGTTCGTAATTTCCCAAAAAATTCACCCTGCATTATCTCTCCGCAGTGATAATAATACGACAAGCACACTTCACGTTATTTATGCTGCAAAAATATAATTATAATACCCGGGACCTCCTCCACACTGGTTTATATAGACTATACACGATATATTATTACGAGCTTCGTACTCGAGTATTTCGCTTTTGAATTAATAATACACGCACCCTCTCCCATATCTGCTGCGTGCACGTGTGGTAACATAATATTGCAGGCATATGTTTTATACGAGTGTGTATCATCATATGTGTGTACTAATAACAATGATATACTACTGTGACGTGTAGAGAAGCTATCTGATGTACAAATAATAATAACTTTTATAAAGTCATAAAACGTGGATAACGTAGACAGCAAAAATATATTCCATAAATGAAACATAAAATATCGATGAAAAATAATTAGCTTAATATAATATTTTTATTTAATCATACAAAAAAAAAACGATATAATATTCTATACATACCTGTTATCAAGTTTTTTGAAAAAATCATAAAAAAAAAATATTGAGAAAACATTTATTTTTTATATTAGAAAATATAACTGTATTGTATTTGTATTTGTATAATTAGTTTAGGTTGATATTGATCTTGTTTAAAGCGATAAGTGAGAAGTAATTTTAATACTTTTTATTTTTTGGACAGTTATTTATATAATACTTATAAACTATGTGTATCAAATTTTTATCTGTTATATATTTAATATATAACTGTAAGGTACAATATATTTATTTTTATTATTATACATTTATTGGTAATCAGTTATTCCTACGTTAACTCGTTTTACATGATTTATTATAATTAAAAATATACATAGTATTATACAATATTGAAATATTTAAGTGTATACCGGTATACTAATATAGATACAAATTATAAAATGTATTCATTTTGTACTTGGTGCAAAAATAATTGCCACTCTTTAAGTCACTTGACTGAAGTATGATTCGATGGTTATTTACCATAAATTTATATTAAGTGCATCGACCCACTGGTACTGAAATAATGTCTCTTGTAATAAAAAACGAGACATTTATAATATTATTTTTTGTAGCATTTTTAAAAACGATGATTTTGATATAATTAAATTTGTTAGACTATTAAACAATTTAATATCATTCACGCTTTATCCTACACATTTGCAATGAATTATGTAATTTATTATCAAAAAGTAGATTTTGAAAAATAGGATTTTTTTTAATTCATCCTCTTGATTTTTTCATTGATGAATAATTTTATTACGAGACTTTACTTCAATGGTAGACATTACATACGTAGGATAATATATTTGTTCTACATAATATACACGATAAAAATACTACTTATATAGTACTTATATTAATATCTCTTGTATTTAACATCAAAAAATCAAAATAATAAAAATCTTTTGGATTTTGTAAATAATCGATCTTAGAAATAGTGATTAAATTATATTATTTAGATAATTGTAAATATAAATATTATATAAAACTTCATTTAACTAACATTTATAAAAATATAAAATAATTTTATATCATAAAGTTATTTGTTTCCAAATTATTGAAAGTAAGAACTTAGAAGATTATTAACTTTGAAAAAATTAATTTAAATTATAGAAGTAAATAAACAATATAATTTAATAGAAGTAAGATATAGCGTAAAATTGCTGATTATCTAAAAATGAGTAAAAATAAATATGAGGTTTCTTGATTTATGTCATAAATGAAAAATAGCCGAGTAATAAAAACGTTGTGTGAATAGTTATAATAAAAAAATATTAGAAATAAATATAAAATGCTAGAGAACGTTATTGGAATACAATACAAGATGGATTGAGTGAAGTGTCAGACGAAAAAATAGAATTAAGAAAGAGAATGAAAAATGAAAATAGAAAGTTTGTGACTTAAAAAAGTATTCCAGTAGGGGATAGTAGCAACAAAACGAAGAAAACATAGCTTGAGGCCATCACATGAGAAAAAAATTACGCGTGGGAGTATGAAAACAAATTAAGTTTAAGATTAGTTAGACAGACAACGAAGATATTGGTATAATGGTGTGATATCAAACCGATGAAACGAAAATGCATTTGAAAAATTGTACGATTTATACATGCTAATAAAATGTTGGTACTGATGACAACTTAAACACTTAATTGATTAAAAACACTATTTTATAAAATTTAAGTTGCATATCTACAATAATAAAAATATTGAATGACAATTACAATTACATCTTCGAAGAAAGTTTGATACATGAAAAACTAAGAGAAGAACTAAAATATAAGTCATCACATCAGATTAAGTCTTAGTCCAAATCCAGACAGCGAAGTAAGCACCATACATTTTTTCAAAGCAACTCAAATTCTCCAATTACTATAAGATTTTAAAATTAATAACTATAATGATTCATTTTTTTGTACTTTTTTTTTATACGTACCTATATTTACAAATTTTTTTCTAGTATGATACTCAAATGAATATTCATTCTTATAAATTATACTTTTTAATTGTATTAATATACATTCCATCGCGATCTCAATACTTGTATTTTAATTAAGAGTTTCGATTGGCCACTGGCATTTTTTGTTTTTAAAGTTCACTCGTCAACCTTCGCCTTTTCCTCTATCAAGCAGAATCCTATATGTCTTTAAATACAGACAAAAATAATGCACGTGGTTGAAACGATGTTAACATGGCCTTCTATAATAGTAATTTACTCTTAAGCAGTTGCCAGATTAGTAAGCAAAAAACATCCATGTTCAAAGTTTTAACAGACGGCGTGGCACATAATCACTGCCGCCATAATCCACTCAGGCACTCCGTCTTATGTTATAATAATATACCAATACCACCCTTACGATATTGTCATTATTTCATTAAATACTGTTAAATATCAATTATAAATGTTATATTTTATATATTGTATCAAGAAGTAAAAAATTATATTTACTTACTTATTACAATAATTATGCTTATAATTAAATTGTAAGTAAAATTGAGTAGACACTCAATTCTATTATCTAAGAACAATAGTTTTTACAGCTATAATATGCCGTTAAAAATTCATTTGATTTTCGATGTTTTGACGCGGAGTTTTAAAATATATAAGAAAATGTATATACATAAAAATCAAGTACTTAATGGTATACTCGTATATCATTACATGTATCGAAACCTTCTTGCGTACTGATTAAACCACAGCTTTCCAAATTGGATATATTTTCACGCTATTTTAACTTTATTTCTGACCGTGAATATTCTATACAACAAAAATAATATATTATAGATTTATTGGTAAAGTGTGATTACCACGTGTAATACATTTTAGCCATAACACTGACTTTTGAAGGCAACAACTATTTGAATAACATATCTAAGTTCAACTCTAAATGAGAGTTAAAAAGTTGAATGCACAAAACTACAATCAACTTCAATAGTAACTTGAACCGTAATATCTCGAATACGAAAAATCTCCTTCCAATATCATAGCACTTAATTGATTTACATATACAGGGTGTCCCGTGAGGATTTACCCATTGCGATGTCTCACGAAAAAAAGGTGATATCGAAATTCTAGTTTTGTAATAAGACTCACAGATATAACAACTACAATTATTTCATATTTTAATTTATTTTAATGTTTTGGTAAAAAAGTAAAAAAAATTTATTTTTTTATTTAATTATTTAAAAAAAATTAAAGATAGCCATTTTGTTGAGTTTATTTTTCTGAAAATATTGAAGTTTCAAAATTTTATTTTCATTAATTTTCTGATTTTTAATATTTTTTTTAGTTTCGAGAAAAATTGCGAATTATTTAACACCGTAATGTTATCAAACATATTGTGACCCGTCGCGCCGCGCGCATTCCCATACGGACGGCTGAATACTTTCCGTGAACCTAATAGTTATAAATTTATAATCATATTTTATTTCTTCAAAACTAGAAAACATATAAAAAATCAGGAAATTAATGAAAACAAAATTTTGAAACGTCAATATTATCAGAAAAATAAACTCTACAAAATGGCTATCTTTAATTTTTTTGGAAATAATTAAATAAAAAAATATATTTTTAAAATTTTTTACCCAAACATTAAAATTAATTTAAAAATGAAATAATTGTAGTTCTTATCCCTGTAAATCTTATTATAAAACTAGAATTTTAATATCTCCATTACTTCGTTAGATATCGTAATGGGTAAATCCTCGCGGGACACCCTGTATATCTATCAAAATTTATATCTACTCAAATGTATTTCCCCCTCCCTTATGAACTTCCAGGTACATATTATAATAGTTGAATATATATATTGTGTTGACAATTCAGCATATAGTTAACTTATTAAAGTCTGATCGTTTTTAAACATTCCAATGAAATAAATAGTCACTACGCAAGATTTTTTTTTTTATTATAATACGATAAGGTACTCCTAGCTTGCGCTATCTATACCTAGAGATGAAAGATAAAATACATTTTGGCGTATTAATAAATAAGTTACAATTTTACGTTAGATGAAAACAGTAGTTAGAAAATTAAGTTAGATAGTGTCTTGAGGAATTAGCGGGTCATGCGGGCGACCTCGTTTGAGACGGCGCTGTGGAGGTGGTCTGATATTGATGTGGTAGTGCATTGAGCCTGTTGACCAGTGGATGGATTCGAATAAGCTCACAGCTGTGAGCTTGATGTGGTCTTGAATAGTTGAAATGTTGAGGTCTTTGTGTATGTTTGAATTTCTTACGAACCATGGAGCGTTTGTTATCGTTCTTAAAACTTTGTTTTGAAATATCTGCAGTTTTTTGAGATGAGTTTGTGCGCAATTACCCCAAATAGGGCAGGCGTAAGTGATTAATGGACGTAGTACTTGCTTATAAATAAGTAGGGAAAGGTTTTTTTGTAGGGAAGACTTTCTGTTTAAGATAGGGAAGAGCATTCCTAAACGTTGATAGGCTTGTTGAAGTTTGGATGAGAGGTGTGGCCACCAGGTTAATCTTTTGTCCAACGTTACACCAAGGTACTTGACGGTTGGCTTCCATGAGATTGGTTCGTGGTTAAACATTAGCGGTGGTGGAGTAGGATTACGGCGTAGACTGAATAATACACTTACGCTTTTTGATGGATTAATTGATATTTTCCAGTTCTTACACCAGACAGATAATGTATTTAAGTGGTTTTGTAAGTGTACAGATATTGCTTCTGGGTTGCGAGATTCAGAGTAGATAACAGTATCGTCCGCGAAGAGGGCTATGTTTGTGTGCGGTGATTGCGGGCTGTCGGAAGTGTAGATGTTAAATAACGTTTGGTCGAGTATAGATCCTTGTGGGACGCCAGCTACTATTGATTGGAAAGAAGAAAAGTTGTCATTTATTTTAACAGTAAATTGCCTGTTAGATAGAAACGAAGTTAGGGAGTTGAATAGATAATTTGGTGTGTTGATAATTTTGAGCTTGTACAACAACCCGTGATGCCAAACCTTATCAAAAGCTTTTGAAATGTCAATGAAAACGGCACGATAATATATATAATATTAATCAAACATACTATGAAGAAACGTAAAATAAATATTAATTAATTAAATCTTGATCAAGTATTTAGACAAAACAGTTCTATTTTTAATAGTGTTTTGAATTCAAAAATGTCTGTGTATAAATAAAAATACAAATAGATTTATATATAGACGGAATGAAGTAAATAGAAATATATATTAAAAATAGAAATTAAAGATCCGAGATATTTTTGTTCTATCTATTGTTACATTTTGAAAAAGTTAAATCAATATCTATGACGATAAAGGTTTCCTTATGTTGATCATGGATAAAAAATGTTTTCTGGCTAAATACAATTGGGGATGCAGAAACAGTCACTGAGAAATGGAGACAGATATTCACAATGATGAGATTGAAAAAAAATAACAAGGCAATGAAGTCGGACAATAAAGTATACTCAAAACTTTCATAGTGGTGGGTATATGTATATATATATTCATATTATTTATATATATCTTTACACATATGTAATCGTATATCTTTATCATTGGGATTGTTCGACCATCCGGGGGCTATGTGGGTGAATAAATACGACAAATATACCTGTCAAGTTGTCTGGAACAAAGAAAAATAATTCCAATTAGTCTAAAATTCAGGCCATATTGTGTAACAAGTATAAATGGAAAACTATCAACGTGTTATGATAACAGAAGAATATGCATGGCAGACGATTGTTAATTAAAAAATAAAATGTGAAATTCGATTTATATGTTTATTTAATTAGTTTATCGTTGAGTGGTTTTTAATAATAATAAATTACAATAATCCAAACTTTGTATAGGTACATATTGGCTATATGATCAGGTATGGAAAATTCATATTATACTAGCAAAAATCAATACATATCTGATATGAATACATAAACTCGATTATAAATACAGAATTAAATTCTATTTAAGTTTGGTTTTTTCACAATTTCCCTTATTTCCTCAGTAGTAATTAGTTTATGCATTTTATGTTTTGAATAACTAAATACGTATATTGTATTCATGTCATATTATTCAATAATGAAATATATATATTGTACTATATAAATAGTATGTAGTTGTCAAATGTGCGTTCATTGAGGTGGTCATTGGGATGGATCTGTTAATTTTAAATTCAGTTCACAAGCGTCGAATAAAAATATATTATCCCTAAAATTATATTTGTTATTTTATTATAATACGAAATTAATAATCACCAGAAACAATTGACTATTACTTAAATCATAAATTTCCAGACACAATGACAATTTTAAAGTATTTGTACAAGATTGAAATTCATATGTATTTTTAATTTTCGAGTTAAATACTATTTTAGTTGGCAAAATATTGTAACGTGAATGGCTTTTAACTATTAAGTTTTAGCTGACCGTTAAAATTTATTAATTAGGTACAGTTATAAACTTTTACTAAAATTCCTCAATATTTATTTTGTGTTTTTATTACAAAAAATAAACTCATAACTACATAATACATAATACAACATTTCCATTATATTTTTACGGATTATTTTAGATTGAAGAGAAAGAAGATATTTATAAGTTACCTATAACATAATAACTAAATAATCAGAAATTAAATAGTAAGAAATAGCTTTATGTAATGCAGTCGTATGCTCAACTGCTAAAACACTCTGAGTGTACGTTTCGACCAGTATTGTTAGTTCCTGGATGGGTAAAAACTTGGGTTTTTAATATCCCCCCCTGCCACACATATAAAACGCGTTCTATAACTAACCGGATTGGTTACCACGGTACCAGGCTAATGACCTTTGTAGATGAAGCCTTAAATAAAAAATAAATAATAATAATAATATTATCTTGTAGAAAAGTAATCTGCAATTTGTCTGTAATTTTTCTAACATTTTAATACTTGTAAATATATTATGGCCATAGTATTTAACAAGTGGCACGACGTAGTTGTTATGTTTTATAAGACGGCGCTTTGTATAGGCAATATTAAGACATACAAATGTATTATACATTTATCATAAGTATTCATAACAATCGGATGTTTACAATCACAATTTTTTTTAGCAACAAACCCTTTCTACACATACATTATGTGTTCCAAACCAACCGTTCCCCCTGAAAACATCTAATAACCATAATTGCGAGGTTATGACCAATAAAAAAGAAAAAAAAACCTTAAAATAAATAGTTAATAAGTCTAACAATATTTAATTATTGTTATATATTAACACAGCTATTTTAAAACATGTAAAATGTTTCAATGAACATGATATCGTATTAAATATAATGTTAATTTCATAAATGCTTAAAATTAAAATTAAAGTAAAATTAATTTTAATTTTTAATGTTAATTGTGTTTATAGCTATTATATTATTAATTTATTTTGAATTATATTGTATTTATTTAGTAAAATTTAATGTAATAAACGTAGGCATATATTTATTTCTCATATTTGTACGGAAAGCTATGTTATATATTTAAATATTATTATATGGTAGTCTGTAAAAATAATAAATAAATCAATAATATAAAATATAAAAATTATAATACTTTCAAAAGAAACAGCTGAAAATAATACATAGGTAATGTGATCGGTGAAAAGACATTGTCTATGTTGTTGTCATATCCCATAATGAATTCACTTTGGTTAGACAGTTAGACTACGTCTTAGGTAAAGTATTAGACGAGTCATCGTAAAAGTTGTTTTGCTGTTTTGGCATAGCTGTTTGATGACTAAATGAAAATGTAAATTTTGATTTTGACGTTTGGAAAGACTTAAAATAAACGTCAACAGTTTTATTAATACCTGCAGCAACGATCGTGATTTAATTTACGTAATATGTATTATATAGTATTATAAATGGTATTATATTATTATCCACGCTTAAAAATCAATTTTGCTCTAGTTATTTTATAGACCAATATTTATGCAATTTCAAACTTATTTCAACTATGAACTAATATTAATCAATGTGATCAATTTAAATTTTATAATTTTATACATACATTTTGAAATGCTATACTTAATAATGTAAACATTTATTTAGAAACCCATTTTCTCTTTAACAGTATTGATAATTGTTTTATACAATTAATATACATTCTAAGTCTTGCATTGCTGTTGCACTGATTTCAAAAAACTGCACCATCCGAATATTATCGAATCCGATCAAATCTATACGTACTCAACGTATCCTAACGTTATTAAATAAGAATTGCGGAAATATTTTAACTGCTTCGAAGTAAAACGAATAAAGCTCAATTTTTAAAATTTGACAGAAATCCAAGAAAAATTATACTTATACCTTTCGTAAACCGAATGACACCTACGATATTATTCATTATCGTATTGCGATTACTTATATTTATCACTTACAGCTGTAAGTATATAAAACTCAACTGTATGATGATGGGAAAAAGCTCCACGTATGTGTATTGATCATGAGTTATGGATTTGTTTTCGTTATACTGTCAGTTATCGAAATAATATTACTGATATTTTCGATCATCGTTTCGAGAATGATTGATGAATACGCATACGATGCAGTAACACATACATAACTCATGTACACGAATAATAATATTGTGTATAATATATGATATGATATAACATATATCGTGTAAGTAGGTACATGAATATGCTAACGAATAAATAGAGGTTCATAACAACAACGTGTCGTATAAAATAACGTTGTCTGATTGGTTAAACCACGTGTTTCTATTAAGGTATGCCATAATATATAATATTACATCGTTATTTTATCACACGATACAACATTAACCAATTGCTACTGTATCTGGCCGTATGGTTACTTTTATCAGCAAAAAAGTGAGAAAAAAAATTATAAAATGTTGTCATTATGTATAGTATTCATATGATTGATATTGCATTTTGATATAAACATAAAAAAACCACACGGTACGAAGGCACACGATCATTAAAAACACGACACAATTTATTATGAAACCCCCTTTAAGAAGTAAAATATAATATTAAATAAATATTTAAACAAAACGACACACTCACCTACACACATAAGTGGTAATATATTTTTGCTTGTAGTTACTTACATCTTTTTCGTTAACTATACTGTTTTTTTTTTTTTTTTTTGAAAGCAAATATAAAATATACTTGTTCATGTCGAGGATGGGAAAAAACGTTTTGAAAATAATGTACCTTTGAAGGAATAGCAAAAAGTGTACTATTATACGATGATGAGTAGATATCTGGTATCAGTACAAAATTCATACACCTATCATGATTGCGCGAGAGTGTCGTTTTTCGTTACCCACATGAGATATGCAGATCAATCAAAGTCGTTTGAAAAAAGGTCAGTCACAGCAGCGACGGTTACAACAAAAACAACAACAACAACAACAACAACAACGGATAAGACAAAAAGTAAATCACCAAATTGATTTTTCACATTAACCTCACACAAACATTGAAACATATGATTTTATCACCACGAACTGTATATTATTATTCAATAATATTATATTAACGACAATAAGTGTACAAAAAAACTCAGAATTAAGCTCATCAAATACGCGTAACCATCACGCACAAAAGTTACGTACAATTTTTATTTTGTTTCCTATAAATTATTTGTTAATTTAATAGTATGTATTATGCGTGCGTTTAATTAAATTTAAAACCAATTACGTGAATTTTCTATGTTTGGATTATTATTTTCATACCTTCAATATACTCGAAATACGTGAATAAATAGACTCCTAACATAAATACTTAAATATTATTTTAATACATAAAACAATAATAATAAATCGCTAGATATAATAATAGTAAATAATATTATAATAGTCATAATAAACAAATCAATCAAACAAACAATATACCATTACCTAGAGCAGGGGTAGAGAAGGCTCTGGAGCCGCATGTGGCTCTTTAACATGTAATCTGTGGCTTTTTGAAAAATTCATCAAAATATTATGTCCCGTAAAATATAAATTTTATTTAAAAGAAAAAAAAAAATGGAAAAATACTACAACTACGACTACAGAAAATAATAAAAGTAAAAGTTGTTTGGTTCTTGGACCTGTGCTTTCTGGACATCATGATTTAATAACTTAAAAAAAAAAAATAGCTCATTCCTACTAAAAGGTTCTTGACTACTGACCTAGAGGATAGTTATATGAATATAACCTATAATATGTTTTAGTTGCACAATACAGTTTTAAATGTCATTATTATAGTTGATTTATGTTATTAATGCAAGAAAAAATATAATACTATGCTATGTTTACTAAGAATAAAAGAACACTTGAAGTATTGTTGAAACGCATACATAAGTAAGTACCTATAATACACGTTATGTATAACGCATACTGTTATGGCTCAACTGAATTGGCCATGTGAACATGGAGGTGGCTGAGACAATAATATCAGTTACACTATCATTGTTAACGGTGAAAGAAATTTATCGTTTTTGATATTCAAAACAAATAAACATTTATCAACACATCTAGTTAACTGGTTTAGAATACAAAGTTGGATTGCATATATGCTGTGTATGTTAAGGGTATCTTTTTCTTCGTTGTAATTATTAATATTGAAACACATAATATTTTCTCCATTCGGACGGTTAGTTGTTTTACGTATTTTAAGATTTACTCTGCACACTCACATGCACACACATACTCGCAAAAAATATTTTCCAATGAAAAACCACTGAAATATTAAAGAAAAATTTATTATGAAATCTTTTGGTTTTAATATTTGTAGATTTGGTTTGATGCATAACATGACAAAACGTGTTTTTCCCAACGTTTTATTTCATATTTCATGAAATAAGTTACGTTTAAATAATTGTACCTATATACCTACTTACGAGCTTACACATAATAATTTACAATAATTTATACAAAGCTCAAAGATAATAGTAATAATATAATATTGTTATCTATATCGGTTATATACATATTTACTAGATCATACCTATTTAGTATTTATTGATTTATTTAAATGTTGGTTTTCTTTTACTTTGAATTAATATACATAAAAACTATAAAATTGACTATTGAAGTGTATTTGAAAATTTTTACTAGCGTTTGTTGTTTTTAGGCTATTGTCTGGCTTACTAGTCCATAGTATTCTGTCCAAAATCAATAAAAATTGTTTAATACATAATCTGAAAAATCTACACTTGTTATGTTACATAGAGCTATTAAAATTATTTCAGTAAATTCATCCGGTAAGTCGTTAAACCTTCATCTTTAAATAAGGTAAACTGAAAAAGGTATTTAAACAACCTTCCAGTTTCAGAATTATTTTTCAAGTATTCGTTTAAAAAACTTCATTTTTTTTTTAACCATCGCCTTCACTGATTTTGTTGTAAATGTCAATATCAATAAGGTCATAATCACACAATTACTTAAAGATACTTTTTTATGAATAAATACAATAGATACATACATATCTTTCTATTTAGCATAAGAAATTAACTTGGCTAACGTTTTGTGTGATAGGGCGTGTCTTCAATGCTCAGCGGACATATGAATAGGAAAACCAGTGAGGTGATAAAAGGGCGTTCACTTGACAAAAGACAACAATAACATGTTATTATGCAGTACGGTTATTATCCTGAATATAATAATATAGTAAAAATAATAATAATATAATGCTTGACAAGTTTGACTGTAAAATAAATGTATAGAACTCGAGTAAAATAAAAATATTTTCGATACATATTAAATTATAACCTATTAGATTGGGCTAATTTTTAAAAAACATATCACTTTTTATTTTAAATAAATACAAACGAAAAATTGAGAAAGTCACTACGCAATGGAAAAAAAATCGTAACACATATATTGTATTAAAATTCCTCTGTTTTTATGTATATTTTTACCTTATTTAAAGATGAAGGTTTAACGACTTACCGGATGAATTTACTGAAATAATTTTAATAGCTCTATGTAACATAACAAGTGTAGATTTTTCAGATTATGTATTAAACAATTTTTATTGATTTTGGACAGAATACTATGGACTAGTAAGCCAGACAATAGCCTAAAAACAACAAACGGTAATAAAAATTTTCAAATACACTTCAATAGTCAATTTTATACCTCTTACCCTCAGATTCACAAAATTATTTAAATAATTATGAAACTTCAAGTCAAGATTGATTTAAATATTAATTTTATAAAATAAAATAAATAAAATACTGTATGAAAGAGAAATATTAAAAACAAAATTATATCGTGAAAAAAATTTTAATTACAAACCTACAAAAATAGATTTTTACATATTTTTATACAAGCTTAAATTAAAAATGAATAAATATGTGCGTAAAAATAATTTTAATAACTTGAGTTTAATTTTTTTTTGTTTTTGATCAACAAAAGTGTGAATAATGGATTTCCAGCTAATCGTTAAGTACATATTTATTATAATGTATATTTCAAAATTTTTTTTATATATTGTAATTCATAGCACGCCCTATACATAAACACTGTCGATAGTTATTTTAGTTATTTGTTAATAATGGCACGGTATGTTTGGCATGAACTCAATAAATATATATATTTTACTTAATGTGATTAACTTTGAGTTAAATAATTATAATTAAAAAAATACGAAGGCTCATTTAAACCTCTGTTTCAACGATATTGTTAACTATTTAATTTATGCACAAGTCTCGTCTTATCGTATCATACGACTATAGTTGTATAATATTTTATTGATTACTACCTATGAAAAAACTTTATAATAATATGATATAAATCGATTATGTCCTACTACGATGGAGAATGGTTGTTATAATGAAAACCCCTGTGTAACATACCTAACCATTCTGAATCAACTACATATTTTCTTCGGGAAAAATGTTTTATTCTACGGCCAACAAGGCAACAATAGATAATATATTATAATCTCCTTTCAATCTTTATTTGATTTTTCATATTGTATTTCTTTGTACATAGTACTACAGTAAAACGCTTGTTTCTATGCTGACCGCAACAGTTCTAGTGTATACTGTAAAAATTATATTTTCGAATTATGATATCTTATATTTTCGGCTCTAGTAACACAATCCTTAATATTTTTTTACGCGTTTCAATGATACTATTTCGACTAGAAGGCGTCCTAGATAGGTAATTTTACTACACATATTATTCATATAATTCTGATGTGTAATGAACATATGTTGCACGTACATATTTAGGTATATTTACAAGCTATCGCGTACGTACTCAAACATCTTAACAAACATTTACCATTTATTTGCAAATTTGTCAGCCGTAATATTCTCTTTTTACTAAAAGGACGTCTCACCTACACCTAAAAAACAGACACATCAAATCATGCTGTTTGTATTTATTTTATTTTTATTTTTTATAAATCCAAAATTTAAAACTGTTATCTTGCTAACTATAAATGCTGCCCGTCATGTAAAAATCTAAAAATGATTGACGACAAGAATCATTATTTTCTTTCGAACGTTATATAAGGTTTCAGTTATTCATGCTTATCTCAAAATGAAAACATAGACAGATGTAGTAGAAAAACTGAAATTCAGAAATGCTTAAATTTTTATTAAACAATTATTATGTTGTGATTGTCATCACAAACAGATTTCAAAAGTCCTAATCAAATGACTAACATCGTGTTTATTCAACACAATTACATAAAGAACAAATATATTACATAAAATTAATTTTATAATATGCATCATATGTTTGTGTGTATATATATGTAATAATAATATTTCTTTATTACGGAAATAAATTCCAATTACAGTTTTTTTTCCATATAATATATTTTACACGTATATTATCAGTAAATAAGTTATATATAACAATAAAAATAACTTAACATTAAAAAAGCAAATATGTATTAATATACATTGAAATATTTAAATTTAATTCATAAAAAATACAATGAAATAAAAACGAGATGTTAATATTGTTTCTAGTACCTAATTTGTTATATATAAAACATTCGCCATAAACGCATTTAAAGAATTAAAAAAAATCAATATATATATATATATCCTTAGTTTTGGCACATAGCCAGAATTTTTCTGAAATAATAGGAAAATAACCTACCAGAAAATTCCTACCCTACGAAACTGATTTCCGATTTCAATGAAAACGAACCTATTAACACAACACCGAGGTCAGAGGATATAAACTAAAATACATAAAATATGTGTGGAACGTTCACAATAGAAGTCGTTATTATAATTAACATGTTCGGATCGATGAAAATAAAAAATACACTTTGTGACATAATAATATTAATTTGATTTATGCTACGATAATGTTATAATGTTTTGTTTTCTATCGTCAAACAGTTTTATGATAAATCCTATATAGTTGTTTTAAATAAGGAGACAATTAAATGATTTTAATAAAATTACATCTAACTTCAAGCTAAAATAAAATAGTATAATGACTCGTATAAAAGTAAAAAAATCGTTAGTCTAAAACCCAGGGCAATCAAGTTGTCCATAACTTAGGTAATCACTCAAAACATACCACCAAGAATTATGTATTTATTTGTATATTGAAATTATTGTAGTTGGGAATCTATCATCGCATTATACTATAGTCATTAATGCATGAGTTTACAAATTATATGAACTAAAATCTCTCCTATTGTCATTTGAAAACAATATATATAATTAAAATATACGAATTAGTTAGAACTCAGTATTATTTTTACTAAAAGTAAAACAATACATACAAGAATATTAGGTATTCAATTATTTAGGTGATACCTATTTAATACGATATTTGGGTATATTCTTTTAGAGTATAATTAAAAACAACTTAATTTAATATAATGTGAATGTACATATTTTTAAATAAGTTTTGAATTCAATTAATTTGATTTTATTAAATTAGTCAAAGATACGATTTAATATACAATTGTAAGAATAAAATGCGTGCACACGGCCATTAAAAGTAATACCTATAATTTAAGGTAAAATGTTACGTTAGTTTGTCTACTGGAGTAAAATTATATAGGTAATACGTTTAGGAATGATTATATATTGATATATTATTATAACTCAAGTGTGAAAGTTAATAATTCAACGTGGAACTGAGATATTCATTGGCTCAAAAAACTCATCCAAACGGTATGTTTTTGATACCTACCTAATTATGATTATTTATATAAGACATGTTATTTCACCTTTTACATAATATGTAGGATTGGTGAGGTAAATCATATCTACACCATCGCCATAGATAGTGTGCGTCTGCGTTCGTCGCAGATGAAAAATTATTGTTACCTACTTGGGAATTAAAAATGCTGAATATTGACCCAATCAATATTATAATTTCGTCTCATTACCGTTTATTTATTTTTTTATCATTATTAATTTAATATCCAGTTGCCTCAATGCAAATATTATTATAGACGCTACTGTACAGGTTCCTAAATACTTCAGATTGGTATACTGATTAAATGTTATAATAAATCGTTATAAGGAGAAATACAATGTACTCTCTGTATAAGTTATCTTAAATTTGGACGCATAATACCTATTCTGTTTCTCCTTAAAAATTAAAAACCCAACTGTTAGCTTCATTAATCATCCAACATAAATACGAGTTTAGTTTAGAATACAAGATTGAACAAAGTTATAAAGTGTCAACAACTTTATTATAATATTTAGGGTTTGAATTTAAAATAAGATACCATATTTCATTTTTTTTTTTTTTTTTTTTTTTTTTTTTAATTATGGAAAGATAATTTTTGCATACAAATATATTATTTATATTCGTATACCTATATAGTGCTTTTGTCGCGCTTTCTGATTTTTTTATCCTTGTTTTTCTGCGTGATAGATATTTAAGTGAAATCGGATGATATGATTCGAAGAACACTATCTAGACATTGCCGTATAAAATGTAAAAAGTCTGCATGAAGATCATTTTGAATAATATATGAGAATACTCGATTGTTTTACTGAATTAAATATAAGTGAGTCAGAGTAATGCATTAAAAAAAAAAAAATTCAGCTCTTTGTTTTTTTTTTTGTGAATACCGAGAACAGAAATAAAAATAATTATTACATGTTGGCTTGATAAAAATAACATCTACTCTGTGGTGGTTTGTGTGTGTGTTTTTTTTTTCATCATCTCATCACAAAAGTTATGGAACAGCATTTTACTGTGTCATGACGCCCTTGTTAGAGCAGACGTATACCGTTGTTAACGTGAGAGAAAAAATCAATCGAAACGAAAACACATGTGTTTGAAACCGACACAAGACAACGAGAACAATATTAATACTATGGAGAATGTATCGAGTCAAAGTAGTATAAAAGGAAAATGTTCCACTGATAACAATAATACGAAATAATGTAATGTGATGATGATGCAGCACAGTTTTCCTTTTAGAGAAAGATTTAGACACGTATACAGCGTAATTAACCACACCTGCAGGAAAGGCATTTTCATTTGTGTATACGGTATGATTGATATTCTGATCTCACCTTAAAGTTTTTCACTGTAAAACGTGTGCTAACTAAATACGTATAAATATATATTTATAAATATACATATATATATATATATATATATATATATATATATATATATATATATATATATATATGTAGTGTTCAAAATGAATTCCCTGCAGCTCTCGGGTCGACGGTGCTCGTAGTGTAAGAAGTGGTTTAGTTTGTATTTCTTTTTGAACCTGTGCAAATAGTATGACGAAAAATTCGCGTCTGAAACAAATACGATTCGTACGGGTTTTTTTTAAATGTGAGTGTGTGTGTGTGTAATCGTGTTCACATAAGTTCTTTTCTCGTCATGTTTACGATGTAAATTTCTTAACCACATATCCATCGACCGACACCTGTTTGCTACAAACTAAAAAAACAATGTAAATTTTTGTTTAAAAAAAATATTTTTTTTTTGTCAAGATTGTGTGTACGGATAGACGAATGACGCGATTGTTAAGTGCACGGATAAGTGTCCACTTGTGATGGCCCTGTGCAAAAAAGCATCTAAGTTCGGACCCTCAAGACTGAGATTGATATTAGTGCGTAATACGAACAACTACATCATAATACATTATAATAATATTATGATGAACTTGAAGTCGATCGAACGTCGTATAGAATGGTATATAGATATTGAAATCGTGCTTGATCAACTGTCAGGGAGTATATAGGAATGTATTACCAGCATTGCATTATATGTAAATATAAATATTACGTTTAATATGTTAAATCTAACCTAACCTCGTTTACATAACAATAGAAATATTGTATTAAATATAATAGTAATTTCAAACGTGATTTTGATTATATAGTTTTTATTTAACACAATAACAACGAGAAACAGGAACGTTTGAATTATGTTTTTATGAAAATTGAAGTGAGAAAGCTGTTTTTTAAATATTATTAATAATAACTGCCTTTGTTTCTGCTTAACATTTAATTTGTATGTATAACGTAGTTTATTTTGTATAACTTTTCGCTTGACCAAGATTCTTGATATTTGGAATTTCAAAGTTTATGCATCAGAAACGATAGTTAATAAATGTTAAATGCAAGTTGAAAAAAACTTTTATTTCTTATCATTGTATATTTTATTATATGGCATTAATTTTGAATTATATTTTAAAGAATTCTCAATAGGTATAATATATGTAATTTACGGGTTACATATATTATATATATATTACAATATATTTTTCATTATTTACAGTGTGTTTTATAAATATAATAAGATATACATAACAAAAACTAAATTCCATAAAATACAAGTTAAGTCACTGTTTAAAAAGCAATTAATCGTTCAAACAGTTTTATCGATGGTCATTATTGAGTCAGATGTTTTTAAATTTTATAAATTCTTATCTAACCATTAATTCCCAAGTTTGGCAGAGAAATTGAATTTATAGTTCCTTCAAAACCAGCTTATAAATAAATCAAACCAAATGGTTGTTCGATAGTAATCCATCTCTTATTTTATAATGTATGTATTTAGAATCAAGTATGGATAAGTGTGTGAACCTTTTTGATAAATTCTCGGATAAACAAATGCAAATTTCATTTTATTAAAATATTTTTCAAACCATTCGTTCATTGTAATCAATTCTATCATGATGACGTACCCACACAATGCCATTTTTAGATAACGATGTACAATTAATATAATGTTTAATTGAATAATAATAATATGATGATGGCATGATGCGGACTGTTGTGTGATGGAATTATTTTATACGTTTTAGTGAATTGGACATTTTTTTTTATTTTATTCTTTGTTAAATTAGCTTTAATTAATTAAATGGATTGAAATGTTATATAAATGTAACTTTCATTATACAAAAAAGCCATTATTATGTATTTTAGTTAAAAATAAAGGTTCATTTTAATAGTTTGATATTTATTGTTTTTGGCTAAGGATTATTGTATATCTATGGTTTGGTTTTAATATAAAGTATATAAAACCGTATCATATAATAGTACAGCATTTAAACATGAATTCGATGGTCTTCAATTGCTTTTACGTAAGGGTTGATTAATTGAATACGCAAGTGTGATAATAATAATAATAATAAAAAAAATAATTTAAAGAATATTACAGGTTATCATCGTACTCAGAAATTACAAAATGCGGTTAACTAATTGCCAGTCTGCCAAATAATATATATCTTTAAAATGTTAGTTCAACTTAAATTTTCAAATACATGATATTCATATTTTTTGGATTGGTTTATGGATTTTTAAAAATACCGAATATAATAATTTTATTAATTACCTTTAATTACCTAATAATAACTGTTTAATTGTTTTTGATACTTTGTACATAAACATATTGTATTATAGTATTTGTAGCCTTGTAGGATTTTCAGTAGATATATTATGAACTATAATATAGTATATTATGCAGATACCTGACTTATATAACCTTACGCTTAGTTATATTAAGGATAACTAAATGCAATTAATTTGTCTTTGTTTAACGAATTTGAATTAGGCATTAAGTCTAATTATGAATTGAAATAAACTCTTCCATATTTTTTTATAGCTTTAATTTAAACATGGAATTTTTAAATTTATACTTTTTAATATACATTTTTATAATTTATTAAAATAAAATCAAAAATTTGGAAAAGTTCAATGTCTAAAAGATTTGACATAAAATTAAAATCTGTTTTCAGAAATATTATTATTTTAATAGATCAATCGGTACATTGGAAATAAAACACGACATATTTGTCAACCTTCCTCGTATCTCAAAAAAAAAAAATCGGAAATGAGTTAAACACATCAAATTTTCAGCAAAAAAACAAACGATTAAGTGTAAAATAGCACGTATAGGTACAACATAAGAGAATATATAAACGTTGAAACAATATCACGTATATACATTATCAATATTTTATAATTAGTTTTTTGTGTCTCCTGAAAAAAATACGTTTTTAGATGTGAGGTATTGATTTAACAACGAGTCAACCAATTCCAAATTTGAGTGTGTATAACATACAGATAGATCATCACCGCTACATTCAATCCCTGTAAGACTGAAACACTCTACAAAGGTTATCATAATTCAATTGATAACAAATGTGTAATAATAAACAATTAAATAATATTCATGGATTAGTTGAATGCATATAGATAGAGATTAATCTCAGTCCATGATATGAGTTGGTAATGTTTATATCATATCGATTCTTTATAATATGAATTATAATTTTTAACTACAATACATATAGCTGATGATTAAAAATATTACCTTCAGATTATATATTCAGTTTTAAGCAAAATATATTATGAGATATTAAATAAATCTGTTTAAAAAGTTACTATGCACAAAGTCACCCAACACATAAAATATCTTCTACTGACCAAGTGATAGATATTAGTGTATTTTACAAAATAAATATCGATTTTTATATAACAATAAGAATACTGAAATTTTGGATAAACTATGCATGTAATAAAGGAAACGTCTCACATAATAAAATTTATGATGAAAGAAAAATCACATTTGTAGTCGCACTGCACTATCGCTATGCCCGAACGTGTAGGGCACATATTCGGGTGATCGGTTTTAACTGACGTCAGTTATTATTATTTTTACGATGGATAATATGCGATGTGGTTAAATTTTAATTACGTAGTGGTGTATTACATTTTTTTTTAAGTATGCACGTAGGTATTGCTCTGATTCAGTTGGATTTTCTCCTCTGGTTTCCATCACCATCGCCACCTTGCGTAGGTTTATGATAATATTATTTGTATGCGCATAAATCGTCCTTATTTTTTTTTTATACAGATTCAACCTCCCTTCACCACCACACGCACAATTCCGGCGACCTAATTTCCAAAACGACGACTATAAAAAAGGTTACGCGGACGTTATTATACACTCGCTGGTCATGACACCGAGTGAATACTCGAGTTTGGCTCGAACGCGACATTAAAAATGTATACATTGTATTTTATTATTAGGCATTTAATAATATTATATAATTTTTTAAATATTTTCGTACACGTTATGTCAAGGTCCACGGTGGTAGGGTGGTTGATAGCTGTTTTATTTTTCCGATGTGTTGTTCCCAGCGCTCTGTTGAGTGCTACGTTTGTTTACAGCGTGTCACGTAGCATATCACCTGCACCATTCCATGACTACCACGCATGAGATTAATATGTACCTAAATATTTGAATATGTTGCAGTGAATTAATTCATATAAGTTATGTATGATTGATGACGCGACCACCGTCAACTAGGCACGTTTTGAGACCATAGATTTATATGTACGTATATTATAATATTAAACTAATATAAATTAGGAACGCCTTAAGAGGGCGAAAAAATAAAAACATTTTAAACAATATTATGATAACCATTACAATGTAATAGGCGTTTAAATGACAAAAAAATGTTTTTATAATATTTTAATTATTTCACTTAAAAGTCAATAGTTTCGTAAAAACTTCAAGTTGTTCGATATGATGGGTAAATGAAATTAATAATACAATTTTTTTAGAAAAATGTTTTTGCTGTATTATATTTTAATGTATTTTTTTGTTCTTATGACGAAACATAATACATTATTTTAATGGTGCGTATATTGTATGTATTATTGTGGAAATGTTAATCAGAAACCCTATACCGTACAAAACAATTTCACACAATCAATAAAACCATTTATTAGATCGCAAAGAACCATTATGTCAGATATCTGGCTTCTAACACATGAGAGTCAAGCAATAACTTACTAAATTCGAATGCACACCCGTCTTTATTTTTTGTATTTTATACGAAAGAAAGGTTGTCAGTTTCAATTTGTGGTGTATAGAAACTTGTATCGTACATTTTCCAAAAAAAAAATTCGATATTTTCTATGAGATATTATTATAACTAGTAAGATCAAAATCAAAATATACATACAAAACAACTTATAATAATTTAAATATTGAAAATCGTTTCAAATCCCAATTGTTTTTAAAAAAAATTATTCCATAATAATATTTCTATTTAATCTTAATCAATGCATGCTCTACATAGTTTGTAATAATTGGAATATATTATTTAACCATTACAAAAATATCATATGAATGATTTATTTTATTGAGTTAAGTTATAAATTACATATGTAGTTAAAAAAATGTAACTTAATTTATTATTTCAACTTAAATATTTTAAAAGCTATGTTTTTTAGATAGAGGATTATAAAAACAAATCTAAATACGTAATTTAATGTTTTTATTTCGTTTTTTATGTAATTAATTTGTGGTTAATTAGCTAACACAAAATTGTACTAAAATCCTAATACCTTCAAGATAAACTTTAATAGTGTAACATTGAAATATATCTTGAAATGTATTGAGATTTTAAATCATTCCATTGACTGTTTAAATATCAACATTTTCTGATTACCTATAAATATAAAATTAGGACCAAACGTTTATCTGGAAGCGTGATCATAGCCATTTTTTTTTTTAAATTTGTTATTTAAATAAACATATTTTTAAATTGCACGCACATTAACGGTACCATATATAAGTAATCGATAGATAAAAACAAAAAAATAACTGCTGGTCGATATTTAAGGTTGTTTTAATTTAAATGTTACTTGATTTTTTTCATTAAACTTTTACCAAATTAAATCTAGCTTAATAAAACTAATGTAATAACCTAAATCGCTACATTTAATGATTAATTCTTAAGCACGTATTATATTTTGCGACGTAATCATGTTATTTCTGTATAACCAACCATAAATCAAATTTGTTAGTAAAGAACTTACCTTGCAACTGTAAATAGTTTATAAATTAGCTTTGGCTAAACGAAAAATATTGATTTTCAATGTTCGTTTTGAAATAAATAAGCTGGAAATAAAATCATGAAACTAATGAGTAATGGGGTTGTGTTAGATTTTTCCGTAGTGAATTTTATTTTACGCACTAGATGCCTGGTCAAATTCTTAAACAAAACGAAACATATCCTAAATAAACGCTTTAACCATTGGATATTGATTTTTCTACCTGCTGTGAAACTCTTTAAATTACAAAATGTTTTGTATACAATGATAACTTTTAATTATTTTTAAGTTTTTTTTGTTTTAAAATTGGATTCTTTATACAAATAAGAAAAGTGTGTTTATATAATATTGTAGAAATTATTATAAAATTATTTATTGTTGTAAATAATTAATTAATATATTTATTTATTTTTCATCGTGAAAACTAAGTTTTTTCTTCGCAATTATGTTATGTTTATAAATAGTTAGTGGTAATTCCAAGGTTTCCTGGCATAGTTACAACACACAATTTATTTAGTGACTCTTAAATAAAGATATAAGTACCTACATATCTACATATCTACAGTAAAAATTAAGATATATCAGTATTATATTTGTGGGTATATCTGCACTAAAATAGCATACCAAGCATTATGTGGTGACTAATAATATTATCATGCAAGGAAATTTACCTATTTTATATGCATGCAATTTTAATACATGTAAATATTAAAGGCAATAGGGTTCGACAAATTGTTTTTAGTAGGACAATGCGACGTAGTTCTTGTATATTTTATAAGACGGCGCTCAGTATAGGCATTCTTAAGGCATATAAGTGTAGTTGCAATCACAGAGTAATCAAAGAAATTAATTTCATTACATGTATTCAATATTATCATATTTATTATTAAAAGCTAATTATTACATTTATTATTAGGTATTTAAACTAACCATCGTGGTCAGACATCGAAATTAAAGCACGAAAAACGTCAGATTGTGTTTGCAGTTAGAAAATACATGATATAATTATTGTGCATTAATTTATTGTCAACTAATAAAAAATATATGATTGCAAGGTATACACTTAGTGGATGTTTTTGTTTCTAACTCATTAACCCATTTGATTATCGAACCGTTTAATTGGTCGATCATTCGCACCTGAATGACAATGCAAAACATTAATTATTCGATTGCTTGACCATAAACGGGAAGATGAATTTCAGCCATTACGTACGAAAGTGGTATGTGTATACAAGTAATTAGCCTAACTATGTATTGTAGTAATTATAGTTAATTACCTAACTTGATGGTCATTCTAAATTTATAACTTAAAAATCGGCATAACGTCAACGACGAACGGTTTAATATATACCTCTAGAACAGTCTATATGTCAACATGATCAAAATTTCCAAATTAATATCATATTGAAATATGCTCCTCAAAACGTACGGATATTTACATTATCACTGTATATTATAGTAAATTATAATACAAACCACGGCGGCGGTATTTTAGAATACTATTTATTGATATACGCGACGTTATTCACTAAGACGCCCAATATTTATTTTGAATAAATTGGATTTCTGCAGGTGGTTTGCAACTTGAATATGGTAAGAAGAAAAACACTGAAAGGCATTTCAAAAAGCATTATATTATATTTACAAGCGCTTTGTACTAAATGTTCATATTTCTTATGCAATCTGTATTTATAGAATAATCGATTTTTAGTTTTATATTATTGGGTGCAAGCAGACACGAAAATATGTATTTAATTATATTACTTATGTCTTTAGGTTTATACATTTTAATCTCAGTACGTGATTCATTTTTAAATGTATCAAAGAAAGACGTAGGTATCACTCCGTAGTTGTATAATAGGTATGAAGTTAATTGAGTAAAAATCGACGTGAAGATAACCACATTAACACCGTAGATACACTGTATGCATTGAAAATAAAGTCTAGTAATCCGACGCGGTGCTATGATATATATCAGTAATAATTATATAGCCGTTCTAATATGGCGTGGAATGTATGCACACCGTGTTTAGTTACTATATATTACGTCCATTTATATCGCAATGGTAATAATAATTCCCTTACGGACGATTTTATGCCCACCCACACCCACACTTTAAGTATACCGTTCCAAGAGGAGAGGGCATAATATAATAATTTAACATTTAACGGCGACGGATCGTCCGGACGACAATGATAATTTATTCAAGATACTGTTCTTCTATATATAGGTTAGGTACTGCGGCTATTAAGCAGAGTAGGGCTCATTAAGGTTCACGATGCGGACTTATGTTTGATTAAAAACAAAACTATCAAGTCGGCACCGGGTGTGCTCGCTCCGCGTGTTGAGTGATTGAATATTATTATATGACGGATATTAGTGGTTAATATAAATATTGTAAAATGCACGAAAAACAAATACATTTATATTATATATCTACGATAGTATGCTTATTACACGCTGTGATTCACATTTAAAAAAAAACATCCATCGATATTAGATATGTCTAAAAATACGAGTAATAGTAATAATTTTGTATACATATAATATGTTATCTTTCCCTAAACTATAAAATATTATTTGATATGTGATTATATTATATATATAAAGTATTATATGTAGTTCCGATTAATTAATGTAAATTACCGCAGGCCGTTCGTGACGTGTTCTATATAATATGATAGTTGGTAATTGGTATTATTTGCAAAATTGATATTACTCATTATTTGATTATGTATAATATTGTTTATAGTATTATTATTTTACCAATTCGTTTTCATTATACGGTAATTTTAATGTATCATGGATATGTGTTATCTTTTTCATTTATAAAATATTTACCCGAGGGAATTTTTGGATTTTAATATTCGTTAAAAAATATATATTATATTCAAACATAATTCATTAGTACAATAATGATTACGTTTTCAACTCGTGCGCACATCAATTACAATAATTATTGAAATACCTTTCGTTCAACAACATTATCGACTGGTTTAAATGATGTAATCATGTTTGATGTTTATGTATATCACTAACTAATACACAAAAAAACACAATTTACATTTATTATATGAATAATTTATTTTATAATTAGTTTTTCAAAATATGCTTATTTTCTATAAACTGTTAGTATAACAACAATTGGAACTATTTGTTTCTATAATAAATAATCATGCCTTTCAGTATTATTTACTTACGATAAAACTTTACACTTAAAGAAAACGTATTGAAGTATCACACATTTTACATCACACAAATGAACATTAATTTTCTCAAATAATTATTGCGTGCCTATTTTAAGTATATGAATATTTGCATATAGATTTTAAATTCTTACCCATACACTTATTGACAAACATTTTAGTTAGTTTTTCATTTTTGGATGTACAAAATAATTTTTATTTATTGGTTTTAATGATTTTTAAGTATTGTACTTACCAATAAAATATAAAATCACGAGTTTATATAATTTAAATATTGTTTAATTTATATTAATATTGTCTAGGAATAAATTGTGGTAAATTATTTAAATATTTTTGTACTTTAATAGTTTAATACACTTAATATAATTATAATTATATGCTTAAAGTACATAGTTTCAAACTATGAAACATTTACTAAATAAGAAAAAAATATGCTGGGAATAATTATCAGGAAAAATATAAAATAGTTTTTGAATATATGAAAAAAGTTAGACCATTTTTAAATTATTTACATTTATGTTAATAATAATAATTTATACAATCATATTAAAAATTGTCAATTTATTTTATGGATGAAAAAACATACTATTAGGTGTGTATAATTTTTTGAATGTAAACCTTTTTTTATTATGTATAATTATTGTGTACTTACCGTACCTACATTGAACAAATAAAGTATATAGTACAAAATATAAAATTATTTTTATATTTTACATGATGTTTACTATTTTATCATAAATTAATATTGCAGTTCATTAATAAATCATATCCATTGATTAATGACAAAAGAAAACGTATACTATATATAGTATATTTAAATTACATAATATGTATTATAATATTATTAGATATGCCGATATGCCGGTATACTATGCGGTCAATATTTTTTTATAGTTTCTATATAATAATTATCAGACGGAAAATAAGGTGAGCTCAATGGCTACGCACCAGGCAAAATAATGGAAGGGTACAATATAAACTTCTCATTAAAAAAAAAAAAGTAATCGACCAGATAAGTAAAATGCAAATTATATATTGCATAAAATGAACAAATCAAACAGCTTATTATTAACATTTTAATGATTCTAAACAAACTTTAATATATTCTACTTTCTTGGAAACTATTATTGACAAAAAATAGTTTAAAATAATTTAATTATTGTATTGTGTTAAAATAATCTCAACAGTTAACTGTTTTATTAATATTTTTTTACGCGACAGCCCATGATTATTCAAATTAATATGTGTTGCTTATATCAAAGGATGTTTTCGGTTTAACATTACGCAATTATTAGTGGTAATTTATCACTAGTTCTACGGTTTGTGACAAATATACACTATTCGTCGATAATCGCAATATTCTAGCGGGAACAGAGTTGTAGGTACGGCTTGTACGAATATTCAGTAACTTTTGCACCAGTTATTTGTCACCTTCCTTGTGTGTTATCGGAAAAGTGACAGTAATCAATGATGCGTGAATTCTTGAAATACAAAAATAGCAGAAATGATTTATTTGATTATACTGTAAGTTGACGATTATTAGAGTATTCGCACATTATATATTTGTCGAATACGCGATTCGTGGGAACTCAGCTAAGCTTATAATATTACATTTTAATGTATTATTATTATGTTTTATAGTTGTTTCAATTCTAATTTGCATTCACTCGCAAATTCACTTCGGATAATATATTTGTGTTCACTATACGTCTTAACCGTTTTTCACATTCACCTATATCCATATTGTTATCTGCACCCAGGCATTCGAGTACTGCTGTTTGACACCGTGTTGAGGAATCGATACTTTGTATATTTTATGGCCCTGAGTATACTATTACATATATTACAATTTCGTAGGTACGTCATAAAGTAAACAGTATCAATAATATAGAACAGAAATAAAGTCCTATGCACTACCTGTTGATGACTGGGCAAACGGCAAACATGGCGCGGGGGACTGATATTGTTGTGTCGTACTACACCGGAAGATGTGACACGGACAAATACCATACAAAAATATGACATAAACAACCGAGGTAAAAGAACAAATCTCGGAGCCATCAGCTGGCATCAGAGTCCGGAAAAAGACGGTCACGGAAGAACCACTGTTGATTGCTGCAGGTACAATATGCAGGGTTCTTGTCCGGTGCGGTGAACGTGGTTTAAATGGGTCGTTTTATATTAATACTATTGAACTTTTGAAACTTTTTCCCGTTCGTTTTTTTTAGTGACGGAGTGTAACACGTCTTGTGTTTGTTGGTGTGTGTGTGTGTGTGTTATAAATAATAACAATAATAATAATGTATTTGTTCACCACGGTCTGTAATCAATACTACGCCAGAATTGTTAGAGAAAACGTGTGTGAAGGTAATCAATAGATTTTCACGCGTTAAAATAATCATACTATTATCATCGTCAAAACGTTTTTTTTTTTTTTTTACGCACGTGTGCGTTTCCATCGCGCCCGCGCCCGCGCCTAATGCATCTCAGCCGGCGCGTCGCGTTATCGATGCGCCTCACAAACGGCGCGACGGTTGTGCCCAGTCCAAAATGTTGGCGTGCGAGAAGCTATTTACGAATTTGATCTATATCTACCACCACACCACATGCATAATATGTTTCCTTGAATTATTCATTTTCGTTGAACAGTTTGTCGTGAAATATTTTGTTTTACTCAAACATTTACCATTTTTATAATTCGTAGCTGGTGAGTTTTTTGGACATTATTATTGACTTAGGATTATACAAAAAAAAAAAAAACCGCGATAAACATACAAACCATACAAATATATTGTTCATTTATAAATTCACAAAAGGATATTGCTATAATGTTATTTTACTGTTCTATAAAATCAGAAATAATAATACTATTTCTTTAAAATATATGATAATGTTCATCGTTCAACTAGATCAAAGTTGATTGTAATACATAATCATAGCCCAAAATAATATATTTTTTTAAATTTATTATTGGAAGTACCAATACGTAACAGTATAATTGCATATTCTGTTAAAATCATCTACATTTGTGTCTAGAGATTGAGATGCGAAACATGCACAGAAGGCTTTAGGTTTATTCATTTTACACTCGCTTGGAGCGCAGTTCTTAAATTTTTAATTGAGTGGATTTCAACTTATTTTGTTTCCAATCTTAGCATCATAAATGATACAGTGTATACGTATGTATAGCGTGCTATACAATCAGCTATCATATTAAGTTATATTTAAAATCGTTATTTAAATACACGAGCTCAAAGCACATCGCGCGGCTAGTCTATTTTTCTATAGTTGCATGAAACACGGTCACGATAATAGACATTATATGTTACCTGAAGAATACTGTTCAAACTTACCGAATTAATGCTCGAACGTCCGTCTCCAGATCTACGACACGACGACCGCGGACGACAATTTATTTGCACGTGCGCACACGACACTACACGTGACGGACGGAGACGACGGACAGTGAATTTTTTTTCGTTTCACCTCTCAGATCTTCCCGTTCGCAATAACTATTATTTCGCCGACACAACGGTGACGGTCTATAATTATTCAACGTGTGCGCTCGAAATATTGTATTTTCCGTTAAAATTTTCCTCGTTTTTTTCCCCGACACTATAAAAAAAAAAAATGTGGTTTTTATGCTGTTTTCGGTGCGTACTTACTGCTAAAAATCCCGTTTGGTTCACAACATCACAATGGACACGATCTGGGAACACTACAGCGGCGCCGGTGGTCCGGGATCGGTGGCGGCGGTGGTTATTCGTCGGTCCCTTTACTCCGAGGGGAGGATAACGCGGTGCGCGCGCATCGCGATACGCCACCACCTCTCCGCCACCGACACCAACGCCTCGCTATTCACTATAGTATAACTACGCTTAAGTTCTCGTCCCGGAATCCAACCCGCTGGTTCGTTTCTTTTTACCAGTTTATTTTTCTTAACATTTATTTTTCTCATCAATCCCTTTCACCCAGTTTTATTTTTTTCCAACCCCTCCGTCATCATAACAGCTTTACACGCACACTTTAATATTGTATAACCCCGCGAACGTTATGATATAATCGTCGTATTCTACGGTTGTAAAGACTTCGAATCCCACGTCGAGCTTAATTATATTACGTTGTTATTATTTACACGGAAAAACTACAATCATTGTTAATCGGGTAGGCATAGGTACAACGCGGCAGAATGTGCAGGTAGCCTCTGATGTGGCGAACGCGTGTCCATCGATTCACCGGTGTTGAAAACAGTCGTGTCGATATAAGGCATAATATACTATATGATGATGATAAGTCGTATCTTTCGTAAACCTAGGTACTAAATTTCTATAACGGGCATTTTGTTATTCTGTCACATGACTGTTTTCACGTGACCGTGCGTGTGGTAAATATTTGTTAAATGATTATGATTGCTGAACTAAGTTCATTTTATTTGTTTTGCTTTTTCCTCATTTTTTCTGATCTGTTATCTTGAAATAAGTTTGTGTATAAATATATATATATAAATGATTGATTAGAAAATTTTGAATGCTTTTCCAAGCGTTTTAACACATTTCATTACAGGTTTTATTGTTTTTGTTTTTTATTCGATACGAAAGATAAAAGCAAAATATGAGCAACAAGAGTTAAAAGTGATCGCATGATGGGTGCAATAAACAAATAATTTAATTTAAAATGTTATAATAATTCTATTAATTCTATAAATTAAATACTCGGTTTAATTATTTTAAATATATTTTGACCTCGTTCATTTTTATGGTGAAAAATCATTTCAATTATAAATTAGGGTGACGAGATAAATCAGATACGATGATGACAATCCCGGTTAATACATTATTATGTGACATGTCCACAGTTAAAATGTATAGTATATTATAATGATTATATGTTTTTTATTTGATATTTACATTCTGTGTTTGACAGCACAATAAGTAAATAGAATAATTTATGTATAATATTATAACTTTGTATAATATGAAGAGGGAGGCCAACCAGTGATGGAACCCAACGTGAATTTATTTCAGAATACAAAATCTCTGTAATATTTTATCTTGAGCCTATGGATGGGAATTTATGGGTTGAGTAGATGTGATTTGCGATATTAATCGATTAGTATGGGAAGGTAGTTTGAAATAAAAAGATCTGTAATGTTTGTTGGCTAATTGGTCAACTTACTCTATTTTTAGATCAGATTGTAGTGAAAAATTGGATACGAACCAAGGGGCAAATGTTATCATACGGAGAGTAACGGACTGGAATGCTTGTATGGTGCGAATTTGGGAAGGCTTAGCACAGCCCCAAATTTGGATTGCATATGCCCATAATGGTCGCAAGAGAAATTACTAAATAATAAGCTTGGCTTGTATTGGTAGTTTTGACTTTAAAATCGGACGAAGTAGGCGAAGGCGGCTGTTGAGGGTTTTTCTTTTTAGTTTAAGGTGTCGGCCCTAAGTTGAACTTTTATCGAGCGTAATGCCGAGATATTTTACATTAAGAGATAATGGAATTTAGATACCTTGAAAATGAACAGGTGGAGGTTCTGTTCTTTTTAAAGTGATTGGTACATAAACAGATTTGTCTGGATTTATTTGTATTCGCCACTTGGTTGCCCAGTTGTCGAAGCAATCTAAGTGTATTTTTAGACAGTTGGATATTTCGTCAGGGTCATTATAAACACAAAGTATTGCGGTGTTGTCTACGTAAGTAGCCAGGGTGGTGTTTGTTATGTCGGCTGTATAAATATTGAATAGATCAGGAGAGAGGTCACTGACTTGGAGCACACCAGCTTTAATGCAAAAGTGTGATGAGTATATAAGCTTCCATATCGGATTTTGTAGGAGTGGTTTTCAAGGTATGAGTGAATAATTAGATAATATGGCACCGGTAGAAAAAGTTTGAGTTTGTATGAGTTTTGTTGGCCTTCATGCTTCACTCGATCAAAAACTTACGCTACGTCCAGGAAAACACCAAGACAAAATTGCTTCATTTTGAAGGAAAATTATATTTTGTCTGTCAACCTGTGACATTGGTGGATAGTGGAATGTTTTTCTCTATAAACCCGAATTGAGAGTTTAGTATAATTTTATGAGTTTGCATAATAAATCTAATTCTTTTGAGTATTATTTTTTCGAGCAGTTAAGCTAGAGTTGGAAGTAAGCTTACCGACCTGTAGGAGGTAGCTAGAGTCTTTGATTTATTTGGTTTTGGTATAAGTATTACAGTTTAAAACTTTCATATTAACGGGAAATATGATTATCTTAGCATAGCATTGAAGATAAAAAATAATTAGTAGAATGGGTTTGTATAGGCACAATGTATAATATGTGTCTTCTAAAATACCAATCAATTTATTGTTTTCTAAAAAGTTCTAGACAAAGCATGTTTTCAATTAAAGCTTTTTGGAGTTACACCAATAACCGCCATATATACTATTATACTAACATACATACTTATTCGCAGTGGATTATATACATAGACCTTATACTGAGTATAAGGTCTATGGTTGTATATGAAACTATTGAAATAAAAATATTTAAATAATTATAAATATTTAAAAGTATAGAAATAATTTATGTTTACGATAAAATTAAATATTCATAAATTAACATAGAACTGATTAGTTTTGTTTTAAGTTTTTTGAAAACTAAAAATTATTTAGTCTTGTTTTGATATTATAACAATTATTTATTGAAAATATATTATACTAAACATAAATTAATTATTTATCTATTGTTAATAAGTTTTTATGATAAAAAATACTTATCTTGCAATTCTTGCATATACTAATGTTAATTTGGATACTGTAACATACCTAATTCACAACAATTTAGGTAGTTTTAATCAAATGATTGTGAAACTCATCCATACAATCAATTAATCAATGAAAAATCAATATTGAGCAATATGTGGTTTTAATGTTTTAATTTATATACAGTATATGTGTATACTATAGAGTTGGCAGTATAGTGATTAACAGTTTCCAACCGTTCCTGGTTTTTGAAATTGGGGGAAAAAAAGAATTTATATACTATATATATGTCATATGACTAGGTACTTAATATCTAATTTACCATAAGATTCAATAATTTATTGAATATTGGATCACAATACTATACAAAAAAGTCTTTTGGGCTAAAAACAAAGGTTTTAAAATTGTTGTCTGCACAAGACTTGCGGTCTGTTGTAGTCATTACTCATTTTTATGATTTATGTGTGCGAGGCGAACGTTGACAGTTGGTCTGGGTCACATTAAAATTATAGTGTTGTTTGTAGAGCATTTGACATTCTTTCAAAGAATAAAAAAAAAAAAAATAGAAATGTCACTCTATGCTGTATAAATGGGGTTTGAGTGTGCCTTAAAATTGAGTAGGTCATTGTAATGGTTGTGTTAAAATTTAATCCAATAAAATCATTGGAATAAAATTACAGATTCTGAGTGAAGAATACGTGTTAGTCTCTATTTCTGAGTGGCTTCAAAAAGGCTTAGGATATTTAATTATACATTTATATTACTAATTAGAAAGCGTAAATCAGAAGAACTGATATAACGAAAAAAATGTATTCTTTTCACCAAAATAGTTATATACATAAAACATAATATTAAATCATAATATATTAAAATTTAAGTCAATAAATTGCGGTCCGTAGAACGAGTGGTTGTGGTAGGTACGTTCGTAACTAAAATTGTATGCTTTTGTCTCTCACATAAAATGTATCATGTATTAGTTGACAAATATATTCAAATGGGTATAAATAGCATGAAAAAAGAAATGAAAGAATATAGGTATCCGATTTAATATATAGTAGAAGTCAAATACTCGAATTGAATAGGCTTCGCAGACCTCTGTAATGAATGTAAATAATTTAAATTATAATTTATTAAATTTAAATTCAATTGGAAATCATTGCATGTAAAAAATGATAGCCTGTTAGTATATATGTGTATTTTATATTAATAAAAATAAATTTATCAAATATATTATTATTATTTATTAGTGGTTAAAGTATTTTATTTTACTATTAGTCATATTATGGTATAAACTATACATAAATTAGCAACTAGGTTTAATTTTCTATCACGAACTACTCTTAAAGTTGAAGATTTAGGAATTTTCTTACTATATAATATCGTAAATATAAACAAAAAAAAACATTCATTATTTAAAAGCATAATCGTATTATACATCATACATGTTAGAATGACAAGCTTAGAATCTATAAAACTAAATAATTAAAAAAATATATTAATATCTATAAAATATTATTATAAATCAATTTCAATCATTTCAATTTTCAAGTTGAATTACTACAGTTAATCATTTTTGAATTACAACAAAATGTATTTTCTCGAAAGTAATGTGTTATAATAGTATTGCTTTTTTTTCTCGATTAAATATTGAATTTATACAAATTAATCCTTAATATTTATAATCGCAGCGTTTTGAATTTTGGCTCAAGTCTTAATTTCATTGAATAATTTACGAGGTATAAACTTTTTTTTAATCTATATAAATAATATAATCATCAACGTTTAAATAAAACAATGTAAATTATGAATTTGAGAAGAAATAAGGTCACACATGGACAAAAAAGACTACCTTTAGAATGGAGCAATCAATTTCAGGGAACAAAGGACCTATGTGGAGATAATTTAGGTGAAACGTGGAAAGACCAATCGGTAGTAGATAGATTAAAACTGAAAACACAGAGCATCAATCTACTAATAATACCGGGAGTCAGGTCTACAGATGATAAAGTGGCCAAATACAGTGACACAGTTACGTTCTTTAAGAACACACAACACACGGACAATTATTATAATGAGTACCATTATAAAAAGAAGCTGCTCTAATAAGAGTAGAGTAAAGGTTTTCAACCACCGTGGAGTCGAAACTCCTTTAAAATAATTAGATATTTATATATGACGTATACTTACTGATATTTAAAACATACATACAAAATATCGTAATAGTCGATAGGTAGGCTAATACTATAATTAATACATTTGTACTTTATCTTTATAGCACATTTTTTTTTTAAATCTAGTTCTTCGTTGTTAAACAATTTCCCATTTGATAGTTAATGATAGTTAGTGATGGTACAAAAAAGTTTCCTGCAATAAGGTTCAACATGTTTCACATTAAACACTAACAAAAAATATGGTTCATTTAAAAGATTTAAGTTTACGTAAACCAAATTCATCAATTAGAAAAAATAATGTTTTTTCTAAATAGTTTACGCCATATTATTACAGTCAAAGGTACCAATGATTTTTTCTAAACAAAAAGTTCATCATAATGACTTATTTTGACTTTCAAAATAATACGCAAAAATAAGTACACTTATGCCAGTCAGACAAAAAAATGAAGTGAACAAATCATATTAAACACTGCAATTATAAATGCCTTATAAAACTAGTTTAAGTTTTTCTTTTCAGGGATCAAATAATTATTTAATAATAAATATATTTTTTTTTATTGCTGTATATTGTAAATATATACATGTATATGACTTTGATATAACAATACAAAGATGATAAAACTTATTAAAAAAACCAAATATACCGCCTTAATATGGATAGGATGAAACAACTGACTGTTACCTTACAAAGCATACCGTATTGTTCAAATACAATTTTTATTGAATTTCTATAGTGTTATTAAATCTTCATTACAAAATTATCTATATATTACTATAGGTTATTTATACAACAATTATCGATGTAATCGCAAACGAAAATATAAGTTGATCCGTTTAAGGGCACTCATTATTTCATATATTAAAGCAAATTAAATTTTTTAAGTACTTACTTCGATACATTTAATAATAGAATTTTATATATTTATAATAGAATTTTAATAATTGGTGTTGAGAATTAAAAATTTTATTCTTGACATTTTCATCTTGCATCTATTGTGTCAAATTTTATAAAAAAAATATTTTTAAACAGCATAAACGTTTTGTAATAATAAGTATAGATACTTAAATGGGTTACTTTGTTTTGTGTATTTATGACTTTTATTTGTCAATTAATTTATAAAAGCATACTGCAGATATTCAACATTATTCGAGATATTATAATATTAAGTAAATTATTAATATAATCTTTATAAATTAATTTTTACTTGTAAAATAAATTAAATGTACACAGATAACGAGAACTGATGAATTTGTATGGTATTGTATGATGTATTGCAGTATTGGGAAGCGCTGATTTTCAAATTCATTCAAATGAATCCAAGTTACCATTTACTCATTATTTACAATTTTAAGACCGTTAATATTATTTGCTTACTACTATAAACATTTTTAACTCGGATTGGATCTTGTTTCATCCACAACATTTTTTAGTTAAGAATCAGTGTTAATTTAATTTAAAGTTGAATTGTTATATAATTTCATCATTCGTTTTGTATACTATACTGGGAAGTATGGGAACAAATAATTAGTTTTATGCTTAAAATATCTTTTGATTTCATTCTACAACCCAAAAATACGTTTTATTATGTATACCAATAATAATTGTATTTGATAAATGTTAGTTTGGTCATGTAAGAAATTCAAAACAATAAATTGGTTTTATTCAATATTCATAAACATAACTTAGAAACCGTCATTTTTTTTTTACTTAAAACCTGTAAATATTAATTAATCTTATTACATGAATATCAAACATTTGACACTTGTCGTATATTTTAATTAAGACATTGTAATACTTTCTAATATGCTTATAAATAGAACATTTCGATACCTTCCTATTATACCTAGTTCTACAAAATTATGGAAATAATCTTTTATGACACAAGTGATTTTTATTTAAATTTATTTTTAAGCCATTGTTTAGGTAAATATATTTTTCCAGCATATATTGTACTACATAAATTAATATATTAGAAATATTATTATATTTTTATACAGTGTTTGGTATAATTGAATAAAAGCAGAAAAATTATCCGTGCATATTTCATAACATTATCATTTATCAAATTTATTTTATTAAATATGCTATGAATTATATGGTTATTATAATAAGTTATTATTATTTATATGAGTATACTATATTTTCAAAAAATTACTCACACGCGTAATATATTCTAGTTACAATATTTACTTACATCATCAATTAAATGGAATATGTCAATTGTCAAGTCAATAATTCAATTTTACTTTTACTGGCTAAACTGCATATAAATAAACAATTTATAAAATTAAAATAAGTTATATTATACTCTAAGAAATTGAATGGATATTAAAACGAATATATAATATATTATAATACCAACGGTCGACGATACAGATTTTGAATTAAAATAATAATTTTGTATTCATATAAATTTCAAAACTTAAAATAATTATTATTGTTGTGTTTATAGATATATATGCCAAATTGTTAAATAGTTTCTCAATAAAATTACTTTTGACATGACACATAACTTCAAAGAAAAACTATTTTGTGAGCGACTAAATATTTCACCCTTTAGAATGCATGAAACTGTGAAGTTTCTTACTGTTTCAGTACACATTTTTATCTTGTGTTCTTTGTACATGAACTATTTTGTTACCTAGTAAATACAATTAATGTTTGATGAGAAGAAAAAACAGATAGGTTACTATTAAAAAAAAAAACAACGTGACAGAAATATTTTATCAAACTGGATAGATTGAATGATTTGAAATTACATAACGGTGAAATAGCTGAAAATTCATTACAAAATTCCTTTATTTTATTACTTGAATACCTACATCATAATATCATACACGTCCCGGTCGTTGGTATATCTTTGTTGTGTTCTTTTTTATTTTTTTATTTTGAATTAAGAACATTTAACAATCTGTACTCGTGGTACAATAAGCTTAATAGATATTTGAATTACAATAGTAATAGAATTAATACAAACATAAACGCGACAGCATTCAATTTATATGTAACGCTATTCTTATTTTACGTGAAAATCTTGAATTGAAGAGACTGTCCAGCAACAGTACTTCGGCGATTTGTTGTGTTCTAAAGAAGATTTATACTGTGACTTAATATAACATCAATATATTATATATGATTAAATTGACATTGACAAAGTCTAATCAAATAATGAATAAGTATAATTTAATAAAAAAAACTAAAGACAAATTATATAGTTATAAAACTATAAATATATGAAGTAAAAATAACCAAAAACAATTAACTGTAAAAAATTAACGATTTACATTTCAATATTAATTTTGAAAATCTTATTTCTAAAAAAACTTTTTTTTAATTTGTAATATTGAAGTTTTCTATAAAAAATGTTTTTACTACTTTACATAATCAGAGGATATAAAGATAGAAAAATGGTCTGAGCATATATCTAAGATATAATTAACTTCAGATAATAGGCGTGTTATTCATTATTCACAAAGTAATAAGTATAGGTGGTTCTTTAATAGAAGTTGGCTAGCAAATAAGTCTTAGGTTGAATACAATCGTTTATTTATTTGATAGATACGTTTGGGGTTAGGTTAGGTTAGAATAACCCTATATTTGATGTTTCACGTTGATATCGCCTCTAATTAATAAATATTAACCTAACGAGAAAACAAAATGTTAAATTAAGTGGATGTTATTAAATGTTTAGAAGATCAGTAAGCCATAACAATAGCCTTTAATATGTTTTTGATTTGTTATTACAGAAAATAAAAAGTTGTTAAAGAGGAGGATTTAATTATAATTACATCACTAGTATGAGTGCTGAGTGGTTTTGTCAGGTCGATGATAAAATATAATAGCCTGCAGGGGTTAAAAATATTGTGAATTATTTGTGATGTTTGCAAAATGATTTTCAGATTTGAGTGCAATGTTGATTATTTGATCGTTCAGTATAGTTATAAGTTAATTTATAATTTGTGTGATTAAAATTAACTTTGAAATTCAATAACAAAATGCGTGAAGATTGAGATGTGAAAATTATTTTTAACTTTTGGAAATCAGACGTTTGATTACAGCTGAGGGGAAAAATTTATTAGTATAATTATAATAATGGCTGATTTGTTGATCGAGTTGGTATACTGAACAGTTAGAATTGTTGGATTTATTGGGACTTGTAGTATGATTTGTAGTGGTATGGAAAAGCGCGCAAGTTAGAATTGTTTTCTTGATTATTGAAATGGTTAGCCATTTGAGTGGTTCTACTGTTATCATTATTTGTATTTACGTGATTGTTGTGGTTTGAATGGAAGCATGTCTACATCGTTGGAGATATTTTTACAATCGACGATAACTGCAATTAAATCAATATTTATTGAAGTTTTAAAGGGTGCATTCCCAAAAGAGTCTCTAAATGTTTAACAAAAAGATGATAGATGATCATTTAGAATCACTAGGAAAGTTCTATCTACTACGTAGAATACGGTTTGATGAAATTCGATTTTTTTTTTTTGCGTAATGAGAGAGGGTTTATGGTTTGATTACTCGTTATAGAAATAATTTAACTTAACCATGTATCTCTAAGATAGTTAAGAATCCAGTAACCCGGTTGGGGATTTTATATGGGTTC
The DNA here is from genome assembly GCF_037042655.1 of Diuraphis noxia. Taxonomy (NCBI): domain Eukaryota; kingdom Metazoa; phylum Arthropoda; class Insecta; order Hemiptera; family Aphididae; genus Diuraphis; species Diuraphis noxia. The sequence goes on from NW_028301713.1 coordinate 78,647,732, forward strand.
TTTTTTTCGGTGGAAATTAGTTTGTACGATAATAAGTAACGTTCTTACCGGTATAAGAAATAAGTCCCTTACTAATGGAATAACTTCATAGTAAAATACGTGACTTGAATATTATGTATTTTATTTTTGGAAAGACTTGATTTTTATTTACGGGGATTGTAATACATTTTGTAATTAAAAGAGATAATTTACCCTAAAATAACAGACAGACAGTGAAATAGGATTACTACGCATGAATACATGATGACCGTCTGTCGGTCGGTCGGTATTAAATTAATATTATAAGAAATTAGTGTGTAATAATACAACAGATTTGAACATACATACACTGTTGAATTTTCAAATTATAGCTATTTGCTTTGTAATATTACGAAATACAATATGAGCTTTTATTTATTGGTACTACAATGTCCAATGTTAAGCAATTATTGTATTTTAACTATTGTTTATATGGAAAACTCAAATTTAATAAGGCAACTATAAAATACACTAGGTATTTTAATAGGTATAAAAATATTTTGAAAGTAAAAAAAATACGCTCGAAGAATGTAAAATTCTAAATTTTATAAAAATTTAATTGATAAAACGTCTAAATTATTATATGTGATAACAATCTTTTGAAAAATAAAAATAGTTAAAGAATGGTTTGTATTTTACCTTACGTCATTTATAAATAACAAAATTCTCTAAAACTATCGTTTTAACTATATCCTATACAGTACAATATATATAAATAGTTTGAAGAGGTAATAAATGGCAAAAGATTATGTTATGTATTATTTTAAGCGTTTCATGTAACACTTATAAATTATAATTTTATAACGTTATAGCAACCCATGTAAGTAAATATTTTTTGTCTATTTTATTACACTTAAAGAAAATATTGAATAAAATAGAACATTACAAAAATTGCTAGTCAGTTTAAGAACATCTGATTTCTTATTACTAATTAAAGCTTTTACAACTTTAAAATTTTGGAATTTCTTTGCTAAACAAAAAATCTCTTACGTTACCAATAGATATATTACATAGGTTAGGTTATTAATAAGTGAATTGGCAAATAATACTAACAGTAAATACGGTATATATCAAGTTAGAAATTCGTTTAGTAAGTATTTTAGTAATTTTTATCGTTCATTATTAAGAGGTGTTCAAACTCACCAGACTACCTACATTTGTCCACATCCGTTTTTAAGAGGTGTTCACTATTTAGGAGAACTCAATTCAATAATTCCCATGGGGCTGTGTCAAGAACGGTTAATTTGTCCTATAGATGAGTACGCTAATTAGAGTTGTTCGTTAGGGAAGGTTTCACTGAATATAAATTTTACACGCCTCCTTTATGTATTACTTGTATTGGAATACAGTTTTAATATTAGGTCTGACATTTTTTATCTTCAAGCAATGAATTTGAAGTAATACATTAAAAATTAATAGGTAATGGAAATAAATTCACAACAGATAAGTTTATACCTATATCATCTAAATACATTTCTAACGACCGTATAAGATTTTGGAAACTTAATTGGATGTTTTTCAAATTCTAAAATATTTACAACTGATTTATAGAATATTCGCAATGATACAGAAATCATAATTTAAAACTAAGCAATTTATAATACATAAGGTCAAATCATAATTAATATTTTATAAAATTTACAATCTAAGATATTATACGACATATTATATAATTAAATGTAATCAGATGAACTGAATGATGTAGATACGTTCTATTTATTTGTATCTATTCTGTTCCTTTCAAACATTTTTTTTAACTAAACTTATACCTATATAAAAAACATTATAAGAAACAACTGATATAATTAATGGGGACTAAAAGAAATAATAATTAACACATAATATTTTTTGGAATTGACTAGGTACCTATATATTATTATTTTTTATTTAAACATATATTTTATTATAATAATAAATTATTTTAAAATTTTAATTCATGATAGTAAGAGTTTAATAATTATATCACTCTCTGCAGATATATTATGTTAAGTCACATTCAAAACATTGTATTATGTATTATAATGCATTATAATGAAGTAGATAAATAAATTGTCTGCATTTCTAAAATATGTGATAACTGGTAGGAACAACTTAGTTAGTCCGACTACCAAGTACGAATAATTTGAATATTTTAGCAGATATTATTTCATAGTTAGTGGCAATTATGAAAATATTCTAAACATTTACATTCATACTTAATTTAAAGTGCAATCCAATGTATTGTGATACATGTATATATATATAAATATAAAGGGTGATTCTTTTATCAAACAACACTCATTATTTAAAAAAGTATTGACTTTTTAAAATTTTTTTTTTTCAAAATTGTACATTTGCACTCTTCTTGAATTGTTTATTTTTTTATATTTTTCACCCTTATATTTATTAGATAAACCACTATCAACTTATGATTTTCAAATGGTAACCTATACTTAAAATTTCATAAATTAATAAAGCTACTTATTTTATTAATTACTACGTTAAAATTTCGAATTTGGCGCTAGTAATTTATAAGTTATTTAAAGTTTAGTTTGGCAGAGTGGAGTGGTACGGGGTTACCCCGCAAAATGTTTATCCGCTACTTCGCTTGTCTAAACTTTAAATTCTTATAACTCATAAACTACTAGTCCTAAATTCGATTTTTATGTATCAAAATTTTTAGAAAAATATTCTGCTTTGGAATATGAAATTAAAAACTATGTTGCCATTCAAAAAAGTAAAAAACTTAAAAAATGATAAGAATAAAAAATATTTAAAAATATAATTTTTTAATAAAAGCGTTGAATTTTTAGTAACTTGAAACTATGTAAAAAAAATATTTTGAAAAAAGTCAATACTTTTAGATTCTGAACGAAGTGATGAATGTATTGATTTTACAAAGATGTGTGTTTTTTTAGATTCTGAACGAAGTGTTGAATGTATTGATTTTACAGTGATGTGTGTTTTTTTTTTATGTTTGTTTTTGTGTCTGTGTACAGCATAACTAGTCGAAATAATGCTTCAATTTCAAACTTTGGGGGTGGTTTCCGATGTAAAATTGAAGATCCTAGGTGCATTATAGAGGTAAACATTTTCCAACAGTTTTCAAAAAAATCAAGAAAAACAAAAAAAAAATGACAGAAAAACGGGAATTTTTACGCAAAATCAGTTTTCGAACAAATCGATTTTTTTATATGGTTGTCATTCAAAAACTAATCACTGTAAATACTTGACTTTTTCACCAAATGTTTATGCTAGTGTTATCTATATACAGTTTAATTTTCAAAAATTTTTGAGTTTTTTTGAGTCATTTATAGACCACTGAAATTTTCAATTTTTTTGAGAATTATTTTTTTGAAGTGTCGGTAAAAAAATGTTGTACGACCCAAAAAAACTTGAAAATTTAATACAAGGTTCCTAATGAGTTGTTCTTATTGTAGCTAAAAAAAATTAAAAATCGTAAGTCACAATTTTTTTTAATAAGCGTTTATAGTTCAAAATTTTACGAAATCTGTCGAAAACGCGAAAATTTGCAAGTAATTTTGAAGTTGAAAAATCATAAAATTTTTTGCGTTTATAACTAAGGATTAAAAATACAACACTAAGTTTTCCATAAGTTTTCCTTCAAGCAGCTATAGAGAAAACTCGAAGCATCATTATAGGAAAAATTTTAAGTGCGTTTGAATTTTAAATTTGTATGAAATAGCGTAACGATAACGATTTCTCCTGAAACGATTTTAAATATTTGTTATTTTTCAAAAAGTATAAGTCGTAGATACTTGACAATTTTATCAGTTATTTAGATTGGAATTTTCTTTACATGATTTAATTTTCAAAATATTTTGACTTTTTTGAGATATTTATAGACGACTGAAATTTTCAATTTGTCTGAAAATTTATTTTTGAAGTGTCGATAAAATTTTTTTGGCCCTATCAAAATACTTGAAAATTTAATAAGAAGTTCCTCATAAGTTATTCTTATAGTGATTAAAAAGTTATAAAAATACATACGCACAATTTTTTTTTATTAGCATTTGAAGTTCAAATATTGACTTAATACGTAAAAATTACGGTAATTTTCAAATTATCTTAGATCAAAATTCATAAAAGTTTTTCTTTTTAATTCTAAGATTTGAGAATTTAATACAAAGCTCATAATATATTTTTACAATAGCAGTTGAAAAATAAAATAAATTTATAGCTACAATTTTTTTTTTTACATGTATTCAAATTTGAATTTTGACAACATACGTAAAAATCACAAAAATTCGTAAATTATTTTATCCTAGAAATTCATAAAAAATATTCCTTTTATACCTCAGATTTGAAAATTTTATACAAGGCTCCTAAAATATTTTTACAATAGCATTTGAAAAATAAAAGAAATATATAGTCACACATTTTTTTTATAAGCATTTACAGTTCAAAATTTGACTAAATACATAAAAATTACGGCAATGTTCAAATTATCTTAGATCGAAATTCATAAAAATTTTCCTTTTATACCTAAGATTTGAAAATTTAATACAAGATTCCTTACAAATTTTTCAATCTTTATCACAAAAAAAATGTCCACCGGAAATTCAAATTAAATTTTTATTAGCATTTGAATTTCAAATATTGACAAAAATTCGTCAAAGCCATGAATATTTGCAAATTATTTTGTAGTTCAAAATTCATAATATTGTATTTACATCTAAGGTTCTAAAATTTAACACTAAGTTTTCCATAAGTTTTGCTTCAAATAGCTATAGAGAAAATTTGAAGCGTCATTATAGGAAAAATGTTTTGAGCATTTGAGTTTTAACGATTTATCCTCAAACCAGGTATTCGTATATCTATGATAATATAAGATATTATGAATTATGATAACTACATGATAACTAAACTAATTGATTAACCATGCCATATGCAAAATGCGTTTTAATTGAAAAATAAAATATTTGTTTCAAAATAGAATCAATATTTAAATATAATATATCCTAGACTGACAAATCATCTCCGTTCAGAATCGTTTTTCGTATACAATGATACCTATCATTGCATTCAAATTTAATCCCATCCATTACAGTAACCTACTGTACAGCAGAGCGACATCCACGACTTACCCGCTTTTTTAAATAATGAGTGTTGTTTGATAAAAAAATCACCCTGTATATAACGATAATATTTATACTAAAAGAAACAACAAAATATGATTTATCAATAATCAACGGTGCAATTTTTGTTTAAATTATATTATGATAAATGCATTCATTTATCATATAATGTAGTATAAGTAATTGTAAAATATTACTTAGTGGTAATATATAAAATAACCTTGGATACAGAGGGGATACACTGTATCCACTCAGAATCGTTTTCCAAATAAATAAATAAATTATTAAAATCAAACTCAACGCCAATTCCGTGCTAACTGTCCTACTTCTCATACACGGGGTTTCCGTGTATTTTCCTATTAATTTCCTTAAATTAAATATGTGTTAATCCTTAATGGAATTTAAAGCTTAAGGTTTACAATGTCAAATATTAAACATAGAACCTCTTAGTATAGATTAAAGATCATACTCCTAATAGATTTCAATAGAACGTTAATTGTTTTTACATAATATGATGTCGTACATATTATCTGTATGGGCTGTATTATTTAACGTGACGGTTGACGTTTTTTATTGACACTAATTAATTTATAGTCATTCAAGGAGTATAAAAACTCAAAAACATACTCAGAAAAATTATATAATAAATCATAGTTAAGTAATATTTGTATTAATTTCAACTATAGTTTTATATAAAAGTAAAGCAGACGGCAAAAATAAATATTGTTTTGTGACGTGTTTAAATAAATAGATATTATAATTATATTTTAATTATTTTCAATTTTTAAGACTACAATTAACAATGTTCAGGTTTTCAAAATTTTTTTTATTATCATAAACTTGAAACTAAAATATTAAAATACAGTTTGAAATATAAGAAACAGTATCTTTTTTATTTATTTATAACTTATTGAATTTATTACTTATTATTATTTATATTTATGAAAATAGATTTTGAAATACAACGATTTACGAATATAAATAATAATAATAGTTTGTTGTTTCTCTATTTGTAAGTATTTTCAGTTAATGATTTGTAAATAAATATAACTTTCGACAAAAAAATATAAACCCAGAGTATTGTCATTTCTTGAATATATAAATATATTCTTTTTTTTATAGAGGATGTTTACTTTAACTTAAAATATGGGCATGGAATCATTGTTATATACGTTAAGTATATAAAAACAAAATACAACTTTACTGAATAAAGGGTTATTAAAATAGGGACATTTAAATAAGCAACATAGTCGATATTTTCTGGTTATCCTTAAGCTCACTGAATATAAAATAGAAATAAAAACTTCATTTGTAGAATAATTTAAAATTATATCTTTAGTACGCATTAATAAGGAAATTTATGTTAAGTAAGTACTTATACATAGTCCATTCTGAATAATTCACTTAACTCTAATATACTTAGTTTAAGAGTGGGTTATTGACCTATTTCTAAGTTTAGAAGTAAATTTAGTATCTATAGTCTATGAAATAATTATTTTTTCATATTTAATTTTAAAGCGAGTTATCAGAGATTTAAATTGTTAAATTGTATGTACATTATAAAATGTTCATAAATCGCTTTAATATATAGAGAATATTGTGATACTAACCAAATTTATTAGAACACAACTGGATTAAAATTAAATGAATTATTTGGAACGTAAAAATTGACAAGTTATATGTTTGTGTAAGACAGAGCAACGCATGCGATTACACGGATATGCTGTTTACAAATAAATTTAATAAATTTATGACTTATAATTTTTTATGAATGGTTATAGTCAATTCATGTATAGAGCCAGTACAAGGTTTCAGTATATTTCCGTACATCCAATCATTACTTATATATAACTTAAGTGTTAAAAGGGATTTTTTAATACAAATTAACCTTATTCTATGACCTTTCTTAACTTGATAATTGATATTCTAACGATGCTAAATACTTTTTTTTTTTTGGAAGGAGAACCCGCGGCAACATAGGCCATTGGGTGTGGGGTGGTACGGTAGGGATTATTTTTGTATGTTTGTTTGTAGGTTTTTAAGTGGGTAGGGTTGTAACACGTGTTTGTGTATGTGTGGCAAGGATATGTTGCTAAAAACCCCGGGTGGTCACCCATCCGGGAGCTAGCAACTGCGGCCGGTACGTACACTCAGTGCGTTTCCGCAGATTGAACGTACGACCGCGCCTCACCAAGCCTGCTGCTAAATACTAATAATAGACTACTGTGGTCATATTGTTATGTTTATTACATGACTACAAAGTGTAACTATTTTATTTTTCAATTATGGTGTTTGGTGGTCACCGATTAAAAAAGGATGTGTATGAAGTGATACTCTACACCATAGATTAAAATTACAATATGTTTGAAGGCATTAACTTCCTAAATTATTAATTATTAATGATTTAAACACAAATAATGTTGTACATGTATAAAGCAAGCCGCAAGGTCTTATATTAAATACAGTACACTCAACGCTGTATTTATATTTAGAAAATAGTGTCTTAAATATTAAATCAATTTATACGTAAAATAATATATGTTTATTATATATTCATAAACTTTTTCATACAAATGTACCTAATTAAACAACTTTGACCATTATAGTTAAGATGTATTACATAAATTCTTGTACTTGTTGCTTAAATTTTTTTCTACAGGATTAAATTTTCTTACACTACCGAGTTCACCTGACTTCACCGGTTCACCTTTTCATATATTTTTAAATTTAAATTGTTATTGTTTATTAGTTTTTAACTTAAAATAATTTGTTTTTATCATATTTTCCTTTGTAAATAGTTAATTTATTCTTGCTATAAACATATAGTTTGTAAGTTATAATTAAAGTTTAGTTTTTCTTACGGTGTAATTAAAATACTAACTTACTACTTAGACACGTTCTATATTAAAAGTTTAAAATAATAAATACTGATATTTTGTAGATTTAAATTAAGTTTTATCTTCTTTTCTATATATAGGTACAGGGTTATTCTTTTATCAAACAACACTCATATGGCGTTTGAGGGTAAATACCACCTAACATACACCTAAAACACATAAACACCACCCAAGACCACCCAACTTTGGGAGGCTATATCTTGTAAACGGATTAACGAAAAATGAAAATTTAAACGTGAAAATTCATTGAAAAAATAGCCTTTTTAGTCTATGAAAATTCAAGTATAGGATATCATTTGAAAATCAAAAGTTGATAACGGTTTACCTGATAAATATAAGGGTGAAAATATCAAAAAAATATATAGTTCCAGAACAAGATGGATCTAAAATTTGAAAAAAGTCAATAGTTTTTGAAATAATGAGTGTTGTTTGATAATAGAATCACCTTGTACATTTAAATAAAAATTGATATTAATCGTATCTCTAAGATTAATAGACTCAACAAATATTTGGCGTAGTTTGATGCGAAATGATTCACGTTGTTAGGAGTAAGTTTTAAGTAATAATTGAAATCTTCTATCTCATCAGTAGAACAAAAATGTTGGGGCCCAAATGTATTATTTTCTAATTAATAATACCTATAAAATGTAAAATGTGTGTGTTTTTTTTAAAATATGCCTTGGCTTTAGAACTACTCATTTAATTGTCAGATGGTTTTTATAATTTACAGAGAAAATAGCTGAGCACCGTTTTCTTCAAAACTTTATTGATATAAATTAGAATATTGAATTTAAAAAAACACCAGTTTTATGTTAAATAAAATTTAAAAAAAGTATATAACGTAGACTATCCGACTCTAAAACAACTTATGGATCGATTTTGACGAAAGTTTTAGAGATTTTTCTTACGAATAACAGGGAAGTTTTATAACAGTTAAATAACAGGAAGAGAGTTTAAACTACGTTTGCAAATATACAAATGTTGCTTTATCCTTTATGCCACAGAAAAATTTCCTTCTCGGTCAAATTGGTTCACTAAATGAGATGCAACGATGTCGACCTTGTTTTATTCACGGCCAGTTTTACGTTGCTTTCCGTTCTCCTGTAAGTTCAGAAAAAAACGATATATTTATGCTTCTGATCACAAGACTAATAATATCGTTTACAAAAGTCAATTACTTCAAAAATATCTTGTTTATAATTTATTACACTTAAAAAATATGAATTGAAAGTATGGAAATATTTAAAGAAACCATTTTCCATTTTAACACGTCACATAAGTTTAAATTGATACCGTTCTATATTATAATTATGTATCAAAAACAAATGAACGTATATTGTTTCGTTAAAACTATCTTTACACAAAAATCAACTTTAATGTTAAATATAGCAAAGTGATAATTGTTCTGTTGGTATGGGCAACGTCTAATGGACAGCTAGTAATTATAATACAGGTATAATGAATTAAATTCAGTAAATTCTTTGTTTTTAAAATGCTGGAAAATGCTTTTATATTTTATTAAACATTTTCAACGTAGTTTTATACTTTCAGACTTTAATGACTTTATTATTAAAATGAACCTTATGTTGTGCATTTGTATCTATATATATAATTTATTTTTGAATCTCTCTTATTAGAACTATTTGGATATACACACATTTATTATATTACAAAATATTACACTCATACATTTATTGGCGTTTTGACGGATTTATGCCACCCAGTACCGTATTTGTGAATTTTATAATATACAGCATAACCGCGGTCAGGTTAAGTAGGCGTAGGTATAGCTAGTGTATAATAAATATCGCGACGCTATTTTGGCATTCTAGTGCGGGGTCCAGAAGCCGAGTATGCATTTTAATTTTGAATTTATGGTTCAGAAAACACTACAACGAGTAATCTGTGGTACGACTAAACGTTAAATTCCTGTGGGCTGTGTTTATTGACAATCCGATCACGTTTAATCACCCATATTCACGTGCTTGGAAAGTAAATATGTATATAAAATAAAATATAGACCAATTTTAAAACATTCAGTGTACATGAAAAACTCTAATCATATAGTTTAAAAAATCGACATTTACGTCATGTATTTATAGGAAGTATCCCGCCTACCTAAGAATAGTGAAATCGCATTGTTTGTATTAAAAATCAATTTCAATTATTCGATTTATGTCAATAAATTTGCCAACATAATCCATGATACCTACCTATATTATATTTTTAAAGACCATTAAAGATATGTTGGCCAGATAATTTCATATATGATGACTTCCGTGTATAATTGTGTACCTTATATTTTCAAATAACGTACATATGGCATTCATATAATAGTTATCTTGTATTAATTCCAATTAATTGTATTGTTTTGCAAGCATATCATATTATATAGATACATATACTTATAGGCTATAACTGGTTTTTAACAGATTTGTAACAATTCATCATCAACCAAAGCGTGATGTCTATATTGTATGTAAAATTACACACCAATTATTTAATAATAATATCAGTATAATAATTGAATATGTTATTATTATCCGAAAACTATGTTAAAATAGAAATATATTTAAAAATTTCTCAATGCATACCTACTGCTCTACATTTTTAATCTGCCTATTGATTTATAGATTTATGATTAGAATAAATTTTATTTGTACTAATAATCATTATACCTAAGTCACTATTGTATTAAGATATTTATTTGTAGTTATACTATATTTTGTGAACAGCTGAAAATTTCAGATTTTAAATAGATATTGAATTTAAAATATGTGTAACTACGTATATAAATATATTATATACATATATATTTTTACCAGTCATCATTTTTTTAACGGCAAAATTACTTACATATTAATATTATAACTCTCTATAAATATGGTATACGTATTTTGGCTCTTTTTGATTTATGCTAGTTCATTTTGGATCTATGACTTTTTATTCCATATTATTGTTGATAAATTATTTAGGTTGTCAAAAAATTAATAAAAAGTTCTTCATTAGCTGCTATTCCTACCGCCATTAAAAAATATCATAATTACATTGTATGCACAATTATTTATATCTTTATACTTAATAAATTATTTGCAGAAGTTCAAATTTAGAAGAAATTAGATATCTGAACATAAAAACGAGTTCTGGTTTTTTTTTTTGTGGTAATTTAAAAAAGTAATAGCTTTTAAGTATTTTAAAATTAGATAATTATATAAAAATATATTAGTGATATTTTTAAAATATCAGTTTTAAAACAACCGTTTTAGCTATAGAAAAATAGAAAATATCTTAGGAAAAATAAACACAAAAACATTCTGTCTCCACTCGAAATAATTTTTATTGTACAGCAATATGTATTATTGAATTCAAATTTAACTCACTCATTACAAAAATCTACTTAATCACGAGATGCACTCGAAACATACTAAGTAGTACAGATACTTTCCTGCTTTTTTTTCTAGTTATATTTAAAAATAACTTAATGAAGCCTGATAGAATTCGATAACCTTTTTGAGAAGCGATAGTCTCGTAATGAAATTATACTTTGATTCAATTACAGATGAATCTTATGCGCCATATTATTCGATTTGTCTCTCGAGAAGAGCAGCTAAATGTTAACCTATGTCGATTGCGGATGGAATTATATTATTAGTAGCGATTTTCTCGTCCTCAATGGTGTACTTTTGAAACGCATGTTACGGTCATACGAAATCAACCTAATGACCCACTGCAATCGATTGTGGTAGTACGGAAACGTATAGTCATTTAAAATATATTAATCTATTTTTCCAAGCGTACATTACATATTATAATAGTTGCTTACTGTCCAACCTTTTCTGGGGATAAATAAATCCGAGATGGGCACAAATTCATCTGCGGTAGATCGTAATAATAGAAACTTTTTTTTCTTGTGCCAATTGCAAGCCGAACCCACAGTTTATATGCCAATCCTCATGAAACATTTTATCATTATTTTTCTTTTTTAACAGTTCGTAGTTGTTGATTGTTGAGTCTTTAAAGGATGCACAACAATCAAACATTCATTTATACGCACTATATTATTATTATTGTATATTATACAGAAGGCTTATTTTGAGTTGTAAAGTTGAGATTGTTTCATAACTTAAAGTTTTGTCTAACACTTGAACGCTCAACGCATAAAACCATCTGAAAACTACCTACAGTGTGATTTTTAAATAATCTTTCCCAGTTTTTCGGATACGATCACCGTGTACTTAGATATTTTGATCCTTCGTAAAACATCAATATCAACATTTATTTTAATCGAATAACATCGTTATTCACGTGGACCCACATATATGTATTTAAGTATTCCACAGAACCCATTAACGACCACCATTGACACTACTCAGATGTACTAACGCCTTGAATAAGGAATGTGATTTGAATAGATTAAACGGCAACTGACAGGGTAGCCCCCATCAGTGAGACCAAAGAAAAAGGCAACGGTGACCCAGAAAAAATGAATAGAGTTTTCCATGATTAAACCTTTTAAGATATATTTGCGAAATTGTGATCTTGTGCAGTGGCGTAATTTGGCCATGTTTGTGGGGGGGGGGATAAAATATTTTAACATTTTACCTATACCCCCCCTCCCATAAAAAAAAAATAAAAAGTATTTATTATAAGCACTTTTCAGAATTCAGAGCAATATATTTATGTACACATGAGACATGGAATAAATTCCGATTAAGTGTACAAATCGATAAATTATTTTTAGTTCAATAGGACTACGGAAAAATATTAGGATAGGACAGATATGAGTCTTTCAATCGTCGTCGATCCACGATAAAATAATACTTTACTGCTCGGTGGTTTATTTTTGTACCACTACACAATGCATAAACAAACTCAAAACTTACACAAAACATATTAATATTGCAATAGTGATACTTATAAACTTGTGTGGCTGCATTTAAAACGAACTAGGTACGAAGTATTTATGTGCAACTAGCATAAAGGATTTGTTTTTTTTTGTATTATTTCTATAAAGTATAAAATATAGGCTATTTATAATAATATTAATTCGTCGAGGTATTTGATTTCAATATAATATACATTTATAAAAAAAAAAATAATAATAATATTATTAGATAAAGAAGTACATAGGTATGTAGTTAATCAATCTTAAAAAAAGGTCATGGGGGGGATACGATACCCAAATCCCCCCCCCCCCGTAATTACGCCACTGATCTTGTGTATTTCAACGTGTATTAATACCTATTGCATTATACCAGTGGTCGCAAACATGATTATATTCACGAGTCACATACATAAATGCAACGATATCAAGAGCCAAAATATTTGTAAATACATTTTATTATTTTATTTTATTTATATTATATATACATACTATATATTTTTGTTTATTAATCTGTATTTCATATCTATAATAAAATTGGAGTGCTACTGTTTATCTACATCAATAGCTAAATAAAATACTTTATATAGTACATTTTCAATTTACTAAAATAAGTACTGATACAATATTATAATATTTATATATTTTATAAATATATATTATATATTACTTATTATATTTTTCAAGTTTTATAAAATGTTTTTTTTTTATTTTTTTTTTATTATATCAACTTCGTTTTTTATAAAAGATTATTATAGAGGTCAAAATAAGGAGAACAATTTTGATATTTTTAATTTTCCTTGTCATACTTAAGCTGTCAAAAGAAGTGTGAAACTTGTGACAGAAGCATCTGGAGCTGTATGTAGACAAACTAGAAAAGACGGATTTAAAAGATCAAGGATTGAATCTAGTAGAATTATGTTTCATTCTGTTTTATTCAAAAAAGATTTTTGATTAAATTAAGTTTATTTGTTATTTGTATACTTATTATAAATATGATTATTATTGATCAAATAATGAAAACATATGAATTAAACTCATAAATATTAATTTATTACACTTTGATACAATTAAAGCCAATGTTTTTTTTTTTTTTTTTTAAGTTGTAATATTTTTTTAATAATTTATAAAAAGTAAGTCGCAACACCTCTAAAATTGGTCGAATCATTTTCATTTTTGTATAAATTTATTTGAGTATAAAACACAAATTTTAAAGGACTATCCAAGGGAAAATTTAAAAAAAAAAATGTTATTGTGATACATTTTAGAATGAAAATAATTATGAATTTTGGTGAAAATAGTTTTTGATTGCATCGCTCTGTTCGGTTCTAATCGTCGTTTTAAAATGACGCGTGACGTCACAGGTTCCATCGGTCGGCCGCCCGCCTATTTCAATTTACGCATTTCGTTGACGCCTCGTTAGTCATTTATTTATTAACTTATAATACCTACTCATAATGAAAAGCGGTTTTCATGTTTTATAAGCTTGGATATTTTCCTACAGCCTGATACCAAAATCATATTGAAATTATAAATATTGAACGCAGAAAACGTATATTTTATTCATAATTTATACAAAATTTAGGTTGTCCGTATACTTATACAAACAATAACAATACAATTGCAGTTTATGGGTTTTCCTAAATACCACTACAGACTTTGTTTAGGCTAAATTTGTTTTATTTTGTATCTGTAACCAATAGTATTGCAATTTATTACATAATAGGTACTTTGTGTCTCATGAATGTGCATTCATAATTTCATTATCTTACGTCAAACGTCATGCGTTCTAAAATGTATTTAAAACCATATAGTTTTGAGCCAAATGTTGGTGACATTGATAGATTTGAACCAAATTATTTTATATCATTATGTTTACCGGATGTTCGGCGTAGAACCGAAGTAGAAGTAAATCAGTGGTGTAATTGTGAAAATTGTGATAAACTGTGGAACGATTTTAAAATCATTTAATTTTATGATAAAATTTTATAATTCAATTGAATGCATGTTTTGTTCAGAATTTGATAACGTAAAACAATTATTGGATTTAAAAAAATCTGTCACTGCTACTGCTTCCTTTGAAAAAATTATTTTAGATAAAGAAATATTGAATATTACTCGGCAACAGATGATTGTGAAAACTAAAACTAAATTTAAAAAAAAAGCAGTTGAGCGCATTAGTAATGCCGAATAAAACATGGAGATATATTTTTTATGTTAAATTTACTCATTGGGTTAATTCATGGACTTCATTGGGAAAAGGTATTTTTAAATTTAAATGTATTAATGAAAAAATGTAATAACCCCCATAATCTAAGAGAACATTATTCCTTTAGTTGTATTTAAAATTATATATTATAGCCTATACTTTAGGAAGGTACCTAATTATATTTTAGTATAATAGGTAACTATGTTTAATTATTTTTAGTGCGAGTTGTCATTCCTGCATGTGTTATAAACAAAATAAGAAATAGTACCCTGAAAAATATGGATGAATGTTGGTTTCAAAACATCAAATACATATTTACTCTCATAATTTTATATTATATTTATAATTATTATTTTTATTATATTCAATAAATAATCATATTAGGTTCAATTAATTGTAATTTAACCAAAAAAATAATGTACGATTAATGACTCACCTTATATTATTTTGACAAGTAAATAGAAAATAATTTCATGATTTAAATAAAAAGGTCAAAATCATCAGTAATTTTTTGTGTACGCTTATTTACTTTTGAAACCTTAAATAATTTTTCAATCTCATTTCATCAACATTTGGCTTTGACATTGAAATTATATAAGTTAGAATTTGCAAATTAACATTGATTATACTTGTTTGTGTGTTTAAATTATTACCGTTTTTTTGCATTCATTTTGATATTTTCTATTATAATTTGTCGCTAATTGTTTGATGGATTTTTATAACGATTTTTAATGTGTAACTGCCGACTAGTTTTGAAAAAACCAACTTATCTCCAACGAGTGTTTTGTTTACATTATAATTGTGATCGATAATGGCAATTATCAAACTTAAATTCATTCCATTAAAATTGAGGTGTATTTCTTTGGGGATTTATTTCAAGCGAACGTTATGGTAGGACTCCAAGCGACCAGTATGTACAAATGTTTTGCATGTTGTAAATCTTTTAAAAAATCTTTAGCCATAATAATTTTTTTTAATTTTTTTTTTTTTAAGACTCACTATTATGATGTATCCAAAGCTTGTTTTTAGGTCTTCATCGTTTAACTTTTCGTGTTCACATTTTGTTATTTTTCCATTATCTTTCCATTTGTGCACATTACTAATGTAGTTAAGAACTGAAGTGAATTTTACAACAGTGATGATTCGTCACTGTTACAAGTTTGAGAGAACCACCATAAATGGTTATTTATGCTTGTTTTCCATAAATATGCATCTGGATATTTTTGTCAAGCCCTTTCAATGTTATCGACAAACTCTTAGACAAATACCACACATAAAATTCATGTTCAACTTGAGGATATTTTGTACGTAAAAAATATTCAATAACTCTATTTCGGTCCGTTAGAAATAGTTCAATATCACAATTTTCTTCTTCAATTAATTAATCGATTAACGATTCGCAAATTTTTCGTTCAAAATCCCCAGAAGGCCAGAACCCATACCTTTTTTGACTAAATTAAAATCAATAATTTTACTGTTGGGCAAGTTCATAACTGAGTAAGTACCTACAATATTTTTGGAAAAACCTGGGGAATCAAGTTGCCCATCACAAGCCAACAAATTTTTTTTTCACAATTTTTAATTTAATTTAAATTGTTTTTTCGGTGTTCATGCCACATATTATTTATTACTGGACCTGTATGTAATTTAGTAATAGAGTCGTATGTTGTACGTGAAAAAAAGCTAGATTTATTGATCGACAAAAAACTGACATTTGAGCGAAAATTCCCGAAAGTGTTAAAGCAGCTCCAATTACAATATTTCCTTCGCTGGGCGTTTTCCAGTTTTTTTTTTGAGAAGTCCGTTGAACATACTGGCCTTCTTCACTAACTGTTGTTACAGACAAAAATGTACCTTGAACATAATGTTTTATAGATATACTCGTATTTCTTGTTGAACATGCTTGACAGTAATTAAACAAACATAAAATGTTTTCCCAAAAATTATAAACAAGCGTCGTTATCAATGTTTGATTTGGAAATTAAACCATTTATTATCATCAACACTTGTATCAATATCATCTTCTTCACTTTTTCACTTTTTCAATTTTTCACTTTTTCTTCACTGATATCTTCATATAATTTAAATGACAATTCGTTATTAGTCTTTTGTAAAAATTGAGCTACACTTTCACTGCAGCCTAAATTACATTGGACACCAATATCATTATTTTTATTTTCATTGTTTTGAATAAAATTCATGGAATTAACATAACTAAATGTTCATTTTGTGTTTCCAAAAAATTTAGTTCACCTTTAGATTTTTTTTACTGGTGTTCTCAATTTTAATGAAGTTGATGTGAGTTGATTTTCTCTTTTTTTGTTCTGTCTTTCTCATCTACTTGTAGATGGTAAGGCAAGAGCAAAGTCATCAGATTTTGTTTTGTAAATTGTAGGATATACATTAGATTTTAATCTGATCACTACCTTTGTGTCTGGCATAAGTTGCTCACGTAATACATCAGACTCATTGAAATCATCACTTTTAAAATGGGATGAACAAATGTTATTATTTTTTTCTGGTTTAAAATGTTTACATTTACAAAAACTAACCCATACCTTATATCTTTAAGGAGATTTTTGCGTTTTGGAAATCTATAAAAATGAGCGTTCTTATTTGCTTCTTTGTGGCTATAACTAAGAATGTAAGAATATATCAATGCTTTTGTAATATGAAAAGCATTTTTAATTTTTTAGTTTATTAAGTTATTATACAAATAAACGAATAAAGACGCATCGAAGAAATTCGTGTATTTAAATAGGCGGTCGGCCGACCGTTGGAACCTGTGACGTCACGCGTCGTTTTAAAAATACCATAACGATCAAATGGAGTAAAGGATAATATTTTTAACAATACCCAATTGTTAATTATAACAAATACTAACGATTTAGCTTTTGTCTATTTTTTCTTTGGATAGTCTTTTAGGTACTATTAGAATTTGCAAATTCACATTCGATCCACCCTAGCGCCCATATTATGTGTAGTCTTCGGCGTCAAACTCACAATAATACTATTATAAGTATAACTCAAATGTATCATCTCTATAAACATACTTGTAAAAACTGTAATAATTACCATAACTATAATGGGCAATGGCCATAAATGCCAGGTTCTTGAGATCAATAATCATAATAATAAAAAAATTTCTTTAAATAATAAATAGAGTCAAAATATTTAGAAGAGTATGCCAAGTATCTACGATTTTCAGTTTCCTTCATAACAAAATAAGAATTTAGTTGAAAATTAGAAACATATTTTTCCATTACCTAATATAGTAAATTCTACAATTTAATTAAAACAATTCTTTAAACACACATTAAAAAAAAAAAAAAAACTATGCGTAAATAGATACATTCAATTGAATAAAATGCTTATCAATGATTACATATTATTATACTTCAGGATTTAGAGAAAGTACATTTTCAAGGATACCTAGTAATTTAAACATTTATCGATAAAAATAGAGCAGTTCACTGTGCATTGACAATCTTGTCCTTGGTCTAATAATTATGTTATTTGCAAAAAAGTGTTTAATAAAACCAAACTATGTACAACTTACAGCTATCCTCATCATTATTGCAAAGTAGCTACAAAGGTAATTGATTTATTGACCTAATATCATATAATCTAAAAGTTGTATATTTTAAATTGTACCTATTACCTACCTATCCAATAAAAGAAATGTAATATCCTATTATTATATGTACAACTATAACACAAGTTTATCTACATGATGAAATTATTTTGTATAGGTATTTTATTAACTTTTCGCAGGTACTATATTAAACACGGAGGCGCATGAATATGTAGGTCTGATATAACATGCAACTTTATTAAATACATATTTGACCGTACCTAAAATAAACACAAGCTTTCACTGTAACTTATTAACTTAAAGACGAATATTAATAATTTTAAATATTATTTGTTTACAACATCTGTGTACTTGAACAATCATATCGCTATATTTTACACATCATATTAGGCACAATTCGAACCTGATGCAAAGTCTGCATTACATATTTAAACAGTATTTATCTACTTTCATAATACATTTTAAACAAAAATAAATTACAGATAAATTAAATGGTTACATTCCGACGAAAATTATAAAAAAATTAAGAAACACGCATTCGTAATTATATTTTTAAAACCGGTTCATATTATAAACCTGGTTCCGTCAAACGTTAAAATGTATGAAAAGTTGTTTAGCAAAGTGCCAATACAGTAATGTGGTAGGTATACTTACTTGCGTCCTTTTTAATTATACAAGCTTAAGTACAATTTAGTAATTTATTTTGTATGATTAATTCAATTATTTTTTTCATGTTTTTTTCTAACTTCCATCATCACGTCGCAATAGGAATACGGTGCTCTTTATATTAAATAAGTATAGCTTAAAAACGTTATACCAAATTTCATATATTTTTCAAATTAATATCCACACCCACTATGTATAGTGTACACGTTACACGTATAACATTTTATTTGTTTTCAATATGTCATCCTTATGAAATTTATAATATTTTGTGTTTTCTATTGTTAATAATATTTAACAGCACCCAATTAAAATAAATTATACGATTTAATATTATAATTATTGTATTATATTTACATACATTATACGTATATCATATCGCATTATTCATTTTTTTATGTAATAATTAAATAAGTTGTCAAAAATATTATGAAATATTATTATTTTTTATTCAATTTGACTAATATATTATAGTTTTTTAAATACATGTGTGGTTATTAACTTATAACTTAAAAGTAGAACAATTGATTTTTTATTAAATCAATTTTTTATAGGTATACTAACTTTTATTGTTGGCAGTAGTAAACCTGCAATCGTAAAAAATAAACTAAAATTTACTTTTCGAACGACTTAATTATTATGAATAATACTTAACTATATTTTAATTATTCATATCTATTAGTATCGCTATCTGTTAGTGCCATGTAGATAATTTATTTATAGAATATTATTTTAGGGTTGGTAGTTATTTATTTATTTTCGCTTATTTAAAAATCTGAAAATTGGACAAACGTTATAGGTATATTCTACTACTAACGGGTTAGCATAAGTACTCAAATGTATAATTATCAAATACATCACTACGAAATAATTTTTGAAATTGGATTACTGAACTTAAATACTTAAGGTTTAGTATAAAACGGTCGGCTTAATAATATGTTTTCAATCGACATCATTAAACATATTTATACGATCTTCCCGTTTCGGAAAATTCCTCGTTGACTCCATTAAGGATGGTCATAGAGTACATGATATTTTAAAATATTAGCAAACACATATTCTCCATATTTGGAACTTCTAGTAAATATAAAATCATATTAAAATAAAATGATTATTCAAAATCCAATTTCATCATTTATTCCATACATATGTGTTATAACACTGAATTTAATTTGTTGAATATGTATTATATTAGTCTATAAAATTATAACTATAATACTATTATCTATTTATTTTTATAATACTATTAAACTACGACTACTATTTTCGTTTAGTTTATACAGGCTAAATAGCTTAAATAATCCAAAAAAAAAAAAAAAAAAATAAGTAGAATAAAATTTGGTATTACGTCTTATATTAGTTAAATGTATAATATACTCAACTGAAATAGATGCATTTCTGTATAAAATAACCCTAGAAATATTTGAAACCTTGTAAATATTTTATATATTTACGGTAGGTACAAATTACTAAAACTTGTGTAATTATTATTAACTGTATATTTTTTTTTTTTTTTGTTAACACTTATTTGAAATGATTAATGTATTTATTTACGATATGCATATAATATATAGGTAAGTAATTAATTTATATAGAAAGAACTGGTTAAAATAAATTACCCAGCAGTAATACTTTTTAACGTGATAAATTAAGTGTAAGCATTTATTATATAATATGATACTTTATTTTTTATTTGTACGTTTTAAATGAAAACACAAAAAATAAATAAATAAATAGTATTGGACAATTATTATTTATCCTTATACATTCATACCATATAACTATTTATTCCAGAAAAGTAAGGTAAATAAAATAAATATTAATTTTATTTCTTGGATAATTCTGTAATATTACGTTTAGTTTCAATGTGGAAAATAATAAAAAACTAATAATAATATTGTAAGATGTAGTTAAATATTATTAATGAGAAAATTAGAAAGCTTTGAAAGTCAATAAGCTGATTTCACTTTTTTTATTTACTGTTATAAATAATAAAAGATAATATTATGAAATAGATTAAATTGATCGGAGCTTATATTAAATTATATATTATTATATCGCTCATACCTATATAGGAATAATTCTATTTTCACCTGAACGAATATTCCATGAAACCGACGATGCGGGGTATTATCCAGTGGTCCGTATATGAAATCGAGTATAGTTTTAGTCGTTTGAGATTTATAATGAGATAATTATTTTTGACATGTACATCGCACATCACCTTAGGGTATTTAACCAGTATTATATAATATTGAATTCTATAATTAATGTTAAAATTAAACACAAACAATAGATTTTCCAACGAAATTCATCCAATTACCATTAAAATTTGCTTGACATCTTATAACTTAACTTCAAACAATTGTTAATATTAATAACTAGGCGCGAAAGTTGAGTACAAAATATCTCACAAGTTTTTGTATTGGATACTTCAAACAATAATGAGGAACTAAATCCAAAACACGTTTTATGAGCGTTCAGATTTAAAACATAAAATAACGATTTCTAGTGTCATTTTGTTGTTACTAAAAAAATAACAATCTTAGAAACTCGAAACATCAATCATTTCAATATTACTTAGTTATCAATAATTTATACACATTATTCAATTTTCAAAATATTTAGTATAATTGCATGTTTTTTATTTTGACGTTTGAAATATTCGATTTATTTTAATCTTTTTAGTTTTAGATTCTGAACGAAGTGATGAATGTATTAATTTTACAATGATGTGTGTTTTTTTTGTTTTTGGGTCTGTGTACAGCACAACTAGTCGAAATAATGCTTTAGTTTCAAACTTTGGGGGTGGTTTCCGATGTAAAGTGAATATCCTTGGTGCATTATAGTGGTCAAAAGTTAACATTTTCCAACAGTTTTCAAAAAAATCGAGAAGAACAAAAAAAAAAATGACAGAAAAACGGGAATTTTTACGCAAAATCAGTTTTCGACCAAATCGATTTTTTTATATGGTTGTAATTCAAAAACTAATCACTGCAAATACTTGAAATTTTCACCAAATATTTATGTTAGTGTTATCTATATACAGTTTAGGTGCGTTTGAATTTAAAATTTTTACGAAATAGCGTAACGATAACGATTTATCCTCAAACGATTTTAAACATTTGATATTATTCAAAAAGTAATAGTCGTAAATACTTGAAAATTTTACCAGTTATTTAGATTGGCATTTTATTTACATCATTAAATTTTCAAAATATTTTGACTTTTTTTGAGGTATTTATAGACAACTGAAATTTTCAATTTTTCTGAAAAATTTTTTTTGAAGTGTCGATAAAATTTTTTTGGCCCTATCAAAATACTTGAAAATTTAATACAAAGTTTCTCATAAGTTATTGTGATAGTGATTAAAAAACTATAAAAATACATATGCACAACTTTTTTTTATTAGCATTTGAAGTTCAAATATTGACAAAATTTCGTCAAAACCATGAATATTTGCAAATTATTTTGAAGTTGATAAAACGTAATAAAAAAATTAAAAAATAGGTTCATATGTAAGACACCATGTATAGCGATTGAAACAAGTGTGATTATATTATTTCATCACTTACCTTGCACTATTATATTTTTTCTAAATATAATTTTAATATCATCAATTTGATAACTAATTATTATAGTTAATTAATATAGTATATTTTTTTTATAATATGTACCTGTCTTCCACCGTATTAGAACTTATATACTATGTACTGTTTTTTACCTTGTAGGCACTAACACACGCGATATGCCCGAGAATGACACGTTCTGGGGTAGTAAAAATATTTATTTGAACAAAATTTAAAGAAATACAAATTATGTTAAGTATATTTTAGTGTTTTTTTTATTTTACCAGAAAAATGTTATAACTATTTTTTAAATATTCCTGCAAGAAAATAAATTGCTTAAACAGCTTTTAAATGTTTTTTTATTGTTGATTTTAAAACTTATTATATAAAAATAAAAAATATGACCTATTATGCCACCAAAGTATCACTATAGTTTAACTTTTTTTTTTATTTAAGCTTCAAAAACTAAGGTTAATGGCTAACATTAAAATTAACAAAGATACATTGATTCATTATGTAAGGTTGTAAAGTTTAGTTCTTTGTAGAAATGTTATAATGTTGCTGTAGTTTTCAAGACTGGGTCCAAGTACTTCAATTAGATGATCCAGAATGTTTAAAAATGGTCTGCCTTATAATAATAATAGGCGTAGTTGCGGCAGTGTAAAAGGATGTGTTTAACGGTAAGGCCTTACCCACAGGACTATTTTTTTGTGTAATAACTTTATTTTACTTTATATTTACAATGAATTAAAACGTAAAATGTCTAGACAAGGTGTATATAAAAGAGGTTTAATCTCAAATTCAATAAGTAGGCAATTAAAATATTTATTTTTTTTTTTCATATCCTGAATAATATTATCCGATATTATCGATATCTGTTGAGGAGGGTTACGGCATCAGAACACAAATTATTTAAAATCAACACTTTAAGCCTAAACAATGAACAAAGGTATCTACCCTTCGCTACTCACCGATAACAAAATAATAAGACTCGTTATAATAGCTACATAAACCAAACCCACCTGCGTCTTTTAGTATATGTAATAATAATAATAATAATAATATGTAGGTATACACGGTACGGCGGCGGTGAAAGGAAGACGGCGTTCTGTGCCATATTATTGCCACCGCCGCAGCGTACGGTAATAATTACCGCTTGGAACCGACTGCACTGACCCGAGAGCCGGTCTTCGGCTGTCGAACGCCAACTTTGAATCCCGACGGATCTCCTCCGTATTTTTACGCGACCGCGTGTGTGCGTGTGTGGGTCAGTGATGTGCCGCGTCCGAATGGCTCGTTATCATCGGAGGGAACCGTTACCGATCGAATGCTAATCGTCGCCGCTTTCATGACATCCGTTCGACAATTTGTATTTTTCGTCTCCAGTATTCGTTGAGATTTCCGTCGTTGTTGTTATTGTTTCGTGATTTATTTTTGCTGTAGATAAGTCCGTGATATTCGTTGTGGAGTGCGATTCCGGAAGCGACAGACTAGACAGTCAGAACCATGAGGATTCTGCCGTACGTGTTCCTCCTGCTCATGGGTGAGTTAATCGTTACATGATACGTAGGTATTATCGTTGGACGTTACGAACATGACGTATGTTACAATAACCAATTGATGTTCTATGATAATTTAACGTCCGTGTGCATTATTGTCGGTTTACCATAGCGATTGCATAGGTTTAACTGTGCACGAGCATTCTGAAAATTATAATAATAATATGTATAATATACCTATGTGGTATATAGGTAAATACGAATTTATTATGTTTTGATTTTAAAATATTGAATCTGATGAAGATTTATTTAAACAGGTTTTTAGATTTTCTTAAAATAATAAAAAAAGCAACCATCAGTCGTAGATTATCATGTCCGAACAAATGCAATCGAGCAAAGTTTTAAATATCGTTTAAAATTAACTGCGCTTAACCGTCGTTCCAAAAAAGTATATAAAGTACCTACCAACACCTTACATCTGTATCAAATCAGTTTTTTTGTTTTAATAGTGAACAGTTTAACTTTTAAGACTCTAAAGAATATTAATTGAATGAATAGGTACATGATGAATATTTTTAATTATTTTTTTTAACCAATTTAAAAATTATATATACCATAGCAAATAAAAAACTATCCTAGTATAACAGAAACATGACATATATTATAGGATACGTGTTTGTATAATTACGTATAGGTATAATATATCCAAGCAATATTTGGTAAAAAAAAAATTAATTGATTGAATAACATAATATACTATAAATGCAAAACACATTGACCAGACATTATTCAAAATGGTTTGAGTAAAACCACTTATAAAACGATTGTATAGGATTTTTACTAATAAAAGGTTTTTTGCAATTATACAATTATACCATAGGGCAATTTGAATGTTATTAAATACAAAATTGATTTTATTTTAAAATATTATATTGAAAAATTAGTTCCTAATGAATACAATATTGGATTAAATTCAGCTATAGTTGTTTCTTATTGGATTCTCATAGAAAATATATATTTATTTAGATTACAACATATTTTGAGTAGTTTTTTCTAATTGGTGTAGATCGTATTCATAAAAATAAAAGTTACTTATAATCAAAATATTTAAATGTACTTACAAATTGGGTGCAGTAATTGCGTTTACGTTAAATACATACCTAAATATTTAATAAAGAACGGTAAATTGTTTTACAATTATTAAATATTATAAAAAATATTCTAATTATTGCGTATTGTATACGATAATACTAACTTATGACGTACCATTATATGTATTTGTAAATAATAAAAAGAAAGAATTTATATATAAATTCCGATTTGCGTATAATATATGTATATATATATATATATTTTTTTTATTGGTTAAGCATATCAAATACATAGGTTATTAGCTTTAAAAACAGTATTACATTTTTACTTTATCATATTTTATTGTAAAATTCAATTTTTTTAGATATAAAATTATGTTTTTGATAGTTAGAAAATGGACCGATTGCTTCGTACAGGTTGTCAGGGCTGTTGAAATCTTTCCTAGTTTTATTAAAGTTTGGGCAGTGGACGATGATGTATTTGATGGAGTAGTTTTCATTGCACGTTGGGCATAGAGTTGGTTCATAGAGTTGGGCATAGAGTTGGTATGGTTTTGTCATAAAGTGTCCATGTGTGAATTTCGTGTGGCTTATTTTAATTCGATTAAGAATTACCTCATTTTTTCTGTTTAGATCAGTGTATTTCGGCCAGAGTTAAACAGAGTGCTTAATTTCTCCTAAATATATATTATATATGTCTAACGTATACACTATTATATTATAGGAAGCTAATATCTTTGATGAACCAGACTGAAAACATATGTTTTAAGACCTAAAAATTATTTTAATTTAAGTTCTAGTTAAATTATTGTTGGTTCATATTATATTAGGGTTCATAAACATAGAAACAAAAATATTTGATAATGATTAAGGCACAATAATTTAAAATATTGGTTAATATGAAAAGAAATATGCTAAATTCGTGCAGAGTGAAAATATGAAAAATAACTGTGTGATATATTATTATTAATGTTGAATAAAATATTAAAGTAGTACTGTAATGAATGTGTTAAATTTGAATTCAATAATGTAAAAATTATTGTATAGGAAAAACGATTTTGAAACTGTCAGCCTTTATTACAAAGTATACTAAATAATATTATTGTAATTTATTTATTATTCGTTGTTATTTAGAAATTATTTAAATAAGCAAATGCTAATAGTTTATGCTCAATATTTTATGTTTTAAGACACTGTAATGAAACGTAAAAATATGATGAATAAAACTGATAGTTTTTACTATTTTAATTAATTCTATATTGTAACGTTTCTAATATACGTTAGTAATTAATATATTAATTGAACACATTAAATACCTACATTATACTTTTATTTTTATTCGTTTCCTATACTTTCATTTTGAGTATACCAATATAAGTACTTAGTGTATAATGTATAATTATTAAATTATTAACATTATGATTGGTTTGTTATAAATTATATTATATCAGTTTGTCATGTGTTTGTAGAAAAAAATGGCATAAATTACTATCACTTGTTTAATTTTACTCTTGATTGTGTATCTCAACCATTCATTTTACGCAGTTAATATAGCTACGGTGTCCAAAACAATTAGTTTGAGAAATGGTAAAAACGACTACCGTTTGATGTCACCGATAAATAATAGCTGTGCTTTATTACCATACCCGTGCGTATTGCGGTAGGTACTCAATGCCCGAGGGAACGGCCAAAATAAAAATCTATTGTTCGGACTTTTACTCACTGCGAATCGATTTATGTGTATTGCACATTATAAATGTTCATATAATAAATTATTAGAAACTAACGTTTTACGGGTGATGGATCTCTGCTGTAAACGTCCAAAAAAACTAGTGCGATACTTGTTATAAAAATTATATGATGATAAGCAGAAAGGTGTTATTTGGATGAGTCGTGAAAATATTGTTTCAGTTTTCAAGGATCCTTGCACTGCACCAACATTGCCAACATTGATTCCTTACAATAGTAAGTTGTCATTTAAATAATAATGAAATCTCCTAATCGACAATAGGTCGTAGATACCTACTGAAAACGAATTGAATAGAATCATACAAAAATACAAACAGACGCACGACAAGTAATAAAACAGTTGATGGGCATGTCCGAATAACGTGTTACTTATATGCACGACATCATCACTGAACCTAAATAGATATTATTGAAGTCACTATTGATAAATTATGTTGTGTTCGATTTCCAATATTGTGAAAGTGTTTTCACCGTAGGTACCTACTGATTTTTAACGAAATCTAATCACATATATTGCACGTGGACGGAAATAAAGTGCAGAATTAGCTACACATATTGTTGACGATATTTTTGTGAACAACAATTATTGAACTAGCGGGTTAGGTATAGCCTATAGGTCAATAGTTGTTGCCTTATAATTGTGTGGCAGTTCATATGAAATGAGCTTCCGAAGACGTGTCTGTTTTGAGTGGTTATTGAAAAACGAAAAATTTTGAAATTGATTTAACCATTAAGGCAACCAAGTTTGTACAGTGCATCACGAAAAAAATAATACATCTGAGCAAGCAAAAAAAAAAACAATATGGCTGGGCCTTTTTTCTTCAGAAATTCTGTATGCGCTGTGGGATACCTGCTTAATCTTAAACCACTGACCTGGATATAATGGTCCATTTTTGTTTTCACCAAGCTAATCTCGACTCTTGCTATATAATTATATCATGAGAGGCTAAGTTAATTTATTTTATATGTATGTATAAAAAAACTCTATTTATGTGATATTATCAACCCACCACCGCAAACCCTTTGACTACAACAATATTTATTCATATATTATAAAAATTGTATGCCATATTTTTTTTTTCATCTCAAGATAAGTTATAATAATAATGGGAGTACATATCCTAAAATAATTGCCTATTCAAAACTTGAAGACTACTTTTTACTATTTAGTACTGCATTATATTAATGTCATCAAGAGAATGACACACAAGGGAATTATGTTATTGTGAAAACAAATCATACATTTATTTTTTAATCAAAAATAATCAATCTATTCAGTTCTATTAAAATGGGAGTTTGTAATTTGCACCAAAATAAGGGTATGTAATTTGCACTACCCGCAGGTAGTCGATAATAGAATTTGTAATTTGCACCAAAATGATTATTTTTTTGTTCGATTATTGAATATTCGATTTTTCCTCGTTATCTTCGTAGACATCGAGACTAGATTGACACGAATTTTAATAATAATAATAATACGATTTAATAACATTTAATCTTTTTAATTGGCCAACTTTTTTTTATACTCATTATTATACAATTTTATATTAACTATTAGTACTTACATCAATATGTGTGTAAGCTCAGCTATTTTATAAATAAAAACTAAGCTAAATTTATATTAGGATATAAAAATTTGGAAGTTTGTACTATCGAAATACTATCCAAAAAATAATTGATTTTAAATTTGGTGCAAATTACAAGCGCATTAAAAAAAAAAAAAATGGTGCAAATTACACATGTTGTAAATATTTTGGGTCAATTTTGGTGCAAATTTACTACAGCCATTAAAATTTAAAACCGATCAGGTCACTGATCCGGACCTCGGAGACTATTTAATACCATACGATAACATATATTATTTAAAACAAAATTAACAGATATAATTAAGTTAATTAATTAAATTAACAACTTAATTTATTTGAATAACCTTTTATTAAATAATATATAGTAATATAGTATTATATAATATAATATCTATTAAAGCCTATAAATATTATTATATCCTTTTAACAATACATTAATTTTAATCATAAACATAATACCATATTATACCTACCTAATATTTTATTGTCAAGACTAATAGTTTTGACCTATTGTACTTTCTAAAATTAAAATAAAAGACAATATCTTAATGTTGTTGTCACATATATTACATTTTAGATATTATTAATATGGACGAATTATTGGACGTCAATGTTATCATGCATATTATATTATTTAATTCTAATTTTAAACAAAGTAACTTAGGATGTACGATTACAAGCTGTGTAAAATTATCTGTATTTTATCTGTTGTAGGTGATTGTTGAGCTCTAATAAAATTTTGTTTAAGTTGGCTTTTATTAAGATCAAATAATTTAATAATAGTACCTATCATAGATCATGATATATTTATATTTTATTTTGCATGTCAAAAAATATATAGGTGCCACTTAAATAATATTTTTCACTTAGATATTTTAAATCTGCTCCGAATACTAATATTATTGACAATAATCATACATAAATAAATAAATATGTTATAATATTAAAAATGAATATTTAATTTATTATTTTTTCTTATGTCTCATGAATGTATTAGAACAAAAGCGTTGTTTATACTTTCAAATTAAGACTATTTAATATACTTGTTCATTATTTGTAAAAGTTATATTTATAATATTTTTTTCTTTCTTTTGGGAGTTTAGATTATAAGATTATTATTTGATGTATTACTGTTAAAGAGCTTATCCCGTAAAATGTTTAAGGAATAATCAATAAATATATAATATAAGGTATATTAATTAAATTCATTAATTTGTAAATGATATGTAAGTATAATAAGTTTTTGAAGATAAATATATTTATTTTTTTTAAATCAAATTTATTAAGGCTAATAAACGTGTGCATCACGATCACTATATTATGTTATAATCCTAGTAATTGACCCAGTGAAATGGTATTTGTATATTTAAGTATTACGTTATTTTCTCTCTAAATTACCGCAATTTTAAACCTATCATTCGTTATTTGATTATTAATAGGTATTAAAAATATGAAATTATATTTTGAAAAACATTTTTAATATAAAATCTTTCTTGGTATAAATAGGCGTATATGATAATAATATTGCGTATTTCTAATATAGCTTTCATTGTATTTATTTTAAATTATTCTATTTATTTTATTTTTTTATAATAAACCGCCTTAACTGTATCAAAAGTATTTTTATTATTCAGCCTTATTTTCAAACATCTACTTATATTTAATACAAATTTGATACACTTTTAAATAATTTTTTTTTTTTTTTACCGAATGAAATAAAAATTTTGTAACCCAATGGCCTATATCGCCGAGGGTATATTTCATTTAATAAAAAAATAATAATTTTTTGTAGCTAATAACGTGGTATTTTAAATTATTTACAATATATGTCAAAAATATATCTTATTATGTTATGTGTTTTATTATTTATATGAAATCGCATATTTATCAATAATTCAGGTAAACAAAAAATGTATTGATAAATTATACATTTCACATTATACAATAGTATCATCTTTATTGAAAAAATGTATACGTCAGATATAAATGTTCGTGTTATATATTATTTTTATTCGATAGTACATACTTGATAATTGGTATACAATGATATAGATATTAAATTCACATTTTAGGAACACAATTATGAATTTAAAAAATTACTATTAAATTTTTGAACTATACATATACCATTTACATTTTATGAGTATGATTTAACAATTATTGTTGATTGTATTTTAACTATCACTACTGAATATTTATATTAATTTATAAATTTCGCTTTAAGCCCAATGGCTTATGTTGTCGAGGGTATATGTATAACTAAAAAAAAAATTTATAAATTGTACCAATTAAAAATGGAAAAACATCATTTTTTTTATAATTCATGTTCTAAAATTTAGTGGAAAATGTTTTATTATTTTTAATAATCAATTTTAGTAAATCTAATAATAATAAATAACGAATCAATCGGACCCGACTGTCAACCCGAAAAAATCATGTCATTCCTCAGGACAACCAAAATAGATAAATACATTTAGTTAGAATAAATATAGTCAACAGCCCTTATTATTGTAATTAAATTGTCACCTAAAACATGTAAATTTTAAGTAATAGTATAATGTAAATTATGTATAAAGCTAATGGCCCATGTCGCCGAAGCTATAAAGATCGATAAAAAAATAATAATAATAATAATAATAATAATAATAAATAATAAAAAAATTAAATGAAGAAAATTGTAACTAGATGAAGTAATTTTATTGTGAATAGTCGATAGAAGTAAACTTACCCACTCAAATATCCATATGGATTAAAACATATTCAATATTAAACATAACCACAAACCAGTAAATCTTCAATACTGCAAGATCAAATGGTGAGTATCAAATTCTCTGGAAAGAAGTACTAAAGATTTTTTTTTAAGAAACTATATCAACAATATCTTTTGAAAGTAGATATTAACAAAATTATTTCGTCGTCTATCACCTATACATACGAACAAAATATATACACATTATACAGGTCGGTATCTTTGAAAAATTTGTACATTTCTGCTACCATATAAACAAATATGCAAAACCTTGCCATAATAAATTATAATAAAACAAACCTTTTATTTAGATTATTTATGAAAAAGTAATACCGTATGTGGAAAAAACCTGAATTATTGAGTTCATCTGATAAAATAATTTATATTATATTATACTTATACCTTATAATGTGTTTTAGTTTTTTAAATATAATATCTTATTATTAATTAAGTTTCGCGGATAAAAATACTTATCACATTTATTACCTTAATTTTGTTTATTTTACGCTGTTACAATATTATGTACACTTGACAAGTTTTATGCATTTTGCTCTCGTCAAACTGTAAACTGAAAACTGGTTCGTTCACTATAGTTAACAAGCGCGCCACATATGAATGCAGACTATCTACTATCCTATTTCGACCAGTTTCTCACCTGTTTAGCTTAAAATATAGGTCAAATAAGTTAATGATATTATTCAAATTATATTTCTTTAAAATGCATCAATAAACCGTTATACAAGCCATCTTTCAACTTAAGTAAAATTTTATTTTAGCAAATCATTTCGTGGAATATCTTATCTTGGTTTAAGACCATCTCGAAATAATATTTCTGACACATTTGTGTTCTAAAGCTATATGGATATTTTACAGTAATCACGCTGTTGTATACATATATTTTTTTAAGTATGGCTTTTCTAGAGATATGCAATAAATAAAAATCTAAGAAATACAATTTAACGGGAATTACGTTTTTATTGTCTCATTGATTGCTGGTTAGATTTTTGTATCACATTCAAATTCAAATTACGATTGAAGATTGGACTACCCAGAGACATATTGTTGGTATAATATTATACTAAAAAATAATCTTCACAGTTATATGAACACATAAATAATATGTTCGTGCACATAAACAGTATGGCTTGTGAGGTTAATATTCTAAAATTTGTATGGAATATGTGTTTGAATGTACAAAATTTGTAATTACATAATATTATACTTATATACAAAAGATATATTGATGCTATCTGTATAAGTTTTTAATTGTAATTAGATATCAGAATTATACATTTATTTAAACAATTATAATATTACACATAAACAGAGCGTATCAAGACTACTTAAAAATTAAACTTTATCGTGCATATGAATAATATTTAACGACTGTGGTTTTAATAATTAACTCATATTTTTTCAGTGTCAAACAAATTAAAAACTAACATATTAAAATGAATTCATAAATCTAAAAATATCATTTAACTATATTATAAAATATAAAATTACATACCATACAAATATATACAAAATACGTGATTCCACAGATTATATAAACAAAAAATACTTTTTATTGTAACTTATAATTCGATAATTCTGTGAAAAAAACTTAACTGTACTTTTTATTACAAAAGTATCATAAAAAATGCATTAGTAGTTTTTAAAGAATATTGTTAGGTGTATCTGAAATTTAAAAAATCTTATTCTGTTACTTAAAATTTATGGTTTGTAAATAAAAAACTTAAATCATCTCTAACGTTGTTTTCATGTTTTAAAACAGCTTATTTCTGAGAACATTAGAGAAAATTAACCAAGTATATGGAAACATAATGCGTTACTGGTTTTTTCCGTATAATTATATTAGAAAGCTAATCAACGTAGAAAGATAAACGAGAACAAGAAATAGGTTTTATCAAAAAAAGGTGAAAAAATGTTAACATCTTGATAGTTAGGTACTACCTACATATTTTAATATAAATGTTATATTATTATTACGTCTAATGGGCAACCTAAATTGTCACTGCTATAAAAATAAGTACATTAAACCCATTAAACACAAGACATTATTTTCGATTTATCGTTACTAATTAAGCAATCGTTTATATTAATAATAATAATAACTGATAATAATATACTTTTGGCAACAGCAGATGACTTTGGTGTTCTTTTACATTCGGTCCACGCCCATAGAGATGTTATCGTTAATATTAGTTTGGCACACTGGTGACTGGCCTATAATATTATGAGTGCACCTGAAATACATATATAATAAATTAAATTCCTAGTTGTTTAAAAATGGTCACTACTGCTTATGTTACAGAACACGTCATTCAATGAATGAACAAACAATCCGAAAAAAAAAACTTTGAATAATTTAGATCTATACAATATTATATTCTAATAGTTTTTGTACAGTTATACAAGTCTTAAACAGTTATAATACTATACATACGATTCTGCTATTAAATATTAATATAAGATTATAATATCGTAGTATTATAATATGACTATAAGATCGGGGGTACATTGATAACTGTGCACGATTTTTTTGTAGATGCAAATCGTGAAAGAGAATATTATTATACGCCTTAAGTGTAAAAAATATCATTAAAATTTGGTACATTTTATCGTGCAGTGTTTTAGAGTTCTCAGCCATATAATATTATGTAGTATTACGTTAAGTGAGCGACACACATTCTATCTTGTATAGATATGATATTATGGCTGCCAACGCGCTTTCATAGTTTCATGTCATGGGCAATAGACCGCGAGCTTTTCGGGGACACACTTTATCCAATCTATAAATAACCTGTGTGCAATACCTACGTCCCACCAATAACTATACCAATGCATTGAAAAATAATTACAGGAAATGGGCATTTTTAGCAATTTTTAAATCTTAACTTGGTGGGTGTTGAATCGTGATATTATGTATTATAGACATAATAGAGAAATATACTTCACCCGTAATATACTATGTTAGTAGGTAGATTAAATTTTTAATATTTAAAAAATTAATAGTACCAATTTTATTATTATCGATTTCAAAGGTTACCTATACCGGCTGTATCTGTAATCTCAATTTTTTTAACTTCAGGAACCCAATTTACTCAAATTACTAATTATATATTATGACTGGTGAGAATTTTGAGATTATATAACTACTTATGATGCCCAAAATTTTAGAGTTTGATGACATTTTACCTCAAAATAAAAATGTACAAAATTGAAGTGATTTTGTTCTCCATATTATCATAATTTATTGTTTTCAGCAGCAAACCAAGGTTTTGATAAGAAAAAAAATGTCTACACATCAAACCGTGAGGATCTAAACTAGGTACATTATATCATATATTTTGGACTGATCACGATTATTATGCTGTACTATATTAAAAACCTGAGTGAGTAATAAACTAATATGTTTTTTTGTTTCATATGAAAAGAATTTGTATAGAGGTCGATGAAAATAATAAAATAAAACGCATATATAAAATATGTACGTATTACATTTTGTGGAATGTGAGAGTCGGTGTGTGAACACATAATATACCGTATTGATCCGGGTAGTCGATAGCTGTAGTGACTTATTGTGGACACGTGTGTGTGTGTGTGTGTAGTCAACTCGGATGA
This sequence comes from Diuraphis noxia, assembly GCF_037042655.1. NCBI lineage: Eukaryota > Metazoa > Arthropoda > Insecta > Hemiptera > Aphididae > Diuraphis > Diuraphis noxia. Next base: position 78,682,944 of record NW_028301713.1, read on the forward strand.
TTACCAATACCACAGTTCGTTCTTTTTACATAAATACTTACCTATTAAACGTTTTGCCGGCGAATACCTTCATTGCGTTGACATCATCAATGTATGTATAACATTTGATACTCGTATATGATTGGGGGGAGGAGGCAATTAATAACCACACTTCAGAACTTTATGCGATCATTATGCTGTATTAACCAGGTATCGCTGTCGTCCGTAGTTACCTATATAGGTGTAGTCGGTGGTGTACTACCGCAATAGGAATGATAAATGTTTAGTATATAGTTTCACATACAATTACCAACACGTTGCGATAATAATGTCTGTAAATATGTGTTCATATTATGTGCATAATATACTAAAACGCTCAATCATGTATAACTTTCTTGTGCGGATACTGTTGAAAAAGTGTCAAAAGCACATCCGTTAATTTTGAAACACCGAACCGTCGGAACCATACGCATAAAAATGTAAACAATTGCGATTTGTTCGTAAAACATGATTCATATACCACAGATTATAATAATATTATTGTGTTCGTCTGTACCTAACGTAACAGCACGGTGGGAGGTGACCGAATTATGACTGGTTGTTATTTTATACAGCAGTCGTGGTCTACACGAAACGTCATTATTCATTATGGATGCTCTATATTATATATATAATATTACAAAGTCTATGGTGATATTGTTCTGTATTCAGTAACTATTTCAAATTATGAATTAAAAATTTAAGCCCACCTATGATTTCTTTCGTATAGTGCTGACTGTACAGTTATTAGTTGTCTATAATGAAAAAAATGTACACAGAAAACGAAATGATTACTGATCACCGATTACGATGTGCTGCGTAGGACGTTTGTTTGGTCCTACCTATTTTCTATTTAAATTGAATTATTCATTATTTATTATTATTAAGTATATCACATTGAACGAAACGCTAATAATTACAATAATCTTTTACATTTACCATCATATTATTTTTAAAACAAATATATAAATAGATGCAATCATTTGTTTGAACATAATATTATTAATTAAGTAGGTTGAACTGCTTACATTAATTGTAAACATGCACTGCAGCCAAACACGCCAATCAGAATGAAGTGTTCTTGTTATGTTCAAAATGCATATTATGTTAATTTATGTATACATATAATCCTGATGATCTGATGTATCAATAGAATCCACTAATTTAGCACGCGTATAGCATTAAAAATAAATTGTGACCTGTGCTCTAAACTTAAGGTTAGGTAAGGACCTAAAGCAAATATACCCGATAATAACAATGACGTTTTGACCTGCGTATATATCACTATACAAGTGCCAAAACTGTTTAGTTTATTGAAATATGACTAGTGCCATGAGGCATAAGTAAAAGAATACTCACTCATAAATACATACAATAAACATATTACATACACATGTATATTTCAAATAAAAATTCGTTTAAAATAATTATTTAAAATTTTGAAATAGATATTTTGTAGGTTCAAGAATCATTTGTTTGAATATCAGTCTCACGAAAAATATATTAGTTATTAATAGCTATACATAAAATAATGACATATACAACAACAAAAACATTCAAGTTATACTTGAGCTAAGAATTTGGAATCATTGCATACTAATTACTATTTTAATTTAATTATTTAAAAAATAATAATAAATCATTTTGTAAAGGTTCTAACGTATTAAATTCATAATAACGATAAGTTAATAGTGTTATTCAATACAATTTATAATCGTAGATTACTAGAATCTAAACATAATACCTAATTTAAAAAATAAAAATACAAATTATACTTAATTGATTATCTGTAACAGAATAATTTGAGTTAGGTAATTTATACTTACTAAAGTATTCAATGATTTCTAACACCATATATTGGAAATATGGTATAGCAAAAAATAACACTGTAATAATAATATAATCTTGAAGCATTTTTTATTTTATCTCAAAATTTGATAAACACATTAAAATTTATGTAAAATCATTATTCAATCAACCATCTATGGATCATCAGCCAGTTTCAAACAATATTTTTCCATTTATAAAAACAAAAACTGTAATTTTTCTTCTATTAAACATACATTTTTTTCTCTTGATTTTATTAATTTATTTTTTTATACATACTATCAAGTAAAATTTTATTTTATTTTTTTATTTTTATTTGAAATAAACAATCTGTACAATTTGCACAATAAGCTTATATGATAATAGTACATGATATGTGACAGGCGTGATTTATCAAGTAAAATAAAAACAAAAATTATACGATAAACCGGCATTTGAAAAATATACTAGGGTTTCGAAAATTTGGTTGGTTGATGTGATTTATAGTGAAAAAATTAGCGTTTATCAATTTTGTATATATATATATATATATATATATATATATGTTTGTCTAGTTCTACATTTTGATAAAATTGTATGGTATGTATAAAATCCATCAAGAAAGAAAATGCATCCAACTCGTTTTAAGGATTGATTAAGCGGAATTATATATGTTAAGAAAATATATGTGTTACCTCGACAGAAAAAATGATTGATTGTTTCTGAATTTTTCATTCAACTATAATATAAACCGTATAATATTACTCCTAAATATCTTTTTGTTATGCGATCGAATTTTATGATTTTTATCAAGGACAGCTCTAAAAGTCTGAAAATAAATTTTAGAAGCGTTTTAGTAATATAGGTTAACAGAACTATTATCAGTTTAGATTTAAAAGTCGATAACACAATTTATATAGAAGTGCATAGTATTCAGTTCACATATAATGTGAAGAACAAACGACCCATTACATTTAACGGAATAAGTGCTTTCTGCTGTGTTGTTGTTAACATTAAAATATTTACTATGGTAATAATTTTATAATGCTGTTTACATACTAAGTCTATCATAGTCACTAGTGATTATCTTTTGTATTACCTAAAATATAAAAATGTGTAAATGTGACATGGATTATAAAAGATTTTTGAATTCTGTCAACAAATATAACGTTCTAGAAGCGAGGATTTTTATTTATTGAAGTCTCGCCAATATTCATCACGTCTAATTAAAATATAAAATAGATTTACACATAACTACAATTATTTGTATTTTTCGCGTTTGAAAAATTAAATTTTGCTGATAAACATTGTAGGCGTGTGATCATAGAAATGTAACTAAATTAGTAAAGTTTACCTATGATTTTTACAATTTATATAACTGTATATACAATATTTTAAATTGCTTTCATATATTTAAATCTCTATACTAATATTATTTTTTAACCAATAAACAAACAAAAACTGATTTTATTTTTAACGACTTTTTAACTTATTTTTTTTTTTGTAATTCATGAGTAGTTTTTCTTACTAAAAGAATTTGAAAAAATAACTACAAACAAGTCTAACTCATAACACACAATATGAAAATTAAAAATCATTAAGTTTGGATTAAAAATAGTAAATAATATTGACGTTCTACAAATATATTTACTTACCTACCTTTATTAGGTACCTGTTAGGGCACAATATGATTACATAATACCAGTGAAAATAGTGCAAAACGTATACCTGTATATAATTATAGGATATAGATAGTAAGTAATATATTTTTTATGTCGTAGTGTCATACGTATATCAAACTATATCATATATAATATATATTATATATTAAGAATCATGTATAGAATATAAATACAAGTACTAAGTATAAGATTATTATTATTATTATTATTATTATTTATGTCGTTCCTATTTGATTGTACCTATATAGAAAGTAGCACGACGTATCTGAAAACTAATTTCATCATTATAATTAATGTTTCCTGATTATATCTAATTAGTCCACTCCTTTAAAACGGTTCAAAAGTAAATACCTACCTAATGTCCGTGAAATAAACTAACGAAACGAAATTTTAAAAAATAAATAAAATATATAAAATGCAAACTTAGTTATATTAATTAAACATTTCATGGATGAATACTAATAAGGTATTTAGGTGCTATAAAATTTCAATGGTGCGATGTTTAATCCAATATAACCTAACTACCTAAATCAATCGTCACAAAAATAATACTTGATGATTATAATTCCCAGTAGTAAAAATGTCCCATTACTGCCTTACAACTAATTTAATTTATTTAAATCATTCAATTAACAGACACCAACTAAACCAAGAGATATGTGTGATCACAGTATGATACCTATATCGCCGATGTATGTGATATAGGTAAATGAAGGGTATGAGTTTTACCAAATATATTTTAGTTTAATATGTAATATTGGTTCTGTAGTTCTATGCGTTTATTATTATTTTTTTAAATTAAATAAAATTTCTTTGTTTAATAATAATCGACTAGTTATAACTTATAATTCATATTATACAGAAAGTTGCAAATATTTGTATAGTATATTAACAACCATAAAAATTTCGTTGATGGTGCACAGAATATTACCACTAATATATACCTTTGTGTATATTGTATGTATAAACAGACAGAATCGACTATTTGAATTAATCATGAATTCATGAATGTTAGAAAAAAAGCCTTAGAGCCTAGGAAATAATACGTTTATAGGAACCTAATATAGATATTTTATCAATTAAAACAACATAGAAACATATAGTTAAATGCAATAGATAATTTGTTCAGAAAAAAATGTTATTGATTTTTAAATTAAAATGATAAGGAGATTACTTTTATTTATATAATTAAATTCGTGATATTTGTTCATAACGTAATTAACCAATTGTGTAGGTGGTATCGCGTTAGTAAATAAGAGACTGTCAATACAATATTTTTTGATTAATAATAGTTAGGTTCAGAAATGTTTGATAAGACGTTAGAGAAAGTGACTCGGCATTCATATAGCATACATTTTGAAATATGTATGATTGAGAATTTAACGGGTAAAGAGAGAGAGAGAGAGAGATAATACATAAATATGACATACAATAACTGTATAAATTTAGGAGGGATGAGAGGTAGAAATAGGGAGAAAGATATAAAAATCGTTCAAATAGACCTTGGGTGAAAGCTATATTTATTTTTTAGTTTAATCACTTGTGACGTTTTTCATTCCAAGTTCTTTTAAAATCAAAAATATTTAGAATATAATTTATCTACTGTATAAATGCAAAATATACTACAATATAATGCGATGGTTGTTATATCCTTCTAATTAATAGTAGGTATAAACATTTATATCCATTACAATTATTTGGACGATGATGGACAATAAACATGATGTAATTTTATATTATAACGATTTTATAACCAACATTACCTACCTAATGGTTCAATTGAAGATACAAAATTGTTACCATAAGTAATTTTCCTCATAAACAATGGCATTCTTTGTTGCAACACATAAGTCAGAAACATTTCTTGGTGACATAACATTTTAGCCGTTGTTTGAAAAAAAAATTCTTTGCAAACAAATTAATTAACTTGATAAAAATGTACAGATAGGTGATCTGTATATAAAGATTTAGTCCGTAAAATAAATTATTGTTATTATGAAAAATTAATTTATATATATTTTTTTAGAACGTAATATAATATTTGAATATTTATTTTTAGTTAAAAAATTGAAACAAATCCATGATAGTATTCTCGAATCAAAAATCAATAATTAAATTATTCTTTGGAGTAGGTGCATATGAGGAAAAAATTATAAATATTATCGATATATTTTATTAATTTATATTATAACTTTCAAATTTCAAGGGTTAATTTTAATGGATACTTTATTGTAATAGTTATGTTGTCATGTTTAACTGAATACCTCCTCACAAAAAACGCCAGACACGAACTAATGCTCATCAACAATCTGTGTGAAATACTTGTACCAAACGAAGAGAGAACATCATCACTTATAGAATTTCTCAAAGAGACCAGCCTTCTGCATAAAATGTAAAAGCATTGGCAAAAATTATAATATCTCATCACAAAATATAAACATATTTCTCTTAAAACTTATTGTATCAATTTTTCACCTATTTAAAATTTATTATTTTGTAAAAATTAAGTAAACTATAATATTAATTTTAATAAACCAGTTGAGGTGTATTGTTAAATAATAAAAAAAAGTGTTGTCGATTCACACTAGTTATACCATGAATTTAATGTAATTTTCAGAAATAAAATATCTTTAAAATATGCTAATGTGAATGTAAAATTGTTTAATCTTCGTATAGATTCAAATCCAAAATGGTATTCATTATTTTGTTGATATATAATATTGTAATTGGTTTACCTAACTGATGATTTATTTTATTTATTTATTTTCAATTATACATATATATATACAATATACAAAGCATTTACATAAATTTTTAAGTTGATACCTACTCTCTATACCTAAGCAAAAGCTTGTGTTGAGAGTAGGGAGTTTAAGTAACTAAAATAAAACATAATTTACTGTTCAATTAACAATCATATACTAACTAATAATCCTATATCTACTGATGGGTCACATAAATTATTTATTTATTCAATGACTTAATACAATATATTGAACCGAAAATGGGCTAATAAATCGTGTTATTTAAGTGGTCATTGGCTCACTCTTAAATTAGTCTTTATAATTCATTAAATGTTTACAGAATGGTTATAAATTTGAGTACTTAGGTATTTAATTTTTTCTCATTTACTAGGTTGAATTCCTATCAAACTGACTTGAATAATAAAAAGTAAACATACATTTTCAAATAACTATGTTTTATGTTCAAAATAAACAGTAAATTATTTTATAGCTAAGAAATTTTTATTTCCAAAATGTACCTATATTTTGGTTTATAGTTTATACTCGATTTTATGTTTCTTGAAATAATTGATGATAATATTTTGTTTTGATATATCAGTTTTATAAGACAAGTACAAGCTTGAACTTGACATAAAGTACAACAATTAATAATCGAATGTATACGATAGACTTTGTCCGATTTTTAAACGGATAAGCGGATGATCTTCTTTATTTGTGTAACAACAGCTGTCTCAATAACATTGATGTGACTACGAGATGGTACCGATTTAAGATTATGGATGGCGTGTAGTGTGTTTATACATGTAGAATGTGAAAATGTAAAGTAAAATATCGTACATTCGTACGTGCTAACCGAATCACTTTTCGCGCATATCGATAGTTACATGAAATATTGGACTTTGCGGTTCAGAAACAATAATAAAACTTTTACAAAACGTTTAAAAAAACACCAAAATTAATTTCAAGTTTCTATGAGTGACCGAACATGACTGCGATAATCAATATTGACTTCGCCAATTCATTGATTGACATTTCTTCGGTGGTTAGAAGTTCCTTGACAATAATATATATATACTATAAATTGTACTGAATCATCGTACCTGGCCATTGGTCCTAGAAGTTTGAATAAACATGCAGTGCTGGTGCCTGGTGGTATACACTATAATACTATATATATCGCATATGCTGTAACTTATAGATAGTCATCTAAATTTAAATACTTTACATTTTGTGTTTAAAGACGAACGATTGAAAGAAAGATATAAAAATTTGAACATTATTCGTGCACATTGTCTTAAATATTTATATCAAGTATCTGATTTACGTTCTAAAATCTAAACTGTAAACACACACATACCTACTTGCTAATGTAATATAATATCATAATAATAGTATAATATAGGTAGTATAGTGTATAATAGTAGTGTACTATTATGTGTCTTGTCATAGATCGTATTAAAAATAACATAAATCATATAAAATAAATACAAATTAAATAATGGTAAAATACCGATATTCTATTGTAAATTTAGTAAGTTGTTATCAATATTGTTTTTTAAAAACCATTTATATGAATGACGAGTGTCCAACACGATATCGATTGTTAGAAGATGACCCATATTGCGTGTGCGGTCAATGGACATACACCATTATGGCGCACGTCTTTGTCGTCGTTATTTATTATTATAATTTCGTAATAAAAACATGGACATAATATTAACCTTGAAGTAAATCGGTGCAAAACTCAAGGTTCCATTTCGCTCGTATGTGAACATACATCACACACACACACACGTGTTTTAGATTTGTGTGTTTTCCTATACATTATACAAAGTCGTATTATATATAAGTGGTAATACATCCTACCATGTGCGTGTGCGTCAAGAGTTGGTGGGAGTCCAAGAGAAAGTACTGCAATGTAAAATATTATCCACACGTGTTATTAGGTATATCTGTTCATTTTATTATCAATCTATTCAACCTCCTATAAGACATTAATAACCGCGATAGTTTTACCGGTATTCTGATCGCCCGAACTTCCGATTTTTCAATAAAACAATGCCAATAGCCACAGTAGTTAATCTTATTGCTCACGGGTAGTACTTATACTGATGAATTGTGACGAGTAGAGGGTACCTATTAAAAACCGTTGCTTATGTCAAAAAGTCCAACAACAACATAATATTTTTAATTTTTATACGATTTTCAATTGTTAATAAATGCTACCTGGTGATCCTATATTACAATATGTTGAGATATACCTATATACATTAAGTTGTATGATATTTTTAAAATTGTATAAATATATACAAAATATAAAGTAATTTTATGTATTCTAGTATACTTAATTAAAAATATCAATAAATGTAATAATAATTACAATAAATTATTTTAAAACCATCAAAGTTGTGTTGTTTTAGTCTAAGGAAGGTTTTTTTTTTTAAAAACTATTTATACTACAGACTGTAGAGTAATAGTAAAACGTACGAAGAAATATAGTTAAAGTACAGGTGATTAATCAGTTATTTATGGTTAAAAAAAAAATAATATTATTGGACACATGTCTATACTACACATGTCTGTACTACACGTCTTTTAAAAACCAATCTAAATTGAAAATCTTATCACAATTTACAAGAAATATATCCGTACACAAATTCCCTGATTGGTTTTCGGATGTAGTCTATAATCGTTTAAAAATAACGACATATTACACGATCCACGATATAAAATCATTTTTTGCAATGTAAAATACTTTTTCAAAAGTAAAACCACGAAAAAATAGTGTTATTATTGTTGCTTTGTTATTTACACCATTATTCTACGTATGTAGTATTAATAAAATTTTTCTAAATACAATTTACTAAATTGATTTTCTTTTCATATTTTCTAACATTAAATATAAATTCACCACGCATATAAATATATTATAACTATTTAAAAAAAAAAAATGAAAAGAATCTTAATTTCCCCACGTTTAATTATATTATTATACAATTACTATGATTTATATATCTGTTACAAATAGTAATCTAGCATGTATGTTATTATTATCTACTAAAATACTTAAGATACCTACCTATTTCTGTTTAATGAAATTATTATACATCATACGTATACCACGTGTTACTATGTTAGTATGTTATTTGAATGCTTAACAGCGCTGAATTCTGTAAATATTTTGTTGTACACCGTCCTACTCCAATAACTTGGATAACAGTTCTTTAGATGCATCTTACAAAATGCTACCATAGTCATGGCTTTGCGATAACTAAGTGTTCAAAACTAACAGTAAATAGTAATAGCTTTATGGAAATAATGTATATATCTAGCGTTTCAACAAAACGGAATAACATTTTCATTTTATGTGGTTATTTGAAAACCAGTTTCATATTAATATTCAGATTGTATACAATATAATGCATATAAGATACATTGATAAAAGTTGCTATGAATTCAACTAAATATTTTCAGGCGTATGTAATATACACCTACCATATATTTGTATTATTCGCCTTTCATTTGAAATAATTTATGGTACTACGTATAATTAAAAAAAAAAAAAAAAAAAAAATGTTTTTATAATTCATAATTATCAATTATTTTATAAAAATAAAAATATTCCAATTGTAGTAGAAATAATTGTTAGAAATACATTGATTGTTAGTTTCTATGTTATTAAGTATTGGAATTTGGAATTCGGGTTATTGAACGTATACCGTTACAAGAGGAACGTGGCTTCCACAGAGACATTGCAAACAATTGATTTAAACTGGTTTGCCACATAAGTGTACGACTAAAACAGTTAGTAATATTATTACCTATGTAAACTGATTCATAACTTTTTTAAACGTTCTTAGTACAATACATATAAATATATATTAATTATTAAGTAGGTATTTAACTAGTATATTTTTAATTGTGATATTAAACATAAATTATAATAAATCGTAATTATATATCAGAAAAAAAAATATTTAATCGCGTTAATTAATCAAATAATAGTAAATTGTATTTTGAATAAATTATGATTTCATATTTCCTATTATTAAAATCAAATAATAATTAATTTAAAAATATTTTCAATATTTATTATGTTATCAATCTTCTATAAATAAATATACTAGTAAAATTGTAATACACAAATAAAACTTGAATAATTATTTTATGGAATGTTTTTTCATGATACATTCACAAAACATGGCCCATATTTTTAAAGCCAATCGCATTTAAATAGATATGTTTCGATGTATTTGTTGAGTGATAAATTATATTATATTATAGTATTACATATATAATTTGAAAATGTGGTATTGTTTTAGAGCTTTCTATTACTGATCAAGTCACGTTTTTAATTTAATGATAAAAACCGATATTTTTTCTCCACTGATTGTGTAAATATTCAATTTTCTTGGCGGACATGGTTTTTTATTTTTATCTATCTCGTTTTTGAATAGTATTCGTCATTTGTGAAAGCAGTTTTTAGACCTTCGATTCTGGTCAGCTAATTGAATCATTGCGTTTATTGTTAATCATGCACATGATTTAAGAACTTAGCTTTACCTCATAATAATACATTCACTAAAATTATTCACAATTATATTCTTAATCAATATTGTACGCCTTTTTTGATTAGTCACGTAGTAATATTAAAATGTAGTGTTTATTATATCTCAAATATACCTATTATAATATATTATAGTATTACATTTTTTTCTAATTTGATTTTTGATACATTTTATCTAATTGTGTATAAGTTGATTACCGTCTTTGTATTAGAAAGTACATTTTCATTACATAAATCATACGGAGTTTGTAAGATTTAAATAAGGAAAGTTGAATAGGACATAGGATAGGTATTATAGTCAATTTGTCGGCGAAACATTTTATAGACGATTAGTAAGTGTAAAATATGATATGTTCTTAGTATCGAGTCACCGAAGTGTGATTATAATAATATAATAATGGCTCGATACATCAGTACCTACATAATCTACGTTTGAATATTCAACATGATTTATGGAAACTGGTTATAATAAGTCGGTTTGAAGTTTACCGTCGTAATCTTAGACATTTCGTCGGTATTAAATACTTTGAAAAGTAAAAATAATAATAGTATAACATTATAAAAATATGAACCCATTAACAAACGCTTACGCTGCAAGCCTTCGATACCGTCTATATAGACATATTATGCCAATGAATAGTGCATATATCTGCGTATATTATATTCAACATATTATCATGCTATATAATATATTTTTATTCATATTATTACATACAGCTTACACCTATATGTATATTTACAACGGATGCCATGTTGATATTTTTTCACCCCATCTCACTACTTTCTTTTATGACTCACGTTCGTCGTGCTCATAAGCATATAACTTATACGGGGCAAAAACACTGATCCCTTGTATACAGTACACGGTCACGCCCAACTAGCTAACTAATCCCGGTGAACCAAATTCCAAAATTCAATAGGTTTTCTTTACACTTAATGTTGTTGGATAAAAGGGGATCGAGAAAAAATTTACCGAAACCTGAATTTTTAACCACTATACAAACATTTGTGTATACTTTCTCTGCGCACCACACGCGTAATGTTTAACTCACTAACTCACTTACACACACACGCGCGTACAAGCGCGGGCACGTTTCATAAATGTAGATTTAAAGTGTGGTACAAGACTTTCGACAAACCAATTGTGGTGACCATGGTTCGATAATACGTAAACACGCGAAAGACGTCCAAAGCGAGTGAAATTATATGCCATGACATGCGGTTTGGATACTCGTCATCAGGAGAACAGAAAAACTTTATCGTGGAAATTATGATGAGCATAATCTTTTACATAAAACCACTTAGACAGTGTATATATTTTAGTTTTTCACTTCAATGTTGACATTAAAATTTACATACACTATTTTTGTTTGAAAATATTTATGCAAATCATAATATTATGCCTATTTAACGTCTTCTCATTAAATAATATTATGCGTACAACATTAAACATATTAATATTTCAAGTCATTCAGTGCAGTGTGTGTGTGTGTGCAATATCTAACGCAACAGGCCGTTATTAAATTAATCATTTTGATCTTATAAAAAAGCATGTAAATAAATAATTGAACACTCATGAAATTGTTTACTAATGAGCAACAGCGCCTCAATTTGATTTTAATTTGTTTTTTTTTAAATTTGATTTCTGTACTAACATGATATTCATTTTTATATCGTTCTGTGAATATTTAAATATATTTTTTTTTAATGTTTATCAGTATTTGCTTCATAATAATCTTGATAAAGGATAACATTTGTTAGAAGTGAAATAAATGGGAAGTTAAAATAAGTTTCGATAAGAGTTCTAAATTGATTTAAAAATAAGTTAATTTAACACAAACGTTGTACTTATATCTACAATGCATACACAATCATATTATAATGAAAATATAATTTTTATTTTTTGAGTGTTTGGTGTTCGATTTGGTGAAATAAGTTTAGTCGGAAATATTATTTAAATTTGAGCTTCCATCAGAAATTAAATTGTACATATTGGTATCGAAATGTTGATTATTTTTATTAACGGTTCATTTTTTTTTTTTTCATTGGTATATTAGTTGGCTGCGAAGTTGTTTATAAGTTTTTCATGATGTATAATTACCATTGAAGATGCCACATTTTAACATTTGACAAGAGTATCACACTTTGGTCAGATGACAGAAACCTACCCAGGTTACAAAGCTCACAACTTGTGTATATCACATCGAACACATTTAATTCGATTGTTACAATTAGACCGGGTATGACTGTAGCTTTTGATAATTTAAATATTTAGTAACTAGGCAGTTTGTTGGCTCAAGGTCCTTTGATTTTTTTTCAGCTACATATGTAGATTTAAATTTAAAAATATTCATTGAAATTTTTAAGTGATGGAACATGTTCACATAGTCCGAATACGGTTGAGTTTAGTTGTAATTATTCGATCTTGTTTTTGTAATTTCTTAGCCCACGTACATCCCGTACGCCAATTACCGAAATAGTCTTTCGGTGCGTTTCAACTGGAACAAGTTACAAATTACAAAAGTAAATTTCTAAATGTTTTATTTAAATATTATATATGCACGATCATTGTTTTGTGAAGCGATTCCATTTTATTGCACTCTAAAATTTAATGTTATGTATAAATGTAATGTGTAATTGTGGTTTAACTTTGTATTAAACACCCGAAACTTAAATGGTTAAATCAAAAATAATAATGAACTAATATAATAAATGGTTTAAGTTATGCAATGTTCATTCAACCTACTTGTATTATAAGGACTTTAATGCACTGATAATTTTTTGTGTTCTTTCGATTGTGCCGACGCTATTCTTTATATTTGAATAGATACAACTTAACAGTCTTGAGAGTGATTCATCACATTAGGTTCATGGCATAATGCAAGCGATTTAACGTATTTAATTTCATATTTCCATATCGATTAATAATCTTACAAATGTTTCAATGGCTATTGAGCATATTAAAATATAAAATCTCGAAATACTGGCTCAAGGTAATTTAACAGTTATAATAATATGTAACTGCATTTGTCGGTGAAGCCGAGATATAATAATATTTTTGTACTTTCTAAGTAATAAACCCACATCTTGTTTATTAGTACACATTTTTTTAAACAGACATTTAGCTATTAATAAAAACTTCCTACATTAATATATCTATTATTATTATTAAATGATTCACGATTTTATGTGTTTTATTTATCGCTAAAATATGCCCATGTGAATGCGACTGGAGGCTATACGCTTATACCATAACAATATTATAAATAATAATATAGCTAACATGCCGAAAATAAATATAACACGTGTCGTAAGCACTCAACAAATTATATACTTTGTGTAAAAACGCAATTTCTAAATACCTACCTATGCACACCAACGTAGGTATTATTATTAATATTGTTAATAAACGTAATACTGTTTTGACTAGAACGCATTCAATCGTTACCACGATTCCCAAAGATTTAAAACCATGGTAATTATTACAAGATTTAATACGGATTAGTACACTTCACTATAATGCATATATTCATAGCGTTTTGGGCGATACTCTATAAGAATGATTTCAACATGCCTTCGACTAAAATAGTATTAATATCTATGCAGATATAATCACCTAGAACACATGACCTTTTACACATTGTTGTCATAAAAACCGATAACAGTAAGATTTTTTGTGTGTGTATACGTGTGTGCAAGTCAACCAACAAACGTGTCCTGTCCCAAGTCGTGTGAAAAAGTCAAACTCCACATTTTTTATGGGTCACGTGTTGGTCTTTGGGTCAGGTCGTGTACAAACCCGAACAAGCGTGTATAATTGATTCTTAAAAATTGATTTCACATTTTAAGTTTGAACGCAATAAATATTATACATTGAACTAGTGCGAATTAAAAAGCGTAGTTATTTATTAACTGGAGTAGGTAATTTTGCTTGATGTTAAATATTTGAACAAATGAGATTCATTGAAGAAGTTTCATTCGCGAGTCAGATTTTGAAATCGAACAATATAAAAATTAAACAGTGATACAACTTCGAATATGTCTTACGTCAGGTACATATTATTAATATATAGGTGGCTAAAACGTATATAAAGCCGATCAAACGAAAAACACTCCACTTATATTTTGCACTTTACCTATTTACTAATTGTAATAGTTTTAACTTGCATCGACTTAAACCTTTTTGTGTATTATATTGTATAATATATATTTATTATGTTCAAGATTCAGTTTGTAACCGAGTAAGCGTGCGAGTATAAGGTTAATAATAATTACCAAACACTTCGCCGGTACTCGATAAAAGCATGCCTATTGAATAATTATGTTAATTTCAAATAGTATACGTACATCATAATATTGTTATGTTTTTACATATTCTAAATAATTATCGACGACATTTTTTCAAGCGTTTATGGTAAATTTTCAAAAATTACCTTGTTAAAAATATAGTTTTTATAAATTAATAGCACCCCTAATTATATTTTGTTACCTACCTCAGACATGTTATTTTTTAGATGTCTCGATGGCCGAATAATTGTCCTATTTGTTTTTTATTATTATTATTTGAGTTTAAGCTACGGGTTTTTCATCTTACACTAGGTAATAACATTGAAACACCTGTTTATTTCTATCAAAGAAAACAGTTCATAACCTATGTATCATTACAATAGTTTCTATTGTAGTTATAGGAATCTATACAAATAAACATTATTTGATAGTTTCTAAACATTATAGCAATTATGATACACTATAGGTAACGTCGGTAGTCACTTACATTAAAGTACCATATTTGTATATATATATATTATATTGTAATCACAAGTTTAGTGTGGAAAGTTAGGAGTACGTATATAATTTGTATAGGTTTTAATAATAATTATGTACCCATTGTACATGCCATGGTACCTATTTGACAAGTATTGTAAAAACACATTAATTACAATTCTACGAATTATAACTGTATAATAATAATAATATGCACAAATCGATCACAGTATGAAAATCATATAATAAATTGTCGATTCATACTGGTCATGGGCTTATAGTACGACAGCTTTCACTTGTCTAAAACATATTAAACCATAATATAATATGACGCGTCCTTTCATTTTAACGTTATCGGTGCAATTAAAATTAATTGGATGTGTAAATGTTTAATCATGTTTGAAATGTCAATTTTAAGCATTTTCAGTATTAGCATAATGAATACCATCTCATTACTATAATAATATAGTAGGCAGTAAGCGCTATACAACTCCAGAATTAATATTGTTTTTATGATCGTTTGTTTGCAGGAATGACATGGAGATGTGTAAAATCAACATGTGTTTTCGAAACTGATTTTGGGCTGTCAATCAATTGTGCTCTAAAAAAATCTGGATTATTTCGTGTGAGAAATCTTGGAGGCCTTAAAGGATACGTTGGACTTGGTAAGCGTACTCATCAAATTTTTGTATTTGAAATAATTTTTGGACATATATTTTTTTCTGAGCAATTAGCTCACATTAATAATGTGGAGGGGTTAATGTTTACAAGTTTTATTCATTGCCAACAGATCATCGACATCAAATACAATACAAACCATATGTCAATTAATTACAAACAATTCATAATGATGTCAAATGCATCGAGAATCATTATTAATTTATTAACAAAATTATTTTTTATCTGAAAAATGTCATTAGTATATTGAATTTAATATTACTAAATCAATTATAAGTGTTAATAATTTCTATATCTATTCAAAATTACAGTTATGAGTATTGAAAAATAGAAATCATTTTAGATAAAACATCGTTAGAGAGTATTACGCTTCATTTTTTTAAGAGATGAACTTACATAATCAACTTTGAATTGAATCTTCAAACTTTATGACTTAAGAAAAATTGTTATAGAAATGAATAGAAATAGTTCAATCATTTAAAATTAATTTAAATCATAGCTCAAAAGTTCAATAATATTTTAAATATTTAATATATCACCTAAACATTTAGACACTTTTGATTTAAATATTTGAAAAAATAGTTTCTACAATTATTATTTTTTGAATGAAAACAGAATGATAAAATCTTTTTCGTCAAAAACTGATTCCACATACATTTTTTTTGTGTGTTTTTCATTATTTTGAAAAGAACTGAAAACTTTTACTTACCACCCCCAAAAGTATCAACTGAATATATTTTTTTTAAAGAATTCGCATCATAGTTAAAGATTGCAGTATTATAATTCAACAAAATGCTTACCAGAATAAAACGATATTTGAGCAACTAGTACAAAACGATTAAAGTGCTTGTGGCTTGAAACTATGAGCTATATCTACTTTTTAAAATTGGGTTTTAAAAACATTTAAAACTAAATAGTAAACTTTTATAAATGCTTCAATAATACCAGCTTATTATATCAAATAATTTTTATTTTTTACATTTAAATTTTCTAACTAAACATAACTGAGTTTTATTAACAAATATTATTATATAGCTATTGTAACTATTTCGTGAATTGAAATGAAAAATATGTAACGTGCACTTTAGACTTAAAAATAATTTTACGATTTTGAATTTGAAATTCAACCTCTCTTGTATACCAAATATTTTGAAAAGTTACATTCCATATCATAATGGTTTACATACATGGGAGTGTTTACAACGATTATTTGCAATACCTACGTTTAAATTTAATAATATTTTGAGAGCAAAAATTTCATATTCCATACCACGAAGAGATGAAAGTATTGATTTTACAATGATGTGTGTTCTTTGTACCTGTCATCAACTTTTAGAGCAATAAAAACGCTTAGGTTTTCTACTTCAATAACTTTTCTGGTGGTAACGGAAATTTTGTTGGTTTTTTGGATAGTTAAAAATAAAAATTACTGGTAAATATTCTAATAATTGGGAAAAATAAAGAAACACTAACATTTTTACATGTGTCATAAAACATTTTTGGCAAAAATGATTTCATAATTTTTATTGTAATTAGAATTATGTTCAAACCAGTAACCATAAATACTTAAGATTTAAAAAAAAATGTTTATAGAAATTTGGAATGCCATTCATTTTATGAATGCTTGAGTTTTAAAATGTTTGCTCAGTTAAAAAACTTAAAAATTTAATACAAGATTCTTTATAAGCTTGTTATAAATATGATTTAAAAAAAAAGACAATTCAATGTCCTTCCCACAAAATTAAGGTGTATCAGACTTTCCAATCTTCGACCCTCTACTAGGTTTAATAATCATATAATAATATATAAAAGACACGTAAACTATTTAATCGCGTTAAATATTGTATAATAATATCTAGCTGGTATACGAAATATTCCAGATAACTGATAAAGTCATTTAAACGCCATACCATTCAATAATTTTAATATTGATCGATCAAATATGGCGATAACTAAATTAGAGATCATTCTTTGTATAAGCTTGAATATGTTTTTATTATTAGCGATTGTATAACCTTACATGCTATCATTACAGTAGGATTGGTGGTAGCCCAACATTTGGGGAATGGTTAACTCCTACAAGGCTACAACTTTAGTGTTATCTCCTACAAAAAATTAATACCACTCGTATTGCTGTAAAAAATAACAGTCTTGCAATATATTAGCACATAAAACAAAAATTGTTTGAAAAATATGATACAAATGTTAATAAAACAATATTTATAATCATTTACGTTTAAAACAAAAATTAAATAAATTTATTTTTGTGGCATACTTTGGAGATAAACTCTAACCGTGAAATTTCTACTCGTATATATTTATTTTTTTGATTAAGTATAAATTGATATTTCAAAATTTTTTTTTCTGTTTGCGTTGTGTTGTATGACTGCTTCTAATTTTAATGTATGTTTCGGTTCATACATTTTTCAAAACTTTCACGAATAAATGGAGATTTGGATGATGATGATAAAAACTACTATTAAATCTTGAATGAAAATGTGATTCACATGCATTAGCAGTATTATTAGAAGATCACAATTTTGGAGGAAATAATGAAAACGAAAAAATATAATTTTCAGATAAATAGTCGCAATATTATTGGACTTAATCGTCAGATAGCATATTTTCTAACAAATCAAATAAAAGCAATTTGCAATATTTCAAAGTTATAATAATTTTTAGTTTTTTGAGCTTTTCAACTTCAAAATCGTAAATTTAAGTAATATTACCATATTTTTTAAAGGAAAAAAATGTCTATGTAGGAGATTACAGTATCTTTGATTTTCGGGTAAAAATTTTAAAAGGTTATTAGTGTAGGAGTTTACATTTGGCCCAGCATTCGGCTTCCGTTTTCCAAAAAGATCAATCTCCAAACGGCTCCCATAAAAAATGGTATAACGAACAGGTAAATTCCTATAGGGCTCCGGTTTTCTTCAGCATAAATACCTTCCCACTTTATACTGACTTCGGATCGTCTTAAAAGAGGTGTGGTTAAAAATTTCTTTGAGTACACTAAGTAAATTATTAAAATTATATAAAAAAAAGCTTATAGTGTAATATTAAATTTTAAATTTTTTACGTTACAAAAATATTTAAAAAATGTGAAAAATGTTTAAATAAAAAAAAAAAAAAAAAAAAAAAAAAAAATCATATATCTGATAAATTTGTTAGGGGCAATTTTTTTATATAGTCCATGCGTGCTATTTTATTTAATGAAAACTCGTTAACGAATTTTTCAATGAGCTTTTGTTTTTTTTTCGATCTCAGTGTAGTAATATGACTTCAAGCTTTAATTTGCATTTTAGATTGTATAAGTATTGGTTTTTCAATATTATCAATATATCCTATATTTTCGGTGTTCCGTTTTATAAATTTTAAATTTAAAAAATATGATACATAAGAATTGTGTATAATACATAACAACATCGTTAAGAAGAGCGTAATAACTTCGCGTAATTATTATGTAAGCTGTTTTAGAAGATAGGCGTGAATATTGTCCAATAATTATTGCAGAATACAATTATACAATAATTAATGTTTGTATATTTTTTTTCGACGGGAGCCGTTTGAAAATTACCTTGTTCGTGAAACATTTTTTGATGGGAGCCGTTTGGGATTCAACGGTAGGATTATGGTTTTTCAAATATTATAATATTTGAAAAACTTCGATCGCCCGCAATGAGTTTTCGACACGTACTTCCCAAAAATGTCAAACCCACATTGCATAATTTTATGGTTTACAGGCATACAATTAGCCGATGAACTAGGATTCAAGGAATCGCTTTCGACTTTGGAACAAAATAGTAAACGTCGTTCAGTCAATGGATTTCCAGTGCCAGGATCGTTTGAACCTCTGCAGTCCTTACCGCAAAAGAACAATCAAGCAGTAAGTATACCTATAATATAAAGCACAATACGCACATTTGTCATAGGTATAATGTATCATCATATTTCTAGGCACATTATAAGTTGGATAATATTTTACCTAACTAACGGTTGTGGTCAGGAAACGTAGACATAGATTTACGCATACGATAATAATATACCCATGTCGTATACGCGTCGCGATCATTCGCCAAATCCATTGTCACTTTTTATTTTTATTCCCTAATACTTTACATAATATAGTCTCGTCCGATATTCCAGTCACGGTGCTATGAAGTTCCGGTATGTCTTAAATTATTCAGTTGACACGGGCTATGAAAAAATACGACTACCTTAGTGCCTGTTCTATATACCATTGCAGGTTACTGTCGAGGTACACGGAAATACGGAAACACTGTTTCCAATCGATATTTAACATAATAAATTATTCGACACGTTTTACAATATTTTCACCGTGATTTAGTTGTATTATACTTTTTCAATGTGACGTTAATTTTTAATCCTTGAGAAAAAAAGCCCTGATTATATTGTATGGCGATAAATGGCTATGTCGTTTGGTTTTCAAATGTTGTTTTAAAAAAAAAAATTATTCACACAGGAAAAAAATTTCTATATCTACCTATAGCAATTTTCCATTGTGAAAATTTAAGACTCAATCAATACTTTCTTGGACTCTGGTTACCTATAAATTGGCGTGTGTTTATTTATTTTATTTTTATGGTCTGTCAGTAGGACTATTAAAAATACTTTAGTCTTAAACATTAAGGGTAGTTTCTGGTAGAAAATTGGATCTATAGTTGTTGTGGAGTGTTAAACAATGCTCTTATTCTCTAATATACAGCAGAGCGACTTCCCCAGTTATTTTATAATAACTTTCTATGAATAACAAAAATATCTAATATCCTAGGATTTTCATAATGTAATTTATTAAAACCAATGTTTTAATAATATAGAATATATTTTAATAAAATAATATTTTGATTTTTCAACTTTAAGTTTTTAAACATTTTTTTTTAAAAACCAAAACAGTTATTGTTGTTTCTTTAATTTCATTGTGAATTTTTAAAATTTTGTCGATATATACTTAAGGCTTACCTACGCATATGAATTAAATTGAAATATTTGTGGAAAAAGTTGAAAAATTATATGTAAATCATGATGCATATGACTATTGTAGGTTAAATATTGTAATGATACATCAGCTAATCCGTGAGAAATTTCTTGTGCCAAAATTGAATTTAATGTATAGAATAATATGGAAATAGTTAGAGTTGTATTGGAAGTACACTTGGTGAGCCCTCTTACGTCTTTAACTCCAAAAAAATTGAATTATCATATAGATAATAAATACTTACAATGTAGTTCACAACTCTCATTTTATAAACTTAATCAGATTATTCTCAATTATTAAAAATCAATTTAATATTTTCTATAATTTTATAATTATTCATGATATCAAACTGAGAACATTTTGATTTTAAAATTATTACCTATTAAAATGTTAGTTAACTTTTTTGACTGTTTTGAATGCGTTAAAAATACATATTTTAGGCATAACGATAGGCTTTTGACTTCAATGTCCTCGTGACCGTGCCCCCTACACTCTCTCATAATCCGTGATTGCATACTCGTAATTAACCAACGGACAGATACAACGGTGATATATCCAAACTAACGTTTAGAAAGGAAACTAAAATGAACAAAGTTATTAATTATCTACAGCATAACCTAAATAATACTTAATACCACAAAACAGCTTTTAACATATCAATATAAACATTAAACACCTGTGCAACTAGGTATTATTATGAGCACATCACTAGGAAAACCAAACATATTTGAAAGTTAGTAATTATTTTGCTTGATTTTGATCTTTTCCATTATTGTTTAATATTTCTTAAACATACTAAAAATTTATCATTTTTTTTAGTCATGTATGTATTTGTAATTATCATCAGTGCTTGACTATAAATATAGCGTAGTTTTTCTACCTCGATAATTACCTATAATTAATTTATTGTTACGAGTAGGATCTGACTCATCTGTTATTTTTTTATTGGTAATAATTACTAAATAAAGTCATCTTATAATATTTAACAAAAATATGCTCCGTGTTATTACAAAAATTATATAACATTTACCATTTAAGTCGATATTATTTATACTCTATTGAATGAAGAACGAATTAAGTAGACTATTTTGTTTTGTTTATTAAATATACTGTATATTGCACCTATACGTACAAACGCCTTATAAACTAAAGTGGTGTGAATATACTAGTACTATACATTTCAAGTACCTATCAGACATCAGTACTTTTAAAAATGAGTGTATTATACTATCTAAATAAGATAATATTGTGTCACTTTCAAGGGAATATCCATTATGATGATTTAATATAATTCATTTATATTTATGACAAACACACACAGCTCACATGATTTTTAAAAAAACCCGATCTCGACATGAATCATGAAATATAAATACTTTCTATTTTACAGTATGGTTTAAACTATCACTAGTTATTCCCAAAAGTTGTTACTTTAAAAAAATTACTATTTCTACAATATATTAATATTATGAGATTTCACTGCAAAGCAACATTTTGAACAAATTAAGGTATTTTCAATAATTTTTTATCATTATTTCTTAAGGAGAACCATATTATAACCAAAATTAAATCTAAAAAACGAATATCCAACACGTGCCGTCCATGGATCATGGTCATATTTTCTGAGAATTTCATATCGATCCTATAATCGAATCTCTTACATCATATTCCAAATCCGTTTGATATGTTAGGAAAAATTGAGAAATACCCAAATGTAATGCAAATATTTTTGATTTTATTGTATGAAACACACTAGTTTCCCACATATACAAAAATATCAGTATATAATTTTAATTTTGTATAATATGTGTGTGTTTATTTTTTTGCTGTGCAATACAGACCAAATTCTGCCACATAAACGCATGTGACTCCGAGCATATAATGTTATGGCAATACTTGTAGGAATAGGTTCGTTTAAAATGTGTAAGGTAAAATAACGTACAAACTTGACTAAGTACAACAATTTGTGTACGTTAAAAATTTCACCATTTCTAATTATAATTATAAGATAGCATCAGAATATCATTCAGTGTAGTTAGAAACACATACTTTGTACGTAAAGAGAAAAAAATCTTTGTAAATTAATGATATTCATAAAAATAAAATAAATTGATTTAGTTCCACTAAACTATGTGATACACTTGATATTTGTTATAAACTAAACTGCTCAAAAAAAATATCGCTATTATTATGTATTAATTATACAAATATTTATTTTCTTAATTAATGAAATTTTATTTAATAAATTCAAAAATGTCTTAAAAAATACAATGTTACACGCTATTCCATTCAATAGTAGTTACACGTCATATTTTTTTGTTTTTATAAATTATATGATATGATACAAGTATAAAAAATAAAAAATATATTGTGACTTTTTGATTTAATACTGCAATTAAAAAATTAATATGCACAAATGCACAAATGCACAATAAACTACCAAATATTGATAACTGTTTACTTAATTGAATTATAAACGTCAAATCACTGCTGAATTATCATTACGCTTACAATTTCACACGATGACCGAACGTATTCGACATGAAAAAATAAAAATGAAATTTGCAATCAGTGATTGTTTATTCCAGACACGACGTCTAGAATAATTTTATATTTTTTTAAATTTAAATTTAAACTTCCACAAAATCCCGGACTGGTAACAGGTGATGACACTGACGGTGATTAACATTGTGGAAAAAATACCGTTAAAAATGTCTGTGGTGCCTTTGCGTGTATATTTGTACAATTAAAACACGGATATGTCGTTAAAAAAGCCCTTCTCTTTTTTATAACCTCGCCCATGCGTGTACGTGATAATTACTTTTTTACTTCATTATAATATTATAAAAATTTAAAATTGTAACACAAAAGTGGTTTTTTTTCCCCGCAGACGACCGCTACAGAAAACAATGACAACCAAGACAGATCGGCTTACGCCAAGATGAACGGTAGGACTGCTGTTGGCGTCGTCACGGTGCCGCCTTTCCGGCCTCTGATGGCCGCGGCCAACAACATGGTGCGCAATGTCAGATTGGCTGCACAACAGCAACAGCAGCAACAATACCAACAACAACAACAAAAACAGCAACAAAAACAACAGCAACAGCAACTGTTGAAGCCACTTCCCGTGCCAGCATTTGCCGCCCTACCCGAGTCCATAGCCAAAGTCGCAGTGGAGCCTGCGCAACCTTCGTCGTTCGCCAGTGGTCATCGGCAATTACCGACGGCTTCCGTAGTGACGCCAATGGTTGGCCGACTGTCCGCGCCGCAGATAATGCAACCTGTCTCGTCTATCGCTTTGATGCAAGCGCAACGTCAGACAATGCCGTCACCGGTGTTTATTGCTCCGCTACAGCAGCAGCAGCAGCAGCAGCTTTTATCACCGATGTTTATTTCGCAGCAGCCGCAACAGCAGACGATGATCATATCGCAGCAACAGCCATCTGTAGTCATGTCACAGCAGCCACAGCAAAAGCCGACGTTGATAACGTCCCAGCAACCACAGCAACCGCAACAACAGCCAACAATGGTCATGCCACAACAGCAACAGCAACAGCAGCAGCAACAGCAACAGCAGCAGCAGCAACAGCAACAGCAGCAACAGCAACAGCAGCAGCAATTTTCGCCTGTATACTACCACAACGCCATGCAACAAGCGGCTAACAGGCGATTCAACGTAAGTATTCAAAATTTTAACATGTTAGAAAATCAATTATTTGTACTGTTTAAACTTTAAAGGTACCTAATATAAACGACAATTGCGTGCGGTTATTAAAAACCATCAACTGCCACTCATGCAGTTGGAACTGTAATGTTTAAGATTATCAACAATAATAAATAGTTTTTATTATAATATTATGTCTGTAAATCAGAAAATGACAATGGTGTATGCATTATTTTTTAATCAACATAACAATATAATATCATCATATATTAGTAACATCAATACATTTATCTGCAGTTTACAACTACTCCCTTTTTTCATAACTGACATTATAAATATTTATATTGTCTAATATGCACGCACGCATTAACTTTTGTCCGTTATAGCAAAACGAAACGAAACGAAATAATATAATATTATGTACACATACAAATAATATTATACATTTATATTGTTCTTTAGTCATCGCCATTTCATTTTAAAAATAATTGTTAACAGTTAGTTTTAGTGTGGTTTTGGCTCTATTGTGTATGTGTGTGTGTTTTATTATAATTTTTAAACCTTACGCAAGACCTTAATTTATAAATTTCCTTGATTTCAAAACGAACTTATAGATACGATTTTCATTTATTTAAAAAAATTGGTTTGATGTCACTTTCACGTTTTTATAATTTGGAAGTTCATAATAGCCATTAATATATTATATAAATAAATATTATAGGAGGCAGGTACTTGTATCTTATGCATTTTAAATTGTATTAGTTTCTTCGTTTGTGATATGTTTACATTAACAAAATTACCTAGGTAAGGTATATTTGATTTAACAAGTTAGATTTGCCATTTCATTTATAAACGGCATGTTTATATTAGCGTAATATATTCTTAATTGAGTAATTTAGTATAAAATATAATAATAACATACAGTACTAAAGTAAAGTTAATGAAAAAAAGTATTTTGAAAAGACGCCCCTTAAAAGCTTATTACCGCGAAATAAAGTTCCATCTTTATATAGTGTATCCTATCATATTGTAATTTACAATTAATCTATATTGTGGATTTATTATTAAGCGCATGTGTATAATAAAATGTAAATTGAATCATGATTTTTTTTAATCTGAATTATATTATAAGTATTAAATTAATTTTAAAATTCTTAATAACTATTGAACATTTCAATAAGTATACAGCTTCTGAATAATCCTATTGGAAACGTACAAAATAAAACCACGGTTCAGTTAATATTAAATTAAAATTCATATTTTCTTATATACCTAATATAAAAATAATTCATTTTATTATTTATGTTGTATATATTTTTAGTTATCGTATATTTATTAAAGTATTAATAATTTAGGACTAGATTGAATAAGTTTTCCTATAATTTCTTCTAAAATCACATGATTCTACTCGTGTTGCCAATGCCTATTGAAATTTAGAAATTAGCAATTTATTTTTCTATTTGTTTAATTTGTTTGATTTCTTCAATTATATTATAATATCTACAGAATGTTTTTTACAACATATCTTATATCCGAAAATAACTGTATATATTTTTGCATATTCTATTTAATATTTTTTATTATGTACACAGAAGGTTAAAGCTCATTTCTATCCCATTTTTATACTAAATTATACATTTATACAATTCTATTAAATATGATACGCCCAATAAAAACTGACTAATATTGCATATTATGATTAAATATTTGATTGAAGTTTAACTTGAATTTTAAATACCTAAAATGTTATTAAAATGTAAACATGTTAAATAAATTTATGATAATCCATAATAATACTTTATAATTAGATACTAAAATGTCATGTAGCATGTTAGGCACGCAACTGTAAAATTATGGTTTTATATGGATTTTACACATTTATCGTTGAATACCAGTTATATTGTATTACCATGTAAATACAATAAATTCAAATTAATTCCAATATAACGGTCAGAGACGAGAATTCATAATTATCTATCCTTTCAAGGAACCTGTGAATAATATTGGTGACATTATATGCGTCTTATCTAGTCACACCACATTCAGTTTGTAATCTTCGGGAAATGCATGAATCGTTTTACCGTACCGGAAATGATGAGGCTTGCAAATATTATAATTTATAACACCATATTAATTATAAATACAATTAAATAATGAATTATGATAGTACGTACGAAACTCGTTCTTCTATGATTTAATTACTCAGCACACCATTATTTACAATTTATTATTTTATCTTATTATGCTGGACTCGCAGACGACGACGTGAAAACGATTTGATCGGGATTCGAACTACGTGACGAACGTAAAAAGATATCAATCAGCGCCCAACCACGTTTTCTAGACTGCTTTCAATTGGCCGCGGCGGATAACAACCATGGTTGCTCACTCACAACTAAACCACGTATTATACCACGGTTGAGACGAGTGGTAACAGAATATTTATATCACGGCCGCCGTCTATATATAGTTTACGGTACCGGTGAATTTTGGTTTTCAACTTCCGATGATTCTCGACGAGTTATTGTTCATGCCATGTTCCCGCCGCCCGCGCCATCGGCAATGAGTGTGTTAATTAGATTCAGAAAATCTGGTCGTCTATGGCGGAGTGTTTCCTGTTCGAGTCTTGATCAAACAGTTTTCATGTCGTTTTCCGCGAACGTGTATGATTAATATTACTGTATTGTGTGCGATGTGATTAATTCTAGCATAACGAATCTTGTACGGATTATTATATTTATACAGATATCATATAGAAAGTATTCACTATTTTATTATTAGTATGTTATTATATTTGTGAGCCGCATTTTCCAGTACGCTGAAACACGTCGCCCATTTCCCGAGGGTTATAGTCAAGGTAAGACGTGCGTGATTAGTCATCAAACATCTATGTAACTTACATTATTCACAGATTATTCGTACGACTCTACTTCCGTTATTTAGAATTTATTTTAGTTGTACTTGATGTGCCAATAGTATAATAATATAGGTCTGTATAATTATCCTTATCCCTTGATCATGGAAATTTTAAGTACGTATCTAGCTGCTATCAATAATTGTTAAATTTGTTATAACACATTTTATACGTTTTACTGTTTTAGTCATAGTCACATTAACACTAGGTATATGGTATATCTATATATATATTATAAATATTTATATTACTTAATACTAATTATATTTTAATTTAAAGCTTAAGCAACATTTTTTCTTTAAATTGTTTCAAAACTGAATTCAAATTTTTGATACTGTAAATTTAAATATTTTTACAATGCAAAAAGACAACAAATCTTTATAAAATACAAACATATAAAAAATAATATATAAAAAACTAAAATTGATTCAAAGATTCAAAGTAACTGCCTACTTTGGTATAATAAATACATTTTATTTAACCCATAATAATAACAGAATATGTATATATTTTTTTTTCATAAACACAGTTCTGTTAAATTAATGGTAAGATTGCTAAAAATTGTTATAATTTATTTATCTGTAAGTGCATTATTGCAATAATTTCGTCGAGAAAGTAAAAATTATATGACCCCGATTCATAGAATGAACATTCTTCGTAATATGAAGTCTAATTAATACTATCAGGCTGCTGCGTACAAAGTTATAGTAGCTAATACCTATATTTAAAATACATTATTGTATGATTGTTATACGATGACAAAATGTAAATCGTTGGCCCTTAAGTTAAAAGTAATACTTTATACTGATGTTTATTTATACATAAATGATGCATTAAGTTTTACCAGGTGGAATCATATTTCGTTTTAGGTGTCAATCTGCGTCTAAATGATTTCAATATCTTATTTTTATATTTTTTCCATTATTTTAATCACTAATTCATATTTTCATTAGGTTAACAACAACTTTGTTTTAATAATGATTACACTTATTAGTTATTATGTTTATTAATACTAGACGTGCACGGGTCTAACATCGTCGATAGAGTACATTAACACCAATATGATGAGTTAGACATTTTATAGTCTTGGTATATTGTGAAAAAAATACATTATTATACAACGTAAACCTACATAGGTACTAATGACATGTATGCCGATGGATTCCTATAGGAGTGTAATCCCTTCTATACCAAATCATTAAATGTACATTATTTAAATATAATTATTTTTCACTTTGAGCTAGCCATAAATCAATTCATAATATTCTGTGTGTAATATTATTTGAATGTGTTTTTATTATTTTTATAAAACGTGTATGTATTGAAAAATTCTGACTATAAATAAATTAAATAGTTATTGCTACGAATTTAAATTTATAAGAATTTACACAACAAAATATAACTTTAAGTTTCATTATTACCAACATTATTTGTAAACTGTATTAAAAGCTTACTTGAACATATTATTTTATATATTAAAATTTAACTATAATTTATAGTATTTCCATTTTAAAATACACATCAATCCTACAATTTTATTTACCAATATTAATTTTAATATTATATAATATTCTGAGTGGTGAATAAACTATATTAATTAAGTCGATAGGTACTTTTGAACTAAATATTAAATAATATACAGTTTAATATACACATAAAATTACTATAAAAATTAATAATTATTCTCATAATATATTTGTTATAAACTCATATGGCAGACTACAAACATTACAATTCAAATTCAAATTATGTAAATTATTGAAAAAGGAACATTAAAATTCACTTCAATATTTTTTTATGATATTGGATACTTGAATGATGACTACACGATTCAGATCTAATTAGTCTAACTAGCAGCTGTGTCGTATCACATTTTACAACAGCTTATGAGTGATAAAATCAATAATACTATGAAGTTGAGCATAATTTTATGATAAAACATCATATATCTACATATATACGAATATAAAACACAATATTATGATATATCAAGTAGGCCACTGAATGCAATGATAATGCTAATTTTATTTTAGCTTACTCTTTCTAAATGAAAACATTTTAACACAGTCACGCCATGATTGTATTTAGCACCTAACTAAAATAACAACTATCATTTTTTTTTTTTTTTCATAATTTTCTTAATTTTTTTTATACATAAAAACTATACTCAATTACCTAACAATTATAATAAACTTTTTTATCCTTTTTAGTATTTAGTATTTTACTAAAATTTTATCAATTATTTGACTCAGTGGTTTCTTTTAATGCTGTATTTTATGATGTTTCTTCACAATCATCGAATCTTATCAAAATGCGGTCTTAAAATACCCTTAAATAATTGCCATAAAAAAATTTAAAAAAACCAAACATATATAATTTAAATACAGATAATATATTAGATACATGTAATGTTGATAACTTTATTAAATATAAAATGAACAATTAGAAATTGTATTGACGAAATTATAACTTCACAAGACATTAATTTTTTTAAATCCATGAACATTTACAATAATTTACGATATTTCTATAATAAATAATAAACTTGAGTGTTTTTTATGATTAAGTAAAAAAATAAAAAATATTTTGCGTGCTTAAATAATTATTTTAGATTCTAAGCGGCACGATGAAGAAATTGATTCTACAGCGATGTTTTTTTTTTATCTGTCATCGCGATTTGGAACAATAAAAATGCTATTATTTTCAACTTAACAGTGGTTTTTTGGTAGAAAATTGAATCTAGTTGGTACCTTGGAGGATCAAAATTAAAAAAGTCCCAATAATTTTCTAGTATTCAGAAACAATCAGAGGGGAATGAGAAACCGGAATTTATACGCAAACTCAGTTTTTGATGAAATCTATTTTATATTTATTGTTGATATTTGACATTTTTATCAAATGTTTACACAGTTTAACTTCTAAATACTAGATAATCTTGAACATTGAAACATTGTCCGCTATTAAGAGGGTTTAGTTTGTAAAAAGTATGTAGTTTGTCTTAAATAAACCGCTATTTGAAGAAGTCCATTTGGGGAGGTTTCACTATTTCAATATATCATGTGAATGATAAAATATTAAAATTTAAAAAATCATTTTACTTTTCTAGAGCTATTTACTATAGACATTTTAGATTTTAGATTCTTTAAATTTTACTTGCTAATAAATTAAAATGTCTATAAGCAGTCAAAACATATTAAAATTTAATACATGATTCTTTTTAAGTTTTTATATGATTTCAGAAAATAAATACCGAAAATATGTAAGTGAGATTTTTTATAATCCTTTGAAGTTCAAATTAAGACATGATCCGTCAAAATTACGGAAGTTTATAATCATTCTGTGATTAAAAATGTATAAAATGTTCAAAGTATATACCTAGCTAAAGTTTTCAATTTAAAATAAGATTTCTCATAAGTACCATCATCAAACAAAAATATAAAAATATATATAAATACAAAGATATTTAATCAAAGAATAACGATTTTAGTTTTTTTTTTTGTAATTTAAAAGTATAATTCGTAAATGGGTAACTTTTAAAGTATATCATTATTACAACATATTATAATATACAATGACATTTTCAAATGTAATTGTTTGCCAAAAATGAATTCTACTTACTGTTATTCTAATATAGTAAAATAAATAACAATAATATATCATAAAATATACTTATTAATGCTGTAGGCTGACAGACCGATTTAGCTTATAATCGTTTTTCGTATACAATAATTTTATACCATTGAATTTGAATTTATCACATGCAATACAGTCGACCACTTTACTGTACAGCAAAGCTGTACATGTGCACATATAAACTATTATATATATTTTTACTGACAAAAAAATTTGAAAATCACTCAATGAACATGACGCAAAAGAAAATTATTGAAATATGAATTGAATATTATTATATCTTGTACAGTTATATAAATATTTAATACAAATATATTATGTAAAAAAAAAAACGGGTAAGTGGGTATCGCTCTGCTGTACATTGGGGGTGGGGTGGACCTCTGACTAGGGTAAGCTAAATTTGAATGCAATGATAGGTATCATTGTATACGAAAAACGATTCTGAACGGAGACGGTTTATCTTTCTAGGATATATTATAGATTATTAAAAATTTTCAAATGTTAGATTTAAAAAGAAAATGTTTTATGATTTTCTAGTATTTAAAATAATTTGCAAATTTTCGTGATTTTACGTATTTTGTCAAAATTTGAACTTTGAATGCTTATAAAAAATATTGTGACTATGTATTACTTTTATTTTTCAACTGCTATTGTAACAATATGTTAAGAGCCTTGTATTACATTTTCAAGCTTTTCTACCAAACAAATAAATTTTTATCGATATTAATTTAAAAAAAAACTAATAATGATTGAAAATTGCATATACCTATAAATAGTTCAACTTAAGTCGAAATTATTTAAAATCGTATGGTATTTAAAATCGTATGGTGGATAGAATAGGTATACTTATATAAACATTTGGCGAAAATTTCATATACCTATGGTAATTTTTTTTTAGAGTTACATCAAAAACCAAAATCGATTTTTTCGAAACTGATTGTAAGTAAAAATTACCGTTTTTTCCTTAATTTATAGTTTTTTTATCCCGATCATTTAGAAAAATACCCTCCCCCCACCCCCAAAGTACCAACTAGATTCACTTACTGATCTAACAAAGTACTGAAGTCGAAAATTGAAGCATTTTTACTGTCCCAAAACTTGATAACAGATACAAAAAAAAAAAATAATAATAAAATAAA
The DNA here is from genome assembly GCF_037042655.1 of Diuraphis noxia. Classification (NCBI taxonomy): domain Eukaryota; kingdom Metazoa; phylum Arthropoda; class Insecta; order Hemiptera; family Aphididae; genus Diuraphis; species Diuraphis noxia. The sequence continues at coordinate 78,715,549 of NW_028301713.1, forward strand.
AATACACACACACATCATGGTAAAATCAATACATTCCTCGCTCCACTCAGAATCTAAAATAATAATTAGTAGTTATGCTGATGATTGAATTTAATGTGAGATGAGAAGTTGGTGGTTTACAAACAGTTAAATTTACTTCATTTTTTGAACCTTGTATTAAATGCTCAAATCTTAGAATTAAAAAGAAAAACTTTTATGAATTTCTATCTAAGATAATTTGAACATTGCCGTAATTTTTACGTATTTAGTCAAAACTTGAATTTTAAATGCTTATAAAAAAAATTCATGCATATGTATTTTTATAATTTTTTAATCACTATAAGATTAACTTGTAAGGAACTTTTTATTAAATTTTCAAGTATTTTGAAAAAAAAATATATCAACACTTATATAAAATCGTTTGAGGAAAAATCGTTATCGTTACGCTCTTTCGTAAAAATTTAAAATTCAAATGCACTTAAAATTTTTCCTATAATGATGCTTCGAGTTTTCTCTATAGCTACTTGAAGGAAAACTTATGAAAAACATAGTGTTGTATTTTTAATCCTTAGTTATAAACATAACAAATTTTATTATTTTTCAACTTAAAAATTACTTGCAAATTTTCGCAATTTCGCCGTTTTCGTAAATATTTGAGTTATAAACGCTTATGAAAAAAAATTGTGTCTAACGATTTGTAATTTTTTTTAGCTACAATAAGAACAACTGATAGGGAACCTTGTATTAAATTTTCAAGTGTTTTTGGTTGTCCAAAATTTTTTTACCGAAACTTCAAAAAAAAATTCTTCTAAAAATCGAAAATTTCAGTGGTCTATAAATAACTAAAAAAAGTCAAACATTTTGAAAAATAAACTGTGTATAGATAACACTAACATAAACATTTGGTTAACATTTCAAGTATTTACAGTGAAAATTTCAAATCGAATAATAACCATATAAAAAAATCGATTTGGTCGAAAACTAGTTATGCGTGAAAATTCCCGTTTTTCTATCACTTTTTTTTTTTGTTTTTCTCGATTTTTTTTTTAAACTGTTGGAAAATGTTTACTTTTGACCTTTATTATAATGCACCAAGGATATTCACTTTTCCATCGGAAACCACCCCCAAAGTTTGAAATTGAAACATTATTTCGACTAGTTATGATGTAGGTACACCGACACAAAAAAAAAACACACATCATTGTAAAATCAATACATTTATCACTCCGTTCAGAATCTAAAAACTGAAAAATTTTATAAGGTGTCATTTTAACCGTTTGGGAAGCACTGACTGTTAGGAAAACTGATGAATAGTTGGAATTTAGATGTGGTGCAGTATAAGTTACTATTGGCGCTTTACTAAATACAAAAAATGAAAAAAAAAAATTTTTATAACCATTTAATTAATTTAAAAAGAAAATTATATAAAAATTATTCATAAATAATTTTGTCACTTTTTATATTAATATTTTTACGTTATTTACGCTATTTTTATATACATTCATATTTAATGGTAAAATTATATAATGTAACATTCAATCATGTTTAAAAGTTTAGAAACCCATTAATCATCAATACATATATATAATATATATTATAGAGGACTTTGAACTGTTTTTACGTGTAACTTTTATCTAGGTGAAGCGTTATAATGTTGCATCATTACTCAAGTCTATATACATATTTTAAATAAAAATTTATTGATACGCATTTTAAAATAGCATATATCAGTGTTTCACAATCTGCGGTTAACAACTCCGAGGTTTAATTTATTATTTATTTGTAAACAACACGTATGATAATATTATTATTTATAGCATCTATGATTGCATACATTTTTATATCTAAAACCTACTCACAGTTATAATTTACAAATAACACAATAATTATGTTTTTTTTTCGTAACAATAAATTGCCTTAGATATTCATTTGATTTTTAGATGTTTGTATACGAAATATTTTTTTAAATTATTTTATTGGTTTTCTTAGACCTAAAAATGAATATTTAAAAATAGTTACTTAAAATAATAAGCATAATATCGATACAAATAGTTATAAGTTATAACTTCTGAGAAAATATCAAATAAATATATTTGTATAATGTCTATATACAAATGACCTTTTGAAAATATATTTCATAGAGTATAGAGTTAATAATAATACCGTATGATCAAATTATATAATGGAATTAAATTACAATGATTAACACACATTATTTCTGTACAAACTATATAGTGTACATATAGTATATACATACAGTATGTATTATGTAATGTATGAAAAGTAATAACAGTTACGGTATTTTACAACAATTTGGTGGAAATAGACGGTTGGAAACTTTCATGTCTGGCATCATACAACGCGTCATCTATTTTAACACGAGCTTTGTGACGAAGTGACCCTTCTCCAAAAATATATATACCTATGCTTAATAAAGTTGACACTAACCTTTCTCCACTACACGTACTGTGCTTCTTTTCATATCATCAGCTATATTACAATATTATTTTTATGAATGTTATTTTATTATAATCCAGCCAACTATTCTCCATTAGTGCGCCACTATAACAGTAATTTATCTAGGTTTATGTATAGTCCTTTGTAATCGGCCGTATCACACGTACTTTAATTTCCTTTCATTTTAGGACCGTACAATTTTGCCTGTTTTGTGTTAAAACGCTATGAATCTTATGTTCACACTTGTCCCAATTTCACCCCGTACCCCCTTCGGGTACTATGTGGTTTCTATTAAATTAGATTCATGCTCACTTAAATTGACAGTAGATTAAGTTATTTCTCAAATATTATTTATATATTTTTAGGCAAATCCCGCATAACTCAACTGATATAACTTAAATAAATTTGGTTTTTATATTTACGTATATCAATATAATATTATCACTCGCATGATTATACAGGGTGTAACAATTAACACTTCACTATATTATATTTATACGTTTTTTGTTTGACATTTTTTTGATAGGCTTTCGGCCAAAGTCCGCAAAACTCGGTAGACGTACGGCCGATAATTGTGATGCCCTCTATACCCACAGCTGACGATCGAAAGAAGCAAACTGACAGTAATTCACCCCTGTCAAACGAAGTAGATCCAGCGTCAATGATGTCGCTGTTCAATGTGGCCGCCGCCAACAACGTGAGCGTTGAACAGCTGGCCATGGCTCTCCGACAACGGCAACAACAACAGACTTTTTACCAAACAGTCACCGATAATATAACTACACCTACTCCGACCACAACTGTTAGCGCGTTACCTACCACCACTACCACACCACAACCGCCGCCAGCACTTACCTCAGCATACTTTTCGGATGAGCAACAGCCGGTCGCTAAGAAAATAGCAATCAAACCATATAAGTCGAAATACTCGGGCAGCCACAAGGTGATGAACGCCCCTAAGGAATACTATCCTGTTGGATACGACAAGAACTTCGACGACAACTTTGTTTCCAAAGTTGACCTACCTGACACAACATTCAGTTGCGGCGACCAGAAACATTTTCCTGGATTGTATGGAGACGAGGATTTGGGTTGCATGGTAAGTGTTAGATTATTATTAATGGGTATTTAGGAAATAGGTTAACTTTTTTATATTAGTTTCATTGCGGAATTATTTCACAAGAATCAATTCCTATAATTAATAAATTGCGGGTACATAATATTATTATTATCACTTTCAAGTAAAATTAACATTGATAGAGAATAAAGATAATATTAAGATATTCATTTTTTTTTTTATTTATCACAATATAGTTTCTGATAAATTTAAGAAATTGATGATCTTCAAATGTCAACGATTGAGTGAACTGCATACGATTAAAAGAGGGCTAAATATATTTTTATTATTTATTGTCGCTTCGACTTAATTGTTTTTTTTCCATGAAAATAGCAAATCCACTCAAAACTGTATATTCAAAAATTATATGATCACTTTAATGAATAATATGATCTATTATTAATAATATTTTTTAGTTAATACAATAAACAAAACATTAAATTTGTTACGATCTACCCTTGATTGTAATGGTTCTTATTATTTAATGCATAAATCAATTTGAGTGATTTGCATCTATTAAGTAGTTTAAATGCAAAATAAATGAGACTTATTTACAATTTATATTAATTTTATAATAACTACGTAGTACGTAATAAAGTATTAATACATATTTTATACGATTATATGTATTACATAATTTTTTCGTTTGTAAATCGTATCAAACAGAAATCCAGATTTTTCACATTAGTTTAAAAATATAAAACAACTAATGTACAATAACAATATTATGTTATCTTTAGTTATAACTCCTCGTTTGACGGTTGACCTGTTAAAAGACTTATGAAGATTTATGAATAGTTCATATATGGACATAATATATTTGTCACTATACCTACCGATAACGTATTGTTGTCTGTATATAATAAATGGATACGTGTACAAGTTATTCTGTTCTTGAAGATGAGGGACGTATTAAGTAGTATTCAATAGTAGGTAGGTATGTAATTAAAATTGATTACAGGGTGTAACTGAGTTGAACACTTCTAAAAGTAATCATGTTTTGTGCTCGTCCATAAATAAATTGATTGATTGGATTTTATTTTTGAGAAATAAATTTATATTTCCGAAGGAATTGTCATCAAGATCTATGTATAAAGTACATATTTGATTCACGTCTATCAGAATAATTTTTCATATTTTATACATTTATTATAAATATAAATGATTTATACATTATATCGTTTCACATACCTTTTATTCTAAGAGGTGCTCTACCTGAAATTTACTTTCAAACAACCGAATCCCCAACTCAAACTAAACACATTATAACTAATCTTAGGCAGGCATTTAACCTGGAGTCCTAAAAAATAAAAGAAAGGTTCTAAACACTAGACATCATTTATTACGCACTATTTTCAATTCCAAAATTTAGATTAACAGCAAACTATTACCTTATGGCTTATATATAAATCAATTCTAAAATCCATCTGAGCTTATGGTATCCAAATATTGGGATGTACCAAGCCTTCCTAAATTATTCGTAACGTTATTTTTTTTGTCCAATAAATTATATTTATTTAAATTATTGTTATTTCAGACTTCAGAACAATGAGGTTAAACCTCTCTTTTCTCAACCCAAATCATAAATGCCATTACAGGTATTACAACTATTTTTGTTCCGGTTTTTTTAGTACCTTTTAACTCTGGCTAATCAACGGTTATCAACCTAAATTTGGGTCGCAAATGATTTTGAATGGGTAGCCAAAAAATAAATTATAAAAAAATGTATTAATAGATGTAATACAAGTGATAAAAAAAAAATTAAGATTAATAGTTTCTTTAAGTTTTTGCGATTGAAAAAATTAAGATGGCAGGGGCAGATAAACAGTATCCTATGGAACATTATTTTAAAAATGTTGTACGAGAATTGGGTAAATATTTCAGGCCATCAAAACACAAAGGTAGAGAATCGCTGACCTAGATCTTTACTTTCTTGTTAAATATTAATTGTTTTATTTTTGAAAAATTACCATATCTTTACAAATATCTACTATAGGCCTTATTTTAATATTATTAATTATTATGGATTATATTCAGTTACATAGAAATTGAAATATTTACTTGTTTTTTATTATGTTATATCAAATTACAAACGATAAAAATCAACGTAAACACTAAACAATCTCACATTTAGGAATGTGATATTATTATTATTTTAATATTTACTTATTATTTATCATATAGGATGTCCTTCATATGATAATAGATAAAGAAAATTGTTGTTACCCAGTGTTTAAAGTTATTTTGTCAATTTATAATTTTATATAATTATGATTATCGCTTAACTAATAAAGTAATAAGTAATAACTATATATCTGTGATCTATTGTATACAACAATAAAAAAGTTAAACATTATTTCATAATAATATGAATTGAACCTATGATTGTTCAAAATAAGAAAGGTTAGGTTTTGCATAATCAAATCAACAAACATTATTACAAAAATATTGTTGAAATTTAACCGTTTAAATTAAATATTTTTACATATAATTTATTTTTATTTATTTTTAATAATCATTTTTCAAAATTATATTTTAGATAATTTTTAAATCTCATCACGATATAGTATAATTCTTTTAGTATATTACGCATATGAATTAACCTTTGCGAATATTAGTTATACTCTGTAATCTGTGTATGTTACATCAAAATAGAAAATATTTTATACTAATGATAATATTTTAAAATACAGAAATGTAATTGTACATCGAAGGCTGTGAAAGGGTTAATGTTAGTGTGTATGGAACTTATAGACTTAGAAACTATTGAATCAATACTCAATAGGCACCAAATTATGCACACAAATTACTTAAGAAACGAGAGTGTTCAAAGTTTTGTTATTAAATGACTATAGGTATTATTTTGATTACATAATATAGAGTTGCTATTATATCAGAAATAAAACAGACTTTTATATAATCTATAAATATATATAAATTAATGTATGTTTGTAGTAGCTTACTTACATAAACAAAAAATATTTAACTGATTTTGGCAAAAATATAAAATGGTTTTGGGAGATATCTTGAGAGTTTAAAGAGTACTTTGAACCACTTGAGAAATTATAACAAGTGCTATAATATCAAATGCGCCACAAGTGTATTTCATCTTGTCTTCGTCGAATAAATTCACAAATAGAGCTAATAGATACACCAATGCAAATTTCCCCGTCAATTGAAGTACACTTATATAACTTTGTATTTTATATTTTCTCATTTTTTATGTGTGAACTCGGAATGTAAAGCTATTATTATAAAAATCGGCATTAAACTATTAAGCACACAGATGTATTTTTCATTTTTTTTGTAGAAAATTTATTATTGGAATGTTATATACATATAATATACTACATTTTATCTAATTGATTTTGCAGTAGCTTTTATAATGCTGCTAAGATATAATGGCAAATAAGTATGACTGATGACCAAGCATAGTTTATTATGAGGAAATGTCATATTATTACATGCAGATTATAATTATGATGTGGTTGATGGGGAAAAAAAAACCGCTAAAAAAAATAATCTGCATGAATATTTTAACATTATGGTTGGACATTGAAATCTTATATGCACTTAACTTCGTTCGACAAATGAAAATGTGACTATGCGAACCTAATCATAAAAATACGATGTGAACTTTTAGACTCCACTATTGGAAAATTAGACAAGGGTCGTTGCCGCAGCGAAATATTCTCGTCTAACACCCAATGGTAGAGTGTTTTGCACAGATAACGAAAATCCACACACATTTGCCTCGTGAGTAGGTGTACTTGTACATAATGTCTAACCGTGTTAAATAATAATAATAATAAAAACAACAGTAGCTATAATATCGTTCCAAATTATATAGCGAGATTATATTATTTTGTTACGAACTTAAATAGGTAGTTTTTTTTTTTCATTTTATCATTTGCCATTGATAGCTAATAAACAAAAAATAGTACATGCTTGTCGAAAATCTGTAATCCAAATTAGATGAGATAGTAAATAGTTTATCGTTATTTTTTAATTTATTAATTCCATCCCTTTAAAATCTCAAAATACCTAGCTAACAATCCGTTGAAGGAAAATATATAATACCTACGTATTTATTCACAGTCAGGAATAAATATCAATCATAAGTAAAAAAGAAGTATACGCAAATTATATGACATAAAAGTTACGTTTGATAGATATAATTAATAATATGACAATATTTATACATTCGATTTGATACCTATTTTTGGAGTAATCATTATTATTATCAATATCATATTATTATATTTGTTAAATTTTTAACGAAATTCGATGACGTACAACTTTATAATCATCACACCATATCTCTAAAAACATGTATGTTCATTTTTATTATATTCTTACAGCATACTATCTCATAGAGCTTATGTTATTTTATTGTATAATTTCGTTATTTAATAGTATGACATCATATCAACTCAAAGTTCATTGAAATGGGACCTTAATATTTTAATTTAATCAACCCACTTTAATTTCATAATGATTAGTTGCTTTATGACTGGAAAGATTAATATAGGTCTTAATTTACTATCTAATGTTAAAAATTACGACGTTATATAAGCTATATATCGATTTATCAAACGTATAATAAATTTATTTTCATTCAGAAGAAGGATATTTTGGATTATTACGCAAAATAATATTTTTACCCATAAATTTGATGGATAGGTTATAGTTCTCTCTGAAGTCTAAACAAAAATAAATAACAAACTAAGATGAATTCTAGACGTAAAATTTACTATGTACGTATAGCAAGACGGATATAATACATGTGGATATATATGGCGTTCTCTTAATTCAATATTCTTGAACATTTAAAAGACGAAGACTATCCAAATGTGTCGACGTCTAAGTGTTATAATTTCTTATATATAATGCCGTGTTTATTAAAGACTAGGTTTTTTTAAATAAATAAATCTCCTTTATATAATTATTAGTTTTAGATTCTGAGCGAAGTGATAAATGTATTGATTTTACAATGATGTGTGTGTTTTTTTTTTTGTGTCTGTGTACAGCAAACCTAGTCGAAATAATGCTTCGATTTCAAACTTTGGGGGTTGTTTCTGATGTAAAATTAAAGATTCTTGGTGCATTAGAAAGGTCAAAAGTAAACATTTTCCAACAGTTTTCAAAAAAATCGAGAAAAACAAAAAAAAAAAATGACAGAAAAACGGGAATTTTTACGCAAAACCAGTTTTCGACCAAATCGATATTTTTATATGGTTGTAATTCAAAAACTAATCACTGTAAATACTTGAAATTTTCACCAAATGCTAATGTTAGTGATATCTATACACAGATTAATTTCCAAAAATTTTCGATTTTTTTTGAGTTATTTATAGACCACTGAAATTTTCAAATTTTATGAAAATTTTTTTTTGAAGTGTTGATAAAATTTTTATGGCCCTATAAAATTACTTTAAAATTTAATACAAAGTTCCTCATAAGTTATTCTTATAGTGATTAAAAAATTATAAAAATACATATGCACGATTTTTTTTTATTAGCATTTGAAGTTTAAATATTGACTTGATACGTAAAAATTACGAAAATTTTCAAATTATCTTAGATCGAAATTTATAAAAGTTTTTCTTTTTAATTCTAAGATTTGAGAATTTAATACAAGGTTCATAATATAATTTTACAATAGCAGTTTAAAAATAAAATAAATGTAGAGCTCAATTTTTTTTTACATGTATTCAAATTTTAATTTTGACAACATACGTAAAAATCACAAGAATTCGTAAATTATTTTATCCTAGAAATTCATAAAAAATTTTCCTTTTATACCTAAGATTTGAAAATTTAATACAAGGCTCCTAAAATATTTTTACAATAGCATTTGAAAAATAAAAGAAATATATAGCCACATTTTTTTTTTTTACGTGCATTCAAATTTTAATTTTGACAACATACGTAAAAATCACGAAAATTCGCAAATTATTATAAGCTAAAAATTCATAAAAAATTTTCTTTTTAAATTTAAGATTTGAAAATTTAATACAAGATTCCTTACAAATTTTTCAATCTTTATCACAAAAAAAATGTTCACCGGAAATTCAAATTAAATTTTTATTAGCATTCGAATTTCAAATATTGACAAAAATTCGTCAAAACCATGAATATTTGCAAATTATTTTGTAGTTCAAAATTCATAATATTGTTTGTATTTATATCTAAGGTTATAAAATTTAACACTAAGTTTTCCATAAGTTTTGCTTCAAATAGCTATAGAGAAAATTTGAAGCGTCATTATAGGAAACATGTTTTGAGCGTTTGAGTTTTAAATTTTTATGAAATCGCGTAATGATAACGATTTATCCTCAAACCAGGTATATGTATATCTATGATAATATAAAGTATTATGAATTATGATAACTACATGCGAACAATTTAATCATTGGTTGTAAGTAGGTATGTCCAAAAAAAATAATGAGTAACATAATATATTAAACTTTGCAATAATTGTAGTTTATTAAATTGAATAATTTTGGAATATTACATGTGTATTTTACAGCATGAAATAGCATCTAAGATCTAATATTATTTAATATTAAACAGTTTTTAATTCAAACTTTCACTATAATGAGAAACATTAAATTTGTGCATACCTTGCGTATATATGTATTGACAGATGCCATGGTATAATACTAATAAAATAAAAATATCATAGTTCACGAATTCCAAATCGATTGCTGAAAAATTATTAATATTTGTTTTTTTTTTTTAACACTTTATACGTTTTTAAATGTTAATAAATCACTATAAAACATTGTTTAAATAATATTTAAATAATGTTTAAATAAAGTTTAAGTATTTATATTTTGATTAATGACGAAAATTGAATATTTTATTTTTGTCATTCTTTATTTTCTCTTATACCTATCTAACATTTAACAAAAATCAAATAAATATAAGGGCATCATTGTTGTGTATGTCAATAAAATAGTGTCACAGTCTCAAAGAGTGACACGCGCGTATCATAGGTTCGTCATCTCTGTTATATGCAGTATATGAACCATAATGGAATGCATACGGCGATGTTGCAAATAATATTATGAGTTGACGCTGCCGGAGCAACTCTATTCTTCTTTTATCCATTATTTTTGATTTTGATTTTTAAATATCCAACTTATACTTTCTTAGTTATAAAATGATTAAATTACAAACATTAAAAACAAGCATCAGACAAAACACAAATTATATTTTGCTTAAGGGTTTTTATAGTATTATGTCGAAGTTTTAATAGGACGTCTCATCCACATGTGTAGTCTCCATCTTGTGTATGTACACATCTACTAGATAACAAATTTTCGTTTACTAGTTTCAATAGTGTGCTGTAATTTTGATAAACCAAATTGACCCATTGTTGAACATTTAAGTAAGAACATTATCTGTGTTCTCTCGTTGGTTTTTTACAATATTCTTATTTTTAAATGAGTTATGAGTATGTAAATTAAAAATAATTGAAAATTGCACATGAGTTCCGTAACTCACTTAAAAATTAATATATTGTAAACAATCAACGACAGAAACTAGATAATTTTCTTACCTATAAGAGTTCAATAATGCTAAAATAATCGCTCAAATATCATAATAAACAGCACAATATTGAAACTAGTGAATGACAATTTGATATGTAGTACATTTGTAAAACGGAGATAACACATGCTGTTACGACATTCTCTTGATGAAATAAGGCAAACATTTAAGTATAATTACAAGTGATAATTGATTGCACATCTCCTTAAATGGAAATTTTTGATTTATACTAGTATCATATAATCAATGTAGGTATATTCATTATATTTAATTTTTATTAATTTTAAATAAAATGTTTAACATTCTTTCCTTAATATTTAAGGCATGTGTAATCAGTAGGGTTTAGCTTTTAAAGCACTAAATATGCACTGTAAAACGCCCTAAAGACATTAAAACAATTAATAATAAAGACAAATTAAAAAAAAAAAAAAATGTAAAAAGTACGACAAAATATTCTAGAAACAATATTATATAAATACTGATACGAGCCTAATCATTTTAAAATTAAAAAGAGTTTTAGTATTTATTTATTTATTTTATTTATATAATAAATAAAAATATTGTTGCCATGGTAAAAATAAGTGTTGAAATATAAACATTCAAAATGTTCGTCATTCATAATTTATTATAGTATTGTAACGGTCACGTCATATTATACATACATCGTTCTTTTGTAATTAAAAGTTATAAAGTCTATTTATATTCTTGTACTTATAGAACTATCGAGCTTCATTAAGTGTTACTTAATTTTATTAATCAAAAATAAACGTACATTTTGATTAATATATAACGATTATGTCAATTATCAGCGAATCGGAGATGTTGAAAGGAGATAATTCGGAAATTGCATCGTCCATAAATGATGTGATGCAACAAGTTTTCGACGATCTTCGGGGAATTAAACAGAACATTTTGGAAAGTATAGATGATTTGCAGACGTCCGGAAGACTTAGCTCAGTTCCGGAGATGGAGAGATCTTCAGCCGACGATCCGCTCGTGCTATCCACGACCGATCGTATGTCGCAGGTCTTCTCAGATCTCCGTACAAATCAGCCAAAAATAGTGGAAAGTCATGGACCCGTGGATTTATCGCTAAGCAGAAGATGTAATTCGATGCCCAATATGCCAGTGATGCATAAATCTTCTGTCACCCAGGACCACCCCGAGGATGTCGCGGTGGATACACTGTCCAGTGACTCGTGGACGACGGTGGAGGATTCAGTCTCGACTGCAGACGAGCCACTTGCAGGACCAATCCCGATAGTCTATGAGAGTACGACATTTTGTTACGATACTCCATTGATGAATACGAAAATAATAACGCCTGTTACTTTAGAAAAATACGAGATCGAACTTGCCCCGTCTACGCTATTGGTTCAGCCGTCTGAGATCGATGGTCTCGAGCATTCGATACCTCGCATTCGAGGCATTCGAGCAGTATCGATGCCCAACATTGCTATACAGTTTGGTGAGGTCGACTCAGAATCTGTAGGTGGCTTTTCAAAACGGTCTAAATCGGTTAGTTCCTTGGAACTGATAACCGACGTCGGTGGTAGTGATGGTGCTGGAAAGGAGCCAACGATAACCCCAGTTATTGCAAGGCGACGTAAATCATTATGGAGTAGGACAAAAAAATTCTTCTTACTAATGATTTGTTGTGGCTCTAGTAATATGCCCCTTAATTAAATGTTAATTATTTTACATCATAATATATGATTCAATGTATATTTTAATAATATTATCTATTTAATCGTTAAAACATTTTTTTTTATTATTATCATAAATTAATCAATATACATATTTAAATTGTGATATGTTCGAACACACCTAACCAAACAATTTAAATGTTTTTCACAGTAGATATGTCATAAAATATATATATTCGAAAACTTTATGTGATATTTAAAGCCTTAAAGTTTTGTTTGCATTATCTAAACACACGACTATTTTCAAAGTATCTATATTATAGTACTTAATAAAAATTGTTTTTTTTCAAGAACTTCACTTGAAAAGGATTTGCATCAGTGTATACTTGTCTAATGTCTAAGATTTCGGTCGTAAATTCTTTATTAATTTATTTTTAATGCTAACTTAGAGGCAACGTTTTTTAACAAGTCAAAATCATTAATTTCTAATAAATTGTAGGTACTAAAGAACAATGTTTTTCAAAAACTAATTGTGATACAAATGTTTCTAATTATACTCATTTATGCATAGATTCTAGGTAATATTTCTTTTGTTGTAGTTTATACGAAAACCGTGACTTTCACAAACCCTGTACTATCATACGTTGCAATTATTACCGCTCACACGTACGAATAATTTCAATAATTTCATCGTATGATTTAAGTTAAAAATTAACTATAAATTTTTAAAGTGTTCATATACACGAAAGATATTACTAAACATTAATTTTAAAAAAAGACAATAAAATTATTAGAATTTCATATCAAAATTTATGTACCGAATACAAAATAGACTACCTGTAAAATATATACAATATTTTCACAAATCACATACATATATTCCAGTTTGCCGAGTTTATTAACGATACATAAGTAGTATTTTAAATTAAAACCAATTAAATTACATACACATAATCGGTTATTCGTTTATCCATACGATGAAATTATTCGTACGTGTGAGCGGTAATAATTGCAACGTATGATAGTACAGGGTTTGTGAAAGTCACGGTTTTCGTATAAACTACAACAAAAGAAATATTACCTAGAATCTATGCATAAATGAGTATAATTAGAAACATTTGTATGACAATTAGTTTTTGAAAAACATTGTTCTTTATTACCTACAATTTATTAGAAATTGATGATTTTGACTTGTTAAAAAATGTTGCCTCTAAGTTAGCATTAAAAATAAATTAATAAAGAATATGCAACTGAAATCCTAGACATTAGACAAGTATACACTGATGCAAATCCTTTTCAAGTGAAGTTCTTGAAAAAAAAAATTTTTATTTTATTAAGTACTATAATATAGATACTTTGTAAATAGTCGTGTGTTTAGATAATGCAAACAAAACTTCAAGGCTTTAAATATCACATAAAGTTTTCGAAAATATATATTTTATGACATATCTACTGTGAAAAACATTTAAATTGTTTGGTTAGGTTGTTAGGTGGTTAGGTATGTTTGGACATATCTCTATCACAATATAAATATGTATATTGATTAATTTGTATAATTTTATTTCAGGCATGTGGTAAATTGTTTTAAGCTAGGAATTCATAAAAAATTTTCTTTTTAAATCTAAGATTTGAAAATTTAATACAATATTCCTTACAAATTTGTCAATTTTTATCACAAAAAAAATGTCCACCGGAAATTCAAATTAAATTTTAATTATTAGCATTTGAACATATTGACAAAAATTCGTCAAAACCATGAATATTTGCAAATTATTTTGTAGTCATAATTCATAAAAGGGCTGTGAATTTAATGCATTTGCATGTTTTTTTTGCTACACTTTATAAAAAAATGGATTCGGTCAAAATTTGTTTTGACTTATTTGTAATTCATATACTAAATTTTGTTTTGCATATTTTCGCATATTTCATGGGTTAGGGCATACAAATGCATGTTTTAATAATATTTTTGTTTAAATGCTTTTTTTTCGTAATATTTACATTTTTTCGGTCAATCTTATAGTAGGTATAAACTATAACTTTTATAGTTTTATCGAAATAATTCTATTTTTACTCGGGTATTTAATGTATAATATTATTGACTACCTATTGTACTATTGAAGTCGAGATTAAATTAATTTGCTGATATCAACTCGACGAAGACCAAGACTAGTTAAGATCAATAACTCATATACTCATATCAAGAAGTAAAAATACTAATATTTAAACTAAAATTAATAAAAAAAACATTTACTAATGAAAAAAATAAAAATAAAAATTTAATTTTTGTAGTTTTTTTAGCATATTTTAAGAATTTTTAGAACATATTTTGTCAGATTTTAGTGCATACATGCATGCATATTTAATAGTTTTTAAGTGCATTAAATTCACAGCCCTGTTCATAATATTGTTTGTATTTATATCTAAGGTTATAAAATTTAACACCAAGTTTTCCATAAGTTTTGCTTCAAATAGCTATAGAGAAAATTTGAAGCGTCATTATAGGAAAAATGTTTTGAGCGTTTGAGTTTTAAATTTTTATGAAATCACGTAATGATAACGATTTATCCTCAAACCAGGTATTCGTATATCTATGATAATATAAGGTATTATGAATTATGATAACTACATGATAACTACACGAATTGATTAACTATGCCTTATGCAAAATTCGTCTTAATTGAAAAATAAAATATTTGTTTCAAAATAGAATATATGACAATATTTAAATATAATATATCCTAGACTGACAAATCATCTCCGTTCAGAATCGTTTTTCGTATATAACGATACCTATCATTGCATTTAAATTTAATCCCATCCATTACAGTAACCTACTGTACAGCAGAGCGACATCCACGACTTACCCGCTTTTTTTTTTGTACATCCATCGCATGGACGGTTTGAGATTTTAATTTATTTATTTATCTGCAAGTTTAATCATATAGGTGAGGTTGGTAAATATTCAAAATTTATTGGTTTGATCTGACGTATGTAGAGATACGATCGTATTTATCAAAATATTTGTTTATATTTGAAGCACACATCAATGTATAATATATTATGCATATATTATTCTAAGCATAAAATAGCTCAAACGAAAATCTAAAGGGAATTTTGAAAGGTTAAACAAATATATGAAAACCATAACTCGGATTTGTTTTACATTATTTTTTGACAACAAAATATAACAGGAGATAAAACCATACGAATGTATAGTTTTTCACAAGGTCGTAAATAAAGTTTTCATCATAGCACCGACAGTTGAATGTCATGGGAAAATAGGTGAAATATTCCAATTGTTATGGCCGACAAAAATGAAAAAAAATAATTGAACTTATATTTATATCAATACTGTTGTATATGAGGATCACTGGCATCAAAATGTGAGTGATTTAAATAATGTTTGATAAATAATTTTTAAAAGTGAACAAATAATCGTTTATTTCTATTAATTTATGTAAAATTATAAAGTATACAATTAGTTTTGATATGAGTGGCGTGAAAGTGCTCAAGTGCTAATGACTATGGTTCAACTCCTTATTCTACTAGGTATTCTGAGTTTCCTTATAAATCATATCGAATCCTTTGATTTAAACGGGTTGCGAGTGCATATATGTCCTAACGAATACTAGGTAATATTTATAATTTATATTAAGCTAATTCGTGACCCAGTCAACAGTTCTTTGTATACAATTATATGGAATTAAAATGTATGAATTGTGTGAAGTTAAGGTTGAATTTGTAATTACAGATTTAAAATGAATAAATTCAAATATGATTGTTTGCTTATTATTTGGCTTTCACTATATATATCCTTTTAAATTACTGTCTTTTATTTTACAAAATAATTATTGAATTTTGCTAGATGCCATAACTTGCCTAATATGTATAGTATATAGGCATACAAATATAAATGTGTATAAATTTACATTTATTTATTTTTTCAATTTATTAAATAATTATATTATATATAATCGGAGTGTGCCTCACAACGTTTGTACCAATAAATAAAATTGTACACAACTTATATTACATTAATGTTAATGGCGTAATTATTGTTATAGTTAAAAAATGTAGGTAAATCAAAATTAAAAATTGTCATTGGGTTACTCAAAAGTTCAATACATAAATGTTTTAAATTCAAAGTATTAATTTTAACTATATACTTATTCAAATGGATTTGCATATTGATATAAATATATAAATAAGACGTGTTGTAAATAGACATCTTGTATACCTACTATGCTATAAAACAGTAGATGATGATCACTCATAATGATGTTTTTATAGGTTCAGTCTATAATTCAATAGTAATTATATTCATAAATAATGTAAACGAGACGATATTATAATTGTTTTTATGTTATAGGTGTTCCACGTATGCGCGTTCACCGATGACGGTCTGACCCAAAAAAGTTTCCTGTGCCCTGAGTCGACGTTGTTCGACCAGACCATACTCAAGTGCAACTGGTGGTTCTACGTTGACTGCAAGTCGTCCAAAAAGTTGTATGATAGTAACATTCCCATATCGAAGAGTTATCAGCTGATGAAGGCATTGACATTCTTCTCGTCATACTCGGCGGGACCATCGATGGACGCTTCTGTGGCCGCAGCCACCGCCGCCGTGTCACAACATTCGTCAGACGAGTCGAACAAGTCCGATCTCGCTACTATTTCATCGCAATTCGATGGCGTTACGAGTTCTTCAGTTTCAAACACCACTACATCTGCTGAAGTTCTTGACAACGTGTCATTACGAAGGTGAATGGATACTATATACCAATCACCCCCGTCCTTAATCACACGAACATAAACAGAAAGGCGGATTCTTTTTTTGGAGCACACGCGTTTATGAAAACAATGTCTCACAAATATTTATAACTTTTTTTGTTTTATTTATTATTTAATTTATGTGTAACGTTTAAATCGTCGTGACAAATAAGTTTTAGTGATTTTAGAATTTTACTATTTTTGTGATATAATGATATTATTCAAAATGAACGTTATATATTATAGGTGATTCATGGTAATATTATCTAATGTGCATAATATTTTCTTAGACGCTTCAAATAGTTTTCAATTTGCTCATTTAAAATTTAAATAATTTTTACTCTGATAATTTTTAATGATATAATTTGTACGTTTTAATTTAAAATGTGTGTATTATTATTGTGTAGTAACGAAACTTTTATACATTTATAAATATAATATAAACATACACACATACATATATATATATATATATATTTACTAAATAATAAATAAAATTATGTGGCTTGGTGAGGCGCGGTCGTACGCTCAATCTGCGGAAACGCATTGAGTGTACGTACCGGCGGCAGTTGCTAGCTCCCGGATGGGTGACCACCTGGGATTTTTAGCAACATACCATATACCTTATATTGCCATATACCTTGCCACACATACGCAAACACGTGTTACAACCCTACCCACTTAAAAACCTACGAACAAATATACAAAAATAACCCCTTCCGTACCACCCCACACCCAATGGCCTATATTGCCACAGCTTCCCCTTAATAAAAAGAAAAAATTATTTTGCTCCATAGTATAAGCTTTGTTATTATTTAGAGCTAATAGTGATAAATGTATTTGTGCTTATATACACGTCTTAGTCGAATAATTTTATGTTGAAAATAATATTGTAATATCACGTGTGGCCGTGAACTGACCAGTGACCACAGTAAATGCATTATGAAATAATAAATATGAATCTCTATATAATTTTATATTCGTATTTAATTTACAAAATGTTACTTTAGAATATTCTAAATTTTCCTCAGTAAACAAATTAAATGCATTAGTACCTATGTATAACATACATTGAACGAAATTGATACATATTTTTCAACGCTTATTTGTATATTCAATCGAAAATTATATGCCTATGTGTTCTCCTATAATTATCAATAAATTTTATATAACATATAAGTATATGGTATATCATTCAATAACCCTTTAAAAATATGATTATTCAATTTTATTATTGATGATTGAACTGTGTACAAGCTTTCATATCGTATTAATTCAATCCTTGCACATATATTTTATTTAAATTTATGTAGTGTTATCTAAAGTGTATGATATTAATGCAGTTTGACCTAGATTAGTTATGGAAACAATATTTTTACGTACTTTTATAAAAGACGAATTCATTTTAAGTTTGCATACGCATTTTGCTGAGAGTTTGTTAAATATTTATTTAATTCTATTTAGGTTTCTCTCAATAATTATATTCTAGTTCACGTCAAATACAACTTTGTTTAATCTGGTGGCATTAAATAAATACAATTTCCTTCAGTTATTACCACAAAATGTCTTGTGCAAACTTTTCTTCAGAAAAATAATATACTTGCGGGTTAAATTGCATACATCAGAAAATTTGAATCTAATTTATTTATCTACATCTCAACAGTACCTATTAAATATTATATATATTTGCTGATGTTAAATTATTTACAAACATCATAGTCATATATAGTTTACTAATAAAATAAGTCATACGAGTCATAAGTAAATTTATGCTGAGTTCAATTTTTATGACATTCGAGCTACCCTTTGTATTCTTCTGTGTTGCCGTAATATTGTGTGTATTATATTGCGTTGCAAAACGTATAGAGATTTTATATGATTCGTATTTTACTTACCGTATTTAATGTTATAAGCAATATTATTATTTTTATATTAGAGTCGAGTTTTTACCAATTTAGACGGTTCAATCTACATATAATATTGTTCTATGAAGTGGTTAACACATGAATTTAGTTTTTGCTTACAAAAATCAAATATTTTTTTTAATCATTTGAATGATTGTCATTGCATGGTTATGGATTACATTACCATTGTGATAACATTAGTAGACCTTATGTAAACATTTTTTTTATGATTTTATTTCTTAGTTATATATATGTATTTATATACCATGTGTTCACCAATTTAAGGAACACTGAATTTCTCAGCCGGATTATGTTGGAATAAATCGAATTTTTTTCAAGCTAGTGGTACATAAATACACATTTTTAGATAAATTTCTAATTTTTATCCCTCTCTCTACGCGCATACACAATGCAATATTTGATACCAAATTCGGATAGACTACATTTTCTTAAGTCATTTTGACCCATTAACCATGGCTCTAAAACCAAAATTTACTGAATGAGAGCCATTTAAATTTCAATAAATAATACATTTTTACAATTCATTATAAAATGCATAAAATCATTTATAATTATTTATTATTGGTTATTTTTTGAATATTTTTATGTATTTTTTTTTTTATACGTGTTATAAATAAGATTAATATAATATGGAAATAAAATTATTCAATCAAAATGTATTACGACTGTATACTAATGTAATATAATATAATACTAAATACTTAGAACAGTCAATACACACGAATATCAATATCAAAGATATTGAATTTACATCAGCTTTTTATCTGTCTCCAATTTTCAGTGTTAGCATAAAAAAGTGTATGATTTAGAATAAAGATGTGAAAAATCACAAATCAATAATTATTTTAATGATTATGTTTGTAGTTACATATTATACATTTCGTCTGAATCAGACCGATGAACGGTAGAAAAATAGATTGATTTTAACCCCTGCGAAATTGGTAATACAGGTAATACCTATAATAAAAAAAGTATTGTAAATGTCACACTGTTTTTATAAGTTATAAAAATAAAAACATTAAATCCTTTATATCAATTATACTTTTTTCAGCAGTAATAATTGCTAAAAATGTACAGATTGTAATTTGAAATATATTTTATATAAGCGAATAAATTATTTACTTCCTAGGTACTAATAATCAATATTAAAATATTGTAATGTCAACAATATTTTCAATTATTTTATTAGTGTGTTACTGACATGCATATTGAATTTTAAATACTTTATCTCACAGTAACTCTAGTAAATTTGGATGGAAAAATATTGGATTTTTTTTTACAGCAAAAATTATTTAAATAAAATAAAATAAAACCCTAAGTAAAAATTAAACCAAATTATAACAAGAAAAGTTATAAATAAATCTTTATATACCTATCGACTATACCAGATACGTCTTATAATCATAAATATAAATTATAGTAAGTTTATAAAGTTTAATAATATATATAGCAATTGTATTTATCTTAGAAAACTGTAAGCTCAATCGTGCAGGATAAGATATTATTGAAAATTATAGAACCTCCTTGTATTTATATTATAATGTAGGTGTATACTTTATGCACATAAAAAGTTATCTGTGTGAGAGATAAACTTTGAAACGACCATAAAAAATTGAACAACTCTTTCCATTATATTAATTAAATCAGAATAATAATATACCTAGTTATGGCTAGTAGAACATTAATAGTACCAAAACATAATGGTATTATAGGACATTATCTAGAACTCTAAACATGATAGGTATAACCATTACCTGCAAATTACCAAACGGTAAATCTGCTGAACATGAAATTTTATGAAAGTCGCAATCCTATAGCATTGTAGGTAATATTATACATATTTAAACATTACCACAATATCTATTGATTAATTAATTAAATACCAGTGTCATTTGTGATATATATATATATATTATTTATTTAAATAGACATATGTTAAATAGAGACGCATATTACACGATATATTAAAACCGCCATAGACCACAGAATAAAATATAATAATTACGGTCGTAGGTATCAATAATAATATTAATAGGTACCGGAAGAGAGTCATGTTAATAATATTATAACTATAACCCTCAGAGAAAGAGTGCATCACGTCCGAATATTAATAGTAAATAAGTCACATGTGACCATATTATCACAGAATCTAACAATATTATGTTATTGTTATTTATTATTACCTACTCGGGTATCGGATGACGGGGAACAAACGGATCGATTCAAGCCGTCGCGGTTGCTCCGCTCCCCTCGGCGGACCACGACCTCTCCCGGTTAGTGGTAAGCCCGTGAATACCGTGGCAGTATCGGTTTCCGGAAACTTATGGTCGCGGAAAAAATTTAAATGTATACATCGATCGGTGGAAGACGTCTGCTAGGAAAAACCCGCAAAAATGGCCGAGTGTCGACTTTGTGATCGTATCGACCACGTTCGTTGTACTATTATACCACTTAAGTGTTTATTGTAGTATGATATGTTAGATGATTACTTAGCTGTAGGTTTATTATATTTGAAGTTATTGATTAATCACTGTATATTTTATAAAAATTTACCATTTTTTATTGGATCAGATTTGGTACAATATGAGCGTTTCACAAAACATTCTTCGTTAAATAAAATAATTTCCGATACTAACACATCCGAGTAAAAATAATAAGTCTTGTCGTAATATTATAATAAGCTTAATTTATGAAAATATAGGTACTACCTCCACTCTGCACTTTTCCATCATAACTGAAAACAAATGTTCCCTCTGTAGTTATTATTATTTGAGGATAAAAATTATAAGCGATCACGAAGAACCAAAAATAGTAACTTCTAGAGTTCATAGTTATTATATTTACTATTAATCAATGTTATTATAATAATTGATACGATTATATAAATTGTATTGTTATATAAACCAATTAGATTCATACAAAATACCTATCGATTTAACATAATTACCTGCAAATGCTTAGATACAATGTACCTATATACGATTTAATTTAATCACGTAATTTTATTAATTGTACTACTAATATCGAAATATTCAACGTGCGATACGTTATATCGTACATGTGCATATTTAAGTACATTAAAACCTCTCTATAACGGAATCGCTTGGTACCAAACGTTTTTCCGTCATAAAGAGTTTTCCGTCATAGAGAGGAAGAAATTACATATAGGTATAACTTGCCTCAAGACTATTGACTTTTCCGTCACAAAGAGGGTCCGTTATTGAGAGGTTTTAATGTATAGGATGTATAGCTATCGATGGAACTCATTAGTCCATTGGACCTAAACCTTACTTAAAAGAAACAGATACCTTATCCTTAGGTACGTTGTACGTTTATATAAATTTAACAGCCTACATACCTACCTACTTACTTATCAGTCAGTTAGTCGGTATGCCATGCTCCCACACGGCGCAATGTGATGACCGAATATCGAGTATACTTTCTAATAATATTTGATCGCCGAGCCGTCGTTTCGGTATTGGCGAGCTGGCGAAAGTAGAAAAAAAATTGTTTAAATGCGCAAACAAGCAAAAAGTTCTTCATCCTTCGGTAGCTCAGTTGGTAGAGCGGTGGACTGTAGTGGCTTTAAAATCATAGACATCCATAGGTCGCTGGTTCAAATCCGGCCCGAAGGAATTTTTTTTTATTTCGTTATGAATAATTTATATTTGCACACTCAGCCGTATACGGTTACAGTGCTTTAAAGTTAAATTGAAAATGTTTTTATTATTAACGAGTCTACTTTCACGCACACGACTGCGCACTTAGTTACCCATGTGCATCTATTTATTAAAATAATTTAGTTTATCTAAACATAGCGTAGGAGAGTCGTAAATCATAAACTTAAAATAAATTGATCCTTTCGTCACAAAATAAACATTAAGTCATAAAAGAGTGAACACTTTATATTTTTTTCCTAAAAATGAATTTGATTAATCAAAAAAAAAAAAAAAATGATATTATTATTACTATAATTACACTCTGTTATTTTGTTATGATTTATGATCAAAAATGGTATGTTACATCTATAGTACTTATTTAGTATTTGCTATTTTAAAAACTTAACTTTAACATTCAACTATATTGGTATGATTTAAAATGAGCTAGTTAAATAAACCGGAACTTGTTTCTTGCCTAAATTCACTGAAATTTCGTATTTTAATGACTTTTGTAAGTCAGTAATTACACTTTTCGAAGTGTCACTTAAAAATGTTTCATGTGGAATATGGCAAGTGTAATACTATTTTTAATTTTTAAATTTTTAGATATTTGATTTACCACTAAAAAATAATAAAACACCTATATACAATATGATTTAATTATTTAATTATCTTTTTCAAAAATATAATGTATACAATTTTACCGATCTTAGTATCTAAAATCAGTTAATTTATTTGTCAATCAATATAGTTTTTTGCAATATTATTGATTGCTGGTTGAATGTGTGTTAACCATTTTTATCACATTAACGTTTTTCAACAGAATAACAACATAATTTATAAGTGTAACTATATTTTAATACTGTAGAATAATACCTAACAATTCAAATGACAATGTTATACTTAACATAACATAATATATAAACATACATATATGTTTACATATTAAAACTAACCTGAAGAATTTATATCACCATATATCCATTGAATTTGCATTACAGACTTAATAATTAGTAATTATTACGCTGTGTGAACCTTGAATTCAAATTTTATACCACCATGATAATATTATTAATTTAATTATAGTGTAATACGCAATACCTAATACGAATTTATAAATACTTGGTAATTCTGAGATGGACTAATGTGAAAAAAAACCTTCTAACGGACAACTGTGTTCGTTTTACTACTGTTCTACATTCACTCACTATAACACTAAAGAAATGTCTGACAAATAAAATTCAGATCATTGAGACTTTCATCATTTAACGTGATATATGCAGTATAATATATAAAATCCTTCGTTTTATTATCCACATGCAATAATCAACGTAATCGCATTTATCATAGATTTGTTTTACCTCGTCTAATTTTTACAAATCATTTTCACACGACTTATTTTGGATGATATAATATAGTCGTGAGGGAATAAGAGATCTTTTAAAACTTGAAATTTGCATTCTGAAGTCGTATGAATATCCAATCTCGTAACAATGAAAATTGAACGTTATCATCGCCATTTCACAAACAGCAATGTATAATGATTTATAAACCGACAACCATCGCAAATGGTCGAATGGTCCATATATTAATACTCACTCTTTTTGTCTTTATCAGGTGTATTTAAGAATTCCATCAGATTTTAAATAACTAAATTATTGAAGAAATAGTGGTTCACCCTGAATATAATAATTGTATTGGAATATTTCATGAAAACTAAAATTTTCAATTTCGACATATTTTAATAAATTGATCAATTTAATGTGAAATATTTGTAATTCAGAACTATATGTGACTAAAAATCGTTTATAGGTAAAGGTAAGAACATAATATTCGAAATATGGAACTATCAACAATGCCAAAAGTACCGAATAATCGGCAATATTGAAAATACTTGAATATTCAACGAAAATAAACCTACACTATACCTATCAAAATGGCTGGACATCTGCAGTTGACCAATATTCAGCCATGTTAACAAGCTGCCTTATCGCGTTCTTGGACTCAATTATAGACGTATTACCAGACGTGACCGAATTCAGTAATATACTTAAACATGGTTAAAATGTTGGAATTCATAATCAAATTTTAACGTAAAAATTTTTTTTAAACGTTTTATTTATAATCTTTTTTTTTTTTTTGTACTGTATTCGTCGACTATCTATAATGAACGGTTTATGATAAACTATATTATCATCAACTAATAATCATTAGGGTTAGTATTCTGCGGAGTATATTTTATTGAATTCCCCGGCGGGTCACACTAATGACTGTACATATATACCGCGGTATATATCTCGTATTCGTATTATCTGTACGGAATACGTCCGACTCTAGACCCAAATCATTAGCGCAAGTGCTCAACAGTTGAAACGGGTCCACACGTACGTTTGAATAATGACGTATATTTCGTGAGCGACGTCGTCATTCTCCACGCACGAGTAACCGCCGCCGGGTAGTCTGCAGCTGAGACCGTGTAACACGGTGAACGCTGTCGTGCGTATTTCGCTCCGATCTCGCAATATTCCTGCAGGTGTCGTGTTCTTATTGCTGCGCGTGTGAAAATCACCAACTCCTCGTGGAATAAGACGGACGATTTTATAAAATTTATATATATGCATACATTGTACGGTATACACACCGTCGTTTATTTTTTAGGACCGAGAGGGGAGAAAAAATACTAATTTCTGCCAAGTAACTCGTCGTGCGGCCACCCACATCAATCAAATCCGGAGCGAGTATGATTGACACACACACACACACACTAGGTTCGCTGTAAGTATATAATATACAGTACAACTACAACTGTACAACACAGTGGTAGTATTACAGAAGAAATATATACCGTGCATACCGCTGTTGTGCGTGAGTCATTGTGCGGGTGGCGCGGGATCGATTGTCCGTAAACGGTCGGGCCGAGCCACTTAAAATCAGAACGCGTCCGATTACCTAAAAACGTATCGTACACAGCAAATAGAGGGAAATGTTGGAGAAATAATACGGGGGAAAAAAAATAGTCCAAACGCAATCGGATCGTTTTCAGATGGGGCCGATCGCTTATAGGTACCTGCTGCACCCCAACGCCGTCGCCCGTATCGTTATTGCTTTCTCGAGACAAGCGTTTGTAGTATACCAGTATACGCGGCCAAATAGTTGTATTATTAGATTATTTTTTTTTTCACCTACGAAATTGGTTTTACGACACACGCCTCGTTGTCGTCGTCGTCTTATCGACGCCTCCGTCTCTATTGTTGTCGTCGACCGTGGTTTATTTCATTTCTATCTCTGACCGACTAACGCGAACAATAGACTGGAAACCAAAGCGTGTTCGCGTGCCCGGTAAAGAAGAAGAAGATGAATGAAAAATTAAGAAATACTCTTGTAGCGGTGTCTCTGGCGAAAGACACAAACGCGGTCAATCACCGTCACTGAATCTTATCAGCCATACAAGTTATAACTTGTAAAGTTTTACTGTTTTAATCATAGATTTAATACTTATAGTAAAAGGTCTATTATGATTTTAATACTTCTATCTGTAGTGTGGAATACATATAATTTTAAAATCAAATGTGATTGGTTGTTTGAATAATACGATTCTTTAAAAATAAATTTAAAATAATACATAAATTAAACATTTTTTTAAATACCTTAAAATATGCTGTAATATCTCATTAGTGCATTACATAATTATACAAGGCATAGTGAAATATTATGATTTTCAATTTGTTATAATTTTACTCTTTGTCAATTTGCATTCCTTAAAAGACCAAACAAAGGACAAATCAACGTTTAGCTAGGACGTACCAATTCTATCATTAGCGTGTTTTTCTTTTTGTTCACTTTATGAAACAAGACTCGAGGAGATTACAACTTAAATTACGATTCGAAGAAAATCTTTCAAACTATATGCTAAGTTTGTGACCGGAAACACGGCGAAAAAGTAATTACGGAATTAAAGAACAAAATAATAATAATAATAATAATAATAATATAGTGGTATCATTGTAATTCCAAAGAGATTTTATCTTATTCTGAATTAATAATATGAACAAAACAAGGTTAATGGATTTGAAACAACTGTTTTGTTGTCATTGCTGAACACATAACGAAAATTAATTGTTGTCAATTGAGAATGAATATAATATGTGGGGTAGTGCGATGTATGAAAATGCTAATGCATTTTATAATTACGATATATTTTCAAAAAATATTTATTTTAATTCCTGCTCAGGTAGCTATTTAATTATTACAGTCTACAGTTTCATAAATCATCGTAAACTTATTTTGTTTGGAATTTTAAACGGTTTTAAATAAGGTGATTTAATTTTTGCTGGTATGAAATTGTAGATAGAAATTCTCTGTAGAAGAAAACAATTATATTTTGTATTTGTTTTGTTTTTATTTAAGTTTCTCATTTTGTATTGAAACTAACTTATAAACCTAATAATTTAAATTAATATAATATTTAATAAATTAATTATTGATTTCAAAATAATAATGTCAATTATATGTTTTAAATTCTGAATCCTACTATTTTTTTGGTTAATCTTTTGAAATTAAAACATTTATCTGTGCAAAACCAGTATTCAGTGATATCTTTGAATTGATATGGCTTGTGGTTAGTGCAATAACCGACTAAATAGTTAAATTCAATAAAACTGAATGAAAATTTTAAATAACGAAATTTCATATTAGTATATTTACTACAACCCATAATATACATTATTTACTTATTACAAAGTTAGGTATGATATAGATAAAACGAGGCTGGAAATGGTCAAGACGTGGTCGGATTTTTACATAGAGTTTGCCGCCAATGTCTCCATAAAAACCATCCTTTAAAAAGTCGACGAAACTGCACTAAATTGAACCTTTCGACGAATTACTGATAAATTCCTAATTATTTTAATAACGTATATAATATCATAAATACATATTATTTGATAATAATTTAACTCAAAGAATTTATTTAGATCACATGTTAGTATAAAATGAGATATATTATTTATTACCTATTATTTATATATATTTTTTTTATATTCTAACATGCTTCATATCACCTTAATTCAAGTTGTACCTATTCAATACTATTATACATACCTAGCTACCATTCTACCAACTATCAAGCTAACCTATGAGTTATGATTCAGGTTTTAGGATTTTTTCTTATTAAATCTACATCGTCAGAATGCGAATGTAAAATGTACCATGAGTTCTCATCACCAACAAACATCCTCCAATTGGCATCAGTTGAACAGTTTTTAAGCTAAATATTAATCAACTATTATTATTATTATTGTAAATTGAAATGGTTCAAAGTAGAAATGTCTTATACTCGTATTATGATATTTCAGTATTTCAGTGTGTATTTCATTCTATTGTTATAATTATTTGACAATTTGAAAGTATTATTGATTATAATATATAATTAACTCATAGTTAGTACAATTTAGTTATTTGTTGATTCATATTTTGGTAAATATTTTATAATTTTAAATCTAAAAATAATCTCGTAATTTTGGCTAAAGTCGTCATACATTTTAATAATTCAAAGAAAATATTAATATACTATTTATCTTAATAAAATGTGTATATAATGTTTAATACATAAAAAAAAAAAAAAAAATAGTATAAGTAAATTTAGTATTTTCTACATTCTTGATTATATAACAACACGGAACAATAATATTTTAGTTTAGATTTATGGCCTGTGTACCACAAACAAGTCACGTTCGTTGAAAAAGTTGAGTCTGATTCATTATTCGAGCTATGTAGCTATAACTCATGACTTCTTGAAGTACCTACCTAATTTTTCAGCTTTCATGTTCAAATATTATTGTTGTTGTTCTCGTAAATTTTTCAAATGTGAAGGAATAATCAACTGCCAATTTCTAATTGAAATATAGGTAAGTAGGTAGCATAAAATCCTAGTTCTGTGAGTGGCTAAGATTATAAGTCAATAATTATATCATATTTTTATGTACTACTGATATGGTTAATTAATCTAAACCTATAGGTTTAATCGATATTATTATCCATACATATATGATATATTATGATGGTATACTAATATTATATTTGATTTTATTATAGTGTTATTTGATGAATTTTATGCACAACATTGAATCATACCTACAGAATATAGTTGCGCTTTTTTCAGGTTCATTATTATATGTGGACACAATATTATGCTCATCGAATCGAATGTATTATTGATTATTGTAAGATGAAATAAGTGACAAACCATGGTAATCGTAAAAACTGTTTTGGTGACATAAATAAAAATAAACCATCGTCGTTGCCCAATTGTAGGTGACAATTTCGGAACGGTACAGTCATTTATTATTATGTTCATACTATTAATATATCACATAATTATTATACATAAACTTAACTCCAAACAGATCATCAGCCATCAGCCGCACGACTATAATACCGACGCCGAATTCTTGTTGTGAAACACTACAAGTTTTTGCGGACGTATATTATAATCATTACAATAAGACTCAATTCCCTAAGTATAAATACATTGTAATACTATAGGTACACTTTATTTGCTGAAAATATTATATATCTTTGTTGATAAGAGGACATCGTACTCACATATTGTGTCGTTATACTAACGCTTAATATAATATTAAAGCGAACGTCCAGCAGTTCCAATTTTGTGTTGTATATAAGAGTTATTAATTGACATTGAAATTAATATTATTATTTTAAAGTAAGTTATGACTTTTTTGAAATTGCACAATTCCTGGACCTCTCTCTCTGCTTTCAGTATATTTCTCTATAAGCCATCAGCTGTGATTCAACTATATATATATATGTGAGAAAGACAGCATGGAATTTGCTGACCCCCATTTCCGGCACTCGTCCCAATAAGATTGTGTAGCTCGCACAAGGTTGTGTCGGATCGTCTTCTACAGGCGGGCACCGTATTAAATGTGCACGTTTAATATGCAATCAACCCGTATGAGAATATTATGATTAGGCAAGTATAAGTAAATACATTATAAATATTTAAAATATATAATGCATTATTTGCGGTGGCAGATGCTGCGCTCGGTAGATGCCTAAGACAAACGGGCGATCCCCTTCCACGCCACGTTGAATTCCCTACTCA
Source organism: Diuraphis noxia (assembly GCF_037042655.1). Taxonomy (NCBI): domain Eukaryota; kingdom Metazoa; phylum Arthropoda; class Insecta; order Hemiptera; family Aphididae; genus Diuraphis; species Diuraphis noxia. The sequence continues at coordinate 78,745,782 of NW_028301713.1, forward strand.
TAATATTATATTACGGGCGGTAGGTCATCTTTCGATAAAAATCTGTCACGAGCAACCAAACAACCATTAATTTTCCTGCTCACGTCAAAGCACGCGGTCCATGTTCAGAAGTGTAGACCGGAATAGCTGACGAACGAACAAGAACTATCCCAAACCCGTGAATCATCAATAGCTTTATTGCAATAATAATTAATTTGCGTTTTAACCTAGTGCGTGTCTTATTATCCGTGCACCGGATATTACAATCGACTTAACTCCCGATGTGTTAATATATTGGTCAGACTCATATCAAGATCGAAGAGGATCGTACCATTATCGATTTACCGCTCCTGCAGCGGTAGTGTCATGCGATCGGACTGGTCGTCGACGGCGCTCTGCATGACATTGGTCGTGACGTTGATTCTTGACAATGCGTGCACGTCGAAAAGAGTGAGTAGGTACTATAATTATAATTGTGGTTTGACATTTGGTCAAGATGTGAAGAATGAAGAAATACCGACATTAGTGTGGTAGTTAAGTCAATTCTAAGTTAAATGCCATCCCTGAAATGCTCTTACTGGATTTAAGATCGAAACTTAAAAAATATAAAAATATAAGACAGCTATTTTTTTTTTCATATTTTTCTCGAAACAACACAAGCGCAAACGGCATAAATGATCCCCGATCGACGTAACTGTTTATCTCTGTATTTTAATAGCATAGATTAGTATATAGTTTTAGTACCGTACAACGACGAGTAGTACAATGGAGTTATATAAAATATATAGTACCTACAGCGAAATTCCTTCTACATTACTGCCAATGCTAGTATCGAACAATATAAATAACTTGTAGCCGTCGAAAATTCATATAACTCAAAATCTGGTTCATTTGGGAATTATATTTTAAGCGCTAAAATAACACCGTTTCTGACAGGCATATACAGATATAAGCTATAACTATGTTTTACAAATGGCAGACTAATCTAGAATAATAGTGTGATATTAACAAAAGTTATCGGTACCTACATGATTATATGGTAGGTATAGAACGTCATGGGGAATGATACTTTCTCTCTCTCTTTTTATTCAAATGTCTTTGCTTTGAAACTTAGAAACATAGAATGTAAATACACAATAACAAAAGTTGTCTTAATCAAATTCAGTTTCAAGTATTTATTTTGTTTTTCAATTGCTACAACATGAATTATAACAATATAAGTCCATAATATAGTATATTTAAGAAATGAAAAAAAAAACATATCCATCCTTTTAAAATATTTAACTCATAGTACAAGTAATAAAGTACCTATGTACCTGTATAACTATTAACTATTAACTATTGGAACCACGATATTAAATACCACGGGATGTCATTCGATTTATTTATATACATGTAATGATCATATTTATTGATTAATATTAAAATTGATTTACTCGTGAGACTCAATAGCTTAATTTCAAGGAGTTCGAGCATTGTCGTAGCAACTCAATCATTACTGTTAGCTGTTATTGTAACTAAGCAATTAAAAATTAAAATTGAATATAATTAATTTTCACACAACTGTAAACTGAACAAACGGTGTATTTGGCATTAGCATTAGCATTTTAAATACAATATTATAATATATGGAAACAAAAATTCAATGGCACCACTTAGCTTTGTAACTGATTATTATTTTCAAATGTCAATGTCAGATTAACTCGTAAAAATGTGATATTTACAAAACAATAGTATATACTTACCCGTTGGCTCTGTTATAGAGGCGGTAACTTTTATTTTTATTTTAATGTGGCACATGATATTATTGTTGCTTCAGTACTTGATTGTGTACATTAAACATTCAGTCTATGGAATAATATTTTATTTTTTTTTTGGTTTGAAATTTTTTAAAAGTTACATTGCATATAGTACCTATTCAAATCAAAGAAAACAATGACATACAAATTCAAAACCATACTCTGAGCAACAAAGATTTTTTTTAATTATTATTTTTAGGGCCCGGATTTCAATGCAAAGTGCATCTTTTTTGGTTGATCATAGACAATGCTTTCCAAGTACATAATTCGTTTCATGTAACGAGTATTTCAAAGCTAAAAATTTTATTCTGCATTTTTAGCATTAATTGGGACATTTTTATAGTTTTAATGCATATTTGTTCAATATATTGCACAAATTTAACGTATTTATTAATATATATTGTAATATTTGTGTTTAGAATGAATAATATTGCTTAAAAACAATCAAAACATATGCGTGTGTCAACATCATAACAGCATCAAGCCAATTTTTCCATTTTTTTTTTTTTAATAAAATAATAAATAATAAATATATTTTAATGATGAATTCCAAATTAAAATACCAATTTTTTTTAGAAAAAATATTATATAAATTAAATTTTTAAGGTTATTTTTGAACTAAACTGTATTTTTCAAAGACATTTTTGGCTATTTTTTAGAGTATAGTTGTATGGTCTTAAGTGCATTTTAATCCGGGCCTTCTTTATTTTTAAACTTGGTGACGCGGGCTTTATAGGGGAGAACATGGTCATATAAAAATTTTCTTATATGCTTTTGTATAAATAATAATAATGCAATTAAAAAAAATAAATAAAAAATAGAAAAATTAAAAAAAAAAAATTTACAGTTTAGTGTTACATGGTGGATATTGACTGAGGATGATTTTTCAGTATTTTGGTGGTTAAATCTGGAAATTTTAAATTGGATCTAACGTAAGGCTAAAATGTCTTCTCTAGAGATAGAAACAACTGTAAAAAGGTCTGGGTACTCCATTCTTAGATAGGTGATCATAACTTCAAAATGTCTGTTTATTTTAAATGGGAATGTACAATTGGTAATATTTTATTCAAATGCATCAAGCTTAGAAGGATGAGATATTCACAGTTGATGCCACTTAAGTATTTATTTATTTTTTATTAGGCTGTCAATATGACTAACGGGGTTGATTTTTGTAAGTAAAGATAGAGGAAACGCATTCTAAGTTGCATTACTGCTCGGTAATTTTCTTGTATTGGAGTATCTAAATGTCCAAAATAGTTTGTTTTTGAAGATAATAAATTCTATTTTAAATGTGTATGCTAATATTTAATGAAATGGTTATATTGTAGATTATGTTGAGAAAGTCTGTAAAAAATGTATTGAGATTTTGGTATAGTATTCGATTCAGCTGGTAAATACTGAACATGGACTAGGTAGTTTGAACAAAAGTAATAAGTTTCAGATAAAACAGCGAATTAAATTATTGGTCTAATATAAAATAATAAAGTAATATAATAAACTTTTGATTTTTTTTTTGTTTTACTTGTATCTCTGCTTAACATAATTTTATACGAGCTTCACCACGGGCGCTTTTCGATACGATTTAGTGATTACATTATATATTATGTACTGTCTAGGAAGTAATTTTTTTTTCAGTAGCGGATCTACAACTATTATTTCACTTTGTACTTTCTTTATACCCAGCCATATCATAGGCCAGTCTGTATAGTATTTACATTTTACTGTAATGATATTGACAGTTATAGCGACGATAATGTGCTATATTACAAATCCATCCATGACCACCGCAAACCATAGTAAATCTTCACTATAAACAATTTAACTCATAATTAATACTCAACAAAAAGAAAAATGCACTGTGTTGAATGAACTTCATTGTTTTCCAATAGATTGGGATGCACAATTATTGATATGCATCATATAACATGTTTAATACTATACTGAAATAGCGCAATTCAATACTACACGCCGACCAATCAATTTTATTGTAAAGTTTTAGCGAGTATTTATTGAAAATAAATAAGTTTCACAGCGTCATGTTCATGTGTAAATAATGATAAAAAAATTATGTATTATGTTTATATTTTGAATTAATTTTTTCACAGCAAAAACGCCAACTGTTCCGTGAGAATGTATTGCCATACTTTGGTGGTAAAATACCAGATTCTGCGTTTCATGCAGATCGATTGGCACTAAATATGCTGAACAAAGAAGGAATATCTGTGCCAGATGGTATTCTATTCGAATCCAGACCCAAAGAATCATTCCACCAAAGTCAACGGAACGATCCAGAACTACTCAACTCTATAGTCAAAATGATCCATACGCCAGACGGCAGGTGAGCAACGGTGCATATCCGTTTTGATAGTATTAACACAGATCTTCCCTATAATTTAGGTGTTATTACGCAAGCACCGTTTATGTCATACCAATAGCTTCGTATATTTATACGATCGTAACATATGAGTATAAGGGGCAAAATAGATACGTCAGTGAAAGATCGAGTAGAGTTGCACAAAATAAAATATTACACAAAATATATTACCGGGTTTCAGCATGAACTAAGACACTATTATCTTAGTTCAAGGAATAACCAATATATAATAATATACTAATATTATAAGGCGAGTAAAATATGAAAATATGAATACAGCATTGGCACCATCTGTTCAGTAAAATCAAATAAAAAAATTCAGAACCATTTTCCCGATCGAAGTCGTGTAATACGAAGCATAAAAATCAGTAACCAAACCAATTTATACAATAAAACTTTAAAATAAAATAAAAGTTTTTCACACATAAAATGTTCATGCGAATAGAAGGAGAAGCACAAAAACCGATGTACGGGCTGTGTATGTGCTAAGAAATGAATAACACTTTAGTTATCATAAATCATAAATTAAAATAATATATGTTAATACACATCAATATATCAATTTTATACATCGTTTGTAGAATTTTAATTTTACAGCGTTCCACACACTATATAAAATGAATAAAATTATAAAATATTAATATTATTATGTACTTCTTCATACAATTATAATATTTTTCCCTAAAACTGGATGCAAATAAATAACAATACTTACCTGACTAATGACGATCAATTGTATTATTTATATTATTTTTGTTGTTTTTAATTAAGGAAAGATTAAATAATTTATAATTTGAAAACTATGCAATAACAAGTGAACCGTTTTAATAAATATTTTAAAATTAGGTTTATACCATCAGAAGGTCAGTATGAGGCTGATAACGAAGTAGAGTCTACGTACAAAATATTTATACCCTCAAATATACAAAAATATCATCTACCGAGGTTTAGGCCGGTACCAGAAGCGTTACAGCTGTCCAGCGTTCAGCATGTATTTGAGAATGGCCGGTTGTCAATCGCACCCATTGTGGGACAAATAGGTGTTCCATTATATCCTATATTACAGGTAAATTATATAAATTAAATATTCAAGTAAATATTTTATTCTAAACCCTATTAAGTTAATAAATCGATATTTACCTAGACACCTAGTAACTACTACTAGGTGGTTCTCATACCTTAACAGGAAAATATATTAATTTCTTGAGTCCTGGTGTGAAGGAAAAATTTACCAATTGAGTCTGCACTTGAAAAAAGTAAAATATAAATACTAACTAGTTTAAAAAACTTAATTATGTACATATATATTTATAACTTACATTTTTTTAACATCGACATAAATAGTATTTTTAACCTTTAATATTTAGTATTTTTTGCTACAGACAATCATAAGTCTATAGGAAGCAGAATTTATTTTATAAGTTTGGTTGAATTCAATATCAATATTAAAACAATGATGTATGTTTTTAAGGTTGTACTGATATTGTAGCATTAAGTGGCACCGTGTCGGTTCCAACTTGACAAGTATCTCTTCCCTAATTAGTCGAAAAACATAAATGCATCCAAAACATACGCATACGTGTTGTTCAATATTTTGATGTGATAATCACTAAAACGATTTAGTTGTCAAATTTAAAATTAGTATGGTCACATATTATACTCATTCCGCCGTGATCGCAGACCAAAAAACGTCATTTGAACACCTGTGTAATCATGATGATGTTAATCCCTTGAAATTTTACATTAGAGATTTAAATATATGTAACAAATTAATGTATTTTATTTTGCAATGAAATGTCTCTACTTTTTGGATATTTTATTAATTATCATCACTTATGACGTTTTGGTAGTGCGGATATTTTTCTCTTTTGATTTTTTTGAAGTGGATTTCACTATTAAACACAACTATAGGTACCTATATATAATAGGTATATTTGTGTTTATGAAATATCATAAAGTTGTCTACTTTATACATTGTAACACAACAAATATGTGATAGTGCCACTCTGTTCAATCATGTGAGACGTTGGCATTTATTAATATCAAAATTAAATAATAGTGAAAAAATAATTACCAACTATTGGATGAGTTTAACATCAAATTAACGATCTGTCTTAAAATATGGATGTCTACTTTTAAATTCTAAAGTATAGATATAATTATGTGGGCCATAGGATGTGAACGTTTGTTCCATATTATATCGCGTAATAATTCCATTATGTTTTTATGTAAAACCACGTAATAAGAGAAAATGAGTAGCAATGATGAGAGTGAGTCTATTAAAAAGTAATATTTCCCATATAATTTAATAGCTGAAAAAAATATCAATCAAACAAATCCATTTTTGTATAGAATGAATTTACATTTTTGAGAAAACTTTACATGCAGTGTATTTACAATATAACATTACATTTACAATAATATTGATATGCTTTTAAGAATCTTGATCACCCAAAAATCCGAACAAGAAGTACAATAATATGAAAATATTATCAGATGACTGTGATATCATGTAAGTAGATATTGGGAACGAAAATACACACCGTACGTGCTCAAAAATGTTTTTGGTATATACCAATATACCTAATACATAGGTTTGTCTATGAACAGGCAATTATTTATTTTTGTTTTGCAACAGTCGCCTATACTGCAATTAATACTAGGTAGGCACCTATCAATTATATAGTATTATTCATAAGCCAAATTTGACCCATATTTTAGCGCACAAAGAATACATTTACGTACGGTTTTTTAATATTCTGAGTTCCCTGTTCGGTAAAAGCTCAGATAAATGCAAAATTTCAAAATGTATAAATAATTTTAATAATAATTTTTAGTCTTTCAGATTTATATAATATATATAGCGGGTATATCGTATATATTATAATATATAATATACTTAATATAATTTATGTATATTTGCATAACGATCCTCTATATAGTGTACGTGCTTAACAAAAATTATTTCAACATGACTGAATGTTATACAGGAATACGGGATATTATTGTTTCAACAAGATAACGCTAATCTCTTACTGCCTTATATATTTATTATTATATACTATTTATTTATTAGTATGCTTTTATACATATACATATATGTATTTTATTTTATTATTCAACTACCTATACTACCAAATTTACAGTAATTCGTAAAAAAATTGCGGAAATAAATACCTGTAAATTTAAATTGAATACTTTTTTACACATTTTTTGTTCACCATAAAAGGAGAAATTAAATTACCTTTTGTAGTTGTTAAAATCTGATTATAATACTAGGAAACTGTAGGTATATCTTACAATAACTACTGAAAAAGCGTTCTATATACGGTTAAAGATTGAAACATAACGTCATTAATAATCAATTTTGTTTTCTACTTCCGTATCTAATTGACAATGTATATTGTGTCTTTAGAATTGGTATAATATGTTGTATACGCACGCATGGGCACTCTTAAAATTTGAACAGGGACACTATTAAGTGGTTTGTTATTATTCTTAACTGTTAACTGTGATATTTTTATGAATGAAACGATTTTTATGAATAAAAATAACTAATACACACGTTTTAAGTACCTCTGGATCTAGTAATTAAAACATTTATCTCTAATCAAAAATGTATCTATATGCAAATAGTATAATATTTATTATATACATATTCTGAAAAAACGTGATACTAACAGATATTTAAAATTTATTTACCTTCTTTTTATTTTAGAATTGGAATTCAGATGATGCCCACCGGCCCTACGTTGAACAGTTCAATCACAATGTCAATCAGATCATAAATGTCCAATCAGACGTTAAAAACGTACATTTGACAAGTTTTGTGTGCGATAGATCAGGAAAAATGTATCCAGATCCAGAAACTCAATGTCAGGTAAACATTTTTATATATTATACACATACATCAACCATATTTTTGTACGCTACGTCATTATCAAAAGAAGTAGCCAAGTAGGTATAATATAATCGTAAATATCTCTAAATATTATCATTGTGTTGTTTTTTTCACAACATTTGACCCAGAAAATCCTCGCCACGTCGTAACGTCTTGAAGGAAACAATTTTAGAAAATGTTTTTAGAAAATCGTCTAAAATCTAGTGTCATCCGAAAAACACGAGATAGTTTTTTCATTCTCAATGTAGTATTGCTTTTAAACATATGAAATGTGTGAAAAATGTAAATCGTTTTACTAGATCAACTAAATTCACTTTCTGATCAAACGAGGTACTGAAGTCGAAAATTGAAGCACTTTTACTGCCCCAAAATGTGATGACAGACACAAAAAAACACACACATCATTGTAAAATCAATACATTTCTCGCTCCGCTCAGAATCTAAAATTTATTAATTAAACGAAAAACACACGTTTCCACTTGAATATTTTATAAAGTAACATTTGACTTTCTATACCATATAAATTCTCTATATTATTCCAAAAAGATTCTACACGTACGATAAATAAATTGGATTAACAATAATATCTTGTAGCGGTAGATGGTCTGTAAATCACAATCTTTGCTTAGATTTTGAATGAATATTTTTTTTTTGTGCTCTATAGATTCAAAAAATACAACTGGATCATATTCCAAAAAAATTATACCAATATACTGTTAGATTTCATGAGTTTCGAAGAATATATTTATATGTTTTTTTCAACTCTTATAAGTGTTATAATACATAGCTCACACTCTCACACATCAATTTAGTTTTAAAATTGGGACTTTTTGTTTATTTAAATGATTAACATTAGTTATAGATGATATTGCTATAATAATATTAGTAGAAAATGTAATATAAAAATCTATCTTCAACTGATTGTGTTCACATTAAAAATATGCCCAAAACTAAAAAGTGAAAAATCAAAAAAAAAAAAAAGAATCAAAGAAATATTATGTTTGTATCATATGTTTCGACTGAAACAACATAAAAAACCAAATGTTTTAACTCAGATGAAGTCATGTAATACAGTTTGGAAATAGCAAGTTAATTTTTAGTGTTTTGTATTATAAAATGTTTCTGATATACAAGGTTGTCAAGTTTATTGATGGTATAATAGAAAGCAAATTAATAAACTATAACTTGAAATAAACCTCAACAATTTAGATTCTGGTTTACTAAAACTGTTGGATACTGAATTGAAATTTATCGTAGTGTTGTTAAACTAGTACAATTTAAAAAAAAATATTAAATATTAATTCATTTTATTTCTAATAAGTATAAAGCTATACAATCTGTCAATATAAATTACCAATGTAATTCAAATACAATAAATTCAAATATTTCAATAGCCTAGAATCTGTAATAATGGTAATATATTGGTCTGGATTATCAACAGAAGTTATAATATGAATATATGATAGTTAAAAGTAGAGTGTTGTAGTACATTAGTGATATGTGAATTCATATTTTAGCACTTCTCTATAAAAAAAATCTAGCACCTAACCCACTGTAATTGTCAAAAATGCAACAGTAACTATCTAAAAGGTATTTAAAAGGATAGGTATCTAAAAGATCACGTCATTATTTTAATGTCCGTCTTTTGATATTATTTGTATAACAAATATAATTATAACTTTTGATATTAAACTCATTACTCAACTATAGATTTTTTTTCTGTATAACATTATTACAATAAGAAAATTCGATATTTACAATTAAGATTAAAATAACACGAGTAACGTGTAGAAGAATAAATCAATTCGTAATACCTCTTTTACTAATTTAATAGGTATCTACACCATTAACGCTTTAGTCTATGTGGTGGGTTTTTTGGGAGGGTCACGGTAGAAAACTATAGTATTTAATGAGTGAGGTAATACTTTTTTTAAACATCCATGGTGTTTTTTAAAATAATATTTCACTTAAATATTTTTTATAATACCCACATGATTACAATTCTTAACACCTTAATATCAATATATAATATATTAAATGGCTTTTATTATATTGTCATTTGTATTTTTAAAAGTTTGAAAGTTTAAAATTTAAATATTCATTTAGTATCCTGAGTTCAACGGCTTAGGATAGGAAATAATAGCAATTAGATTTTATTTATTTACATTGGTTTATAGTTTTTTACGTTGAATGCAAATTAACAAATTATAAACGTCCTTATAAATATAATTTTAAAATTCGCTTATGTTTTCCTTTCACCAGCTAATGTTTGTCATTATGCAAATATAAGTTTGGTTGTAGGTATATATTTTATACAATTTCATTCTATAATTTTTACAAACACAGGTTTATACTCGCTTTCATACGAGAAATGGTTTATAAATTAAGTTATAAAAAAAATGAGTTGATAGGTATTTTATTTTTATTTGTCGGTATTTTTTGTAGCCATATTTATTATTATTTAAAAGTTTTCAACTTCTTTTCATATAATCAATTTTATTTGTGTATAATTTTAAGACATGAGGATAAACCACTATAAGAGTTATAATAGCTGGTAGATAAAAATGTGTTGATTATAAGTATTAACATCGTTGAGATTTAGAGAAATAATTTCATAATTTTCATAGCATTGAGAACTATTGACTTTATAATATTTGTTTACTATTGTCTGTTACTATGTCACCAATGGTATATTTCTATTTTTAATTTTTCTTTTAAAATTAATATTGTTTTGTGTGCATACACTGTCTTCAAATACAAATTATGTGATCATAGATGGGCCTTTACTAGTTCCCAAAAAGGATTTATATAATATCTGCAGCTCCAACAACTCTAAAAGTGTGACTTATGGAAAATGTGCAGTAGATATCTTTTAGATATCCTTTATATAGGAAAAAAGTAAAACGACATTGTTTTTACACTTGTACAGTACCTAAACATATTCTTTTTTGATTGGTCATCATAAAAATAATTTGTGAGAGCCATAAATCAATGGAAAAATGTATGTAAATGTGAATCTTAAAAAAATTGGTCACGGTAAATAAAGTACAACATTCATGATTTTATAACATTATTCGATAATTTAATTTCAGATAACCCTGTCCGGATGTATTTCGCTAAGTTAAACCTATGGTATCGTTGTTTTGGAATACAGCCAATATCTTGAAAATAAATATGATAAAGAGTCTAGGCCATATGTGACTTGATTTTAAGTTGTATAATATTTGTATCCAAAATATTTTTGGCCATATTCCGAATAAATGCAACGTTTAAAACGTTTCCTTCACATTTCAGAAAGTTTTATGATTTATGAATAGGTACGAGTACAAAGCTACTGAAGACCTACGACTTTCCAAATCGACTTTATTGTTTTTGAAAAAAAAAAATCTTTCAGACTCATAGTATGAATGATATTTTTAAATTATTTGTATAAATCTTGAAAAATATTTTATGATTCTATAGTGTTTGTTAATTTTTAGGTATATAGTATTCTCATATATTCAATTTATTTGAGAAAAATTAAAAAAAGATTAACATCGCATATAAACAGGGTTGTATTTATACTTTTAGCGCCCCTGTGCATCATTGCTATCATTTAAAAATCTACTGCCATTTGGTTATTATTATCATGAAAATCACGATGGAAAATTTAAGAAACATAAAATAATGTATGCTTAAAACCATCAATGGGATTTTTTTGTCAACTAACGAGACACGATTATTACTATTGTTCCATATAAAACAAAAAATGCCTATTATAAGAAATTTGCAGGTCTAATATAAGTTATAGGTCCTTTAAAATATAGTGAGCATGAGTTACTTCATTTAGAACATTATAACTTATCCGAATACATAAAATAAATAAAAGCGCGCACACACACACACATATGTTTTAAGATGAATAAAATTACTTGTCACATAGTAAGTGTTTATAATGCAAACTTTTCATAGTGTACGGTGCACCTTATAGACTCTATACTCTATGAACATTTCATATATTGTACCAAAATAATACACATTATAATAATATTACAATATATTATTATTATATACTTCCCAATTAACAGTTGTTATCAAAATGTATCAGTGGCCCTTAGACAAGTACTGCAAGTGTATGAGCTCTCGAAGCGGTTGGATGTACATTTCTGGTGTCCCAGGGAAATGTGTACATTTATAATATAAACTATAACCTATAATAATTGATTTCCATGAATTAAGTGATTAATTATAATGATAATGTTTTTTTAAATTTAAAAAAAATGGATGGTTAGGTAACTTGTTGTGATTTCATGTGCTACCAAAATATCTCTGAGTGCCACTGAAATGTATTGATATATATCAAATGGTGCTAAAATATTAAAATAATTTATATACCTATATTTAACCATGTATTTTTAACACTTATCTTATATATTTATACAGACATACAGCACTTGATAAAATTTATAATTTCAGGTTTTTCACTTATGCCATTTCAATGGATTCAGAGAGACATTCTTTTGTCCACAGGGAACTCGATATAATCCAACGTTACAGGAATGTAGACTTTGGTACTTGACTCCTTGTCTGGATATACGAAGGCCTTTTTATTATTAAGTCAATACAATATGAAAATAATTTATTACAATTATTTTCGATTTTAACGTTCATAGAAGTCTGTGAATAATATTCCTTAATGCATCTATTGTATCACATAATACTATTTTACAAGTAAAATTAATTGAATACGTATTATTTAATTCAAACAAAAATAGATCAAATTATGTGTCTGATGCCACAAATTGTCTTACAAACAATAATACAATTTGCAATTAGTTGTTTGTGTGGTATTGATTACAAATTATATTAATACTATGGTATAATTTATTCTTAAATATAAAATATTTTTGTATATACTATTTCCAGTTTATGGAAGACAAATTATTTATTTATAAATTGTGTTAGTGTGTTATATAAACGAATCAAAATAAATATTTAATTATTAATTTACTATACTACCTATACGCATAACTGATACTACCTATGGAGAGCATAATAATATGTCTAATCAAAATATTATACAAGTAAAAGGAAAATATTCCACATATTTTGTCTATACAGATTAAAGAAATATAAATATAAATATCAAGGAACCTACATCAAATCTGCAATTAGCATGAAAGGTCCTTTCAATATTATCGATATGTATAGTCGAATATTCTTGAATTATATGTATAGTTAAACAAATTATTTATAGAGATAAGCGTTAATATTATATTCAGAAAATTATATTTAGTCTATAACTAGTGTTATAACATGTTTATAACTTGTTGTTTCCTTCACAACATTTGACCCAGAAAATCCACGTCACGTCGTAACGTCTTGAAGGAAAAAATTTTATAAAATGTTTTTATAAAATCGTTTAAATATCTAGTGTCATCCGAAAAACACAAGATAGTTTTTTTACTCTCAATGTAGCATTGCTTTTAAACATATGAAATGTGTGAAAAATGTAAATCGTTTTACTACTTACCCATATAAACTGAAATACAGTGAGCCGTTACTATTCTAAAAGAAATAAAGACATTTTATCAACGATCTTGAGTTGTTCAAAACTAAAAAAAAAAATACGAATAGGAACTGTTATTATTATTACTACTAAATATAAATTCAGTGTTGAATGAATAACTTTTAATGAAATTCTTTTATACAGTAAATTTCATGTAATTCTGCTATATATCTACAGACAAATTAAGAGTATCAAATGTATCAAAGTATATAGATTTTAATAAGTTCAAAAATATATAAATAAAAATGCATTTGAAATAAGGGTAGTTCGTAATTTTTTTCATTTGTTTTAAAAAAAATTTTACTGCATCTCTTAGAATAGAATTCGTTTCAAATTGTAAACTTTTATAACCAAAAATTTGAAATCGAAAATTGTGTAAAAATATTAATACCATGATAAAAAATCGGGTAAGTCGTGGATGTTGCTCTGTTGTACAGTAGGTTACAATTGGGTTAATGTAATGGATGGAATTCAATTTGAATCCAATTATATCATAACATTGCATACGAAAAACGATTCTGAGTGGAGACGGTTTATCTGTCTAGGATATATTATAGATTATTATTACTTATTAAAATATTTGACTTTCAGGTGGACATTTTTTTGATAAAGATAGACGAACTTATAAGGAATCTTGAATTGAATTTTCAAATCTTAGATTTGAAAATGAAAATTTTTATGAACTACTATCTGAAATAATTTGAACATTGCAGTAATTTTTACGTATTTAGTAAAAATTTGAGCTTTAAATGCTAATCAAAAAAAAAAAATAATGCATATGAATTTATTTTTATTTTTCAACTGCTATTGTAACAATATGTCAGGAGCCTTTTATTAAATTTTCAAGCTTTTTTACTTAATAAATAAATTTTTATCGATATTAATTTAAAGGAAACTAATAATTATCGAAAATTGCATATACCTATAAATAGTTCAACTTAAGTCGAAATTTTTTGAAAACCGTATGGTGGATAGAATATACTTATATAAACATTCGGTGAAAATTTCATATATTTATGTTTTACAATTACATCAAAAACCAAAATCGATTTTGTCGAAACTGATTGTGCGTAAAACTTCCCGTTTTTTCCTTAATTTTTAGCTTGTTTATCCCGGTTATTTAGACAAATATTGAGAATTTTTTACTTTTGACCCCCCCCCCCAAAGTACCAACTAGGTTCACTTTATGATCTAACAAGGTACTGAAGTCGAAAATCGAAGCATTTTTACTGCCCCAAAACGTGATGACAAAAAAAACACACATCATTGTAAAGTCAATAAATTCCTCGCTCCGCTCAGAATCTAAAACAAAAACCCTATTACTTGGCTTGCTTTATAGTTTATTTTGAGAATTCCAGAATTGACTAGGTTACTCTAATGTACATGTTACGTTTTAATTTTAGTCAATGTATAAGAAAAACTATTGAAATCGAAGACGGTCTAACATTATTCCTAAAGATATTTTATAATCTACCTATATTACTTGAAGTAATATGGTATAAAAAAACTACTAATAGGTTGAACTAATTTTTGTATAAATTATAAAATTAAAATAATAATATTATTAATCGTAGATTATTATAATTAAGTTATAAATACATTTTCCCAATCGACGTAGAGACATAAAAAGGAGTAAAGGTGTTTGTAAAAATGTTGTAAGTAGGTATCTACTCGTTTAATAGTTATTTAATACGTAGCTTTAAATAATTTTGAAAAAAATGTCAAATTTTAAAAATATTGCGATTGTAAACAATCAAGTACATTTTGTGACTTATTGGCGTAGCGTGATATTCGATATTATTTACACGACGTGAATGAGAATACGCATCAACCCGCTGCCACTACTTCTTGGATGGATGACCACCAAATTCTTAGTGGTAAAATCCTTGCCACACATATATGTGTTGCCAACCTACTGTACAAATGGAACTAACCCCTACAATAGCTTATGGCCATAGTTTCCGAGCTTAAGGCCAAAAAAAAAAAAAGAAATATTGAAAAGTTCCTATTACTTATATCCTTTTTTTAATGACAATAAAATAGAAAAAGTGATTTGAGGATAAATTGTTATTTTTTTTTTTTTTTTAAACTATGAATATCCGATTTTATCAACTTTTTAACATTAAATGATCATAAAAAATAAATGTGGCCTTAAGCTAGTTTTGTTTTCTAGTAAGAACCACTTATAAGAAATCTTTTATTAAATTTTCAAGCATTAAGTATTCAAAATAAAAGGTTATGCATTTCAAACTATAAAAGAACTCGCGATTTTCACGGACTTTAATCAAAGTTCTAACTTCAACGCTCATAAATAATTAACTTAAATTTACAGCAACTTTTTTTAAATTACATTAAAACCAACTTATAAGCTCTTCTACTAGAAAATAAAAAAAATATCATTGTAAATCAATAAATAAAATAGTCAACCATTTAAAATGTTTGTAAGAAGTAAAAACATCAAAACTATTTTGAAGATGATATAAATCCATTAACTACATTTATTGTTCTGCTTAAAATTTAAAAATGTTCATGTTTAATGAAAATTGGCTTAACGGACTAAATATCATATTGTGCACAGGCTATACACAGACGATTGATAAGTAATTATTAATGAACCAACGACGCTATAAATATTAATGATTGCGATAAGTTACCTATAATTTGAATGACAAAATTTCACTCGAAGTTTGTTGGAGAAAAAAGTCACAGATCTCGCTAATAAATTCATCAAATAGAAGAAAACAATAAAACTGGTGTCAAATAAATTATTTATCCACTATAGATATTTGATTTGCATTCTTAAATAATGGCTTTTTGTAAGGGAGATAAACACTGCCAAATGTGATTCATGTTGGGGTGATATTTCATAGAAATCTAGACAAAAGAAATGTGTCGTATTCGAAAAATTAATAAATCCGACCAAGTAATAATCGAACGGCCGTCTGAAATGTACACTAAAGCCACATGTGACAGCAAAATGCCTGGTAACTATACTAATGCTGATAATTTGGCGAGGCATTATTATTATTATGGTTATAAACGATATTTTGATTGTAAATACGTTGTATCGACGTTTGAGTCAATTGGTGCTTAGATGAAGAACTTAGGATTATACTAACAAACTACAGGTTACAGTTATGTGTATAATGTGTATAACATGAGCAGGTATTAGTGGATTTACGAAACAGTTATCGTCACACTCGCAATAGTTCTAGATAACGCTTATTGGGAAGAGCTATGAAGATTAAAAATTTGTCTCCGATTCTAGTACTGACTGAACTAAACATTAAGACAAGACATACAGATTAGACATCTGAAACTTTCGATAACTACTAAAATCTAAAATTATATATTATGTTTAAAAAAAGTCCTGCGGTCCATTGAGACCTTATACAATATAAATACCTACAATGGAAGGATACAATTTGATTTTACTGTTTGATCAAAAATATAGTTAAAGTTATATTTGTATACCTACGAGTAAATGTACCGAACGATTTAATATAAAAAATGTTGTAAAAGATATTTAAATTTATTGACACATGTTTTTCAAAATATCTAATGAAACAAGAACGACACGATTGCAGTTAAGTGTACAATAAAAATACGGCCGGTGTAGCTGAAAAGAATGATGACAAAAAGGGAGACAATAACCAACACAAATAGTATACTTAGCTATACGTACAACGGCGTAGTGATTCACAATATAATTTACATCAAAGAGATTAAGTTTAAATTCTATTATAGTATTGAACATTGATCAAGAATATTGATCGATAATGTACGTCAGACAACAACAACAACAACAACAACAACAATAATAATAATATAAAATGTATTTACTGACAATAATGAGAGGTGAATAATATACTTTTTTCTTTTATAAATATATTAAAAGAGAGACTTACCATTCAATCCACTACTATTAAGAGTGTACTAGAATGTATGAAAATAAATCTGTTAGGAAGAGTCAAATTCAATGCATTATATTTATAGTATGTACATTTATTGTTTCAATAAATTATATTAAATTGTGATCAAATGTATTTGAAGAGAATGTTCGAATAAATTTGAATTGAAATAAAATATGCCATCGCAAAGGTACTGAGAATATTTATTATATTTAAAACCTATAACCTCGCACAGTTGGTTTCTCAGTGTTTTCCAGTTATCAAATTGGAATTTTCTTCAACTATTATATTAGTTGCACAGTTGCACCACTTGCACTGCTCCTCTGTCTATAAAAATAATAAACAAAGTTTGATACTTCAGACTAACTCAATTTTTATTTTTACGAAAACTGTATAAGCATAATGTTTGCAGCGCTTAATATATTTCCTTTATTAACATATTTATTATATTTATTACCTAGAACAATGGAATATAATATACTCTATGCTAAGAACTCTACGTTCAACTCCATTCAACTCTATTTTAGTATTTATTATGAAAGAAATTTACTCAGAATAAACCAATGAACGAATGCTGTTGAGATACCGAATACATTTTAATAAAGTCTTAATAGGTGCATAATTTAATAATTTCAGAAATTAAATAATATTAAATACAGTACCTATACCTTTACTTTTATTCATTTTATGTGTAGGTAGCTCTATAGTAAAATCAAAAATATATCATTCTCATATTCATATACTTACCTATACAGAGTGTCCCACGAAGATTTACCCATTGCGATATTTCACGAAATAATGGAAATATTAAAATTTTTATTTTTTTTTTATTAAGAACTTTCAGTATAACTATTATAGTTCAACAATTACAATATTGATAGATACAGGGATACAATAAGTAATAATTGGTAATTAATAATCATGAGTATATGATATAATGATAAATAAGATAATGATGTCAGATAAGAGTAACAGAACGGAATATTAGTGTATATAGTAACAGAAATAAAATTAAATGTAAATATCATAATCATAATTAATTGATTGTTATTATAGCGGAAAGAAAAGAATTAATTATGGAGGTTAAATCGGATAGGAATTTTGATAGATCTAATTTTAAATTAGAGTTTTGCGGATTAATGTTCGGATTTGAACCCGAAGTAGCAGCCGCATATGATGGGATGGATTGAGAGGGGTCAATGGGAAGGGACTCGGAGGATATGTTTTTTGTAAATGTGATATTTTTTTTTGGAGTTTGAAGACTTTATTTTGTAGCGATTTAGAATGGTTTGATAGAACTGGCACCCCTTGAAACTGGCCGTATGATTTTCGGAACAGTGGACGCATTTAGCATTTAGCAAAAAATATCAAAATCAGGAAATTAATGAAAATATAATTTTAAAACGTCAATATTTTTTTGGAAATAATTAAATAAAAAAATATATTTTTTAACTTCTTTACCAAAACATTAAAATAAATTTAAATATGAAATAATTATAGTTCTTATCTCTGTGAGTCTTATTACAAAACCAGAATTTCGATACCACCATTATTTCGGGAGATATCGTTGCAATGGGTAAATCCTCACGAGACACCCTGTATAGTTATACGGCTATAACTTATATTATGTCAAATTAGACACCCGAGAAATACAAAATTAAAAATTCAGAAAGGTACAAAAACGTGTTTTATAAATTTATTGGAGAACAAAAATACTATCAATGTAGGTGTGTAAAATTATATTCACATTAATATTTATTTCATATTACTATAAATTATAATCATATAGGTACTTCGTACTACGTAGTGGGTAAATAAATTATAAAACAGATAAAACACAATCTAATTTATTGACGTTTACCTACGACTATCATATACAAATATACAATCCTAAGTTTATTTTTTATTTTGTTATTGGTGAAAAGTTTCCTTTTTTTTCTTACAGCACCCTTGATGGAAAGATTGTACCTTCTATAATAATGCATGTATCCAGATTTCCGACCCAAACCAGTTATTTTATTTACAATAATACCCGTACACCCGCCATCAGTCGTGTAGTCCTCAGTTTCTCACATTTTCATTATCTTTATGGAAACGCATTATATTATTAAGTTTAAATGACATAAATAGAATAATATTTTATTAAACTATAAATAGGGTATATTACCAAGGTCATATTACCTATAAACATTAAAAATATATTTATTTTTATTTATTAATTTAATTGTGTCAATACACTGAGTATTTTTACAATGTCATAAATTTACAATATTGATTATTAAAAATATAGAAATGCATGAAGAATTCTGATGAAATGAAACCTAAAATTTGCAATTACTGCAAGAAATTTGTAGATCTAATATTGTATAAAATTAAATTTGGTTTAAGTATTGATTTAATTCATATATTCAGATTATAACGTGTTTTTTTTTTCATTAGCTTACAGTCAGAGACTATTATAGCTCGACAATTAAATAATTTACTTAATATAATATTACATTTTACATTAGATAATTCTAAAAGTAAACTTACATTCCAACAAGAATTATAACGTATTATTCTATTGATTTTGAAACATGTAATAAAATATTAGGTACCATTGTGATAGAATCCAATCATTGTCCGGTTGAATATGTGTTACATAATATCAAATATTATATAGGTACTTCTATGTTTATTATTTTTGCATCGAATAAATCTTAAGATAAGTATGTGTTACTATCAAAATAAATGATAATGTTTTATTCATAACTAGTTCATTAATATTTTAGATCATTTTATATTATTATATTTATGTATTTTTATGCTGTCATACCTAACTACAAGTGCGTTTAAAAATAGTTTAGATTTATAAAAATTACACAAAACATTTTTTTTTATCCCCAGTTTGAAAATTTAAATACAATTGTATGGATTAAAACTTGAGTAAAATAAATTATAATTTTTAAATTTGATTTAATAAAATAATGATATCCATAATTAATTTAAAAAAGGTATAGTTAATAATAACAAGTCATACATAAATTCTATAATCAAACATAACAATAAACCTATAGGAAATCTATAATAAAACAAATGGGCAGAACAGAACACCAAGTTACACGAAATTAAAAGATCTACATACCCCTGGCCGTTCCCGGCAAACATATCCAGGAAACAGGAGATAGCCATTACTCGTCTAAGGATTGGTCATACACACATCACCCACCAACACTTTATAAAGAGAAAAGAACCCCCTGACTGTACATACTGCGGATCTCCTCTTACGGTCAAACACATCCTCACGGAATGCCGAAACCACGACAAAGAAAGAAGAGAACTGAACCGGGAGGACCAGCTCTCCGAAGCAATCAGCCCCGAACAGAGCAACCTCACAACGACCTTGAAATTTTTACATAATACAGGACTACTCAGCAAAATTTAATGCACAATAACACACTGTCTTTTTCTTTATGATCTGTATTGACTGTATCTCTATATGTATGTATATATAAAAATGTTTAACAATGTAATTATGTAAAGTATTTTATATTACTATGATAATCCAATGGCCATAGATGCCGCGGATTTTGTTTTGAACTAATAAAAAAAAAAAAAAACCTATAATATAGTTTTAAAATAATGTGGCGAATTCAAAATATTAGATTTTTGACTTTTGGATATTAGTTATTGTTTTATGGAGAACTAATAATTTATCAAATATATAGGATATTGCATAGGTACAATGTAAATCATGAGACATACAAAAAAAAGAGACGTATTTATAAAGTAAAGTGATCGGGGCCGATTGGCACTTTTTAATATTTTGAATTTTCGTCGTCAAAA
This sequence comes from Diuraphis noxia, assembly GCF_037042655.1. NCBI lineage: Eukaryota > Metazoa > Arthropoda > Insecta > Hemiptera > Aphididae > Diuraphis > Diuraphis noxia. The sequence goes on from NW_028301713.1 coordinate 78,767,119, forward strand.
AATAATATTTTCGTTATCTATTTTATATATATATAGTTATATGAAATGTTTAAAATTAACTTTTATCATTAAAAAATGTATATTTGTACTTAAAGGATAGCGTGGAGATCAGACCAAAATGATTACTAGCCACACACATTCTTTAAACATCTTTCTATGATTGTTTTTATCATTATTATTAATAAAATACTCACGGTAACGTCTTATACTATTGGAAAACAGTATAAGTGGACTTAGTTCTATGATGATTGATGATTGAGAAGTATATAGGTATTATATTAGTAAGTTTAATACGTGTTTTTGTATACATTTTTATAGTTTATGGTTTGTTTTGTAGGTTCGCTTTTTTTAAATAAAATCGACGATGGCTACGAGTGAGGATATATTGTGATGGAGAAATTCATACAGATAATCAAGAATTTGTTTGTATTTTCTAAATTCGGTGTATATATGGCAATCTATCATTATGAGAACCGTGCCACCATGAGCATATTTGGGAGCGATTAGGCAACCATCATAAGTGTTTTTATAATACATATTATTTGTCCGGAGGAGAAGTATTGGCAACATTGTTCCTTCTCCGGTCCTCGATACCATAGAAAAAAAAAAGAAAAAAATACATATTATTTGATATTTTATAGTATTTATGTATTCTATTAATCGATATTAACTGTCACTTACCTCAAATAATACCTAGAAGCTAGAATATTAAAAATACAGTATCTATACAACAACTATCATATAGGTACATGTATTATTATATTATATATATATATATATATATATATATTTATTTTTTTTATTTTAAATATATTTTTCAATTCTTTTACAAACTTAATTCATTATTATATTATTTTTACATCACTAACTAATTAGTCTGCTAGTTTAAAAAAAATTGTCATGGAGTTTGTTAGTAAAAAATTTAGAAATAAGGAAGTAATTGGTTAAGTATTTCAGGAGTTAAATATTTTCTCGGTAATTTAATCTGCTGCAGGCATTCCTGATAAAAATAATTGTTTTTACATTTCATTTCACTATTGTACTACGAGTATAATACTCATTTTTCTTCCTCTTTGAAGTTTAATTTTTATATTGGTGATTCATGTAAATAGTTCGCTTTAAGATCAAAGTGCACACAAAAATGGTTTAGGACTGTTTTCTCAAGTGCAGGTATAACATATAAATCTTATTAAGTGTTTTTGTATATATATACATCTGGTAAATTTCTTTTTTTTTATTGTACTCAAAACAACTAAGGAACATAAAACAATCAATATTAATTTAATATACTGTATACTATTGTTTGTACAATGTTCCAAGTTCAATTCCAGTATTATAAGTAATTATCGCGCCGATACCAACAAAACATTATCATGTAAATATATTTTACATAATATCATCAATATCTTGCATGGAAAATGGAAATACAAATAATATGATACATTTTGTACAGCCCTAATACCAAATAAAGGCATCTTGGTAAGATGAAGATATTAATTGTATACCGAATAATCCAGATACAGGTGTAAATATATCTCATTATACAATGTAATTGAGTTCAACAGGTGTAAGTAGCATCAGCAGTAGAGTTTAAGATTGCCAAGTTGATACTGACGTTAATTAAGTTAGGTACTTAGGTAATTCGAATTAAGTAAAATATGGTTTTTTTATTATCTATGTAATACACGTTTTTAATGTTTAATTTGTTGTCTTATAATCTATTGAAAAAGGGGTCAATGTTATATTTTGTATTATGTGTCGTTTTATAAAAATATAGTAGTAAATAATTCAAGAATAAATATAATAATAAAAAAGTTATGGCACATCAGTGGCGGTTTTTAGGGGGGGCGTAGGGGGCGCTCGCCCCCCCCCCCCTTGGATTTTTTTTGTGTCAACTGTTATGTTCTGTAAGTTATAATATATATGCATATATATATATAAGTTATATATGCAACTATTATGGAGGGTGGGGGGCACAAAAATTGAAAATAGCCCCCCCCTTGATTTTTTATCAAAACCGCCACTGTGGCACATATGGCTTAACAACAATAATAATATGAATTTTCGAGCTCATCAGTAGTTACATATATGTATTGTACATATATATATATTATTATTATATATATTTTAAATTATAATACCTTAAATCAGCAGCGGTTAAATTATACTAATTAATAGTAATGATTATCCTCTCTATTAAACACATTACTTTCTAAGAATACCTTATCTCCTTAATTGCAGTCCTCACGAAATCATAAATATCTAAACTGTTGTTATTAAATATTCTGTGATTATGTTATTTTAATCTTAATTGGATACGATATCATTTTCTACCGTCTATCATTATTTGTATTAATCAGATTTATTATTATCATGTTTAATATTATTAATTTAATTGTATACTTGTAATTGTCGAACTATAATAGCTGTAGCTGAAAGTTCTAAAAAAAAAAAAAAAAAAAAAAATAGTAATGATATTTAAATAGACACTCACACTCAGCTTTAAACTTTCCTTTTTATATTTACATTCCTATCATCAAACATAGTAGGCAAACGTTTCGAATGTTTCGATCCATCAAAATGAAAGTTTCAAAATCTGTTGGTAAATACCTATCACAACATTACGCTTAAGAGTTTTGAAAAATTGGCACTTCTGCATGACATTAGACAACAGCAATCTTAGATTGATGATATCTTATATTATGTGACTCTCAACTTGTTGATTCATTTGAGCAATAACCCTGACATATACGATTCAAAAATACCATGTTTATTTATATATTGTATTTACACGATTGATTTCTAGACATTTGTCATTTAATAACATAATTAGTATTCCTATTAAATACCAAACACATTTTGTTCTACTCTTGAACGATCTCGGTCTCTCAACTTGAATACATTCCATTATCTCTTACGCCTATCAGTATATATAGGAATATAACAGCACTTATTAAACTTATAAACTGTATTGATTTTGTATCATAATATCAATAGACAAGAGCAACTTTGTTCTCTGTTTCCGCTCTGTAATCATAGACACCACCAACATTATTCTGAAATTTAATTTCTGACTTGAGACGAAATTTTTTGTGCGATCTTATTATATACGTATCGGTTGTCGGCGTCGACTAGATGTATTCAAATATTCCACACGGCGCAATACATGGAAGAAGCTGAACTAACTTTCTTAAATTATATGGTTTGTTACGTAGTCTGCCTTGTATTTGTGTCTTTAAGACGGGTGAAAGTACCAACAAATCTGCTTAAATGAAATAACGTGCACAATATAATCTATCCTTCGGTAGCTCAGTTGGTAGAGCGGTGGACTGTAGTGGCGTTAAATCACAGATATCCATAGGTCGCTGGTTCAAATCCGGCCCGAAGGAATTGTTTTTTATATTTTAAAATCTAAAACACGTTTGATCGTTACTTTTATTGGGGTGATTATTTATTCGTAGTTTATTTAATTACTCAAATATAGCTGTTCAATATCAAGCAAACTATGTTCGTGGTGATTTTAAACGGCGTTCGCTACTCAAAAGTAAGGTACGCGTGAAACCACGTTTTGAAGTCACCAAACTATTTTTTAGTATTTAATTACAAAGTCTTGTTAAAATCCTAAAATATTTGGTCAATAATCAAGAACTATTTGTCAAACCGAGTTTTTCCAATATTCGTAGTTGTAGTGCCCACCGTTGTCTCTGTGCTACACATAATAGATAATATGATCTACCAATTATTGATAATTTTATAAATTAAACCATAGACTTATTATATTTTAACCGTAGACTAACCATTACGAGTTAATTCATAATATCTATTAAAAATATTTTTCTTTGTAGAGTACTTATATTGGAAAATGTAAGTAATTTCCTCAGAGCTATAGATAGGTACCTAATAATATGTGGCTATTATACAATAAAATTGTCGAATTTATACTATCATAAACAGAAAATAATTAAACGAAATAAATACATTTTGTAATATTCACTATAATAATATCATTATGTTATATTTAACTTATGTCATGTCCACAAATTATTACATAATATTTTCTTCAGCCAACAAAGCAGTTGGCAATATTTTATTTTTGAACTCGAATCCCTTACATTGTATTTATAATGTATAATTTACTAATTTACAGACACAATCTGTGATAACAATAAGTTAAATCAGTGGTTTTAATTATGTTGCAGATAGTAAGTTATGCCTAGCAATAATAATCTATATCCTATAACATGGGATGTATTTATTGTATTTGAAATGTAATGTTATTGTTATTTGTGATATAGAATACGTGAATAAGCAAGAACATATCAAATTAATTATAGTAAATTAATCATTTCAAATTCTGAGTGGAGCTGAAAATGTATTGATGTTAGTGGATTTTACAATGATGCATATTTAAAAAAATAATTTATTTGCACCTTTCAGGGATACTAAAAATGATTCAATTTAATACTCTAGCATCTTTACTAATAAAATATATTTAGTTGATATTTTGAGGAGGACAAAAGTAAAATATACTAAGTGGTTTCCAAAAGCGCTGGGAAAAACTATAAAACAAAAAAAAAATAACAGAGAATTTACCTCCTGTAATAATCTGATGGAATAACTAAATAACCTTGCTGAATAAAGTATACAGAGTAATTTTACCAAGTATATGTTCAATCTAATTTTTTCTTTAAAAATTAATTAATTCAAATTACGTTTTTGAATTTTTACCTATCTACTTTCTTTAATTCAAATTCTTAAATCTGTTTGTTCTAGGTATTTAAAAAAGTACCTTGTAATACTACGAACTTGTATTTTCCCTCTCTTTTTAGTGTAGGTACATTATTTATTGGATCTTTTTTTTTAACATAGATGTAGGTATAAAAATTTTAACGAGTAGTTTCTCAGTTACCTATTCAAATATTTATTCTTAAGATAATAGAATTGTGTACATCACATATATTTTTTTACAATATGATACTCAATACTCAATGATAACAGTACAAAAAAAATGTTTTTACAAAAAAATAAAGTTAATATAATATATTGAATCTAGTAAGTACCTATTTTTATACTATAGGACTAATTTTACGAATAATCAATGTTGAGGGTTTAATATTAACCACTAAATTGTTAAAATCACCATAGCTCTCATATCTATCAGGCCAGTTATCACAAAGTTAAAAAAATAACTCAAAAACTACTTGTTCAAAATTTGATTACCTACCTCAAAATGTTCTGAAAAAATTATTTGCTTAATTGTGAAAAATGTGTTTTTCATTATTTAGACAGAAGTTTGTTGCAGGAGACTCATTAGTAAGTACCTACGAAGTACAAAAAAGCTCAATAATTTCAAAATATGGTTTTTAAGTATATTTAAAATTTCTTAAAATCAGATTTTGAATAGGTATTGAATAATATTGAAGAAAAAAATAGGGTGAGTACTGAGGAATATAGTGATAAATTTTGTACAGTATGATCATAATGATAACCATTTACGCACGATTTTAGTGGTGAATCGCGTTCCAGACAATTATCCATCAGAAAGATTACACCCTCACGCCTTTTGTGTGCACTTGAAGACGACGTTACGTTGAGTCGTCGCTACGTATTCGTTTTTATTGTTCAAATGTTTCACTTAATAAGTCGATAGATTATCATTTAATTTTCTCCTTAAAATCCCCTACTCGATTGTTTGAGACACACAGTCGTCACACCACCGCTGTGTCATTCGCTCAACCATTCGTTCTGGAACGTTGGCGATATAAATTTGCAACGGCTGGTCGGGTGACCATTAATTGTCTCGTGCACGTCTCAGCACGCGGTCGGTTGAGCACAGTAGAAAATAAGTAGGTACAAGATTGAAGATAGTGTCTCGTGAAACCGTGTACATGTTGAACGACCGTAATATTCATAAATTATTATTTTCCATAGTATACCCACATGTTTTAATTTTCAACTGAACGACTCAATGCGTGTACAGAACTGCGTTTTATGGTTTTACTTTAATGATTGTATTTTTATCGTTTTTTCTACTGATAACAATCATAACAGATCTTCTGCACACGGATCACGCAGTCGATACAACTTGTCCTGTTCGAATCATGTCACCTGCGGACAGATCACTTACGGCATTCCGCGTAGCTTTGGCCACGTTATTACTCGCCAACGCAGCATACGCGTCAAAAAGAGTAAGATCATAATATATAATATATAAAAGTGTTATTTTTATTGAAATGTCCTTTGAAAAGCCAAAAGTGCGTTTAAATATTCATAACACGGTTGTCATTTCTGGAAAATTTGCCACATCAACACTTTAACTCAGATTTGTACATAAAATCATCAAAACATAGTGGGTGATTTTTATGAATTTTAATATTCTGTTATTGTACACCAACCTTTGAGTTATTTTAAGTGTTAGATAAGGGTATAATATAACTATTTATATTGTACAATCTTATGAATCTTTATTTGAGCTTATTTTATTTAGTTTATTAATTAATTATAATATTTCGAATAATTGGCATTACTATTTTTTTATAAAAATGCAATTTATTTACTAAATGATTATCTAGTGAATATTGATCATTGTTATTATTATAATAATAATAACATACATTTCTTAAATTATCGTTCTGTGGAAACACTGGAAACAGATCAGATATTCCTCATTATACTTATTCGTTATAACTTTGTAATAATAACTATTAACATTTATTTTTGGAGTGTCAGCGGTTTTTTTTTAGTTATTGTTTGAAAATAAAATTTGGACTTCAGTTTTAAAAATTATATTGTTTTAAAATACATAAGGCTATAGAAATAAAACATCTGATAAAAATGACGTATTGTTAAGAGTCGGTCCCACCGTTACTTTTTCATTTGGACTAATTTTTCTGTCCCATTTTTCAAAATATATAATCAGTTATCACAATATATAGAACGATCACATGATAAAAACGAACGTAACATAATACAATAGTAGAATATTTTTCAATTTTTATTGTGTAGATATACGAGTATATTGCTGTTTAAGTATTACATTATATCATTAAAATTTATTATGTAGGTACTTATACAATATATGTTTTCTCGTATGCATTATTTTTATATTTTAATTTTGGTTTTTATCATCAGAATATCAGTTTTAGGCATATTTTTATCTATTTATAAATTATCTATATCAATATAAATATTGAAATACATTAATTAATTAATAAAAAAAAAAAAACTATGAGTGTGTACTCAAACTTTTTTAATAGATTTTAAAGATACCCAGCTTTTCTGAAAATGAACAATTTTGAGCAAAGATTTACTGATGAACTGGTAAGATTTTATTCTTAAGTTTAGGACAAAAAAAAATATTACGATTTTTTTTCATTTATTCTATTCACTCTTATTATTTCATTATAGATTAATTTTTGAGATAATTAATGGATTTAAGAGGTTTTAACAACCAAATGTTTTGTCTTTGTCTTACAAACATACATCATATCAAAAATGCTTATTCAGAAACAAAAGTTTTAGTTTTAAATACTTTAACATTATAGACTAAACTTATCTATTATTAAAATATCAAGGATAAGAAAATACTCAATAGACACATACAGAAGTTCGACCGTAAAGATCAATTCACTCAGCACAAAGTTGGTTCTATTTCTCGTTGTACTAGTTGTAAGACGATATCAATACAAAATAATTTACAATGGCACAATTTTAAAAATTTCAAAATAATTTACTTAAAATGTGACTAAAATAGCTGATTTTTGGATAGAATATAGTTAATTTAATAATTCAAATAATTTTTAGTAAATTCGTTTCCTTTTCGTGATATTCCAATCTGGCTATTTACGTAAGATACCTACAGTAGACTATTATGACTTTTGTGGCTATGAAATAAGCGCCAATCTAATATTGTATACCTGTTGGCTATTATACCAAACATATGACATAAGCACAAAAGGTGTAAAAATTACATATCATTTGCGTCAAAATTAATATTTTATATAAGTAGTTATTTAAAAATTGTTATCTTATAAAAAATGATATTACATTAAAAATGGTCAATAATAAATTTTTAAATTATAATAAACAATAAACATGTTAATCAATATCAATTTAATATATTGGTAGCGGTTTTATAAAAAAATTACAATAATACATTGTTAAAATATAATATACGTGCAAATAAATATAAATTTAATAAATTGGTTAGTTCTAAATTTAATATCTGCTATCTAATGTATTATACTAACCGTGGCACACAGGTACCTAGGATCCTGGCACTTATGTACTATACGATTTTGGTGCTTTTGTACGATACGACTTTTTTTTCTCATCTCATTTTGGAGCTTATATCTTTCACCAGAGTACCAGACTCTAGTATACTTATCACAAGTAGCTATCCTTAACTCTAAAGTATTGGGATTAGGAAATAATCGTCATAAAATGTATTCATTAGAAACAAACTTATTTTAAAATTAAATTAGAATTTTATTTATATTAAATTACTTTTAAACTCTATGTTTTAAATTTGAATGATTTTCTTCTACAGCAAAAGCGTCAGCTATTCCATGAAAACTTATTACCATACTTTGGTGGTAAAATACCCGAGTCTGCGTTCCAGGCAGACCGCTTGGCACTAAATATGTTGAATAAAGAAGGAATATCCGTGCCCGATGGTATTCTGTTTGAAGCTCGGCCAAGAGAATCATTTCATCAAAGTCCACGGAACGATCCAGAACTATCCAACTCAATACTCAAAATGATTCACACTCCAGATGGCAGGTAAACAATAGAACATACAAATACAAATGTAACAACAGGGCCTATACAATACAATATCATTTTCTTAATAAATGTGAAGTATCATGATACCTATGTATATCAATATCTATTCCAGCATCTAATGTCTAATATATATATATATATATATATATATATATAGCATATTTTCCAAAAATTTACAGTTCATCAAAATGAAGTATTGATACTAAAGCTTTAATTGATTTTTTGATGAATTTTGTGTTTTAAGAGAAGAGTAAATGTGTTTTAGAAATTGAGAACTTACTACAATCAATCCTTTATTACCAATTCAACTGTGGTCTGTGTAACACTGTTATCTTATAGGTATATTTTAGTGGCCTTTCAACCCTGATACTCAAGAGAAGAGTTTCTAAAAGCGGTGTCATACCATTTTAAATCGTAATTTCCATATGTGCAACTATTAATATTTATTTATTTGCTAGTTGATATTTAATAAAATTATTTTTAATAAATTAAATATGTATATTTCGTATTAAAAACATATTATTTTCATAACAATTACATAAGGGTTATTAAATATTAAGTATTATAATATTTATCAATGCTACATTAGAAAACATTTTACTTTCCTCGATGCCCAAAAATTATATACATATATTTATACATATCCTATTATATTATCTAGTATTGTAGGCATCTACTAAAATAGTAATTTTTTTATGAATTCAGGATAATCCTGAATCATAATCAGGTGTAGCGTTTCAAGTCAAGTTTTATGTCTTGAAATTAGGTATATTCCTTCAGAAGGAAAGTTCGATGGTAATAACGAAGTGGAGACAACGTATAAGATCCCAATACCCACATACATGCAAAATTATCAACTACCGAAGTTTAGGCCGGTATCAGAAACGTTTCAACTACCAATCCGGCAGGTATACGAAAACGGATTGTCAATCACCAACTTAAGAGGGCGATTAAGAATTCCTTTCAACACTATAACAAAGGTAAATCATATGTAAAATAATGTTCTCTTGTTCTGTATGGTTTTTTTCTAATTATTACTTTCACTTTTCATCGACGCACCTGACTCCATTTTTCATAATTTTTTAATACATGTTTATTAAACATTGCTTAATGTTTTACGATTTCTATTCCAATATTATACTCTTCAAGCTATACTTTTGAGCTATTTGCAAAGCTTTACCTTTTTCATTTATCTTACACTGTGCACAGTGCACACTCTAACTGATTTATAAATATTTGTAAAATATAGACCAAAGCCCAGAATTGACATAATTTAATTTTTCAAAGAATTTACAAATCCATAATGTAAATAAATAATGATATTATATTGAACAAATATCTTATGAATAAACGAACTGTATTAAAAACCTCTACCAAAACATTAACATAATATTAAAAATGTTTTAAACATTAATTTATGATATTTTAAAAATAAATTAAAATATATTTTTTCATTTATTTGTTTTTAGTTGAACTTTTTGATAAATTTTAAATTTGAATACAACTTTGTCTCGTTTTTTTTTTTTATAATTAAAATAATATTATCTATAGAAGGTAAATTATTTAATTCAAAAATATTGATTTATTCGAAACGTATTGTTAACCTACTGTTTATGAATTGTCTATACTTAAAATTTTCTATGAACAATATACCCATCTAAATAAAAAAAAGCTCCTATATAATATATATTTTAGTTATCTTAGTGTTTTTCACCATGCACGCTCAACTCATTGTACGAATGGATGCATTACATTTAATATGAGTACTATTATTAAACCATCATTCTATAATATTATACATTATAATGAGTTTCCCATTTTCAGTTTATTTAAATGAAAATAATTGACTACAAACATTTTAATTTAACTTTAATATATGAACTAAATAAATATATTGTATCTGGCTTGCGTATAAAAATCGAATATTTTGAATTTAGCTACCTATATTAATATTATTTTAAAGTACATATGTGTATAGTCAAGTTCACACTCAATGAAAAATAGGCTTAGACTCATACCCTGAAAATAATTTTGGCCTTTAACATTTTGGTAGTTTTATTAGGTATTGACTTAAAATAATCATATAAAAAAATGATAAAATATAGAACTAAGATCGTGAACAAATGTGATTTCAAATAGTTGTAAATAATTGTATATTGAATGATTCACAAATATTATTGAAACTAACGAAATATGATGGATGACATCATCCATAACAATTATAAAATATCATGAAATACACATTAACCGAAATCACTTCATCCAGAGTACAAAATATAATAATATAGACGATATTCATGTATAATAAATTAATTGCCTAATATTTTTTGATAATCCTTATTCACGTATTGTTGAAAAAATTATTTATTTATTATATAATTACAAGTATTTATAGTGGTTAAAAGCAGATATTTTTATATTTATGAATTTATATTCCTAACCTAATTTTCCGATGCATTTTTATCAAGATAAACATTATTTTATAGTTAGGACGTCCAACTTAGAATAGAAACAAAACATTAACCTAACATACCTATTTTACCATGTAACACATACACACATATATTATAATGCTATAATGATTTGATCAGAGTCATTACTCAATTTCCTATATCATGTGTCAAATTGAACTGTGGAGTACTGAATGGTAAATATTATTGTATGTCTGTAAATAGTTGGAATATCTGTTAATAAAATGGATCAACAAATATTTTCACTTCAATCAACAATCAGCACACGCGTGACAAACTCGTAACCTTCAGTCTTTGGCGTGTCGTTTATAAACTATCTGTCTAATAGAAGACAAGAACAGGCACAAAACATAGCCTGTCATTTTCCAAAAGAGTTTAGGTAACAGTTTATAGATTATAAGCCTATACGTTCGATTTATTTTTCTAGTGCTTTGTGCGCCAATACGTCTCTTGATATAGTTTTATTTTTCCTGCAGAGATTTAAAAAAAAAAAGAAACTATAATAGCTTATAATATAATAAATATATATAATATATAGGTATATATTATTTATATATAAAAATTATAAATGCTATTAAGATAATGGGGTGGGACTGTGAAAGTAATAGGAAATTGCACAATGGCAGTATAAACAGTTACCCAGTATTAATCATTTTATCAATCACACTAAAAAAGTACTGCACGGGGAAATTGAAAAATAATAGTCCTTAAGAGGATGCTACACCCACATGTATTGTCTCCGTCTTACAAGTGCGCGACATACCAAATTTTACACTCAGCAGATCACATTTAGCTCCGTTAGTTTAAAATTTAAAGTGAATTGACCGCTTATACAAATTAAAGGTAACATTATTATGGAGGGCATCTCTAGGCTTTTTATTATATTTTTATTTTAATGTGAGTTATGAATATTTCAAGACATACAAACAATTTACAATTTTAAAATACTCATAGCTCGCTTTAAAATTAAAATATAATAAAAAGCCTATGAGAAGACCTCCATAATAATGTTACTTTTAATTTTTATAAATGGTCAACTCACTCTAAATTTTTAAACTAACGGAACTAAACGTGATCTTCTGAGCGTAAAATTTTCTATGCTACGTACTTGTAAGACAGAGACAACACTTGTGGGTGTAGTGTCTTTTTTAATGAAGAAATAACAACCTGTCTCCAGTATAATATTTTATTCGCTTTTTTTCACCACTGTGGTTCCAAGAATTCCTTGGTATTTCTTTACGCCTTAGACCGACGGTATCTTCAATAAACTAATATCAAATCAATTCAATCATTCTCAGATTTATTCCGCATTTAATAAAAAGATAGAATACGAGTTTTCTAGAAACTGATTAAATAAAATGTTTGATTGGGGTTTGAACTACTGGTCTAAAAAAAAATCGTGAAAATTTTAAAATCTGTAGACATACAAACGGATAATAATTATATTATATATTAAATTATTGAATGCAGTCTGGTAGTCTCATACATTTTAAAATACCTTAATGCAATTCAAAGATATTATTGATACAATGATACCAATTTTAATACAATTTTTATCTTTTTTTTTTTTAAATTATTTTTAAATAGATAGGTAGTTGTAAAAAAGTAATAAATGTTAATGTCAATATTTAACCCCTAAATTTTCTAAATTTTCTCTGTCCAATAAAGGAGAAATTACATTTTTTTTCTAAAAACTAAATCATAGTGAACAACTGAAAAAGTGTTCAAGAAACAGACTCGCATAACTAATTGATTTGTAACTACCTACCTACACATATATATATATTATTGTGTCTAGATTCTAGAGTTGACGACTAGACATATTTACGCATGGCCGCATGGGCACTCTTGAAAACTTAAAAAAGGGACTGAAATGTATAATACCTACCTATATTTGATTTTAGTCTGAACATTATTTTTGATACAATCACATATTTTGTACTTGTATATTATATAACCATTAACCATGTTTCATAAATTATAGATTTTTCCAATATACAATAATGTAAATTCACAATATTATTCAGATGGCTACAAAATCGTTTGATTTATTCATAATCTGTTAAGAATAATGACCGTAATCAACAATACATATTATTACATACCCATTATGGATTATAGCCTTACACATTTGCGATTATGTGGTTTAACTTACATAGTATATTATAGTTTATAGAGATTTCTACAGAATTGTTGTACTGTATTGTATAAATAAAATATTTAACATTTAATAAACAGTATATTTATGTAAAAAAAATACAGTTACACTTTTATTTAAAAAAAACAAATACCATCAAAACTCTTGGATATTCATACAGTTTAATATGATTTAATCTTCATGTGTACCTGGCTTAATTGCGCTTCCTATGCTTAATAGTAATTCAACATTTAATATTTATACAAATATAAATCACATTTTATTATTTATTTCTATCTAACAAGATTATTCTAAATGACTTAACTCTATTATTTGTCTTGCATTATTTTGAAACATTTGATATTGATTTATAGAATTAATATAAAATTTTTTTAAATTATTGTTATAATATATATGAAATGGTAAATAGTTTATTAAAAAAATCGTTAAGTAATGTACTAATGATTCGTATATTTTTTTTATGCAATTTGTGCTATTATATAATTTAATAACTATTATTGTTTAGCATCATTCAAACTAATTCAATTAATTTATCAAATAATCGATACTATCATTTAATAACTACTATTATTGTAAAAATAGTAATAATAATGTATTTATACTAAGCGTTGATTGAAAAATAAACAAATAATCAAACAATACCTAATTAAATTTGTATTTTACATGTGTGTCATATACTCATAAGTCATAATATATTATTTAACTATGTAATTTTTAATACAAAATATATCACAAAATATCATTATTTTATATTAGTTGTATTTATTTTATTAACTTGTACGTTGTGATAAATATAATCACTTCTTAGTTTGAAAATGTTAATAATTTACATTTGGAATTTAAGAAAATTACTGAATTACGAATAGTACTGGAACATACAGATATGCACAACTTTCATCTGTGTATGATCATAGTTGTTAGATTAAACCATTAAACTATTTATCTCCAAGCATTGAGAAAAAGAGAAATATTTAGTCTACAGAGACATTAAATGTGTATTGGTTTAAAACATGGTTTCAGTCATGAAATAATTATACGTTTTTCTGTCTACTAACGAAAATACCTACTAAGTAGTAAATTCATGATGAAGTACAATCGACGAATTATTCTTCCCCCCCCCCCCCCCCCAATGGCCACAACAATAGCAACAAACATTAGTTTTCTAAATTATTTTTTTTAAATGCTACATATATTTTTTTTTTTATTGGTCTTGAAATTTACAAAGAATTTCCGCTTCGACAACTATGGGCCATTAGCATTGTATTAATTTATATAATTAGAAAGAAAGAGAAAAAAAAATTTGTTAATTTTAATATACAAAATAAATATGTAAATTTTTGGACATTTTGTGTCTTATAATTATGTACATGTCAAAATTGTTGTTGTTAACTTATAATAACTTTAATATTTGAGATTGTTTGAAGAAATGTATCGTTTTTGTTTCGTTTTCAGGATTTGGACCTAGACTTTCTCCAATGTCGTGGCTTATGTTTGTGGCTCTGGTTTTTTGGTATTTTCTACATTCTTCGAATATGTGCTTGATGGATAGTGAGGTGCCACATACTTGGCATATAGGTGGGTCGTCTTTTGCCATCAAGTATCCGTGTGTCTTTTTGTGTGACCAATTCTTCTGGCTCGATTTAGTTTTTTTTCATTTGTGATACTTATATTTGGGTTTCTTTTCCATCTTTTCAGTGTTTGTTTAATTTGGTTTAGTTTGTTTGTTTGGGTGTTTCATATGTTTTGCCAAAGGAAGGTTGTGATTTCTTTAATTTGTTTTCTAACATCTGAGTACTGAGCAAAGTTAATGTATTGTGCGTCATTTGAGCGGGAAGCTAGTTTAGCTTGTTTTTCTGCCTTTTAATTGTCATAAATTCCTATGTGCCCAGGTATCCATATAAGGTTATGATATTGTTCTTTCTTTTTGCTTCTTCAAGTCTGTTTTGGATTTGTATTGCTATATCACTAGGATTAAATTTGTTTTTTATACTAATGATCGAGCTTAACGAGTCACTTAGAATAATATATTTTTCATTTTCATTTTTATTTAGATATTTGATTGCCAGTAGTATAGCCACTGCTTCGGCTGTATATATGGAACATGTTGGTGGTAGTTTAAACGAAGTCTGTAGATTATTTTTTACTAAGGCTATTCCGACCCCTTCATTATTTTTGGATGCATCAGTATATATTTCTTGAAAATCAATAAGATTTTCAATCTTTTTAGAACATTTTTATATTGGTGGGGGGGGGGGGGGGGTGTTTTCCTTGTGGAATGTGTTTAGTTCAATGTTAATGTTGTATGTGCTTGTCCAAGGTGGGCTTATTATTTTTTATTTTTTTATTATTTGTGGTATTTTAGAATAGTCATGATTATTGTATAGTTCTAGTGTTCTTTTGTTCTCTGATGTTGGTTTGTTTGCTAATTTGGATAGTCCGGCTGCATATAATAGTGTTAATTCAGTTCTTTTTAGATCTGGAGTTGGTTCTCCTGCTATATTGTAGATGCTTTTGATTGGACTGCTTTTGAAGGCCCCTATAGCCATTCGCATTCCTGTGTTGTAGTTTGAGTCTATGTATTTTGTTAGTGTGTTTGTTACTGACTTATAAAGAATTGAGCTGTACTGTAGTTTTGCTTGGATTGTTGATTTTAGTGTTTCCGATTCGCTACCCCAAGTTGTATATGACAGTAGTTTTAGTATTTTTAGTGCTTTATTAGTGGCTATCTTTAAGGATTTTATGTGCGGTGACCATGTGAGTCTGGAATCGAAGATAACTCATAATATTTTTATGTTTTTTTTGTTGATTATGTTTGTGTTGTACAATTTAATATTTAGTTCACCTATATTTGATTTTCTGGAAAAGATTATGCAATTTGATTTTTCTATTGAGAAGCTGAAACCGGTTTTTGCTGACCATTTTTCTAAGTACTATATTGTTTCTTGTAATTGATTTTGTACTGTATTTATGTTTTTGCTTCTACATGAGAAGTTGGCATCATCAGCAAATATGTTGGCTTTTATTGGAAAATTACAGTGTTTATCGATTTTATTGATTGCCACTAGAAATAGTGAAACAGATACCTTGTGGTACTCCATTTTCTTGTGTAAAGTTGTCAGAAAGTTGATTTGATATTTTTACTTGGAAATATCTATTTGTTAGAAAGTTTGTAATAAAATTTAGCATATTGCCGGTGCATATAATTTTATTGAGTTTTAATAAAATATAGTGTCTCCATGTAACGTCATAGGCTTTTGATATGTCTACACTGAGTAAGCCTAGTATTTGTTTATTTCGGATTGCTTGTTCAGCTTCATCTTTTATTTTAGTGAGGCTGTCGTAAGTGGACCGGTTTTTTCTGAAACCACTTTGGTTCGGAGTTAAGTAGTTAATTTTTTCAAGAAACCAATTTAATCTGAAGTTTACAATTTTTTCCAGTATCTTACACATTGTATTTAGCAAAGTTATTGGCCGATATCCATCTGTACTGAATCTGCTTTTTCCTGGTTTGTTAATAGGAGTATCTATTCCTTTTTCCACATATATTTATAACTTATAACTATGTTCTATAGACAATACAAATTATTGATATGTTTAAAATAATAAATAAATTAGTTTATATGACAACATTTTTTTATTTTTCTGTAATTCAAAACCGAAAATAAAACTATAGATACTTATAGTTTATCATATAGTTTTAAAAATATTTCATCTCTTTATGAGCTATTTGTATACATTTCACATTTTGACATTTTATAGTTTCTATAAAATATTCGTAAAAAATTATTAGAACAAGTTTCCTTATAAGTAATTCAAAGTAAAAACAAAAATAAAGATAAATTAATAAAATTATTTTTTAATTTACATTTTAAATTCACATTTAGATATAACTAGATACAGATATCAGTTGTTTTTTCCGTAATTCAAACATTTATTTTTTAAGAATTTAAAACATTTACGTACCTGATACCTATAATATATATCATATTTTATAAACACAGTGACAAAAATAAACATTAAAAATAATTTTATGCTATTTCTTACAAAATGTATAGCATAAAATTGTTCTCAACGGTTCTCCAATAAGACGGTACTGACTCAAAAATCAATAAAAAGGACAAAGAAGAGTGATTATCTACTTTCCACTTTTTAATTCTTATTTTCTTATTATATCAGTAATTTAATATTTGAGAAAAACATATATCATATATATACACTGTATAGCTATAATTTTTAAGACTTGATACGCATATAAAAAGCAGAAACCCAATCAGTGACCCTCTCCAAAATGCTTTAAAATATCAGTTTTTGTGGACTGTGAAAGTATTAATTAGGTTAGACGTAACAATTTATTAAAATTGTAATTTATCTGATAGTTTCTACATAAGTCCAAAATATTATGTAAGTATGTGACGTTACCACACCAAACTATAATATTCGAAATTGTCATCTCTCCCCCCTCCTGAAATGTTATCCTGGCTATACCACTGAACTCAATGGTGACACTTTATGGCTTATACATATAGGTATCTTACATTTATCACTTAGTATAGATTTTTGCCAAAATAAGGGTTTAATTATAACTAACATTTTTGCACAGATTTTTCTTAAATCTTTTAAGAAGATCACATAACAAAATAGTGTTTGAACCAAGAGTGAATATTAAGAAGTTATATTGGCTCAATAAGTTAGAGTGACAAATCTGTACAATATGTTGGCTATTAATTTCAATGATAAAACATTTATTTGATAGAGTTCGAGGTTAAACCATGTTATAAATTTATAATAATAATTGTTATAAATAAAATCACTTATTCATAAATTATATTTTAAATTTATCTAATTTAATTGAATAATAGATGAATATTGTATAAAATATTTTTCTGTAAACTACTTAATAGGATGATCTCTCTTTCACATTAGCTACATTAGAGTTTAATTGAATCAATCGAAAGTAGCAGAATTATTTTAAAATTCAAAAAAATGATATTTATATTTATATTTATATTATATATGAATTTTAATTTCGAATTAGAATAAATAGAATAAGGGGAAGCTGAGAGCAAAATTTTAATCCCAACCGCCACAAAATGTAATTCTAGAATGCAATTTGCAATCGATTTTTTTCATTAGTTGAAATAAGGTAGGTACTAACTTAACTATACATATTTAAAATACTACCAAAAATACAATTTTCGACTTTCAAATTGATACTCATAAAGCAAATATCTGGTTGAACATCAAAGAACCACGTAGCTGATGGATCATCAGGTGTCTCGTTTATCTGGTTGAGCAGGAAAATAATATTGGAATATCATTGTTTCACTTTATAGCAGTCACTTAATATTATGACATTCTGTTTTTATTTCTCGTTTCTATACAAAACGTTTTGTCATATTCTTATGCATAATTACAGGATGTTACGAACAGCTGTATCAAATTCGACACAGTTCTATATAATTATGCACCACTCGAAACAAACTAATTTATTTGAGAAAATGCAATGCCTTATAAAATGTATCAATTGTAATAACTATACATTTCAGTATTTCACTGACGATCACTCATTGCACTTTTGCAAACAAAAATGTTTTTGTTAAGAATGTGGATAACAAATCAAAATAATTTTTAAAATAAATTGAAATAAGTTTTTATATTATTTTATTAACCATTATTATTGTATTTATTCCAAATGTTGAATAAAATGAAACAAAAACAGTGGAAAAATTAAGTTTTTTTTACCTAAAATGCTGATAATAGCCTTGCAAATAGAATACCAAATTCAAAACAAATTATTCTTACAGGCTACAGCGAATTAAACATATGGAATATACATAAGAATTTTTTTATGTGTGTATTTTATAAAATTAATCAAAGTCATGAAAATTTGCAAATCTATATTGAGCTTATTAAGTACAAAACGTTCCTCGAAACTTATTCATTCATAAATCTCAATACATCAAAAATTTAAATGCATTATTTTCAACACACAATACAATTTTCAACATACTTAGAATGTCTTAGCCATACATAATTTATACCATCGACCTATTTCACGGTTTCACAGAGTGATGGTATTTAATTAAAAATTAATGATATCTAGTAGAATAATTACACTATTATAATTACTATAATATAATATATTATGTGATTGATTTAAGGCGAAAATTAGTTCAACCTAAAACTTGGCAAATTGAAAAATAAATGTCTAATGAAAAATTAGCAACACTCGACTAATAATCTATGAGAATCTTAATAAACCAATAACTACAATAAAATGCAAAAAAAAATCGAACCTAAATAAGTCCAAACGTTTCAAAATAATTATAACGCTCAGGAAACTATTAAATCCCCGACTCTAGTTACGTTTAAAACATCAATACACATTCTGACCTAAAATTAAAATTAATATCAGTCCACGAAAAATCTAAAATATATTACCAACACTTTCAAACCATTTTACCACCCAACAGTAACATATTATGCTAATAATATAAAATCTCCTTCAATACCTGGAAACCCACTAAGTCATCTTAAACTAAAATGGCTTTCATAACCATCCCTATAGGGATTAAATATATTTAAATCAGACTCGGTTTTCTATTAAAGTTAACCGTTAGTGTCATTATGTTTATTATTTTGACTGCTTATATCAAAATCCACCCCAAAGATATTATGTATTTTATTAACGTGTTTAATTAATATATTAATATATTATGTATATCATACACTTCTGTCTTTAACACTCATACTATTATTGTGCCCCTTATTAGGGATATAACGTATATTAGTCATAAATAAAACTAATAGGTAACAATATAAATTGATTGGCTGTCAGGCGGTCTCCGCTCAGAACTATTTTCCATAGTGTACAATGATTTATTATTAAATTCAAATAACACGTCCATTGACGTAATACATTCGAAAGCTACTATACAGCAGAGTAAGTTTGAACCCCCGATTTTGATCATTTTTTCGTTATAAATTCTCATATTGAATATCCACTCCTATTTGGATGACAATACACAAATCGATTAGGTACAAATGTAATTTAGTAATAAATAATGTGGTGAATAAATGCCACACCTGCATGTGTACAAACGTACTGTAGTATATCACATTTTTTTTTTTTCAGAAATTCCAATTGTACCTATATGAAATAATAAGTTTTTATATTAGAGTAAATCGACCTATTATCAATCTGGAATAGATAAGCACATAATCTGTGGATCATAGATAATTTAATTAAGAGTACTTTTTTATTGAGAATTTTTAAATTATAATATTTTACACAGTTATTCATAACTTTCTTAAAAATTAATTTACCGTAAAATTCCATGTGATCAATTATCTCTATTATTTAAGCTTATTACACACACTTGGATCCTTTGAACACAAATTTTTATATATGTTGTGCGTTTGCATAATGGAAATAACAAATTCAGGGAGGTGTTCTCTTAACAGTAAATGTCAAATTGACACTGTCAAGGTAGATTTTTTTATATATAAATATCGAAAGAACCTAAATCAACATCCGGATTTCGAAATTTCGGATTTTGTCTGATATGTAGTTTTCAATTTGAAAAACGTTGAAGGCACATAATTAACTACGTTTGTGTACGTTTAATTAACTACACTATGTGCGTTTCAGCTTCAAATATTCGAATATGTGATCGAACTGCAACAAATCTTGATCAAAGATGTTGTATAATAATCTTAAGATGGACTACGATACCTAAGCTAACTTAATATATTATTAAATATATTGTTACCTATACATACTATATAACATAATATTATGAATTATTAAAATTTCCTTTTTTTTTTTTTGTATATTATTATTTTATTATACAATCTGTAAATATAATATTTAACAATAAGTATAAGTGCTGTAAGGATAGAAATATTATAAGAATAAAATAAAATAAAATAAGAGGGACTGATGACTTGAGTGAAGAATTCATCCAGTGATGGAACTTCTTGAAGTTGTGAAAATTTCCTGCAAGAAAATTTATTTTAGAATACTATATGGTTCATAATACAATATGGTTTACATATTATTTATAATACAAAATATATATTGTTTATTTGTAAATAACTTATAATAAACAAACAAATATCTGAAATAAACAAAGATAATATAATAAAGTAATAAGTAGTAATTGTAGAAAATACCTATTAATACATTATATTAAGTAGAAAGTATTATCAATATCATATACTTTACAGTTAATAAATTTAATTTAAATTTATTCTAGGGTTGGAATTTTCGAGATGCCTACGATACGTCCAATAACGCCAATAAAATCATGAATTTCCAACAAAATTACAACTCCATGCCCCTGACGAGTTTAGCCTGTGGTATACCTGGGAGAATATATCCAGATCCAGAAACTCAGTGTCAGGTAAAATTTTGACTTAGTGTCGGTAAAATATTTCTATTATTTTCAGATATTTTTAAAAATTACCGTTGATTATAAGATTATTATAGTTAGTTGTATCAAATTTAAAATAACACGAATTCATTTTATTTCCTTCAATTTGTACACATCAAAAATTATGGAGAAATAATAAAAAAATCTCTTTGCTTTATAATAAGTTTGGAGTGTAGATCGAACAGATAACTTTAATGATTATGTGTTAATTTTTAATTCGATAATCAATCGTTGGACATTAAAAATGATTTTATGTGGAAATGAGGTGGGATTCAAACTATGTATTTTTATTTGTTAATATTACAATTTTATATTGATAAATGATAATAAAAAATATTCAGAACGCATCTTTCAACAAGATAAGCTAATTTCAGTAGCACAATAATCGCAGGATAGATGAGGTGCCAATGAGGTTAGGTGGCTTACCCGCGGTGCATCTCAAATATTGAATTATTCATCTAACGTATACCCGCCTATCTATTTACTGCCACGTTATGACCTTGATAAAATATTGCTAAAAGAACGATATATTTTATTGTTATTCGCTAATTTAAGTTTAAAATTGAACAAAATTATAAGATTTAAATTTATTGAGTTTAAAGTATAATTCCAAAATCAACTTTTGAGTCATCCTGAATGAGATCGTCTACCTACTAATATTATTTTATAAATTATATTCATCTAGGTTGGTTGATATGAAATAGATTTTGAATTAACGTATAATAAGTAAAAGTTATAAATTAATTTTCGCACACAATTGTAATTAATTATTGATTAATATTTTATTATAATTTTTTTTTTTTTTTGGAATATTGAAAACGATAGGTACCTAACCTAAATTAGGTGATATTGATCATAATTTTATTAATATTTATTTACAATTATTCATCATATCATATATATCATATATTTTTTTCTGTTCCACGATTCACAGCTGGTAAGGCACTTATTATAGAACATTTTGAAACGTTTTTCACAGTAATCTTGCAATTCATCGGACAATTTAAGGTGTCATTGGTCACGCATGTTATTGTTCGAAAAAAAAACTACAGTGACGATGGCTTTTGAGAATTTTGAGAATTTTGAGAATTTTGAGAATATGAGCTGTTTAGCTAAAGCCTGTAGTAGCACCATGAAGCAATGTAAACATTTTTAATCCACATTAAATATTTCTGTAGTACGTGCTTTTAGCCAGAGTTTCTATCTTACGGTTGTGTATTAGGTACCTATTGTGTGGGTGGTAGTGTTTAGAGATATATGTGGAAATTCGTTCGTAATTCACCAACACACAACAAAATACTCTGTTTCGACATGAATAAATTAAACTGTAACCAGAAGAATTCTCGATAATATGGTAGGTACGCTGTATTATTAATAAATTAACAACACTCGAATCTAGAAATGATACAATTCAATGCCTGTACACTGCGTACCTATTACACGCAATTAGGATTGTTAGGAAAGCAATAGAGAATACTGAAAAATTCGATTATACAATTATTTTGCTGTAAATTAACATTATATACGTACAACTGAAAAAAATTAAGAAACTAAAAACTGCATCTATTTAGATTATAGATCTGATCTGATGGGATAAGTACTTTAGTCTCGTGATCGGGAAGTTTGGTCCCTCCGATATTCATAAATGTTGAAGAACACAAAACCCACCTGATCCATAGCTTCTTCAAATCCAGTGTAATTGACACAAAAATTTAAATATTAAGCTAAATCTACGCATATCAATTATAATATTAATGTATAATAGTGTATCACTTAATCTGCAATCATGTAACATACAATCATAACTAATGTATCCATTAATAATATTGTATCTACAGACATAGACTAATGACCTAGCTGTTGAAGCTTTATTCTTAATTACAATAATAATAAAAAAAAAGCATAATATTATTTTGTTAGCCAATGGGTGGATTATTTAATTTATCCAGTATTAATAATTAATAATTTGTAAAGGTACAAACGTACACAATTGTGCATCAAATAAATATTTTGTATCAAAGTATATTTATTTTAATGGTTTTGTATGCAATCTAAAACGCACGAGCGTCATTAATGGATGTGTGCGCGACGGTTTTCTTTTGAAATAATGGTTAAAAATGAATAAATGAATCAAAATAAATTGCACTCCTATTTTTCATCATTATAATAGATACGAACGAGTAACATTGTTTGTGTAAATACAATGAATTCAACATTATTTGAATCGTTG
Organism: Diuraphis noxia; assembly: GCF_037042655.1. Lineage (NCBI taxonomy): Eukaryota > Metazoa > Arthropoda > Insecta > Hemiptera > Aphididae > Diuraphis > Diuraphis noxia. Next base: position 78,791,197 of record NW_028301713.1, read on the forward strand.
GATGCTTTTGTTTTTCACTATCGTAATATAATGCTTCGATCACGACCTTTTTTTATTTAACACTAAGCCCAGTTATTATAAAGCATTATAAAATAACATTTCTCGCCCATATTCGCCGCTATTCAATAGCCATTGACAGTTATCATAAATGCGTTTACCAACTCCTGCCCAACGAACACACAATGACCAACGTTGCGCAATTATTATTATTTTTTTTTTTGTCTGTACGAGAGAAATCGACAGTAAGTTCACAGGTTTACCTCAGATTGACGGAGAAATCGTGACCCTAGATGTATTTTAACAACCTTTTTGACTCATTGGTAACCCAAGTAATCCGTGCAGCACTCCTATGCTCTTTTATCAACAGCTAGCACGACTTCAGTTGTGTTAATTTCGTATTTGGAGTGATAAATGGAATTTTATCTTACCAGTGTCCATCCCTATCTGTTCAAATGTAATTTAATCTGTTCTATAATAATAATACATGTATAATTAAGATACATTGCAGGAGACCGGAAAAAATTAGAATTATTAATGGCTATAGAACAGTGAATGTTAATTTGAAAGTCAATATTTTTATGCCGTTCTTGAATCCAGTTTTACATGAAACTTCATTCATATATCCAATAAAAGAGAACAAAAGTTAATTTTTAAAGGTTAACAATAATTATACTCTATGGTTTTTTAAATAAATACTAACTACAATTTGTCAATTGCCGAGCGTATTAACTAAATAATACGTGCATCTGCATAATTTAACAATAATGTCAATTCAACTATTAGTGCCATTCAAAACCTTAGTATGACAATATTATATTTAATAAAAATTTTAAGAAATAAAATAAATTATCATGTGAATTAAGGTGCATCTTGTTTGAAAACGTTGTATTTTAAAAATATGACGAATCGATCTAATGGTTTTTGTAAAACGAACGCTATGCAGCGTCCAGCACAACATTTGAAAAAATGACAATTTCATTTTTTATGGTATAGCACAGTAACATATTTATGATATACATATATATATATATGAAATAATATATGTTCGATGTAGATTTTTACATCCTTTGTTTTGAAGTTGCATACTTTTCGCAGTAGGAAAAACATTCCATGTAAGAATTGCTGGTTACACCTTGATCCACAGAATCCCATACATATTATAATACACAATAAATATACTATACCTACCTAAACATAAAAACTTTTATGTGTACTAGAGTCATGTTGAGGTTTATAATATACGTAAGTATGATTAAGTTGTACAAAACGGTGGGTGTGTCTTTATAGTTTTTACATCGTAGTCTCGATCAGCACATCATTCTAAATCTAAAAGAAAAACTGTGAAATACTGGAATTCGATGATTCACGCTTGTATAAGCAATGTAGAGAGAAGAAAGTAGAGACAATACTATTCTATGATATCAGATCAATGGAAATGTGATGAATAAACATAATAATATAATTATTATAATTATTCATAATTTTTTTTTTTTTTTGATGACTCATTTCACTGCACATATATACTGCATAATGCCATTGCAGTACATATATATTACTATGTCAATGATAATATACTCAATATTTGTGTTAACATATTTAATTCAATAAATTATATATAAAAAACTACTGACTAAATGGTAAAATGTAAAATTATACTAAAATTTAATTTTCTCAGATATATTATCATTATTGTTTGCTAAGTAAAATTATTGATATATAATTGTAACTTGCAACTTGAAGTATTGAACTTTGTATAATTTTTGACTGTATAATATTCTATACGTTATTACTAGAGGTCGGATTTATATTCTCTTAAAATCCTTAAAATATGATGTTTTTATGTCGCATAAATTAGGCAATATATTCTCTTAATATTCTTTTAAAATACCAGATATATGATGTTTTATGTCCTTAAATATTCTTTTAATATTAAAAAAAAATTCAGTTTAAATTTATTTTAGCTAACGAAATAACCTACGTGCTATCGCAATTGGATTAATTTTTATTAAAATCCAGAAATTACTTATTTATAAACAGAATTATTTAGTGAACATTATACCTATCAAAGTGCTGATATATACGTGAAATATATTCATTATATGCCGATATTACAAAAATATTCTCTAACGTGTTAAATATTCTCTAACCCATAAAATATGCTTTTTTATGCAGAATAAATTTTTTCCTATGAGTTCTGTGTTTCATGAATTGTAAAGATTTCTCACTCCCACTTAACTGCATAGACTAGAAATAAATATGTAAAATCATAAAAATCCGACCTCTAGTTATTACATTACAATGTATATTCAAGGTTTTAACTAGTTTATTTTTCATTTTTTCACCTACAGCAATTGGCGCAATTCATATATTTTACCTAGGTACTAATATATTTTATATATTTCAGGCTTTTCACTTATGTCATTACAATGGATTCAAAGAAACATTTATCTGTCCAAAAGGAACCAGATATGATCCAATGGTACAGGAATGTAGATTTTGGTACACGACGCACTGTTTAAATGCACGAAGACCAATTAATTAGGTCAATTCATGTAAATAACAATTGCAAAACATCTAGTTGGGGGATCAAAAGTTAAAAATTCTCAATATTTTACTAAATAATTGAGATAGACAAACTAAAAATTAAGGAAAAAACGGGAATTTTTACGCACAATCAGTTTTTGACAAAATCGATTTTGATTTGTGATTTAAAACAAATGACCATAGATACATGCAATTTTCACCGAATGTTTATATAAATATTTTCTATCCACCATACAATTTTAAAACAATTTTAACTTAAAATGATTTATTTATAGGCATATACAATTTTCAATCATTATTAGTTTCCTTTAAATTAATATCGATAATAATTTATTTGTTTGGTAGAAAATCTTGAAAATTTAATACAAGGCTCCCGACATATTTTCACAATAGAAGTTGAAAAATAAAATAAATTCATAGTCACAATTTTTTTTTATAAGCATTAAAGTTTGAATTTTAACAAAATACGTAAAAATCACAAAAATTCGCAAAATATTTTAATCTAGAAATGTATAAAACATTTTCTTTTTAAATCTAAGATTTGATAATTTAATACAAGTTTTCAATTTTTATCACAAAAAAAATGTCCTCCAGAAATTTAAATTTTTACAACAGTGGATTTTCACTACATTTATCATTTAGTGATTTTCTTCTTAATTCTAGAACAAATGAATGTTCTAGAATTTCAACTGAATGTTTATATACGCATTTTCTATATTTGATAAGATTTTCAAAATCTGATTTGTTTTGAGCTGTTTACTGACATTTTAATTTTTCAACTTTTTTAGTTTTTTTTTTTTTTTCCATAAATATCGATAAAAATGTATTTGTTGGGTAGAAAAACATTAAAAAAATATATTAAAAATACATAGACACGATTTTATTTTATAAGCATTTAAAGTTCACATTTTGACTAAATACGTAAAAATGACGGCAATGTTCAAATTATCTTAGATAGAAATTCATAAAAATTTTTATTTTTAATTCTAGGATTTGAAAATTTGATTCAAGATTCCTTATAAGTTTGTCTACCATTATCAAAAAAAAAAATTGTCCACCGGAAAGTCAAGTATTTTAATAAGTATTAATAAAAAGTAATAATAATCTATAATATATCCTAGACAGATTAAGCGTCCCTGCTCAGAATCGTTGTTCGTATACCTACAATGATATAATATCATTGGATTCATATTGAATTCTATCCATTACAGTAACCCACTTATAACCTACTGTATAGCAGAGTGATATCGACTTTCTCGCTTTTTTCTATTTAGTTTTAAATTTATAGTAAACGTAATAAGCTTCTCCGATTCCAGTTTTTTTTTTTTTTTAATGTTCAATCACTTAACGCTTATTATACTTAACAAAATTATAGAAATTTTAATTAATTTAATACAGCAGTGATACTACGTGATGAATCAAAATAAAATTAATTTAACTTTATATTAAAACAAATTGGTTTTTGGGGATTATTAATTTATATATTTAAATTTATTTTATCTACTGTTTTCCCAAAAACCTTGTTCAAATATTTTTAAAGGAAAATTTTAGGTAACTATGGTTCTATCATTAAACATTAATGTAAAAACAAATTTGTAAGGATAGAGTAATAGACTATCTATATACTTAATATATTAAATTACTTATGATCATTTTTTTTGCCATTCTTAGTTCCTTAAATAATTAAGTTATAATGTTTTAATATATTTTTAAAAAATGTGATTAGTTTTGTTGAAATGTATAAATATATATCCAAAATATTTTAAAAACTTTTATAATAATATTATTTGCTGTGAGTTTGAATATTTTTTTTTTATAATTTTCTATCACATAAAAATATCGACCAAAGTGTTGTAAAATGACTACCTACCTATTATAAAATACCCACGTTGCCATGATACTTATGTCAAAAGTTCAATGATAACAATGATCAGTAAAATCCATTTAGTTTTTTATTCAAATGTTTTTTTTTTTTTTTTTGCATGGTAATGCATGTGAATAAAGTATAATATTAGTACATTTTTATTTTGTAAAAATTGTTTATAGTCTAATTAATACTAAGTTTATTGTACATATGTAATACATTTCTAATTTAAGTAGGTACCTAATGTTTACATTTCGTCAAATACAAATATTCTTAGAGTTTATCAATAATTTTATTTTTATTTGTTGCTGTAAAAAAAAAAAATCCTTAATGATATATTATTGTATTTTTTTATGATATAAACACATCTTATAACAACAATAAAATATGCAATATCACGGCAGCTGAAAACAACTTTTATGAATTCCTCATGAACATATAACTTTTAACGTGTTTAAGTACTTGTATCGTATACTCACTTACACACAACTCTGTTTGTTTTTAAAAGTGCTTAGGAACAAATATAAGAATATAACCAAACAACTTGACCGTTTATTAACGGTAAGGTAAATAAAAGTTGTTCTGTTTTATATGTCTTGTTATGTAAGTCATGATAGTTCAATAAGGTGCATAATGGTGAAAATTTCATGTCTTAGTGTTTAAATAATACATTTTAGATTCTGAACGAAGTGATGAATGTATTGATTTTACAATGATGTGTTTTTTTTTTTGTGTCTGTGTACAGCATAACTAGTCGAAATAATGCTTCGATTTCAAACTTTGGGGATGGTTTCCGATGTAAAATTGAAGATCCTTGGTGCATTATAAAGGTCAAAAGTAAACATTTTCAAACAGTTTTCAAAAAAATCGAGAAAAACAAAAAAAAAATTGACAGAAAAACGGGAATTTTTACGCAAAACCAGTTTTCGACCAAATCGATATTTTTATATGGTTGTAATTCAAAAACTAATCACTGTAAATACTTGAAATTTTCACCAAATGTTAATGTTAGTAATATCTATATATAGTTTAATTTTCAAAAATGTTCGACTTTTTTTGAGTTATTTATAGACCACTGAAATTTTCGATTTTTTTGAGAATTTTTTTTTGAAGTGTCGATAAAAAAATATTGGACAACCAAAAACACATGAAAATTTAATACAAGGTTCCTTATGAGTTGTTCTAATTGTAGCTAAAAAAAATTAAAAATCGTTTGTCACAATTTTTTTTTATTAGCATTTGAAGTTTAAATATTGACAAAAATTCGACAAAACCATGAATATTTGCAAATTAGTTTTAAGTTGAAAAATCATAAAAAATTCTGCGTTTATAACTAAGGATTAAAAATACAAAACTAAGTTTTCCTTCCCATGATTATAGGAAAAATTTTAAGTGCGTTTGAATTTTAAATTTTTACGAAATAGCGTGACGATAACGATTCATCCTCAAACGATTTTAAATATTTGTTATTATTCAAAAAGTATATGTAGTAGATACTTGAAAATTTTACCAGTTATTAAGTTTGGCATTTTCTTTACATTATTTAATTTTCAAAATATTTTGACTTTTTTTGAGATATTTATAGACGACTGAAATTTTCAATTTGTCTGAAAATTTTTTTTTGAAGTGTCGTTAAAATTTTTTTGGCCCTATCAAAATACTTGAAAATTTAATACAAAGTTCCTCATAAGTTATGCTTATAGTGATTAAAAATTATAAGAATACATAGGCACAATTTTTTTTTATTAGCATTTGAAGTTCAAATATTGACTTAATACGTAAAAATCACGGCAATTTTCAAATTATCTTAGATCGAAATTCATAAAAGTTTTTCTTTTTAATTCTAAGATTTGAGAATTTAATACAAGGCTCCTAAAATATTTTTACATTAATAGTTGAAAAATAAAAGAAATGTATTTTCACATTTTTTTTTACAAGCATTTAAATTTTAATTTTGACAACATACGTAAAAATCACGAAAATTCGTAAATTATTTTATTCTAGAAATTCATAAAAAATTTTCCTTTTATACCTAAGATTTGAAGATTTAATACAAGGCTCCTAAAATATTTTTACATTAGCAGTTGAAAAATAAAAGAAATTCATAGTCACAATTTTTTTTTTTAAGCATTCAAATTTTGAATTTTGACATAATACGTAATAATCACAAAAATTCGCAAATTGTTTTAAGCTAGGAATTCATAAAAAATGTTCTTTTTAAATCTAAGATTTGAAAATTTAATACAAGATTCCTTACAAATTTGTCAATCTTTATCATAAAAAAAATGTCCACCGGAAATTCAAATTAAATTTTTATTAGCATTTGAACATATTGACAAAAATTCGTCAAGACCATGAATATTTGCAAATTATTTTGTAGTCAAAATTCATAATATTGTTTGTATTTATATCTAAGGTCATAAAATTTAACACCAAGTATTCCACAAGTTTTGCTTCAAATAGTTATAGAGAAAATTTGAAGCGTCATTATAGGAAAAATGTTTTGAGCGTTTGAGTTTTAAATTTGTATGAAATCGCGTAATGATAACTATTTATCCTCAAACCAGGTATATGTATATCTATGATAATATAAAGTATTATGAATTATGATAACTACATGCGAACAATTTAATCGTTGGTTGTAAGTAGGTATGTCCAAAAAAAATAATGAGTAACATAATATATTAAACTTTGCAATAATTGTAGTTTATTAAATTGAATAATTTTGAAACATTGCATGTGTATTTTACAGCATGAAAAATAGCATCTAAGATCTAATATTATTTAATATTATTAATTTTATTTCAAATGGGAAAACATATTTTAAACGTGTGATAACTGAGAGGTATTTTGAACTACAGAAGGCCTTTTTGATTTAAAGGTACACCCCGCTATGAATTCCTAGATTCACCTATGGACGCTATAGTTATTGGGCGTGTAGATAGATTATATGTTTTTATAGATTCAAAGCCATGCAATGAACACATTATAATATTATATTACAATTATGTGTTTTCTTAGTTTTTTGTTTTGGTCAGTATTTCTTGTAAATGTATATTATATATCTTTGAAAACAAAGTTTACTATTTAATACGATTTTCAACATTGAGCATGGTTTCTGATAAAGATAATTGAATCTAGATTGCACTTTTAAAATATATCAATTTAAAATTCACAAAACTCTAAAATAATCATAAAAACGATAAAAGGGGATGCACTCGTATAATTAAATCAGTTTTCGGCATAATTCAATAGCCGTAGATACTTTAAATTTTCATCAATTGTTAATTTTATAATCGTCTATACCTAACCTTCTATAACGGATCAAAAAGAGTATTTAAAATGTCCAGCATAAATTATTTTACTATGCAGTAGAATATATAATGTAGCAGCAGCATATCCGATATCGGAACAACCGTTTTATCGCCATTGTTAACTTATGTTATTGTAAGTATTAAGTTATGTAGTTATAACTACATGTATGTTTACTTAAATTTAATTTAACTCAAAAGTATGAATGTATATTGTTTTATTTAGGTTGGCATGTAAAAATATTCTTAGTTATTATTAAAAATTATACATTATTCAAAAAAATGTTCCTTTCACTTACTGTAAACACAAGAAGATGCCAGTAATCCAAATGACTTATACGTATATAGGTGAGTATTAGTGTAGTGAAACAAGTAAGTGTAGGTATATATAGTATGCTATATATATATAGGTTATATAAAGATATAATGACATTTAAGATATTATTAAAAATCTTTACAAGGACATGATACCCGCATGACACTTTCAAAACAATTGCATATATATGCATAAATAATTAGAATATTAGATAAAAATTTAACGAAAAACAAGTAGATATAATCGTATTATATAGACACCAACTATTCGTGACCATAAATAACTCAACCATTGGTCATTGGGTATGTATTTGGAAAAAAGCTTTTTCATAGAATCCGAAGACACAACCTCGTTGGACGTTGATTGGCACAAGACTACATATAGATTAGGCAATTTCAACGAAACGGTTCTTCCAAAAGACCTATGTCTTTACTTCTTTAACGCATAAGGTCGATATCGCATTTTAATAAATCAATTATAATATGTGATGAATTGAATCTGGTGCATTCAAATGTTTCCAACAAAAGAGTTATTATCATACTAGGTACCTATATAGCAATCTTATGAGATTCGCATTTCGCTAGATCATATTATTATATGTAGGTATGAGCGCAATGGACGCAGCTCAGTTTTGTACAAATACTTAATAATTAGATTATGAAATTAAACAAAACCAAGTTAAATTAATTTCCACGATTAAATTGTGCAGTGCGATTATTTACAGTACAACCGATGAAGAAATGTTATTGCTCTTAAACGTAGAAATCTTCTTGAAGAACACCTGGTCTTATTGCCTGTGAGAAAATAATTACACCATTCTGTGTGGAGGTTTTAATAGAATGTGAAAAACAAGGTGTTGTCGAATAAATAGCATTTAATTCGATTGTATTTTATAAGGCAGGTACTGTGATCTTTTAAGCTTACGTACATAATTGAATACGATAAAATATACTGCAGCTGAAATTCATTTTAATTTATGGATGACAAAAATGAGGAAGAGGGATGAGGATTTGGTAATTCAAAAACTGCAGCATTAAATAGTTTTTAATTCAAACTTTCACTATAATGAGAAACATTAAATTTGTGCATACCTTGCGTATATATGTATTGACAGATGCCATGGTATAATACTAATAAAATTAAAATATCACAGTTCACGAATTCCAAATCGATTGCTGAAAAATTATTAATATTTGTTTTTTTTTTAACACTTTATACGTTTTTAAATGTTAATAAATCACTATAAAACATTGTTTAAATAATATTTAAATAATGTTTAAATAAAGTTTAAGTATTTATATTTTGATTAATGACGAAAATTGAATATTTTATTTTTGTCATTCTTTATTTTCTCTTATATCTAACATTTAACAAAAATCAAATAAATATAAGGGCATCATTGTTGTGTATGTCAATAAATTGTGTCACAGTCTCAAATAGTGACACGCGCGTATCATAGGTTCGTCATCTCTGTTATATGCAGTATATGAACCATAATGGAATGCATACGGCGATGTTGCAAATAATATTATGAGTTGACGCTGCCGGAGCAACTCTATTCTTCTTTCATCCATTATTTTTGATTTTGATTTTTAAATATCCAACTTATACTTTCTTAGTTATAAAATGAATAAATTACAAACATTAAAAACAAGCATCAGACAAAACACAAATTATATTTTGCTTAAGGGTTTTTATAGTATTATGTCGAAGTTTTAAGAGGACGTCTCATCCACATGTGTTGTCTCCATCTTGTGTATGTACACATCAACTAGATAACAAATTTTCGTTTACTAGTTTCAATAGTGTGCTGTAATTTCGATAAAGCAAATTGACCCATTGTTGAACATTTAAGTAAGAACATTATCTGTGTTCTCTCGTTGGTTTTTTACAATATTCTCATTTTTAAATGAGTTATGAGTATGTAAATTAAAAATAATTGAAAATTGCACATGAGTTCCGTAACTCACTTAAAAATTAATATATTGTAAACAATCAACGACAGAAACTAGATAAATTTCTTACCTATAAGAGTTCAATAATGCTCAAATAATCGCTCAAATCTCATAATAAACAGCACAATATTGAAACTAGTGATTGACAATTTGATATGTAGTACATTTATAAAACTGAGATAACACATGCTGTTACGACATTCTCTTGATGAAATAAGGCAAACATTTTAAGTATAATTACAAGTGATGATTGATTGCACATCTCCTTAAATGGAAATTTTTGATTTATACAAGTATCATATAATCAATGTAGGTATATTCATTATATTTAATTTTTATTAATTTTAAATAAAATGTTTAACATTCTTTCCTAAATATTTAAGGCATGTGTTATCAGTAGGGTTTAGCTTTTAAAGCACTAAATATAACTAAAATATGCACTGTAAAACGCCCTAAAGACATTAAAACAATTAAAAATAAAGACAAATTAAAAAAAAAAAAAATGTAAAAAGTACGACAAAATATTCTAGAAACAACATTATATAAATACTGATACGAGCCTAATCATTTTAAAATTAAAAAGAGTTTTAGTATTTATTTATTTATTTTATTTTTATAATAAATAAAAATATTGTTGCCATGGTAAAAATAAGTGTTGAAATATAAACATTCAAAATGTTCGTCATTCATAATTTATTATAGTATTGTAACGGTCACGTCATATTATACATACATCGTTCTTTTGTAATTAAAAGTTATAAAGTCTATTTATATTCTTGTACTTATAGAACTATCGAGCTTCATTAAGTGTTACTTAATTTTATTAATCAAAAATATACGTACATTTTGATTAATATATAACGATCATGTCAATTATCAGCAAATTGGAGATATTGAAAGGAGATAATTCGGAAATTGCATCGTCCAAAAATGATGTGATGCAACAAGTTTTCGACGATCTTCGGGGAATTAAACAGAACATTTTGGAAAGTATAGATGATTTGCAGACGTCCGGAAGACTTAGCTTAGTTCCGGAGATGGAGAGATCTTCAGCCGGCGATCCGCTCGTGCTATCCACGACCGATCGTATGTCGCAGGTCTTCTCAGATCTCCGTACAAATCAGCCAAAAATAGTGGAAAGTCATGGACCCGTGGATTTATCGCTAAGTAGAAGATGTAACTCGATGCCCAATATGCCAGTGATGCATAAATCTTCTGTCACCCAGGACCACCCCAAGGATGTCGCGGTGGATACACTGTCCAGTGACTCGTGGACGACGGTGGAGGATTCAGTCTCGACTGCAGACGAGCCAGTTGCAGGACCAATCCCGATAGTCTATGAGAGTACGACATTTTGTTACGATACTCTATTGATGAATACGAAAATAATAATGCCTGTTATTTCAGAAAAATACGAGATCGAACTTGCCCCGTCTACGATATTGGTTCAGCCGTCTGAGATCGATGGTCTCGACGATTCGATACCTCGCATTCGAGGCATTCGAGCAGTATCGATGCCCAACATTGCTATACAGTTTGGTGAGGTCGACACGGAATCTGTAGGCGGCTTTTCAAAACGGTCTGAATCGGTTAGTTCCTTGGAACTGATAACCGACGTCGGTGGTAGTGATGGTGCTGGAAAGGAGCCAACGATAACCCCGGTTATTGCAAGGCGACGTAAATCATTATGGAGTAGGACAAAAAAATTCTTCTTAGTAATGATTTGTTGTGGCTCTAGTAATATGCCCCTTAATTAAATGTTAATTATTTTACATCATAATATATGATTCAATGCATATTTTAATAATATTATCTATTTAATCGTTAAAACATTTTTTTTTATTATTATCATAAATTAATCAATATACATATTTAAATTGTGATATGTTCAAACACACCTCACCAAACAATTTAAATGTTTTTCACAGTAGATATGTCATAAAATATATATTTTCGAAAACTTTATGTGATATTTAAAGCCTTAAAGTTTTGTTTGCATTATCTAAACACACGACTATTTTCAAAGTATCTATTTTATAGTACTTAATAAAAATTGTTTTTTTTCAAGAACTTCACTTGAAAAGGATTTGCATCAGTGTATACTTGTCTAATGTCTAAGATTTCGGTTGTATATTTTTTATTAATTTATTTTTAATGCTAACCTAGAGGCAACGTTTTTTAACAAGTCAAAATCATCAATTTCTAATAAAGTGTAGGTACTAAAGAACAATGTTTTTCAAAAACTAATTGTCATACAAATGTTTCTAATTATACTCATTTATGCATAGATTTTAGGTAATATTTCTTTTGTTGTAGTTTATACGGAAACCGTGACTTTCACAAACCCTGTACTATCATACGTTGCAATTATTACCACTCACACGTATGAATAATTTCAATAATTTCATCGTATGATTTAAGTGTTCATATACGAAAGATATTACTAAACATTAATTTTAAAAAAAGACAATAAAATTATTAGAATTTTATATCAAAATTTATGTACCGAATACAAAATTGACTACCTGTAAAATATATACAATATTTTCACAAATCACATACATATATTCCAGTTTGCCGAGTTTATTAACGATCCATAAGTAGTATTTTAAATTAAAACCAATTAAATAACATACAAATAATCGGTTATTCGTATAAATGTTCATAGAATTCCTGGAATTAATGCAGTATAGCCATTTTATTATTAACAGATAATATTTTTGAGGACAAGTCTTAGTAAAACAATTATACCTCTAAATAATAAAATGTCTATACCACATTACTCGTAGGAGTTCAATGTACGTTTAGACGAATAAACGATTCGTCGTGTTATTTGATTGGTATTTATTTTATGATATTACCTATGTGTATTATTGATATACGCGTCAAACTATTACAGCATTAATGTATGCGGTTTGTGAAAATATTGTCTATATTCTACAGGTTTTGTATATTGTATACGGTAAAATAATGTATTTCGTATATGACAAATTGGACATTTTTTGCATGAAATTTTAATTCGGCATACTTTGTAACATCATTTGTATATACGAAAACTTTAAACGGTTATGGTTGATGCATAACTTTATCCATACGATGAAATTATTCGTACATATGAGTGGTGATAATTTGTTACGTATGATAATACAGGGTTTGTGAAAGTCACGGTTTTCGTATAAACTACAACAAAAGAAATATTACCTAAAATCTATGCATAAATGAGTATAATTAGAAACATTTGTATGACAATTAGTTTTTGAAAAACATTGTTCTTTAGTACTTACAATTTATTAGAAATTGATGATTTTGACTTGTTAAAAAATGTTGCCTCTAAGTTAGCATTAAAAATAAATTAATAAAGAATATGCAACTGAAATCTTAGACATTAGACAAGTATACACTGATGCAAATCCTTTTCAAGTGAAGTTCTTGAAAAAAACAATTTTTATTTTATTAAGTACTATAATATAGATACTTTGAAAATAGTCGTGTGTTTAGATAATGCAAACAAAACTTTAAGGCTTTAAATATCACATAAAGTTTTCGAAAATATATATTATATAACATATCTACTGTGAAAAACATTTAAATTGTTTGGTTTGGTTGTTAGGTGGTTAGGTATGTTTGGACATATCTCTATCACAATATAAGTATGTATATTGATTAAATTAGCATTTGAACATATTGACAAAAATTCGTCAAAACCATGAATATTTGCAAATTATTTTGTAGTTCAAAATTCATAATATTGTTTGTATTTATATATAAGGTCATAAAATTTAACACCAAGGTTTCCACAAGTTTTGCTTCAAATAGCTATAGAGAAAATTTGAAGCGTCATTATAGGATAAATGTTTTGAGTGTTTGAGTTTTAAATTTTTATGAAATCGCGTAATGATAACGATTTATCCTCAAACCTGCAGGTATATGTATATCTATGATAATATAAAGTATTATGAATTATGATAACTACATGCAATGTTTTTGGAAAAATTGATTAACCATGCCTTATTCAAAATGCGTCCTAATTGAAAAATAATTTATTTGTTTAAAATAGAATATATGACAATATTTAAATATAATATATCCTAGACTGACAAATCATTTCCGTTCAGAATCGTTTTTCGTATACAATGATACCTATCATTGCATTCAAATTTAATCCCATCCATTAGAGTAACCTACTGTACAGCAGAGCGACATCCACGACTTACCCGATGTTTTAATATATTAGGTATTACAACAAAATAACTTTAATATTAGTTGACAAATCGATATTTTCTGTTAATCTAAATTTGAACCTAATTTCCAAAAAAAAAATATGCATTTATTATGCCTGTGATGTTTTTAAATTACAATTAATACAATTTATGAGTAATTTTGTGCATATTTTAAGGTTTTAGAGTGAAGAAACAAAATTTAAATCAATAAAAAAAAATTAAATTGAAGAGTAGAAGTTTAAATTTTCATAAAAGACTCAAAAAAAAAAAAATTAATGTCTTGATAATTCTATCAATATTTATTCAAAATTCAAGTATTAATGGTCACTCATTTTTGAATCAAAAACACTTTACATCGTATTATCAGTACATTTATCACTTTGTACTGAATCCCAAAAAATGTAATATGCCTATACCACGTGTGGTGATCTCTAAAATTGTTTATGACAATATTAAAACATTGTATAGCGTTGAAAATATTTAAAAAATACAAATAAGTATCAAATATTATGAGCAATATTTATAAATAATTGCAGTTTGATGAATTTTAAGTTTTCAAAATAATTATATACTCGATATGGGTTAAATATATTTATAACACAAATTACAAGTTATTAGTTAAACTAAACGTCATTTTTATTTTGTTTCAAATTGGTATTAATTCCATAATCGAAAAATGCAAAAAAAAGATTACTTTAAAAATAATCAGTATCACAGAAGATAAAATACCAATACAAAAATTTTTTTTGGGGAGGAAACACCTTACACCCCCCCCCCCTCCGTAACTACGCCACTGATTATATTATATTAAAATAGGTCATAACTTAATAATTACCTAACAAAATACTCATATATTGTAATAAGAAAAAATTGATTCCCTAGTATAAGTTTTTTGTTTGGGGAAAATATACTATTTACTTGTTATTTCGATTGGTTATCTACCAATCTAAAAAAAACAACTTTGACTTACAAAATAAAGATAAAATATAATGATTTATTCTAATATGATATTACAATAATTATTTTCTATTTACAAAGATGAGATAAAATGTACAGTTATTTAACGTATACTATATTTTAATAGTATTAAATAATAATGATAATATTAATCATGTTAATTAATGATGCCAAATCAAGGCGTGGGTAATAGTCCCGCGTTTTTTAGAATGATAAAGATTTTCTCTCTCGGGATCTTTTCCGTTTCCCTGTTGACAGCGTGTTGCTCTCCAGGACCGAACCAACTGTTCTGGGCTAAATTTTCTGCAATCTTAGGATTCTTGTAAAATGAATTTTGCATATGCGGAGGCAGCAAAGCATCCCTCTGAAACGCGGCAACCACAATTGGATTGGTTGGCTTGCCGATAGAATTGATCTGTAATAACACATAAAATTTTTTGTTTTTATAGTTAATTTATTATTAGTAGAACTTATTGAAGTTTATTTCATTACAGACTATAGTAAACCAAATATAGTGTCTAATATAATGTTCATACGAGGTTTATAGCATATACCATAAATATCTATTGGTTTATAGTATATGTTTATGAAGAGGATATCTTAACCTAAAGGTGTAATCCATGCGGAAGACAGAGAAACAATTTTTACTGATCCTCCTTCTGAGCTATCAATCATTACATTATATTATTGTAAAATAAAAAAAATAAAAAGATTCGATTCCTGTTTCGTTAGACGGCAATGTACGAAGCAATTTTCCTGATATGTTCACCAAGCGTTCACAGAGTAGAGGCAAGCAAGTTCTGCACCCCAGAGACTTTTTTTTTACACAGTTTTCCCTGCTTTTTGTTTCAAGCCAATAGTCATAATAATTATGATGATTTCGTTTGTACATAATTATGTTAAAATTAAACAAAAAAGACAATAAAGATTACAGAGTACAAATAGTAAATATAAGAGTATCACCATACTAGGACTTGTATATACAATTCAGTCTTTCTTGGGAAGTATGTTAATGTTAATATAATGTAACATAAATATTTAAAAAGTTTGTATATATAGTTTGTAATGTTATGAAATAAATTATGAAAAATTTTTTGGTCCCCTAAAAAAAATTGACTGACTGCCTAGAAATAATAGGTAGATACACGTATAATGTGTCAAAGTGTAATTCAGACACGCTTTACCACGAGTAATAGAAAATAATACCTATTGATTTCTGCTGTACTTATTATTTTAGAAGGAGATATATCGTTATCATTTTAATAGTCTAGTATTTTGTTTTAATAATAAAGTAAGCTAGTATTGGTTAAGCAACTTAAATGTTTCATATTATATTTAATAACACAAAACATATTAAAAAAATTATTTCAAATGTGTTTTTTTAATAAGGAATGTAATTTATATACGATGATAATGTTATTGATTTAGAATTGTATACTAAAAACTTTTAATTAAAAGTTATTAAAATAATAATAGTACATTTATATTATGTCAATTGGGTAATGCAAGTTGTGTGTTCCATTTGTGTGTTCCAGCTACATCCTAATACAATATGGGTTTTTATTAATTCGATCAATTCGTGTCACATAAAGGCTAAAAGGGGTGTAGGTACACAATTTGCATAAAAAATAGTGCCAAAAATAAATTTGGTAGGTATACATTGTAATCTGCGTCACGTTCAAAAATCAATAACGGTATAATCTCCACCACGAACAATAACCAACAAAAAAGACTTAATTTTCAAAAGTTATTTCTATTACACTATATAAATTATTATATGTAACGATTTAATTATAGGTACATTGCATTGTACCCACTATTTTAGTGGAAAGCAAATTGGCTTAAATTACCATTTGAAAAGGTAAGAAACGGCGAAAAATATAAATTATAAGGTTATACTGAAACATTTTAAGATTATAATAAAAAAAGATCATTTTTTTTTACTTGACGGTTCATTTACTTCATTTACGATTTTTATATAAATATTGAAATGACGTTTTTTGATCTCCTTCAATTTAGTCCAAGGCGTCTAGTAGGTATGCATATTAACGTATTTTCGTGGTTAACCTCTGACACGGCCATCAATATTAAAGCATATCTATATTATAATACAATGTCCAAGTAACCATGAACTAAAAATTGAATAGGTGAACAGTTAATAGAAATAGAAATCTTACTTTATTTTAACCCTATATTGTATTATTATAAAAAATTACTAAGTATTATCAGACAAATCTGTGGTTAGTAAAATCCTCAATTACAACTAAAAGTTGTTTATCAATAATTTAAATAAATTGAGTTCTATTTTTCATTCCGTTTTCACAATGATACTTATGTCTAATTTAAACTTACATATTATGTTAATCTAAATAAAACAATTTTAAAGAGCCAATCAAACCTATTATTCAATATTTTTTATTCGAAAGTATATTGCTAAGATGTTAAATACCAGTTTCTGTGATTAATGTGTTCCGTATATATTAAATATTGATAAACAATGCGTTACGTCAATACTTGTATTCAATACGCCTGCAATAGTCTATACCTATTGATATTGTATTATGTATATTATTGATTTAAAATCTGTTATATTTTTATAAAATTGTTTCTTTTAACTGTTTTTGTATTGTATCGAAACGTAACACATTTCAAAAACAGTAAAAATAGTTTGTATTGTCAATAAACTGTGATTAATTATTATGACAATCTAAATTATTAGTATGGGTAATGAATATCGATGCGTTAATACGATGTGCTTCTATGTACAGCACGCGTGTTAATGTATGACATAAGAATCGAGCAACATTATCCGAGATGCGGTACGGTGGTTAGGTCTTAAGTCACACTTCGGTTATTTTAGAGGTTAGGTAATTATCGTGTGGACTTACTGAAAGATTTATGGCGTTGTTTTGTGGTGTTGCTACGAAACCCTGTTGGATGGGTGGCACTAGAGATATCGGCAATTGCTGTGGGCGTGCCGACGTGAACGCCGTGATTGTTAACGCCGAGAAGAGAAGTTTGATATACATATTATGATGTATGGTTTTTGAGCGTCTGCGAATCAGAAAAATATACATAAAAACGTGGAGTAGGTAGGTAGGTACATCATTTAATCATAATATTAAGTCGTTTTCGTTCAAGCACCACGGTCACAGCTGCCGGACATCAATGTTTATTACGAAGGGTTTACGTTTCGTGGGCTATTAAATGTCGGAAATCCCCTCCAGAACATTTCCTGTGACTGAGAAGTGATTGAATGAGGGTCTACCGGAACTCTGGGTGGCCGGAGTCTAAAGAGATGACCTTTCCAACAGTATCTTGTGTGTGTGTGTGTGAGAGAGAGAGAGTACTCTTGACTGCAGTAGAGAATATCTACCTATACCTAACAACGATAATATCTTAAGAGATGTTGATCGTTGAATGAAAAAATAACACAAACAGTTGAACCCCAAAAAAGGGCAACTGGGATCAAAAAAGAAAAAAAAACCTCTTGTATTTAGATATTTTCACCCCCATGATAACATCAAAACAGGAGTGTTGTTGCAATTCGTTGTTATAAAGCTCTTGTACAACAATAAAAGATATTTAGAAATGTCGAATTTCAAAAATGTATTAAATAATATAAATGTAAATAATATAAAAATGTATTTGTTTAAATTTTAAATGCGTCCATAGTTATTATCCATTGCTACTTTAAAAGTTTAAAACATTGTTTTATTCAATTTAGGAATATATTTCATTAAATTGATTTTATATATTTAACCTAAAAATTTTGTTATGTCGTTATGATAATTAATTATTAATCTATTCTTTAATTAAACACAAGCTAACAATCTTTTTTTGATAATAAACATAGACAACATATTAGTATTTTTCGGGAGGTTACTTTTGGTTGATGAACACATGTATGTTAATCAAGAATTCGTCACTGAATACCTGAGTGGTCGCCTATCTAGGAAACTAACGATGCTGACCGATTCTTGACCTCAGAACACGTTAGTGACCTAATCCGACCATCAAGCCACACTAGGTTTCAGTTAAAAAAATATGGAAAATCATTTAAAGGTTGTTGTCCTGAATTTTTTTTAATCTCCTACTAATATAAAAATACAAAAATACTATACAAATTTTAATACGATATGTTGGTCAAACAATTATTAAGTCATATTTTTTCACATAATTAACACGACGGGAAGAGCGGTTGTTACGCGTACTTATCTCTAGTAGCAAACCATTCGATTATTCTAAATGAACTACAAGGTCGTGTTTTCGTTTAATTTCAAACCATACGTAGTTTCCGTGGCCAGATTTTTGGTGGGGGTTTGCATACCCTATTCTCCTCCGGGTACAGAAAATAGACTCAAAATTCTTTAAATCTGCAACTTCCTTCCACTATTAACCGTAAATATATTTGAGTCATTATTTGTTTGTTTTTTTTTTTTAATTTTTACAAAATTTGAAAATATTAATGACAATTTATTGGTATCAAAAAAAAAAAAAAAATATGTTTTTAATGTTTCTATAATTTTTTCGAAAACTTATAGAAAAAGATGCTCGTTTGTCTGAAAACAGACTTATCGTTAAAACTTAATCTATCAATCTTAGACCTTAATTGTTAGACCACGTATGTATTTGTCCGTCATCATCATTCATCTTTGAATTAGTGTCGCAATATATCGTATTATTATGCTATGAATATTTTCATATTGACAAATAACCACTCTTGTGTTACGTATGAATGGTTGCTATATATGATGATGAGGACTTGAAAGGGTCACACATTTTCGTTTCTACTTGACACACATACACCATGTGATGTAAAAACACGTCCCCTAGTTTATTATATAGAAACTGAGTGAAAAAATCAATGTTTTTTTTTTTATAAATGAAGACGTCTGAATGAACAACTAGAAACTACACTAACATCAAATGAAAACCATTCTTTTATAAAAACCTGAACT
The DNA here is from genome assembly GCF_037042655.1 of Diuraphis noxia. Lineage (NCBI taxonomy): Eukaryota > Metazoa > Arthropoda > Insecta > Hemiptera > Aphididae > Diuraphis > Diuraphis noxia. Next base: position 78,811,325 of record NW_028301713.1, read on the forward strand.
ATCCTGAGATGTACTAGTTTATGGATATAATTATCTATTTATCGTCATCATAAACGATTTGTATGGCACGCAATTTAGATTCATATTCTTACAGTTTTTGTAGCATATTACACTTAAGATTTATTTAAAAACAAAAACAAAGGATTTTTCCTAAAAAAAAACACCTAAATTTTTCAAATTTTCTAGCCGTTGTCATTGTGTTATGTAATACTAAAATATATTGTTCACTTTTATACTACACTGTCTACACTCATTCTCCTCGATGTGTCGTGAGTTGATGGTTTAAAAAGACAAGGTTATTAATATTAGGTCTAATATTGTATGCCGATGTGAACTACAAACGATAGTCCTATAAATATAGATAAAGAATACTTGTGAATAATTGGTTAAGATGATGATCATTAATTAGCAATAAACAAACGTACAAAATGTTTTTTTTGATTGAATTGAACCAAAAAAGAAAGTAGGTAATTACTCTTAAAGTTATGCATCGATTCACCTTAAGCTTCCTGTTAGACAACTGGTTTTTTAGTTCCATATACTAAGATGTAGATTCTTCTATTCAATAAGACGGAATAATGATTACCTTTGGGCATATTTCAGCAATTACACGTATTTTTACGTAATCATATACAAAAAATAAAAACAACAGTAGTGTTAAATTGGATAATACATTTTAATACTAATTGTTTTACCACCAATTTAGTTCATTAAAAAAAAATCAAAAAATGTTTTTTTTTTTATTAAGAACTTTCAGTATAACTATTATAGTTCAACAATTGTCAAAAAATGTTACACTGTAGGAACCCCATCATTGAGTTATTATATTTGTGACATTTTAATTCAATGATGATTAAATCATTGAATATGTACGAAAATGGTTCTTAATATAGACACACTACATAGTCTTATTTATTTCTAAGAGTATTTTACAATATTTTATTTATATTATTATAAGCAATTAATTTTTTTAATTGTAATTTAGTAGATTGAACTATTGTTTTCCAAAAACATGTCATACCTATATTATATTTTTATAAACTATCATAATATTATACATGTATTTATGTAATTTATTATATCAACGTCACGTAGAATCGTGAGAAAGTTCGTGGTATACATTACAGAACTTATTGTGAACATTTTAATATTTTTAAATATCGTTAATATTGTAATGTGTACATTTAATAAGTACAAACTTTAGAATGAGTGATATTAAGTATGAGTATATTTTTAATTGCAACAAAATACTATAAATAGAATAATGAATAACTATGTTTCTTTAAAATATGAACAAAAAATGCAAATTAAAGCAAAAACAACATTTCGTAAACATTCCCGTTTTACGATTGTTTTTTTGTTTGCATTTGCAATAAATTATTATCTAAGAAAAGTTCTGAGATTATCTAATAATTTTAAAGTTTCGGAATTACCTCTGTGAAACCCAAAATACATATCAAAATTTAACGATTATGAAATAGGAAAATACTACCATGTATTTTAACATAAGCATCATTTATACATATATAATATACTACCTATATTTATTTATTGTCTAAAAATATATTTTACTCAATACTACTAAAACTACTTACCGAAGTACCTGAAAACGGTTGAAGAACTTCGGTGATTCTCAACCACCCGTTTAAAATATGGCAAAAAACGATAAAAAAAAAAATGCAATACCGGGTGTTAAGAATACGGCACTTTGCGGGTACTAAAACGAAATAATACTTTCACTGTTGAAGGTTTGAATCGTTTTGCCAGGAACTGTTGTAGTGCAACTAGAACCTTCGTCCTACTTTCCACCACAATACCAACCACTACTAATAAAAATACGCCTTAGTACTTATTTGACTACTTGAATCGTGTATTAAGCAATAACCAATTTGATTAAGCCTCGAACGCTGCTATTTATCAGTTAGTATTTGCAACACCATAGGTACGAGTCTAACTCGTCATTACAAAATTACAAAATAATAAGCACACAACATTATGCTCAAATACATGTGTTAACTGAAATGTGATTTGATATTGAAAGAACGCACAATTTAGTTTTCAAACAATGAAAAAATCGTTTACTATTTATAAATTCTTGAAAGTGGAAATAACAACAGTAAAAACATCAATATAACAAAACGTTATTCTATTTATAGACGAAATTGGTTTTTGATATTGATATTTTCTAATAAATAACTAATAAGTAGGTAACTAAAAAATCTATTGTGGAAATTACGGACAAAATGTGTGGAGGTTATATTAAAGTAGTTTTAATATAAGTAGTCTACAATTTTCAACAATTTAAAATTTCCTTAATTTCAATTTAATTGCAATATGAAATATATTATAATAACATCAAGTTGATTTATGTTTTAAATTAAATAGCACGACAAATTCAATTTGTTCGATATAATAATATACAAATCTATAATCATATGCATAATGCATAATACAATAGGATTAAGAAGAATAAAAATGTCATAAAATTCTACATGATTATGCAATACGTATTATGGTAACGATTATACACACAGCATAATGTCTTTGTAAAATCAAACATTTTTCTATAACACAAAAATATGAGATCTAAAATAATCTACATAAAATCTAAGACTATTGAATATGTCGCCTGCTTAGAAATCGATCATAAAAATATTTGAATTCAAAGATTTTCATCTACATCCAAATTATATTATTTTTATAAATAATGTATTCTGTTGGATTCAAAGTATAAAATAAAAATGGAAACTGACATATTGTTATATAATGGTGTTAGGTACATGATTACTATACGCAGTACTAATATTTTGGTTACACATTTTTCATAACTATACTTTTTATAAGTATTCATTCGTTTATTCAATCATTTTATTACTTATTTATTAGCTATTATTGGTAAGTAACAATTTGTTAAAGAAAAATAATAAAATAATATTTTAAATTAATAGTTAATGGAAAACTAATGAATAATGGATATAGTATCGACTGTACGTGGAAGATATATTTTACTTAATTTAAATTCTGTAGTTGTATATTCTATATGTTATATTAATACTTTGATGATTTTATATTAATTTTAAGTTAATAATCTTGATACTCATGTATAACTTTCCAACATCTTATTTTATTGCGGCACAAGCTAAAAGTTCTTCCATCCTACATCATAATTTATACGTATGCTGATATAACCACTTCTGATACATATTCAACAAAGGTTCTGAAAGTTTCTTAAATGCTAATAAATCCTAACGAAAAAATATCTTGTGAGTACATAAAAATTGTATTAAATATTAATTATATATTTATTTTCATGTTATAATTTTTATACTATATATAACCACACCATGATATAATGAGATCTTATTGCTCAATTTTCAATATAATAGTATAATATTCTGTTTAGCTTCAAAACACGCCATGGCCAGACGAAAATCGGCGGCTCATCTCTATAAGCGGCATCCTACCTTAGAAGAACCCATAGCGCATAGACAAGGCACCTAACCAGGATTTTATACATTTATTTACTTTTTTTTTTTTGTGTATTTTAATTATTTGTCGTTTAAACACCTGGTGCAATAATCCTGCAATCCAATATCATATGTTTGACGTTTGTTAGTAAGTTATCTTAAGTTAAGAGTTGGAGAAAACTATGCTTTTCATGAATGAACTAGTTTGATAATAAATCTTATAATAAATTGCGTATCTACCTACAGGCTATAGTATAATTGGTACATTAGTCCTAGATAGAATTATCTAAAAGACTTTATGTATTTTGACTTTCAATTTTGTTCAAGTTGACTTGTGCCAAAGATAAAAACTAAAATATTTAAATCAGTAAATAGGTACTGTTAAAATTATAATTAGAAGCCATTTTAAAAAGTGTAATAGTATACCTATGAATAATTAATAATATGTACGACCACATTAAATTAATTTAAAGATTTAATTTTTATAAATATTTAACTTTTCTGTAACATTTTAATCAGTAATATACTTAATAAATTGAATATTTAGTATTTTCTAGTTATTTTGAACAAATTTAAAAAAGAAAGTTATTAATGTATTTGAGTTAAAAACTAAATTTGATTTTGAAAAACATTGGTACACACTTTTTACTTTAAAGTTATTTATCTTAGGCTAAAATAATTTAAGTCATTTTTAGGTATATCATCGATATTACTACTCATATACATATATACATTATCAACCCTGATCAATCTCATTTTTTTTCAATAATGAATTTATTCGAATTTTTAATTTTTAATTACATATCAAGATCATATCTTCGAATTCTTAAGATTTTTTGTGCTACTTGAGGAATGTCTTGTGGTGGTGGAAACGTTTATTTTTTTTTCAAATAAGAACCTTTGCTTCTTTCTGTACATTTATTTATTTCCTTACATTTATTAGGTTTTTTTATAAGCAATACTAAACTTTATTATTTTCTATTTTTAAGTTTTTAATTTTTATACCTTATTATTAGTTAACTACCTATTATTGAGTGCCGACGATAAATTGTAAACAAATGTGATGTATTTAAATTTCGATTTCCTTATAATTTTTTTTAGAAATTTATAGTTATTATAAATCTAATACATTTTTTATATTTATAACATCTTAATAATAATATGATGTTTGACATGGTTTATATTTGATATTTATACATTCGAGTATTATTGTTTTTTATTATATAACGTATCGTAAATGTATTTAATTTTTTTATTTCACCATATATAAGTACTTGATTGTGTCACTTTCCTTTGAATTATTTTACTTTCATCTTCTTATTTTGGTAGTTGGCCAGAAAACATACGATGATTCAACACCAGTTTTCGTGAATTTTAAGGTCATCTAACTCTATACATGATGACGTTTATTAGTTAGCGATTTAATTATCGTACAAATTCGTGACTACGCCTCGTGCCCTCGTGAACTCAACGCTTTTTGGATTACAAAACACAGTTGCATGTTCACCAGAAAGCTTTTTTAAGAAAAGATGCCTAATATTTTCTTTAAAAATTAAATATATAGGTATTTTAAATTAACTGGCTAAAATACAGTAATTATACTTATTTTCATGTTCATTACAAGGAGAACTTATATGTACTCCCTTGTCCATTATTATTACTTTTAATTCATGCTATTATTTTTGTTATTCACTTTTATCATATATTCTGAAACTTATAAATACCCAAATCGAGAGGTGATTCAAAAATGTATTAAGAATTTATTTTCTATTCCTAAAGATAGCAGTCTAATAGTTTGAAACAAATTTTGTTCAAAGCGTTGGACATAACGCCACAAAGCTGTTATTTTATATGAAGAGATGCAGTTCGATGTAGTCAGATAGAAATTTATCTAGTAATTCAAATAGGTACTGGATCAATTGGAGGATGTTTTTGGATTTCTAGTAATAGAAAAGTGACTAAATAATTTATTTAAATATTTAATTTCATGTGATTTTTTTTAGAATGAGAATCGTGCCAATTTATTTGTTTGTACAATAATTTTTACGATACATTATATCGTATTTTTGAAAAATTATTAACATATCATTTATTAATGATCGCGTAATTACACGATTTTTTATAGAACTTAGAATCCATGATATTTTAATATACCAAGTCTAAGACTATGATAAAAACTACTTAAAAACTGCAATTATAGTAATTTCCGTGGATTCGTTATAGAAAATAATATTCAATAATGTAAATAGTATATTTATAGATATAACAATCGCTTAACACATTATTAATGAAGTCTTTAATTGTAAGCAATGTTACTTTCCCATTTGATTACACTATTACAGTGGCCATAGAATTAGTTACAAATAAATGGAATTCTGGGTTAAGATCTGACGGAACCGACTGTTGGACAAGTCGAGTATAATAATAATCAGCGTAAAATGACATTACGTATTTAAAAAATATATAAAAAATAATTATTATTAATATGTACATTAACGCATATAATTTGATATTGATATAGTACCTACAATATCCTGTAATTTTGGGATATTTCGGTACCGGCGGTGTTCATTTGTCCGGTGGTAGTAAGTAGTTGGCCAAAATAAAGTTGGGCTGGGTGTTATGCACGTGCTTATGTTCTGAGCTGTCCCGACTTCCGTTTTCAGAACCATCTCGGACGCTGTTTGCAGGCGCTACTACTATTGGCGTTCTACCGAAAGGATAATATTCCACGTTGTCCACGACTACAGCATCATCGTTGCAAGGACTGTGCGACGGCGGAGACACTGATACAGTAGAAGTTGGAGTTTGGGTAGTTGGCGGTGTTGGTGGTATTGGGGATGGTGAAGGTGGTGGAGGTGGAAGGTATACCGGAGGACATTCGGCAGTCGTGATGGGACGATTATCGCCGCATGGCTGTCGTGGCACACGACCGTCGTCGTCTCCTGTTCGGCCGGTCATTGGTATTTCGCCTTTTAACGGCAAATAAAAATAGTAATAGTACACGTGATGATGAACGCCGGTCGGGGTCACTTGGTTTGACGCCAATGGAGCGGTAGGTAACACGCGTGAAGTTTGCTGATTTGGTGGCATCATAGTTGGTGGTGGAATCGGTGGTGGAGTCGGTGGTTGGTAAAACTCCAACGGCTGCCGAAACTGTGGTTGGTGTACAAAATAACGTTGTGGGAGCAATGGTTCTTGAAAAAATTGTCTAAATGCCATCGGTGGTGACGCCCGTGAAGGAACCGAATGGTAAAACTGTGGAAACTGACCAGACCACGCTGTTGCCAATGTAATAACCATGGTACTGATGATCGCTAGAACACAGACTACAATTTATTATTATTTGCACATTAAAAAAATCGGGTAAATGAATGTCACTCTGCTGTACAGTAGGTTACAAGTGGATTACTGTCATGGATTGCATTAAATTTGAATTCAATGATTTAATATCATTGTATACAAAAAACCCGATTCTGAGTGGAGACGGTTAGGATAGTTTATAACAAAAAAAACTTAAAAGACTGAAAATTTAAAATGCCTAGAAATAACTTAAAAAGATTTGAAATATTTTTAAAATTTTATCTGATATAGAAAATGCAACATTCAGTGAAAATTTCATGTGTCTGCAGTACTTTGTTTTAGTATTACAAAAATATCTAAAATAGATTTTCTCAAAAATTGATTTTGTGTAAAAATTCACGTTTTTCTTTAATTTTGTTTTTCAAGGGGCTTTTGTGAACTACTGAGAATTTCAAAATTTGACCTCTCCAATGCACCAGTTCGTGAATCTAGTTAGATTCACTTTCCAACAGAAAAACACACATCATTGTAAAATCAATATTAATCGCTACAAATCACAAATCGCTGACAAAATAAATGTCACCCTGTAAACTATCTGAAACCTATTCAATGAACAAGTCGTATCAGTTTAAACTTGACAACTGATTCGATTATTATTATTTTTGTTATTATTATGTATTATGTATCATTGTCATGAAATTATGTTAGTGTATTAAGTATTATAAATAAAATAGTACCCATTAAAATATTTATTATTGCCTTGAGTATTATTGTGTTTTAATGCAATAATTATGCCTCGTTCAGTATATTATAAATAATTTCACACGAAATTGTTTAATGAAAAAATTCTTGTGGATTTTCTAAATTATCACAGCTACAACTAATGCCTACTAATTCTATAAATACTATTTATCAATATTTATATCATCTATTCATAAAAATTATCAGTTTAACAATTCATCGAATAAGCTATAGCCTATAGGTATCTATTATAGTATAAAGGAATAATTTGCATACAGTCGAATTATTAATAAGTTCAACATTATTGAAAATGTATTATTATGTAAATAAATAAAAATATTGTTAGTATACGATTACACAAAAATAGATCGTTAATATTAATTTTTAAATTGTAACATAATATCAGAATAGTTGCTTAGCTATATTTTTATCGATTATTATTAGTTATTAATGTATTACTATCTTAATATTTGTTTAAATAATATTTAGTTTTATAAATTATGCTAATGTATTGAAATGAGTAATATTCAAAAGAAAAATTCGTCAAGATTTAATCCATGTACTCAAATTGTTGGTACATAAAACTTCTTAGTTTGTATATAATAACAATCGTATGTGTCAAAATATAAACACAAAATTTGTAATTTTACCAATATTTACATATAACGTGTGTACCAAAAATGAACTTAAAACATTGTTTTTATAAACATTTGACGTGGATTTTTCATACATCACCTATTTTCATCAAACACTGAGAATATTTTAAAATTAAACGAATTTATTACTGTATTAGATATTTTATTTATTTGGTTTATCAGAATCTAATTGTCTACTACTAAAGAAAAAGTAGCAGTGTATTATTGTTTTTTAATAATCTTATCAGTTTGATGCTTTACAAAATATGTTGATATTAGTATCTTTTAAAGATCAACCAAAGTCAAAAAAACAAATCAACAAAAAAGAAAATGTTCAAATAGAAATTAGAAATAAGCTCCATCCTGTGAGACACGCACAACAGATCCAAGCAAATGTGCATAAATATATTTTAGGTGCTATTGTTAAATGTACGATATAAGTAAATTAAACTTTAATAAAATCAAAATTTTAGAAATGGGTTCAGCACAGGAAAAAACGTATTTTGAACCCAAGCATAAAATATTTAACCAAATATTTAAGCAAGAAACAGAGATTCTAATGGAAAAAATGAATTACCAACTTGAGAAAGATACAATATTTATACGAGCTGAATACGATGACAAACTGTTACAGGATACCAAATATTACATGAATAAGTTTAACGTAAGTATAAAAATAAATATACCCTAAAGACCTAAAAGCTATATGAGGTGTATTTACGTGTATTTACGAGTATAATACATGAACATAATTATTAAAATTGTTGATAAATATTTGTCTATGGTTGGAATGCGTTTTAAAAATGTTTAATCAAAAAAAACTTTGAAACCTATTTTAATTTTTTTTTAAATATTAAACCTTAAATGTATTAAAAAACTTTTTAACTGGTTGTTTGCTGTACATTGAGTAATAATATTTTACTTCAAATACTCGTTTATTGTGTAAGCTGCGACACATTTTATATTTAATCTAATTATTTATACGCGTTATTTCGACACCAATGTTGATTTCATACTGAAAGTTACTAAGGTAAAATGATTAATTCCAACAAAACAATGTACATAATAATATATTTTTAGAGATATATTTGAATTTTTTAACAATTTGTTGTTAAAATATTGATACTTTGATACTTAGAAATACGATCAATCAAGTCAAAAAAATATAACAATATATCTGTGTACATATTTTTAAATTTATAATCTTGACCAATCTTGACATTACAATGTTACATCACACATTTCATAATAATTACCGTACTCAATAAAGTACCATTCAATTCATTTACGTTTCAAACATAATTTTTTTCTCAGAACATTTGATAAAAACCATTAGTATACTAAATGTAATGTTATATTGTTACCTATATCAAAATATATTCACAATTTTAGTAGGTAAAAGTATTTTTCAATTATTATAGCATGACTTTAGAGGTTCCTTTAATGACCCCCTTATAACTCCACATTATAGATCACACAAAATCATTATAATAAATTATTGAGTAGAGGTAGTTTCAGAAAGAGTGTACTCTATATCTATATTAAAATACAAATCAATGTCTAATTAAATGAAAGCAAAAATGTATTCTTACAATTTACAATCAACAAATTCATATTTTTTTGTTTTATCACATCAGAATTTTTAACTTTAATACCCAAAGTTAAGGTTAGGTTAAGATTTTAGATCAAATTTTATACCCGAAAACACAATCAAAATTGAAAATTTTTAGTACTCCAGAAGTGGATATAAGACACAGATAAGTAACAAACATTATTATAAAAATAATACATCTATCACTCATCCATTCGGAATCTGAAACAGTAAAATTTGCACAGGATAGATATTGATAGTTTAAATATAATAAATTATGATATAATTCAAATTTATTTATAATCCAGTAATTACTTAGTATTATTTTAATTATTTTCAGCTGATTTCCTGCCTAAATGAAAAAAAATTATAATCTATAGTAATATATTCTTTGTGGTTAGAGCCCTCACATGGGGAATGGTTAAACCTGGGTTAAAGGGATCGGTTATTTTATAGGAAAACTTATTTTATAAAAAATTATATTATTATTTTATTATAATTTATTTTAATTAATTAACTAATTTTACTATTTTATGATATGGATTAACCTTAGATATCTATAATGGGTTGTATTTTATTTGAAATCTTGTATAGGGCCAATAAAAACATTTATCGTGGTGGTCTGTTTGTAGTAGTTCCTATATAATATCACATCGAATAATGATATTGCAAATTATATTGACATAATATAATCCCACTTCCATACTTAACCAATGATAGAGCTTTTAACCCTTTGATATTAATAGCTTAGTGGCATAAGCTTGCGATTCATATTTGACAATTTCTACAGATTGAATCAGTGATGCATTGTACAAAATAAACAGTGTTGATTTATTAGAACACAATAGGTATTTTAATAATAATAATTGTATTATATACTGTACATTCTGACATTCGGTAAAAATTTGACAAATACAAGATTTCCTAAAATGTTGATAAATATTTAATTAATGAAAAATTAAAACTGATTCATAATATAATATTATGTATGTTAGATATAAATGTAATACGAATCTAGTATGAACCAATAATCGATTATTATTTATTAACCATGTTAGGTTAAGTTATTTTTATTAACCTATCCTTATATTAATAGTTGGTATTTAATTCATTTATAGATTAAAGTGTTTAAAATCGTTTAGCAAAAAATATACTAAATAATGTTAATACATTTTAGTAGGCAAGTGTATTTTTTTAAAGTAACTCATGCACACCTAAATGATAAGTTCTAAAGTATGAAGTGGTTCATTGGACACACCCTTTACTTAAGCATTACACCATAACACGTCTATTTATTCAAACATAACTTTTACTCATTGTATTCTACCGATGTATACAGTTTGAATATATATTACTTATTTTCATATAAAAATTAGAGTAGGTTATAATGAATTTAATATGAAATAGATTGTCAAAATGAAAATTAAAACGATTACATAAAAAATATCTAGATAAGTTAAATTATTATCCACAAAAATATTTTGATACAAATGAAGATGAATATTTAAAGTACACCAATATAAAGATAAATTAAAATATAATACTTGACAGATAGGCATTTTACATTGGTGTTTTCGATGCACGAAAAAATGGAATATTTATAGGTATATCTCTTAGTATATTTCTCAGTATTTTTTTTTATTATCATTTTATAACATTCATTTATAAAAAATAAAACATTCTACTAAGCATTTCATGACCAAAAAATATTGATTTTTGATACCTTCATAATCACTTTTAATATGTACGTAAGTAAGTGGTCCAAAAGTCTCATTACTTATTTTCAGTAAGTGATTAGTTATATATTTTTAAGTTGTCAGTGTTGTCACAATTTAGAACATTGTAGTCTATACTCTTAATTTAATTTAAAACTGAATCAATATTTAATATAATCAATAAATATATTATAATAATGTATGAAAAATGAAAACTATTGGGAATATTTAATAAAAAAATATTACGTCAGGGCAAGCATATACCGCATAGAACACGCAATCGTGCCTACATTCTATGCACATAGAAATATAGAATAATGCATGTATTTCTGATCTCACGGAATTTTATTATTTAGTTTAATTACTTATATAAATTTACTTGAAAATTATTATTACAGTCACTGTAGTTGTGTCCTATTAACCAGTGGCTTACAACCAGGAGAGGGAGAATTCGTCCTAAGAGAGAGATTTAGGAACTACTTGAAAGAATATAGTGATGATGAAATAGCGAAAATTTCTTAGTTAAAAAAATTATGATTTTTTAAAATTAGGAAAATCGAAAACAGAAAAATTAATTTTCGAGTGGTAGTCCATCGATAATAATAATTATACGAATATTTTACAATGATTGACCTCTTTGTAGATGATCTAATATTGATACGTACAAAGTTTAGTTATACAGTATATATAAACCGTAAAGTTATTTTATATCATTACAAAAAGAGTTTGTCTTATTTAAGGAAGAATTTAGGTAAAAGGTACCTACTTAATTGATTAAATATAGATGTTCCTGAATTATTATTACGCAAACGGTCGACTCTAACAAATGCATGTTGATATAAGTCACCTCCGCCACACATACGAGGTGCATCGCATTCTTAGGTGATTTTTTTTACTGAATATGTGTCCTCTTAATTATTGTGATACTAATATAAAAATATATCCAAATGTTTTCCCTAAAATTCAATTTTTTTAAATAATATTCTCAATTTCCTTAAATACTTATAATTTGTGAACAATCATAATCCCAAAAAAATTATTTGCACACCTATATTCAAACTGAATAAACTACTATAATTCGGAATGTTTACAGGAAGCTGTATCAGCTATTACAATGAACTTAAACAAAAAATGTGAAGAAAAACTAATACAATCTAAAATTGACGCTGAGAAAACGATGTATACAAGTATTGAAAAAACGTTAACACGAAGAGAAAATTATATAAAACAGGAATTCGGATATTTTAAAGAACAAAATCTAGCAGATTTTAAAGAATACTATCGACAATTGATTATGTCGTACCGTCTGAGATTTGAAAAACAACTAGATGACATGGAAAAAAGACATAGATTAAAATATGAAAAAATAAAACAATCATTTGTATGTAGATATAAAAAAAAAATTTATTTGGAGAAAACTAAACTCGAAGAAAAATTATTGTTAGAAAATTCAAGCTCATTATTGGTTCCTGACGAAGAAAAAGTTGAAGAATCGAAACCAAACTTAAAATCAAATAATCAAAAATACTTTAAATGTTGAATAAGAAAATCGACATTTCAAGTTTTGTAAGTTTGAAATTATGTCCAAAAATATGATGTTTCAAAAATTATATAAAGAGGTTGAATATTATAACCATGGATCCAAGACAAAGAATCCCCTTAAATTGAATTTAGAATAAAAAAAGACAAATAAAGTAAAAACAACAATTCATCTTTTAACAAGGTTATTGGGGTCATATGTTAAAATAAATAAATATTATGAACGATCGTTTGATTATTTTGAGTAATTTTATAATTTAAAATTATAAAATTAAAATAAAGTTTTATAAAAAAATATTTTTGGTAGAGTAAGACCTATTAATAAAATACTTTCAATTTAAATAAAAATAACAGGAAAAAATAAAATACTTTTAAAATTAAGTTGTAATGGCCTCAGTGTTTATTTATTTAAATTGAGTAAAAATAAGCTAATAATAAATCATATATTATTTTTAAACACCTAATATAGATATATTAAAATTGATTTCTGTTGAAAAATTAATAGCCAACAATTTCCATGCATACATTTTTTTTGGTTTTTCTGTGATGAATGATGTATTTTTGTTTTTAAATAGTTTCTATTATATATTTAACAATTAGTTACTATTTTTAAATACTTTTTATCTTAAATATTTAATCATAGATTGGACTAAATTAAAATTTGTAGCAAGTATTACATATTTTATTAACTACCCAACAAAATGATAATAAAGAAACAAATTAAATACATCAATGTAATTGCTTACACTTTTTTATAAAATAAGAAAAATGTCACTTACAAGGTAGGTTTTATAATAACAATAACAATAATAATAACATCAAAGTGTGTAACTCACTAATTTTTAAAAAAGCCATAGCGTCAAATTGTAATCCAGTTGCAATCCGTATTGTTCTTAGCAGGATAGCTGTAAGAGCTTCTCTGAACCTGAACTCGCTGTGCAAACCACTTTTTATAGAAATTATACTGATACAATTTTAAGGAAAATCATATAAAATAAAAACTTCTTTTGTTATGCAAACCACCACACAGTTCGTGATCTAAATATCGGTTCCATAGTGCCGTTTTTTACACTAGTCCGGTTTTAAGGAGAAACTTGTGGATGGTACTGCACTAACGTCGTTAATGGACACTCAAATATGATTTTACGTGATTAATTACTTATTCAATGTGCACCGTTACTATACACTTTCGATGCACGATTTCTTGAAATAATATAGTTATTAATATTCATACATAAAAAATATTATAAAACATTTCTAAAAATATAAAATCAACTACTCTGGTTATAAATAAAAACAATACGAGCAGCTTCTTGTAGGTACATCAATGTTTGCATATAAATCATTTACAGTTATTAGAAAATTCAAGTGACTCATGTTTCCTTATGCAATGTCTTTATGAATTTCATTATTTTGTGATAAAATTGTTTCGATCACAAAAATAATTAAGTGGTAAAAAAATATGATTGATTCTATTTACAACGTTTAGTCTCGAGACTGGAATACCTAATCTGTATCTCTATTGGAATTTTTTTTTAAATTTATACTCAATTTCAATAACATAGTTACATAAAAAAAGAACAAATATTAAATTTTCCTCTCTGAGGTTTACACCTAAATGTACCTATTGTATAAAAAAATAAAATCGAATTTTAATGAATGAAACACAATGTTCAAATTAAAAAAAAAAAAAATGATTTTTAAATATCCATTGAAAAACTGAATACAATTAAATTAAGTAAGATAAAGATGTATAGGTACTCCAGTATTTGAAACAAATACAATTTGATGGAAAAGTTGAATATTATCAGTTAAAGTTTCAAAAATCGGAAACCATAGTTTCCGGAATATTGTATTATATGTGAGTGTGTGGCAGAATTATAAAGAGTAACATAAACGTGTATATAAATATGTACTTACCATGAACGTAGAAAATAATGGAGTTTATAAAATATGTGTAAACATTATCATTGTACATAATCCATGTATCGAGACTTGTGTCAGCTGTTGAACATATTGACGTCAGTACGTCACTTCAAAATATTAACATATATAATGCAATTTTATCAACATTATAAAACCAATATTATCGTTATCACTAAAAATAAAAATCGGTGTACTTAAGTAAAATGATGAGACTCGATTTCAATAGTGACGAAAAGTAGTTATAACAATATATGTAAGTATTTTAGTATGTTATATTTAGATACAACTCAATATAACGAAATGCCATATATATTAATACATAAACTATAACGAATATTAAAAACATAAAAATGCAATTATTGTTTTTTTAAAGCAAGGTTAGTTTATTTTAGCTTTAAAGGTAAGTTTTCTATCTTGTTTTGGCATAAATGATTGTATTTATTCACAAGTGGTATATAGGTAAATTATTAAAGTATTACTATAGCAAAAAGTATATTTTTTAAATTGTTATTATGTATTATAATTAAGGGGAACTCGAGGAACCATACGTCATTGGGTATGAGGTGGTACGGTAGGGTTTGTATATTTTGTTTGTAGGTTATTAAGTTTATAGGGTTGTAACACGTGCAGTTTGTATATGCGTTTCCGCAGATTGAGCGTACGACCGCGCCTCACTAAGCCACCATATTAAAGTATCGTATCTAATTTAAAATAATTTGTAGGTACTTTTCAAATTGTACACTTTTTAGACATTTATAACAATATCGTATAGTACAATTTATTTTACATCTAAAATGTCAACCTCTTTTTGATATGACACATGCGCTTTTGTTGATGGCAGAGTGGTTACTGCTCCGCCTACCTATCCGATTGTAATATGAAAATTCTCAAAACATTATTTTGCTTCGAATTATGAACTTAAAGATATATGTTTGATAAAATGTTTTCAAAAATGTTGTTACATTATAATGAATATAATTAATTATGAAAATAATATTTTCTAAAATTCATAATTAATAAGTATTTTATGGGATAATAAGTATTTACAAATAAAATAATCAATTTATTTTTTTTAAGATGATTGCAAACTATTTGGTTTTAGGAATTCAACTATAACCAATATGAAAAGAACTTTCGTTTCTTGCTCCATGTGAAATGTGATTGTGTATGTAGTAAAATACTAGGTAACCATTTCCCGTGCAGTGATGTTTATCTAATATTAAAAAGGAGGAATGTATGTAACCACTCCACTGTAAAGTATAATGGTGTTGTGTATATACTATAAAAGTCATTGAGTTACTGTAATGTAATATGTGTTCAATTTGAATCCAACAGTAGATCATTGCGTACACGAATTACGATTGTGTTTGAAGACAGACCTATTAGCCTATATCATTAAGTATATTTTTAATTTTATGATGTTATATTAATATCGCTATTTTATTAATACATTATGTAGTATATTGGTCGAAAGAGAATTGTTTAATGAAAAATCGTTATTTAACGTATGGATGTCCTATTTCGTTACCATTTAAATTTAAAATTCAGACGTTCATGAAACATTTTTGAACAGTAAATTACGTACAATTTTTTTTTCAATTCCAGTAATAACAACTGATGAGGAAACTTGTATTAAATGTATAAGTTTATTGAATTTTTTTGTTTTCATCAATCATTGAAAAAAAATTACAAAAATTTCAAATATTTCAATGAAAGTCAAAATATTTTTCAAGGAATATTATCATGTAAAATACTAATACAAATAATGGCGAAAATTTCAAGAATAACAACAAAATTAGAAAACTGATTTTATCGAAAACTGCATATTTCTTAATTTTTTCACCACTATAATTATTTATAAAAATACTAGAAATTTGTAACTTTAACCTTCCAAAAAACAAACTAGATTCACTTTAATACCAGGAAATATTCTCGAGTTGAAAATCTTGAAATCTTTTTCTATACTTTAGATCGTGCATACTACACGTCATAATAAAAAAATTATCATTCCAAAAACTTAATTGTTAGACAGCGACATCACATGCGGTTGTGACGTCCTCATCGCTCCTTGCTCCTTTCAGAATTTAAAATAACAAAGTTAAGTGGATTTTTCTGAACGTAAATTTAACCCGAAGACTACACGTACATGGTCCTCTTAACACATTTTTAAATTTAAATTTATGTACTTTGTTAGACAATACCTACATTTAATGCATATAATATGAAGTACAAAATTTATCGATTTCAATAATAACTTATAGAAAAAAGGTATATTTTATTAAATTAACTCAACTACTTTAATTGACAATTGTTTATATTTGAATAGCTGTAAGTTTTATATTATTACTCCGTCAAACTAAATTCAGCAGTAGCTTATAAATTAATTTTAGTAAAAATGTATTTTTACATAAAATTCTTCACATTAGTTTATTTTTAATACTCATCATAAATATTTTCATTATTTTAAAATCGTAATTTTTACCCTACAATATTTTGTTATATGACTCTAAGGTATAATATAAAGCCGGTTCTACGCTAAAAAGTATATTTTATCTTCACAACAACGATGACAATCTACATTTTATTTATCCTAATAAAAGACACAATGAAGCTAAATGAAAGCTTGTACGATAAAATGAATCATATAATAATAATTAGTATAATAAAAATAATATGTACAATACTTTGAAAAAAACATAATTTACAAATTATACCGAATTATAATATTTTAATTGTACCATGATTTACGAGAGCTTTAATTATTTTAGTTCCATATTGTTATGTAGATAATATTTTAATATGCTTTTATTGTTTACTCCTTTAACTAATTACAACCTACAATACCTACGTTTTCTTGTATTCTTTGTTATCTAACATTCAGGACTTCGGGAGACATTTTAATTTTGTTCTTAAATCGTTTATTTTAATTTTGCTAGTAAAATATTGATTTTTTTTATTAGTGTTATTATTACCTATACAAACACCTAATAACTTAAAATAAGATAAACTATTATAAGTACAAAAAAATGTTCTTTAAATAAATATAACTCAGTGTAATAATTTTATTAGACATTTCGGAAACATCAATTAACTAATACTATTGTATTATACATACCCCATTTTGTTCCAGCTTATTCCGATTTTTAAATGTCAGAAAACAGTAATTAATACATTAATATTGTGGTTTTATTAAATAACCTTATTTTTTTTTAACTAAAACTCATTTAATACAATATATAATTCAATTTTATCTTCATTTTAGTTAGGAATTGACTCTACAGCTTAAATCAGTATAAACAGATAACAGATATTATTACTTATGTTAATAATAATCAATATAATATGTACAGTGGTCGCCGCTTATTGGACTCACTTTGAGACTTGATAATTTGAGTCCATTAACCGAATGAGTCAATAAGGCGAATAACCCAAAATAAATTGTAAAAATGCTTATTTACATAAAAAATATTCATTGAATAGGGTTATATAAAGGTTGTATAAAAATAAAAATATAGCTACACGCAATTAAAAATAAAATAAAATATTATATAGGTATGGAAAATCTAATTAATTTTTCGATAAAAATCCATCTAGGGTTGATTGGATTTTCCCTTCTTCGGCTAACTTCATAATCATATCACCGTAAGATTTATGTTGCTTAATTGACATTGACGACTGCTTGGTTTATCGTGAAAAAGTCATTTATTTTATCTACACGATAAAAGCGAAATACCGGTACCGACTTATATGGCATTTAAATCACGTTTTTTCAATATATGTACATAATATTTTCTTTATTTATCTAATTTTCAAATGACCCTATAACCGTTTTGGAATAGACGAATTTTTGCTGTGTGTTAGTATATGTATATGCAAATTGGAACCAGCCATTTTGAGTCTATAAGCGAATGAGTCAATTAAACGTGAGTCCAATAAGTGACGACCACTGCAGTATTAGGTTCTGTCGTTTTATATTGTTAAAATTGTTTAGAATTGGTCACATGAAAGTATAGGTTTACCGATGTGGTGACATTTATTCTACTCCATAAGGTGATGACAGATATATATATATATATATATATATAATTACTTTTTAATATTAATCAAATAATTGAATATACAATCAATACACAATCGACCCGCATAGAAACATACAATAGCCAGTACACTGTATATATCATAAATAGATAGTTTATAATATTATAGATTAATTTATAGATTAACATGAAACTACTACAATAATGTTGTACCAATATATTTTGCCAATCAATAGTCGATACGATACAAACGTCCAACTTGCTTGAACTAACCTAACCTACGGCGATATTCGCTGCGAAATCCGCCCGACGAATTTCGCGGCGATTTCCGCTGTCGTCGAAAACGTATATGTTTAAATCAGAGAGGCTATACGATTTCGCCGCGAATTAATCCGCCGCGATATTCGTCGTCGACGGATGATTATTTTTAAAACCGCCCAGTCCATAAAACCGCAAAACCGTCTATTTCCATAACTTTTAGGCTGGGGCTATACATGGCGATATTCGCCGCGAAATCCACCCGACGAATTTTACGGCGAATATCGCTCTGCGAGGCTAAACACAGCGAATTCGCATGACTGATTCGTTCAATATTTTCGCAGCGATTTTCAAAATATTTCTACCATAATTTTGCCATGATTCAGTTCCGAAGTTATTAATATAATTCTATTACACAAATTCTACACCCATCTGTCCCATCTGGTGGGCTTAGTTCAAGAAGTCAAGAACATTCACATTGCATGTGTGAGCACGTACGGTACCTGTTCATTTTTCAGTCATTTTCGTTTACTTTATATATATAAACTTTTTTCGTGCCCAGTGAAATAATTTGTTTAGATATATTATGTTTATGATATTTACGACATAATCTACAATAATATTGTATTAAAATACCGTACTATGGTAATAATCGCCGCGAAATTCGTTGAAACAAAATACCTGTATAGGCACTAACATTTATACCCTAATATAAATTATTATTAACCCTAATATAATTTTAAAAAATACATAACTGATGGAACCAAAATAATATGAAAACAATACATGAAATATACTTATATAATTAAATATCACGATCGTGAGAAAAAAATTCCGTACTTTAAATTTCTCACTTTTGTTCTAGCCTTCTTCCTCAATAAGTATACATGTACTCAAGGATGTAGCAAGGAATTTCATTAGGAGAGGTTTACCTCAAGTTAAAAATCTATTAAAACATCATTATGTATATTTATTAGGTATGTACGGAGAGGGAGGCAATTAAAAATTTTTAATACTAAAAATATATCTATGTAGTTAACTAAAAATATTTAAAGATAGCATCAATTTTTATTAAAATTCAAACTCATCATAATGACCAGTATTGGCCTAAATAATAATATCAAGATTCGTGAATACCATTCATGGCTTACCATTTTTTTTCTATAGTCGATTTTTTTTGTGATTAATATTAGAACTGTATACAATAATTATTAAACTATCAATACAAATAATACATACAGGTATTATAATTTTTAATTTGTGATTAAATTTATTACACTGTTTTTTTGGTAATAATTTATAAAATGTTACCATAATTATTATACAATGTGTATACAAAAATGTATTAAATATATAAATAATTTTTATTTGATTCCTAATTTCAAGAATATTATGACGAAATTATGATAAAATATATTTTTAAGAACTGATTAAGAAATTATTTTTTGAATATGATGATTTGTATGATAATAAGTTTTACTTTAAAATTACAACATTTTTCGCTCTCAGCTATTATATGAGTAAGTTGTTTAAAAAGTTTTCAAAATATTACTGAGACTTGTACCCACAATAATAATATTTTTTAATATATTTCAAAACTATCTACTTAAGTTATATATTAACTAATGCATTAATTTTAAAATACCCCGAGTAATTTTTTTTTATAGAAATTTATTTTTTCATGCTTTATTTTTTAAATAACGTTTTTTAAAAAAAAGATTACACTTTCTGAAAAATATTAAATAACTACATTATTTTGTATTTCAAAGAAGTCAAATTTTACAAAATGAAGAAAGAAATAATTTACATAAATACAAAATTATAATTATAATTATAACAATAACAAGAGACGTGTATATGAGCGTGAATTGCGCATTTCTGAAAAATTTAAAATGACTATTTCTACAATTTCCATTTCCATTTTCCGCCAATTTTTAAAAAGTTTGATTCCTTTTTCCTCCTGGATACCTGCTCTGGTAAAATAATTATACTTATATTCCATATTTTTGAAATACATTTTTTATTTTCAATTTATTACGTGTGAAATAATTGATTAACTAATAAATAATCAGTATTAGAATTATATTATGTTGAATGTTGAATCTTAAAAAAATAAACAGTAACATGATAATTGTCAAGGTATATTCAAATTTTAGTTTAAAACAATTTTTCCTAGTTTTTACGACAATGTTTAATATTGACAATTTAGTAATAATTACTCAAATAGAAAATAGTATGGGTAATATACTAATATATTATAATATTTGTTCTGTTTGATCAATAAATTTTTTATAAAAACAACATAATAACTAATAACTCGTATTAAAAAATTTAAGTTATTAACCTGGAATGTTCCATCGCTAGACGAATTCTCTCATCATGTGCTTATTGTGTCTTACTTTATTGTAGATAAATATGTTTATTTACAGTCATCGCTTTTACTTATTGTATTTATTTATTTTATAATATAATTAACAATCTGTCACTGATTAGAACAATAATTAATTCTATGTATATAATTAACTACAAACCATACATTTCTTTAAAAATAAAGTTATTTAACAGACTTTGATGATTTTTTACAATCTGAGTTAAGTTTAAATAAAATGAAAAATAAATTTTTAGTTGCTTTTCAATATTTTGATCATAATTCATAATTTAGTAGGTGAATTTACTGAAATGGGATTCCAACATTTTCCAATATTGGCAGAAACGGGCAATGGCGGAAACTGGTATTTTAGAGCATGGCAGAAACGAGTAATTACGTATATTATACTTTAATACTTAATACATATTATTATTTACAAAGAAAATTAATGATAAATTTAAAACACACTTAATACATAAATAGGCACTTTTTGTTATGTTGATATTTTATGGGTAGTTTCAGAGTTTCTGTTTCAGCTCTGCCAATTTGGGGCGGTTATCCAATGCTAATACATAAGTCAGCGGTAACTCATTTCCTGACTGATCGTAATCCACTCGATATAAGTTACGGATACCTTGAGCTGCGAGGAATTGACGTTGTTGCTCGCTAAGTTCAACCGGCATGGGAACTGGTCTATTCCCCAGGATAAATCGTTCGTTGAGTTTTACATTTGATGATGGTGAATGTGATGCTGTATCAGTATCTGGAGTGTCTCTTAGAAGCTGTTTTTTTTCCACAGATTTGTCGTTGGCGGCAGCGATTCGTGCGCTCGTTTCTTCCAACACTTTTAGTTCGGCAGTGGTTAACGCCTTGAGCTCATGTGGAAATTGCAATAGCTGCAACTGACTTCTGTCTGGCAAGTACTTGGATGTTCCAGAACGGTTACCACTTTTTGCCCTTTGGCTGCCTCTCAGCTTTGGTAAAGCGGCGACTGTCGTTTCTGGTTGTGTCTGCTGGAATCTAGATAGAAGTGACGTGAGAAAATTGTCCGGCTCCACTTCGGATGACTGCGGCAGTTGTTGGTCTTGTTGGTGCTGAGGTCTCTCGGTTCTCACCACCTGTTGTTGTACTCTACTCGATTTGCGACTTTCCTGTCTAGGCCTTTGATTAAGTTTCTTCGGCCGTGGAATCAATACCACTTGCTCTTCTTCTATTGGATCCACGGTAGTAGTTGATGACTTCAAAGACGTGGCACTAGTTGTAGGCCCGGAAGTTACCGCTGATATCGTCTGGTATTCGTCTGTATAGTGATTCTTTCGCGGAATCTGTACAACTGGCTCGGTATCTTCGATCGCTTTGTACATCTGACCGTTTGGCTGGATGTAAACAACATTTTGAGGTAAACGGCTACTAAACGGCACCGGATTCACCTTAGTCACTGCTGAGTAGTCTATCGTCTGTTGAGTGACAGGTTCAACAGCGTAATTTATTCTGGGCCTCGAGACGGATCTTTGACCTTTCGGTCGGCTGACGACTGTTTCCTCTTGTTTGGCCACCGGACCAAATTGGACTTGAGCGTATGAAAACGGTTCATCACTTGAAACAGGCAAAACGGTTTGTTGTTGTGACACTAAATCTTGTTGTTGAGGAACAAAATTTTGTTGACGCACTTGCCCACTTTGATCTATAAATTGCAGTGGTTGTGACTGCTGTTGTTCGGGGATCGATGAAGGTTGGATTTGAAACTGAGTTGGAAGTGGTTGGACTAAAGGCCTCTGACGGGATCTAATTAGCGCTGTCTGCTGTTCTACTAATGTTCTTCTCGCATACTCTTCTTGAAGTCGAACTTGTTCAGCAGTGAATGGCGATAGAGTCGTCGTAGTAGTTGGAGGAAATACATCTGATGGTGATCTAAAATTGACATTACATAATATTTTCATGTTCATATATTAATAATTGATGATTTTGTAAAAAAATATATATATATTTACCCTTGTACAAAAACTTGTTGTTGTACATTTTGTTGTCCAAACTGTCGTACGTCTTGTTGTCCAAACTGTCGTACGTTTTGCTGTCCAAACTGCTGTTGTACGTTTTGTTGTCCAAACTGCTGTTGTTCTGGTACTAAATTACCATCATAATTTTCCTGCTGAATATAATCGAAGTATGTTTGTGGAATCTAATGAAAAATCAGAACATATTATTCAATTAGATGTTACTTTTTAAATGTAATATTTTACTTGTTGTTGGTTAAGATTATCATTTTGGAAATTTGTTTGCCTTTTAGAAATACTCGATACATTTTCTAACGTAAATTTTTTTTCATCGTAGTTATTTTCTGTTAATTCTGATAATACACCTAAATAAAAAATATTAATTTACAATAAAACTCATTTATACATTACTTATTATTTTATGACAAAAACCGAAAAACTCGCTTTACTATATGAAAAGTGTCTTAGTTTCCCTTATTATTGAGCGTATATCTAAGTATTATATTTTCAAGCCTTTTAAGAACTAAAACTGAAAGTTGTATGCATTTTTAACTATAAAATGATTGGCAAGTTTTCGTGATTTTTAATTTCAAACAGTTATGATATTAATTTTTTTAATTACCATAATTTTTATTTTAATATTTATACACGTTTTCAATTTGTATTTTTTACATTTTTAAATATATTGAAGTAAAACTAGTGAGGAACGTTCTATTTTATTTTTAAACATTTTAGCTAACTAATCATGTAGCATAAAAATTATCATTTAAAAAAATGTATACTTATGTAATATTCAATAACAATTTCAAGTACCTAATGTTATTATTATTTTTTAATCTACAACAATATAACAAAATAAATTTTATCAAAAATTAATCTTACGTAAATATCCCCATTTTTCCATACTTTTTTAGTTTAGGGCCAGTTATAGCATCTCCGATTAAAGTTAACCGGGGTTTAATCGGCCGAATTTGTCCGGTTAAATATCTGTTATCAGCTGATTAAGCATAATCGAAGTTTTACCGTAGACGGTACAACTGGCCCTTACTCAGTTAATAAAAATCGGTGAAGCTTTTTAGAGTTAATCATACTATATATTTCAAATTTTCAATTTGTAAATATTATTTTTTAATAATTATAGCATTTTTTATTTGTCTGTTGATAATAATAGTTTTACTGGACTAATAAGCTAGAAAATATAATAGTAACTACTTCATAAGTTTTACCTTTAGTGAATTGATTTTAATAAAATCATAATAATTTTTATTATTATTATTATTATTTAGTTAACCCGCGTCAACATAGGCCTTTAAGTGCTATAATGATTATAAACGATAGAAATATATAATCATTTTATCGTATTATATCATAAGTTAGTATTATAATTAATAATGTAATATTGGTAAGCGATGTTGGGTCTTAAAACTCATTTCTATTAGTTCTATTACGCAAAATATTATTTACTAAATAACATAATTATATCGTTAAAATATTTAGATTAATTTTGCTATTGATACGACCGACTTCTTTAAACCGTTCTACGGTACATTGGTACTACTATATTTAATATTATTTTTTATGAAATTTCAAATAACATTAAAAATTTTGTTTTGAAATATATGCGATCTGTTTTTTCAAAAATTAGTTCCTAAAAGCAATATAAATATTAAAATATCCTTAGAAATATAGATCACAGACTGTCTCCGCTCGGTATCATTTTTCGTATACAATCATATTTTATCCGTCACAGTGACCTACTCAATAACGAGGTACACACGACACCCTCTATAGTATATCATAGTGACTTCTTTTGTTTTATTATATAAATTCTTCCTTATACTCGTATTTTATTTCTAATAATATATGTTTCATTCTTTTAAATAATATTTTTACATTATTATAATATTAACATTATATAATATACTATAACTACATTTATTCATCATGTACTGTAGATATACGTATATCAAAATACGCTCTTATTTTCTATATCATAAAAAGTGGTAACCTTCCAAAAAGCGAAAATAAAATAAATGAAACTAAATTATATCGAATGTTTAGGGGAAAACTCTTGCTTTTATAGTAAGTATTAAACAGAGAATAGAGAATATATATAATCTATATTAATCTGTCATTATTATTGTGACTCAGGGTAATATCCGTTATCGCTTTCATCGTGAATAGTGTACATACTACATGGATATCAAATAGTTTTGTTCGGCAACGTGACAATCGTTGATAAAGTGTTGTTCTTATTAATTTATATTCTATTTGAACTGTATTTTTTAAACTTTATCTTACAATACTAAAGACAATATTAATTATTTAAAAGGTATTGCTTACAACTTACTTAACTCTACAAATGTAACTATGATTTTGTGAATATTTTTTTATATTATATATATATATATATATATATATATATTTTATTGATCTTGAAATTTACACAAATAAATTTCCGATATTTAACTAGCGTTACATTTTTAGTAAGATATATTATATTTTTATACTTGTACTTATTGTGATAATATGTTTTCACTATTTTTTTTCGGTTTTATTTTTTTCGATATAATGGCCTATAATCATAAAAGTATTATCTTCTGTGTCAATAATTAATATCAAATATACATAATCATTATAAACTTCATATTCACAAAGGTTAACTTATGATAAAGTAAGAGTAAAATATTTTAGTTTTTAACTTCTTTATTTTTAGTTAAAATTTGTATTATTGTAGCTTTTTATAGCTAGTTATCATTATAGTGCAGCTAGGTAACTTTTCTTTTTGTTACATATGTATGAAGACTCTTTTTTGATTATGGTCATTTATTTTGTCATGAATCATGATATATCATAAAATAATCTGATATCTTAGTAAATGTATCTTGTTTGAATCAAAATACTAGGGAATTTTATGACTTATAAATAGTATAATTTGGAGAAAAATCCTTTTTTTAACTAAGTTAAGTAAATTTTATTTTCCATCTTAACTCTAAATTCATATATCAATTTTAACCTTAGATACTTCAATCTTTTCTTTGTTAACTATTTTAACAGAAAGTAATTTAATTTAATTTAATTAACTTGTCACAATTAATTATTTTCATTAACTTTCCCAACCTTGTATATTCAGAACCCCGAATCATATTTTAATCGAATTTTAAGTTTTAAGTTCATACGCACTTTTATACAACCACAGAAACTCATTTAATATACAATATTAAATTCTGAATAAGATTTAGTTAGTGCAAAGAACTAAGGTATCTTGATTTAATATTTCATGATTATTTACTTATAACAGTTCTTTCATTTCATTGTCATTTTTAGTGGAAGAAATATTCCTTTAGATACTTATCATATCACAAATTGAAATTTATTTCAGGATATCAACAATGTAAAGTTATTATGTTTAAATTATGTAAATTGAAGACAGATAATAATTTATAGACACAGAGGTATCCCTGTCAGCCGAAGGCCATCTTTTCTGGGTATTTAGAGGCCTCCAATTTTGTATAAATTATTATGTTGATGAATAAACGATACAGGAACGGGTGGCAGTATTTTTATGAACATTTCTATTCGTTCTTGGTTTTTTAACAGGAAAAAAAAGGGGGAAAGTTAACAGAGGTACCTATAGCTATACAAATGTCGAAGAGCTTTGGCGTTTTAATTTTTTTTTATATTCCCGGTTAAATCATTTTTGTCAACTAAATATTAAGAATGTGTTATCTTTAAAATATAATGAAAATATAATATAATATAAAAGTAATATTAATATGTATAGACTAGGTACCAATTTCTATAATTCAATTTGTTCCCAAAAATTGAACATCTTGCATTGTTGAAACCGTTCTAACTTCGATAAATGGACCTTTTTAAAGGTATCGAAAATAGACAATTTCCACCAAAGAAATTTAATTTTTCGACTTTCAATAAGGTCTTCAACACAAATGTTCGTATGTCCTATGCACCCGTATTGATGTTATTATTTATTCGAACATTTTTTTACTGATAAAATATCATACTTAACCGTGCGCTATTGTAGTATTTTATAAAATTATAATATATTTGGATACGATCGGTAGAAATCGGTTTTAATTATATTATGTGAATTTCGATCACAGTTGGCAAACGCAGTTTTGCAATAGTCGGACGAGTTTAATTAACCGTAATGATTTTTTTGAACCATTTTTTTTTTTATACACGCATTTAGATTTTATACTATCCAGTACCGTCTCAAAGATTTTTTACTTAACATTTTTTTTTTACGCGAAACTAATCACGTGACAATGACACACTGACTATAATATAGGTACGCATAAACACATAGGTATACATATAATATAGTGTAGTGTCGCGCAACTCTCGTCCTAAACCTAACCCGACCTAGTTATCGATTAAATACCGTTTTTATATTCACTTTATCGATCTCGCTCACATAGTCCAACAGGGTAAATACTAAATAATAGAAGATACACGGCAGCCTCTCTACCTCATTCACGTGTGACACGTATATCGTTGTTCACCGAATGCCACCACACCCCCCTTCCCCAGAGAAACCGCCCAAAAGTCAAAACAAACTAATATTATACCTACTCGTATCATAGTATTTCCACCATCCAACCTCACATCGTATAGGTAGTCGTTGTTTACACCGTTGCCGGTATTTATGCGGTGATAATCGCCGTACACCTCAAGTATCACTTGAGTACTTGACCCGTTATTCGAGTCGCTACAGTAGTTATTATCATACGTACGTCGCTGCTCTTGCCTTGTCGTCAATTTGAGCTTTTTAATGTTTGCACCAGACGAGTAGAAGTTGGAGCGTCCTTATTAGAAGACATGCGCGTGCGCCGTGCGAAGTCATTCGATTTCATCGGCGACCGAGTTTGTGTTATGGGTACTCGGGTCGGACCATTTGTTTTTAACGATGTATACGTATTATAACTCACACACAATTGCGGTGATGTGGTTTGGATAATAATAATACTCTGTACACGACACACACTCACACACACACGTACTATATTTGGCCTCTGACGTAAGCATTTTAGAAACGTATAAATTATTTAGTTCATTATAAACGTCACGATGAAAAGTTTTCTCAAATCTGTCCCCGCCTAATATTGTGAATAATTAATGCGTTAATTTGCTTTAAATTTATTTATCGTATAAATTTTTACGAGTGTTTCGTAATCTTCATGCAAGCAAATTATGTCTGATGTTGGTGTAGAATTGGAGATATTATGTCAGGAACAACTTTCGAAGTTGAAAAATACATAACATATTATACAAATTCACAAAACATTATAAGCAATAAAAACGAAACCACAAACATCACCAGATAACTACTATAGATATACTACCTAATTACTTGTTTATCTAATCAATAATCATATAATTATTATAGACTGTTATTGCAATAATACAGTTAGTGTTGGCTTCCAGTCGATACTTGATAAATTGGGTAAGGTCGAATTGCACTTGGGTTAAAATAAGAAAATGGTCGAGGAAATGTGCTTGACTAAAAAATTGGTAGGTAATGTTCGAACTGCACTCGAGTTCAAAAAACTTAACTCATTTCCGTTACCACTTAAAGGCTTAGGAATAAATATGGTTTTAATAATTAGCGTGGTTAAAAATTAGTTTTTACATAACGTTAATATAATATACATTATATTTTGTAATAAGTGTGTGCTATTTATTAATGTATATTATAGTATATATAAAAACAAAAAGCGGGTAAATCGTGGATGTCGCTCTACTGTACTGTATAGGTTACAAGTGGGATAATGCGATGGATGGAATTAAATTTGAATCCAATGGTATTATTGGTATTATAACGTTTTATACGAAAAACGATTCTGAGCGGAGACGGTTTATCTGTCAAAGATATATTATAGATTATTAAAAATGCTCAAAACTTAGATTTAAAAAGAAAATGTTTATGAATTTCTAGCTTAAAATAATTTACAAATTTTCGTGATTTTTACATATTTTGTCAAAATTTGAACTTTGAATGCTTATAAAAAAAAATTGTGACTATGTATTTCTTTTATTTTTCAACTGCTATTGTAACAATATGTTAGGAGCCTTGTATTACATTTTCAAGCTTTTCTACCAAACAAATACATTTTTATCGATATTAATTTAAAAAAAACTAATAATGATTGAAAATTGCATATACCTATAAATAGTTCAACTTAAGTCGAAATTATTTGAAAATCGTATGGTGGATAGAATAGGTATACTTATATAAACATTCGGTAAAAATTTCATATACCTATGGCACCAACTAGATTCACTTACTGATCTAACAAAGTACTGAAGTAGAAAATCGAAGCATTTTTACTGTCCCAAAACTTGATAACAGACACAAAAAATAATAATAATAAAATAAAAATACACAAACATATCATGGTAAAATCAATACATTCCTCGCTCCACTCAGAATCTAAAATAATAATTAGTAGTTATGCTGATGATTGAATTTAATGCGAGATGGGAAGTTGGTGGTTTACAAACAGTTAAATTTACTTCATTTTTTGAACATTTTTATTAACACCCTTTTTTGTACCCGAATGCAGTTCGGCGAGTTTGACCATTTTATTTAGAAAAAAAATATGTAGATATTAGGTACCTAGAATATTTATTTATTTAATTATTTAACCCAAAATAAACCGTTTGAAATTTAGATACAGATGGAACTTATGCTTCCTTCTTCAAAATGACAAATTTTCAATAATTTTCCTCGTCATTTCAAAAATTAACTCATAAATTATGAAATACTTGTCAAATATTATTACAAACACTCAAATATGAAATTTTATTTTAATGTAAAAATATTAAAATCAATTTTAGAAAAAAACAACTATTAATTTACAATTAAAATAAACTGAACAGTTCAAGTTTAGTTTATTATTATAAATAAATGAAATCAAAAATTACAAATTCAAAACCTCCAACAGAGTAATCATAAAGATTTAAATATTTTGAATAACTTGCCAGTTCAAAAAAATTAACAAGTACCTACCTATTTCATATTAATTTTTTTTGTAGATAGATACCATTACTATAACAACTAAATTATTAAAATTCAATAGCATTAATTTTAAAAAATGTTATGTATATTTTATACGATTATATTATAATAGATACTCTATATATCTTAACATACCGCTGACCACGGTATTATAGACCCACTTTTCATAATTTTTTTATACTACATTGTTGTAAATAGGTATTGGAAAACCCCTTTGTCAGAATGAATATATTCTTTCTATTAAAATATGAATCAAATATTTTATATCATACGTAATTTAAACATTTTTTGTAATCTTAAACTTAACTCAAAAATGTAAGGCAATTTTTATTGTATTTGGGGTAACAATGTCCCAAATGTATAAGCTCATTGAACCATTTATTTTATAATTTCAGCCAATGTTTTAGCATACAATAAATAATAAATATTGTAGAAATCGAATATTCAACATTTATGTGTTAAAATAGTAACAAAAAACTTTTCTATGGGTACCTTATAACTTTTTATAGTTAAAAGTAACAAAAAACAAACTTCAGTTTTAAAGTTATAAAATCGTAGTAAAGAACCGAACAAAATTATTCAAATTGTTTCTTTTGTAGATAACCTTTAAATGAAACAAAAGTATTAAAAAAATAAATACCTACCAAACGAATTAATGAACATTTGAACAAAATTATTCAAATTACAGAAACAAATTGGATTTGTACTCACACAAAAAAGTTATTTTTAATATGTAACCAAATAAAGTTACTCGCCAATCTTTGATTAAAAATAAAACGATTTCAAGGCTATCTGATATAATCACACATTCACACATCAATGAAAATTAATACGAAAACCAAATCACTTATTGACTTTTGTAGTCATTTTTTATCTTTTTTTCTGCTATATGATTTACTGATTTTAAATAAATATTAACGCATATTTTGTCTTTTCAAAATCGTTTGAACTTTTCGTAGTTTACAACTGTATTTTTTTAACCTTAACAGTCGTTTTTTAGTAATAAAAATAATATCTCGTAATACAAACGTAAATCGATCGCGTACGGGACGTCGGGATTTCTTACCTCCGTGCAGAACAGCGACCATCAACACAAGGCACGCAGATACGAACTCCATGTTTACGCCGTACGTATATAAACTTCCGTCCGGTTTGCGTTTCAGCGGATCACTACGTCTCGCGATACTTAGGGCCTAGGAGCCTATCTAACCGCATCGGTTAAGAGAGCCCCACACGATCTCCGACCCGGCCTACTGTCTAGACCAGCATAATAATATTATTATCTACTGCAACATTGCATAATCCCCGGCACTGAAAACCAGTTACGTTTTACTCACGAACTCTAAAAAATGCTGAGGAAAGTGAAAGCCGCCTGCAGTGCACACGAAATTACACCAGTTCTCACGACGGGGCGATTGGGTTAATCGAACGAAAACAAAACACAGAGCACCGATTGTTTAATAACCCCACTCGGTCGTGTGGTAGACGATCACTAAGCTGACAGCAGCTATGGATACCTACTAAAAAACATGTATACTGTTGGCTGGTTATAGTACCTGCAATGCACACAAACTATATTATAATTGATATATTTCTTGCACGTGAGTAACTCAAACATGATTATGGACCAACGTTGTTAATGTTTGCTTAGTTCGTATACCTACCGACCATAGTTAATTGATATTATACCTACTTCAAAGGTGACGTAAGAAAATTAATACTATAATATTATACATTTATACAATCCGCTCAAATCTGATACTCGGAAAGCTTAACTTTGATGATACAAAATTGATCGCAGGATGTGCAGAATCAAGAAAATATCTTTCATATTTTTGACTACTTATAGGTGCAAAAAAATGTTGCAGTCATTCTTCAAGTGTAGACTGTAACTTTATTAAAACGATATTGTCACCGCCAAAGAGATGTAGGTAGCTTCTTACTTGAAATTAAAAACGGATACCTACAATAATAGAAACGTTTTGTGTATTGTGCTGAAACCTGGTTCAATGAATTTATATTTATTATTATCAGTTTCATGGAACATATCGGTGTATTACGTTTTGTATACTTATTAGTTATTATTGTATAAGTATAAACTAAGTATTCTCCATTTCGATGCTCCTGAAGAATATCGTGACGTTTTCTGGCTGATAATCGAGTCTGAATGTTTCTTATAGTTTGACTAGGTTGTTCTTGGTATATTATGTTTTTCACTTTCTTCTTCATTTGATCTGCATTCGCATTCTGTCATCTGATGTTTTACAGTATGTGTACCTCCACATGAGATGCATTTTGGAGGTGGTTGGTTTTTCATGAGGTGTCCATGTGTGAGGTTAGGTATCGCCGATTCTCAGTCAATTTATAGTTTTTTTTTTTTTTGAAGTTCTATATTATGGCTAGGAATTCAAGCTTTATTTTATTTCTCAAATAACGTACCTATTAATTGTAACTATAAGTCCGTAGTTCATATATCTATTTTATTGGTAACATTTTATTAACAGATGTTTCACTATAAGCAATAGTATAATGACCAATAATATAAATAATGTGCATCGGCACAATTGGGGGGGGAGGGTGAAACGAGGTCTTTAGAACTCGCCCAGTCCTAAATTATAAGCATCCCTTGTTTTTTAAGTCTAGCAGCTATTATTATAATACCATGTTTTTAAAATATGAAATAATTAACGAAAAACTTAAATCTATTTTGGTCATATTATATTAATTCGTTATAAATGATTAAATTTTCCTATAATTGATGGATGAAATGGATTGCTTACAAGTTTTAGTCATTTGGTCACATAAAAAATCTCTAAATAGATGTATGCTATTGACTGCGTATTACTGGTAACCCGCTCATAAGTTATGTCGGTAAAATAATAAGATATTAATAAAAAAAAATATTGTGCATATCTATTTTGTTTTTATCATTAACATGAAGTTTGTGAAAATATGTATAAAAAGTTTTAAGTATTGATTATTGTAGATTTGGAATTTGTAAGATCATGTTATTTTGATTTTTGATAGTACCCATTATGGGGCGTGAGCTATTTATAATTACCTACACGTTTTACAGGTCTAGTTGGACTTGCGATAATAAATGTAATTACGAGCACCCTATTCGTTTAAGTAGAATAGGCAGTCAAGATTAATTGTATTTTCATGTTTATAAACCTAACTTATTCACAATGGTGATTAGTGCCATTACTCTACTCATTAGACTTAGACCTGCTCCGGTGTCATGGCTGCCCTTAATCAGATACATTATCTACAAAGTTTACTTACTCAACGAGGACAATTTTTGTTTTTTCACATCATCAGTGTAATATATTCGAAAGCCAAGATAAGTCTAGTTATAGGTACATAATAATTCTACAATATAAATTAATTACCTAAATATCCTTGCAAGTTAAACCCTAAATATTTTCCCATAATAGTATAATGTTAAATATAATGAATAATACAATAAAACATTTTCGTGTAATATATTCCAAGGTGGGAAACACCATATTATGTAATGAACATTGAATATTGAACTAAAATTATGTAAATAAGTACATAATTTGGCTAGACAAATTATTACAACGAATACAAAACAAATTAGGCAAAAAACATTCCAGATCATCTATATGAAGCACTTGCACCCAGTCTTGAAAACTACAGCAACTTTATAACATTTCTACAAATAACTAAACTTTACAATCTTATATGATGTATAAATGTATCGGTATTGATGTTAATGTTAGCCAATAACCTTAGTTAATGAGACTTAAATAAATAAATAAAAAAATAAAAATTAGGCAAATTATTTTAAGCTTTTAACTAATTGAAATTCTTCACTGTATTGTTCTCATACGCTGTTATACCTACTATACCTACGTTTTTCAATTAACATTTTGAACTTATGCTTTAAATTCAATCTAGGTAGGTATGATCTTAGCTTTTAATAACACAACATCTAAAACTAAAAAAAAAATAAGAATCTCACTCTCAGTAGCTTTTATATTGTATGCATACCTATGTACCTATATTAAATTTATATGAACAACGTTTCTCAATATTATACGATTTGTTTAGCCTCTATTTATATAGATATTTCATAATAGGTATCTTCTATCTGTATTAATTATACTACCCACTATTAATTATTTACTTTTATATTAATTATTTAGTATGTAAGTTATAATACCGGTCGAACTAATTTTTGCCAAAATACATTACCTACAACTTATAGTCAATACTGGATCTAAGTTTTAATCTGCTTAAAATTGTCCATAAAACCATGTAAAATGAACATAATCATATAATATAATATGATATATGATATATATATATAGTATTATATACACACTATAGTCTATATACAATGTTTTATTTTTAAGACTACATTACAGTATTAATATGCTTAAAATCCAATATTATATTATCCACATAATTATTAAGTGTGTCGTCTAGCTACTATATACCATTGTGATATGGATAAACATAAACCTACCTAGGAAATAATCTTTCCTGATACATTTAGGTAGGTAATTTTATGATTAAAATATTTAAAGTCAAACAAAATATCTACAATCATTTAGTCTGAAATACTTCATAGTCATCATTCACAAAAATATAATCATGACAAAATTCCTCGTCGGCGTCAGTTGTGGTACCAGCTTTAATCAAACTTACAGTCAAACGTAGATTAACTGACAATTGTACAACCTGCGAGTTGCGATTAGGAAGGCAGGAAGCCAAGATTATAAATATCCTTTATTCCTGACCGAATCTCTCACTAAACCACAAAAAATCACAAATGCACATTGTACACATTATAATTAACCTCATGGCTTATTATTTAAATTATGTAATGATAATACTTGTAATCTAAACTTCAATGGCCATTTTTGCCTATAATTAAAAAAAAGAAACAATAACATTATTGTTCTGGCAAATGAGATCTTTTATATAGGTATAGTTTTTTAGTCACATTAAAAATAAATGTCAGTAAGTAGGTATATGGCATAACACAAGTAGACATTAATTAATTACATGATTTTATTTCGTTTATAATTATTATTATAGTCAGTAATAAATTATCATATTTACAAACTCGTATATAGTGTAGATGTAATAACAAATAAAACACATGCATTTTTATCCTACAGTAAAATATACCATCGGCATAATCATATAAACTATGACTTTTACCACGTATGTGTATTGTATAAGCTTACATGTCATAAAAAAAATTGTTGAAATAAACGTAACGTTTAAAAAGTTATGTTTATTACAGCATATCAGAATAATAATATAGTAACTAACTTTAATTTACTAGACTTCAGGTATAGAAATAACAAGTCCACATTATTCGATAATAGCTAGGTAGTCTAAGTAAACGTGTACAACTAAATCAAACATTTTATCTGTTTTTTCTTAATTCTTACAACTAAATCTTTATAACATATTTTAATAACATAATATGATATTTTAATAAAAAACAAATACAAATTTTATTTTAATAACATATTTTGTAAATTCTAAGTACCTATTCAGAATAATAAAAACGTAATCTGTTTATTTTCAACTTAATTTGAGTTCCGAAAAGTAAATGAAATTATGTTTAGAAACATTTTGTGAACAGAGGGTGATCAAAATTAAATTTCATAGGATAATGATATCCGATGTTTTAATTTCTTACTACAATTTATAGTATTATCATGAAACCACACTTTGGTTTCAACGTCAAATCAAACAACATAATATTCAAACGCATCTCTGAAACAACATTAGATTTCATGCTTTTCAATGTGTATTATACAATATATATTGGTAGACTAAGAGTGATACATTTAAGTAAGTATGCTAATTATCTCAAAAATTATTAAATTTTTTTGAATTTTTTTTACCCTTTTATTTGTTGGTGAAACCACTATCAACTTTTGATTTTCAAATGGTAACATATAATTAAAATATTATGAATTAATAAAATTATTTTTATTTTTTTTTTTGAATTTATATGTTATCATTGTAATTTTTCGTTGATTAGTAGTTTATGAGATACAAGGTAACAAAATAAATAAAAATTAATTAAAGATAACTATTTTACTTTGAACCCTGATCATTTATAAACTTATCGACTAATTGGACTAATTGGATTTATTTTGTTACCTTGGATTTAGCGATATCGAATTTATCACTATCTTATGGTCCTTACAATTATTGGAAAAATAGTAAAAACTGCTGATACTTTGGGGAGCAGTATCTCACAAACCAATCAATGAAAAAAAATGGTTTTATTAATTCATGATATTTTAATTATATATTACCATTTGAAAATCAAAAGTTGATAGTGGTTTCACCAATAAATATAAAAATGAAAAAAATAAAAATATTATACAGTTTTAGAAAAACATAAACCTAAAAGTTAAAAAAAAAATCAAAAAAGTTTATAATTATCGAGATAGTTAGTTTACCCACTTAAATAGATCCTCCTGTATATAATGCTTAAATATCACTTATCGTATCTACGTCATTAAATTTATTCAAAAACAAAATTATTAATCACATAATGATGCTAGCTATTTTACTTTTAAATTAAAAATAAAAATAGAATAATAAAATTAAATACTAGGTACTTATATATCATTTTAATGCATGCCTTCTAGTTACAAGTTTCCAACAACAATTTCCAATCCCGGAAAAAAAACTATAGAAAGTACAATGTAACATGTTGATTATAATTTATAACTAAGGCATTATATAAAGAAATACCAACTCGTATTAAGCAGTTACCTACGTGACTATATAAGTACTTCATATAAATATACTCCAACGTATAAAATATATATATATATTTAAACATAGTTAACCCACATTTTAACAAACATCAATTAATATTAGACAACACATAAAATAAAAATTAATTACCAATCAAGAAACATATATTTTATTTATTCTTCAGAAAGGTAGACCATAGAGAACATGGTTTTTTGATTCATAAGTTCACAGTTTATAAAAAAATGCACGTCAGATATAATTCTTGTCAAAAATTATTTAATGCATAATATTTCAATATCCTAAAAAGGGAGAAAAAAATTATACATGCCTATAATATTTACCATCTTAACTGTAATAATTATTTTATATCATTAAATTCAAATTAAACACATCCATTACAGTGATTCTTTAGACAACTAATAACCCGCTTTTTTTAGTTTTAAGTGTTGATAAAGATTTCAAGGCTCATTCAGAAGATTAAAAATATCATAAGTTGCTATCATAGCAGTATAAAAATATTGGAAATACGAAACCATAATTTTTTACACATATTCAGTTAAAAATTTTAAGAATTCTACTAATGTGTGGGGATGGATAAAAACACGGCCGAGTACCTAAAAAGTGTAGTACTTTAACATTCGTTTTGATGATTGCAATAAAATATAGATAAATCGTATTAATTTATATAATCACATACCTATGCATATCATATTTAAAACATTTAAATAATAAATTCAAACAATTTTAAAAATTTTAACACATATTACCTACCTATTTATTGCAATATATATTTTTTTATTGTTTTAACATCAAAACAAGATTATTAACTGACAATTATTTAAAAAGTTTATATTTATTATTATATTATTAAATGTATAAGCAATTGTTTTACATTTTATGACTTAGAAATCATGATGATTGTAGCAATATTGATTTCTATTGAATTTGTCTTAAAAAATGTTTATCTAGGTTTCACAACAATTCTTCGTAATTATGATCTCTAACGTATATAATACATTGTATCTTGATCAAGGTAATTTTAAAGACAGTTTAAATATAGACATCTTAAAGCGTGATCATTTAAAGAAAAATGTTGAAATATTTATTTTTAAAAAAATATCAAAAAACGTGATCTTACTAAAAAATAATATTAATTTGGCGATGAGAAGGGAAAATAAAAATACAGTTTAATCAAGGTTGAGCAATAACTTAATGGTAGTAGTTACAGTTCATGTGGTAAGTTAATTATATGGAATTTAAGATTAACTTTTTTTAGTGAAATTACTAATTGTAGTCATGTCATATAAGTTTGATTTTATAATGATAGTAACATTTTTGTAATATATACATTTAACAATTTTTAGTCAATTTTAATTTTGACATCTTTAAAGTACTTAACTACCAACTATATTCAATTTTCTATCAAAAACCAAATCGA
Source organism: Diuraphis noxia (assembly GCF_037042655.1). Taxonomy (NCBI): domain Eukaryota; kingdom Metazoa; phylum Arthropoda; class Insecta; order Hemiptera; family Aphididae; genus Diuraphis; species Diuraphis noxia. Next base: position 78,850,144 of record NW_028301713.1, read on the forward strand.
AGCTTTTTTTCTATTGCTTTTCGTGTGTACAGAGTAGGTCAGTAGGTGCACATAACATACAATATTACAGATTTTAATAAATACCCTATCAATATTAAATGGCTCAGTTTTCAATACCATTATAACTATAAATTACAATATAATACCTACTCACATATCATTATAAATTATAATTTTTTTTAAATAAAAACGTCAATACTAATTGATGATTAGAAAAAAGCATACTTGGCTAAGTATAAATATTTGATATGGCTGAAATACAAAATAAAGGTGGAATAGCTTTATGAATCATTTCATTTGGGCTCTAGGGTTGCTGCAGCAGATTCCCACTTTGCCGAATGCCAATTCGCTTACAATTCATTTCGCCTATAAATTTACCAGTTTAAAAATATTTTAAAAACATTTCCATTTTGCTAACAGTCTAATTTTTCGACATCTCAGTGCGCCGACAAATTATACCAGTTTTCTAATACAATTTCAATTTTCCCGATTTGCCTACAGTCGACAATTATTTTATCGAAAATAAATATGATAGCGGCAATAATAGGTAGGTATTGTATTTTATTGATAACTTCAATAATCAAATGTTTTTCCACATATCAAATCCATAAGACTATATAATGAATTAGTAAAAATAGTAAATTTAATTCATTTCAGTCGTTTTTACTGTGAAGTTTTGAATTTAATAAACAATTGAAAAGTGGTTGCTAAATATTAAAATGGACCCAATTTGTACGCATAGAATATGAGAATAAGTAATTTTAAATTTTTTTGGATTGAAATCAGAATAAATTGCATTATTGGAGTTCATATATAGACATGCTAAAATATCATATATATATAGTACAAAATATATTTTTATTTATACCTACATAAACAATATTTGTATTGACTATCATTACATAATATAATATAATGTATAATTTTTTTATAATTAAAATAATAAAAACCAATTATTATTATATTTTAAAATTATATTAATTAATGTATTACATTTCATGTAAGTAGTATAATATATTTGTATGTTCTGAGCCCCTTTTTTATGGGCAGATTTCATCAGTTTAAGTAAATATGATGATAATGTGTAAGTACACACTACATATCAGTAGATTAAAAATTGTATGAGATGGACTATTTTTTTAACAAAAATCTTCTATGCAATATAGGTCAAAGCATTTTTAAGGTCTACAAGACACATTTAATAGTTATATATTGATACTTAATATAATTTAATTACATTTTTTTTTTAGGTTAAAAGCTTTGACTGCATAGTAATTGGCACGGTTTATACTGTAGAAGAGGGGGTATACGATTGGTAAGGAACACGTATATTATATGAGACGAAGATTTTTCACTAAAATGCATAGTTGTTTTCGTTCCCGGTTTCACATCCGGGAATTAGCGACTACGGAAAATGCTTTACTTTAGAAAACGTTAGTGACTGAGGCCACCCATCAAGCCACACGAGATTTTATAACATTATTATTAAAATAAAATTTTTGAACATAGTGAATAAGTTGCAATTTTATTATAAAATGATTTTTATTGACAATAATTATCATTAAATTATGTACAATGTACATATATGTCATGTAAACATAATATGTATTTTATTATTGAATTTCCCATAATATTTTTTATTTAGAATAGATGCATTTATTTGGTAAATTAAACCATAATTAATACGTTCTAATAATTCAAAAGCATATAGGTATGTTTTATCATATTAACACAGCCTGTATTTCATAAAGTAAACTAAACTTCATTAAACTATAATAATGTTCCTACCTACTATTAAATTAATTTATTATACAGATGTTCAAAACAATTATCAGTTGTAGTTATAAACATGTGGACGATATTGGAGACTTTTATTTTATCTGAGATTCCCCTAGTACATTTATTTTATTTAATACTAATTGTTACTACCGTTAGCAATCAAACGGTTGAAGAGCCTATCAAATCAACTCATAAACATTCTGATGAAATTATTGATAACGCAGTTGAAGACACAAGTCCTATTCCATCAAATGTGGATAACGTACCAACGATTAATGATGAAAAAGCCGAACAAAATAATGTATTTAGTGAACTGGCTAAAAGAATGAGTACTAGAAATACAATTCCTCAGATTAGTGAAAATGAAAAGAATAATATTGACACTAAAGAAAATGGCATAAATACTATAGATCATAACAAAAAAGTATCAGGTAAAATCTTTAAAAGGACTAAATCTGAGAAGAATAATAGTCATATTAATGGATATGAAGATATTGAACCGGACGTTGAAAAGAAAATTGGTCTAGAAACTAGTGATGATGAACTGCCAGAAATAGCACAATTATTTGAACCTGAAAATGAAATTAACAATACTGTAGCGGACGATGAAAAGAAAATTGGTCTAGAAACTAGTGATGATGAACAGCCAGAAATAGCACAACTATTTAAACCTGAAAATGAAATTATCAATACTGTAGCGGACGATGAAAAGAAAATTGGTCTAGAAACTAGTGATGATGAACAGCCAGAAATAGCACAACTATTTAAACCTGAAAATGAAATTAACAATACTGTAGCGGACGATGAAAAGAAAATTGGTCTAGAAACTAGTGATGATGAACAGCCAGAAATAGCACAACTATTTAAACCTGAAAATGAAATTAACAATACTGTAGCGGACGATGAGAAGAAAATTGGTCTAGAAACTAGTGATGATGAACAGCTAGAAATAGCTCAACTATTTGAACCTGAAAATACTCAAGATGCAAAATATCCATTGAAGCCAATTAATCGAAATGAATTGACGCAATCTCCTATCGACAATGTTGAAATCGTAAAAATCAAAAATGAACAGCTAAGCGAGGACAGTAAAAATAATAGAAAAAATAAGAAAAAAGGTAAAATACAAAAGTTGTCTAGTATAAGCAGTTTAAATAACTGTTATTTAAGAGCTCTATTAATCCTTTAGTAATTTAAAGTATATTTTAACTTCCAAGTTTCTTAAAAATTGCCAATCACTACTTTTGAAAAAAACTTGGCTGAAGTATTAAAGAATACTTACTTATAAATTATAATATATGAGTTCGATTTCCAATTTATAAAGCAATGCATTTGATTATCATTTATACATAATATAATATTATATATTTATATCTTCAACCAAATAGATAAACGAGTAAAACCGTACGTTCCGTTTTTTAAACACCAGGACATTATTCACCCAAAAACAATCTAAAGTCACTACCACAACAGTGTTTCGATACAGAGACCTAAGGTGTGCACATTACTATTATAGTTTATTAAATTACGTAAATAAATTAACTCTAGTTAAAGTGGTCAACGGCAAGTATAATATTTACTATTTAGGTTATTGTAATTACTCAGTTATTTTCATTATCTTCAGATTTCAACCAATATTAACATTCAGACAATTAAACTTACAGTACTTACAGTAATCATGCATTCTACAATTATTATATATTTACATCATAGACAATAATACTACACATCTAAAATACAACTAAAGATGTTTAATACTTAATAATTCATATTTAATGGTCTACCAAAAGGATGATGTAATTTATACAAATACTATGATTAGTAGATAATCTTTTTATTTTAACATTTAGTTTTGTATTCTAGCGACATTTTTTAGAGAATTCAACCCTTCTGATGGTAATGCACGCATATATTGTACATTTTTGGGAGATGTATTTAAAATGTACAAAAAAGTACAAAAACGTTTTGTTGGACACTTTTGTCATGCAATTGTTTTTGGCACTCCGATAATTTTAAAAAAACAACGAGTACACTTGGGACAAAGAATGAGAAGTATATAATATATTAGATATATATTAATTTTAAAAAAGCTTATCAAAAATTAATAATTTAATAATTTTTTTTTTTTTTGTATTCATATAGATCAACTGACTGAAATACATTCACTTAAAAACTTAAGTCTTATCATCGTCATTATGCAATATTCGAGCTATAAATATTGGAAAAATGCGTTAAATCACAGAGACTTGAATATTTTAGTAAAAGATATAATAAACACGGTCATACGATATAAAATCGATGGAATACAATTTTCAAATTTACATCCATCGGTATGAATTAATAATTTTGTTTATTATAAATCCTTAAAATTTTATTTCGAATTTATCGTAAATGAATTGTTACCAGGTAACACATTATTGTAACTAATGTTTTAAAAGTGATTGAATTTTAAATTTTAAAAATTCAAATCAAATGTGCTTTTCATGTTGAGTAACAAAAGAAAAGCCAATTAATGTATAAATGTATAAAACCATAGTCGCAGCGAGGCCCGATTAGCTGATCGCATATACACATAATTATTATCTAAAATATAATTGGAATCTTTCAATTATTAATAAAACAACCTAAGTTCTTGAAGTTTAGGATACTTATTGACTATGCCATACTAAATTATAAATAAGTAACTTTTGTCAAAAAGTAGAGTATTACTTCTAATTAAATTAAAAAACATAACATTAACAACGTATTTTAATTTCATTCCTTTAAACAGTTTAAACCAAAACAACATAGTTACTTATAAAAAATATGTTCAATTTGACCGTTTTACCCATAAAAAAGCTACCAAATGGATATGGCTATGCTGCCAAGGTTGGGCAAGATACTCAAAAAGGAATATTGAGATACTTGGCTTTGGAATATCGCGATACTATAGATAGGTACTTGGCTTTGGAGTATCGCGATACTAGATACTCGATACTTGGCTTTTGAATATCGCGATACTATATACTCGATACATTTAATAAAATTAGTCACTGGATTTTTAAAAATTATGGGGATGAACACTTCATTAAGTAATATTAGAATGACAAATAAAATAATAAAAACTGACACTTATTCAGTAATAATAATACATTAGTAATAAAACAAATCAATCGTGTTCATTACCTACTTTATCGTGAAAGGTTCACTATAAAGTAGTAACTATTAGGTACACCATCATACAAAATTATGGATACCTAATAAGGTACAGACGTAAAGTCCAATTCAATGTACGTGTGTCACAGATATATATATATATATTATACAATATACATCACACATGTAACTGTATTTTATGATTTATATCGGTACTGGGTTGAACAATTATTTCTAACAACCTACAATATTAAATAAGAATATTAATTTCTGGATCATTAATTATTATTTCTTATTAATTATTATTTTGATAATAAAACCAGAATTGTATTGTATCTTGTATCGCACCATAAATTATTTTATGAAATACTAGATACATTGACTAACAATGTATCACGATACAAGATACTCGATAGGTACTTCATATAATTGTATCGAGATACAAGATACAAGATACAATTGTATCTAAGATACGTATCTACGATACTTGTATCGAAGATACTGCCCAACCCTGTCTGCTGCTAAGTAGGCTACAAGTGAGTCACTATAATGGTATTAAATATGAATTCAATGATATACTATCATTGTATACGAAAAACGAGCGGAGGTTTTGCCAATCTAAGATATTTTAACTAAATAATTTATAATAATTTTGTCGACATTTTAACTTAAACAGTGATAAAAAAGCGTACCTATGTATTTTTAATATTTTCCAACTGTTGTTTATCAACTCACGGAGAACATTGTAATAATAGGAATAAATTTAAATCATAATATATGATATATAATGTAGGTATATTTTATACGTTATTGATAGATATACCTAATATAAATGTACTTATTACATATTATATCAAAATGACGTACTACTAAATTCATAGAATTAAAAAAAATTGCTTTACTGTCACTAGTGTAAGCAAAGCATTGCATTTAAATACATTGATTTAAGATCAATTTTATTTGACTTTCTTGTAGATTTTAATAAAATATTACAGAACAAAAAAAAATGGTATTAACGAAATACCAAATATATATAAACGTTATTTTTTAATATTTACCTACTTACTTGTTTTTAACTACCTTCCGAGTCAGATAGAATCGTAAGAGTAAGTTATAATGTTTCATATCATTATTTATCGGGTATTATAATAGATTATAATAAATATACAATATATTACGATATGATGATATTACAGGGACTAGACAATTAAGAAACATCCCAAATGTATTCTTAAAATAATAGATAACTTTTATTTTATTTTATTTTATTTCTTTGTACTTTATTTGGTTGAAACAATCTATACAACATTTTTTATAATCAGCTTAAGTGATAAAAAAAGAAGGTTACAGCCAGGTAAAGTGAAGAAACCATCCTAATGGCAACACTCCTGATGTCATATATATGATTAAGTTAGAGGAGTAGGTCCACAACACATGTGTATTCGTTTTTTAAATACAATATTAATATGTTTTGATTACTGAATTATAAAAACGTTTAAACATTTAAATTGTTATAGGTAGGATATAAAATAGATAAACACATGATGGATAATCTAATAAAATTCTTTAAACTACTACAAAATGAAGCAGAAAAAAAAAATCATAATTTAAAATTTGGCATAACCATCAATATGTACGGTCTGTCGAACACAAAAAGTAAATAACATACATCAATAAAATTTTAAAATTTGTAAGATATCAAATAGTTATAATTATTTTGAACTGAATATATTAAAATTATTTAATTACAAAAATAAAAAAAATAATAACTAATATGGCAATTGCTTAGAATGAGTGTATAAAATTAATGATTAATAACCATTTAACATTGCAATACCATTGACGTTAATTATATTTAGCATTACATCCAAAAAAATGATTCCAAAAGCAATTTAATCAGTATATTATTATTTAAGATTACACTTTAAACTTAGCATACTACTAGCATACAGTATAACAAATTCATCAAAGTATCAATAATTTTATACTCATTAGATACCTATTAAAATATTTCTTAATCGCATTATCTATTTATACTAATGAATACAATTTTAGTTGTTATCCATATAAATTGTAAATAATACCAATTTAACTTAATATATTAATTATAACTTTAAATTTAAACTGGATAACATCACTTAATCTTCATTTATATTATGTTTTATAAATTATAAATTATAAACAGGTTTTACTTCATTCAACAATTTAAATCCGCTGGTCACATGGTATTCATTCGAATCAATTTCCATGGTAAAATGTTCATTGGATTACAAATTTATCGGCACTTCTCCATTACACGGAAAAAATGGCTTTGTAAGTTTGATTTGTTAATCATACCATTAAGTATTACCTCTACGTATTTTTCATAACACTTTTTGATTATTTTAAGAAAACATACCTACACCTACTTTTTTATTATTTTTCTTAACAAATAATTAACATTTATAATGTATGTTATATTGATGACTTATTTATTTTTAATGAATTTTAATTTATCAAATTTTTACCTGCAAATAATATTACTTTAACATAATGAAATAATAAAATCTACAAAATGTTGGTAAGAGTTTCAAAGTTTAAAATGTATTTAACCTCTTTAATTTCCAAGCATAAAGTAGGTACCTTTGAATATAATTACTAAATTACCTATATTTAGAAAAGTTCTGTATTAATTTGTCAATTTCAAACTTACAATTGAAATTGTAGATACTTACTTTTTACAATTGGTATTATAGTAAATAAAATGTATATAATATATAATTAAGATTTTAAAACTAATGCACTATAAATTAAACTACGAAATTCAATTTTACACTATTACCATGATTGTAATATAATTTTATTAATTTACAACTATTGTATCAATATTATTTATTTTTTGTTAGAAAAGTATAATTGAGACATTAATCAAGCATATCAATCATGATGACAAATTTGATATGTCGAAACTCGTAGTTGGTATACAATTGTTTCCAAATAAAATTGGTAATTCAAAGCTATACACATATGAAGAGGTAAGTGTATTAACATTAAGTTTTGAGAGTACCTATGAAAATAAAATTGTTCACGATAAATATTATTTTCATATTCAAGTTTAAGCAATACATGTAAAAATAAAAATAAATATAAATATAAATAAATTAACTGTAATAATTTGTACACAATATTTTATACATTTTTCATTAATGGTTTATTGTACTCGTAACCTAAAGAATTTAAGTTATCCTATTATTAACTTTACTAATACATTAAATACCATTTAAAGCAATCTCCTGGGGACTAATTGAAAAAGTGTCTTAAGTGGGAATTCGTATAATAAATATTATTATTTATTATTTAATATTGTTGAAATCTTAAGACTTAGTCTAAGAACTCGTAAAAATGAGCATATTAGGCAGGACGTCGTCATAAACGGGTGCTGCTGGTATATATTTTTCAACTACCAAAAACCAAGACATTGAATTGTTGAAGACAAAAAAGTGATGATAAAGGTGTTTTTCTATCTAAAATTATCAATTTTCACCACACTTTATTTTCACGCATATGATTCACTTTTAAATAATTGCATTCTAATTTTCGTGATCATACACTATATTATTTTCCCGGACGTAGTTTTTTTTAAACAAAATATTATAGTAAAATAGTTGCACTAAATAGTATAGTATAGTATAGTATAGTATAGTATAGTATAGTATAGTCAATAGTCATAGTTGTAAACATTTAACATAAACATAGCTAATATAAAAATAACAATAGTAAAATGTGTTGTGTGTTTAGTATTGTTCACAACCAAAGAACACTTGGGACTCATGGTGTGCTGCGCAACCTGAAGAACTTTGGTTAAAGGTATCTAATTCTTATAATGATTGTTTCAATTTATATACTAAACAAGTACAATATTTTAGACTTTTTGAGCGTATCAGCGTGTAAAATATTACTCATAGGTACGTAGAAAAAATAATAATTGTGAATCAATATTAAATGATATAAATAATTTCGATAACTTTTTGAATTTTAAAACAACTTACAGTTAATTATGAATAATTTATAACTTGATTTACAACCATAAAAATTTTTTTTAATATTTACGGCACCTAAACAAAATAGCTAAGAACTAGATAATATATCAAGTTGAAACGTTTATTTTCATTATCTTTAACTACCTAACCTACCTATAGTATATTAGTAGAGTGTATATATAAGTAGGTATATATTCCAGTCTTGTAAAAAATACATTTTGAAAGTATTAAAATATAGATACAGCTTAAAAAAAAAAGCGGGTAAGTGGGTATCGCTCTGCTGTACATTGGGGGTGGGGTGGACCTCTGACTAGGGTAGGTTAAATTTGAATGCAATGATAGGTATCATTGTATACGAAAAACGATTCTGAACGGAGACGGTTTATCTGTCTAGGATATATTAAAGATTATTAAAAATTTTCAAATCTTAGATTTAAAAAGGAAATTTTTTATGAATTTCTATCTAAGATAATTTGCAAATTTTTAAATTTTTAATAATTTGAATATTGCCGTAATTTTTATGTATTTAGTGAAAATTTGAACTGTAAATGCTTATAAAAAAAAATTGTGACTATATATTTCTTTTATTTTTCAACTGCTATTGTAAAAATATGTTAGGAGCTTTGTATTAAATTTTCAAATCTTAGATATAAAAGAAAAATACTTTATGAATTTCTAGTTTAAAATAATTTGCGAATTTTCGTGATTTTTACGTATTTTGTCAAAATTCAAACTTTAAATGCTTTTAAAAAAAAATTATGCATATATACATATATATCTTTTATTTTTCAACTACTATTGTAAAAATATGATAGGAGCCTTGTATTAAATTTTCAAATCTTAGATCTAAAAAGAAAAACTTTTATGAATTTCTATCTAAGATAATTTGAAAATTGCCGTAATTTTTACGTATTAAGTCAATAATTGAACTTCAAATGCTAATAAAAAAAATTGTGCCTATGTATTTTTATAATTTTTTTATCACTATAAGAATAACTTATGAGGAACTTTGTATTAAATTTTCAAGTATTTTGATAGGGCCAAAAAAATTTTATCGACACTTCAAAAGAAAATTTTCAGAAAAATTGAAAATTTCAGTTGTATATAAATATCTAAAAAAAAGTCAAAATATTTTGAAAATTAAATCATATAAAAAAAATTCCAATCTTAATAACTTTTAAAATTTTCAAGTATCTACGACTTATACTTTTTGAATAATTACAAATATTTAAAATCGTTATCGTTACGCTATTTCGTAAAAATTTAAAATTCAAACGCACTTAAAATTTTTCCTATAATGATGTTTCGAGTTTTCTCTATATCTTGAAGGAAAACTAATAGAAAACTTAATGTTGTATTTTTAATCTTTAGTTATACTTGCAAATTTTCGCTTTTCGACAGATTTCGTAATAATTTGAACTATAAACGCTTATAAAAAAAAATTGTGACTTACGATTTTAAATTTTTTTTAGTTACAATAAGAACAACTCATAAGGAACCTTGTATTAAATTTTCAAGTTTTTTTGGTCTTCCAACATTTTTTTACCGGCACTCTCAAAAAAATTGATAATTTCAGTGGTCTATAAATAACTCAAAAATTTGTGAAAATTAAACTGTATATAGATATAACTAACATAAAATTTCAAGTATTTACAGTGATTAGTTTTTGAATTACAACCATATAAAAAAATCGATTTGGTTTTGCGTAAAAATTCCCGTTTTTCTGTCATTTTTTCGTTGTTTTTCTCAATTTTTTTGAAAATGTTTACTTTTGACCTCTATAATGCACCAAGGATATTCACTTTTACATCGGAAACCACCCCCAAAGTTAGAAATTGAAGCATTATTTCGACTAGTAATGCTGTACACAGACACAAAAAAAAAAAAAAAAAACATCATTGTAAAATCAATACATTCATCACTTCGTTCAGAATCTAAAATACATATATAGTACTCGGGACCCAACTCGGATGAGCCACAAAAAAATAGACCAATATAGAGCAAAATCTAGTTCTCCACTTTTTAAAATTTTTATTTTTAATATCAGAGGTAGTCATTATAGGCTTTATAAGTACATTTTATTCTATTGTATTTGTATAAGTAGGTACCTACTTATAGAGACTATGTGTAGATAATGACCGAATGGCCAGTAGGTACTTTTATTAATTTTTAGAACTATAATAGGAATACGCATTTTTCTTAATTATTTTAGTATTTTAAAACACCGATATTATACTAAGACCAATAATCCTTTGGAATAGTTTGGGATTTTTTAAGTAGACAAAATGTAAGTATTTGTTTATAAAAAAAACTAATGTCCACGCTTTGTACATTTTATCAATCGACTTTTTATGTTGTTTATTGTTTATTATAATATTATAGGGTGATTTTTTGCGGACTACTCATATTGGAGGCGTTCAACTGTATTACATGCACTCGGACGATTACAGGTCCACATGCGGATGCTTTTCGTTCCCATTGATCCGTGCACTTCTTCGGGGCTTGATTAACATTAAGGAAAAAGAAGAGTGCGATTTTGAAACGGCACACAACTAAATAGTCGTAATCATATTAAGATATAGATAATATTATTAAGTTTTCCTCATTAGTCATAAACTCATGAAATAATATCATATCTTTTCATCGGGTGCTTGGAAATTGGATTATGAATATTTTATATTCAATTTGTTACTACCAGCTATCGTTATTATTATTATATAAATATTTTATAAACCTATTAATAAATGCGTATTATTACGACACATTTACTCATTTTAATTCGTTAAACGTCAATTGTTGTCATTAAATAATATTACAGATGTATAATTTTGGTAACAACAAGCACACATCAATTAATATATAAACTGTGAGTATGTACTACTTAGTTTCTAGCAAAGTAATAACCGTGTTGTTTTAGTACAATAATAATTGAACATTAAACTCGGGTACTTATATTATATCCGTTATACATTCCTAGGAACGTTTTATTTGATGAGTTTGAAATAGGTAACCGTTAAGATCCATACCGCTAATATCTATGACTTTAGTTGTTTAGTTTGTAGTAGGTACCGCTACGAAAATACAATTCACTCATAGAATGCATTAGATAACCAGTCGCTATCGTTTAAATTTCTAATTTCATACAAATTTAAACTTAAAATATCTATATATATTTTTTTAAATAGTTTTTGGTTATAGTATTGTAACTTTCATTGTGTTTTCATTTTCTATAAAAATACATATTTTTTTTTGTTAATTGTTTAAGATACCAACAAGAAGGTTATTAGCATGTGTTACATTTTTTTAGGAATTTACATTAAATAACTTAATTGCTACCTAATAGTTACTACATATAGTCATATTGTTATATTTGTACATAGTTGTCTTAAGTTCTAATAATTTATATAGGTTGACACAGTTCTGTTATGTTGACAAAACTGTTAAGTATAGCATCTCGTATAGTGTCTCTGGTAGCTCCTGTTCGATGCGTCTTCCATTGAACTGTCAACATTCTGTCAATATATGCTTGACCGTAATAAGTGTTCTGCAAATCGTACATGAAGATGGGTCTTACTTGGCCATGAAGTATCTGTGAGTAATGCAGGTGAGGCCTATTCGTAGGTTGGTCCTATGTCTCGTAGGAAATTACCTCGTCCCTTCTGGACATCTCAAAAATAAAAATAATAAATGCAATTACTGATTATATAGATAATTTATGTTTTGGATCACTAATAATTTTATATTTTAAGTGACCCCTTGATTTTAAAAGAGTGGACACTAACCTTGCTGTCCTCATCTTATTACGACACAGTACTAGATATATAATATTAGTTATACCTACATTAAAACTTAATGAAAATAATATTAAGAGTGTCAGTTATAATTATTTAATTTTATTTACACCAAATAGAAATTTACAAAAAAATATGTATAATACATAAATTAGGTGAACAATAATAATAATAAACTAATGGCCTTTGACGATCAATAAAAAAAAAAAAATTATAATAATAATTTTTGACTAAAGATATGAACATTTATTTGGTAATTGAGTAACTGTTTATGTAGGTAATTGTCATATTTACAAATCCAATCAAAATATAACAATAATTTAAAATGAACAATGAAATAAAATAAGAAAAATAGTATAAATCAATTTGATGTTATCGAATAGAACTAAATTAATTGTAATATTTAATTTGTTACACACAAAAATAAAAAAATGATAGTAAGTAGTAAGTATAATTTTATAAAAATAATATTTTACAAATATTTTGATTACCTAAACAAAAATCACCTATTTAGTCAGTACCCATATTGAAATTATGAAAATATCTTATATATATCTTATAAAGTAATAAAGTATATGTATGTTGTATAGTTTTTATTGTCCTTTAAAGTCACTGCAAATCGTCAAGTATTATCTTCAAATGCATATCAAATGCCTGAAAAATGATAGAAAATTAGTTTAATTATAGTATAATTATTAAATGTAATCACTAATAAACTAATTAAATAAAATGTAGCTGATAGTAGCGGTTCCTAACCTTGTGGATCACTAAATTCATAATTCTACATTTTATGGACCTCTTTAAAGTATAATAGTGTTTATACTACCTACAAATTATTAACAAAAATTGACAATATTTGCTATAAATAGCTTAACTTTACGCTGAACTTTTTTTTTTGTTAAAGATAGAAAAACTTATGAGGAATCTTCTATTAAAATTTCTAAGGTTAACTATGAAAAGAAAAGTTATTATGAATTTCCAACTAAAAATAATTGTTGATGAATTTTGTCAAAATTTGAACTTTAAATGCATATAAAAAATAAACGTGCCTAATGCCTATCTATCTTAAATATTTTTGAATTGCTATAAAAAAAAATGGGAGAAACTTAACAATTAATTTTCAAAAAAATTTTTACCAAGGGGAAGCCAAAAGATTTTGATGAAAATTGCATGTGTCTACGTTTATCTGTTTTTAAGTCATACCAAAGAAATAAAAAATTTTTCCAAAATTATTATTAATGTTTACAACCAATAAATACAACTCTATAAATAAACAAAAATTATAATTTTTTTTCTTGAACTGCAAAAAAATTCAAGTGTGAGTTATCCTGAGGGGGTTAAAAATTAGCTTCTTAGGCTCTAAGCATCAAGGAATATATTATTTTAACTTTTATTGAAAACAATCCAGTAGTTTTTAAGTTTATTAATAATTCAGATACACTAATACCCATTTTTATACTCAACATATTATGGATAGAAGCTATATATTAACAAATAGAAAATTACAACTTCACAATTATAATTTCCCATCTCCATAATTTAATAAAAACTAAATATTATCTTAAATTTAAAATGACTACTTTACTATAAACTTCAAAGGTAATTGTTCAATTAGGAAATATATTAATCTACCACATCAAAATATAAAGACATGATTCATTAATTCATTAAAACTTAAAATATCATATATCTTTAGTTTGTTTAAATTAACTTAATATGAATTACTTGAAATATTTCAAAAAATTAAAATGCAAATTAATATTAGTAGTTAAACAGTAAATCAATTATGGAAAATTTCAACGCTATTTCATGTCTAATATGTTTAAAGATTGTAATTTAACATACTACAGAAAATACCTGAGCAATCTGGTGAATATGACATGCGAGTATAAGAAGTATTAGTATTAGTCATACATTTTCCATTAAATCAGCAACAATTGATTCATAAGTGGGATCATTTATATTACTTAAGAACTTTTATTCTACACATTTAAAACTAGTTCATTTTTTTTATACTTTTCACACTATTATGAAATTTAGTATCTTTCGTCAGTATTCCAATTTGTGACCATATAATATGCCTTCTTTTAGCTTTACTTCAGATAAAATTGGAAATTTTACAGATCTTTTGAAAACAATGTCTATTTTTACCAAAAGCCTTTACAAAATGCTTCATTATACCCAACTCTATATGCAAAGTAGGTAATACAATATTTCAGCAGAAAACATAATTTTTGTTATTTAGGTTCTAATAATACTAGAAGTTCTAGAGATAAACCAATTATGGATTTGAATTTAACGAATCAAAATCTATTATTATTGAAATGTAAGGTTAAAACAACAAAATAATCATGGGACTGTGAATTAGTCTATGTAACATTTAATGTATCAACAACAACAACAATGTATTGTTTAGGATCTACTCTGATCCTTTTCTCCTTACTGCATCATGTTTTTAGTTTAAAATTAAAAAAAAATTTAATGAAAATTAAGCATCACTCAAAAAGCAATCACTGATATTTTAACAAATAAATAACTAAATTCAACAAACTTGACCACTTTTGAACAATAAATTACATTTAATATTTAATTGATTAAATATTTTTTTTTTATGTTTTTTCGTAATTTGATACTTATCAAAAATAATCAATCAAGTTGGTTGATTTAAATTTTTTAGGCATAGAGTAGTCTTGAAAAATGTTGAGTAATCCAGAAAAATTGCTAATCTAGACAACACTTAATTTATTTATTTTTTAAATTATCAAGGTTCTTATGTAAGTATGTATATTTATCTATCACACAATTAAAACATTTAATTTATCAGTTTTACCTTTAAAATGTTATGTATTCTTATTAGAATGTATCAATTTTCCCCAAATCTTTTCATTTTCTTCATTAAGTTCTGGAAAAAAAAATTGATAAGAAATTATACATTGTACCTGTCTATCTTAAATTATTTATATTAATAAATTATATTAATATTCTATGTTTATTTCAAATTTTGAATCAATTGCCTTCATAACAAAAATCAATATTATTATTAGGAAATATTGTAACAAGTACAAAAATATGTAATTAACAATCATGTTACAGACTTACTTTTTACATTTTCTGCTTTAAGATTTTTAAAATGCTGTTCTATGCTTGAATTTGAAAAGCACTACAAACATAAAATAATATTATACACTGTGTTACTGTTCAATATAGATACTTCTTTATATTTATGAATAAACTGATTAAACATCAATGAATGAGTTTGAGAATACAAAAAGTATACAAAAATCTAAATAATATAGGAAGAGAACCAGAGAGCCACCAACAGTTATTAAATTATTATTTGGAGAGTTCAGGAGAATATAGCTTCTCTAAAATTTTTTCTTACTTGGTCAGAAAGGAAGGCACAAACTAATGCCCAAAATAATTTATATTAAAATGTAGTTTACATATTTTAACATTAGCTTACTATCTTTTCTATGGTTTAGACTACCTAATACTTTGCTATTGTTAACTTCTCTCGGGGAAATAACGTCAAAAATCCAGCCACCGGACCGAGAATCGAAATCGTGTCTCTCGCTTGCCGGGAGATTGCTCTACCACTAAACTACCCGACCCGCATAGACCCATGACGCTATATTCCCAAGTTAACGGATGTTTACACTATTTTTATTAAAGTTTGTTTACATTATGACACATGCTTGTCCTTTGCCTAGTGAAGTAATGTATAGATATACACAATAAACTAATGTATTACCATGACTAAATAAATCAGTAGCATACACAGGATTTTAGTTTGGTTAAGGTTTTACATGAGTAAATAATTTAAATAATTTGCTTAACAGTGTTTATATAATTAGTTATAATAAATAATAATTAATAGTAAATTAACAATTTAATGTATACCTATTAAAAATTACCAACAATTAATCGACTCAGTGTATTGAAATGGTGGTAAATAAGATTTATTTTATAAAATGAAAAAAATTTCAGTTCTAAAACTCTACTCCTGGATATGCCACTGAAATAAATAGGTAGAACTATAAGTAATGGTTTTGTGTGTATACTAGAGGAAGGATGTGCCAACTGGACGAAATCTGCTTTTTTTTATCATACCTATTTATTTAGTCATTTTTATTACCAAATATCTGTGAACTAGTGTTGGCCTCTTAAACACAAATTATGACACTATCACTGAAAATTATTATTTTTCTTTATTCCCTATTAGAACATGTGGGTATTGTTATCAAAATGGGAATCATAATTTTACAAAACGTCTTTTAACGTGATTTATGTATGAAATGTAATTGGGAAAAATCTAGTAAATATAAGTCCACATTCACTCATGTGTTACATAATTACATATATTATTAAAATTGGAATATAATAAAGCTAAAATGCTGTACCTCAGTTAATATGTACAAGGTACTTAAAATTTAGCAATTTTAAATTAATAGATTCCCCACAAGTTTGTGTTTAATAATATTGTAATTAAAAGGCAGTTTTTGAATCATTGGATTGAGCTCTATTACTTAATTTTTCCCAATTTGAGCACTGATCACCAATGTTATAAAATAATTAAATAATACATAACATAATGTGCATATTAGGTTATAATTATTATACAAACCAAATTTGAATTTTTCATTCTGTCTTTTGAAGACAGAGATTCAGCTAATTGTTGAATGGCCATTCCTCTACCTCCATATTTATGTCGACTTGGTTCAGAAGTAATTGATGGCTATTCAATTAATCGTGAAAAATAAGATAATTATTTTAAAATCAATAAAACATTAAATTAGGTAATAAGAATAAGTACTTTTGAAATCTGTAAAGATCCTGATGCTACAGAATCTACTTCCAAGCCAGAATCAGAATTTGTTCGATTTTGAGAGTGACACTTTAACGATTCATTACTTCTTAACTTGGTTGTAAAAGGTTTTGTTTTTATATTTGACATTCTAAGAACAAAAACTTATAATTTTTATAATATTCTGATGAATTTGATAAAAAAAAATGAACAGTTTTATTTATTATTACTAATTACTAATTAGTTAATAACTAAGTACTCACTTAATTAACCAAGTACTGTAACAAATTTTATGTTGGAACGTAACAATAAGCAATGCTGCAGACCTAATGACCTATACACTTCCTACTGACTATTTTTTTTATAGTGAGTAGTGCCTACTGACAGATTAAATATACTACTTTAATCTATGCTACTGAGTACAACTGACTATTTTTTTTATAGTCACTAGTCACTACTTCACTAGTGACGCTGACCGCTGACGCACTGACGCAATTTTTGATAATATTACCATATTAGGGAATAGAATAGAGATGGAAAAAATATATCGATAGTTTTTTGAAAAAAATCGATATTTTATGCATCGATATTTCCCTTCCGATAATATCGACACACCGATATTTAAATATTTTAGGTTTTCAAAATTCAAAATATCGTTTAGAGTTTACTGTTTACCGTATATCGAGGTTACGAAATTTTTTACAATCCATTTCGGTACTTTTTTTTTATAAATTATAATTGAAACAATATTATATAATAATATGGGTCACTACCTTTTGTTCCACAATTTTTTGTTCCTAGTCAACTTTACTTATGTCTTATTCCAATGATATTAATTTCCAAATTTTACTTTTGTTCCTATTTACATTTGTTCCAATACCTGTTTGTCGAAAGACATTTGTTCCAATGAACATTTTTTCCATATAAATTTCATCCAATTATATCTTTTCACATTTACATTAATTGTTCTGATGAAAGTTTGTTCCATAATTTAATTGTTCCACAAGATTTATTATACAAAACATTTGGAACAAATGTTCATTGGCACATAATGGTCTTGGAGTAAATAATAATCAGAAAATAAATGCGTAATATTATAATAATAATATTATACAACTTACTAGATAGCTCCTTATCATCGAAGCCGATTGAAATAATTACAATTCACAATTCACAATTCACAAGGACACAAGTCATTGGTCACAAACTCTGAAACTCACATCCACGGACCACTCGGACCAAGTGTAATGACTAATGGTGTCTACTCAGTACTCATGGCTAAATATACTTAAGTATATTTACTATTTATTATTTAGCCAATTAGCCATGAATCTAAGTCTTGAGAGTTAGAACTATGTCGCCACCTAGTAAATTGTGGAAATACTGGGAATCGTTCACTAAAATTGACAAATTGACTGCCCAATGCTAGTTGCATTATGCATGTATGCTAATACCCTCAAATTGTCCAGACATGTGGCAATACATCAAACTTAAGAGCAGTAAGAGCTCATATGGAGGCATATAAAAGAATAGTAGTATACCTATAGTTCACTAGTGTTGCAGGGGTATAATTAAGGAGGGGGAACTTTTAATTTACTGCTAACATTTTATGTTTGTTAAGATAAGTTATTATATGAAGCTTACAGATTTTGCTAAAAATATATAATCCCCGCTCCAAAAAAAAAAACAAATTCCTAATCACGCCACTATAGTGCTGTACCATCGTTTATTTGTATTTTTGTAATAACAGTAATAACTAATAGCCTTTTTATAAATGTTTAAGGTAAAAATTAAAATTAAAGAAAAATATTTTTTTTTTAATTCGTAGGAGTGTGCAGTAGGAAATTGTTTTCCGCTGAAGTTTTATTTAAATAACTATCAGATCTCTGAAATTAAAAATAATCAAAAAATGAAGATCTGCAAAAAAAAAAAATACCACAAGAAAATTCTTTCAAATGAAGTTAATCAAATGCTATAGATTAGCAATTTACGCTACAAAAGTAAAATGAATACCTACATTTAATAATATATATTTTAATGTTCTGTACTTTTTTAAGTTATGTTCAAAAACCTTGGCATCGGGGATTTATAACCCTGTTCAAAATAAAATGAAAAATTTGATCCAAATTATAAAAAGCCTTTCGATAATTACTGGAAAATATTTTTATGGAAAAATATATAATCAAAAAAGGAAGAAAGTTTTGTACGTAATCTTTTAAAAAATTTTTTTATCACTATTCAAGACAACATAAATATATTTATAATTAATTTAGGATTTAGTTAAAAAATGCAAAGATTTAAAGAATATGTTGGATGAATGCGGTTATAAAGACACAGACAATGAGTAATGACAATGACAACAATTTATAGTAATAATATTGATACCAATATATTATATATTAAATGTGCTTAAAGTAAACCTAAAAACTCAGCCTACTCAAATCGATTAGATATGTATAATAAAGACTTATAGTCCTGTGTGTCAAATCTTAAAATTTATAAAACGAAATACCGAAAATATAAGATTTATTGAAAACCAACATACAATCGTAAATTAAAGTTCTAAGTCATTTTACTACACCGAGATCGAAGAAAAAATAAAAGGTACTGGTTTGTTATAGCCCCGCCGGCCGCCACCGAGGTTTATTATCGCCTTGCCATTCATAAACATTAAAAAATTGAATAATAATAATATAAAACAATAATTTAATTAAAACTGTTTATACTTTATGATTGAGGGAGACTCAAATATTTGATGACAAACAGAGCCGTGGGGGCGTTGCCCCACACCCCGAACAAACTCATTTTTACATTAAATCACTCATTAAAAATAAAAAATTGTTCTCATTATCATAATAACTTAAATAATTACAAACATAGGCGCCGCCAGGAATTTTGTCAGGGGGGCGAATCGTGCATAGTATACTTTAATTTCTAAATAATGTTTAGGTAAATTTATTTTATAGTTAAATACGTAGAAATATTTTTTCAAATTATATGATGATACAAAGTCATTTTATAAAAATTACGAAATACTTGAGGTTAAATATTCTTTTTACATCTTCAACATCACCTCTTTTAGGTTCATCTAGATAGTTCTTTGCAACCATCATTTCCAACCTCAGACTTTTTTGGCAAATATTTTAACCCAATAAATCCTAAAAATAATTATTTTATTTATAATTTTACATGATAAATTAGTACCTACGGAATATTTATAAAATAATTAGATTTCAATTAATATTAAAAATACCTTAAATGATCAATAAACTGAGTACTCCCATGATAATTTAGTTTTATATGATTAATATACTGAATGTCTGAATCTTAATTCTTAAATAGTTAAATTGTAATATTTGAAATTATATTATAATTTATAATTGATATGGCTTCAAAAAAACAAAATACATTGTTGAATTTTTTCAAACCCAAAGAAAAACAAGGTAAGGACAATTTTATGAAAATACTAAATGCATTTAATTACAAATTGTATTTTAGATAATACATTTTCTCATATTAATGTTCCTACAAATGATCCAGATGATCCAATGTCTAGTGTTAAAAATACAGACTGCCCGGATGACTCGTTGTTGATGTGTGATCATTTACCAAAAGTCAATGATTTAAGTAATATATTAAAGAAAACAGTTTTACTGATACAGTCAATAAAATACAATTTTTCTTTTAGATAATACATTAGATAATACTATAGAGAAAGAATCAGACATAAACAATTCAAAGATAGGTATGTACTTTGAACTTTCAATCTAATAAATTCTATGAAGTAAATGTTAAATGTATTATGTAATTATATTATTTTGGTGTTGTTTAACAGGGACCTGGTTCATGTTCTAATGTGTCTAACTAATTAGTAATCACTAATCACCATCACTGTTTATCCTAAATATTGTGTTATGTAGCCAGTCATTATTTTTTGTTGAACCAATATTCAATGTTTTAGTTACATTATAATTTAAAACTAAGTATTTGTTTTTATTTTATATCCATAAAAATACAGTAACGATAAATTATGGGTATTATAGCATTTGATTATTTATTTTATTATTTTGGTAGCTCTAATCAATTACAAGCAAATTTATAATTATAAATTCTGTAAAGTGTATGTTTTAATGTATGTTGCTATAACCACTGCTGTATAACTAACATTGTGCCATGTAGATGTAGTTATAGTTTTAGCTGGTATCAATGTTTTAATTGTATTATAATTTACAAATATATACTTGTACTATTACTTTCAGATTGTACTATGCTCTTACCATCTAACCAGCCCTATTGTACTCTCCTGCACCCTCTAGATCCAGCAACTCCTTTGCCTTCTAATAAAATTGAATTATCTGAATATCTGATCGTATACAAAGAGGTCCTTATCAACCAATTCTTGAAAACTATCCAAGAACCAAAATGTCAAACACTCTAAGGCAATTTCATAAAGAATGGTTTAAGAGTTTCAGCTGGCTGGAATACAGTGTAAAACTAGATCGTGCATATTGTTTCAGCTGTAGAGTTTTTTTACACTCTAATGGAAAAAATAATGGACAATTAGATAAGACCTTCTCACATTTGGGTTTTAATAATTGGCGTTTAGGAACTAATAAGTTCAGAACACATCAGCTTTCCAAGTCCCATATAAACAGTAGTACTTCAATGAGTAATTTTTTAAACTGTAAATCTATAGATGTTCTGATAGAAAAAGGTAATGAAATTCAACTTGCTCAAAAAGAAAAACAAAAATTGCATAACTAAAGATGGAACAGACCGAATGAGAACTTTTGAAAATATATTTAAAGTTCTACAAGAATTTACTACCATACCAGTCACTAGTTGCTCTTGTGAAAGAGCTTTTTCAAAAATGGCAATAGTTAAAAATAAATTAAGAAGTACAATGGCTCAAGAAAGGTTAGATACCTTACTTACAATTTTTTTTTAACAGGAAATTGCAAAACCTTTAGATATGGAGGAAATTATTGATGAGTTTAAAACACTAACACCAATACAAAGAAGATTACCATTATAAAATATAAATGTAAATGCTAGTTGTATAATAATATGTAGGTAATATGACTATAATATGTAAACTATTAATCATTTTATTTTAAAATTAAAATTAATTATTATATTGAGACAGTATTTATCTTACTGAATTGCAGTAGGCCAAGTAACCCCTACTAGAATAATTCTGCACACCCTGTGAAAAATTCCTGCGCACGCCTATGATTTTGAATAATTCAGTTGACGTCTGAACTCTGATCCGATTACTATTGGAAAAATAGTGTCATATTCACGTTTTGGAAGGCAAAGGTCCTTTTTACTAGATTGAATTAAAAAATCAATATGAAATCTATACATTGCCGTTTCGTTGTATAATAATTTTAGTCTTTAGAGAATCAAAAGAGTTAATACTTATTGGTTATCATAATTTATTGGCTATAACACATACACATAATATTTAATAATTATTGATTATATCACATAAAATATCGTATGATTTAAATCATGATAATATTATATCGATCAATCAATCTTGTGTTATATTAATACAGTTTTATACGTATAATACGATTGCACAGTTTAGCAATAACTATGTCATAGTTATTGCTCATAGACTATAGAGTCTATAGTATAGACCATTAGAGAATAGATTAAAAATTACCAGAAATAACTATTTGCATGTATATAATAGTCTTTGATATTTCTGTGGACCCATGATATAATATGGAATATGGATAATGTATTAATATTATATATAGATTATAATTTATCTATATAGATATCTATTACATAATATGAAACATAATATAGGTCATAGGAATTCTCGAAGTAGAATATTTTATTATTACTGACGTTTCAGGAAGACTATTAATAAATACCAACAATATGTAGATAACTGTGATACGGAAGTCACGGACAATCCCAAATTCTAACACCTTGAAAGATCTTAGTTAAAAAAAAACATATCTGGTTGGTGGCAGTGGACAACTTTTTTTATTTTTAGTTAACTATCAAAAAACGGAACACAACGTCCCAAAATAGAACAAATTTAATCCACGGAATAAAATGTGCACAGAACTAAATATCACCTGACTTAATAATTAATATAGGTACCATCTAAATTATAAATTGATAATTTTTTCAATCAAAATCAATATCGAAAAAATTGTTTATAGTTGACGGCTAAAACCAATAGATGGCGTCATTTAACAAAATGTTTCCAAATTTAATGAAAATCACTATAAATCCGTAATTAAACCTTAATAATAATTGAAAACCAGTAAACGTTTTGTGTTATATCAACACAATTTTATACGTATGATACGATTGCACAGTTTAACGGAAAACTGTGACATATTGATCATTAAACAACGTTTTTAATTATTTTCAGTTGACGTGTCGAAGAGATGGATTTCGTTATAAGTAGGCGAGAGTGATCTATTTCAGATTAAGATCATACTTCACAGGATCATTTCTGTAGTATGCATCGTCCCCTCCAGGTGCAAATCTGGAGTCGTCCTTGGCCACGATGATGAGACTAGTCCATCTACCTGAGCGTGAGATCGCTGGTCGTCTGTCGCTTGAGCGGTAATGACGATTCAGCAACGATGATCGCTTATGGTTCTACCTAATGGTAGGTGGACCGCCTGAGTGGTCCACTCTATTATTCTTTTAAAATGTTCTTAAAAATTTTAAATTTCACATATTTTCATGTAATCACTAATCAATTTAGTATAGGAGATGATCTATATACGGGGTTCTGAATGACTGGAAGAATTCTAATCGTCAGTTATTAAATTACAATGAACAAAAGTCAAAACTTATTTATGATTGTAAATATCTCTAAAGGTTAGGCTACACACTATGCGCGTATTCGTTGTTCGCGGTTCGTAGTTCACTATTCGTTTAAATTCGTGAATAATAGTGTGTAGGGGTTATTCATCATTCGTCATTCGTGGGCCAATATTGGGCCCATAACTATTCACGAATGATTCGTGGTCTATCGCTCCAAAGGTCGGTAAAATCAAAAGATCAAAGAGAACGAATCGATTCGAATGAGTAAATAATTCGTGTGATATCAAAAAATGACGAATTTATATAAATCGCGAACAACGAATACGCGCATAGTGTGTAGCTACCTTAAGAGTCACATTATTTATGAGATTGAATGAAATGATCATATATATAAATATTTGGTGAAAATTTACGCTTATTTATTTTTGATTTACACCTAAAAATCAAATAGAATTTATCAGTCAAAAGCAGATTTTGCAAACAAATTCCTTTTTCATACTTAATTGTTTGTTTGTTTTTCCCACTGGTTTTGGTAATTATTGGAAATTTTCCATTTAGACTTCTCGAATGCATTTAGTAGATCCACTTCCTCACCAGCGAAGTTACTGAAGTTGCAGAAAATCAAAGCATTATTTTATTTATTTAGGTACTTATATATTAAAAACTCAAGTCATAAACACGTAAGGATCTTTGGTCCCGGGTAGAAAGGGCTTAAGTCGATTTGATCAACTTTATGAGACAGCAGTATCAATGTTTGAAAATTTAAGTTTTATAAGTTTTGACTTAAGCCTTTTTGTCTACGACTTATGCCCTTTTTATTTCACTTATTTTGACATGTCTTTTTGTCCATGACTTTTAAAATAAAATAGATTATCAGATAAATATGTCAATGAACAGGTACACTAATGTCTAATACATAGAATATAGTAATAAACAAATAAAGTAATAACCAATAATTATAGTATATTCATTTATTATTTAAAAAAATATTGTAATTGTACCTATTATAAAAAAAATTTACAACATACTGCTGCAGTGGTAAGGTCTAGTCTTCTTGTATGACAACCAAAACTCCAATACTCATTGAAAATAGCATTTTTATGAGTTTCTAACCAACTTTTACAATCTATGCGACATTTTTGTAATGGCTATTGCATTTGAACGGCCAGGTATACTCTTACCTTTTGCAGTAACATAAGGTAATCCTTTTTGACGGTTTGTTGTACGTAAATTTATAATTTTTCTCCCAAAAGGTTTATCAGAATTAATAATGTGTTCATTAGCTTGTGTTACTATGTCATCTTCAGTATCTAAAAAATATAAAAATTCATTAAAATATTATAGTTTGTAGTTTATTTAATTTTATAATTATTTAAATACCTGTAGTGGAATGTTATGGAATGTTGCCTCTTGCCATGAGCCATCATCGACTTCTATATCTGTACTTACTTCATAATTTAATAAATTAATTTTGATAAGATATTAAATACTACTTAATATAATAAATTAAGATGACTTAAATTCAGTTCTACAAAACATTTTTCTAATTATTTATTTTTATTTACCTATGTTAGCATGTATAGTTTCTTCAGGAGAAACCCTGGTATCATCACATAATGCTATTGGTTGGTCTGGACCTAATTTTAATGTTAAAAAAATTAATGAAACATATACTGATAAAGACTATAACTAAGACCAATGAAGTACTTAAATATCATTAAATATTAAATTAAGTATTTTAAATATTATTAAAAAATGTTCAACATTTATTTTAACACTTTTTATAATAAACAAATACTAAAAATAAGTGTGATAATAGTAAAGCTACTATTATTACTTATTAAGAAAATATTTTTATTGAAATATTATGTCTCATAACTTTTTTAATTGATTTTCATAACTTTATATAATTTAATAAATATTTCAAATTAACTACTCTCTTTATTAGTATTTTGCTTGATAAGTATCCTAATAAAACTATTTTTATACTCACTTAAGTTATTTAAAAGTGTTAAAGTTCTTCCAGAAGGGATATCTAAATTATCTTGTAGAAGACCTATTATTAATAATTACAAATAGAGAGAGTCACTTTGATGCTTTATTGAACTTGAAAAAACTTTATTAAACCTTGAACCTTACACATTACAAAATAAATATACTAAAAACTAAAAGTGTACCACCATGATTAGAGCCTTATTTTGCTTTGCAGTTTGTGATCTCTTTTTTCTCGTAATTTTTGTATGAAAGTTATTGTTTGTCAAAATGTTTATTATTTATAATATTATTATCTATATAAATTACTTAAATTGTGGCAATGCAATAAGACACGAGCAAAATAGAGACAACGACGCTTATCTTGCAGTATCTCAAATGGCACGCCTTAGATATAAACACAAAGTTTTCTAATCTGAAACTCTGAACAAAACTAATTTTTACCAATATCTCGAACGCTGGGTATATATCTACCTTTACTCAACATTTGTTTCCTTGTGGAATCACTGCAATTTTTCGACGTCTACTTTTATCAATTTATGTACCAAACACACACGATTACAGTCGTCGGGCGTAACTAGAAATTCATCATAGAGGGGGGCAAGCTTATTTAATTGTTCCTCAATTTAAGATTTCATTAAACATTGATATATTTGTTAGCTATTTACGGGAGGGGACAATCCGTTCCCCTCATTGGCTATTGAAATGCTTCAACTGAATGAAATACCCACAAAGTTATGTATTGACGTATGTTTACAGACAGGACGTAGATTAACGTGTTTACGCAAAAAAATAAAGCAATACTAGTATATTGAATTGGCGATAAACGTTGTTCGACATGCGATTTAGCTCATTTTATATTGACGTGTGACTTAACAAAAAACAATATATGTCTGACAAGTTACACCCGCATGTTCATCATATCACATCGTTAGATGAGACATAGATGTAAAATAATTTATAATTACCGATTTTAAATAGTTAAACTTTAATTTTAATGACACTTTAAATATATACACTATAAACACATTTCACAACTTAGTGTGAGATAAATACTGATAATAATTGACAATGATTCGGACATCTGGTGAAACTGAAGAGTAGGTAGGGGGCATGAGTGTTATATGATAATCTTTTGTTCTTTATGTAATTTTCGCAAAACCGGTACAGTAAATTAATTCCCTTTTTTCACTTTTTATTAGATACGCATGTAATGACAGATAACATGTGATCATAATTATATGATAATTGGTAAAAAAATATTTGTATATTAAAAACATGTTTAAAAAAACAACAATTTACCACATGCCTGAAATAAAATTATACAAATTAATCAATATACATATTTATATTGTGATAGAGATATGTCCAAACATACCTAACCACCTAACAACCTAACCAAACAATTTAAATGTTTTTCACAGTAGATATGTCATAAAATATATATTTTCGAAAATTTTATGTGATATTTAAAGCCTTAAAGTTTTGTTTGCATTATCTAAACACACGACTATTTTCAAAGTATCTATATTATAGTACTTAATAAAATAAAAATTGTTTTCTTCAAGAACTTTACTTGAAAAGGGTTTGTATCAGTGTATACTTGTCTAATGTCTAAGATTTCGGTTGTATATTCTTTATTAATTTATTTTTAATGCTAACTTAAAGGCAACATTTTTTAACAAGTCAAAATCATCAATTTCTAATAAATTGTAGGTACTAAAGAACAATGTTTTTCAAAAACTAATTGTCATACAAATGTTTCTAATTATACTCATTTATGCATAGATTTTAGGTAATATTTCTTTTGTTGTAGTTTATACGAAAACCGTGACTTTCACAAACCCTGTATTATCATACGTTATTACAAATTATCACCACTCACATGTACGAATAATTTCATCGTATGGATAAAGTTATGCATCAACCATAACCGTTTAAAGTTTTCGTATATACAAATGATGTTACAAAGTATGCCGAATTAGAATTTCATGCATAAAATGTCCAATTTGTCATATACGAAATACATTATTTTACCGTATACAATATACAAAACCTGTAGAATATAGACAATATTTTCACAAACCGCATACATTAATGCTGTAATAGTTTGACGCGTATATCAATAAATAATAATACACATAGGTAATATCATAAAATAAATACCAATCAAATAACACAACGAATCGTTTATTCGTCTAAACGTACATTGAACTCCTACGAGTAATGTGGTATAGACATTTTATTATTTAGAGGTATAATTGTTTTACTAAGACTTGTTCTCAAAAATATTATCTGTTAATAATAAAATGGCTATACTGCATTAATTCCAGGAATTCTATGAACAATTATACGAATAACCGATTATTTTTATGTTATTTAATTGGTTTTAATTTAAAATACTACTTATGTATCGTTAATAAACTCGGCAAACAGGAAAATAGGTATGTATGTGATTTGTGAAAATATTGTATATATTTTACAGGTAGTCTATTTTGTATTCGGTACATAAATTTTGATATGAAATTCTAATAATTTTATTGTCTTTTTTAAAAATTAATGTTTAGTAATATCTTTCGTATATGAACACTTAAATCATACGATGAAATTATTGAAATTATTCATACGTGTGAGTGGTAATATTTGCAACGTATGATAGTACAGGGTTTGTGAAAGTCACGGTTTTCGTATAAACTACAACAAAAGAAATATTACCTAGAATCTATGCATAAATGAGTATAATTAAAAACATTTGTATGACAATTAGTTTTTGAAAAACATTGTTCTTTAGTACCTACAATTTATTAGAAATTGATGATTTTGACTTGTTAAAAAACGTTGCCTCTAAGTTAGCATTAATAAAGAATATACAACCGAAATCTTAGACATTAGACAAGTATACACTGATGCAAATCCTTTTCAAGTGAAGTTCTTGAAAAAAAACAATTTTTATTAAGTGCTATAATATAGATACTTTGAAAATAGTCGTGTGTTTAGATAATGCAAACAAAACTTTAAGGCTTTAATATCACATAAAGTTTTCGAAAATATATATTTTATGACATATCTACTGTGAAAAACATTTAAATTGTTTGGTTAGGTGTGTTTGGACATATCTCTATCACAATATAAATATGTATATTGATTAATTTATGATAATAATAAAAAAAAATGTTTTAACGATTAAATAGATAGTATTATTAAAATATACATTGAATCATATATTATGATGTAAAATAATTAACATTTAATTAAGGGGCATATTACTAGAGCCACAACAAATCATTAGTAAGAAGAATTTTTTTGTCCTACTCCATAATGATTTACGTCGCCTTGCAATAACCGGGGTTATCGTTGGCTCCTTTCCAGCACCATCACTACCACCGACGTCGGTTATCAGTTCCAAGTAACTAATCGATTCAGACCGTTTTGGCAAGCCGCCTACAGATTCCGAGTCGACCTCACCAAACTGTATAGCAATGTTGGGCATCGATACTGCTCGAATGCCTCGAATGCGAGGTATCGAATGCTCGAGACCATCGATCTCAGACGGCTGAACCAATATCGTTGACGGGGCAAGTTCGATCTCGTATTTTTCTGAAATAACAGTCGTTATTATTTTCGTATTCATCAATGGAGTATCGTAACAAAATGTCGTACTCTCATAGAATATCGGGATTGGTCCTGCAAGTGGCTCGTCTGCAGTTGAGACTGAATCCTCCACCGTCGTCCACGAGTCACTGGACAGTGTATCCATCGCGACATCCTCGGGGTGGTCCTGGGTGACAGAAGATTTATGCATCACTGGCATATTGGGCATCGACTTACATCTTCTGCTTAGCGATAAATCCACGGGTCCATGACATTCCACTATTTTTGGCTGATTTGTACGGAGATCTGAGAAGACCTGCGACATATGATCGGTCGTGGATAGCACGAGCGGATCGCCGGCTGAAGATCTCTCCATCTCCGGAACTGAGCTAAGAGTTCCGGACGTCTGCAAATCATCTATACTTTCCAAAATGTTCTGTTTAATTCCCCGAAGATCGTCGAAAACTTGTTGCATCACATCATTTTTGGACGATGCAATTTCCGAATTATCTCCTTTCAACATCTCCAATTCGCTGATAATTGACATGATCGTTATATATTAATCAAAATGTACGTTTATTTTTGATTAATAAAATTAAGTAACACTTAATGAAGCTCGATAGTTCTATAAGTACAAGAATATAAATAGACTTTATAACTTTTAATTACAAAAGAACGATGTATGTATAATATGACGTGACCGTTACAATACTATAATAAATTATGAATGACGAACATTTTGAATGTTTATATTTCAACACTTATTTTTACCATGGCAACAATATTTTTATTTATTATATAAATAAAATAAATAAATAAATACTAAAACTAAATAAATAAATACTAAAATTAAATAAATAAATACTAAAACTCTTTTTAATTTTAAAATGATTAGGCTCGTATCAGTATTTATATAATATTGTTTCTAGAATATTTTGTCGTACTTTTTACATTTTTTTTTTTCAATTTGTCTTTATTTTTAATCGTTTTAATGTCTTTAGGGCGTTTTAAAGTGCATATTTTAGTTATATTTAGTGCTTTAAAAGCTAAACCCTACTGATAACACATGTCTTAAATATTTAGGAATGAATGTTAAACATTTTATTTAAAATTAATAAAAATTAAATATAATGAATATACCTACATTGATTATATGATACTTGTATAAATCAAAAATTTCCATGAGATGTGCAATCAATTATCACTTGTAATTATACTTAAATGTTTGCCTTATTTCATCAAGAGAATGTCGTAACAGCATGTGTTATCTCCGTTTGATGTGTACATACACAAATGGAGACAACACATGTGGATGAGACGTCCTCTTAAAACTTCGACATAATACTATAAAAACCCTTAAGCAAAATATAATTTGTGTTTTGTCTGATGCTTGTTTTTAATGTGTAAAATTTTATATTAGACCTACTTATATTATACTTATATTTATCAGTAATCTAATCGCGGGTTTTCTGATGATTAGCCTCCGATAGAATATTATGATCGTTTGTCGCCCGTATCCGGACCGGTCATATATTATTATTATTATTATTATTATTATTAGTGTAATATCTTGTTTTGTATTGTGTGTGTGTGTGTCTGTACACCGATCGGACGGACGACACGCGTATTCGTATTCATTTTTGTCAGTCGTTCAGTAGTATAATTTACGTGGTAGCGGTGACTCTGTCTCGCGACGCCAAAGAGAAAATAAAGATATTGTCATAACGAAGATTAGCATTTTTTTGTTTTTCAATGGTTTCTCCCCTTACAGTTTTCAGAAGTGGGATATGAATTGTGCGCGTGATATTTTTTTTAATGTTAATTTGAATGCTCTAACGTTAATTACAAAATTACGGCAAGTTAATTATTAATTCTGGGAAATGCCGAATACCAACAATGCGGTCGGTATGTGTACTCGCTCTCGCATGACTGAAACCAAGAAGGATGATGGTGAATGTAATGAAAAAAATTCGAATGACAACAGGGGTACTGCACAACAGAATGGTAATGTACGTAGTGGTGAGACATTAGTTGAGGAGAATTCGCAAAACGAAGTGCTCATCAACGATAAGTCATTAGGCGAACAAAGTAGTCCGATGGAAGCCTCGCGGGATGGATCGGATGTTGAGAGTCTGAATGTGGTCGATACGAATGCTATGCTAAATACGCTGATGGTACAAAATAATATGCTCATGGAGCTATTGAAATTACAACAAAACAAGCCGCTCAATGATATTACGATTGCTCCAGATTTAAATAGTTCGATACCGGTTTTCAATGGACTCAACTCTGGTTATCAAGCGTTAGACTGGCTGCGGACCGTAAATGGAGTTGCTAACCTGCATCGGTGGCCCGATAATTTTAAGCTTCAGTCCGTCCGTGCAAACTTAGAAGGTGCAGCTCGACATTGGTATGCGTCGCGCAACATCGAAAATTGGTTGGACTTCGAAAGACAATTTCATAAAACATTCGTTGGTACCGTTATGATTGGGGACCGATGGAAGGAGATGTCTCGTCGTTTTCAAGTTCGCAACGAAAATATACACGAGTAATTCCACGAAAAAGTATACTTATGCAAGATGGTCGGAATGTCTTTTTACGAAATGAAAATACAAATATTGGAAGGTCTATACTCTAAAGATTTGTGTGTCTACTTGTTGAGTTGTAATCATGAAGACGAAGACGAACTGTTGAACGACGTAATACAATTACGTAACCAATTTCTTGTCGGCCAAGGCGATTATCATATAGTGAGCAAGGTAGTTTACGTAACATTATTAATGAGTTGCTGGCTGATAATATAATTAGACCGAGCAACAGTCCTTATAGTAGTCCGATCGTATTAGTGAAGAAGAAAGAAAAAGGGTTTAGGTTGTGCGTAGACTATAGAGAGTTAAACAAGATTACTGTAAAAGATAATTTTCCGGCGCCTTTAATTGACGACCAACTAGACCGATTAAAAGGTAAAAGAATTTTTTCTTCCTTAGATTTAAAGAATGGATTTCACCATGTATATATGAGCGAAACGTCTATTCCTTACACGTCTTTTGTCACACCTATAGGACAATTTGAATACTTAAGGATGCCGTTTGGTTTGTCAAACTCGCCTAGAGTTTTTAATCGTTATATTCAATTTATATTTCACGAGTTAATTAGTCGTGGGGACTTACTAGTGTATTTAGACGATATGTTAGTCGCCACACAGACTATTCCTGAACACTTAAGGATATTAACCGAAGTATTCCGTTTAGCAGGAAAACATAATTTACGATTTAATTTAGGTAAATGTTCGTTTGGTTATAAAGAAATAGAGTATCTAGGATATTTAGTGAACGAGCATGGTATACGGCCTAGTCATAGACATGTTGACGCGATGCTCACGTACCCGCTCCCGAAGAACCATAAGCAAGTCAGGCAGTTTTTAGGACTAGCGAGCTATTTCAGACGCTTTATTTGTAATTTTTCGGTAATAGCTAAGCCTTTATATGACATTGTAAGAAAAGATACCGATTTTGTATTCGGTGAGCGAGAACAGGAAGCGTTTAAATATTTGTGTTTGGCTCTGACTAAAACTCCTGTATTAGCTATATATTCACCGACGGCGGAAACAGACCTGCATTGCGATGCGAGTTCGACCGGTTTTGGCGCAATATTACTTCAGAAACAACCAGATAACAAATTTAAACCTATATTTTATTTTAACCAACGTACGTCCCCAGCTGAATCGAAATATCATAGTTTTGAGCTAGAAAGTCTGGCGGTCGTGTACGCGATAAAACGTTTTCGAGTATATCTATACGGCATACCTTTTAAAGTAATGACGGATTGCGATAGTTTTAGATTAACATTAAATAAACGAGACGTAAATACCCGAATTTCCAGATGGGCCCTATTTTTACAAAATTACGACTTCAGTATTTTTCACCGCCCTAATAAAAACATGCAGCACGTTGATGCATTTAGCCGCTGTCATGCGATCCTAGTGTTAGAATCGAATACGTTTGAACAAATACTCGCCGTTCGACAAAGCCCGGACGACGATATTGTACTTATTATAGATAAATTACTAACGAGCGATAACAAATTTTATGAATTACGTAACGGCTTGGTTTATCGAAAAGAAAACAAGCACATTAGATTTTATGTTCCGAAAACAATGGAGAATAATGTAATACGTACATGTCACGACGATATGGCCCACGTAGGTTTGCTAAAAGTTATTGAGAACATATCTCGAGTGTATTGGTTTCCTGACATGAAAAATAAAGTCCGACGCTACATAGATAATTGTTTAAAATGTATAGAGTTTTCAAAACCTAGCGGGAAAAAAGAAGGTTTTCTATTCAGTATTCCGAAAGGGAACAAACCATTTGTTACCTTACATGTAGACCATTTAGGACCATTAGAGAAAACAAGTTATAAAAATAAGTTAATTTTTGTAGTAATCGACGCTTTTAGTAAATTTGTACGCCTTTACCCGTGTCGTACTACCAAGTCCGAAGAAGTAATTAAACATTTGTCCATTTATTTCCAAACTTATTCTAAGCCTTGTCAGATAATTAGTGATCGAGGAACATCTTTTACGGCTTAAATTTTAAATAGTTTTTAAAAAATGAATCTTTGAAATTGACTTTGGTCGCATCAGGTACGCCTAGAGCTAACGGTCAAGTGGAGATAGTGAATAAGTCTATAGTACCAATGCTGGCTAAATTGACGGAGTTAACAAATAGATGGGATCGTGTGTTACATAAGGTAGAATTCGCTATTAATAATACAGTTCATGGGTCCACGGGACAATGTCCTAGCATGTTATTGTTTGGTGTCCACCAGGTAAGCGAAATTAATGACGATGTGCGGAGAGTGTTAGAAAATGACGTGACTGATAATCCGCGCAATATGGAGGAATTGAGAGCTAAGGCAGCGGAACGGATAATTAAATCCCAAGAATCGAATGTAACACAGTATAATTCAAAGCGTAAGGAACCGACGATTTACAAGGAAAACGACTATGTGATGATAACAAATGTAGATGTGACGGCAGGTTAAAACAAAAAGTTAATACCGAAATTCAGAGGACCGTACGTAGTAAGGAAGGTGTTAGATCGTGATAGATACATAGTAGGTGATATAGAAGGGTTCCAATTAACTCAGCGCCCGTACGAAGGCATTGTTGGACCGGACCGCGTGAAAATGTGGATTCGCGTGTAAAATACATTAATTTATTATTAATATTATTGTTTTCCACAATTACTACAAATATATATTATGTTCAATTGATTTATTACTATAAATATTTCGTTTATTTTGTGTACATGTAATTTTTCATATTTCATATTGAATGCATATATTTGTAAAACGTTTATTGATTTATGTTTAAAATAATTTTTTTTTGTATAATATCCCGCAATACGCTATATACGAGTTGCATAATTTATTGTATATTTTTTTTTCTCCCTCGTAATTATTTTTATATGATGTTAAGATAGTCGTTCTTATTATTTAAACTTAAGATCATTATATAAGAATTTGTTCGGGACGAACAAAGGTCAGAATGGCCGAACTGTAAAATTTTATATAGACCTACTTATATTATACTTATATTTATCAGTAATCTAATCGCGGGTTTTCTGATGATTAGCCTCCGATAGAATATTATGATCGTTTGTCGCCCGTATCCGGACCGATCATATATTATTATTATTATTATTAGTGTAGTATCTTGTTTTGTATTGTGTGTGTGTGTCTGTACACCGATCGGACGGACGACACACGTATTCATTTTTGTCAGTCGTTCAATAGTATAATTTACGTGGTAGCGGTGACTGTCTCGCGACGCCAAAGAGAAAATAAAGATATTGTCATAACGAAGATTAGCATTTTTTTGTTTTACCATGGTTTCTCCCCTTACAAATGTTTGTAATTTAATCATTTTATAACTAAGGAAGTATAAGTTGGATATTTAAAAATCAAAATCAAAAATAATGGATAAAAGAAGAATAGAGTTGCTCCGGCAGCGTCAACTCATAATATTATTTGCAACATCGCCGTATGCATTCCATTATGGTTCATATACTGCATATAACAGAGATGACGAACCTATGATACGCGCGTGTCACTCTGTGAGACTGTGACACTATTTTATTGACATACACAACAATGATGCCCTTATATTTATTTGATTTTTGTTAAATGTTAGATATAAGAGAAAATAAAGAATGACAAAAATAAAATATTCAATTTTCGTCATTAATCAAAATATAAATACTTAAACTTTATTTAAACATTATTTAAATATTATTTAAACAATGTTTTATAGTGATTTATTAACATTTAAAAACGTATAAAGTGTTTAAAAAAAAAATAAAAAAAATATTAATAATTTTTCAGCAATCGATTTGGAATTCGTGAACTATGATATTTTAATTTTATTAGTATTATACCATGGCATCTGTCAATACATATATACGCAAGGTATGCGAAAATTTAATGTTCCTTATTATAGTGAAAGTTTGAATTAAGAACTATTTAATGCTGCAGGTTCTGAATTACCAAATCCTCATCCCTCTTCCTCATGTTTGTCATCCATAAATTAAAATGAATTTCAGCTGCAGTATATTTTATCGTATTCAATTATGTACGTAAGCTTAAAAGATCACAGTACCTGCCTTATAAAATACAATCGAATTAAATGCTATTTATTCGACAACACCTTGTTTTTCACATTCTATTAAAACCTCCACACAGAATGGTGTAATAATTATTTTCTCACAGGCAATAAGACCAGGTGTTCTTCAAGAAGATTTCTACGTTTAAGAGCAATAACATTTCTTCATCGGTTGTACTGTAAATAATCGCACTGCACAATTTAATCGTGGAAATTAATTTAACTTGGTTTTGTTTAATTTCATAATCTAATTATTAAGTATTTGTACAAAACTGAGCTGCGTCCATTGCGCTCATACCTACATATAATAATATGATCTAGCGAAATGCGAATCTCATAAGATTGCTATATAGGTACCTAGTATGATAATAACTCTTTTGTTGGAAACATTTGAATGCACCAGATTCAATTCATCACATATTATAATTGATTTATTAAAATGCGATATCGACCTTATGCGTTAAAGAAGTAAAGACATAGGTCTTTTGGAAGAACCGTTTCGTTGAAATTGCCTAATCTATGTAGTCTTGTGCCAATCAACGTCCAACGAGGTTGTGTCTTCGGATTCTATGAAAAAGCTTTTTTCCAAATACATAACCAATGACCAATGGTTGAGTTATTTATGGTCACGAATAGTTGGTGTCTATATAATACGATTATACCTACTTGTTTTTCGTTAAATTCTTATCTATATAGAAGATTATAAAATTAACAATTGATGAAAATTAAAGTATCTACGGCTATTGAATTATGCCGAAAACTGATTTAATTATACGAGTGCATCCCCTTTTATCGTTTTTATGATTATTTTAGAGTTTTGTGAATTTTAAATTGATATATTTTAAAAGTGCAATCTAGATTCAATTATCTTTATCAGAAACCATGCTCAAAGTTGAAAATCGTATTAAATAGTAAACTTTGTTTTCAAAGATATATAATATACATTTACAAGAAATACTGACCAAAACAAAAAACTAAGAAAACACATAATTATAATATAATATTATAATGTGTTCATTGCATGGCTTTGAATCTATAAAAACATATAATCTATCTACACGCCCAATAACCATAGCGTCCATAGGTGAATCTAGGAATTCATAGCGGGGTGTACCTTTAAATCAAAAAGGCCTTCTGTAGTTCAAAATACCTCTCAGTTATCACACGTTTAAAATATGTTTCCAATTTGAAATAAAATTAATAATATTACCTAAATAATATTATTAAGATTAATTTTTATGCCCTAGTTTAGATCTTAGATGCTATTTTTCATGCTGTAAAATACACATGTAATGTTTCAAAACTATTCAATTTAATAAACTACAATTATTGCAAAGTTTAATATATTATGATACTCATTATTTGTTTTGGACATACCTACTTACAACCAACGATTAAATTGTTCGCATGTAGTTATCATAATTCATAATACTTAATAATATCATAGATATACATATACCTGGTTTGAGGATAAATCGTTATCATTACGCGATTTCATAAAAATTTAAAACTCAAACGCTCAAAACATTTTTCCTATAATGACGCTTCAAATTTTCTCTATAGCTATTTGAAGCAAAACTTGTGGAAAACTTGGTGTTAAATTTTATGACCTTAGATATAAATACAAACAATATTATGAATTTTGACTACAAAATAATTTGCAAATATTCATTGTTTTGACGAATTTTTGTCAATATGTTCAAATGCTAATAAAAAATTAATTTGAATTTCCGGTGGACATTTTTTTTGTGATAAAGATTGACAAATTTGTAAGGAATCTTGTATTAAATTTTCAAATCTTAGATTTAAAAAGAAAATTTTTTATGAATTCCTAGCTTAAAACAATTTGCGAATTTTTGTGATTATTACGTATTACGTCAAAATTCAAAATTTGAATGCTTAAAAAAAAAAAAATTGTGACTATGAATTCCTTTTATTTTTCAACTGCTATTGTAACAATATATTAAGAGCCTTAATAAAATAAAATTGCATCGGTGTATTGATGGCACGCCTTAGATATAAACACAAAGTTTTCTAATCTGGAACTCTGAACAAAACTAATTTTTACCAATATCTCGAACGCTGGGTATATATCTACCTTTACTCAACATTTGTTTCCTTGTGGAATCACTGCAATTTTTCGACGTCTACTTTTATCAATTTATGTACCAAACACACACGATTACAGTCGTCGGGCGTAACTAGAAATTCATCATAGAGGGGGGCAAGCTTATTTAATTGTTCCTCAATTTTAGATTTCATTAAACATTGATATATTTGTTAGATATTTACGGGGGGGGGGGACAATCCGTTCCCCTCATTGGCTATTGAAATGCTTCAACTGAATGAAATACCCACAAAGTTATGTATTGACGTATGTTTACAGACAGGACGTAGATTAGCGTGTTTAAGCAAAAAAATAAAGCAATACTAATATATTGAATTGGCGATAAACGTTGTTCGACATGCGATTTTTCTCATTTTATATTGACGTGTGACTTAACAAAAAACAATATATGTCTGACAAGTTACACCAGCATGTTCATCATATTACATCGTTAGATGAGACATAGATGTAAAATAATTTATAATTACCGATTTTAAATAGTTAAACTTTAATTTTAATGACACTTAGTGTGAGATAATTACTGATAATAATTGACAATGGTCCGGACATCTGGTGAAACTGAAGAGTAGGTAGGGGACATGAGTGTTATATGATAAACTTTTGTTCTTTATGTAATTTTCGCAAAACCGGTACAGTAAATTAATTCCCTTTTTTCACTTTTTATTAGATACGCATATAATGACAGATAACATGTGATCATAATTATATGATAATTAGTAAAAAAATATTTGTATATTAAAAACATGTTTAAAAAAAAACAATTCATCACATGCCTGAAATAAAATTATACAAATTAATCAATATACATATTTATATTGTGATAGAGATATATCTAAACATACCTAACCACCTAACAACCTAACCAAAGAATTTAAATGTTTTTCACAGTAGATATGTTATAAAATATATATTTTCGAAAACTTTATGTGATATTTAAAGCCTTAAAGTTTTGTTTGCATTATCTAAACACACGACTATTTTCAAAGTATCTATATTATAGTACTTAATAAAATAAAAATTGTTTTTTTCAAGAACTTCACTTGAAAAGGATTTGCATCAGTGTATACTTGTCTAATGTCTAAGATTTCGGTTGTATATTCTTTATTAATTTATTTTTAATGCTAACTTAGAGGCAACGTTTTTTAACAAGTCAAAATCATCAATTTCTAATAAATTGTAGGTACTAAAGAACAATGTTTTTCAAAAACTAATTGTCATACAAATGTTTCTAATTATACTCATTTATGCATAGATTTTAGGTAATATTTCTTTTGTTGTAGTTTATACGAAAACCGTGACTTTCACAAACCCTGTATTATCATACGTTATTACAAATTATCACCACTCACATGTACGAATAATTTCATCGTATGGATAAAGTTATGCATCAACCATAACCGTTTAAAGTTTTCGTATATACAAATGATGTTACAAAGTATGCCGAATTAGAATTTCATGCATAAAATGTCCAATTTGTCATATACGAAATACATTATTTTACCGTATACAATATACAAAACCTGTAGAATATAGACAATATTTTCACAAACCGCATACATTAATGCTGTAATAGTTTGACGCGTATATCAATAAATAATTATACACATAGGTAATATCATGAAATAAATACCAATCAAATAACACAACGAATCGTTTATTCGTCTAAACGTACATTGAACTCCTACGAGTAATGTGGTATAGACATTTTATTATTTAGAGGTATAATTGTTTTACTAAGACTTGTCCTCAAAAATATTATCTGTTAATAATAAAATGGCTATACTGCATTAATTCCAGGAATTCTATGAACAATTATACGAATAACCGATTATTTGTATGTTATTTAATTGATTTTAATTTAAAATACTACTTATGTATCGTTAATAAACTCGGCAAACTGAAATATATGTATGTGATTTGT
Organism: Diuraphis noxia; assembly: GCF_037042655.1. Classification (NCBI taxonomy): domain Eukaryota; kingdom Metazoa; phylum Arthropoda; class Insecta; order Hemiptera; family Aphididae; genus Diuraphis; species Diuraphis noxia. The sequence continues at coordinate 78,890,772 of NW_028301713.1, forward strand.
GAAAATATTGTATATATTTTACAGGTAGTCTATTTTGTATTCGGTACATAAATCTTGATATGAAATTCTAATAATTTTATTGTCTTTTTTTAAAATTAATGTTTAGTAATATCTTTCGTGTATATGAACACTTTAAAAATTTATAGTTAATTTTTAACTTAAATCATACGATGAAATTATTGAAATTATTCGTACGTGTGAGTGGTAATAATTGCAACGTATGATAGTACAGGGTTTGTGAAAGTCACGGTTTTCGTATAAACTACAACAAAAGAAATATTACCTAGAATCTATGCATAAATGAGTATAATTAGAAACATTTGTATGACAATTAGTTTTTGAAAAACATTGTTCTTTAGTACCTACAATTTATTAGAAATTGATGATTTTGACTTGTTAAAAAACGTTGCCTCTAAGTTAGCATTAATAAAGAATATACAACCGAAATCTTAGACATTAGACAAGTATACACTGATGCAAATCCTTTTCAAGTGAAGTTCTTGAAAAAAAACAATTTTTATTAAGTACTATAATATAGATACTTTGAAAATAGTCGTGTGTTTAGATAATGCAAACAAAACTTTAAGGCTTTAAATATTACATAAAGTTTTCGAAAATATATATTTTATGACATATCTACTGTGAAAAACATTTAAATTGTTTGGTTAGGTGTGTTTGGACATATCTCTATCACAATATAAATATGTATATTGATTAATTTATGATAATAATAAAAAAAAATGTTTTAACGATTAAATAGATAATATTATTAAAATATACATTGAATCATAGATTATGATGTAAAATAATTAACATTTAATTAAGGGGCATATTACTAGAGCCACAACAAATCATTAGTAAGAAGAATTTTTTTGTCCTACTCCATAATGATTTACGTCGCCTTGCAATAACCGGGGTTATCGTTGGCTCCTTTCCAGCACCATCACTACCACCGACGTCGGTTATCAGTTCCAAGTAACTAACCGATTCAGACCGTTTTGAAAAGCCGCCTACAGATTCCGAGTCGACCTCACCAAACTGTATAGCAATGTTGGGCATCGATACTGCTCGAATGCCTCGAATGCGAGGTATCGAATCCTCGAGACCATCGATCTCAGACGGCTGAACCAATAGCGTAGACTGGGCAAGTTCGATCTCGTATTTTTCTGAAATAACAGGCGTTATTATTTTCGTATTCATCAATGGAGTATCGTAACAAAATGTCGTACTCTCATAGACTATCGGGATTGGTCCTGCAACTGGCTCGTCTGCAGTCGAGACTGAATCCTCCACCGTCGTCCACGAGTCACTGGACAGTGTATCCACCGCGACATCCTCGGGGTGGTCCTGGGTGACAGAAGATTTATGCATCACTGGCATATTGGGCATCGAGTTACATCTTCTGCTTAGCGATAAATCCACGGGTCCATGACTTTCCACTATTTTTGGCTGATTTGTACGGAGATCTGAGAAGACCTGCGACATATGATCGGTCGTGGATAGCACGAGCGGATCGCCGGCTGAAGATCTCTCCATCTCCGGAACTGAGCTAAGTCTTCCGGACGTCTGCAAATCATCTATACTTTCCAAAATGTTCTGTTTAATTCCCCGAAGATCGTCGAGAACTTGTTGCATCACATCATTTTTGGACGATGCAATTTCCGAATTATCTCCTTTCAACATCTCCAATTCGCTGATAATTGACATGATCGTTATATATTAATCAAAATGTACGTTTATTTTTGATTAATAAAATTAAGTAACACTTAATGAAGCTCGATAGTTCTATAAGTACAAGAATATAAATAGACTTTATAACTTTTAATTACAAAAGATCGATATAATATGTATAATATGACGTGACCGTTACAATACTATAATAAATTATGAATGACGAACATTTTGAATGTTTATATTTCAACACTTATTTTTACCATGGCAACAATATTTTTATTTATTATATAAATAAAATAAATAAATAAATACTAAAACTCTTTTTAATTTTAAAATGATTAGGCTCGTATCCGTATTTATATAATATTGTTTCTAGAATATTTTGTCGTACTTTTTACATTTTTTTTTTTTTTAATTTGTCTTTATTTTTAATTGTTTTAATGTCTTTAGGGCGTTTTACAGTGCATATTTTAGTTATATTAAAAGCTAAACCCTACTGATAACACATGCCTTAAATATTTAGGAAAGAATGTTAAACATTTTATTTAAAATTAATAAAAATTAAATATAATGAATATACCTACATTGATTATATGATACTTGTATAAATCAAAAATTTCCATTTAAGGAGATGTGCAATCAATCATCACTTGTAATTATACTTAAAATGTTTGCCTTATTTCATCAAAAGAATGTCGTAACAGCATGTGTTATCTCAGTTTTATAAATGTACTACATATCAAATTGTCATTCACTAGTTTCAATATTGTGCTGTTTATTATGATATTTGAGCATTATTGAACTCTTATAGGTAAGAAAATTATCTAGTTTCTGTCGTTGATTGTTTACAATATCTTAATTTTTAAGTGAGTTACGGAACTCATGTGCAATTTTCAATTATTTTTAATTTACATACTCATAACTCATTTAAAAATAAGAATATTGTAAAAAACCAACGAGAGAACACAGATAATGTTCTTACTTAAATGTTCAACAATGGGTCAATTTGCTTTATCAAAATTACAGCACACTATTGAAACTAGTGAACGAAAATTTGTTATCTAGTTGATGTGTACATACACAAGATGGAGACAACACATGTGGATGAGACGTCCTCTTAAAACTTCGACATAATACTATAAAAACCCTTAAGCAAAATATAATTTGTGTTTTGTCTGATGCTTGTTTTTAATGTTTGTAATTTAATCATTTTATAACTAAGAAAGTATAAGTTGGATATTTAAAAATCAAAATCAAAAATAATGGATAAAAGAAGAATAGAGTTGCTCCGGCAGCGTCAACTCATAATATTATTTGCAACATCGCCGTATGCATTCCATTATGGTTCATATACTGCATATAACAGAGATGACGAACCTATGATACGCGCGTGTCACTCTGTGAGACTGTGACACTATTTTATTGACATACACAACAATGATGCCCTTATATTTATTTGATTTTTGTTAAATGTTAGATAGGTATAAGAGAAAATAAAGAATGACAAAAATAAAATATTCAATTTTCGTCATTAATCAAAATATAAATACTTAAACTTTATTTAAACATTATTTAAATATTATTTAAACAATGTTTTATAGTGATTTATTAACATTTAAAAACGTATAAAGTGTTTTAAAAAAAAAAACAAATATTAATAATTTTTCAGCAATCGATTTGAATAATGTTTCTCATTATAGTGAAAGTTTGAATTAAAAACTGTTTAATATTAAATAATATTAGATCTTAGATGCTATTTTTCATGCTGTAAAATACACATGTAATGTTTCAAAATTATACAATTTAATAAACTACAATTATTGCAAAGTTTAATATATTATGTTACTCATTATTTGTTTTGGACATACCTACTTACAATCAACGATTAAATTGTACGCATGTAGTTATCATAATTCATAATACTTTATATTATCATAGATATACATATACCTGTTTTGAGGATAAATCGTTATCATTACGCGATTTCATAAAAATTTAAAACTCAAACGCTCAAAAAATTTTTCCTATAATGACGCTTCAAATTTTCTCTATAGCTATTTGAAGCAAAACTTATGGAAAACTTAGTGTTAAATTTTATAACCTTAGATATAAATACAAACAATATTATGAATTTTGAACTACAAAATAATTTGCAAATATTCATGGTTTTGACGAATTTTTGTCAATATTTGAAATTCAAATGCTAATAACAATTTAATTTGAATTTCCGTTGGACATTTTTTTTTGTGATAAAGATTGACAAATTTGTAAGGAATCTTGTATTAAATTTTCAAATCTTAGATTTAAAAAGAAAATTTTTTATGAATTTCTGTCTTATAATAATTTTCGAATTTTCGTGATTTTTACGTATGTTGTCAAAATTAAAATTTTAATGCTTGTAAAAAAAAATGTGACTATACATTTCTTTTATTTTTCAACTGCTAATGGAAAATTATTTTAGGAGCCTTGTATTAAATTTTCAAATCTTAGGTATAAAAGGAAAATTTTTTATGAATTTCTAGAATATAATAATTTACGAATTCTTGTGATTTTTACGTATGTTGTCAAAATTAAAATTTGAATACATGTAAAAAAAAATTGTGGCTATACATTTATTTTATTTTTCAACTGCTATTGTAAAAATATATTATGAGCCTTGTATTAAATTCTCAAATCTTAGAATTAAAATGAAAAACTTTTATGATTTTCGATCTAAGATAATTTGAAAATTTCCGTAATTTTTTGCGTATTAAGTTAATATTTGAACTTCAAATGCTAATAAAAAAAAATTGTGCCTATGTATTCTTATGATTTTTTAATCACTATAAGAATATCTTACGAGGAACTTTGTATTAAATTTTCAAGTGTTTTGATAGGGCCAAAAAATTTTTATCGACACTTCAAAAAAAAATTTTCAGACAAATTGAAAATTTCAGTCGTCTATAAATATCTCAAAAAAAAGTCAAAATATTTTGAAATTTAAATCATGTAAAGAAAATGCCAATCTAAATATCTGATAACATTTTCAAGTATCTACGACTTATACTTTTTGAATAATAACAAATATTTAAAATCGTATGAGGATAAATCGTCATCGTTACGTTATTTCGTAAAAATTTAAAATTCAAACGCACTTAAAATTGTTCGTATAATGATGCATCGAGTTTTCTCTATAGCTACTTGAAGGAAAACTTATGGAAAACATATTGTTGTATTTTTAATCCTTAGTTATAAACGCAAAAAATTTCATGATTTTTCAACTTCAAAATTACTTGCAAATTTTCGCGTTTTCGACAGATTTCGTAAAATTTTGAACTATAAACGCTTATTAAAAAAAAATTGTGACCTACGATTTTTAATTTTTTTTTGCTACAATAAGAAAAACTCATAAGGAACCTTATATTAAATTTTCAAGTTTTTTTGGTCGTCCAACATTTTTTTACTGACACTTCATAAAAAAAATTCTCAAAAAAATTGAAAATTTCAGTGGTTTATAAATAACTCAAAAAAAGTCAAACATTTTTGAAAATTAAACTGTATATAGATAACACTAACATAAACATTTAGTGAAAATTTCAAGTATTTACAGTGATTAGTTTTGGAATTACAACCATATAAAAAAATCGATTTAGTTTGCGTAAAAATTCCCGTTTTTCTGTCATTTTTTTTTCTCGATTTTTTTGAAAACGGTTGGAAAATGTTTATTTTTGACCTGTATAATGCACCAAGGATATTCACTTTTACATTGGAAACCACCCCCAAAGTTTGAAATTGAAGCATCATTTCGACTAGTTATGCTGTACACAGACACGCACACACAAAAAATCACACATCATTGTAAAATCAATACATTCATCACTTCGTTCCGAATCTAAAATTAAATATTATACTATGAGCTTTTTTTTATATAATTTTAATAATTATACTAATTGTACTACAAGTTATTTTTAACCACAGCTCTTTTAACACAGTCCCAAGTCTGTATAAAGTGAGAAGGAATTTGACATTTATTGTGTTATAAAAAAACCTTTTGACGGGAGCTGTTTGGAAATTGACCTTTTTGTAAAACGGAGCCGAATAGGCTACCAATGCCTACCATCAATAATAGATGACCTGATAGATGAAATACTATCAAAAATTGATTATGATGTAATAATCAAAAACTTATATTAATGTAACCGTTTGAATAATTTAAAAGTTGGGAAGACTTTTTACTATAATTCAAATTGTACAGAAGTTATACAAAAGTTTTTAGCAGCATGTTTGTAGGTACGTAATTTCATACGTGGAATTTTGTACAAATAAATTTAAAATGTCAATAATTTGCATATAACATTTTGATGGTGATATATCTCATAGACCATAGTATGATATAACTCATTGACACTTATCTTTCTGTGATGGGATAGCTATATCTTTAAAATTGATTAATAAATTGTATTTTATTAAATATTTTTATAGTCTATAAATTATAGATTTATTGTTATTATTTTCATTGAATAGAAACCACAGACCAGTGACATTTTATTAAGCCATTGGGATTCAAAGTTTGTGATTTTCGTTTGTATTTAGTTATATAGCTTTTCTTAGTACTTACACAAAAGCTGGCAAAAAAATTCTAAACGAGTATTCTTGAGAAGGCCTTTGAAAAATTTGTCGCCTAGGCCCTTAAGATCTCAGGTAGGCACTGCGTATGATGCGTGTATGCGCGAGCAGCGCACTCACTCGTCATTAATCATTATATAACTTCACGTGTTGAGTAAAAATTACATTAACAATCACATTGGACAAAAACGTGATTTCAAGTGTAATAACTTAACTGCATGTTAAATATGGAATACCATGTATAAAGTAAAATTTTAAGTAGGCGAACATGATGGTAGAACCCATTAGTCCCTAATTTAATGTCATTCATCGAGAAGAAGTCATTACATAAAGTTGGACGATTATACGCACATTTCAATAATTCAATAGGTTCCTATAATAAGTATATTAATTGCATTTATCCAAGGCCAAGAAGATCATTGGTAATTACTATTTTATTTATTTCACAAGTTAATATTTAAAATTGTTTGAATATAATATAAGGCAAAAAGTTTTTAAGATAGGGAAAATTTTTTAAGTCAAAGATGAATAACCATTTATAATAATTTATTATTGGTTACTCTTTGAATAATTTAAGGTATTTTCTTTTTTTATAGGTGTTATAAATAAGATTAAAATAATATGGATATAAAATTATTTTTAATTAAAATTGATTAAAACTGTATACGTAAAAATATTCAAAAATTAACCAATAATAAATAACTATAAATGGTTTTATGCATTTTATAATGAATAAAATTGTAAAAATGTATTATTTATTAAAATTTGAATGGCTCTTATTCAGTCAATTTCGGTTTTAGTGCCATAGTTAATTGGTCAAAATGACTTAAAAAAATTCAGTCTATCCAAATTTGGTATCAAAAATACCGGTTGCTATTAAAAAAAAAATTAAGTTGCGTTGCGCATGCGCTTATCGAGAGGGTTAAAAATTTGAAATTTATATGAAAATGTGTATTTATATACCACTAGCGGCACTAGCGGCACTAGCTTGTAAAAATAACGTGAAGACAGAGTATTGAAATATAAATAGTGAGTACGAAATCATACTTAAACTCATTGACTTAAGAGGACGTAATATCAGCATGCGTTGTCTCCGTCTTACAAGTTCGTAACATACCAAATTGTACGCTCAGCAGATTACGTTTAGCTCCGTGAGCTTAAAATTTAGAGTGAATTGACATCTTATAAAAATTAAAGGTAACATTATTATTAAGAACTTCTTGTAGGCTTTTTACTATATTTTAATCTTAAAGCGAGTTATGAGTATTTTAAGATATACAAACAATTTATAATTTTAAAATACTCATAACTTAAAATTTTTAAAATTAAAATTAAAATATAGTAAAAAGCCTTCGATATAATAATATAATTTTTATAAGACGTCAATTCACTATACATTTTAAGCTCATCATATTATCAAGATAAACGTGATCTGCTAGCGTAAAATTTGTTATGTTACGAACTTGTAAGACAGAAACAACACATGCGGGTATAGCGCAAGGGCGTATTGAATAGGGGGCAAAGGGGCATTCTCCCCCCTTCATCCCATATCAGTCGTATTTTTTCTATGTAATACATTGATTTAATTAAAACGATTTCGTTTGATAAAGATCGTAAAATAAAAAAATTGTTTCGTCCCTCTCCCCCTTCCACCATGATCACGTCTCAAATACGCCTTGGTATAGCCTCTTAAATAATGTACCTAAATCGAATAAAATAACAATATTAATTAATATGATAATAGTTTGTAAAATTGAAAATTTACCGAAGTAACAATTAGATATAATTTATTTCATATAAATATGTATTCGTATTGAATGTTGGTATCAAAATATATGAAATATGAATAATTAGAAAAAATTGCGTTTTAAAAACTTTGAGGTCGTTATAGTTTAAATGTACACATTTCGGTATATTAAATAATTATTAATTACCTTATAGATATTTAGTAATTTGTGCTCTTATTAATAAAGATTTAATTTACAAGAAACACTGTATGAGTGACCTTTTTCTCATTCATGTTGAATCGGCAATACCCTCGCAACCCCGAACCATCGCGAGGAAATACTTCAGGTTGCGAGTCGCCATCATTTATTGGCAAAAAAAAAACAAGAAACATATTACAAATATGCTAAGTTATACTTATAATAAATGAGTTAGATACAGCGTAGGGGGACAATCCCCCCTGCCATTGTATGAGTGATCTAACCTAATGGCTGCATCCGAATTGGTTCCCGATATTCTAGGTAGGAAGCACACGTCCGAATTGGTTCCCGATACAGACTTACGAAAAAGCAAAATACAATATAATATTAATGAAATATTTAATATTCATAATTAATATTTTAAATAAAAAAATTGATGAATTCTTCGATTATATTTTAAAAATTATATTGAAAAAGATAGCTCACTTTCACCAACAATGTGCAGGGCTGAATATACCAGTAGTATAGAACGAACTACTATAATTGCTGTGAATCATTTCACAGCAAATTCAACAGTCGCTTTTATTCCACACATCTGAACATATTTCAATTTATGGATGTACTAAAAGTTCAAATTGAAACTTATATAAAATTGCGAAGTTCGAACTAACTACAAAACCTGAAGTCTAAAAATAAGGAAATATTAATTAAAAACAGAAATGGTCAAATATAAAAATAACGAATTCAGTAGATTTTAATTTTTAAAAAATGTTTGTTATATATTATTTATTTATTAAGCCAAAATTTTAACAACTCGGGAACTAATTCGGATATACTCTTTATAACAACCCGGGAACCAATTCGGATATACCATTTGAAAGAACCCGGGAACCAATTCGGACGTTTCGGAACCAATTCGGACACTCCGAACCTAACCACCTATTTTTGTTAGGAAGAGTATTGTAGGAAAAGTTCATGAATGACACAATTAATGTTTTTCTTGAACTTTAGATTTTGGATTTTAGAATGTACAATTTAATTTTAGTGCGGACTGCGCTAAATTTGTTAAAGGGCCGCGTAATGGGAATCACTGTACTAAAATATTGTTTAACACGATTATATGGATTAAATATTGGAATAAAAATAACTTCTGATATTGCACTAATAATATAATTGTGCAGTGAATATTTTTTCGTCCATAGTATTTTTAGTTCAACAAATTTAATATTTATTACCTACATCGCAGCTGAATAATTTGTCGTGTGCTAAAATATCGTATGCACTAAATTTTCGCGATTAGAAATTGCCACGCCCATTCGACAACGTTGTTTCATAATGAAATTTATATTTTGACATAATTGTATAGATTTTCTATAACTATGAATATGATTAAATATTTAAATATATCTTTGATTATGGTTTATTGATTAAATGATTAATATATTTGAGTCTTTGACAGTTGTTTTTTTTAATGTTACTCACAAATTCTATAACTAGATACAGTCTTACGGTATTACGCTACTACCATTCTAAAGTAAAAATTAAAAATAATATTATTCAATACTTATTTAATTAAAAGAACTTTTTATGATGTTATATTATGCAATGTATAGGTATTTTACTAGCAAGTTATCTAGAAATGTATCTATGTATGTAACAATTAATTACTATTTAGTACCTATTTCGTATATTAATATCATTTAATTATATCGTTTATATTTGGACCACCCTTTCATATTATTCCTTATCGCAACGTGACTACAATTGAAATGGTTTCACAGTTCTGAGTTCACACATAAGTTATGTAATATGTAAGATGACGGTGCTCAATTAAACGATTAAATTAAATAAGAATATAAAAATACCAATACCTACCTAAACTGTGAAACAGTTACAACATTGTAGTCATGTTGTAATTACAAATATTATGAAAAAAAGGGAGTTCTATAATATAAACGATTTTATAAATTAATATTAATTATATCCCCGTATATTAAATATTGTGCAGGTACCTATTAAGATAAAAACTGAATACCGATATCTATATATTGTGAATGGAAGACTGGAGCTATTTAAATTATAATTTAATAATAATATGCTATCATGCTTAATGCTTATAAGTTATACTTAATGCTTATAAGTTATAAGTAACACCCGCATAATATGTTGTCGCCGTATTACAAGTGCGTAACATGCCAAATTTTATGCTCAGCAGATCACGTTTAGCTCCGTTAGATTAAAATTTAGAGTAAAATGACCTCTTACAAAAATTAAAGGTAACATTATTATCGAGAACACCTCGTAGGCTTTTTATTATATTTTAATTTTAAAGTGAGTTATTGTTATTTTAAAATTGTAAATTGTTTGTATGTCTTAAAATACTCATAACTCACTTTAAAATTAAAATATAATAAAAAGCCTACGAGGTGCCCTCGATAATAATGTTACCTTTAATTTGTGATGTGCTGAGCATAAAATTTGCTATGTTACGCACTTGTAAGACGAAGACAACATATGCGGATGTAGCGTCATCTTATTGTTGATGGTTAGGTAACATTAAAGATGATTTATAATAGCAAATTCGATCTAATTGATACTTTGGAAGGGTCAAAAGTAAAAATACCTTTAAATATAAACTTTCAAAATAATTGAGAACGACAATTAAATAATTTAAGAAAAATTTAATTTTTGAAAAATAAAATATTATACAACACAAGTCGTATTAATTAACTTATGATAAGTTTTCAATCACTCTAAACTTCGAAAAAATCATGTCAAAACAATAAAATGTTCTATACACGCGAGAAAAAATTGAATTGTGTGAAAGTGTGAAATATGTAAATATATGTATTTGTGACAAAAAATATTAAAAGATGTAAAATAAAATAGCTCATTTTATCAAAACTCTTATGAAACGAATTTATCACTGTTAGAAATTAATTTTGGTGGCATGATGGATATCAAAATAGGTATTTACATATGAATTCGAGCTCTAGTTATAACTAACTCGGTATAATGTATTTTTTAAACTATTATTTTTATGCACCCACGGACCCACGTCTATAAATATATATAAATATATATTTCTATATATTACTTAATACTTTCAATGTTATTTAAAAACAATGTTCATTTAGAGGACGCTGCGTTGCTGCTCATGCGTTAGTTGTATCCGTCGTAGAATCGTAGTACGACATAATAAATGTTTGTTAACTTATTTCAAAAGTATGCTGTTATTTTGATATTAGAGTGAATGTACTATGTACATACTTAATATTAAACTTTTAGATAAGAACATAACTACATAAGTAATATGTGCTTAACGCTTAAGCGGTGGATTTTATTCGATATTTTAATTTTCAAGTGACATATGAACATTTTAGATGCGAGGAATGTATTAATTTTACAATGATGTGTGTTTTTTTGTTTGTGTTTGTCATCACGTTTTGGCCGTTTTGGGGCAGTAAAAGTGCTTCGATTTTCGACTTTAGTACCTCATTCGATCAGATAGTGAATCTAGTTGGTACTTTGGGGGTCAAAAGTATAAAATAGTTTAATATTTTTTAAATAATTGGGATGTACAAACTAAAAATTAAGGGAAAAACGGGAAATTTTAAGCATAATCAGTTTTCGACAAAATCGATTTTGGTTTTTGATGTAACTCTAAAACAAATTATCATAGATACATGAAATTTTCGATCATTATTCGGTTTTTTAAAATTAATATTTATTTTTTGGGTAGAAAAGCTTGAAAATTTAATACAAGGTTCCTAAAACATCGGTTGATGAATAAAAGAAATACATGGGCACGTTTTTTTTTTTTATAAGCATTTAAAGTTAAAATTTTGACTAAATACGTGAAAATTACGAAAATTGGTAAATTATTTTATACTAAAATTTTCTTTTTAAATCTAAGATTTGAAAATTTTTAATAATCTATAATATATCCTAGACAGATAAACCGTCTACGCTCAGAATCGTTTTTCATATACAATTATAATATAATATCATTGGATTCAAATTTAATTCCATCCATTACAGTAACCTACTTGCAACCTACTGTACAGGAGAGCGACATCTATGACTTACCCTCTTTTTTAATTTGTAATATTTCACATATCCATATCTTACTTGAAAATTATAATATCAAAATTCTCCGACATGTCCGTGAAGTTAGCTGCCCAACATTGTCCCACCAAATTCATATTTAGTTATTCTTTAGTAATAGTTTTTATTAAGTAGTTGTAACTGTTGTAAGTACAAAATTAGAATTTGTAAGTCAACAACTTTCGAATTATCCCTGAAGGCTGAAAGTTTGCCAGCCAGTTCACTTCAATATTTTGAAATTTTTTCCACCTCCGTATAATAGTCCATTAGTAAGTATTTATAAGCGCAAATTCGAACTTTAAAGTGGTTATATAAATTTGAAAAAAGTTAGGAAATTTTTTACGTTTACATATACTTATTAATGGACCATTATGCGGCGGTCGAAAAAAATTTCAAAATGTTGAAGTGACCCAGCTAGTAAACTTTCAGCCTTCAAAAATAATCCAAAAGTTGTTGATTTACAAATTCTGATTTTGTGCTTATATATACTTACTTATGATATATTTCTCTGAGACTTAAGCACAGATAATATTTAAATCTAAAAATTTTGTAATTTAGGTAGGTCAGTTTACTTTAATATCAAAACTAACAACACACTATTGAAACTAGTGGACATAGGTAAGCACATAAGGCGGAAACATGGGTAGTATCCTGTTAACACTTTTAACAAATAACAAGTGACGATTTCTACGATCTTCCTCCTCCTTCCAATGAAACAACACAAATTTTCTCTGTAAAATGCTATGTTATGAACTTCTATCATAGGTATCTATCATTATATGTGATAACTTTATTAATTTATTATATTATTCTTTTAAGTTGTGCTGTACCTACTTTGAACATATGATAAGCAGTAGCGTACGCAGGATTTTAGTTCGGTTAGGGTTTTACATGAGCCCATAATTTTATTTAAATAATAATAAACAATTAAATTAATATTTGCTTGATAGTTTTATTAAAGTATCAAACATTTCAAATAACTTTTTAAATATTGTTGAGTATAATTAATATTCCCAAAACCTGTTAAAACTATTATGATTTATTCATATTTGTAAGATATACTATTCTGATCTATTATAACGTTATTTTTTTTAGAATTACTATAATTTGCCTTGCCTACTGAAAAAAAATAATTGAAATGGATAATTCATTCAAACATGGCAATGCACTTTCAGCAGAAAGCTTATTTAATCATTTACGAATTTGCATTGCTAATGATTATTCACCTTCTGAAAATTGTTACGGTAAATATAATATTATTAAGTTATAATTATTTTTTTTTTAGTTAGGTAATAAATAATATATAAGAATTTGATTGATAAGACAATTATATCAATAATCAAAATTATTTGTGAATACAAAAAAATGTGTTTTATGTTTGATATGCTTACTTATTATAGAAACATTGAGTAAGTTTTTAGTGATTTTCAGTACCTAGTTGCATCTTGTATATTTATTAAATATTGCAGCAAATTAACAAAAATTATGTTGGATTTTATTAATGCTCTTTTATTAATTAGATGATAATTTCTTAGTGACTTTTATTATTAAGCTGCTCATAGCAATTAATAAGAGAATATTACTAAAATTTAGCATAGTTTTATTCATTATATTGTAATATATTTAACATGTTACGATTTCCAAAGACGTTAGACAATGGAAACTATAAGCGGTATCAATAGTGTAGACAATTATTTTGAAAATTATTGTTTGTTTTTCCAATAATATGGTTTAATGAGTGGTTAAATAGTAAGCACGCCTATTATCAATATTGTAAAAGATTCATAGAAGTGTTCTCTTGTATTCGTGTAATGTTCAACATACCTAACCGTAACTTTATAGTCTATATCGTTACCATAAAATCGGTGGGCAATTTTACTAAAGGATCGGTAATAACTAATAAGAATAGAATTTTTAAGAATATAATATATAAAAAAACCTTATCTTGACATTAGAAGAATTACCTACTATCAATACCTACGTCATGATATTAAAATACCATAAAAATTCTTAAAATTATTTTACGAAATATTACCAAAAATATGTATCAATTTTAAAATAGAGCCAAATTTTTAAAATTGATTTAGAATTTCTGGATTTAAAATAACTACCTACTAAAATAATAGTGTAAAAGAAATTAAACTGAAAAATTAGAAAAAGACCATCTGAATTTATCTATAAAAGCATTATACTATACTATAAAATGTAACTCTGAATTGTTTCCAAGTATATCTTTTTTTTTTGAAATTATTAGCTTTATTACCAGTTTCAACTTCAACACCCAAACATACATTAAATGTAGAAATTTTCTATCATGAAAAAATTAAAAAACTATTTAATAAATTTATCAGGCCAAGAACATCTTACATTCTATAGGTTTAGGCGGTCTAGCTCTTTTAAGTGTACAAAGACAAATTTAAATCAATCGAGGTCGATCGTTTCGTAAATTAAAAAAAGACTGCTAGACTAAATACTATAAAATATTAAATTTATCAGAGAATTAATAACCTTACTTAATATATCACTATATAATACTTTATAATAAATTATTATAAACATTTGATTTAATTTTAACCCAACCCCCTCTAAAAAAAACACAAATAAATAAATAAAATAAAATTTTTTTATATATGGCCTTGCGCACAATGAGATGTTTGTATATTATTTTAAGCCAAAATAAATAATACTTTGAATAACTAGTTTGTATCCCTTTTATGCATATAAAACAACCAGCATAATTGTAATTAGTATTAATGTTTTTTTTTTTCAGTAATACTTTGGCATATAAATAATCAATTAATTGAAACAGGAGAAAGTCCCATCAATTTTAGACTGCTTATTGAATCTTCGAAACTACTAAAAAAAGTGTGTACATTATTATTTATTATTAATGTAGCGATTATAAAATAAATATTTTGAACATCATCAACAAAGTGTTATTTTTTGTATAGAATTGAAGAATTTTAAACAACTGAATACTATTTTAAAGACATAAATAATACAAATATAATTAAATCAATATTATGATCAGAATAAAAAATGAAGATTATAGATATACTTCCAATACATATACCTACTATGTTATGATATTTTCTAATATACTAGGTTATAACTTATAAATATTATTATGATAAAAAAAAAAATATAATATATACCTACCTGCCTCCTATTGTTTTAGATTCTGAGCAGGGTGATGAATGTATTGATTTTAAAATAAATACATTACCTTTTGGGATAGTGAAACTACTTCGATATTCAATTTCAGCATCTTGAAAATGAATTTGGTTAGTACTTGAGATTAGTGGGGGTCAAAATTAAATTCAAAACAAATCTCAACAGTTTCATAAAACATTAGGGAAAAAATAAATAAAGGTAGCACAAGTTACTCAAAATGTTAAGCAAATAAAAATAATTTTTTTGTTTCCGAGCATATAAAAAAAGTTATAGAATGATGTATGTATTTTTGATATTTTAATAATTTTTTATACAGATGTTATTCATTAAGAGGACACCAGATTTTCATGTGTTGTCTCCATCGTACAAGTGCGTATAGCAAAACAAATTTTACACTAATTAGATCAAGATTATCTCCGTTAGTTTAAAATTTAGAGTGAATTGACCTGTTATAAGAATTAAGATTATTATATAGGTCAGAGGTATTCAAACTGTGCGTCGCGGCTCCCAGGGGCGTCGCGAGAGTTTGCAAAGGGAGCCGCGTCAAAGCACCGAAAACCAACATCATACGTAGGTCCTGTATAATTATTATAAATATTATCCTCAATCATTATTGAAATGAAAACGACACACCTTACGATTCGACCATTTGAAGTTTTATTTCTAGTACTAAAGTCACTGTTATTATCACCCATATAACATATCTCCCATAATGTATCCGTGTATTGTTTCAATTTTTTCATAATAATTTGGGAGCCGTAAACATATTGTGAACATCCAAAGGAGCCGCGTGCTGAAAAAGTTTGAATACCTCTGATATAGGACATCTTATGAGCTTTTTATTATATTTTAATTTTAAAACGAGTTATAAGTATTTTTAGATATTCAAACAATTTACAATTTTAAAATATTCATAACTCGCTTTAAAATAAAAATATAATAAAAACCCCATGAAATATCCTAGATAATAATCTTGCCTTTAATTTTTATGATAGGTCAATTTATTCTAAATTTTAAACTAACGGAGATAAACGTGATCTGCTGAGTGTAAAATGTGTTATGCTACGCATTTGTATGACGGAGACGGGTGTGGCGTCCTCTTAACAAACATGTTGGTTGTTTTACTTTAGTTAAATAAACTTTATATCTTACCAATAATTTATAATTTATAAATAAGTCATGTAGATTATTTTTTCAATTCCCACATAACGCACATTATTATAAGGCTAAGTGCAGCATAGCGTTGTTTATTTAAATTATTGAAATAAATAAACACAAGTACCTCGTTAAAATGTTCACCTAGTTTTTCTAAATATTAAATAATAAATACCTATATAATTTATAAAGAATAAAAAATATGTTAAACTATTCATATTTAAAAATTATAGCTGTTAGGTATAGAAGTATAGAATCTACAAATTGTTTTCACTTATGTTTCAATATTGATTTTTATATTTTATGTATTTATATTTAGGATCTAATACCAATGTTCATCGCAGTTAATGACAGCAAAATATTATCCATTTTAATTAAGTATGTAATTTTTATTTTATATACTCGTATATAATTATATATATTATATTATAATTATTTTAAAACATTTCTTTAATTAATTTTTTACAGAGTTTTAACTAATCTAATAGCTCCAATAGAATGTATAATACTGAGTACCAAACAGCATGTCGATGAATTTGACCATTCAAATATAATTCAACTAAAACAGTTATTACTGACAAATAAAGCCTTATGGACAGACTCAAGATCCATTAAACGTATTATACAGATAATAAAAAAATATATTGAAGAAGTAAATATTTATATTCATCATATTAACTATTTTTATATTTTGAATGTAGCAAGGATGTATTGATTTTACAATGAAAGTGTAGTTTAATTTATTTAATTGTTTTATTTGTCATAGAATTTTGGAATGGTAAAACTTTAAAATTATACCTAATACATTTTTTCATGATTTTTTAACTGGAATGAAAAAAATAGGGTAAAGTCACAAATATTTCTTATGATTAAAATTCAAAATTAGACTGCATACAGGATAATAACAGATTTCCTCAAACGATTTTTGTTATTTTGTTATAATAATAATAATAATAATAAAAAAAAACATTATTCGTAAAACCATTGATTGTAAATACTGCAGTATTTGTATTTACACAGCACCTAATTGGTTAAAATAGTATATATAATATATAATAAATGGTTAAAGCTTACAATGTTTCACCATTAAGTTTCTATAAAAAATGATGCACAATGATATTTTACACATAACAATATAATAAAATGTCCTTAATGAATAATATACATATGTCCTACATAGTCGAAAAGACCGTCTTCAATTCAGAATCGTTTTCATCATATTATATCATACGGATATAGGTACAATGATTTTCTTTTAAATTCAAAGGTATCTATCTACTTAATAGGTACCTATAATAACGAGTGTCTGTGTAAGTACATAATATATGTGGCATATTAATCCATAATTCCATATATACCGGCATATAATTCTTTTAACTCACTGAAACATACACTCAAAACTTAGTATTCAACGACTTCTTCGTTTTATTTATTTTTAATATTTATTATTGTGCTGTGTTTTTTTTCAGTTATCCAAAACTCTCGGATGTTTCAATATTTATGCTATATCAATTATAAGTGATTGTTTACTTTTAATAAGAAATATTCTTTCCGTAGATGAGGATCAGTATCAAAAGAAAATATTATTGATTCTTTTTTGTGAACAATTTGGAGAGGTAATATAATTGTTTTTTTATGGATCTATTTTTACAACCCGGCATCATAGGCCATTAGTTACAGTTTTTTTTTAGTATTGTTTATGTAGTAGTTTAAAATGATAATATGTCAGAAGCTTATTTTAATGCTGGTAAAGTACAAAACTATTGTGGAAATCTAGAATTTACGAATTTACTACATACTATTATTATGATAGGACGGTAATACGGTACCTATATAGAAAAATTATTCAAAGAACCAAACGATTTACTCCTCACTGTTGCCAATATTTCATTTTAACCAATTAGATATGTAAATACAAATGTTGTTTTTGGAGAAATAATAATTTATATAAACACTGTTTACATATCATATTATTGTAATATTGAAACAAATATACCTGTATGTAGTATTCTGTATTATTATATTTTTAATGTTTATGAAAATATTAAATAATAATTACCATACGATATGCAGAGAGCTTATCAAATTAAATATTTGTGTTTTAATGTTCGTAATAATTTTATGTTAACTAATTTATATTGGCACCCAAATAGTGAGTAGTAAATAGATACGAACAACATCGGTTGAACCGCTAGGTATCAGTGAGACAATTAGTTTTATTTTAATAAGCATTATAAACATTTAGTAAAAATATATCAAACATTTATTATTTGCATAAAATAAAGATTTTTATTGTGACAAAGTATGACAAATTTATAGATAATAATATAAGAATGGATAGGGGGATAGGCCACCAAAATGGCAAAATGTATAAAATGAGAATGAACGTTTTGATATTTTAAGTTTTCAAGGATTCTTGTCGATTATATAGGTAAAAATAATTTCTAAAAATATCATACATCATATTAATTACGAAATTAATTGTAGTCACCAAAATCGATTATGATGACTTGGATTATTAGTAGAAGAACTGAAAAATTGTGTAAAATAGTGCTGTACGCAGCATAATAAAATAATCATTATAAAAACTTATATTCGGAAATTCGGATACTTTATAGTTTTATATCTAATGAGTCAAATCTGAGTACCTCCATAAGTAATTTAAAAAAAGTACCAATGTAACGAGTGTTTTGGAATTGTTATTTTATTGTAACTGTGCCGATTGAAACAATTTTTCAAAAGCAACTAAAATTCCTATCATCAATTGGTTTTATCATTGAAGCTTGGGTGCTGGGGAAATTTTTCTATGTCACCACCTAGGTTTTTTGTTTGTGGGGCGTAAACTAAAGGTATACAAATTTGGGAGATGGTCATACAGATACTAAATATTTTCAGAAACAAAAATTATGGAAATCGTGTGTTGGAATAGGCACCGAGCGAGTACAATATTACAAGCAATATAAATGATATAAAATCTCGCATTAACTATTTATGATTGTTAAAGTATTTGAAATGTTTTAAAATTTTAGCAATTTTAACTTGTTTTTATATATATATATATATTTATAGACACTTATGGTTTTGATTCACGATTCGTTGCGAAGAAAATGGGCAGCGCCAGTCGTTGAATTATTTGCTCTGGTTTTCCAAAACGATGACGTTGCTTCAGAGATAAATAAGACAATTATCAATTATAGTCTGAACATCACACCATCACATCATCCAGTAATAACTCATAATTTTAGTTTAAAGATATTATCTGCTAAATAATTTAATACCCCTTAATATGCCTCCACAATGATAGCCATAAATCATAATCACATTTTGATAAACCACATATGAACGATTAGCAGCCGTTCTCGTTAAACGAATTAAATTATTGTTTTCAGTTAACCTTACAATGATGTATTTTGTCTTCTATTTGTTTTCATCTTTCGATGCAGTTAATATGCTTCGATTATATTGCAACGATTTGTTATTGAATTCAAATTTAACAAATACATTACAGTACTACAGTCATTTACTAAATTAAGGTACCTATACTGACACCTACTGTACAATAGAGCCATTACTTATTTTATGACTTTATTCCTTTTTACTGTAACATTACTACTATCATTGATTATAAATACTAGTATTTATAATCAATGCTACTATATTAAATTATATCCAAAATTATATAATAAAATAAATGTAATGTGAACGCAATAAATAGTACTCGTAGTATAAAAATAACATCGTCTGATAATGCATTCAAAATAAAGTTTGATAAAGCATACAATTTCAACCCTATCTCAGAATCTCTTTATGTACGACACAACAGTAAAATAGGTACAATTTTGATTCTAGATTTATTTATTATCAGTGCTTATTGTGGTTTTAATATTTTTTATGAAGAGAATATAAATAAGTATGTATTTTTACTTCCATGTTTCATTTAAGGATAATCCTTGTGATTTGTGAATTAGATTTTATGAAAAACAACGGCACATTATTTTAAATGGTCTAAGATATAATATTTATGTATTCTTAAATTAACAGGTGGCTGTAAAAGACGAAGTTGGAAGAAAAATGTTATTCAAAAAATCAATATTTAATTTACAAAGGTAAAAATTGCATTTCGCAAGATTAATTTGATTGATAAAATTTAAAATCTATACACCAAACTGTAGATATACTGGATGAATTATTGACAGGAAAATATTTAAGTATGAAGATTGTAAAAAGGGTTATCCCATAAAAAACTTAAGTTTGATGTTTTTATTTTTAAACGAAATTAAGAGATATTTTAAGAACATAGTTTTAAAAAGTCATATAAAATCACAAAATATTATTTTAAATATAACAACATAATTATAATAATAATAATGAAATTTCAAAAAAACTAATGAGGCGGTGCATGTGTGACAAAAATAATTGAAAGGAAATGTAGATATGTGGCCATTATTTTGAAGATAGTATTTCTATCCAGAATATCGCGTAAGAATAGAAATATAGAACAGTTTTATTTGATTTACATTAAAAGGAATCAACAGAATAGATTGAAGAGATAAATTTAGAAGAATTTCATTAGACAATTTATGGTCTAAGATTAACTTATAATAAAATAAAAAATATATTTAATTGTAGTGAAAACTCAATTATTTCAGTCATTCCACTAAAACAGAAAGAAAGATAAACTTTTCTAATTTACAACCTAGAAGAATGCTACATAAATATGAACTTTCTGTAACACATAATCAGGGGTTAAAGTGGGGGGGGGGCGCAGGAGGACTCAGCCCTCTTACCTCTAACGGCGGTTAAAAAGCGTCCCCTTTAACAAATTAGGATTTTATACATTAGACATTATACATAAAATTATATATGGAACGCTTAAAACTTTTTGGAAAAATAAATCCCCTCTGGAATTTTTTCCCACTTTAACCTCTGCACATAATGCCACTATAGTTGACCTTGACACTATTGCCAAAAATATGGATACAAAATTGACTAAAAATATGTAAATAATATACCATTTAAAGTACCTATATATTTTTATTTTAATACTTATATATCTTTTATTAAATTCATTTTTAAGGTTTAAAACATTACCAACTCACGATGACGAAAGTCTGGATAGAAACATAGTCTTTCTTCAAATCAAAAAATTCGCTATTCATTTTTTACAAAATGGATTCAGTACTATCGTTGATGAAGTTTATAGCATACTATCAAATACACAGCACAACATTGATTTGTCACATTTTTTCTGGGTTTTAATATATCTTTGTAGATTTTGCAAGTTCAACAAAATTGAATTGAAATTAATCAGGTGGATTAATGTATAATTGATAAATATTTTAGAACATTAAAATATAAACTATTAAACTATTATATTATAGAGGGATTATTTCATTAAAACTGATTAAAAAAGTGGCTTCAGAAGGTCATAACATTGCAAATAAACTAACGATGGCAGAACAGCAAAAACCTGATGATATTCATATATATGTCAGACAATTGTATTTAGTACGTATTAGCATACATTTTTATACAATGATTTCTTTTATTTTAAAATTTGTTTTTCGTACATCTAAAAGGTAGTCATGGTATTTAAAGAAGTAGTTGAGACAATCGATTTTTATCGAAAAACAACTGTTACACTATTCAAAAACACAGACCTATTACAAGATCTTAACAGTAAGTTGGAATATATATATATATATATATATATATTACATAATATATAGTTAATATTCTTTTATTTTAGTATCAACTATTTTTAGTACTATACTTACTAGTTTTTGATAGATTTGTTGACGTATTAATGGTCTTAAATATAAATAAATTTACAATAATTTTTATCTAAGCAATTTTATTTTTATTGTAATTAAAAAATAAATAACTATAGAAACTTGGCATTTAAACCAACTATGTAGGTAAATCAGCATTGTCTATAGACATTATAGAAATATTTTGACCCTTATTATTAGGCTGTTTATAAACATTTTAATATTTCTGTTTCTCGTACGTTTTTTATAGCAAATACAAAATATCTAAAATTATTAGCAAATGACTGAAGGATGTGAATCGCTTTCGTAAAAAATTAAAACATAGATAAATTAGGTTAGGTTCATAAGTAATTAAAAATGTATACAAATCTTATTTTATAACCCCCAAACAGAGTTGGCAAAATTTTATCTAGATAATTATTCGAATAATTTTAGATTCTGAGTGGATCGATGAATATATTGATTTTACCATGATGTGTGTTTTTTTTTTTTTTTTTTTTTGTGTCTATCATCAAGTTTTGGGGCAGTAAAAGTGCTTCGATTTTTGATTTCAGAACCTCGTTCGATCAGAAAGTGAATCTAGTTGGTACTTTGGGGGGTCAAAAGTAAAAATATTTTGATATTTTTTAAATAATTGGGATAAACAAACTAAAAATTAAGGGGAAAACGGGAAATTTTAGGCACAATCAGTTTTCGACAAAATCGATTTTGGTTTTTAACGTAACTTTAAAAAAAATGACTATAGTTTCACCGAATGTTTATATAAGTACATATTATATTCTATTATTTTCAATAGAATTCAGTTCTAAAAATTTTAAATTGTTTGTATATCTTAAAATACTCATAACTCGCTTTAAAATTAAAATATAATAAAAAGCCTATGAGAAGCCCTCCATAATAATATTAACTTTAATTTCTATAAGACTTACTCTAAATTTTAAACTAACGGAGCTAAGCGTGATCTACTGAGCATATAATTTGCTATGTTACGCACTTGTAACTTTGTAAGAAGAAGACAACACATGCGGGTCGCGGATGTAGCATCCTCTTGAGTTTTGTGAATGCAGAAAACTGATTTATTTCATGTTGTAGTTTACTTATTGTATAGCTTATTTATAAAAACTAATATTTGCTCAACATAATCAAACATCTAAATTAAAGATCCATTTTACACGATAAACGTCTGGACCCAGAATTCGTAATAATATTTTCTATTAAGTTCTACAAGTCATAATATTTTTATTTATGAAATGTCAATATTTGTGTCACATCATGTATAGTGTTGTACTTGAATATCAGTTATTTCCTCTTAATTACTAACCCTCTTGCAGGTATCTTCTATTCATTGTTTGATCCAACAATGGCAAGTTTAACTTTGGTATTGAATTAACAATAAAGCAATAATAATGTAATATTACCTACTTAGAAATATTATCGGTATTCCTTATAGTGAATGTTAAAATATACAATGTACATTTAACCAATTATTCAAATTTTACCTTAGTTCACTTCTATGTCAATTGTTGATATATTTTATTTGTTAATTGTAATATTATGTTATGCAAATTATTCAATATTTTTAAAATTATTATATGCATATAGATGATAGTTCACCAGCATCTACAACTTGGAAAGAAGATATCATGTCATTATTCTCAATGCTTATCAATTTCTATAATAGCGACTTACAGACATTTGAATACTTGGTAGATTTAATAATTACAAACCATAAGTTAATATTATTGTTGGATAATCTAGATTATTGGACTACAGATGATACTACTGAACATTTTAAAAGGTAACCTTTATAGATTACAAATTATATGAATCCAGAATAATAATAATTACTAATTACTATACGGAGGATCTATTTAACGTAAAACATTCATTATTTCAGGATATACAAACGTTTTTGAAAATATTTCTTTTACTTAGGTGCTATATTATTTATTATTATTTTATTTTTAGTAGAACGATAAAAAAAGCCGTTATTAACGGCTTAAAATTATACATTTTTTTTCTCAAAAATGTTTATAGTTTTTGAAATAGTGATCACTTTTTATTACATTAAATTGATCATCCAGTTTAGATGTACCTAATGAAATTTAAACCTAATATTATCTATGCTAGATTTGCTACAACCGATATAATGTATAAGTATGGAGCTGTTCTACAAAATTACAATAAAAATGGCGAATTAGTCAATGACGCCATATTCACTTTGATTCGTAGTGTATTTAGAGACTGCGAAATTAATTCGGTGATTTTACAACCAATTATTTTGGAAACACTATTGACAATAACTGAACATGAATATTATCCATGTAAAGTAAGAATAAAATATTTTCAATTTATACAGCTCATTGTAAGAATATAAGATACATTTAACATATTGATTTATTATTTTGAATTTTATACAGAAGTGGCGTGATTTGATTGACCGTGTTTTAAATTTAAAAAAGTTCCGCACTATTTGTTCAGCTTATGCAGAGAGTAGAACTGCTAAAAATAGACAGAAGAAATAATAAACATATATGAAAATAAATTGTAGTATATTATAGCAGGTGTGTGGTAATAAATAACAAGTAGTAATAATTTTTTTAATTTAATTTAAATTAGGTATAATGTCCCAGCACATTAAATGCTATTACAAGTTTTCTTATGTTTTAGTTACAAATTATAAATTACAATTACTAAAATAGTAGTACCTATTCACTAAGTATACTAGGTACCTAGTCATAATAATAAGTAAAAAAGTTCAATGAAGCAAATGGGCTGAAAAAAACATATTGTAGCTGCAATATAAGAAAATAATGAATCAGGTGGAACAGTGGTGTGTTTAACTGATACCGATTTAAAAAAGTCAAATTTGCAAATTTGAAAAATTTGCTTATTTATATAATAATGTCTGCTCCTGTTAAAAATTTTCTTTTTCTAATGTTTTTTACATGGTCTCTTTGCTTTGCTGCTTAATTTTATATATGTACCTATCACACTGTATTCCGAGAAGATGATCGACAAGAATAGAAATATTTGGATGTACTAAATGAAAAAAGGCATTTAATTTTGCGTTAAAACTTTCACAGCTGTTAGTGGTCCGATTAAAGGTTGCTACAGTATTGTAAATAGGTATTTTATAATTGCATGTCGTTATATTTTTTAACCGCGTTGATTAAAATCATCTCCACATATATCAATACCTATATTTGTTTAGGTACTTATGCTAACATCTATCCATAAAAAAAGTTACCTTTCACTATCAGCTGATTTAAAATAAACATTATATTTATTTTTATTTTTATTTTTGAACATCATTACATGGAATATTAAATAACAATTTGGACAAAGTTTGGATCATGCAATTCCGTCAGCCCTACTCTCACGGAGACAGTCTCGACGAAATATTTAGGTGGGGCGAGGAGGAAGTTCAAGTGCATGCATATACTCACGAGTATAGGTACCATGTAGTATGTACCGGGTACATTGTACCCTCAGCTTGCTTTGAATTAATAAGCACTAAATACACACAAGTGCACTCACGTTTTAAGTTTAAATTTTATAAGGAAAACGAAGTGCTCGAGGTCATCTAATCCTACTTACATATTATATATTCGAATATGTTCTGACTGACTGAATAAACTGAAAGTGATTATATTATTATATTATTATTTAATAAAAAAATTAACTGACCAATGTACTCGTATATTGTATAGACTAAACTTGAAAGCTGGACTAGCACTATAGGTACCATGTATTAGGGTGCACTAAAAAAGGATTTTCCAAAGTTCGCATTTTAAAAAGATGCTTATACAAGGATTTTGAAATTTACAATGAAAGTCAAAAACTGTTGTTTATAAATGGTTGAAAGTGATTTGTATGTCGACAGTTACGCAAATTGAAAAACTTAAATGATAACAAAGTCCATTTACATAATTTGACTATATTCATACTAGAAAATTATTAAATAAGTTATTCTGTGGGTATACCCATATTTAGTGTTATAGTATCTAGATATTTTTTTTTTTTTTTAATTAATAGCAACAATTTCCACTGCAGAAAGGCTTTTTTCGAAACTCAAGCCAATCAAAAACAATTTAAGGAATTCCACGAAAAAGAATCGTTAATCAAAAATGTCAATTCTAAATAAGTGGTGATCGGAAAAAAAGTCCTCGAAAAATACCTCAGATGAAAAATTCCAAAGCTATACCTAATACTGTTGGATACAGCTATCAAAAATAAAAATAAATAATATACAATTTTAATCATAATTTGATAATTATTATATTATCTTGATCAGACCTTAATTCTGCATAAAATAAAAATAATTACCAATGATTAGTCTGGCGATACTGTTCACCACGAACACAAGCTTTTATATTCGCTCCGTTATCTGTATTTTAATTACGTAAATTGCGTTTTCGTTTTCAACGTATATCTTATTAGTTATTAATTTATTATGATTCATTCCAGTAAAAGTCCACCTCGCGTACGCCTACGTCATCAAAAAGGATATTATCCAGTTCTTCTTCAAATTCTCCTCTTCACGAGGAGAAAAAGACCAAAATGTTCACCTCTCCAAACCGTTTCGCTGTTGTCGCCTCAATCGACACTAACGATGACTCTGTGTTTGATGTGGCGCCACCTTCCCGTGAAGTCACTGTTGTACCTTCATCTCTCCCTTCTGACCAGGCTGAGCCCTTATATTTTATAGCGGCTTAGCTCCACCTTTTAACATCAGGAACATCGATAAATTTTCCGCATTCAATAAGGATGTATTGTTAAAGACCATCGGCCTCAAGGGGTTTACATGTAAGTCCACTCCTTCATACCTCATATCGTCCATCCCAATGGTCCCGAAAATGTCAATGTATTGGCAAATAATTTGATGGAAACTAACGCCAGTTTCCATACTTTTTGACCTCGCTCTCAACGTTGTCCTTTTAGGACGTTATCAGAAACCTCCTCCATCATTCTACTCTCAGCGCTGATATTTCGTCCACAATATTAAAAATAATAACAGTCCTCTCCCAATCTTTTTTGTCGACATCGAACCCAATGTTGATAATAAACATATCTACAACATCACATCATTACTAAACACGAAAGTAGTGATTGAAAAACCGAACAAAACGACACTCGGTCCGCCGCAATGTTATAATTGTTAAGACTATGATCACGCAAACCTACTGCCACCATCCATCGCGGTGCGTCAAATACGGCGAGGCTCATGATTCAGATAGCTGCACCAATGATCACTCCAGCCCAGCTAAATGCGTCCACTGTTCCGAAAATCATACGGCCAGCTTCAAGGGGTGCCAGTTCTACCAAAGCATTCTAAATCGCTACAAAACCAAGTCTTTAAACTCCAAAAAATATTACATATACAAAAAACTTATCCTCCTATTCCCTCCCCATTGACCCCTCTCAATCCATCCCGTCATATGCGGCTGCTACTTCTGGTTCAAAACCGAACATTAATCCGCAAAACTCAAATTTAAAATTAGCTGTTTCAAAATGCCTATCTGATTTAACCTCAATAATTAATTCTTTTCTTTACGCTATATTAATAACCGATTCATTATGAAATTTATTTTAAATATTATTTCTGTTATTATATACACTAATATTCCGTTATGTTTGTTCTTATCTGACATCATTATCTTATTCATCATTTTATCATGATGCTCATTATTATTAATTAGTAATTATTAATTATACATCAACAGATTCGGCGAGGTAGATCGCAGTAGTAGGTATAGGTACTTGTGCTCACTGCTCGTTTTAAATCGAAATGATTTCATATATCTGCGCACGAGAAATAATACGTCCATTTACATACTATCGTTATCTGTATATATAGAAAGCTACATAAACCGCCGAGTATAGCTGGGCAATTGAATTAGTTCCCCAATACAGGTAGTCAATATTTTACCCTTACTAAGTACCTTTGAATTGGCTCCCAAGAATTTACTGTTGATTTGGCTCCCTACCTACCGTTTTTTTCAAAAATGTATTGGTTTCCAAAATGTTAATAATTTAAAGTACGTATAATTCGTAATCCGTACATTTTACATCGTTACACAAAATTGGATTTAAAAATTTAAAATACAGACAATATTTTAGCTAAGTGTGTAAGTGTGTCATCATAAAATGTATACATACAAATTAATAAGTTAAATAAAAATATTATATTAGACAATTTTTGGGGGTATATACTTATTATTATTATAGTTATTTGCCAATATTTTTATGTATTGAAAGTGAAACCTCGAACTTACACCAGTATCATATTTACTAATTTCATTTTCTAAAAATTTTATCTTATCTCTAAATTCTTTCCTGTGTGGTTTTGTTGTATTGGAACTCATCATGTGCCCCCAACCTTCAGCCCGCAGGTTATGCAAATAACGCATGCCTAACCTGCTACCCCGTTCGCACGTCTATGCTAAAATTAACTATTTTGTTTAAATGTAATTCTTACTATATATACTGTAACTAGTGTACCTATCTGTTTTAAACAATTATTTGTAAATCGCTAGTAACCAGTAAAACACATACGGGTAAAGCACACACCCTAAATTAGGGTGTGTTAAATTAGCATTAAATGCTGTGATATGTCAAGGTGGTGAGTGGTCACGGTGCTTTCTTAACACTAAGATATATTTTTATTCTAAACTATCTAATTATGTAGTTGTGTAGAACATGCTTTGTAGTACCTAACTATTAAAATAGATACCTATATGTATGTTTTTTATTATTATTATTATTATTAATAGCATAAGATACACATTATTACACATACACGTTTGTACACAGACAAAACGGTGTACCTACGTGACTTGGTGACTGAGTTTTCCAGCTAGATTCTGAATTAGAACTTTGCCTTCCCAAAAAAAGAGGCATATCCGGTGACCCGTCACACCGGCCGTGGTCACTAAGTCAGTACTCAGTAGTTTGTATGTAGAAAACTGTTATCTAAAAATATAATAAACACAAATACTCTTAGTTTTAATTCATTATTGTTTTTTTTCTTTTTTATAAAACACCTACCTGAAACCCTACCCTGGTAGGTAGCGCACACTTGACTAATCAAAACGATGATATACTGTCCCGTCTCTCTTTTTGATTCTGAGTGGAGGGATGTATTGGTTTGATACGTATATCGTATACCTATATATAATATATTTGTTGTGAGCGCAACAACACATAATTTCGGGAAAAAACTACAAAGTATAAAGTATAACTACCCAGATTTAGAAATTCGGAATCCAATTTATTAAGGTGTGATTTCTAGGAACCTATAAGTCGTAGTGTGATTTAATGTGAACATTGAACAACTAAAAGGCTATTAACATTTATACCATGTAGGTACCGTGTTGCTGAAGATGAATTTAAATGTTGAATCTGAAGTAGCCAAGCAGGTAATATCGATCTAATCCTCAATCAATTGAGGACTAACACATTATTTGTTAATTGTTTATAAATATGGTAATGTAGTGACAATATTGCAGTCTACAATATATAAATTACAACATTAGATCATACATTTATAATCATTAGACGTACAGTGTTTAAGTAATTACTAATTTTAAACATACGCCTTTGATTTTGTCTTTTATAGATTGTAAATAATTTTTTTCACCTTCATTTGGGCTGTAGTGGCCTTAAAATGTACTAGCGACGTACAAGTTTGGAATAACTGCTTTAGTCGATAGTCTTTTTTGTGCTTAGTGCCTACCTATGTATAAAATAAACTAAAGGTGTGGCTACAGCTCTACAAACCCAACTCTTGTGCACTCCTTATGATATTATCATGAGAAGTGGATGAAAGATGGTGAAAATGGTTTTAATTATGGAATAAATAATACTCAATATTATTATAAATATTAAGGTAGGTTATATATTATTAAAAATGATTATATTATTAATGGAGTAGTTGCATTATCATACAAAATCATTATTCAGATTAAATAATAACATTATTATATTATAATACATCAATTTAGATACAAATGTGGACACAGAGAAACAAAATGACTAAAGGAAACATTATTTTGTATTTATTTTATCTTACTGCTTGAAAATATAATTTGAACAGTGGCAAAGAAATATCAAATAATTAAATTATTTATTTATTTTAATAGATGAAAAAAAACCATACAAAGTTAAAGATATAAACGAAAATATTTTGCTAACTTTTTAAGCATAATAGTTTAAGTTAGATTTCTTTTTAGCTTGCACTTCCATTATAGCATCCATAAAATCTTCATGTGTAACAGTTGATGCACCTCTCCTTAAAGCAATCATACCCTGAAAATTAAAATAAATAATTTTATAATTTTATATAGTTAGTTAAATTATGATTTAAAAAAATAAATACTTTATGAAATAAAATAGATAATAAAAATGAATTGTACAAATACAAAATAAATTCAAACCTATTGTAAGAGTGGATAAACAACACACATTAAGTATAGAACTATACAATAACTTCAAAAGTATTTTTTAACAAAATAAGAAAATATTAGAATAACTAATATTATATGTAATAATTTTGGAAAAAAATAGTTTGCATTTATAAATAAATTATAAAATTAAATTTGAAATATTTACACATTTTAAGTTTCTGATCAGAATTATTTTAATGGTTGAACTCAAATTTAACATATCCATTAGAGTGAAGAGTTACACTTAACAGCAGAGAGACTTCCTCAGTTTCATAATAAATATTTAATAAGTTTCTCAAAAATAGCTCGGTTAAATCCAGCCCAGTTTCTTTAATAATAAATAACACATGACCAATTAAATTAAAAATAATAATATTAAAAGAAGTGGGAACATTTCATGATTATCTACTAAACACCAGACTTTTGAATATGATTAAGACAAACTTATACAGAATCCAAATTTTAAATTTTACAGTAGAATACCTATTATTTTAAAAAATGTATAGCAAACAAAACCTATCTTAACATAAGGAATACAATTTAAAGTTAATTATTAAGTTTACTGAATTTAATATGGTTGTAGAAAATAACTATAATAAAATTACCAATTTCATGAATCAACTAGTTGTCCGTGGACTAAAGTGGGGAGGAGCGTTAAAGGTAAAATATATTTTGGTTTTTAATAAATTCAAACTTAAGAAAATATTAAAATTCATAGCTAAATCAATTTTCTTGATACAAGTTCCAAAAGTGTTGCAACTCATCATAGTAATACTATATAGACAAACTTGTCATAGTAAATAATTGCATGCTCAGATATATTGTACTAATTTAATATAACATCATGCATAGTTTGTCATTAATTGAACATTTAGTATATAATATAATATAACAAAATAAAATAAAATTCCATATTGCCGAATTATCATTAATGTTATCATAATATGAATAATGATCAATTTATCATAACTAATTAACAACATCTAGAAATATCAAACTTAATTTATGTAACTTTTATATATAAAAGAATTTTTATTTTAAATTTCACCAAGTTCAGTAGTTTGGGAGGATATAGCAATAATAAATTGCATAGACCGAGGAAGAGACAATTTATATTATGTCTCATAAGAGTAATCTCAGGTGGCGAGCTGCTGTGCACCAAGGGAATTTAATCGATGGAGGTGATCTTCAAAGAACTGGACGGACACTAATAACTGTCTGAGGTCACTCTGAGACAGAGTATAGAAGAGTATCTTTCTCGGTTACATCTAAGTTCTAACAGTTTAATCTACCCGAAAATTTAAAAATAATACAATTTTACTAAGTAATTAATATAACTGGTGTTAATAGTCAACTTACAGCTTCAACACAAACGGCCTTGCATTGGGCCCCATTAAAATCGTCAGTTGATCTTGAAAGTTCTTCAAAGTTAACATCAAACTTGTTCATCTTTCTCGAATGAATCTGCATAATACGTGCACGAGCTTCTTGATTAGGGTGAGGGAACTCAATTTTTCTATCTAATCTACCAGACCTCAACAATGCTGGGTCCAAAATATCTACTCTGTTAGTTGCTGCAATAACTTTTATATCTGCTGTTGAACTGAAACCATCCAATTGATTAAGGAGTTCTAACATAGTTCTTTGTACTTCTCGATCACCAGCTTTTTCAGAATCAAAACGTTTAGTACCAATGGCATCCAGTTCATCAATAAATATTACTGCAGGTGCTTTTTCTTTAGCTAAAGCAAACGCATCTCGTACTAATTTTGCTCCATCACCAATAAACATCTGTACCAACTGTGGACCAGCAAGTTTTAAAAATGTAGATTTTGTTTGAGCAGCACATGCTCGAGCTAAAAGAGTTTTTCCGGTACCAGGTGGACCATACAAAAGAACTCCCTTTGGTGGTTGTATACCAAGATTAAGAAATTTTTCTTTGTGTGTCATAGGTAACACTACAGCTTCAATAAGCTAAAATAATGATTTCAAGATTTAGTATGAAAAACTGATATATTTGTAGATAAGAATTTACCTCTTGAATTTGTTTGTCCAAGCCACCGATATCTACATATTGTTCAGTTGGTCTTTCATCAACCTCCATTGCTTTAACGCGAGCATCATATTCAGCAGGTAAGGTTTCTAATACTAGATACGAATCTTTGTTAACACCGACCAGATCACCTGGTTTTAATTGTTCTGGATCTACCAGACCAATAACAGGTAAAAAATAAGTCTAGAATCAAAATAATATGTTATAACAAGGAATATATTTAAAACTAAATTATTAATATTTAAAACAACTGCTAACTTGTCTTGTTGATGTTTTAATAACTGCACATTTCCCTGTCCTTTGGCTGTCCAAATCAACTACAGCACCGTCCTCTTCGGTATCTTGTGGGTCGACATCTAATAACTCTATGACATTAGATACCAAATAAGGTAATGTCTTATTGACTTTAATCTTTTCTGTGTTTTCTTTAATCTTATCAGCTTGCGATTGCAGTTCATGCGATATACGCATAACATCACTTTTCATGACTTTTATGTCATTGTCTAATAGACGTGTGCGTGACGTTATTTCTTCATTGGACATGAGCAAAATTTCATCTTCTACTCGGTCCTATAATTATTTACAATTGGTTAAACAATAAAAATGTATATGTAGTGTACCTAGTTGTATACATTAATAAAAAAATTAATTTAAAAAAACAGAACTTACACTGTCTTCCCAAACTGATGGATCTTCTAATGTCTTACTGGTTCCTTCTTCAGTCATCTTGTGAATCTGTTAATATGATTGATATTTTATTTGAAAAGATGATGATAAATTCTGTAGGTACCTAATTATTTCGACAATTTCGTTTTGTAGTTTTGTTTAGATGATTGTTCAGATTGTTGATTTTTTGCTGATATCACGATTACCTAGCCAAATGCCCTAACCTCAAAATGTTATTATCTTTAAATTGCAGTGAAGTCATCATGATGGGAAAAAATGAAAAATTGTAACATTAATTAATGTGAAGACTTTGTTTTGTCCTTCTGCACCATAGATAATAATATAACGAATAATATTTATAATAATATAGGTATATTATTATCTATAATCTATGTTCTGTCTTCTGTACAGCACGATTCAAGATAGAATTTATTTATTTAAATATAGGTACTGTGATAGGTACCTACTATCTTAAATCGTGCTGCACAGTTTATAAATAATTAAAGATTTTTTCTACTTAAAAAAAAAAATAATAATCAATAGGAAAATAATTTAAACTTCTTCTATCCATATAAAAATTTTAATTGAGGCAAGTACCCTAAATTAACCCTGTGGTAGGACCGTGAACAATTTTTGAGTAGTAATACAGAAATTATTTAAAAACGAATGTTATCCACTATTATTCAACTATTCCCAAAAACAAAATATGGAGGAAGGAGATTTCAATTTCAAAGTGGGTATTTTTTTATTTAGTTAAACTAAATCACCTTTTAACAGAATATAAATGATTTAAAAGAATTGTTTTGCTAAATTGTCACATGTATTGATGTATTGAGATTGAGAATCCAAACTTTTATAATGTAATGCTATAATGTTGAATACTGATATGACTTCAATAATTTACAATCTACTGTAATATAAACACAGTTAATTTAAAAAACAAATTTTTTTGTAGAAAAATATGATTTCCAATTTGTAAAGTAAATCTACATTTTTTAATTCTAATTATTTCTGCAGTATTTGTAATATTATTGTTTAACAATTATCATTTCAGTATATTTCAGAAGAAGATTTTAATAAAACTTACAAAAAAGTCAGTCGCGATCGACAAAAACAAAGAGATGATCAACATTGGATCATTTGTATGGAATCAATCAAAGATACAGACTCAGACTCAAAAAAAACATATACTATTAAAAATGATGCAGAAGTTAAACAAAGTGAACCCTCATTTAATAAGTGCAGTAACAATCAATTTAGCACACATGATCCAGTAAATTTGTACTCATTGCATGATCTTTTTGATCTTAAACATATACATGGTCTTAGAAAGTATTTACTATAATTTTAATATTTTAATATTAATTAATTAATTGTAACTCTATTAATTATTATTTTGTTTCTGTTACAGCCGTTTATTTAGAACATTTAATGAGTTTTCTAGTATTTTAGAGAATGCTCTTTTGCCACCAGTTTTGAAAAGTCCTAAAAAAATACAAATTAAAATCAAAGAATGTGATCAACCAAATGATTATATATTTGATCTAAATTCACTGGTAAATAATTAAAATTCAGAAATAGTTTACTTTGATATGCAATGTACAATGTACTTAATAACCTATTAATTATTAAATAATAATGATTTGTGGTTAGATTAGAATTGTAAATATTGTAATATCTAATCAAATATTTAACTTAAATAGGGAATAAAGCATGATAGTATATAATTAAAATCAGTGATTAGTGGTATGAAGCCGCAACGAGGTTAAAAAAAACCTTTCTCTTGATTTTACTGTTGAAGATCTTACAGGTATTTAACCATTTCTGAATATTTAGTATTAACTATTTTTGGCATAAATGTAGTTATACAATGCTCATTTTATAATTATTATTTTTCAAAATATGTTTTTAAATGAAAGAAAACATTGTTACTAAAAAAATTTGATCTTAAAATGTTTAAAAAAAATTTCACTCATTCAGTAACATTTACAAAAAATAGATTTTTAAAAAAATTATATGACCCTTGCCTCAATAAAAAGATAAAAACTACCTTCTTTATATGCAAGATAATATGGAACAATCAATTGGTTATTATGTAAATAAATTATTTAGAAAAAAAAAACTGAATTTTTTATTATGAAATTGATTTTTCCGCACTATAGATTAAATACTTTGATACATATTGAAAAAAATTTAAATTGTGCATCAGTTCTTAAACTGCATTTTGTTTCTTGTGTATTGAAATTAATTTTTGGAGGTGCTCCTAGTGTCAGAAACTTGAAATATAAGTTCCAGTGTAAACAAATAAATAACACTTTAGTATCCTACATTTTTATTGTTTATAGTGATTTGATTGTTTGTGAGTAATAAACAGCGGTGAAAGTGAAGGGGGGAGTTCCCATTCTTATTAAAACAAGATTCTGTATTCTCTTTAGTAAAGTCTCCAAAATCCAAGGTGATGCTTAACAAGAAATTTATTAGTTAAATACTTAATATAAATAAGTTTTTATATGTCTGTTAAATTACAGTTATAAAACAAAAACAACATTAAAATTATAAAACATTTTTTTTTAAATCTCAGGCTATGAATTGAATGTATTTTCCCTCACTGATTTCTGTAAATTATTGACTCTATTTCATCTTATCTTTTGGATAGACAGAAATATTTGTTTAATATATCTAATTAATCCATAGCAAAATTAAACAATCATCATGTAATCTCAGTTTATTATTAGATACAGTTATTGTGATTTTTTGATAGATCACATTGTTGACTACAGTTGCTTAGCTTGGTAAAGAGGACCTCCTCCCTCAGAAAACATCTAGTTTTAGCACCATTACAAAATGTTGAAATAATTGTATTTCAGATCTCTGAGATTAAAAAAGAATCAAAAAATGAAGAACTGCACAAAAAAAATAATAAGACCACAAGAAAATTCTTTCAAATAAAGTTGATCAAATGCTATAAATTAGCGATTAATGCCACAAAGGTAATATGACTACATTTAATTATTAATATATATTTTAATGTTCTGTAATTCTTTAAGTTATGTTCAAAAACCTTGGCAGCAGGGATTTATAACCCCATACAAAGTAAAATGAAAAATCTGATCCAAATTATAAAACGCCTTTCGATAATTACTGGAAAATATTTATATGGAAAAATGTATAATCAAAAAAAGAAAGAAAGTTTTGTGCGTAATATTTTGATAATTTTTTTTTTTCATTATCACTTTTCAAGAGAACATAAATATATTTATAATTAATTTAGGATTTAGTTCAAAAATGCAAAGATTTAGAGAATATGTTGGAGGAATGTGGTTATAAAGACACAGACAATGACAATAATTATAGTAATAATATTGATACCAATATATTGAATGAGCTTTCTAATAAAGCTTTAAGTAAACCTAAACACTCAGCCTACTCAAATCGATTAAATATGTATAATGAAGACAAACCAAAATTGGGATCATGTTATGCTCAGAAATTGTCAAAAAAATCAGTTGAATTAATAAGTAATAAAGTTTTATTAGACAATGCCAAAACTGCAATAGAAGAATATCCAACTGCTTCAAAAGTATTGTAAGTATGTGTACAATTTAAGAATCATTTGATGGTTATTATAATATAATAGTTAACAAATTAAATACAATAATAAGACCACTTGAAAATATGTGTCTACCAGTGTTTTGTCTGTATAGTATTTTAGATGTTGAAAACCTTTTTTGCTCATATTTATGCAAAAATACCATATTATATACGATTATATTCCATGACTATAATATATGTATGATCACATTATATGATTCAGATTTCTTAAAAATATATTTTCATTCCTAATATTAGATTGATGGCTACAATAGAGAATGTTTAAGTCCTTACACATATTATTATATACATAAAATTAAAATATTTATAGTCGATAGAAATTCTGGCTAGGGCACCAGGCATAAATTGTTAGTAGATAATGAAGGATGGTATTTTGTAGTAAAATACCTAAAACTGACTCTAAGTATATTTTAGATAAACCCACGTCTATATTTTGAATTGTTGAATATTTACATTACCATATTGATATCTAATATTGTACAATATAATATATATATTTTCTTTCATTAATACACTAAATAAAATTGTAATTATATGTATCATGATAATAGGACGATTTATTTAAAAACACATTTAGGAATGTTTAGGAATTTATTACTAGAAACATAATGTATATATTATAAGTTATAACTTTGTTATTTTATCTTTTATGAATACTGTGATTGTGATTTAAATTAATTAAATCCCATAAATGTTTCAGGTCGAATCAATTAAAAACAACTTGCAATGTTGGCCTATACATAATTAAAGAAAACATCTGGAGAAATTTTCCTATTAAAAGTAGGTACTAAATTAGTTAAATTTATAGTTTATAAAGAGGTATTCTAATTAAAAATCTAAAACCTATTATTTGTATGTTATTAAGATATAAGGCTCTCTCAAAATGGAGCTATTCTATTAAACATACCTCCAGGAGAGGCAAAGCAACATCATTTATATAAACAACAATCATTAAAAACAGTACATGGTTTTAAAATCTTATCCAAGTAAATATATTATTAATTTATAGTATATAAACCTATAATGTAGAAAAAATATCTTCTGTATACTGCAAATATACCTACTAAAGTACCGTAAAAAGGGGCGAATAGGAACGGTTTTTGAGGTTTTTCTGCATTGAAACCCTGAGTTTTTAAGATTATTTTTTTCTGAAAGTTGTTTTGGAATGTGTGAACAATTTGACAATTTTGAGATAAAAAATAATTGCTTCAAGTTCCAAAGTTATTTTTTAATAATTTTTTAAAAACGTGTTCATATCCATTGATGGGGCGAATAGGAACACTAATGCAATTTATTCCTTTTAAGTCGAGTATTGGGGAGATAGGAACTTAATAAACATTTTTAACTAAAAAAATTATTAAAAAAAAATATTCAATGAAAATTATACGTCATAACCTTTTAAAAATAAAATGTTTTACAAAATTCAACTAAAATTGACATATTAAATTACCTTTTTAAATTCAAATTTTTAACAAATTACATTCAGAGCACTCTCTACTACCTTTACCCATTATCCATGTCGTTAAAATGCTACGCCAAGCATGTTTCATGGGACGAAAAAAAGCAACATCAAGCAGTTGAGTGATGTGTGTTGAATTTTGGGGCAAAAACACAAATTCAATATTATACTTCGAACAGGCCTTAATTCCCTCCATAGTCAAGTGGGTCGATAAATTGTCACCAATTATTAATTTTTTACCAGGTATGTTTCTAACGAACGGTACAACTATTTTCAGTAACCAATCTTCAAAACATTGAACATCAAACCACCCTGATTTACTTCTATTTTACCTAGAATTTGGAGGTCCTCTCCTGATCCAAGAATCGTACATATGAATTACCTTGTAGACCGTGTAAGGTGGTAGGAGTTCTCCAGTTCCAGTACATGCAAACATTATAGATTTCGAGGCCTTACTCGAATTCATTACTCTTTCAGGATACTTGCACCCTCTTTTAGTAATAACTTTAACTCAACCTGAGTCATCGCTCAGATTCGTTTCGTCGAAGGTATTTAACTGTATTTTTTGATTACAATAACTAAATCTTTATAAGAAGCTTTTCCTATTAATATTATCTTTATGTTACAAACAAGAACCATAGTTTATTTCTATATAAGAACATTATTAACAATGCATTAAAGCTTCTTTTAAACTCAGTTAAGTTTATATTTTTCTATCTATTAAATGTATTCTTTTAGAGTCAAAAGTACAAAAACGTAGGTATCTATAATTCTATATATCTTAAGATTTGTAATGTTGATTTAACTAATACAATTTTTTGTTTTTCTGAAGTAAAACATTTGCAATTTATATTTATTAAGTTATTAATATTTTTGTTTGATCGACCTACCAATATATATATATAGAGTGTCTCGCGAGGATTTACCCATTGCGATATCTCCTGGAATAATGGCGATATCAAAATTTTGATTATTTTATAAGACCCTCAGGGATAAAAACTTCAATTATTTAATATTTTAATTTATTTTAATTTTTTGATTAAAAGGTAAAAAATTCACTACAGCCATTTTGTAATGTTTATTTTTCTGAAAATAATGACGCTTCAAAATTTTATCTTTATTAATTTCCTGATTTTTAATTTTGAGAAAAATTGCTATTTATTCAATGCCAGAGTGTTATCAAATGTGTGAACTGCTGCGCCGCGTGTGTGCGTGCTTGTATGGCCGGCCGAATGTTTTCAGTGCGCCTAACTATAATCATATTTAATTATTCAAAACTAGAAAAAAAATCAAAAATCAGGAAACTAATAAAAATAACATTTTGAAACATCAATATTTTCAGAAAAATAAGCTCTAAAAATGGATATCTTTAATTTTTTTGGAAATGATCAATCAAAAAAATAATTTTTTTA
Source organism: Diuraphis noxia (assembly GCF_037042655.1). Lineage (NCBI taxonomy): Eukaryota > Metazoa > Arthropoda > Insecta > Hemiptera > Aphididae > Diuraphis > Diuraphis noxia. The sequence goes on from NW_028301713.1 coordinate 78,930,832, forward strand.
AATTTTTAACAAAACATTAAAATAAATTTAAAAATGAAATAATTGTAGTTCTTATCTCAGTGAGTTTTATTATAAAACTAGAATTTTGATATCTCCATTATTTCGTGAAATATCACAATGGGTAAATTCTTGCGGGACACATATATTATATAGTAAAAGTATAATAATTATAGGTAACAAAATATATTCTTACAAAATTGTATTAATAGATAACTCATATATATAATTCAAAACGATTATTGTTCACAGGTTATCATTTAATAATTGTATTTATTTTTAAATCATCGTCATTCAAAAACTTTTGCAAACTTCAGTTTCATTTAATGCTTCCTAATAAATAAAAATATTTATGTTAACTGTTAAGTAATTAATAATTATTAAAAGTTAATGATTTTTTTTTAAGTATTACAGAATCAATAATAGATGACCTGATTGATGAAGTATTATCAAAAATTGATTATGATTCAATAATCAAAAAGCTTATATTAATGGAATTGTTTGAATAACTGAAAAGTTAAGAAGACTATTTACTTATTTAAGTAGGTACAATTATTTTTTCATTTACAGGATACATAAATTAAGTGATAAATATGTAATATTACTATAACAATAATAAAATCAGTAATACCGACTTAAATATTGTTTTTTTCAACTATGGTTATTTCCAGATAGCCTATGTGCAAGGCAGTTCCAAAAGACAAATTATGGTGGGAGGGGGTTTAATTCGTTAATTTCAAAACCTTTAAAAAAATGTTCTCACTCCACTAAAATTATAATAAACATTTGTCATAGGTAGTAGGTACATCTCATAATCACATAAATATTTTATATTCATAGCCACAATCAATGCTGCCAAAATCGCATTGGCAGTTGGGGCATTTCTTTTATAAAGGGGTCACTTGGTGGTAGATCCAGGAACTTGCCAACATCTAGGTCATTGCATTATATCTTATTAACTTAGTACTATGTATTTACTATTTGATAAAACCTAATATGAAAAAAGAACCTGGAGTCTGGACTAATAAATAACAATTGAACAACTAAGTCATAAAGCTCAGTTTTTGAACATTTAATATTATTTTTTTATTTATATTATTATTATACATGCCGATGCGGTAATATAAAGATTTAAAAAAAAAAATTGATTAAATGCATGATACATTTAATGTTGATTAAATGTATGATGAAAATTATGGACATTATATGGGATTGTACAATTTATTATTGTTTTTATTTTCAGTTTCAAGTAATAAAATGAATATCAAATAAAATGATTCAATATACACTATACATATATTTAAAAAAAAAATTTTGTAGTAGTGCGCAGTGAGAAATTGTTTCTCGCTGATGTTTTATTTAAATAATTCATTGGTTTGCTTACCACTAAATGCAGAAACTAAGGTCTATGTATTATCATTTCAATACAAAAATTAAGATTTCTTAGCTCAAAAATTATCTCCCTTTAGAGTTAAATACTATTATTTCTAGGTACAGTAGAAACCCTCTCGTACGCCCTCGGCTAGTCCGCCGCTCCGGTTGATCTGACCATAGTATTATTGATATGAATTCTATGTATGTAATTTAAAAAGTACAATTTGGATTTCCCAATTTATAGAAGATATATAAAATTAATTGCTAGTTTATTATTTCCCTTATTGTCTTAGCTAAGTCTAGAATATCATTTGCTAAACAAAAATCTATAACTGGCTTTTTTTCTAAGTATTGTAAAATATAATACATTTCTAATATAATCTTGTATGTAATGTGTAAATAAAAATGTTCTGTATATTCTGATAATCCGACCTTTTTTGCGTTTCGACTTTGCCCCCAGTCATGAAGGTGACTGATTAGAGAGGTTCTACTGTATTATTATTATTGTTCCTAGCTATACATAGGGAAAGTTTCGTCCCCATCACCCAGTGTGCCTTAATACGTGTTCTGCAGTAGCCCTACCCTGATTTTAATTGGTCGGGGTAGTCTGGTCCTCTAGGTTGGGGGTTGAGCATACATAGTGGGCTAACAACCCCACCTTATAAAAATTTATTTGTTATGACATTTGGAGATGGAGAAACAATTATAAGCTAGGACATGGAAATTGGAAAACTGGAATTAAGATTGCGACCTGGAACACACTGAGCCTTATTAGGACTGGAGCTTGGCAGAATCTTACAGATGTACTAGAAACATATGGAATACATGTAGCCGCTTTGCAAGAGAAAAGATGGTCAGGGAATGGGCAGATTAAAGTGGGGAAATATATAATCTATTTCTCTGGGATGGAAGAAAGACACCTTTTTGGAAGCGGTTTTGTTGTGCATAGAACCATACATAAAAGAGTTCAATCCCATCTCAGAAAGGATAGCAGTACTACTAGTCGATACAAAACCTCTAAATATGGTACTAGTGTGTTCACATGCACCAACGTAGACAGAAGATGAGGATATCAAGGATGCGTTCTATGAGGAACTGGCACATACTTATGATAATCTACCAGGAAACGTAATCAAATTAGAGCTGGGGGACCTAAATGCCAAGTGTGGAAGAGAGACTAAATTTAGCCCAACAATAGGTAGTGAAAGTCTACATGGGACAAGTAACGGTCTTCTGGTCGCTTTTGTCTTTTTCGTTCAGTTTTCTTACAAAATTTTGTGTTTACAATTTGCATAATACTCAACATTCAATTATTTTGTATTCGAATACGCGTATACCTACTCTGCGATTAACTGTATACATTTTCCAAACGAAACGATGGAAGATGATAATGTTGCCTGTAAGTATAATATAGACGACCATTTGGTTATGTACCTAATACTTTAGGTAAGTAACATCTCAACAATATAATATAAAATCATAATGTTACAAAATTGATATTTTTTACCATCTTACATAGGTGTATCTTATGCATTTTTTTGTGATCCATCTTATGTAAACCTCACGAGCCACCATTGTATCCTACCATTTGTTTGAGTTTCAATTTGCTAGATTTACCGGCCGAAAAATTGAAAAACTAGTCTCTTTTTGTCTCATGACTGTGGAATCCGGGACCCGGGTGAACTTCATAGGTGGCATTTGATTTTAATACTAAAATACGCTGTTAGACGGCCTCCAAATCTTCAACACCCGCTTTGATTTCTACGTTTAATCACAATAATATATATATTCATTGCAAAAACAATGCTTCAAAGCTTAGTATCATCAAAAAACAATATAATATATATATAAATAATATATCATACTATCATATTATACATAATATTATAATAATTTATTAATTTGAACTACCTATTTGACTATAAATCATAAATCATAATAGTGATAAATGATAATAATATATGTATATCAGTATATCACCGCTATCCTTATCAAATTGTTAAAAAAAAATTTAAACACCGACTAAGATGTAATCATTGGTTAATAGTATTAATTTCTTATGAATTAGTAAAAATCAATTGCCAAGTGTTATAAATTAAAGTTAATTTAAATTAGTTGATTAATTCTGAAGTCATAACCTTTACTGTATTTATGTTTTTAAACCTTTATCAAATGCAATAGTTTATGTTAATTTGGTTTTATTTAACATTTTAACAGATGAACAACTAACTTGTATCAGTGTAGGACGTAGTTGTACTATGTGCGTGTTCTCAGAAAGTTAATAAGCTTTTTGAAGGTGTAATTCTTGTTATACATAAGTTTAAGGTGACGTGTTGAATAATGCTTCCAGGACGTGGAGTTGGTTGTCTGCCTGGTAAGTCTATAGCAAAATATTATGTGATTGTATATAGTATTTATATTGAAATCATAATTTATTAGTCAATAGTCATTACTATTACTTTTCCCTATTAATTTGTACTTCCCATTTTATCTCACAGATAACCCTTTGGGTCTTTCTTGGCATGATAGTAATTGGATTCCCATGCTCAACTCTAATAACATACTAGACTATTTCTCGGAACGTAGTAATCCATTCTACGATCGAAGTTGTAATAATGAAGCTATTAAAATGCAACGGCTCAGTATGGATCAGTTGAGGTAAGAATGTAACTCAAATTCATGTATTTTTTCTTGCTCAATGATAATTATTGACACTTATTATAAAATAACTAGTGGGGACGAGGTGGCCGAGTGGTCTACCGCGTCGGCTGTGGCTCAGCCAGACCGGGTTCGATCCTCGACCATCGGGCGGCATTTTTCTCCGGGCAAGTCACGGTGTCAGGAGAACAAGTGCTGCCATCCCCCACTCCGGGGCATGGCAGAAACCTACGGGTGCCCTAATAGAAATTCTGCCAAAAACTCTCACCCATGTGTAAAACTAACCTACAGTTCCATAAGAACCTACAGTACTACCCCCTTCCCAATGGTCTTAGTTGCCGCGGGATAATTAAAAAAATAAAAATAACTAGTAATAATTATTTATGTTTTAAATTATTTAAATAGTTAAGTATTTGGAAATTTTATTTTTTGGATAGGGACTGGAACCTATTTAAATTGAATTATATGTTACCAGATTTAGTTTGGTGATGTGTTGTCCATGAGTCTTAATGATTTATATATACCTAGTTAAGCTCTTATGTTTTAATATAAGGTATGTTTTGTTTACTTTATAAATGTTATATTTTAGCAATATGATTGGACTGGAGTATTGTCTTCTTCATGTGCAAGAACCAATTCTGTATGTAGTACGTAAACAACACAGACATTCTCCGACACATTCTACACCAATTGCTGATTTTTACATTGTTGCTGGTATAGTTTATCAAGCACCAGATCTTCTTTCAATTATTAACTCACACATGGTACGTAAGATTTTGATATATTGTATTAGAAATCTCTTATCTAGGTATTTTATAAAATGTGAAAAATCAGAAGCATTGTGTACAGCTCATCTTCAAGGCATATTAAGAGGACGCCACACCCGCATGTGTTGTCTCCTTCGTACAAGTGCATAGCATAGCAAATTTTACGCTCAGCAGATCACGTTTATCTCCGTTAATTTAAAATTTAGAGTGAATTTACCTATTATAAAAATTAAAGGCAAGATTATTACCGAGGGCATCTCATAGGCTTTTTATTATATTTTAATTTTAAAGCGAGTAATGAGTATTTTAAAATTGTAAATTATTTTTATATTTAAAAATACTCATAACTCGGTTTAAAATTAAAATATAATAAAAAGCCTCCGGTAATAATCTTGCCTTTAATTTTTATAATAGGTAAATTCACTCTAAATTATAAATTGAAGGAGATAAGCGAGATTTTCTGAGCGTAAAATTTGCTATGCTACGCACATGTATGACAAAGACAACACATGCGGGTGTGGCGTCCACTTAAATTATAGGCTTTTTTATTGTATGTGGTGTATGCGCTCCACCACAGATTGCAATCTACCGGTGGTTACGGAATGCTTGTCAAATGCTCTCTACTACTCGATTATAAATGATAGTATTTGATACACATACTCAAAGCATAGAAGTTAAATATTATGCGTGGTATAACTCCCAATATACTCTCAAACTATTATATTATAATATATTATTGTATATTTATAGTTAGTAAATATAATAAGCTATTACTGGTTTTTTATTGAAATAGGTAGAGTGTACACTTGTATTCATAATGATGTCTGTAGACCCCATACAACGAGATAGTCAAATTATATCAATTAGATTTGTATAATAATCTTTTTGGGGAATTGTTCTTACTGATAAAAACCTACCAACTGGTTTTTATTAGTAGAATTTTTGTTGAATCAATGTTCTATAATATACAAGGTGTTCACATTTCAAACAACCATTGTGGGTGAAATAAAATATTTAAAAAACAACAAAATAAAAGAATTTAACTTGTACCAACATTGATTGTTTTCTACTATGCCACTATGGTGTAAGCTTATATACTACTAAATAAAATATTGGAGTATATCTTGTAACAACAAGAAATTGAACTCTTTACTGTTAATTGTACATTTACCTATACTTACTAAATGTATTGCTTACTCATAACCATAAGTGTATTTCTACATATTTTATTTTGTACTATGATATTGGTATAACTTATATAAACATACTTAATATATATTGTATGTTAAAATGGTTTTTTTTTTAGATGTCTTCAGCATATCATTTAGAGACTGCATTCGAAGAACTTAACTCTTTAGCTAGATTTCATCCATCTAAAGGTTATTCGTGGGAAAATCGTAGACCTGGTCAGCCAACTGGTCCTGTAACAGCTCCTCCTCCATCTCCGGTTAAGGTTACCGGCAAAAGAGACATTGAAGAAGCTAGTTCCCAATTTCAAAGATTACGAGTAGATATGTTGTTAGTTGAATTAACAAGAAAGTTTCCTTTACCTTTACCTCAAGCTCTTTCTGCAACACCTCAAAATACTATAAATAATCAACAAACAAGTAAATACAGTTTTTAACATTACAATTTAATAAAACCATTTTATACCAAAATAGTTCAAGTACCCAATTGTTATGTAAGGTGTAAAGTGTTTGATTTGGGTGGTGTATTCTGTGTAAAACAAGGAATTCCTTTTTTTAAAGTAACTTCTGTTTAAACCTTCTAAATGTCAATCAAAATGAAATCTTTTTACTTTTATAATGTTATAATCAATTATAAGTTATAACCGTACAATTTATTTCAAAATATACAGATTTTATTTTATTATATTATTTGTATGGTATATTAGTATAAAAATGATCGCAATTGGTTTTTGTTCATGACAAAGCTTAATAGTAAAATAATTACTTCTTTTATTTGTTTACAGATGAACTAAATAAAAAAGAAGTGAAACAAGAAATAAAACAGGAAACGATTCAAGACGTAAATATTAAACAAGAATCTCAACCTACTAACTCTTTATCACCATCTATGAGACCACCACCAGAGAAAAAGTTTAAGCCGGCATGATACACTTCTAATATATATATATTGGTATATTATTTATTTACATTATCTGAATTTTCTATACAGACTAAAGTAAACTTATAAAGTATATACTTGATACTAATTATAACCTTTTACTTATTTTAGTTCAAAATGTATTATTATTTTTATACCTACTATAAATTATAGGATTAATTCTTAATGATTAAAAGAATATTCAAAATAAGTATTCAGTTTTTAATGTTAAATATATACAATACATACATAATATATGTATTTTTGTGAAATCTTAAGAAGAAAATAAAAGATACAATAAACATATTTTATACAGCATATTAATTGTATACTAAATATACTATTTATTTTGACTGTCGACTTTCACTAAATTAATAGCAATTTTTGTTATATCACAACAATTTAGTATGATAAAATATTAAAATGGTACTTTCTTTAATTTCATAATGTATGCTAACTTATTTGACCAATTGGCAATAGTAATTATAATATTTTATGTGCAAAACAACTTTTTAGTATTTAATAGATTCATGTGTATGTATTATTTGTTTGTTATCAATTTAAGCTTTTGATAATAGGTGTGACAACAATTTATTATTATTCTTTACCTTATGTAAGTATTCAATTTTATTATCATCAAACATTTTGAATTTTAAAATAATATTTATAATTCAGCTTTATTCTACCATTAAACATAAATAGATACTTTTAAATAATTGAATATGTTGTAAATATTATTTTAGTGTATATCATATTAAGCCTAATTATTGTTAACTTTTTATAATAATACATTTATAATATTATATTGCATTTTAGCAATTCATTTTAGTTACAGAAACATGTTATGTATTAATACTTCTTACTATACATTTAGTATACATAACACAAATTCTAGATTTATTTTAACCCAAAAATAGGTAAAAAAGAAATTAAAATTTTTTAATATTTCCTCTCATATGTTCTTAAAAGCTATATTGTTATTGGAAAATTCAAAATTCAAAAAAATATATTACAAGGTACCTAAAAATTCATTAAAATCAACATATACAATATTATTATGTTTAGATTCAGAAATATTTAATGTTTGTTTATTATAAAATACATATAATAAAAGTAAACAATCATAAGCATAACTAACTTCAGTCTTTAATCGTAATTTTGAGTGCAGTTTTATTCGGTAATTAAGTGCCCATGGTTTTATTTAATTAAAAATAATAAACTAGTTGGTGGGGAGCTATGCTTTTACTTCTCTCATTTTATGAACTAATATCATAGAAGAACTAATTTCTGAGCAATTTTTACCCATGCGAATGGGTGTCAAATACCCATTGTGTTTTGAATATACAATATATACATAATTATTGATACATTCAATAATTATAAACCCGAAAACCTGAAAACTTGTGCACAAAAAAAAAGCTCTTAAAAGTTAAAATATCCTCAAATGTTATAGATAATAAGTCTTGCCAGTCTTGGTACTTAAAAAAATATACAATTAATATGAAAACAAAAAAATATAAAAAGGCAGTTTATTTACTTGATAAAAACTTTTAAATTGAAAAATTAACATAACCTGCTAGTTGTTCACTGTCGCAATATTATAGGCATATATAAACGACCGTTAAACTCCAATCAGTGTCTTACTATAATATTTTTAAATATTAAATTTTCTAAATGTGCACTGTGCACATAAAAAGCTTTTAATTTGTAAAAGGCCAACGTTACTTAGGTTACACTTAACATTTTCAGAATATATTCTTATTTATTTATAAGATTAAAAATGGCAAAATAACATTTTTAGTTTAACTTACTAGTGTGGTAGTGATATAAAATATATAATTTATAATTTATGTATCATTCACATGACCTTTCTAATTACAATATGAAAAAACTAGAATTCCTCAGCCCTACTGAATCTAATATACATAGTTAGGTTGATAGGTATACCAAGTATATAGGTAGGCACCTAAGTGTTCTAGTCTCTAGATGTGATAACCCATTATAGATACCTACCCAAAGAGGCAAAGAGGCATAGACAGTACCTAGTAGAATACTACTAAAATAATGTGGCTATACTTTAGCGACTATATTTTTATGGTTACATGGCTACATTATAAAGGCAACAGATTTAATATTTTAATATGACATCGGTTATAGACTTATAGACTGAATCTATTAAAGTAGAAAGTAATCATAAAAATGTCTAGAATATATAGGTACCTATTTAACTTAATGTCTAAATATAGCACAACTACAGAACATAGGTTCTTTGTGAGTATAATGATAGTTATGAGCTACTATTATCATGTAAAATTTAAGTTTTTATCTTAAATAGATATAGTTAATTGGTAATAATCCTATACGACTGTAGGTACCCACTTATAAATTATAATTAAATAAGAATAGCCTTGATATTCTAACTTTTAAGGTGGTCCGTGATATCATAAATCACCTACCTAAACTTAGGATTATCGCTTAAGCTGGTTAATACCATGAATTAAGATGTGATATTTAACTGTCTGATATATTGGACTATTTTTTAATGACATCATAAATGTATATTTCTAATTGTTTTATACTTAATTAAATAAATAATAATCCAGCGCCTAGCCAGAAGCCACATTAATAAATGACATGGAAACAAATTTTATGTATGATGAGGCAAATTAGATGAGATTAAAATGTATTCATTAGGATGTAGCCTACATCATGTAGGTCGATTGTCCGGTCTACTTTTAAATTTTTAAACCTCTACATTTGCATTTCATTTAAAAATACAATAGTTAGCATTGAAACAGGTTTAATAGTAAATAATAAAAATATGTTTGGTATGTATAGTCTATAATTTTTTGCCACATCATTTAAACACATCTCTGGAGAGTTTACATATTTTGTTCACGTATTATGTTGACCCGGGAGAGTTTACCACCGTCCATTTATTACTTTTATATGAAACCTGCTTTAAGTATATGACTTACCTATAGGCTATAGGTAGGTAGTCGTTCTGGGACAGCAGAATATAATATGCTTACTTAAGGCCAATACCTAACCTTTGTTGTTGAGGCTCAATAAAATAAAAAAATATATAATATGACACTGTACAAATGTACGTAGCTGGGCGTATTTATGTAATTTGCACCACATTTAAAAACATGGTATAATTTATCCCACACAAAACTGTCTAAAAGCGTATTTTTAGCACTACACCAGGTACCTGTATCGGATGAGCACTGTATGCACTGCCCTAGCGCCTCTGGCAACGGCAGAGTGTAATACTGTGCTCTACCGCCCTTGTAGGGGTGGCAATGCGGGGAGGGCAGCAGAACGCTAGGTGGCTAGGCGAGAGACTGAGATCTCCGATATAGGCCTCATCTTTTCGAAGAAATTCCTGGTCAACCGGGCCAAGAGGATTGGTTCTGAAATTCCTCAAGATGGCGTGCTAGAGACGTTTATCGGGACTGCCGTGGAAATCCTATGACGTTGAAAGAAGAAGCGGAAATGGCGAAGGGGTTGGCCAACAGACGGCCGATTGTTATAAGAACGCGATCTCTAGGGCGAAGAAGATTACGATATCACGCACGAATGTACGATGATACGTCTATAATAGTGGCAGGCTGTGGTAGGCTTGTTAAGACTTTTTCACTTTTTCAGCATACTATAACGAATTGGAGATTAAAATAATGCAGATTTGAGGGTTGCTATTGTCCCGTTAGTGGTCACTGGTCGCACAAACCTATGTTTTGCCGGTGGCTTCTGTTTTTATCGTAAAAAATAGCTAATGTAGTTGTGCGATTTATTGTTTATTTTTGGTTCACACCTTTATTTCAACAGACGAGATAATAATAGGTAATATTTACAAGTTGGTACCTATAAACTATCATCACCTAGTATATGTGTACTAACTAGCTACTCTGTAGTATATAACAATTATTGCTAATAGGGTCATAGGCGTGCGCAGGGGGTATGCAGGGTATGCAGCTGCATACCCTGAAGTTCTGTGAGGGGCGAACATCGAGTCTGAAAAATTGAAACATCCAGTTATCAGTTATCAACTACCAAGTATTTGCGAAATACATACTTTTTGTATTATGTAATGGTATTTATTACAATATTTTTTTAATTAAGCAGTAGGTTTTTTCAATATTTGTGAATTGTGTATACCTACATATTAATCATAATTTTACGAGCCTAAAATAACTTTCAGGGCGCGCTATTGTCAGCCTTCTGCATATCCTGAAAAAGAGGCCTGCGCACGCCTATGAATAGGGTGATGCTCTATGTGTATGATTATAATTTGTTGTACGCATTATGTTATTGAATAAATGTATTATAGCAGGTGTACCTATGCGTCGTATTGTAGTCCATATAACAGTATTACAATAAACTATTGTAAAATAATAATATAATATCATTGTAAAATATATTATACACATATCATACACGGATCTATAGTATAGGTATATATCAGAGACACGTGCATATTGACCAGTTTAGGTACCCAATTGTGTACCTATGTAATATTCCGGTAACATTGGGGCAATAATATTGTAATATTTCATATTATTATATTATTATCATCATGACAACGACGGCGACGAAGTTGATGATGGCGTCGGTTTGGCCGGAGTCATCGTGATCTTTTTGAAGCCGTACACAAGCAGTACTGTGTAGAGAACGAACGCCAACGATATAGTGATCATCACGTACATGAAAAGGTTGAGCTCTGGCTCTCGGAAACGGGTTTTCTTCAACCACTCGAGCACCTCGAGTTCGGTGTCCAGACTTCCTGCACGTGGTGTACAACATACGACAAGTTAATATTAATAGTGTGCACATAGGTAAATTATGAATTGTTGCAAATTATTGAAAAAAAAATCATAGGTAGGTATAGGTAGATAGGTAGTTAGATGCTCTGCTGACTGCAGCGAGTTCTATAATATATACTTATATTCGCAGCTGTTAATTAATTTATTAACTACCTACACATTATTGTGACACCTCAGACATTCATAATAATAATAATATATAGCAGTATAGCGAGTATGGCTAGTAGCTTTTTGGAAAACGTTATTATATTTTTACCATTTTATATTGTTTTAATGTTTAAACTTAAACTTTTTTAATGGCGAAGTAGAATATTCAAAGAATTGTTTATAAGAGTGTAATAACTTATAAATAGGTATTCGACTATATATATATATATATATAGTCGAATATTCGTTCAAAATTTCATTTTTATACATAGAAATACTCCGATCAATATTTTGTTTATCACGTTTACTTTTAAAAAAGTATTTATTTTTTTTAAATTTATGTTTTGTTATAATCTAAAACCATGTAAAAAAAATTTATTTTCAAAAAGGTTGATAGTTTTTGAAATAATTACCTAGTGTTTTGTGTAAAATGGATCACTTGCAGCTATATATATTATTATTATAAACTTCTTCGTTCTTGTGTATTGTTAAAAATAATAAACTTACCTCTGTATACACTCGGAAACTTATTTCGGAAGTAAACAATGGCAGGAAGCTTTGTTACACCCCATTTGCGTGCATAACGGGCGTCGGCCATCTTGACAAAAGTGATATCCATGTTGTTCGTTTCGTCATCTATAGTCTCCAGCCTTGACAGCACTTCGGCACTTTCGGGTACATCGTTTTCATCTATCACAAAAAAAAACTTGTAGATAGGCGTAACAAATAACCATTATGTGACGACGCTATTGCGATTCATTCATAATTATTACGGTAATAACTAATAACAAATAACTATAATAATTCATTATTACCTATACCATTATAATTTATAGGTAATTACTATTAAAATGTAACTATAAAAGTTTAGATCCTCGATTTTTATATAATTCAAAATAATAAACAATAAATTTAAAAAAATTAATTATTTCATCATAATTATATCATAGTTAAATAAGCAGACCAAGTAACAAAAAATAGAAACCTTTATATTTTAAGTATTTTTTCACTGAACAGTTTCCTATAATTAATTATAGTTTTTGTTCAAATATTTTAAAATATTTCAACGGGCTTTTTGAGAAGTTTTGAATTTGTTTTCTATCATAATATAAGTTACTGTTTCAAACACATGCATCTTTAATAATTCAAGATTTTCTAAAATTAAAATAACTGCTATTAAATCAATAATGATTGCACGTACAGGTATTGTGTGAATACTAAATATCACGAAATGATGAGGCATTAAAACCCCATTTTTTTTTTACATGTCTTATAAAACTCCATCAGGTATTAGGTATCAGTATAATAATTTATAAATATTTTTAATAGAATAAAATATAACATAATTTAATATTATTTATATATGATAGAGTAGGGTGAAAAGAAAATTCTATTCTCAAACGAATAATGGAATAGCTAGTAGCGACGACCGACAGAAGTATATATTTTTTGATTATTATTTATTATTAGTATAACCATATAATTTATTTCTAAAACTTCCTAATAATTAGTAAAATTTAGGTACCTATACAATCATATAATATATATATCTACACTTCAATAAATATCGCGTAAATTGTTTAAATGTATCAGCCGATTAAATAACATTTCGTATTTTTAAAAGTCGAACAACAGAACACAATTTAATTTTTTTTGGACCCGTAGAGTCATCGATAACCTATATTTTATACTACAAAGATCGTGATTGGCACGTTTGTACCTTATGAACGTGTACTTACAGAAAAACACTGTCACGAATTCATTTTCATTGAGTAATTTCGTTAGCATTTTCTTGTTTACTTCATCGATTTCATTTTTTATTTCAAACACATCCTGTGAAGTTAACCACGATAACACCTTGTCCTCGTCACTCAAATCTCCTATAAAATGACCAAGTGATAAGCAAAAAATGCACTCAACACGTTATTAGTAATTACTATTTGTTTGACGTTTTTACCGTCAAATATTTCAGGCACTCTTTTTCTAAAATATACCAAAGATGGTAAACTTATGATGTTGTATTTTGCAGCCACTTCTGGATCTGATATTTTAACCATGTCGATACCGAATAAATCTGCTTCGCCATCAATTATTTCTAGCTCTTCTAAAATACCACCACATTCTTCACAGTTTTCTTCGTCTAAACATGGTTGAATTTTATTTATTTTATTATTGCGTGTACAACATACTATTCTGGATATAAGTTTATTTACAGAAAAACACTGCTAATAGTAATGATTCGTCCAATAGTCTTTCAAGCATACGACTGTTTACCTCTTCGATTTCATCTGCGAGTTCACGATTGTCGTCATCAATCAGCCATTCAAGAACTGATTCCTCATTTTGTAAATCACCTAAAAAGACATTGCAGTATTTGTTAATGTAATACGTCTTATATTATGTATATATTTTTAATTGTATCATAGAAATATAGGCGGAAAAATCGTTTGAGATTTGTAGGGGGTTTATTAGCCCCCAAATCCCCTCACCCATTTGTACCATGGAAACTGTAGATTTTACCTTCATATAAAAGAGGATTTCCATTTCTAAAGTATACGAGTGCTGGGAATGTCTTGATTGAATATCTTTTGGCTAATTGCGGATCTTGAATCTTTACCATGTGTATGCCATATAGATCACACTCGTCGTCTACTCGTTCTAAATCTTCTAATATTTGATCGCAAACATGACATGCTTGTTTATCTGTATACAGTTATGAAGAATAATTTTTAAAAAATCGGATTTTACATTTAATATAGTAAAAATCTACAAGATAAGACATTTCCGTAAAAACAATTAACTCCCAGAGGTTAGTTAGGTAGTAAATTAGCTAGTAAAATGTGCTTTTTGTAGTTTATGACATGCATACTAAAAAACTACTTATATTTTTTTATCTGAAATCGGGTTAAAAATATGTTTTTACTTTTTCCTGCTGTCGTTGTTCAACACAATTCCCTGTTCGGTAAATTCATTATTATATTGTGTGCATTTATTAATGATGGATTGTATAAGTATGTAAATAACAATTAAATATTTAAAAAAATCGTATATCGTGGGATGTACCTATATCTGATACTTATTTACTATTCAAGATAAATTAGTAAATAAAACAAAAATGAAGTGACAGGAGATGGATTAACTATCATCTTCGCGTTTATTTTTAAAATTATAGGTAGGAATTTAATTATTTAGTTTGAAAATTAGATATTGGCCATATGTTATTGTAAATTGTAATGATGAATCATGAATATAGACTTATTATTATAAATTATAATATTATGTGCTTACTTGATACTATACGAAAAAAAATATTATTAAGTAAATGACATTTTGTATCGTGAACTGTGAAAATGGAATATTAAATTTCTAGGACTTGTTAGTTATTTGATTTCTTTTCTACTCCGTTGTATACTGATATTGCAAAAAATATCTGTACTTTTTTGTCGTATTTAACGTTTAATATGATAATATGAAATAATGAATTAACTGATCCAGACATTCTTAAAATAATTACGATTTCTCAATTCTTAGAACCAAACACAAGTTAGTAAAAAGCTCACTTAGTAAAAGATCACTTTGCGAATATGCTAAATTCCTAGTTTTCAAAACCTGTATTAATACGAAGAAATAAACTTTAATACCAAATAGAATTAAAAAAATAATTTGATAACATAATATTTTTTTTTAGATTATTTGTATAGTTTTAATCTATATTAAATATTTATGCAATAAGTAATTAGATAGGTACCAAAAAAAAAAATAAATAAATAAATAAAATACCTAATACAAACAATCGTCACTAATTACTATGAACAATAATGAATAAATGAATATCTTAATATCAATAAATATCCACTATACTGCACTGTCGTCTGTCAATAACAACAATAAGCATACCCAGTAAACATTATAACATTTAAATGCTATTTGTCAATTAATACTTTGCTAGTATTTAAAAAAATTGTACGTTATTTTTCAAAAACCTTATTTACAAACATCAATCAAATGCTTGACAAATGTCATTTGAACTAGATCATGTTATTCAATAACCAATTGAATTCAAACTCTAGCCAAATATTAGTATTATATAATATTTTTAAATTAACTGCCCGGAAAATGTTGTAACATTTAAACGTTAATTGTCAAATATTTTCTAATTTTTTAATAATTGTACAATATTCCTTTAAAATTGTATTTACCTACATTTGTAAACATCAATCAAATGCTTGACAAACTTTTCGTGTAATTCAAAAATTATGTTTTTCAATGAACTGCTATAAATAAGACACACATTTGCCCAACTTTTGCTAAATATTGTACAAGATTTACAAAATAATTGTTCATGACACCTGCAGGTATTTATACATAAATATATTTATATCCCTTAAGAGATTTCAAAGAATTAATGAATGTTTTAAATTCAATCATAAACTTTTGTACATATACGAAAAACAATTATGAACGAAGTATATGGGTTCATCGACATTTATTTATGTATAAGGATAGTTTAATTATAATTTCTAATTTCTAAATACGATATGCCGTTGATGGTTTTATACAATATGTCAATTAATGATACCTATCAAAAAATAAATGATTTTGTTTTACTTACAAAAATATACTGCCAAATATTGTGTTTCTTGAACAATTGATTCTAACATGGCTCTTGTGACCAATTCAATTCTATCCTCTGTTCTCTGTGTAATTAACCATTGAAGAACTTCTTCTTCTTCCTTCAAATCTCCTATGTTGATAGAATATAAATTATTAAATCAAATTCAAAATAGATATGGTACATCATATTAAAATACAACGTGAATTTCACCTCCGAATAGATTTGGTACTGAATGTTCGAAGTAAACCAACGCCGGTAATTTCGATACTCCATATTGTTCAGCAGCTTCAATATCCTAAATTATAGATTATATACAAATATATAATATCATATGAAAAATATCCCACATAGTTTTTGCTGCTGTAGATTATAAAATAACTTCAAAAAGATATGTTTCTTTAAAAATGGGTTTACTTGAGTTTTAATAAAAGTAATCCCATGTCGTTCACAATCGTCGTCAATATTTTCTAGTTCTTCTAAAATACTCGTACACGAGTCACATTCATCTTCACTATCTGCAAATATTATTTATTCTATGTATAATTTTACTAACATAAATGTATAATAATAAATAGGTATATATAGTATACTGTAGTTATCTAATTTTAGCTATGATCGTATTTATATAAAAATCTACATATATTCATGCGAAAAGTCATCTAGTACCTAATCTAGTCATCTACTCTATTCTAAGTCAAAAATTGCAAACAGACCGACTCCTTTATATTTAAAAAATGTTACGGTTTATTTATAAATATAATTACAATCGTCAATTTTGGAGGGGATGCATTACCTGATATAAATATGTTTTTATAACTGTATTTTTTTGTTTAATATTTTTGATGAAAATGTTAAATCTAGTTCCCTAAATATTTGAATCATAACCAGGACCGTTCGTAAGAGAGGTTCAGCCTCTCCCCCCATTGCTGAAAAAATACACAAATCGTGTTTTTAATTTTTTTTATAATATTATAATTATATGAAATATTTTACTATATTTTATTTTATTTCTATTAATTATTGGCCAAACGTTTTAGAGAGTATTATAGTTTTTTTTAGATTCTTATAGCGGCTCGTAAAATCGTGAATGTATTAGTTTTACAATGATATCAGTTTTGTTTAAAAAAAAAAACGTTTATTTTACGTCATATTTTATAGCAGAAAAAATACTTCAACCTTCGTCTCGTGTATGCTAAATTAATAGTAAATTAATACTACACTGTATAAAATAAATTCAATAAACCTCAATAGTTATATGTATTGCATGGGTCACACATTTATATTAATTATAAAATGGAAGTCGGTCATTATAATATATATCTAGATAATTAAAAATAATAATATATAAAATAATAAGCTCCTGAAGTAAGTGAGGATTAAATAAACTATAACTACTTATAAGGTAGGTGTATTAATTAAATTTTATTTGTAAACCAAGCTTGTATATTAGATGCATACATGCATATTCAGCGCACCAAAAATTCTAAAAAGCCAATGATTCGCAGTCTCAAATGCGCTTTATTATCAAAGCCTCTATATCCTCTCCCAGGTGAGATACCATTGTTATTGTTTCCTTGAATATTAGAATGAATATCATTATTTTCCACATAATCATTATTATTATCAATATCATCATCGTCATTATCATCGTCATCATCATCGCCATCATCATCACTATCATCATCATCAACACCACCGTTTTTTTTATTAACATCTTCTTCGGCGACTGATTCCGTCATAATTTCTGGTTTCGCTTCCTTTTTTTTCAAATCACTATGGACACCATTTTGTGGTTGTGCTTTATGATGTCTACGAAACGCTTTGGTGTTGGACGCCTTACAGCGTTCGCACAGCGTTCCATTCCCTATATACCGGACAACAACACACTCATATTTGACACCATAACACAGTATTACCGTTTTATAATATTATACATTTACGAGTCAAGACAGGCATTTTTTTAATCAAAATTTAACACTCACAGAAAAAAACTGCAATTGATTCCGAAGAGGCTATGGCATTCCTTAATTCTTGGCCGTTTATTTCTTCAATTATTTCGCCGTGGGGGTTCTTTTGAACCAGAAGCCAATTTAATATGTCTGCTTCTTCGTATAGATTTCCTAAAATATTTTAATACAAATAATTTACCAACACCAACCATTAATGAAATTCTGTTTGAACAACTTTTTTGTTTATAATAAAGCACACATATTTTATTGTATACCAGCATAGATTGTAGGCTCTTTTGACCCGAGTTTGAAAAACACTATGGCCGGTAAAGCGAATACCCCACACTCTTTTGCCATCTGTTTGTCATCGATTTTCACAAAATCAATTCCAGCGCCATCCGCATCGTCATCGATATGTTCGATCTCAGCGAGTACTTGTTTGCATTGTTTGCAATCGTCACTGTCTAAATACAAGGAACTTTGGTCATTAATTTAAATATGTTTAAAACAATTAGTTAAAAATAATCTCACAAAAAAACACTGCTACGTTCTCCGAATTCTGCCTAATTTTAGAAAACATTTTCCTGTTAACTTTTTCTATATGTTCAGTCAATTCCATGTTAGATGGATCGGTGAGCCAATCAAGAACTTCTTCATCGTCGTCTATGTCACCTAAAAAAAAAATGTTATATATTTTTAATAGCCAATCGCACTTAACAATTCAGGCTTTTCAATACGAATAATAAGTAAAGTTATTTTCATTAACTGACCATCATAGTTTATGTATTTGCTCTTTCGGAAATAGGTGATACCAGGAGGACTTCGAAATCCATGTTTTTTCGCCATTAATCTATCATTACATTTAACCACTTTTATACCATATTCTGCAGCTTCATCATCAATTAATTCAATGTGTCGTAAAATTCTCGGTACTCTAGTATCGCCTTCGACGACTAATAACGAAGTATAATAACACTAATAACAATGTTTTTTCGTAGTTTATATTTTAAATTAACTTACACCAGACAACGGCTAAAAAGTCTTGATTATCAATGTATTCAAATAACTTTTCTCTATCTATAAGTTCAATGCTTTCGTCTGTCTTTTGTTTTATCATCCATCTAAGTACTTCGTTTTCATTAGCAATATCTCCTTAAATAATAATTTTAAAGCAAAATATAAAATCTTATAAAAATTATTACATTTTTAAACTATTCGTAACTAGTTATGTCGTACATTTGTTTTTAATTTAAAATGTATTGTACTAGTTGTTTTTTTAATATTATAAGTTTACTTCAATTGTCTTATATATATATTAAAAATAGTTCTATAGGTATCTTAAATCATCTTTGAAGAAATAAATTGCAACTATTCAACAAATTATGAATAAACAAATAAACAAAATTTTAACTTCAACAACAGTAATGGTTTTATTAATACATTATTTTGTACATATCAATTTATCGGGAAAACTTAAACGTAACAATACTAACATACTTATCTTTAAACATAAATATGGTTTTATTAAAAAAAATAATTAACAATGTTAGAAATACACGATGTTAACAAAAATTTTGGAAGCTAATTAAAATTCACCTAAATTTAGTTTCTACATGAGCAAAATCAGAGAAATCATTACATATTTACACGGGGATAAATAACAGCCTTTTTCAGATTGCATTTAATATTAAATTAATATTTATACATTCTTGTTAATATCATAATTAATTCAAATAGATTTAAATATATTGTTTAAAACAACTAAAATCTATGGTAAAATGAGCAATTAAATTGAATTATACATTTCAATAAAACAGAATAAATAAAACGGGAAAATAATTTTATCTTTAATCAACCATAAAGATAAAAGATTATCTATATAATCTTTAGGTACACTACACCTAATAATTGAGGATACATACATATTTAAATACAACGTTAAATAACATACTCGTATATATCTACCTAGTATCAGTAGAATTTTAGACAAGATGGAAAATACTTAAACAATATGGTTATTGAATGATACAATATTTAAACTATTTTATCATCGATTTCAATAAATTTAAGCTTTATACTAAGTAAAATTACTTATATACTATTCATTTTATTATTTATAAAAATTAAAACGTATTTTGGGATATTTTATAATTTTTACAAGGAATTTCTTATATTTAGATTGCATAGAGTACAACTTTAAAAAAAATAACATTCATCACAGCAAATGTAATGTTTTAAAAAACTTTATTAAACAATACATTTTTGACTTTATAATGATGTAAATGTCTATATATATTTTAAAAAGTCATAAATATATAAAATATATTTTAAATCAAAATATAAAAAAAGAACGTTGAGTTTTAATGATTTTCTCTCTACCTTTGGTAAGTGATAAGATTGCCGGAGACTTGAAAATTGGTTAAAATAAAATATTTAAGTTCAGTATAACTACACTCATTTAATATGATACATTATACTATAGATTATTAATGATTTACTGTTAATTATTAATTATCAATTTTTTTTAATTATTATTTATAACTTTATTAAAAATACCCCTCAAAAGTTGTACTTTAACTATAAAATTCTAATAACTACCTTAATCATCTGTATTATAATTTTTTTTTTCAATATAAATATTTGTTGAATTTTAAGTTTTTTTTTAGTAAATACACGTTTGATCGACTTAATATACCTAATTCGTATTATTTTTTGGTAAAATAATAGTTACAACGTTTATATAATATGGGACAAGGGTAATGGAAGTGTTTTTTAAAATAAATTAAAGAAAAATGAGTAGGTAGTTAATAAATTAGATAAATCAGATAATATAAAATATTATTTTAGACATTTCACATACCCTTGAAATAAAAGTTAAGTCTTTGGAAATTTGAAACACCAATAAATTATGTTTATTACCTGTTCTCATTTTAAGTTGGTGTTTACTGTTTAATAAGAAAAAAATAAAATATAAGAATTATAATTTGAAGACCTTTTATGTTTATTTTTTTATCCTATACAGGCATTTTTGTGACATTTCACCACCACCAAGAAGCTTTCCCGTTACCATCCTTCTTGTTTCTTTTTTCTTTTTTTTTATTATTGCTATCCGGCTTGCCGTTTGTTTTCTGTTCATCGTTCTTAGTTTCTTTTCTTACTGGCTTCCCCGTTTTGTTTTTTTTGGTTTCTGTTTTTTCCTTATCAGCCGGTGATTGTGGTTTTGGGCAACATTGGTATGGCTCAAATGATGGTGTATTGGCCTTAGTGTTTCCCAGACCGATGTAAAAACAGCTGTCGCCTGCAGCAAAATCCAAATTATATTAGCAATTATTGTTTTAATTATATGATATTCTGAACAATTGTTCAACGAAAAAGGTGACAAACGCGTAAATTAATTTCAAATTATAAATGCTAAACAAAAGCTTTAATGTAACAAGGGTATGATGGAACAAAATGCTGCAGACGACAAGCTGTTAGTAAAAATAAAATCAACATGAACAACATTATTCTAAATACAGTAGCATACTGGGTACAAAAATTATATATTTTACATAATCAAATATTTAAATCAATATTAATTTTGATGTTGGACATAGACCTATCTAATCAACAAAATAATATAAAAACATATTGTTGATCGATTTATACTATATTTTAATAGAAAATTGATTATATTATCTAGATCAACATTGTAAACAGATAACTCCGTGGTAGCCGACAGAGTGCAATGCTAGTTTGGCAATATTTGGTAGAGACGTAGAGTACAAAATATGTCCAATTATTTATCATAATTAGATATAATCGTAAGCATTGGTAATAATATACGGTTGATTCTATATACGTAATATTATAATATTCTATATATACATATATTTAAAAAAATGAAAATTTTTATTTAAAATTAATAATAATTATTGAGTTCAAAGATTGATTAATTTACAAATTATATTATGTAGAGAATGTATAAAGTGTATTGTATACTTTTACCTAATATTGTATTAAGCGTTAAAATTGTTTGAATATTTTATTGTCTTACGTAAATTAATAAAATTTGATATGTAAAATAAAAAAAATCTATGAAATTAAAGAGAAATGAGGCCATCTAGATAGGATAAAAAGAACCCGTGTTAAAAATATTATGTTATTATAATTAGCTACTGGACAGCTGCCGATTTATATTTTTAGAAAATCAGCATCAGATGTCTAATTTCACATCAAAACGTTTTTACGCATTCAAACACGAGACTTTTTTTTTAAATTTAAATACCTGTATGTTCAATTTTTTGCAAATATTTAGTTGTTTTTGGATCTTGAGTTTTTTTTTGACCACCTGAATACGATAGAACGATCACGATTATTGGGACAAATGCTTTACAGTTATTTTAAATCATTTAAATAAATTAGCACGTATATATCGCTTACTTTTTTGATCAATTAGCCAATTTAACACTTTCCCGCTATTCTTAAGGTTACCTAAGTACAATATAATAATATTATAATTGATATTAAGTCTTAATAGAGTATATTGATTATCTTAGACAATAATTATTTATATACATAAAGTACATATAATGTACCTACACACTATATCTTATATACTTATATTAATTATAATTGTATTTATAAATTTCTTATGTTTATATGTATTGCGTATATAAAAGTGAAATATTATTATAATACTTATATAATATATTGAATGAGTAAGTGTCTTTTCCTCACATAATTCATATTGATTATTTCCTGTATTAGTATTGACTTATTGAGTATACTTATTGTGTAGATATGTAATATATATTATATATATATATTATACAAATACCTACAATGCATATAAATAATGTTCGTGTCAACCTGAAAACGCTCAGGGTAATCTAAACATTCTAAACACGGGGTAAAATACAATCTAATAATTTTTTGCATGACAGAATGATATTAAAATTATTAATATAATATTGTATTTTAAATTTCCTCGTAGGCTTTCAAATTGCCTTTATACCATACCATCGTATAATCCAGGGATTTCCAAACTTTTTTTTATTTGAGGACCATATAAAATATCAAAATCTTTTAGTCAATCAAAAGTATATAAAAACATATAACTTTTATTTTGTATATATATATATGTGTATATGTATACATTTCTTAATATTTCGAAAAAATAGTTCATATAATATAATTAAATGTTCTTAGTTATTTAATATATGATACAGTTGATAATTGAAACGTGCGTGAAATAACAGTTTTGGATATTTTACATATTATTTAGATTATTTACTGTCCTTTGGTGGGCTAGATACAACTTATTTCAATCTATAATTTGGTGACCCCTGGTATGATGTTTATAATATATATATATATATATATATATATATATATATATATATATTACTATTATAATTTACAATAGGTATATGACTTAAGTATCTACAGTGTTCATATAATATTATTGTTAAATTTATCTTGAAATTATTAGGATATAGGAGATAAATTTAACGACCTAATATTATCATAAAAACTTTTCAAAGACATTTTTTATTAACCTTGGGATCATAACATCAATAAAACTGATCAACCTGAAAATAGAGAAACTATAACATTATATACCAATACCAGTACCTATTTTCATTTAGTATATATTTTATATAATATAATATTATGTTACCGTCAACGTTGGCAATTAGTAATTTTTTGTACGTAATGATAGAATAATTACTAATAACGCATCATATTTGTCTATACTCATAATGGCTAATTTGAGTTAATGTTGACATAATTTGGAATTCAGGCAATTTAGATAATCTGCTAAGCGATTTGAATACGTTCGTTTTCTCAATCGATAATCAAAATTATCACACATTGAAGTTAAAACAAAAAATAGTTTGGTAAATATTTTACATATAAAAACTAGCATGAGATTAAAAACTTAGCGGAGGAGGGTCAATGCACGGGTCTCAATTACTCCAAATTTTTTTCTGCTCCAATATTTATCATGTAAGTGAACGTTTCCCAAATTTGAATAGATGCATAGGTTCGTATTGTGATAAAAAATTTAATTTATCCACATAGTAATAAATATTCATTATTATTTATTTTAAATTTATATAGTCATTATTAAAACAAAAACCATCAAAAATGATATTGCTTCTATTGGCTTCAAGCCCGTGAATAAATAGATAAAATATTTTATACTTTCAAAAATTTCGTTTCTTAAATAACAATAATTCGAATTTTGTGAAATTTTCAATTTTTTAATATTTTTTGATGGGATAATAAGTTGAAGAAATAAGTATTAGGTATATTAAGTAATATTATATAAGCCAAACAGTTCAGAAAATTGACTACAAATGAGGAAATATGCTCTTAAAAATATACTTTGACCTAATTGACCACATTGACCAAAAATTAACGTGTAGTAAGTCCAACAGACCAATTTTTTCCATGTATAAGTATTTGCAGATGCAGAATAGATGAATACTAATAGTTGTGTTCGTCCCTATGGGAAATCAAGATCACCGGAATAAATGGTGGTGATCTGAAAGGTGATTATTCCCCCCAGAAAATGAATTTATAAAAAACCTTAAATATATATACATATAAATTATTATAAGATATAAATATCATACACAATTTAATTTAATTAGGTTGAATAGGTACTATTATCTATGCTATTTCATATATCTGCCTATATTATTTTAATTTATCATTTATTCATTATGTTATTTACAAGCTAACTATGAGCTTTTATATCTCTATAATTAGTAGAAAGTTGTTGCATTTTATATTTATAATCTTGATTATTTTAATTTTTTTTAAGAAAAAAAATCTATCGTTTAATAATTTTCCATGTAGTCGTCAAATTGCTGGGCTACACAGGCACTTAAAAGTTATTATTATCACCGTATACATTACAAAATAATGACCGTTTGCAGACTTCTATACATCAATTAAGAATTGAAGTTAACATTTAAGCATTTTGGTCCTAAAGGCTAAGAAGCTAATTGGTAGGTACTTATAAAACGTCTATGTAATACAATGTATTGCCTGTATATAATAAAGCGCACTCACAGCTACCTATATGTATAATGTGTCGTATCGATCAAACCACAAATTTGATTGAACATTACTTTTTTGATATTATGCGATGACCAAGTTGCAACCAAGTATGCCAAAAATATTACAGCTCAACTTTAAAACCAATATGGTTAACTGTTGTAACCGTAGTTATCATGCCTACACACGAGTCACAAGACAACTTCACACGACGTAGCTGTGGATCTGGCTAAACTAAATATAGTATCGTAATAATAATATATAACAGATAAAAATAGCAGTGCCGGGCTGAATTAAATTTATATCGGTTACCTATTTTTGTTTTAATAATATTATTGTTTATTAGTTACATTAGTGGTAACCCAAATTTATAAAGATTTTACACACATTATAATTTATTACGTATTGATAACAGGATATGCCTAAATAGATTTATTTTGATAGTTATTATTATGCTTTATCTAAATCTAAGTATAAAGTTAATACCTTTGCACGGTTCAGGCCGACGGCCTTAGAAGCCTGTGACCCAGTTGAACTATTTCCACTATCCCTAGTATCCCTTATATGGTCAGTTCACCTTTGTAGGTATATACGTGTACATTGGGACTATCCTGTTTAGTCCCTACCTACCTAGAGGAATGAATCTAATAACCAGTGGTGCCGAATTTTATGTTAATGTCAGCTTACATGTTTTGAAAATTTAGTATAAGGTCGCTCTATATTGATCACTTTCTTCTCCGAAAAATTCCATTTTTGCCGATGTTAAGATATTGGGCCTCTTAAAATATTTTTCACCCTTCTAGTTTTTTAGGACTTGGGCGTCACTGCCATTAACCATGTCCAATAAGTAGCAACTATACTGTATATTAAAAGTTTCATGAGCATTTTACGAGTTTTATGAATAAATAATCAACTCAAACATATAACGATGGAAGACTTTACTTATCAGCCAATCACAGAAATATGCGGCACACCAGAAACCAATAAATATTAACCATGTTTTGTGTCGACCAGCATTATTCACACCGCTCAATCATTACCTACATTGATGGTATTTCCCATATTGACGGTAACATAATATACGTAGGACATAATCATGAATAAAAATACAAATTGTGTTAAAAAAAAACGATTGAGTTTATAGAAAAATACTTTTTTAGAGCCATTAGACTATATCGACTGGAAATAATGTTTTTTTTTTTTATAATTATGTAGGTATGCGCATATATTATATTATATTTCAATATTATAATATACTAATATTGGCATTTGTCATTATCATGTTATCATATAATACAAAATTTATATTTATTACAATTGCGTACTAAATTAAAATTTACTTAATTTTATGACTGAAATAAATATTAAATTATACAATTATTATAAAATACAATCAAATATAATATATTTAAGTATACCTAATTTATACTAGTTAATAATCAAAAAATATTATATTCAATTTAAAATCTTTTATTATTATGAATTCATAATTCATCCTATAATTACTTTTATCAAGTTTTTACTAATTTGATAAAATATTCAAATTGTACTTAAAATTGCATTAATTTATTTGGTATTAAAATTAATTTAAAAAGAACTTACCGTCATACATGATTGGAACTCCTGTTTCATAATACACCAGGGCAGGGAAACTAAAAATACCAATTTCTGACGCCAACTTTGAATCAGTTGATTTGACGAATTGAATACCTTCCTTATCAGTATCGTCATCTATAGTTTCTAACTCTTCCAATATACTAGGACAAGCTTCACATTTATCATCGTCTATAAAAATATGAGCATTTATTATTGATAACAATGCAGTGATACCGTGTTGGCTATGCATTTTTAATTAAATATCTATACTAACTATAGGTACATAGTTATGAATATAATTCAATTATTCATAGTTTTTGCAAAAGAAATCAAAAGATATGTACTAACTTAGCCACACAAATAAGTAGCTCTCATTTTTATCAAATAAGACATTATAATCAATTTTTTTTGTATTAAGTGTTTTTAAACATTCAGATTTAAGAAAATATAAGAAATAACAACTGCTGACTACATTACTTATAATTACTACATTACACCAAATTATGCTTTATTTTTATATAACTATTATAATATTAAGGATTGTATAAAAAAATAATATACAATTAAAAACCTAATTTTTTTTTTGGAGATGTAATCGATTTGTGAAATACCTACGTAGTACAGTCAATACCAGATAATTTAAAATGAATTAATTCTGAATATATAAGCACTTCAAAGTTGGAATACAATAATTTTAATATTGTAAATATTATTGTGGTTACAAACAATAAATTTATTGGAAATTCCCATACCTATATTATAGGTTGTACGTATGTATTCAAATGTATTATATTTTATACGTACAAAAGAAAACTGCCAAGTGTTCAACATCATTGATTAAAGTTTGCAGGGTTTTTCTATCAACACTTTCAATAAAATCTGGTTCAGACTCGTGCAAGTCGAGAACCCATTCTAAAATTGCTTCTTCGTGCATCAAATCGCCTGTTAAACATAATATGTATAAATTATTATACTTTCTATGTATTAGTAACCAAGATAATACATATTAATATTTTTAATTACTCTCATTTATATATATGTTTGTTTATATATGTATGTATATCAATTTCACCTGTGTAAATTTTTCGGAATTTATTTCTGTAAAATAATAATGTTGGCAAACCCGGAAGATCATATTCTTTTTCTATTCCTTCATCAGAAGTTTTTAAAAATTGAATGTTTTTTTCTTCACACTCATCGTCTATGTTTTCCAACTCTGATATTATTTTTTGACTTTTTTTGTCTCCTTCTTTATCTAAAATAATTTATACGTGTATTGTAGTCTTTAAACATCATATGCTTGTTGAAAAAAACGTACAGAAAAATACAACAACAAATTGTTTTTCATTTAATATTTTCTCCAACATCTTAGTATTAACTTCTTCAATACGTCCAGGCACCTTAAGAGTTTCTTCATCTATGAGCCACGTCAGTACTTCATCTTCATCTTCCAAATCACCTGTATAAACTAATGGTTCTTTATTTCTAAAAAATACTAGTGAAGGGAATGTTCTAAGTCCATATTCTCTAGCAATGGATGCATCTTCGGTTGTTACAAATACTATTCCGGTTTCATCTAATTCATCATCGATATTTTCGAACCCATCGAGAATGCTATCACATTCTTCTCCTTCCTCGCACCTTCCACCTAAATTTAACCACATATTTTTAATTATATAGAATTAATACATATAGACTTTATTTATTTTAAGTTACTAACTAAAGTAAACCAAAACGTATTCATGGTCAACGATGAGGGTTTTAAGTATTTCGTCAGTAACTTCTTCGATGGTTGCTGTGGTTTTTTGCTCAATGAGCCACTTTAATACTTGTTCCTCGTTTATAAGATCACCTAAGATTAAAATTACGTGATTTAAGTTGTGAACATTTATAAATTATACTATATACAATCATATAAAATTAAATACCTTCATAAATAGCAGGAATTTTATTTTCGAAGTATACTAACGTAGGTAAATGATCGATGCCATACTCTTTAGCTTCATTTGCATCATCCAAGCGTACAATCACAATACCTTCTTTATCCAATTCATCATCAATATTTTCTAATTCATTTAATATGCGAATATCTTCTCTATCGTCCTTATCGTCTATTTAAAACAAGTTTAATAAAACAAATTCGATTATAAAATGTTAACAATTTACTTATGTAAGTATGAAGTCATTTTTTATACAGCAGTAAAAATAAAAACTCAGTTGACACATTATATAATAGATATATTTTATCTATATACTGTTAATTTGATTATATACATATATATGAATTGTAGAATACATTAAAAACTATAACCAAAATTACTTTTATTTTTAAGATTATTGTGAAATTTACTAAGTTAATAAGTAAGATCTTAATTAAAAATAGTACTCACAAAATAATACTGCCAAGTAAGCTTCAGACTCAATCAGTTTGTCAACAATTTCATCTGTAACTTCAGGTATTTCTGAATGTCTTTTTTGGTGTATTAACCAACTTAAAACTTCTTCTTCTTTAAGTAAATCACCGTTGTATATATGTGGTATTCTTTTTTCAAAATACATAAGTTTTGGTACTGTTGTTATACCATATTCTCGAGCCTCATCAATATTACAAATTTTTACAAATGCGATTCCACTTTGATCACATTCATCATCAATATTTTCCAACTCAACCAAAACTTTTTGACTTTTTTTTTGGTTTTTATCATCTAATAATTTATATATTGTGTATAAAAATATTATTTTTATTAAGTAATAAATGTTTTAAACTCACAGAACAATACGGCGACGTTTGATAATTTATTTATTAAGATATCAAGCATCTCATCAGTTACATCTTCTATTTCGTCATGTTTTATTTGGTAACTAAGCCATTCCAATACTTTGTCTTCATCCTCCAAGTTTCCTAAAATATAAATATAAAATATTCAACTGTATATTTTACCACTTAATGAATTGATATTATATACCATTATAGAGTGTTGGTACTCCATTTTCAAAGTATAATAAAGCTGGTAGTTCTTCAATTCCATAGAGTTTTGCTTCTTCATCATCGTCAATTTTAACAAAAACAATTCCAAGTGTATCACACTCGTCATCAATATTTTCAAGTTCGTTTAATGCTTTTTGAGATTTTTTATCATTATTATCATCTACAAGTTAGATTATAAGTTATAATTTGTACATTTTAATACACCTATATGGCTATATGGCTTTATTATTTATATACACCAAATACATACAGAAGAGAACAGCAATATTTTTTCCTTCTTTTATAAGACGATCCATCATCTCATTCGTAATGTCTTCGATTTCATCTTTTTGAAGTTGATCAATAAGCCAATGTAAAAGAGCGTCTTCATTTTCAATATCACCGTCATAAATATTTGGTATTTGTTTTTCAAAGTATACAACTGCAGGAACAGATTCCAAACCAAATGAAGAAGCTGCTAGTGGATCTTCAATTTTCACAAACTGTATTCCATGACGGTCACAATCGTCATCAATTTTTTCTAGCTCATTCAAAACTCTTAAAGAATCTTCGTCATCATTATCGTCTGAAAAAAATGTAAATTTAATTTCATAAATCATAATATAAAAAATGTATTTGTAAATCTTACAAAACAATACAACAAGGTTATCAACAGAACCGATAAGTGTATCTAATGTTTTTGATGTAACGTCCTCGATAACATCTTCTTCATCTCCTGTAGACTTGTTCTGTACTAACCACTCAAGAACATCTTCTTCTCTAGTTAATTCATCTGCATTTTTAAAAATTGTGTGCATTAAAAACTATGTTCATAGATACATACTATATAGATACGAATATTATAATTTATAATATGTGTCTTTTGACAAACCACTGACGTTCATAAACAATTGGTATTTGATGTCGATAATAAACCAACTTCGGTAACTCTCCTAAATTGTACTCGTCTGCTAAACTCGAGTCATGTATTTTTACGAACCCAATTCCTAATTGATCTGCTTCATCGTCAATATTCTCCAATTCTTGTAATGCTTTTGCACATTTTTTGCAGCCTGCTTTATCTAAAATAATAATCATGATATTAACAATAAAATTATGTAAATTAAAAATCAAATAAACGCTCTCGCTATATTGCATGGATAAAGCTATGAAAGGTTATACATTTCTAAAGGGGATGCCGAGGTAAATAGCTGAAATTGGGGTAACAGCTTACAACCATTTCACTTACGGATATCCTTTAAAGTGCATTCTGATCGTTCAGGACCTAATTCAATGTAATGTACTGATTTCAATATCTTAAATACTTTTGTATTATAGAGTTTATTCGTATCACAATGTATTAGAAAATAAATGATAATTTTTACTTACAGAACAAAACAGCTACATAATCCGTATCTTCAATAATTTTCTGTAATATTTTTGAGTTTACTTCCTCAATACGATCTGGTAAATCTAAAGCTTCTAAGCTTGTCAAAAACTCTAAGACTGAATCTTCATCCATTAGATCTCCTATAATTACCATACAAAATTAAAACAGTTAAAAAAAAAAATGATTTTAAATGTACACTTACCCTCATAAATTATTGGTTCTTTCTTTCGGAAGTAAGTGAGAGCTGGGAAATTTTTGATTCCATAATGTTTAGCAAGTCTTTTATCATTAATTTTTACAAAATCTACTCCAAATGTATCTGTATCATCATCAATATTTTCAAGTTCTTCTAGTACTTTGTCACAAGTATGACAGCTTCTAGTATCTATACATATAAATTGTATTAATACATCATTTTACTCAAAGTAAACATAGTTATAACATATTTAAAATAAGTTATATATATATATATACAGGGTGATTCTTTTATCAAACAACACTTATATGGTGTTTGTGTGTAAATACCACCTAACATACACCTATAACACACAATCACCACCCAAAACCACCCAACTTTGGGAGGCTATATCTTTTAAACGGATTAACGAAAATGAAAATTTAAACGTGAAAATTCATTGAAAAAATAGCCTTTTTAGTTTATGAAATTTTAAGTATAGATTGTCATTTAAAAATCAAAAGTTGATAATGGTTTACCTGATAAGGGTGAAAATATTTTAAAAATATATAGTTATAGAATAAGACGAATCTATACAATTTTGAAAAAAAAAAATTTGAAAAAAGGTCAATAGTTTTTGAAATAATGAGTGTTGTTTGATAAAAGAATCACCCTGTATATTACTTCTATCGTATGTATTATTAGTAATTGGTCAACGATTTTTATTCATTTTATTGTTGACAATGAGGTAGAAATTATTGCTTTATGTTCAATAATGGGTACACTTTAATTTGGCGCATACTAATTGCCTTCCAAAATATATGAACTGTCTTCCAGCCTCATTGTAAATAAGAAGGTTCATAATTTATATACGAGTTGTCTCTCAAGAATTTTCACACTAATTGTCTCCCGTATAGAATCAATTAGTATTTCATAAACTCCACTATGAAACAACTCGTAAATATGTAATTATATTAATTATAATGAAGGAATATGCATTATTAGGTATATATTATAAATATTATACATTAACATTTGTAAAAATAATACATACATTTAGCGAATAATAATATAATATAAGTCAGTAAAAAAATATATATGTTAAAATAATTAAAGTCAGTAAACAAATTATTTGGTTTACATTGCTCAGACTTAACTAACTAGCAAATATTTGTAAATATTAAAAATATGATTTTTTTCCATGCAACTTTTTTATTTGAGTATCAATGAAACTTATTTTGTTTTTAATATGTAATCGTGCATGAGTTTTAGGCTTATTAGAACTTTTTGTTAAATTTACTGTCTCGGTTTGAATTAATTTTAAAACTTTGATAAATGTATATAACATATTAGGATGTAGAAACTCGAAAGTCAAAATAGCTATTAAATTTGCCATGGAAAGATTCACATGAGTTGGTTGTGCACTTAATGCTACATCTCTTTCCTACTCATAATAATATATTATATAAGTATTATAATATTATCTTTAATGTTTAATGTTTTAGTCGTTTAGGTTTAATCGTATCAATGACCAATGTACAACAATTATATATGTATTACACTTCGAGATTACAAACTTATTTTGATACACGTTTGAAAATGTTTAGAACCACTTATGCATTTAATATCAGATTATTGGAAGGCAACTAGTACTAAATCCTTTTATTTTACAATAAAATTTAAGGTACATCGGGAAGCAACGAGAAACAATTCGTATAAAAGTTATTTACCTTTGTTGTAACTTACAACAATAACTTTATAACTTATAACCCTTTTCATACATTATACATGTATACAGTACTATACATTTTTATAAGTTGTAACTAATATTTACAAAAAGCAATATTTATTATATTCATCCATAGTGATTTATAACTCTAAAGAATAGTTACATACGAAAGTATAGAAAATAAAAAATGTGATTATTTTAAACATAAACCAGCTTATACTATTTCTAGTCTTAATAATAAACAATTTCCAAAAAAGTGTTTTTTTCTTTTTAAATTAAAGATGGTATTCTTATATTTTATATTGAACTTATTTATTAATTGCATATTTTTGTTGGTTAGTAAATTCACTATTGATTTTTAAACACGAATCCATATTTTTAATTTAAAAATCTAAAACAGAATAATTTTTTAAACGTTGCTACTTAATGTGTGTATGGATATTAAATTATTCACATCGAACAATTATGCAATTGTTAAAGTTTAAATAATTGTGAAGACCGAAAGACAGCCTGGAAAATGAATATTGTAGGTACAGTCAAAATGTAAAAACTATTAGCTTATAACATTCTTAAAATAGTATTATATTTTAGATGATAAAATTAAATATTTATAATAATCAAAAGTTAGGTTAGGTTAAAAAATAATGATAATATACAACGGCTGAAAATTGATTTTAAATAAGCACCAACCAATAAAAATCGAATATATTTTTATTGATATTCAAAATTTATATTATAATTGGATAAATCAAAATCCATAATATTTAGGTGGGTATAATAAAATAAAAATCGTTTTATAATTTTTTTATACAACACTATTTCAAGTATTAAAAAATAATTTTAATTTAATTTAAAATTCAACAATATCTAATATATCTACAACATTGTTAATTGATGGGTTATAGCTTTATATGTAATAACTAATTATATTCAGTATTCTTAGGCCTGTTTCATAGTCGTAAGTAACAATACGTATGCAACGCACGAACCTATCTTGGTTCCCTGTAAGTAAAAATAAAAATCGTAAAAATGTAAGTGATTTTTAAATTGAAAAAAAAGATGATTAAAATTTAATTAAAAATCAGCAAACAATTATATCATTAATGAGCAACAATAAAAAAACCATAAAACCGATAAATTATTTTAAATTTAAATCAGTAAAAATAATATTGATAAGCGAAATTAAATTTTTAAATCGAAAAATTGTATTTTGATTTTAATCATTGTAATACATGGTTTCATATTTTCTATAAATCATTATTCAAAAGTCTTCTATAATTTTAAGTGATAGCCAATGTTTAGGCTCACCTAAGTCTTACACTTAAAATAAAAATAATACAATGTTGATACACTAACAATCTGAGATTTTGTTTTCACCTAACCTTGTATTTTACATCTCAACAATTTAAATCATAGTATATTTAAGTAGATATTTTAATGTATTCGCAGGAAGCGATTAGAACAGTACTGCCTATATTATATTGTACGAATATAACTTGAACTGAAATGTGACGAGTGAAATACATTGTAGGTGGTAAAATACCAGTAAAACATTATATTTGTATAAAAAGTTAAAATTACTTAGAAAGCAATAAACAATTTTAATTATAATAATAACTCATAATATAAGATGCTCATTCAGTTTAACACATTTCTTTTCTTACATTTTGTTTTCTTTTAAGTAGGCGGTGTTAATCGATCCTTTTCAAAAACAATCCGTCCTATTTGTGTATATACTTTTTTATAAATACATAGACACTTATTGTATTTTGTTTATAAGAATTGTAAAAATGTTCCTGATTTGTGCAGCCCTTCATTAGAAATTCCTTACTGATTGGCTGTTATAGGCTATCTGAACTGTATAGGTATCTAGAATATTATTCAATAGCGTGATATAATTAAATATATTAAAGTTTATTACATCATATCAAAATAACTGATAGGTACCAAATATTAGGATTCTACCAATAATGAAAAATATGGTTCTATGTGAATATTTTCGTCATAGCTTTTTAACCATGCTTTATCTCATTTAATTTTCGTGATCGACTTATATAGCTTTACTTTTGATGTAGGTGAACATTTTTGAAAATTATAACTTTTAAGTATATGCTTCCATTTAAGTCTCAATTCTAAATAGTATAATTTGCAATCAACATATGAGAGCACAATATACATTTTGTTATCTCATGTACACAAGCAAAAAATCGAGACAAGCATGAGATGTGTTCATTATAATAATTTTTTTTTTTATTTATTGATCACAAAAAAACATCGACAGCAAAGGCCATTAGTTAAAGAAAGTTAAAAGATAGGCATGAATAATGAATAAATGTTTACAACGATATTTACAAAGATGAGTTATAAATAAAATGGTATGAAATTTTTTTTTTATATATATGATTGTTTTAATAATTACTCTCATATTTAAAAAAATTATTATTTTTTTTTCATGACTTTTAGACAATCAATATATAATTCAAAAATACACGTTATACGTGATAGGACTTATAAAAACGTTTATATATATATTTTTTTTTTTATTTAACGAAATATACCCTCGGCGACATAGGCCATTGGGTTACAGATTTTTTATTTCATTGAGTTAAGATTACATTATTGAAAACTACATTATTTACAATTTTCATGTTTATATTTTTATGTTTGAAATGCTGTTTTGTTTTCCAATTTTCACAATATAAATATACATAATGTATTGTTCGGACTTGTTCTAGTTTCTAGTTTAGTTGTGCTTGTGATTACAATTTGTTTAAATTTACTTATTTGTATAGATCATATTTATAGATCTACAATAGACCTATATTTCAGGACCCACTCGTGTATCGAATTCAAGCAAATATTATTATTGGACTTATCCTTAGGTCCAAGGGTTTCACACATGTAATTTATAGTGAGTAATGACAGGTGACAGCTACTGTTATCTACAGCCAGTTATTTTACATTAAGTCTTAGTAAGTACTAATTTTAATTATACTAAATACTAATGTATGCCAATAATTGGTCCACCTATATTATGTTTTTTTTGTTTATTTGTTTTTATATTTTTATCATATAAAATCTTAAAATATTTTAAATTTAATGTCTTAAGTTCTAAAAAAGTTGGTTGCTTATTGAATATTTTACAGTTATATTTAAATCTTAGCTATAACCATAGGTACATAATAACACAAAAATATTTTTCTTACTAGAAAATATATATATATATAAAATATACGTTTAGGTCCCTTGTTCTGTACAGCAGAGAGACATCCACTACGACTTACCCGCTTTTTTTTAACTTTAATTTTAATAAAATAAAACGAACATTTTCTTTAGAGAAATAAAAATAGGAACCTAGATAATAATAATAACTATCATAACATAAAAATATTTATTTTAAAATCACATACATTTTATAAGAAAAAAGTTTATAATACCATGGTGGCGATTAGTAATCATTCTATTTAGGTAATAATGCCATTAAAAACCATTATCGAAGTATTTTAACAAAAATATGATACATACGTATGTACATATTAATATAATATATTATTTTCTAATATGCATTAATATACTCCGTATATCTTAGATTAGACAACTAAAAAATAAATTCAAACTGTTCGTAATTTATCTAATTATATCAATTATATTATAATAATACTTTGCCGGAGTTATATTAAATATACTTAGTCTTGTACTGGAGTTGAATATAGGCATTTTTAGTTTTTACCTTAACAAATTTTCATAAATCATTACACTGGAATAAACGCCTATTTCTAACAGACCTCATTACACTATTTTACTCAAGGTTTTTTTCATTTATCATCGGTACTTTCTGGAAATTAAGTAACAAATAAGGAAAATTATCTGTTCTAAGTGTCATTTGTATCCAATAGTTTGATAGTCTAAAAAAAATATTACATGTGTAAATATGGGTAGTAGGTAATTATTTATGTTTTTTTTAAACAATTGCAATGTAGCAGTTCACGTTAAAAACACTAAAAATACAAATATGTATTATACATATATATATAATGGTATCTACATAAATTGTCTTAACAGAGGTTTTTCCGATTATAACATTTAAAAACAGCTGTTGCGTGATGTCAGTTCAGCAAAGATGAAATGAAACGGTCCACACTACCTCAGATGGAGTCAGGCGTGTGCTA
Organism: Diuraphis noxia; assembly: GCF_037042655.1. Taxonomy (NCBI): domain Eukaryota; kingdom Metazoa; phylum Arthropoda; class Insecta; order Hemiptera; family Aphididae; genus Diuraphis; species Diuraphis noxia. Next base: position 78,968,348 of record NW_028301713.1, read on the forward strand.
TTATTATCTCCGGCGCTCGGCCTCCGCAAAATCGTCAACAGCAGTCAGGGGATAGTGTAACCATAATAATACGATGGCCGTCGCGCGTTTTACAATCCAAATTTCTCTCTCTTCTCCACCGGAATACTTCCATTAGAAAGGTCAGCTCTTTAAACAATTCGAAAAGACTGCCAACAATAGAAACCACTGTTCTATGATGCTATATTATTTTTTTTTAAATCACGCGCGCTTCGTTTCAAAGCTTTCAACTTTTGGGTTATATTTTATACAAAATGATAATGTTTTTAATAAGAGCACTATTAATAAATTCATCAAAAGGTATATATATATATATTTATCAGCATTAATGGTATACTACTTTATTCTTTGACACTATAATAATATTGCATTAGCGATATTTGAATTTATCCCATGCCAAAATCTAATCTGTTTAAAATCATTTAAACAAAATTCGTACACACATATTTTTACATACATTAAGTTATATAAAAACAAACCCTGGTTTAATAATAACGTACGTCATAAAAGTCGTATCATATTACGATTTGGCATTGAATATTAACATACTTATTTTACATATATATGTATATATACAGAGTTTTTCGCCTTCTCGATTTTACGAATTTTTTATGAAACTATTTGGTTAAACAGTTTTAATGCTTAAGTTGTCTTAAGTTTTTTTCAATAATTATAACCAAATCTCTGTTATTTTAACAAAATAGTTTGGCAATTCATTGAAACAGATTAATTTTTTTTTCTTATTATTGAAATCCCAGCCAGTGACTCATAATATATACAGTTGCCAACTCTCCAACTTAAAAATTCGGGGCAAGAATAATAGATTTTGCCAAATAGTTGAACAAGTTTGCTCTAACTCCAGCATTCTCATGTAACATTTGATAATACATAATTTTGGAGGCAACGTAATTATGTAATGAAATAAAGTAAAGGTAGTTTTGGGTCATATTTGTAATTTGTATACCTACTTAAAATATCGTAAAATACTAATTTAGTATTGTATCAACATTCACCCGTTTGGCGTACGCAACTCACTGAAATCCTTTGGTAGTTAACCTATACCATTATCATCTACTATTTATTTATATTTCCAGATCAAATCATTTAAATAGTCGGTGGACGTGGCGTAATAAGTAACCTAACCTCTTGATCGTGCATCGTAAATCTCACACCAATTATATTATAAACTTTTCTCATAAGAAAAAGGTTTTATGGATATAATAATGCAATAATGTCAAAAACGTGTGTCTCATAACATTAGGTACTTACACCAAAATACGGCAACGTAGTCCTTTTCGTTTAACACCCGTTCCAGCTGTTTGGCGGTGACTTCCTCTATTATCGGCTCTGCGTGGTCCTTGGGTCGGTAAGCGGCTGCCGGTGGGTCTGTTGCCGAAGCCGTGGATCCGCTGGATGGTAAGTCTTTTTTGGCGGTCACGTGCTGCTGGAATGCGACCGCGGTAAACGCGATCACGGCTAAGAAGCCGCGCCACGTGAATCGAATCATATTAGTTCGAGAATCGGCAAATCAGTGAGTTTTTCGTGCGACGGTCGATATGGGCGGAGAAGAAATATAACAATGAATAGTTCGAGGGAGGCGGAAAAGAACTGAAATCGAGAATATATTTATTTTTTTTCGTATGTCTATACGTCTACTTGAGTTGTTAATATTTTACGATTTTTTTTTGGAACGGAAGACTGGTACTGACCAGCAGCCGCATGACTAGCTAACGCGCGTACTGTGCCTGGGGAACCGCCGCCGCTAATCACTCCTACACCCGCGCGAGCTTTGAGCAAGCTCAGACAGTGTTGTACAGCCGCCAAGTTTTATTCGATTTCACATCTCTCACAAATTCAGACTGATTGTGCTATCTTAAATAAATCAAATTATGTAATGCAGTCAAGTAGTGCATTATTAGATCTAATTTCATAGAAAAAATAAAAACGCTAAGACAATCATCGAGACTTAAGGTATAAAAATAACAAATAACTTGACATAATATAGATCAACACCGTGATTTGTATACTTAAAACCAAATTGTCTTGTCTCATTTGATCGAAATTTATAAATCGAATTATTAAAGTGCATATATAGTATACATATTAGTTATTATTTATAAATTACCTATAATAAATTATACACTCAGAGGCGTATACTGTGAGGTATCCGGCCAGGTGGAAAATCACGGTTATCGGCTTAAAAAGAAGTGGACTGAAGGTGGATTTGTGAAAAAAAAATTACCAAAATATTTAAATATTATGATTAATATAAATTTAATATTATTTAATGTTTTTGTGAATGTTTTTATTATGAATTATTATTAGTTTCTTATTTATGTATTTTTAGTCTTAACAGTTAGGTTACTACGTACATAATATGTTATGTAAAAATAAAAACGCGAGTGTGTCAGTACACATTAATCATAATATTTCACGGTGAAATTTTCACCTAAATAATCTATATAACTATAACATAATAATGAACAAAAATATGATGTATGTATTTGACATAAATTAAAAATCAGTGTGTGCCAGTACTGAGCATTGTTAACTGTGTTAATATTACGTTTATATGTTACAGAGTCCGCTGTCGCCTATGAAGTATTTACTCCAAAAACATTTAATTTATTTTTGTTGATAAAATTAATACAATATTATATCTTGATAATATTTGATTAATCAATACATTAAATATGTTAACAATCGATTAACCTACGTCCTGTAACCTTAAGCAGCTTGTATTGAACACATGGAGCTATGATTACAACTAAGTATAATAAATAAGAACAAAAATATAAATATATATAAATTTTAAAATTAAAAACTACGAATTGAAACAATCTAAAGATCTATAAAAACTTAATTTTAAGGTAACAAAAACAACAAAAAAAGCGGGTAAGTCGAGGATGTTGCTCTGCTGTACAGTAGGTTACAAATGTAATTGTACGAATGTACGAGTATATATTACAAATGTAATGGATGGAATTAAATTAGAATCCAATGATATCATATCATTGTATACGAATAATGATTCTGAGTTGAGACGATTTATGTGTCTAGGATATATATAGATTATTAAAATTTTTCGTATCTTAGATTTAAAAAGAAAATGTTTTATGAATTCTAGCTTAAAATAATTTGCGAATTTTCGTGACTTTTACGTATTTTGTCAAAATTCAAACTTTGAATGCTTATAAAAAAAAAAGCGGTAAGTCGTGGATGTCGCTCTGCTGTACAGTAGGTTACTGTAATGTATGGGATTAAATTTGAATGCAATGATAGGTATCATTGTATATGAAAAACGATTCTGAACGGAGATGATTTGTCAGTCTAGGATATATTATATTTAAATATTGTCATATATTCTATTTTGAAACAAATATTTTATTTTTCAATTAAGATGCATTTTGCATAAGGCATGATGGTTCATCAATTAGTGTAGTTATCATGTAGTTATCATAATTCATAATACCTTATATATACGAATACCTGGTTTGAGGATAAATCGTTATCATTACGCGATTTCATAAAAATTTAAAACATTTTTCCTATAATGACGCTTCAAATTTTCTCTATAGCTATTTGAAGCAAAACTTGTGGAAAACTTGGTGTTAAATTTTATAACCTTAGATATAAATACAAACAATATTATGAATTTTGAACTACAAAATAATTTGCAAATATTCATGGTTTTGACAAATTTTTGTCAATATTTGAAATTCAAATGCTAATAAAAATTTAATTTGAATTTCCGGTGGACATTTTTTTGGTGATAAAGATTGACAAATTTGTAAGGAATCTTGTATTACATTTCAAATCTTAGATTTAAAAAGAAAATTTTTTATGAATTTCTAGCTTATAATAATTTGCGAATTTTCGTGATTTTTACGTATGTTGTCAAAATTAAAATTTAAATGCTTGTAAAAAAAAAATGTGACTATATATTTCTTGTATTTTTCAACTGCTATTGTAAAAATATTTTAGGAGCCTTGTATTAAATTTTCAAATCTTAGGTATAAAAGGAAAATTTTTTATGAATTTCTAGAATAAAATAATTTACGAATTTTCGTGATGTTTACGTATGTTGTCAAAATTAAAATTTGAATGCATGTAAAAAAAAATGTGGCCATATATTTCTTTTATTTTTCAACTGCTATTGAAAAACTATAATATGAGCCTTGTAATAAATTCTCAAATCTTAGAATTAAAAAGAAAAACTTTTATGAATTTTGATCTAAGATAATTTGAACATTGCCGTAATTTTTATGTATTTAGTCAAAATTTGAACTGTAAATGCTTATAAAAGAAATATGTGACTATAAATTTCTTTTATTTTTCAAATGCTATTGTAAAACTTTTTTAGGAGCCTTGTATTAAATTTTCAAACCTTAGGTATAAAAGGAAAGTTTTTTATGAATTTCTAGGATAAAATAATTTACGAATTTTTGTGATTTTTACGTATGTTGTCAAAATTAAAATTTGAATACATGTAAAAAAAAATTGTGGCTATACATTTATTTTATTTTTCAACTGCTATTGTAAAAATATATTATGAGCCTTGTATTAAATTCTCAAATCTTAGAATTAAAAAGAAAAACTTTTATGAATTTCGATCTAAGATAATTTGAAAATTGCTGTAATTTTTACGTATTGAGACAATATTTGAACTTCAAATGCTAATAAAAAAAATTGTGCCTATGTATTCTTATAATTTTTTAATCACTATAAGAATAACTTATGAGGAACTTTGTATTAAATTTTCAAGTGTTTTGATAGGGCCAAACAATTTTTATCGACACTTCAAAAAAAAATTTTCAGACAAATTGAAAATTTCAGTCGTCTATAAATATCTCAAAAAAAGTCAAAATATTTTGAAAATTAAACCATGTAAAGAAAATGCCAATCTGAATAACTGATAACATTTTCAAGTATCTACGACTTATACTTTTTGAATAATAACAAATATTTAAATTCGTTTGAGGATAAATCGTTATCGTTACGCTATTTCGTAAAAATTTAAAATTCAAACGCACTTAAAGTTTTCCTATAATGATGCTTCGAGTTTTCTCTATAGCTACTTGAAGGAAAACTTATGGAAAACTTAGTGTTGTATTTTTAATCCTTAGTTATAAACGCAAAATTTTTTATGATTTTTCAATTTAAAAATTACTTGCAAATTTTCGCGTTTTCGACAGATTTCGTAAAATTTTGAACTATAAACGCTTATTAAAAAAAATTGTGACTAACGATTTTTAATTTTTTTAGCTACAATAAGAACAACTCATAAGGAACCTTGTATTAAATTTTCAAGTTTTTTTGGTCGTCCAACATTTTTTTACCGACACTTCAAAAAAAATTTCAGTGGTCTATAAATAACTCAAAAAAAGTTGAAAATTTTTGAAAATTAAACTGTATATAGATATCACCAACATTAACATTTGGTGAAAATTTCAAGTATTTACAGTGATTAGTTTTTGAATTACAACCATATAAAAATATCGATTTTGTCGAAAACTGGTTTTGCGTAAAAATTCCAGTTTTTCTGTCATTTTTTTTTTGTTTTTCTCGATTTTTTTGAAAACTGTTGGAAAATGTTTATTTTTGACCTGTATAATGCACCAAGGATATTCACTTTTACATTGGAAACCACCCCCAAAGTTTGAAATTGAAGCATCATTTCGACTAGTTATGCTGTACACAGACACGCACACACAAAAAAACACACATCATTGTAAAATCAATACGTTCATCACTTCGTTCAGAATCTAAAATTATGACAATGAATTTATTTTGTTTTTCAACTCCAAATTAGGAGCCTTGTATTAAATTTTCAAGCTTTTCTACCCAACTACAAATTTAAAAAAAACTAATAATGATCGAAAATTGCATATGCCTATAAATAGTTCAACTTAGTCAAACATTTTTGAAAATTGTATGGTGGATAGAATATACTTATATTTACATTTGGTGAAAATCGTGTATCTATGGTCATTTGTTTTAAAGCTACATCAAAAACCGAAATCGATTTTGTCGAAAACTGATTGTGCGTAAAATTTCCTGTTTTTCCTTTAATTTTTAATTTGTTTATTCCGATTATTTAGAAAAACTTTCTGATCGAACGAGGTACTGAAGTCGAAAATCGAAGCACTTTTACTGCCCTAAAACGTGATGACAGACACAAAAAAAATTTTTTTTTAAACACACATTATGGTAAAATCAATACATTCCTCGCTCCGCTCAGAATCTAAAATTTAACAGAGAAATCCTTATTTTATTAATAGATTCCAATTTTTTGCTGTCCATGAATAAACTATCAATTTCGTATACGTACTCTGTTTTAAAATTCATAACAATTCGAAATATTTTATAATACCACCTGCAAGACGTTATGAATTTCTATTTAATTGTGTCCGAAGAAACTTACAATGCACAATATTATATTATATGTTTTACATCGCCGATGGATCAAATGCTTCTTTATTGGTACTAATGTGCTATCATTCCTTTTTTTTTTTGTATTTGTTCATTGAAACGACCTCTAGGTCTTCGTCAATGCTTATCACAAGTGGGTATAGTAGGGATATCATGTGATCTATTTATCTATGTATATATCACTATATACATGATACTACCCCCCTTCTCCAAGAGCAGACATGTGCGGTCTTCACTCCCAGTGGAGTGGGACCTAGTTGGGAACCGGATGACGCAATCGGACGACAGCGTGGGGATTTAGTGATCACGTAGAACCATACAAATTTTTTTTGCACTTTGCTATGAATCGAACCGATGATTGTGTGAGTCGTAGTCAAATGCGTGACCACTGCGCCACTCCGGCCCCTAATCATTCATAATATTCGAAATTCTTCTGGTTACACCCTGCTTGGGTATGTGATGTCAGATGCAAATGATTTCCTATGCGTTTGAATCGGTTGGATGATACAAATCACGTTGCGATCATAATCCTCCACTCGGTAAGTAGACTTCTAAGCTACATAGAATACATGACCATATAATGATGTATCCGTATTTTATCTCCAAAAATATAGTACACTAGAAAGTGTTATTTTTTAAAAAGGTGAACAAATTTAAGATATTTACTAATATATTGTAACTAATAATACTCAATAATCTATATGGGTTTTCAGTCGATTCTTCCATTTCAAATTGGAAACAGCAATACTATGCAATATAATAGTTATTTAATCGATACTGAAAAAATATTTTAAAATAATAACACAACGACTTAAGACAAAACATTTATTTTTTTAATAATATTACAATCATAGATTTTAAGACGGTGAAAAACTTGAATACCAACGGGTTCTTTTTTGAATGAAATTATACCTATGTGTAATGTTTAAATTCACAAAAATCCTATCTCGTATTATTGTGAAATGTGTTATTGATATATGATAAATTGCACAGGATCTTCATAAAATCTTAAATAAATATTATAGACTATTAAATTGTATAAATAGCATGTACAATTAAATTTAATTAGGTAAGATATATTATGCTACGGTGTATATTACATTAATTAATTAACTACTTTTAATTTATTGTTAATTGTAACTAACAAAAAATAAAAGCAGGTACATGGATTAAATATCATACACCAGAGTAGATACTTTACCTAATTAAATTTGAATTGTACATGTATAAATAGCATACTTATGCCTCTTAATAGTCTATAATATTTATTTAAAATCATCTTCATCTTCAAAAAAATGATTTAATATTAAGATGGTGATTTCTTGTTTTGCTGCCTTTTTAGATGAATCTACAAAATTAAGATTAAAGGCAATATTAACTGATTATTGTTGAAAAATTTTAAATATCAATTCTATAATTCATCCAACCGATGTTTTTTGTACACATACGTGTACAAAGATAAAAAATCTTTACTAGATTTTTTATTTTTTATTTATAAATTAAGATAACTTTTATATTAAGGTTTTGACAGAAAATCGTATATATTATTATATTGTACATATTAAAGTGACCATATAAGAAATCATACATCATATATTTAAGTAAAACATAAGTTTGATAAAATATTAAAATTAATTTATAATTTCAAATAGGTATTAAAAATGTTAAGATCTACCTGATATAATGTTACAATACAAAAATATTACCGAATACAAAAAAAATCTTTGCATCTATCATACATTCCACTAAGATCACTGGTGAAGGATTTTTGACAACGGTGGTTATACATTTTAGACAGTTAAATATCTCATTTAAAAGAACCAAGGGTTGATTCTTCTTTTTATCGGCAAAGTTTTTCACCATCTAAAATAAAAAAGCATATGTTATAATATTTACTATAATATTTTATTCCTAACAACAAACAGACTACACGCATGCACAAGATATTATGAACTTAACACTCGTATTCTTAATATTATATAAAGTCTATTCTTATTTACCTCCAATCACAACATTTTTGTTTTTTTGCTGAATAAAACGGATTCTATATCGTCTTGAATGACCTAAAACAAATTACATACCATTTAATATAGATATAAATATTATAAATTTGATCATTTACACAAGTTTTTTTTTTAAATTCTACCTCTTATATGTTTCAAACTGTGTGTTAAATTCGTTTCATGTTATTTTGCTAGCAGTATACTTATACATTTAGATAGATGACGGTTAAAATATACTAAGTAAAAATCATACATACAACGATATTCAATTTAGTTAAACATTAAGTAATTTAATTCGTTTTATTGAGAACAGACTAAGAATAATTAAAATATTCGATTGAATGATATCTATAGGTCTATCGCTATTCACTATTTAATTCAATCTATCTCTGACCATAGTTTTAATATATATCTCTATCTCTGTACCAAATTTCATCGCTATCAGTTCAGCCGTTTAGAAATGCATATAGGACAAACAGACAGAAATTCATTTTATAAATATATATAGGTATATAAATATAACTTTAGAAGTCATCGTCCACGGATGGCGAGCCGGACAGTGAACGAAACAGTCCTATATGTTTACATGAGTAATTTCACGGGATAAACAAAACATTATACGTACGTATCGTATTTATTACACATTAAAAATTATTATGTTTATATAATATTAATTATTTAATTCGTCTAAAACGTTATACACAGAAATAAGCAAACATTTTTATAAAAATAATATACTACTGTTATATTATAAATCATTGTTTTTCTACCAGCACAGCTGTTTAGAAATTACCATGTATCTACATTAAATTAATTAATTGAAAATAAAAATAATACAATGACCAACATTAAATCATGTAAGGGCCGGCTATTAAGATATTCAAGAATTTTAATGTTTAGATACTATTCAAAAAGTACTATAAAGTGTAAACTTTCTAATATAACCTAAAATCAATTGTTACCGTGAATGTTGGAGGTGGACGCTGTAGTATCTCTTTTCCTACGGACGCTTCTATTAGCAATCACATTACCAACCTGGTTGGTTTGGTCGGTTGGTGTATTTGCATGCACGTGTTTGGTAAATGTTCGTCATATGGAATATTAAGTTTATTCTCCGATCTGCTTCATAAACGAACGTTATGATAAAAATATTGTTAATTACTAATGTAAGTAGGTCGATATAATATGTATTATAATATTACTTTTTATGGATGCTACATCATCATTCTTGGGTAACTTTTTATCTAATATGAAAATATTTTTGGTTAAAATATAATTAATACTCAATATATTATGTTACCTATGTATATGAAAAACTAACTTTCTACTAATTCCAATTTTTGAACTTTAATGGTATTGTTTGAATCTTTTTCCACCATCGTCCTATTACTCCTATTAATAGAAAAGATACTATCAATATTTAGTTCTACAAAATAAGTAATCTCATATACCTACTGCATTAAACATTATAGTTTTTACCTATAATCTAGTCAACCAAACCCTCTTATGTGCCCATTTATACAGACTGTACAAATTAAAATAAGTATGACACAAATAAATAAATATTTTTATTACCTGTACAATTTGCACGTGATTATCATTTAACAATTGCTTCCGTTTGCTAATGTAATGATATAATATGCCAATAGCACCTATAGCGGCAAACGTAAGGCCTGCAAAAAAAACCTTTTCGACATTTTTAGAACGCTTTTATTGACAGCCAATGGATATGTTCAAATGAACAATATTTCAGAATCCTATTGAAAGAAACAATAGTCTATTCGTAGTTATTTATTTATTATAATAATAATCATGTGTTGCCCGGACAAAAATTTGTTTTTGTTTATATGCAGAAACATTGATTATAAATACTATACAGTATATTTTATAATCAACGGTATAAGTATACAATAACATTATTATTATTATTATTATTTTATTAATCCTAAGTCAGAGAACTATAACAATTTGTTTCTGCAATTAGTGAATAATATACAACGATTTATCTTTCTCTTATTACTATTATATTACGATAATTTGTAAGCTGTAACCAAAAGCAACTATTTTTTTAATCTTAAATCTCAAAAAAACAAATAATGTTCACAAAACAAAACAAAAAACAAACGGGAAAGTGGATATCGGATATCGTCTTGTAAAAATATGTTAGAAGCCTTGTAACTTTCAAATCTTAGATTTAAAAAGAAAATTTTTTATGAACTTCTATCTAAGATAATTTGAACTTTGCCTTAATTTTTACGTATTTAGTCAACATTTGAACTTTACATGCTTATATAAAAAAAAAAAATAATATTTTTCAACAGCTATTGAAATAATATTTTGAAAGTCTTATATTAAATTTAGAAGTTTTTTGACCCAACCAATAAAATTGTATTGACATTAATAGAAAAAAAAAACTAAACAATTTGAAAAATTAAAATGTCAGTAAACAGCTCAAAACTAATCAAAACAATTTTAAAATCGTATCAAATATATAAAATGCCATTATAAACATTCAGTGAAAATTTCAAGTATCTGCGGTCATTTTTTTTAGAGTTATACCAAAATAAGAAAATTGCTAAATGAGAAATCTAGTGAAAATCCAATGTTGTAAAAATTTAAACTTCTAACACTCATAAAAACTTAATTTGACTTTCTGGTGGATATTATTTTTATGATAAACGTTGACAAACCTTGCATCAAATTTCCAAATCTTAGATTTAAAAATAAATTTTTTTATGAGTTTCTACCTACCTTAAAATAATTTGTGAATTTTCATGATTTTTATGTATTTTGTCAAAATTCAAACTTTGAATGCTTGTAAAAAAAAAAATGGTGACTATGTATTTCTTTTATTTTTCAACTGCTATTGTAACAATATGTTAAGAGCCTTGTATTAATTTTTCAAACTTTTCTATACCCAACAAATAAATTTTTATCGATATTAATTTAAAAAAAACTAATAATGATCGAAAATTGCATATGCCTATAAATACTTCAATTTAAATCGAAATTTTTTGAAAATTGCATGGTAGATAGAATATGCTTATATTAAGATTCGGGAGTCTAAAATTAACACTAAAATAAAGATAATATACGATTTTCAGTTTTGCACCACTACAGCCTAGAGCTAGGTAAACGCAGTGCTTATAATTTCCACCATTGTAGGTAGTCAAAATAGTCTTTGCAGTTATATTTGCACCGAAATGAGTATCTACTACCAATATTCGATTACTTTGTCTGTACTTGATATGAAATATTTTATGTAACTCTTTAGTTATTAGTTTATTACTATTAGCTTCTCATATATCAATATGACAATATCTTATACTCCACTATCAAAACGTTACCTAAGTACCTACAATCGAAATAATAATTGATTTGAATTTTGGTGCAATTACTACAACCCCATATTTTTTACTACCTACTTGAGATAGTGCTAAGTTGAAGAAAGCCATAAACACACGTATACGTATAAATTACCACGATACAATAGTTACAATAATATTGACACTTATTTATATTAATCACCACAAATTAAAAATGAAATAAATTGGTAGTTAAACACTCGTACATATAACCTGACTTAGTATGTATATATATATTATATACACCTAAGTATATACAACTGCAATTATGCACGCGTGTAACCAAAAGATCTGAAAAATTTATATTATAACATTTTAAGCCATAACTGTCGCATATATTGACTTGATAATTAATTATAAAGCGATAACATATATATAGGTACCGAAAAACGATGTAAATAGTTTCATGATTTGAATTGTTCAAGATTAGTCATAATGGCCTCAAAATATACTTTATAAACGTAATAGCAAAATGTCTCAAGTCCCCACGGTTAATATTTTTTTAATTACGATATAAATATCCAATTTCATCAAAAATTTATATGAAACACACACTTGATATACTATTTCAAAGGACACAGATACAGCTTCACATTTGTTCAAAAACGTTTTTATGGTTTCTACTCTGATGGGTATATTGGTATTATTTTCAACGTTACATCACGATTCCCCCTCTTTGGAACGTATATTATAAATTACGATGTTATGTATGAAATTATGTAGTAAAATGTCTTCATTTCACTTTAGTTTTTATATAGATTTGAAGCTGATAAGATGTTTACTCATTCAAGGATTAAAATTGCTATTATTGGAGCCGGACCAGTAAATAATGTTTATTAAAATTAAGTTATAATAAAGTTAAAAATTTCATGTCTTTTTATTTAGGTTGGGTCATTGTGTGCATGCTTTATGGCAGAAAATGGATATGACGTTACCGTCTACGAAAGTCGAACAGGTAAACTATATGTTTAAGTAGGTACCTATTATAATATACCTATTATTGTAAAATATGTTAATTTTTTTATGAAAATTATACAATGTTTATTTAACAAAATTAAATATTGTTGATGTATAAACACTATCACTGTAACAATGTAGTTTTAAATAAAGACCGCAATATCTATGGTAAACAAGTTTATTAATTAGTTTAGTAATTACAAAAAAATATGTTATTGCCTATTGGTACAATACCGTTTTTTTACAAATACTTACCTAAAAAGTAAAACTAGATAATTTAATTTATCTAGTATCAGCAGCACCAAATGAAAGACTATGACCTATCTAAATTTAGGTACTTGTTACATGTTTAACTGAATTCGTGTTAGTATAAAATCCTTCTTATAAAACATATACCTATACTAACTGTCTGATAAGTTCTACAATAACATAACTTAATATAATATTTTATTATGAGACACCACTTTTTTAATGTCCGTAAATTTTATTAGTAAAACAAATTATAAACACTAATAATTTTACAATACCAAATGACATTAGCTTTTGTGAATCACTTTCTCAAATTTAGTTTTCATCATATAAACTTGTAAATATTTTAGAACTTTAACATTATTAAAATGAGAACTGGTTATGAAGTTTAAATATAATAATTTCTATGGACGATAATTTCTTTTATATCTAGTATACCTACCAAGTACCAATACTAATCAAAGATAAATAAATTTAGAAGTTTTCAGAATTATTATACGTAAGTATAGTTGACGGGAGTCTGTAAATTGCACTAAAATAAAGGAATGTAACTTGCACTACCGTATGTATCAGAAAATAGTGTAAGTAATTCGTTAATTGCGTCAAAATAAATATTTAATTATGTATTCGATTATTTTTTCGGTACCTATATTACCTAACCTTGTTGATCGGGATCACGATGAACGAAATTTAATTACTCAAATAACAACAATACCTTTTTTTTTAAATAAAATTAACCACTATGATATTAATAGTTATAAGTAATATGTTTGTACGTATATTTTTATACTCATACCGACGTCGCCATTAATTGTCCATTAAGTTAATATTTTTGTTGTCTTCATATAGGTAAGTTGGGAACTTCTCATCATTGCCCGCTAATAGAGTAAACATCAAATTGTAGTAACATAAAATTAGTTTAATTCGTGAATATTAATCTGTGGTAATACCTACTGATATCTCATACTATCTAAAGTAGAGTCTCTACTATGGAAATGTGTATGTAGTAAATAATCTGGTTGAATTGAATTCTGATGCAAATTACAAAAAATGTTAATGCATAATGATAATACTATAAATCTTGTTTATATTTTGGACTTTGGGTTAGTTTTATTTACTACAACCTATCCTACATTTAGAATCGTCATCAAGAAAAACCCACTTCTCTTTGATTTAAAATGGTAATAAAATAAACACACTAAATTAAATAAAACATTTTACAGTGATACGACGAAATATTTTTCAACAATAAAAATTGAAATAATTATAGTAGCAAAAAAAAATAAAAGTTTACTCAATAGTTTAAATAATAACTTTCTACAATCATTTAAGTTCGAACTAAATGTGAAACCAAAAATTATAGTTTTTTATTAAGTATGAATGAATACCTACGTTCTATATATTAATTATATTATAGAAAATCATATTATAATACAGATATTAGACTTGATAAATCAACATCAGGACGTTCTATAAACTTGGCTTTGTCAGAAAGAGGCATTAACGCTCTCCGATTTATTGGACTCGATAATATTGTTATTGAAGAACTCACAGAACCTATGTACGGCCGAATGATCCATTCAACTGATGGCAATAAATATAGCATTATGTATGATATTAACAAATCCAAGGTACCATTATGTCTATATTTATGTAGTAACTATATTATAGTCTCGTTATTCATAATTTGTATCACTAATAAAAAAATGACAACCTATTTTAGTTATTTAGATTATTTTATTTTATTTATAGCCGATATAAAATAAATTAAAAAAAGTAAGTCACCATTTTTTGAATAATCAAATCAAACTATAACTTTTCTGAACATAACTCTGTTGTAAATTTAATCGAATAATGAGAAAAAAATTGTAGGTACTATTATTCAAAATACTCATAGAAGCACCAAAATTCTCTAGTTTTATCAAAATTTAATCTTATTTTTATATAAGTATAATTAATAATTTGTGAGACAGCTACCATCAAGTTCATCACAGAGGCAGAACTAAAAAATAAAATATGAACACTTTAAAATAATATAGTTTTTAATGTAAATACAACCCAATGTAACTTAAATGTTGTTACTTGTTACCCATGGCCTATGTCACCGAAGGTATACTTCGTGTTAGTAAAAAAAAAAAAAAATTGTAAGGGTTTCTATTTCTAATACAATTTTTATACTAAAAATATGATAAATAGAAAGATCATACCATTCGGAACTCTAAAAAAAATCATTTTAAACATACCAAAATAATAATAAAACTTTAATTGCAACATTTGATTAAAAATCACATCATACTATATACTGCATTTGTTCAGAATCCAAACTACTTAGAATAATAGTATTATAAAATAGCTCCCTTACATATCATTTATTTAAAAAATTAAAATTTAGTATAATAATTTGTTCTATCATTTTAAACAATACATTTTATATTTTGTACTAGCACTAAGTATAGTTTATTAAGTCAAGATGATTTAATGCCTTGATGATAAGTAATTTATAAAAAAAAACAAGTAATTATAATTGAGTTAATGTTTTTCAGTGTTTGTTCTCTATTAGCAGAAAGGAACTCAATGAATTTTTATTAACAAGTAACTATCTGTTTAATATTTTGGTTATTATTAATAGCCCAATAATATGACTATACATTTTTTGTAGAATTAGAAAAATATCCAAATGTGAAGTTAAACTTTTCACATAAACTCGTCGACGTTGATTTTAATGCTAATCTACTAACGTTTCAAAAGTATGTTTATTATGATTCTATTTAATATCGTAAAATAATATTTTTATAATTAATTCCATATTTCTTTTAGATTATTAGAAAACCAACAAGAAACTGTTAAACCGGATATAATTATTGGATGCGATGGAGCTCATTCCATTGTTCGCAAACATATGATTCGTCTACCAATGTTTAATTATTCACAGACATATATAGATCATGGTTACTTTGAAATAAGCTTACCATCAACTGAAACAAAAGTACGGAAATAAATCAAAATAATATTTTACAATATAGGAAATAACACTGAAAACTTTTAGAATACTTTAACTCCGGGTCATCTTCATATTTGGCCGAGAAGTACATTTATGTTGATAGCATTACCAAATAAAGATAAATCTTGGACTTGCACTTTATTTATGCCAATGGATAAATTTCCATCGATATTAGAATCTGAAAGGGAAGAGATTTTACGTTTTTTTAACGAGTACTTTAAAGATTTTATGGATTTGATTCACCCAGAACATTTATTAAAACAAGTGAAAAATGGAAAAGCGCGAACTCTCATTTCTATTAAAGTAAGTAGGAGCTTTAAAAACTTTTTATTTAAATATGTTTGTTGACCTAAAAATGTACAATAGTTATTTATCATAACATATTGTTATTACAGTGTAATCCATATCACGTTAATGATAATTTTCTATTGTTGGGAGACGCTGCTCACGCAATTGTACCTTTTTATGGTCAAGGAATGAATGCTGTAAGAATAGAATAAAATCCAAAAGAAAATAAATTTTAATTAAATACTTACGTTATGCATTTAAAATAATTAATGTATTAATTATAAAGTATATTTTTTTAAATGTTAAGGGCTTCGAAGATTGTACAATTTTGAACCAACTACTCGAAGAGTACGACCACGATTTCAAAACTGTAATTAAAAATTTCTCATCGAGAAGAATTGAAGATGCAGAAGCTATCAGTGATTTAGCTTTTTACAACTATATAGAAGTAATTTTATTTTTTTGTAATGCACTAATATACGTACGTTTTAGAGACATTGAGGATTTTGATTTAAGTCAAATTACAAATTTAAATATTGTTATATTTACAATTTATTAATTATTATATAATTATACAACTTCAGAGGTAGGTATCTAAAAACTTAATACCACCGAAGGCTTAATAATTAGCTGTGTATTTAAAACTTAATAAAAAGGTGGAGATGTGGGATACCGCTCTGCTGTACAGTAATTTATGAGCATGTAATTGTAATGGATATTATGTTATATTTGATTACAATTATGATAAATCATTGCATACGTAAAATGATTCTGAGCAAAGACGTTGTGTCTACCTTGCTAAATAATTTGAATGTTGTATGCATGCTTGTATAAATAATTAAATAATAAAAACCATCTAATAGTAATATTTGGTGAAAATATCAATAGTCAACAATTATTTGATTTGAATCACAAAAAAATATCAAAAATTCGTTAATTTAACTCCGAATATCAAATATCATAAGAAATATAAATTTGAACGCCTATACAAAATTAACGTTAGATTTCGGTAATATTTTTTTTTAATTGTTAATGCTTGAAAACATATTGTGGAGTCTTCTATTAAAATGTTTAATTAAGCTATGAAAAAATATTTTTATGAAGTTTTTCCCGTTGTTTTCGAAAACTGCTGAAAATTATCAATTTTTACCTTCAAAATGAATCAAATAAATTCACTTTTCTATCAGAAAAGGTTTATGTTGAAAATCGTGACACGTTTACTTAAAGTTAAAGTTCAAATTTCGAAAAAATCGTGAAGGATATGTAAATTAGTTTGTAGTTGAAAATTCATAATATGGTTAATTTATATATCTATGGCTTGAAAATATAGCACATGTTCTTCATATTATGCAGTTCTTATAGAAAATTGAAAATCTAAAAAACATGTAAGTAAAATTTTGTTTTGTAGACAAGTTAAAATTTTGAAGAAATTGGATATTTAAACTATAAAAATAAAAATTTTAGCTATATTTTTGTAATTCAAAAATATGCTTATGAACTTCATGAAAATTTTTACGTATATTATTAATTATTATATACTGCTATACACAACGACGATTAAAAATATTTATATCAATACATTTTAAGTTATAATTATCTATTTATAGTTTAAACTTTAAATATAATTTTACTTATATAGTAAAATAATAAATTATTATAAATAAATAAACTTATTAATATAAAATGAAAGACCATCTTCACTCGTTTTTCGTACCTATGAAAAGATATTATTATTTTATTAAAACAAAATGTATACAATGTGACATACTCAAATAAGACTAATAAGAGGTGCACGCAAATATTACTCTACAACAGAGTAATTATCTTAGTTTCATTTTTTTTTTTTAACTTAATTTCCACATTATTAAATTTTTCGTGATTTTTCTAGTAATTGCAATAAACTAAAAAACATATTTTATTATCTGATATCACCAAAATTTATAGTCGATTTTAAACTAAACAAATCTGAAGACAAAAACGTATGAGGCTAATGGACGTAAGACCAAATTCAATCAATTTATGATTTTATACACATTTTTTTATTTTATTAATAAATTATTATGACATAATATTACAACACTACTACTTAATTATATTGAATATACTAATTTTAAGATAATTAAATTCCTATTTATAGATGCGTGATTTAGTTGCTCGTAAAAGCTTTTTGTGGCGGAAAAAAATAGATAACATACTAAATAAATGGTTTCCTCGGACATGGATACCGCTTCATAGTTCGGTTTCTTTTACAACGATTGGCTATAAACAATGCAAGCTCGACAATCGGTGGCAAGACCAAGTAAGTGCATTATAACTAAATAGGTAATCATTCTAATTAATAAATATGATGAATAAACAAAAATCACATTTTATCAAACAACATATAATACTGTATCAATTTCGTATTATCGTTTTCATTGAAATATCTACCTATAGTAATTGAAGTAATAAAATATAGTCAAAAAATATTTTATTTAAAAAATTAATAAATCCCTAGGTTTAACTTTAAATAATATTTAAATAATTAATTATTGTTGTTTTACAGGTTTTATTTAGAATGTTTATTCTATTCGCTACATTCTTCTCCATCAGTTTATATTTTTTTGCATCTATAATGTTAAAAAAATTACAATGAAACCAATTGTACACATATCAATAATATTTAATCATAGGTACACAATTATGAACAATGTTTATTTAATATTTAATAATAATCAATAAACTCTTACATTACACGATAGTTTCTATTTTGCGTCCATGTATGTATGTGCGTCAGGTATAATTGCAAGTCAAACGAGTTAAAGACAAAAGTCTAAAGGAAATCAATATAATTTTAAGTAATATCATCCATAAAGTTAAAATCCTAATAAATTATGTTTCAAGGATTCGTACCTTACATTTAAATTCCATTACAGTAGGTAACTTAACTATTAATACAATACAATTAACTTATACTTATCTATACAAATAATAGAAATGAAATAAATTGTTAAAGTGGAGATTACTGTTGATTACTTAAAATAAATTAAATATTACCAATGAAACTTACTCTACGCCGCTCCCGCTATTTATAATTATAATAAAAATTATCATATTACAAATTATTGCACATTGCACATTATTGTAAGGATTATTTTGTTTTAAATTTTTCATTAAAAAAATAAATAAAAAAATACGTTGTAACGTAATGGTTCTTGAGTTTTATTTTATTTTTTGTCATAAAATATTCATTTAACAAAAATACTTGGATTATCAAGCACCTTAAATTTGAAAAAATATGTTATACATTTATCTTAATTTATAATATATTAATATATTATATTTAATGAAATAATTACCTAACCCAATAATTATGTATATGGTATATCCTCTGTCTGGTTATATGGAATTCAAATTTGGTGTCAAGCTAAGCAAGGCACTCCAATACATGACTTATATTATATAAGCTTTACAGTTTATGTATCTTCAAAAATAACTAGAGCCTTGGGTTACATGAACGTACAATGCATTACATAAGGATTTACAAATCACAAGTCAGTTATAATATAAGCAGCTAAACAGTTGGTTCAAAAAATACTAGGTATTCTAAACTCGAACCAAAACATTCTCTTCCTCGTTCTCTTTCCTATGTCATCAATCCCAAGTATAAAAAAAAAATTAATATCCTTAATATTCTTTTTTCCATACATTTAATGATATACGAATGTCTTGACAATGCTGGATTTTGAGAGGGACACCAAGTAGGCATATTTGTCCCATGGAGTTGTAAGTATAAGAGCTCTCAGGTGTTTTTATAAATTTATGAAAAATAAAAAAATGCATGAATATAATACATGTATAAGTAACACATTATATTTCCGAAAAAAAAAATAGTTATAAGACAGGCATTCATTATTTAACACGTTGAATGCCGATATAATGAATACATAATTAACACGAGCAACCGGGTGCTCATCATAACCAATTTCAACGTGTCGTGGCGTTGACACAAATTCACTAGATTTATATTAATTCTTTATATTAGGCGATTATAGCAGATTTGAGTCTTCGATGAATTTTAGGAAAATAACATAGTAGGTACTTATGGAAATAGTGAATTTTGAAACAGTGTTTGGTTCAAAGAGAACTTATTCCTGCAGCCTCCTGGAAAAACGTTTTGTTCAAAACCACTTTCTTTAAACTTAAAAAACTTTCAATGTCAGAAATTGTTTATAATTTTTTTTTACCTATAGTATATCTATATCTATATAAATAAGCGCCATCACACAGGGCGATTGAACCTCTAGCACACCCTAAATACGTATCTAGTTGTTAAATCATATCATGAATGGAGTCACTACGAGGGACTTTGTAGAGATATGACTTCCTTTTCCCACTTCTTTAGAACAAAATAAAAAACAGAATACGCAAAAAGCACCGTCAATTTTTCTGAATATGAAAGCCAAGGGAATTCTAGTAACTAGTTTCTTTGGAATTTGAGTTTTCTTGTTCCACTGATAGGAAATTTATAAAATTCATTTGGTATCCATCGATTTTTCAAAATCTTATACTTTTGATCATTAGTACACGTTTTTTCTACATAGACACCAATATCATAATCATAAGTTTGCGAGTGTATTTGTGTAGTGGTACTAAGTGCTGACTCATTTAAACCTATTAAGTATTAATAAGGGTATTAATAATAGTTTTAGTTTGCCCACCTTTGACAAGCACATACAACATTAACATTGAACTAAACACATTAAACAAGGAAAACACACCCCCCCCCCCCCCCAATATAAAAATGTTCTAAAAAGCAATATTGAACATCTTATCGATTTTCAAGAAATATATACTGATGCATCCAAAAATAATGAAGGGGTCGGAATAGCCTTAGTAAAAAACAATCTACAGACTTCGTTTAAACTACCACCAACATGTTCCATAATATATACAGCCAATCAGTGGCTATACTACTGGCAATCAAATATATAAAGAAAAATGAAAATGAAAAATATATTATTCTAAGTGACTCGTTAAGCTCCATCATTAGTATAAAAAACAAATTTAATCCTAGTGATATAGCAATACAAATCCAAAACAGACTTGAAGAAGCAAAAAGAAAGAACAATATCATAATCCTTATATGGATACCTGACACATAGGAATTTATGGCAATGAAAAGGCAGACAAACAAGCTAAACTAGCTTCCCGATCAAATGACGCACAATACATTAACTTTGCTAGAAATCACAACCTCCCTTTGGCAAAACATATGGAACACCCAAACAAACAAATTAAACAAACAGTGAAAAGATGGAAAAGAAACCCAAACATAAGTATCACAAATGAAAAAAAACTAAATCGAGCCAGAATTGGTCACACAAAAATGACACTCGGATACTTGATGGCAAAAGACGACCCACCTATATGCCAAGTATGTGGCACCTCACTATCCATCAAGCACATATTCGAAGAATGTAGAAAATACCAAAAAACCAGAGAAGAATTAAACATAAGCCACGACATTGGAGAAAGTCTAGGTCCAAATCCTGAAAACAAAACAAAAACGATACATTTCTTCAAACAATCTCAAATATTAAAGTTATTATAAGTTAACAACAACAATTTTGACATGTACATAATTATAAGACACAAAATGTCCAAAAATTTACATATCTATTTTGTATATTAAAATTAACAATTTTTTTTTCTTTCTTTCTAATTATATAAATTAATTCAACGCTAATAGCCCATAGTTGACGAAGCGGAAATTCTTTGTAAATTTCAAGACCATTAAAAAAAAAAAATAAAATAAAAATAGTTTTAGTTTAACATTTGTTAAAATTCTCGAAGGGGCAAAAGCTACTTTTAAAAACGCTTTTAATGAACATTTGAAATACATAGTCAATTTTAGAGTTCAATAGTAGGTAATAATAATAATAATATTATATTATAATAATAATAATAACAATAGCCTTACCTGAACTAATTTCATTTATTTCTGATTTCTCGTAGTTAGACCGAACGTTCGTTAGGTTATTCTCTACATCAAGTTTAGGTTTTTTTATTATCCACTTATCCATTGTTAAATGTTAATATACTTAAACCTTTTAATAAAATATACTTAAACTTTTTAATACAAATATACAATAGTTCGTACTTCGTATGCAACTGTAGTTTTGCTTGTCACTATAAGTTTAATATAGTTCAATGGTTGATAAAATAACAATATGTAGGCACTGTCTCGGTAATACATGAAAACGACGTTAACGATTGTCGATTAAAGTGGCTAACACACTGGGTGATTAATCGCACAAAATAAAATACGTTTTACGACGACGATAAAAGATTGTCATCCTATCTTCCACGTCCATATCCACAATATCTTCGTGGAAATACTCATATTCCCGTAGGTACCATTTGATAATGTAAGCTGACAAGCTGTACTATTAATAATATTTGGAATTCAGAATTCAGATAATTTGTTATACCTAAGTACAGTACAAAATTAATATACGGGTACTAGAAATTTTAATTTTCTCATAATAAATTAAATCATCCATTCATTTCGGGGGGGGGGGGGGGGGGGTTATTATCCCCCCCCCCCGTCAGTACACCACTGGTTATATGATACAGTGTAGTTTTATAAGAAACACAACACAAGTTTTGGGGCCAGATACACGATAAAATTCTTCTGATGAATTTTTGTAAGGTTTTTGTTGTCAAGATTACCTAGTAATAAATACATATTTATGGTTCATAGATTTTATTTGTAGAGAGAAAATATTGAATTTTATTTAAGCATAGATACATTATACATCTATTTAAATGTTGATATTTAAAATTTTTAAGTTTTTAAATAGTAGTTAAATTATTTTATCACATTTGAGATATCTTGTTGTGTAAATGGTTGACACTATACTTAAGTACTTTAGTAGTAAATAATGTCTATATTATAGATCTTTTATAATTCATAATTTCCTTACCACCATATTTAATCTGTCATATTATCTATTTGTTTGTTTTTTTTTTACCATCTATTTACTTCTTTGATTGTTCTTATTGTTCATATTTTTGTAACAGATTGAATAAAACACTTAAAAATAAAAATAAATTCCTTACAGTCTCAAATCACTTCCTTCTTCTTTATTTTCTGAATTGTTTGAGTTTTTTTTTAAATTATTTACATTTTTCTCAAATTTTCCAAATTCGGTACCTAGATATAGGTATATATAGTACTTTAAGCCTATATATTTTGGCAGTAAAAATCTATAAAATCATTTGTAACAAATGATATATTATAATTAATAAACTCTCGATATTCTTTAACTGATATTTTTACTTATACAATATAATTTTATATATATAAAAATAAATTATATATAATAATAATTTTAATTAGGCAAGTACTTTATAATTCAATTACAAAAATAAAACTGAACTCAATAACAATCAAAAAAAAAAAATTCACCTTATACAATCGGCAAATTAAATACAAATAAAAAAAAAAATTTAAAGGAATACCATAATAACAAGTAAATAGTTGCAATATCAAAAATATCAGATAACTATAAATTAAATTTCAGGAAAATATGACTGTAAAAAAAATATAATATACCATATTTTATTTAATCCAATACCAACTCCATTTCATCTGGATGTTTTGAGTATTTAGTTTTATGCTCTTCGAATAGTTTAGTCAACTCGTCAATAAATATATTGTGGTATTTCTCAATATCTTCTTTTTCTGGTTTAACAATTTTTGGTACATCGATTGGCTTACCAACTGAAAATAACATACATTTTTGATTAAATTATATTGTAATATCTTATCAGTTATCACATTATAGGGTCAGAGGTTTTGTTTATTTCGTATGTTAAATTGTTGAAGGTGAATAGTAAAGGGGAACAGAAAAGGCAACATTTCATATCAAGAGAAAACACTATTTTTAATTGTAAGAGTTAAAATCTAATTTTATTTTTAACTGAAAGGTCAATTCAATATATTCGAACTATTAAGTATAAGTATAAATTTCCTCACTAGTACCTAAATAGTAAATAATATATGAGAATAACTCGAATTAATTTTCATTCTTTATATAAATAATAATACTTCCTAAATAATAATTCCTAACTACCAAATATCAGACATCAGTGATTGATAAAAAAAAAAAATTATAAATTATCTAGATGGTTTCTTAAAGAGACAAATATATTTATGATATATAATAAAAATTTCTGATTTGAAGGTTATAAGTTATAACTTTAACTAGAACCGAAATAAAAATAATAAACCTTTAATATCATTTTAAAAGGTATTAAAAATAATCACATAAAGTACGCGTACATAATATTCTACGTTGGTTATATGGTAATCATATTTCTGGTAGTGAAACGAATTTACATAATCATTTAACTATTTTTTTGTTTATGTCGTAACTAATATTTTTATCAAAATGATTTAGCTATTTTCGTTATTTTATTGCTATTTTTTTCATTGTAAATTATATATAGTGTATTGTTCAATTCTATACGAATTTTTTATTTATTATTATTATTTAAATCGAAAAATCACTCAAATCTTTATTCATAATAAAAAAAGACTAACACGAAATATGTCAATAAATATTTGTTGTCGTTAGATTTAAATCAAAAACCGTTTTTAATTACATGCAATTACCTACAATGGATCAGACAACAAACTTTATAATGATTTTTAGTTAAGGTTGAGACGGATAGTTAAAAACTTAGAAAACTCAAAAATTATCATTGACATTTGAGTCCGTCGCGTGTGAAAGCTTGGCTGCTGTTGACCAAAATTGTACCCCTAAATTTTTTGCCAATTCACTTATTGATTAAAAGAAAAAGTTAAATATAAAATGTATGTTATGTATAGAAAATTATTAAAAATATTTCTAAGTTGTATAAAATGTGTATTATGTATAAATAAATGATAATGATAACACACAGTTTTTATCAATAATTATTAAATATAATAATGTATATTAATATAAAAAATTAATATTAATTTAATAATATGTCATATAGATACTAAATATCTAAAAAAATAAAGTACCTAAAGTAAAAATAACATAAAGTAAATATTAATCTTTTTAGTTTGGTCGAAAAAAGAAGGCTACGATTTTGGTTAAAAAAGGTCTCACCCATAATTTATATCAAAATATTAGTATCTATAATATGTACTCGATTATTGATTTAACATCGCAATTTATGCAAATTACAAACTCAATTTCGATTACTTACGATGGTGCAAATTACATCCCTTATTTTGGTGCAAATAAAAAACACTATTTTTGGCTACCTGAGGTAGTACAAATTACAATTTCCCCTACTACTACCTAGTCAGCTTATATAATCATATAGGTTCATTCATTTACATTTATTGAAGATTTATTCATAATTCTCAAGCTGATATCATATTATAATTATTATTGTTATGATGAGTTTTGTTGGTATCTTCAATGAAATAGGAAAATAATATAATATACAATTAGTAATACCTTAAAACATTGTATTATTTGCTACGATGTATTAAAATATAGTTGTATAGTAGTATTTATACTTATTACTTACCAACAGTAACAATTGGATGTCTGCGAGGCACAATACCAAAACTATATTGGAAAAATCCACGTCCTACAGGTACTCTATTTCCACTTCTCCATTTGATAAATTTCAACACTTTTTCCCAGAATGAATTTGGCTCCGCTTCGCCCAATCCGTAGACGTTTGTCTCTCCAAAGGAAAACACAGGTACTAAAGACGCCCTATAAATCAATGTTTTTAATATTATATAATAACAACAAGTATCGGTTTATATTGATTCAAATTTACCCAGTTTGTAATGCCACTCGGATAAATCCCTTCCTTTTTTTTAATATGAGATGATAAGGTCCTGGAAAAGACTTGAACGCTTCGGAAACACCTCCTACCATAAGAACGGCCACATTACCTTTCCTATTATCCAATAAATTCACCAAACTTTTTTCTGATGATTCTTGAAGGCCTGTGAAAATGGGTTATTTATTTTAATTATTTTAACAAAAATAAATCAAAATAACTACATTGTTATAAATTAAAATATTTTTATTTTTTTTTTTTATTATTGAGAAGAAGGACTTCAACAGTTAAGTCATTAGCCTGCGATTGTATTTACATATTAATTATCGATAGTTTGGTTGTGATTGGTGATAACATATATTTGGGGTTAGTTATAGCTTTTATAGAATTATATACAAGGTGATTTTTTTATCATGAACCACTCATTATTTCAAAAAGTATCAATGTTTTTGAAAATATTTTTTTACAAAGTTTCACGTTGTTAAAAAAGCAACGTTTTTATTAAAAAATTATGTTTTTTAATATTTTTTATCCTTATAATTTTTTTACTTTTTTGAATGATAACCTAGAGTTTTAATTTCATATTCCAAAGCAGAATATTTTTCTAAGTATTTTGATACGTAAAAATCGAATTTTGGACGAGTAGTGTATGAGTTATAAGTATTTAAAGTTTAGATTGGTAGAGTGGTGTGGTACGGGGTTACCCCGCAAAATGTTTTTCCACTACACCACTTCTCTAAACTTTAAATACTTATAACTCATAAACTACACGTCCAAAATTCGATTTTTATGTATCAAAATACTTAGGAAAATATTCTGCTTTGGAATATGAAATTAAAACTCTAGGTTGTCGTTCAAAAAAGTAAAAAACTTAAAAATTTATAAGAATAAAAAATATTAAAAAACATAATTTTTCAATAAAAACGTAGCTTTTTTAACAACATGAAACTTTGTAAAAAAATATTTTCAAAAACATTGATACTTTTTGAAATAATGAGTGGTTCATGATAAAAAAATCACCCTGTATTTATATTTATGCTAGTTTTACAGTTTTATCTTAATATTACATTTTTGAGTCGATGCCTATGGATTTGAAAAAGCTATGGATCGGACAGTCTAGGACTATGTGTTTGATTGAGAGTGGTTCGTTGCATTGACTACAGAGTCGTCTACGGACTCCTCATGTTTTATAATATGAATATGAGTCAGGTTGGTATGACCAATCCTTGTCCCTGTATTAATAACTTCAAACGTCTGAAGGTGGTATTGGGCAAGGTGTACCATTTCGTTATTTTCTTTTTTATTGATTTGAGTTTATTTGAACTAGGGATTGCATCCCAGGATGCTTTTATTTAATATATACAGTAGGTATAAACTCTGATTTATGAATCACATACACGCATATTGTATAAATTCTGAAACACTTAATTGTTTCCTATTCGATTTTCATTCATATAAAAAAAAATTGTAGAATAAACATTAAAATTATGTATTTTGGCTTCCATCGAAAAATTGTATGTTTTTTAGTCAATCGGGCTCAAATATTCTCTCATTTGTCTCGGAGTCAGACGAGAGTGCACTAAAATAATTAATAGTACCTACTGTACAAATAAAATATTATTTTAAACTGTTAACTTAAATTCAATAATCTGGAAGTCATGACACGAGGAAACATGAAAAACAACATTTGGTATCAAAACGAAGTACCTATAGGTACAGCTGTACGTCTATTTATAATCATATACTATATACATGTATAAAGTATACTGTGTATAATTTATAAGTAGATACCCGATAAGTCACAAATTATACAAATTAAAATTAGAATGCGTCGGCCCAAAACCTAAGTGATATGAATGATATGACATTTCCAAGACAATGGTACTAGCAATCGCAAATGATATCACCGCAGTGCAGTGCAAAGTGGTGCACATTAAATATGCATACACTATACCTACATCATGTTAATAATATTATTTATTACTATACCACCTCAAAAACAATACTATCAAATTATCAACACATTTATTGGTTGATAAATGCATGAACTATTTGTATTATTTGTAATAAACCTAATATACTCACCTAAACCTATGCCAATTTCACGGGAAAATGGCATGATAAAGTGTAAATTCAGCGTTATAAGATGTGGGATAAGACCGGGAAATAGTTCGGAAAATTGTCCTGCGTCCGTCGCAAAATTAGAAAATGATCCAGCACACAACACACCATGAGGGTAAGTGGCGAAAAGATACGATTTATCAGCTGGCAAATCGTGAGTCTTTACTAGAGATACTGGAAAGTAGTTCTTAAAGTGGGTCCACCATGTCAATCTTCTCATGAATCGAAATCTATAAATATAACATTATCATTAATAAAATAAGTCGTGTAAGCAATAAATACATTTATTAATGTTAAATACACGATTAAAATTTTTAAAAAAAACCGTGAAATTCGATTAGCTGTATAGTAGGTATTTAGGTCGTTACCTATTGATTATATGTCACTGTAATACTGTAGTTATAGTAGATCATCTATAACTACAGTAGTCATAGTAGATTATAAAAAATCATCTAAAATGGCTAAATATTACGAATTCTCAAATATATAACAATTTTATTAACCATTGAAGTTGGATATCAAAGCGTTTCTTGAGTCTTCGAACATTTTTTTTTTTTTTTTTTTAACACACATAATTATTAGACTAATGCATTCATCGCTCCGCTCAAAATCTAAAATACTTTAAACTAAATGTTGTGCATTCATCTAATATAATGCAAAACGATTTCGTAATATTATTAGTATATTATTAGTCATAACACATTAATGCGTCATAATAAGTTTTCAATATTTATCAACTCATTCATACTTTAGTGTGAATAAAGTTTGATATCTCCAAACACCTGATTCCATTTATTTAATATTTTAATATTGACCTATTACGTACCAGTACGTTAATACTAATAACTAAAAATGACTAACACGGTAAAAGAACATTATTATGATTATTTTTCAATCTAAAATATTTAAAATATATAACATTATTGCAATATATTATTTTAAAACAAAGTTAATTATTTCATCACTGAAACAAAAATGTACATTATTATTTTTATTGATATATATATATATATTCGTAATATTATAATCTTAATATGAATTCAAAATATAGTTCTGTTATACTTACTACAGAAATATTTAAACAACTTCTATAAAAATCATATTTAAGCCCATTTTTATCGATCAAATATCGATAAAAATAATTGTTGAAACTCGAAAGAACATTTATATGTTTAATAGTTAATAACTTAATACCATTATACATAACGTACAAGATTTGAATGAAAATAGTTTAAATATAAATTTTGAATACCCAGTAAGTATAGGTTTTTTAATGAATGTACAATATTTTTTCAAGGTAATACTCATTTAGCAATAAATCTATCTTGTTAATAACCTAATGGCTAATAAATATTTACAATTTACAATGTTGTATAATTTTTGTATGGGTATTATACTATTATCACAGTAACCAATATTTTTAACCTATCATTTTTTTAATGGGTATATATATAAACCAATATTATGCATGATAATAATTTTATAGACAATTAATGAAAATATCAAAAATACGAATGCCTGTCTGTAGTTAAGTCAAGTGTAGCATATATTTAATTTTTGAGTATATTTTAGTTTCAGAAATATAAACATAATGTTTATAGTATATACTATACATAACTAGAATATAACTGAATAAACACTAAATATGAATTTTTAAGACGTTAATTCAGTAAATATTTTAAGCACTCTAATACCTACCTTTATAAAGATATACTCAAAAAAATAATTTTATAAATTGTAACACCTATTAGTTCTAATATTGAAATGTATATTTTATTACATATTGTGATGAATATCGATTCGTTATTATATTATATTGTTTTGAGCAAAAAATCATTAAATGACCTTTGGTCGTGTTTATTTCACTCTAACCTTTTCGGGTTATCCCACGCTACAGACCGGTCAAGATAGATCCATAAACCATACAAGAGTGCTGCCCACCAAAACCGAGTAGCTATTAAGGTGTACAAGAAAATACACCATCCGGTTAGCCCTCCGAATACCACCAAGTAAATCCATGCCGCGGCCGCAAGCGTCTCGAGCCTCCGCCTGAGAGGCACACATAAGGGTGCAAATTCCACGTCCTTCAGCTTCATTGTTGAAATCCTGCAAATGGCATTTCCGATGATGAAACGTTTCGTTACTAAACATTTAATTGGAAAATCAAACTAATTACCTTTAAAACACACTGCTTGTGCGAAACGAAACGCGTTTCGTCGTCGTCGATATGAGCAGAATCGATCTAACGAGACTTGGCCAAAGTAAGCATTAAACTGTGTTCCCGAGACCGTGTCAAGTTCAAAACTGCACGTACACAGTCGTCGGCGTGGAGCGCATCATCTCGAACCCGGCATAGAATTATTGGAGAGGTGGCATTTTGGTTTGTACTTTGCCTTGGGTCGTATTATCTATTAGCCGGTCATTAATTAATTTATATTTATTTCAATACTGCATGGCTATCTCAAACAGAGAGATTACGAATAAAATATAAATGATAACGTTACATTATGTGAAATATGCACTTATACACCCTGTACACAGTACGAACACCAATTAAATTATACTTCCGACTGCATATATGATCTGTATGTAAATAATATTTAATATTCCTACTTTTTTAGTAGTTAGCAGTAGTTCTTAGTTACGAATTCGAATAATATTTAATTAAAAAAAGTATTTATTTGTTCATTATTATTTATTATACTAGCGAGACAAGCGGGCCAAAGTGTTATGCAGTAGTACAACAAAAGATATCCGTCCACTAGGTATACGTAAACAAATAATACAATTTGCACAGATTGGGTTGATTATTATTTTTTCATTGATCTAAAATATGTAAATCATATTTTTTCAAACGTTCATCGTTATATATTAAATATTTTTTGTATAATATCTGAGTATAAATTATCTACTAACTTTTAAACTAAAAAGAAACATTAAAAGTGTGTTTTAATTTGAAAATAAAATATAAATCAAAGTACTTTAAGAATATAATATTTCAGAATTTTTACAGAGATTATTTTAAATGCATTACATATATTATACCATTGAATATCGTAGGTATAATGTTGAACATTAAAATTAATGATGATAATATTGAACAATATGTTTGTTGTTTCATTTTACGTTTTATTATAGTAAAAACTAAGATTGCGCTCACGTTTAGGCGGATATCTAATTGTCTTAATTAGTGTGTTGTATTATTATTACTTATTCATTAATAATATACCTACCTACTATTAATTAAAACCATCATTTATTATTGATTAGCAGTGATTATTTAATATATAAATGTAAGTATATTACATACTTGCACAACATCAAATATCAATTATTTGTATGTATGAGTGTTATGGCTTAATAAGTTAAATTATTGTAAATATTCATTCGAATCGATCTACTGACGAAATTTCGAAGGTTTTAATTTATATTTTATTCCTTACATGAGTATTGTGTTAACCACTAAACCTTTTCGGACCTGTATCCAACGATCAGGTCCAACTACTATCATTGACTCCGTACTGCGATTATAATATTATTAGTCCGATTAGGTAATCAAATTTATACAAGCTAAAACAAATAACATATTGATATTTGAGGCATTTACCTATGTATGTGAACTAATAAAATATTAAAAATAAGCCATTTAAAAATCATGAAATATTACATAATTTAATAATTTAACAAAAAAGTTACGGATTCTCAAAGTCTAAAGTCACATATACGGTAGTAAATAATCATATTTAATGTAATAACAGGTACCTAAATAACAAAACAATCAAGCAGTCAAAACTCACGCCACAGACCAGATTAAATTTAATCTAATACTTATTCAATCAAACAATTCTGAACAAATCTTGTACTTTACTCACACCATACTTTGACTTATCTAATGTCCAATATGGTAGTATGTGAAAAGTTGGTAAATAGGTACTAACATTTAAATGATTTCGTCAAAAATATATAATTATGCCAAAATATTACTACTATGACGGCTTTAATTGGACACTCGTTCCTCTAACAAGTTGCAACCGTTTTTAATCAGCAAACCGTTACCTGCTTATCTATATATAATATTGTGTCTACATTTAAATAGTTCACAACTCACGTACCCATTAGCTCCTTATAATATGTTGAAATTTACTTTATTTATGATTTGTTGAGAATCAACACCATAAAATTGTCAACATTTCATGGAGAAATCTACTGTTTTATTTATGTTTTAAGCCGATTATGCGTTTCATTAGGTGTACGTTGTCAAAACCAGCTTTGTAATGCACTTGGGTAAAAGTATTCAAATAATTTTTAGTTACTCAAATACGTATTTTAAAACTTAAAAACGTATTTTTTTATATTTAAAAAAATAATGTAATTTGAGATATTTGTATTGTCTCGTTTAACCAATTGTCAAAAATACCATGAGTAGATATTCGAACACTGACCTTCAGATATTGCATTTAAAGTTACAATTTCGAAACGTCTAAAATGACAACAAATTTGTTAACCTGGATGTGAAAAAATACAGTTTTACAAGTAGAACGAATACAGAAGGTAATTCATCAAACAAATATGTTCATCCCCCGAATTTTTTTTTAAATAATAAATCTATTAAAATATTATTGGTTTTGAATTTATAAGTAAACATAAATCATAAAACAAAATTCATCAAAATCACAAAAATATTTTTACAATTTTCAATTTTAATATCTAATAAGGTTTGAAATTGTAACTTAAGGTTTCACGTAAGTTTTTCTCATAAATTCGTAAGAATCTCTAATATACAAATGCGCAACTTTTTATGTAATTTCATATTCAAATTTCAATTAAATTTGTTATTTAACTGAAAAATAATGATGTTATAGTTATATTTTGTTGTAATCCCAAAATAAATACTATTTGTAAAGATTTGAAATATTTCATCATTGCATATATTATTAATTAAACAATTACATATTCACATCTTAAAAATATTTAGATTAATTTTTTATATAGGTCGTATAGAACCTACACTAGGGCCAGTCTAAGATGCATCATCATAAAACCAAAATCATAATACTATTCTGTTATATAATTTATAATGTATTAGATGTATTACCCGGCGTTGTCTGAGAATAAATAAATCCGAGACGAGCAATCTACCGGATAGCTTTTTTCCTTATCTGAACCAATTGTGAGCAGAAATAAACAAATACATGGGTATGATTTTATAATGTTAATAATGAGTAAGTCGCTCAAAAATAACTGGTCAATTTATAATCTATACTTTCCTTGAATCGTCATAATTGGTTTAATATTATTTCGATTCTTTAGCCTCAGGAGATTAGATTATACATTTTTTATATATACATTTTTTAGTTGTTATTTTTATCCGTGGCTTCCTTATTCTAATATTCTTATGAGTTATGACTCACTTTGAGGGATCTCAAATTACATGTATGCTAAATTTGTAGTCAATAATAATCAATAATGCGTCATTAAGATATAACCCAACAACAATATAGATATACTAGGTGAATATTTAAATTATTATAGTCGATTTGTCTATTGTTTCAGTTTTGCTTCAGTTGAAATGTTATTATAATTTTTTTTTTATTAAAATCAGACAAGTATTTTTATGATATTTATAATCTATGCACTCATCATCAATACATTTTGAGTTTTGCCCCTAATGTATAAATTTGACAGCTGTTACTCAATTTTACACGTATACAGATTAGTCTTATCAGTCTAAATGATAAATGTAATACAATATAGAAATTTATATCCAATCATAATAATTATCTTGTAATCTGTAATCAATATTATACAAAGCAACCCTAAATATAAACAAAAAATATATTAAATTTTCGAGAACGGCAAAACAAAATTCATGCCCAAGTCATCCTACAGCGATTTATATGGGTTGAACTACAAATCGTACCCGAGGTATAAAGAATTTATTGAAATGGTCCAGTATACCTCGAGTATAACCATACTAAAGTCCAGTAAAGTAGAAAAGTTTTGAAGTTAAAAATTAAAAATTAACTCATTAGAAAATATAATAGTTAATTCAAAAAATAATTAATAATTTTATTTATCTAATTAAAATTAACTTAATATTTTAGCTTAATTTCAATTCTTATTTGTGCTAATGCCCAGATTTTCTACACGCTGCCACCGGACAACCGGATACGGAAGCGGTGACACACCTAAATAATGGTAATAGCACACGGACGTAGTCACCCCTACCCTCCGATCCACCACCGAATTGGTAGCCGTGGTTCCTTCCTGGCACTGGCGTGACGCGAATCGGAGACTCGGTCGGAGGCACACGCTAATTTATAGGCGTATAGTAAGTGGGATCAAATTCTGTGTGAAGAGGAAGTTACATAGCATAATCTAACAATAAATTTACCATACACAGCTGTATGGACTCAGTTCCTCAAAACCCTCTTGTATGACTCATTAAAAAAATTTGGCACTTTAATTATATTTATAGAAAATAGAAATTAACGTTATTTTGCTTTTTTTTTAAATTGATGGAGTTGAAATTTTAATTTGTCAAAATCACGGAAATAACGGAAATTCAGAAATTATTTTGTCATTAAAAATTCATACTTAAGATTCGAAAGTTCAATACCATTTAGGTTTTGTCCACAAGAACTATTAAAGTTTCACAAATATTTATATGACTATCTGAAGTTTACATTTTATTGTTGTTCAAAAAATACCTATTAATCGTAGAAATTTAAAACATATCACTGTTATTTAAATTATCAATTTTATATGCAATGATACTTAAAAATATTTAAAGGTAAGTATTTATAGTCATTTAAAATTGTTAAAAATGTATTTCAGTCTAAAGACTAAAAGCTTAAAAATTGTATACAAGTTTCCTCATAAATTGTTCTTATTGTTTTTAATAAAAATACGCACATATAGGTACTGTAGGCACATTTATTTTTGTTAATATTTTAATTTTTTCAGGTTTTGACGAAATTGTATATTTTAAAAAAAATAAACGATTTTAAAAATTATTTACTTTGTTTTAATTCAAAAAATATTATTAAAATTGTTGGTTCTAAAAAAATATTGGTTGACGTATATTCACGAGTACCTATATCATTGTTTAGTATAATACACAATTAACTTTTAGTAATCGTTCAACAATACGTATAGGTAGTGTATTGTATATTTGCGTATCAATATAACATATCCATCTATTATCTGTTATCGGTACAATTAATAACAACAATGAACGACATAATGACGTCACGGACATGGACAGTGAGACATTTTTTTCTGCTATCCATATGAACCAGGTCATCGTCAACGTCGTTATTTATTTAGTTCCCTATAGACTATAAACAGAAGACGGAGATAATATTGACTGAAATGTTTATAAATTAAGAATTTTTTAAACACTGACCGTCTTCTGACTATTGACTGTGATCTTTTTCTGGCCCTAATTATTTGCGATTTGCTCAAAAACCTAAAGTGGACAAGATTATTATTTTAACCAAAATAATATTGTCACATAAATTAAAAACGAGTATAATATAATATAATAATACTTAGAGCATTGATATTTTCTAGGGGGCTTTGGTCAATACTTCGGCAGATGGCGGAGGGGCTTTCTCCTCTCTGTCCATCCCCTCCAAACATACGACTATCGTGCTCACCGTACCGTCACGTATAGTTAGCCAGCCAACCCACCCGTTCGCCACCGGTTCGATACGTGTCCGTCCTCCGTCGACCGTATTACACATTTAGGCTTTACTCGTCTTGGCAGTCGACTCGTTGATAGAAGCTACTCGTTCCGCGTGTCGTGTGTGTGTGCTAGTACGTGCGCTCTGGTTGTCGCTTATGTCTCCGTAGGTGGTGTGATATTATTATGTTTAGTGGTTACTCAATATTATACTGTTTGTGAG
The DNA here is from genome assembly GCF_037042655.1 of Diuraphis noxia. Taxonomy (NCBI): domain Eukaryota; kingdom Metazoa; phylum Arthropoda; class Insecta; order Hemiptera; family Aphididae; genus Diuraphis; species Diuraphis noxia. The sequence goes on from NW_028301713.1 coordinate 79,004,535, forward strand.
CCGGTAATATATTGTAGTCCTCGCCGGTTGTTACTCGATATAGCCGGTCGAAGATCGTGTTCATAATAATGTAATATTTTAATAATATACCCGTGTGATCATCAATACACTGATTTTATTATTATAAGTATTAATACTCCACAGTTTTCCCGTTCAGTTCTCACCTGCTGCCATAATATTATTTTAACGCCGAGGCTTCATCGACCAGCTTAACCAGGTTAATTATATTACAGTAAAGTATATTATGATAATAATTGAATTTATTCAGTTTCTTTCGTTTCGTTTGGTATACCTATTATACTACTACACACGCGGTTGACCATTGCTTCAGTACCTCACATAAAAATATATTCATATCACGTACCAAACAGAGGAAACCATAAAAAAAAAAACCAAAACTTTTTCAAATTACAATGTGCCTACGTTGTATGCAGATACTTATGTACTATGTGTATACGTAGTTATTGTTATGTATAATATTGTGTATAACAGATATAAAAATTTCATCTTAACTATTAAGTAGTTTATATTTAGAATCTTTCGTAGCAAGGGTAGAAACACGTTGAACAAGCAGTTGGCCAGTTCGAATAAGTAGTTCACCACAGTGCATGATAGCGGTGTAATATATTATTAATAAATATTTTTATAAATATAGTGAACCGCTTAACTTTCGAATTAACAAAAAAATGTGATCAATTCAAATTTACATTCAACAACACTCAAGTTTAACAACATATGAACTTCCCTACGTTTCCAACCATTTTAAAAACAGCATTCATCACCCTTTATGAACGTTTCCAATCCTGTTTAACCAATACATCTAAACATTCTAAATATCATCAAAATGAAACTTATATTTTAAAAAGTGCAATCGATAGTTGATTTTTTATTCTATTCGACATCAAGCCTCAGACATACTAAAACTTCTATAGTACCTACTATCACATTCGGTTATTATAAAACTTGACATTTACAGTTTGTACGTAATATAATCTAATAAAAAATAAAAATAAATACATTATTATATAAAATCAAAATCAATAATACTCCGTCGTATTCAAAAAAAGATTCTGAGTAGTGTTTGGTTAAAACCACTTCTGCAGAAATATATACCTACACGGCTACACGATTGTGTTTGAAGGTTTCTCTTTAAATTTAAGGAAGCTACTACGAAAAACTAAAAACTATTTCTTTAGGATTCAAGCTGTTCAGAGTTATAACTACTAGTATTTGGTATACTAGATACGATTTTTTTTTTTTTTATTATAAAGAACAAGGCCTCGACAACATTGGTCATTGGCCGCGAATGATGATTACACTGATAGATACGATTTTTAATCGATATAAATAATACCTATATGATACTTTTGGAGCATTTACTACATTATCAAAAATCATACATTCCTCGCTAATATACATAATATAAAAATGCAGTTTTATTGTTATAATAAAGAGTGATAACAAATCCTCTTAAATCCTAATATTCACAATGCATGTAACCATACAACTATTATACATAATATGTAAATGCATAAATCAGCATAATATGATACCGGTGTAGCACTTCTGCTTTAATATTTGCTTAAAATTGCAGTATTACTGTATTGTACGTATATTTATATTAAATGTTGGTAAATAGTAGGTATTTTAACATAAATGTAAATAAAACAAAAACATTTTTTTTAAACCTAGGAAGTCACTTTGCTGTATTCAGGTTTCTAGTGGACCTAGTAATTCGACTAACCACAACGGTCCATTTCGAACGTATTTTATGTGAATTCTAAACTATTGCATACGAAAAACAATTCTGCCAAGAGACGGCGTTAAGTGTATACTTCTATCGAAATTTTGTATACCATATTATATAATATTAATAAATTATTTTTCTAATAGTCAGCAGTCGTACGGAATTTTGAACTAATTTTTAATGAAAACATCGCATAATATATTATATAACCTTATACATAATACGTAACTTATACCAACTTACTTATATATGGACTGTGGAGTGACTTATATATATGTACGGCCTATAAAATAATAATATTAAATATAGAAACTTTAAACATTTCACGATTACTTAAATTGCAGTTCTTTATACACGATTTCCAAAATATTATTTTTATTCATTAAATTTGTTAATAATTATATTGATCATAAACATTTGTATGCTTGATAAAAAAAAATGTAATACAACTAATACAAGATTAATCGTAAATTGTACTTATAATTTTATGTTATCATATATTTTAATATACCTACAAATGCAATTTTTTTTTAAAAGCTTATAAGTTTAAATGTTTTCTATAAATTCATCAAAATCACAGGCATTTCCAAAACTAACAAAATTTCCATATTTATTTTATTTCAATAGATATTTTTTCCACTCTCGAAATAAAAATCATCCAGCATATATTATCATGCTGTGAATTACTGATGACATTTTAATCATAGCAATATAGTAAACCGACCGTCGCGATTTGGCCGATTGTTCGATCGCGTTTGTATTATCTTTTTATATATTTCTATGGTCGTGTTCCGCAGCGCGTTTAACGGTTGTTTCGATTGAGATTGGATTCTGCAGTTATTCTGTATAGGTACCTATACTACAGAGTGTGGGCAAATGAGTACATCTCGACTATAACGCGAGTATTCAGTCGTGCACATCCGTAATGACTGCGGACATTTTGATGTTTAAATGATAATAATAATAATTTAGACTGCAATATGCCGACTGTGGTAGGTAACCCGGTGAATACGCGACCTGGATCGATCCCACATAAAATAGCGGTTATGACTTATGGTTAAATAATTCATCCGTTGACATCGTAACGTCACGACAACTTACTGTATACAACCATTCGCGTTTATTATTTATATTTTTATCGAATCGTCGCAATTCAGATCGTTAGTATATATTATTGTTGCGCAGCGGCATCTCGCAGGCGTGCAGAGTTCCTGCATTCGAGAAGTAGGTAGGTAGGTACCTAAAAATGCATTGTAAAAACCACTATCGAATTGGATGAAAACGTAGTAGGTTTACGGCGGTTTACTCGTTTTCTAGATTCTGTTTTATTTATCGTATTATTTTGCGGGTAAACCTAGTGCTTTTACACGATTCGAATAGTAATTCGTTTTCTTTATAGATATGTTGTATATCATATATATATAGGTAGGTACTAGTGTACTAGGTGAAAATTAAGAAAGTGCTCTGTAGAGCCACCATAATTACGCGGATATATAATATATTACACGCTACGTAGTATTGTATTGTATATATGTATATACTATAATTTATTTATATCTATATGTATTATATTGTAGTACAAAATGTAGTTATTATACTCAGTAGTCTGTTGTCTGTATCAGTGCCTTACCCAGGATTGGTTTTCGGGGGAGGGGGGGAGCTTAAACATTCATACTCAACTATATAGGAAAATAGGAAATAATTTCAAAACATATATAATATATATATATATATATATATATACATGCTATTTGATGTATTATGCATTTAATATATTTATGGAAATTGTCACAATATTTTAAATCTAAGCTCGTCCGTCAACATTATTACTCTGATATGAACCCATTACGCGTTACTAAAAAAAAAAATACCTCACCTGAGATTTCTCGGGGGGAAGCCCAAAAGCCCACCCTCTAAATACGGCACTGGCACACCGGTCTGCATTGCAAGTAGCCTACAGTTTAGAGCCTAATGCGTGCTTAGATATTAAAGAGATATATTTAAACTATAGACAGTATCGTATAATTAATATAGATCTAACTTAAAATAATGTGCATATATCTACTATTATAAACTTACCAACCTAGTTTCATTTTTGAAAACATGACAAGTGATCTACAACAAACTTCCCATGATGAGATATACCGAATTCATGGTGATATATTTCATGTCTTCGTCTTACACACGAATTTTCGTTTTTTAGTTTCAATAGTGTGCTGTTAGTTTAAATATTAGAGTGAATTGACCCATTTTAAAACTTTTAGGTAAGAATATTATATATGTTCTCTCATTGTGATTTTTTAGGATATTTAAATTCTTAAATTAGTTATGGTAAATATGAATATTTGACAATGCACTTAACTCATTTAACACAGATATTGTTCTTACCTAAATTTTTGATACTGGGTCAAATCACTCTAATATCAAAACTAACAGCGCGTTATTAAAACTAGTGAACGAAAATGTTCTATATAGTACGTATGTAAGACGGAGACAATGCATGCGGGTGCGACGTCCTCTTAATAGTAATATAGATATACAAGACTAAAGACTTGGTGCGTAAATATCATCTACAATGAAGTTTTCAAGTATGAATATATTATATTATATACCAATACCATTATACGTATAAACACTTATATTATGATACGTTATAACTATATAGTTATAAGTTTATAAGTGTATAGTGTGTTCTGTGTACAACACTTCATTCTACTCATTTTCGGTTCAACAATTCACGAGTGTTTTACCCTTTCGCTTTTGTTTAATTTTCCGTTAACTCGAGACTCGACAGACCATAACAATAATAATAACATAGGTATTAGGTATGTATGTTATAAAATAGCGCCAACACCTGCGTTTTATAATGATCGGCTCGCAACTGTTTATACACATATCGCGTTAAACATCGCTGCATTATAATGTTATATTCTAACGTTACGAATCATAATTTATAAAATAGACTAAACCTATTATTCAATATTAACGAGTGACGACGAATCATGCTTGACCGAAACAGAATTTTATTCGTGTAAATGCGCTTACAATTATATGACGATCTATTCAATTTGCACTCGCGAACTAATAAGTAAAATATTTATGTACCATTGTACAATTGAAAACAACCATATTTACCTATCATGACATTATTTGCATTATTTCACGCAGTATAATATACTGTATATAATATTCTACCTATTTATTATTTACAGTTTCATCACAGACTATAATACCTATATCATAATAGGTATAGTCTGAAGTTTCATAACATAAACAAACATGTATCGGTCGTCGTGCCTTCTGGCTATTAGAAAGAACCAATTTAAAGTAGGTATACGTTATTTTGTACGTCTGCAATATGTTAGCATTGTTACAATAATAATCATCATTGTCATAGGCGTACACAAAGTTGCAGACTCAATTGCAGTTCCGGGAGCGCACATTAAAAATTAAGGCTCACGAAAATTTTTAATGCTATTAGGTCCTACATTGAAAATTGATCAAAAATTCTATCTAAATAAAAAAAGACCTATATGTACAAGTAAACTAAGTTATGTAGACAACAATTTAAAAATTAACTTTACAGATAAATGATAACGATAAAATTTAGTTTTTTGAGAAAGGTCGTATTATTCAAATTTTCAATGAACAGCACAATTCTTTTTTGATAGAAAAAAAATTCCAACCAATGTTATATGTACTGCGTACTAGCTCTCTGCCTTCGTTTATAAAAAATAAAAACTCTATAACGGACAAACTATTAAAATATACTATATTTATTGATACAAATATTTATTTTTGAAACTAATTTTATACATTAAATAATGGTTATAGGTATTGTAAGATAAGGTAATACAATAATGACTTTCATCATTTAATTATGTATGCATAATATTAAAAAATTAACATGGTCATGGTGTTATTATACCTATACAACACCCTCTCCCTCTAGCGCAATGCTACCATTGCAACAAATACCAATTTGTTTGCCACCCATAAAATAAGTAGACAAATTACTAAAGCATTTAAAGGTATAGGTAAATAACGCATTTGAAAATGTTATCATTTTTCGCCCTTAAATAAATTACTGAAGTGTACAACATATTTTATTTTATTTTCACAATAGAGGTTGTATAAATTTATACATCCGTTCGTTGACTTCCAGCTTATATTCGAATAGTATAATATATAAATCGATACGCTTCACAAAGAAATGATGGTCATCAATCTTTGTATTTGATTTTTTTTTCATGGTTGTAATTTGTATTATACTATTATCAGTGATGTAATTGAAATATACCTACCATCAGAGGGAAATAAATATTTTTTTACGGTTTTTTTTTAAACTCATTATTATAAATTTGCATAAGCTGTACTAAACTTTAAATCTGATTAATACAACAATTTACAAAAAAGCAGTTAGAAGATATATCCCCCATATCCTCCCCTCGGTATTCATTACAAGTCTAATATAACATAAGGCAAATGGTAACCTAACCTTGAATAATATACAGTGAAAGTATTGAATAACGTCGATTGTTATGTGAAACAGATGCAAAGTATATTATTTACCAGTGTTATCGACAAATTCGATAATAATCTAATTGACTAAAGTAGTTTGTAATCAATTATTACTCATTTTTTAGAATCATGACAAAAATCGAAGAATAACTTTCATTGGACCACAAATAAAGTATACCAATCTTTATTCACAGCTAGTAGATGATATTAAGGAATAATGATATTATATCATATATTATTATTTAAATTACCTACCTACTATGTACAACTTTACTATTGTATTATAAACAATTTTGAATCATCAAAAAATTAATGTAAACTAGACATTTTACAGTACCTAATACAGGTATTTTTGTTATTGGTAGGTATAACTTAATAGGTATTATTAATTTTTAAATTTAAAATAGAACATTATAGTTTATATAAAATTATAGTTATAAAATTCAATTTTCGGATCTAAAAATTTGCATTTAAGTTTGGATTTATATATGTGTAATTTGAAAGAAAATGTATAATAAAAAATACATGTAGTGAGGCGGACTATTATTACAATTTACAATGTTTGTTATCCAAAGAAGGATATCTATTACTTATAATGGATACATTTTCCGTAGCTGGGGTTACAAAGCACTTGAGTAATAGGTTTTTATCAATACTTAGACACGATTAGTTAACAAATTTAAAATTATTGATATATTTTAAAATAGTACTTTAGGTATATCAAACGATGGCTGTTAATTATTATATGTATTATATTTGAATTTCACTCATATCGATATAGTGACTGTCAAACTGACTGACGTGTGTTAATTTAATAATAAATATTAATTTGGATGGAGCTGAAAAGGGCCGAGTCTGTCTATATTGTGTTGGTGAATGATTCACATAATTATTATGTTCTATTTTATGTTTACTTAGTGTACCTATAATTTATAAATACAATGCAACAAAATATATTAAAATACATATTAGGTACATGACGTAATACTACGATAAATGCATTTTTTTATTTAAGTGTTAAGTATTAATTTAACGTACTAATGTATAATATACAAAATAGTGAATTAAAAAATACCTATATAAATATATAACATATTAACATATATATATTTATATATATTTTATATATATAAATAATAAATATATATAGATGTTGAATTGTTTTCGATTTGTTTCGTTAATTTTGATACGGTTCTTTGAAATTTAGATACGATGGCCTTGTACAATCTACAGTCAATAAATATTTATCTAAAAACAGTAAAAACGATTTTCAACAAATTGTAGTTTTTTTTTCAGCCTAAAATTATGTAAGTACTTAATATGTACCTAAGTGCTATCATAAATATCACTACGTATTTTAAATTTGTCAATTCGTAAATAATTATAAAGGTTAAAGTGTTTATACGGACGTATAATATCTAATCACGTATTCACGTGTAAATAATGATGGGCTTGCGCATTGTTTAAAAAAAAATGCACTAAACAGTTAATATTTTAAGCTTCGTCGATACTTCCTGGAATGTTCTTATTAAGCCATCTTCAAAAAATTCGTCAAACGAAAATTACATTATTTATCAGATTTAATATATTAAATTGTTATAAATAAAAATTATAAATAGTAAGTAAGTAGAGTCTTAAGAATCTCATAATTGTTTAAAGCCTACGTTATATTATATCTATAAACAGTGATCCATTTTTCGTACATAATGTATTAACATTTTATTCAATACGTTTTTGTGATTTTTATAATTTAAAGTTATGTTTTTATTTTTAATATAAATATATTATAATATGTAGTCGGTCAGTCTGATATAGATCATAAGTATATAGATATTCTGTGCAATTAATTTGTTAAATATAGGTGCCTATATTAATAAATCATAAATTTATATTTATATTTTGCAGTAGAATCGTAAAAGAATAATTGCTTTGAAGATAAATGATAATACTCGTTTCCTCTATTTAAATTTTATCTGATTTTAAGAGTGGAGTATTTACAAGTCCTTTTTAAATTTTGCTAATCCACTGAGTTTTTATTGCTATTTTATTATTTTTACAGGAAAAGATTAATAGAAACATTCATCACCGTTGGTGAATTTAAATAGGTCATCAAACTTAAAACATTATTAAATTATTTTGAATTACCGATATTATTTATATAGGCATACCTACCGAACAATCAATACTAATCCCTTGGCAGTTAAAGTAGTTTAGTAGTTGTCACTTATGGTCTATATCATTCGTGCATGTATAATGTATTTAATATTATTTTATATTTGTGTGGTTTCTTAATCGTATCCTACTTAAGAGCACGCCGAACATGCATGACATGTTGTCAAAGACAAAATCTACAATCATAAAGATAGGTACCAGTACCGTATCTAGGGGTTGGACTTTTGGGCTGAAGCCTCAGTTAGTTATGGGCATTTTAAAATTGTATTATCTTACATGTATAATAAGTAAAGTATAGTTATAACACTTCACTATTTCATCAATAAAAATCAATAATAATTAGTTATATACTTTTAAGTTTGGTAATATATCGATAAGCTATGATAACTAACCTGTAGTCATCTGAAGAAGAAAATCGAGTTCGTATTTTGTATAGAAACTTAAACAACAAAAACGGTAGTCATCTATAGAACTTGAGCCAGAGACATGCTCACGAGGAGATGAGGGTATCATATTTCCCTTTACCTTATTTTTTTCATATAAAATATATAATGAAGAAATAGAAATTAATGAATACATAATGTGGTCTAATACTCTAATAATAGTCGAAAATTAACTACCCCCTTTCAAAAAAGCTGAGAATAGCACAGACGTGAGCTATGCATTATTATAAAAAATTATAAAATATAATATGCTTTACGTAACGGTAAAGAGTGTTGACAATACCTAACACGCATTGTGTAGGTACGTATCCGTCGAAGCCGTGAAGGAGACAATAACATTTCGTATTTTGTAGATTCAATTCGACGGAGTTTTATGATTGTTTTTTATCGTTACTTAACACTTAACAGTAGTGGCCAGTGGGTAAACTCTCGAACAGTAATATCTGCTGGAAATAAAAGAAAAAGTTGATCATTAATCCATAATAACTTGTAATTTATTATAAGCATTTAAAGTTAAAATTTTCAATTTTGACAAAATTGGATTTTCTCTCATAAAATTATGATTTCTCATCAAACTGTATTTTAGTTTTTGACTGTAATTCAAAAAGTATTTATCATAGAAATATGAAACATCTTAATGTTGTTTAAATTCTAATTCTCTAAACTTATAATAATTTTCAAAATATTAATAGGTATTAGTGCTCAATACTTTTGCATTTCAGCTGTTTTAATTTTATGCTATTTGTAAGCATTTTAAATTTTCTTAATTTTTTAACTGATGATAAAAATGTTAAGACTCGGTCAAAATTCATAAACATTTTATGCGAGAACCCCATAAAAGTTGTTCTTTTAAAAATTTAAAAATATATAAGGTAGGTACTATTTTTTTATATACCTATATACAAGCGTTTAAAGTTCAAATTAATCATGAATACTTAAAATTTAAAAAACTATTTTGTAATTGAAAATTGGCCTTGAAAGTAGACACCTTTGTATATTAAATTTTGCGTGAGAAAACAATTCATGATAGGTATATTGTTATATTATTATATATTTATTATTGGAACCCACAGTTTTTCTTTATCATGGTAATCGGTCAAATTACCATCATGTCGCACAACAATATATACATGCAGTGATGGTGACAACTGTAACGAAACACAGTAATGAGTATATGTATACACGATACAATATATTATGTACTTAATACATTTATAATACACTGCAAGTACATATCTTCATAAGAAGTAATAACTAAACCTACTATACTTACTACAGACATTCTATTATACATCAAATATTACAATATCAATAAATTCTTAGGTAGGTAACAACTAATAATAGTAAGTTAGTTTTTCTAATAAAACAAATGTAAAATGTAAAATGTACATACATTGTAGGTTAAACTATTGAATATTTTAAACTACAATTTATATTTTTAATTTCATATGCAGAAGCAGAATACATTTCTAAAATGTTGGTATACAAAATAAATATATCGATAATTTTGAACTTTTTTTTAAATTAGTTTTTATAATAATATTTATTTATAGTTTAGACTAGTGGTCTCATAGAGTTATTCTATGAATGGTGTGTAGATTAGATTTATAGTATAAGTATACCCTATAGAGTGTATAGTGGTTATTATAGACTATAATATAATGTATTATATAGGTAGGCGGTAACGACTTCCCGAGCATAAGCGAAAATCGTCTATAAATATAAAGGGTCAGTGGCGTATATAGGGGAAGGATTAGGGGTTCCCCCCCCCCCGAAATGTATGGTTGGTATTGGCCTTGATTTTGAACAATCGAAAAAAAGTTAAAAGGCTTACAACATGAATGCAATAGGTTCTTCAGAAATTTCTCTTATTATAATTGAATAACATTGAAAATACAGTCACATTTTTTTTTCAAGCATTTAAGGTTAAATGCTGGCGTAATTCATTAAAGTTATCAAAATATGTAAATATATTTTTATACAAAAAATTAATATAATTTGTTTTTGTATACCTAAAGCTAATTCTGATAATTTTATTATAAGAATAACGCCGACCGACATCTAATACTCTCTAGTCTCTCGTCAAATCAGTTAATTATTTTTCAGGAAAAGAAATTTTTAGAACGGAACGGTAGGTTAGATGAATAATTGCCCTCTAACGTTATATTTTATACTATAATGTAATAAGTTAGCACCTGACTGGTTTTTGAATAAAGAATACGGCCCCAATAATCAATATACACTAAGCAATATAACAGTCAGCTAATTCTATAACTTTTGAAAATGAAAACTGACTCCGAATCCTTTTAAGTGCTTAGAAGTATCAGAAACTGATTATAAATTAGTCAGGTATGTCGTATACTCCAGCTGTATGAACAAATCTGTTAATTTATACGATATTGTAACTATTATTTGTGTATGCCAAATTGCATCGGTCGAGCCGTCAAGCAATACACTAAAAAAATGTTAATACCTAGTTGATATATAATAATATATTAATGTAATATTATTTTATCATATTTTATAACATATTATAATAGGTGTAGGTATCTACTACTTACCTACCTGTAACCCTAACTAAAATATTATTAAAATGTATATGTTTAATTGTAATATTATTGTATAGGTAACCATATAAATATATAATATTACGTGAATCTAAGGCACGAACAAAGATATTTATAGATCATGATCTAGGCCTCTAGGGTAATTAAGTATCATAAGACACAGAATGATGATACCTAATACATAAAATCAGTAATCACGCTAGATACAAAACACCTGACGAATCAGCTACCTCCTACTACCAATATAATTGTATAGACAATTAATTATAAACAATTGACATTTTATACCCAACAACAATATTATGCATAGTTATTGAAACCATAAACATTAAACGATTGAATTGACGAAACAGCATTCAGATATTATTATATCACGTAATACCTTTTATCTTCACGGATAAACGTTTAGCGACAATATTACTCAACAGTTTACCAACATTTCTGCTACTACTACGACTAAACGCCTCCGCGGCATCTCACCATCGAACCATAATAAAATTTTAAAATATGCACATAAAACATAATTGTACGCTTCGGTTTTCACCTGTTCTGAGATTTTAATGTCGTTCAGACGTCACAACCGTAATCACGTCGATGCCGATGTGACCGTGGTTATGGGTCGAATACAGTAAACAGTAAACTCGTCCGCCGCCGCGCCGCTGTACTATCAGTCGCCCACCCCCCTTCGCCCACTGCACCGGCGACCTTATTGTCGTGCGAAACTGCGAAATGTTACGTTGAACTTTCGTCGGCGGCCGTCATACGGTCATACGGACCACAATAATATTATAATACTGCGATGGCCTTGGCCGATTGCGGCCCCCGTCGTCCCGGAACCGTTCGGTGCTTTTGTCGCTCTTCAGTTTCCTACGACACACGTGTGGCCATAAAAGGTCGGACGCAATAAGTTCCACACCCTAAAAATCGTCTGTCCGCAATGGCCAAAAGGTAAACGGTTGCGTTTGTCCGCGAACATATTTTCATAAAATCGGTTTTCCAAATGTCTCAAACCCTTGGATTACATCCAATATTTAATGCCACGCTGCATCGCTAGTTACATTTTTTATGTCACTTGAATAATTATATTTTTCAAGACGTGTGTCTTGGTTTTCGACCACCCTAGGTTCCTAATTAATTTTTGACTGAAATCCGTTTTGTAATATAGGATGGATCAAGTTGTCTGGGTGCCGGAGCCCAAAGAAGGCTTTATACTGGCCACGATTGTAGATCTAGGAATGGATGAGGTCACTGTACAACCTGTTGGATCATCAAAAGCTCAATTTACTCTGCCTCTGGATCGCATGTATACAGCCAACCCTCATTTTGACGATAAGGATGTTGATGATAATTGTAAGCATATTATAACATTGTACTACAAATTTAAGACAAGTAGGTATGGTGGCTATAAATTGAATTATTAATTTACAGGTTCTCTGATGCATTTAAATGAAGCCACATTATTAAACAATGTCAAAAAAAGATACTCAAAAGATAAGATTTACGTAAGTACCTGCCTAATTTATAATTTTATTTCATTGTGGTACCTATTTAATGTCATATTTATATTTTTAAATTAATCAAAGTTGAACTAAAAACATTTACCTTCTATGATATCTTGCATAGTACCTACATTAAGTATAACATTAAATCTTTTTGTATATTTTTAAATGTTTTTTTTTTTTTTAAACAGCCATTCATTTTCTTAAAAATAATTTATAATAATTAAATTAATTACCTTTATTCGAACAATTTTTCAGACCTATGTTGCTAACATACTGATATCTGTTAATCCTTACATAGAAATAAAAAATCTTTATTCAACTGATGTTATGCAGAAGTATAAAGGAAAATCTCTTGGCGTTTTACCACCTCATATATTTGCGATTGGTACATATTATACATGATGATTTATAAGAAATCCTTAAATATAAAAGCTCGTTATCTGATTTATATCTAGCTGATAAATCATTCCGGGATATGAAAGTGCTTAAACAATCACAATCTGTTATCGTGTCTGGTGAATCGGGGGCTGGGAAAACAGAATCTACAAAACATTTATTACGATACCTATGCTACCAATGGGGATCATCTAATGGACCAGCGGCTGATCAAAAAATTTTAGATGGTAACTACATTAATTATTAGATACCTACTAATTAGAAACATGTTCTTAGTGTAATTGTATATTTTTTTTTAGCAAATCCTGTCTTAGAAGCTTTTGGGAATGCTAAGACAACACGTAACAATAATTCATCAAGGTTTGGAAAATTTATGGAAGTTCATTTTGATAATTCATGTTCTGTTGTTGGAGGATATATCAGTCATTATCTTCTTGAAAAATCTAGAGTTTGTATTCAAAGCTCAGAAGAACGTAATTACCATGTATTTTATTTGCTGTGTGCTGGAGCCCCATCTGATTTACGCGGTAAATTATCTCTTGACAATCCTGATACTTTTAATGTAAGTCGACTTTAAGAAAATATATATTGTATATAGCAAATAAATAGCATTTATTTTTGTTAGTATTTGAGAAAAGGATGTACTCAATATTTTACTAACAACCTAACTAGTAAAAAATTGGAAAATGATCAAAAGAGTAAACTTCAAAATAAACAAGGGGGTCTTAAAGATCCAATGTTAGATGATGTCATAGGATTTTCTACAATGGATGAAGTTAGTTATTTCTTTGATCCAAAATTTAAAATTGTTTAATAATCTTTTTTCATTAATTGTAGGCTTTGAGTAGACTTGGTCTATCAAATAAAGAAAGATGCGACATTTATACGATTGTAGCAGCTGTTTTACACTTGGGAAATATAGAATTCGAAGAAAACATTGAAAGTACTAAAGGTGGTTGCAAAGTGACAGAACAAACTGAAAGTAGTTTGTCTATAGTTGCCAAATTGCTATCTGTTGACTTTGACGAGCTCCGACAAGCACTTATTACTAAAGTAATGATGACTAATCGAGGTGGACTCAAGGGGACCGTAATTATGTATGAAATAATATTCAATACTTATTTATATTAATGCTGTTTACTGGTTTACTAATTATATCATTTTCAAATTATAGGGTACCATTAAAGCAATATGAAGCAAATAATGCTAGAGATGCACTTGCTAAAGCCATATATGGAAAACTATTTGATAATATTGTATATAGGATAAATTCAAGTATACCATCTAAGGCATCTAATTATTATATAGGTGTATTAGATATTGCTGGATTTGGTAAGAAATTAATTTTACTATGACATAATATTAAAATTACCAAAACATTTTAATGACTATTATTTACTTTTAGAATATTTCACTGTTAATAGTTTTGAACAGTTTTGCATAAACTACTGCAATGAAAAACTTCAACAATTTTTCAATGAACGCATACTTAAAGAGGAACAAATGCTTTATGAACGTGAAGGCCTAGCTGTAAGAAAAATTGAATTTGTTGACAATCAAGATTGTATAGGTAAATAAAAGTTATTATAGTTGATAGTAGAATAGGTGTTATACCAACTAATAATAATTAGATGAAACTTATAACAATTTAAAAAATAATGAATCATGCTTTACACAATATGTAGTTACTTATATTATACTAATAGTATAAACATACCTGTTATACTTTGATGACTGACTAAATTATCAGAAATAAAGTTGTGTTAATACCAACAAAAAATAAATTAGCATAAGAAATTATATAGAATATACGATAGATTATTCTTGTATTCCTTCCATTTTATTTATATATAATTATAATATTCAGATTTAATTGAATCCAAAAATGGTGGTATATTCAATTTATTGGATGAAGAATCAAAACTGCCCAAACAAAGTTCTGAACATTTTACTACCGAAGTGCATAAGCGTTGGCAGGGGCACTTTAGACTAGCTTTAGCTAGAGCTTCAAGACTTAAATCTCATCGAGAAATACGAGATGATGAAGGTTTTATGGTTAGACATTTTGCTGGAGCAGTGTGTTATCGAACTGTAAGCATTAATGCATATTTCTTTTTGTATTATAATTATATTTATTATTATTTTAGTTTAAAATTAAATTTAAGCATTATATTTAATATTTATAAATTTTGTTTTAAATTTGTACTGCAATTAATGTTTTATTTGTCTTACTAATATTAATACACGTTAGTCTTTTTTATTTTATTACAGTAAAAATAAAAATTCAAATTGTAAAATACTTACAGAATTATTAAATTTGTTGTTTTTTACAGAGTCAATTCATCGATAAAAATAATGATGCTCTTCATGCTAACTTAGAAGGTCTAGTTCAAGAAAGTAACAATCCATTCTTACAAAGTCTATTTGCTACCAGCACTCAATGTGCAAATAAAGGAAAGTTGAACTTCATAAGTGTTGGATCAAAATTTAAGAGTCAGTTGGCTGAGCTCATGGAAAAATTAAGGAGTACTGTAAGTCAAGTAATTTTGGAATAAAACAATGTGTCATCTGTTTTAATTATTTGATAGGGTACAAACTTCGTTAGATGTATTAAACCAAATGACAAAATGGTAGACCATCTGGTAGATGGTGGATCAATTCTATCCCAATTACAGTGTTCTGGCATGACAAGTGTATTAGAGCTTATGCAACAAGGCTTTCCATCGCGAGCTCCATTTCAACAACTTTATGATATGTACAAACAGAGACTGCCTCCAAAGCTTGCTCGCCTTGAACCAAGAATATTTTCTAAAGTAATTAATGAGTATGAAATATAATTCTTTGTGATACATTTTTATATCACTTATAGATAGATATTAATTAATTGATAATTTATTATTTTAATGTTTTATATTTATTTTAGGCATTGTTCAGAGCAGTTGGAGTTAATGAAGGCGATTACAAGTTTGGTGTATCAAAAGTTTTTTTTCGACCAGGAAAATTTGCTGAATTTGATGCAATTATGCATTCAGATCCAGATAACTTGAAACAAATGATAGAAAAAGTGCAGAAATATCTAACTACTTTACATTGGAAACAATCCCAATGGTGTGCTTTATCTGTTATTAAATGTAAGACATTATATCAATTTAAATATTCATAATAATATACCCACTAAATTAAGATATTTTGCTAACTTTAAACTATCATTATTCTCATACTCATATACATTTATATTATTGTAGTGAAAAATAAAATATTGTATCGACGAGCAAATCTTATAATCATTCAAAAAAATGTGAGAATGCATTTATCAAAAATGAAACACAGGCCTAGATACATGGGAATAAAAAAAATAAACAGTTTGAAAGTGAGTTAATCAATTATAGTTAACTAGTAGCTTTATGGTATGTTGCTCAGTCAATATTTAATTTAACAGACTAATCCTAAGTTACTATTTAGTATTTAATGTTTAAATCCTTAAAGATTGTCAAATGTTTAAAAATGTATACAGTTAACATATGTTTATGCAGCTGTGTAATGCTATATATTATTCACTTCAAATATTATTTTAACTGTTTTTTTTTTTTTTTTAGACCATATTAAATGAAATGGAAACATTAGCAGGACAAATTAAAAAAGATAATGCTCTCTGTGTATCAGATGCTCAAAAGTTGCGATGTGAATTTGATTTAGCAATTAATAAGATAAGAGTAATGAATTATAATTTGTACTTTTGGCATAATGTTGAATTTATAATTATTGATTTTAGAATAATGAAAATATCAAAGCAGCTGAAATAAACAATGTTTATAATAATTTGGTTAAAGCAGCCAATTCACAAATGGAAAGTTTAAGAAAGAAAGCAAATGCTGAAAAAAGTGCTGAAGCTGAAAAACAACGTTTAGCTAAATTACAAATTGAAATGGAAATAGTTAAGGCTACTAAGGAAAAAGAAGAACATGCTAAGTTAGAAGATGAACAAATTAAAAAACAGTAAGTAGAAAAATTAGTATTGTTGAATGTTTAATTTTATCATTTTAAATTTTAAATTATAACTAATTTTTGTTTATAGAAAAATAGAAATAGAACTTCGTCGTAAAGCCGAAGAAGAAATACATAAAAATGATATTTTCTTAACTAAAGTAGGTTTTATCTAAACATATATTACAAGTTATACAGATAATACAATTAAAATTTTTTTTTATTATTTAATTTAGGAAGAGATTGATAAGGCTGCATTAGCCGAAGCTAAGTTTAGAGAGCAAATGGAACAAGAGCGACGCGATCACGAACTTGCTTTACGGTTGGCACAAGAAACAAATAGTTATGTTGAAGATATCTCCAATACCTACTCAAAGTAAGTATGATGATGTTATTATAAATATAAATAATACTAATGTGAAAATAAATGTATATTTTAAACAGGAGATCTACAAATATAGAACAACCAACAGGTAAATATGATTTGTCAAAGTGGAAGTATTCAGAACTTAGAGATACTATCAATACTTCCTGTGACATTGAACTATTAGAGGTAAATCTAAAACCATGTGCTTAATTTATCGTATTGGTGATTTATGACAATAGAATTTCCAATAGGCTTGTAGAGTAGAATTTCATCGTCGTCTCAAGGTATATCACGCTTGGAAAGCAAAGAACAAAAAACGTACTTACATGGACGACAATGAGAGAGTGCCTCGTTCCATAATGGATACTGGTAAATCAGACAAATTATACTTAAGTTATTAAGTTATTTTTATTGATTATTAATTGAATATTAAGTACTACTTTACATTGCAATTTCTTTGTAGCTAATCAGTCAAAGGGAGTTAAACATTATCAGAATACAAAGGTACAGCCAATAATTCCTATAAGTAGCCAACGTTATTTTCGCATTCCTTTTGTACGTTCAAGTACGCCTGCCAGATCACCTGGATCTGGAGGAGATCAGCATCGTGGATGGTGGTATGCACACTTTGATGGACAATATGTTGCAAGACAAATGGAACTACATCCTGACAAACCAGCAATTTTACTTAATGCCGGTAAGACTTACCCAGTATTGATAAATTATTTAGTTAATGGACATCTCATTTATAAAAACTTCTTTGTTATGTATTAAAAACATTATTTGTTGTAGATAATAAAATTAATTTTGATTTCAGGGAAGGATGATATGCAGATGTGTGAACTAAGTTTGGATGAAACAGGTTTAACTCGTAAGAGGGGTGCTGAAATATTAGAAAATGATTTCAATAAAGAATGGGAAAAACACGGTGGAAATCCATATACTAAGAATAATGTCAGTAATTAAGTATCGGCAGTTTACATGAAAACTGCCTGTTGTCAAGATTATTGTCTCAAATAAATGTTTTAATTATAGGTTATACTGAATCCAAGATATCACATTCCTTACAATTTTTATTTTATTTTTTTGTTTAATTTTATGTTTTGTTCCTATAATTGGGTGATTGGTTTTTAATGTTTTCATCAGGTTGTGATAGATGTGATCAATAACAGTATTGAATTATTGTTTAAAACAAATTTTTTTTAGTTATTTTCTTGTCAATTTAACTGTTATACTTTATAATAACAAATGTCATGTTTGAAAAAATTTTTTTTAATTTTATTAATTATTTTAATATTTACTATTTAGTACTGTTATTTGTTAACAAATAATCTAATCATTAAAAAATATATATATTGGCTGTTAAAAATGTTAATTTTATAATTATAATTTTCTTTGTCTAACATAAAAATATATCTACTCTATTGTAAAACTCGTTTCAAATGAATATAAATCTGTGATAAGAAATTGGTAATTCAAACAAATATTTAAAACTGTTATTTTGATATTTTATTATTTACATAATCATAATTTATAAAATATTTTATGTATAAACAAATAATGAAAAAGTCTAATAAATTATAATGTATTCTGATATTTATAATAATGATTTTCATCAACACTTTTAAATTTTATCGGAGGTATTTAAATAAGTTAAATAAAATTAAAATTTTACAAATATTTATTTTTAGTTTGAACTTCAGTCTTCAATGTTTATTAATATTATTTGTATGTATCATCTTTTAGGTAAAGCTACAATCAATTATCAGTAGCCAGGTATCTTTATTGACTATTCTAGTAGTTGCAAATTTACTACTATACATTATACAAAATAAGAATGGTAGTCGGCAGCCAACTCGTGTGCAGGGGCATAGGTAGTCTTATAGTGAATTTTGTGCATCTATTCGGTGGAAGATTCATCTGAGAATGTATCTGATTGTCTCAGGTTAAAACTTGTCTCAACCAACAATTGTTTCTACTTTGAATACAGTACATAATACATATACTATAGATGTACATAGATACATAATTATATTATGTCATATGTGTGAAATTTACCAGATTTATGAAATCAGAGTAGCGGAAGTAACTCTATACATTTAATTGAGATTTGAGTTTATTAACTCTAAAAGATTATTCTTTTAGGCAGTCAGTCATTTAACCATTTTAAAAATCTTGGCCCAGTAGTATAATCAGTGGCGTCATTTCAGGTTTTGAAAGGGGGGGGGGGCAAAAATTTTGACCGGCCCATAGGCCATAATTTAAAAAAAAAACCACTCGCTAACAATTACATTTTTATCTCAGTACAAACAGTCTTCTTACATCTTACACAACTAGTTAGTTATCTGTGATAACTGTGGTTACTTTAGGCATAAATAACACATTTTTTTTGAAAGATAACAATGACTAATTAATACATAGGTATATAAAATATAATATATAGAGGGATACCCTATATTACCTATTAGTATTTAGCATTGAGTAATTAATATATGCTCAATGCTACTAGCTACTATATGATGACATATTCTAAGGGGAATTTTACCCCAATTTATGTCTTATTTGCACCAAATATGAGTTAATGGTATTAACAAAAAATATAATAAAACATACAATACTTTATTGTATATTTATCATTAATAAAAGTTTAAAATACATACGATAATATTATTATCTATACTCTATAGCCGTGGGTCCCGCCTCCCGCATTTTAAATTAATCAGAAATTTGGATTTTTAAGTTTAATAATATTAAATACTTATTACTTATTAGTTATTCCGTTATTCGATAACGACGATAACATTTGAATTTATTATTTCACAATAATATTAATAAGTAAATATTTTATACGAGTAGCGGCCTACAGGGAAGGCAGAAAACCCGGTATCCCACTCGTCCAGCCCACCACTGCACATACAGAATACAGATGTTAGATACCTTATAATTATTTACGTGTTAGTAGGAGCCACAAATCATGGTTATATTCTATTTAGCAATGACATGAATGTTATGAATCATTTTTGCGGGCTTGTGGCCCAAAACTAGCACCATATACCCGGCCCGGGCTGGCCAAGTCAACCGGCCCGATAGTAGCCCGCTAATGACAAGGGGGGTAAATGCCCACCTTGCCCCCCTCCCCAAATGACGCCACTGAGTATAATCAGAAAAGAGATAGCGGTAACTCTTTATAAATTCATTAAATAACATATACACAAAATAATTATTTTTTTGCAAAATATACATGCTTTAATAAATTAAAATAATTAATAATATTTATTATTATACGCCTAAAATTCTAATTCATTAACATATATTTTTCTTATAATTTTATAGTTATTTTATTACAAATAGACAGTCAATATATGTGAAAAATTAAACACTAAGGAAAATATTGAATGTAGCTTCAAGTTTAACAACTATCAAATTTAGTTTTTAAATTAAATCAGTTTTATAGAAATTTAAGTTTATTACAAAACAGAAATTATAACTTGAAATAAGGCAGTACTTAGAAATATTTTTTACCAAATAATTGAATAATAAATATTTTACTATATTGTGTTAAGAATGTTGTTGAATGACTCTATTCAGTTCTTCATCTCGTTTTTGTTTAGTGTGCGACATAAACTGATCCAGTTGTTGGTCTAAATCTTCTTTAGAAATTACTTGTTCTTTACGAGGAAACTGGTCTCTATAAGATATACACAAAAAAATAATTATATAGATTTATAAATGATGTATATTAGAATGATATTAAAGTTGAACATTACTATTAATAAAATAAATTATTTAAATGAATAATTTTGTATGCACATAATATTTTATTAGCTGAACAATTTAATTTATATCAGGTAAAAAGGGAAAGGTTGTTACTAATTTTATTTAGTATGCGATGGCTCATGGATTTTGAGTCATTACACTGACTTTACAGATAAAAAAAAGAAACAGCGATTCAGCCTTAAAACAAAATGATAATTACAACTTTCATATTATATGAAAATTATGATTAAGCGTAATAATTGTACCTATTTCATGTCCTTAGAGTGTCAGATCCATATTTTTAAGGGACAAAAATATAGGTAATTTCTAGTATGTTGCAAATTTGACAGGCATCGTGGAAAAATAAAGAAAAAATTAAAAATTAATTTACAGGAAAAAAAAGAATAGTCAGATTTAAATTATATTTGAAAGAGAAACATCTAATTAAGATCTCACTGGACCTTGATTTACTAATTAACTTGAAACTTTAAAGTAAGACATTTCAATATACTCAACAATATTTGATTATTTAGATGTTAATAACAACTTCTGAATTTTTAAATTCTAGCTTATGAGACTCAAGTTATTTCTGTGAGTCAAGTTTTTCTACTAATAACTTTAAAACTATAAATAGTTTATATGGTGAAAATCCAATTTTTATATTAATTGTTATTTATTTACATATAAAATAGTGAGATATTAAAGAGTGTATTATATCTTATGATCATTTCATTCTAAATTTCAATAACCAACTTGCTATACAAATAAAATAAAATGAAATGTTCCCAAACATATTGATTGAAATTTTTTTTTAAATTTTATGAATGTAAGAACGTTAGACATAAAGTCTAATATTATTCTGAATTATTAGAAATGTTCATATTATTAATAGAATTTAATTGATATACACTATTCTATATTTGTAATGTTAATCAGTTAATTACTTTACCTACTAATAGTAATTTTAAATGTGGTAAAAATTATTAATTCTACAATTGCAAGTATTTAAAACACAAAATTCTCATGACTTACCTCTGTTTTGAAATTTGACGCTTTTTAGATTTAGAAATCTTAGTATTGCCTGTGCTATTTTCATTTGTGTTTAAATTGGACTTAACAGATTTTCGTATTTTAGTCTTAGGACCTCCTAAAATAAATCATTTATTATGTAACACATACATATTAAAAATTGACATAACTTTACTTCGTCTCCTTATTCTTCTTCTATCTTCCACTACTGGAACTCTTCCTATAGAAAGTCTCTCATGAACAGGAACACCTAATCTATCTATTGGTCTTATCATATTATGCATAATACTATTATACATATGTTTGTTGATTTCAGGTCTTGGAGGAGGCAAGGGTGGCGGAAGTGGTACTCGAAGTCGATCTCTATTCATAAACTCCTATAACAACAAAAATATGTAAGAGTAATACTTATAGGTGGGTATAACAATTTAATTAAAAATGAAAACATACTTGATTCAATAACAATGAAGCTGCTACTTCAGGTCTACGCTCCATATTAAATGAGAGCATACGGTGTTTCCTCACAAGTTCATCGTCCACAACCGATTTGGATTTTTTTTGTATTTGTGTGAACCTGCATCAAAAATTTTCTTAAGTCTACTGACTTAACTAACACTTCTGACGACGAAAAATATATAATACCTGTCATTCAGACTCATGCCTGTGTTTTTGACCAGTAAATTGTTCTTCCTTGCAGATGACATCGTTAGATCTAGTGATAAATATTTCTTCAATAACAAATAGCATTCAATGACTGTAAAACATGGTTTTCGAAATTAAATACGAATGCGGCTTCGTCGAACTTTCGGGCTATCAAAAAAATTGCACCAAAGCCAAACTAAAATTGTTCTATGGCCAAACACAATAACAAAACGATACGGTATATTATCATTATAATATTAAAACATTAAGTAGAATGTGTGCAACTACAACTGTATAAGTAAGTTGTGTGTGACAGTGTATTGTGTATACTGCATAAACCTATCATATTATGTCAGTAAAACTTATTGTTGTTGTTGTAAACTATCATCAGCGATGTTTATCACTGGCCGTAGTCCCGCCCCGTCCGGGTTGGTTATACAAATTATACCACAGTTAATAATCTGTGGTTATACCTTAACCTTATAAGTGGTTTCACTATTGTCAATTCCCACCATAAAGTCAAATCAATGTTTTTAACTATTATCATTAATTTTATAATAATATATATTATAAAATCAACGCTATTATATAGTTTAAAAAGCCATTAGCCAACAGCAATTTTTAAATAACCATACAATTTGGTATCAAAAAAAAAAAAAAAAAAATATTAAAATAATTTATTTAGAATTTAAATTATTTTTATACATAATAATATTATACTGTATTCAATTTTTGATTGAAATACTTAATTGTTGATTGGTATACCTACTGAAATAAATTCCACCTCCGTATAATTCTAGTTAATAGAACCTATGTTTAACATAAACATAACTATTTACCGTATCATTGTATATATTATTATTTATTAACCAAGATCCAAGATTTTAATATAATGGTATTAATAGACTGGATTGTAACTATAGTGAAGAGTGAACAGGGGGTTACAAATCTATATGACGAAAAAATAGTATTAAAGTTAAATTACATCAAAATTATTTCTAAGAACTACATTTAAAAAAAAAAAAACAAACATAATAATTAAGCAATATTTATTGTTAATTCATTAATAATTTTCAAAATAATGTTACTAGATAGCGTTGACATCAAAGGGTTTTTATTTTATAGGTTGAGGCCTTGAGGGCAATAAGCCCAATAAGGGCATAAGTCTAGCGAGTGGGAACCGGAGTTCTTGTTGTCACAAATTTAAAATATGTATTATGTGCTTAAAATCACTAAAATATGAGCTAAATATGCATTTGACTTTTTATTTAAGCGTTATGTTTATTAAATTTTTGGTAGAAATAGTAGGTAATAAAATATAAGGATAAAAAATTTAATATGAAACATGTTGAATTTGTACCTTAGCCATATGACTAACTAGCATTAGAACTTAGAACTATAACGTCTATAACTAAACCTTGGGCTCGGACTCTGAGCGTTCTTGTCATGGGTACCTATCCGAGGCAAAATATCAAATGTTTATGTTCGGTAATATGTTATTCAACAAATAGAGGGCTTTCCTCGCTATTCATGAAGCAATCTTCATTTGAAATTTCGCTGTAGCGATAATTATTAATCACTGAACTACGTACAGTTTGTTGTGTTTTGCACAATTTTATTAGACTTAAAGATGGATATTATGCAGATAGTTGTCATCTGTGCCCCGTGGATTAAGATTTAAGGATATCATGTGTGTGTAAAAGATTAAATACAATTTATAACAATATGTTAATATAATTTATGCTTAATTTTTTTAACTTCTAACATTTTTATCGAATTCGCCAAACTCTTTGATAGGAGATCAGGCCACCTTGGTCCAACTTACGTGTTTTGACATTTTTGTCGTGGTATAATAATTTATTTTCTATACATTTAACATTTAATATAATGATGCAATATTATGCATTATGCACCAGCTATTGCACGATACACTCAGAATAAGTTAATTAGATTCTAAATTTATTTAAATAATTTAATATGTTAACAATCGAAACTTACTTGAATACAGTGGCGTAATTAGAATTTGGTTTGGTTTGGGGGGGGGGGAGAGTTTATATATTTTTAGCATCAAGTCGCAAAACGTTTCTAAATAACAAGAGATAAATAATTATGAACGTAAATGTGATTTTAGTAGTTCCAGAGATTACTGAGTTAAAAAATACAAACTCTTCAACCTTTCAAAATGAACAAAGATAGATTTGGTAAATTATTTTAGTACAATATACATATCTATTATTAAATGTAACCTCAAATAAACTATACAATTTGTATTTAATCGATGTATTATTTTTATAGGGTTTACGCTTATACAATGAATGTAAAATGGCAATCCATAATACTCAAAAACATCACTGTATAGATAGATGTACATGAAAGGAACATTTGCGGAAAATATTTTCTAGGTATTATGATATAATTTAAGAAATATTATAAGCAATTAGTTATTTACAAACATTTTAAACTATCAACTTATTCAATTAATGTTCAGAATTTTTATCCTTCAAAATAAACAAATTATACTTACCAGTAGTAAGTTACCACTACTGACAAACATTATAAACAACATTTTCTATTTTAATTCCAAAATTTGAAGAAATTGGGAGATAAAATGTAGAGCAATATCTCAACTAGAAATAACAGTAGAAGCTAGAAACGCATAACAATACCTAATACCTACATAGATAATTATAGCTTTATAATATTATATCTTCTAAATAATTTCTTTTTTAAATATTTAGACCAATTTTCAAGCTATTTAAATCAAAATTCTATTAACACGATTCTAAGATTATAGGTGTGAATTAATTTATAGTTAAAATTTTGGCAAAAATGAATATAATATACAATAAAGCGGAATAACCAATAGCAACATAAATAAATTATAAAATTAAAATAGCATCAAAAGGCACAGTAGGCTGTCATACAGCTTCTGCTTCGAATCGTTTTCTTCATAATATGCAATTATGCATCATTAATTTTAATATTTCAATACTACCATTACAGTGAACTACTCAATGACAAGGTACAATAAAATCTTATAATACAACAAGGAACTTCTCAGGTTTTTTTTTATAATTTAAGTAAAAATGAATAAAATAAGGATTCATTATTCAAATGCATGCTTGTTTTTAATTTAATATTAAGAAAAAAATTATACCTGGTATTTTGTTTTATGAAAAAATTATATATTATACTAATTCTCAATTATATTTATTAATATTTAATGTTAATTACAATAATAGTTTAAATAACGGATTTTAGAAATGGATTTTGGGTCAATTTGTACAGTTAACATAAAAATCAATGTTAACATTACACGCAAGCATTTGTACAAAATGTATGACAACATTAATTTAAAAATTAACAATAGTATAATTATTAATTTTAAATATTTACATTTAAAAATAATAATAAAAAGAAATTCATTAATTTAAATATATATATTTATCAAATAAAAAAAAATATTTTCAACGAGAAACATGGACATATTTAATACTTAAATAAAGATTGTTTTCTTTTATTTTCAAGGCCTAAATCGTTCCTAAAAACCAAGATTACATAAAACGAGCTGATATGTTATCACTTAAATGATCACTCCTATTCGCCAAGATCAAGTTCACCGACATTGATCCGTTCTGAAGCGACCACATTAAAGCCAAGTACTTTATTATCTAGTGGCACCATCTTATTTCGTTTTTTGTTTTTACTCTGTAAAAATAAACAATAATTAATTAAATTTTAGAGAAAATAAATATTTAATAATAAACCTAAAATAGTACTATACATGACTTCAATCATTTTAGATTAATATTTTTAAAGTTTGAACTCAACTACACTGTAACTTTTTTTGACACTTTTGAATTTCACCCACATCAATTCAACAAGACTCAAATCTTGAAAACAACTAACTTTAAGTAAGTACTAAGCAAATTTAACTGAAATTAATTAACCAGTATCAAAATTAATTGGACTTATATAAGTATATAACCCAGTAGTTCTATGTAACTAACACTGAATATGTAAACCATAATATGTCTAATAAATATAATAAATTAAATAAATTCATATCTTCCAATTAGTAACTATTTAATACATTAAGACCATAAATTAAGAATAAACAGACATAATGTATTGTAAAAAATATAAATATAAGTTAAATTATAATTTTATTGAATGCAGATTTCTTAGTTATGATTAAAAATAAAAAAATTTCATAATGCTGAAACCTAAATAAAATAAAATATATTTTACATATTTTGAAGTAAATAGATTCTGCTAAAGTGCCAATCCAATCTTTTTTTGGAGAAAAATCATTCAGAAATGAATTTCTAAATGAAAGTTACAACAATTGGATTATAGACTAGTTACACAGAAATTACAAGTCTTTTATTTATAGGATTTGAAGAACTTAGTCCACATTATTCAAATTGTAAGGAGAAGAACGTTTATTGACATGAACATTATTTTTTTATTTGGCTATTATTTAATTTTTAAAGGTAGAGGGAATTTAATTGTAGGAGATTCCTTAAATTTCTTTTATAAATATTTAAAATAAAATAATATTTTATTGATGATTGATTTCATACAGATGAGACTTACAATAGAAATATAAAACCAAAGATACCACAAATTTAAAATTATTCATAAGTATTAGTGGTAAATGCGCAAATAAATAAAACAAAACTTACTTTCATTTCCACAAAATCAGAACTCCTTTGTTTATTTTGTATTTTTAAGCGTTTGTCAAAGAATTGTTTACTGAATTCTCGAACTTCTTTATTATCACCCAGATAACTCTGAATGTAGTCTTTTACTTCATACTCAGATTCAACATCTTTTAAAAATGTCACAAATGTTGGTACTAAAAACAAATATTTTTTAGAATTTTTTTTTTGCATATGATGCTATGTCTAGGAGTAGGCCCAAAGGCCTAGTTCGGACACCTATTTGGCAGAATTTCTAATTGGGCACCCATAAGTTTTTCCCCCATGCTCAGGAAGAGGATGGAAGCCTCTCTCTCCAGACACCGTGACTGCCCGAAAAGAGGTGCCACTCGTGACCAAGGTTCAGACCGACAACGGTGCACATCGCAGCCGACGCCTTAGAACACTTGGACACTCCGTCCCACTCTATGTTTAGGTAAAACAGATTAAAGTAAATATATTAAATTAATACTCACTGTCAATAGTATTTTTATTGAGAGTTGCTAAATGTTTACAACACCACTGGCTAAATTCGTCGGTACAATTATTATTTTCACCTCTACTTTCTATAGCTTTCTTCATTGCATTTGTTTGCTGTACAGTTTGATTTACAGTTTTTCCTACATTCTTTACATTACTTTTATTATTAACTGTCACAGCAGGTGTTTTATTTGATTTTTGAACCATTGGTTTATCAGTATCTAGAATATAAAATAAATTATATTTATAACCTATAGAAAATAAGATCTTTATTTAAATGCTTATTTTGAGATTTGTGATTCTCATTTTGAACAAATTGAGTTACAAATAATATAGAAATTTAAAAACCTTAATTTTTATAATTATGTAAGTATTGTTTTTATAAATTAAAAGGATTTTTTTTTTCATTTTTAACAAAATATTAACTTTACACAATGTCTAATTTTACAGCATAATTATAAGTAAAGCAAATTAATAAATGCAAGTTAACATACTCATTTGATTGGATGATCCCCAAACAGAATTGTTAGACACGGGAGTAGATTGAGGAACATTTTTAGTGATAACAGTAGACCAAGACTGCATTTTTACTGCAGATCTTGCTTTTTCTTGTTTCGCCTGTTCAATTGCTACCATAGATATTTCTCGTTCAGCGCGTTCACGTTCTTTTTGTTTCATCAATTGTTCACGTTTTTGTTCTTCAGCTTGAATTTCAGCCATTGACTTTACTTGCACTTGTTTTTTTTGATCTGCAGCAGCCCATGGTGCAGATGCTTCTATACCATTATGTGCAACTGTTTGGGGTTCTTTTTTCTTTTTCTATGCAAAACAAAAGATAAAAAAAAAATTATGAAATATATTAAAAAATAGGAAATCGCCAGTCATATTTCAAGTTATGTTTTTTTTGTTATCCTGTCAAATGCATCTTTGTTACTACAACAGTTTTTTTTTTAAATCAGTTGTATCATTATGTTTATCTGATGATTTAATAACTACAAATCTTAAATTGGAGCAAAAAAGAGTAATCTGCAAATGAATAAGACATTTTTTTTACCTAAGTCGAAATTTAAATTTCAAAATACAACTTGATAAAAATAATTAAACAGAATTATTATTAAGTAAACAATTTATGAGAATTATATCAATTTTTGGATCTGGCACGGTATAAGATTTTGTATGCTGGTAAAACTGATACCATTGTTAACTGCAACATTATCATATCCTTTTCTCTATTGTTTATGTTAGTTTCTTTCTCACTAAGAAGCATCTGCGCAAGTAAGAACCTTTGTTTATAAAAGCCATATCTGCATGTTTAACCTATAGTTGTATAATAATACTCAAGATTCAATAGTCTAAATGGAAAATAGAATATTCACAAAAAAATTTTTCCAAAAAGAATCAAAAACAATTATTTCATTTCAAATTCTAAATACAATTGACTCTCGATAATTCAAAGTTTTTCGAAAAACTTGGAATTACCAAAGGTTTAAATTATTGAGTTGTCCAAAATAACGAAAGCAAAAACAAAAATTGAATTACTGGGAGCTAAGAATAAAAATTATTTTAGTATTGAATATAATTATTAATTGTTTCAGTAAATTAGATGGTACTACGGGTACATATTAAGAGTTATACAGGGTGATTATTTTATCAAACAACACTTATATGGTGTTTGTGTGTAAATACCACCTAACATACACCTTTAACACACAGACATCACCCAAAACCACCCAACTTTGGGAGGCTATATCTTGTAAACGGATTAACAAAAAATGAAAATTCATTGACAAAATAGCTTTTTTAGTTTATGAAATTTAAAGTATAGGTTGTCATTTGAAAATCAAAAGTTGATAATGGTTTACCTGATAAATATAAGGGTGAAAATATTTAAAAAATATATAGTTCTATGACAAGATGGATCTAAAATTTTGAAAAAAGTCAATAGTTTTTGAAATAATGAGTGTTGTTTGATAAAAGAATCACCTGTGTATTGTTTTTTAAATTGTAAATATAAACTATGTAAATTAAATTATAATTTTAAAAGATTATTATTTTATAAGAAAATCTGTAATGGTTTTCTTCTTTATCAAATTTAGTTTCATTTTTCACAACTTTTTACATTTGGTGAGTATACTTCAAATTACCGAGCATTGAACGGATGATACTTCAAATTGTCACGTGGTAGTGGTCAGTTTTCCCAAATTTTAATTCTGAATTACCGAGTGTATTTAAATGCATTGTTTTTATTCAAATTACTGTGTGATTTTCAAGGGACTGAGCATTTACTTCGAATTAATGAAGGTTTTGAATTATCGAGAGTCGACTGTACCTCCAAGTAGATTATCTCAATTTTCATCTTGGAACAATAATAAAGAATAGATGTTTAAAACATTTATTACAACAGCTATTATATACTACAATATTATATTCTCACATTTGGCTATATAAAGTCAAACTAAGATTGAAACATTATGATACATTAAATATTTTAATAATTTTAGATTCTGAACGAAGTGATGAATGTATTGATTTTACAATGATGTGTGTTTTTTTTTTCTTTTTTTTGTGTCTGTGTACAGCAGTAGTTCTCAACCGGGGTGACATGGACCTAGCTTAGGGTTAACGCAGACTTTTAACAAGAAAAGAAAAAAAATTTAAAAAATTAATTTTTCCGAAAACAGTCATAAATTTCTTATAATAAATATATAATACACCTATACCACCACTGTCACATATTCCAAGAGTTTTCAAAAAGTCGAGAAAAACAAAAAAATGATGATAGAAAAACGGGAATTTTTACGCAAAACCAGTTTTCGACCAAATCGAATTTTTTTTGGCTGTAATTCAAAAACTAATCACTATAAATACTTGAAATTTTCACCAAATGTTTATGTTACTGATATTTATTTACAGTTTAATTTTCAAAAATGTTTGACTTTTTTTGAGTTATTTATAGGCCACTGAAATTTTTAATTTTTTTTGAGAATTTTTTTTTGAAGTGCGTGCCGGTAAAAAAATGTTGGACAACCAAAACAACTTGAAAATGTAATACAAGGTTACTTATGACTTGTTTTTATTGTAGCTAAAAAAAATTAAAAATCATAAGTAATAATTTTTTTTTTAAGCGTTTATATTTCAAATTTTTAAGAAATCTGTCGAAAACGCAAAAATTTGCAAGTAATTTTGAAGTTGAAGAATCATACAATTTTTTATGTTTATAACTAAGAATTAAAAATACAACACTAAGTTTTCCATTAGTTTTCCTTCAAGTAGCTATAGAGAAAACTTGAAACATCATTATAGGAAAAATTTTAAGTGTGTTTGAATTTTAAATGTTTATAAAATAGCGTTACGATAACGATTTATCCTCAAACGGATTTTAAACATTTGTTATTATTCAAAAAGTATAAGTCGTAGATACTTGAAAATTTTATCAGTTTTTAGATTGGCATTTTCTTTACATGATTTAATTTTCAAAACATTTTGACTTTTTTTAAGGTATTTATAGACAACTGAAATTTTCAATTTGAAAATTTTTTTTTGAAGTGTCGATAAAATTTTTTTGGCCCTATCAAAATACTTGAAATTTTAAGACAAAGTTCCTCATAAGTTATTCTTAATGTGATTAAAAAATTATAAGAATACATGGGCACAATTTTTTTTTATTAGCATTTAAAGTTCAAATATTGACAAAAATTCGTCAAAACCATGAATATTTATTTTGTGTGTCTGTCATCACGTTTTGGGGCAATAAAAGTGCTTCGATTTTTGACTTCAGTACCTTATTCGATTAGAAAGTGAATCTTGTTGGTACTTTGGGGTTCAAAAGTAAAAAATTCTTAATATTTTTCTAAAGAATCGGGATAAACAAACTAAAAATTAAGAGAAAACAGGAAATTTTACGTACAATCAGTTTTCGACAAAATCAATTTTGATTTTTGATGTAACTTAAAAACAAATGACCATTGATACATGAAATTTCTACCGAATGTTTTTATAAGTATATTCTATCCACCACAAATTTTTTAAAAATGTTTGACTTAAGTTAAACTATTCATAAGTATATGCAATTTTCGATCATTATTAGTTTTTTTTAAACTAATATCGATAAAAATTTATTTTATGGGTAGAAAATCTTGAAAATTTAATACAAGGCTCTTAACATATTGTTACAATAGCAGTTGGATAATAAAAGAAATTCATTGTCACAATTTTTTTTTATAAGCATTAAAATTTTGAATTTTGACAAAATACGTAAAAATCACAAAAATTTGCAAATTGTTTTAAGCTAGAAATTCATAAAAAAATTTATTTTTAAATCTAAGATTTGAAAATTTAATACAAGATTCCTTACAAATTTGTCAATCTTTATCACAAAAAAAAATGTCCACCGGAAATTCAAATTAAATTTTTATTAGCATTTGAATTTCAAATATTGACAAAAATTCGTCAAAACCATGAATATTTGCAAATTATTTTGTAGTACGAAATTCATAATATTGTTTGTATTTATATCTAAGGTTATAAAATTCAACACTAAGTTTTGCTTCAAATAGCTATAGAGAAAATTTAAAGTGTTATATAGGAAAAATGTTTTGAGCGTTTGAGATTTAAATTTTTATGAAATCGCGTAATGATAACGATTTATCCTCAAACCAGGCATATGTATATCTATGATAATATAAGGTTTTATGAATTATGATAACTACATGCAATGTTTTTGCAAAAATTGATTAACCATGCCTTATGCAAAATGTGTCCTAATTGAAAAATGTATTTGTTTCAAAATAGAATACGTATATGACAATATTTAAATATAATATATCCTAGACTGACAAATCATCTCCGTTCAGAATCGTTTTTCGTATACAATGATACCTATCATTGCATTCAAATCTAACCTACTGTAGTCAGAGGTCCACCCCACCACCTAATGTACAGCAGAGCGATACCCACTTTCCCGCTTTTTTTTAATGAAAGTAGATAGAAATTTAATATATTAAAGACAGAGAGTAAGCAGAATGACATATTGAAATGGCCGCACAGGGGAGTATTTCTTTCCTTTGCTTTATAGCAATTTACCTTAGTATACTAAGTATAATTATGGACAAATAAAAAATAAATATGAGTGTAGCAACTTACATTAAAATAATTATTTTATATATAGGTTACAGTACCTTTTGTGGCTCAGTAACTATGGGAACAGAACTTGATCTAGAGTTATCTTGTTTTTTTTTATTTTCGTCTTCTTTTTTCTTCTGATCCTGTTTTTTAGTATCTTCCTTTCGTTTTAAATCATCCTTCTTTTTTTGTTCTTCCTTTTTTTTCAGTTCTTCTTTTTTTTTCAACTCAGACTTCCTAAAATAAGAAAATTAAGCAATAAGTTTTTATTTTTATTTTATCATAATTTGTACTAATTATAAAGTCAGAGTAAAAAATGTTTGAACGCACTAATCTCAGAAACTACTAGTTTAAATTTAAAAATTATTTTATTTTTTTTGATTGTCCATTTATTTAGATATGTTAATAACATTTTTATAAGTCCATAGGTTAAATCCAAACTTAAGAATTTTCTATTTAAAAAGTAATAAAATTATTGCCGCGTATCGAAAATTCTATAACACAGTGGTACTTCAGTAGCATTAATGTACTTAGTGTCTCGAATTCAAAATTGTTTCGATGGCCCATTATTTTTCTGCTCTATTTTCTGATGTCTCAGGGAATGTTTTAATGTATAATACGTTATATAAATTATAATAGTTTACTAGATCAGCTTTAAATAAGGTAATAATATTCGATCCATTAAAGCTAACCAAGAATATTCCGTGAGAAATTAAGTTTGGTATGGGTATGTACGCATACCTAAAATATAATAAATATAAATATGATTTTATTTATTAAAGGGTTCCTATTGGTTATAAAATTAAGAATGGATAAACAAGATATTAGCTATTTGTTTTTGGTATCAATCTTAAAAATTGTTACACCTATACATAACTAAAAATTCAAGAAAATATAATGATTGAATATAATTTGTAGTTCTGTAAGATTAAAATAGGGTAAATCTACTGAAATTTGTCACATCAAGATTAGAGAATAACCAGCCGGGTATTGAATGACGAATTAAATAAAAATTTTGAACCATATAGAGTAGATAAATGGCACAGGGATTAGCTAGTTTAATATAATGCAATAAATATTACTTTTTTTTTTCTTCTTCAAGAAGTCGTTTTTCTTCCTCTTTCTTTTTTTCTTCTAACAGTCTTTTTTCTTTCTCCTCTTTTATTTTTTTTTCATATTCGCGTTTTTTTGTTTGTTCCTCTTCTAATTTTTTTTTCTCAGTTCTTTTCTTTTCTGCATCTTCTTTCAACTTTTTTTCATGCTCTTTAATTCTACGAGCTTCTTCCTGAAATTATGTATCATATTATAGAAACATAATATAAGTAAATAAATATTGATATAAGAAAAAGGGTTGGTAACTGCTCATTTATCTGTAAATAGAGCACTTATTTTGTATTGCATATACAATTAAAATATTTAATTAGATTGAATTTTTATAAGGTTAACAAATTAATTTTATTATTATACAACCATTCTCCAAAAATAAAATGAAGTTAACTAGAATTTAATGCTTTTCAAATAGCAATTGCCTTATTATAACTTTGAACGATTTGATACAATTGTAGGAGGGATAAACAGATTTTCCAAGTGTTGCTAGAACCAGTTCCAAATCAATTAGAAAAATTTTTATACCCAATACAAATTAGACCAATTACTTAATACAGTACACTCGATAATTTGAAAAACTCCTTAAATCAAACTAAATGCAGTCCCCTGGGAAAATCTCTATAATTAGAAAAAAATACATGTGTTCTGGTCCCCTTTATAATTCAAAATGTCTGTCTATGAGACACATTCTATAATTAGAATTTTTCCACGAACCTCTATAATACGAATTACTTGAAAACCCGATGTAAGTTCATATGTATGAAGGTTGTGAACAATCTATTAAACATACTCGTAATGAAACTCATAAAGACAGAGGTTAAATATTATCATAGTTTATAAATGTTATCTTATCTTACCTACCTAATCTAAACTTTAATCATATCATTTTACCAAAATAAATCACTGCAATGGGTAAACTTGAAATTGAAATTGGATAAAACACAGTCAGTCACAAAATGGGTCAAGTAAAGACCATAGTACAAGTGCTTGTCGATGGTCGATAAAAAAAAATTGATCATGGCAGTTGAAGCAGGTCAAAAAAAAAGATATTGCTCTACATTTTGGTATCCCAGCTTCTACGCTTTCAAAAATAATTAAACAAAAAAATGCGAGTACCCCGATCTGGAAGAATGTCTTATTTATGGCTTGGTTTACTCCAATATAATATTTTTGATAAATAAATATGAATTAATAATTTTAAAATATTATATTATGTATAATTAATAAATGTAATAATATAGATGTATATATATACAATTTTTCACCTCTCTTCAATTCATATTAATTTTATTCCCTTGTACTCTTGGTAAATCAAAAATCTCTATAAATCGAATTTTTAACTCGGACCCCTGAATTTCGAATTATCGAGTGACTACTGTACATTAAACTACTATTTTATAGGCTTCTCCAACGATATATTTTTAAATATTGATATAGTTTTGTAGTTTTGTATTCTGCAATATTGAAATGAAATTTAAGTATTGATGTATATAGACTATATAATATACTAGGTATATAATATAGTATTAACTATAATAATAAAGAAAAAGGAAAATATTTTAACAATTCAAGAACAAAACTCGAGAGCAAAAACTAATAATTCAATTTTTTTTAACTAAGAATTAACAATTGAAAGGTACGAGGAAAAAACGATCATAGTCAACAAAAAGAAAAAAGAAAAATAATTGTACCCTTCGATTAGTTTCATAACGAATCGACATGTGAATCGAATTATGGAAAAAATATCATGGTAAATAATATAATACAGATTTAAATATTAGCTTAACGGGATAAAAAGATCTGAGAACCTAACTTTAAAACTGCAATACTGAACATTTTAGGAACATTGAGCATTATCGTTATTCCCCATAACCCTTCAAGTCATAAACACTGACTAGTAACTACTAAGCCACTGAGGTACAAGACTTTAATATGTCACTGAGCAAATTAATTATTTTTCTGTTATCCAAAGCTATTAATTTCAATTCGAATACAGAATGGTCTGAACTATAATAAAAAAATAACGTTGTTCATTGATATATTAACAATTATAGATACCCAAATTTCAAAATAAAAATAAAATCATCAATATCATTGAAGAAGCCTACTACTTAATTATACTTTTAAAATAATTTAGTTGATATTTATCTAGATTGTACACCTTCTTTTCTTCTTCTTCCAGTTGAGCTTTTTCAAGTTCCTGTTTCTTTTTCAACTCTTTTTGTAATCTGGATTTCTCTGCTTCTCTTTTTTTAATCTGTTCGTTTTGTTTACTATAAATTAAAAAAAAATTGAGTAGTAATAATTTTAAGATATAAATAATACATTTTAAGATGTAAATCAAATACATTTCTTGTTTTCTAGCTTCTTGACTTCGTCTTGCTTCTTCTTTTATTGTTTCTTCCTATATACATATAAATAAATAAGTGAAAAACAGAAATGATAACAAAATTTAAATTAACGGTCATTAAAATATTGTTAACAATAAGTTTTTAAATTTCAAACACAATGATGTTACTTACAATGGCTTTATGGTCAGCCCCAATAATTTTAGTATACTCTCCAGATCCCCACAAAACACCTGGTGTTTGTTGAGTTGTATCATTGGAAGGGCCCGTTTGCCAACCACTAATTCCAATTGGACCATTCATTTTAGGTTTACTGTCTGGACCCGAAAAATCCATACCCCATACACTTGTTTCAGTTACCTGATAATTAACCTTAAATTAATAACAAGAACTAATCTACATAAAATTAAAAATAAATAAATAATTACTTTGAGAGGTTTATCTTGAGGTGCACCCAATTGCCTTAAAAGATCTGATATAGGATTGTTTTCTGGCTGAGCACTACTTGGTCGTATAATATTGGAACTTTGATGGTGGTGACTTGAATTTACTGGGGGTGGTGTAGATGTTTTTAAACCTCCCATACTTTGTACTAGCGAATGGAGAGGATCTAGTTGTTGTGCCATTGGTTGAGATGGAGGTACAGAATGAATATGTTTAGGATCAATTTGCTGTAATGCATAATAATGTTATTTCACAATTGTTTTTTTTTTTATTATTATTATTAAATTGTATCTTACGTGATTGAAATGTTGTTGTTGTTGTTGCTGTTGCATATGGGATAACATCACCATTAAATTGTTATTAGGAGGTTGATTCATGGGATGTATATTTGGTGTTGGCTGTGGTTGTGGAAGAATGGGAGGTGCAAACATTGGAGGAATTGCTGTGTTAGCTTCTACATTTCGAATATGATGCATTATCAACTAAACATATAAAGAAGTATGTAAAATATAATTAAATAAAAATATATATTCAATTCAATTATTACCTGTTGTTGTTCAATGGGTGATAAGGTATTCCACCTTTCAGATTGGGATAGTTGATGAACTGCACTTTGAATAGCTAATTCTCTTTGCCTGAAATATATAACTTTAATATAGCATTTGTATAGAATTACATATACTTAATCAAGGGGCATCAAAACGAGGCAGTTTTATCAGTGCAGCACAAGTATGATAGCCAAATTTATTTTCAGCAGCATTTTAGAATACAGTGCAGCAAAATTACCAATTTGCCTAGTGGAGGCTACTTAAAAGAAAAGCTGCTAAGCTGTGACGACATTGTGTGGATGAAATTTTGGCAAAGCAGTGCGGCATCAACTTTTATTTTTATCAATTTTTAAATATTTAAATAATTTTTAAATTGTTGTTATCAAAAACAAATGCTTAATCTGGATATGATTATGACACGTGGCATGAGGCTGACAAAGACCATGTAGCTATGATCCACATGAAAAAGCCACTACATACGGACGCACCTATAATTTAGTTTCTACTTTCAATCATTTCAAAAAACAATAAATGGTATTTGAAGGATACAAACTTACTTTTTTTTTTATGAAATCAACAATCTACACAATCAAGCACAATAAGTTGAGAGAGAGGGGATAAAAACATTATTGGGGTTGCATGATTAAAGGAGTCTATTTAGAGAAAAGAGACACTTTATTTGAGATATGTTAGAGCAGTGGTTCCCAATTGATGGTCTGCGGACCCTCGTTGATTTTAGGGATCTGTGGTTATATAGTACCGAGGTGATATTTTTATTTTATTTTAGTAGAATTTTTAAATACATATTGATTTGAAATTCCAGGTATTTTGTGCAATCATTATTGAAACTCAATTATCGCTAAGAAGGTGGTAAATTAATGTGTTATTTATATAATTTATTTTTCATTTATATAATTAAACTACCTAAATCAAAAAGTAAGTTATCATAAATAAAAGGTCCGCCGTCCAATTAAAGTTTTAGCTAGGAAGCTGTGGCTCAATGGTGATTGGGAACCACTGCATTAGAGGATTAGGTTAGAAGATCTTTAAAACTTTTTCTTTCAACCAAATAATAAGAGATTTTCTGGGAGGGATGTGAAACAAAAATCTTTTATCATTTGATTAATATTGTTTATTTATTTTAGCATAGAAATGTTCATAGAAAACTGTAAATAGGTTTTTCTTCTTTAATACAAATGTTTTTGTGAATGAAAACGTTAGAAAAAAAGGATAGGGCATTGTTATCTTGCTAAGTTTAATAGTTTAGACTGTTTAGAGCACTTTTGTATTTTTTTTTTTTTTTTTTTTTGCCTCTCTCTAAAGTTGATTACCATATACTTATATGGGCTTTAGGAGCAATTTAAGCATAAATAGTTTTATTTAAAGGAAGCAAATTTAGTTTTAAAGTAGTATTTAATGTGATCGACAATGAGCGTTGAACATTAATGGAATTTGTTGTCCCCGTCTTACCAGTGCGTATTATAGCAAATTTACGCTCAGCAGAACACTTGTAGCTCTTTTAGTTTAAAAATTACAGTGAATCGACTTATTATGAAACTTGATGTTAAAAACATTATCTGTATTTGTACGTTGGTTTTTTACGATAATTCAATTTTTAAGTGAGTTATGAGCATATAATATACAGTATATTAACAATGCTCATGACTCACTTAAAAATTGAATTATTGTAAAAAACCAACATACAAAAACAGATAATGTTCTTACTATCAAGTTTCATAATAAGTCGATTCACTGTAATTTTTAAACTAAAAGAGCTACAAGTGTTCTGCTGAGCGTAAATTTGCTATAATACGCACTGGTAAGATGGAGACAACAAATACCACTGTTACATACTCTTAATAGTCTTTTCTTAATATTACTTAGCCAAGTTATTCATTTAAGGAAGTAGCCAAGTATCAAACAGTAATGAAAGAAGGTAAGTGGATTATTTAAGGTAATATTAGGACAGAAAACATGCCTTAAGAGATGGTCTAAAGAATAGATTTAATAAGGTTTAATTTAATTTTCCTTTTCATGTACCATTCAGAAAAAAAGATTTAAATGAGACTGTAAACTTACTTTAAAAATAATTGCCTATATTGGTATTGTTGCTGTTGCTGTTGAAGAACCAAAGACTCATTCATTGTGTAAGGGTTGTGAGTTGGAGGAGGTTGTACTCCTATTCGGCTACTAATCTTCACATCATGTTCCTAAAAATATAAATTATTTAATATAATTTATTTATTATAATTTATTAATAAAAATTTAATACCGAAAATGGAGCGTCCGAAAATGGTATATTTCCTTTTAATCGCACAAGATCACCTAAGGAATAAAAATGTTCATCACATGCTCTCTTCACCATTAACATGTTGTCATGAAAATATCCCAAACTATACCATTCTGCCATTTCAGTTGTCAAGAAAGGACCTAAAAAATTTAAACTGTTTTCATTGAACTAAGCTTTGTTGCATAATATTTACCTTGAACATCGCCTTGGGGATCTCTATAATACCATTTGTTGTTATTAAGAGGAGCAAGTGGAGAATGTGAAGTTGGCCCTATTTTGAAGTTATCACTGGTTAATCTAGACACCATTGATTCTGCCTCAGCGTCCAATGTATCAATTCGATGATGAGCATTAGCATTCAAACCTAAAAATAGTTAGCTTAGTGCTAAAATTTATATAACAACTAAAAAGTCATGCAAAAATTTAACATTAAAACAATTTCTAGTTTAAAATTACATAAAATTGAGTCAAAAATATACATTTTCAGGTACCAAAAAATTATCATCAAATTTATGTAATTACTGTTTCTATTCTATAAGTATATTATAAATATTTTCTATGAATAAAATACTTACTCGTTGATCGATGGATGGGGTTAATATTAGTATTTTCAATATGACTCCCTATACCAGGCATCTCTCTCAAGTTTTGTATATTTTCTATTTTATTTGGTTGACAGTCAGACATAAGTGGGATTGCTGGACTGCTTTTACTATGAATAACTGGAATATCTGGAACTGGCTGGATTCGTACAGGTTCAGGATGACTTATCATTACTTGTTCATTCTGTATAAATACATCTTTAGTTATTTGAGCATTTATTTTATGTTGAT
The DNA here is from genome assembly GCF_037042655.1 of Diuraphis noxia. Lineage (NCBI taxonomy): Eukaryota > Metazoa > Arthropoda > Insecta > Hemiptera > Aphididae > Diuraphis > Diuraphis noxia. Next base: position 79,045,535 of record NW_028301713.1, read on the forward strand.
GCTGTTGTCTTATGGATTTAAAACGTTCAGGAGAAGAAGTTACTTCTTCATTATGAGATGGTGAAGTAGATATTGAAGACGATACAACTTCTAAACAACCAAAAAAATTAAATCAATTGTTATTTATTAAAATATTAAAATATAAATATTTTATGTTTGATAGAAAAATAAAGTAATGCATACACTGTAATAATTTAGCATTTACAACACAGAAACTAAAATTATTGCTTAAAATCCTTAAAAACAACCAGCGTTTAATTCCATTGATTGTTACATACATATTAAGACATGATACACACCTTCTTTTTCTCGGCCATTCAGCTGTTTATCATCTATAGGTGAAATATTTGAGCTTTCTGTATTATTAACACTTGTATCCCCATTCTCATTTTCTTCTTCATATTCTCGTGCCTCCTTAAATTAAAATTAAATTTTGAATACCAATTAGAGCATTGTGATTTAGTACAAAAATGTATCCAAGCTATTATACTTCTCGTGGCATTTCATCTCCCATGTTGTAGCGGTGTTCATCTTCATAATGATTATCATGAAATGCACCAGACGAATCAAAAGTTCCACCTTTTTCACCAGGATTATCAACAGCCCTAAAATATTTAATATAAATATATTAATTAATAATATCTCAAAAAAATAATCTAATAATAGGTACCATTCCGGCAAGGTTTCTCCCCAATCAAGTTTTCGTCGTTCATGAGTTGTGGCATTATTAGACCATCTAGATTCACTACGATCCCATCCTTCATCTTCATCATATTTTGATGTTGGCCTCCCTGCTGGCCATCTATCATTGTTATAAGAATCTGTACGAGTTCGTCCCCAACGACCATTTGATTCTTCAGATTGGCCTTGATGTGCTCCACCTCTATTTTTTCTCCACCAATTTGATTCATCTCTTCCTCTCCAATCATTAGTATACTCACCATTGCGATTCACATTTCTTTCATTCTAAAAATAGTTTACTTTATTCAATTCAGTTGTTTTAGATTAGTACTAAGCCACACTATTTTTTTTTAACCAGCACCAATTTATTCATGCAACCAAGTTGATAGATCAATGAAATATTGAATACCGGCCATTGTGGACACAACTATATTCATATCAGTAAGTATTGTTCTTATCAGTTAATGAAACTGTTTTCACTGGTCACAACTGATAGTGTGGTCAGTCACAAATATAGCAAGGCATCATAAAAAAAAGATGAGATAATATTAATAATGTTGAATGACAACATCGAACAGTGGTGAAACGAAGCTAAAATAACCCATTAGCAAACTTACAATTTACACACCCACCCACCCAACCATCGACTTACCGGCTGTAGGTACCTATTATATATTTTACCCACGGCACCCACCCACCCACAAACCTTAAAAATATCGAGAAGCAATAGCTTTTCAAAGACCATGGTCGTTTTGCCACTGACATTGAATATAGACATGGTAGCTATGTAAATGTATAGTATAGAATCAGGTGAAATAATATATTTATGTTTTAATGTTATCAATTTGAATATATATTTTAACTATAAGTTAGGTAATGATGATTTCAGTAAAAGTTATAAACACTTACAAATTACGTAAACGAATAATCAAATATCTATAAGCAAAAATTATATTTGAGTAAAAAAATAACATTTTACCGAGTTAAGTCTTTCGAAAGGTCTGTGTGGACCTCGGTTCATCGGTGAGCCTCCACCTTCTGGGCCTTCTTCATAACCTGGACGTGTAGTATTATAATAATAACCACCACGACCACCTCGACCTCTGGCACTTGTAGTACTTCCACGAACTTCAATATTAGCAGTACCTCTGCCACCAGTTGTTCGAACAGATGCCCTGATAATGGTATCACTATTAATACCACGATTCCAAAGTCTCTGAAAAAATTTAAATTATAGTTCAGTGTTAAGATTTAATTTCTGTATGTATCTATTAAATATATTAACATACAGTTTCTTCTTCAGACATTTGTTGTAGAGACAATGGATTTTGAGGTTTGTCATTATACACCATAGACAGTTCTTTGAGCGATTCTGGTGGAATATTACATGATGAGATATCAAACAAGGCTAACATTTCTTCTCGACCATAACGATGTTCAGCAAGCTGTGGTTTTGATATGCCTTGGGACATATTTCTTAACCTAGTTCATAAATAGTTACATTTATAAATACTTAACATAATTAAAAAGAGAAAAAATAAATACTAATGAAATATAATTAAAATAAAATTGAATTATTAACCAATACAGAAAATTTCACAATTCATAATAATATATAAACTAATTTATTAATTTAAAAGAACAAAAATCAGTAAAATAATTTTAATCAATAATAGTGTTCATATTTAGATTACATTTCACTATTATTAAATTGTATTAACTTGTAAAAGGAAATATCAAATGGTGAATTTTTAAGTAAGATTTAGAAAGGTTGTACAGGGTGTCCCGTGAGGATTTACCCATTGCGATATCTCCCGAAATAATGGTGATATCGAAATTCTGGTTTTGTAATAAGACTCACAGGGATAAGAACTACAATTATTTCATATTTTAATTTAATTTAATGTTTTGGTAAAAAAGTTAAAAAATATATTTTTTTATTTAATTATTTCAAAAAAAAATTAAAGAGCCATTTTGTTAGGTTTATTTTTCTGAAAATATTCACGTTTCAAAATTTTAATTTCATTAATGTCCTGATTTTTAATATTTTTTTTTAGTTTCGAGAAAATTGCGAATTATTTAACACCGTAATGTTATAAAACATGTGACCCACCGCGCCGCGTGCATTCCCATATGGCCGGGCGAATATTTTTCGTGTTCCTAATAGTTATAAATTTATAATCATATTTTATTTCTTCAAAACTAGAAAAAATATTAAAAATCAGGAAATTAATGAAAATAAAATTTTGAAACTTCAATATTTTTAGAAAAATAAACTCTACAAAATGGCCATCTTTAATTTTTTTGGAAATAATTAAATAAAAAATATATTTCGCAATGAGTATCGCAAAGATATCGCAATGGGTAAATCCTCGTGGGACACCCTGTATACTTTATAAGATATTATTTTTGTTAAGAATGAAAATAAAATAAAGTATTTTTTTAATATTATAAACTAGTAGTTATAAATCAATGATACAAAAAACACAACATAAATATGAATACAATGAAATGAATCTAATTATATGAAAAAGGTAACTAAATATTGACGCAGAGCTATCAATATTAATTCTAATAGTTATTGTATTCATAGCTTAAAGAAATTAAAAATATTAGATATTTCAAAAAGAAAAAAAAACACAAATAACAATTAATTGTGACAACAAAAAAAAAAATTTAAATTTAACATATTATATTACTATATTAGTATCAAATATGAAGTAATTAAGAAGATGGTTATACAAGCTTAATAAATATATAATTCTTAAGGATTTTTATCAGCAAAGGTTTTAATATTTTACAATCATGGCATTGTATTCAAGGTATTATATGATTGCATAATATTTAAAGATGCATATGATAAATATTAAAAATTGAAATACCTATATAAAACGAAGGTTCTGAGTGTTTGCCAAAAAATACTATTTCCTACTTAAAGCTATCTAGTTTTAACAAAATAAAAATTAATTTTGTTACAAGTTATATACTATGGATATCATAGGTGGACTAGTTGGAGATAGTACCTTTTAGATTGTTGTATGTAAGTAGATTAGGCAAAATAAAATATTTTTTTTAATTTTCATCTTATTTAAGTACCCAAGTCCACAGACATAACTAGAATGATTTTAATGGTATCAAAAATGTTGTAAGAGTCAATTGGTAGATTATTTTATAGTATAAATAAACTAGGTAATATTCAAAATTCTAGTTTTTAAATGATGAACTAAGTAAAAGTACAATAGGATATTTAAACAGTTTTAGGATAGAACTAATAGGCACTTTAAAATATTCTAATAAACTTAAAAATTAAAAATTACTATAGAATGTAAGCAAAATTGTTATAGCATTTAATATGTTGAAAAATTTTAATTAGATAAAAAAAAAATACTAAAGGAAAAAGAGTTTGAAAGATTCATTACGTCATAATAAAAATAAGAGCCACATGCACTACAGTATAATTTGCCTTGTGCAAAACCATTGATTTATTGATGTGCATAAATTCAAGTGTTGAGGAAATAGGAGAAGATGAAATATATAAAATAAAAACAAAACATAAAACCTAGACGTGCTTACCACTCTGGACCAAACTTTATGGAATCTGTCATGATTTCACCTTTTTTTTAAACAAAAAAAAAGTAGTATGAACGCAAAACGCTGGAACAGAAAAAAAAGAAGGAATCGAATATTAATTAAGAGTTAAGTAACACTAAACCCACACTAAACCTGTTGATCGTTTTTGACACGGCAATAGAGGTATAACACATACACACACGACGTCTAAAATTCGAGAGTGATGTGTAATTCGAGGACAAGATTAATTATACGACTAATAATTTTCGACTTAAGGAAATGAAAATATTATAAGGAAATAACTAGGACACGGCAAACGGCAGAATAAACATTGTATAATAGGGATGCCCACAGTTAAATAAAATATATCATTATCAAAAACGAAAAACGGAGTGTATGGGGGGGTGGGGGTTAAGAAATCGAAAAATTGACCGTCTAACCTTTGGCTGAGTACGGCAAAGACGGAGGCGGCGGCTGCACGGGATAAACAATCGACGAGACGGGTTGCGTACAGGAAACTCGGGAAAATAGAGCTGATGCCTGATGGACATTCAAGAACTCATATGCAGGTAATACGATTGCAGCAGCGAAGAGCGCAGTGGTAAAATAAATTATAATAATAATAATACACTACACGCAGCACACATACACGTACATGTATATACATAGAATATCGAGTGACAACAAAGCAAACATAACCTAACAAATTCGCGCGGTACGAGAGACGGGACGGATCCACATCCACTACACGCACTTGCACTCACTGCCGCCGCCGAGATTTTTCCCGTTAACCGACACGACCGTTGCAGCCAGCAGTCGGTCATCCGCGAGTCGTGACGGCAGGGAATGGCCGGTGACCACTATAACTATGGCCAACGGACAGTTAAAGGGACCGACGACTGACGAGGATCGAGGACAATATTTAAGAGTGACAATATCCGCGCCTTGCAAACAGCGGTTCCGATTCTTTTAATCGTAGGTTTCGCGTTAGTGGTCGGTCAATCCGTCGAGCGATCGGTCCCCTGTTCAGTTGTTCGTTATAATTTTTAGTTATTAATTATTATTATTTTCATCTACACTGCTGTTATTATCGCAAATTATGCGTGCAAGCGGTAAATATTATACAAGCCGTACCTGAATTAATATTATCCGAAAACGGGACAAATGAGAACAGTATGACTGAAGTAGGTGCACACTGCACAGTTGTCTCGTGTCTAGAGAGGAATAAAACGGATTTCGTATCCCCTCTGTGATTAGTGCCAGCGAATTATGTAGGATAAAAAAAAAAAATGAAAAGTTCATTCACGTACGACAGCACGAGATGTATACACTATACACATGTATTTACATATATAATATATATATATATATATATGTTATGTACACGTCCTATATATAAATTGATGCATTTGTAGATCTATGATGGGACATGATACGCGAGCGCGTGTATGATACGTATAAGGTGCAAATCGTCGGAGAATATTGCACTGGTCACTGGTGGTTATTTGTTTATAGTGGGAGTGAAAAGCGGAAGGATCGAAATCATACGACTATGTTCTCGTCCTCCAATCGACGCGCGGTCCTTTTGTTTACGTTCTAACAGCTGTGCAGCAGGCTGCTGTTGTTCGTCTGCAGCTGACCATCTCGTGTAGATCGCGCTCCGGACTGTCGATGATCCACTGATAGTACTGATAACAATATTGTTATAGTAGACGTACCAACTTTTACCTACCACGGTTAGGTCAATCTTTAATTGTAGTACCAACCCCAAATTTAATTCTGACTGATTATTTTATTTTTTTAGGTTAACTTGAAGTTCGAATTGCTCGTCGACCGTCGTGTTCTTACTTAGTCCATACCGACCATACCTGACGGCTCCCTCATTTATGCGGACTCGTTCCGCAACACATCATTATTCACTACAAAGCATCGTATTCCGCCGTCATTTTTTATTAGTAATAAATTAATAGGTGCATACTTACATTATTTTCGTGAATTTAGGTTTTTCGATTTTCAGACTTTGTTCTACAGAGCAGTGATACACAATGGCTTTGCCAAAAAAGAGTAAGTTCTACCCAAACGGCTATGACTTTTTTTATTTTGTTTGCCATTATATTACTTTAAAATTATCTGTAGGGAAACAGTCCAAACGTTTGAAGTGCAGAACCAAGTACAAGGTTGCCAAGAAAGTACGAGAGCACAATCGAAAACTCAAAAGAGTCGCAAAGAAAAATCCAAAAAAAAGTGAGTTCCAGTACCTATTATAAAAAATAATAATATAACATAGATACCTACGTTATATATAATACCTAGGCACTATACACGTATAGGTATATGATATTTTGTAGGTCGTGTTTGCTATTTCTGTTACCTATATTTGAGTGCTTTTTGTTTTAGTGTTGTGTGATATATTTAACATTTAAAAAATCATACATTCTTTTTAAACTTCCATATTATATTATATTTATTTATTAATTTTTTACAATATATTTTATATTATGTACATAACATATATTTTTTTTTTCTACAATGATTCAATGTTTCTGCAGTAATAAATATATGATTTGAATTATTTGTTATATATAGAGACCAAAAATAGCATGATTATTGCTCCAAACATGTGTCCATTCAAAGAAGAAATCATTGAGCAACTTAATGAAGCAAAAAGAAAAGAGCGAGAAATACGTTTGTCAAATTTTAATTCAATGGAAACACAATCTGAAGAAGAAACTAAAAAAAGTACTGAATCAAAATTGCCTTTTAGACAAAAATGGCTTTTAAAAGAAACTAGATCAGACCGATACATGGAACACAATTATAAAAATGTAAAACTAGTTGTATAAATCCCAAATACCAATATGTATAGAATACATTAAATACTTGAATAAATTAATCATTGTTTCAGATAATTTCAATGTGTGATGTAGTTTTAGAAGTGTTGGATATTCGTGATCCATTAGCTACTCGTTCTAAGGAAATAGATGATTACTTAAGAGCTAATCCAGATAAAAAACGTATTATTTTGTTGAATAAAATTGATTTAGTACCCAAGTCAATAGTAACTGATTGGGTAGAATATTTTAGCAAAATAGCACCAACAGTGCCATTCAGAGCCAGCCGTGAAGTACGAAATACACCAAAAACTAGTGCAAAAGATCCGAATTTTATAGCAAGAATAAAAAAAAAAGTAGCCAATAGATGTTTTGGTGAATCTGTTGTTTTAAATTATTTACAAACATGTATAGATGCACCAATTTTGGGTATTACAGTTGGTGTTGTTGGTATGCCCAAGGTGGGAAAATCTTGTGTTGTAGATACCATTAAATGGAAATATACAATTGGTGATGAACCTGTTCCATCAAAAAAAAATCAGTAAGTTTATAATACATTTCTTACCAGTAGTATAAATTAATGATAACATGTTTACAGATCAATCGGAGTATTTCCTTTCAATAATATGAAAATTGAATTATTGCCATGGAAGTGTACTGGAGCTAGTACTATATTAGAGAAGCCCAGTGATAATCGTTTATTATTAAGACAGGCATTACAAGTTGATCTTCAAAATGTAGTCCCAACCAAGATATGTGCTTTAATATTACCTTACATAAAAAAAAATCAGGTTTGTGAATGTATATAAATTTGTTTGCAACATATTTATTTTATGATATTTTTTTTTCTTCAGTTAAAGTTATTGTATGACATGACTGTAGAAAATACTGAAGATTATACACACATACTTGAAATGAAAGCAAAACGACATAGTTTAATTAATAGACAAGGAAAACCAGACCAACTCAATGCAGCCAAATCTTTCATGAAAGATTTGAAGGAGTAAGTATTATTCTTAATTTGAATGATTTGACTTGAATAATGAAGCTTGCCTGTTGCTTATAAAGATAAGGGTAAATTATTAAATACTAAAAATATTGAATAGTGTACTGTATATTTTAAAGTATTGTAATAATAAAGACTGTTATAACAATAAGTACAATAATAATAATCACACTTATAAAATTATACAAATAATTGACATATGACAATAAGATAATGGTAACTATAGCCAACAGTGGCTGTAATAAATGTAATAGTAATTAACTAACTAATATAATGGTGCACCATCTTACCCTGAATAATATTAGAATACTGGCATGCAATGTGATACCGATTGACAACACACAAATACGAGAAATATCCACGTGGAAACGACAAATCAAATATAAGCCCTAAAGTAGGAAAAGACCATATATAGGAGTGAATAATAATTAGAAAAGAACGATATTTACCACAAATGAATAATATAATAAAATCATAGGCCAAAATGGTTAGAGCGTGACAATCACAAAAGCTGTGTTGAACTTTTTGTAGACAAGATACACGAGAGAGCAATGTTGCTGCAACCGCGGTGCAGAAACAACAAAAAAAAAATTCATGAAGAAAATCAAAAAGCTAAACGATTTACTGAGAAAGTCGTTAGAAAAATACTTGAAGTTTTCAACAAGATTTTAGAAACGGTTTAGATAACCTATATAATATAACCGCGGTTAATAACCAGTGTGATAAAACAACAATCAGGATGACCTAAACTGCCTTTGGGCGGGCAGTTCAAATTATTTATGTAGCGCCAACAGTCGATCTAACAAACATTATTTGAAAAAAATTATATCTACAAGTTTAAATACCCCCAGGGCTTAAGACTTGACAAAGAGATGCAATCTGTGGTGGGGCTTCACACTCTTCCTCTAGAGTCTAGACTGTATAAAATAACTATTTAGTATATTAATCTAAAATATATTAAAGGTAAATTATCATCTATTAATAATTTTTTAGTAGTATCTTTGTATTATTATGTATTATTCAAATTAAATGATGGCTAGTATTAATTTATTAACATTATTATGAGTTTGTATGAACGATGAAGTATTATGGTCAAATAATTACAAGATATTTATACTTGAAGATTTGACAATTCTTATTGTAAATTAAAATTATAAAAGTTATTAATTAAAAAGAATATACCTACCTTACTATACCGATAAACTGCTGTGTATAGATGCAATTGGTCCAATGTTAAAGTTTAGGTATGACACACAATCTTCAGTTATTTAATAACTTGTATTTTTTTTTAGTGGAACATTACTGTACTACACACGGCCACCAGCTAAAGAAGCCGCCGGAGCAGCTATGTCTTTAGACCAGGAAACAAAATTCAATGTTGAAGATATGAGCTCTAAAATTAGCAAAGGACTATCTCATTGTAGGGATAGAGCTAGAACTCTTTATTTTGATATGACCGATTCATAATAATTTTTTATTGTTAAAACTATGTACTCGTTTTTGTTATTTTATTATCATTATTTTCAAAATACATAAACATATTTAATAAAGTAACAAATATTTAAACATTTCTTAATTATTTATAAAACTACATAGTAGGTACATGAATGGAATATTTTCTCTTATGTTTCTTATTATTAATGGAAATTGTATTCTATTGGTTGCAGGTTATTAGCCATAATTAGTTATTTTATATTAATATACTCATCAGTCTTATAGCTATTTAACATTCTTATTGAGTTGTTGAAATATTTAAATAAAATTATCATTGATGGTTATTAATTAAAAAAAAAAAACTATAAAAGATTTCAACTAGATTAAATAATATAAAACAAGTTCCATAGGACCTACAATTTGTAGTTAACATACAAGTCAATATGTATAATAAACTAAAAATACTACTCAAATAATATTAAATGGTAAAATAAATGTTGGCACAACAATGCATAAATAGGTGGTTATTTTTATCAAAATACTTATTACTATACTCATAACTATTCTTAATGTTCTAATGTTCACTACACGTCATTGGTTCAAAATATCTACATTAGTTAAACATAATATTTGTTTTATTAAAACTAATAAAATGAAATCGATGTTCATAGTTACTTTACTGTACTCAGTGTACATACATTTTGTAAACACTTGTTTAAAACAATTGTATGACATTTCATTTGACAACAATTAAAAGTGATAGCTAATGAATGAATATTATATTCTAAATAGTGTCTATTTGATACATACTAACATTGCCTAATTTCTGCTTGTTTTACATTTAGGCCGCTTATTATGAATATTGTTATGATACAAACGTGACCAATCAGACATATGATGCCAAACGTCTTGTACATTTTGAATCCATTTGCAGCAGCTGCAATATTCAGCACAATTACACTGATGATCAAACATATACAGTTAAAAAATAAATCGTTGGTTTCCATCAGGATAGGTCCACCATTCATGGAGATCGGCATAAGACATTTGATAAACCACGGCAAGCCCAAGCATAATAGTATATCCAGTGTGTTGGCACCCAATGCGTTGCTGATGCTCATCGATCCTTCGCCTAGTGCATTAAGTATAATTTGAAATAATGAAGAATACATAATTATAATATGATTAAATAATTTGTGGTGGTAACAACTAATAATCTTACCGTTTCGAGCATTTATTATACCCGAAGTGGCTTCAGGTATACTGCCACCAGCAGCCAAAACCGCTATTCCCATCACAATGTCGCTAATATGAAATGTATCTCCTGTTTTAGAACAATAGTTATATTATTACTACAACCAAAATCGTCAATACAACTAATATACAATTATAATAGCTGCATCGGTGTAATTTGTTAAGTTTTTTTTTTTTTTTTGAAGAGGGAAAGGGAGTATACTAAATTTATTATAACTGGTTACAAGTTATTGTACAGGTGTGAGTCATGAGATAGGTACACTTAAAAGTTACATTGATAAATGTATAAAGAATTATTAACCACGGAGGCTATAGGTAAAATAACATTAACATTATGATTGTTATGTTTGAAAAAAAAAATGTACCAACCCGCAACCCTGTCGTATAGTACTTTAGAATAACCATAAACCACTGTCAGATAAATTACGAAAACTAAATTGGACAAATCAGTTTTTTTTTTTTTGATTTTTCAGTTCCACTTGTGAATTATAAAAGCACAACAATTGCCATGTAGGTAACATTTAACTGTAACTTGTGACTTTCATACAAAGTGACGGGAAAACCTATAGGTACGTGTAATCATGATGGATAGGTATGATGTCATATGACATATCCCATATGGGATACGACACCCGAATTCCCACCTTCCGTAATTACGCCAATGTAACTCATATTATAATATGTACTCACCGCATATCGACAACATCCAAGACACTAAGTATGAACTGATGCCTATCCAAATTATGCACATGATGAACGTGAATGGGTACACCTTACGCCTTGTCCGACAATCGGGCACGGTTACCGACAACATGAATGCTACCGGTAATGAAAATGCCCACCACATGATTGGCAATACACCTGTGGGTATTTTCCATATGGGGGAGACTGAAAATTAACGTTAAAATATTATAATAAATGTATATTCCCATTGTTACTGGATAGGCTTTTTTATTAGTATTAGGAGTATACGGTATACCCGTATACCTAATCACCTTTAATAACCCATATAGATTACGATCTAAGGTCAGTGTTATTCGTGGGCGTCATTTCAAAATGTTGAGCGGAATAAGTAGCCTAAGCTGAGGTTTATAATTTTAATGCATACATTTACGCACTTGAAAAACAGATACAAATATGTACTTAATTTTGTTTTTGATTATAATTTTTATAAATACAAATATTTTATTATTTTACTAAATGTACCTACTACTTATAATTCGTTATGAACTGATTTTGTAACTAATTTAAAAAAAAAAAATAGTACCTAACCTTATTTGTAACGGCCCTGCATTTTAAATGAAAAAATAAAGTTATAAAGTGATAAAAATAATGTCGGGTAACGGGGTAACGCAAATGTAATTTAAATAAAATTATTTAATGTAACGAGTTGAGTAACATAATTTAATTAGTTTTGAAAATTAACTAATTTATCCAACACTGTATAATATTATATCAGCTAATATTATATTATGTACAAAAGGAATTTAAATTTTCATAAAATGAATATATAAACCCATCAAAATGTTATTATTTTCGTTATAAAAGTGTATTTTCATTTCAATAACAAATCTGTAATGTATAGGTAAAAAGCATTCGTGAGATGCAAATGCATAAACCCTTGTATCCGGAATACCACAAATGACGCCCCTGATTGAAAATATATTATGGTATCACCGTCATTATAAATCAATAGGTAATAATTACTCGGTTCCTCGTCGTCGTTCATTTCATTGGGATCTTTGCTCGTCTGAGACTTCTTTGTCGGCGGAGGCGGTACGTACTCCGTGAAGTAAAATGAACGGTAAACGCCGTAACCAATGTCGAACGCAGGTGGCTTCATCGAGTTCGTCGCTATAATATTCAAACATAGGTATACAAGTGAGTCCTAAAGCGTGCAGTTTGCATAACACCAAAACTTGAAGTAGCTCTGTTATGTAAAATAGATAGGTAGGTAGGTATTGTCGTACTTGATTTAAGACTTATTATTATTATTATTATTATTATTATCGTCATTATTAATAGTAGTTAAATAGGCGAAAAAAAGTTAAGCTACTATACAGTTAACAATATTATTAATACATTAGAAATAGATAAGAATATTAGAGCTTTCTTCAGATTTTGTTTTATATAACTCATGCGCATGCATATTATTGTCGTTATTCAAAGCGTAATCTTTTAACCAACCAACCCGTTCCGTATTGACATGCTTTTACACCATTCTCAGGCAATGAAATGCTTTGAGATTCATTCGAAGTAAATTTCCCATAAAACAATGCATTGATAAACAGCCGTTGAACATAATCGAAAACTATAGCCCCTGTAACAATGAATAGGTATGTTGCTAGATAGGTGGGTACCTCTACTACTACTACTAAATACGTAGAAGGCACAGGAATGTAAAGTTATTTTATTAATTGGTTTGTATATTATGCACCTACCATACATGTTATATTTGAACTCAAGAGTCAAGAAATTACATTATATTTTATTGTTTTTATTTTAGAGTTTGCTAATCAGCTAAGTATCTAGTTGTAAAAATACCTATAAATATTAAAACAACAATTTTTGTTTGATAATATATACCTAGCTTGTGTTATTCAAGGTGATATTGGTTTTAAAATTCGTATGAAATGTAGTAAAAATATTAATTTAAAAACGAGTTTAAAATTTAAATCAAGAGATTCTATAATGTATTGGTTAATGTCTATTGTCTACATACTTGCGGTTTTTTCCTTTATCTTTAATTTGATAGTGAATATTGTGTCGGACCTTAAGAGGAAGCGCTACACACATATTTTTTGTTGTCTCCCTCTGATTACAAATGCGTAACATAGCAAATTTACGCTCACCAGATCACGCTTAATTCTGTTAGCTTAAAAATTAGAGCAATTTGACCTATTATGAGACTTTATGGTAAGAACATTATCTGTGTTTGTTACGATAACTTAGTTTTAAGTGAGTTATGAGCATTTTTAATTGATGTTTTTTTTTATATACGCATAACTTGCTACAAAATATTGAACCATATCGTACAAAATCTACATACAAACATAGATAATGTTCTTAACATCAAATTTCATAATAGGTCGATTCGATTCACTCTAATTTTTAAACTAACGGAGCTAAACGTGATCTGCTGATCGTAAATTCGCTATTTTATGCACTTGTAAGACGGAGATAATAAATGGTTGTGTAGCATCCTCTTAATATCATATCTGATACGCAGACGATTTAAACCAATCCAAATAAACGTGATATTTATATGATCATTTGTCGAAAGTGGAAGATTCGTTCAATTCATAGGTTGAAAAATTATACTCGAATTCAATTCCACCCTTCTATAGACTACAACAATATGTGCTCTTAGAATCAATCAATCACTGGTAAAATATACAGAGTGATTCTCCGCGCATGCTCAATCCCAATTTTTCCTTCAATAATAATTTCATTAAAATTATGATTTTTGGTATTTTTAAATATCATACTTTCATATTGTTGAATGTTGATATGATTTATATAGGCTCTACTTAAAAAGTGTCCTGTGGTGGTATAACCGTTACAAACTTCGTTTTTCAATTTAGAACCCTTATTTTTACAATAAATTATTTAGCGGTTATTTTTTTTAAAAATTTTTAAACGCCCAAAATTTAAACGAGTAGTTTTACAACTATTAAAATATTAATTTTACTAAGGATAGGTAATAGTCCTTAAAAATGGTTGTATAAAAATATAAAATATACGCAATATTAGACCTAGTATTTATCATCTTTAGGACAATAGGACATATTTGCAAATTATAAAATATGTTGATAGATTAAAATTAATTGCTATAATTTTCTTATCACTGTTGCAGCTTCCATATCTTCCAATTCCATGATCATAGTCCTATTATTTTTTATACAAAAAGTTAAATAACTAAAAACTACTCGTTTAAATGTTGATATTATAAATATTTCATAATTTTCAAAAATAAGAAATAAAAAATACTTGCTGAATAATTTATATTAGAAAACTTGGTTTTTCATTTGAATAATTATAGAAATTTGTAAAGTCCACATACACTATTAACACTAGGTACATTAATATACCTACAAAAAATCTCAAGGAATTTAAAATACGATCTTTATGTTTATTTAAAAATTAAATTTCGAATAATATTACATTATCGAAGAAAAATCGAGACGAGCATACTGTTTTAGTGATTCGCCATGTACCCAGATTATTTATAGTAGGTTACAGATTTCCAAAGACAAGTACCTATCTTACCGTCTTAAGAAATGTATATGATCTAAGATATAATTATATTACATATAAAAATGAAATTATAATTTTCAGGCTTCTATAATTTCTTATATTAAATTACTCTAGAGTTTAGACACCACGGGTATTTTTTTACAACCATTATATTAAATTACCATAATAACTGAATAATTAATTTACAATAAATAATGAACAATAATATAGGTATATACAATATAAGTATATATTAGTTAGAGCCACTAAGGTACTAGTAATACTATGTAATAAGGAAAACTCTAAAACCTAACTCCTAAGTGAGTAAGGCCTGATTACAACAGTTATATGACAATGGACTAGATTAACTCAGGGACCAGGGCCGGATTGGTTAGGCGAGCTACCGAGAAAATCTCGGTGGGCCGCTCAAAAAAAATGTCGATCGTAAGTGTTTGGGCAATTATTTCATAACACAGATTTGAATACATTTATTTAACTCTGTGCACTACGTCAAATCTAAATCATTTTATACATTTTTATTTGAAAAAGGCCCCTTTAGGGCCGGTTAAAAACTAAAACTCGATGGGCCGATACCTTGTCTATCCGGCACTGACAGGGACTCGCAAACTATTTGCCACTCGCGACTATAGCAGCGTCAATACAGTCCGTGAGCGCCGGGACACACATGAATTAATTAATTTTTAAAATACTAAGTACCGCGACGTGATAACTTCAATGAGCGTGAAAAACCACAAAACCACAAAATTTTAATTGGACAAAAAAAATAGTTCTATGCTTATTCATTCTATTTTAGAAAAGTTATGAAAATAATTATCGGTTTGATTTTTTTTTTCAGAAACTAATGGAAATATCAAATAACCAACATACATTATCAATCAATTAGCTTCCTTTTTTATGTACAATATTACATTTATAATAAAAGGTAAGAGTTTTTTATTTATCATTAATATTATAAATTATAATAATTATATAGATTTATCACGACTACATTTAAATATAATACAATTATATATACAGGGTGATTCTTTTATCAAACAACACTTATATGGTGTTTGTGTGTAAATACCACCTAACATACTCCTATAACACACAAACACCACCCAAAACCACCCAACTTTGGGAGGCTATATCTTGTAAACGGATTAACGAAAAATGAAAATTTAAACGTGAAAATTCATTGAAAAATAGCCTTTTTAGTTTATGACATTTTAAGTATAGGTTGTCATTTGAAAATCAAAAGTTGATAATGGTTAACCTGATAAATATAAGGGTGAATATATTTAAAAAAAATATATAGTTCTAGTCGTTCTAGAACAAGATGGTTCTAAAATTTTGAAAAAAAATAATTTGAAAAAAGTCAATAGTTTTTGAAATAATGAGTGTTGTTTGATAAAATAATCACCCTGTATATAATTTTTTTTGTCCAATTTATTACTAAGATATTTATTTATTTTTCCGATTTACAAAGCTACTATAGGTTTTATAATATGATAATTAATTGGGGGAATATTTTAAGATCATATAAAAATCCACTATTGATTATTGTACTGACAGTGACTTTATACCGCATTACGTTCTTGTGTCTCGATTCTTGCGAAGTTATCTTTCAAAGTTCTGGATTTAATATATTGTAATGGAAATTGTTAAATCAAATAAGTGTTCAGATAAGATTTGTTACAAAGGTTATACGATTTATACGTATAATTCTAAAATATGATGGAATACAATATTATACCTGGAGAGGCTGGAGATGTACCAGAAAAAGCTCATTCAATTGTCCTGCTATTCTGAGAACTTCAATTCTTAAAACCGACCCTCTGGTTACAACGTCTCGTGAGCACCTAGCTATTCTAGCTGAACCATTTAAAGTAAAATTGACTAAAGTTATTGCTTAAATTGAAATTAGAGCTGCTCATTCTAGTGAAAATTCATCTCAGATTTATGTATAAATGATGTTTCATGATTATATTATCATTTTGGGTTTTTTTCTCTGTTGGTTTTTTTATTTTGGTGTTTTTTCCTTGGATTTTTTTCCGGGATTTGAAGTATTAAAATCACTATTATACTATTATACTATACAATATAATACGTGTTATAATAATTATTGTATAATACTATAAAATAAATTTAAATGTATTTTACTTATTTACATTTTCAAGGTCATACATTTTTTGTTTACGTCTAGTCGTGAAAACATGTAGCGACCTACGTATTCAGACAGACTTAGTTATAAAAAACAAATACAGTAATAAAAAAATAATTATTATAGCCATTGATTTCTGATGGCAGACACGTATTTTCAATGATACATATCTACATAAGTTAGATTGTATCATAATAACATCGTATTATTAATTATTATCATACCTACACCTAATGTAAACTAGTTTATTTATACCTAAAAATGTTTAGAAAGATGTTTATTTGTAGAATTATTAATTGATACAAGTTGTTGAATATTACATTCATTGATGTAACTAGGGGGAGGTGATTTGGGTCATTAGCTCCACTCACGTCAAAATTATCATCCTAAGAAATTATTAAAAAATGTAGGCCTCATTAAGTCACAAAAAAACCTGAAGCTTAATCATCCCCATGTTCAAATACCTAGTTGCGCCGATGATTACATTATAAGTCGTTTATTTATTATTCTACCCGTGTTAACTTTAAGTCTTTAACTATATACCTTACTAGGTATAGTCGTTATAAACTTATAACGTACCTACCTGATATTTGTATTTTAATATGAAACAAATATTGTGTAAGCGTGGTATCCACCTATTTTCAAATAACAACCTGGTTTTTATTGGTTTAAAAAAATGAATCCATACTTGTTTAGTATTATATAATATGGATATCATTTTTAGACAAATCAATCCATAACAAACAAAGAATTGTAAAAAAAAATATTGTGTAGGTATAACAAAGAAAAATCAATGTCTGTTAAATTACATTGAAACAACTGATAAGTATAGGTATACATTTTAATGTAAAGATATAGGTAATATTAATATAGTAATAAGTAGTAGGTACCTATCTCTGAGTATTATATTAATAATTTATCTATGTAGGTACGTATCCAGACTTGTGAAAAAAATATACATATACAGGCACGATTTACGAATTAGGCAGAGTACATTTAACTTTAGCTTCATTATTTGTATTAATATTATAATATATATATATTATTACAATATACTATGCTATACAATGAATATAGAACGGAGATCTGAATAGGTTGCACATAACTTATAACTTTATAAGTACCTAGAAGCTACAATATCTAATTAATAATAGACACATACCTAGGCATCTAGTAACCTATAATATGACATGTGGCTATAATAAGGTACTTATGCATGCTGTTTAAATGGTATAAAATGTAACCTTATTTTCTGTTATCTTATAAATATATATACAAGGTGAATCAGGTTGGTGACCATTTACGGCGTATGCAAACTCCATTTTTACCTTAATTAAAGAATTTATTCAAATTCTGACCATAGCATTTTGAAATATTATAGATATCCATTTAACCATATTTTAAAATCAAACTAATATAGAGTGTCCTGCGGGGATACAAACTTCTGTTTTTCAAACGAGAACCCCTTTTTCACTGTCAATTATTTAAGGGATAATTTTTTTGAATATTTTTATGTACCTAATTCAAAATTCAAACGAATAGTTTCTCAGTTATTAAAGTGCTTATAAACCATAATAGTCCTTAAAATTGGTTTTACTAAAATATAAAATAGATGTAATATTAGATTCGAAATTAATTATTCTTGGACTACTCTTACAAATTAAAAAAATAAAAATAATAGATTAGTATGAATTACTAAAATTTTCAAACCAATATAGCCTCCTTATTTCCTAAACAAATTATCATGGGCCTATTATCCTTAGTAGTTAATTAAAGTTGAATAACTAAAAAAACACTACTCGTTCGAATTTTTAGTTTGATACGTCAACAATCTCAGGAAAATCCGCTAAATAATTTATAATAGAAAAAATAGAAGAGGGAAAATCGAGGAAAAAATGACTCCAAAAAAAAAAAAAAAAAACACCAAGTAAATAGACATTAAAATAGAACAAAGTAAAAAATGTAATTTTATCTAAAAATCATAATTATCAATTATTAAGATTAATAAAATATTAAGTACTTATTGAATACTATAATGTTATAGCCATTAAAAAATTAGATATCTCTTTCCCTACTTGAATATTATTTACATATTTTTTTCAATTTATTTTGTAATTTTTCATTAATCTTTGTTTTTTTTTTTCATTTTTTGGCAATGTCCTCCAAAATATTTTGAGCTAATTTTGATTTGTCATTCGTTACTTACAGTCGAATTATCGTTATTAATACCCATATAGAGAGATGGCAATATCCCATTAACTTTGAAAATTTATGATTCCGTTTTTTCCATTTTGGTATTTACCGTGTCGATTTTTACCAATTACCTTTGACAGCATACTCTTTAAGTAATCCAAAAATGTAAAAAATATGAAGATAAAATTTCTAAGAATATATTTAAAATATTAAGTGTATTTAAAGATTCTAAAAATTAGATTTTTGAATAACTGTTGAAGAAAAAAGGGGTGGACATATTTGGTGAATAACCTTGTATTATATATATATTAATTATATAGATTGACTAAAGCCCTCTAGGCCCCTCAAGGTTATCTAGATATCTGCCTACTTACAGCGGCGGTAACTACGGTGGCAAACTGTGCAAATCGTCGCCGACGGTCATATGTTGTAACATTACGAATGCCAAAAACTTCGCGTTTTTATCAGCTACATTATATACCTATAACAGCATAGCATATAGGCTACAGTGTAGGTAGGCGGGTAAATTAGTAAGTACTAAGTAGGTACCACAGAACGTCAAAACCGTCTATCCTATACGATTGCGAATTCGTGTTATTGACCCTTATAATAATATTTTGACGTAGCTTTTACGCATATGTGTAATTTACTTCTATAAAACACAATAATATAGGTAGGTATATATTTTTCATATGTGCATATTTTTAAACGTATGTGGTTAGATAGATGATAGATACATGCTAACAGTAAATTTTATGGTTCCTCTAATATTGCCATTTTGCGTCATCAAAATATTATTTTATTTTTAATTATTATTTAGTAATTATTATATTGTATTTATTCAGGTATATGCAGCTATTACATTCATCGAAATCAATACGAATTACGTTGCAAAAAGCATAATGTACATAGGTACCTAATCATATATTACGCCTATTTAATCATAATAATTATATTAACTTATACACCGCCAGACGCCAGTATTTAAATATTAAAGTAAATTTAATGGCACACAGTTACTCGTGTACTTAAGTATATACGCATTTACCCAAGTACTTTTTTTTTTCAATAATCTTTTTAAAAGTTTCACGTTGACTAGATATTCACTATTCACTTATTCGTACATTGTTCCTAAATTATGAAAATCGGTATTCCTTAGAAATACCGAGGTATAACACTTTGTATAATTTGGTAGAAATAAGATAGCAAATAGCCACGGAAAAAAGAGCGTCCATAAAAATACTCGAAGAACGCAACTAAAAATTTACAAGAAATTTAAGTGTCGCTCGGATATACGGTTTACAGTCATATATGTATCTGAGCAGCAATAAACGCTATCAAAAAGTCAGATAAAACTTTTTTAAAAGTCATGTATTGAGTATTTTGCGTAATGGTTGTGAAACCAGAGCAATACAGAAAAATATACAATGAAATTAGTGAGTAGGTTGATCAAAAAAAGTGGACTAGCAGTAAACTACTTAGTACTAGTTAGATTGAAAGGGAGTACAATTCGAGAATTCTCTGAAAGTTTATAAGGTATTTAATAAGATATAACCAGTAGCCCCTTAATACCCTTAATATAATAGAAGAAAGAATTAATGGCCGCAAAGGGAGAAGAAGACTAAGTACGAAAGGAAAAATTATCGGAATTGCTGGACGCAACTGGTCTTATCGACTTACTATAATATAATATATGAAAAATTAATGTCATTAAAAAGAGACAAATGGTGGTTTGTATTCAATATGATTTTAACAAAATTCAGAAGGTATTATAGCCTTTATTATTAATTAGAATAATATAGGTATATAATTCTGGATTAATTATTCAAATCAAATGTATATAGATCATGATGTTATACTGCAGGAGCAGGTATTTAAAAAACTTCCAACTCAAAAATGTTCACAAAATATTACGATTAATTTTAACTCAATACTAACACAATAACTTCTCAAATGTGGCTAAAAAAATTTTGTTGTGAATATGTAACTAGTTACTACCTAAATATTCATGATAGGTTCGTAATATTTTTATGCATTAATATTATGGTGGTGAGCTTATAGATTAGAAGCTATTCTGCGATACTTATTACTAGAGTGCAGATTTTTATACATTAAAATGCATTTTTGCCAGTATCTTTATTAAACTATTATGATTCGTAAAGATTATTGAAAAAGATCCAAAAATGTGAAAAGGAAAAAATTTACAATTACATAGAAATCTGCGCTCTACTTATTACTATGGCAAGCGTAATGTTAGTATGCATTTTTGAATGTACCTAAAACTAAATAAACATAAACACATGATCACGGTGTCCGGAGAACAAATGCCGCCATCCCCCACTCTGGGCCATGGCAGAAACCTACGCGTGCCCCAATAGAAATTCTGCCAAAACTCTCACCCACGTGTAACCAACCTACCGTTACATAAAACCTACAGTAGGTACTACCCCCTTCCCAATGGCATTAGTTGCCGTGGGATAATTAAAAAAAAAAAAACATGATGATTATTTTATCTGTAAATACTCACTATTATACCTACCTTTTTTTTTGAAAAATATTTACTTTTTAATGTATTTATTATTTTAATTTTTTGGAAAATGTGTGATGCATGCAGTTCTAAAATTTTATGAGAAATATAGACAAACTTCTTTCCTTAAGGAGCCAAAATATTTTGGACCCTTCTTACTTTTTGTACCCTTTACCACCCCTCTCGTAATTATACAAAAACTTAATCTAAATAGTGTGTTGTCTGTATAAGTTTAAGAGGACCCTACAATCGTTGTCAACAGCGGCGTACGCAGGAATATTCAACTATGGGAGAGGGACTTGAAAATAAAAAAATCACTCAGTTGCTTTAAGATAAGGTTTGAAAAATCAGGTAGATACTTTCATAGTCATATTCATATAGTAGTTATATATTTATAGACTATGATTGTAATGATTTGGTAAACACACAGCTTAAGATACTATATTAAATCATGGGTAAATATAAAATTATTAAGAACAAATAGTAATAAATAATATTTAAATGGGTAGGAGGGCTTTAGCCTGTTAGCCCCCCTATACGTACGTCTCTGGTTTTCACCGTCTTATAAATATAAAACTAAGCAAAAACTGTTTTATGTGCAAAGGAACTGAGAAGGTTTGTCATAAATAAGAAAAAAAATGTCTACCACATCAAAAGGAGAACATTGGTTATGAGACGTTGTTTTCATTTTTTTCATATCGGAACTAAAAAAAAATTATTTAATTTTAAAATACTGAAATAATCGATTTTGAAATGGTTAGAACTTTTTTCTTATCTGTAAGTGATATCAAAAAAATTAGAAAGATATTTCACAGGTAACGTTCTCAACTACATTGTATATCAATTTGAAGTCTTAACCTTAACTATCACTATACAGTTTGAGTGGTTCAATTCTAAAAATAATAGTTTTGCTATGATGTACATTTGTAAGACGGAGATAACATTATAGATATAGCATTTTCCAGTTTTCAATATATTATTAGACGTGTTATTGTGTTATTTCAAATTGTTGGGTGACGAATACATACAATAAAAAATCTTGGAATTTAATTTTAATTTACGGTTGTTAATTATCCATAATATATACATGGGTTTCAGGACAATTAAACCTCAAATTATTTAAAATATTTAAATTCGGGGTCACTGACTTTTCTTAGTGGGTCTAGTCACCTAATGTCTTCCCCTTGATGATGTTCCTGCATTGTATGTACCTACGTATAGTATACTAGTCTCTACTTTATGTTATTGTTACAGTCTTGTTTATGCTTTATGGTTAAACCAGTAATAACTTTTAATTTTTAAATGGAAATATTATTTTCATTACATTATCTAAAACATATAATGGTATAGTATATATTTTGAATATTAAACAATTCATGTTCTTAATATAGGTATATGCTTATTTGTTAAGCATTTAAATTGATGGTGAATTCAACTTTCCATAGGAACCTTTTACCTACACTTATTACTTCAATTGTATTTATTCGTTTTCATTAAAATATCGAGAAAAGTTCATCCTTCGCAACATGATGAACATTCGTTAACATAATCACTTAGTATATTATTTTAAATTAAAGGTTGATATTGCGTGTTAAAGTGAATAATTAGGATGGGTGATGTATACCGACCACCATAATGTATAAATATACTAATATAATATGTAGTTGCAGCTTATGACGATATGGTGACAATGTGGATGTAAGTATAATGTTTACAAGTAAAATGTAAATTAAAGCATATTGAAGCATGTCTATATTCCCATTTTATCATTGAATAATAGTATTTGTTTAGGTTCTATTATTAGTCGGGAAATTTTAATAAGTTTAATAATTTTTAAATATTTTATGTATAATAAAATGTAGGTGTAACAGGTTCTAAAATTATACACTCATGAACAGGGCCGTAATTAGGGGGGAGTTACAGGGTGCTGCCCCGGGCGGCTGATTAGGAGATGGTGGCTAATTTTTTTATAATTTAAATTTGTATTTTGTATAATGATTAATGAGGCGTATTTTATTTTTGTTGCTGTATTCAACATTCTATGTATACATAAATATTATCATTGTGCAATTTGTGCTTAGAATAAAACAACTCAGAAATATTATTATTAGTTATATCTTATATAGACTTCCATTTCACGATGGATCCAACTAAATTCTGAATTGCTATAAAAATAATTTATTCAACATATTTTATATTCATGATAGGAAATTATAGCCCCTCATTACAAAAATATAGTGTTTTTGATACTCCATATTAAACGCACCGTGAAAGTATGGGATAGGTGAAGGCTATATGTATGTATAGCATATTAAAAGCTTAAAATTTCCAAATATTAGAATTTAAACAATTTCTATTAAATTAAAGGATAAAATGGTAATGTATGACATTTTCAAATTGATATGTTTATCATATTATTACGTATAGATATGTTAAAACCAAATAAGTATGACTGCTGTACCAAAATTGAAATTACTTACAAGATCGGAACGAATTTTTGTTTTTCAACTTTTTGGCAGCAGTCCTGAGCTTTCCTTGCATAAACATCAACAGGAAGTACCCAAAGTACATGAACAGCAGAAACAGTGCCTCGTACCACATGACCACGTCGTCGACTACAATGATGGCCAGCGCAATGATCGACACTAAGTAGACGCCACTATCCCGGAGCAGCGGCCACTTTTCTAACGTGATGGCTTTCCTGGCGGCTAGGCCAGCACACGCCGATACGCCTAGTGTGTTGTAAATGGCACTGCCTACCACCGTTCCCACCCCGAGGTCAGATTCCGTTAGGAACGTTCCGATGACGCTGACGAAAAGTTCCGGCGCGCACGTGGCTGTCGCCATGAACGTCGCTCCCGCCACGTCCGGCGAGATGCCTAAGTCTACAAAAAACAAGTATGCAGAAAAATTTAATAATATTACTCATTAAACTTTAACTTTACTCGTACAGGATTTTGGTCACTAAATAGAAATTTCGAGTTGCTAATTTTAAATGATTTCTCAAATCTAAATTTTCAATAATAAAGTATTTCAATCATTTCAATAATCAATTTTATAGGTTGGCAAGTCTTAAGTCAAACTTCTTAAATTGTTTAATCATAATCTAACTGAAAACTTTGAAACTAATTTTGACCGTCAAATTCTGTTTGCATGATCTTTATTTGCCAAAAAATGAATAAATCCCTTGAAAAAAAATTGCCAAAAAACGGGTGTCTGGTAATATTCTGGTAGAGTAGAAAAGTTTCCATGCCATTATATGATGTACATTATATACAGCCTACAATGCTACAAATAATAATATTGTTATAAGTTATAACTTATTGTAAGTACCTAACCTAACCTAAACAGTAGGTAACAATATATTGAGAATTCTGACGTAATGAAATAGATACAAAAAAATAATAATAATATAGGTATCTGTTTCATTGCGTATTGTATAACTACATCTCTGTAACTGTTTGTAACAATTGATTTTGCAGTTTGGACGATTCGTTCGATTCAAAACAATACGCAGATTTTTTAAAAATATACTTGCGTTTGTTTGAAATTATTTATGCGATAAATTTATAGTGAGCTAAAGAACTAAACAGAACTATAAAAGCATAAACGGTAGGAGTGAAATTTATTTAATTTATAATACCTACCGGTCATTTTTATTGCGTGTTGCATAATGTGTATGAATATTTATATAGTTAATAGGTGTTAATATCATATAAAGTAACATACTTGGAAGTTTAATACTATTATAGTACCTATATATATGATAGCTGTATACGAAACTAATATTAAAGTTTAGCTGAGATTTTTCCTAAAATTAAGTAGTGATCAATAACCTCAAAAACTTTTTCGCATTTTTTTACTACATACTGATAACATTATATTTGACACCTTATAAAAATCTGCAATATATTACAATCTATTTTTTTGCTATAGATGAAATAGTATGTATATGACGTACCTAAACATATGCAAAACACTGACGGTAGGAAATAATCATTGCAGACGAATGCTATGAAAACGAATCCATAAAAAGCCACCAAGAAGTGAAAAACAACAGCGCCGTGACGTCTTTGGTCGTCAGTGAAAAAGTCCGGGGGAAAATCATCGATGGAACGACTGACATTTTCACATTTGACAGTACTGCTATTACTGAACTCGATGCTGGAACTCGTATCATTCCCTGAAAAAAAAAATTATGGATGATAAAACAAATGCAGGTATGATATTTCCTCGTTGTATTCCGCGGTTTATTTTTTATATATTATTGTATTTTATTAACGTAATGTTATATAATATATTATCTTCTTATATTGCATATATATTATTCTTAACTGCACCATAGGCGCACATAGGGTGTGAATTTAGGGGGTGCTGAAATAATTTATAGTACACAGACCCGTGGGGAGCGAAGCCCCCCACTACACCACCCTAATACTATAATAATTGCATTGCAATAATTATAAATTTTATTAAAAATAAAAATAAATATTTTGTAATTATATTACAAGTTATAATAACATGTAATCATTAATTATTAATGTTAGACAAGATTTAATTTTCTGTTTGATATTGCAAATGTTTGCAATATAATTCCCCCCTCTATTTTATTGGTAAGATCACTCTCAATGCTAAGCGTAGATATCTTGGTAAATCTTTCTATCTTTCTTGGCCGATATTGGTGCGTAACCAGTTTTTCAATCTACGCATAGCTGAGAAAGAGCGTTCACACGTTGACGAAGAAATTGGAATTGTTATTCCCAATAGCTTACAAACATTTGGAAACGAACTTTTATAACATTGATTTTTCATGCCTTCTATATAAAGCTGGCTGGTAGACTATTCATTAAAACCATCATTTCTGCTGATAAACTAACTGTTGATATTTTCAAAATATCCTGATATACATAGACAGATTTATATAATAATATTTCAAAAGATATGACTATGTAATAAATATTTTAAATAGTTTATGCGGTACTAATTTTAAACCTGGGAGTGCTAAGCACCCCCAAGCACCCCCCCCCCCCTATGTGCGCCTATGAACTGCACACACATATCTATCATGTTTATACACAATTATTTTTTCTTTGTAAATGGAGTGTTTTCTGTAAATAAATATCTATAGGCTTTAACAGGCATGTCAAAAACTAATCGTATCAAATATTTTTATTGGAGTCTTTTGCAGTCATGTGGTGAGCAAAAAAAGAACCAGAGCTTAATGGCATCAACATTTTTTTGTTGGCTTTAAATAAAACTAAGATTTTATTATTTAAAAATAATTTTTAATTATGGTATTATTGCGGTAGCAACTAACAATCAGGTAACCAACCTTATTAATTTTTTTTTGAATTTGAATTTGAATCGCATTGATTATCAAAGAAAAAAAGTCTTATTTGTATAGTTGCCATAACAATAAAATAGGTACTCATAAAGAAGAAAATTCATTCACTGTTATTGGTTTTAAATTTCAACACAGAAACCTATTGAATTAAGTGGTAACTAAAAAAAAAAAAAAAAAATTAAAAATAAAATAATAAAATAAATTTCAAAGCCCGAACTCAAATTTTCTGAGGTTCTGTCACTGGACAGTCTCCTCTTCATGTGTGACATGTCTTCTTTAAATCACTCATCATTGTTACTTATTGTTTTATGTGTAAACTGATTGTAATAAATTTTTAATAAAAAAAAAAAAAAAAAAAAAAAAACTAAAAAAAATGTTGACACCATTTTCCAGGTCCGGTTGTTAGTGGTCATTACCGGTACTATATTCAACTTATTTCTATGTTACAAACTACCGATTAAGCGATTAATGTTTCAAAACATTTCGGTTACCGGTAATCGATATTCAATCGGTTTTCTAAAAAAGTTGTGTTACACCTACAAATGTATTATGATTTATTAATAATTTTAAGAAGTTATCAATAAATAAACTATCATAAAGCTAGGTACGAACTTAATATTATTTATGTAGCTAATTAAATTTTTTCGTTATTTAGAATAACCAATCTATACCTTAGGAGGCTTAGGGAAACAATAGGATTTTGTGGTTGAGTACATATAAATTAATTTTAATAATTGATTACAATTAAAATAATTAAATATTACAGGGTATATATTTTATGATTTGAGAAGTCATCTAATTGATGGAACTCACTAATTGATTTTTTTTTATCGGTTGATTATCCCTAGGGTTCAGGTATTGCTGTATTATGCATATTCTTTAATAATGACTACAGAATAATCTAAGTAAGATACACATTTGTTTTAAGATATAATGGATTGAAATACAAAAGTTTAGTTTGCATATTTTACCGTTTTTTAGGCAAAACGCATATTTGAAAAATTTAGGCAATTTAATTGTTATTTATAGTACATTTGCACATTTTTCATTTTATGTTAGGTAAATTTATTTTGAAGGTTAACATTATTTATTTACTTTCATACTTTCGGTCAATATATCGAACATACACAGTAATAATAAATAAATATATTTTTATCAATTTACTAATAAATAATAATTTAATGTTTATTGCTGTCAAAAAAAAAAAATATTCTAATTTAAATAAATAAAAGTTTTAATGGCAATTAAAAAAATGTTGAGTTGCATATTTTCGTCCATATTTCGGTTATTTTAAGTGCATATATTTGCATGAATATTTCCTATAATTTGCGTGTAATAAGTTCCGAACCCTAATTATCACATTATACCACGGTAACCATGTTATACCGGATAAGTTAACTTTTGACCGTTTGGTTACCGTTTTTGTAAATAAAAGTAATAATTTAAAAAAAAAAAGATAAAATGTTAGGTACAATTATAGATCAATAGATCATACACTCATACACTATATGTATTGTATATTTGATCTAAGGGTACCTACAATAAATATATTATTGTATTGAATTTTGATGCACACATAATAATAGCCCACGGTACGGAGGCATACGATTATCAAAAAAACGACACGACACGATGTAAGTGTGAACCACCTTTAACGTTTTATGTTAACTGAAAGATCGTTACGGTGAACGAATTTAGGTTCTCGAAATTCCGGGAAATTACCGGTTCCAAGCCCTGGTGTAATACGGCAAACAAGACGGAAAGTGTGTTACGTCTTCATTTTTTAACTTTTTTTTTCCTCCAAAAACCTAATTTACTATTGAAAGGTCTTGACATCGTCATTAATGCTTTATACAATTTGAACTTTTCCTTGCAAATTTTAATTTTAATTTGGTAGTTGCTTTGTTCGGCAGTGAATCATATTACACATCTTGTAACTACCTACGCTGGATCCGGAATAGTCTTGTGCTTCCTATATTTTATTTTATATTTTTGATTATATGTGCCTTAGTTCATACGAGTATTGATCACTTTTAAATTACAGTATACAATATTATACGGGTACAATATAGCACTGTCCTTATCATACATAATTATGATGTTTATACTTGATTGTAGGTATAACTTAAATAATTAAAAAAAAAATCGTACATTACCATACAACCGGTCTAATAATAATAATAATAATAATAATAATATTGATTCCCCACAAAAATTTATCCACTTATTATATTCATACTAAAAACCAGGTTAAGTGGTGTTTAAATAAGTATAATAAGTAATAAACAAACAAGTTTTTTTAAAACGATTATTACTATTGCATATGACAAACGTAGGTATCTCAGTACTTGCATACATGATCTTAATTAAAACGCTAAGGTATATTGATATATTATTAAATATAAATCTTTAAATCGACACGTCAACCTTCAATCATTATTCGCAAATTATTAAATATTAAAATATCTTTATACTAATACTTATACCTGTATAATGCAATCAAAATGTCTAAGTAATGTTAAATAGTATACAGTGAAAACCATCAAACTTTATGTTTTAGAATTAAAAGTTGAAACAGGTAGTATCAGGTACCAGTGGATAATAATAATACGCGTATATTGTTTAGAAAATTAAATATAACCATGACTTCAGGCTAATAACCCTTGTTGTCGAAGCCTCAAACACAATAAAAAAAAAGAAAAAAAAAACAAAGACTTAAGTACTTAGTGATGAAAAATAGTAAACAATATGATTTTGTTTTAGAATACCTTCAAAATATGGAAAAATAATATATATTTTCAAAAACGATAATGCTTTTCACGATAATGACTGTTTAGTGTCTACTTTAAAAAAAAAACACCCTGCATATTTTATATAATATATCATATTATTTTACGTATAGACTGATATTTTTTTTTTTAAGGTCATATGCATGACAATAATATCAGAATTTTCAAGTTTATTTGTAGCATTAATACTTAATTATATATTATTATAATATGAACTATGTAGTATGTGTTTCAAATGGTCGATAATATTTACTGGACCGACAATGTTTGTGAGCATTTAAATTACAAATATTTATTACAACAATAATTAACCCGTGAGACCTATACATATCGAGTATATATTTATGGCCGATATGTAGCGCAATTAAGAAGGAGAATTTAATTTATTTTAGACAGTGAAATCATTAAATAATAAGTATCTACTATAAATGTATTTTAATTATAATTATTGATTTTCAAGACTTTCTAGGTTCCAGAGTATCACTGAGGGGAGGTCAACCTAAAAAAAAATCTTAGTTATATGATTTAAAAAAATTATGAAACTGACCATTACGTACTGTTAAATAAAATATACCTAGAGCAATAAAAAACGTATTATTCAAGAATTCATGAGTAAGTAGGTATTTAATATCATATGAAATATTTTTTTTAATATTCTTATTAAGTAATTTAAAATCTAATTTCTTATAATATGTCAACTTTATCAACCATTTTATTTTTCAATTTTTGATGTATTATTGCA
This sequence comes from Diuraphis noxia, assembly GCF_037042655.1. NCBI lineage: Eukaryota > Metazoa > Arthropoda > Insecta > Hemiptera > Aphididae > Diuraphis > Diuraphis noxia. The sequence goes on from NW_028301713.1 coordinate 79,076,306, forward strand.
ATATGAAATCGAAACTTTTATAATAACAGATTCCATGATAGGTTTCTATAAGTTGTAACCATTATAAACAAAGAGTTGAGAGTTCTAAGAAAATTTCACGATCAAAGATTAAATTTAAATGAACATGTGATTATTATTTGTTTTTGCTATAAAATTTAAGTTAATGAACACATGCTTCTTAAATATAAAGTACAGCTACATAATATGAAAAGAATATTTTATTTTTGCTACTATCCTAAGAGGCAATAAAAATGAACACATTTCACCATCATAAAATATGTTGTTTTATTAATCTATATTATTATTTATTCGTAATAGCATATTATACATTAAATATTAATATATTATATATACACTAAACCTACAAGTATAAATATTGTTTATTAAATATTATTGATATTGAATTGCATTATTTGTTTTGATATTCATATCGTTATAATAATGCAGGTTTTCTTATAATATATACGTACAATAAAGTCAAAAACATAAAAGTATTAAGTATGATTTATTATATTGTTTATAAACTGAAATTTACAGAAGTAGATCTGTGATATTGTAATATATTTAAAATTTTAAAGTCGATAGGTTGTTTATGTTATTATTACATCTTTCCATCAATAGTTTTTTGCTTGATTTAATTAAATCAAAAATTTGTTTCAGTTTGTTATTTTTTTTTTAAATTTTAAGAGCATAGTATTTGTCTTTAGTAACTCATTTTATTTCTTATTGGTTCCACCACAGAATAGATTAAATTTTAATTTATTAATTTATTCTGTGGTGGCACTATGGTACTTTATTATACTAAAGTCTAAACCATAAATTTTGGAATATAGTTTCTGAGTGGAGTGAGGTTTGGTTATGTATTAGATTCTGAGCAAAGCGAAGAATGTATTGATTTTACCATGATGTGTGTGTTTTTTTTTTCTGTCATCACGTTTTGGGGCAGTGCAGTAAAAATGCTTCGATTTTCGACTTCAGTACTTTGTTAGATTAGAAAGTGAATCTAGTTGGTACTTTGGAGGGGTCAAAATTAAAAAATTCTCAACATTTTTCTAGATAATCGGGATGAACAAACTAAAAATTAAGGAAAAAACGGGAATTTTTACGCACAATCAGTTTTCAACAAAATCAATTTAGGTTTTTGATGAAACTTTAAAATAAATCACAATAGATACATGAAATTTTCATGATAGTTTTCATTTCCTATATGTATATTTTACCCACCATGCAGTTTTCAAATTTTCAACAAATTTTTGACTTAAGTTGAATTATTTATATAGGCATATGCAATTTTCAATAATTATTAGTTTTAGATTCTGAACACTTCGTTCATCACTTCGATGAATGTATTGATTTTACATTGATGTGTGTTTTTTTCATTTTCACAAAATATGTAAAGAACACGTCTGAACACAAAAATTCGCAAATTATTATACCTAAGCTAGAAATTCATAGAAAAATTTCTTTTTAAATCTAAGATTTTAAATTTTAATACAAGATTTCTTACAAGTTTGTCAACCTTTATCATAAAATAAATATTCACCAGATATTCAAATTATATTTTTATAAGCATTTGAAATTTAAATTTTTACAACATTGGATTTTCACTAGATTTCTCATTTAGCGACTTTCTTATTTTGGCGAAACTCTAAAACAAATGACCGCAGTTACTGGACATTTTCACTGAATGTTTAAATAGGAATTTTCTATATTTGATAATTTGATAAAATTTTCAAAATATTTTGAATAGTTTTGAATTGTTTACTGACATTTTAATTTTTCAACTTTTTTTTCTATTAATGTCAATAAAATTTTAGTGGTTGGGTCAAAAAGCTTCAAAATTTAATATAAAGCTTCCAACATATTGTTTAAATAGCAGTTGAAAAATATTAAAAATACATAGGCACGAATTTTTTTTTATAAGCATTTAAAGTTCAAATTTTGACTAAATACGTAAAAATTACGGCAATGTTCAAATTATTTTAGATAGAAATTCATAAAAAATTTTCTTTTTAAATCTAAGATTTGAAAATTTAATTCAAGATTCCTTATAAGTTTGTCTACCTTTGTCAAAAAAAAAAAAAAAAATGCCCAATGGAAAGTCAAATATTTTAATGAGTATTAATAATAAGTAATAATAATCTATAATATATCCTAGACAGATAAACCGCCTTCCCTCAGATCGTTTTTCGCATACAATATGGTATATCATTGGATTCAAATTTAATTCCATCCATTAGAGTAACCCACTTGTAACCTACTGTTCAGCAGAACGATATCCACTTTCCCGCTTTTTTTTATTTGTGTCTGTGACTCTGTGTACATGATAAGAAGTCAAAAAAATGCTTTGATTTTCAACTTCAGTATCTTTTTTAAATTGTTTTATTTTATTTTGTGATTTTGTTTATTCCGTGATGGGAGTGTGAAACAGTATGAGATAAATCAGTTGGATGAAAAATGATATTGATGTTTGAATTATAAATTTATTTATTTTTTGTTAAATTACCTATATATTTCAAACATTTTGATCATGTGATATTTTAGATTAATAGCAGTTTTGTAAGATGGAAACAATTAATTACTATTAAATGAAAGTTTCGAGTTGAGTCACTGTATTATAGGATTTTTATACATATCAATAGTTATGTAAGCTATATATTTTAATATATTAATTTAATTATATAACGAGTTTATATTGTAAATGTAACAATTAATGCGCACTCGCGAAATAAATTCGTGTGTTGTTCAATCGGTGGTCAAACACGTACTGCCTACAATAATATTATAACAGCCGAATCAAACAGTAAAACATATGATTACCAATATGAATTTTATGAATGAAAAACGTACAGGTAATAAGTGTAATTTATGAACATATTAGGAACGTATTTTTATAAACATTGAACTTATTAATACTACCGAACATATACAGGTACTAAAATAATTACCATTCTATTAAAATGCAAAAAACTAGTTAGGTCAATATTTCTTAATGATTTAGATCGGATTATTGGATAGAGTACCTTTATATACCGTAGTGAGATGTATCTACGTAATTTAATATATTATGTGTTAATGTTATTATAATATGATGCATAATGGCTTATGGCTGTGGAATAGATTAATAATAATGAATAATGATTGTCTGGACATAATTATTATGTTAAATGTAACAATTTTTTTTTCATGTAGGTCATGATATTTTGTACGAATTTGATACATAATTTCTTGCAGATAGGTGGATAAGTAGATCTAAGCGGAACAGGGAAGTTATCAACTATATCCGTATAACAATGAATGACAAGTGGTTTTTTTAAATCTTTTAAAGTTATTTTCAGAAAATCATCTCATAATAGTGATTGGGTGTTATCTAATTACTTAAATAACCTAGAAATTCAAGTTATATTTTAAAATTAATTAATCATTATAAGACTTTATGGTTTTCTTATACTACCTACTATGTTAAAGTACCTAATGCTAATTTTTAATGTATATAGTTTTTATTTTAGGTAACGATAAACATAAACCAGTAATAGTATAATACCATAAACTACCTATGTAAATTAATACTCTTATAGTTTCGAATATATACGAATATTATTCTAAATAATGAAACCATAATATTACTTAAATTATAAAATATAATACCTGTTTATCGTTTCAGTACAAAGTATATATTTCTAAGAAGCTAAATGTTTTAGACCAAGTAAACTACTTTAATGTTCATTCTTGCTAAAGTATAAAGGTTTCATCATTACTATATAACTATATAGTATAGATAATATTTCAATATTTTATAGGCATTGATAAGATTGAACTAAATATAAACAACTTTTGATGCTTTTTGTTTGATATCGATAGTAATGATTGATGACTGTGAATTTCAAAGTATTTTAAAATTAAATTGGATAGTGCCATCAAGTTTTACTTTATTGACACGTAAATAAATTTTATTTTATAGATGTATCCAGTATTCACGTATAGTAGAGCTACCTATTTAACAATATTGTAGTCATATAATAAATAGGTATACTCATCCGATACGACAATAAAGCTTAAAATAACCATTCAGTATCCAATATAACTTAAAGACTTAAAATAATACAATTTTTAACCGATTGATTTTAGCTTAACATTACTATGACGATAAATCGATAACGTTTGATGATGATAAAATAATTTCTTTTTTATCGTTCTTGATTTTAAATGTTTTTGAAATTGTTTTCCTTCTATATTATTATTTTATCTATTTTATTTTAATAAAGTTAACACTACTAAAAGTCTGAAAAATAACCATTGGAATATTCTAAGAGTAAAAAATATAATAAAATGATAATATGTTTTTATAAAATCAGCAATGTACTAATATTAAATTACGTTGTATATCTTTTTAAAATAAATATTAATATAATATGTAAATATACTAATAGATAATGTACTGTTACATCCAATGGCCATAGATGCCGCGGATAGTTGTTTAATAAAAAAAAAAAATGTACTAATAACTACAGTCATGTAATTAAGGTGGGTAATTACTAACTATGATGACAACGAACTACACGACAGACACGACGGATATTATTCAATAAGTCCAGAGAGATTAAAGTAAATAAACTAATGAAACAAAAGTTTTATCATATAACGTAATTGGTGTAAAAAGAATAGAACAAAAAATGTATAAGTAAGGTACATAATTTAATTAAACAAAAGTTTAATACAAATTAACAAACGTGATATTTATCATGTACTTTAACATAGGTAGGTGTACAATAAATTATGAATAACTTTCAACGGTACCTATCTAAAAAAAAAAAAAACTATAAAACAAATTAAACAATTACGGTGACTTTATTATACTACATATTATACTACAATTAATAATGACGCAAGAAATTATTTATTTTTGTTACATAAATTATTAAATCTCAGTATGTACTTAATATTTACTTCCAAATACAACTAACCTATTTGGAATAGTTTTTAATTTATTATGTGTACTTTTACAAATAATATAAAGCTAGCTATTTAGTATATATGAAATTTTCCAACAGAGTTTTATGGAAACGCATAGTTTAATTATTATTAAATTCAGTAGAATTAAGTATAAAATGTTTTACAAAATAAACAAATATACTTTGAGTTGGGAGCCAGCACCTAAAGGTTTTATAGTTCAGCCTGTATTAAAAATTAAAACTTCTGTATGCCTCCCAAATTTAACAAACAAACGCTTTAGGTTCAAATTTTAACGTATATTATTAAATTATTACATTTATTACAAATCATACAACATCTTAAATACTTATGTAGTAGTTAATATTACAAAACTATTAACACTATGTCGTAAAACCAATTGCATCATAATTATAATATGCAGTATTACAAATCATTTAAATAAAGATTTCATTAAATGCGATTTCATTGCTCCACTCTAATTCCTCCTAAATTCGACCAAAATCTTCAAATGCTTATAAATTTTATAGTTTCGATCCATACCCAATATTCGTATAACAGTTCAGGGATGATACTTTAAAATAATATGATCACTGATTGTTATGTAATATAAAGGTCTAATTATTATTCTCATACTTTAATATTTATGTAAAATATGTGTAAATGTAAATATAGTTTAGCATATTTTATTACCACATAATACAGCAATGTATTAATGTTACCAAGTGGTAAGTATCAAATAAGTTCAAAAACTTGATAATAAAAGAAAAAATAATTTTGGCTTTATTCATAATACGGAACTTGATAATACTGTACTTTATTTTTTAGATGATATCATCAAGAAAAGTATTACGGATGATTTACGAGTATTATGCTAGTTTTCATATTAGAACATTGAACTATTACGGACAAAGTAAAAACATTGAATAAAGAGAACAAAACAACAATACGAGTGTATATAGTACCACTATAGTACCTACTATTGATATTTTTGCGAACACTCAAATATAATGGGTTTCTAAGTAATGCATTCAAATAAAGTTTTAACTTAGGTTTATTTTTATTTAAAAAATGATACGTATATGTATTTCTCATGCAACTAATGGTGAAATTTAAAAAAAAATACTCTTTAATTTTTGATTGTAGCTTCCATTGAACATTTACACAATGTCACCTATGTGTCGCTAAAACATTACATAATTATTATTAACATGTCCCAGTGGTGACATTATTTAAAAATGACAATATGAAAAAATTAGCACAAATAAGCCGCGCTTGAGAAGACGTGTAATTTGTTCCAGAATAGTATAAATTAACCGCTTTTGGTTGTGCGTACATTATATTATTATGTCGTCCTTGCAATAATGGCTCTAGTTTCCGTAAATGAAAAGTATATTATACGCTTTTACTGTGGCCACCACAATCTTGAAACTTAACAAATCAATTGTCTGCTCATTGTTTTTGTGTATTTTTGTACACACCTATAAAATAATTGAGTTGTTTAAAATGGTAATGAAACAGAGGAGGGTCACATAATGCGTTGTGGTGGCCATGGCCGGTGGGAAAACCAGCAGAGGTAAGCTGTAGTGCGCTCATGATATTTGAAGATTGCAATGACAGTATTGGATTCAAGAAGTTACGAATGAATTACAAAAATACACGCTTACAATGATTGGTAAAAAAAAAAAAAATAACATTATTATCTACTGATGAGTGATGAGTAATGATGGTGATGGTTATATAATCGTGAAATAATATAGGTACATCATCTATGAACTTTTTCACTTGAAAACGTTATGAATAATATATTATTTTCGAATATTGACACGATGAAAAATAAAACAACAGCTTATCTATTCTATGAGTTTATTATGTATCTTTAAAATAATTTAAAATAATATCAACGTGCAATGAATAATCAAATATATTAAAAACAGCATCAAGTACCGTAACTAGGGTTACCAAATAATTCTTTCACTCTATTATATAAATGTTTCGTATAATACTGTAGTACTGTACCTATAGTATCTTCCCAATAATTATATATTTCCATGTAAATCAAAAAATATATAAATAATAATAATTATTAATTTAATACTTATTATTTAAAAAAGTTTTGTATATTTTATCTTTCATAATTCCGAGATGCCTCATCGAAAATCTCCGGGGGGTTAAAGTAGGACAACCGGGGTCTTGGCCTCTCAAGAGATTATAGCCCCCCAAGTATTAAGAATAATTTTAACATTTTAGTATGTTTTTTTTGCTTTTATATTAAAAAGAGCTGGGAAATATCTAATTTTTTCCACCCAATGTACAAACTATATACAATTTCCTACCTCCCTCGAAGTTGACAGTTGGAGCATAATATTTTGTACTAGAAAACACGTCTTTAGACAAAAAATAAAATTAAAACGCGCATCGTTGTGAAATCCGTTAGTTCATCGCCAGAAACAAAATTGTTTGTATTAAAATTACTTTTGGGAAAATTTTTTTTGAAAATTATTTAACTGAACTACTTATTTTATGAAAATGAGATTGTAAGTAGGTATCTTATCCACACACATTCTCTCTCGTAGTCTCGTGTCCCTCATTCTTGCTCACTCCCTGTATCTCGTAGATAAAATAAACATTTTCAAAAGTATGAAAGTTATAAATATTAAAAGTATTCAATACTACACTTTAGAAAGCATTATTTTTTCAGTTATGCTCAGTATTTCAAAAATTGGTATAAAGATTTATTATGCGGGTGTGTGCAAATCATTTAATCACACATTTATGATAGACGACAAAGTGTTTGATAAATATTTAAAATACTATGTTCAAATTACAAAGCATAACCTTGTCCAACCCACAGTTGTATTTCTTTATTTTGAAATAAGACATCAAACATGATGGATAATAATATGGTAGGTATACTTACCTATTATTATTATTTATTAAATTCATAGAGTATTTTTTCTATTTTTTTTTAAACTTTGCATGGAACAATGGATGTAGATATTCGTTTTACAATGATGTGGTATTTTTTATTTTATCTATGTGTGTTTATTCTCCGGAGAATTAAAAATGTTTTGATTTTGGTCATGGCTGATCTAAGAAGAAAATTGAATCTATTTCAGTTGTTTTTTAGGAGGTTAAAAGTAAAAATTCACTGCACTTTTCTTAATAATTGGAAAACACCAAAGAAAAAATTATATTTCCACATACCTGTAAATTTTAGATTATTTATGGATTTTATGATTATTAAAAAGGAATATTATTATCCTTATACATATGTTATTAACACTAAATGTTTGTAAAGGAGTTTTCTGAAATTGGTATAATTTTTAAATTCATCAATAATCAGTATATTCGTAAAATTGATTTGATATTATCAAATTGGTAAAGTTATATAGGTATATATAATATAAATATAAATATAGGATATAAGATCTATCGCCTTACAATAACTTAGATATTTATTATCTAATAGTTAACTTAAAAACTCTAAAATGTTCAAAGTTAATGAAGTTGAGCCTAATTTGTTTCGAGCTAACTTGCTTAACAAAAATTATATTAATTCAAATATACAATCGCACATTATCAAAACAAAAACTAATTGGTGCATTTTAGAACGATTTCTGAACGAAGTGATGAATGTATTGATTTTACAATGATGTGTGTCTGTGTTTTTGGTGTGTCTGTGTACAGTATAACTAGTCGAAATAATGATTCAATTTCAAACTTTGGGGTTGGTTTCTGATATAAAAGTGAATATCCTTGGTCCATTATAGAGGTCAAAAGTAAACATTTTCCAACAGTTTTCAAAAAAATCAAAAAAAACATGCAATTTTCAAAAATTTTCGACCTAAGTTAAACTTATCATAGGCATTTGAAATTTTCGATCATTATTAGTTTTTTTTAAATTAATATCGATAAAAATGTATTTGTTAGGCAGAAAAGCTTGAAAATTTAATACAAGGCTCTTAACATATTGTGACAATAGCAGTTGAGAAGTAAAAGAAATTCATAGTCACAATTTTTTTTTATTAGCATTCAAAGTTTGAATTTTGACAAAATACGTAAAAATCACAAATATTCACAAATTATTTTAAGCTAGAAATTCATAAAAAATTTTCTTTTTAAATCTAATATTTAAAAATTTAATACAAGATTCCTTACAAGTTTTTCAATCTTTATCACAAATAAAAAGTCCACCGGAAATTCAAATTAAATTTTTATAACATTGGATTTCACTGGATTTCACATTTAGCGATTTCCTTATTTTGGTGTGACTCTAAAACAAATAACCACAGATACTAGAAATTTTCTTTGAATGTTTATATAGGCATTTTCTATATTTAATAAAATTTTCAAAATATTTAGATTTGTTTTGAGCTGTTTACTGACATTTTAATTTTTCAACTTTTTTAGTTTTTTTTCTATAAATATCAATAAAAATTTATTTGTTCGGTAAAAAAGTTTGAATTAAATTATGAATTTAAAATTGTATATAAGGCTCCTAACATATTTTTACAATAGCAGGTTAAAAGTAAAAGAAATATACTAGCACAATTTTTTTTTTACAAGCATTCAAACTTTAAATTTTGACAGCATATGTAAAAATCAAGAAAATCACGAAAAATCGCAAATTATTTTAAACTAGAAATTCATAAAAAGTTTTCTTTTTAAATCTAAGATTTGTAAATTTTTAATAATCCATAATATATCCTAGACAGATAAACCGTCTTCGCTCAGAATCGTTTTTCGTATACAATGATATAATATCATTGGATTCAAATTTAATTCTATCCATTACAGTAACCCACTTGTAACCTACTGAAAAGCAGAGCGACATCCACGACTTACCCGCCTTTTTTAAAATTTAAACCCGTCAACTGGGTAAGTAGGTAAACAATTTTAAAATTATATTCATAAAAAAATGTTTCAGTTATACTGGTTATTAAAAAATTATAACTATGAAAATATTTTACTGAATCTCTTGATTATTGAATATTTCTTTATGTTTATAAAGGAACATTTTTGTATGTTAAAATAAAAGAAGAGTCAAAAATGACAGACAAGTGGGTACCACTCTGTTGTACTTGTAGAAAATGTCATTGTATTGGATTTGCTATATTTAAATTCAATGATAATGATAAACCATTAAATACGAAAAACGATTCTGATACGTTGTTTCATCCTAGCATTATCATTAAATATAAAATAGGCAATCAAATATAAAAATTAATGAAAAATAAATAAAAAGATTATAACTAGTAGACTTTTGAATTAAAATAAAATCTGAAAAATACATCTTGGGTTATAAAATGGCGATGGAGTATTTCAGGAGAGTATATAAAATAATAAATTTATTTATTATTAATTTATTTCACTGAGTAAATAAAAATAAATATAATTAGTATTATTATCATGATATTATCTGTATAATTATTGGGTATATATTTTTCCACATAATAATATACTAATATATACCATATACTTAATAAATAATTATCATATACATTGTAATAAATATTTAATGGACATACCTAATGAATTGGGAAGGGTTAACTTATGCTTATAACAGTTATAACTTATAAGTTACATAGGTATAACAAAATTCATTACTGTTTATATTAAAAATCATTAGGTAAGGAGATAAATATGTATATTAAAAATGCATCATATTTCGATATTTTAAATGTCGTAATTACTTATTGAAATGTTAAATATTAATAATAAGTGTTTATATTTTGCAACCAAATATAACACAGCCATATGAAACAAAATAAAATATAAGTATTAAATAGAGTAAGTATAATAATATAATAAATTAATAACTAATAAGTAATTATAAGTATCTAATTATGACATTATTGATTAAATTATTAATACCAAGATTTTTTTTAAATATATACCCAATTGATATGCAATTATAATAATATGATCTGATATACTAAAACAAATATTTATGATAGTATTGAACATAAGAACATATTATTTTGAAAACTAAACTTTGAAGGTTTCAACATTATTGATTATATTTATAATTTATGCAATTTTAGCCATAAGTAAATTTTGTATAATAATCTAATACTATCTCAATTCTTAGATAAAGCCTATTAAATATGTAACTAATGAATTTATCGTACATAATAAAACCACTAAACCAAAAAGTTCTCTATGTACTGAAATCTCAGCTATGGTATATATTATTACCATACCAACTGGTAACTTGTGTTGGTATTTGGTAAATACTAAATAGGAGTTGTGAGTTTCATTTATATATTTATATGAAATCAATTTTATGAATATACTGATTAGCGATAACACTGATGACACATAATATTTGGTGGTATTTTCATATAAATAAATTGTAGAGGATGATTTTAATAGGTAGGAGTGTCGAGTTCATCATATAATATGCGAATCGCCATGTTCTCTCGTGAAATAGTGAATAGCTTTATATTGATATTAAATGATATTAGGTACTATATTATATAATATTAGCTGAGCTAAATTGTTTTATATAATATTAGCTGCGAAAAAAAAAATTGTGATACTTAACTCCTTTTGGTACCTATGGTAACTTGTTATGGAAACAATATATTTTAAGTGTAAATCGTATTATATATTATTATAATTCAAAGCTATTCTGCCCGGCGTTGCCCGTGAGACTAGCTTGTGATTATACGAGCAGTATATTATTATCTGATGTGTATATATGTATAATCATCCCGTGCAATGCGCACCTACGCAAGTGTGTGAATAACTCTAAGTTTCAAAGTTATACCAAGTTTGTCGTTTTTACTTAATTCAATCTCCTATGGCAGGAACAACTATTTGATGTGTTAACAGGCCGTTCTTCAATAGAAATTTAAAAATATTTTTAACGCTACACTAAATCTAATAAATTGTTTGAAACAAATAAGATTTCCATATTCTTGCTCTATTTGTACATATGTATAATACGGCAATTATTATTTTTGACCGATGGTAGTATGGTACTGTAGTAGAATTTCGCCGACACTAAGATTTGAAATAACCATATAGGTATAAATACGGTAAATTAACCGCCTCTTTAAAATTATAATTATTTGAAATCTTCATTGCACGCGTATAGACGCGTATAGACTATATTGCAAATATACCCTGAACATTTCAAATCACTATTGCTATCATAGTTCAGGCTGTGCAATGATTAAAAACCATTCAGACATGACTTCTTATTTTATATTTCTCCATTTATATAAAATATGTAATTATTTTTGGATAAATATTAGTTCAACCCATACCGTCAATACAAAAATAAATTACTTATATAGTTTTGTATAAAGTTTAAATAAACAATAAAATATCCTTAGAAAGTTACCTAAATATTATATAGGCTATAGTAGACAGGCCTCTCACTCACAATCGTTTTCCGTATGCAATGATTTATTATTGAATTCAAATGTAACATAACCATTATGGTTTTCAACAACTTATTACAAGGTACACGTCATCATGACAACTACTACCTATATAGCAGAGTAATTTTTGTTGTTGTGACAACTGTAGATGTAATTGTTATTTTTTTAACGAAATATAGTTGGTTTTGCATTGTAAAAACTATTCCATGAAAAATATTAGTATGGAAACTTTTAATATTTCCTATCTAAGTTATGTTATACAATTTGATAAGCAGACGGTAATAAATAGTGATTGCTTTGAATTTAAGAAAAAAATTAATTGAAGTACCCAGATACTTCATATCCAATTCTCAATTATTGTTTCTGGTTATTATTGTAGTATAATTTTCCTAATTAAATTTAACATTTTATTACATAATATATTTTATAAGAATATGCATTCAAGTGTTCAACTTAACATATTATTTACCATATCGAGTTTAAGGTGCAACCATGCAACGCTTTCAAGTATCAAGTGAACTGTGCATTTTTTTTTACTTATACAGTAAAACGTAGGTAACTCTCTTTACAGAAGGTTTGAATTAAGTAACGACGGATTCAATTTTGAAATTTTTGTATTGCGTGACATTTTTTTAAAGTAATTTATTGCCAGTTTTATTCATAGTCGTGTTCCTTTTCTTATTATATTTTACAATATTACATTTTTCCCATTGCTCTCAATTAAAATATTTTGACACACATTTAATTAATTGTTTTTTTATTTACACGTAGGTACCTACCTACATACGTCAAAGTTATTAATTTTATTGGTTTATGAGTTTATATAGCAAAACTAATTTGTTTAGCATTTTTAAAACGTTGATTTCTCAACAGTAAGTTTGAATTATAAAACAATAAATTCAATTTTAAATCTTATTTTGAATTTTACACACAATGGCCTAATTTTTTTTGAAGTTTTTTAAGTCATTTATATATATTATATAACTTACGAAAGCCTAGTTCGGACGCCTAATTTAGCAGAATTCCTAGTGGGCACCAATAGGTTTCTGCCATTCCGGGGTGGGGGATGGCTGCCTCCCTCTCCAGAGTCCAGACACGGTGGCTGCCCGAAGAGAGGTGCCGCCGGTGACCAAGGTTCGAACCTGCGACGGTGCGCGTCGCAGTCTACGCCTTAGAACGCTTGGCCACTCAGTCCTCTAATGGTATATTATATATGTATTATGTAAAGGTATATAAAAAATATTACATAAATAAGGGGGTCCGATACCGTTATTTCTGTCTTCGTTTAATGCACGTGCGACATAGGATTTTAGACATAATCTTTGTCAAATGTACCAATTGATCTAATGTGGTGATAAAAATTCTAAAAATAGATTTGAATTTTTCGTCAAGACTACTTGAGATTGAGATTTTCAGATTTTCGATATTGTCTCCTAAATTCCAAAAAACATTGTATTAAAAATTGTTGTTTTTATATTTTTAGAGAAGTTAAAATCAAAAATGCAGGAAATTTGATATTCAAGTATACTTGGTGAAAAATTTGGTTCATTTGGCAATGTACAAAGCTAAAATCCTATGACGCACATGTTTTACCTAATCAAAAACAGAAAATCCCGGTATCTAATCCCCTTAAGAGGGCGCAACATCAGTTTTTAAGTGAGTTATGATAAATAGTATATAATAAATTGTTAAATAAAAATACTCAGAACTCACTTAAAAACTAAATTATCGTAAAAATACTTCCAACAAAATACAGATAATCTTACCGTAAAGTTCATAGTTAGTCTATTCACTTTAATTTTTAAGCTAACGAAATAAAACGTGAACTGTTGAGCGTAAATTTTCTATGTTACGCGTTTGTAAAACTGAGACAACAAATAAGGGCGTGTTGTGCCCTCTTAAGTATTCCGAAATTTTTCCGAGTCAATACAACATTCAAATCAAGGAACGCTATCAGTTGTCACTACCTGTAATCTTGCCTTATTTAACAAAATTACGTACAAAAAATATTCATAGATTGATTATTTATTTAGTTAATAGCTATTTATGTAGTAAATCATAATATTTTAATCATTTTCATTTGAAGGGTCCTGTACTGTTTAAATTTGTTTGAAACTAATTGCAATTAGTTAATAAAACATAAAACTATGGTTTATTATTAGTGTAATTTGAGTTTATTCGAAACTTTTAAAATAATAATTAGCGCCTAATAATTTTTTGATGTTAAACTTATATATTTACGTTATTATATAATTTATAATTTTTCTAACTATACAACCATCTAAACTCTGATAGAGATATTTTTTAGGATATTAATTGGTAGGTTTATTTTACATTATTCACATTATTACCTACAATACAAGAACACAGTGCAATTAGGTTGTATTGGTTTTCTTTACAAATGAAAATTTTGTTTTTACACACTTTTATGAACGGTTTAAAGACGTAAAGTAATGTTTTAATACACATTTTTTAAATTCGGAGGGCTGTAGAATATGTGTTTCATACGAATATAATGGCATTTTAAATTATACTATGCATTTTAGACTTGAATAGCCGATTCTGGAACACATTTTCATTCGTGAACACGTAGTTAACACTTAGTCGTGTATTAATATATATCTTTACAACAATTAACTGCTCCTTCAGGAATGCGTAATTAATTAAAGTATGTGTTTTAAATAATTTTTACAAAATTCTCATAATATGTTTAACGTTTCTGTAATTCTCATAAAAATTCAGTAATAATATTATTAACCATACAATTATATCAGTCAACCATACATATAAATAACATATATGCCTAAACATTTGCTATTGTTATCAAAGTTGCTAACAAAAATATGGAATAAAACCATATAATACCTATTTCGTAAAAACCCTGATATCGTTTATTATTTTAAAACCTCTTGAATAATTATTACAGACATTGTAATTGATTTATGGATTACACTCGTACGTCATACAAATCACACGCATAGTTTTAAGGGTAATCTTAAAAAGTTATTACATTTAACACTCGTGGATCGTGATAGCTATTATAAGAGTATAATATGGATCAGCTAACACTGTTAAAAGTTATAATATTATAATTATATTGATCTATTTTTTATTTATTATTTTAATTTTAAATTAAAACAAACGGCATTTATGCATAAATACATGATTACTACTAATCTACTTACTAACTATCCAATTTCGTTAACATTTTGAAGAATAATGTATATTGTATATCTTGCAGACTGCAGTAATGAATAGTATGTATTTTTATTTTTTTTTTGGAAATAAGTTTTTTTATTCAATCTGTTAAAAAAAAAAAAGAATAATAAGAACAATTGATGGTAAAGGAATAGTATGTATGAATTAATTAATTAATGGTACCAAATAGTATATAGGCTGTTTCGCTGTTTGGTATAAACACCGAAACAGATCCATTTAATGCATAACAATATGATGAAATAATAAAAATACCCTAACATTGCTACCGCCTAAAATATGCTCAATTAAAAAATAAATAAGTCACGCCAAATTTACTTGGATAACTGTAAGACAAAAGTTAAATTTACGAAAAGATTAAAGACATTAAAAAAAAGCAATCATTTATTAATGTAATATTTGCCAAATTGATGTTTTTTTTAAAAAAAAAAAGAAAAAATAGGATGGACTTCAACATTCAATGAGTTTAAGTTAGCTTCAAAGAGATTAAAGCTAAAAAAAGATTATAAAATTGCCTGTACTACTGCTATAAGTGGCCTATAACTCAAACTGTACAATAAAATGAGCTTGGATGTCTTAAACTTTAGTGTGCATTCTGTTATGTATCGTATTTTATTGGATGTGGTATCTTGACAAGGTGTAAATTTTAACTTTTAATTACTACAATAACTTTTACAACAAACTCGTTGAAGTGTAGTGTTTACCAATAATATTATAAATATTATTAATATTATAAATATTATTAATATTATTAATATTATAAATAGTTTATTAATTTATTCTAAACGTTACTATATTTGCCATACATTGTTTGAACAATTAAGTCTTATTTTTAAACTAGGTTTAAATTCAGATGATTTCATATATTTTATTTTTTATTTTTTTTTTAATAAGAAAATATACAACTATACAATTAAGCACAACAAGTAATAATGATGAAGAGGATTACATAACATGAAAAAATGGCACGATGAAGGAGGGCTCCCAATGAAGCTACCTACTTGGGTATTTTACTAATTAATGGAGGAGGTCTCTAACCCATTTACGTTTGAGCCTTCGTGGGGGGTTGTCAGGGATGTGTTGTAAAGCAAGGTAACTAATGTTGGGGTTTCTATGGGAGCTTAATTTTTTGAGGAGTTTTTGGTAAGCAGTTTTAGTGACTTGGTTTACGTAATTTATTCTCAGGTCAGAGCGAAGGGTTTTGTTACTTACATACCAGGGGGATTTTGTAATAGTGCGAAGGCAGATGGATTGGAATGGTTGTATTTTTTAAATGTTACTTGGGGCGGCGTTACCCCAAAATTGAATACCATAATTTCATAGAGGAAAGGTCAACATTTTGTAAATAAGGATTTTGAGTTTAAGGTTTAATTTTGATCGTAAAAGAAGACGTAGTAGATGTAATCTGGAGTTTAATTTCTTTCTTTTGTCAAATATGTGGTCTTTCCAAGTTAACCTTTTGTCGAAAATGAGTTCTAAGTAATTAACTTGGTTTGTTTGGGGTAATAATTGGTTACAAAGTTTGACTGGTGGACAATTATTTGGGCGAAGGGAGAAAGTAATGTGGCTAGATTTGTTTGTATTAATTTTTATTTTCCATAGTGTGAACCAGTTTTCGAGTAAGTTGAGGTGGTGTTGGAGTTTGAAGCTTGTTATTGTGGGATCAGAATCGGTGGCTAGGATACAAGTGTCGTCAGCAAAAGTATTGAGGATGGTGCAAGAGGTTGCAGGTATATCTGCAGTGTAAATTAGGTATAAAAGAGAAGAAAGATCACTGCCTTGGGGTACACCGGCGTTAATCATAAATTGGTTTGAAATTGAGTTGTTTAGATTTACTTGGAAAGAACGATGAGTGAGATAGGATTTGAGTATTAAATAATATGGGGCTGGAAAGTTTGTTTTTAGTTTGTGGAAGAGTCCGTTGTGCCATACTTTGTCGAACATATATATTTTAACGTTTTAATAATGATGTCTAAAATAAAGAATAGTAGTATAGGTACCTATATAATAATAAATCGAAAGTTTACTATTTTGAGTAAGTAAACGAGTAGTTTATCCGTTGAAAAAAGTAGTTAAAATTTTTCAAATGATTAAAAACAACTTCTAGAATTTAAAAATATCACACTCCGCAATATTGGACCAGTAGTGCATTAAAAATGCCTATTTCAATTTAAAATCATCTATTTGAAATATTTAATGTTAATATTTATGTGAAATATGCTATATTATATATAACTCGTGCGGGGGTTAAGATATTTGTTAATTTGTAATCTCAAAAATGTTATTAAAGTTTTTTATTTAATGACAGATATTAATTGATATGTATATGAATTATGTAAATTATACATTACATATAATACTTTCCATTGTATTGGAAATCGACGTAAAATCGTAGGTTGATTTATTTTTTCAACCCATGTTATATGAGTGTGTTTCAAAGTTTAATTACATTTTTGTAAACATCATTACATCAACATAACAACGTATTATTATACTATATTTAATTATTAAAAATTAATGTCGTGCAATCACAATAATTTATCATGGTTATTGTTTTTTCCCAAATAACCCCAGCTGAATTAATTTCGTATTGATAAAGTACAAATAAAAATTACGAATAATAACAAAATTTATGAACAATATTTTTATTAATCTACGAGTGAACTATTTGCTAAATGTATCCGAATATTTGAGGTGGATAAAACAAAATGAATCGGTACTTAGTAAATAACATTAAATTTACACATATTATAAATACAACGCGACTCACCAAGTATAATCCCTTATTTTTTTACAATAATTCAATTGTCAAAATATGATTTTCAGAATTTTTAAATATACTTGATGATATTTTCAAATTTTTGAGATTTATTGTAATAAATGCTTGAGAAATTTTCTATGGAGTTACAAACTTTTATTTTTTAAATAAGAACCATCCCTTTTTTATTTTAAATTTTTACATAGATAGTTGTATTTAAATTTTGACGAGAGTGTAAATCAAAATTTAAACGAGTAGTTTTTGAGTTAATAAACTTAAGGTATAAAGTATATTGTTAAATATTTAGTCTAGCACTTGTCTAGTCTCAGAAATGTTTAATAATTTCAAAAATGTTAAAAAACTAATGTTAATTATTGTAATTATATTTTAAAATTATAATCATAACCCCGTTTATCTAACACTATTATTATAGAGTATAATCCGTAGTACCAACACAAAGTTTCTTTAAAAATATCCCTACACACGAAAAAATACACCACTGTAAAATCGATACATCCATCGTTCAGCTCAGAATCTAAATTGGAGGAAAAATATTTGGTATATTTTCATTTATAATAAGGTATTTTATATACTGTATATAATTTATAAGATACTATATAGACACCTATATATAATTATATATATACTCTATATTATATTTTAATTAATATTCATTTAAAAAATGTAATTAACTTTCTTATTTAATATTAATATATAATATTATGTTTGCAGATAACTATTTCTTAAAATAACCTACAGTTTACATATTATTATATTATCGTTCAATATAAACATTTGAAATGATGGTCAATATAAGAAAAAGTATAAACCCTTAGGCTTCAAATATTATAAACAATTTATAAGAATAACAATTATAAGAAATAGTCAATACAAACATCGATCACTCTACAAAAATAATATTAATAATAATTTAAAATGTTTTCTTAAATTATGACCACATATGTGATTTAAAAAATAAAAAATATTTTTATACGAAAATGATTATATGTATGTATTAATTATTAAATATATAATTGTAAATGAAAATTCAAAGAAAAAATTGGGATAACCATGCTAAATGAACCACCATGTCCGTGTATTACCCATCGGCCACCACTAGCTACTGCCCACGGTTACAATATATCAAACTGGTATTTTGTTTACATATTCGTTTGTTCTACATACGAGTATATAACTGATACAGCTGTAGCCTGATATTATATTAACTACGCAGGTACTTCCAGATTTTAAACCGGAAAGTATTTCCAAGGTTTTTAACCTCAAGAAACAAAAGTACAAAATACTATTTAAATATACCTGACATAAATTAATGTTTAATTTAATAGTAATCGTTTACCATCAACACTAATAATAACAATAATTAAATCACAAATGGTTTGTTTTATAAGTATAGTCTACATACATATTTGATAGGTACCTATGTAGATAGTTCATAGAGAAACATCAATTATGTAGGTTTTTTATTTCGTATTATATGCTCTTTAATTTTCAAATAAATCCAATGAAATTTCCGCGAATAAAATTGAATTTTAAACATTTTCCAACTCTACTATAGTCTAATATCAATGTAGCATTAAAATTTTTTTTTAGTTGTTTTTTACTTATTAATTTTAGGTACTTACATATGTATACTTTAAGTAGTTAAAACGGAGTATTGAAACAATATATATAGGTCCTTTTCGAGAAACCTAAATATGCCCTACAAATAGTTATTCATCATTAATTATTTATTATTATTTGTAATACTTTATATTATGAACTTAATTTAAAATTTTTTTCGTTGAATTTATTAACATATTAATAAAATTATTATTTATTAATTTTTCACGTATGAAACACTGACAATATTTTGGGGATCGAGCAAATATGTTTCAATTTTTTTGTATGGCCATAATAATTAGTAGAGATGACGAGGTAATAGTTATTGATTATTGACCGATACGTAATTTTTATTTTTATAATTCATTTCTTGGCCATTTAAATACGGGTGAATCGTGAATGGGCGATAAAAGTAGATAAAATATGCAAATTAATACAATCATAGATACAAGTATTTGTTGTATACCGCCATTTATGAGTATTTGATGTAAAAACATCGAGGAACACTCTACAAGAGGTTTAAAGTGCCAATAGACTTATAGACTATATACAATTAATAATCTCAATAGGATTTTATTATTTTTTTTTTTTCAATACTTTGCCCCAGGCTGATTTTAAAGGAAGTAGATTTGCTGACTGGTTTTTATTACGTTCTATCATTAAAAATTGTTATTATATGATAGATATTTTGCTAAATCGATACATATACTTACGCATACATCAAATACGGTGGCAAATCTAGGAATTATAAAAAGGTGGGAAGAGCTATAGAAATAGCTATAGAAAACATTCACATACAAAGATAACAGACATATAAATTAATTAAGTACCTACTCAGAGTTTTAAAAAATGATAAACTATAAAAACTTAAGCTAGGTACTGTTTCATGAGCAAGAAAGGAAGAAAGAAATCATCTGAGGGATGGAAGTGCTTAAGCGCCAATTGCTAAAGCCCATATATTAAAAAATAAAATAAAATTGTGTTTAGGCACATACAGTATTACTATAGTTATGTATATTAATGACCTACTCGTACATGTCAGTTTCACCAAAAATGTTTGAACGCTGTAGGTACATAAAATGATTACATGTAACGTGTGTCAAAAAAGAAAGCATGGCTCGTTAAAAATTATTATTATTCATTTTTAATAACTTCACCTATGCATTAGATGGAGCAGCGAAAGATATTTTTACTTATTATAACCAAGCTACTAAATTGCGTTATGGTCAAAGAGTTATTACACAAGTAATCACTAGTCAGTAGTAAATACATTATATATAGCCTATACACAAAATGGTAGGTATAGAGACAATAATATTATAATATTATGAACAATGTATAATGAACAATTTAACAATGATAAGTTATGATTCATAGCACACTAATTTGTTTTATAACTGTAAAACTCAAATGTATCTAGTTCATAATAGGATATTAATAGAATTTTAATTGTTTTTAAATTCAAAAAAATTTATCGTAAAATATTCTAAAAAGATTTGTAACTGTGGTTGGTGGTAGCCAATAGCTAGGTACCTATCCATATAATCAATAACGCATATTACAATATCAGGTGATATTATTATACTTATCAATTTTCATCACTAAATTATTTAAAATTAGTCTGTGTAAGTAATAAAATAACTAATAAACATATTCTGAATTAAAATTGTTGTACACGTCATAATACTCATTATTTGTAAATATCAAGTCCGTTCTAAAATTATAATTTATACAAACGTATCTACTACCTATCTAATATTATGTTGTGCGGTTTTATAAATATGTTAGTTTACTGAATCGAGTGTTAACTTACAAACAATATAACTATTTTAACGATATTAATTCCTAAGTTATAATGACTCATAGTCTAAAAGCAAATTTTTTCAGGACTAAAACTTTTAGGTGCGTATAGCTTCAAGATACTGTCTAATCATTAATATTCTATTATTTAGCACTGAAAAATTAAAAAATTAAATACGATTTTTTGTATAGGCATAAGTACGAGTGTAAGTATGCTCGCAACATAGTCCAAATTAAACTATTAATATTGATTAGATATACCGGTGTGTAAGAGAATATGAATGATTACAAAATAACTATAAAAATAAATATCTTGTAGATATTATAAAATTAATTTTTTTTGCGCATAAAATATCCACGCCATTCGTTTAAGACATGTCTGCGATAATTAAACGTTCTGCGGAAGCTTGAATACTCAATGGCAATCTGGGTGGCGGAACTGTAAACCTCCGGAATTATAATTTTTATTTTATACGTACGAAACGACAAGAAAATACTTCAGTATGATTTTTATAATTTAATAATTTAAATGAAAACTTGGTTTATGAGCGATAATAATTTTCGAAAAAATTTCATTGTTCCCAATGGCCGATGTCGCCGAGGGCTTATTCTTAATAAAAAAAAAAAAATTTCGAAAAAAATTGGCACTGCTAAGAACTTGTTTGATATTTTTATTTATTTTTTAGGAATTTGAATTTCTTGATTTGTAAGTGTCGTTGTTTTACAGCTATAACTGCCAACGATATAATATAACAATGTGAATATGTTATATAAATATCTTAAAATGATAAATATTACTCTGGCTGCAACTAAGGATAAGACACCGCCCGATAAGTATAACCTAATAAAACCCCTAGCTTCAATTCTGATTCAGATTTTTGGGGTAGGTACCACTAAAGTATGCAGCCGAAAAATATTATATACGAAACCGAGTCTTACCTATTGTCGATCAAAATCGTGGTACACCATCCAACTAATACCTATATGGCTGCATACCTACCTATGAAGTATAAATTCATCAAGGTACCTAAAATATGATCGTATTTTGAACTCAATATATGCTTGTAAATTAAAAAAAAAAAACCTGATAAATAACTACAATTTATTCAGAAATATGTATTATATTATTCTTATATTTTTCAACTTTGGAAAGTAAAATAGAAAATATGGGGGGTAGTGGAGTACTCAAAGTGTAAAAAACTTAATATCATATTAACAAGTTAGCATTTGAAACCACACTATGTCATGTCTCCAGAGTACTTCACAAGCATTTTAAAAACGTTTCGAATGTTCCAACGACAACAATATTTATTTAAATTTTATAATAATAATAATAAAAAAAATGTGTTTGCTCGGAAAATTCATAGGTATTGTTACAGCTTACAAGTACTGAAGTATGTTTCTATATCCGTTTTAATGACTTAAA
Organism: Diuraphis noxia; assembly: GCF_037042655.1. Classification (NCBI taxonomy): domain Eukaryota; kingdom Metazoa; phylum Arthropoda; class Insecta; order Hemiptera; family Aphididae; genus Diuraphis; species Diuraphis noxia. The sequence continues at coordinate 79,099,470 of NW_028301713.1, forward strand.
CAAGACGTACAGTATTAACTAGTTTCAAAAACATCAAACAAATCATCGCCGTGGTGTAGGTGTCGCTTAAAAAAAATCACTGCGGTGCAGCTATATAATACAGGTACGTATAACAATAATAATGATAAATAATTCGACATTTTCACCGGAAAACCCGATCGGCGCACATAATATTATCCTGGCACCACTTTGGTATTCTAAACTCGAATTTTTTTTCAAATTTTTTTTTTTTTGCACGTACCTCGGACTGTCGTGGAATCTTCGGCGGGCGACGCGACGGCAGTGGCTGCGTTTGCGTCGTCGTCGTCGGACGACCACGCTGGATGTGCCGAAAACGCGACGAGAACGAACACGATACCCAACACCGGTTTGTACATAATCGCACGTTGGCACAGACTACCGCGCACAACAGTGGCGGCACAATAATAATATTGCGTACCTACCTATCGCCGTCGTGACACGGTTGTTTCAGTCAGTCTCATTAATAACGACGCCTTCCACCGTCGTCGTCGTCGCGTCGGGTCGGGTCGCGCGCGCCGCCGAATCACCGCGGCCGCAGACAGGTAGTCGCTACATCGTCGCGCCCCGAGGCCCTGCTAGCCAACAGTGCCCGCCGCTCGGCATTCGACGGTGCGCAGTCCGGCGATTGTGGGGGGAGTGGAAAAACGGGGTATTGTCGCCAATAATGAACTATAATTTTACTATCACACTTGGATGGTTGTATAATATCACTGTAACATGGTCTGTATTATATTATAGCTAGGTATAAGTGGTATGTTTTTTTTTTTTTTTTTTATTAGCTTCCAGTAAAAACTATTATAGCTCGACAATTATATAAGTACATGATATAGATACAAAGACAGTGTGGTGTTACAAAAGCATATATTTACAATGGTATAGATAAGAATAGAGAAATTATACATTGAGAAGAGTCTTGGTAATTTATATAATATTAATTAATGATATAAGAGTAATGAAAAACAATCGTAAATTATAATGAGCGCATAGTTAATTTGATAATGATAATATATAATATATAGTGGTATGTTATTATGCTATATTAGTATGCATAGCCTCTTTTCAGTATTTAATATGGGTGGGTATAGGTGGAGGGGTGAAGTGGCCCTCTGGAATACCGAAAAAAAAAATCCGGTGGCCTGAAAATAATGAGAATAGTATAGAGTAATGAGTGAAATTTTTTATCTATAATATAAGAAGACGAAATCGAATTTAATTGATTATTCTTTTAAATATTATTTTCGATATTTTAAATTTAAATTATGACCATTCAATATAAATTTACCGTAACCTGCATACACGTACGTAAACTCCCACATCAGTCCAGTACACACTATTTACTTTAATAACTTTCACTGTAGCCAAGTATTCACGAAAAACTGACTAAAAAGTACGATGAACAATGAACACTAGGAAAATTTCTTGTTAATGTCCATCTAGAAAAAAGTAGGTACTAATGTCGGGGAAAAAATTAAATTATTAAACAAATTATTATTGTAAGTAAAACAAATATAGTTTTACCTAAAGTTAAAACGGTTTATTCTTTATAAATTAGTGTATTAATTTTAATATTAGAACATATTAAATAAATTAATATATTACATAAAAGCAATAATGATTATTACAATTTGGCTATTGCATTTTAGATTTCAGTCATTAGTTTTATCAGTAAAATATATACATATAGCCATATAGGTACTTACACAATTATTTATTTTAGTATTTGTTATTTACCTACCTATATACATTTAAATAAAAAGTTAGATAAAATACAATTTCAAAACATCAAGAGATGAAAAGTTTGAATGGCCTGGAGGAAATTAATTTTCCTGGCCTGAATTTTTTCTCTTTTCACCCTTGTATAGGTGGCATATTACGCTAAATTGGCATGTACCTATGCGTATTGTTAATATTGGAATTTGGAGGTGATCATGCGATGTGCATGATACAGACTGCAGAGTCCGTAGTCGCCACAACATCACAACTACAGTGGGGTTGATAGCCATATAATTCGCATTTTTAAGTGGCTTTTATGTATCTAATATGGAATGTAAACAACATAGTTGTTTTTTCCCGTCGATTCACGACCACAATAACATTAATATGTATAAACCGACTTTCGATTGCACCGTCCGCATTCTCGTAGCGTGAACGAGTTTTCCGTGTTCTCATTCAAATCGCACCACAACAATATTATACGTCATGTATGATTATTTCAATTTTAAATTGATTTTAATATTAGAAAATATTTGGACATGCCGTTTTTATAATTATAATATGCACTTGAACAAAAAATTTTCTGAGGACTCGCAGAATTCCTCAATGGCTTAATCGATAATCCTATTTTGATAAATGGAGTAAAAAAATAAAATTCGTATAAATTTGAATGTGAAGTGTCTATTAAAGATTATGCAATTTCTCTAATGGTCTATCTCCAAGAACCTAGGGTAGACCAATACCACATACACATTTATTAACTTGATAGGCACTATAAAATATGCTATTGGATATACTTTTACACGAAGGCATCGGCTTAGCATTTCCCATCTACATAAATTAAAATCTACAATTTTATAAGCTTAAAATGACTTTCAGGGCGAGCCATTGTCAGACTTCTAGATCGACAGTCGAGTGTGATAGATTAGGTAGGAATAAGAGGAAGAACATAATTGATCCTATATTTAGAGTTTGCTAGCTTATTTTTAGCTAGTATTAGATGTATTTATAAAATAAACTGTAGATTAAATTTTCATTTGTGATCGAAACATGAATAATTTATTTTATGCAAGTAGTGGCTGAGGATTACAGTTATTTTTAAATTTTACAATAATGAATTGAGTATACACACATTATTAGTTATCTTGAGTTTAGAAAATGTTTGTGTTCTACAAATTTCATTAAAAATAATTAATTATAACATGAATACTTATCCATTTTCTTTTGAAATTACAAGTTATGTATTTTCTGCACTGTAACCACTAGACTATTATTGCTTATAAATAGCATTACTATTATAGTTATTCGTTACATGTGTTGTACCTACTTATTTTTAGGTTGAATTAACTTATTTATATTGTTTATTGATTATATTATTATTATTAATTGCATACTAGGCACAATTGGGAGGAATCAGATCTCGCTTTTTTTCAAAAAGAATATATTATTATTGAGATGTATGAAATGACGAGTAACGTGCAATGTGCATTGTAAAAATAATAGTAGTTAAGCAAAGTTAATGATGGTCAAATATTATATTTATATCCCAGTATCTGAATCTGAAACTAAAATAAATTATCTAGCCAGAAGCGTCTCTCAGCTTACATTTAGGTATCTACCTGGCTATACATAAATTGAAATTTGAAATCGGTCATAGTTAAAAATTAACATATTATGTTATATTCAATATCATAATATTAAATAAATTACATGTATATTGAGTAATTACATTATTTACAGTATGAAGTAAGGTATCCTATGTATAATATTATAATATTGTTTGCTCTGATTATTATGCATAATCAAGGTTAGAAGAAACAGTAAAATAAATTTATGTAATAATATCATACCAATTACCAGGTAGATACAGAAAATATATTTTTTTTGTTTTAAACATACTTAATTTAATTGTATTACCATGAAACAATAATTATTTGTCTACACGACTACACATCCAACTATAGTTTATTTTAAGTGGATATTCTTCATAGGTAAAAGGAAGTTAATTTTTATATTTGTGTAAATAACAAATTCTGGACATGGTTAGAATGATTTTTAGTCATAACTTGTTTTCAATCATTTAACATATACGAGTATGTAGAGGTATTATCTCGAATTTAACGTACAGTAGTATTATAGGAGTGACTTGTTAGAGAACTAAACTAAATATATAATAATAATAATAATAATAATATATTATTATTTAGTTTTTAGTTAGATAATTAAACAACTCCCAGTCAAGTGCCACTCACTCAGGGCCGTCCCTAGGCAAGGGTGAGCGGGGCCCACGCCCCGGGCCCCGCGCTTTGGGCTTCTCATTTAGGCCCCGCGCTCACACACATGAAAAATCCCAAGTTTTCTTTATTATAAGTACAACAATTTCCATAATATATTACATATTATTTAATTTGAAATTTTATTAATTAAATTAAATTAAAACGAAAAAATTAAATAATATTAATAAAGTAAGCAAAACTCTGCAAAATGAAAAAATTTCAATTGATTTTGCTGTAAACAATTTGAAAGGCCTGAAACAGTTTAAGTATCGTGAAAATGGAAAAGTTAATTTTTAATTATTGTTATTTCTGTCGTTACCTATAGTAAATAATGTTAACAATCTATTATAAAAATATACAGCAATTTAATCATTGATAATGTATACTTGTGTTTGGTGCAAAATGGTTATGTGAGGTACTGGTAAAGATAATAGGTAAAAATACTTTACATACTGAATAAGGGTTGCCTGCAAAAATGTAAATGAGTATGAATTTTTTTCTTGTGGGCCCCGCTAAAAGAGTTTTTGCCCCGGGCCTCTGAGTCGGACTCACTAGTGGGTGGCTTCTTATCTCATCTAATAATGTTATTTATAGCTCTTAGCATATATGCTTATTGTGCAGATTGTATATATTATTTTTAAAATAAAAAAGAAGTATTATAGGTAATGCATTTTTACGGGAAATATTAAAAACTTAATATATAAACTATTCATCTTTGATTTTTGCTTTCGTCAAAAATGTAACGTATTAACGTTTTATGTATAAATGTATTGTTAAGGATATGATATATTTTTTAAAATAATTTGTATATAACTAATCTGCTTCACATCTACTTGTTGTGCCAAAGTGGTAAAGATTGTAGATTGCATATAAAAATATAAAAAAAATCTTTAATTTTGATATAGAAAAATAAAACAACTTTGTTTTAGCAGTTGATAATGATTAAAATATTATCTATTTTTGTACACATAATTATGAAGATTACTTCTTAAACTATCAAAAAAAGAGTTACCTAATATGAATTTTGTTTTATCACATAAAAAAACGTATTGCAATGATGCTCACTTAAATATTATTAAAATTTAAAGGTAACTTTTTTTTATTCATATTTATTTGTTTAGTTAATCTTTATACGACTTAAACAAATACGCGATATGAATAACCTCACACAAATCTTTGGAACTCATGACATATGAATATATGTATAAATATAATAATATATTTCAAGAGTTTTTCTCCTGACATAGTAAAATTAAATCGACAATCGTTTCAAAATTCGGAAATAATAACGATTTTCTCATATGTTTTCATTAGTTAACAGTCGTGACATTATCTATAAATTATGTTTCACAATATCCAACGAAGATTGCTGTTTTATAGAAAAACATCGCTTGAAAAAAAACGTTTTGTTTTTTTACTAACAATATGGCAATAGACAATGATCAGAATATTAATGTCTCCGAACAATAAGATTTTATGAACGTTTCCAGGATACCTGATCAGTGTTCTCAATCCACGAAATAATGTAATATAGCCTAGGTCTATAACGAAAACTTTTATTTTACTAAGATTATACTACTATTGTCACTATAATGATCAGTCTGATCTCCTGATAACCTATATTAACTGATGTTTTAGGATGTATAAATTTAAAGGTGTCTATTTATGTTATTTTATATTTTACTGTTTTAATCTATTTATCTTATATTCAAACCGATTAAATGCGATGTGATAAGATATTCGTTTAAACAAACTAATCGCAGCTAGCCACAATAGGTAATAAGAAGGATGTCACAGAACGATTTTTTCATTAAATAAGTATCAAATTAAATTAGAAAATAATTTAAACTTGGCTTATTTATTACTTTTATGGGTCCGCCAAGGTGTTCAATGGGGCTCATAATTATCTTCTCAAAATGTAAATAAAAAGAAAAATAGTATAAATTGGCATAGTTATTGACAAGAATATTTTTCCTCTGTAAGAAAAATTGAGAAATCATAGATATGTGTAAAGTGCTGTGAGGAATATCTTGTACGCATTTAATGAATTAAGAAATAAAGATAAATGTTTAAAACAAGTAATTGTTGATTTGCGTTTTTATGGAGGCTTGGTGGCATATAACTGAAATTGACTAACCAAAAGTTGAAAATACATTTTTAAATAGATTTTAAATATTAATAATAATTTATTATTACATAATATATAATGGTATATGTGGTATATGTTCCAAATAATAATTTGTTAAATAAATATTTTTTGTTCGTAAACGTTGATTGTTATTTAATTGCATTATCTTACTTATAAAGTTTTATGATTAAATAGAATTATTATATTTTATCATATGTTTAATATTATATTATTTATTTTAATGTATTCTTCCAAAGATGCATAAGATAGGTAATTAAACATTAAAATAGACTGTGAACATAAATAATAAATGATGAAAGATAAAAATTGTAACGTCAAAGCAAGCGTAATTTTATAGGTTTATTATTTTATCTTAATATACCTAGGTAAGTATAATAAAAAATAATATGCAAATTCTGCATATTTTATTTATAATGCCAAAAAAGTCTCCGTATACTTATAACGATAGTAACTGCTATACACTCAGTTATTAGGTCTCAGTCATTTTCACTTCAAAAATATCAAGGATAATGACATAACTAATTGTTTAGAGTACACAAAGTATATGCGTGTAGTAATGTAATCCACATTATATAAATATATTTCTTTATAATGTTATACATAATATTATCCAATATCCTAGATTCAACATTAATAGCTAGCTAGGTAGGAGGCGCCTAACATAACTAGATATTTATTTGGAAATAATATCAATAATAAATAATACCAAAATAATCACATAGGATTATTTTAATCGTTAGCTTTATTGAATTAAATTTTAGTTTTTGTTGTATTAGTGTATTTTTAAGTTGGTTTCGCTGAAAATAAATATTTCTTTCATAAAACATCATACTGACGCACAAGGCACAACACTACATGTTTTACGTTATGAAGATTAATAATTATGAAGATTTCAAGATTGTTGTAGGTATATCATTTTATCTTAAAGTTCAAATATCATCCTCATCCTTACAATGATCAAGAAAGTTTATTTGATATTATTATAAAATAAAATAGGTAACCGGTCATTCACATCATATCATTGTATAGTGTATAATGTATTGTTTTATTTATGCTTAACATGTTATGTTATTATGAGCAACTTGTCTTTAACGACAATACCAATCTTACCAACTATCATGATGATATACTTCTATATTTCTGTAATAGATCAGATATTTATTCGATTTTGAACATACATTTATTAACCAGTAATTATAAATTATTTAAAAATATACACAAGGTTTTTTATGAAAAAAAATTTAATTGATTCATTGTAAATAATTCTATAATTATTAAGTTTTGGTTATTAAATTCCAGGTCTCCAGGGTTTATCTCATGCGCCCATCAATCAATATCATTGACAAAGTATTATTTGTGGTAGCAGCATAAACTCAACAATATTATGAACATAGATTATACTCGATGATTATTCATTTTCGTTTATTTCTTTTTAAATTGTTACTGATTAACGATTTATTTATCACAAGACTTCCGTATTATTTAATTTATGAATATTAACTTTTTTTTCTATTAGATACATCAGAAAATTGGAAATATGCCTATATAGTCACAAACAAAAAAAACCACATACCTACTTGTACTAGTTACAACTTTTGTAAACGATTTGCAACACGCATAGTTACGAAACTATCTTTTTTTTTTTAATCATATTATTCTACATCCATTTCATAATAAATTGTTTATTAATAAATTGGTATTTATTATTATAAGTTTAATTTTTCTATTATAAATAATCCAATAGTTCTATACATATTTTTAGCTTAAGAAACTATAGCATTTAAGACGTATATAACGTAATACCTATATACTAGTCATAATATTATATTAATTTACATATATAATTTATTTAAATAAAATAAGCACGGTAGCTTTGTAGTTTATAATATCAAAACAACAAATCGAATAGGTAGTTTTTATTATTTATTTTTTATTTAATACTCGTTCCCGTCCTTTCAAAATATTAATCTCAAAAAATAAATTCTCAACTCTAAAAACTAAATTACTAATATATAAATCTCTTCTGATACCCATTGGACGTACGGAATCTAACTATAAAGATCGACAAAAAAATAAAATTTAAATAAAATGTACACACATTTTGGGAATAACATCATCATAATAAGATACATTCAACCCTTCACTCAAAATCTAAAATAATAAAATATGTTGTGCTACAGAGTACTGGACTACTAAACATAGAATATTAAATATAATATAATATATATAAATATATTATCTGTGTCAATAATAAGTCTAACTAATTTATTAAAACTTGATTTGATTGGTTTCTTAGATTCATTGCATCTATAGTGATAATACTGATAACTAACTATATAGTGTTGAAAAAAATTATAAAAAATCAATTTCCCATGGTAAATAAATTTACTCTGTGTTGAATGCGAATACGTCTATGGTTTAATTTTGTATAATAGACCAAGACGAACCAAATATGTCTAATCAATGCAAATTTTTTTTTAGTGTTACAGTGTAACTAAAAACCAAAATCGATTTTGTCGAAATATTTTCGTTTTATCTTTATTTTTATTTCTGCTTTTCCAGGCGCTCATGAAAATTACTGAGAATTTAAAATTTTGTTCACCTGAATGTATCGACTAGATTCGAGATCTATTGATCATCACTCCTTTTTGTTTTAATCAGGTTCCTCTAATATTTGATATAACTTATTTACTTACTTATTTTATTGAGGATATCACATATCATATTATCAGACTTAATATATTAAGTCTGATAATATGATATCTCATATATGAGACGAAAATGACTATCTAAATTAATTAACCTTATTTAGACCATAATAAATTAATATACCACTAAATAAAACGTTTCAAATGCAATTTATTACACTCTCTTATTCTATACAAATATTTATATTTTAATTAAATGTAGGAAATGTTTAGCACTACAAATTTCCTGGTTTTATAATGACTGGGGCAAATTTTATCATTAAGTATATAGGTACCATTTTTTTGTCCAAATTTAATTTATAAGTACCAAGTGGTAACTGGTAGTCGTCATTACAATACCATACCTATACGTAAGTAAATTTGAAAATACATTAAATTATCTATATTGATTATTTATATGTTACAATTAATAAACATTTTAAGTTAGAAGTAACACTAAATTGGATATGCATTCTGAGATATTTAATTTTAATTGAAAATTCTATAAGTATTAATAATGATTTTAGTAACAATTTCTCAAAAATTTACGAGTAAAGTAAAATTTAAATACTCAAATAGCTCTTTTTACGAGACCAAGAGAGTTATAAGACCCTAAAAACTAAAGCTTGAAATCGGTCATTTCCTAGAATTTTTGGAAATCGTTTATCGTTATTTTAATCTATTTTTACTCCCGGTTATCGGTTATCGGTTACCGTGAAGATTTTTCAGTTAACATAATATGTTTTAACCGATTACCGATATTTATAAATACCGAGTACTGACTACCTTTACTTATGAATTATAATTATAAAATGTTTAATTTATTTTAAAAACATATAATAATGATAAGCTCGTAGCTACTATAACAGTTTAATAATTAATAACCTCTTAAACCCATTCTGTAATTATACTAATATTGGTATAATATCTTTTTTTTTAGTAAACCGATATTCAATCAGTTAACGGTTACCGGCATATTTTTGAAGTGGTTATCGCATAATCGGTAAGTAATGTTTAATATAGTATCAGACATCAGTAATAGGTATAAACAGTGGCGTACCCAGGGGGGGCTTAGGGGGCTTCAGCCCCTCCCATTGACCGTGTTTTGGAATACATTTTATATTAAAAAAGACAAAGTACAAACCATGATATTTCTAAAAAACGGTATTGAATATAACGTATTATCTTTAGTAACAATGACCTAGTATAAGCAAAGCATAAACGTTGTGTTTATTATGGTACCGAATACCGATATAGATTTAGCCCCCCCCCCCCCCCATTCGAAAATCCTGGGTACGCCACTGGGTATAAACATATATTATGTCTATGGTAATAGATTATTGCTAACGATAGAACTTATGGTTTAAAACCGGTAATCGGTATCAAAATTTTTTCAATTAAAAATGAAAAATTTCGAATTTCGATAACGGTTTTAAATCTTGATAAAAAAAAATATCTTGTCGATGAGTAAGTGTAGCCTATAATCATTTTAGACTTATTTGATGGTTCATTATTATAAAAAAAATGTGAAAACCAAATGCTGCCATTTTATATTGTATTATGTAATAAAATTAAATGGTTTCTTATCTGTGAAGTTAAAAAAAGTTTATCCTGCAATGGCCGTAATTTCGTCATTAAAGACCACATACATACAAATTCTAAAGTGGTAAGATATTCTACCTATGACTATAACAATTTGAAAACAATGAGGTATTATAAAAGAAAATTATTAAAAATATGTTATAAGTCCTACAGGCTACAATTCAGTAGGTATTAAATAAATAGTTAGAATGTTTGCTCGTCTAATAATATAATCGTTCATTTTAAATAATTTATTGTAATTGAATATAAATAAGTAGGTAACATAGAAATATAAAAAACACATATTATGGTTTCTATTAACTAACAAACTTGAAAACTTATAATAATAAAATAATAGAATAATAAAATATAGGTGTAACTAAATAAACATTATAGTTTATTATCTATTAATAAATAATATTTGATAATGATTAATGACATTAGTTATTCTTATTTCTTATGACTAACATTTACAAATTATTCTATGAGTATCCAATGGATTATCAAATATTAAAGACATAATTGGGTGGGAAGAGGAAAAATAGAACGCATTATACAGATATTAAGATTAACATTCATATAGGTGTTTTCATTAGAGTGAAGGTCAATTGATAGTATCATTAATTTTTATATTGTATAAAATTAATTTAAAATATACAAAAAAATGTATTGTAAATGTCGCATATTCAATGATGGATTGATGGTTAATACAATCTGGTCTAATTACTTAATTTTAAATCTATAATTAACTATACATGGATATCCTTAAGAGAGAGGTTAAAATGTTAGGTATAATTTAACTTAAATATTTAATACATAGGTGACCTCTTGTATTTAATTATTATGAGTTAAATTAAAACTTATTTCCAATTTTAAATAATTTACAAAATATGTCTAATCACAGCACATTATTATATATATATATTATTTAATAACGTAAACAATCTTATGCTAGGTACCTATCTATACCAAACATTAATATTGTCTTAAGTGATTTTAAAAGATAAGACGTGTCTATTCTTTTGACGTATAATCAAAGATCCTGATATTTCAGTCTTCGGAACCTAAATCGATATTCCGTGATCATTTCAACGATGGCATTAGCCATTTACAAATCTTCGTTCATCAACTCACCCGAAATGATTGAGCAATTAAGCTACACGAATTGTTCTCATTTTGTTGCATACTCATTGTACACCATGGCTGAACAAATGAATAACCATATGAAAACAATAAATCCACCTGACTATAAATGAAAAAAACTATAATTAAATCATCAGACAAGTATTTATTTATTAAATATTAAGATAATATTATAATATAAATTCCAATACAATTTGAATCATTCCAAAAGAAAATTCCATGAATGTTTTAAATGATATTCCTATAAGTTAAAGTTGTTGTGTCTATATACTATCTAGATACAATTTAATTAGCAACAGTAGTAATTATGTAACTACGGTCTACGACCTATACTACTAACCCTTTAATTAATTTAAAAGTGATTTTCCTCAAATAAGGCGTAGGTATAAGACAAGATAAAAAAGATTTGTTTAGTTAGTTACGCGATTAATATCTGGTGATAAAGCGAAAAGTTCATCTAATCTGGCGAGTAAAACGTCCCAGAAATCAATTTGAGCCAAGAATCAAGATGAGTCCATTTCACCAGACAATGAGTTTAAAAAATACAATTATTCAATAGTATTTTTGCTATAATTTTTTTTATCAACATGGTTATTTAAATGAAATTGTATTTATCCTTTAAAAGATTATTTATTTTTGGATAAGACATACTAATTACATATTTAGATTATTTAAACAGGTAATAAAAAAAATGTTCTTTAATTAATCATATAATATTTTAATTATACATATAACTATAATACCTAGTTAACATTTTTTTAGTCTATGCTTCGATTGGATAATTTGATACTACAATTTCTAAGAAACATTTAGAATATCTATTAAATTTTTATTAAGTTACGTTTTCCTTGCACCGTATTGCTTCAACTATTGGTTCTGACTGTTAGGGTGTGACATCTAAACGCAATGCTGTTCTACCAGTGCTTGATTTGAAAAAAAAATTAAATGGACTTTTAAAAGAGTAAAAAAAAAGTGCGTACCAGAATATTTAAATATTTGATATTATATTGATGTATTGTTGTGATATAGTTCGAAAAGGTACGAATAAATATTTTTTAAATAAGAGGAATTCCATGCCTGACCCGCAAAATACAAGCATCGGGTTTCACTTTTTAACGTACTTGAAGTTATTTTAATATAAATCATAAGTACAAATAAAAGCTATACATACCCTTTTAGTTAATACAAATGATTTGGCACACATAAGTAGCATAAAACCAATTGTACTTAACATTACAGCTATCGCACTGTCATCGAGACTTTTCGAGTGAATATTTATGGATGCACTTGAGTTTTCTTTATGGAACCACATAGCTTTTATAAACCACGGAACACCCAAACAAATTAAAACATCAAATGTTGATGAACTCAGTGCGGTACATAAAGCCATAGTACCTTGTCCTAGGATTAAAATAAAACATTTATTTTTTACTATTTTTATTTTATAGTTTTAAATTTATTAAACCTTGTCTTGCAACTGCTATACTAGACACCATTTCGGGCACACTCATACCAATTGCTAATAGTGTAATTCCCATAACTGAATCAGGAATTGAGAATTCATTTCCTAAAAACGATTCCAATATTCATTATACTAATAATTTATGTATAGTTAATATTATTTATAAAATTATTGTTGTTGTTATATATATAATTATTGTTTGTTGATTGTTGTAATTTTTTACTAGTGTAACTCTATAATGTTGCCGAGCACCTATTCAAACCTAATTCAAATTAATTATTAAATTTAATGCATAATTATAGTTATAATGATGTGACATTTCTGAAAAAAAAACTAATTATCTTCATTTTAATCGCCATGGCTTTCGTTACTTTCAAATCAAATGTATATATTATACAATATATTATGATAAAATATATTGTACCGATAATAGTAGATTCAGACCCTTTCAAGATTAATTTGTTTCTATGATAATTAAATTTGTAATAGTAGAAAGGATTGTAAAAGAGTTGAAAAAATCATAATTCTCAGTTATTGATATTTTAAAAACCTTAAATATTGCTAGGCAGTAACTCAATATGTTTTTAAAAGTAGAAAATTAGTTATTTAAACCACAGAATAGATTTAAACTACAAATAAATTTGTTCAATTAATTGGAAGAACTTTGTAAAAATATAACGGAAAACCCTTATTTAATTAATTAATAATATATTTTTTTTTAGAATTTTTAATTTTTGTGTTATTTATGTAATCATGGCGCTGAAAAGGAGGTAAAATGAATTCTGGTGATTGAATTAAATTTTATTTTTAGAACAAATGAATTTCGAAATAACACAATATTGTGATGTATAGTACTTCAAACCAAAATCGTGTGGTTTTTGATTCTAAAAACATGCAGAAAAGTTGTGTATTGTCTAATCGCCGCTTGTTTATGTCCATGTAATATAGACTCTAATATTTTCAACTGCCTACAAATATATTTCTTCTTTTATTCTTACTATTTAAATTGTTTGTATTAAAAATTAGTATCATCTAAGTACCTACCTACCTATTGCATTTAGGTTAATATTTTAATAAATAAATAACATTTCAAGAGAAGTTCTAATATACATTATACCTATAAATAACTCTTTTAATAATTTAATAGTATATAATAATATATTTACAGTGCTTGGAAAGCTCCTTTAAAAAAATAATTGGTTCATATTCACATTCATTTTGTTAAAAAAAAAAAAAACTAAATCGTTTATCATTCCTAGCTTAAAGAAAGGAACTAGTTCATTTCCTCGTTCCTAAATAAAGAAAAATTTTTGTTCCTTGATATTTTTTTTTTCAAATTGTATTAATATAATTTTAGTAATAATTTTTTAATTAGGTAGTTGTTTTGTTTTTAAAATTTTGAATTTATTTATTTCATACAATCGAAGACAGATAAGACCAATGTGGCTGTCTCGACATTTTTATAAACATTTTCAATATTATCGTATATTGGCATATAATATAGCTTATTATATTGATTACATATTTTAATATTTAATATTTCTAAAAAATATATATATTTATTTTCGCTATATTTAAGAATATATTATAAACAAAAAAGGGAACAAATAAAATCACTTATGTTCTGCCAAAAAATGGACGAAATTCAATAATGTTCCTTCAAACGAAAAAGGAACTACGTTCTCGATTAGGTTCTTGAAAGTTGAACGAAATCAATAGAACCAGTTTTTTGAACACGTCCCTTCCAAACACTATATTATATTAGTATATATCTTTTAATCTTTACAATGATTTCTTTCTAAAATGCTTACCTATAATTGTAATCAATTCTACAATGATAAACGATCCACATCCAATCCAAAATATACACATAAACATGGTAATTGGTACCCAAAAAACTCTATCTTGACTATTGCAACTTGGAACAGTCACTTTTAAGATTAAAACGATAGGCCATACTAGTATTTCTTTGATATTTAATAGTTGTTCACGAAGTCTGTCCTTCCATTTGGGCAAAATAATATTATCTTGCACTATAAATCCATTTGCTGCAACTCCTAAAGATTGTTAATATGCATATATATTTATCTATATTTATATTAATTCACATAACATTACTGTTTGTCTGTTCATCCACATACAAACTTCGCATGCCAATTTACCATTTAGGGGAAGAATCGGCTGACTTTCACTGCACCCTTCGAAAACTTTGTTCTCTTGTTGAGAAATATATTTAAATATTTTTTCAAGATATGAGCTGTAAGAGAGAACTGTTGGGAATTATTGACAGCCATGAATATAAGAAAAATAGATTACTTACTTAATAGGTATACCATGTAAACTATAATTAATATCAACGCTTCGTAAGCATACACCTTGTTATCAGCCAATGACCAAACTAATAATGATATAGTTAAAAGATACATCGATATATCACGAGTGATGGGCCAGCTTTCCAGGTGTATGACCTATAAACATTTTCATTGTATTTTTTTAACAGTTAACACTAGCTAATGATCTTGTTCTATCGTTAATTCTAATTTGTATCTATTTTACCATACTTATAGTGCATTATACTTATTCGTTCCTATATATTAATATTTATCGTATATAGAAGTATCAAAATTCATAAATTATAGTTATTCATGGACCATAGAGTATATACTATACTTTAAAAAACTAATACCTTTTGATCAGCCATAAGTATACAAAGTCCAGGAACTAATAGTATATTAAATAAGCCAGTGCCGACTACAGTGCCAATTCCGACATCACCCTCTGTAAAGAATGTAGCTAGTATATTGACGAATAGTTCAGGACATGCCACTGCTGCAGCCATTACAGACGCTCCAGCAACATCTTGACTCAATTTCATCCCTTAAAAATTATTGAAAAATAATACAAGATATATGAACAATGAACTCTATTATATCTAAATAATGTATTAAGGGTAATTATTTAACTTTGAACATTACTAAAGACTAACATTGTTTTAAAAAGTAGGTAATAGATTTTTTTTTAATAATATGTACATTTAGAAAAAGATAATAAAAGAAAATTAAAGAAATATAAAGCACACGGAATTCTAACATTTTCTATAGATCTTATTATTTTCATTGTTGATAAAAGCCTATTTTTTTAATTTAAAATTCCATATATTTGTCACTCGTACAAAAACATTTATATAATATTAATCTCCTTTGGGTTATTAAATTTTAAATAAAATAGTTATTTAAAAGTCAAATATTAATATGATGGTTACGTAATAATTAAATTACATCGTCTCATCTTATAGTAAAGATGACGTGCATGCATGTGCGTATGTGTTTATTATATAACTGTGTTGGTTGGTAATTGATGACAATACAATAATGACGATGTAAAAATTTAGGAAGCAATTTTATTGATCACCATCATAGTCCAATAATAATAGCTATTTTACGGTAATTATTTATATAACAATTATAACAAAGAATTGTTAAACGAATTTCATACCTATATTATATCCTATCTGATTTAACTTAAATTTATTTAGTTGTAATCATAGACGTGCGCAGACCTTGCTGACAGGGTGGGGGGGGGAAGAATGTATATATTATACACAGTAGTATTATAATATACAGTACATTATATTTATATATACTATATGTATAATATATAATATATAATTGAATATTATTTTGGTTATTAGTATTATTGCCGCGTATCTATTAACACACATTATCAACGCGGTATCGCTTGTGGCTTGAACAAAGTTAAACCTTTGACAACCCAAAATTATCGTGCACCGTATACTCAATATTTACAATATATTATTCATTGACTCATTGTTATATAAAATTATATTATAATGTTTTTTTTAAAACTATATTTGGGAGAAAAAAAGTAGTCGCAGGAGGGGTAGCTGCCCACCCTGCCCCCCTCGTGCGCACGCCTATGGTTGTAATATATTTTATATTTGATTTACCAAAAAAATGTAACAACAAAACTACAACAGTGTTTAAAAAAAAATCAAGATCAGTTAAAAAAACTAAAAGCCAATGACACTTGAAATATTTATATCAATTTTAAGCTATTAATGCCACGAATCTATTTAAACCATTATGATACACTGGTATTCATCTATAAATTAACAACAATTATTATGTAATATGATACCTATAAATATAAAACAAATTAAAATATATATGGTGTTTTTAGAAAAAAAATATTTCAACCTATCTTATTCGTGTATTATAGTAATTTACTAGATTCTTATAGTAATTTCTTTATAGATATATACTCCCTTTGAAATATATTTAAACATAGATGCTAAAATATTAACTCCAATTAGAATTGTTTTCGTGTTGTGCAAATGTGCAATGGTTTGTCAATGAATTTAAATTGCATACATTTATTACAGCGACCTACTCAATATTGAGGTACATATTATACGTTTGTAACATAGGTACTAACAGCAAAGTTACTCTTTAGAAGGAAAAAAATGTTCTTTTTGCTTTAAAATCCAATCTATTATGTAATATAAAGCCAAAACTAGTATTAATTATTCGTACCCACAGTTTGTTCTTCTAAAGTTCTAACCATAAATAAAACTATTAACTGACATTAGATTAATTAATATGAAATAAAAATACTGTCTGAACTGTCTAAATTGTAAACTTCAAATAATGATTATTGATTAACTATTGTAAAAAACGTTAATGTCATTTTTTATTATTGATTAATTCTGTTTGATGAATGTGGGAACGAATGATCAATCAATTAATCTCGCAGAAGTGTAAATGTTTGTGAACATATTTCTAAAATTTATGCATTTTTACGTTAGGTGAAGATTCAAGATATAATTTTTTATGATATGTTGTTATTGATAACTATACTAGACTATGGTATTTAAGTATTTTACATTTGTAGTATCTTATTTCTTATATTATGATTTTTATCAAAAATACATATTATTTTTCATAAACTTATTTTATTTTATAATAAAAGGTATCTATAACAAGACAGCAAAATTTTAAACAGTTAATCATTATAATTATTTAAATAAATAGACAACTTAAAAAATGTATTGTTTAGAAAAACTATGTTGTTAGAACTTATGAGTACCTAACGTTTTTCTTATTTATTTAAGTAAATATAATATCATAAACACGTTCACGTGATTTAATACAAAGAATTAACTATAATAGATTACTATAATAGCTTTAAATACAATAGCTTAATAAGTATTACAATATAGTAAATATTTAATCTATTTTTAAAATTTAATTATTGCTTAAATGTATAAATAAATTATCATGGTTATTCAGTGACTATTAACTTCTATCGTTGTTTAAGTTGAAAAATAAGTTTAAAAAGCTATTGTTATCAGTTATGCAATATAACAAACATAGGGTACCTACTGAGTGATCTATTAATTGTTTTATATATTCAAAGTCTAAATTAATTAATACCTACATGTTTTGTTATATACAATCAAACAACAGCAGTAGGTAGTAGGTACCTACAAACTACTACTGATTTTATTTATTGCATTATTGTTCAGAATTAATATTGAAAAAACATTTCGGTTTTTACTGCAATGATTTAGCAACAACAAATATAAATAATATTATGAAGTAGGACTAATTCTCATGCAATAATTTATTTATAGAAATGTGTAATATTATATTATGAAGACGAATTTTTTTAACTTAAAATAAAATGTATCCATACTTTTTTATTGAAAAAAAATTTAATAATTAATGATATTTTATATTCTATACTCCTATAGTATACAAATTTTGATTATAGGTATTTACTTACTGTGAGAAATTATATGAATGCATGGTACCAAATAACGATTGCATACTACTCCCAAAAACAAAAATAAGTATAAAGCAACAACGGAAGTACATAATATGGTAAAAGTGCGTTCCTCAAAAATAAAAAGCTCTTCAAAAAACGATTTTTCATTTTTTGTATTATTGATACTTGATAATAAGACACGTCCCGTGTGTTTAATATCTGAAAATAACAATTAATTAATTTTCATTTTTATTCTATATTCATATTAGTAATTTAGTACGCATATATACTTTTATTGTATTATACATTTTAGAACATACCCGATTCGTGTGAAAATCGAGTATATGACTTCAGACAATAAAATATGAGCATAAACATCGCTAAAATAATTGAATATAATCTTTCTTCCCAGTTTTTTTGTTTTACTACTCGTAAATAGTTCTTGAATGTCACCATATTTTCCTGTTTCTAAATTAATTTAAATTAAAACATTTAAAAAAATTTAAATTTATCAACTAATTTTAATTTATGGAATAAAATTTAAGAGTAAATTTATTTCTATTAAAATATGTTACAGTTAATAATAATCAAAACATAATATATCAGAACATATTAATATAGATATTAAAAAAACTGTAAAAACCATTAATAAAAATGTATGAAACAAGGCACGTAACAAATTTTAATTAATTTTGAGCAAATCGACCTTCGCTCAGAATACTTACTTGTATTGAGTATATATGGAGTATTTCCATCTATTATTAATAGCAAGCAAAAGTGAGCAAAGCAAGAAGAGTACTCGAGCGCATAACTCGCTCAGTGTGTGTATGATGTTTTAATGAATAAATATATAGTTCAAGCTTCGAGAATAATAAATAGAGGTATTAATATATGTTTAAAATAACTATTTCATAATTATAAAGGTACCTAAAGCTTTAATTATAATACGATTTGTCTAAACTTTTGATGAAAATGTTATGTACCTATAAAAACAATTTAGGTATTCTGAATTTAGTAAATAAAGATAAAAATAACTAAAGCTTAATATTGAATCATGAATAATTATTTAAAGATAAGTGTAAATAATAATATTTATGTACTACATTCTACAGGTAAGCATGAAAATTAAAAAAAAAAAATAGTTATTTTACTCTACGATAAAAAAAATGGCAGATTTCCAAGTAGGTTTTACCAAATAATAAACTTAAATTTTAAAGTCATATAAATTTTAATATCGATATATATTGTTTCTGTATCACTTTTCGTTTTAAGATTTGTTTCCTGCAAATTATATTGATTTTATAATTCATATTTATTTAAATCGATTTAACGAACGTGATTAGATTTGATAATACATTCAAAAATATTTATTTTCAAGAGTTATGTGTCCATATCAAACGTTAATAGATATTAGATATGCCTAACATAATATAGTATAGATGCTTTTTAAAAAATTATAATGAGCACAAAATTAGTATTTAGTAAGTAAAGAACATTTTTCGCTAAAAATTCATAAAACGCATATATTTATTATAGCCCTTTAATAATAATAAACTTTAAAATCTTACCTATATTTCTGATAGTAAATAAAGCTGTCTTAAAAATGCAGGCGGTTAGGTCAAAGCGCAGATCGTCACTAGTTTAATTGCTATTATGAATAATCCATATGAATAATAAAAACCAGTGTCTAAAAAACTATCATAACAGAATATACGTCATAACTTGATAACTAATCGTACATACAATAAACATTAATCAACTTCATGAAAAATTAAACAAGGGAACTTGTCTTATTCACTTGCAATTCTTGTTTTAGTATATGTAAGTGTAATGATAAAAAATGTTATTTTTAATTGGTATGATTTCAAATTTAAAAAAGATTAAAAACTTACTACCATAATATAACCTAGTCATATGAATAAAAAACCCAATGCAAAAGTGTAATATTATTAATTAGAATGATTATTTACGTATTGAGAATAAGATAAGGTCTGTTACTAGTGTTACTACAATGATCAATGATCACTTTATGGAATCAACAATAGATAGACAAAGTAAATGTTATTATAATATCATATAAATTTTATTTCGATGAAACATTGTGTTTTGATTATTTAAAATAAAAATTATTATTATTATTGTGTTTTTAGGTGTGTCCAGTATTGTATATAACTTAATGATATGTTAGCCAACCTTTTTGGACCTTGTGAGAGCACGTGCTGAAGAGCACGAAATCATATTTTATTGCACTATCGTATAAACCCTAATACGAGGCTGTATAATATGCACCGACAAAATATCACTGATAATAATCACTTGTTGTTTTTCAAAATTATAATAATAGGGTGTTATATTACCTACAAAAATCACCAATCAATAATACATTATTTGTTGACCTTTTTTTTTTGTAAATGCATCAAATAACAATTTTATATTCCTAGTGCAGTATATTATATAACATTCACGTTTTATAGTACGCAATGTCTTGTTTAGACGTTAGGACATTTAGACCTGTCCTTCAAACAGTCAACAATTCAATAATAATATATTTATAATACAATTATAACAAAACTATAATTTTAGTGTATATATACCTATGATTCTGTGCTTTTGATGTTCATAGGTATACAGACAACAAATAAAATTAATTTAGTCACAGTAAGAACTGAAAAAGTAATAAACTATAGTCAGATAAACGATACCTATTGTTTCAATAGTTCAATACATTTTTTTACATCTTAATAATATCAATAACATAATTTCAATTTTTTAATTTTTATTAAAAATAAATCATAAATTATAATCTGAATAGATGATGACAATATCATGTATTTTAAATTTTAATAAGCATTAGGCATTGATACCAATTATAATTTATCCGTAAAATTATAATATAAATATGCAATATGATAAGTGTAACCATAAAATTATAATTTATATCTGTTCAAGCTCGCGAAATTAAATTAAATTATGAAAGATTCATTTTAAAGACTATTGGGCTAATAATTATTACTAAAAATAATTTTCGTCTCTGCTCTATAATCAAGAACAATTAGAGGTATTGGTTAATAACAATTAATAGTTATTGTTTCAATAGCTCGCCATTTAGTATTAATTATGTGAATTTAATATAATTTAATATTTAATACATAGATATAAATTATAAATACCTGAAAATTGGTATATTATTGTATAATGTGTTAAGATGTTAATGTGTTATCTGTTATCTTAGTTTTGAAAAAGGCATATTTACTGGGAATTTTATGGAGGAACTATCTAAAGCCATCCTAAGCCTTTTTTTTTAACATTTACAAGTACGAGTGTATTTTATTAAGTGTACATTATTTATTATGCCGTACCTTCTTGATTAATTTAGCAAACTAAATTAATTAGTATTGGTTGGTTTGTAATTGTAATTCCCTAAACAAAATTTAATTCACAATCTAAAAACTTCAAAATATCTTATAATACAATTCAATAATTATTTTATTAAAAAATGGATTGACTTGTTTTGAATTAATATAATCTAATTGTTATTATGAATGTAATTAGCTACTGTTTTTCTCATGTGGTGATGCATTAATTAAATTAAAAATTTGAAACTCGTGTTATTTTTAAACCACATTATCCTACATGTTTTAGTGCATATATTATCAAATACACCTTTTTATGCTTAGATTAAAGTTGATTTTTTTTTTTTTGTTATTATCATTTTCTTAAAATAAGCCAAAAAATACCTAATATTTATTACTCAGTAATAAAAATTAAGCAACACGCGACTTTCGTCCAAGTTTCGATCAACAATAATTCATACAACTTGGTATTAATTAATTATGTTATAAAAATGTTTTGTCATCAATTCATCATTAACAATTCGATGGTGATATTATTAAACTGACTAATTTACGCCTCAACGTCTCAAAAGCATTTTATCGTATGTATAAAGTAGTGTTTCTCAAAGGTCTATCTAATAGTATAAGCTATTTTTATTTGTTATATAGACATATAGTCTTATTACGTTCTAAACTTTTCATAATATCGAATGCTATGAAACTATATAGATGGTTCGATATATTTTAATCGGTTTGCTGGCTGAAGTGATAAATCTTAAGAGCTTAGGCATATAAATATTTAAAAGAAAAGAAAAAAGCGAGTAAATTGATGTCGCTCTGCTGTATTCAATGATATAATGTTATTGTATATGAAAAACGATTCTGAGCGGAGACGGTTTGTCAGTCTAAGATTTTTTTTTGTTTCTTCCCTCGGTGCTTTTGAAAACTATTGGGAATTTAAAAATTTGACCACCCCTATGGACCAATTTGATTCACTTTCCAACCGAAAAGCTACTGAAGTTGAAAATTGAAGCATTATTTTGACAACTTATCGTGTATTCAGATATGAAAAAAAAACACACACAACATTGTAAAATCAATACATTCATCACTCCGCTCAGAATCTAAAATCAGAATAACGATGTTCTTCAGAATTTAAACCCCGTTTAGCCACAATAATCTATATTAAACCTATTGTCTTATAATTTTGGTGAGTAATTTTATTCTGCTTTGGATCTTGATTTTTGTTTATCTTTATTGCTATAATCTAGAGCACATATTACAGAAATTTGTTGGGGCACTTTTAAAATATTAGGATCAGTCCAAAAAAAAAAACAATTTTAATTAAAGATGAAATTATATTCAAAAACTATTTTCCTCTCAAGTTCACTCGTTTCTTAAATGTGGAACTATAATATTATTTGGTAACTATATCATCTACCTCTATCGGCTCTATCATGCTTGATAACAGTCAATGTAGATCTTATGCTGTGTTTCTTACTCACTAAATATTATATACCTTCTCCTCACATAACCTAACTCTGGTCCTAAACTACCTAAAATTATCTACCCTTACTGACCACTTAAGAACTGTAAATCTCATATTACAGGAAGGAGGTCGGGGAGAGAATAAAAAAAAAAATGTTTAATTTCTAAATAAAAATTTGAAATTAGTAATAATAATACCTTAGAGCCTAGATATTTGTGATAATTCAGATTAAACAAATTAATTTATTAGTTGGTTCAATGGTTTCTTTAGCACGTTTTTTAAATAGTATCATATACATTGCCCTATGGGTAATATTGAACCACAGTATAAAGAATATTTTTAATTATTTTTATATTTTTTAATCTTTATACTGTGATTGAACTATCTTATAAACCCAGGGAGAGTTTAAAGCATGAAGACTAGAGATAAGAAGGCCAAACTCTGCTGGCCGCCTGCACAAAAATTGGTTCTATAAAACATCGCAGACTAATTTCTCCACCAGTCTGCGTGGCGGTCAAATCCGAGGCAGGCTTGGAGTATAATTAACCCGTATTAGATAGGGATATACTTGACTTTATTACCTTTAAAAATTACAATTAAAAAACTAAAAATGGTATTTAAATTAAAATTTCACCATCGTATTCAGCGAAAATTTATCTTTAAAAATAAATTACAAAAAAACTAATATTCTGTATTTACGTTATACATTTTATTTTAAGTTAAGTATTTTAATTATTTATAGACATACTGGTGCATATTATTATTTTATAGTAGTAGATTCATATTTACGATATCGATTGATTCACCAAATTGAGAAAATATTGATAAAAAAGTTGCACTTATTTGTAGTGATATTTTTACGTGTTATGTTAATTGTTACTTATGAAATTAAATTAAGTTTTACATAAAAATATTTAAAAATGAGTCGAAATTATAATGCCCCTGGTTGTTCAACTGGCAATTCTAAAGAGAAAAAATATAATCTGTTAAATGGAATTCAATGGAAAAACAGGAAAGTATCCAAACTGTAATAAATACCTAATATAGTAATATGTACCTAATACCTTACTGTTACATTTTTACCCATTTTTACTATTTGTATGTACATTTATTACGTAAATATAGAACATTAATATTATTTTTGTAATTTAATCTTAAAGATAAATTTGCGCTGAATACGATGGTGAAATTTTAATTTTAATACCATTTTTAGTTTTTTAATTATAATTTTTTAAAGGTAATAAAGTCGAGTATGTCCCTATCTTTTTTTTTTTTCCTATGGTATCGAGGACCGGAGAAGGAACTATGTTGCCAATACTTCTCCTAGTATGTCCCTATCTAATACGGGTTAATTTTACTCCAAGCCAGCCTCGCATTTGACCGCCACGCAGACTGGTGGAGAAATTAGTCTGCGATGTTTTACGGGACGGTTTTTGTGGTAGAGTTTGGCTTCCTTATCTCTAGTCTTCATGGTTTAAAGTCATTAAAATAGGGAGAGTTCACAATTTCCAGGATTAAATATAGAGAAAATAAAATTATTTTTAGCTCCATGACAATAGATAATTATTCTTTATAAAGAAAATTACAATAAATGTCCATGGCTAACATTATTGTTTCATGTTAGGTACATCTATGAGTAGGTATCTTATTCTTTTTTATACAAAATAATCATATATTCTAGAAATTTTACAGATCGTTGGTAAGAACTTAAAAATTTGGTAACTACCTAAAATATTTTACGTTAATACTATAATAGTTTTGTTTTTTAATTTTATATTTTACAGTTGTATCCACATCTATATTTGTGTAGTAATAACCTTATTTACATGAACTACCTATTTATGCTTAAAATTTTAATACTTTATGTGATAAAAATAAAATCATAATTAGGTAGCTAAAAATATTTAGACTAAATTTTAGGGAGTGGGTGAATATTTGTTGGTTCAAACTTTTATTCGTAATCAATATTTGTTGGTATTGTCGGCGTTATCACACTTTTATATATTAGTTTAATATTAAATAAATATTATAATATAAGTAATTAATCCACAATTTTATTCATTAAATAAATATAATTTAAAACATAAAAACAAAATTGGTTGATTTAAAGTATTTCTTTTTTGAATTCAATCACTTAATTTTAATAATATACAAATAGAATTTAAACATTTGGCTTCTGAACAATTTTTTAATACCTAACAAAAAATATAAAGCCAAAAAGTATACCACCATTGCAAAATGTTTTTCAAAAACGTTTAACATTAGCTTTAGATACTTGAAATTTTCACCAAATATATATTATATTACCATTTTATATATTATTTAGTTGTTTAATCATGTGTCTCTTTTTGATATATTTATAGCCATTCGAAATTTTCTTTTTTTTAGTTTTTTCTTCAAATATCGATGGAAAATGGTTTGCTTATTAATGCCTTAGTCAAAAACCTTAAAAACTTAATGCAAGATTCTCGTTCCTCATAAGTAGTTGTTAAAGCTATTAAAAAATATTTAAAAAATCAACATACAAAGGCATACTTTTTTTTCTAAGCAGCTTAACTTTAAAAAAAATCACGAAAACAATAATGCAAATGATTTAAATGTTATATTCTATCATGATAATTGAATATTTATAATATAATAAATATAATATCTTTGTCGTAATTTAAATCAACCTACCGTAAATTATCGTGAAATAGGTACTTTTGGTGATGAATTGGCAATTATTTATCATTGAATCTAAATTTAACACATACATTGCATGTAGGTATCTTACAAAATGACTATGAGTACACTCGACAGTCGACACCTACTGCGAGGCAGAGCAATTTCCAACCTCCGACCTCACCTCCCCTTTTTTTATTTGTGAATTTAATATTTAAGAAATAAATAATGATGAATAGAAAAAAGTTCAAAAACCGTCTTTCATCAAAGTAAGAGATTCTGTTGGGTATTCCCATTGAGTTTCCCACCTCAAATCATTTAAGTCAACGCATAATATATTATATTCATTCATTTAATTTACTTATAAGTTATTATGCTCATTTGTATAGATTATAAATTTAGTAGTTTCTCAATTAAAAATGACCCATCCCATTACTTATAAGTAATAATATGCAAAATAGGTAATAAATAATGTTAGGTATAGGTATATTAGGTATATTAGGTATATTAGGTATATTAGGTATATTCTGGCAAACTGGCACATAAGTCACGTATATATTTAATCCATACCTAATGATAATATATAATAATTTATGTCTTTAAATTTACAGAAGTTGTATAAAAATATATAAAAAAAACTAAACAAATGAAACATTAAAGAGAAGATATTATGATTCCTATATCGTCATTCGATATTATAACAAAATCTTTTAAAGTACGCAATGATAAACCTGTGATCGATGATTATACATTTCGATGTCACTATAAACTAACCACCAATATTCTATTAACGTTCTGTATATTGGTTACATCAATCAATTTAATAGGTAAGTACTTATTTTAAAATTATTAAATTGAATATTGAAATTTTTTTATGATTTTATTACCAAAATAATTGTTCAATAATATAGAACGAATAAATATTATATAGGTAACTTTCATTATTCATAATGTATTATGTATTTATATTTCTAAAGGGAATCCGATAGAATGCATAACGAATTCGTCAAAAAAAACAGAAATGCATAAAACTATAAATAGTTATTGCTGGATATCAAATTTATACACATATAATATGAAACCAAAATTCGGTATATCTAATATAGAAAATAACGAACAAAATATTAGAACCCATTCATATTATAAATGGGTACCATTTATGTTGTTCTTCCAAGCTATGACATTTTATGTGCCCCATTGGATATGGAAAATATGGGAAGGAGGAAAAATACGTATGATCACAAATGGCATGCGTGGATTTTGTGAGGGTCCTATCAAGATAAGACGTTTAAAACAAGATAGATTGGTATGAAAACTATCATTAATATATTTAAATCTAAAGTACAACGTATCAACATTAGAATTCAGTGGTTCCAGATATTAAATTATTTTGTTGCTCTACATGTGTGTGTGTTTTTTTTATGATTGTCATCACCTTTTAGGACAGTAAAAATACTTCGATTTTCGACAAAAATTCTCAATATTTTTTAAAAGCGTCAAAGAAGAACTGAGATTTTTACGCAAAATAAGTTTTTGAAAAAATCGATTTTCTTTTTTCGAGTAACTCTAAATTTTTAATAAATTTTTCGTTGAATGAAATAATTTCTATTCACTTTAAAATTTTGGAAATATTGCAATCATTTTTTAATCTTCTGACAAAATTATAAAAATCTCGAAAATGTTGAAATTATTTTGTACTTAGTTCAATCTTGTTAAATTTGTATACCTAAGAACTGACAATTTATGACAAGGATTCTCAATATTCTCATAAATAATTCCTACTGTAACCAAAAATCTAAAAATTTCTACTACACTTAGTAGCAATTTTATAAAAATAGATTAGCTTAAATAACTTCCCGTACCATGAATTCCGCTTCAAAAATTAATTAGGTTAGGGGTACGCTATAGTGTATTCAAAAAATTAGTTGAGACGGTCTCTCCACATCACCCACCAAGTCAAGCACTGTTTACGTATACATAAATATACAATATACCTATTAATTATTTTAATTCAATCATAATTTTCATCATAAAGGATCTTAAACGACTTAAACAGTGTATATACAGATTATATTAAAAAATAATATTAATTGCATTACCTAATGTATTTTAATATACTCATTATATTAATTATGTAATACGAATATAACTTCTTTAGGTACGGAACTACGGCCCATGACAAAGTGATAATAATTAAATTCCAAATTAAATTAATAGTTAATATTGTAAAATACATTTTCAAAATGTAGCTTTACAACCTATGCCTATTGTCTAATCTTTATTTTTATTTTATTGTTTAGAAAACAGTGATTTTTTAATTACAGGTACAATATTTCGTTGAGAGCTTTCATACTCACAGTACTTACGCATTTTGTTATATTTTGTGTGAAATAATGAATATATTCAACATTGGTTTCAATATTTACATTACTCATAAATTTCTTGGTGGATCATTTTTAACTTACGGAATTGAAGTGTTAAGATATTATAAACATCCTAGATACTTTAACCCAATGGAAGATATCTTTCCTCGACTTACAAAATGTAATTTCTTCAAGTATGGATCATCTGGTACTATTCAAAACATAGATGCTATGTGCATTCTCTCTCAAAATGTTTTAAACGAAAAAATATACTTATTATTATGGATTTGGTTTTTAATACTTGCTATTATATCCGTATTTGCATTGACTTATAGAATCACTATTATTATTCAAATAGTTTTGGAAACACCATTATTGATAAACATGTCCAAATTTACAAATAAGAAACAAATAATTTCAATGTTAGTTCGTAAATTTCAAGTACGTATAATATTTTACTATATTACTATATTAGTCTGTTTTTTTAAACTTTAGATATAACCGTTTATATCGTTTATTTTGTATTGTAGCAAAAATGTTTTCAGTTTTAAGATCCATATTATTTGGCATACCATACGAAATAACTAACACTAACGATTTCACATTTTCAATGTTTGATAAAATAATAATTGATATTTGTGCAATAATTACCTATTAATTAAAAATGGAGGTTGTGGATTCAACAACAAGGGCCATTTGCCTTATCTTATATTTTTATATTTTACATTGTATCATTCCTACCAATTTTTATGCAAAGCCGAGTTTCGACAAAACCAATTTTATTATTTTGTTATATAATTCAAAAACGAATAAACTTTATATATATATAATATATTATATACCTGCAATTTACAAGTCATTTGCAAGAATTTGCACAACTAAACTGAAAATCAATACGAGTAGGTACGATTTTATATTTTCCGGAAAATGAGTAGTTGGGCCAACGATCGAAAAGAATATTTATTTTTGGCAGTTAAATAGTGTCCTGCAATTTGAATGACGATCGCACAAATATTTGTTAATTACAATATTACATTCTAAATACTGACATAAAAATGTTTCAAAATTCTTAAAAATTTCTTTTGAGCAGCTGGTGCAACGTTTTTCCGATAAATCTAATATCGAAAGAGTTCTAAATTTAGTTTTGCGAATCGCTCGCTAAATCTTGAAATTAAAAATATTGATGCTTGTGTAACTTTTACATACTTAGGTTTTAGGTATCTGTATATTAGAATATTTTAAATTTTAAGCACAATGAAATTTTCAAAACATTTTTAATTTCAATTTATTGCACATTTACGCCATAAACCTATTCACACCGTTCTGTGGTAAGTCGGTGTTATTCAACAGTGAATAACAATAATGAATATACATGATAATATGATATATGTATTCATATGTAAAAGTATATTATTTAAATATTAATAATAAAATAAATGTTAAAATCATTAAAAATTATATTAAATCAACTAATCGTATGATACTAATAGTAAAATAAATTATTTATTGATACCTATTGGTATAAGAAATCGTATTATAATAATTTATAAAATACATTATAGTAATAATATACGCTGATTCTGTTTCTCTCAAAATCGTTTTCTGTGTATCTACAATGATTTATCATTGAATTCAAATTTAACACATCATAAATTATAGTAACTTATTCAATACATGATATTATTAAAATTTAAAATATAGTTTCAATCTAATAATTATGCATGCACTTTATATTTTTAGGTAGGAGATTATATACTCCTTAATTTGGCTGAGAAGAATGTACATTGTATCCAATTTAAAGAAATGGTAGAAGAAATATGTACTCAAGTTTGAATGTATAAAATTATAACGAAATCCACTTATTTTTTCATCACTTAAATTTTAAATAAATACTTAATCAAAAGTTATAATCGGATAATTTTTTATTTTTTTTATTAAAGGTATAGTTGTTACATTTGTATTTACAAATAAATATTCAAGTATGTATATGAAGAATCAGATTTCATACCTATAATACCGCTGTATCCACTATAGAATATTAGATTATCTCTTGTATTTTTAAATACTACAGATTCCTCTTTAATTTAAAAGAGAGTAGATGGGTAATCGTCAGTTGTATATGTTAGTTAGGTACATTAGTACAATAGTACCTGTGTGATATTGTAACATTGTATTTGTAATGATGGCCATTCATAATTATTATAATATTGGCATCATCATAATTCCTATAATACATACACTCGGGCACTCAGCTCATGTCTATACTGGCTATTATATACACAATCAAACATAATGTTTGTACGATAATAGACATTGATAAGTGATTTCCTGGGACCTGGATCACCGAAAATTAATTCGCAGACAGTCAGTCAGTGGCGTAGCCAGGGGGAGGGCTGAGGGGGCTGCAGCCCCCTCCCCCCCGAAATGTTAATAAAATTTAAAAATTATTTAATTGGTCTACAATATTCACTCAAAAAGTCTTAAATTGTATTTTACTAATTTTAAATTGTCATCTTTATTTTGTTAGTTTTCTATAGCTTCGGCCGTGCTAATAGGTATTTAATGCACCGCTGTGTAAAAAATTGATTAGCCCCCTGAAAAAAAATCCTGGCTACGCCGCTGCAGTCAGTATTTAACTCGTTTTAATAAAATTAGTTTATAAATATTATGTCATAAAATAATATAAATTTAATTAATAGTGCTATAATATATTGTATGCATGGTCATCAATACATGAATTATATTTCATTATATTTTAATCTAAAAATTAATTTAAAAACAATAAATATACCTACTATTACAATTTTATATACCTTTCAGTAATAATATAAAAGTTTTATGGTAATTTATTGTATCAATTGTATCGACGTAGATACCAACACAATTATAGTAATTTCGTTTTTTTTTTAACCTGAAAAGTGAATAATATATATAAATATAAAATATGTATATATAATATATTAAACATTAAACAAATATACTATTTTATGTAGTTATCTTAATATTTGTTAACTGTTCTTTGAGTATGCTAAGTTTTTTTACTTGACTTTGGTTTTGATTTCCCTTTGATTTCTGTTGGGTTTTAATCTCATTAATAAGTATATTAATATTTGACCTATGACAATTATCTACCTGATATAACACCGCGTGAAATCCTTCCAAATGATTGATTACCTTAAACCTTAACGTTGTGTAAATTGTTATGACAAATGATTATCCATGATTATCATCGTTGTCAGGCTTTTTTAGAAACTATTTAACACTAATTTTTTTTTTTTTTTTTTTGAAAAGCTAGGTGTCGATAAATTGGAAATCGGCTAACTAGAAACAGTTTACTAGTTACCAGAATAATAACATTTTATCGAATCGGTTTATTTAATAACTTTTGATATACTAAATATTATATTTTATATATTATCTTTTTGAAAGCTCAATTGATTAATGTATTAATTGTAATTTAGAATTGAAATCCAGGTAATCCAATAATAGGTATATAAGACATTACTTCATTTTTAAAACATTTTTTTTTTTTTAATTTAATAAAATTATTCATTGAAAATAATTGCATTAATTGTTATAGTGAAATAATGAACTTTTAAAGAAATTAATAAATAGTAATGATTAAAAAATCAAAATATCTCATGATTAAAATATTACGGAGACGAATCGTCCGCGGTTCAATAGACAGAATCTATAATGATCAATCTTTATTTCAATAACCGTGGTCCGTGGGTTGGACCTTGGACACTTGGAATCACAATTAAAAATTCTATTTAGAGCCCTTTATACTCGTGGTTGTGCGGTTACAATATTACCGTGCTCGTTTGCGCCGACATTTCGGTTACTTGCCAGTGGTCACACCGACACTTGGCATTGCGACGACCACGACTCACTCACTCGACGTGACGTCGTTGTTGACGTTGTAGACTTTGGTGTCATTCTTGCGTATGGATGATGTGTCGGCCACACCAGACCTCGATGAAGGGCATCCTACCGATTTACCTCGTTTGTCGCCGCCGCCGCCGCCAGGATCGTACTCCAACTCCTACTCCGTTCTACCGTCGCCGTTTCCGACTTCCCGTTTAGCGTTCGGTGGTTCGGTCTTTACACTCTTTTCGTCTTTTCACGACCTACCCGCTCCGCAGCTCAACGCCTTTTTACCGCCCGCTCTGCCGACTGGTGCGCATGTTCGAAGTCGAACACGCTTAAACGCTTTGATTACAATTTTCTGTACGTAAGATTTTGGAGTGTGTACGAAAACAGTAATTTAAAGTTTTCGAACCACGTTTGGCCGTTGTTATTAACAATTCGTTTTTTTTTTAGCTTGTTCGACATCACCCAACCGCAAAATGAGCTTGTTCCGTTCGACCGCCTCAAAACTCTTGGAAATCAATCAGGTAAGTTTAGACAGGAAAACTGTGGCCTTTTAATGCTCGGAAACGTTTTGTTTTAAAGTTTGTTTTCAGTTTTTCCCCTCTCACCACCACTCGCGTTGTTTGGGTGTTTTCCGCCGAGTTACTTGTCCAATTTCCCCCTACCGATAATCGATTTATCAACCATTTGTGATACTTTGCTGGACATCCCTGGTTATATTATACTAGTATACACGCGGGTTTCCGAGTTTTGATTCTAAATTTTAGTATTTTACCGTAAGACTTACTATTTTCCTTATTTCCCAAAATTATGTATGAGGCCTTGGATAGGTAATCTAATTTACCTATTACTCTGTGTGAGTTGTGTAAACGTAAGCCTAAATGTGGTGGGGTACCTATAATATTATATTTATGTGAGTGTTTAAATATTTTTTGTGACCTATGTTATCAATACACAATTTAACCTAACAGTTTTGAGTTATTAGGTAATTACCTATTTCATAAATGACCTCCATCAACCTTGAGGTGTTGGAGTAGTTATCTTCAAACTGCATTAAACAATTGGCAACATCTCCAAATTTATTTTTTATTTTAATATAATGAATGGAAATTGCTTACATTTTTGGGACCATATCCAATTTTATTTTTTAGGTATTGGGTCATGGTTGAGTTATTACTTATTGAGTGGTAGAAACTTGCTTCCAAATTTGACAATAACTTAATTTTAGTTGATTTAGATCCAGGCAGGTATATATTATTCTATTTTTAATTGTTTTTAATATTTTTTTTGCCATAAAAAATGTAAAGCTTTAGTTAGTTTAGTAATTATCAGTGTCAGATAAGCAAGGTATCAAACTAGCAAGTCTCATGATTTCTAACTTTGTTGACTACAGTTAGGTACAAATACTGGACAATTCAATAATTTGATTAAATTGTATTTTCTTCTAATGTTCATATTAATTTTTCATTATCATATAAAAATAAAATTATAGCCAAACACTCACGATCGGTCCATATTTTAAGTGGCCCAAAGAGATTATATTTGTAGTTCACTGAGCCAGGCCACTGAGCCAATCCTGGTCCTAGTAACTGTAAAATGATTCAATTAGTATAAAAATCCTATTGCAAATTTCCAAATTGTTTTTTTTTTTTTTTTTTTGTCTTATTACTTAAACTGTGATGAGGGCTTAAGATAATTTCCTTTAGACTTAAAGAGACATTTGAATCATGTCTATAATATAACTTTGATTTATAGATAGGTACTAGTTACATAATATTGTTTATAAAACTATTGAGTTAAATTTGTATGTCTATTTTATTTGAAAGTAAACATAAGATTTAAATATTTAGTAGTATACAGTAACTTAAAATTTTTTATGTCAATATTTGTAGTATGCTTGTGGTGAAATGGGTGATTTTGTACAAAGCCTCTCTATTTTCAAAGCCATGCATTTTAAATAAATTTAGTTTTTCTTTTTTATTATATACCAACCTAGTACCCAGTATATGATATGATTCTAAGTGTATAATCTGTTTAAGAGGACGCTACACCCGCAATATTGTCTCCATCTTGTACAAGAGCGTAACATGGCAAATTTTACGCTCAGCAGATCACATTTAACTCTCTTAGTTTAAAATTTAGAATGAATTGACTTCTTATAAAAATTGAAGGTACCATTATTACCGAGGGCTCCTCATGGGCTTTTTATTATATTTTGTTTTTAAAGCGAGTTATGAGTATTTTAAAATCTAAATTATTTGTATATCTTAAAATACTCATAACTCGCTTTAAAAACAAAATATAATAAAAAGCCCTCAATAATAATGTTACCTTTAATTTTTATAAGAGGTCAATTCACTCTAAATTTTAAACTCACAGAGACACAAGTATTCTGCAGAGCGTAAAAATTGCCATGTTACGCACTTGTAAGACGGAGGCAACACATGTGGGTATAACATCCTCTTAAGAGGACGCTACACCCGCATGTGTCGTCCCCGACTTACACGCGTACTACATAGCAAATTTTTGTTCGCTAGATTCAATAGTGTGCTGTTAGTTTTAATATTAGAGTGAATTGACCCATTATCAATTTTTTAGGAAGGAACATTATCTGTGTTCTCATGTTGGTTTTTTACGATATTTAGTTATGAGCATGTTAAGTGTGAATATTTGAAAATTCACATAACTCATTTAAAAATTAAAATATCATAAAAAACCAACATGAGAACACAGATAATGTTCCTTCCTAAAAGTTTGATAATGGGTCAATTCACTCTAATATCAAAACTAACAGCACAATATTGAATCTAGCGAACAAGAATTTGCCATGTAGTACGCGTGTAAGTCGGAGACGACACATGCGGGTGTAGCGTCCTCTTAAGCCTATTCCTTCATTCTGCTGGTTTCTTGTTTGGCATTGATAATTATCACTGCGTTTATTCTAACTACCACGATAATCTTAATAAATTAGGATTTGCATCTTTAGCCGAATGCAGGCGTATGCTTTGTGTAAAGTTTATATGTATAATACCTATATCAAAATCATTAAAAAAAAATTAATTTTTATTTAGGATTACCTACCTACTTAATATTATTTCATACATAGATAAATATGTGATTGTAAATTATTTTTTGAATTAACTCTTAAAATTATTATTCTCATACTAGGTACCTCATATTATCTTATCATTAAAAAAAAAATAGTCTTTCTGTTAATACATATTTAGGATTAAATGTAAGTGCATGACCTTTCAGCTAATTTTATCTTAGATAGTTTGTGTGATGCTTCTTAAATTCAATATTAAGATAAGATGATTAAAATGAAATGTAATTTTAAAAAAACTCACAAATTACCATTTTTGAAGAACAAATGTATTTTCTTATTTGTTTTATTTTTACTTCTAAATGTATTAGGACCCGTTTTACAGTCATAGTTTAAACCTCGGTTCTGCTTGAACCACTGATTTTACCGGCCGAATTCCGTGGTTTAACCAGAGTTCAACTATTGTAATATTATAAGTGTATTATTCAATTTATTTTTTATATTTTGTATATTTTTTAAATATAATTATTATTTTTTATTTTTTTTATTAATTATAATAAGACATTCCTAGCCTATAACGCTATCTACATCTATGGATAAATAACATTAATTTTTTTGACTAATTTTAACATGATGATATAAGTAATTACTATTATAATTAAGAGCAATAATTACAGTTGTAGTGACAACAGTTATTTAATAGCATTATCGAATAAGATCGTACGGGCGACCACTTTTAGACGTCTTTGAGGTGGTGGACGTATGTGTAAGGTTAATAATAATATAATTATTAAATATGCCTATTAGGTAGCTGCTCCATTATGGACTGCCTCTCGGTCAATGGCAAGTTCATCTACCGATCTGAAAACGGTAGTTGCTGAAAAATTGAAGCAGAGTGGGGAGGAAATTAAAGCCTTCAGAAAGCAACATGGATCTACAGTTGTCGGTGATGTAACTGTAGACATGGTAATTAAATATGAATAACTACAGTTAAAAATAAAAAATACTAATATGAATTACTTTTTTTGATTTTTATAGATGTATGGTGGTATGAGAGGTATCAAGGCTTTAGTTACAGAAACATCTGTATTAGATGCAGATGAGGGTATCCGTTTCCGTGGTTATTCTATTCCTGAATGTCAAAAATTACTACCCAAAGCACCTGGTGGTAGTGAACCTCTTCCTGAAGGATTATTTTGGCTATTGATAACTGGCGAGATTCCAACCCCTGAGCAAGTTAAATGGGTGTCTAAAACATGGGCTGAACGCGCTGAATTACCATCACATGTTGTTACCATGCTTAACAACCTGCCCAACACCGTACATCCCATGACACAGTTAACATCTGCAGTTGCTTTGCTTAATTCAGAAAGCAAATTTGTACAGGCCTATACCAATGGAGTCCATAAGTCACAGTACTGGGAGGTAATAAGTTTTTATGGTTATCTATAATTTATAATACTTAAGTGTTGCATAAACAATACTGACTCAATTTTTAGTATATTTCTTTATTATCATATTAAAAACTTATTTACTGTAGGGCTGACAAAACTATGACCCTCCCCAAAGCATTTTACTATATTATATAACTTTTAAATCCTATCTCGAAGACAGCCTTTTCCAATGTTAGGAAAAAATCTATCACCTATACAGTTTAATATTTACTTTAAAGATCTCTCCAAAACAAGCCATTCAATATTCAAACAAAGATTATGATAACAGCTCATAATATACAATTTTACCTAATTCAAATTTCTAATTAGTCCAAGTAATTGAAAATTGTGATAAATAAAAGTAGGTCCAAATAATTTCAGTATTTTTCCTTTAGTAGGAAAAAGAGCCCTCAAGTATTACTCAACAGTAAACTATGGTGTTATATTAATTCAAAATGCCTCTAAATACTTAGCACACTTGGAGAAACGTTTATTGGGCCCAACTCACTAAATACAAAAGAAAACAATCTTACCATACATTTACATTACATCTCCTCCCACTAATGTCACAATAAATTACGAAATTACATTTTCATTTATAAAACAATCACCCTCTTAGTTCTTATAGTATTCAAACTTTTTGTAATGCTAAGCCCATAATATAAGACCTTAATAAAATGTCCAGTATACTTCTTAGATAATTAGTGGTTCTCAACTCTTTTTACAACACTCTAATACTACTCCATTATAATGGAGACACAGTTGCAGCATTGATGAATTTTTTTGATTTCACTAATACAAAAGCTTATGTTTTAAAATCCGTTATTTATTAGTTTTCAAACCTAAAAAAAATGTTTGCAAGCTGAATGTTTAAAAACAATCGGTTGATCGATCTAGATATTATTTTGTAGTTAAGTTGTGTATAAAATATACACAATATTTATTTTGTTACATTAGCAATACAACATTTTAATTCTACAATTGTATTTATCTAGTATACATATGAAGACTCCATGGATCTGATTGCTAAATTACCAGTAATTGCAGCAACAATCTACAGGAACATTTATCATGGTGGAAATCAAGTTGGCACTATTGACACTGAACGCGATTGGAGTGCAAACTTTACATCCATGTTGGGAGCTAATACTTCAGAAGAATTTGTTGAACTTATGCGATTGTACTTGACCATTCATTCTGACCACGAAGGTGGTAATGTATCGGCTCATACTACCCACTTAGTAGGATCTGCTTTGTCTGATCCCTATCTTTCATTCAGTGCTGGTATGGCTGGTCTTGCTGGTCCATTGCACGGACTTGCTAACCAAGAGGTAATTATTTTTAATATTAGTTGTTTTATTAAACTCGGGAGTCTGGCATTTATAATGAATTGATGGTTTTAACGTAATTTAGTTTATTATAATGTATCATAATATTTAATATAATCAAACAATGTATTCATTATTACGAATCATTTAAAATAAATTTATATAAATTTCATTTTTAGGTTTTGATATGGTTACAAAAATTACGTAAAGAAGTTGGAGATTCTGTAACCAAAGAACAACTAAAAGAATTCATTTTAAAAACATTGAAAAGTGGACAAGTT
Organism: Diuraphis noxia; assembly: GCF_037042655.1. Taxonomy (NCBI): domain Eukaryota; kingdom Metazoa; phylum Arthropoda; class Insecta; order Hemiptera; family Aphididae; genus Diuraphis; species Diuraphis noxia. Next base: position 79,138,092 of record NW_028301713.1, read on the forward strand.
GTACCAGGATATGGACATGCTGTGTTACGTAAAACCGACCCACGTTACACATGCCAGCGAGAGTTTGCTTTGAAACATTTACCTAATGATCCATTGTTCAAATTAGTATCACAAGTATTTGAAGTTGTTCCCCCAGTACTTAATGACCTTGGAAAAGTCAAGAACCCATGGCCAAATGTAGATGCTCATTCTGGAGTTTTATTACAGGTGCGTGAATATACACAGTTAATATATAATATTTTAATATTATAAATCATTTAAACATTCTTTATTTATTATTATTTTATAGTACTATGGCTTGAAAGAAATGAACTACTATACAGTATTGTTTGGAGTATCCCGTGCTCTTGGAGTATTAGCTTCTTTGGTTTGGGACCGTGGTCTTGGTCTTCCCATCGAACGCCCCAAATCCTTTTCCACTGAAAAGATGAAGGAATTGGTCAGCAAACTTTCCGCGAAGGCTGCATAAACTGTGTATTGATAATGATTTTTATTTTTTTCAAAAGAAAATCCTGCACATGACTTATTTTGTTTTAATTTCTTGATACCCCGTCCAATTAATTTCTTACCGTTTCAATAGAATTAAGTCAGTATTTCTGTTTTTTTTTTTTTTTTTTATATAAATAATGTACTTTGGTTCAAAATTAATAGTATTCTTTCAGTTATTTCAATATTTTGTTTTCATTATCAAAGTAAAATTTTTAATCTCGTTATGTGGATTGGTTGTTCGTTTTCAAATTTCCCAAACACAATATGTATAGTGAAGAAAAAAGTCTATAATACGTATTTTGATTAGACAACAAGACTTAGATTTTTTCATAACATTGCTGTTATTTATTAGTATTTATGAATTATTAAATAGATGATGAATTATTCATTTATTAGATTTTGTTGATTATTTATATTTGATAAATGCATTTAGTGCATTAGACAATAATTATTTTGTACATGCTTGTATTGAAAACAATTTAATTGTAAAATAATGAAGTTTTGTAGTTTTATAACTGTTCTTTTAAAAATCTATTGTTGATAAGTTATACATGACATAAAATATTAATGAATAAACAATAAATAAATAATAATATATTGATTTCTTGCAAAAACAAAATACGACACATTAATATCACATAATAATTGTAAATTATAAAATGTTATAATGCTTATAAAGTCTTAAACTCTTATTTATAGTTTTAACTTTTAAAATTTAAATTATATTCATATTTTCAAAACTGAATTTAATATTTAGTAAAGATGTATACAATAATAGTTACTTGACATAAACAGTGAATATAAATATATGTAAAGGCGTTTATACTTAGAAATAATACTATTATTAACCGGTACTATATAGCAAATTAATACCTATATAAAAGCTGACTGGTCCAGGGTGTTATAAACCGAGTAACTCCTCAGACCTCCGTTCATATACTGGCTGATTCTTTTATCAAACAACACTCATTATTTCAAAAACTATTGAATTTTTTCAAAATTTTAGATCCATCTTGTCCTAGAACTATATATTTTTTAAATTTTTTCACCATTATCGACTTCTGATTTTCAAATGACAACCTATGCTTAAAATTTCATAAACTAAAAAGGCTATTTTTTAATGAATTTTCACGTTTAAATTTTCTTTCGTTAATCCGTTTACAAGATATAGCCTCCCAAAGTTGGGTGGTATTTGTGTGTTATAGGTGTATCTGAACAAGCACTTATTAATGATGTCAATGATCATTATTTGTGCATTTCTTTAACATGCATAAAATATGCGCTTGAAAAATTGTATATATTGAACTCCTTGATAATTATCATTTAGGTATGTATAATTAATAAGGTGCGTCATAACAGTTTTTTACCTATTGTGGGCAGGACCGTATTTAAGGAGTGGGTTCGGAGGGACAAAAGCCCTCCCTGGAATACGTCAAGGGGCGCCAAAACTTTTACGGAGACTATAAAAAATTTTTCGGAAAAATTATAAATTATATTAATAATTAAAATATTATATTAAAATATTAAATATTAGGTAATTGACAATATTGTTATTTGTTTCCCAATCTACAACCCCGGAATATTACTTCGGCCCCCGACTTCCGAGCGGCGAGCTCGGTCACGGCTGGTATTATTTATTTTTAGCCGTACGCCCGTATTTCCCATATCACTGGTAAAACCATAGACACAGTATTTACGGTTTGTCAACCCTCCTAAAATACTATTAGACATGAGTAAATTTATAAAAGAAAAACATTTAGTTACAATTTTTCCACAATAATTATGTTGATGTAGCATTAAGAATGTTCCTTTGTAATTTGGCCTCCAACTGTTCAACCGAAAAGTCTTTTTCTACACTCCGTAGAATAAAAAAGGCGGATAAGTCGTGGATGTCGCTCTGCTGTACAGTAGGTTACAAGTGGGTTACTGCAATGGATGGAATTAAATTTGAATCCAATGATATTATATCATTGTATACGAAAAACGATTCTGAGCGAAGACGGTTTATCTGTCTAGGATATATTATAGATTATTAAAAATTTTCAAATCTTAGAATTAAAAAGAAAAACTTATGAATTTCTATCTAAGATAATTTGAACATTGCCGTAATTTTTACGTATTTAGTCAAAATTTGAACTTCAAATGCTTATAAAAAAAAATCGTGCCTACGTATTTTTAATAATTTTTAATTGCTATTGTTACAAGTTGTTAGAAGCCTTGTATTAAATTTTCAATCTTTTCTACCGAACAAATAATTTTTTATCGATATTTATAGAAAAAATAACTAAAAAAGTTGAAATATTAAAATGTCAGTAAACAGCTCAAAACAAATCTAAATATTTTGAAAATTTTATCAAATATATAAAATGTCTATATGAACATTCAGTGAAAATTTCAAGTATCTGCGGTCATTTGTTTTAGGGTTACACCAAAATAAGGAAATCGCTAAAAGTGAAAATCCAATGTTGTAAAAATTTAAATTTCAAATGCTCATAAAAATTTAATTTGAATTTCCGGTGGACTTTTTATTTGTGATGAAGATTGAAAAACTTGTAAGGAATCTTGTATTAAATTTTCAAATCTTAGATATAAAAGGAAAATTTTCTATGAATTTCTAGCTTAAAATAATTTGTGAATATTCGTGATTTTTACGTATTTTGTCAAAATTCAAACTTTGAATGCTTATAAAAAAGAACTGTGACTATGAATTTCTTATATTTTTCAACTGCTATTGTAACAATATGTTAAGAGCCTTGTATTAAATTTTCAAGCTTTTCTGCCAAACAAATAAATTTTTATCAATATTAATTTAAAAAAAAACTAATAATGATCGAAATTTTCAAATTCCTATGAATAGTTCAACTCTTACAAAGAACTTAAATTAGTTAAATTACTCAGACTTAATAAAATCATTTGCAGCAAAACAAGCAAGAAAAAAAAACTGAAGTAATGGTTTTATATATTAATATTAAAATTTATTTAATAGTATGTTATATATTTTATATTTTATTAGTATATTACATATTATATTCTGTTATTTTTAACCTGGCAAGAAAAAAAACTGAAGTAATTATTTTATATATTATATTGTATTTAATAATATGTTATATATTTTATGTTTTTTTTTATTAGTATATTACCTATATTCTGTTATTTTTAATATATTAATAATATTTACCAGGCCACTGCATTTGCTTGTTTTTTTTTTTTTTTATTTTATTTATCTAAATACTAAATCCATATACCACAAATCCCTATAATCAGTATTAGTAGTATTACTCACCAACTAGTTTTAAATTTAATTATATGCAAAGTGGGAGGGCGCAAAAAATTTGTTGCCCACGGGCGCCAAAATCTTAAATACGGCCCTGATTGTGGGTGCCAAAATGTATGTTGGTAATATCTATGAATTCGATTTTCAAGCCACAATATTGGTATCTACCTTTTCTTGATAATTTATATAGACATATAATATATGTTATAGTATCATAGTTATGATTAGTTAATTATTGTACTTATGGTTTTATTGAATAGGATGTCCACCGTTGCGTAGACCTGATTTCTTAAAGGGAGGGGGTAAAAAACGATATAGTTTTATGGGAGGGTAAAATTTTAAAATCCCAGTGTTGATTGCAAATGTGATCTATAAGCTATAATAGTTTCGGATCGCGATGAATACAATTGGTCGCCAGGGTAATTGATCGTCAAACGAACATTTTTAGTTATTTTATTATAATATTAGGTATATTTCCGAGTTTTATGTTTTTGTGTTAAACGGAAGTACAAAGACTATGCAGAAAAAATTATAAAAATATGCGATGACTATCATACTAGGAGTAAATTCGACTTTTTAAAAGGAATAGCCCATAATTATCAACTCCAACTTTAAATAAAATTAACTTTAAATAAATTAAAATGTATGATTATTTATTTATTTATTATAATTTTAAATTTAATTAACTGTGAGAAACTTTAAAAACATAAAACTCGGAAATATACCTAATATTATAATTAAATAATTAAAAATGTTCGTTTGACGATCAATTATCCTGGCGAACAATTGTATTCACGACCAATTCACCCGCGATCAACTCACCGGCGACCAATTCACCGGATACCTACCAATAGTTTCATATATAAGGATCAAAGACCTTGTGTCCTGTGGTGACTGTGAAGTTTCAAAGATTACGCGGAATCACTCAGAAATAATGCAAATTTCACTTATATAAATAAATTAAAAATTGTAGAACAACGCCATCGACTTGATACCTTCATAGTTGGATCAGACATGTTATGAGCTGTCAGCCCTGACAATTTTATTTTAAACACTTTAGAAGTCCTCAAGTCCGTAGTACAATAGAAGACGGCTGGAGTTTGATCGAGTACTAGAAATCATCCAGCACTTATGACAAAATTTACACTTAAAAATTCATTTAAAATATAAAAATTGTGTGATCGTTTTGAAACTTGAACCATTAGATAACACATGTTCTTGGCTACCATCCCTTTTAGTTTAATGTATAAAGATAAAAAAAACTCCGTCATCAAACACAAATGTATAATAATATATTAATATGACAAAATATTACATTATAGTGCATCCTACATGATGTAAAAGCATCTGACCCCTCATGTCCCCCCATATGTACACCGCTGAATGTCCAAAAGATTAAAATATGTTTCAAGTTTTAAGTAGGTACCTACTAGCTGTAATTAATTTTAAAAGGACTACAATTGGTAACATACCTACTTAAATTGTAGGTACTTATCTCTACTACATTTGGTACAACATTATGTGGCATTGGTATACATATTTTCTTTTTTTTAATTTAGGTACAATGTTAACTGTTTAACCACATATTTATAATTATTAATTATTATATAATTTTATCATCAAAATATTTTTTGTTTGCTAATGAGATCAATTATAATTTTCAATCGTAAAACATAAAATATTTGACGAAGAACATTCAGTTTCATTTTTAAAACGTTTTCAACAACAGCTGGTTACCCGTAGTCATGAGCCATCCCCGTCTGCATGTTATAGTATAGTTACCTACGTTCTCGCAAACTTGTGTAGGTAGGTATCGTCTCTCTTGTACCTTGTAGAACCGTGTCTTCAGTATTTTTTTTACTGATTAATAATATACAGTGTGTTCACCGATTTAGGGTACACTGAATTTCTCGGCCGGATTTGTTTAGAATAAATCAATTTTTTTTTTACAAACTGACGGTATATGAATACACATTTTTCAAAACATTTCAAAATTTTTTGAGAATTTGATCTGCGTATGCGCAGTAAAACATTTGTTCGACGGACTTTTGTTCGTAGATTCAGTTAATACATGAAAATTACTTCAAAAAAATAGGCCTATCCGAATATGATGTTAAAAATAGGTGTTGATATTTAAAAAAAAGTTGTTACTGCTCATGCGCAGACCAAATTCTCAAAAAAATTTGAAATGTATCGAAAAATGTGTATTCATATACTACCAGTTTGTAAAAAAAAAAAATCGATTTATTCCAAACAAACCCAGGCGAGAAATTCAGTGTTCCCTAAATCGGTGAACACACTGTATACACATTTTATGATAATTCCTGAAATTCTTAGATGATTGTTGAGAAATTCAATAATTTTAAGTCAAATCAATTTTGATTTTAGAGCCACAGTAAAGAGGATCAAACTGACTTAAAAAAAAATTGGTCTATCAAAATCTGTTGTTAAAAGCAGGTGTTGCTATTTAAAAAATGCAAGTTGTATTGCGCATATGCGCACAATTAAAAGGTTAAAAATTTGAAAATTTGAAAAAATTTGTACTTCAATAATCCGTAACTATTAAAAAAAAAACCCCCATCTCAATCCAATATCACTGGACAGAAGAATTTAGTGTTCCCTTTAAAAGGAAACACACCGTATAATAATCTTAATATGCCTATGATAGAGCCAGATATGTGTATATTCAACTATATATTGTTATTTCCGTTAAGATACCTCTTGTCCGTTTTCAAGGTTAGGTTCGACTATTACGGACTACATACCTATAATACGGCTATACCTATATATAGTTTATCTATAATTGTATATATGTATATTGTATACGCTATAACCTATTAATAACCTAACCAATTGGCTATATAATATATAATATATTAAATAACAACCTAAAATATTATTGTTATTTATAAACTTATGGTAAAAAAATGTCTTTGTATAAAATACTTGTTTTTACATATCTATATATTTTATATACGTTATTATAGTCTATACCTCTATAGACGATAAAAATCAACTGTATCGTCTGTATCTATACGTGTGAACACGATTGTGCCCATATAATACATAGGTATTTACCAAACGGCAAGAATATTATGATATTAGGTATGAGATACCTATAGACCTACCTAATAATAGTAAATGTTTGTAATTTTGAGCAAGGTTTTTGAAGTATCTAACTATATGTACATTGTACACTCTAGATCAGATATTATATACAGCACGCGTATTGGTATAGTAGGTACACTAAGCATCATGTAATATCCATATAGACATATATAGTGCGAGTTTGTGCCTATAGGCATGTAATTATATATGTTTAATATTATATTCGTGACTACTGAAATATACATAGCCACTACAAACACATTCAGTTTACCTACATATTATTATTATCATTATCGTATTCGTATACAAATTCCTATACAGGTTACAAGCACGGCTTATCGTTCTCCTTGACGAATTCATGACATTGACCATCGTTTGCTCTTATTTGAAGGTCATATTATGATTTTTGTTTTTTTTTTTTAGGTGTTCAATTATTGCTATAATACCTTCATTTGTTGAATATTCTGTAATATGCCTATAGCCTATTACAAATGCAGCATTATTGTACTAACCTAATATTATGTGAATATGTGACGGTGTATCGTGTATACTGTATAGTGTATTTTCATTCGATGAATGGAGTCGAATACAGTTGCTTATATTTTTCCTTCGATAATGTCAAATATTTTAGATTTGAATTAATCGACATTTTTCGGAAACTCTTGTATAATGAAGTGAATTATTTTATTTTAGTGAAGCAATAGCCTATATATAATATAGTTCCTGAGCAGTGATCAACTTATATCTGCCGTAGCTATAATATATAATAATAAGCCATTATACTAGGTACTATACATAAATATAAAAATATATATTAAAATTTAAAAGTATATTTTAAAGAATAAAAATGAAAAAATGTAAATGTATTTTTTATTAAATTGCATTACCTATGCATATTTATCCCCTAATGTCTAATGTTATAAATTTTAAGCCCTGGCTATTAACTATATATTAATTAGTACTTATACCTAGCCAGGTAATGCCTACCAATAGTATAGATGTCCTATATTAATTTCATATATAATTTTGATATTAAAGTTGGGGTAAAAATTCTTAAGTATAAAATATGCATATCTACATGGCTTCATATTAATATTTAGTACATATGAATATATATGATAATAGGTATCCGTTTTAAGAGGACGCTACACACATATTTGCTGTCTCTGTCTTACGAGTGCCTAACTACGTAGCAAATTTATGCTTAGCAGATCACGTTTTACTCCGTTAGTCTAAAAATTGAGTAAATTGGCCTATTATGAAACTTGATGTCAAGAACACTATCTGTGTTTGTATATGTTGGTATAAATTTTGTTGCAAGTTATGCGTAAATTAAAAATGCTCATAACTCACTTAAGAACTTAGTTATCGTAAAAAACTTTCTTTTTTTTTTAACTTTTATTTTTAATACATACAATCTATAAATACATTTTACAATAAGCATGTTTGAGGATTTACGTTTAATGACATGATTGACTTGATGAAGTAATCACCCAACGGCAACACTTACTGGCAAGAGGGTTAGAATTATTTTAAGTCACGGTTCCAGCTACGCTTTAACCTTCTAGGTGGGTTCCCAGGAATGGACTCAGAGTTTAGAGCAAGGATTAGAGGGTTAGAGTGGTTTGCAAGACGGGCACGGAAAAGTTTGTAGGAGTTTTTGGCTTCTTCTTTGACAGTGAGTATTTTTAAGTCTGAATGTAAGGTATGATTTTAAACATACGGAGGGGCGCATGTAATCATGCGTAGTGTGGTTGATTGGAATGTTTGGATTTTATAAATATTTGAATTTTTTGCTGATCCCCATAGTTGGATGCCATATAGCCAAATTGGTTTGAGGAGGGTTTTGTATAGAAGCAATTTTGTATTAAGGTTAATTTTTGATTGTTTCCCTATAAGTGGAAAGAGTGCTCTTCGTCTGGCATTTAGTATGAGCCGTTTTTGTTTAATATGTGTGGCCCAGGTAAGTCTTTTGTCTAGTGTCATACCCAAATATTTAACGTTGGAGGAAGAAGGAATGACTTTATTGTTTAAGTAAACTGTGGGGGTACTGTGCTTTGTTTGAGAGTGAAGGTAATGTGAGATGATTTTTCGTTATTTATTTTTATTTTCCATTTGGAATACCAGTCTGCTAGTAAGTTTAGATGATTTTGTAGGTGTTGTCTAGCAAGGTGTGGGTTTTTTTCTGAAATGTATATAACTTTGTCGTCAGCGAAGTCGGCTACCGAAGTATGAGAGGTGGTTGGTTGATCGGCTGTGTATATGTTGAATAGTATTGGGAAAGAGATGGCACCTTGGGGAACACCAGCTAGGATTGGGGCCAAGTTTGAAATTTCAGAACCAACTTTGGTGGCAAAAAATCTGTCCTCAAGATATGACTTAAAAAATAAGTAGTAGGATGGTGGTAGAATTTTTTTTAGTTTGTGTAGAAGACCAGGGTGCCAAACTTTATCAAATGCTTGGGCAACATCGAGTAGAATAGCTGAGCAGTATGATTTGTTTTCTAGGGAGTAGGCGATTGAGTCGGTTAGGCGGTGTATCTGATGGATAGTGGAATGTTTATTTTGAAATCTAAATTGTGTGTGGGGAATGATTTGGTTGTCATTAATGATCTTGGATATTCTTTTTAAAAACATTTTTTTCACATAGTTTCGCGAAAAATGGTAGTAAGCTTATTGGGCGATATGATGACGGATTTTCTGAAGGTTTTCCAGGTTTGGGAATTAAAATAATGAGTGATATTTTCCATTGAATAGGGAAGTACGAGAGCCTCAGGATAGAGTTTAAAGTATGGGTTAGGTGAATTAATGCAGTCTTTGGCAGTTGGCGAGCTACTTCAGCAGTGATGAGGTCTATTCCAGGTGTTTTTTTAAGTGGAAAGGTATTAATAAAGTGCAGGACCTCAGCTGGTGAAAAAGATTTGGGGGCAAGATAAAGTGGAAGCGCTGAAGTAAGAAAATTTTCAATTGTTTCTGTGAAGGTACTGTTGCCAATTGGTTGGTGGGGCTCGTAAAAAACTAACGTAAAAACACAGATAATGTTCTTAACATCAAGTTTCATAATAGGTGGATTCACTCTTATTTATAAACTAACGGAACTAAACGTGATCTGCTGAGCGTAATAATTTGCTATGTCGCGCACTTGGTAAGACGGAGACAACAAATTGTCGTGTAAAGTCCTCTTAATATTTATAAAGTGGTATAGATAGACAGGCGGTAACAAATAATATTGTAACGCACAGGGGCCATGATTCAATATATTATTTGATTTAAAATAGGTATTAGTTTATGTTGTACATCGTTACCCTTACAGCAACAACAACATCTGCAAATTTTCGATTTTTTTTTTATGTTATCAAAATATTTAGAATCTCTTTGCGTACATGTTTCATTGACCATATATCCCGTAAACAAACTGATAATCCCAAAAAATAGATTATAGCACAGTATCTGAATTTGATGCGTAATAACACGTATGTACAAGATTTACCGTAGTGTTTTGTGTTACAAGCATTTTTAAACTATCAAAATCAAACAGTTTTTTGGTCATCCTGTAAAATTGTACTTTTGGAGATGAGTGTTGTTGCTGTTAGGGTAACGACATGTAGAGATGCAGAAACCATAGTTTTAATATGCTCAAAGTGTTTATTGCATATTATATCTTATGTTTAACTTGTTTTGATACTTATTACTATTACTATTTTCTATAGTGGCTAGTGCTATAACATATAATATGGTGATTACTGATATAATATAAAGGCATTAGGCCATTCAACCGCGAAATAAACTTTTGTTAACATGTATAAAATTGTATATATAATATAAACATGTGTACATGGCATTTGCGATAATAAAATATATAATAATAAACATCAACCCAAAAATTACCCACTGTGTTCCCTCAGCATGTAGTCTCAATCAAAAATTCCTTTATCGCCTTTCATGATTCCATCTATGAAAATATAATGGTTCGTAAAATGTGTGATTGGTTATTTGGGTTGCAGTTGCACGGTGACAAAATGATTATTATAACTAAATTCATTATTTTTACACAGTAAGTTTGAATTTGAAGTTATAAAAAGTAATATTTTTTTGTTATCTGTTTATTTTTATTTTTTTATTTTGATAGTTTGGAAAATATTGGTAAATTCTTAGTGGTTAAAATCGATGATCTTAAATTAAATTAAATGTTTATTACATAATATCTTAATTCTTAGCATATTTTAACAAAATTAAGTATATATATTTTATTACTTTTGAATTTAAATGGAGCGACCAAAGTATATTGGTTTTACTATGATGTTTTTTTTTTCTGGCTGTACATAATCACTCATCACCAGGGCTAGGATTTGTATGTAACAGCATGTTTTTTTGAGACTTCTGATTGTTGATTTTGTCAGTAATGTCCACGAATCACCTCATGATGAGATAAATGGTGGTGTTTTTATTTTGCATGTTTTTGCATATTTTGAATAAAATGCATATTAATGCATATATTGAATAAAATTAATATTATTGCATATTTTCATTATAAGAATGCGAAAAATGCATGTTTTATAGTATATTTCGTAATTAATAATTATAATTTAATATTAATACTTCGTATTTAATTCTAGCTCAGCTGATTAAAGTATTAAACTATTGATTATTTTGTCAAACACAAATTTTATTTTTATAAATACAATCCTATGGTACAATAGGTATGCGATTAAAGATTGAATAGTTTTACGGAGAAAGATAAACACAATTAATAAAAGTATGTCGGTCAATATAAAATCTAAGATAGAAATTAAAATGCATACTTTTGCATGTTTTGGTAAATAAAATGCATATTTTACAATTTTTTATTGCATATACAAATCCTAGCCCTGCTCATCACCTTTTGGAGCATTAAAATTTGAAATGTTTTGATTTTCAACTTAAAGGATAGTTTCTTATATAAAATTGAATAAAATTTTAGCTTTAAAATTACTTTTAAAAATAATCAAGTAAAAAATTATAGTAAAACGGTAATTTTTACGCAAAACCAGTTTTTGTCATTCGCAGACCCTTGAAACGTTCATAAAATATTCATGCTGACATTTAGTGGATATTAATTTTCATATATTATATCGTCATTACCTATGGATACCATTACCACACCACTAGGTAACCTATTCACGCACTTTAGTTTTACGGTAATCGTTTATTGGCAAATAACAAACAAGTTATTTGACAATAATAATATTGAAAAATATTTTACTGTTATAACTATTATATGAATGCGATAATTTTGGCAAAAATTAATTCAATTTTCCTAGTTACTCATATCTACATAAATTACTAATAGTGTTCTATAGTAAAATATAGGTACTTAGTAAAGTGAAACTTCCATTAAACGAAGTTATACTGTACACAGGCTGTCGCCTGCCAGACCATCTTCGTTTAGAATTGTTTTTCATGATGTTTGGCATAAAAATTTAATTATAACTGAAATGTATTTGAAAATATTTTACTTTAACGTATCTACTTAGAAATTCTAAAAGTCAAATTATGAATCAATTCATAATTAAAAGAATAAATAAAGGCGAGCTCTGAGCATTCTAATTGAACCGCCCTATACATTATGATATTATATACATATTACCATTCCTTTTTATCAGTAACTCTTAACCACTTAAAAATCACGGAGCACTTATAATTTTATAAGATTATTGCGGATCATAGTTGTAAGATAAAGCAGTAGGGGTGAAGCGCAGAGCAAGTTAAATAATTTGGTTTAAAAAATGTAGTGATGATAAATGGTAATATTCTTGAAAACATTAGGAAATATATTGATGTTTAAATGTAAATTATTTCAATATAAATGATTATCTAATAATACATGTTCATATTATGTTATTATTTGATTGTTAATCGCATAACAATAATTTATTATAATGTAAAGCCGTAAAGGACGTAAACATTAAGACGTCTACAGTTTTCTAAAATATATATTAATTAAAATAAGTATATACTGCAATATTTGTACTGAATAGTGTTATTTCTTAAGGTTTATTTAAGATTTACAAAATTTTATCAACAGATGACAGATCTGCAATAGTTAATAATCCATAATTGTTGCCTTATTTAAATGCTAATTTAAATGCTATACCTATTGTCCCAACTATGCAGAGGTAAGATTACGAAATCGATAAACCTGCATAAATTATTTTTAAAACGTAAAATACTAAATATTAAGCCAATAAATTTCCATTTAATCCTGGTAAACCAAAGAGTGAAGATTGTCCGTAAAAAGATAATTTACCTACTAGTTATAGCAGTATAATTATTGAAACCTTAAGGTCAACTTGCCACGCTCTCCAATTTAAAATTATATACAAAACAGTTTACATAATATCAGTGAATATAAAACTATATATAATTGTATAGTACAAGTAAAGTCGATGAAAAAAAAAATTATCATTATTCTCAATACCTAAACGTTTTTATTTTTTCACTGCAGATTTTTACATTTTCAAAAAGAACACTTTCTTTTAGCTCATGCGATAAACCATAAGGAGCATCCAGCATAATATGTTCCACGCTCTACTGGTCTTAGAAACATCGCTCTATATCAATTGCTTGCAAGCTGCAGTAGTATACTCAAGCGATTGTCGGAATTTTTTTTAAATCGCCAATTTTTTTAGCTGTATGAATTCTGCAGTAGGTAGTTATTATACAGAAAAATACAAAAGATAATATTATGTTATTCAATTTCGCTCATCGAGACTTATAGCCAACCATATCAGATGTCTATTTATTAATATATTAATCATTAAAAGTGGGTCCATTTATAATAACAGATTTATGTCCTGTATTACTGTGGATTGAAGTAAACTGTTGATTTATCGCAATAATAGACAGACGAAAAACTGCAACCGCCTGAAAATGTACAAATTTTGAAGAAGATTTTCTTTTTTTTTGGTTCATAATAAAGCTAATAAAATATTTTATCCTCAAATATACCAACGATCAGTGGCGTAACCAGGATTATGAAATGAGAGGAAGAGTGTTAAGTATAAATTAAAGCTAATTTTTTTACAAGTTTCGTATATAAACTATAAATAATGTATTTCATACCTAGGAGAAAAAATATTCATGGAGGGGAGGAGGGGTAAACAACACTGTCTACCTACGACTCTACGATAATAATGTAAGTATACCTATCTATAATCTTCATAGTTGTTTTGTTTTACAGACACAACACGTTATATTTTATAATCTATTGCTAGCAGGTCATTATTATGTACCTATTTGTATTACATATACCTACCTACACCGTATGCTAAAAAGTAAAAATCTCCCTCCATTTTATTTTAAGTGACCACATTATAATATAGGTTCATAATAATAGAAAAGGTTATTTGAATGATTTATTACAAATTTTCAAAAACAAAAAAGTTAATAAATTGTACAGTATTATTTAAGGTATAAACCGTGCGCTTGTCCGTATTACTTGAATTATTAGTATATATTATATTAATACAACTATAACAGTATAATAATTATATGGTGTAATTATTCAATTAATATACAATGTATCAATGTATGGCATTTTTGTGTAACGAAATTGCTGAAAAATTTTTTAAAAAACATTATAATCAAATTATCGTCTTCGTAATAATTTTTATGACCATGTTTTAAGATAATATCTACTTATTGTAATATTCTCTTATATCGTGTTGCATAATGACATTTAGACTACAGCATGGCTTATATTACGATGCTTATATTTCAGTGGTAAATGGTAATCTACATTAGATTAGGTGTGACATGTTTAATGACGACGGATTGCATTGTGTACGATAATATTACATTTAATATGATAATTAAAATAACTATAGAAACGAAATAATTCGTTCTTCAAATAAAATATGTTTAGTCGGTTTAGTGTTTAAAATAATAATAATAATAGTATCATAATCTATCGTCGTTCGTACTTTGATGTGGCCTAAGAGCATCATCAGTGGCGCCGAACTCAATTTTTAAAGGTAGGGCAAAATACAAAAATTAATATCCACACCACCCAGAGACACCTAACTAAATCGCATATTCGCATTGGTTTTTGCAGATATCAGGAATATTTATATTTTATTCTCCTTATATGAATTATTTTTATACATTGCAATCATATCCTACTCCCATCCACAACCACCATGATCACCTACGACCCACCCAGCCACTTTCAAAGGTCGGGGGGTTGCCCCATCTGAATATAGGGTTCAGCGCCACTGAGCGTCACTATATAAGAGATAGGTCATATCAATCATAATAATGATAATTAATTAAGTATCAAAAAATATCGTAAGCTCGGTAGAAACGAGTAAAACACAATAATATGCAAACGGCAATAATATTTATTAAGTGTAATCTTATAATACTGTTTGATAAACTCATTTACGTATACATGTCTTGATTCGCGCAACGAGTTACACTCGTCAATCGAACGTGATAATATTATAAAAGCATGACCACTAAGATATTGTAATATTATTACCACACGAATTAAAATTATATCGTCTTTCATAAACTCATATCTTTAAAAAGTCGCCATTGTAAAACATTCAAGCAGATTAATTTAGCACAATTATATGCTTTCGGGGAAAACATACCTTTTTTCATTTTGGCGTAAATGGACAACGTCTGATATTTTAAATATCGTATACGAATATATAATATATAATCAGACAAAATTGATAATATATGACATAACTATATTTCATTTATAGAGGTTAAAAAATCTATATTATTACAATATTACAGCGTATTATAGTGTATTTAATATATGTAAATTTGTATTAAGTAGGTCATATAAGTCTTTTGTCATGTGTAGACTAATTGTAATTGAATATACCAATTAGATATATATGTGTCCAGACGATTTATGGATATTAGTTATTTATTGATCAATAAAATTATTTATTATATGATAAACGATTCCTAAAAAATTTCCGAATTAGTATTTAATTTTATAAGACATAATTACAACAAATTATTATACAATGTTATTGACAACTAATGGCTGCAGCAATCATTGTTTTTATATAATTATTATATATAGGTTGTTAATTCAGTGGCGTATTTAGGATCTTGTCAAGGGAGACATACGTTTACAAACATTTATTTTAAGAGCAGGGGTGGTTCAGTCTGGTTCAGTTAACATCGACATCACAATATTATAAATACATAAGTAACCAATAAGATCGAGACCAAGGGGGATCTACTTCCCATTTCCCTTTGTAAATACACCACTGCAGGTTGTTATTACGTTGACCTATAATTTAGTACTCCGTACATGGTATAGTATTATAGTAGGTATAAGTAAATAAGGTATAACTGGCCTACTAGGTAGATAGGTACTATGTATAATATATATTCTGTGGTGTTACACATATTGATATATCCTGAAGAGACGTGCAGTGGTATAGGTTCTATTTGAAGTTTGGTAAGCACCAAAAAGAAAAAAAAAAGAAAAACCATTACTAATTTAAAATACATTTTCAAAAACAAAAGCTTAAAATAAACCCCGTAATAAAAAATAGTCAAAACTTAAATAATATAAGTAGTATGATACCTAAAAATATCGAACGGTAATATTATATTATGTTTTATGTACGACATAAAACATAATATGTCCTATGTCCGTGCACAATAATAACATTTTTATCACGTATTTATACTTATATAGAAACGATCTGCATGAGAAAATCCATAGCTAGGTAACTTAAAAATCTATATGATTTAAAAAAAACTTGTAGTTACCTATTTATTTTTTTTTATATCTATATTTTTGTAGGTATTACATTCTAAAATATTTGAATATTTTCGATTTGTTTTTTAAAAACAATAATTTTCTTTTTCAACTGATTTTTTTATGAAATACAATTGTAGAATATTAATATATCATACCTATTGTTTATAATTACCTTCCATAATTTTATGGGCCTTCACACGAATTTGTTCAGTAAAGCAACCCATTATTTTTTGAAAGAATAAATAAAATAATAATTAATATTAATTATACCGTTAAGCGTTAACTCATTTTATAATTAAAATTATTTATTTTTAGAAATAAATCTTATTATTCTTTATTAGTAAAATATATTTTTGTTAATTATATATGATTTGCTATTAAATAATTTTTGTGTACACATTTCATAATATTGTTATATGTTACATACTTACATTTAATATAGGTACATCTATACTGATTAATTAATGATTATTGGTTACCTTTATCACCGCAGATATTTAAATCATTGTTTTATTAATTGGTATTTTCTATTTGGTAATTAATAGTTAATGATAAAAATATAAAATAATATAAATATGACCATACAATATTGAAATAAATTGTTTAACCGTGTAAATTTGTCATAAATGTTGTACTTGTGATATATTATGTACCTATATTTGATATTTCAGTACCTATATTTTTTGTTGGTATAAATTTATAGATAATAAACTTATAAGAAATTTTTTGTTATGCAATTTTGTAATTACTAAATTGCTGCTAAATTCATAAGTCGTTCAGTCGTAAACAATACACTACTATAATAATTATTATAGTACTTGTACTCGTACGTGTTTGCGCATTAAATGTTTTTATAAAAGATATATTTTGTATTATATGATAGCAATATATCACCTTGGTGTAATAGAAGCTCACTGCCCAGCTACAGTATATATAGTCATTCAATTATTTTATTTTTGTAATATAAAAGTTTGGCATTCAGAGAACCTTGTTTCGCATAATATTATATTCACATTTAATTTATTTTGAAACTCAATATAGGTACATGTTATATTATGTTAAAGTAAAAAATTGTTTTTTAAATTTAATATCACGAGGAAAGTTATACATTAAAACTATCTACCTCCATTTATATATAAACCATATAAAATACAGATTATTATTATCATTATCATGTTTGGGAAACATTCTAACGAGTACCTAATGAGTGTAAATGCCATATAATAATTATAAAGATTATTATATTAAGGTGGTAACACTTTATAAACTTTATAATAATACTTACTGTCAAAATTTACTGCCTTAATTGAAGACCTTTGGCCAACAACGAGACGTGTTCATTTTTTGACCAAAATCACTTTGTTACATCAGAAAGTAGAGATAAAAACTAAATCAATTGGTGCAACAGTGAGACATAGCCAACTGTTATTTACGGAAATTTAATACAATATGAACATGTCTTATTTTTGTTTTTCACCCAAAAACAAGATAATAATATATGTCTGGTTGTACAATATATTTATTTACGGTTTAACAATAAGATGTGTCCAATCCTAATTTATATTAAAAGTTAAGCATTATTAAAAGTGAATATATTATATGTGTCCTAAAACTAAAATCTGATGTTTTTTTTAAAAAATTCTAAATCTAAAAAAAAGACATATCTGCTTGTTGCCCAAGGTCTTCGATTGTAGTATTTTATATTCATGTACATTATCAGTAAAATATAAGCATTAAATGTGGTTATACATTTCCCACTTTTGATCCCCTCCCCTCCAAATAAAAAAAAAAAAACAAACAAACAACAAAAAGTACCATTTAGATCAAATTCATTACAAAACCCCCTCAACTATGAAGATTTAACCAAATTTTCTGCTCAAGGATATCACGCCATAATACTAGTATCATACACAAAGAATAAATAAAACCACATATTATTTTTGTAAAATCAATTTACCTAGATAAATACTAACACTCCTCATTCTACTTAGATTCTAAAATTATAAACTAAAAGCCATACAAGTATACCACGTTGCTGCATTGATTAAAAAAATAAAAACAAATAGCTGCTGACTAGGTGTAGATACTATAGCTGTACTAATCCATTAGTTAATACACATTTTGTATTATGTAACCTGCCCAACGACTACCACGATAATAATTATCATGTTTCGTCTGTTTCGTTCGCTGTGTTACCTATATCATAATATATATTGTGATGTCAAAACGTACACACTACACAGTGATGCACTTGCATAATAGTATACCAATACTAATAATGCTAGAAATACTTACATATTCTAATAATCACATAAGTATATAAATCGTCTATAAGTACACGGTTATAATTAGACTGGATTTTTAGGTTTAATAAATTCAATGATATTAATATTGTCTAAAACCCTATAAATATATTATTTTTTTTGTAAAAATAATCAAAGAATATCTAAATAATATGCTTGGATCCGAAAATTATACTTTTGTATTTTGTATTGTTAACCCTTTCTTGAAATTAATACATTGAGTCATTGATATTAATTTTCAGCTTTACACTGGTTTAAAGTGTATGCCATCAGTATAGTCTTCATTCATTATAGCCATTAATAACTAGTCACAAATATTATAAACTTATAACTGTATTAATAAATAATAATAGAAGTACCTAGGTATTCATAATAGTATGTCGTTGATTATAAAACAATAAGCTGATTTAAAACTAGGCACTATACAATTTATGGGCGTTTATATATACCTATATGGCTATATACATATAATATGTATAACTACATAGTATTCCATGCCTTCATCTGCGTGCAGTGTCGTAGGCCAAAAGGGTTTGGGTGTTTAACCCCCATTCCTTACTTTTTCCCTATACTTATATTATATATTAATTTTTATTACTACATAGGTAGGTATTATATGTAGTCATTTAGGTTTTATTTATATGTACCTATAAGATATAATGTTCTTACATACTATATAAATCAATATAAGTACAAAAAATACGAACAGTGAAGAAGGTTATAACTTATATTATACATAAAGGATAGATAGGTACTGTAGTAGTGGGCATTTTACCCAATTACTAGTTATCTGTACTATCAGTTGGCATTTAGATTCTAGGTACCTGCGAACCATTATTGGTACACATTTGGTAATATTTGTAGTTTTTATTATTTATCCATATAATTTTGTATTAAATTAAAAAAAAAAAAAAAATTTTTGATAACTGAATGCATAATCTATCCCTTAGTCTTCACCTAATTGTATGCGACTACGTCTACAACAAATGAAACTCTAAAATTAAAATAAGAATCACAGATAACTTTTGAAATTTTCTCCAAGTTTAAGCATTAGTAATGATTCATCCTGTTGGATAATTTATAAACTGATAAAAAGAAGAAAAATTGATGACGTTCCGAAGTGACCATCATAATTCATAGTCTATACAAAATTGGTTCTGTTTATTAAATTATATTAATTTTAAATTGTAATAAGAATGAATAAAATTACAATATGAAGGTTGGAAATTGGCATCATCGGAATTCTTACCTATGTAGTTTTTCGCGGGAATTAGAATTTAGACCGAGCACACACCATTACTATAATAATTGATAAATACGTATTATACGAGTATATCATATTTTATATTAAAATATATTACAGGCAGTACATCACTTTCACAGTTTTTCACTTTCTCGCAGCTCTAAGAAACCGGAACCGTGTGATTTTAGATATTGTGGCACTGTGATATTAATGGAACAAAGACAGTGTGCATTCGCCATTCGGTGGTTGTATATATACATATCATAATGTAATGCAATTTGTATCATCTTCAACGGACGATAAAAGACAAATGAACCGAATTCGTCAGTCGTGTATTATCCCCCCCCCCCCACATTAGTTTATTACTTATTATAGAGAAATACTGAAGTCATGTATAATAATATCGTCATCGCTAGCTCGTTGCTACAACATTGGAAAATAACATTACTGTTCCACTAAAAGTAGTAGAAAACAAATTAATAAACTACAATAAAATATTTTGTATAGAATTATATATACATATTATATACAATAGTAAAAAAAAAAATTTCCATGACAGAAAAATAATGAAAATATTTATTAAATGAGATAGGACGTTAAAAAAGTATTCCGAATACTATATTCCAAATACTCTTAAAAGTATTCAAAATAACTTGTCATTATACAGATATAATAAATCTATCTGATGTAACTACTACACAACTTCTAAATTTTGGATACAAATGAAATCAGTGTTCAACGTAGTCACTGAACGAAGTAGAAAAACAAAAAATATATGCATGTGACGGACATGCGGTATACGCAGATTATTTTCGCAGGTTATACAGTAGTACCTATAATTTTGACGAGGATAACTTATTCTTTCTCGATTTTTTGGTTTAAAAATTATCTAAAAAAATTTGTAATTGATACTTAGTGGAATGTATTGATTTTATAGTGATGTGAGATTATTGGTGTTTGATGAATTTTTTTAGTAGAAAAAATGTTCCAATCACCAACTTATTCGAGAGAAGTATTTCTGGTACCTAGAAAATTGTATTTAATTTGGAACTTTGATGGTAAAAAGTAAACATTTTTTAAATACCTAATCTAGAAACAAAAATATCGTATTAATATAATAATCATTAATCGCTTGGTAACCGTTGTTATACTCAAAAGTTAATTAGAATACATATTAGTCATATTACATTCAGAATAATTTTTTGTTGAATTTAATTTTAATCTGTTTATCAAAATGACCTACTTAATTATACAGCCATACAGGTTCACTCGACATCTATCTATATACCTACTGTATAGTAGAGTGGTAACATATTTTTGCTATACATTTTACCTTCAATTAAAAATTATGATTATTTTTTGTAAATAAATCAAAAATTTAAAGTATGTAGGATTTTTCGCGGGGTATGTGGAATATTAGCTTAGAATACTAATTAAAATAGGTACACAATAGGTATTATTATGTAACACAAAACCGTGATAAATCCTAATGTGTATAATATACGAATCATTAACGTACACAAATACGTCAGACACACTGATATTTTTAATGGGATCAGTTACATTAACAAGTTAGATAAGTTTTAACCCATACATACCGTTATCAAGAAAAAAAAATACCTACCAAGGGAGGACCCAATACCCACTGTTACCATTTGTGGATACCTACCTACTGACTACTGAACTACTGAGTAGGTATTAATGAAAAAAAATATTTAACACCTATCTACCTATTTAATGTTATCATCGTGGCGTGCGCACGGTACTTAATATGTTTTGTTATGATTAAAACAACCTGATAAGCGCAAACATGCAATGCATGATATAGCTATTGACCTATTGTCTAGCCTAAGGTGACTAGGTTGTGAGTTTGTGACTAAAAAAATATTTTATTTTGCATCCAACCATAGATGACAGATATCATATTACCAATAACAACCAAAATAATAAACCACAGTATAAAGAATAATATTTTTTATTATTAAATTAAATTATATTATTATTATTATTTATACTGTGAATATACTATGCTTATGCGGCTACGTAATTATTAACCCTTGTTCGCTGGTACGAAAATAATAAAATAAAGAGTAATATTTAAAGTAATAATTATATAATATTATGTTCCTATTAGGAAGTAGGAACCTAAGAAATATAGTCATTAATGGTAATTATTAATTAATTAGGTATACCTATTATACCCATTTAATTTTATAATATATATTTTTATCATGTTAGATCTGATATTCTGATCTGTGCATCCTAGAGTGTATCAACAATCAACATTGGCATGATTGCGCCAGCACGATTCTCGCATTATCAGTCATAGTAAATTAAGATAGATAAGAATTAGGTGGTCATTTATTTATACTGTTATCTATCTAGATGTGGAAGACGAGCTACCGAGCTGGCTGGTAGAAGGAGGCCGTAACGATAACGCACGTAGCCGAACAAAGAATTATAATTTAATAGTTATTCTGTACTATGCTCCCATTAATCGCCCCACCAACACAACTTTCACTTCCAAGTTCCAACCACCAGCGATCAACCTCGCACAGTGGAATGGAGTACAGGCAGCTGCTACAACTGAATCCGTGTGGCGGCGTGCAAAAGTTATCAATTTAGTCTTCGCGATCCATCTTTAGTGGTTACACTGGTATAAACCGCGTATGCGTGTGGTGTGTTGTTATTGTTGTTGTTATTAATGCCTATTATTAATTATTATTAACAATTAACTATTAACAGGTCGTAGCGTCAAATAATAATAATTGTTGCAATATTGTGTTTTCGCTACTCTCGTGTGAAAGTGTGTAGACGTTACCGCGATCCCGTCCGGCGCCAGTCCTGCTGTATGCCCCTGCCGTCCAGTCGTCTGTTGTAGTGCGCCCTCTTCAGTAGTTCAGTCTCAGTCAGTCGGTCAGTCGGTCGTTCGGGCGGTCGTTTTCTCAATTCTCATTATTATTATTAACGTCATAGATGTGGTCGCGCACTGCACCACCTGCAGCCCAAACGACGGCCGTGAAAATTAGTGCGGCGGAGGCACCGACGACGGCAAAAGCAACAGCAGCGGCAGCTATGACCTCCGTACATTGGAGGTGCCGTAAGTGCGTCGCGACCAGCTGAAATCCGACATCCGCTGCGGTACGATTTTTTACGCGACCGCCGTGCGTGTCCGTATTCCGCGAACGAGTACACGACGTCGGATAAAAAGGATATATAAGTCTATTAAAATCAGTTGCAGCGGTGTCTCGCTCACAGCAGTGCAGTGATATCGTAGTGTTCAGTACATCGACGTTCGCGTGTTTTCGTTGTGCACCCGAACGTCGAAGCGTAAGAGGCGACATAAAACGCATCTTCTGTGGTCTGCGGCTGGATATCGGCGAGTGTATAGGGTAGGTACCCAACATCAATGCATCATCTGCAGTACAGCGTAGGAACAGGTTCGAAATCGAGTCGTACTCTGACTACCTCTGTACTCTGTCCATTGTAGTGCAACAGTTGCTTAATGTAGTGTACACCTCAATCGGCGGCCTACGTTGTCGATGCATGTCTGATTTTTACTAATTTTTTATTTGTGACGTTTTGTTCACAGCACCCCTTTCAATTCGAACTGCCCTCAGCCATCATGGGCCTCCTGTTTTCAAAAATTTGGAGTTACTTCGGCACCGAAGGTAAATGTTTTTAAATTCTGTCATCACATGATAATTTATTCATTTGTATTCTTAGCGTTTACAATTTATTGTTTTTTTATTGTTATAGAGCACAAAATCGTTATCATTGGCCTGGACAATGCGGGCAAGACTACCATATTGTATCAGTTCCTAATGAACGAAGTTGTACATACTTCACCGACTATTGGCTCAAACGTTGAAGAAGTGGTATGGAACAACATTCATTTCATAATGTGGGATCTTGGTGGGCAGCAGTCCCTCAGAGCCGCTTGGTCAACCTACTATTGTAACACTGAGGTATGCATTAATCCATAAACATAGCTTTCAATTTTGAGATAGTTATTAGTATCTAAATACTTGTCATAAGTTAGCAGGTGCTTATTGTATTGTTAAATTTATATTGTAATTACAATACTATTATCAGATTTTCAATAAAGTAAAGTAATTTTGTTTAGACAGGTGTTATAAAGAGTATTCATTAATAATAGTTTGTTAAAAAAAAATGTTAAGTGTTCAGAACAGCAAGATTATAAAAGAGTAGTTTTAGATATTTCAATTTTATGTTTTAAACTAAAAATATAGTTTTATAGGAATGAAAAATAAAATCGTTTGGTTTTTTAAGAATTTTTAATCTAATTAAAAAAATTATTTGTGGGTAATTCAAATTTGGTAAAATAACATTTGTATAATTTTAATAGTTTTTCAAGCTATGCGTGTTATACGTACATTCTAAATTTTATATTTATAGCAAAAAAATATTGTTTTATATGTTTAAAAATGAATTTTTATTTCCTATTTATCTTCAATAATATATTAATTTTTGTTTTTACATAGGTAAGGTTAAATACATAACATTTTTCATTTCTACTCAAATACAATTTATATATTTTCCAATGAACTAAAACATTTATAATTATTGATTAAACCATAGTCAGATCAACTAAGATATATATATATATATATATAACTGTATTAAGTATGGGAAAATTTGATGTTCACTATTTGGATGCAACCAGTAGAAGTTTGGTTGCTGGGCGGAATATATTGTGTAATATATATATATATATATATATCAACTTAATGCAACATCACATTATCCTAGTAGTGGTTGCCATTTATTCTCTATGCATGGTTGATTTCAGTATTATTTAATAATTGTGATAACTAATTATTTAATAAATGTTTGATTAATTACTGATTAATACTTGGCCATATAATATGCTTTATAAATAATTAATTAGGGATCGAGAGTTATTAAATGAATGTTAAGAAGCTGAGCATTTGACCTTCATTTATTTCATGTTCAATTCAGGAAGTGTTGAAAAAAACTTGTATTCCTTACCAACTAATATTTTACTTTTAAATAGTAGGTAGTTCTGCATTAATGCTTTCATATTAAGTAGTATAATAATTATATTTAGGCTAATGGCTCTTGTTGTCAAAGCCTCAACCCCCAATAAAAAAAAAATTATATTTTAACTTATAGTATTATTTGTAATAAAAGATAAAATTAAAGCAATTTATATTATTGAGTATGTTTTGTGGTGTATGATAAATTAATTTCACTACTTACCTACATGATTTGTTTGTAAAAAATATTCAGATGAAATACTTGTACATTTATCAACTCTATTGAAATTTTGTCTGTTACATATGCCATAATAAACAGTATTAGACGAGGTATTAGATTTGTAATAATGTTGCTCGTATGTGTGTTTCAGTTTGTGATAGTGGTCATTGACTCTACAGATCGAAGCCGTCTGGATTTGAGTCGTGAAGAACTTTATAAGGTATTAAACAATGAAGAACTATCTTCAGCTGCAGTTCTTGTTTATGCTAACAAACAAGACATGAAAGGTGCATTAACTGCTGCAGAGATCAGTAAACATTTAAACCTGACTTCCATTAAGAAACAACAGTGGCATATTCAAGCTTGTTGTGCATTGACTGGTGAAGGGTAGGTTGATAATACATACATGATATACATTGATAATTGTAATGTGATTTTGAAAACATTTTTGATATTATTTATTTTGCAGATTGTATCAAGGTCTGGAGTGGATATGCAGTCAATTGAAGAACAAATAAACGCTTTTGTTGTTATTATTTTTTTATATGATAATTAAAAAAATTCCTTTTGTAGATAATCAAATGTGTATAAAATATATTAAACAAAGTGAGTATAAATAATTGTAATTTATTAAAAATAAAATGTAAATAAGATTCTTAAGTTAAAATAATTAATGACTATTCTGAATAATAATTAATTTGTTTTTTTTATTGACATGTATGTGTCTTATGGCTGGGGTCATTCTGCTTTTTGTGTGACGCTAAGAGTGTTACCATCACATTGTCGTGTTGAAGTGAGAAGCGTAAGATATTGTATTTTTTTGACCGATTTCACTTTATAGTTGTTATAACACCCAAAGAATAACAAAGAAAATAATGTTATACATTTATCAGTTTCAAGATAATGTTCTTAGGTTGCTTCTAGCAAACATTGATTAATAATAGTATAATTATCGTGACCATATCAACCTCATTATACTTTTTGAGATTTTAATCATAATGATGATAATTCATTACTCATAATTAAATTAATCACTTAATACTTCCTATTTTGATTGAATTTAAGACTTATCCGCGAGACCTATACATGGTACATGTATATATATATATATATATATATACAGGGTGATTCTTTTATCAAACAACACTCATTATTTAAAAAAGTATTGACTTTTTTCAAAATTTTTTTACATAGTTTCAAGTTGTTAAAAAACCAATTCTTTTATTAAAAAATTATATTTTTTATCCTTATCATTTTTTAAGTGTTTTACTTTTTTGAATGGCAACATAGTTTTTTAATTTCATATT
This sequence comes from Diuraphis noxia, assembly GCF_037042655.1. Taxonomy (NCBI): domain Eukaryota; kingdom Metazoa; phylum Arthropoda; class Insecta; order Hemiptera; family Aphididae; genus Diuraphis; species Diuraphis noxia. The sequence goes on from NW_028301713.1 coordinate 79,164,831, forward strand.
CCAAAGCAGAATCTTTTTCTAAAAATGTTGATGCATAAAAATTGAATTTAGGACGAGCAGTTTATGAGTTATAAGTATTTTAAGTTTAGACAAGTGGAGTAGTGGACAAACATTTTGAGGGGGAACCCCGTACCACTCCACTCTGCCAATCTAAACATTAAATACCTATATGTCATAAACTACTAGCGCTAAATTCGAAATTTTAACGTAATAACTAATAAAAAAAAAATAGCTTTATTAATTTATGAAATTTTAAGTATAGGTTACCATTTGAAAATCAAAAGTTGATAGTGGTTTATCTAATAAATATAAGGGTGAAAAATATAAAAAAAAATAAACAATTCAAGAAGAGTGTAAATCTACAATTTTGAAAAAAAAAAGTTTGAAAAAAGTCAATACTTTTTTAAATAATGAGTGTTGTTTGATAAAAGAATCACCCTGTATAATGTATCTGCATGAAGTGTGGATACTCTATGTTTTTTTTTTTGTTGTTTACAATCTGGTTGAGTTATTCAATTTAAATGTATGGTTATTATATAACTATGATTATAAATATTACAAAAGAAAAAATAATTAACCAATAGTATTATACTATTTATACTAAATATGTTAATTAAAAATATGCTAATATTTATCTGAAAGTGAAGCCAGGTAAGTCTCTCTGCTTTGAAGTTGATGTCAGAGAACTTCAATAAGTTTGTGATACTGTACTGGTGTTCGGTATGTTGTGTTCATTTGAAATTTGTATTTAATATAATACTTAATACGGCATGGCTGGGCATTAATGAGTTTTAAAGATAAAGATATATTACTTTTAAAGTTTTAACTAAGGTAGGTAACAAGTTATTTTACTACTACAAGAAGTAACTTGAAGTAACTTCTTATTAAAAGAGTTAAATTGTTTTTCATTTTTTTAAGTAAATTATTTGTTGATTAATTACATTGTCACTTTAAGTTATTTTTTTCTAAAACCACAGATTTAAAATAAATTCCATTTATTAGAATTGAAATTTTTGTATTGAAAGTCTCATATATTGTCTATAAATATAATAAGAAATTAATGATAAATATTAACTTATAATATTGGTTATAATATTGCATATTCACAAAATATAATAATATATTATATTAGAAACAGAAAAGTGATAAGGATAACCTCTGTATTTAAAAACGAAAAATATAATTATTTACAGAATATTTTATATTCCTATACATGCCTGTTTAGTTATTAATCTATTTAATTAGTAGCTTTTATTAATATATTTTTATTTTTATTTTACAACAGAATTTATTAATATTAATATAGGTATGATAAACAATTTGGTGATTATAGTTTTATATATAGTTTAATTTTTAATTTATATGATAATTATACATATTGATTTTTAACTAAGTTAAGCTACTTTTATTTTTTAGTTAACTTGTAACTTCTACAAGTTAAAAAAAATAGTTAACATACCTTGCACTACCGAATAATCAAACATACATTCATACCATAAAATAGGGTTTATTCATTGGTTATACGATTATTCTATAATCAATGGTTTATTCATTTTTTTCTTCTTCAGTTTCAAATTTTTTTTATGCATTTATTGTTTTAAGACTCATATAACACACATTGAACGATGAACCCTGTGTCATATTAGTTTAATTCTTGGATGACTAGTGATTACCCATCCAAGAACAAACAACCGGAGGAAGCTAATAGTAATAAGTACAACGTAACTAGTTTAATACAATCATTATTTAATTTATGACCTTAAATATTTATTGAATAATAGATCAGAGATCATATATTTTTGTATTAGGTATATTGATAATAATGAAAAAATAGGTGTTTACCTATCTTAAAAACAATGCAGCTGGATTGGATCTGAAGACCGAAATCATGAATAAAGGATTGAATCCAAGAATCCAGATAAAATGAATTAATTTTAAATTCAGATTAGGTAATTATTAATTCTAAGCCTTAATGCAGATTGGTCAAAATAATACTTAACACTAGTAGATACATACAACAATCAAACTTAGGCACGGGTACACAATGTCTTGCTTGTCTGATGTGGTTCAAAATATATTTGTAATATTTTATTTGGATTTGACAGCATAATATTCAATTTTATTTTTCATAATAATTGTACTTAATATATATTTAGATTATGTATGCTACATAATTTATATCTGTACCTATATAATATAGGTAATATATATAATATATTTGTAAAAACTTCTAGGTTGTTTAAATGATAAAGCTTCAAGGCATTAAGAAAAAAAAAATGTATTAATAATCAACCAAAACATTAATGAAATCATTACAATATTATGAGAATATGTATCTTTATGTCTTATATTCTATTATTACATTACAATATTAGTTTGGTGGAACAACAATAATATAATATAGTTTACAATTAAGTTAAAATGAGTACGCTGCCTCTGCTGTACATCGCCAAAATATAGTATCTGTATTTTTCAAGATAACTGCTGACCTATATTATAATGGCTAACAAAACTAATCAAAAGTTGATTTTTATATAGATATACCTACTTTGAAATGGATGTAATGATTTTCACTTAATCGATATAACCATAATATTATCTTCGTTATATTATTATACAAATAAATAAATAGATATAACAATTTTAATTGCTTTTATTTTTCACTGATATTATTTTATTAGTATTTTGTCATATAATATTTTGTATTCAGTGCTAATAGTGCTATCTTATAATATAAGATAATATGAAGTAGGTAGGTAATTCAAATGTTCATTATCATAATAAAATATCAGTTATTTAATTTTACAATGCATTTATTTAATATTTATAGATAATATATCAATATTAAAGAATAAAAGTCCAACTAAAACAATACTTACCAGCTTTAAACTTCAACCAAAAATTGAATTTTAATGCAATAGAATTAATTTTAAGGACTTATAAATGAATTGTTAAAGTCAAATTTTATTTATGTATCAATTAAATTTTTCAAATTTACCTACCTCAAACCTTTTTTTTTAAATTTTTTATATGTGCCTATATTATACTATTGCGAATCGCCTTGCAATTTTGTCTTGTTATTTACTTGTTGAAATAAAATTGAAATAATATATATATTTATTTTTTTAATAAATATTTTTTATCAAAATTATGATAAAAAATACATTTCCTACCTGTATTTAAAAAGAAACATAAATTATTAATATTTAAAAATTTAGTCTTAAGCTCTGAATTGCAATTCTGGACAACTGAAAGATAAACAAATTTATAGTTACAGAGTACTTACAGTTAAAAAAAAGGTTCTTATAACTTATAGCTTATGATTTTCATTGAATTTTCATTTAGATAGATATTTAATAATCTGTGGGATTTTACCACTAGTCTGCTAAGTATGATATTCTGTATTTATTAGGTTTTATGATGTATTGTAATACTTAATAATAATAATAATTAAAAAAAAATAAAAATTGACCTTTATTTCATTTTTACGTACCTATTGCGTATTCATCTACAAGAATAATAAATATTGTCAGTTAATCATTATCTATATGGCTATATAGCTGACATATTCAGCGTTTTAGTATTATTTTAGCTGTTAGATATAATATCTATTTAGTATTTAATTTAATTAACTAGGTACCTACATCACAATTTTGGTACGCCGGCGTATCTGAAGTTCTCAATCCAACATTCGTTTACGAAGCGTTTTATTTTGAAAAATCCTTTATCACCCCAAGAAGTTCCCCATGAATTAGCTAACAACCAGTAAGCTTGTTCTCCTTCTAAACCCCACCCGATCATCCTTACCGACAGCAGCCCCAAATAATCACCGGTGACATGATGATAAACACCTGTTGTAAAAATAAAAATTAGATTAATCCAATATTCTAATAATTTGTACAAACTATAATATCCTTTAGATACACAAATAAAATATTATTGGTCATTAGTCATTGCTCATTACTTCATTGGGCACTCTTTAGATAAAGTCTACAAGGTTGAAAATAAATTATAAAACCATTATTAAGGATGTATGCAGAACTTGACTGGATTTCGAAATTGGCATGAATACTGGTGAATAAATTTAATTCACCATACATTTTTTTTTTAACCGAGTTAGAATGTATAAAATATAATGTTAAAAGGGATATAATTATAGATGTAGGCTTTATAATTGAAACATTGAAACACAAGAAAAATAGGTATTATATTTGTTTAGGTAGGTACCTATAAATAATAGTATTGGTAATAAGTAGGTAGGTAGGTATGCACCAGGTTGTTAAATGGTTACAAAATTGAAAATAATATACAGACAAATAGGAAAACGTAGTACGTATATGCTTAAATAGGCTATAGGTAGGTACCTACATAAAATATTAATATGATACATAGGTATCTACTTATCTACTTTAACTTTAGTCGTTAGTACCTAAATCACAATATGATAGGTACGTATTACGCAGGTACCTACACAATATACCTATACCTACTATAGTATTTCATTTATATTTTATAATTTATACCAGATTTGTAAGCGAGAAAATCTTCGTAGACTCGCATTGTGACTACGTATGGCCCGTGTTTCCTCAGGGTTTTCCTCGCTGAACACCCGTCGAACGTAAAAACTTTCTTGGCTGTGGCGAAAAATAAAATGTGTAGATACAATATCGTATTATATATACTATTCACGATAATTGTATAATCATCATTCTAAATGACTAAATCACTGTCTTTCGAACCTTTGATGATTTCGTCCAAGTATTTGCCTTTATGTTGTTTGTTGTAGCAGCTCAGATCACATTTTGGAGTGGTCTTCGGGTTGTTACCGCACACGCCGTGTGGACCGAGCACTGAACTTGGATCGGCGGCCGTTGTGGATATGTTGCACGGCTGCAGGAGCCATGGTTGACAGCCCTATTAATATTTTAACGAAGATGAGGAGACATTTTAATATGACAATATGACCACGACCGCTGTAGGTGGTCCTGGTTCAAAAAATTGTTTTGATGAGTGACACAAATAACTTCCCTTTATTAGCCCTTATTATAAAAATATAAAATGCTTATATGTCTTGGCTGATTCTCTTATAAATTATTTAAAGTAGTAAAATATAATCTTATAAACATTTATACACTAAAATAAATTAACTTTTTGACACGATTTTTAAAAAAAATATGTGCTGAAAAGTAATAATTAAAAAAAAACACTTATTAAATAAAATTAAACATTATTTAATACACAATTTAGGCGAGGCTGTGCTCTACTTTCCTCATCTCAAAAGCCAATACCTACTTCTCGAGTTATCATGTCATAAAATAATGAATTGTGGCCGGTGTTTTTATAGATCAATATATATTTTGTTTGAGAGTGAGAAGGGAGAAGTATTAAATAGTCGATTCAGATACTGCTCTTGCTCACCTGCATTCTGCAACTTCTCCTCCCTGATCTGCCGCTGTGGAATGCTGATCTATAGGCACACCAGGACTTGATCGCAGACCACGGAGTAGGTTTTTGAATCGGCTATTTATTGTTACTGGTGGAAAGGGATGAGGAGGAAGAAATATACCAAAATCTCATACTATAGGTATTTTAAATATTATGTTTTACTTGGGAAACTATTTGTGAATTTTATAAATAAACATGTTTGAAAATCGTTTTCACACAAAATTAATTTTTACGTCTTACAGATATAACAAGCTATTATTAGTATGGTTACCTCGTTACTCCCATAATCGCCACCAGTAACGATTCCTTTTTTTAGTATATATCTCCATGCGGCTGCAGTATATCCTCCACTGCATCCGTTACCACAGTCTTTACAACAGGAAACTAGTTTTTGCGGTGAATAAAGTGCAGTGATGTTACCCTGAGATGCGATACATATGCGATCGTTCATCGCCGAAGTCACAGAAATCGCCTGGATGGATAATAGTTTTTTATATAAATTAAATTTAAATAAAGAAGTGATGAGGTAAATCACTGTCAATTACGTATAATTTCAATATTGAATTTGTTTTGCACTACTATTAATCATGATAGGGCCACACTACTTAGTAGGTTTAGTGTGTGCATTCGTGCATGCATAAAAAATGGGCGAGAACACTGAGAAAGTGAGAACCAATATTTTGATAAATCCACTTGAGTTTTGTCTCCGTAGTGGAAAATCAAAAAATTCCCGGTAATACTAAATTCGATAAACCGAAAAATATTGTTCTATATTAAATACTAGTTACTAGCAGTGTTGCACCATACTATACCATATATAATATAGGTATATGTAATATTATACCTAATTGTTTTCTAAAATTATATTATTTTAGGATGTATGTTTATATTTTTCACACCCAGGACTGGCTTTAAATATTTGTGCACTCCGATGCAAAATTATAATATGTCCATATATCCATCTATGAACGAAATGCTGCCTCCAATTATTCACTTAAAATTTCCGCCTACTTTTCTCTGTTAAAACCTATCTACGTTCACGGCGTAGGTATATCATATTATATCAATATTATAGATAAACAAGTTTTTGTATACCCAATCTGCAGCGCAGTTGCCTTGATTCCAGATGTGTGAGATGGAAATGCAATCGAACCAATGGTATCGGGCATCGAAACTCTCAGGTGTTCCGTTTGTGTCATCACCATCGTTTTCGCGGTCGTTGTCACAATTACCACCCTTGACTGAACCGTCATCAGAGATATCGTGCCCTAGACCGATCCACTCGGGATGGGAAAAAGTTCCCACCAACTTTTTGTAATCGTTCGTATGAAAATTGTTTATTCCGGCCTGAAAGGAATAATACAATTATGATGTTCTGTAATACAGTTCCACAATAGAATGATTTGAAAACAATGTTAAATGAATAGCGATATCAGCTAAACTCCTCATATACCACCGAGAATCCACACAGTCAGTACATCTTCACAGTATACGGCATATAATTTTAAAATTAGCTATATTTTTCAGTTGTCAACAGATAATATATTTTATAATGCGAATGCCATAATGAAATATATTAATAGGTACCTAGTTAGAAGTTACTCTTGATGTTTTTAAGCACAAAACTGGGCAACATCTATTTGAGTTTTCAATACATAATATTATCATCTACCTTTTTAGTCTAATATAATTAGAAACAAAAATATATGAGTATGAAATCTGGCAAACCATATTTGATTTCGTATACCTAGTACTTACATTTGGTTTTATTTAATTTCATTGCTAAATTTTCATACCACATAAATATAAATAACAATATGATATTCTTACCTGCCATGTCACATTTGCGCTGTTGATGTGTGCGATGATGTCATGTAATTTGTAAATATTAGCCTCACATGTCATCCAAAAGCTGGATATTAGCAGCAAGCCAATTTTCATTGTGGTGCACGATATAATACTAGGTACTTAATAATATTTAATATTTGGTTGTAGCCTTGTTGGGTGTTAATTAATTATCGTATTGAACCTGTTGGAATTTCTGATGTGGTTATGTTTTTTTTTACTTGACTTTCAAGTTCGAGGTGGCCAACAATATCAGCGTTATCATGAATGCAGCTTCTGTCAAAAAGTCATGTTATAATGTGTTTAGTCGATTTACTCAAAGAACTGAGTTTGTACCTAAGTAAAAAGTCGGATTGAAATCGCGGTTTTTAGATAAAATTTCTCGACTTTTTAACTGTTGTTAACTTGTGAGAGTTGTTTACGTATATATTCGTATATATTATAGCTACACTGTTTTTTGTAACTCAAAAATGTTTGTTTAAGAATCGAGTGATTAAATAAAATCGAGTACTTCAACGAGTACACATTATGATATAATCAATCTTGTCAAAATGTATCTGTTGTCTAAATATTATTTGTGTACACTATAACTTAGTGCGATAACTATATCTTTGAAATGTAATTGTTGCTTATGAGTGGAGAAACTTTATTTTTAATTAAATATAAAAATAAAAATAGTAATGATGGTAATAATTTGTGACGAAAAATTGTTTAAGAAGGACATACTAATAGATAGAAGAATAATAATAAACGATAATGGATTTAAATTCTGAATTCAACAATCAACATTAAAAGATAACTGTATAGAAGTATAGTTATTTGAGAATATAATTGTTAAGTGTGGATTATATACTTGACATATAGAGTAGGTACCTAAGTTGATATAAAATTTCTCTGTGAAAGATTCATCCATACGTATTTTTATATTTATTTACTTATTTTTCTCTCGTGCATACCATAGTATGTACATGCCATATATGACATAAAAATGCGTTAAATGTATTTAGGTATTCTAATGGATATTACTTATAAGAGGACTATGGATTATAATATGCATTTGAATTTGCATATCTGCATATGCAAATGCATATAATCGCCTTTTCAACCAGCTATGCATATTTCATTGATTCGTCGTGTCAATGACATATTATCGTATTTTTTTTTATACACACTGATTAAATATGTCAAAAACATATATCGACCTAACTAATTGACGGGACAAGGTTCTAAAGAAGTCGTTATTTATAATCTCGACAACTGAATAAAAATTCTGGTTATGATTCCTTAAGTATGATCGACGCTTACATTAATATCACAAGTATTGCACTGCCTATAATACAATAACGAGAACTCTCTTTGCAGATGACTTAAATATTCTCTGAAGAGGAAAAAACCCAAATTCCTTCCTCTTCTCTAGCGTTAAACAGTCTTCACTCAAAATGATAGAAACTATCCACAACTCGGGTCTGAGATTCGCCACAGGCACATTCCGTTCCAGCCCAATCCCAAGAATTTAGACTATTGCAAACACCCTTCCTCTCGACCTAAAAATACTGCAAAACGCCATTATCCAAAAAGCTAGAAGAGCACAAAATAACAACATCCCAAACTCGGAAAACATAATAAAACTCAATAATTTTGAATTCAACTGCTCAGAAATACTTAAACACGAACATCCTATCGGTCCTCCATGGGTAATGGAACTACACTTCAACATCGATCTCTCACAACATATCATATGCGAAACCATGGACAATAGATTTAGAAATCTGGCATATTCAATATTGGAAGACTACCAGATCACACAAAATTGTATACCGATGGATCTAAAACTGAAACAGGAGTAGGGGCATCGGTATACTACAACAATGTAAATAATGTAATAAAAATGATCAAACTCCCTGATTTCTGCTCCATTTTCACAGCTGAAGCTCTTGCGATCTCACACGCACTTGAGATAGTTAAACAACAAAAGATAGACCAAGTATTAATACTAAGTGACTCTCTTAGCGCTCTAAACAGCATCTTAAATATAAAACAACCCAACACCATATCCAGAATAATCCAAAATCAGATCTCTCTACTAAATATTAATAATCAAATCATTACGCTGCTATGGGTCCCCAGCCACGTTGGAATACCAGGCAACTAGACAGCAGACATATATGCCAAAAAAGCCATAACTTCTCCTGATGCCATCTCTGTCCAAACATGTTCTCAAAGTGACATCAAGGGCGTCATACAGGTCCTGACACTGGAAAAGTGACAACATCGTTGGGTTTCTTTACAAACAAAACGCAATGAAATTAAACTCTTCATTAACCCATGGCCAACTTACCTTGCCAAAAGACGTCATGAAGTAGTAATCAATAGACTAAGAATTGGACATACCTGGCTTACACATCGTCACCTCATGAGACGAGAAGACCGAGACCTATGTACAACTTGTGGGGAAGCTTTGACTGTCAAACATATCCTCCTATACTGTCGAAACTACGCAGACACCAGAACAGCCTTAAGTATACCTGAGCGCATATATATGAAGCACTTGGACTTGGACCCGATCATGAAAACACTATCAAAATCATAAGTTTCTTAAAATAACCAAATTGTATAACCTTATCTGACATTTGTATTTGTATTTGTGTCTATTTTGTACTTGTATTTTTTTTCTTTTCATCTTTCTCTCACTTCCAATGCTGTACTTCTATATTTAAACGTTATACCTTTATAAATAATCTACATTGTACTTAATATTCATAATGTTATCTAGCACCTAATTTAATGTTTACATTGTACAATATGCCAATAACCTTAGTTTTTGCGGCTTTAATAAAAAAAAATAAAATAAAAAATAACGAGTAACATGGCTATTAATTTAAAATACTGTCTTGTAACATCTTGTAATGTTGAAAGGTAATTTTCTGTATTCAAACTTATTATGGATGGCAAGCATTATACTCATTATAGTTCTACAATGGACCACTTGTAGCATCATCCAGGCACGGCGCCAGAATTTTTTTTCTAGGGGGGCGGTAAAGGGCAAGTTAATTTTTTGAAGGGGCATAATGCATATTCAACAATTTTATTTATTTCAATAACAATAAAAAAAATGTTAAGTAATGATTTATGTATCAGTGAACACAGCAATACTGTATAAGTGCATTTTTAAATATAACATAAATTTATTACATACCTAATAGTAATATTTGAAAATAAAAAATACAATTAAAGGACCTACAATTTAAATATAAAAACATTTAACTGTATAGTTGCATTTCAGCATGAGACATAATTGAATATAATATAATAGTAATTACTAAAATTTAAATATGAAAACATTTTTAAATGTATAAGTGCATTTCTGCATATAAAATAAATTTAATATGTATATAATAGTAATATTTAAAAATAAAAATAAAATTCCAAGTAAGATTAAATTAAGAAAAAAATTTAAATAAGCATTATCTTTCTATTGTGATGAGCAGCAGAAAACTTGTCCACAACCTTTTCCATATCTAGGTTTTTGGAAATGTTTTTTTCAATTGAAAGAATTGCTATATCTGTTAGTCTTGAGTTAATCATTTTATTTCTTAAATAAGTTTTGATTTGTCGGAGACTAGAAAAAGTTCTCTCCACTCCGGCACTGGAAGGAGGTATGATAATTGCTATGGTACATAGTAAATATAGTTCAGAAAAAGCCAATTTGTAACATTCTAATAAATGCATGAAATCGAGTATAGTGTTAATTTTAGTTTTTTTTTCTATCTGATGTCTTTTTATGAGTTTCGGTATTAACTTAAGTTCAGATTCCAAGCTTTCAATATCAACATCATAATGCTTAGCAAAAGGTAATAATATTTGAAAGTCTAAAAAGGATTTATTTTGAGGATTTAAGGAACTTATACCAGATAATATTGGATTATTATCAGAAAATCTTCGTTGTAGTTCATTGATCATTCTATCAATTACAGGATTAAATATGATTATCTTTACATCATTCTTACACATAACGGTCCTATTTTTAGATGTCGGTAGTTCTGTAATATAAGATGAAAATCTAACAGGCAATTTACGATGAGTTCTTCTACACATTAAGTTTTCTTCAGGTAATAGAATGTTATTATTTTCCGCAAACAAAACAACTTTTTCTAAAAGCTCATTAAATAATCTGTCAACTGTTCGAAATTCCTTAAGATAATCAATTAATGATTCAACCATTATACAACTAGTTCCTATATCTGAATTGGGAAATTGTAAATAATCAGATACAATTTTTATTTGACTAAATGTATCACAAAAGAGATGTAAACAAAAAATAAATTCAAAATTAATGTGTTCTAAAATAGATTTTGCCTCCATACTTCTATCAGATTTTGATTCCACACTGATTTTATTTAGAAGTAATAGTATAACTGAAAACGTTTCTCTTACAGCAACACATGCTGATATCTGACAAATCCATCTTGTTTCGCATAACTTTTTTAGTTAAATAGTTTTCGTTTTAGGAAACAATTTTTTCTGGAGATCCAAAAAAATCATATGTACAGTAGATCTGCTTACAAAATTATACAACTGTTGAAGAAGTGTAATAAATTGTTCAATTTCTGGAATATTTTTACAAATGTCCACAATGACTAAATTTAAACGGTGGTTATAACAATGTGTGTATAATGCTTTTGGTACTTCCTTTTGAAAAATTGCTTGCACACCATTTAGGTGACCACTCATTACGGAAGCACCATCATATGTTTGCGCTATGCAATTTTGGATATTTATTCCACAAGCAGCTAAAGTTTTCTTAATGAATTCAAATAAGGCCTTGGCATTTAGTTCAGAACAAGATACATATCCTAAAAACCGTTCATTTACTGTATTGTTGTAATAATAACGTACCATAACTGATAATTGTTCAGTTTTACTGATGTCTTTGGTTTCATCTGCCAAAACTGAAAAGTACTTAGATTTTTGTACCTCATTTGCAATTGATTCGATAACCATTCGACTCATAATACTAAGTATTTCATTTTGTATACTGTGATGGGTATATTTTGAATTTTTGGGCAACTCATCAATTTTTTTTTGTAATCTTTTATCTCTTTTAGCACAAAGATTTAAAAGTTCTAAAAAATTACCTTTATTTATGCTTTCACCATTTTCATTATCTCCACGTTGAGCAATGTTTTGACGGGCTGTAAAAAGTAATATTTCTGCAACTGTTGCAATATAATAACGATTTTCTTTTATAAGTGTCTCATTTTCTTTATTAATAAGAGCTAAAATAGATTTATCAGTTTTTTCAGTCATTTTATATCCTTCCCATTTAGTCATACATAATTTATGTGAAACTGATTTATCATGTTGCTTTATACCACTATTTTTTTCCATGGCTTTTTTCCAATTCTTAAATCCCGATTCGGAAAACGGTGATCCAGAAGGATCAGTGGAAAAAAATCGACAAGGAAAGCAATAACATGAATTTTCCTAAACACTGTATTCTAACCATGGATACAACTTAAACCATTCAGAATGAAAATTTCGCCATTCTTTGCCAAATTTTGTTCGTGGATAATTTTTTAACACTGGCTGAGTAGGGTTATCAGAAACAACTTGGGTGATGTCACATGGTCCACTTTGAGGTAATAAAGATTGAACGCTTACTTGATCTTCCTTATGTGCAGTTTTTATTAAATTACAATTAGCATGTTCTGAATCTGTTGATGATTCGTCACAACTGCCTATAAAACATTAAATTTTAAGAACCTTGTAGATTATTAAACAATTGTTACTAGGTTTAACCAATTCAACATGACATTATTGTTTTTATTCAGCTTACAATATTTTTTTATTTTTAAAACGCTAATTAGGTAAGTTAGTAAAAAGGTAGCAGTGGGTAACTTGTAAGGTATACAAGTTATACAACTACTTATTACATTTTTTCTGTTTAAAGCAAATACCTACCTAATGAAAAAAGGCAATATACAGTTATACAAATGTATGTGCACATCATTGATTAATTTTAATTAATGTTGTGTATACAAAATTAATAAGTGATTAATTTAAAAAAAAAAATGGTTAAAGACTTATAATATTGTGTTAGCTTTAGCTGATAGGCGATAGGTAGCTATAATTGTATAAACCAGGGTTGTAATTTGTCACTTAAATTGCAATAGCACATATCTCATATTTTGGATATTTAGAGGAAAAACAAAAAATATATTTTTAATGATTAAAACTAATAAAATAAAAATAAAACTTATTATCTATATCCTATTTAAAGAACATTTTCAATTATTTTAAATACTAAAATAATAAAATCTTTATGAAAATAGAATGACTTGTAATGTAACTATAATATATTCTTTATCTAGATACCTATACCTATGTATAATTAATATTATTATTATCATTATTCATATTGTATTTAATATGACAATTGGCAATGTGACGTAATGTTTTGAGTACAGTGAGGTTTTTCATCTTTATTAATAAAATAATAAAATATTAAATAGCGTATCTGGTACCCTAACCTAAATTCAACAGTAAAGGTAATGAGTAAAGATAGGATACTAGGATGGTAGTAAGTATTGTTGGTTACTTACTTGTGTTAATGTCTAAATCACTTTGCACATCACATGATTGTATCAAATTAGTAATTTCAGTCACTGTATTTGAAGTTTTTTGTCTTTTTTGAAATTCTTCTTGATTAAACGAATTAGTTTGAGGACCAAAGTAAGAATCAATTTTTCTAACACTCATTTTGATATAATTTAAAAAATTTTAACTTGTTAAACAAACGTGGTAGTAATAGTATAACAGTATAGACTGTCGCCGTAATAATAGTTGTTGTCGTAAATGTTGAGACTTGAGACTAATAAAATTAAATTTCCACCGAAGACATTAATAATTATTATCTGTTATTCTGTTATATCTAAATACAAACGATATTATTCAATGCGGGTATATATATACAATGAACAATATATGTCGTGCAATAACAAGTCAGGGAAACCGACTAATAGACGAACGCTGCTATTTTTAAACATTTTGAATCGTGCCACTTTTATCGATAAAGTAGAGTGAACAATGAAGATAGTCATCTTATTACGATTACGAAATAATACGTCTATCAAAAATAAATACATTCGTAAACTGTATTAACTATAAAGTATAGCGTTACAGTGATTGTATAATAATCATCGATTAAAAATTATGAGAAAATCTGGTGGCCATGGTCTGGTTATTCGAAATCACAGAATATTACTTGTGTTCAAAAACGTTTATGTTATAATAGTTGTGGAACTAGCTTTGTCTAGTGCTCCATGGTCACACACCAGTTAATAAGAGTTAAAATATCTGGGGGGGCGAGAGCAGGGCGAGAACTTATCCTGGGTGGGCAATCGCCCCCCCTCGCCACCCCTTGGCGCCGTCCCTGATGTTGAAAGGTAATTTTCTGTATTCAAACTTATTATGGATGGCAAGCATTATACTCATTATAGTTCTACAATGGACCACTTGTAGCATCATATAATAATACACTGCAATAGAGTTTTTTCATTGAGTATAAGGTACTTGATATAGGTATTAAAAATGTATTTTTAAAACTATAAGTTCTAAATAAAATAATTCAATTACTTGGAATATTTTTTTAAAAAACATTTGAATATTATAAAACGATGTAGGTATAGTTTATAGATAATTTCTCGTGTTCACCTTGGTTTCTTATCAATGCACTCGATATCTTAAAGTGACTACCTACCTACTCTCAAAAACAAAATACTCATAATACATTGACATAAAAATGATGACCTGTTTTAATAAATTAACAACTATGTTTGGTGTTGTTTACTGTCATTAGTTATTACAGCCTTACAGGGGTAGTTTTTATTTATCAAATTGTCCGCTTTAATATTATAATGAACGCATTGGCCACTAAATAATGTCATCAGTAAATAACGAAAAATATTCAAATGTATTTAGTTAAGCATTTAATTCTAAATTAATTCCTGACATAACCTTTTAGTTTAAAACATGGCCTTTTTTATAACTATTTTTGACAGCTCACTCACACAAGGATCTAACGGCTGGTTTAGTGAAAAAATAGAGATGAGATTTTATATTAGTTTTTTACAGTGGTATATTGTATTATACGAGTTATTATACAAGGCACGTTTTAGTGGTACCAAAAAGTTAATAGGTGGGTATATATTTTTTTATATTCTAGTTTTTACTCAAATTCTAATTTATGCTAAAACTTAAAACGTAACTTAAGAAAATTAATTTTTTATTCAAGAATATAATTTACTTTAAATTATAATTCAAATATTTTAAATATTGTAATTATTGTGTTATTGTGGCTTTTAGAATGTATTTGAAATTATTAAGCCATTTTAAAATTAGTCATTTGGCAGTTATAACCTGTGTTCAATTTCTGATAATTTAATCTACCATAAGTCCACAAGGATACATTTATACATCAATACGTATTAATACCATAAGATATTGCACTATTACCTAACAAAGATACTATTTCTAACTTTCTAACTTTCTAACATCATTCGAAAATAACACTCTTAATTCCTACATATCATGCTGTGATATACACAAATATAATAATATATTCACTGACAATATTCTTTAATAAGAAATTAAATTAAATTAAATTAATTAATGTTTTTGATTACCCTAAATGATATAATAATACAAGGGTGGCAACTAACTTTAATATTTTGGGAGCCATACGTTTATGAAGCTATTTCGAAGTGAGCTACATTGTTAAGATAGGTAGGTATGTTTATAAAATGAAAACACATTTTTAATTTTATAGTAAATAAAGGAACATTTATTTTTTACATAACACAGAGCATTATTGTTCAGGTAGGTATACCTACATTAAGAAATGGGATTTTACTTTTGAGAAGTGCTTTTTATACTATATGAATTAATTTTATTCTAAGCCAGGTATCAAGAGCCACACGAGACTCACTCGAGAGCCGCATGCGGCTAGTGAGCCTCGTTGTGACCAGCCCTGTAATAATAGATAATATTAAATTACAATGCAATTATTTGATACAAAAGAAGAAAGAAACGTAAGGTAATTATCGAATCCGGTCAACTGACGTTTTTATCACAACGGTAAGCCAGCGTACATAAATTCTTCTATATAACATTCGTTGGCGCCTCGTAGAATTTTGACAAATCCGTTGTCACCCCAGTACGTGTTGAACGAGTTGGCTGCCAACCAGTACGGTGTGCCGTTCTCTTCTCCCCAACCTAAGATTTTAACCGCTTGAGTGGTAACGTATTTTCCGGAGTTGTACGAGTATACACCTTAAACAGACAAAAACTCATAGTTTTTATGTAATTTAAAAATAATAAAACGGTTGTTAAAAAGTTATAGATCAACACGTATATCCAATGGGCGATGGCGTAGTTGAGGGAAACATGCGTCTTGGTGTTTAGCCATTCAGCCACGCGGTTGCATGTTTTAGGGTAGAACTATGACTATCTAAGAAAATGAAGTAGGCCAAACGCGACGTATACATTGTGTTTGTATTTAAATAAAGACTTTAATTAATAACCGTTGTGGTCAATAAATATATTAATTCCTGAAGTCTAAAATCAACTAAGAAATTAGTGTCATTCATACCCGATTGATAGTTGACAAAGTCTTGGTACATGAAAAACGACGCCGTTATTGGACCGTTTTCGTAAATTTCTTTCATCGCCGTATATCCTGGGACACGATAATTTGTTCCTATAAAATGTAAATAATGTATGTTATAAATGTTATAATATACTATAGGTGCCCTACTACTCTAATAGCACTAATAACTGTATAAACCAACAATGTTTCATAACACCCATAGTTCATTAAGAATGTTAATAAATTTGCATCTTGCATGCCTTTTCTTAGTAAATTTGAAATTGAAAACAAAAAGTACCATAAATAATATCAAAAATGATAATAATTACAATAAGTTATTATTTATTTCAAATTGTTCTTTTTTTTTAGATTTTGACAGAAGTTTGTTTAGGTAGTACATGTGTATAATAGATAGCGATAGTTGGTTTTGAAATAATATGGAGTTTTTACGCTAAAACTTTTTGAGGCAGTAACACTTTTTATTATGATGTCAATATTTTGATTGGAAATTTAGATGGTATATTTTTAGAGTTAATATTTTGGATTTCAAGAAAATTATCAAAACCGCATATATAGCTGCATGTAAATAGGTAGTAGATAACAGTTTTTAACAACATATTAATAATTTTTTGGTCAAACTGAGCTATGTTCCTATTCAAACTTTTGTTTTAAAATGCGAAATTTGTCATGATCAAATTGAAATAAATACCCATTCCATTTGGGTAGAGGTCAATAATGTGTATCATAACCTTTTATTTTCAAAAACTAATTTGAATGTTAAATATACAACAAAAATTATTTTATTAAAAAAATACATAATATAATTTGTATATAAACATTGTGTACCTTTATGATTGTCTTTTGCGTATTTTGTTTCATAGTCGGGATTATAACATTGAAACTTGCATTCGGGGGTGAATAGTGTTTTATTCGAGCATGCGTTTTCTATTGCAGTTTCCGTATGCTGGCATGGTTCAATTGTGTAAGGTTGACATCCCTGTAAGAAAAGAACATACATACTTGTCATATAACAGTGAAAAAAATATGGTACCTATCTATTATTTATATACCAAAATAATTACTGTTTGATAATGCTATGAGATTGTTAATACTTAAATATGATTTTTAAAAATGAATTAGTTAATATAGTACCTATACCTCGTCTGAACCGTATTCGCCTCCGGAAACCAATCCGTGTCTTCTGTAGAAGTCCCAAGATTCGAAATGTTGGCCACCCGAACAGCCACTTCCACAGAGGTAGCAGCAGGACAATATCTGTTGTGCAGACAGTTTTGGTTTTACCGTTCCATTTGAATGGATGCATATCCGATCACTTATGGCTGACGCTACGGAAATAGCGTAGCTCGACTTGCAGTTACCTTGGTCGTATACCTTTCCAATGGATGGACACATGTACCATTTCGCTCGGGCATCGAAACTTTTTGGCAGGTTCAAAGGATCCCAAAAATCACTGTCCTATAGATAGTATATTATTTCCAAACGTTTATTGGACGTGACAGTTAAAATTGTTTCCCTTTATGTTTAGGCACAATAGTCACAAATCGACTAAGATATATTTTTATCGATATTACATAGGTGCCTATATATATGTCTCGTTATACGTTTAATCTAAAGGGAGGTGAGTATACATATTTAATTTAAATTAGCGAAATAAATTAAAGTAAATAAGTTATTGTAGTAAATTTAAATACATATACCTAATGATATAAAAAAAGCATTTTTGAATGACATAACTTATTAATAAAACACCCGAACCCTCCCTCATTCGTGTGTACGGCACTGATCTCTTAATATGCTTTAAGGGCACTTCAACAAAGTATGGCATTGAGTAAAACAAATAAAATTATTTACTTCGGCTAACACCTGAAATGTCAAATTTATCTGTGACAGCGAAATTTCGAGTTGTTGAGTCATGACAATTTTATATTTTGAGATAAAGAAATTTAGATTATACATCGAGTGTTATGCTAACTTTGAAGCACCACAAGTTTTTTTTTATTTGAGATTTGAGTTGTCGATAGTAAATTTCGAGTTATTAAGATTTGAGTTACCATGACTCTCCGGCGGTATAGTTTAATATTAGTTTTTTTTACATACCTTTATTTTCATGGCACCAGCTGGTGCATTTGGATTTTCTAAGAAATTGTTTTTGTCGTTTAAAGATTCGCACCGTTCACTGAGAACGATTATGCATAGCAAAAATACTAAAACTTTTACAGCAGACATCTTGTTGCGGATGAAATCAAAACGAGAATGTATACAAGTCTTAAGGTTGTGACATTAAAACGTATACTTCATAATATTGTCGATAATATATTATATACGCACTTTTGAAGCACCAACTTATATATTATAACTATTGTGGTACTTGATAAAAAAAATGGTAGAAGTTGTGATAACTTTTTAGATAATTATAACTTAATTATTTATTAAGATATAATTTTTTTGATATTTACATCTGGTACAACAATGACAGTGAAGTTGTTATAGATATTATAGTTGTTCTTCGGCAAATTAATTGTACCATATGATATCGTTTATATTTTCTATATCATTACGTTCATGTATAGTAATTATTTTTCATATTCGATATTAAAGTATGGAATCCATTGTGAACTCGTTTATATCGTCCAAAACATCTAAAGGTACGTTTTTGATAAACCATTTATCGCAGATTTCATAGTTGTCTGATTACATTTGAACATGTAAATTTATCTTATTCAGATTAGTCTAATTATAATGAATATACAAAAAAATCACAGATGTACAGTATTTCTTATCATCTCATAAACAAATCCAAAGTCACTGCTTTAATTATTATTTTTTTTAAATCTATGTAATTTCTTAAAACTAATAATTACAGATGCAGTTAACTGTTTTTTATATAATAGTTATTTTATACACTTGATAAAAAATTGTCTGAAGTAATAATTGTTAAATATAATTGTATTTGGAAATACATTTTAGATTTTGAGCGGAGCAACGAATTTAAAGGTTTTACGATAATGTGTGCGTGTTTTTGTACCAGTCACCAGCGTTTGGAAAAATAATAATATTTAAAACTTTAACTTCAATTTTCGACTTATATTTTATGGTGATAAAGTGGATATAGTTGTTACTTTAGCTTGGAGTTTCAAAAGAATGTAATACCTACTTTTTTTAATAACTGGGAAGAGTAATTAAAAAATAGGGGGAAGCGTGAAGTTTTACGGAAATTCAATTTTGTAATTTTGTTTTTTACAATATATATTTTTTTTTAGAAATACAGTCTTATTAGAAGGCACGCAACCCTTGCGCCCCCTGGAGTCACCTTTGTAAAATTTAACACATTGCCATTACAGTGACCAACTGAATGAATAGGCACATTTGTTACATATGCTATATGTATAGCATAGTGATTTTTCAAGTATTTTTTATTAAAATTGAAAAAAGATAAATTGTAGAGACTTGAATTGTACACACAATATTTATACAATAATTTCTAGCCATGATATAATTTTATAATTATTTTGAATTTTTCACGATATTCATAGATAATTTTAGTATTTAATTGATTAATTAATAATAAAATTTTTGTTTTTAAGTCAAGACTTAAAAGTTGAAACATAAGCACAACATTCCGAAAAACTGTAAGTGTTTTTTACTGTAATCGAGAAAAAAGTTTACGTAATGCCACCTAAATTTTTATGAACGTAGCGTTTGAAGTAAATATTCTGATAATATGGGATATTGCTTCAAATCGTTATATCACTTATATCTTATAAGATTTTTAATAATTTTTCAAAACCGAAACAATCAAAAACTTATTGTGCACTAAAGTCTTGAAAAATTAACATTTTCACATAAATTATTGTATTTATTCTTTTAAAATTTAACAATATTGATTTTGGGATTTCGAACTAGCGACTTTCTGTATTTTATATTTGTCTTAATAATTGAAATATTAATATATATATAAATATAATATTTAATACTCAAATAGTATTTGTTAAATTATCTACTGTATTAACATTTTTTGTCATCTGATCTGTTTAACATTCAGGAAATGTCAGGAAATTACTAAATGACAAAAAAAAACCAGTGAAATATAATATACTCATAAAATATAATTAGTGAACTAAATAATTTCTCATTCATTATATTGTACAATAAAATATTTGTATATGATTCAATGCCTATGTGTAAACGTATATTCTTGGTTTGTTATTAATGTAAGTTATTAAAGATTAATAATTGCATTAGTTTATATTATTATGTAAAGTATAATGAATTAATGATACATGCATTTGTATTTCAAAATATTTTACATAATGTAAAAATCCATTAGGTATTGAATTATTCACTCAAACTCGGACTATTTTATTAAAAAGTGTTTTTGAGGGTATATATAGGTAGGTACATAAAATATTTTTTTATTTTATAACTGTCCTAAACTAATCCTATATAGGTTATAATGTATTGGTTACCTGGCCTCACCATTCATTGTATTCGTGTTTACATATTATTCACTTGAGCCTTGAGATACAAGCAGCAGTATACCACTTGAAAGTTATTTGGTTTGACGATGAAATTCCTATTGTTATAAAAAAAAAACTGCACTAAATTCTTTATTATGTGCCTGAATCAAATGTTTTGAACGGTTTCTATCGAGAGAAATACTACTGATATCGTATTTCGTTCACATTATTCTGCGGGAAGTACGTACGAGTAGGTCATACATCATGCAACCGTTACACGGTCGTATGAAACCAATGATGTGTTTCTGCCACCTGTATGGTATGGGATTTTGTTATGATGATTTTCGAATCATTTATTTTATATCTATATTCGTTAATATGTCAGCAAGTATTTACATATACTACAAAGCTTTAATTTTTGTCCAAATGAATATGTCGAACATGTTCGACTTGTCTACATTAACGTCCGTGGTTCGACTGCATATCCGTTTTTTAGCGAATCCATTAATGATTGTATTGTTGTGTGCCAAAATAACGACTATTATGAACTATATAAGCGATTTTGACGATCTGGTCGTCAGAATCAATGATGTTTCACTGAAGCCGTACATGTTACATTTCTTTGGTTGGCTGTCGATTACTCTGGTCACGGAATTTATACAGTTAATGACGTTTCACTATCGCATGGACTTCAGATATTTAAAGATTTCCTCCACTGTCCAGTTCGTCATATCTAACGTGTGGCTAGTCACGCCAGTTTTGATATATATTTTTCTCATCTCCTTGGTGTCTCATGGTATACGAGAAATCAACAACGATATAACCTCGATGAGAGCGTGGAGAACACACAGTCAAAAATGGAAAGAGCTTCAACACGCGGCAATAGTTCTAACTAACTCTGTGTTTGGAAAGATTATTATTATTTTTATAATGTACACCATAATGGAATTAACCTTTTTCTGTTTTGCGTTATATTTAAGTTGGAGAGGTAATTATTTTAGTGAATTAGTTGCATACTTCATAATCCTGTTTGTTCGAGCCGGCTTGATGTTTCAACTTTTCCGAACCAGCCATAGTTGCAAGATGGAAGTAAATAAGTTATTAAAATAAGAATAACGCATGGTGGTAATTTGTAAATAATATGTTTAATGGAGAAATTTAGTTTCAATCATTTTCACTAATTTAATAATTTCAATATTTTTGAAAATTTAAAAGGTTTAAAAGGTCTTTTGAATTTTCCGTATTTTTCTTTTGTCATCTAATTTAACATTGCATAATGACTAACTAAAATTATTTTAGATGGAGTAGATTATAATTTATCTTTAAATTCCGGGCCATAACTAGATTATTAATGAGTAATAACTAATAAGTAACTATAATCACTTCTTAATTCATAAATTATTTGTTTTTATTTGTCTAATTTTTATATTTTTAAGAAACAGATGAAAAGGACACAAATACTTTTGAATGGTACTTGTAAAAATACAATTTCAGATTACAAAGAAGTATGCAAAACCAAATTGAGCAATATTATAGGTACCTAATACTTAATTTAATATACTTAGTTTCAGTTCACATCTATGTACATGCTGCATACTGATTTCGATTTCACGCCATGTAATATTTTTGATATTACGTACAGAAATTTAGTAACTGTAAGTAGTTATTAAGTTGTACCTATAAGAGAAAATAAAAATAAAAATAATTTTTTCTAGATATTCACTATAATTGCTGCCTACGCGATTTTTCAAATTCAAATGAAACTAATTTAAGAATAATGCAACTAAAATATACATTTATTAATATTTGAGTAATTATATAATAACTAATAAGTAATAAAATCTTATTTTTCTTATAATAAACTATACAGTCAAGTATACTTAAATAGCATAATATATTCTAGAATCTAGATTTTGATTGTAGCGATGAAAGTATTGATTTTGACAATGATTAAGTGTTGACAATGATGATTGAAATTTTTTTTTTTAACATCGATTATAAATTTTTCCTTTTACTTATATACTTATTGTGCTTTGATAATTATAAATTGTATATTTATTATAATATATAATATATATATATAAATAACATTGCTTTTAAAATAAAAATACAAGTTATTTTAATTTAAAACTATACTGAATTGCTGAATTATCATGTTAGCTACTATTTTCCCTTATCTTATACAATTTTGTATTTTTATGATGAAAAAAAAAAATGTTGATAATGTATTTATATATTATAATTATTATCTATTGTAGTACAGGTTATATTATACTTATTATTATTTAAAAAACTAGTTGATTCAAAATTAAAATTTATGAATGAGCAGAATATAATATAGTTAGATCTCATAAATGTTTCTTTCTAATTTGATCCTTGAGATTAAATTGTATACACTCATTGTCGTGTTTAAACTAAAATGTTCTTATAATATTTATTAGACTATATTGTTTTTGACAACTTTGAATAGAAATATTGAATGTATTAAAAACGTTCTTATAGAACAAATATTTGTAGAGAAATTTAAGTTACTTAGGTACCTAATCAATTTATTTACAAGTAACTTAAAAAGGAATATATTTTATAGGAACTGTCAATTTGCTAAAAAAAAATTACGCACATTTAAGCAGTTGTTAATGTAATATATACATCACTTATATAACTAATATTTTAGTTGATACATATTTTTGTATTATGTTTGCATACTATGATAGACATTTAAACGATAAATTGATAGATTTATTATTTATATTAATTAATTCAAAGTAGTTCAAAATGTATATAGTTTGGTTCTTATATACAATATAATTCATAATACATTTTATGAATGTTGGAGAAGGAACGGATTAATGGAACGAGTTCTTTTTTTAGGTACAAAATTTGTATCTGCTTCGTTTAAAAATAAAGAAACAAAAAAATGAACAAATTTTAGATTCGGAGCGGAGCAATGAATATATTGATTTTATAATGATATGTGTTTATTTTTTTTTTTTTGTGTCTGTGTACGTGATATGTTGTCTAAATAATGATTCTGTAATGATATAAACGTTATGATATGGCTTGGTGGGGCGCGGTCGTACGCTCAATCTACGGGAACGCACTGAGGAGCGTACGTACCGGCCGCAGTTGCTAGCTCCTGGATGGATGACCACCCGCGATTTTTAGCAAAATATCCTTGCCACACATACACAAACACGTGTTACAACCCTACCCACATAAAAATCTACACACAAATATACAAAAATAATCCCTACCGTACCACACCCCACACCCAATGTCCTATGTTGCCGGATAGGTTAGGTTCTCTTTAATAAAAAAAAAAAAGTTATGATATATCATTATTTAGATTTATACGTGGCCTGTATAGTAAATATCTTTACAGCTGTAAATACATAAATTATTTAGTATCTATTACAACAATAATGACACACGAATCAGTAACACCGAAATCTGCAAATTTGATTACAAAGGCAGCATATCAACATCTATAAAAACCTACACGACAATATTAAAACCACGCTCAGATGGCCCAGTCAGCTCAGCCGCTCATAATAAATTAAATTTACTGTAACTATTTCTCCCGATTCAAATACAATATTTTAACATACCTTTTCCTATTCTGGTTATTAAATATCTACTATTTCAAGTCATACATAATACAATTTTCTATAAGCCACAAGTTATTCGAAAGGTAAGTGAAAAATATAAATAGTTAATATTCTCCGTACATTAATTCATTTGGAAGGAAAAGCTATAGTACCCATCCCTCATAATTAACGGGACCATACGTCCCGCTTTGGGCGGGACAGTCCCTCTTTCGAGATAAGTGTCCCACTGTCTCCAAAGCGGTGGAGTACGATTGCGCGCGTTTTACCTTTTTGGGCATACGATTGCGCGCGGTGCCGGAATAGCAAAGAACATGCTTTTGACTATTCAAAAGCGTACGATTGTGCGTGAAATTGGATGCGACGTTGCCAATTTATTATTAAAATTTAAAATAATAATTATTATTAAAAAAATTATAAAAAAATTTGTTATTTGTCGTATATGTTGTTATTGTATTTATTTATAATAACATTATAAACGTGGCATCACGTGTCAATGAATCAGTCAAAAATAGTACAAAAGTTACAAATAGTACAAATAGTTACAAAAAATAACAGATACTTTATATTTACCCTTAGTCTACCTAAAAAGTTCAGATATTTACCATGCACCTATAATATGTATATTTGGCAAATAATTTAGCACGCGCAATCGTACACCTAAAAAGGTACCGTTGATAAGGACCGCGCGCAATCGTATTGCAGACCTCCAAAGAATCTAAAAATGTCCTGCTTTCAGAAAAGTCTTGTGGTTGGTATTTATTGATCACATATTACAATCATACATTTATAATACTGTACCTATAAAGCTTATACCTACATATTTTTTATTTATTTTTTATTTGAATTAGGCCTCTGCAACTATGGCCATTGGCAACAATTTGTTTAACTCTAAATTATTTACAATAAGTTACATAATTATTAAATTCTATTAATAAGGTTAGACTTGGTAATAAAGGTTATTATTTGTCTTATATTGTCTGGGTGGAGGGCTTCTGACAGGATGTTTGAGATACCTGCTTCCCGTCTATCCATTTCGTAAACCTACATATTTTACATATACTGTAAAACACTAAAACCTATAGTCCATAGATTTTTTTTTTTTTTTTTTTTTATTGATCGCAAAAAATAACATCGACAACAAAGGCCATTAGTTACAAAGAGGTTCTTATACTAATTAAGTGCTGATAATAATAATAATTTTTTTTTTTATATAAGATTGAAAAGTTTTGTTTGTTTAATAAACATAATTAAATCAATGTTTTTTTTTATGGTTGGGTCCAAGTGAGTCGTCTAGGTTGTAGGATATCTTGTGCTCGGCCCGTTCTTGATTGAACATTAAACAGTCGGTTATTAAGTGTTTGACTGTTAACAAGGTTCCGCAGGTTTGACAGATGGGGGGATCCTCTCTTGTCATCAGGAAGCCGTGAGTAATTCTGGTGTGACCAGTACGGAGTCTGTTGAGAACCGTATCTTCTTTACAGTTGAGGTAAGGATTAGTCCAACGATTTATGTCTCTTTTTATTTCATTTAATTTTGTGTTTTGTATGTTCCATATTTTTTGCCATTTATATTTTGAACGTTCATTTATGAGATTTTTCGCGTCGTCGTATGACATTTTATTAATTAAGACGGTTTCTTTGTTGTTGATGGCAATTGCGGCGTGTTCATCGGCTATTTCATTGCCTATTATACCCGAGTGTCCAGGTATCCACATGATGACGATATTTTTACCCAGACTGGAAGCTAGGTTGAGGTTGTTCAGAATTTTGGATGCAATATCACCGGGATTGAAAAGGTTCTGCAGACTTCTTATAGTGCTCAATGAATCGCTGAGAATGATGAATTTCGAATGAGCTTCTTGTAATAAGTCCATAGATTGTTGGGAGTCTATTATGATTTATATATTATCCGCGTTTTTCTGTTGTCATTTTTTTATAGAAACAATTAATAATGTTTTTTTTAAATAAAAAAATCGTTATTTTATGTAAAATTATATGGTTTTCTTATTAAAATACACAGGTGTCCCGTTTTGAAGGAAAAAATTATGGTCACGTTACCCATAATATATCTTATGAAGTGATGAGTTAAAGATACAGAATAAAAGTAAACATTTAAAATACAATCTCATACCATAATTTTATATCATATTTTTAACTCATTACACTTCGATTTTCAACTTTAGTAGCTTTTTAATTGTGGAAATAAATCTAGTTAGTGCGTAGAGCGTAGTTAGAGTTCAACAGATTCCCAGTAGTTTTCAAAAGCAACGGGGAAAACGGAAATTTTTACTCAAATTTGGTTTTTGACAAAAATCGATTTTGAATATTGGTCCAATTCTAAAACAAATTACCTTAGATACCTGAAATGTACACCATATGTTTATTTTATTAATTCCTATACTTGACAAATTTTTCAAAATATTTCAACTATTTTTAAGTTATTTATAATGTCTACAGGAAAGTCTAGTTAAATTTTTATAACATTGCATAATATTCACTCTGACTCGATTTCTCTTGTTTCAAAATTCTTATTTCGTTGTTATTCAATTGGAGGGATTTTGTCGTTAACTTACGAAACCTATGAAATTTACATTTTTAATATCAAAAATATTTTTATATCTAGGGCTAGAATTTATATGCAATAAAAAATTGTAAAATATGCATTTTATTTACCAAAATATGCAAAAATATGCAAAAACAATTTTTTATTATTATTTATTATAATTCATAATTTATTATTATTACTTATTAATAGCTCATATTATTACATTAAATATTAGTTTAATTATACGTAACTTGGCACTTTCACTTTGAACTTTCAGCATACTGGACACTGTTATTAAAACCATTCAAATTATTAAGTATAAACGTCCGCACATTTACGCAACACACGACGTACTAATACAATTATTCTGTACTGTCTGTATAACAATGTGTAAGTAATTCTACCAGTCGTCCGATCAACGATAAGGTAATGAATGGATATTATCCGAACTAAGATAAAATAGGTAGTATTTATGCTATCAATTTACGAAAATTTAACGGATAAACCAAAAACTGTCAGTTTCATGAAGTATCATTTAAAATTAACAATAACTAATCAAAATTAAAAAATGTTAGTTAAAAAATATCGAATTCTAAAAAAAAAATCTATGAATATGCAATTATATGCAATATGTCCAAAATATGCAAAAAAAAAAATGGTCCTATTTAAACGAGAATAAGCCAAATCATGGACATATCTGACAACCAATCAATTTGGACTTAAGGAAAAAAACATGCAAATGAATATAAATCCTAGCCTTATTATATCTCTTCTATAGTTCAGACTACTTTATACTTTGCTATTTTGTTATTATAGTTATTATTTGTTTGTATTATATTATTTTTTTATATCATTTGATTTACTTCGTTCTAATATATAATACCATTTGTAATGATTAAGAGTTACATATCTTTTCATAAGTGTTATTTTTGATGAAATTAATATGAAATTGTTTGTTATATAGTATATTACTAATAACATATTGGTACGAATTTGGAAATCCAATATATTTTAAATTTGCTAGTATTTCTAGTTTATTATTTCATAAGCGACAACTATTACATTTACGTTATAATACTGGATTTCCGCTTATAAAATAGTCTTCAAACAAACATTCATTGTAACCACGACGAATTTTGAAAAATCCTTTGTCACCCCAAGAAGTGCCCCATGAATTGGCAGCTAACCAATATTGAACGCCTCTGTTAACACCCCATCCAATGACCTTTACTGTAATCTGACCAAGAAGTTTACCAGTTACATGTTGATAAATTCCTGAAAATAAAAGATTTAAATTATTAGATGGATATTTGGATACATTAATTTTAATTTTATTTTATACCTGACTTGTATGTTAGGAAATCTTCATATACTCGCATTATAGCAGTTGCAGGCCCGTGTTTTTTCAATTCATTCCTAATCATTCCCGGACAGTTCCAATTAATTCGAATTCCTAATAAAAATATTTAAATATTTCCAGAAAAAATATTAGGTAGTTAAGATATTAATACATTTTTACTGTCCAATTTCAAAGAGTTTTCTAACAACCTACCTTTTGAAATGTCTTTTAAGAAGGGCTTTGAATAATGTGGATTGTAGCAATTTAAGTTGCATTTTGGTGTCCCTGCTTTGTATTTGCCACACATGTATAATGGACTTCTTTCATCCATAACCGTATGGTTACATGGTGGTATCAACCATGGTTGACAGCCCTATAACGGTGTATTTTTTTAAACTTAATTATTTAGATTTTTAAATTATGATCTATATTTTAATAGTAGCAGAGGTAATGAAAACATATTGGATTCCTTTAATAATGGTTAAATGAATGGAACTTTAAAATTTTTTAATTTTAAAAAAGGGAGAATAAGAAAACGTGTGATATATCATTTATTATTCCAATATCAAGTTGACACGATATGTGAAAATGATTGCTGAGTGAATGAGTGAAATAAATATATGCAATTATTGTTTTTCAAATTTATTTCGTGTCTTTAATATTGAAAATAGATTAAGAGAAATTCAAATTACTTCTTTGCTACCGTAATCGCCTCCTGTGACCAATCCTTTTTTCATCCAATATTGCCACGCGATTCCGGAATAGCCACCATTGCATCCGTCACCACAGTCATCACAACATGACAAAATTTTTTGTGGAGAATAAAACGCCGTTATATTTTTTTTCGACTTGATACATATGCGGTCGTTAATAGCCGAAGTGACGGAAATTGCCTGAAAAAATACATAATTCACCATACACAAGTTTTGATAACATATTTTTACGACATTTAATGATACCGTAATCAGATAAACCAAATACACACCCAGTCGGCAGCGCAGTTTCCTTGGTTCCATATGTGAGCAATAGAAGGACATTCAAACCACTTATTTCTGGCGTCGAATGTTTCCGGCATATCGTTTGATTCATCATCCGTAACGTAATTATTGTCCTTATGACCGATAATATCAATATCTTTATCATTTTTTTGAAAGCCCCAAGTTCCAACTATGTTTTTGTAATCAGACGTACTAAGATGGTTAATTCTAGCCTACACATAAAAATGCATATTAGATGATCCGCAAGCATGTTTAGTCCAGTCCATAGTCGTAGTCAGGGGAAGGGTTAAGAGGTTGTAACCCCCTCCCCCCATTGGCTGTGTTTATTTTTGCCATTATAATACTAATATTTCATATATTATATTAGAATACAAAATATTTCAATATTGCTAAAACATGTCACATGTCAGTAATCTTGATTATAACTCAAATCACAGAATAACCACAGAAGTGCCACTTCGCCAACATACAATGAATTTATGTTTTCTATAATATACTTTCTTATATTTTTACGATAATTTGATTAGTTATTCACACGACCGTGATAAAAAAGATTTGTAGTATGGTACATTAGTTACTTGGGCCTATAACTTACACAGTTATACCAATGAGTAACATGTCCTTATTTAATATGAAGTACCTAATGTTTATGAGCTTACTGTTAAAAAGATGCCATCGCACTATCTGTATTTTTTCTCTGGTCCTCACGCCACATAGACAAATTTATTTACGCAGAATCATTTATTTTATGTTTTGAGTAATCTTAGGGTAAAATTGCTTATAATGAAAGCGATAGAGAATAATATTTTTGAGTGTATAGAATATCGATTTGTCAAAATATTGTAGAAAAGCAATTAAAACATAATTTAAATTTACGAAATTTTTAATTTTTAAAGTCGAATACAAAGTCAAACAACGAAAAAAACAACAAAAAAACTCACGAAAATATAATTATTTATAATTTTTGTAATACTTGATTTTACTCTAAAAATCATAGAATATAAGAAATCGTTTTATCAATGTTATGCATTGATCTGAGAGAAAACAATTATTGCGCTGAAATCCTTTTAATAATTTTTTAAATAATAATTGATATCAAAGATATTATTTACTGATATTTTTTCTCAAAACGCCCCCCCTACCCCCCAAAAAGGATGCAGATGGAAGAATGGTCACAAAAAAATTTTTTTTTAAATGTCTGAGTAATTTGTTGCATGATCTATCAAAAACATGATTTTACAATAATTATAAATAAATGAAGTATTTAATAGAAATTTCCTTCCTCCAAAAAAAAAATCTGGTTACGATATAAATCATTTCAATATAAATTTTACCAAAATCAATTAATACCATATTATATAATAAAATAAATATATAATAGAATATCATATATCATATATGTACAACAGTTATGTATTAAATAAATATTTTGTCATACTTAAGTTAGTTAGGTAAACGTTAGAAATGTTAAGAATTTATAAACTGTAAATTAAAAATTATCATTAATATTTCTAATTATAAAATATTTTGGATAAAGTAAGTCAGTTGAATCAGTTCTGCAGGTTTCGTGATAATTTTTTTTTTATTATGATTTATGATTAATAAGTTCGATTTTTTTTAAATAGCTGAGTCATATAATTTAAGACACAAAGTTAACGATTATCCAAGTTTATTAAAATAAACTTATTTGTAGTATTCTTATCTCCCTCAGAATAATATATGCAGTTTGTGATAAAAAATATATGATATGGTCAATAACTTAGGTATATAAGAATATTATGATAGTTATAAATAGTTCTTAATAGTTTTCTCTTATTTATTTTAATTTATAAAAAAATATAGTATTGAACTTACTTCCCATGGTACGTTAGCACGGTTTACGTGTTCAACGATGTGTTGTAGTTTCAACTTTGCATTACACGACAGCCAAATACTACAAAATAATAGTAACAATAAAATCTTATTATTTCTTAACATGATGATTGAATTCGGTAATTTTGTAAATGAATACTAAAAAAAACAATTCATATTGATATTTATTGTATTATGATGACTGATATTGTAATCTTTTAATATAAACACTTAATTTTAAGTGTTATGTACGTTTTAAATCAGATTTATGTATTTAATTACTTAGGTAATTACCAAATCAATGAAATTATTGGCATTGTGTACTTAAAATATAGGTATTGTTTAAGAGTAAATTGTATATTGTCATATTGTGTAAATAGATTAAATACTTTTTTTATAATATATAGATAAATCTATTTAGATAAAGATATACTAACCTACAAGGTTGGTAGAATATTTCATCATGATAATTTTATGTAAGAGCTTCCTATACTTTTGACATTGTTTTAACATTATGTTTTACTCGTCGTTGAGTAGACCACTATAATAAATGTGTTAAATTTGAACATAATAATAAATAATTAGTGTACTATTGAAAAAGAGTCTAGAAGAGAGATATTTTTTTTGTTTTTTGGAATATTTTAAATTTAAATTTAAATTATTAACTTAATAGGTCGAACTAATTTTTACCAAAACAAAAACAAATATTATGTATTAAGTAATAAATGCTATAAAAAAAGTATCAAATAATAATTACTTCTATTGCTCAGTATTATAAGTCGATTCCGACGTACCGCTAGCACAGTGTGAATATGATTCTGGTATAAATAATTTAAAACGAATCTAAATATTTTTAAATATGTATTATGTAATGTATAACTACATTTAAATTAAATTATCATATTAGCAAAAAATTTCAAGTAGGTGCATAATATTATATTTAAATAGTAATAAAATATTTAAAAAAAATAGTTTTAGTTTATGTCGGTATCTACCCAATTTTGTCAAAATTTGATTTTGAAATAGAAATTTTACGCTCTAAAAGGTCATTTGTCTGATGACAAAAAAAAAAAAAAAAAAAATGAAACACATCAATTCACTCTGCTCAGAATCTAATACATTTAAAACATCGTTAATTTTTGTCAATTATACTAATAAATATCTAGACGCTGTACCTACATTAATAATATATTTAATAAATATTTACCAATTTCATCTAGGTTATATTTTATTGATAATAATAACCCTAAGTAACTTAACCACCAAATTTTAGATTCTGAGCAGAGCGATGAATGTATTGATTTTACCATGATGTGTGTTTTTATTTTATTTTTATTTTTTGTGTCTGTCATCACGGTTTGGGGTAGTAAAAGTGCTTCGATTTTTGACTTCAGTACCTCGTTCGATCAGAAAGTGAATCTAGTTGGTACTTTGGGTGGTCAAAAGTGAAAAATTCTTAATACTTTTCTAAATAATCGTGAAAAACAAACTAAAAATTAAGGGAAGAACGGGAAAGTACACTCAGTTTTCGACAAAATCGATTTTGGTTTTTGATGTAACATTAAAAAAATGACCATTGATACATGAAATTTCCACCGAATGTTTATATAAGTATATTCTATCCACTATGCAATTTTCAAAAATGTTCGACCTAAGTTGAACTTATCATAGGCATTTGAAATTTTCGATCATTATTAGTTTTTTTTAAATTAATATCGATAAAAATTTATTTGTTAGGCAGAAAAGCTTGAAAAATTAATACAAGGCTCTTAACATATTGTTACAATAGCAGTTGAAAAATAAAATAAATTCATAGTCACAATTCTTTTTTATAAGCATTCAAAGTTTGAATTTTGACAAAATACGTAAAAATCACGAAAATTCACAAATTATTTTAAGCTAGAAATTCATAAAAAATTTTCCTTTTATATCTAAGATTTGAAAATTTATTAAAAGATTCCTTACAAGTTTTTAAAACTTTGTCACAAATAAAAAGTCCACCGGAAATTCAAATTAAATTTTTATGAGCATTTGAAATTTAAATTTTTACAACATTGGATTTTCACTTTTAGCGATTTCTTTATTTTGGTGTAACTCTAAAACAAATAACCGCAGATACTTGAAATTTTGACTGAATATTTATATAGGCATTTTCTATATTTAGAAATATTAATATTAATTCAAAATATTTAGATTTGTTTTGAGCTGTTTACTGACATTTTAATTTTTCAACTTTTTTAGTTTTTTTTCCTATAAATATCGATAAAAAATTATTTGTTCGGTAGAAAAGCTTGAAAATTTAATACAAGGCTTCTAACACATTGTAACAATAGCAGTTAATAAAAATTAAAAATACGTAGGCACGATTTTTTTTTATAAGCATTTAAAGTTCAAATTTTGACAAAATACGTAAAAATTACAGCAATGTTCCAATTATCTTAGATAGAAATTTATAAAAGTTTTTTTTTTGAATTCTAAGATTTGAAAATTTAATACAAGGCTCCTAACATATTTTTACAATAGTAGTTGAAAAATAAAAGAAATACAAATTCACAATTTTTTTTTACAATTATTCAAATTTTAATTTTTACAACATACGTAAAAATCACGAAAATTCGCAAATTATTTTAACTGTCTTCACTCAGAATCGTTATTCGTATACAATAATATAATATCATTGGATTCAAATTTAATTCCATCCATTACAGTAAACCACTAGTAACCTACTGTACAGCAGAGGGACATCCACTTTCCCGCTTTTTTGAATTTCAAATTGTATAAGTCATACATTACATTATATTCATAGAAGCTGTGTTGTGCATATTTTATGTTAACCATTATGTAACCTATTTTGTATTTTAAATAACCCTTGGAGATATTGATAGAGAGGTCTACAGTTTTCTACCATCTACCATACTATAATAATAGTAGTCTTAATCGACTTAGAATAGGCAACACAAAATTCACACATGGACACCTTGATCCACCTCCATGTCCAACATACAATGAAAACTATTCCATCAAATATATAATCGTCCACTGCTCGAACTTCAATAAAGCTAGGAAAGACTTCAATATCCCTGACAATCTGTATGAAGCGATTGGTCGACTATTTTCTAACTACCAAATCATAATTTTATATCTTAAAAAAAAATTGAACTGTTCAATAACATATAATAATGTAAAAATGTATTACTTTTGTTAAAGCTAATAACCTATGTAGTCAGATAATAGACAATAAAAAAATTTAAAAAACAGTAGGTAAGAACGGGATTATAAGACTGTTAAAAAAAATATATATATATATAATTAATACATTTTATTTTTACCCATACAGAATCATACTAAAAAAACTGCTATACTTAATATAACGACAAGGTAGATTAAGGTATATGTACTATAAGAGATTTATATTCAATGGTATATCGTAATCTATACTCGTCTGTAATCCTTTTCATAAAATCAAGGAACTTGAGAAATTCCACAGAAAATTAAAATAATAAGTATTAGGTAGATAGCATAATTATAAATAAATAAGAAATTAGAGAATTTTAGTGTATATCTATATCGTAGACCATTTGGAAAATTGGTCTTTTTGCGAAAAGACTAGGCTCTTTGCAATGGGGTAGTCCGTTTGCGAACTACTTTTTTTTCCCATTTGGCCTGCTGTTTTTCAGGTTTATTGCATACGAACTAACAGCGTTTTAAGAACTACAATCATTATAATATGATAATGACCATTTTACTTATTTTACATGTGAAGTTTAGTTCGTTGAGTTTAGAATACTGACTCAAACTATAACCTCCAACTTATAAACTATATCAATGACGTATGTGAACATTCTCGCATGCTACTAATTGAACAATTACCTCACTATAATTATTTTGATTTTTTTTACTAAATATTTTAAGTCACCCACTTCCATAATATCATATTTTTTAATCAGCCTATATTGTTCTTGCCCTGCTCACTGTTTTTTTTTGGTTCCTTGTATTTTAGTGGCTGGGTATTTCAGAAACAGCGTCGGATATTGTTGGAAGTATAGTTTGAGTCAATATTCTAAGTTCAATAAACTAAACTTCACATGTAAAATAAGTAAAATGGCCATTATCATATTATAATGATTGTAGTTCTTAAAACGCTGTTAGTTCGTATGCAATAAACCTGAAAAACAGCAGGCAAAATGGGGAAAAAAAAGTAGTTCGCAAACGGGCTACCCCATTTCAAAGAGCCTAGTCTTTTCGCAAAAAGACTAATTTGCCAAATGGCCTACGACATCTACATATATGATACACATACAAATGGATGTTATTGTTTGTTTGATAACAAAAGATAATACAGGATTTTTTTCAATAAATGTTATATAGATAGATTTCTCGAGACATAGAGGGTGTTTAATGTGTATTTATTTAACTGGAAAAATGGCACGACTAGTT
Organism: Diuraphis noxia; assembly: GCF_037042655.1. Lineage (NCBI taxonomy): Eukaryota > Metazoa > Arthropoda > Insecta > Hemiptera > Aphididae > Diuraphis > Diuraphis noxia. The sequence goes on from NW_028301713.1 coordinate 79,201,022, forward strand.
TTTAAATTTTCTTTTGGTATCTCCACTGTTGCATTATTAGTTTTAAAATTTTTATATAATTAACTAATTATTTTAATTTTTATTAGTAAATGGCTTATTTACATACCGGCGTTTAAAATAAAAATCATGCCAATCTATTCGGTAGAACTTCAGATATAGTTGTTTAAAGAAATAAATAATAACCACACACTCCTATTTTGCATTTTCAAAAAGAAATACTTAGCTGACGCCTCATATTTATAAACTCCCTATGAATAAAATTTTAGTCTCATAGCTCAAGTAGTTTTGGAGATTTCGTATAAAGCCAGTGAGTGATTTTCGCATTAATATAATATCGATGGGAATTATTTATATACATAGAAAAAACATTAAAATTTTTACTATTACTATATTAGTATTATACTAATATGTAATTTAACAAAAACTTATAAGCAAAAACCAATTTATAGAAAAATCCATATGAAAAAGGCTTTTCAGCTTTTCCGAAATTTACCAATTTTTCGGTCAACTTTTCTAATATTCTATCTCTGTTAAAATATTTCTTTACAAAATCTGAAAAAAAATTAGTCAAACCAGTTCAGCCCCATCTTCAAGTTATGGGGTCACTAACGAAAGATTGATTTATTTTATTGCCATTAATATTATTGTGTTTAGGAATCCAGACAAACTTAATGTCTTTTTTGATTTTAAATAGTATGTTCAATATTTTTGTTCATATGGTTTTTTTTTTTACCGAGTGAGTCCGTGTATATGAGTGTGCACTGATTCTCTGAGCGGTAGCAATTTTCGTGGCTTTATATTTAGATTTTTTTATGTATATTATAGGTATACAATTAATACGTTCACTAAATAGTAAATAATTGCACTGTAATAAAACAATTTAAACTGTAATGTATATGATAAAAGCGATGTAGATACAATATATTGTAGGTATTAATTTTATTATAATATATTTTAATATGTAATTGGTATTAAATATTAAGTACCTATATTTATGAAAAATAACATAATTTTCTGTTTTTGCCTTTTGTCTTTTGGAACAAATTTTATTACTAAAAAATAGTGTTTTGCATCAACAGTAAAATTGTGCTATTACCTATTGTAATCATGCTTGGGCAAATTAATTTAAATTAGCAAACTTGTTTTTCTTAATTTAAATATAATGTTATTTCTAAATTAAATATAGAAACTATTATATTTAATATGTTTTAATTACTAATTATTAGTTAATAAATTTTTAAAATATTTTAAACGCAGTTATTCAGTACATATATTTTGGAACTCTACTTTACTGTTGTTTTTTGTGATGGTATTAAATATATTATACTATTAAAGTATTTTACAACGATTCTATTATATGATTAAAATAATATTTGAATAACCAAATTAAAATTTATTTTGTATCTCGAGAGTTGAGGATCAATTATCTATGAATAAAAATGGTTAGATATTTATTAATTATTGACAGTTTTTGATGGTAGGTACTTAAAGAAAATGTATATCATGGTCTTTGAAGTGATAGGTTTTATTTTTATTTTGGTATTATGTATTTTATGTTCATGTTAAACATGATAAATACATTACCTATCCAACAAGGAGACAATAGTATAAACACTTGAATGATTATTATTTTTAATAATAAATTATGTATACATTGTTGATATAAGTACATATTATATTATAATAATGAATATGTTGTGTAAGTATTAAGCATATATCAAAATGTATATTTTATGATATTTATCGTACAGTCCAACACTAATTGATAGTGATTTTATAACAGAATCATAAATTCATAAACAATAAATGTATTATAATGGTAATCCAGCGTACATTTTTTCTTGGAAGAAGCATCCGTCATTGCCTCTTGAAATCTTAAACGTTCCATAATAACCCCAATCCGTACCGAATGAGTTGGCTACCAACCAGTACGGATTGTCTTTTTCTTCACCCCAACCGAAAATCTTTACGCTATGTACAGTAAAAAAATCGACATCTGACTGCTCGTCATACTGATATACACCTTGAAAGTTAAAAAAAAAAATGTGTTTTAATTTAAATAGTTACTACTACAAAAACATATAATTTTCACATACCGTATTTGTAATCAATCAGGTCTCTGTACATATAAAACTGAGTTGTTATCGGGCCATTTTCAAAAATTTCTTTCATAGCCATGTAAGGAGACACTTTATAATACTTACCTATAATTATAAAAACAATAATTTTTAAGTACGAGCAATATGCTAGTTGGAACATAAATAATATTAAAGACAACTGACTAGATATTATATATTTAGCAAGGCTATATAATCTGAAATATTTACTGTTATAATATTATAAATTTGACATGAATGATAAATCCATGAGTTAAATAGGTAAATGTTTAAAGTGAATCTAGATTTAATAAGTACTTTTATTGTTTATTATGGTTTTAAAATTTAATTAGTTTCAATTGTAACATGTAAGTATGTATGAAAAAAATAAATACAGAAAACATATTTAAAATTCACTGAATATCAAAATAAAAAATAGTATAAAATAGTTCGAAATGTAAATCCTATAAATTTCAGAAAAAAGGTACATAGTTCGTTTTTATTTTATTGATAATGAAGAAAATTCTAATATCGACCATACATAGTAGTTTAAAATGTATATTCAAGTGATTGTACATCTTTTTAAATCTTTTTTTTTATTAAAATAAGTATCTATTCTATTGTTTTAAATGGATTTATAAATAAAAGTTTTTGTAAAAGTAATTATGTTATTTTTTTGCGATCAATAAATGTTTAATTATTATGTTTAGCTTTTAGAGTTTTATCTAAAACAAAAAAACCAATTTTAGTTAGTTATAATTATAAAAATGAAACTCTAAAAGTCTAAAACATAACTGAAAATATATGAAAAATCTAAAAATTAAACTATATTAGATCGTATTAATATCATGTATAATAAACGTCTGAATTATGAAAGAATATTATTTACCCTTATGAATGTCGCTTCTTAATGAAGTGTAGTGAGTTGGGTTATAACATTTTTTTTCACATATTGGTGTTTCTTCTCTGTGATATGTTGTACAACTATGCCCAGGTGGTTTTTCATTTATTAATTTACATGGTGGGATTGTATATGGTTGACAACCCTAAAAATTAAAATATGTTTACATAATGGTTCTGTTATTTTTGAATGAATGAAAGTATGAAAAAAGAATTAATTTTCAGGTTGTTGGTTCAAAAACTTTTATAAAGGGTCCAAGAGTTATCAAGCTTGTATGTGATACTTCATGTAAGTAAGTAGTTGTAATACGTTGTAACATGTAATAATAATATTTTTTTTTTCTAATATTTTAATATTTTAGATTTATTTTATCTCTAATTCATCTGGATGATGATGTTTAAGATGTTTTCATCTTTAAAAGTCAATTTTAATAAAATTATTAGATAGTTTTGATAAGTAAATATTATGTATATTTTAAATATAAATATAAATATCCAATACATGGCAGTTAATGTAAAATACGATATCCAAAACTATTACATCAAATCATAGTATTATAAAAAATTTTAAAAAAATTACAATACAATTTAAGTAGATATGAAAGAGAATAGTTGGAGTATGTTACACAAAAAAATGTAAATTAACTTGGTTGTCTATATATCTAAATTAATTGTTTTATGAAACAAAAATGTAATGTACTTAGCCCGATAAGTATATAAAAAATTTACTTTAATGTTTAATTTAATTCTAAAACTCTACGGTTTTATTTTTTAAATTTTAACTCCTAAATGTTTAATATATTGATAAAACAAAAATATAGGTTAAAAAACCAATAGGTTTGTTTTTACATTCAGAATTTAAATTTACAAAAGCGTTATTATTATACGCCAAAACATTTTAGTTTAAAATTAGTAAAATATGTCAAATTGTTCGGAACAAGAAATTTATTTCGTTTAATCATGGTGAATTTTTTTATTATAAAATAAAATTGTAATTTTAACGGTAAATATTATGTGTTAAAACCGGAGCCTATAGTGTAGCTTATAAGATTGATATAAGGTTAATGTTTTGTACGTTGATTATTTTAATTTTTAAATTCCAAATATTCTTTTATGAATTGTTAATTTTCAACTTAAAATTGACACTATATATTATTGTATGAATATAATGCGGAGTGACTAATGAAGTAATGACTAATTATAACTCAGATGGTTTGCTTTAGATTAATTGAACTATAAACTGATGTATAATAATACCTGGTTTGAGTTATAATCACCACCTGACACAAATCCATGTCTCCTGTAAAAGTCCCATGACTCAAATAATGATCCACCATCACATCCATGTCCACACAAATAGCAACAAGAAATAATATGCTGTGCAGACATTATAGGATTTTTCGTTCCATTGGAATGGATACATATTCTATCAGATACTGCAGAGGCTGCTGCTATAGCGTAACTCGAACGACAGTTTCCTTGATTATAAATATAACCAATTGATGGACAATTGGGCCATTTTTTTCTCGAATCGAAATTTTTTGGTAGACCATTCGTAAAATAAACACTATTGCCTCCTCCACGTGAGTTCGACATAGTGTAATTTTGGTTGATAAGTGCTGGTTCTAGAAATATCTATTAAAAACAATATGTGTTATTGTAAGTACTTTAAAATAGAATAACATTTTAAGCAAAATAAGAGCAAACCTTGACATGATCGTCTAAATTATATTGGTAATTTGATTTAGTACTCTGTCCAGTGGCATACGTAATGAAAACCGAAATAAATACTAATTTAAAAATCATTTTTTTTTTTTTTTTTTAAATTAAAACAAAAAATTGTTGAAATTCAAAGTTATAACTACGTTACGTTGTATAACTATTCAGGAATAGTTACAGTCACGTATAACCAAACAGTTTATAGAGTGGCCCTATATAAAAAATAAAAGATTACACAGTACTTAAGAAGCATTTAATCTGTTTATTAAACTTTTAAAATACCTAGGTATTATATTATAGAAAAAAAATTGATTATTATAATAAAAATAATTATCATATTAAAGTTATTATCATTATTTGTTCTCTGATGTTGAATATGGAAACAATATATACGTTTACTTTTAAAATGATACTATTATAAAAATGATTTTTTTTTTTTACTTTATATATTCTACAAGTAACTACTTAAGTTTTAATGAATACGAGTATTTGTTACATACAAATTATAAAAAAAAACATTATTTGTATTCCTAATCAGGACTCTCAATAATATAAGTTATTGAGATAAAAATATTTTAAACGTTAAAAAAATTGATATTTTCATAATGACGATTTTAGAACTGTGAGCTAATGAATACAATTTTTTTTAGTTGATACCATATAATACACTAAATAATAATTTATAACCGTAAATAATTAAGAATTCATTATGAAATTAATTTTTATTTTTATTTGATCAAGTTAGTCTCGTCATTTGTAATCTTTTTTACATTAATTTGTAACGTAATTACTTTGGTTTCACTAAGCAGTGAAATTATTCTTGCTAAGCCTACTGTAGTTTTTCGTCAATATTTTCGAACCAGTTTTATATCTATACAATCTGTTAAGTTTATTAAAGTAATACTTTATACTTGTATAGGTTCATTTATTATAAAGAAATTTTTGAAATTTTTTGTTTTTAATTAGCAATCGTTAATCCATCATTACTGAATTATAATATATATTTTTAACTTTTAACCTACCTGCTACTAAGATAACCTAAAAGCTCTACTTGATCTGCTGTATAATAGATTTATAGTGCACTTCGTCATTTAGTAGATATCTGTAATAGATAATTTCAATAGAATCTTTATATCTACATTAAAAATAATTCTGAACAGTGTTTATTAATTGATAATATATATATATTATATATTCTTCTTAGTACAATTTAGCTTACAAAAATATTTGATATTATGCTATATGATATAAAATTATTTCATTTATGATGTTTAAGCCAAAATCATTTTATTAATATTATAATGTATATTAATTACCTATATCATTAAAATTTTTTTGTTTTTTCTTTAATGTGCGTTAGCAAACAAAGGTCCGCGTACGGGTGATGAAGATAGTACAGGATAGGTAGAGCTTTTTTGGTAAAATGTTATCTAATATATGAAAATGTACATGTGAAAACTACATTTTGTATAAGGTTTTCAAGAATTTTTTCCCCAAGATACATTTTGAATGATAAAAAGTTTAAAATAAGATTATATATGGTTTTAAAATTCAATTTTGCATAAAAAAAAAGTATTATAGTGAAATGTTTAAGCTTGTTCGATTGATATTTTTTAATTAAAACGAAATAATAACTTTAATCATTAGAGAAAACGGCATTATTTTAAGTTAAAATATCCAATTTTGATAAAATGTAATCTAATGATGTTCAATAATTTTAAATAACTGTTATAACAGATTTGAGGAAAATGATGGTATGTTTAATTTTTTAATCCTAAAATTTAAAGTATTATGGTTTTTTGATTAATAAATAATTTTTCAAATGTGATTTTGTACCAAAATAAAAAAGAATATAATCAATATTAAAATAAGTCAGTGTTTCATTGATATTTAAATTATTCTGTTTTATCCATTTTTAATTTTTCAGAAAATTATTGATACATTTTTACTTTTAACCCTCTAAATATCAACTAAGTCTTAAATCTTACAGAAACCACCAATTAAAATGGGGCGATTGTAAACTCTCCCGATGATAAACTCTCCCGGGTTTAGTCCAATACTACCTGACGGGACATGTAAGCTCTTCCGGGTCTAGTTCAGTACTAGGTACCTGAAAAGAACATGTAAACTCTCCCGGGTCAACTTCAGTACTACTAATCTAGCTGGGGAGCATGGGGAATAATTCGTTTTACACAGTTAGAATTGGTCGAGCCATTATAGTCGATATTGTTTTAAATATTTTAATTAAAAATACTCCAACGGTAATTAAATATTTAAATGACAAATAAAAAAACAAATACTAACCTGTGTTAGCACAAAATAAATACAGTTATACAATTCATAATAAAAATTATAATCACAATCTCTGCAGTGTAGCCAATTCATAGAGTAGCAATAACATTTAAAATAACTCGGGAGAGTTCGCACATTTCATTCAGGTAAACATAATATTGACCCGAGAGAGTTTACCATTGGGAGAGTTTACCACCGCACTTAAAATGTATGTATTTAATAATTTTCCTTCGAAATACGACAATATTGTGAATTGTAGAAAGTATATAATTAATATCGAATTTAATATAAAATTATTATATAATAAATATAAAATTATAACATAAATATACGAACTAACAATATTACAGTATAATATATTATATTATATTATTATAATTTATAAAAATAAACTTATATTTTATAATTATAATCAGAAAGAATAGATTTATAGATAAAACGTATTTGTTATTTTTAAAAACTTATATACTTACACTTAATATTTACAGTGATTCTGATTTAATCGTATCGAATAGGATCTGTTGTTTATTAAGAAAATTTCATTTGAATTTGAAAAATCAGAAATGCTGTGATTACCATGGCAATCTTAAGAAAAAAAAAATACATTAATTAAAATCAAATCTTCGTGATTATTTTTTTTATTAAAATGTTACATACTGATTTCAGACTTCTGTAATTCATCTCAAAAATATTGCATGGCATGAAACTGAAATCTGCGTGTAATATATGTAAAGAAGCATATTTTATCTGAAAAAATAAGTTATCATTAAACTAAAAACTAAAAAAAGGTTAGGTTAGATACTATTAGCGATAGTTAAATAAGACAAAATATACATTATTAGGTTATTTTGCCAATTGATTACTTTAAATGTATCATTTACCTGTCTGAAATCTGAATTGAAGTTAATGCTCACCGAATTCAAGACTTTTTGTGTTTTTAGTAGCTAATAACAGTGGATAAAAAAAAAATGATCATAATTAATGAATAAGTATTATCTATAATCTAAATTATGAAAGTCAGTTATCATTCCTGAAAAAATATGACTCGTAAAAAATTTCAATTCTCGCAAGCACTCGGAAAATGAATCGTTGAATGTAAAATAGAATTACATCAAACAACTGAGCAAGTACGCGTTTCGTTTGTTAAGACGTTTGAACGAGTTCGGAAAATAAAAAATATTGTTAAATCACCTATTACGTTATTGAGAAACTAAGATAATATAAGACGTTACGACAGTTATTTAAGTCCCCTATACTTGTTATTATTAATAATAATTTATTTTTCTAAGATAATATAAAAATACGAATTCAACATGTATAGAAATCTTATACAGGTAAATGTTTCGAAGCGTACCCACCTCTAGTTTACAGTTTTTCGACATTCGGATAATCTCAAACATCCAAGAGGCGCTGAACAACGCGTTGACGAAATAAGCGATTGTTCGTAGTAAGCTTTTGTGACTGTAGCCGTACAAGTACATCATGAACACGAAGAACACGATCTCTGCGATCGTGCACACCATAAATGCGACGATGGTGACGCCGAACTGGTGACGGACTAGTCGGACGGCCATCTTCCTGAGGTCGTCCCACCGGCCGCGGTACGTCCGCCATTCGGCCACCGTGGTCAGCCGGCCGTTGATGTCCTGAGTGGACATCCGAATTGTGTCCATCAGGAACACGTACGTCAACAGCGGCACCTTGGACCACACGTTGTACACGATGATCATGACGTACTCGGTTATCGTGAAATACGCGAAATTGGTATCCAAATGGAACATGGTGAACCCGATGAACTCGATGAACACTGACATGCACAGCCACACAGCCGAGTACCAAGCAAACGGCGCCAGGGACATGGCCGCGGCTTTTTCTGTCATGGCGTCGTTCAGCTCGTGTATGGCATCCGACAGCGATCGTTTGTTGAACTGCCACATGATCAACATCACCGGCGGAGTCAGCAGGTACGTGTACACCTTGGCCACGCTCATCACTGTCGTGATGTCCCACACGTACGGCATCCTCTGCTGCACGGCGGTCGTCACGTGATCGTACCCGTACGCACAGTAAAGCAGATTGGCCAGCACAATTAGCGCGTCCACGGTGGCAGCCGCTAAATCGGTCTGCTGGAGCCCAAACCCGAAAAGCCGACACATGTTCACCGTGAATTTCAGGCGTTCTCGCAACGTTGACATTTACTCAGCGACTGTTATCGTTGTAATCATCATCACCATCGTACTAGCAGAAGGGGAGGGGTTCAATCATTTGTTTTGTTCTTCAGTGTTTTTTTTTCATGTTCTTTTTCTCACTTGTGCACTTGTTATGGATTTACAATGTTATGTGCTAGTCCATTATGGCGTTTTTTAGTGAATTTTTTCTCGAAGATTAATATAGATGACAAAATAGTAATATTTTCTATCACTAGTTAAATGTCGATTAGGAAAAAACTGCTCTGACCGAAGCTTGGTTAAAAATTCAATTTAATATAAGAGTTAAACAATATTGCCATACCATCTTTCTTACGAATAACGCGGAATTAAGATAGTTTCACCCGTATGACCTTTTGTCATATTATACATGTTATTAAGTTATTGAAAAAAAATTATTCGATTAAATTCGTGTCATGGTTGACACTGTTGACAGAGCTCAGTATACTATATTAAAAATTAATGTAAGTGTTTTGATACTTTTATTGCTTTAAATTTTTAATGCATACATTGATGTTTTAAAAACGAAAAATATACTAAACTCTAAATAAATATAATACAATTTAAGTATAAAATGTATAAATGTATTAATGCAATTGAAAAAAGTTGAAGTATGATTGTTCGAGGGAACGTACGATTAATTATGCTTCATCGGCCACCGACCGACTGACAGACAGACAGACACACAGAGTCATGTATCATTATTATTATTTTTGACTCTAATATGTAATTTTTAAATAATATAACACTAATTTGTTGTTTTAAAAAAGTATCATATACTTACACACTTACACATTATATTTATAGTAATTATGATTTGATATAATTTTATGGTTATAGGTATTTTTCTAGGATAGTTTAATCTGAATTTGATTAATCAAAAATGCTAAGATTATGTTGCAATCTTAAAAAAAAATGCATTAATACAAAATAATAATCATGACTTTCCACAGTAAATTTGAACATACTGATCTCAAATTTCTGTAATTCATTTTAAAAATATTGCACATCATTAAAATTTGCGTGTAAAATATTATGTAAAGATGTATATTTTATCTGAAAATAATAAGTTACCTTTAAACTAAAATTTACAGTTATTTATAAATTTAACGTGTTTCGTTAATATTTTAATAACAATTAACTAAAAACAATAATATTTTAAAGCAGAAATTATACTAATGTTTTAGTTGCTTCGTACATTAATCATAGATATAAGTTCATTATTAATTAAGACATGTAAACTAATGGCCTATGCTGCCGAGTTGTCATTTTTTTACGATCAATAAAAAAAAAAGTTCATTATTTTAACAGTTACATTTTTTTGAACGACATTTTATGTTCACTTTAATATTTGTCAGTGAAGCCTCTAAATGAGAAGTTATATTTTTAATTTAATAATTTGAAATCGAATACTTTTCTAAAATTTTAAACGTGTATGTCAAATATTTAATAAATAGTATTTATTTACTAGCATTGCACATTAGAGAAACTTTTGTTTCCTGTGAAGTACAATTCTCTTCCTCCTATATAATAAATCTATAGTCTTGTCTAAATCTAAAGTTCTCATAACTACATAGCATTAACTACATAACTGTTCAACATAAATTATACACGAACAATTAAAAAGGTACTTTGTTTTAAATTATGAAATTAAAATTACGCATTTTGTATTCTTAAATAGTAAAATCAATAAACTATTATTAATAAGTAAAATATAGAGCAATTTGATTTTAAAATAAATAGCAGGCATGATCCATAACAAACAATTAACAAGGAATTTGGATCGAATACCAAACCTAAATCATTTGAGTATATACTTATACATTCAAAGCTTAAGAGGTCCAAAATACCTTGTGTCAATTGTATGAGATAAAAATAAAAATAATTGTTTATCTCAGCGGTTCCCAACCTGTGCACCGTGGTGCCCTGAGGGCACTGCTAGCTCATTTAAGGGGCGCCACGGCTCATCCGAGAATGAAAAAAATTATTAAATTATATATTTTAAAAATTAATTGTAGTTAAAAAGACAAAAAATTATTTACGTACAAAATTACTTAGAATACTATCTGTAGGTATATCCAATATTAAATATAATGTTTCTAATATGTGTCGAATAATTCAATAATAGATAAAAATAGATAAAAACATTGCCAAACTTTCCAAAAATAAGCAGCCTCAAATATCTCATTAATTATTAGTTTTTCACTATTAAAACAGAATTTTTTTTTAATTTCAACAATATAATTATAATTTATTAATAATAATATGTATTATGTTCAATAAAATTATTTAAATCAGTTATGAATGAAAACTAGTGTTTATTTTAATCACGTTTTTCGTGATATTTACAGAAGGGAACCTAACAAAATTTGTACAAACAATAGTGCACCACCTGCTAAAAAGGTTGGGAACCGCTGGTTTATCCTATTTTATATTAGGTTACTAATAATACTTTATTACTCTATCTTATAATATATTGATTATTTACTTGTTTGTAATCTGAATTAAAGTTAATGCTAATCGAATTCAAAACTTTTTGTGTTTTCAGTAACTAATAAATAAATATATTTTATTAATAAAAATACTAAATAAGTAATATTATCTATAAACTAAATTATAGTAACAAATTGACATCCCTGACAAAAATATATCACGAATAAAGAATCTTTAAATATAAAAATCACGATAAAATAATAGCTGTATAACAATAAACAGGCAAATCCCTTTGCCATAAAAATTAATAATCTAATTTACCAATCCAAGAAATACATACGTTTTATATGGACTCCAGGATATTGCAATATAGAAGGAAACGAGGTAGCAGACAAAGCAGCACGTAATGCAATAAATAATCCCAACAGTAAACTATTACACCTTATGTCTCCAGTTGACATACACAGAAATATCGAATAATACTAAATACAACTATGGAACTCAGAATGGCATCAAATAACAGAAATCAAGTTAAGGGATATTAAACTATTAGTGGAACCGTGGCCAAAACTCAACAATTTTAAGCCGAAAAGATGAGATCATACTAAATAGACTTAGAATTGGCCATACGCGATTCTCCCATGGATGCCTGATGGGAAAATTCGAACCATATGCCCGTCCTGCAACTTAATCATCACCGTCAAACACGTACTTATTCGTTGTCAACTTTTTACCAAAGCCAGAGAAGAACACGCAATCCAAAATAAATTTTATGAAGCCATTGGAGCTTCTACAGATCCAGAAAAAAATAATTTCTTTCCTAAAAAAAATTTAAAAGTACAACTTGATATAATTTTAACCTATTGTAAATATATTATATATTATAATCTAACTTAAACTATTACTATACTGTAAGCTAATAATCTTTAGTTGATGCTGTAACTTAAAAAAAAAAAAAAAATAATAACATATCCAATTTGAAGGACATTTTTTTACAACATCTACTGACTACTTAAATTATTACTTAAAGAAATTTATAATTAAAATCAGTACTTTTTATTATTATATGACTATGATAATTATTATATTATCAACTAATTTTAAAAATCGTTAATTTTTATTACTTATTAGTGTATTTTAAATTTTGATAAAACGTATTTGTTATTTTTAAAAACTTTATACTTAAACTTAATATTTACAGCGATTCTCATTTAATCGTATCGAATAGGATCTGTTGTTTATTAAGATATTTGAATTTGAATTTGAAAAATCAGAAATGCTGTGATTACCATGGCAATCTTAAAAAAAAAAAAAATACATTAATTAAAATCAAATCATTATTGTGATTATTTTTTTATTAAAATGTTACAATTTAAAATATTATGGTTTTTTGATTAATAAATAATTTTCAAATGTGATTTTGTACCAAAATAAAAACGAATATAATATATATTAAAATAAGTTAGTGTTTCTTTGATATTTAAATTATTTTGTTTTATTTAATTTATCCATTTTTAATTTTTCAGAAAATTATTGGTACATTTTTACTTTTAACCCTCTAAATATCAACTAAGTCTTAAATCTTACAGAAACCATCATATAAAATGGGGCAATTGTAAACTCTCCCGATTTTATTGGCATGTAAACTCTCCCGATGGTAAGCTCTCTCGGGTTTAGTCCAATACTACCTGACGGGAACATGTAAAGTCTTCCGGGTCTAGTTCAGTACTACGCCTGAAGAGAACATGTAAATTCTCCCGGGTCTACTTCAGTACTACTAAGCTAGCTGGGGAGCATGGGGTATTATTCGTTTTATACAGTTAGAATTGGTTGAGCCATTATAATCGATATTGTTTTAAATATTTTAATTAAAAATACTCTAACGGTAATTAAATATTTAAATGACAAATAAAAAAACAAATACTAACCTGTGTTAGCACAAGATAAATACAGTAATACAATTCATAATAAAAATTATAATCAGAATCTCTGCAGTGTAGCCAATTTATAGAGTAGCAATAACATTTAAAATAACTCGGGAAAGTTTGCACATTTCATTCAGGTAAACATAATATTGACCCGAGAGAGTTTACCATTGGGAGAGTTTACTAGTTTTAAAAATCGGGAAACTTTACCATACAATCGGGAGAGTTTACCACCACCCTTAAAATGTTTAATAATCTTCCTTCGAAATACGACAATATTGTGAATTGTAGAAAGTATATAATTAATATCGAATTTAAAATTTAATATGAAATTATTATATAATAAATATACGAACTTACAATATTACAGTATAATATATTATATTATATTATTATAATTTATAAAATAAACTTATATTTTATAATTATAATCAGAAAGAATAGATTTATAGATAAAACGTATTTGTTATTTTTAAAAACTTATATACTTACCCTTAATATTTACAGTGATTCTGATTTAATCTATCGAATAGGTCTGTTGTTTATTAAGAAAATTTCATTTGAATTTGAAAAATCAGAAATGCTGTGATTACCATGGCAATCTTAAGAAAAAAAAAATACATTAATTAAAATCAAATCTTCGTGATTATTTTTTTTATTAAAATGTTACATACTGATTTCAGACTTCTGTAATTCATCTCAAAAATATTGCATGGCATGAAACTGAAATCTGCGTGTAATATATGTAAAGAAGCATATTTTATCTGAAAAAATAAGTTATCATTAAACTAAAAACTAAAAAAAGGTTAGGTTAGATACTATTAGCGATAGTTAAATAAGACAAAATATACATTATTAGGTTATTTTGCCAATTGATTACTTTAAATGTATCATTTACCTGTCTGAAATCTGAATTGAAGTTAATGCTCACCGAATTCAAGACTTTTTGTGTTTTTAGTAGCTAATAACAGTGGATAAAAAAAAAATGATCATAATTAATGAATAAGTATTATCTATAATCTAAATTATGAAAGTCAGTTATCATTCCTGAAAAAATATGACTCGTAAAAAATTTCAATTCTCGCAAGCACTCGGAAAATGAATCGTTGAATGTAAAATAGAATTACATCAAACAACTGAGCAAGTACGCGTTTCGTTTGTTAAGACGTTTGAACGAGTTCGGAAAATAAAAAATATTGTTAAATCACCTATTACGTTATTGAGAAACTAAGATAATATAAGACGTTACGACAGTTATTTAAGTCCCCTATACTTGTTATTATTAATAATAATTTATTTTTCTAAGATAATATAAAAATACGAATTCAACATGTATAGAAATCTTATACAGGTAAATGTTTCGAAGCGTACCCACCTCTAGTTTACAGTTTTTCGACATTCGGATAATCTCAAACATCCAAGAGGCGCTGAACAACGCGTTGACGAAATAAGCGATTGTTCGTAGTAAGCTTTTGTGACTGTAGCCGTACAAGTACATCATGAACACGAAGAACACGATCTCTGCGATCGTGCACACCATAAATGCGACGATGGTGACGCCGAACTGGTGACGGACTAGTCGGACGGCCATCTTCCTGAGGTCGTCCCACCGGCCGCGGTACGTCCGCCATTCGGCCACCGTGGTCAGCCGGCCGTTGATGTCCTGAGTGGACATCCGAATTGTGTCCATCAGGAACACGTACGTCAACAGCGGCACCTTGGACCACACGTTGTACACGATGATCATGACGTACTCGGTTATCGTGAAATACGCGAAATTGGTATCCAAATGGAACATGGTGAACCCGGTGAACTCGATGAACACTGACATGCACAGCCACGCAGCCGAGTACCAAGCAAACGGCGCCAGGGACATGGCCGCGGCTTTTTCTGTCATGGCGTCGTTCAGCTCGTGTATGGCATCCGACAGCGATCGTCTGTTGAACTGCCACATGATCAACATCACCGGCGGAGTCAGCAGGTACGTGTACACCTTGGCCACGCTCATCACTGTCGTGATGTCCCACACGTACGGCATCCTCTGCTGCACGACGGTCGTCACGTGATCGTACCCGTACGCACAGTAAAACAGATTGGCCAGCACAATTAGCGCGTCCACGGTGGCAGCCGCTAAATCGGTCTGCTGGAGCCCAAACCCGAAAAGCCGACACATGTTCACCGTGAATTTCAGGCGTTCTCGCAACGTTGACATTTACTCAGCGACTGTCATCGTTGTAATTATCATCACCATCATCATTATAATGGTAAATTTTAGAATATTATTCTCGTACAAGCCAAAGGTTGGAGTTCTATCATTTGTTTTTTTCCTCAGGGGTTTTTTTTTTCATGTTCTTTTTCTCACTTGTGCACTCGTTATGGATTTACAATGTTATGTGCTAGTCTGTTTTGGCGTTTTTTAGTGAAGTATTACTCAAAGATTAATATAGATGACAAATAGTAATATTATCTATCACTATAGTTAAAAGTCGATTGGGAAAAAACTGCTCTGACCGAAGCTTGGTTGAAAATTCAATTTAATATAAGAGTTAAACAATATTGCCATACCATCTTTCTTATGAATAACGCGCAATTAAGATAGTCACACTCGTATGATAAAACTATGTGATATTATTCATGTTATTGAGTTATTGACATTAATTATTCGATTAGATTCGTGCCATGGTTGACAGAGCTCAATATACTATATTAAGAATTATTGTAAGTTTTTCGATACTTTTATCGCTTTAAATTTTTAATGCGTACATTAATGTTTGAAAAATGAAATATATACAAAACTCTAAATAAATATAATACAATTTAAGTATAAATGTATAAATGTATTAATGCAATTGAAAAAAGTTGAAGTATGATAGTTCGAGCGAACGTACGATAAATTATACTTTATCGCCTACGACCGACTGACAGACACAGACACAGATTTAATATAATCGTACGGTAATAGGTATACGTAGGTATTAGGTTCTAGGATAGGTTCATCTGAATTTGATAAATCAGATATGCTAAGATTAATGTTGCAATCTTAAAAAAAAAAATACATTAAAACAAAATAATAATCATGATTATCCATAGTGAATCTGAACTTACTGATCTCAAAGTCCTGTAATTCATTTCAAAAATATTGCACGGCATAAAACTGAAATTTGCGTGTAACATATGCAAAGATGTATATTTTATCTGAAAATAATAAGTTACCTTTAAACTAAAATTTAGAGTTATTTATAAATTTAACGTGTTCCGTTAATATTTTAATAACAATTAACTAAAAACAATAATATTTTAAAGCAGAAATTATACTAATGTTTTAGTTGCTTCGTACATTAATCATAGATATGTTCATTATTAATTAAGACATGTAAACTAATGGCCTATGCTGCCGAGTTGTCTTTTTTTTACGATCAATAAAAAAAAAAGTTCATTATTTTAACAGTTACATTTTTTTGAACGACATTTTATGTTCACTTTAATATTTGTCAGTGAAGCCTCTAAATGAGAACTTATATTTTTAATTTAATAATTTGAAATCGAATACTTTTCTAAAATTTTAAATGTGTATGTCAAATATTTAATAAATAGTATTTATTTACTAGCATTGCACATTAGAGAAACTTTTGTTTCCTGTGAAGTACAATAATTCTCTTCCTCCTATATAATAAATCTATAGTCTTGTCTAAATCTAAAGTTCTCATAACTACATAGCATTAACTACATAACTGTTCAACATAAATTATACACGAACAATTAAAAAGGTACTTTGTTTTAAATTATGAAATTAAAATTACGTATTTTGTATTCTTAAATAGTAAAATCAATAAACTATTATTAATAAGTAAAACATAGAGCAATTTGATTTTAAAATAAATGGCAGGCATGATCCATAACAAACAATTAACAAGGAATTTGGATCGAATACCAAACCTAAATTATTTGAGTATACTTAATCATTCAAAGCTTAAGAGGTCCAAAATACCTTGTGTCAATTGCAGTATATAAAAATAATTGTTTATCTTATTTTATATTAGTTTACTAATACTACTTTATTACTATATCTTATAATATATTAATTACTTACTTGTTTGTAATCTGAATTAAAGTTAATGCTAATCGAATTCAAAACTTTTTGTGTTTTCAGTAGCTAATAAATAAATATATTTTATTAACAAAAATACCAAATAAGTAATATTATCTATAAACTAAACTATACATAGTAACAAATCGACATCCCTGAAAAAAATATATAATGAATAAAGAATCTTTAAACATAAAAATCACCAAACCTATAGTTATAAAATAATAGCTTGTCAATTTTGAAGGACTTTTTTTGCAACATCTACTGACTACTTAAATTATTACTTAAAGAAATTTATAATTAAAATCAGTACTTTTTATTATTATATATGACTGTGGCAGTAATAATATTTCGATTTTCGACTTCAGTACCTTGTTAGATCAGAAAATAAATCTAGTTGGTATTTTGGGAGGGTCGAAAGTAATTCCAAATATTTTTCTAAATAATCGGGATGAACAAACTAAACATTAAGGATAAAACGGGAATTTTTACGCAAAATCAGTTTTCGACAAAATCGATTTTGGTTTTGATGTAGCTTTAAAACAATTGACCGTAGATACATGAAATTTTCACTGAACGTTAATATAAGTATATTCTATTTATCATGCAATTTAAAAAAAAATTTTGACTAAGTTGAACTATTTACAGGAATATTCAATTTTCGATAATTATTTGTTTTTTTTTAAAAATTAAATCGATAAAAATGTATTTGTTGGGTAGAAAAGCTTGAAAATTTAATACAAGGATCCTAAAATATTGTTACAATAGCAGCTGAAAAATAATAGAAATACATAGTCATTACAAACAATTTTTCTTTTTAAATGTAAGATTTGAAAATTTAATTCAAGATTCCTTATAAGTTAGTGTATCTTTTTCAAAAAAAAAAAAAAAAATGTCCACCCGAAAGTCAAATATTTTAATAAGTATTGATAATAAGTAATTATAATCTATAATATATATCCTAGACAAATAAACCGTTTCCGCTCAGAATCGATTTTTGTATACAATATGATATAATATCATTGAATTCAAATTTAATTCCATCCATTAAAGTAACCCTGCACTGTAACCTACTGTACAGCAGAGCAATATACACTTTCCCGCTTTTTCAAAACTCGTCGATTGCATTACGGTGACTACTTCATTACCAAATCTATACAGTGACTGTTAAATAAATATTATCAACAAAGTAATATTTTTTTCGGCCAATAATTATATCAACACATAAACGATATTATAAATGTCTCGAAAGTTCTATAATAACCTCTAGTTTGCAGTTTTTCGACATGCGGATGACCTCAAACATCCAAGCGGTGCTGGTAAACGCTTTCACGAAGTGAATGGATGTTTTCAGCATGTCATCTTGATTGTAGCTGGACAAGAACACAACGAACGCGTAGAACACGATCTCTGCGATCGTGCTCACCATAAATGCGACGATGGTGACGCCGAACTGGTGACGGGCTAGTCGGACGGCCATCTTCCTGAGGTCGTCCCACCGGCCACGGTACGTCCGCCATTCGGCCACCGTGATCAGCCGGCCGTTGATGTCCTGAATGGACATCCGGATCGTGTCCATCAGGAACACGTACGTCAACAGCGGCACCTTGAACCACACGTTGTACACGATGATCATGACGTACTCGGTTATCGTGAAATACGCGAAATTGGTATCCAAATGGAACACGGTGTACCCGATGAACTCGATGAACACTGACATGCACAGCCACGCGGCCGAGTACCAAGCAAACGGCGCCAGGGACATGGCCGCGGCTGTTTCTGTCATGGCGTCGTTCAGCTCGTGTATGGCATCCGACAGCGATCGTCTGTTGAACTGCCACATGATCAACATCACCGGTGGAGTCAGCAGGTACGTGTACACCTTGGCCACGCTCATCACTGTCGTGATGTCCCACACGTACGACATCCTCTGATGCATGATGGTTGTCACGTGGTTGTACCCGTATGCGCTGTACAACAGGTTGGCCAGCACAATTAGCGCGTCCATGACGGCGGCCACGGCACCGTCGGGCTTCAGTCCCAGCCCGAACAGCCTGCAGACGTTTATCGTAGAGTTCAGGCGTCCTCTCAACGTTGACATTTACACAGCTTTTTCAACTGTCGTCGTCGCAATCATCATCATCATCATCATGATTATTTTTATAGTATTTTATTAGTTAAAAGAGGAGGATGTTCTGTCATTTGTTTTGTTCTTCAATGTTTTGTTTTTCAGTGTTTTTTTTTCTTACATCGCGGACGTGCTCATTATGAATTCGATTTTGTCAATTTAATTTTATGTGCTTGATTATGGTGTCGGTTCTTATCCGATTTTTACTCGGTTATGGATTTTACGGATGGCAGAATAATATAATATTGTCCATCATTGGTAAAAATTCGATTTGGGGGGAAAAAAACTGCTTTGAGCGAAGCTCGGTTGAAAATTAAATTTAATAAGTAAAAAATAATACTACATATTGCATCTAATGTCAGTAATATCAGCCTTTTTACGAATAGCGACTTATCGAAATAGTCACCTGAACAACTATTATTCGTTATTATTCAAAATATTTTCTTTTATATTCGAGCCACGGTCTACAGAGCTAAGTACATACTATACAGCCAAATGTAAGATGTTCGATACTTTTGACGTTTTAAATTTTTAATTTATTAATGCATGAAATACGGAAATATTTCAACGAAAAGTATTAAATATTTAAAATCACTTTTTACGTTGCATTATTTTGTTTACAATTATTTTATTATTATTTTTTGAAGTAAAACTTCTTTCTCGAGGTATGGATGGAAAAAAAATTGTCACGAAAAATGAAACGCCACGAAAGAATGAAACGTATATAATTATTGCCTTAGTTACCATAGTAATAGGTACAGTTGGTTGAATTAATCATTTTCGAAAAAATTGAATTTGAAAACGTCGTTGTGTGTATAAAATATAACTATACACATATATATATATATATATATAATATATATAGGTACTTTAAAAGTTTTCATAAGTATACCCATAAATAATATTTTTAAATAACTAATACAATTCACCTTTTAACCATCAAATTTTTTCCTAATTTGAATTAAGAATGTCTGTAAAAATAACTATATTCAATATTTTTGTAATAAAACTTCTTTCTTGAGGTATGGATTGAGGAAAAAAATCGTCACGAAAAATGAAACGCCATGAAAAAATGAAACGGTGCGCGGTGTATGAATGCGTGTGTATGACTGCGTCAGAAATCGCTTGAATGGTTAAATGTTATATACTTATATGTCCTAGTGTGATAGCGCGTCATTTGCTTAGTGTGTTTTCTATATTTTTTCAATTCTACTCTCCTCTTTGTGAAAAAAGTGAGGTTTCAAAAGTGTAGGTATTGGTAGTGTTATTGAAAATTGTTTTTTTTGTGCAAATTCTGTTATCAAATTGATTACATTGCATATATATGTTTATATATATATTATAATATATATATATATATATATATAATTATATTATAATATATTTATTTATATATACATATCATTGTAAAATCTATTGCAGTTAATAAACGTACTGTTCTTTGTTTTTTTAAAATAATATTTTCAGTGTGTAGGTAACACACTGTTTATTACATTAATTTTATGTGTTTGTTTCGTACTGATTTTTTTCACTCCTTCCCTATCTCACTTATGATTTAACGGACCCAATACTTATGAAAGAAGTTTTACTTCTCCAGAGTAACTCACACACTCTTATTTTTTAATATGATTTTTGGAACCTAAAATATACCGTAAAATTAGCCAATGATGTTTATATTTAGATTTTATATGCGTCTACCATTCATGTACCCTTTGACTGAAGATCAAATAATCGAAATAAAAAAAATACGTCTGTACTACAAACTTTGAATTTAAAATATCTCATAATTTAGACGTATTTTATTTTATGTGGTTTTATAATTTCTATGTCTAGATTTTTTCAGAGGTTCGAGTTAAGGATTATATGACTTGTTTACTCTATAATTGAAACTTTTTAAATTCAAGTCATACCTTAGCTATTTAGTATCAAAATGTAAAATACATTTTTTTAATATTTAAATAACATAAAATTCTAAACACGCTTCCATACTTAACAAACTATTTTATCTACATTAATATTTTATCTTTTGCCGCTTTTTCCTCCATTATAATGTCAATCTCTAATCTTTAAACCTTTACATACACATCACTAATCAGTTTTTCTTATTTTGCTATCATTCATCTTTAATCAAATTACTTTGAAAAAACCATGAACTATTCTTAAATAAATTCCGTCTGAAGTTCGAAGGTTATTTAATTTTATATAATCTAATTTTTATTATGATTAAAATCTCAACACGGTAAAATAAGTAATTATTATCCATCTAAATTAATTTGTTATTAATAATAACAAATTTAGAAACAAGTGAATTGAGTAAGAATTAAAATTGTATAAGTTGTCTATTATTAGACAATATTGTTATGTTTAATAATAATTTAATATACCTACATAGATATTTATAATTTAAATGCTTACTGAAAAAAACACGTCTTTACTGTTTTTTTTTTAATAAATTATAAAAATAGATTATGTATTGACAATCAGATTAACTAGTTTTTGATAAAAAATAATGGTTTAATTATTATTTTAAAAATTAGTATTAAGTTTTAGTAAAACGGTTATATTTTGAATGTAGGAACGGTAAAACCAATTTTTCAAAATGGAATGTGGACATCACTGTATTTGGATAAAATATAAAATAATTATTTTATTAAACAGTTAATTTGTAAATTTAAAAAAAAAAATGTTCACTTGTATATTTTTAAGCATCGAAATTGCATAAAATAAAACAAAATACACAAATAATAATATTTTTAATATTATTGCATTTAAAGGAAAATGGATATGTCCCAGGAGCGCTCCCGCGACCTCTTTCAGTAACAACAAAATCAATAACATAGACTCCAGTTCGGAGTACAATGTAGGTTAACTCTCGTGTTATTTACATTATTTCTAACATATGATATTTTCATTTGTTTACCAACCATTATAGTAATGTAATCTTTTTAGTTTTTAATATAGTTAACTAGAGTGATTAACATAATATAGTTGGAGGATGAGTGTATACAGTAGTGGTAAGTACATTCCTATACTAAACGTTTAGTACTTATATGTTGTGAAATTAAAAGTACCCATATTTGTGTTCAGAGGAACTCTTGGACGCCGGAATCATTTATCGGAATAAGAAAGAACAACTAGATGTGACTATTGGCGATGGAATGGAGTTACTTATACGTGGGGAAAAAAATAAGAAAAAGAAGCCACCGACGAGTAGCTCGTATAATTCGTTTGGAATGCACCAAAGCAGTACCGACGAAAACTATTACCTAAAGGATAAATATGAATATGATACTAGAAGGTAATGTTTAAATTTTTATTAATATATGCAATATATTTTACAGAATAGAAAAAGAAAAATATAAATTTAACAAGTTTAATTTTTACAACGCACTTTTTTCTGAATATTGTTCAGATCTATTGCGCTTCATAGGTTGCAGATAATTTTAATTCATTAAATTTATATTCATATTTATGTAGTTCTACATAATAATGTATATTAATTTAAGAAATATTAGTAAAAAGTTGTGTTTATCGTGTTAATAGTACAAAATCTTATGGAAGCCATGAGCATGATCCTTACGATAGCGAAAGTCATAGAGGAAGTAAAAGAAGCTTACAAAATGCTGAAGAAAAAAAAGATCCAAGTAAAGAAGACATCGATACCAATCAGAACGGTGTGTAATGTTTGGTCGTTTAAAATATTTTATTAGAAATAATGTCAATATTGGTTTAGTGTTGGGAGGTAATGACGGTATTGCTGCAGAAGAAATTAATGAAGACGAATACAAAGAACAAGGTCCTGTCGAAATGGTTGAAGACGTATTCGAGGAAGAAGAATATCCCGAAGACTGTTTTCCGCCGAACTGTTATAAAAAATTTCCATTCCTGGCTGGTGATGATGAAACACCATTTTGGTTAGGGTGGGGACAGCTCAGACTGAAAACATTTCAACTTATCGAAAATAAATACTTTGAAACAGCTGTGATTACTATGATTTTACTTAGCAGTCTGGCACTGGTACGTATACAAACATTCATGTTATTAAATAATATTAACACTTTGCACACGCCTTCTTTTTCTCACAAAGTACCAATATTAGAAATAAATGACACAGTTTTTCCAATGTCTTATTTAAGTGGTTTAATGTGTGTAGGCAATAGGTATACAAATCAATCTACCATGTTACGTTATTTACTAGGCGGAATAAATTAATTTATACTAATACTATCAATATTTCAACACGGATTAACGATTTCCTAGGTTATAAAAAATCAAGATTCATTAAAGTCTTAGAAAAATATAAATATACGTGAATTCATTAAATTCAAATATAATGTATTCACCTAGATGTAATGGATTGGTTTTAAATTGATAAAAAATACTTCTATGTTAATAACAAGTATAATCATTGTCAGCTTAGTAGCAGTAATATTAATATAAATTATTGTGTATCTATTTATCATAAGTTTATTAGTTATTATTTATTTCATTATTACCCTAGGATCAATATTTTAATTATTTTTCAGTTAGTCTTTCATTTAATTTTTTGTAGATTAAATTGGCTTGAATTTGACGTTATCTATTTAATATTAATCCTAAAAAATTCAATACTAGTATTTATATTATACAGTATACACAGTTGGGAAATTTCTAATAATCTCTTACTTAGCAATAGTGAAAATGTAAATTGTAATTACCAATGTATATTATAATTTTTTTTTTTTTTTTATTACTGAGTAGGTTTACTAACATGTGTGAATATAAATTATGCAAAGTATCTTTAAAATAGTTCACCGTTTTTGTTTGACCCAATAGCGTTTTATAAAAATTTCTAATTCTTTTATAAAAATAAATTTAATATTGATTTAAATAAAATCGAATATTAGTCACATAATACTTACATGAAATCAGGTTTACTACATTGCTGAGTTTTAATTAAATTTTTTTAAATGCATTTGGTTATTATTTATTTTTTGTATAAACACAGGCGCTAGAAGACGTTCACCTCCAGCATCGACCGGTATTACAAGACATTTTGTATTACATGGATCGGATATTCACTGTTATATTCTTTTTGGAGATGTTAATCAAGTGGTTGGCGTTGGGTTTCCGAAATTATTTTACAAACGCCTGGTGTTGGTTGGACTTCATAATTGTCATGGTAAAAAAAAGTTTTTATTAATTAATTTTAATATGTATCATAATCGATAAAATTTAATTGGTGTTCTTCAAAATTTGTTGGAAAAAAAAAATATATAACATTTATATTGAGACCTATTTTCGAGAGGAAAAATATTACTATCATTGCCGTTCTGCTCTATGGGTTTTGTATACATCAGACACTATAATATTATCTTGTAGTTGTCATTAGTAAACTTGGCAGCAATATGGGCTGGGATGGCAGATATACCAGCGTTCAGGTCAATGAGGACTCTTCGGGCTTTAAGACCCCTGAGAGCGGTATCTCGTTGGGAGGGTATGAGAGTAAGTACGAGCTGTCGGATAATTTGTGATGTGGACATTTATACTCACCATCTGTGTTCTTTTCTTTCATTGTGTAAAAAAAAATATATATATATATATAACATTGAATACATATATATATATATTTTTTTTTTATAATGCATTTGTTATACTTTTTCTTATATGGCCACAATAACTAAATACAAAGCCATAACAGCTGCTACACGATGTTAAATTAATATTTGACTTGCAGTGATTTTTTGCCTGGGATGCGATTTTGTGTGCGTATGCGTGTGCATTTGTTTCGTTGCAAAATCAGCCGTCGGAATCTTCCTACAGCTGTTATTAAACGAATCAATATTAATGATGATAATAATAATATGAAATTACATTGGATTTGTTCACGAATATAATATATTTTTCTAAGTGAATAGTTATTAAAAATCATTCAAAAGCCGGTCGGATGATGCCCTATGTTGAATTTTATACCATAGAAAATTTTTATTTTTGCCTAGAAACGTATATACCTACGTTTAAGGAAAACACTGCTAAATATTTTTTTTTGCTCAACCGTTGTAATGCGTATTCTATGGCTCTACTTCACACAGGTTTCTTTGATAAATTTTGTTGCTGCCTTGTTGGGAGCCAGTGGAATCCAAGCTTTCAAAACTATGCGAACTTTAAGAGCTTTGCGGCCACTGCGAGCTATGGCTAGAATGCAGGGTATGAGGGTACGTGATCGACAATATATAATAATGAAATACAGTTTTAAAATCCAGTATTATTTTTATTGTTTATACCTATACAGTATACATATTATATTATTATATAATTATAAATTTTAGTTTCCGTATTTTTCTCCAAATGCTATACTAGAACATTTAGATGTGATAAAATTATATATTATTATCAAGTTCGTAAAATTGTCGCAAAACTGTAGTGCTCGAAGAAATTTAATTTATTTTTATTTTTTTAAACGTTATTAATAGGTTGAATATATATTGGTATTATTATTATTTTTTAAATAAATTTTTAATATGAACCTTACTGTTATTGAAATTATGATCATAATATTTTATCATTATTAGGTATGGTAACATATAATATATTATTATGTATATGTATACATATAGCTAGTTATATAATGTATATGGTATTCGAGCGTTTCCAATTGTTTAGGTAGTTATTTAATGTGCGCAGATATTTTAAAACTATTATATTTACCTACTTGTATGAACTTGGCTGTCATCCTACTTAGATGAAAACCCGCATACCCTTATTAGCGCTATTTATTGTAGTTTCGCACTGTTTGGCTTGCAAGTTTATGCTGCGTGGTTTACATCCTATGCTTGATAATTTGGTATATTGGTATATTCCATATTTTATTACTATACTGCACGTATAACATTACTATTATAATATTTGTATGGTCTAATTAGTTTTGTTTTAACGGTATTATACTATTATTCATATTCGTGTTAACATTATCATGTTATACCAGGTAGTGGTTAACGCGTTGGTACAGGCCATTCCCAGTATTTTCAATGTGTTGCTGGTGTGTCTGATATTTTGGCTGATTTTTGCTATAATGGGTGTACAGCTCTTCGCTGGAAAATATTACAAGGTAGGTATTACAAAAATTGTCTTTTTATTAAAAAATTTGCCCATATAGATTATATTTCCAATATCTATGATATATTTTTACAGTGTGTTGATCCAAAAGACGGGAAAACGTTAAATCACGAAATTATACCCGACCGAAACGTCTGTTTAGCTGAGAACTATAAATGGGAAAATTCTAAAATGAACTTCGATCATGTGGGAAACGCATATCTTTGCCTCTTCCAAGTGGCTACTTTTAATGGATGGATGGAAATAATGAGGGACGCTGTAGATTCTAGAGACGTAAATATTTACAAATATTTAAATATACAATTCCTATATTTATTTATAATGAGAGTATTTGAATCACTTAATCTATAAAAATATTTATCTTTGTTTTTTCTAGACGTACGGGAAACAGCCAATTCGTGAAATTAATAATTATATGTATTTTTATTTCGTATTTTTTATTATTTTTGGTTCATTTTTTACTCTCAACTTATTTATTGGTGTGATCATCGACAATTTCAATGAACAGAAGAAAAAAACAGGTACCTTAATGTATTATGCATACATAACCATTTATTATTAGTTAATTTTTTTTAGACTAAATACTGGAAAAGTTCGTAACTAAATAGTTGACCATTATAAAATCAATAAATTTATATACTCGTAAATTTAATGTAGGTACATGACTCAGGAATTCCGATAAATACATATAAACCTTATGATACGTGTCTTCAATCCTCTGGAAATTGCACCTCCTCCTAACTGTATATATTTCAATAGTAAATATATGGAAAAATATGAATGATATTCTCAGCCTAAAAAATACTGAGAATATTAGTTGGATATTAATTCCCAGACATTCTTAGGATTGTATTATTATTTATTATTAATACATTTTAAAATAGTTTATTAGTATACTCTATTATGATACTGAATAGATACTGTTGTTTTATCAGTCAACTTTCATAAATATTACATACAACTTTCAATAAAATATAATTAATCTAGAATGAAGTAATGCGATTTCAGGTGCTTCTCTTGAGATGTTTATGACGGAGGACCAAAAGAAGTATTACAATGCAATGAAAAAAATGAGTTCCAAAAAACCGCTCAAAGCAATTCCCAGACCTAGGGTAATTTGCACTATTTTTTTAATAAATATAAAATGTTTTTTATACCTATTACTGTAGTGTAAATGTTTAAATATATTTTAGTGGAAGCCACAGTCTATCGTCTTTCAAATCGTAACTGACAAAAAGTTCGATATGCTAATCATGTTGTTCATCGGATTCAACATGTTGACTATGACACTTGACCATTACCAACAGACAAAACTATTTACCGACGTATTAGAACGTCTTAACCAAATATTTATCGCTATATTTTCAACAGAATGTCTACTAAAGATATTCGCATTGCGGTATTATTATTTTAAAGAGCCATGGAACTTATTCGACTTCGTCGTTGTCATACTTTCCTTAGCGGGTATGTAGTAAAATAATATCTTTACATTAAATGCAATTTTCTTATCATATAACATCTGGTTTGATTTACACAGGTTTGGTGTTGAGCGATTTGATTTCCAAGTATTTTGTGTCGCCAACACTCCTTCGAGTGGTCAGAGTGGCCAAGGTAGGCCGAGTGTTACGTTTAGTAAAAGGAGCCAAAGGCATCAGAACTTTATTGTTTGCTTTAGCCATGTCACTTCCAGCATTATTCAACATATGTTTGTTATTGTTTCTCGTCATGTTCATATTCGCTATATTTGGTATGTCGTTTTTTATGAACGTAGACAGCCACGGAGGATTGGATGATGATTACAATTTCCGTACTTTTGGGCAATCGATGATACTTCTTTTCATGGTAAGCTGAAACAGCAATTCCATAAAGTGTTTGAATGAAACAGTGTGATTCTATAAATTATCATATAATAACATTATTACCTAGTAGGTACATAGGGTTGTTGATCAGTTAAATAAATACTTTCAGTTGTCTACGTCGTCTGGTTGGGACGCCGTACTGGACGGTATAACGAACGAGGAAGACTGTGATAAGCCGAACTTAGAAATGGGCATCACGGGCAGTTGTGGCAGCAGTGCTGTGGGCACGGCGTTTTTGCTGTCGTACCTGGTGATCAACTTCCTCATTGTCATAAACATGTACATTGCGGTCATCCTGGAAAACTACTCACAGGCCACAGAGGATGTTCAGGAAGGCCTCACGGACGATGATTACGACATGTACTATGAGATTTGGCAGCACTTCGATCCCAACGGCACCAGGTACATTCGGTACGATCAGCTGTCAGATTTCTTAGACATTCTGGAACCGCCACTGAAGATCCACAAGCCGAACAAGTACAAGATCGTGTCCATGGACATACCGATATGCAAGGGCGACCTAATCTACTGTGTAGACATACTTGACGCGTTGACCAAAGACTTTTTCGCTCGAAAGGGTAATCCCATCATCGAGACGGTGGCCGAGATCGGAGAGATGCAAACGCGACCCGAAGAGGCTGGATACGAGCCTATTAGCTCATCTCTTTGGCGCATGCGTGAGGTTTATTGCGCAATAATCATACAGAAAGCGTGGCGCAAGTACGTGATGGCCGCCAAACAGCAGACGGCAGAAGACGACCGGAGCGACGGGGCCGCTTCGCCAGACGGTCGTGAAACCGCCGTGTTGGTCGAGAGCGATGGGTTTGTAACCAAGAACGGTCACAAGGTGGTCATTCACTCGAGGTCGTCGTCTAAAAGCTCAAGACTCGCTGATGTCTAAAACGCCGCCTAATACATCCGTATTGCGAAAACAATGTATTTTTTACGTTATTATTATTGATATTATTTATAATATTATATTTATTACGATTATTATCGCAAAATTTACGATTAAGGCTTTATATTATTATAATATAATATTGTTATATTCTTGATTTTCACTTAAAATTTTTAACACTCTTATAATAATACTATTGGCCAACTGCTGTGATATATGTGTATAAATTAAAAAAATAATATTTTATAATTTGTAGTGTTTAAGGTTTACACGAGAGCTTAAAATGATTATTAAGTGATATTATGCGTTTGTTAACTATGTTATTTTTTTTCCTAAGCATAATGTTTTGTAGCCAGCAATGAAGTTAAATTACTGAAACAAAACTTCACGGCTTATACACACCACATTAAAATACTTGTATTATTGTTACTATTATGTTTATTATTTTTCAAATTTCATAATTTTATTAATGTAAAGTTTTTAATATAAAATACACAAATAATATTATATTTTCACATGAATATGTCCAAACAATTATTACAGTTAAAAAAATAAAAAAAATAAAATGTATTTTGTTTAAAGCATGGATACATACTTATACGTTTGATATTGCCACTAAAAATCGCCATGTAATAATTGATGTGCTCTTTATGAGTCCATTGGGGACTTTTTTATGATAGCCATAGACAATAGTTCTTATAAGAATTGCGTCTTATACCCCCAAATAATGTTGGTCTCAGCTACAAACTTTTTATTTTTATTTATCTATATTTTGTATCGATTTTGGGCAGAATAACTTTACTAAGCAATAGCGTGATATATTTAAACAATATTATGTAATTTTTATTACAGTGAAAATAAATTTTATTTAAGAAGTCCCTGTTATATGTATGATGCTGAATACCTAAATCTTGAATGGCTTATACGATTATGATATAAATTTATGCATTGGAGCATAATATATCATATGAAAGTATGTTGACGGTTTAATTGTATATGTATATATTAGTATATTATCGATATCTTAGTTCGATTATGAATCAATAATAAAATAATGGGCCCTTTTAAAAACTTAGACAATGTGACGAATAATTTAAAAACCGTTGTTGGATTTAATACTAGCAAAATTGTTTAATTCTATGAAAACAAATATTTTAATAAGCTTAATCATGTTGGATTAAAATTAAATTTATTTTTCGGTCATAATAATAATATTATGTTATCATTTTTTAGTTGCTTCTATAAAATTCTTATATGTCTATAGAATAATTTAAATGCTATCATGTTTGTATTATTTTCATTTTAATATTCATATCAATATGTTTTTTTGTGAATGAGAGTGTAGAGTAGTGCGACTAAAAAAATGTGGTCCACAAAATATTATTTATAACACTCAAAGTAACACCAATAAAACCAATAATACTTTAAGGAATATGCTTATATATATATTATATCTGTAAAGTAAATGGTAAAATCTATGTAAAATTATGTTAGTACAATATATCTGCAAGAGGAACGAAATGTTTGTACGTCATTAGATATACCAAAATAATAATATTATTATATCATTTATATCATTTATACGGTTAACCTTATATTTAGCGCAGGTATAATATTTATTATGTTATAATATATTGTATAATTTTTTAAAAGTAAAATCTATGAAAGCATCAAAAATTTTCCGAAATCATAAATTGTTTACAAACTAAACAATATTGTGATGTTCATCGACAATGATATAAGAATCATTTCAACCTTCCAATACCTACAACCTGCGATAAATTTTTTTGAGACAATATTAACACCAATTGAGTTTTATCTATAATATTCCTTTAATGTATGAATAAGCACTAAAAATTAACAAAATTATCTAAAAATAAAATAAAATAATTCAATTTGTAATTTTTATTCAAATTCGACCTCTATTTAAAATTGATATTTGAATTGGGAAACTACCTAATGGTCGTCATAATAATATGTTATATTACAGTTTGTTCATTATACCAACATAGGTAGGTAATGAAATGGTAAATACGTGATAAATAATGAACACACAATAAATAATGTCATCGAGAATATTAATTATTCGAAAATATCACCAACGGAATTTGTGAAAAATGTCATGTTTCAGTATTTTTATGATTTAGGTTTTCGTCGTTTTAGCATTAGTTTAGTTGATCTTTTTTTAACACAACATTTGTGGTTTTCTTCAATTTCTTGTAACAATTTGATGATCGAACAATGTACTCCTTCAAGAAACTGTTCCGAGGGTGCAGGGACATTTTTGTATGAATTTTTCAAAAAAAACATGTTTCTAAAACCAGATGAGCATAGCATAATTTATTTTATGAATCTATTAATAATTATAATCGTATATAACCTACCTGATATGAACACAACTGACGTTTTCAGGGCTGGACGGTCGTTCGTATTGGGCAACTGAAGTAGAAGGCATACTGTGTTCACAATTATTAGCCATAATAAATGAAGTGTCTGGTTGCTGTTTTTTTTCCAGTTATAAAATGTAATTTTTTTTTACATTGACATTGAAAACAATATTTCTATCAGTAATGGCATACTATAAATGGTCGATGATATTAGTTTTATTTTATTAATACTGAATAATAATACTATACTTTATACGAGTAAAAAAAATAATATATTTTCCAGAAACCAACGATTTTCAGTGATTATTATTAGGTAAACAGTATATTCAGACGATGTTTAATATACATTATAATATTATAATGTAACTATAGTAGTGACTTGTTAATAAAAAAAAAAAAAAACGTTTTCATTGATTACCTAGGTATTCATTTAGATGTTAAATATTTTTTATAAACTCATACTGTTGTTGTAATAAAAAAATGATCGCAGTTCATATACCTATTATGATGGTTAACAAAAGTAGAAACATGTAAGCAAACGTAATGTAAAAAATAAAATAACTAATGTCCTTTGTTGCCGAAGTTGTAAATGATCAATAATAAAAAAAAAAAGTAGAATATCAAGGATTTGATACAACAGAGTTGAAAAGAAAAATGTATTATTATTATAATCATTAAACTAATGATGGTCGTGTGTAACGAAAAACAATGTAATAATAATAATAGTAATTCTATTATTAATCATCGTTTAATCATACTAACAATAAATGTTATACTGAAGATAATCTTGAAAGGTTTTTAAGTTTTGGTCATATTTAGTAGATCCTCTAAGTATACGAAAAATTGGTAGTAAATAGATAGGTAGGTATTAAATTATAAATATAAATAATCGTAATATATTATATAAATATTATCGTATGGTCCAAATAGTGGGTTTAAAAAAACACAATATTTTTTTCTCAATTTTTTTTATTAAAGAGACAAACAAATTATTGCAAAATATGAAATGTACATTATTAAAAAATATCCGTAGGCAATATTATCCGACAATTTTCGTACCGCCAAAGAGGGAAGGACATGCCGGTGCGAAAAACGTCGCATACATATTTTGTTTACATTATTCAGCGTTGTCCTTGTCTCAGATACAGCAGATAACAATATAATTAAATTAATTTGGTTATTAATTTGTTTAGTATAAATTTACCCCGAAACAATAATAATAACGTCTCTTAAAAAGTATGCATAAAAACAATAATTTTGTTAACCCTTTAAGCAAAAATTATAGGTAAGAGGGTGTTTACACAATACTTATCATCCATCAATTAACAATTTTTTACAATATTTTCTAAATCTTAAAACTTTCAACAATATTTAAAAGTGTAACAAAACGATTTTTCAATATTTTTTTTCAGTAGTACAAATTTTGAATCTAAAAATAACAGTGCGTTTAGGACGAGTTTAATTGGTTGTTTTCCAATAAAAATGCATCGTTACAAAATTTGTGCGTTTTTTCGAGTGATTGAGTTAAGCGTTTTTATTTTTTGTTCTTTAAGAAAAAAAGTCATATTAAGTAGTTACGCTTCATTTTTTTTATATATTATTTTCTTTCCAAAAACTGATAGTTATTGAATGCTTTTAAAGCGAAAGCGACGTCATTTTGGTAACTCTAATCTACCTAACACATTTAATCTTGATTTAAAAACTTAACAGATTATAACAAATTTTACTAAAAACTATGTTAAAATTCATTCATAATTAATAAATTAAATTTATCTAAAGCGCTTGACGTTATTTCTTTTTTCTTTTTGGTGTTATCGCTTGTTCAATGTTAAATCCCATATTTTAAACACGTTTGTATACATATTTACTATATATAAATAAATAAATAAATAAATTTATATATATAGGACTGAATAAAAGCAATATAAGGTCAAGCCAAAATGAAAATGAATAGTGTCTACAAAGTAGATTATTTTATTTTAAATCATTAATATAAGTTTAATTATTTTTATTATTATTATTAATAAACATTTTTACAAATAAATTCGTTTGTTATGTACATTATTTTACTTTCTCTTGAAAAAGTGTTCGTTCGTAGACAAAAAACAAAATACAAACAAAACAAAACAAAAACGGGCGAAAATAAAATAAAAAAATCAATCACAGATACGACGTATATAGAAATATCACAGATCATTTTATTTTAAACTGCGTATTTATTATTATATATATATTTATGTGGGTAATTATATTTCTTGTTAAAGTACTGTCAAATAAAGCCTAGTCTGCTGAACTGTTTTATGTGTTTTGATAATTATTTTTTATCGTATTATATTTTACAGTTTATTAGTCAAAACTATTTTACCTGTAAAACTGTATAGTGTTACAATATTGAAAAGCGTGTCGAGCTTTAATACTAAATAAGTTTTTTTTTATCGTTTAGGTTACCAAAATGACGTTCAGTATAATGTATACAATAAGTTAAGTGTGAATATACTTTAGCGAGTATAACTTAAGCTCTTCAGTGTCATTTTTCACAGACTTACCTAAAACAACACCACAGGCTTTTGTAAGTGCATGTGCAACGGAAATATTCAAACATGCGTAGTAAATCACATCTTTCACGGTAGGGATCGAAAAGGTTGAAGTACTGAATCATTTATTTTGATTGTGTTTTCAATAAAGTAAACGATTACAGGCATATAAATTATTCATGTTGGACGAAAAGAAAAAAATAGCCACTGAAATTTACACGAAAAAATGTAATAATTCGATCCCTAGTAGTTATGGAGTAAAACATTGTTATCTTCACCCAATAACAGTGCACATGTAATTCATTGATGGCATTTATTACAGGGAAAATGTAGTAATTTAAATTCTCAGTGCTTTGTTTCGGTTCTCTTTTATATATTCATTATTTTCATAAGAAAAAAAGAGTGATAGTGAGCTGCTTTCCTAAACAGCGTGGTGTGTAGCCGGCTGAAGCAGTTCTAACAGCCGAGTTAATTATATGCTAGCATCTGAAATGTAAAAAAAAATATATATTAAAAACAATGAAAATGTCATAAACAACAAATATTAATTTTTTTTTAGGTATGTATTTTAATGTTTAAAACAGTTTGGAAAATAAAACTTATGTGTATTTCCTACTTTAGATTCTGAGTATAAAACTTAGTATAAAAAGTGTGACTATAAAAGCAAAACAAAAATAATAGCCAACGGTTTTACAATAATATCTATGTGTATCTCGTTTATGTCAATTATCCTCTTTTTGAACAGTAAAAATGCTTAAATTTTCAACTTTTGAGAATGGATTCTGATAGAAAATTTAATCTAATCAGTAAAAATTGTGGTTATAAAAGAACACATCCATTTAAAATCATCCAAAGTAAATCATCAACCTATTCAATGATGTATAATACTCGGAAGCAACTTACAGAAGAATAGATCACTGATTTTTTTGTTTTGTCGATATGATTAAAAAAATGTATTAAAATAAATTATATTGTTTCAATTGTGTTAATATGAATGTAAAATTTCATACCAAAAATAATATATTTTCAAAATAGAAGTATATATTCTATTATTTATAAAGTTTATGAATTATTTGTATAAATTTATATATAATTACTTTAAATTATCCAGATCGAAACTTTCCTTTTTGTAATCGTTTCCAACTTTGTTCCCTTGATGATTTCCAATTGAATTTCCAACTTGATTCCTCTTTGTTTTTTGTTTTACATCACCTGTGTGCACATAAAAATGTATAGATAACACAAAATTCTTTAGATATTTATCATATTCCTATCATATACTATAATATTATTATGTATGTGTTTTAATGAAAAAATCTTCTAACTAAATTATGGATTTTATTAAAACAGCTCAACTTTTTATCCGTGGTATATATTATGGAACATAATTCTATAATATGATTGTACATTTTATATAAATATATAATTGTGTAGGAATGCAGTTTGGTTCAAGAAGGGTTGATGTAGAAAAAAAGTATTGGTGGAAAATTTAATTTTAAAATAGGTAGGCCAATTAAAAAAAAAAAAAAAAACACTTTAACAATTATATGTTTTATGTTATTAAAGTTCTGGAATCTTGATGATTAAATATGTTTTCCATTCTGATTTAATGAAGCATTTTAATTTTTTTTAATTTGTGAATTTATTAATCTATTTTTACATTTGTTTTTTTGTTGGACAATACTTATTATTAATACCATCTCTAACATTCGCAAAATATTTAAATATAAAATAAACACTTTTTCATATTAAAACCAGATAATATTCAATTTAATATAAAATTGTAGTCATTTATATCAATTAGCATTATTGATTAAAGAGACATTAGTAATTTTAATACAATTGCAACACACCTCCTTCGTCTATCAAAACTAAGCAGTTTTCGATATTTATACCAAATCCTATCCAGTTAAGGAGTAGTTTGTTAGCTATTCCTACTACACGAACCGGTCTTGATAACCTGGTTGTTGGATCGATACAAATAAAATTTCCTAAGTTATATTTTATAGGTCCTAGGAACTTATGACCTGCGTTCATAGACTAACACAATGGAACACGATATAGTAACGCAAATCAAGATTTATTAAATAACTGAAATATCTATAGTATATTATAGTATATAGTACACTATCATCTGAGTAACCCTGTTCTTGAGGGTAGTATATTGAAGATCACAGGAATAGCGGAGCACGAGCTGAACAATTATTAAATGATTTTTACAAGGTAGGCTTCAATGTGTGTTTGGACACGACCGTGGTTTAGACTCGACTGCCTGGCTATATTTTATAATATACATATATGCTCGTACTCTACGTTCCTGTGTTCTGTTAACCTAAGCTAAATCGGCGAGCGCGACATAAATGATGAGTCAGTAATCTTTAAATCGTTACGCTAGTAACATAATTCAATGTTAATGAAATCGAACAAATAATCTCAAATTTGTCCAAATGTGCCATTGGTAATATTTTTGTACTAAACCACAGTATTTTAAATTTAAATTTGCCACTACTAGGTAAATTTTAAATTAAAAAATTATTTTTTAGATCGTGTTTTCTTTTATGTTAAATACATATATTATTACAAACAAGTAAATTTGGAATTTTTACTTATATTAGTAAATTATTTTATTTATTTACTAACCAACTATTGTAGGTAGTAATAAATGAAGGGATATACCAATTACTTATTATTTTAAATTACTTAAAAGTACCTGGAATCGTGAATTCCATCCCATCACCAATTGTCATCTCAACTGGTTCCTTAGTGTCTTTAAATGGCGCAATAACGTCTATGATCGTTTCGTCAACAGGCAAGTCAATATCTCTGTCACGACCTATGAACGATGAATTCACAAACAAAGAGGACATATAAGTAATCATTGTTTATTGATACTTACTACTACAGACTTCAGACGTGTAATGTAGGTATACTATAATATTATATATCTACGATTTAAACGTTATGCACAGATAAAGGAAATGACGCGCAAACATATTTTGTCATAGATATCTATGCGTTTATTCACTAATTATGAAATGTAATTTACGCATGTTATTATAATTATTATTATGATTAATTTAGAACTGTCATGTCTTATTCATTAGTATATAGACATAACTTCATGATTATTAATTAGATAAACC
Organism: Diuraphis noxia; assembly: GCF_037042655.1. Classification (NCBI taxonomy): domain Eukaryota; kingdom Metazoa; phylum Arthropoda; class Insecta; order Hemiptera; family Aphididae; genus Diuraphis; species Diuraphis noxia. The sequence continues at coordinate 79,238,725 of NW_028301713.1, forward strand.
ATATAAGGATAACGGTTTTTCACGCATTTGTTGTCTCCGACTTACAAGTGCGTAACATACCAATTTAGCTTTGTTAGTTTAAAAATTTAAGTGAATCGACAACTTATTATGGAACACAATGATAAAAACATCAAATTTTTTTGTTTGTAAGTTTATTGCGTTAATGCAGTTTTTAAGTGAACATTTTTATTTACGCTATATTATCTACTCACAATTGTCTAAAAATTGATCTATCGTAAAAAACCCGCATTCAAACACAAAATAATGTTCATACCGTCAAGTTTTAAAATAGATCGATTCTCTTAATTTTTAAACTGATCTGCTGAGCGTAAATTTGGTATGTACGATGAAATAAGGGGACAACAAATGCCCGTATATCATCTTTTTAAATGCTGTTTTCAGAGTAAGAATGGGATGTGTGTGTATTATATAAAATACATGCACTTTTCTACATATTTTTCACACGTTTATATAAGTATCAAATGTCAACATAATGTGCTTAATTTTATCGTGTACTCAATATGTGAATACATTGTTTCGAGTTTCGATAAAAAAATAAAACAGAAAAATATTACGACTTTGTCATTCAATAGGAAATATAGAGTTATTCTTCAAACTGGCGTTAACCAATTCTCACCTGATGCTTGGACCGATATCTGATTGGTGAGTTTCGCTCGGATTGCTTTGAGGAAGTCCATTATACGAGTTTTCACCCATTTATTGAATCGGCCAATACGTTCGAATGCTTCTGTGATCTTGTTTGTGTCGCTGTCAGCCGTAGGCACCGATAAATTCGACGAGCCAAAATTACTCAGCAACAACGCCAAGAAAAGATTAAGTACCTAAAATTAATAAGTTATTTAAGCAATGATCATTTGTATTTTGGCATATAGTTGTCAATATTGTATATCCAGATACTTGTTCACTTTATAATACACTGTATAGTAGGTGTCTTTAGTTTATACTGCGGTTATAGTATCACTAGTATTAGATACATAATTATAGTTTTCACGCCTTAGTTTAAGTTTTAATGCCATATTGCCACCCCTATTATTATTATTTTTTCGTATGGCATCTATGAGCAACATCAAAAACACTTAGAATATTAAAAGATATAACATATTGTATAAAATTAAAAGATGGTCAACAATGATAAAACTATTCAAAATAAATAAACACATAAAGCATAAAATAGATAAGAGGTTCCTCATTTGGTAAATGTAAGGTCATGCTATAGCTTCACATTCAGATTCTTTATCCATTCCACCGCCACCCCTATAATTAGCTATCTTGACAAAAAATGTGTCACTGACAACAATTTGAATAGGACCATTTATTTTAATACCTAACTTACAAACACTCAAGTTTTAATATATTTATGAGATAATGTGATATATTACATTTTCAGGTTTCTTCTTTATAAAATAATTGACTAATTTAAATAAAGTGAGTTTTTCAAATTTTTAATATGACTAATTTTCAAGAATCTACACCACTTAGTTTTCGTTTTACTCTTAGTTTTAATATACCGTTGTTTTTAAAAAACACAAAAATTACCAGAAATAGGTAAGTCTAAAAGTAATAAAAATAATGAATTCCAAAATCAACAGTTAAATTTCTTAGCTATAACTAAGGATATATTAGATTCATTGCAAAATGTGTTTTGATTTTCAAATGACTGTGTTATATTATGCTACAAATTAATCAAAAATTGTATATTATTGATGAGTTGTTACCATGGGCCACCTATGCACAATGTGACCACAATATCAATAATATTTTATGAAGCATGATAGAAACAATTAAATTATGGATATATTTTTATACAGACATTTTTTATTATTTTTTTATTTTTTATTTTACAATTTGATATACACAATCTGTACAATATAGCACAATAAGTATATATGATATTATAATAGTAGCATGAATATTTTGAATTAAGAAATCACCCATTGGTGACACTTGGCTGGGAATTTACGTTATCTAGTCTAGAACTTGGTTAATTTTTTTTTTAAATTTTTTTTTAAATTTAAAATAAGTCACATCACCAGTTCCTTTTTAGACGACGCCCGGGGTTTCCTGGTATGGTTTGAGTGTAGAGGCTCTTTATCAGTGGATTTTGGTGGATTTATAGGCGATTAAAGAAAATTGATTAAATTTATATAAAAATAAATATGATCGTGATTTTTTCGATATGACCAATATGTTCATATAAGATACACGAATTCAACGAATGATAATGGACGATGGTTCTAGGTTGTAAGTTCTGGAGAATAATATTGCCACCTCTAAATTCCTAAAAACGTGACACTCACTCCGGTAATATTCTTGCCCCAAGTAGAACATATTTATAATTTATGTATACATTTTACTTATACATACCACGAGGTTACCAATGACAACGGTAGCCAAGAAGAACGGTATACACGTTGGTTCTCCGACGTGTAAACAGTCCCACATCGATTCTATCCATTCGCCACATAATACGCGAAATACTATCATAAACGAGTGCAAAAAATCGGTGAAGTTCCACCGGGGAAGCTCGTGGTCTTTGAACAAGTACATTTTTTCTGTAAAAAAAATATCATTTCATTTGTGATTTTCAAATTGTGTGTTTGAAAATAATATACAGTACCTGTGTAGTTTTTTCCAAATAACTGCATACCCATAACGGCAAATATAAATATGATTATGCACAACACGAACGTTAGGTTACCCAAAGCACCGATGGTTCGGCCCATTATGGATATTAAAAGATTCAGCGTGGGCCAAGATTTTGCCAACTTAAATACTCGAAGCTATAAATGAACATTTCAATAAATTGGTTCGGTGTAACTTAATGTTTTCACAATAAAACAAACACAATTAATCAACAAAGTAAATACTCACCAAACGAAACGAACGTAACACGGATAGTCCTTGGTAACCCGCGGAGAGCAGTTCTACTACTGAAAGAATTACGATGATGAAGTCAAAGATATTCCATCCCATTTGGAAGTAATATTTAGGGCTCATCGCCATTAGTTTTAGGGCGGCTTCGACGCCGAATGTTGCACTGAAGAACTATAATCGTAATCGGAATTAGTTGGAAACTCAATTATACATTTTATAAGCTTATTATTATATTACTATTCACGAGTTTCAACCATTTAATGTACATTTTGCTTCATAGCTATATCTAGCATTCTATGTTTAATGTTGTGTTTTCATACTTACAACGTTGGCTTTGTTGAGAATGAAATCCAATTTGGGATCCATTTCGTGATGATCAAGCGCCATGAATAACGTGTTGACTACAATACACAACGTGATGTAGAGTTCGACGAACGGATCGAATACTATAAACGCAAGTCCTTGCTGAAACTTGAGCCACGGCCATCCACAGTCCCATACACAGAACGTGTCAATGAACTTCAATAACCACACTTGGAACTTTTCTCGAAAAGTCGGTTCCTCCTCTTCTTCCTCTTCATCCTCGCCATCTACTGCATCCTCATCTGTTGGAAACACGTACACCGTGGACACTGTACCCCAGACACCCACGAGAGTACCCCCCGTTATTACTATTAATATAACATATATTACTATCTCAGCACTTTTTTGTTTTAATTGCTTATAAAATATTATTCCATCATAATTCAAAGTATAAAAATCTATTTTACCATTTTCATATTAATACATATTTTATTCAAGAGTCTGTAAAAAAAAAAAATTATTAAATCCACACTCAATCTTTTAAAATTATAATAATCATCAGATTCAAATTATGTTTGAAGACGTCCTAGAAAAATTTGATTACCTATGTATTCTTTAAATTCTAATCTAAAGTTTATGGAATATAATTTTTTATGTATACATTTATTTTGGAATATAAACAAATAAACAATCAGTAAAAGTGAAATAAATTCAAAAATATTCTATCATAATTCTTATAATTTTATAATTGTATTAAAATTCATATGTGTTATGCTTATAGGCAAATTATGACTAAGCTTCTTCAGAGGCAGTGTATTATGTCAAGTGCTGTTAAAATTATTAGTTCCTTAATTTTCAAAAAAACGGCGATAGAGAAGGCGTGCTAGAAAGATCGTTATTTTCTGTTATTCAATTATTTTCAGAGTGGTGAACTAATAACAAGGATTTTTCAGTAATCGGTCGTTTTTTTCATTTCACAAAGTGCATGACTTAATATGATAATTTGAAGTGAAACAATTGCCCAATGTTTAACTTAATCCACTTTTTAAAATCTAGAACACATTGTACCTATTACTTATTTATTGTTATTGAAATATTTAAATAATTTCTTAACTATCCACCGACATAGTGGCTGACGTAGTTTTTTAAGGTATATCAAAAATGTTATTATCTTTAAAAAGTATTTTTTTTCTTTAAATGCGTTTATAAAATCATTTACATACAAGTGAATTATGTAATAACATGGAATATAAATTTTATGTCTCAAAATGCCTTCACTGGAAGATTTCCTTATTCTGTTATTTTCCCCATAAAAGAATCGTTATCACTTACCTACACTTATTGTTCTGAATGTAACAAATTGTGTAAATCAACATTCAAAGTTAAATAAAAAAAAAATATATAATTTTGAAAAATTAATTTGCCATCCAGTGATAAACATTAGTAAACACACGTGTGAAGTATAAAAATAATATTTAATTAATGATGAATTAAGTCTGTTTGATAAACTTATTGGTTCTACAAGATTAATGTTGTAATTTAAAAAATATAAGCTAATAAAATGTCAATAAATTGAAATGAGTGCAGTATGAACAATAGAAAATATAATAACCACCAAGTGAATTTACATGTACTTAGACAGTAAAGATGTTTGGTTGCATTATCATTTATATTAAAATATAATTATTTATAAAATACAATCGTATTTAGAATTTCATTATAGAATTATGAAATAAAAGTTACAACTTTGAATACGATTGTCGCTATGTATTTTGATTAGTCAAATGACATCAATTCATGTAATATTTTTATAATCTTTCAAATTAAAAATAGAACAATTTGGTGATAATCATCTAAGTAATTAGTTTTAAAATTAGGAAAGAAACAAATCAACGTAATTTACAGCAAAGTTGTAATGCAGTGTTAATATCATACTAAATTAATATTACATTTAAATTTTGCATATGGCCTTATTAGTAAAATTATACATAGAAACCTAAAATATATAAAATTTACAGCAATTTCAAAATATTGTTGAAGTAAAAAAAAAAAAAACTATTATTCCTTTAATTTGTTTTAGTGCATAATAGGTATTTAAATGAACAGTAAACATTTAGGTTACAACTGTTAGAAATTAAAATTATTAAAGGTTCTATAATGTAATTATTTATAGATATATTTTTGCTCTGATTTACATATAAATACAGAGACGAATTGATGAAGACACAAAATCATTTTAATAATATAGAAGTTATTTATCATTTTAAAAACACTAACCTTTATGTCAGTCAGCAGTTCATAATGAGAATGTGTTTGTCAATCGTTCAGTCAAATTGATTCAAAATATTGATGAGACTTAAATTGTATTAAAATTTGACAGCGTATAATTACATATTTATTAACAACTCAATTATGAAAATTAATTCATAATATTTATCATATTGAATATAGATTGGAGATTGTACGACCTACATTAAAATTCATGATGAATATATATATATGTATATGCACAGTACAATTTGTATTGTATTACATAAAATAAAAAGGTAAATGTGGATTTAATTATTAAACATTTAAAAATGTTCGTATTAGTCTTAAATATTTTAGTAATAAAAATGTTAGCTACCTTAACTCGGCTTGTAAAATTATTTATGGAAATATAATAATTTATACGTTGCTTATGTTATTTATCCTAACTATATATTATTATATAATTATTTCTAACTACAATACAAATATCTAAGTACTGTATAACAACAATTCTATTATTCTAGTCATAACTATTATCGTTTGCAATCTACATATAAAATGTGGTTAATAATATATTATAATACATAAAAAAGTGAAATAAAATATATTACGAAGCTTGATTAGTAGCTAATGTTGTAAGCTTGATATACCCAAATAAAGTTAAAAAATACAAACTATATGTACTGCCAAGATGATATTCATTTTTCAAAAAAATATCAATCTACGTGATATAATATTCAATGGTAATTTAAACAAATCCAATGAAGTAAAACGATAAACATTAATCAAAAAAAGGCGATGGTTATTATTTTTTATGGTATAAACTAAAAATAATTTAACGTTCACATAAATATTACGATCGCAGACTCTTGGATCTTAATGTTTCATTTCAAGAAGAAGAATTAAACGCCATATTATACTGTCATGCATGGACAAAAGTACTGATTAGCAATAATAGTTATATTAAGAGTAATAGATAATAGAAACACCTTTAGTCTAGTAATAATAATAATAATAAGATTGTACCGCACACATTTTCATGATTTTATTTTTCACTTGCGGACACGATGAGTATGCTGTACAGGGATGGGCTGTATTTCAAATAACTACATGTACCTATATAAGATACTTAACTTTGACACATTTTATTCATATTGTGTCTTTGATATTATTTTGTTAACTAGATATATTAGTAACTTATTAGTATGTATCTTAATATTTTTTTTATTTAACTGTCTTCAATTTTTTTTTTTTTTTTTATTGCGTTAAGATATTAGATTAAAATCAATCTATTTTATAAATAATAATTATGCAAAAAAATAATTATTTATTAAAATAATAATTTGTGAAATTTTATTCATGTTGTTTCAATAATAATTAGTGAAATCATAAAGTTAATCTAAAATATGTTTTAAAAGGTCGGAGCTTAGGATATTATAGTACTAATCATATAATATTGCAACGAAAAAAAAACCATATTCATGAACGCAGATATCATGGTTACGTGTACACTGTACCTAATTGTTTTCAATATCTGGATATATGGCAGAGGTATTATATTATTGCTACTTATAGTATATTGATATATATGTAAGAATTTAGTATATACAACCTAAAACTCTAGGCAGGTACTAACATAAATAAAAAACATGGAAATATTTTAGATTTTAAAAATTTTACTTAATAAAATAATAGTTGAAAAAAATTTAATACAACTACATACGTTTTGTATCTATATTGTAAACATTGTCTAAGTATCTAATGTCTTGTGTCTAGATACGTTTATTCAAATACCAATTTTGCCCATCCCTGAAATAATATGAACGAAGTGTGCTGCATATTCTGGCGAAGGACAACTAATCGTGTTGACAGAGTTATAGTGTATGAGCACATATTTTATCATGCAAATCTATACAGGGTGATAGCAATGTATTGTTTATACAGCGTTTTTTTTTTCTTGGGGCGCTTATTGCGTTATCACAAACACGACGCGTACGACATAAACATAAGAAATAAGTAGTTACATTATTATTATTATTATACACATTCAACAACGACAACAAAAACAAGAAGAAGAATGTAAACCATTTGGTTTGGCGCATACCTGCTTTTTCACTACCCCTACTCTGTCGCCCGGCTGCCTGTTCGATGATATCGTTCAAAACCATCACGTCTGAAATAATGATCGGTATTATATAAATGTATATTAAAGATGCCGCTGATCATTGTAATTATTAGGTATTGTATTACTATCACGAAAATTGAGAGTGTTAGACTCTAAATATTTAGGTAAGTACCGCTTTACAAGCCGTACCTACCTATAGGTACCAGTATAAGTATAAATTGAATAGGCGCCGTTTTAAAAAGTAATAAACCACAAATAAACATTTAAATCTTAATAGCTGATCCGGTTCGATAAAATCATTTCGCATTTCAATAGTTTTAATATACCGCATAACTATTCGGACACGATCGGTTTACCTCTCATGTCGACCACCGTGTGCTTTTGCGAATCGTTGTACCCACACTCGTCCACTTGTTGTTTCGATTTGGACATGGAACTCGAATCGTAATCTTCCTGAAACCCAATGCATAGTGATCAGTTAGTACTCGCCTGCAGTTCAGAGCATTAGGCTCGTGTGTAAGTATGTCTGCAGTATCACTATACTGTCGCTACTATCCTGATGAAACTTACGTCTCGGTTGTATCTCTGGTCAGATGGGTTGAAGTAGTTTCTGGCCGACCTCGACCTCAACTGCCTCTCCTTGGTCATGGGCGGTTTGAACAGGTCCGCGTGCGACGTGTACGTAATTCGGGACGTGTGCGACGTGTAACTGCTGTGCCTCGAGCCGAAGTTCGCATATGACACTGGCACGATGATAGCACCATTCTCCTCGCTCATGGGCGTCACTGCGTTCGAATCGTCAGCGTACGGCAAGTGTTCCTGAAAGTTTCAAGACTGAAGATTTCATGTTCGCGGGGAACCAGGGGAGGAGGGACAAACTCGTTTTTCTACTCCGCTTACACACAAATACACGTCAATTACCTATCACTACTCGTAATTCAACTTTACTGATGTACACAGTATGTAGTTAGTAATAATTATTTTTGTCGCCAATATCGATCAAAGGCCATTGCCTACGATCACCTGAACTAACCGCTAGTATATAAATCTTAAAATAATGTTCAACAAAAAGTCGATTGGTAATCATCACAGACAAACCTTATCAGTTATCATGTGCAATTCTTAATCGATCAATTGTAGCCATGTAATTTTATAATTAAATATAAAAAATAAAAACATCATCATTGTAATAATATATTTGTGACAAATATACTACGATAATGTATAATCTTATATACATATTATAAAAACAAACAATTTTGGAGAGTCTTCAGTTTTAAATCTTCCCCCTCTCCCACCTAGGACGCCGCTGCGATGGTCATCATGTACTATCGTGTTCTAGTCAGGTAAGTATAATATGACGTAGATTCGAGACAACGTGTTTGAGTTTCGGATTAGGTACCTATCTCTCGCACTTACCTCTGCGTCAAGTAACGTGTTTAATACCAACGGCTTGGTATCCGATCCGGTGAACCTAGGTCTTCCGTTTCGGTGTGACAGTTGATGGCTACCACGTGATGCCCGTCGGATATTGAATGGCGATCCCGGCAGGCTGAGACTGGCCTGGAATTAAAACGAAAACGTGACAAATATACAGGAAATAAGACTTGACCGTATAACTGCAGTGCTAGGAAAAAACTCTGCTTGCTAACCGATGATCAAAGTTTATAAAGGAGACACACGTTGTTTAAATATGTTGAATTTTAATAAATAATAAATCGATTGCATACACTATGAATAATAAACAAACAATGCCTCTGTCGTTACTAAAGGATTAAAACTTTCCTTGTATTATTTATGTTAAAATATATACACCTAACATTTGATTAGGAAAAATACTTGTAATAGCAATGGTATAATCATTTGATGAGTTTTTCCCAACACGCTGAGACTCAGAATCTTGCATAGATGCATACTTTTCTTGTTTTGCCGTTCTGCCTGTCCACACTCCCCGTGTCCGAGTGTTTATCGTGGCTCGTAATCGACACCGACCGCAGGCTCATTTTCTCTCGATGATGGTCGTTACCGATCCCCCGGTCTTGACCACTTGTGAACATATTGTCGTAGCTTTGGCACGAAAAGTCCGAAGGCGATTTCGGATGTTGGGTGACGTTCCGCGCTCTCTCCGCACGCTCCGCCACTCTTTCCTCGTGAGCTTGCCTCCGGACCTCTCTGTCTTTAGCCGCCTGTTCCGCTTCCTGCATGTCACACAAAACACGTTCATTTTTTGGTCAAAAAGGCATCAACAACTAATTTTATTATCCTAATACGTTCGGATGGTCAATTTTATTGCTAACAACTCACTCTGATCGCTTCCTCCTCGGCTGCCTCTTCTTCTTCTGCTTTTTTCTGCAACTCGTCGTAAGACATCGCTACGATAGCCAATATCAAATTGACAAGATAAAAGGAACCGAGGAATATAATCACAATGAAGAAGAACATATGCCATGGTCCAGCGGCTCTTAACACCTAGATATGAACATTTTATAACTTTATAGATGACAAAATCTAAGCACGCTGTACGTATAATAGGTACAACCATACTTGGTAGGTATTTGTAATTCATTATAAATATTTATATATAATGGTTACCTACTGTTAGTAACATTCAATTCAATTAAAATTTACAATACGTGTCACATACAAAAAAAATATTATATAGTCTGCCAACGTAAAGTACCTGTTGGTATAATGCTTCCCAGTTGTCTTGAGTCATTAATCTAAATGCTGACAGTAATGCCCATGCAAATGTATCAAAACTTGTATATCCATAATTAGGATTTTTTCCAAAACCCTGGATACAGATATAACCCTCTTTGCATTGGCTAAATACAAAGCAAAAATACAGATGAATAATACTTACAGTCTAAAATATGAATACGACATTAGCTATCTTATAAATGACTATGACTCACCCAGCGCCTGTACCGTTCCCACATAATGGATAATCTTCTGGTTCCTCTTCACCGGGCTGCCAATTTGCTGAATTCGACATGAACGCAAACCAATTTTCATTGGTTAAATTTCCGGCTGAACCGTCAGTAGGAAAATGTTTTATACATTTTTGTGTCAACACACCCATATAAATTTGCAATCCCAATAATGCGAACACAGATAGTGAAAATATTGTTAATATAATGACATCCCTGAGGTTTTTCACGGATTCTATCACAGCTCCAACGATAGTCTTTAATCCTAAAAATTAAATTATCAAAATCTTACATCTATAATTTATCTATACACACATTATTAACGATATGAACAGAGGTATAAGACCAAAAAAGCATTTTAATATAATTTAATATATTTTTATCATTTTATATTTACCAGGCACAATGGCTACAGTTTTGAGCGCTCGCAGTACTCGAAATGTTCGAAGAACCGCTAAATTTCCAAGTTCTATACCCATAGTAACGTAACTGAAAATTAGAATATTTAACTACACATGCTATAATTATATAATTTTATTATACTAGTTAATTTGGATACCGATAGTCCAAAAATTATTTAAACCTACCTTCTAAAACAAAGGGCTATAAACTAAGTATTCTAATTAAATAACAATAATATATACTATATATATATGTATGTAATTATAATATATATATATATAAATATATATATTTTAATATAGCTATTTTTAATTTAAAACCCGATTCTAAATAGTATCGGCTATAGGTCTAAATTCCGAGTAAAAACGATTACACTAAACTATAAACAAAATATATATATTGAAATTCGATACAAAAACAATAATAATGTATCGACATATAATACGTCTATCGACATTAATAACCTACGTACCTAGGTATGTGAAACAAAACAAAATGTAACTTCCCATTTTCAATTATCATTATTTATTTTATTTTTATTTATTGTTTTTGGAAGTGAATAAACTAATATTTGATTTTATCGTACATACCACCCTGCTAATCTTAACCCACTCCCCTTTCATTGCAAAATACAAATACATTATATTTTCAATATTGTGGTTATATCGCCCCAATAACGGTATCTACAAATCTACTTCTACTACTCACGCTAATGCAATAACAATGAAGTCTAGCCAATTCCATGCATCTCTAAGATAGGTGAAGTGTTCTAATATGAAACCTCGGGCCATTACTTTCACAGCCGATTCGAATGTGTAGATGCCGGTAAATATTACTCTGGAAACGATTAGATTACAATATGAAACATAAATTATAAAAATCAATAATCATCCTAACGCTACATACACATAATAACACTATCCTCAACAATTTACCAAGTTCGCTAGCGATCTAGTATGTATAAGCTAAGACTCACTAACGTATAATAATAATAATAATAATAATAATAATCATTAATTATACAAATGTCGGTTCTAATAAAATATAATATAAACCTAAGGTTGAATAAGATTATAAATTGAAACATAATATATGTGTGAAACGTTAGATATTAATATTATAGGATTAAATAACAATTACAATAATAATAGTAATAATAACAATAACAATAATAATGATGATAATAATACCTAATAATAATAATAATAATAATAATAATAATGACGACTGTAACAATAATAATAACAATAATCAAAAATAAAACATAAACAAAAATTAAACAAATACACAGTAAGATTTTAATGAAAAACATATAATTATTGATTGACTTACTCAGACGCTTCAATAGTCGGAGTTGGAGGCATTATCATGAACACACAGTTAGTAAGTATAGTAGTGATGATTGTTACAGAAAATATCGGGTGGACTAATATGTAAATAGCCACCCGGCGGATAGGGTTGAAAGGGTCGAGTGCCCAGAGGCCATCGGTGGCGCTGAACCTGAAGATATCTTTTCCTTTGCTAATTACTACAAAAGTCTGTGGAAACAAAAAACGACAAAAAAAAAAAAATGATAGTGCTTAAAATACGTATACGTCGTGGCAATATTTATTATGTACAAAGAGCCACCGCTCTGCCACGGCCGCCACGGCCGCCACGGCCGCCATCGCCGCCACTGTCAGATACCTAAAACGGCCTTCTGCGGCGGTGGAGACTCGAAAGGTGGCGTGAAATCGGGCCGTACTTACTTTTTGATTGTGATAGTAAGGGTCAATATCTTCGAGCGGTACGGACGCTAATTCCGGCGGAAACGTGCCGACTAGACGGACCGGCAGCGGAGCTCCTTGTTCCAGAGTCGCGTCCGGCTGGGGACCTTCATCTTCGTCCTCGTCCTCATACCGAACCTGTTAACAACATAGTTGTACGACTGTCGAGTTTAAGCCAAACCGCCGGCGAGTTTCTCCGACGAAACCCGACCAAACGGCGTTCGCAAGACTATATATAATAGCGCTATTATAATGTCATATTATGATAATATTACAACAAAATAATACTACCTATTGTAATATTACAAATTATACGATGATGCAGTGATTATAAATTATACTTGTAAGTTGAGCGTGTTTTATTATAATAGTTAATGATATATTACGTTGTGGACACTTGTGTACAGATCTAATGCGAAATTATGCGGAGAGGATATGGATATCCGAAGAGGGATTCCCGTGTGTGCATGCGCCATGACACTGAACTTGATATTTTTGTAACCGTCTCAAAATAATTATAATTCTGTAGACCTACTATACATTTGACCATTGGCGAAGCCAGGATTATGATTTATCAAATGGGAGAGGGGGGGTGTTGATTTTAATATGAAAGAAATGTATACATTTTTCGTTTATAAATAATACATTTATTAACCCTTTCTATACCAAACCTAGAAAAGCCAATAAAATTAAATTTTTTTTTGCCAATTCCTTATGTTTTTCTATGTTAAAAATGGAAATATTTTGAAAATACATTAAAATGTAGTTCATCATCCTTTTTTTATCCTGGGACTTATGAGTCCAGTCAGTCATTTACAGTCTGGACTTGAAAGTCCCGTCAGCCATTTAGAGTAATTTTTTTCCCATATAAGCGATGTATTTTTTATTTTGAAATTAAAGCCATTTCTAGATTATATTTTTTTTAAATATTATCAGTTAAAACTTCAAACAAGTTTTTAAACGTATTTGAAGTTTGTGGAAAAAACTATAACTCAAAATCATCATATTATAGTTTATTTTTCTCCTTCACGAATATAATTATCTTACAGTATAAGCATAATATGTTCTCTATTACTATTTAGCACATTTGTAATATGAATACACATTATACCTAAGTATAAATGAAAAATTTAACCTGATAAACTTAATTCATAACATTTTCTGATAAAACCATTATCTACAAAATAATATTTATAAATAATAAAACTTTGCATGTTAGAAATAAAACAGTTTCGAAAATTAATATATTTTATTTCAACAGATCTTTTATGCAAAAATCTAAATGACTGACGGGACTTTCAAGTCCCACAAACAAAATACAATCTAATATGTATAAAAAGTTAAAATTACAATAATAAAATGTTTTTATGCATTCCTTGTATATTATACACAATAATAAGTTAAAAAAGTGCATCATTGCCTTCAAAATTAATTTACAGTTGTGATTTTCGTCAGCACTTTACCATAAACACGTGATCGCGTAATTGAAATGTTCAACAAAGATAAAAACACTGATAACGTATGAGTGTGATAATGTTATTATTATTTTTTTGATTATATACGGGACCGAGAAGTCCCGACAGGCGTTACCAACGTTATAAAATAAATGTACTATTTTATATGATTTTTTTTTCGCCGGGACTTTAAAGTCCCGCCAGTCTACAGAGGGAAGGTGGAAATATAATACTCAAACCCCCCTGGTTACGTCACTTCACTTGACAGTATCAAAATTCGAGATTTTGCCTACTTCTCGGTCTTGGATAATACTAATATCATAATATATTTAATTAACTACAGCGGCCATCGATATCGGTTTTGATTTGTTTTTCCGTATATAATGTTTTCAGACGATCTTATGATCACCTCGTTACGTCCTAACCTACTATAGTTTTTTTATGGATGCAAATTTAACGAGGTTAACTTTGTTAAATATAATGGGTCATAATCAATTTCTAGTAACTACCTTTCGTCGATTAATCATCTTATCAAAATTGTTTGTGCGACTGTTTCTTTCGAACTACGATCGCTCGCGTGTGTGACATACTGACATAGTGTTTACATGTACGTGGATGTATATGGATGTAATGTCGAAACATTCAAACAAATCGGCGTTAATAACTTATTGCATTTTGTATTAATAGTATTTATGTTTAATCTCACGCGTTATATACATCATGGATATGTGAATATTAAAATGTGGAAAGCCCAACGACCGCAAATCGCAATCCACAATGCACTTTGACGTTATAATTACGCACGTCGTGTCTACCATTTTATACGATATTTAACCGATTCGATACGACATGGTTTTATCATGTTAAGTTGCACCATATTGTGTTCGACCACAATGTGTACGCAATTTGTTCACGTCATCACCTGGTACACCATAGTACACTGGATCGGCGTACAATACAATGCACTGCTATTATTACGGCACAGGCCACATCGTAGCCCGCGTATTCCTGCAGTTGTTAAAGGTCGTGAATTTTTTTTCCCAGAGTCGGCGCAATCGATTTAATCTAGTTATTAATTAAATGTGGGATTTTCATTTTTCCACTAGCTGCATTGAATTCAAACTGTTCAGATAGGTTCACAGATAGGCAGTAAGCCGTTCTTGTTGTAATAGGTACAGTGAATTAAAAAAAAAAGCCAACACATTTTTTTTAGAACGAATGGTAAGTAACAAAATGTTTTGTTCTCATACAAAAACAAACATCATTAAGTTTGTTTAACCATCAAATTGTTTGCATAAAATGTTTACATTAAGTTGTATTTTGAAAGTTAATGAAAGTATTTTAAACATCAGTTATATTATTCATGTACTTAAAACTTATGTTGTAATTAGTTAGCTATAAGAACTCTTTAAATGTATCGTAGGATATAGTTAATTGCACCAGTAGTATGAATATGAATAGAACATATTTTTGCACTCATTTTGTGTGAGTTATATTTACTATATAACCATGTAACTTTGAATTAAATGTTAATTTATTTCACACTGAAATTAATTTTGTAGTTCATGTTAAATGTTAATCGATATTTAGCAAACGAAAATTGACCTATTGAAATGCATATGTTGAAAAATTAAAAAAAAAAAATTTTTAAATAATTTTACTCAATCCAATTATTTTTGACCAAAAAGAACTTTATTTAAAATACATATTTTGCATTTTATCAAAGAATTATATCGTTTAAATTCCGTTGAAACTATTAAATTAATATAATTATTAATTTATATTTCATTTATATTATATATTCAGTAATAAAAATAATAACGATTAATGCAATTTAAACAAATAATTAAATACTTAGGGTTCGCTATAAAATTATTTTATATATTATATGTACCTATGTATATTTTGTTTTTGCAGATAATTAATGATGATATACAAACTTAATACCTATGGTACAACGTATATGCGTTTATGATTAATCCTTAATAGTATTAATGAGTTATCCCTTGATGAGTGATCAGCTGATGCTGAATTAATGTTAATTATTATGGCGTTTTACATATTGTTGCTATAATAGTTTAGTTCATTCCTTTTATTTCGAACGTGCTAACTTGCGTTTAGTCTAGTGATAACTATTCTAGAAACTACTATTACTATAAATATAATATGCGCCTTAATAAATTACAATAACTACTTTAATATTATAATACAGACCTAACTAAATGTAAATTACAATATAATATAGGTATGTATCAATAGATTTAAATAAATGTATATCTTTTATAACAGACAGTTTGCTGGTAAAGCTCGTGTTCATGACTCATGAATCTTACCATAATTTAGTATAATAAATTACTTTGACATTATGGTATGTGATACTAAGAATTTATGTGATGACATGCTTTTTGTACATTTGCTAAAAATATTAAGTAGCAAGTAAATTAGTACGTATTATGTACATGGTAGTAATATAATAAATGTATAATGTATAATATATATACATATTATATCAAGAGACATGAAAAATGTATGAATTCTAGCCTAGTTTGTGGCCTAACTATAAGTATTTCCGCTATTTTTTTTTTACTTGCTTACGTCTTTATTTTTATTTCTCTTCCATGGCAAGGGCTGTTGTCAAATAATAAAACAAACAACATTAATATTAGATCGTTTCCAGAACTTGGCACAGATATACACTAGTTCCGTCTTAAATTCCACATTTAAATCACATTTAAAGCTAATTGTAGTTTTATTTTGGACGTCAAAAAGTGTTTGGCTATAAATTACGCTTCCAAAAATATGGTGGTATAGGGTCAAAATTTAACGACGAGAACGTGGAATGGACTCTGGCTGACTTGGCCAGAGTTCAACCAAACTCACCTCCCCTTCAGCTCTTTTTTCCTCAAGTTCTTTCTGTTTAGCATGGTCTTCAGCTATGCGCTGTTCGATGGCCCTCAGTGAATCGCGGGTAAACGGACGGAATAGGCTTTTTTCTTCACTGGAGAATGAAGAATCGGTGTCAGCAATGGACATGGTCGAGTGCACCTCTTATACCCTCGTCGGCCTGCCCCCTCCGGACTGCTGGAGAGGGCTCAAGCACGTTAACCCTCTGAGAAAATAATATAAAACGATCGCATTAATAATTAGCTGACAACTTTTTAATTGTACAGTAAAAAATAAATTTTGAAAATGGTTTTTAAATCGATACAATTTAAATTCCCATTTTTCATAGTTATTATAGGATAATTTAATGTATTAATATTTACCTCTCGTCCATCCGGAAAACGGCACCTGTGGCGCTCTATTTTGGATACATCCCTTAGACAAGACAGTTTGAGCAGGGTCTGTACACTTAACAATCTGAAAATATCAACAAATTTAGATTAAAATATATACTGTCTATTAAGTAAATATGGCTGATGATGACATAACTGTAATTAAAATTAAAAATATTAAATGATTGTGTATAAACATTAAGTGCTTAAAGTTCCATAATAAATTAAAATAATATAAATGACTTCTGAACAATTAGTGGATTATAGCAAAATTTATACTGAAATAGTATGCCACAGATTTCAGTTACTATACTGAATATTAAACATATAGGTACAAATAAGGTTAAATTAATTGTTATTTAGTGTATCATATCTCAAAAAATACACATTATTTGAAAAATATAAGACTGGGTTGTGTTAAACATAAATGCATTCAGGCTAAATGCAGCAAAAACATCAAAATGTCTGTTTAGCCATCCACTTTACCGTAATAGTAGCAAGAGCAGCATGAAGTGACGATACCGGCTAAAATCAAATAAGGAGAACGTGAAAGAGAAAGTAGAGAGAAGTATAAGGGAAGCCAAAGATAAAGGGAGAAATGTCGGTGGTATAGAAGGAAAGATAGACAGAGGTAACTAAGGGGACTAAGAGAGAGAAAGAGGTTAGGTTAGGTTAGGGAGGTTATTGACCCAAAACTCTCTGAGATCTCCCCAAATGCAAGTACTTTATCCGCATACGTAATTATTGTGTTATGTACAAAAACAAAAAAAAAACGTTACTACACCCAATTTTAAACTTAATGACATGATTATCGTTCAAAAGTCTTGAAATAAATGTCTTGTCCGTCGTAGTAAACGAGTAAAAAATGACCAATAGCTGTTTAGCATATTTTAGCATCTTTTAAATATCTATAGTTTAGGTAATTTACGTATAATTATAATATGAGGAGATAGGTATTTATTCAGATAAATTATTGTCAAACGAATGTTTATTGAAACAAATTTAAAAATGAAAACTCCTCAAATTTTTGTCATTGTCAAGTAAATGATGGTCGAACCTATTTAATTATAATAATTATAGATGAGCGCGTTATTGAATTCTACCTTTCGTTGTTTCTGTTGATGCGCAATACGTGAATGATTTTACTATGATAATTATAATATTATAACAAAAAACATAACCATTAATGATGCATTTTATTCGCTCATTGTCCGAATATAGTAAACGCGATATCTAGTCCTGTAATATTGTTTGTCGGTCTAAATTCACCCAGTGGAATCGTTGTCACTTTCATGAAAACATCGTGAGCTCTATGTAGCCCAGGTACAATAAACGAACCAATAACAATAAAGTATTTTTTCTTACTCAAGAGTTGTATCTACGAAGAAAATAAACTCGTCTAGTCGTATGTATATCATAACAATTCATACATAGAGGGTACGTTATTTATAAATAAATAAATATATATATATATATATATATATGTATGTATGTATATACAAAACAACAACGGCAAATACTATCATAGGTATATGTATGAATGTGTGCATCTACCCAGGAACGAAGCTAATATCATTTATTTCCTAAAATGTTTATTGATTATTTCTTATAGTTTTATTACATTTCTAAGGTTGGTTGAAGAGGGTGTGTGTACTTGCGGGTAAAGCCAATAAACAATTGGTTTTGTCCTTGCGCACTCGAATTATATGCGTAACAAATTCTATACTATGCTAAGTGAATATTTCATTGCAAGCTCCATCAATTGTTAAGAAAGAATTTATAACATAGGTAATATGAATATAGAACGACTATATGTGAACTTTTTAAAAAAATTGTTTTATTATGTTTGCCTTTTTTATATTGAATACAGTGTACATGTTAAAAACACAGAGGATTGAATCGCATTAATAAATCTTAACAATGATATTAATTCGATGGTATTTGTATTCTCTGCAAGAAGAAAAATGGTTGTTGTTGTACTATAATATTATAGATTGAACATACTTAATAAAAAACTATTACATGGATTAATTTGTAAAAATATTGACTATGGATGTAAAATAAACATTAAAAAAAAAAAAAAATAGCATCAGTAATAATTTTTAAAATAACTACATTATTGCGACATGTGCTCTTATTATCTTTCTGTTGTAAAGTTGTTCATGAGAAAAAGAAATATCATTCATACAATAGATGAATTATTACATAAACTACCGAGAAAGATGAGCATAATGTACGTATACTTCATAATATTTCCTCGGGATACTAAATTTTAAAACTAAAACCACATTACGACAACATATTTTAAATAAAATATATTATATGATCTAATCACAAGTACTATTTCATATAGAAGAACAACATCATCTTTATGAGAAAGTGTAAATTATTTTTTAAATTATCTTAGAACACTATTTAGATACAGAGTGATCATTATTTATTATAATATATTTTATTCCATCATTTTATAACGTGAGTAACTTTTTTCGTAACTATCACCATCTTTTGTAGAAATAAAAATATTTCGACGTTTAATTCATAGAAAAGTGAAAATAAATTATACATTGAGGAGTGAAAACTAAAATCCAAATTTTTTTAGCAATAATTGGGAAAAACGTGAAATTTTGTGCCTTAAGAAAATATTTACTATTTGTAATTTTAAGCAATTGCCTATTTATATTGTATTACGTAGCGTAGAGTCTATACAAATATTTAATAATATAATAGGCAGCTATATAAAACCAAATAATGTAATTTCCATTCATGCCATGTAATTTTCAAAAGTATCAGGAAATCAAAACCTAACTCAAATAGAAAAAAAACTTTTATGAGGAATTATTGATTGTTGACTACACTTCATTTCTATCAAATTCCTTACCATAATATCATTATCATAATATTATTTGATACAATAATAATAGTAAATGTGTTGTACAATAATGCATTTCTTATATGTGATCCAACTACATACAAATAAGTTTAAGTTAACAGTGAATTAAAAAGTGTACCATCTGATTTTATATAATTTAAGCTAATAGTAAAATAGATTGAAATAATAGTGATATGTTTTTTCTTTTGCTTTTTAATCTCGACTTTTTAGGTGGTCAGCAACCCTTGTCACTTGTCTTATACCTCAACAGGGCTTCGTTCCACACTTTTTCATTACTTACGTCAGATATTTTTACGTTATCCTCCATTCTGTCTATTTATATTTTCTTCAGGCATACCCTTAAATCATTGAATTCAAATGTAACACATGCGTAGCAGCTAGTGACTTACTCAATGATTATGTACCCTAGAGATATACTGTAAAACTATATGGTTACTTTCCCCCCTACTTTATCTGTTGTCTCGGTCTTACTAAAGCATACCATGGAAAAGCAAAAAAAAAATTCTTTTAGACAAATCCATTTTACTGTATTGTTTTTATATTGCCTAAAGTAAATTCATTTATTATACACTTTAGTATATTATCTAGAGTCCCACGTAGGATGTTTATGATATTTTAATTTTTATGTAAGTTTTGACAGTTTTGAAATGTACAAACAATTTAAGATTTTAATGAATACTCCTGACTCTGTATAATATCTTAACCACGCCCAGAATAGAGTTAAAAAGAAACAACGTTAAATCGAAGTTTTAATGGTATATTATTGATCGTTATAATGGTAAATAAAAAAAGTTTCATGTCAAATATGTATTCATTTCTATATTATCAAAAGCTTTTGTCCTAATGCAGTTATGTTGTTTCTGAGTAGGCAAGGAATATTAAATAATTTTGAAATTAATGCGTTTTAAACGATTATTAAGGATTTTTCATTTTATACATTTTATTATTGCTTGTATCTTCTCCTAATCATTCGCCAGTAATTGTTATCTGAGTGGTGTAAATTGTTAACGCGCTGTTTATGATATAATATTATATAAACTGTTGTACTCACGCAAATTTGACTATTCAAAATAATAGTGTTAAAGAATGATATTCGAAATGTGAGTTTAAAGTTATCGGGACGTTTGAGAAGTTTGGTTTTCGAGAATGTGGAATCTTTGAACCTTATCAATTGCCATGACGAGGTATGAGCCAAATAATATACGATATGGCGAATGATATAACAGATTAAAATTTCAATTACCCATTCATGTACGTATAGTTACTTATATACGGTATCGATTTGACGATTTTGTTACGTAGAAAATAATGAAAAACACGACTTTTGAAACTAAAATTACAGTGGTATGTAACTGGATTTATAAGATATGACTTGACTTTTGTTGGCAGTATAATGTATCAATAGCACGCACTTTGCAGGCAAAGTATACTATACATCGACAGCCTTCAACGGAATTATGGAATTAAATTAAAAATCTATTGTTATTTTTTTTTATGTCACTGCAATATTCATAAAAAAAACGTTTACATCAGAAATGAGAATCTCATTATTTAGTTAAAAAAATATAAGCCATTGGTACTCTATTTTATTTTCTGTGGGTGGAATTGTTGGACCAAAGTTGCAGCTATTCCTCAGAAGGTTGTTCATACTATAAAATATAAAACGGTTTTTTGAAAACATTGTTCATTTTAATAATTTAGTTTACTCACACACTCTGTACTGATAACCATTATATCAAAAAATGATGTATAAAGTCATAGTTGTCGACTGTCGAGTGTTTTGATACATTTTTACAGCTTTGGGAAATTTCCGTAACACATCGATGGAGTCGTATGTTAAATATAAAAAAAAATAGTGGGTGGAGTTTGTTCTAATACTTAGCTGCTTTATTGCATTGCACGAGGCAACGTGGTTCTGGCGTTAACCCCATGAACCCCAATTGTATAATAGCAATATATAGTATAGGTCACGCGAACCACTATGGTCGTCGCATTGCAGCTTCTCCCAACTTTCCAAGTGAGGCATGCACGATTCGACGATTTTTTTCTTTGTTTTTAACGAAAATAAAAACGCACCAAAAAAGTTTATTTTTACCACGCGATTAAATTATATGGAAAGGGTGAAACATTTAAATACTCTCTCTCTCTCACTCTCTCTGAATGCACATATATATTGAGCATATTATAATATATTCCACAATAATGGCACTACGAATTATTTTTATACCATCATCGTATTTAACTTCAATAACCCGCCGAATATACTTTATTATACGTGCATCGCGTGCGTGCGTAAACAAACCGACGAAATCGCATAAAAGTTCATCACTACGACGACAATAATAATGTGACACCATTCAGCTGACGTATGTGTCGTTTATATGTAGAACTGCAAAAAGTGAAGAGAAAAAAATAATCGTAATAACGACGTAAAAAATACATAATACCTACATTGTATGCATGTATATGTTCTGTGTGGTGTTAATAAATATAATAACAAACTTCTTGTATATGAGCAGGGGTTCCGAACAAAATATGCAAAGCTTTTAGCGAATTTGATATGTAGGTATTTCGTACCGGTAAATGTATGGTGTAGTAAAAGTTTGTCCGTGTAGGTATGTAAATGTAATTTTATCACCTCTTGTGAATAAAACCAAAAATAAAAAAGCCTCTACTAAAGTCCATTTATATCATGTAGCGTACGATGTATAGTATACATTTCGTTTTTACAATGTTTCATTCGATGTCCTCATTTTGTTTTCTAAAAAATGGATACGTATAAAATAGTCTGTTCCTGGATCATTACATTCTGTCTACGTTATTTATGAAATGAATTCACTTCGCCCCACATGATAAGAAACTTATTTACCTCAACTACGTGTCAGACACGTCGTGTCTACGTATTACTGTTGCGCCCACGTACGGAAAACAACAAATATTGTAATAATAAAAATAAAAAAAAACAAAGCTAACGAAAAATTATTTTACTGTAACTAAGTTTTTTATATTTCATAATTATATTTCTCTTTAATAACTGCAAAATAAAATTGAAAATTCATAGAAATTTTTGTATGTGTTTTTTTTTAAATGACACAATTTCTATAAGAGGAATCCAGTAGTATTAATTCAGTATAAAATAAGGCAAAACATAAGATGCGGTTCAAGAAGTAGCTTTTGTAATTATTATTTTTTTTTTTTGAATTTTTACACGTAAGAGCTATAATAATAAAAGTAATAATAAACAGAATATGTTAAATAAGATCAAAATTTAAAAGATTTATCATTTTTCTTTTTTTTGGTATTATTTGAGTATTCTATAATTTTACCTTCTATGAATAAATTTAAAAAGATATATAAATATCACAAGGAAAATAAATCACCAAAAAATTCACTTTGATTTTAACATTTCTTTAGTAGATCTGATAAATAATAAATGTCTTATACTAAATTTGTAAACTAAGAGTAAAAATTATTTTCATGGAAAAATATGGTGTTAAAAGTATTGGTATTGGTATTAATTATTATGTAGTTAATTAGTAATTAAAATAAACATGATAAGTAATAAATAAATAAGATAATAATAACGTTCATTATCAAAACATAACTTTAAAATAGTTTGTATTTAGTATAATATATGAACCATGTATTATATGGATATGATAAACAATATAAGGATAAATATTTTAAGGAAAATTAATTTTATGTCGGATGTGAAATAAAATAAAATTGTATATAATTATGTTTTGTGTTTATCAACTAGATACAACTTTAAATAATAACTTGACTTTGAGTTCGTTATACAATATGCTTTATATAAACGAAGAAAATATATTTTATATAATTATCAAAAACTGTAATTATATATATTTATTTTTATTTTTAAAATACACGTTGTTTTATATGGTCATAAATATTCATTATACTTATACATAAAAAACTAACACGATATCTACACAAAGCGGCCACAAAAGAAGTAAAATCGACAAAATAAAAATGTAATATACACGAATATTTATGGTAAAATTTAAAATATTTATATGATTTTTGTTTATAAAGAATATTTACAATCTGTGTTAGACTAGAAAAATAAGTAAATGAGATCATTTATGTATTTAACTGTGAATAATTGGAAGATGGAGGTCATCCAATGGTGGTACCCAACGTTATTTTAGGTTAGTAAATCTCTGCAACTTTTTTCCTCCAATCAATGAGTGTTATTTATAGGTTGAATATTGGATGTTATTTACGATAGTGATGGGTTAATATGGAATGTAATTTAGGATAAAATATATCTAATATTTAGCGGATAATTGGTCAACTGATTCGATTGTTAGGCCAGACTGCAGTTCGGAGTTAAATACAAACCGAAGTGCAAAATTATACGTAGGATAATCGACTGGAATCTGGAATACTTGTATAGTATGACTTTGAAACAGCTTAGTACAGCTCCAAACTTAGATCGCATATGCCCATATTGGTCGCAAAAGATATTTATACCTTATACTTAATAAGTTTTTTTGTGGATTGAAATTTTTGGTTTTTAAAATCAGACGAAGTAGATATGGTCGGTTGTTGAGGGTTTTTATTTTTAATTTAAGGTAGAAGGCCGAAGTTAGTTCTTTCTCAAGTATAATGCTTAGGTGTTTGATATCAGAAAATAATAGAATTTGAACTCCCTGAAAGTAAATAGTTAGGGGGTCTGTTTTTTTAAAAAGTAAACGGTAGGTACATAAAAAGATTTGTCTAAACTTTTATTCACCCCTTAGTTGCTCAGTTATCAATGGAATCAAAGTGGATTTTTCAGAAAGTTAGATGTTTCGGCAGGGTCATTACTATCACTAAGTAAATGTCGTCTGCGTAAGTGATGACCATGACGGTGATGTTTGTTGTAACAGGTACATCAGTCAAAATATGAATATTAAATAGATCAAGAGAGTGGTCGCTACCATGGGGTACACCAGTTTAATTCAGAAATATGGTGAGTATGAGCTTCCTATCGGATTATATAGTAGCGGTTTTTGAGATATGAGCGAATAATTAGATTATATGGTGCTGGTAAAACACATTTTGAGTTTTTAAGTAGGCTTTCAAGTCAATCTCAGTCGAAAGTCTGCACTACGTGTCCAGGATGACACCTAAAAATATGCTTCATTTCGAAGGAAGATATAATTTTATATTTTTGCATTAGGAAAAAACTTTTATTAACGAAAAAAAAATATATTTCTTTTAATTTTATGATTTGATGCGTATTTATGATTTTATAATATTTTTTAGTACCTAAATGTCATACACTATTTTAATCAATACATATTATACACAATCTACTTATATCTATTACGCTTTACAATTCAGAACCTTTTAACACTTAACCCGCTAATGTTCACTATAATTCATTTATACTGGATATTTTATAAAACCATTGGTTTATTAATCAAATATGCTGTCTATTTTTGTTTCATTATACAAACCAATCAATTATGATAAATATTTTATATCGTTTTGATGAATTATATTAGCGTAAAGTAATCTATACTCTTATCTAATATATCAATACAATATAATAGTTATCCATACATATAATATATTATCTACAATGAGATTATTTTTTAATGTTTATTTTTACTTAGCATTATAAATTTATAAAGCACATTATTTTTCTTAGAATACGAATTTCCATTTTTTATATTTAAATTTATGAATGTATTAGTTTTATAATGATGTATTTCTTGTTTTATTCTTATCGTTTTTAATTTGATTTTGTGATTTTAAACAGAAAATTTGAAATTAATACACTTGTAAATTGTTTACAGTGAGTTTTTAATAACGAGATGTACTCCAATGCCATTTTATATGAAAATTTTTTATTGAGTGAACCATAAAGGGGGGTATTCAAACTCAAAACTATAGAAGATGCAAAACATTCAAGGACACATTGCAAAACACCTTAAACAAAAAATCAGTTATATATAGATTTCGCTTTGTTACACAGCGGGTGATTACATGTAATGGATGGTGTCAAATTTAAATTCAATGATATAATATCAATGTATACGAAAAACGATTCTGAGCCGATACGGTTTGTTAGTCAAGGATATTTTACCCTATATTATTTTTATTGTTGTTATTTCAAATAGAAAAATGTAAGTAAATATAAAATTAATTCAAAATTAATCAAATCTGATTCATTATGTACCCAACTCATTCAGGCATTCTTAGTATGTACAATGTCGTTAATAGCATTAACAATGTCTATTTTTAGTATTAGAACATAAAGTATACTCTAGAAATATAAATTACCCGCGAATAATATTTTTAAATTAAGTACAAAAATATTACTAAAATTGGTATTCTTTGATTATTTAATGTGTAATTTCAGCCAAATTTGAACTTTAACTATATATATATATTATATATAAAAAAACAACAATGTTTGTATAGATTTCAGATATATTTGTTGGAGAACTAACTGCTGATTTAAAATCTTGTTTTTAATTTTCAGTCCTTGCTAGAAAAGTTAAACGTTTTATACAATTTTAATAACCATAAAGAATTTCTAAATTTTCAAGTACATAAATTTTATCAAAATTTGAACTTTAAGTGATTAAATAAAAAAAAAATGTGCCTATGCATTTTTAATATTATCCAACTACTATTATATAAATTTATGGCGCACCTTGTATTAAATTTTCAAGCTTTTTGACTCAATGAATACAATTTTATCGACATTTATAGATTATAAAACTAAAACAACGGAAAATTTAAAATGTCTATAAATAACTTAAATATTGTTGAAATTTTTTGAAAATTTTATTCGGCATGGAAATTGATAAAATAAACATACGGTGTAAATTTCAAGCCCCTACAGTTATTCTTTTTACATTATTTTTTCTACAGTTTTTGAATAACAATAATATAAGGATAATGGTACAAGAGAAATCGAGTGAACATCCAATGTTGTAAAAATTTGAAATTCAAATTCAAATGCTCATAAAAACTTCATTTCACATTCTAGCAGACATTTTTCATTTGATAAATGTAGACAAACTTATAATCAATACATTCACCGCTCTGCTCAAAATCTAAAGAAGCAGAACAAAATCATATCCTTCTAACATCTGCTGGGCCTCCAGCATTTAAAACAAACCTTAACGAAGTCCCCAGCTTAAAGCCTATTGAAAAATCGTTATACGCCAAATCATAGTTGACACACCCACCCGATCCACTTCTACATATCATCACCGAATTCCTCGGCGATTTAATATCAATCCTTATAATCCTCTACTAATTACACTCACGCCTTTATTAAACAAAATCCTATGATCCTCCACTTCCATTTCATAACATACACACACACATCATATCTTCCGTAAATTATGTTGTTTACATATTTAATGTTCAAGTATATATTAAGTAGTTAAGTTTTTAGTGTTGCATTTCTTATTAGTAGTATTGTAGTTATGAGATTAATTAGTATAAATGTCATATCCTTATCTTGTTACCTATTCAATTAATTGTCGAGGTTTATTATATTTTGGTTTGAGCTCATATATATATATGTATATGTATGTATTAAATAAATAAAATATACAGTAGTTCATGTATTGCTTATACAATGTTTACACAACATTGAACACTAACTCTAATAATAAAATTGTCAATTTTATCTAAATAGGTAACTAAACATTTCTAGTCTCCTCTAATTTTGTTAAATTACAACATAATAACTGAAATTGTTTCCGATGTCGTCCAGATTTCAACTTCAAAGGCTTATAAAAATTGTAATATTATATTATTTTGATTTATTAGTATCAAGAACGATATAGTATGAGGAACGTTGTATCAAATCTGTATAGCGTTGGATAAATAAATTGATTATTAATTAACCCTTTATTACGAATTTCACAAATAGAATTTCAGTTTCAAATGCTTATCAAATCAAATTATGTTTATGCATTTTTATTATTTTCAATTGTTTGAAGAATAATTTTTTTAGAATCTTATTTATTGAGTACCCAAGTTTTTGTAACGAGCTTATATATTTTTTAAAAATAAAAATAAATGTATGGTGTATATAAAATTTATATAACAGTTATGTTTCATTTTTTACGATTAAGACTCATTCAATTGTGTTGATGACTAAGATTCGAATAATAATTTTTAAATACATTAACATAGAAAAATTTATAAGTAAATAAATAACATATAAATATTTAAAACTATATAAAATTTGTCTTTTCATTAAATTCAGTAATATATATATATATATATATATATATATAAATATATTTAGTCCTACCTATGAAAACACCAACAAAATAATCACATTTTTAAAACAAATTGATATGTATAATCTAATTTAAGAATCTATTGTATAACTATATTTTACTATGTACTAAATACTTAATTTTGTTACAAGCTAATAACCTTAGCAGTTTAAACTGTACCTACCATGAATAAAAAAAATAAAAAAAATATTTCGCTGAAATAAAACGGAAACCAATATACTAATACTTACCTATAGTTATTTAGATTTTCAACTATTTCCCATAAAGCTTTATGTTCTTATAATTGTTATTATGGAAACATATTATTATAAAATTAAAGTCCTTCGGACTACGTTCTGGAAGAATGGGTCTTAAAATAATTATTATTGTAAACAGTGGGCTGTTCTTATCCTATCGTTCAATCTCCCGACTCCTCTTAATTCAACGAGTAATTTAAAAGTACCGCACTTATAAAGTGAATGTTGTATAATGGCTCCCAAAGCACTTTGACTAAAATAAATTGTCACATCCGCCACTTATTGCTCTCTTAACTCCGACGAGTGGTACCCGACTACCAACGATTTTAAAGCTCATTATATATTTTTACGTTGTAAACTTGTAGTGAATTGTGGTAACAAAAACCACATACGTTTGAAATGTGAAATATCTGTATATAAATTTACATAGGCAAGAATTTTCATTTCAAAAAATGCACTTTGTGCTATTTATTATAATGCGAGGAGGTTTTCTTTACCGTTTGTATCCAAATAACGTATTGATTGAATTTAAAATTAAACAGCCAGACAATGCGCAGACTGAGTTGGCTTTAGTGATTAATTACTACTACAAGCGCACAATTTAATAAACCATAGACTAATACACCGCCTGGTATATATATATATATATATATATATATATATATAAGTATATTACTAAGGTTAGCTTAATGGATACGAACAAGGTTTGTGTGTGTGTAGGGTGTTGGCGCTCGTTGGCTATGTCGTTGGAAAAGGGTAAAAAAAGAACACACAGTCAAGGTCCATCGCGAAAATCTTTAATCATTGTTGTTTGCCAGTGAGAGGGTGGGCTGTCAGGGTGGAACCGTGTAAGTCGCGACGGCAGCGGTGAAGTAGAGAAACCCGAAGAAAGCGCATTTGTCAAAGTTTAATTAAAACGAAATAAAAGTAAGTGTATATAGAGCTGGCCACCACCGTTCGAAAAACAATAAATTTTAATGGATATCCGACAGATGGGTGTATAATGATATAGAGGTATTGTTTGTGGTGGTGGTTGTGGTGATGGTTAAGGGGTCGGAGTGGCACATGAAATGAATGCCCAAAGTCGCGGTAGTATTAATAACGCAGTTGTAACGGCAGTCATTCATTATGAAGTTGTCGTTTTCGTCATCAAAAATAACAAACAATAAATAATATTGTATTCTTTTTTTCTAGGGGGGACCTGCGGAAACATAGGCCATTAGGTGTGGGGTGATACGGTAGGGATAATTTTTGTGTATTTGTATGCAGGTTTTTAAGTTGGTAAGGTTGCAAAACCATGTGTTTGTGTATGTGTGGCAAGGATATGTTGCTAAAAATTCAGCGGTCGGTCACCCATCAGGCAACTAGCAACTACGACCGGTACGTACGCTCAGTGCGTCCATGCAGATTGAGCGTACGACCGCGCCTCACCAAGTCACAATAAATAATATTATCATACAGGTATATTGTATATTATATGCATAAAAGAGTACAGTCGTGGTTTCAGAACTTTATTCGATAGTTAGCTGTTATAGCGGTCAAATATTCTGTCGACAAAATTTACTTAGACCTTACTCCCTATTCATGCAATACATTTACATTAGTCGAATATTCCACCGTAGCCACACATCATAGCGGTTATTGCTATTATATATGCATTGACATTACCTGACCATCAGAAGTCATTTTAGACTCCAAATATGTGTACCTATTTATAAATCTACCGATTAAAGCACCAAAAAACATATTGGAAAAGTAGAGTGACGTGTTGAAAATCCGGCTGTTTTATGGACAATTAATAAAACTTGAATAATTTAAAACAGCGATTTAGCGTATTGTGTCTGTGATCATTTTTTTGATTTGATGTCGGTGCTCCAAAACATAATTTAATGATTATTTTAATTTATTGTGTTATTTTTATTTAAAAGTGATATTGAGATTTTAGTTTAAAAAAAAAGATCAAGAAAAAAACACTAACATTTGTTAGTTTTTATTAACAGTAAGTGTAAGCGGAAATAAAATTTAATTTTACTTGGATCGATTTCATGATATTATTATTACAACATATTTAATGTATTTTCAAAATATTTGAAATCAAACTTTAGTGGTAATTGAGTTAATGTGTCATAAGATTATCAATGGATTACTATGTAGCAAATTGTAAATTTATCTTGATAAATATATATTGAAAAATGCATAATACTATAAACAGCACAATAATTAAAAGTGAAAAATTATTTTTGACTTAATAACGAAATAATATACTACTGTTCCTACACAATAAAATGTATTATACTTTTATATAAACTGTTTTATTATGTCAGTGTATCACTAATCACTCAATGCTGAGTTTTTATTATTATTATTATTATTATTTTTTTTTTTACAATAAATGTAATTGAAAATGTTTTTTTCTTGTCCTTTAATCGTTTTATTGACTGACAACTGATTGGTGCTTATACTAAGGAACATTATTATTTATTCGACTAGTAATACAGTCTATAATACAGCTCAATAACTGTATTGTGCTTTATGTGATTAAGTTTTGGGTGACTTTTTTTCTTTGTTTTTTTAAAAATCTCAACATTCTATTACTAATATTTCGCTCAAAACCTGAGAAAACAAAGCAAAATTCGTCAATTTGAACTAAAACTGTTTTAAATTCGTTTTGAATAATTTTTTATAGTTAAAATGTATTTATTTTATTTTTGATTCCATAAGTTTCATAGAAAATACGTCTATTGATAACTTTATTTTAATATATGATATTTATGATATTAAGTAATCTGTATCCAATACACATTATAGTTCGTATTTATAACAACCATATGATATTTGCACGTGTAATTTTTGTTTTAAACATAAATTTTTCACAAAGCACAATAGGGTCAAATGGGGTAATTGTAAATCGGGGCATTTGTAAATAATAATCATAAGAAATTAACCAATCATATTTAATGTATTTCATATTAATAACATGAAGGTATGAACGTCAAAGTATAATATTTGGGACTAATGTAAATTTGTGTGTATTGGATCTATCAAAACGTTAAATAAAAGGTAATACAGGTTGTTTACATATGCCCCAGATCCAGATTCTATTTCACTCTTATAACGTGAAATCATTGTTTACATTTACCCCAAATAAATGGGGCAAATGTAAATGAATGGGGCATATGTAAATTTTTTTTTTTTCTTAAGTGATTTAATATTCTGGTCTTGTGTAGGAAATTTTATAAGCATAGGATATGTTTATGAATGGTTTTGATGAGAAAGAAAATGTATTGTTAATTATAATTTAGAAAATAAAAAAAATATTAAAAAGTAACAAAATTTATTTACAATTACCCCATTTGACCCTATATGAATAATTAATATTATACATAGATTTATTTATTTACGATACTTTAAAAGTTAAACAGTACATAAATAATCGTATTTTAGATACGAGTACATATTGTAAATGGTACAAAGAGTCAAGACCCTATGTTAAATGTGTTAACCACTTTATTTTGCGTAATAAAATGTAAGTGTTTTATACTGCTGAAAATTCCACGCAGAAATCTATTATGATGATAGATGTTCTGAAGAGCTCTGTAGTGTCAATATAAAGTATAAACTATGACATATTGCATAATACGTATAATACAGGCACACGTTGCAAAAGTTTACATTAAAAAAGTTTGCTAGGTAAAATGGTTTGACTCTAAGTGCGTCGGTCATGGCATGTGTGTAGTGTAACACGTGTGAACTTTAAGGAGTTGAAACGACTCGGGGGATAATCACCGCATCTCGACCCTTTAAATGGCTAAGATAGACAGATGTACAGATAGACAGTATTGAGTATAATAGTATAAAATATAATATAGGTTTGGATTTATAGATATATTATTATGGATCAACACATCATAAGATCGTTTTTCAAGTACTTGGAACGCTCTTCAGCCCTGCTGTTGTGTATCTGTATACAAGATACCAAGTCAGTAATAAGATAAATACACACAAAACACACATTTTCATTTTGAATTATTTTTTTAGATATGGTCCGCTGGCATGTGCACATGACATACATTTCTGAGAATTCAAAATGAGCGAAGAGTATATAAATCTAACCCAATTTCCTCATTTTGCTGATAGATATTACACAGTGTGATTCACCGATCATGCTTTCTCCTATTTTTTTCCCTTTGATAATGAATTTATTTAAATTCTGATTTATGGGATTTCTAAATCTACCTACTAAAAGATCATATTTTAAATTATCTAAAATGTTAAACCATTTAAATGGCGTCTCCGAGCCGTACAAACGAGAATCGACCATAATTTTTATGAATATTTTATGCATTTAAACAAAATTTGAACGAATTTTTTCTGAGCTATTAGAATGTATAAACTAAGAATATGTATTATTATTACCTAATACAATGCTCAAATCAAGATCCAAACCCTCATATCTACCAAATTGATTTTTATATAGACCTATTATTATTAAAATACAATAAAGTTACAGTTGTAATATATAACTCAAGAACGAATAGTTCCAATTCCATTTTAGATATATACATTATACATACTAAAAAAAAGTTACCAGATTAACAATTTATAGAAATTAAATAGTGATTCTCAATTGAAAAAAAGAAGTTTGTATCACAACAGCATGCTCCTTAAATGTGTGAAGATCAAAGCAGGACCGTATATTGAGGTTTGGTGACGCCACTGGTGAACCACTGCAGCAGCGAGTCCTCCCTCCCCCAAATTGGAAATTTGCATTAGTTTGAAAACCCATTTGAGATATATAAAACATGTATAAATACATAGTATATATTAAGTAATAATTATTAACCTTTAATAACTGTTTGTATTTAAATTAGTTGCATATTATTTATATATAATTACTACATAATAAAAATCAATAATTTGTTTCAAAATGTTTTTTTCATTCAATTTTGTTTAAAAAATTCAAATTTATTTCAACTTTATACATTTTGTACGATATTACAATGTCACTTTTCTTGATTTAATCTAAGCGCATTTTACAAACATTACGTGAAAAATATTGCATAATTAAGTAGTATTGAAATTTGCGTTCCTCTTAGAATCGCGACCTTGTCCTATGCTCTCTTTCTCTGATCTGAATACGGCCCTGGATTAAAAAGTATCTAAAATTATTTTCCTTGAGCTCATTTAAAAATTCTTCAATCAGAATTTTAATAAATTTATTATTGAAGAAACGAACGGGTTGCGTATGCTGGATGAATTATCCTGTATGTTGATATACATATACAATACATGTCGAACCTACATCGGCAGTGGTGTTGATAAAATATTGACATGAGGGTTTCTGCCACCATCCTACCATGAAAATTTTATAAAGCTGAATTGATGTCATGTCTGCGTGATATACTGAAACATGATTTGCCGTCGAACATGCTGTGTGTATGAGTGAGTGTGTGTATATATGCGAAAAATATAAAAGCGTTTTTATAACGTTTTTGACCTTTTTTGGCTTTTTATGACTGACGTTTATTTCATATCACTTTTCCCCTATATTTTTCCTGCAGTAATGAAATTACATTATATGTATAGGTGTCGTATACGGGACGACGGCGACATTCTATCCTTTTACTTAATTTTTCCCACGAATACACTTTGCCGTACCGTTGTCATCGCCTTGTCGTAGGTACATATAGACATACACTGTCTCATCATTTTATAAACGCATGTGGTCATCACATGTGCTGCAGTAATAGAATTTTCGTAGTAGCTTTCACTTTCCACAGCGTTATAATCGTACATACGATTAATAAAATGGTTGATGTACATTCCGAACATTGGTATTGGTGTACACCAAACTGAATTTAGTCCTAAAACTATGGTTTCATTTTGTACGCACTGTAAAAATAAAAATTAATTTAACTAATGGAGTAGTAGCTCAACTAAACTGGAGAAAATAAATATAAATCGACAATGTCGAAACTCTGTGCGTAAAAGATAATAGAAATAATATCCACTACAGACATCGAGATCACTGCCGTGCATTTGCGTATAGCGAACAGAAAAATAACCATCTATTGAATCGTAATAATTTTATCCAAAAACTCGTTACTTATAATGCGTTTCAATGTTTCATTAATATATATGTATATGTGCGTTTAGTTATACCATCGAATTTATAACCATCAATTTAGCCTTATTTTCATGGTACAAATATCAATCTTATGTAATTTATATAAGCTATAACGATAAACACTAAACATTTTTGGAAAATTGATCAATATAATAAAAAGATATTCTATTGACTGTTCAAAATGTTGCAAGTTGATTTGGATGCATAAAAAAAATAATTATGACATAAATCTTCAAGTAACCTAATTTTAAATTAATTTATTTTTATTATTAACTCGTTGATTAATTTATTGGTATGGTTGAAACAAACACAGTTTGGGTTTAAGACTTAAGTTGATCCTCCAATTTTGATTCTATAAGTGGTCGTAAAATGAATCATTTTGTTCGTAAAGATGTACTTAATTGATAAAAAAAACATATTTTAACTGATAAGACTTACTCTATTAAACTTTAATTCGAGGTATTTTCCTAATTTTAATGTAGGTAGATTCAGTTAGTCTTCTATTTAGATAAATAACTAAATATTTAACTGAGTTATTTTATTATTAAATATTACTTTATATATATAGTCTCGAATACTACAGCATGTGTGACGTGTGACTAAAGGTTAACTTATGATTGAAATACTTTGACAACAATTAACCTGCCATAGACCGAGAACACAGCTGGATACTTTTAAACTGGTACCAGCTATAAACTAAATTCGTACAATGTACAGTATAGTGATATATTGAATCGTATTTTTTTTATGGTAAAAATTATATCACAGAATTTACAAACACAAACGTATAGATGAATGTCATTCATAATAAATCAAATATTTTATTTTGTTTTTTAATGCAATAGAATTAAACGACAAAATAAGAATTGGGATAAATATAAAAAGCACACATGTTTTGGTATTTATTACACTGTTATACAAGTGACTATTAGTAACTCACAGTGTTAAAAAAAAACCGTACTCCACAATTATAGTATTCGTGATATCTAAAGTCATCACTGGAATGGATTAAAAAAATATCGAGAAAAACAACAAATAAACAATTTCAAAGCTTCATTATAGATTTCGGTTTGATGCAGAAATTTTAACAAAGAACTTTTTTTTTTTAACAGGTCATGTAAGTACATCTTTTTCATATATCTAGAAATGTCTCAAAACTCTCAATTAAAACTATAATCAACCACAAATTTATCTCTATTAACATTTTATACAAACGAAAATCGGAGATCAAAAGTGGCAGCACAGGAGAATGGTGGAATTTAGCAATATAGTCTCCTTACTTTTCGTTTTTCTTCATATATTTTTTTAACAATATGTTTATATTATTTTCTTACCAGGAACGCATTTAGTATGTATACATACACAAGCGTACATAGTGTTCAATAACAGTGACCTGAAGGATCAATACCTGTGGTTATATTTGTGTACCTAGCTAATTCCAGTTGCTCACGAACACAGAACGCAAACGTTACGCCTGCAGAATAGTCAGTCAAAAAATATTAATTTACACTAAGCATTGTGTGACCTGCAGGTGCCCGTGCATAATAAAATAAATACATAATAAAACGATATGCACGTAATATTATGCGGTTTCATTTTACTAATTGCTGTTATATACACACGTACCTCCCATAACATTTTACTCATAAATAATATAAATATTAATGTTTGATTAATATTTAGTGGATTAGAATTAGATCGATTAAAACATGTTTGACCAAAAGGCATTTGGCCACACTACTCCGTTTTACTGGTGTTGCCTTTGCTTAATGCCACATACATAAATATATAAATAT
Organism: Diuraphis noxia; assembly: GCF_037042655.1. NCBI lineage: Eukaryota > Metazoa > Arthropoda > Insecta > Hemiptera > Aphididae > Diuraphis > Diuraphis noxia. Next base: position 79,275,459 of record NW_028301713.1, read on the forward strand.
ATTTTGATAATGTAAATTAAATAATCCCAAACAATTATTTACGATCATCTGTTTACCACTAATTTTTACATAATTTTTAATTTAATTTAATTTTGAACGAAATTCGATTTAACATGCATTAAGTCAGTCTTGTTTAATCAAAATAGCACAAAACGGTTAATTTAGGGGCCTAAGATAAGGTACCTGTCAATAAACTGTCGTTATGCAAAGAATTTTCAGAATATTATCTGTGTTTATCACACTCGCGGATCCAAAGAGGGGGGGCAATGGTCGGTGCCCCCCCTTACCCGTAGACTGGAAAATTTTAGAATGTCTGTTTTCGATGGGCTGATAAAATACATTACCTTTTCGATTGCGATTGCCTAAACTTTTATCCAAGATGCCTCTCCCCCCACCCGAAAATCTATTCTGAATATGTGCCTGGCATATCATAGTAACATCTTACCAAGTGAAATAAAGAGAGTAATAAAAAACCAAACGAATTTTTAAAATAAATACTATGCACATTTTTATTTTTTCAAGGAAGCAAATAAAAGAATATTATTATTTGTTTTTAAAATAAAGGTTATAATAATTTAAAGTCTACAAATTATTGTGTAAATTAAAAATAATAATAAATTTACAAATTCATTGATTTTAAGTTTTTTTTTATTATTTAATTTAGTACCTAATGAAATGTCAATTAATATTTTATAATAATATCAAAAAATTTAAAATAAGAATTGACCATATGATACTAAAATGTTTGAAATATTGATAACTTTAGGACGAAAACTTTGAATTTCCTAACCTAACCTTTTTCAATACGATTATATTATATATTTAAGTCAACAATTTTAACTTTAAAAATACCTATAGATACCTAGTCCTAACAAGTAATAATAAGATGTATTACAATCGGAATTTATAATGTTTTAATACAATTTATTTAGTTTCGACTTCAAACTTAAAAAAAAAAAAACTAAATACTATTTTTTTATTATATAATATAAAAAAAATTAGCCTTAACAATAATACAATAAGTATTTATAATAATAGTTGTAGCAAAAATGATTTCGGAAATACCTAATTTAATCACCTTAAACTATTTTCTAATGATACATTAGAAACAACAAGTATTGTATTTAGTCAATTTTAAATAAAACTTTAGTATCTTCATAGTACTTTATATTGAAATTTTCAAATATAACTGAATAAAATAAAAGATTGTTCTAAAGATTTTAATAGAAAAAATTTTGTCTTACAAATATTACGCACAATGTTTTCATTGGCTGAACCGCTGTTTTAATTACACAAATATAAAACAAAATACTTGACCTTTGCTTTAAATGACATTTATACGTTTAAACCTCGACTTTATAATAATATTGTCATTACGTTGCGATCCATGACATTTTGTCACTGGGTCTGATGTAATATGTTTTCATAATAACATATTAGACAAATTATGTTTTTATCGCAAATTGTAATGTACGTATGAGTCTGATATTCACTTGGTTTTATTACATTGATTTAAGGTAATTTTTGAAAATAATGTGAAGTGTTTAAAAATAAAACTTAGATATAACTCTCAAAAAATTATGTTAAATTATTAGTTTTTTAAATTGATATCATGCATATTTTATCTAGAAATACTTAATGACAATAATAATTGTATGGTATTACATATTTTCAACCCAGGTATAATATAAATAATTGACATTGTAAAAGACGTATAGTTACCAACCTATAACATTGTAAATATGAAACTTGAATTGAAATTTTACTTGAGACAGTAGCCACAACACAAAAATAGATTTTAAGCATATGATTATAACGAGTAAAGAAAAATATTGCTGGTGTATTGTTAATGGTAAAATGCTGCACATACCAATATATCATGTAGGTTATCATATTTTACACCTTAATTCAACATTTATAAAATTCTAAGGTTTATAGAGAGCATAATTTTTATTTGTGAAGTTTACTTTGGAAAATTGTATGTTCAAAAAGATAACTATAGAACGAAAAAACCATTTGTTCCACGAGTCACGTATTATGGAGTCTTTGCCCCCCCCCTCATAGGCTGTAACACGTCTTTTCTTGGTACTTACTGAAGGTGAACATTTGAGGCCAAACAAAGTAATAAATTATCTATTGCTTAGTTTATTTTTCTCTATTTCTTATTTATTCGTTCTGCGTTTCTAGCGTGTGACAAATTGTATTTAAGAGGATTATGGATAATAATGCCTAATTTAATTAAGCGACACGATTACCGCATAAGTGCAATAATTGTGCTATTGCGTTAATCAAATTAAACAGTATTAAAGTAGACGTTCTCTCAACATTGTAACTATAGAAGATTAAATAATTTAATCCCGACTATTTGTGAAAATTATATGATTATACTATAGAAACGAATTCACGTACGTACTTATTTATAAATCGATTAACCTTAAAACATCGTATTCATTACTGCTTATAAGTCATATACCTATCTAACTTTGAAGTAAATTTATTTAATTATTGTATATAAATGAGGTATATGTGCCATTCTACCTACGTTAAAAATATTAACCCTACATTTGTCGCATGATATTTTTCATATTTGTCTCGTGAAATAAATAAATTGTTACAATTCCAATTATTATTTTAAAATCTAAATCATTCAAAAAATGTTCAATTTAATAATTTGTTATTGATATAATTTGTGGTTATATATATGTATGATAGCAGTTATCTTCAACACGAGTAACTATACTGCTAGGATATAAAAAAATGTAAAACGTTACAAACACCGTAAAACAAAAATGCACCTCTACACATACACCACCACCAAAAATCTCACAAATATCAATAGGTCAGATATTGAATATGAATATTGAAAACTACATCAATATATTATACTGAAACATATATACAGTCAGTGGGGTTCTTATAACGCTAACGTCAACCAACCACGAGCTATGCACGAAACGACGCAAACAATATAAATACCAATATGTCACACCCAGACTCTTCACTCTTCATCAAATCATCTAACATGTATCAATCTATAACTACCAAACCCAAAGACCGAAGACAACTCAGAATAATCAATAGTAATCCAGTCCAAACCACATTTTGCACCGAGCTCAGCGCTTATCAGATTATATGAACTCCGACATTGTAAATACGAAATAGTATTATAAGCTTAAATAAATAAAGAATAACGTGATACCAATTAACTCGAGTTATTTTCACGAGACGGAGGATCACTAAGATATCATTGTTTCAAAATCTAATTTTAAATTTAAATTTAAAAAATATGATAGATACGTACCTTTGAGAGACACATGAAAGTTAGACTAACATCAGCGAGTAATTAAAATAGTAGTAGTAGTAGTAGTAGTAGTAGTAGTAGTAGTAGTAGTAGTAGTAGTAGTCCCCCGGTTCGACGATACCAAGATAAAAAAAAAAAAAGTAGTAGTAGTAGTAGTAGTTGTATTGGTACAACTTGGTTAATAAAATACCACATTTTGATAAAATAAAATAAAGTCCTGGGGTACATAATATGTACCAACGAAGGGTTACATTCAAAAGTTTCATTAAAAGACAACTCATATATTGGAATCATACCTATTATGTTTTATAACTGATATTAAGATGATTAAACTATTTTAACGATAACGTACCGAGACGTTATAGAAATTTAAAACAAATATTGTCTAAGGCGAGAATATCACAAAACAATATCCGACCCAGAATTACTTCGTGAACTTGGTGTTTCGTATTTATATCGACGACAACAGAATATAATATGGTCTTTGTTGCTTGATGTATTCTGAGACGGTGAATACACTTATTTGCTCTTAATTTTTCATCTACATGCAGCAAACCATATATAAATAACACGTCATACAAACTAAAGCAAAACCTCTATTCGAATTTCTCAATTTATATGTCAAATTGTTCATATGAGATAAACAAGAACAATAAATAATTAAGTACAACATTTTCTAAAAAGTTATTAATTTAACTATTGTACTTCATGGAAAGTTTTAAAAGTTTAGAAAAATTATATTTTCAAAAGTATAAAACATAAAAATTTAAGTTGTCACAAAAATTGAATGAATTGAACAATGTATAATTGAATTTGATAGCTTAAGTTTTTTTAAATAATTTAAATATCAATATGACGTCATACATAGGGAAATATAATATAATATAATTATAATTAATGCCATTTTTAAAGTAAGTTTTATACATTTAAGTTATTAGTTATTACGATTGATTAATTTTAGTAGTTTGTCTATTAATTGAGAAATATTAAAAGCGATTTTGTTATAGTATTGATCCTGTGATAGATTACATTGACGAAATGCTAATAAATATTACATCAATGTCCTATCATAAATTAATAAATAAGAATGCAGAACCACCCGCAGTGTAATATATTTTGCTAACTCGTGACTGTGAATAAAGGAAGTTACAGTATTATTATTACATCGAATTATAGAAATAATTTATGCAAAATATAGTATTTAATATCAAAAATAAATGTTCTCTATGAATTATGGAAAAAAAAACTTATGAAATACCTTCTATTAAAATTACAGAATTATTAGCTAAAAATAAAAATCTTAACAAGATAAATCGAAGAAATGGTAACAAATAAGTATCATTCTACAGTACAGTTATTGTCGAGTATATGTTATTGTAATCGACGTGTTATAATTTAATTCAGTAATAAATCATTTCATATGAAAATCAATTTTTTATAAATTGGTTTTGCATAAAAATTACGCATTATTTATTTTTTTCCTATGCTTCCTATAAAACTAATGGAAATTTCCAATTTCGACTTCTCGAAAAGTACCAACTGTATTCATTTTTTATCATTATTATATGGCGATAATGGAAACAGCACATTATTATTGTTATCATTAGCAATAACAAAATACTGATTTTATCGACAGCTCTTGTTTGTTTATGTTTTATCTCGTTCGATATTATAATTCTGTTAGTTATAAATTATTGCTGACAGACGATGTCTAATAAGGGAATATTTTATTAACGATAGATATTTATAGAGCGAACAAAATAATATTATATCGGACAATTCTATTCGAATGATTATTTAGTATTTGACCAGACAGTTTGTGCAAATAATAACCCCTGTTCAAGTATCACGTTATTAGTTAATAATATCATATTTTATCACGATATCCGATGAAGAAATAACGTTATTTTCAAGGCCTAAATATTCTCCCAAGTTAATCAAACTTTACCAAAATTCGCAATAAAACGTGTACAGGAGGATAGGTGCTTTAAATATCCAATATTAGACATATCGTTATTGTATTTGAACTTAAACATCTCAAAAACAGTTTATTGGTCTATTATATAAAACAGTACCTATATTTTGAAATCGATTTTGAAGAACGTTTTAATGGTACAACAACGATCGATATGAGTACAAAACAAGTCACGATTTCGTTGTTTATAATATGACAAATATAATAATAATAAAACCTAATAATAATTATATATAATAAATTATGTATAAATCGAATCCTATCTGACCAAAAATCGATCTTAATGTCTGGGTGGTGGTGAAGGGGTAAAACGTCGATGCGGTGCTGTAAAACGATTTATGTACGCATTGCACATAGATTTCGTGGACGTTTGGGGAAAATAAAAATCTGACACCTCTTCCCAGCGTCATGATAGTTTATGTGCGGTGATGGTGTAAACGGCTAGCCGACAGTAGATTTGTATTCTGATATCGTGGCCTAGCTTTGAAGCGCTATATACTCGCATGTATATAAATAAATATATAAACAACGTTTTTGCACGCACAAAAACACACTCTTTCGTAGGTACGTTTTTATAGACTCAGGTAGGTGAGTAGGTAGATAAGTAGGTAGGTTCTGTGACACACGACGTGTGTGCGTATGTTCTATTCCCAGATGGTGAGTAGTGTAGACTGTACATGAAAATACGAGAAAAAAATATGTAATAAAATAAATAAATAAAAAGAAATAAGACGACAAAAGGTACAAAAGGACAAACCGTATTCATGAAAGAAGCGAAGAGGACGCGGCAGACGAGTTTGTGGTTGTGGAGGTGGTGGTTATAGTAGTACGAGTACTAGAACTAGTATAAAGTATTAGTAGTGGTATGTAGTGTTGTGGTAGTAGTAGTAGTAGTTTTAGTAGTATGGCAGTTATAATATAGTAGTGGAGGTAGAGGTGGGGATGTCGGCAGCTGGGAGTTGGAGGGAGGGTATACCGGTACGAACGGCGAGTGGGTTGGGTGAGGGTTGCAAAAGTGGTGGCACGCAGGGAAACAAGCCCGGACGACGCCCTTGCCACGTGAATGTACGAGCGCGTGCGCGCGTGTGTGTGTGTATACATAATGTGTGTGTGTGTGTGTGTGTGTGTGTGTGTGTGTGTGTGTGTGTGTGTGTGTGTGTGTGTGTGTGTGTGTGTGTGTGTGTGTGTGTGTGTGTGTGTGTGTGTGTGTGTGTGTGTGTGTGTGTGTGTGTGTGTGTGTGTGTGTGTGTGTGTGTGTGTGTGTGTATGTGTGTATATGTAGTCGTGATCGATACGACGGCGTCGAGGCGCCTGGCCCATACCACTACTACCATAAAACGTCAGGTCAATATAAGAGTTTTAAATGGGATATATATGAGTGTGTGAGTGCGTTTTGATAATTTTACGTTGAATTAGGTCTTCATGACGAGATTGTGTATGTGTTTGTGTGTTCTAAGGCAGCGCAGTGGCGGTATAACGGCTGTGCGGTTACATATAGGTGCGACATAGTATATACCTATATATATATATATGTGTGTATGTGTGTGTGTGTTGTTGGCCGAAGCAGTAAATGACAATAACAATTATTCAGCGTCACAAATATTACCTTATGCGATAGGTATACAAACACTAATGAGACATATAGTATCTAAGTGCATTTGAATGTATACACTATTTACCAATATGATAGACTGACCGGAGAATAGCGGAGGAATCTAAAAAAATATTATTATAATCCGAAACGCTGACAGAGTGCAAGAGTAAGTATCTGTACCAATGTCAAATAACGATGTGACTTTAGAGTACAATATATAATCAGCGCAACAATATTGTATAATGTACAATGTACATGATAATAATTATAATATTAAAAAATACAATCAATTTTGCTATTTTCTCGTTTTACCTTGCACCCCACGTTGCCTTTAAAAGACCGGCAAATAATGTAGTCGACACGACTTCACTTCAAGTTGGCATATACCTCCGTCACTGAAGTTTAGAAGTCTTTACTCTTCTCCTGCACATACACGAGATCCAATAACGTGGATTTCTACAAACATGCACCTTTTTATTTTTTTACATCATTATCATCACCATCACTTCATCCTTCATTAAAACTACTTTATCCATCTCTTTTTATTACTCCAATCAGAAATTAACTCTCCCTACGTCTAGAGGCGTATTTGTATTTTTTTTTTGGACAACTCAGTATCGAAGGCTATTAGTTGGTATAGGTATTTTGTTATTCGGGTACATACGCGTGGAATATGGATGTATATCTTCGTGCAATTTTGTCAAATCGATAAGTCGAAACGTTATTTCAGAATTATTACTACATTTAGATAGATGATAACTGATAAGTCATAACTACCAATTAGCTATATTCTACAGAATCACGACGACTGTGTTTTACTCTTCACGTGTCGTACCATCGTACAAACTCGATGATAAATCTTTTTTTTCTTATTTTTAAATTTTCTTCAAATACCTTATTGTTACATTGTTTCGAATGGCACGGTTAAAATAATGTTAATCACTAATCATTAAATGTAAAATAGCATTACTTATCGGATATACATTACGCATCAGTGACCATGAATCATTAATAACTTTTTCACTCAGATAATCGTTTGATGTTTACCAGACAGTTTGAAAAATACAGTGTTTGACAGTTGGTGTTAATTTAATTCTGAACGAAAAATTTAACGATGCAGACTAATATAATTTCTAAAATTGTTCGTTTTATATTTTGAAAAACTAAAAGAAAAATCCACAAAACTCAAAGTAAATATTTTTGAATATCAGAGTGGTGTACAACTAATATTATGTGATGTGTAAAAATTAATTATAGTAATTACTTTTATTTTATCGAATTAAAAAGTTTCCAAGCAGTCCAAAGACCACGAACTACGTATTATTTTCAATGCATTGAAATAAAATGTAAAACCATATATCCACCGAATAAATATCTATTGAAGTAGTACCTAATTGAAGATTTTTTAACAATAATTATTATATTAATCTCAAATGGATTGGAAATAATAAGAATAATGATATATAAGAGTTTAATAAAATATTATAAGTATTTCTTAGTTTGCTTATTACTTCAACAGTATTTTCTACTATTTAGCTTTTAAATTATTTTATGTTAGTATAACTTAAGTATGTATGCTGTACGCACACTTCATAATGAATAATTTGAAACAATGAAAACCAAAAGAAAGTGTGGGCTTAAAATTAATTATGCTATATACATTCCTGCATAGTATTGCAAACGTATATTGTTTTTGACAGGCCGTCATTATAATAATATGTTAAGCTCAACCAGCCAAAATTACAACTTGCAAACAGTTTGGATTTTGCGTTATACATTTGGACAAATCTATGGTGTGAGCTGTTTGGCGGCCAAACTTGCAGCGGCCAACCGGAGCAGATCAATATTTTTGAGAGTCATAAACATCAACGGGCGCCCGCCCGTGTACCACGACGTTGGAAATAGTGTATGGAATTCCAAATGTTCACTAGTCCTTGAATAGTTAAAAGAAACAACAAAAAAATTATTTATTTGTATTTTCTATGTTTATGGCCAACAAGAAACAATACAATTTAATATTTGAATGATAAGGATGAAGTGAACTTTTGCGATTAAAAAATGAAACAGCTTGTCTTCTTGTCCAAATTAACACTATTTATCTTACCACAGATAATATGATTTTAATTTATATTTACATTAGTTTAAAATTATGTTAAATTTATTTATAAAAAATGTAAAACAACAAGGCATTGATTAACTAAGTATTCTATAAAAAATGGCTTTAAAAAATTATTAAATCAAACTTACGACTAGAACCTCCGAACGCAAATACTCTGTGAAAAAATAATACCGGAATGAAAAATAATTTGATTTTTTTGACATGCCTTGTCTGTAAAGAGTCTGAGTTCTTAAAGCCGTTATAACTGAAAACAAAATTGAAGACAAATGCCACAGGATGACAGTGCCGTAAAAAAAAAAACTGCTATTATAGTTTTAATATGATATGGCATGGCACTATGATTTAGGTATTTATGTAAATTTGTACAGTATATTTAAAGCATTGAGTTAGCGGAGTAAAATATTTGATGAACCTAAGTTTAGTGCGATAAACAATCAAAATTGATCGTTTCCTGTATACAAAGTAAAGTTCCGGATATGCAAAACGCTAGATTTACTTTTGTAGTTTTTAATCAAACAAGCTGTTTATTATTTTTAAATAATAATAATAAATGTAATATATGAACACGATATTAAACCAAAGACGTGATGAATTTGTTAGTATTACGCACAAAAAACTACATCATAGATAAAATGATAAGCAGAATACAAATTCGGATAAATAATTTCTTATATGTGAATAGTATAGGTGTAGATATTGAATTGATATGGACATGTTTTATTGTAACGATTGAAGATCTAGTTTAAACCATCTACATATTATAGTTCATTAATAATTTATACATTCTCTATCTATATGAAAGAAAACATGTCACAAACAATAATTTATGATCAATCAGATAGTGAAACAAAAATTGAAAATTGAAAATAATTTGAACCCCCCCCCCCCTCTGACAAATTTTTGCAGACGTTTTTTTGGTTGGTATGTTAATATTTTTATTTTAACAATTTTTGTTAAAACAACAACACCAATTGTTGAAGCTTTATTTAACTCAATATAAAAAAAAAAAACTGTTATAGATACAAGATATTCATTACATATTATTTCCATCACTATTATAGCCACTATTTATCACTTTAATAATAGCTAGTAACTATCTAATTAATGTATTTATCACTCGATTCAAATTTATTAATAATTTTCAACTAACAAAAATTACAGTAACTATGTATCTTATCGTAATCCATTCACAAGAAGTTGAAAAAAAATGTATTTTATTTTTGTAGCTTATATATTTTTTTGTGTAGTTTATCTAACATAAAAAATATATGTTATCAATATAATATAGTAATGATTACGTAAGAATAATTTGTGTACTCAGTAATTTTTACCTTTGAAAAAAAAAATTTTGTATATGGCTATATAAGTGGTATACAGCACAGTTAATTTTATTTTATTTTCGGTGAACACAATATTTTAAAAAATAGTATAAATTATTTAAGACAGGCATAAACAATAGTATAAAAACCAAAAGTATCCTACATTTATACATCGATGAATAGTTATAAAATATTTTAAAAATATAGAGATTGGTCTAGATGCAAAAAATCTAGTTATAATTGGGTTTGAAATTTCGACTTTGAAGTGACAATACAATTTAATAATTCTCGTCGATAAGGCTTTTGAAAATTGAATTACATTTTTCCGTTTACATTATTAAAAGCAATTTTTTTTTTTTAACCCACAAAGTTATAAATAAATAGGTGTGGAATTTTTATGGATTTAATACATGTAATAAAATATAGGTACATACTATTTAATAAATTTTGATATTCCTCGTCGATGAGGTGCTGAAAAGGTAATTAAACTGTATATATTATTATGTAAATAAATAATATTTTAATATATCATAAAATCATAAAAAAAAAATGCTTTTTGCTTATAACATCCTACAAAATCTAAATTAACCACTCAGTTTTATTTTGAAAATATATTATTTGATATTTGCATTACTTTTTGTTATACTTAACAATTTTCTTAGTAGACACTAGCCATAAATATCAAAATAAATAATTTCTAATTTCAAATTAATTACGTAAAATTAATTTTTTATGAATAATTAATTTTGATTCATTGTCGATGATATTCGTCAGTATAGCAGATTGTGCGTACAAATTACAAACAACAAAAAGCATATACACTAATCATTATATTGTTTTATTCTTTGGGCGTTTCCTCGTGTCTTGCGTGTCGTACAAATATGTGTGATAACATAATGTATTTGTATTTTTATACTAATGCCTTAATTATTATTTTTTAACAAATCAGATACCCCATTAAACTAATGTTAAAGGTACATTCAGTTATTGAAATTTTGTTTGTCAAAAACTCAAAAATAATTAAAGCTTATTGATAATAATATAATTTAGGTTAAGAAAATATATAATACATTAAATTGTACCATGAAAGGGTTTTCACAAACTAATTCATACTACCTGCCGTTCTACTATATCCATATTGGTATTAAATAATAAGTAACAATCAGTATTATTATTTAAAAAAAATATATAATGCGATTTGTTTTTGGTAAAAATTATTTGAGCCTTTTGTACTGAAAATTGAGCAAAATTCTTAATACTAATGAAAACAATAAATATATTTTGATAAGCTGTATAGGTTGATATATCGTACCTGCTCAGAATCATTTCCGTTGGTCATTGAATTAAGATTTAACTCATCCATAAAGTGACTTACTCAAAGATGAAGAATGCTCAACTAATACCATACAACAGAGTGAGTCAGCTTTTTTTTCAAATGTAAGCATTATATTAGTTAGATAATTATTTTACTGATGAATTGATAATTATTTAGTATATGAAATTTAATAAAAACACACTTTATAAAACATCTCTTCAAATGACATTAATAAATTATTTATTTAAATTCCAACCTACCCATTACCAAATTAAAATTGTAATTGTTTAAAAAAAATATATTAATTCCATAGAAATAATTTGTTTCAGGATGATTTTACACGTTAATTTATTTAAATAAAATATGAAACATTTACTCGATCATTATGCAATGTTATATGTAGGTAATAAAATAATGAGCATTGAAATATTGTTTAATATATCATTAATTATTATAATAATGTACTTATTAGTATATCTATAATACATACAGCTAATTTATCAAGTACCATGATGATAATCTTTTGATCTTTTAAATGTTAATTACCAAAGTATGATCGATCCAATAAAATAAATCTGAGGGACGAGGATGAATAATCATGAATATTATATGAAACGTTATTATAATGCGTTGTGTCCTTAAATTACTATTTTAACGTTTTGATAATAGTATTAAATTGTATGAAGTATTTATAATAATTACTCCTTAATAGGCATATTAAAATTATTACTCAATACCTAGAAACTTATTATAACAAAAACAATTTCAATCGAACAAAGTCATAATAATACATTAAATAGTTACAAATCTCAAATGCGTATTGATGTATTATACAAACCCCTATATATTTAATACTAACAAACAAATATAAAACTAATTGGAATATCCAAGTTAACAACGGTTGTCAGTCGCACCTTATGATTATTTTATAGATAATAATTTATTCGAGGCGTAGGGCCTGCAGATAGTTCTGAGCACTTTTAAACGTGCAGCCTATTATTTTAAAGTATAGGCTATATTATTATTATAATTTGGTCTAGGTCTAAGATTTTTATTATATATTTTTTTTATAATTGAAATAATGTAGTACTGTTTATTTTCTACAGCAAAATATAACTCTTTGTATGTTAAATGCAATGTCAAAAATCGAAAAAAATGATCAATTATTAGCTTTTATTTATCTGCCTTATATAGACTGTTTATTTTTCGTTTATAAAAATAAAAGCTTTATCGCATTATCGTGTTTCAAAACGTTCAAATGCTGAATTTCTTTAGAAATTCAAGCGCGTAATATATATATATATATATATATTTTAAATTATTTCAATACTAATCAAAATCTTTCCTAACCTACCATCTGCCGTAAAAAAAAGATCATCGTTCAGACAATAGGATACATGCAGACGATACGTCATATTCGTATCGGCGTCGATTACCCGTTGACAGCACTCCCTTCTTGACTCTTATAATGGTTACCGAAGTCTGTTTGTACCGCACAAACACATAACCAGTGATATTTTTCAGACACTTAAGTATAGAATTACATCGATTTTCACGCCTTCCGTTTCATACAACTATATGTTGTTGGAAAACGCTATCGAAACGCAAACACTTGTATAAATAATTGCATTGTCCTTTCTTATGTGAAACTCGCATATTATAAAACAATATTGATCAACAATATAATTTTATCATCACTATAAAATGTAAATTTATTCACAAAATAAATGATTTTTAACAACGAAATTAGAATTTCAAATTGTAATCATTAAAATTTTTCATCGTAATATGCAAGTCTACTTATTTTATTATTAATGCATGATCAATTTATTGAAATTAGATAGAATTCTTGAGTCATACATTTTTATCCCTTGAATTAAAAGCAGGTATGATGAATTTGTGTTACGTGTACAGAACATTTTGTTATATAATGTGCTTGATTCGCTAAACGGTACATGATAATGTGTCGTTTATTATTTTACCTTAATTCCAATATTACGTGAACTAGAAAAATATAATATAATTTTTGGTATGAGTATATATTTTATTATTATCGAGAAGAAACATAAATTACGAATGATGATTGTTAAATTTCAATTGACAGATAAATAAAATACTATGTTATAAAATTAAAAATCTTTGAAAAAACATTGAAGTATAGTGAAAATATTACTTTCAAAAATTGGTTTATTTAAAATCATGGTAAATTCAAAATCTAGTTTAATATTATTGAGATTCGTATCAATAATAATAATAATAATTATTATTATTATTATTATTATTATTAATTTAGTGCTACGATTGAAAAGTTTGAAATTCTGAATAAAATGTTAAAATGTTGTTAAACTAAAACAAACGACTTCGCCTTTGATACATCCACAACTTCATCTAATTTCGATATAATTACTGCCACAAGTAACTTTCTTGACCACATTACTCAGCTACAAGAATGGTTCAGTTCATGGATTAATTAAAATCATCTAAATCAAACCCATCTACACCATCATTACTCTCAGCCCTAAAAATAGTTCTTCTGTTCACCTAATTAACCAATTAATTCCCATAGACAATAGACGATTATGTTAAATACCTTGGTATTCTCCTCGACAAAAAAATAGTTTAGGATAACTATACATTTAAGTAAGAAAAAAACAATTAACTACATACTACATAAACTAAGACCACTTCTCTAATCGAAATCTCTCAAACCAATAAAACATTAATATTTAGAAATAAAAACTAAATCCTGCAATAACATAATATGATATCCAAATCTGGGAAACCTCAAAAAAATTAAACCTTATTAAATTTTAATTGTTTCTATCAATGTCGACAATCGTATCTTTTATAATGGCTTCAACATACCAACAATATCCAAAATTGCTTCATATTACTATCAGAAATTTTAAAAATACTCTTTTCAATCACACAAACCTCCTCAATCTAAACTCTCCTTTTACATAATAGGTACCTAACAACCTTTTCCGTAGTCTCATACGTAATATGCCATGTGGTATTACTGGTATTAGCTAATATTTAATTCTCCTAGAGCAACTTATCAATTAAGCATACATTGGAAGTAGTGTCAATGAACGATCCCTGTTCACTCTCGCTGCCACGTATAGTACAAAAAAAAAAAAATAATAATAATAATATCAACCTATCTACTTATTTTATCATTATAGTATACAAATTATAAATAAATGTTACGAAAAAAAAATGTTAAATATAAATGTAAATTACCTTGTTTTGTGAATTACAAGATTGATTATCTCTAAGCCAGCTCAAATTTTAATATGACGTAAATACAATGCATTTTAATTTCGAAGTCAACAATTAGAAAAAAATAGAATTTTGAATAAATGTATTTTTATATGACATATTGAGAGAGATCTCGATGATGAAGACGTCTTATATGTTATATTACATACTACATACCTGCATAATATAACGATATGAAAATGGTTTTTTTATGGAGCAAGACTTCCAAAATTCCATCGTGCTGTTCTTCATAATACTTTGAAGTAAATAACCAAAAAATTAAAAGCTAATAAAAAAAAAGAAAATAATATTGATCGACCGAAATAGAGGCATTGCGGCTAGCAACAGTGAAGCCTCGTCCGATACCGATCCTATGTCTATCTCCTAGTCAACATTACAGCTTCGCTCTTTTGATGGGCGAGATCAAGGCCTCTACTCAACATCAATCAATCCACTTGCTCCGACACAGGGTTGATTAACTTCTCTAGTTAGTATAGTAAAATATATATAGTTAACGATTGCGTATGAAGATGATGATTTTTTAGGAGCATGATTATTATACATGGACTCAGCAATGACATAGGGGGAACACAAGCTTTCTGTTGATATATTACTAATATATCAAAACCACTAATTCTTTAATTACCAACCCCATTATATTTGATCGCTTTTTTACTGTAATGTTCGAATCATAAATTAAACATTTTAATAACTTACATGTAAATATGTAATACTTATATTTAAAATGGTCAATAATATACATTCATTAATGCTAATGCAATATTACCCGGTTTAGAAATTATAACACTTAAAAAAATAAATATTTTTATATGTACCTCTACCTATCGTCTTAAAAATACTGATATATGTATTGAAATTAAAATAGGCCCAACAAATCTCAATTTAAATTATGTGTCTAAATTTATAGGTACCTAGTTACTAAGTTACTTATATAATATTGTCGTGAATAATTAGGAAATTATAATTTACAATCAATATTATTTATTTTATTGTTTTGCTAGGTAGACGCATGATACAAATTGTATATTATCACTTATCACGAATGCATTCGTTTGACGAAGAGATATTCAAAATTTAATATCATACCAACTTACCAAGGTGGTAATAATACTGTGATAGTGTGATGTTGTAAACGTATGATTCCAATTCAGTATCAGATAGTCAAAGTTACTAATATCGATCGTCTTTTCGAACCAACATGCCGGTAAACAGTGCAAGTGTGTATCGTAACTAAGTGTGCACAGCGCAAAGCAGTGTTGACGCAGAGTATAGTGGAAAGGAAGAGGTACAAGATATATGTTGCAAGGAATCACCGGGATTATATTTTATTCAAAATACTTTCTTTCATTCTTTTTCAAACGTAAAGTTATTGGTTGTACCCACCCGCCTGCCTATGATCGGTATTAATGAACGATATTCGGATTGAAATATAATATATATATATATTTTTTTTTTATGCTAATTTAATATGCATATGACACTGAGTTTAATTCCTTTGGGGACCACCACAAAAGGCCACAGACAAACGTGAATATAATATTATGTACTCGCTCACACGTACGATACGTCCGATGGGAATTCCACATGCTTAGTGGACACATTTTCGCCGTGTGAGTGTGTGACTTCAAAGTTGCGTTGTAGGTGTAACGACATAAAAGCACACCACAACACATATTTACGTTTATTATTATCTAACACTGTCAGAGAAATAACAGTACCAATATTGATCTGTCCGCGACAGTTGCGTTCACGCTTTCCGACTGCATAAAAATAAAAACAACTATTTTATTACCAGACATTACAATCACGCCAAGTCACAAATCCCGGATTCGATTATAACATTGTTAATCATAATATTAGATGTTTTATTGTAGGAAATGTAGATAAACGAACATTTGTAAGCAAATAAATAAACTATAAAGTGTTATACAAATTTGATTAATCCGAGATTAGGTTTATACGAACGCAATAATCATGTTACTATATATACTCTTCGGTCAAGTTTTAAGTCTGTTAGCCATTTCAACAATATCCATTGCGTTTTTATATTTGTTATTTTATACTTTGTATTGTCACGTGGAAATTTCCTTCCAAGTATTCCATGTTCAACTATAACACGTTTATATAGTGTGTAAAAGTTCATAAAATATATTATTATCATGATATATTGATTTACCATATTATACTAAGTTATTTTTAAATATTTTTAAACACTATACCTAACCTATACGTATATACTACCTATCTATTGTTTTTTTGATCACAATAAGCTTTCAATTAAATTGCCATTAAACCGTGTGTATAATAGTTTAATATTATACCTAAAATATTTTTTATTATTAAATATTAAAACTAATAAATAAAACTAATTTTCTCGAAATAAGCCATAATTTATAATAACAATTATTAAAACTATAATTTGTTTAAAATCCTATTAATTATTAAAAGTGTATCCTCATCGAGTTTAATATAATTTTAATGTATTTTAAACGATAGAGGGCAGGTTTATGATTCTTGACATAGACACTTGCTTAATAATAATGTAAATTAAATTACATAAGTAGGTACCGCTTAATTTAGTATATGACACCCACTAATAACAAAAACTATTTAAATTATTCCCGATGAAATGTCCAACCAACCTGACTATCAAAATGTTGGTGTAGATATTTACAAATAATATTTGTGTATTATAGAATAAATACTATACCTAGTACAATATGCAATACGTGCTAACCTATAAATTTTAAAATAATCTAAAATTAATTTTTTAAATCGAAAAAAAATGAAGATAATTTTATTATTATTGATTATCTTATCGCATAACTTTTGAAACAAAATAATTCACATGGGTTTATTCTATGAATGTGATTACGAATTAATATTAATGCATATCATCGTGGTAGGACATGCCAAGGAAATGTTCAAAATACATAATACCTAATTGTCAATATTGACGTAAAATGTGATATTTATATCAATTATTTTGACATGAAATTAATTACATAATGTTTCTCCAATAAATGATTCAGATTGTACACACTATTTTAATAAATAATAAGCTAATAGAATAGTGTTCATTGAAATCACAAAATACGCATAATTATTTTAGTTTCTTTGAACCAGTGGCTCTAAAACTGTGCTCTATGAGAGTACATGATCTAGTAAATTTGTTTTATTTGATTTAATATTGATAATGTTAGATATTGGAATAAATTTCACAGGTTTTTTTCTCAGAAACTAAAGGACACTGCAACCAAAAAGGTTTGTTTACCTTTTTGTTGCTTTAAATTATGAAACCTAATTATTAGTTTAAAGTTACAAAAAAAAAAATGGGAAACATATTTAAATACATTTTTAAATGATTTGATTGAATATCCTAAAGCGTCAACATAAAATATTATGTGAGGTTACTCGATACTTTGAATACCATTTGAGTTAAACTTGATTCATCGTAATGTATCAGAAATAAATTTACTGTAAAAATAAAATAACATTAATTCAAAATTATATAAATTTAAATAGGCACCCATTACACGATAAATCTTAAGACCTTGTACATTTAACTGTAATTTACTTATACAATTATTAATATAATGGTTGCTTATGGATATATTTTTAAATCTTAGCATTTCTAATTAATATCACCTATTTAGAAACTTACTAGAAAGTAAACCATAAGGACTTTTCATCCGCACATTGATTTATAGTCTACTAATAAATATAATTGTTCTAAGCAGTGAAATCTGATTAAGCACAGTCCTTATTTTGGAACAACTCGATTAAACACAGTCAAATAAACGCAACGTTGCCAATTTTTCTGTCCAACTACAAGCGTCAAGACTACATGCGTCTTTTAAAATATAGATACAATTGTATAACAAAATACAAATATTAAAATTACATCTATAAATTAACTTTTAGAATAATCTCTATAGGAAATGAATTATATATATATTTGTAAAATAAATTAACTTTAAAATTATTTATTATATTATGTAATTTTCATTTTATTCCATAATTTTTTTTCACATACATTTTTACTTATATTACCTAAATATATATATACGAGTATATATAAAATAATTTAATTTCATACTTTTATACACTAATTAATACTTTGAATATTTTTTTTTTTTATTAAGCCTCGGCGTCAAAGGCCATTGGCGTTGGTTTACAATAAGGTTACATACATATACAATTATTTACAGGTTATATACTATTTATAAGCTTGGACTTAATTATAAACGTTATCATACTTTGAATATTATTATAAAATAATTCCTGTAAATATTTGAATTTTTTTTTTTTTAATTATTATTTTGCTGTGTGGTTATGGTATGCTCCAGAATTTTATTTTTTAAATTATTTAACATTTTTAAAAATTGAAATTGAAGTGTTCCCGATTACGTTATTCTGTTATTTGTCTCCGAGATATATTCGTACTTGTATTGTATGTCGGTTGTCGTCAAAAGTCTTCTTACAACTTGACATTTTGATAATTGATAAGGCCCCGTGTAACCTCAAAATAAATATTCATTTCCGTGTGATAAGTTGTGATGGCCTATCTATTCTATATTATCTATGCGTATAATATGTATACTGTATAGTATCCAATAATACTGCCGGTACAGTGAAATTACTCAAAAAACAAAATATAAATTAATTAACGATACGTCATAAATAATATATAATTGATTAACTATACAGTTAAGGTAATTTTAATTCTAAACAATGATATGGCTGGTCTATCTATCCATTATAATATTACATGGTTTACTGTACCTTACCTAACTTAACTATAGATGAGTGTTTTATGTTTTTTTTTTTTATATCTGTTGCGTGATTGGTTGAGATTAATGATCGTCAAAATATAAATTTAGTCTAAACAATGTGTATACAATCAAAAATATAACATTGAGTGAGAACTTCGAAATTTATGGTACAGCGATATCGTGAATTAGGCTGTTACTGAGATTTCCCCCAGACATGCATTAAAATTGTTGATGTAATTTAATGTCAGATTTACTTATTTGATTTTAGCTGTTATTTAACATTTCTGACCACCTACTTAAATAAAAACCACAGTTGGTTTTTAAATCTTTTGAATAAATACTCGTATATCATCGAATTTAAATAGTATCTCTCGCAATCTTTTCAAACCCTTATAACTTCGTGTATTTTTGTTATTAATTTTATTTGGCAGCACCTTAGGTGTCTGTGTGAAAAGGTAGGAGGTGAAATGATTTCTTATATTGCACAATTTTCAACCGAGAACTAAATATACGAATAAAATAACGTTCAAGTACATTATTTTCAATTATTCTATAATATATTACGTCTCATATTCTCTTGTGAAATATAAATCCAGTATATCGAGTCAACAAAAAAATACTTAAGAGTACTACCTAACATCAAACACCGTTGTGCTATGCCGTCTCATATTTACATGCGGAATAAATGCTATCTCATCTTACGAAATAACAGGGTTTGGCAAATTATTTACCGGAAAAAACAGACTATAATAACAGAGTTATCTGCAAGGAGATGGAAAATAATAATACTTATTCATTCACATAATATATTGTAATTTTGTCATTGTCATCATTGTTCGAACCATACTCATAACTTATAAAACAAAGAATATGAATATTACAAACTTATGTTCGGGAACAAGTTTATTGCCTATGAAATAATTTTAAGAATGTTTTTTTGCTAAGATATAAAATTTTGTTATGTTAATTAATTAAAATAGGTGTGCCGTAATTTAACTGAAAACAATTTATAGCTCAACAATTTTATTTCTCTTAAATAATTTATCAGATGATAGTTCGTAGCAATGAAAAGTTACAGGAATAGTATTTATTGCTATTTACGTAATATAATATATATTATATAGTTGGTACCTATTTTAATATTAATACAAAATTTATAAATAATAAAAAATAAATAATAATACAATAATTTAAACATAAATAATGTAACATACCTACCTACCTACAAAAAAAAAAAATAATAATAAATGAAATTACACTTCCAATTTACAATATTATATTACATATCTATGTTTCAACTTAACATCACTCAAACATGCAATATTAAAAATTGATGGGATAATATAATATTTTATATTATTTGTATTGCTATTAGTATCATTTTTTTTTTTTTTAATTAGGGCTTAAACATTTATGGTCATTAGCCTGTACGTTATTTAGTAGGTTTTTAAATATGTGGGAGGGTATAATTGGTTAGAACACGTGTATATGTGTTGAGGATTTGTCACTAAAAACTCGGATGATCAGGGTTACATCGCCCATCCGGTAACTAGCAACATCAGGTGATGTTTGGTATCAAAGCCCGTATGTGACTTAGGCCAAACACGGCACCATACAAGGCCACATTACTATTATTATAATAATTATTTAATGCATAATTTCTACGCCTAAATTATGTAATTTACATTATATCATTACATGATTAAATTCCATTAGAGTATTATGTATTAAGTTATCAATCAACGAGTACGTAAGACAATGAATAATCAAAGGATAAGATAATATTATCAGTGAACTACGTTTTAAAACTTTTCGAAAATATCCTGTTCTTAGTAATTTATTATCATGTTAATATATAATTATAATAATAAAAAAAATTATTTCCAATAAATTTCATGTGATGAATTATTTACGGTGGACTGAGATGTATATCCAAATAAATAAAACATTTCTAATAAATTTGAATGTTTCATAAAACTTTCAAATAATAAAAAATAAATTATAATACTAGGTAGGCTATATATTTATGTACAATGAATAATCGTTGTATACAATAATATTATTCAGATGTGTTTGCTGAAACCAGAACAGTATTGAGCTCTTGGTGAAGCTCTCCCAATCAAATACCTATTTAGTAATTACCCACTGTGGAAACTGTGAGACACCAGAATAAACAACATAAATACAAAAGCAATATTTTCAAAATGCTACAATTTTATCTGATTATATATGCAATATGCATGTATGTTATCAGCTATAGTATATAATCTAGATAAGTGTTTCCCAAATGGTGTGCCGTGTTATTTGAAAGGTGTACCGCGAAAACTTTAACTTTTTTATTTAAAAAAAAAAAAAACATAAAATGATTATATTTATACTTAGATAATATTTATTCAAAAAAATATAAAAAAAACCATACAGAAATGGCGATCCCCCATAAACACAGCCCGTAAAGCAGATATCGTCACAACTAGAGCTAGAATTGGCCACACACATCTCACCCATTCTTTCTTTTTCAACCACGAAGAACATCCAACCTGCCATCAACGTGACCTACAACTGACAATTGAACATCTCACACTCAGCTGTGCCAAGTACAACAATGAACGAAGCATCTTAAACTACCCCTCCAATATCGAAGATGCACTCGGGGAAACCAACACCGATGCTATCTTCAACTTTTTTAATGCCATCAAAGTATCCAACCTATTATAAAAAATCTGCAAATACTATTGTTTTATTTATTTATTTATCATTACTATTTTATGCTATTTATCGCGGCGAAGAAAAAGTTTGGGAACCACTGCTATTTATGTAAGCCAATAAGCAACATATCTTTTTGTAATTTCAATTATTATAAAAATTAAAATAAAACATAGTTAAAATTTGTATTTCCATTTTTAAATGTAATTGCAGCCCCCCACCCATATAAAATTCTTGACCCCCATACTAAATGTTTTTGCAGACCCTATGAAAACATACTATATATACAACCTCTTACAAACGATACAGGAGTTTAATACACGATTTCTAGATGCCTAATCAACCCACAGCTTAAAATCACAAAATTACTTAATAAAATAATATTATAATATTATACATTTGTGTAATAAAATATTATTTAATGTAAACACATATTCCTATCAACATAAATTTCAAATTAATTTCAAAACCCCCTCCCCACCTTGTACTACAGGTCCAACAGCCCCCTCTTGTGGTGCCTTGCGTAATTGTGTGTTATGTTCTTGAAAATTATGTTATAGGAATGATTTTGTAAAATTTATCTAAGTTTATTAAAACAACTTCTCCAGACATCGCTGGACAGTTTCGCGTGCATAAGTGATTCATTATCTCGGCATCAGATCTTGATAGATGTACTTATGATAATTTGTATAATGTTGTTGTAACGTAATTACCTATAATAATTTGTTCAATTATGTTGCAAGTTAAATGTTTAGAATTTAAATTATATAATAAATATGATACGGCGATTTGGATAGGCAATTTAGCTACACTATAACACTGTGTGTACTTATCACATATATTGTTAATTTGATGCATTTCGTAGGTATAAATGAATAAATGAATAAATAAGAGTAAGATAAAATTTTAATACATCATAACATTATGAAAGGCGTATCTTTAACCGTTTAATGTAATCTTAGGTACCTAATTGAGAATAAAATAATTAATATTTAATTATAATTATGATTTCGCCATAAAACATTATTTATATAAATATTTTATTTAAACTTGTGTAGTTCTAAAGAAGTTATTAAACAAAAAACTATTATCAAAATAGTGTTTAAAATACTCCACACCTCCTTAACTATGTTTTTGTAGGAAAAAAAATACTTTACTTATTTTAGCATCATTCTTTTTCATCATTCATTTTTTAATTTTTCCAAAATTACAGAAACTTATAATATTATCTTTATATTTATTATTATTTTTTTCCATACTGATTCGAAAATACAAGCCAATTATACAATGAAATATGTTATAACTATCAAAATATACATTTATTATTGCTTTTCGAATTTTCTATGGTATTAGGTAGGTGCATTGTATAATCTACTTATTAATCTCTACAAATAAATGAAAAATATTTGACATGGTTATACGTTTAACTTCACAAAAAAAAAAAATAATAATAACAGTAAGATTGAGTAATATTATGTAACAAGATTTAGCCTACCTCAAAATGCTCAACCACAAACGTCTGTAAGCGAATAAGTTATCATATCTGCTAAACTTCGTATATACACACTTTTGTTATATTTTTATTTGATGGAAAAACCAGGTATAGCGTGAGTTTTTATAAAGAAACATGCAATGAATTTTTTTAAGGGTTCGTGAAATGTGGTAATATTTGTTCTCATAAGGAACACGATAAACAATTTGTAACATGTATATAAACATACAACAATAGAACACGTCACGATGGTTAGTTGGTTTGAAGAGGCCATTACTTAAGATAGATAGCGTCACAAACTTGATAATTGTAAAAACACGGTAAAAAATATATTGTTACGTACTTATATCATAAACTTCATATCTTGCAGAGAGAATATTATATGGATGTATTATATCATTCTATTTATATGCGTTTAAACTGATACAAAAACAAGTAAAAAAAAATATATATATAATAATAATAATAATAATAATAATGCTTTATGAATAAAATATTCTATGACCAAGTTATTGTTCGTAGAATATGGACAAATGTGGTTGTAACTTGATTATTATTAATTTTCTTTTTAGAAAAAGGCAATTGTCAGAAGAAATGGTACAAAGGTAAACGAACGTCGGTCGACTAAAAAACGCACTGTTTGCAAATACCTTAAGTATAAGGTTGAAAAATACTTTGCACTACCTGCCGTTCGTGTTTACTCATATTTAGAACATTAAATTTGACATTATATATGTATATGAAATATAAATACATAAACAAAAGAAATTAGTATTAAGACTTTCGTAATAGGTCAAGAAGGTTTGACTTGCTAAATGTAAATAATTACGCTTCCATGACGTACAGCTTATAATATAATATAAATTCATGCCTTCGTTCAAAAAAATACAATGACGTCATTAATGAGGTGAAAATATTTTAACGTGGTATTTTTTTACCAAATTATATGGTAATACAGTTATTTAAACTAATCAATATAGACTCTGACCACTTTTGTGCGTGCCACTATATTTTTTTTTGTCGTTGAATTAAATTTTTCAGTTCGATGACACACGTGTTATTTTATTATTAGTTAAAAACGGTAAAAATGACAACTCAGAATTCAGATTATCTAATCTCACTTTTTGCATTGCATGATGCAATTACACTAAATAATAAAGTTAACAAATTAAAATAATAAAAATAAGTTAACTTTTATATAAATGGTGTGTGTTTCAAAAAAAGTCGTTAAGCTCTAGAAACCGAAATATTGTTATACAGATTAATATATATTATTATATAGTGTTTGAAATATTTCACAAAACCGTGAAACATTGAAATTTTTTCTTATACAAATATTAATGATGATTATTATTTATCAATAACCTAACCAAAGAAAACCATCATCACTAATGAATAGTTAGTAATTGTTTTGCCTAATATAGTAAAATTGTGAAGGTAAGTTAGAAAAACTGTACGTAAAAATAAAACTTATTAAATATATATATCATAATACTGAAATATTCCACAATTATAAATTAAATTAAATTATAATATTATAATGTTAGACACTTGAACATCATCTTATTATGATTTCACTGTATTCAAAGTTGTGTATTATACAATTGATTATCGAATACTTACACAATTGTAACTGTCCAAATATTATTACATATATTATATTTTATAGTAATTAACTGCATTTATCAAAAATGCGCATATATTCACAATTTAAATAATAATAATATGTACCAGTGGTATAGATAGAATGAACCTCTACGGGTATCTTTTTCCTAGACACATTTTTTTGTAGTTCTAATTTAAATTAGACAACAAAGAAATGTATACGTAGGTAATTATGTGTCCTATGATAATTGACAATATATACAAATTTATAATAACAATTGTCATGAAAAAAAATAAAAAATGTAAGATCAACAATCTTAAACCAAACAATTAATATAATATCTACCATAATATTATTATTATTCCATTTATATGTATCTATACAACACGTTTTTAAGTATAAAGCAGCTATTGTGTAACTTGGTAGTTTTTATTACGTTTAATTATTGTTAAACATCACGTTAATATAATAACAAAAATTGGATGTAAAAAAAATGAAAGTACTATTAGCTCCTAAATATAATTTCAGGCTGCAAGCACTGGTGCATAACATTGAACGCATATAGAACCGATTGGATAATAATAGCATCAGAAAATCATATTAATATTGTACGTATTACAATGCTATTATTTTACAGCATGATAATTACTATGTGAAAAAATTAATCACGTTTAAATATTAAACCGGAGAGGCTGTTATAAAAATAATAATAAAATACCTAAGCAAGAAATAAATAATAATGTAAAAACACATACTATCAGCCAAATAAAAAGCTGTTTAAGCATTTTATCATGACAATAATGATTAAAGTATGAATAATTCAGCTCGTTCTTTACACTAACTGATGGTATCAAAACAAAAGAAGGTATCAGATAAATATCTAAAACTCATAGATTGTAACTGTGCTTAACATACCCCCAAAAGATAATATTTGAATAATATTTCAATTATTTGTACATAACAGCATGACGTACGCCACTTAGACTAAAAGTGCGTTATCATAATGTCATCGAAAGAAATGTTTTAAAAAACAAAAAACTATAATAAGTATTTTATCATAATATAATTTTCGTGTAAGCTCCACCTTAAGGGTACAATATTACACACACTCGACCTCGTATACGATTTTTAATATTTAATAGACCCCGATGATATATCACGTTGCAAAATATAACGGTATCGGGTGTATATATATTATTGGATACCAATTGCGTACTGACAGATTGATATACCAGCTATATACTGGTCACCACGATACGTTGTAAGCGGTGTACACTTATCATACAAAAACGAAGTTGGCGAACTCCTATATATGCGCACACCGAATGCACTGTTTGTAATGAATTAAATCACCCGTATAGGTTTATGCATAAAGTGACCGCGAACCATTGTCCCGAGGGCGTCTGTATTGCGCTGCGGCTGTCCCCGCAAGGCCGGTCAAGTGTGAACTATCTGCAGCCGAAAAACCGCAGACCTATGTGCCGGCGGACGAAAAAGTCGCGATCGCCTGACACGGATAAGTAGCACTCAGTAGTCAGTTCGGCCGCCGCACCAAACGCGACATCCACGCCGTTTCCCCCGCCTCCCCCCAAAAAAATACCCCTCGCCAACGCCACTCACCTCCACCATTGCCAGGCAACCGTTAACGAGATTGTTCACTCTATAAGAAGCGCATCGCGATCTGTCCCGTGATCACGGTACGCACTGGATAAATTTCCCGCGGAGACAACATCGCCTCGCGATCGTTTTATACTTTATACATATACGTCACCGTGAACACTGCAGTAATGTTACAAGATCGAACACGCGTTATGCACATTAAAAAAAAAAAAAAAAAATTGTACGTCGTGTTGTGATAAATAATTACTATTGTCGCATATGCTGTTGTACATATTGTTATGTTCAGTTACCTGCGATGCGCGTGTCAGTGGTGACGAACAGCCGCCACTGCCGAGCCGGATCGTCGATCGGGTTCGGTGCTTTCCATTTGCTGCCGGTCCGATTGTGTGATATGGTGCCCGAGGTGTGTTGCAAAAATGAAGTTTTGAAAGGAAAAAAAAAAGAAAAGAAAAAAAAGGCGTAAAGAATTTTCGAAAAATTCAGTCGGCGAGTCGTGTACGACTGAGAACTCGATAATCGATTCGTGCGGTATTACACGGAATCGAAAGTGAGTGACACCGACACCACACGATACGGACGAACTATAGACGACAAAGCAGGAGACACGCAAAGTATATTATAACAAACGGCGACGGCAAAGGTTGGGTATATTATATAAGTATAAATGTGTGCATGTGTATACGTGGGTATGTGGGTGTTTATGTGTGTATTTGTGTGGAGGTGAGTATAGGTGTGTGTATGTGTGTGTGTGTGTGAGTGTGAAAGAAAAAAAAACAGTTTTTGCAAATATTATTGCAAAGCCCTCCAAAATTAGCCGCGTATCGGTCGTCCGGCTCGCCTAGTAAACGTCATCCCACTACGGAGCGGGGTTTTCGTCGTCGTCGTAGCCACCGTAATCGTAGTCACCACCACCACCACCGTCGTCGTCGTCGTCGTCGTCGTCGGCGGGCGTCGGTGGCGGCGGCCGTCGGTCGGCGTCGTCGGTGGCTCGTGTAGCGGTGCGTTCCAGCGCCGAGCCGAGCGTCGCCGTCGAGTTGCTCCGGAACTACACTCACACACGCACGCTAACACACTAACACACACTGACACACAGTCGCTGCGCGAGCAATCGATAGCCGATAGCCGCCGCCGCCAAAACCCTGGGACCGCGCCCTCTCTGAACCTTCCTCGCCACGATCGCGAAACGCGTCCGTCCGGTGTTGCGAGTGGATGAGTACGACGAAGACGACCTATGGACGGCGGCGATTCGTGAAGGGTATACTGTGCGCAATAAGGGGGGATGTAAGGGGGGCCCGAGGTTTACGACAGAGTGCGGGGGAAGTGTTACAGTGTATAATATATTATGTTGTATAGGTACGTACCGCGCGGAGGTGAACGGGTGACACAGGTGCCTTTTAGGTTCACTCAACCCTTCCCCACCACTGACTCTAACGAGCTACTTTTCGGCCGGGCGGCATGTATAACATTATTATGGGTATAGACTATACAGAGGTATAGGTCGCCCTGGGGAATACATCATCGGTGGCGAGTTTTGACTGTTTTATACTTGTATGCGCGCGTGGTGTTTTCGGAGAATTTTTTTTTTTGCGTGAAAAACCCAAAATTATCGTGACCGCCGCCGCCGTTTTCTCATTGCACGCCACACTTTCCATGACGAAAATCTATTTAAATATTCGGATTTGAACTGAATCAAATGATCATTGTCCGTCAATTTTTGGTACAACACTGTGCAATATTATCAATGTTAAGCTTCACACGTGGTGGGTGTAATACGGCTCGTGTGTATAATACTACTATATTATGTTGGTACATTTATAAGGTATATTATCGTAAAATATTAGTAATAATATTGTTATTGTCTTTTTATGAATGATTTATTGGATACAGCGATCGTATACAGCAATGTACATGGATGGTTCAAAACTTCTAAGAAAACTGTTTACGGAACATTGTTGTTTTTGTCATACACAATGTACATATTATAATATAAAAGGTGTTTCACCAAGCATCTTCAACTTTTATCGTCTAATAAATAATTTATTCAACTTTTGATTTTTGAAATTTTATGTATATACTTAAGGACCATATTATAGTTATGGCCTTCAAATCTCCTCACATTGTTATCATAGACATTTTATTCATAGTAGGCTAAGTTAAATAACACATCAACTACCTACTCGTTCAAATTTAGATTTATATTTATAAAAAATGCAGTTAAATTCAGAATTTTAACAAACGTATTATTAAAATACATGAAGGTAAGCATAATATTGTATAATATATTTCATTATTCACAGAAAAAGTTATTCGTGTCAATCAACACGATTTTTTTATTTCATCAGTTCGTCGAATACTTATTTTATTGCATTTAAATTATTTCGAAAATGATGCTACAAAATATATTTTCTAATTATTCCATCAGTACATCTATAATTAATGCCAATATAAATCATGCAGGTAATCATGTTAAATTGTTAACTCAATAATTATATTTGACTTCCACTGTATATATTACACAACAAACACTATAATATATATTACTATTGATATTTTATCTATTTATCCGAAAAGTTGACGATCTTCTGACTTAGTCTCTCTTTGAAGTTTTATAAACATGTTTGATAGTTCTCAAATTACATTGAAGGTCTCTTTCCACTTTATTATCTTATGTGTCTACCGTGTCGTTATTCTTTGGGAAAGTCAACAGTAATTATGTGATCAATGAAATAAATAAAGATATAATATTAGGAAATGTAATTTTAACTTTCAAATAATATTCTATATATATTACATACTTACTAATTTTGTTTTATTGTTGGTTAAATCAAAAAGATTCTGACCAATAAGTAATAAAGCAAAAGTAAATTAAGAACAATTATGGCATTATGTATATCGTTATACTATACACATAAAATTATTTATATTATTATATTGAAAGGGCACATAGTTTTAACGGTTTTATAATCTAAAAAATATATTTAAATTTTTTAAAATTAAATTTCAATAGTCAGAAAACATTTTTTATGGTTTTTTTATTTTATTTATATCTCTAGTGGTAAGAGTATTGTGAACATTCCCAAGAATTTTGTTTCAGTAGTTTTCATACATATTGTTTGTTTCAGAGTGAAGTGATTGCTTAACGAAGTGCCAATATTGCACCGGTGCATAAATCTGGAAATGGGAAAGCAAGCAATCGACATAATAAAAACGGAAAAACTTCTGCGCTTGACAAGTATTTTTCAGACGTTTACAATTCTTGTCTTAAGACAAAAGGCATATGGTCTGAAATTGAAATAAATTGGTAACACAATGCATTTTTTCATTGGTAATCTTTTTGGTTTTTTTTTTTAAGAATTTTAAAGCAAAAGGCAATTAATATTTAAATTAAGATATGAACAATTTTTATGTCTTCGCAGTTTCATACATAAGACATATAGGTAGAAAAAAACGTAATAAATATAAGTTATATATGTTGCAAATATAAACAAACAAATTCTAAAATAGTATAAAACATGAAACATAATTTCATCTATGGTATATCAATAATAATATAATATATTCGTATAAGTACTTTATAATATTAATTTTTGATATAGTAATAATTATATTATAGTATATCACACACATAATATAATTTTATGGTTTATATATTTTTTTGATATATATATAACATACCATCTAAGTGTTAGTGACTGGTTTAAATAATAGGTTATTTCATTGACCGTCAATTTAACTTTTACACTCAGTCCATTGGACTTTTGTCCTGGTAACCTTTATTTGGGCTAAGATAAAATATATATAGTTGTATATAATATATATAACTAGTCGTTATATAATAACGACTAGTTAAAAAAAAGGTAAGACGAGATTTTAAAAAGATTGTGGTGACGACTACACCATTATACGGATTTTTAAAGGAAGTGTGTGGTTAGGTTGATCATATTATTATATAAAGTCATACTGAAGTCTAGTAAAGCAGTAACAGCGTATCTTCATCGTTTCTTGCCGTTCACGCATCCGGAACTTCGGAAGGATGAATAATGAATATGATATGCTATTATCATAAACGTTATTATAATGTCAACGCCGTCTATGACGCGAAAAAATGGCATTTAAATCCCTGATTGGAGTTCGGGCGCATCCCTGGAAGTGGGCAGAGTAAATCAGAATTTAAATCACGAATTCTGCAATAGCACCGCCAGGAAATAATCACTAATCAGTTTCCTCATTAGGGCACGGCTATGCGTGAATAAAATGTATAGCAGCTGATAGTTCAGCGTGCATAAGAGTTGGTGAGACCTTTAAGTGAAGGGTGCCGAGAAACAACAAACAAAAACTGTGTATAAGTAAAAAACATTTTTATACTGTCCTGTTTAATGGCCGAAGTTATAACTGAAGAAAACACATGGTTGTCAGTATTATAATAATAATATAACTACCTAATTTTTGCTCAATATACATAGCCGAAGCAATGGCAATTTCATTTGGTTTAGACCTCATTAAAAAAAATTGCACATATAAAGCAGTAATCCTTAGCGACTCACTTAATACCTTGAAGAGTGTTGAAAATATCTCCAATCCAAATGAGATCTCCAGGAAAATCCAGAACCAGATCTACAACCTTACACACACCGGCTACTCAATCACCTAAATATGGATACCCAGTCACAATCAAATTCCAGGAAATTAAAGAGCTGACCAAAAAGCACGCCAAGCAATAACCTCCACTAATGCCATTAGACTTAATTGTTTTACCCTACGGCCTACACGGCACCAAATTCATAGCTAGTGTTATATCAAACAAAATATGGCTACGGGAATGGAAACAAGGTACCTCAAAATTAAATGAAATTAAAAACACCATCCACACATGGCCCTCTCCACCTGACTTTTCATGGAAAATGGAAACCTCAGTCAACAGAATTCGTATAGGACATACACCGCTAACTCACCAGCATCTGATGAAGAAGGAAGACCCACCCCTATGTGCCATCTGCGGTACTCCTCTCTCAATCAAACACATCGTAACTGAATGCCTCTCATACGAGACGGATATAGACGGGAAGCAGGCATCTCAAACATCCTGTCAGAAGCCTTCCACCCAGACAACATAAAACAAATAATAACTTTTATTACTAAGCCCAACCTTATCAATAGTATTAAATATTTAACTTATATAACATGTAAATAGTGGAGTTAAACTCATTGTTGCCAATGGCCATAGTTTCCGAGGCTTAATTCAAATAAAAATAATAATAATAATAATATATTTATGATAACATGGCTTATTCTGTGTAATAACATTGTTGTTGGTAGGTTTGTCAATCTGTGCGTCTGTGTCGTCCGAGACTTCGTTGATTAACTGTATAAAAAATATTCATTATATACCTATATTAGTATACATTATACTCCTATATATATATGTGTGTGTGTATTAATATCAAGTCCGTTGCCTGCAGCATCACTTCTTTCTTTTAAATATTAGTTATTATGAACTGGTTTTGTAATTCATTTTTAAAATAAAGTAACGTTTCATTTTTTTAAATGGAAAATTAAAGTTAACGTGAATTAAATTTAAATAAAAATATTTAATATGATGAGTAACATAATTTTATCTTTTCAAAAGTAATTTACCCAACACTACACAAATATAATTTGGTGGTAGTTATGATTAAACTATGACCAACATCAAGACTATGTCAGTCTTGATCTTCTTCTTGAAGGTTTAGTTTTGATCTTGTACTTACAGAGCCATTGATATCTTAGTCTTGGTATTGCTACAAAACTCATGTATTATTCAAAATTTAAAGAAAAAATGGATCCCTTTATAGGCTAAAAAGTTAGTAAAATTTGTCGATTACGTGTTATCTTTAAGATATAACTAAACCAGAAAAATATATTTAATATAGCCCAAGTACTAACTATAGTTAACTCCTATTTTTAGTATTATATTCAATGGAGAGAGGCGGCTCTAAATAGATATTGAGGTTTATAAATATACCATATATCTGGTTATTGGTTACTTGTGTTATTGTTATAATATGTTTTTGTTCTCATACATCAACATTTGTGTCACATTTGGCAGCTCAAAATAATTCCATTACGTTTTTGTAATTGCTATTTAATACAAAACTACTTATAGTGAATATTATATCCAATTATATCTTATCTTGTTTTCAATAATTCAATAATTCGTCATTTCACTGAACGACGCATCATATGCAATATTATCATTTTTTTTAATTTTATTCCTGTTAAATTATTTCATTTAACCTACACTAATTAATGTTTTTTTTCCTGGTAAATTTTTTTTAAAACTTACGATAAAAAATCCCAGAATGCTAAACCACTGCAAGAGGTGACAATGTGTGTCTTGAATTGGTCTTAGTCGTGCTGCAAAACAATATTTTGCTCATCACTGTTTAGTAGACAAATTTACGCGTGAATAAAAACTGACAAAATAATTGAATTTTTATTAACTTTTTTACATCTTTCAGATTACATATTAATATTTAATATTTGATACTGAACGAAATTTAAGCTTAACGAGAACAAAATTCTACCGTCTTATGATGAACTCGCATTAAACAATAAAACGTTAAAATGTAAGTCCTGGACAAAATAAACAGAGTGATACTCTATCAAACCCTTATTGCGACAGACAATCTTTTTCTGTGATTCGATAATCCGCAGTATAGGATAATAACCAGTAATTCGTTTACCTATATATATGATCAAATAACGCGCAGAGAAAATCGCCAATGCATTGTGATGTATGTAATTGTTCAGATGTTAAGTTTATTATTTAGCCATCTAATATAAATGATTTATATTTGGTTCATAAAAAAATTACAACAAAATGCAAAATGCAAATGATCCATAACTGTGTATGAGAATTACACACATGACTGTATCATAATATTTAAATAATCTTATGTACAAATATTAATGTATTATGTATATTGTAGTACACACAAATAACAATATAAAAAGTCCGTGCACTCTATACATGATATTATAAATTTATAACATCCTATATAGTATAGTACCTACTTTGAATATGTTATTACTTATTATTATTGTTTTTCATATAAATGGATGAAAATAAATAAATTAATCTCATCGAGTAGGTATAGTACAAAACTCGTTAAAAGTTACAAAATTATGTAACACGAAAAAGGCTGTATTAAAATAAACAGTGGTATTGTATAATTTAATGGGCATATTATGCGGTAAAACGTACACTATACACACGCAATAGTACATTTTATTGTTATGTTGGTTTATTGAAAAAAATAAATTATCGTTTGTTACGATACGCTTGCGAGTTACATATGCGATAAGTAGAATATCGATTTGTGGTGTTTGTTTTTATCACAATATATCTCAACGACCAACATACTTTTTACTAATATTTTGCACACACCGACCATAGAAAACGAGATAAAAAAAACCCTTTCTAGGGATGATCAATAAAAACTTCGGCTTTAACCGCGGCAGACGGAGTTTTTTGGTCTCCTGAAATTGAATAAAATGCATGATGCACATATATGTAAGTGTAATCTTCCTTGATTTTTTTTCTACTACAGTCTACAACATTCACGAAGTACAAGGTAACTTGTTTGATCCACCAATTACTGTAATATTTGCACAAGTATATTATACTGTATGTACCTACCTATTAAAATCAACTAACAACATCCAAGTAGGTACCAATATATCAGTAAAACATTCTAGTTTCAGGGTTCTTTGAAGTCAAATAAGCGCAATGTTTGTGGCACCATTAAAATTTTACCTTATAGCATGTGACAAAATTGAAACGATATTATTTCGAAATGATTAGTGTAATGATTTTCTACCGGTATGTTATCCGAAAAAATAGATTGAAAATATTATTAATTCACAAATTATTATTTATGTATTATTAGACGTTGCTTGATATTAAACAAATATTAAAGTGAATAAAAATATATGAATGCAATAATTGGATTAAAGTCTGGGTAAATATGAATATTATAAAAATTAATAAAATTAGTAAAATTATATACTTCGAATGTCGTATGTGATATGTTTGGCAAACAATCAAATATCAATACAACGTTGAAAATATGGTGTAGGTAATTTAATATAAATGAAATTGAATGATACATTTTATGAAATAAATGCTTGATAATATTCACAATATTATATAAAAAAAAAAATTACTAGTTAAATAAGCAACTTAAAATAAATTAATATTATTATTATTCATTTATGTGAAAATAATTATATCTTTTCATAAACGATGTGTTTTTATTTTTAGGACTGAAGACACACTATTTCTAGTAAAAAAAAAAATATTCTGATGGAATGAATGACAGAATTTTCTGATTGACAATTGTATCTAGTTGGTAATAAAAATTTAGACGGTCGAAAAAACAAATAAAATAAAAAATATTTGTTGTATATATTATAAAATATATTATGTAATTTTGTTATAATAAAATTTTTTGGGTACTTTCGTTAGGCCTTCTTCGCTTGGAATCGATTTTATCGTACCTATACGATAATTTATCTTTGAATTTAAATTTAACAAATCCATCACAGTGCCTAGTGCCTACTTAATGACGAGTTTCACTCAACCCTTACTGTATAGTAGAGCCATATCCCACATTACCCCTTTTATTTGTATTATGTTAAAATTTTGTTTTATATTTGAATTATATTTTTATAGTCTAATGATTTCAGATTTGTCAATGCTTTATATTTATTTAAATAATATCACTATCAAGCGACGAGGTGAGTGTTTGTCCGACTTTCTTGAGCATATAATATTAAATAGGTATTGAAAGGCGCAATGTGTAGGCAATACAGTTACATTTTATCATGTTTAATACGTTATATTTCATCAGTTTGGGATATTGTACAGTATAACAGTTATATGATTTGAGAATACCTTAAAGTAAGGGCTCCTAAACTTTTTCATCTCGTATTGCAGTTTTGGAACTGAATTTTTCACATGGCACCCTTGACAATTTTTTTAGATACAAATATATAATACCAGTCTATATTTTAAATAATCGTATGGAAATATTTATTTTATTATACTATAATATACTTATATATGTATATAATTTTAGTTTATGAGTTTTTCAAATTTATTTATAGATGATATTTAACTGGTAATTTGGATGAGCCTGGTAAAAATAAAACAGAAACTACCATTTCCTACTCCGAATTACAGTTCCCTTGGAAAGACAACACTGCGTACAGTTTGGTAACCACTGCCTTAAGGAAATTCGGTACTGTAATCTTCTGTTTTTGTCTAACACAAGCGTGACATAGGATTTTAGACGTGTTCTTTACCAAATGTATCAATTGATCTAATAAGTTATAGTAATTCTAAAAAAAATATTTGAATTTGTCCCCGGAGCTACTTGAGATCGATTTCCCACATTTTTGATATTATCCCTTAAATTCCTAAAAATATAAAGTTAAAAAAGAATAGTTAGAAATACTGGTGTATTTAAATTTTTGAAGAAGTTAAAATCAAAAATAAGGAAAGTCGATCTTAAAACGACAAATTAATATCTGTTTCAAAATTCATATCGCTTCACTACATCATTCGGTACGTCTGACAAAGAACACGTCTAAAATCCTATGTCTTGTGTGTTTTAGACAAAGACAGAACTATGGATTCGATCCACCTTAATGAAATAGTCAAGTAGTCTAAGCACAACGATCATCGTACAGTACGTTATTTCCATTTATACGAAAATGTATGACCTAGCAAATTCTTAAATGGCTTTGATGTTGTACCGATATTGTAAAAATAAAATTAAGAACGAATACTATTTTTCGGAAAATTATTATTTTTTTGATTTTTTCATCTATTGTGTGTGGTTTACAGTTTTTTCGATTACCTGAACAAAAATAAAGAAAAATGGCATAATATTTGAAGGAAACAAAAGTTATACAGGGGACAACAAGTTATTTTCCGGATATGTAGGATAGGAAAATACTAAACTAATTAAATAATCAATTAAAATTCCAAGTGAACCTTTTTTTCAAACCTTTGTTTATGATTATTATATAAAATAATTAAGTGTAGGTTTTTCTTATTAAAACCAAAAACTAACTTCAAAATTCAAATGGACATTATTAGAAGTGGAGAAATTAATTATAATCTATGATGTAACAAAAAAATATAATTTTTAATTAAAATGAATTTCGTTTAAAACAAAAATTAATTTGTATTTGTATAAACTGGATTTTTGCGATTAAGTAAATTTTTTTAAATAATAATATAGGTATATACTATGTTCAAAATAATTAAATAAATGTTCAACATACTTTTATGTACATTTATGATTTTTTTTTCCTTACAAATGATCAACATAAATAATAGTTATCAATAATTATCATGATGAGTAATATTGACAATTTTATGATTGATTCCAAAACTCATCGACAAATATCTTTTCTCTTCGTCATTATAAGGCAACTGATAAGTATAAAATAAAAATGATCAGACACATTCGATAGATTGATACAACCTTAAATCATATCTGAATTAATATTAAAAAACGTATTATATACCTAATAGTAGTATAAATATGACCAGTGCTTATTTCGGAGAAAGGGGGGGGAGGCGTGAGATGGCCTCAAAATAGTTTTCAGATATTTCAATTGACCTCTACTTTTTTTTAAACTAAATGTTTCATGTTATAATTAAAATTCAATAATGTTTTAAGACATTTTTAATAACAAATATATATAATTAAAGGACCTATTAATTATATAACCCACTTAATTAAAATATTATACTTATAAAGTTATAACTATACTTTATCATTGATTCACTTAAAAGTATCACGTATTATCCATAGAATTACTTGCAAAAGTCTACCATCTCACTCGCATATGGTTTAAATTATTGAAGTAAGTAAAATGAGTTATAAAATGTTTGTTGATCTATGGTGATACGTTTCAGGATGTAACAAAGCCTTAAAATAATTAAATCAATGAATTAGATATTATATTAATTAGCTTAAGTTAAACTTTTTTTTGTTACATCAGAGTATCTATACAGTTTGTTTTCCAAATCAAGAACTGGAAATACCTAATATTATATACCTTGTCAAAATTATTATTTTCTTTCATTATGGATTGGCTACATAAATGATATAAAAATCATAATATTGTTGTGGAATAAGAAGATTACTAGGAGGTTGACAAGTTTTTCACTCTACATGTAAGATCGATTCCTATTGGTTAACTTAATATGCCATATTCTCATATATTATGCATCATGTATGCCATAAAATATTCTAGATTTAGGGTTACAATGCAATAACAATTTATTTACAAGTAAAAAGTAGCTATACACGCTTGACTACGGTTTAAAAAAATTAAATATTTTATTCGAAACCGATTCAGTTTATATGTATAAAAAAATTCAATTTACTCAAAAAGCTTACCTTAAATTAATTGAATAACATTTTTCATTATTAAATTGATAAAACTTTAGCTATGATAAATTTAGCAATTTTCTAAATTTTAACTAATTTTTCTTGTGAAATCAAAAGTGAATCGATCGATATGATACAAGATGTAATGTGTATGTAATGTATATTTTTTACATATGAGTTTAAATATTTATGAAATATATTTGATTCAAAAATAACAATTTATTTGTGGTAACTTCAAAAAAAATTATTAGTCACAAAAAATATGAAAAACATCATGAGATAATTTTTTACTGTTATTCATATGGAGATATTTTTGTGTTCATGGGGCAATTTTCAGAGTATACAGTCTATTTCTATTTTTAAGCTACGTTGCTATGTAGTATGTACATTTTTTTAACTATACATTTATACGTTGATAATAATATTCATTAATATTATAATAATTTGTATAAAAAAGGTGACGTATTTGAATACATTAATTATTTCAACCTACCATATTATGACTTTTGTAAAAATAAATAAGTAATAAATCTAAAATAGTAAAATTATACAATATCATATAATGGTATCATTGGTATGAAATAATTTTAGAAATAGCGTCTAATATTCTATATTCAGAATCGCATGAAAAGAAACGTAAAAATTAACTGGAAAATATTATGAGTTATGACTATGGATATCTCATTATGTTTGTAGATAATGCAATACGATGCCAATATTATTCATGTGCATAAGTAGCTCATGACGTCAAAGTTATCAAAATAATAACTGATAAATTATAATGACAATTTAAATAATAAGAAAATTTTAAATAAAACTTATATGAATAAATATTTTAAATCAACGTAAAATTTAAAATGCTCATATTTTGACCTAGTAGTAGTAACCTCGATTTTTACCCTTTTTATCTGCCATACACACGTAAATATAGTTCTTGACTTAAGTAGTAAAAGGAGTTTATACGAGCAATTATTTTGATTTTTGAAGAGCAATTCTGAATTTTTCAGAGAAAAATGATAAGTCTTTTATTTGAGGTTTTGCAGTATGCATATTCTGTCAAGATTTTTGTTTATAATTTGTTATGCAGTCTGTATGTGGATATTATAATTCATTATAATAACATGTTATTTATTTTTAAATTTTTAAATTTTGATCGAATTGTGTTTTATTTGAGTATAACATAGGTATATGTCAAAATAAAAATTATCGTACCTACCGTAAGTAATTTAGCAGAGATAAAAGAAGAAGATAAGACCTTACTGGAAGAAGAGGATACGAAGACAAATTTTTTACCCTGTGTTTATACGAACAACCACTCAACCAACACATTATACTTTTATTTATATTATATCTTATTCATAACTTATATTTTATTTTTGATTTTAATTTAAAAAATAAAATAACAATGTATAATGCATAATGTATTATTGATAATGTTATGAAAACTACTACTAAATATTTACAACAAAATTCTTCTGCTCGCATAAGTAAATAGTTTTAATTTGTCAATTAGTTCTTCAATATTTATTTTATTTGTTGTAGGTAGTTACAAGAGCCCATCGGCTAACAGATATCCCTCATCATGTCATCATGATAAACGTAATTTATTCCATCATTTAAGCTTATACCTGTTTTATTATACTTTAGTAATAAGTTCTATTGATCGTTTAATCCAACTAAAAAACAAAAAATGATTAATACCAAAGCGCCTGAATAGCTAATATGAATGTTAATAATATACATCAGTGACATATTATTTACAAAATAATTTTAGGGCGGGGGAAGTTTATTAAACTATACTTATGTATACAATAAAATTAAGTCTTCTTCTTCTTTTTTTACTAGTTAATTCGTCAATCACTTAATGAATTTCATATGTTAAATCTTGGTGAATTTATAATAAGCCAAGGACTTTAAATATTTTTCTATAACGATTTTGAAATGACTGTTTTATAATACAAAAATCCTTAGGGTGGTGAAAACCCTTCAGTACCACCCATGTAAATACGCCACTGATACCTACTAAAAAGTATAAATCGTCAAACGTCATAAATGTGAATACTGTATTATTAGATAATAATAACAGATGTATTTTAATATTATTATTATTATTATTAAAGGCTACAATTTGAACTGATATATTATACAATATTGTTAATACTTTAATAGTTTAAACACTTCTGTATTAGATCCTTAAGTAAATGGCTAAATATAATTTTATCAACATGCCTATCTCTATTCTTAAATAATAGGAAATACACCTACTAAAAATCTTATACAAACATAAAAACAAGTGAAGTCACATAATTAATAGTCAATAAATATAAATTTGATTTTAGATAAAATTATCTACTAAGTTTCATTAAAAAAATATTGCATATTACATAATATGATTTTGTAATTACATTATATTATTATATTACTATAGCTGTTGGCTAATTACTTTCGTATTACAATTTATAATATTATTATGTTACACAGGCCTCTTGTATACATTTTCGATAGTTTGTTTGTTGGATTAATCAAATGATTGAACTCAACGACAACAGATGGCGTTAGTAATTCATTTTAATGGTAAGTAATCTTACATTTTTCTATTTTTATTATTGTAATTTATAAATCGTATAATATTAAATTTATCGTATATGTATTTTGTAACTGGCTTTTTATTTTCCAATTGTGTTTTTATATTATTTTTACTCTTAAAATATAAGATTATATATTTTTACTCAATATATACATTTTTACTATAGATTATATTATTATTATATTCAATTAACCATAAATATTAGTGCTACAAGTTTTTCCCATCATCAAAACATGGCTCCATTTCCCTCTATTTCGAATTGTACTTCTACAGCTGTTCACTCTTATTATTTCCAAAATACTTCTCCATACCCATTCACTTCGTCTTAGATGATTAGTTATTAGTGCTACGTAAAATTATTTTTTTATACAATATATTCATAAGTTTATTCGTTTATTTTATAAATTTCTTTATTTATTATATTTTGAGTACCAACCAAACGTAGTAAGAAATTATAAATGGCTTAATGAAAATATAAAACCAATATTTTTTTCATTATATTTTTTGTGTATAAGGATATAAGGGTTCAGATAGTTTCTTTTATTGAGTGAAATAATAGAGTTTATATAGTACTACCTGTAGGTAGCGATTGTATGATAAAGCTTAAATTAGTTTCAGAAAATTCCCTTATTGTAAAATTTACATACAAGCGTTTTAACTGCTTATCCTCTAGAATTATTTTTCATAACAATATCACAACACACTACCTACTATTATATTTCGTCACGAGATGAACAATGTGAAATTAATTAAT
Source organism: Diuraphis noxia (assembly GCF_037042655.1). Classification (NCBI taxonomy): domain Eukaryota; kingdom Metazoa; phylum Arthropoda; class Insecta; order Hemiptera; family Aphididae; genus Diuraphis; species Diuraphis noxia. Next base: position 79,317,351 of record NW_028301713.1, read on the forward strand.
TAGTATTAACTATACTGGACGTCTGTATTTGGTTGTATTCTATACGGGTTTTCTTTTCATTTTCTTTTCATTTAATATTTATTTAATTTTTTATTCACATTACTATCTATTTTCTTGATAGCTTTTTAATAATTTGCCTGTTAATACATTTTATTTTATCTAAAAGTTTGTTATGTGGATTTTCGAGTGTTTTTAACTTCTTAAAAAGTATTAATCTAAAAAACATGTAAGGCATGCACTTGAACTACCGTTCCTTTCATTGACCAGAAAAACAATAAATACTCAATGACAATTTTGTGCAATCACTAAATAACTAAACTTAAACCCCAAAAAGATTAATAAAATTATACAAATATTCGAAAATTACAAATAAACAAAATACTAAAAACTGTTGAAATTTAAATAATTTAAATTCTCAAGAGTATCTAAGGTATGAGTATAACAACGTCACCTTTAAGGATTAAAACACCTTTTTATTGATAGTAATTTTGTCATTAATAAGGTATTAGAGTGATAAAATAGATCAAACAAAAACAAAAGATCAAAGGTAGATAACCTTTATATAATATAACATTATATAATTACGGTGATGGTGTGAACGAAAGGAACCAAAGAAAATTTTTGGTAACAAATTCATTATTGTTATTATAACTAATCACGATATAGTTTTTAAGTATTAAGATTCTATATGTATTTTCATAAAATTCGAGAGTAAAAAAAAATAAACTTTTATTTTAAACTCTTTTTAATAAAAGTACTCGTTAAGTAGGTAACTAGCTAAATAAATTTTTAACTTGTCAATGTTCAACCTTCAAATTTGAAATTTACAATAAATCGTTACTGTTTAAGAGATACAAATCAAAGAAGTTTTAATAAGAAAACGAAGTTTAAATATTTATAACTGCATATTATATTATAATAATACAACGTTAAAAAAGAAAATATACTCCTTAATAATAAGTATACGATTATACTTTTTTCATACTCTATAAAACCATCAATTCGAATACATATATCTATTTTAGAAGTCCTGCGAGAAAATTATAATATACCTATTAAAAAAAAAGCACTCGGGGAAACCAACACCGATGCTATCTTCAACTTTTTTAATGCCATCAAAGTATCCAACCTATTATAAAAAATCTGCAAATACTACTGTTTTATTTATTTATTTATCATTACTATTTTATGTTATTTATCTACTTATTTTGTTTAATTACTATGTTACTATGTACATAAGACTGTATCAATATTTCTAAACTTTTAATCTACCATTGTAAACCTTTTCAGGCTAATGACCTACGATGTCGAAGCCTTATTCTTAATAAAAAAAAAAAAATATATATATATATATATAATATATATATTAAAAATAGAATGAAAAACTGTTACTTTGATATTATTTGGATCTAATTACGGTTTTTATAATTCATAAATATACGTACTTTTCAACAAAGTATGAAATTAAAATTTCTTTTTACTTAGTTACAAACAGAACGCGAGTCGTCACCTACTGTGTATAGGTACCAATATCAAAATGTGGTTATTAAGAAGTGTTTAAAAGATTATTTTTATTTATTACCCAAAGTATGATTCATATTAAACAACTATCGTTATTATGTTGTTAGTTTAACGATTTGTTTTACAAACTGAACACACCAAAAGGGTTTTTAGTGGTGTTCAATACGGAACAATAGATAAAAGGCGAGTATTGAAGATGCCGCCACCGCCGTCAACAGGTGTGGCCTTTATTGAGGAATACCATTAAATCAATAATTGAGATCGATCGTTAATGATGAAAGCGAGTTGTCGAGTCTTAATGGTAGTGTATTGTAATAAAAAAAATATAAAAAAAAATGATAAGTGAGAAAACTGTCTAAGACTACTCGATATCAAAAGTTGCATTCTATTGTCCAACACAACGGCACAATACTGAGCGTTAACTTCAGTCGAGTATTTTTTGAGTGCTCGCGTAACAATTCCCATGAGTGTTTTTAATCGTATTATTTTATTCTCTCTTGAAATGCACGACAGGCTGCTAGTATAATATAATATTGTGTACTGCCGTTTAAACAGTATTTTATGTTCGAATATTATATCATCAACCTCGAGGAATTATGGACTCGCTGTGGATTGTCAACCCCAAAATTTTGTATTACACGTCCAAAGTTTTCGGGTTTCTGCCGTTTGCCGGAAGTAACAGCGTTAACATAGCTTTGTTGTACTCTTTTGTGTTGTGGACATGTCTATGCTCTTCCGGAGTTTATGTGAACGTGTATCATTTCAAGAAAAACCAAAATGTAGAGCCGAAGTACAGTATGTTAACGAAAGTATGTACATCGACGTTGTAAATAACAAACGATACGACTATTTTGACGTTAATGGACCTATCTCTGTAAATATTAATATATATTATAACTTAATTATTATTAGAAATATTATATGGAAATTTATCAAGTTGCCATGTCTATTAACTGTTATACACGTCAAACGTTTATGTATAAAACAAAACAAAATTACTGAAAATATTTATATATCTTAAATTGATACCTACTATATTAATTAAAAACGCTTTCACAGTAATGGTGGTCGCTAACCATAAGAGTCGATCTCCATAGTCTAACCGATTAAAACATTTAATTTCTTTAGTTTCAATTTTTATATACATTATGTACCTATTATAATACATAATATACACATATATATATAAATATTTAGAAATTTTAAATAAGTTTAAGACATTTTTTCTATTATTTTTCAATAATTCAGGTACGTATTGTAATATAGTCAAGATAATGAGTATAAATAGCAATATTTTGCAATATTTTGGAAAATACTACTGCTTATCAACACTTTATTACAAATATTACAAAGCTATATCAATATTCAAAAACATTCTTATAGATATTGAATTAATAAATGATAAAGACTATTTAAAACTGAAATAAATATAATTATATCTTGAAGAGACGCATTCATCAACGATAGGAATGCTGAATGAATCTACTGTATTTGTATTGTTATAATTTATTTTATTATTATATTGTTACTTTTTTTTTTATACCAAACTTTTAGAATTTTGATTGCCTTCATTCTTTTATCTTTAAATATTTTAATTATTTTGTAATTTGAAATGTATAAATCGTTGTTCCAATAATTATTTATTCTTAGTGTTAAATCTCAACTAATTTAGCATTTCAGAGATTCCCTTCTAGTTTTTGTTATTAAACTTGTCAGAGCATTAATATTATGCTGATACATTTTAAATATGATAATTTTTTTTTTTTTTTTAAAGATGCCCTTCTCAAAGAAATCAGTGAAAAACTTTTAACTTCTACGATTGCGTTTTATTACTGGAGTGAAATAAATTATTATTATTTATATTTGTTTTCGAGTCAAATATTAAATAAAACACGCTGTTAAATGTTTAATACGTTACGTAACTCTCTGCTTATACCCGATTTCAGGTGATTTTTATAGAAGTACTGTCCAAGCTTATTGTGACCATCTTAAGTATCTCGATTTCAATACACAGGAGCCAAGGCTATACCCGGGTGCTCGAAAAATTCTACAAATTCGATGATTCGGCGTCGAGGGAGCCGAGTCAGTCAGATGTACGCAGTCAAACGTTCTACGTATTGTACGTCTTGTTGATCGGTGCCCATAATTTCGTTGGCAGTTTATACTACACGAACATCGCTGGGTATATACTGTTGGCGTGGAATGTGTTTTGCTCATCGACGATGCTGGTAATCGTTCAGTACATTTCATACGTTCGGATGCTAAGGGACAGGTACCAGTTGACCAACAGAATTTTCAAAAAAAGTGAGCATGTATTCGTGAATTCAAAAACTACTATATGATAATATACAGATAACCTCATAAAGTCATAACAGATTAATAATAGTCTAAAAAACGTCACGCCGGCATATATAGCCTCCGGCGTACACATACGTACGGTATACCAAATTTTCGTTTACCAGTTTCAAAAGTGTGCTGCTAGTTTTGATATTAGACAATTAGAGTGAATTGACCTATAATATAATTTTTAGGTAAGATTATCACCTAGGGTCTCTCAAAGGTTTTTATTAATATTATTATCTTTAAGTGAGTTGTGGCCTTTTTGAAGCTGTACAATTTAAAATGATCATAAATTACTTCAAAATAATAATACAGGGTCCGTCAGAACAAACGCATGTTTTTCAAAATGATGCTATGCTGAAAGTAATTTCAGTAAAAAATGTTTTATTATATCAAAAAATGCGTACGCATATGCAGTTTATTCATATGTAACAAAATTTAGGTTTTGAAAATAATGTCAGGCATATGGCGCCCTTGAACCACTTAGTAGGGGTGTTGGCACTCGCAAAACGATCCTATCGTGTCAACCAGCATCTGTCTCAAAATTTTTCTCACCCACCGCTTGAGTGATCTCGTCTTTCAATTCATCAAGGGTTCGTGGTTTGTATTGGTAGACTTTTGATTTTATGTGACCCACCAAAAAAAATTGCATGTTCTCAAGTCAAGGGAGCCAGGAGGCCAAAACGCGAGATGAGCCATATGTATATGACATTATTTTCAAAACATAAATTTTGTTACATATAAAAAAACTGCATATGCGTCTGCATTTTTTGATATAATAAAACTTTTTTTAACTGAAATTACTTTGAGCGTAGCATTATTTTGAAAAACATGCGTTTGTTCTGACGGACCCTGTATTAGCCTACAATTATAAAATGACAGAATAGGTTTACAATAATATAGAAGGTGACATTATCATTATTATTATAGGAATACAACGAAAAATTATATAAATATCATAAAAGGTTACATATTAATACATATTACTCAAATCTATCATTCTTTGAGTTATATTTAATTCAGTACAGGCATACCAGGCACCAGGTATTTATCTGCAGGTATACCGGCTTCGTATATAGTAAGTGCTTATTTGGTATGATGGTATCACATAAATGTATAGCTACATTGTTCACAGTGCGATGGCCTACAGTGTTTCCCCTCCCCCCAAACTCAAATTATAATAATATATATAATCTGTATCGAACATATATTATACTCGTATTTGATTTGAGACGTGGTGTGTCACCTTGTGTTAGTATTTCTCTGCTTGTTGGCGAATTGGTGGAGTAAAAAAACAGATACAAATTGTTTTATATAAAATACCTACCTTTGTAAAATTGTTAAAATATATATTAAAATTGAATCGTATCAATTCGTATGCTTACAATACTAACTATGTTATCAATTCTTTGACGTAAATACTTAATTGTTGTGTATTTCATCAACCAAGCTCCAAATGAATAATGTGGTTTTCCTTCAAAAGCCATCATTAAATTTTCCTTGTAAATAATTCATTCCGACGTGAAACAACATTAACCTAATACATTTTAGATAAAAAATAATTGGTATTATTAGATAATATTTTAGTCAAACGTCCAATAGATAAAAGCATAATATGAAAAACTGTATTTTTAAAATTATTAAGATTTTTGATTATCTAAATATATCTACAATTGTTAACTGATTGATACTAATTGTACAGGTGTGTTAAATAACTCTTTGCCTGATACAAAATACATCTATCCCAAAGAAATTAATAGTTTATTTACTGATCTTCGTGGACTGACGGAGGAAGTAAAAGCCTATTACGCATATCACGCAGTACTAATCATCGTCGAATCAGTTATAATACTCGTATCGACTGTGACGACATTGACAGTCAATTTCCTCAACGAGTTGGATACTAATTTCGTCCACAACGGATATTTTATGGGACACTGTGCTTTGAGATTTTTGTTTTTGTATTTTGTGGTTCGAGAAACTCATACGACTATATTGGAAGTAAGCATTATATAATTAGTACCTATTGCATACAAAATATAATATTATCGTTATGAATTACTCAAACTATTTAAATTCATATGTATCGATTAATCATTTTAAATTCAATAATAACAATGTTTGGGATATTTACGGGCTTCTTTATTAATACAGAAATATATTATAATTTAAGCCTAACTATCAGTGCTCGACTTGGGGGGGGGGGACGCAGGTGAACGGAGTACCCTAACTAATTATTCAGAAATTTCAGCGTACCCCTACTTTTATTTTTAAGGGTAACGCATGGGACGCTAAATCATGCCATCATTGCCATCATTCTGAATTTTTAATTTTTATCAAAATGTATGTGTTAAGTGATAACATATATAAATAAATAGTTTTTTTTTTGTTTTGTTTCAATTGTTCTTGAGTTTGTTATATTTGATTTTATAAGTTAAAAATATAATATACAATATAATATTTACATAATTTTTTTTTTTTAATTTAATGATTCATAAATATTTCCTATATGATTCAAAGAGGTGTATAAGGGGGTGTGGGGGCATAGCCCCCACGGCTTTGTAACGTTTGACAAGTGGTGGGAACGCTCTTTTTTTAAAAGTTAACAGAGTCTCCCTACTTTAATTTTGTCAAGTCGAGCACTGTATCTAGCTGAATTCCAACCATATCTTAAAGCAAATAATAATAACCGTTAATAAATTAAATTATTAAATAAAATATTTATCAGGTTAAAACACATTAAACGTCTTTACTAACTTTAAAATATATACAACATAATCTTATGAATGCGTAAACACTAAAAAAATTATTTCGGACAGGCAAAAAAAACTGTTTTGATTGGTCACGAAGCATTGAGTATGATATCAGACATCACGACTGCGAAACACGTAAGTAAATCATTAATTCGATTACCTGTTTTAGGTAAACCTATTTAAAATACAATTTTACAATTTTAAATATTCATTTTTTTTTTTTTATAGTTAGAAATAATCATACTTAACTGTTGGAATCATCCGATTATATTTGATGTACATGATTTTTTTGATTTGGACTACAAACTTCTTCAGTCAGTAAGTATTTTAATTATTTCAAAAAAAAATATTTGTTGCTATTTGTGACTATTACCGTTGACTAAATACGTACGAGTTATGATATTAAAAAAATCATATTTATAACTTCCCAATTAAAGTTTTAATATTAAAGCATGGTGTAGAACAAGTTAATTGGTAGTTATGAACCATAACTATTATGGTCAGTGCTGTATCATATACTGAGGAAGATTAGAGGTAGTTTCATAGTTTATTATGATTGAAAAGTGGTATAGTGGAACTAAAAATACTAAGTACCTATATTTATATAATATAATGTTATAATTTTTTGTCCTATGACGTACCTAGAAATTAACGATAAAATATTTTACACATACCTATTTAGTAGAAATGCATTACCATGAATTAACATGTTGTTAATATGTCATACCTATGAAGTTGATAACCTTACAAACATTAAAAAGTTACCTAAAAAAATGCAAATATGACATAACAACGACAAAAAATTACTTAAAAATATCTATTTTAAATTAACAAAAATACATTTTTTTTAAATATTTTACTTTGATTTACTATAAAATTCTATATACATTTATCAAAGCTTATAAATTACTCAAAATTATTACATTATACAATTAGAGTATATTTGATGTTATCAAATGTAAATGAACGATGATTAATAAATATTTATATTTGGAAAAACTTCACTCCCCATTTCCCAATTTCCTTCACCCAAGTCTACTCCATACCTGCTCGTTTTCAGTCCATTCCATCTTTGTCCTTGGTATTTTCCAAATTTTAAGTTATTAGGATAATGGTCGACAAGAAACGATAAAAATTGAACTAGTGTGAAATCAGTAAAAATGTGAAGAAATGACCTAATAATTTCAAAAACTGACTAAAAAATAATAAAACCCAAAAAATTAAAAATTAAAATTAGTTATTAAGATTCACATGCTAATGAATCATGTTTGTGGTAAGTAGAGCATCGTCTAAAACGTCAAAAAAAAAAAAAAATGCATCAACTTCCTAGCCCAAGTCATAACCCTTTATCCTCGAAATGTATTTTTTCTCATCAATATGTTTTTTAGTTTATTAATAATCAATTAATTTTATAATAATTATAATCTACGTTGTACGTTGATAAGCACTCGTGGACTAGTGGGGAAGAATTTTATTTCTTATCTCTTATAGGAGGTCTTAAGTAAATATGTTTTCTAAGAGTACCTAAATGTCCTAAGTATTTATACATTTATACAGTGTAGGTAACTAATACGCTTTTGGCATCACAATATGACTTTCGTTAGGCCCAACTTAACGTATCTTATTAAGGCCTTTGCGATTGGCAAATATATAATTATCTACGCATTAAACATAATACTATTATAGTTACGTGATATGGCACCTTTCTGCCGGATTACTATAATAATTATTAATTATCGTGTTTACAGATAATAGCATCCGTAGTGACATACGTAGTCGTTTTGGTTCAAATACAGTTGATGATCACGGAAATGTAGTCGTAACAGTATTGTTACTCTCACACAGTTAACTATAATAAACTCATAATATATTATCTTATTAAGCAATATGTTTATAACATTGTATTAGCAATTAATATGTATTAATATATATATATATATATATATATATAAACAATTATTAATAAAGAAGATATTATGTACAAGTTACCAATAGTGTTGTCTGGGTTACATTTTATGTGATCACACATTTAATTCTATTTAATTTAAAAAGGTAAGAATATCATACTCGTACTATTATGATCTTTTTTGTCTTAACCCATTATTTTTGTAACGTATATGTATAATCATACTACATATCTAAACGAAACAATATATTAATAAATATTAGTATAAAAATAATGATGATTTACTGTTACAGTGTTAAATATTTTAACTGAACTTGACATTTCAGGGTGCGTCGTTGCTCATATGGCAACCCTACCCAAACGCCACTGATGCATGTATAAACTATAAAATAAATGTATAAACTATAACTGTATCATAATACATAGGTAACTACTAATTTTAAAGTTTGAATAATTTATTTTTCATCACAATTATTCGAAACGTAACAACAGATCGTTAAAAAAAGTATTCTGCAGAGTTAATATTTATTGTCATGTCATTTGCTTAATTACATTCAAAATAAATTTTTATTTGTTAATATTTTATACATATATTTTAAATGTATTATTTATATGTTATTAGTAGGTACTAATTTAGGAATTGAAGTACTGTAGATTTTATGGTACGTTATAAAACCTAATTATTTCTAAAAATACGATATTATTATTCGGCTAATAAGATTTTTATAAATTATATTTAAATGTTGATATATGATTGTATACTAATACAATCATGACCTAGAAAGTACTTAATGTAGTGTATAATCTATTTTGTTAATTTTATCATTAAGATTTGCGCAAATAGCTTATATTTATAAAAATTAAGTAAAATAAATTGAGTTTGAATTTAGATACAAACATTTTTTTTCAAAATAACCATTTGTCGAACTACTAACATTTGTCTGTAAAATTAGAAAATAATTGTTCTTATTTTCAACAAAAATCTAGATATTCATTTTCATACTTTTAAAATTCCTAAAACTCAAATTTCAATAAATGTATTATTTAGGGATAGCCAGAGTGATTTAACAAATATGCTCATCCCCTTTTTTCTCCAATAATGCACGTATCAAAATCAAAATTCATAACAGTAGTTTTTGAATTATAATTTTGTGTTCTAAAGACAAAAGGTCCAAAGTAAGAGTTTATACTTTATATGATATGGAGGCTAAGTTATTTGAAAATTTTAATCATTAATGTTAATTATTTGTAAAAATGGCCCAAGTATATAACAAATACTAGATTCAATTTTAAATAAATTGTATATATATATATATTATTTTATTTTAAACCATTTTTAAGGACTATTATTCTTATGATTATAAATATTATAACAACTAAGAAAATTAGTTTCTTATTTGAATTTGTGATTAGTGCATCAAAATTTAAAAAAAAAAAAAACTGTATCCATTAAATAATTTAAAGTGAAAAACAGGGTTTCTCATTTGAAAAACAAACTTTTTTATCGCAACAGGATACACTCCTTAAGTAGTACGAAAAAATGCGATGACTTGAAAACGTTTCTTCGAGTATATTTCAAAATGCTAAATGAAGAATTTTAATAAATTTCTTATTAAAAGAAAAATCGGGGTGAGCATGCAAATGACTCTATATAAGGAGGCTAAACATAGTGCTCGAAAAATCACCAATATAAGTTAATTTCTTATAATTTGGAAATGCTGTTATCCTATTTATCACGAACAACGTCTTACGTATATAAACATCATACTGAGGCACGAATGGACACGATAAACGAATTATTTGGACGACTGTTGTACATGTGATTTCCACGAGCTACAGCAGCTAGAAAAACAATGCTCGACTCACGTAAAGGCAAACTCAAAGTTATTATGTGTGAACGAGATTTATTGTTTTTTTTTTTTTTAATCTTCTTTTTGATCTATTCGACGATGACGATTCAATAGCGTACCTATAAGTGTAATATATAAATATCTAATATGGTGCAACCCATCGTCTAAAAGAGTCTAATACGCTTGGGAGATTGCGCTCCACCTGCCGCTACAACGCGCGCGTGTATAGTACAACGCCATTTTCTCGGAAGATTTTTTTTCTCTTTAATCAGCCGACAATCTGTTTTTTTTCCGTCATCATTGTTGTCTATTTAATATCAACGACACTCCAATCGCAAGCCGTGGATTTTATTTTCCGGTCCACCGGTCGTCGTGTAAGCGCGCGCGCACGCCAATAAGACCATGCGATAGACCTGCAGCGGGAGGAAATCAAGTATCAACAGTGTCTGGACGAATTCGATTAACTGGCGTTTCACGTGTTCGACTACACACACACACACACACACTCGACTTACTCGGTACCTACCTTTAGTTTGCCTATGGTCAGGTATAATCTACTTGTATTACTATCTGTCATATTATATTATTATTGTATTACGTGCCGTACCTACGGTTCAAATCACGGATGATGAGCTATTATCCCGGCGCGTTGGCTTTACGGTCTTCTCTTCCTATATTATGCAATGTAAATGTTACGATATTATAATATTATGGTGCCCACAGACAACGATATAATATACCGCGCACTCATATGCACACTAATAATATGTAATGCGCGCATCAGGTCCGTCTGATGCTGAGACGAGTGAGACGCGCACTGTTCCTGCTGCGTACAATATTCACCTGCAGTCGGCGCCACTTACACACGTACGTCGGATGACCGCGACGGTAGGTTGGAAAATAATAAGAATAATATTCCTATTATAATATATACCGACGACACAGGGTAATAATAAAAACCGGCCAGAACGTGCTCGGCTGCAACGGGCTAATATTTGTAAACCGCACGCGCACACGCATACGGCACGCCCAATGTGTGCCGTACGATATATAATATAATTTTATTCTCATTAACCCTTTACGATATGTTACCCTTTAGCTCTCGATAATAATAATAATAATATGCAGGTGTCGACGGCGGCGAATTGGAAACGGATCTAATCGACCGTTTAGTTCACATGACCGTGTCCGGACGCGCGGTGTTGTCTCCGCACTCTGTCATAATAACGTACGTTATTAATATTACGCAGTCGTCGACAGGTATTATTATACTTGATATATTGCATTATGCATTGTAACCAAGTTGTATCGGAAAATGGGAGGTGCAGCAGGTAGCTAGAAACGCAGATAAACGTGGTAGCGCTCGTTTACCGATCGCAAGACGTGTGACGTGAAAAAAATAATTATACATAACTACATATTAATTTAGTATAAAGTACATGGCGTACCTGGTTATAACACCTCTGTGTTCATTCCTCACGAACAACAATAATCAACTATTATGTATATATAGTACCTACATATGGTATTAATGGTATTATTCATTAATCGCGTTCATTGTGATCATTCGCCATTTATCACTACCATTTTAAGCCGTAATACAGTCTTTATTCAAATTATAATTTTTGGAAATTTAAAGTACCATTTAAGATCATAATATATAAAAATGCTTAGACATCTTATTACCATATCAATGAGTGTTATTTTTGTAGTGTTCGCACAACAGGTTTTACAGTGAGTAACTCTTTTTACTGTAAATTTATTACTTGGATAATTATATAGTGGATGATTTTTTTGAAAACTTTGATGTATCGAAATCAAAATTCGAACGAGTAGCTTCCTAGTTATTAAAATGTTTGTACTAAGGATAATAGTCCTTAAACATTGTTTTACAAAAGCATAGAATACACGTACAATTGAAACTATTATTTATGACAATTGGTCGTTTTTACAAATTATTTATGTTGATAGATTAATATTAATGACTAATATTTTAAAATTAACCATAGACCACATATCTTATAAACCTAAACTATGAACCTTTTATCCTTAGAACACAAATCTAAATTACTCATTAGAATTTTGATTTCAATACATCGAAATTCTCAAAAAAAATTTTCCACTAAATAATTTACAGTAAAAATTGGAGTTCTCATTTGAAAAACAAAAGTTTGTATCGCCACAGGATACTCCTTAAGTAGTACAAAAAAAAACTCTAGAATTTGAAAATATGTTCTTTGAGTATATTTAAAGATTCGAAAAATCAGATTTTGAATAATTGTATTATTAAAGAAAAAAAAGAGGGTTAGCAAGCTTAGTGAATCACCCTGTATAATCCTCTTTTTAACTGAAAACTGTTTAGCAGAAGACTTATATGATGTTGTAATGTATATCTAAAATAAAAATTATAAAAAGTGTATATAACTTTGTAAATTCTATATATGAATGATAATAGACCTCAATATATATATATACCATATGAACAGATCAGAACCTGACCAATGTCAAACTTACGGTGAAACTTCCACGGTTGAACATCTAATATGCCACTGCCGTAAATTCACCGACGTCAGAACCAAGCTCAACATAGAAGACAATCTGGAAGAAGCTCTAAGTCCCAAGCCAAGCAACATTGAAAAATTAATCAGTTATTTAAAACAAACTAAATTATATCAAATTATTTAACCTAGATATATCTCAATCCTTTTTTGTTCATACTATTACCCTTGTTTTGTATATATTATTGTTAATGATTCATTCTTGTGTAAAAAAATATTAATGTTAAAGGCCAATAACCTTTGTTATTGAGGCTCATTTAAAATTAAAAAAATACCTCAATATTATGTGGATTAATATAAAATATAAAATAAATTCAAGTTAATAACCTGTGTAGTTGATGCTTAACAAATACAAAAAATAGATTCAATATTTTATATTTTAATCTAGTTACCTACTTAAAGAAAAACTTATGGGAGAACTTATTTTGCTGTATACTATATTTTGATTTTCAAATCTACCACGCCATTTATTAGGTCACTTTTTATTTGATATGTTCAATTTAAAATAATTCTTTTTATATAGCATTAAAAATATTCAGATGTGAACAGTGTTTCTTATCAATGCATACTACTTATATTTAACGTGTTGGCCAGTTAGGATTCTTAAACGTTGTTTTTAGTTGGTACCAAAAATTATAATTTCTCATCAGAAACAATATAAACCTATAACAACCTATTAAATCTGTGAACAGTTATTGTTGTAAATTCAGCTGGTTTTTTCGAAGTTATAATAAATATATTGTATGTAATACCTAGGTAACAAATAAAAAAGGAGTACAGATACTGTGGAAAGGTGTTAATAGGTGTCTGGTATATATAACTGAAAATTATTCTAAATATTTATAAAATAATAATAATAATATAAATATATAATGGTGAAAATTTCAAGCCTGCATTATTAGTATTTTTTTTTAATATTAATTGTTGATTATTAAATCAAAATTTATTAAAAGTGTTTTATATAAAAATCGTTAATTTTCGTAAATGATAGTGTCGATTAGATTTCAAACGTTTTTAACAAAAAAATATGACTATATTACCTACTATATTATTACTTTTATATTGCAGTGACTTTAGAAAAAATTTTTTTTCCAAAAAAGATTGAAATAAAAATTAAAAAATTAAATAATTAATATCTCAAAAAGTGTTAAAATATCTTGAAAATTATATCTTCATGTATGAAAAATCCTTAATTATATAATTGGAGAACATTTCAACGCCTTTTATGAATTACGACAAAACAACAAAACACTTTCTGCTGTTTATTATTAGTTTTTCTCAATAATTAAAAAAAGTTTAGACAGTTTAGTGTACTGATAATCTCCTCTCTTAGATCCGTTAAAGTTCCAAATAAATAAAATTTTCTTACAGAAAACAATCTTAAAGTTGAATATTGGAGCAATTTTTCTGCTCCAAAAAGTGTCAACAAGCAAAAACCACACTATTTATAAGTACCTTTACCTACTAAACATTCATTACATTCATTGTTTCATGCAAAATGATGATCTTTGGAAAATCTCTCTGCTACTCGTAATTATAATTTATAATGTTATACATTGAACGGAATTCGAAATTAAGCGATTCCAATCAGTGCGAAATTTAATGGGTGTATCTACCTTTAGGTGTCCTCTATCCTCGTGACATGTCGCATTATCGGCTGCTTTATAATGGCACATTTCGTTTATACTAATCTAGGTCATCGTTTTTGTATCGATTTTTTCTATAATAATTGTAATTAACTTTTTGAAAATAAAAATATAAACTATTCATATTCTCATATTATTACCAGTCTACGAATACCTTATTTCTAATAAAGTGGGTTTAAAATATCAAAGCACATTTTTCAATATTTTAATAGATAACAAAAGTGATAAATCTTCAAGAACTAAATTTCATAAAAATTATTAATAGTTGCAATTTATAAGCAGGTTCTAAATAGACACTGAAACATATTATAATGATATTATATATATCATTATATTATAATATATCATTTTAATATAGGCTGTCGTTTTTGTTTACCATTATTACTTATTAGAAGTTTTTATTAGGTGCTGACCTTCATTATTTGTGTTAAAAATCATTTAAAATCTTATATTTTTTTTAAATAAAGTTTTGGATTGATTGAAATTTTAATTTACTTGGCTTACATAGTATAATAACAATAATAATAATAATGCGAAAAACATAAAGCAATAAACTTGTTTAGTTTTTGTTAAATTCATTCCGATTTATTACTATGTAGGTATAAGGTATATAATATAATAGCTAGGTATATTAAAATTTTACATAAAAAAGGTCTGTTTTCATGGTTTTTAATTTTTATTCACTGTATTTTGTAATTTATCTAAATATCAGAATTGTATCAAGAATGTATTTTTTTATGATCGGCATTCACAATCTACTTTTATGCATTTTGATGCACATTCTTTGTACCTAGGTATATTATTGAATTTTAATACGCATAAAAATGTTCATATTATAAGGCAACATTTTTTGATTAAAAATTGTTTAGGTTTTAGTTTTTTTAATTTAACTTAAAATAAATATGAAAAACGAAGCCCATGCATTTATTATCAGTCTTGTAAGTCTTTTTCGTAAGAAATTTTATCGCCGCCATAATGTATAATATAAATACGTAACATTTATCAACAATTTCATGGAAATGCACTATTTGCTCGGCGAGATGATCTATAATACTAATTATAGCTATTTTCTGTACAAATTAAATAATTAATTTAATTAAGTTTGATGATAATTGATTTGTGACGGAAACCTATGCAAATAATCTAATATTAGTTAAAAACAAAATAATATAATTTTTATCTGTAGCAATAATAAAATAAATCTACGCATATGATTACGTAACATCAATACTGGTATTGATTATTTATAATCAATGATAGAAGTTAAATATATAAAATAAATAATTATATAACTTGATTATACAATCAAATACTAGATATACAGATCGAGTGTCCCGCGAGGATTTAGCCATTGCGATATCTCACGAAATAATGGAGATATAAAAATTCTGGTTTTATAATAAGATTCACAGGGTTAAGAACTACAATTATTTCATTTTTTTATTTATTTTAATGTTTTTGTAAAAAATTTAAAAAATATTATTTTTTGTCTAATTATTTCCCAAAAAATTAAATATAGCCATTTTGTTGAGTTTATTTTTCTGAAAATATTGACGTTTCAAAATTTTATTTTCATTCATTTTTAATATTTTTTCTAGTTTTAAAGAAATAAAATATGATTATAATTTATAATTTAATTATAGTTAATTTATTAATTTATAGTTATATATTTATAATTTATAAATATATAACTATTACAATTACAAACACGAAAAGTATTCAGCCGACCGTATGGAAATGTGCGTGGCGAGGCGGGTTACATGTTTAATAACATTACAGTGTTAAATAATTCCCAATTTTTCTCGAAACTAAAAAAAAAAATCAGGAAATTAGTGAAAATAAAATTTTGAAATATTTATAATATTTTCAGAAAATAAACTCTAAAAAAATTAAATAAAAAATATATTTTCAACTTTTTTACCAAAACATTAAAATAAATTATATCATCACGGGACACCCTATGTATATATATATATGATTCCAATTGCGTGCTTTTTTTACATATAAACCTAATATATATTTTTTTTATGTATACATAATATATAGTCAAGCTTATTATAGTGCATAGAGGAGTGAAATTATATAATCAATGTTTGGAATATTTCAACTCTACACTTTATATCGTACAGCGCACTACAAATGTAGGGCTCAAAATGTAAAACTATGATATCTACTAGTTATTATACCTAATGGCTTATACAATAATGGTTTGGAAAACATTCAAAAACAATTTTGGTAATTATTTATATTATATAAATTTATAATGATAATTGTTTTCGAAATGCTTATAGACGATCTTATGTAATACATTTAGAATATAAAAATTAATCTATAAAGAATTAAAATCTATACATGAAAAAGCAGTCCTACCTATAGTCCTCATTATTATAAAACATATAAAAACATAAATTATTTCACTTAGTAGTTGTATATTAATATCCTAAAAAAGTATAATAAAAGGGAGGTGAGTGGCTAACCGTTTTGCTGTACAGTAGGTGTTGAGTAAACCTCTTCATTGAATATATCACTGTAAGGTATATGTTAAATTAATACTCAATGATAAATCATTGAACAAGTACGAAAGAAGACGGTATGTATGAAAATACAAATATGAATATATTTTCGTTATATTATTAGACTAATATTAAAGTAATTTATTTTACTATTAGTAAAATGATTGGTTGAGTTATTTTATTTTATATAGAAATTGTATTTATTATAATGATATAATATATTTGTATGATATATATTATAATATTAATATTAACGCCTTGTTTAGATATTTTGTTCTATCCGTTAGGTTAGGTACCTAGTATACATCTATACCTAGGTATATGACTTATTCAAACTCAATATTTTTATACGCATTTTTTGCATGCAATCGTTACTAACGTTGGATTTGAAAATAACTTGAATGTATGCAATATATAGAAAAATCCAATTGTCAAAATTAAATAACAGCTATATAGGTAATATGTATTACCGATTAGTTTCCAAATAAACAATTTTAGTAAAACACGTATACACAACAATACTATAATAGTAACATAACAACATAATATATGTTCGTGTTACAGATGTGTTATTATATATTTCAAATGTATTTGTGTTTTAAGTTCCAAGGACACAGCTATTTACCAAGAGTTTTAACACTCTGCCTAGGTTTTTTTCGGGAAAAAATCAGTGCGTATTAGTGTTTTACTGTACAATCAACTACCTACCAATACAACATTCGAGCTGTCACAGTACGTGAACTTGAAGTCTGTGTTGTGTATGTGTGTGTCGTTTTGAAAGAATTAAACGAACCACCGTGCCATTGATAATAACACAGTCATCTACCCACATCAGATTCGACCACGTTGCTGTTACAGTTAGTCATCGCTCGGAATTATTATTAACGTATACACTATAGGTATATACATTATACACGCTGCAGTATACTCTACCCACTAAAACGCACAACTATACACAACTTGTTGCATTATAATAATAATAATAATAATAAAAATGAATAAAAAATAAAAATACTAGGTAAGTACCATCGAAGGGTTTGCGCGCATGCTCCGGAAATCCTATACTAATGTCCAAAGTACAATATCCGGTCGAAAATTGACAGACCGTGTCAGCATCCCCATCACACACACACACATTAACAAACGTATACCACATCACATAAATCACTAAATTTAAATAACATGTTTTCACCCGAATGAAATAACACACGGAATATACGTACCTACAAAAAATTAAAATGCAATATTATGCCTACAATTATTAAACTGCTAGTCGTATACTGTATCGCGGTGCACTGCACAATAATAATAATAATTATCATAATTAATATCATCGACCCTACCTGTTTGTCGGCGGTGTCTACTGTTAATATGTAAACAAATAATTTTAATTTAAAAAAAAAAAAAAAAAAAAAACCATTAATTGTTTGAGTAATATACCTACAATAATATTAAAATATTGTAACGAAATCCGATTCTACAATGGTCCCGGGGCCGAAAGCGGCTTACGTTTGAGCCGGAGCTCACGCCTCCGCCGGAGGACGTTCTTAAATCTAGCGCCGATAAACGAGTACCTACCTGACCTATAAAATAAAATAAAAAACTGAACAAGACATAATCGTGTGTCGGCATACTCGAAAACGGTTCGGACTCGCTGCTGTCTCCATTTTTTTTTTCAATTTGTATAATATATAATTTAACGGGTCATATTTATTTGGTATTTGTTTTCTACAGTCGACGGTCGATGATTGCGTGTGCTCATGTTGCGTCCGAATAAATAATAATTAATAGTAATGATTTATTGACTGCAAGAGATCATCAACCAACTCACTAGTCAGAGAAATTTTGCCACACACTGCACTATGAATTTGTGTTTGAGATTTACCAAGTGGGTAAACTAACATAATACTATAAATATAACAGGTACAATATTTATAACCATTCTATATAAGTCCTAAATATGAGTGTTATTGTACAATTAAATTTTTCGTTAAATTCACAACGTTAAAATAACAATTTTTCTTTTTCTTTTTTTTTTTATCATGATAAGCGTTCTTAAATTGTTTTGAATTTATCATAGTTAATATTATTATGTCCTTTCATATGTCAAATAAATGTTTTAATTAATAAACAATATTTGTTAGGTACCTATCGAATCTATATAAAACTGTTAGTTTATTAAAAATATAATATCTTATTATTATTAATATCCTATTAACTATCATTTAAAAAAAAATATATTCTGCTGATCAACCAATTTTCATATACAATAACTGTATCTAGTTTAATATAGGTATTTAAATGATAAAGTTATCTCTATTACCACAGCTAATCCGACCACAACGATTGAAATTTTCAGTATTGCCTCATGTTAGACTGGCGTAGATACACAAAGTGTAGTGACTAGACTTATCTATCGTGTACAAATCCGAGGTGTTGCAAATCCATCAAACCTTAAAAATTCAAGCATTCCAATCACTTACTCTAAAACAAATAATAAATGTGCTGAATATACGTATTTTACGAAACCTAACTTAAACCGGCTTATAAATACTATAACTGAAACAACTTCTAACCGCTACTTAAGTTTTCGCTTACGATGCCTTCTATCCCCTCTTAATCCATTAATTTCCCAGATAAATTTCGGCACTCAACCAGGAGACTTAAACGCGGATAGTGTATAAGATACCCTATCATTAATTCACAAGAAATTAGAAAAAAAAATATAAAATAATCCAGTTCATAGAATGCAACATTTGCGAGATATTTCTATATCACATCACATTTCAATTCATTTGTACGTTATGTTCTCATATTCAAACACTTATATCGTAAAAATAAAAATTTTAAATTACGTATTTTTAAATAAATGTTTAAAAAATAAACTTTATTATAGTTGGGTTAGGTTTATTTATTTATTATGATTATTATTGGAATTTTCTCAAACTAAAATGTTGCTTACAATTCTATGACTTTTTCAACCATGCAGATTGCAGATATCATATCATATCAATATTTATAATAATAAATAAGTTGCTTCTGAATTCTCGTAAATAATTTTAAAGTATATATCGTAATTTAATATTTTTAAAATATAACTAACGTTGCGTTGTTTTAATTATATAGTAATTTATTTAAATACAGAAAAAAATTAATATTTATAATTTTTCATTATAACGGTATATATATATTTATATTAAAAAATAGGTACAATATGTATTATACATAAATTTTTTATTGTGTTATTCTATATTAAGATTGTCAATTACATGCGTATATATCGGTGTTCTTTATGACCTTTATAGAAACATTTTTATAAGAATTTATTATAAACTGGCTTTGCGTGTAAGATATTCAGTGAAACGAGTCATACCTGGATTTAAAATATATACCCACGTATTTCAAATATTTCATAGAATATAAATGTAAATCGTGTTTCGTGTACATTCTTTGTTTACTGGTTATATTATTCATTAATTATTATTATCAACACATTTTCTTAACGTAGGAACTAAGTATTATTATTATTATTATTATTATTTAATAATATTAACTATTATTAAATAATTATTTACTATTATTTTCAGCTGATCGGTTTTCGAATACAATATGTAATATTATAGTATTATAATATAAATAGTTATGAGAAACCGCAGAATATCAAGGGCCTTGTAGTTTGTATCTTCTTTGTATATTTTCCCCTTCTTCACTGCCTGTATGAATAATCTAGAATTTTTTTAATAGAGAAAGAAATCATTATAGGATTAATTTTCTAAGTTACGTAATGACCGGTAAATTGAGTATTGACCCCGCAAATATTGATAGGTTGATTATGGTGTAATAATATACTCCATTAACCCAATTACAAACACAATGATATATCAATAACTCAAAGCTAAAAAATACGTTTCATATTTATATATTTTTGTGAAATAAACATTTTAATTTTATTGGATATTATAATGTACGGTAATTTATTATTTCCAGTAAGTAATGTAAATAACATTTATAAACTAGCTTACTGGCAAACTTCGTGTAGTATAGAACCTATCATTACCATATGAATAATCTCCAGTTACACAGAAGTCTGTCGGTATGCACTCTAGTTTGATTAATAAATTTAACCATCATACTAAATTAACGAAATGAAACGATATAAAAATGTATAACTAAATTCGTGTATACAGCTGAGCGTATATATAGTATATACTGTTTAGAAAATTGATCACGCGAAATCGGTAGATTGGTCAATAATAATATAAGTGATAACAATAATAGAAATAATAATAGAAAACTGTATCGTTTCCGTTTATTATCGGCGTGAAGAAAGTCATAAATCTTAATATAATCAGTTAAATATTATAATGTATATGACGTACACAACAGTATATTAATACTTTTTCATATAGTACTCGTTATAGATTGTTAGCCTCTCACCAACACATATTATATGGATAGACCGATACGATTTTAATATACGAGTACATAGACTGTATCTAAGCACTTAGAACCGATAAATGAGAATATATTATGCGTAAAGTAATAATAACATTACACAATATCAACTGTACATTTAATCGTATATACACTCAATAATAACGTTATGGGCTTTTTAGACGACGGAAAAATATATATAACGGTTCGGTATTTGAAATATTACTGTTTGCGTTCGCTTGAACTTTATGGATATGAAGGAAAAAACATATTATTGAAAATAACGCGCGTAGATTCGAAAAATAATTTATATAGGTAGGTATACTATCAATATTCTATATTATGTATTTTTTTCGTATATACGTCCCTGCTTCTTCCGCGGCACAGTGCACAATACGGCACAGTTTACACGCATATTTATCATATATAATTATTCATAGTGATTCAATAACCCATTGGACCCGAAAGTCCATCAAGCACTAGAAATCACTGAAATATGCATTCCTTTTAAATAAGTATAAAACATGTTAAAAAATGTGTTGCTGTATTATTATTATTATTATTATTATTTTATGCGTCATCTTATAGGTACTTAAAATTTTTACAATGTATTACATTAAAAATATTACAAAAATTACATTATTATTGGTTGTCTGGTTGCTGATTATTTAGTATGAACCCAGAGGCTATTCTCGAAAATTTTATTTGAAGAGCTAGTCATTTTTTTTTAATTGTATATCTTTGTTTTTGCCTTCCACAGGAATGTTTTGCATATATTGTATTATTCCTGTGCATTTGTGTTCACCCGCAAACACAGATTATACACAAAAAGAAAATTTTTAGTTTTACCGATTTTAATAATAATACCTATGTATAACTATGTCTTTCCTATTGCAATTTTTGGTTGAAGGTAATAACAATAAACATTGAGTACGCCTATATGATACATTAATGACGAAACACATTTAACTCTTTCATGCACAGGTTTTTGTATGTTTTTCAGACCTTAGTTGCACGTGTATTTAATTTTTTTTTTTTTTAATTTTTTTTTTTTATATATATGTTTAAAAATATGTTTAAAACAATTATCAAAAAAAAAAAAAAAATTTAGTTATGAAACTCAGGAGTTACAATATGTGGGATTACGTATATCCCACCGTACATACTGAGCTCTTATTTACTCACACACTGTGCCTGTTCGTATAATGAATTTAAGGATTCGATCATTTTTTTTCTTTGTCTACATTGAATCATTGGTCTATACATTCCTACTATTAACTATGATATAATCAAATAATACGGGTTTATACACATTGATTGAACACCTTACCTAGTAAAATAAATTAAAAATAATAAATAAAAAAAAAAAATTATTATTACTCTTTTATATATATTTGAATAAAAAAAATCAAATCCTTTCATATTATACATAAATATATAACTAAATCATATTAAAATTAAAAAAAATATGTATCAATACATTAAAACTTATTTCAAATCATAGTTCCAAGACTTTTTATCAGATTTATCGTAAATAATAATAAATTAAAATTGTATACAGTTTACGGCGCGGCGTCGAAACGTGTAGTGTGTACTGACGCGACTAACACTTATTGCACGGTGGGACATATAATGGACGCTCATTATTGCACAAATATTGGGCCATATATTTAGAATAGCTAATCAAAACCAATATTAAATTAAACCATATTATATTTAGAACTAAATGAAAAAAAAATCATACAAATCGGTCGATTCGATAAGGAGAAAATTAAACATTAAGTTTTAAAAATAAATTTATAAATATAATAATTTGATAAAATTAATTAACTGATATTTAATAATCGTAGACTTCTAGAAATGTACACGAATGAGCCATATATAATGGAAAACATATTAAATATCTTAAATAAAACCAACAAACTACTAAAAATAGAAAAAAAAATATTTTATTGGTGGTATACTATTTGTCCCACCGTGCCGGAAAGGTTATTTTTTTGGTGGGACTGTGTATATCCCACCGTGCCGGAAAGAGTTAATAGATACCTAGGAGAAATTTACCGATTTCGTCATGTAACAAACGGTATGTAGGACGTAGGTTATTGACTGTTCAATAAATTATACGCTTTCCTATACTGAAATATTAATTCAAAACATTTTCAATAATTATTATGACGGGTGTGTAACACAGACACATTAATGATTTAATGTTTTATTGATAAATATATGTACATG
This sequence comes from Diuraphis noxia, assembly GCF_037042655.1. Classification (NCBI taxonomy): domain Eukaryota; kingdom Metazoa; phylum Arthropoda; class Insecta; order Hemiptera; family Aphididae; genus Diuraphis; species Diuraphis noxia. The sequence continues at coordinate 79,341,107 of NW_028301713.1, forward strand.
AATTATTGTTACAGATTTAATATTTTTACTTTTCAACCGCAATGAAAATGTTGAACGTTGTACACGACGTTGTGCACAAGTTATGGTAGATTATTATCTATCGATATATTTATCGAAGCGAAAGTACCTATCTGATATTACTATGGGAAAAAAAATATTCAATTCAGTTAAAAGGACCGTGTGTTATATTTGAATAGCGCATAGGTAATAAGTTTTAGGTTACCTATGCGTGCTAGGATGTATTAATAAATTATGTTTTAATAATTAATTTCACTCAAAATGCAAAAGTCACACTGACAGTGTGGAATTCATCTGAGAACTAACGATCAAATATCAGATTAGGACGTATATGACTAATGTGAATATTGTAATATAACATTATAACATAGTAATGAACACAGATACTGCACCAGTATGGTGTACGTATATCGTTTTTTTTTTTCATTCATCGAAACAGCCACCTGTTATTAGCATTGTTAATTATTCAAAATGCTTTGCCTCTCCGTCGCAGGGTGTCCGTTCCATAATCTGCGTCTGAATAAATTCCAGTCCCTAATTTCCGTGAATACGTAATTTATCCAAACTAAGTCCGAATTACTCTTTTATTTTTATTATATTTTTTTTTTTGTCCATAATAATTACCGGAAGCAACCGACGGTAATATCCTTTTTATGTGTACCCCAGTATAAACTGTACCTATGCATAGTATACGAACCTATATACACGTTGAACAATGGACCTGTTTAAAGCAGTCAAATTTCTCCATGGTCACTGAATCAAGGGTTAAATTAAATATTATATGTATATATATATATATATATATTATTATTATTCACTGTTGGCTCGAACCAAATAATGTTTACCAAATAATAAATAAAAGAATCAGGTGAATTTGTAATGGTTATTTATTATTAAAGTATATTATGGTGTGTTATATTATATAAATGTACCTATAATATAATATATTTATATATATAATACATATTTATGTATCTGTATAAATACATAGACTAAAATTATAATGGTTATCATTTCAATTTTCAACGCGATTGTTCCTAAACTAATTTTAGATTATTTTTTCGTAAACCTTAGGCAAAATTATTAATCTTAATATATAATCGCATAAGTAGTAGGATTGTGGTTTTCGAATAAAAATATTATAAATACCTATATATATATATATATATATATATATATAGGTATATATATTATGTAATATAATATTTTTTTAAATTATTGTACTTCGGCTGGACCCTGCCTGTTTGTGTATAACGTCTGATGAGACAGAAATATTAAGGTTATAACTAAATTATTATTAAAATACATAATATGAATGAATACTATGTATAGCAATTAGAATATTGTATAATATGTCTGTACATTTTTTTTTTTTATAGATTATAAGCTCGGAAACTATGGCTATTGTTATTTTTAAGGGTGGTTTGGAACATGTAATATATGTGTGACTTACGTAACTATTATGAACAATGTTCATAATATTATTATTTATTAGTATTATTACAAACCACATGATTGGAAATTAAATACAAGTTATTGAAATGTTGTATGGACGTACAATTAGGTAGGTATGAATTTATTATGTTTTTATGCCACATTAACCAACGATCCATTATCACCAGCAATACAAATAAAAAACTGCTATAAGACCTAATTAACGTTTGTATAATAGTCATAAAACAAGTCTCTGAGGAATATGATATTAAAATGTGTATAACATGCATGTACACAATGTAAACACGTGACTTCACTGGGTTAGTAATCAAAATTAAATTCTAGAAAAAAATAATTTTCTATTATTTAAAATAGAAAACCAAGTTTTCCCCTGGTGGTATTCGCCACCAATATATTATATGCCCATCAGCTATATTAAACAGTTTAATTTGTACGATATGTATATTGATATATAATAGTTAATAGTTACACGGAAAATCAAAATATCCGTATCAAAATACACCTAGATACCTAAAGTAATTGTTCGATGTTGGTACTATTTTATACTCTTAAAATAACATAGGTAATATTATAGTTTATTTGTGAAACGAAACATAATAAAAGTAAAATATATGTTCATTAATTTAAAACACCTATTTAGACTTATTTTTTCAAATTTTGGGCCTTTTTGTACACTTAAGGAGCACATAATCTAATAAAGTGATGTAATTTTATCAAACTCATATTACAAATCAATAAATAAACTGAAATTAATGTTTCGTTCCAGTATAAAAGATCTAAACAGACATCAAAATTAAACATAATGTTTGCAATATACAAAATACTTAATTAAGTTTATATTATTGTCATAATCTATTTATGATGGGTTACTCATTCCAAAATAATTATGTATTTATTTATTTATAAATTATAATATAGTATAATTTTCATATAATATTATGTGATTATTTAAATCATAATAATTGCATACTATGATCAAAGAATTGAAAAACATTATACCTAATACTTTATTACCCCGACTTCTAATTTCCTAAATTTTTCTCCTTTCAGTTCGTTCGTATAGTAGGTATATATTTTACATATTTTTAATATACTCGTCGGTGCTGTAATAACCGAAATTATTTCATTTTTATTTTAATTAGTTGTGTAATCTAAATACTTACAAGTGTATCAAACTTAATTCATAATATTTTACTAAATAAAATGTTACAATGGTTTCATAAAGTAATAACACGAATTTAATCAACGAACGAATCCAATTAAAATACATATCATCATACTTTTAATTTAATTTAATATATTATTGAACGTTAAGACATTTGTTGATAATTTATATTTCCAACGTATATTGTATAGGTACCCTGTACTATACCTACTTCCTAGTAACATATATAACATTAATAATATAATAACGCTACAAGAATACTAAACTAAGTTTTTTTTCCAGAATCTTAACGATAAGAAACTGGTTCAGCTATGTTGATGGATCGGATGGAAAGATCAAGTTAAACCATTTGGTTAATCTCTCACTGTCTACAGAGTAAATAATAAATAAACACATGTCAAACTGCTCATGTAATGTGTTTACCTTTTAAAATAGGTTTCATTTTATACGCAATAGCCTGTCGATTATTCACTTCAATAATTCGGTTATAATTTATTTAGACATATTTAAATTATAGTAGATAATAGGTAAGTGCACAATCATAAAAACGATTTCTAACATTTTTCGGAAATCAGCTTCATCATCGTAAAAATTCGATTTTTTATTTATGCCTATGCATTTTAAAATCATCAATTAGGTAGTAAATTATGTGATAGCGTTTTTAAGTTTTTTGTTTTTAATGAATGACAAACGACAACTAATACTCATAGCATCCAACTAACTTTAACATCTGTGAGAAAACTTAAAATCCATCTAATAACTTCTTGAATTAAAACTTTTAACACAATATATTATCTTATTATACTTCAATAAAACTGTTTTATTTAATAAATGAATACATAAGACTCTATGTTATGAATAAAGTCACTAGTGCATTTACTAAGGAAATACATAACACATTACTAATATTTTAAGTGTTTATTTGTATAATTTATTAATGTACTGAGAATTGTACGGACAGTATTAAAACTATCTTTATAGAACGTAAATAACTAATAGAAATAAATACCATCTCAGTACAACTTACCATCAATGATTTATTTTTTTCATAGGAATATATTTTAAACATAATTAGTATAAATTAAAAACATTAATAAATATATAAGGGCAAAACAATGGTTAAGAAAAAAATATAATTTGGATAATAACAGTATTTGGCCATATGTGTATTATTAGAGGTTTCCTCGTTATAAACAACAATTACCAGAAAATAAACGAACACCTTGGTTAAAGGAATCTATTGTACGATCTTAAACCGCAAATTACAAAATTCAGAATATAATAAGTTAAAATATTATAAATGAATAATATGATATACGAAAGAAATGAGATTGAATTACACTGTATACAAGTGTAATAACGATATATTATACATTTTTTATAGCGGTACTATACATTAGGTACTGTCTAAAAGTATATTGTTCATTAAAATAATCAAAACGTAATTGTCTGTTTTTAGAAAGCTGTGCTAAATTTTTTTTCTGTTAAATATTGTATAAATTAATAATTAATTAATTTCATATGTTTGCAGGATGTATTTAATAGCCAGCACGAGCCTATTTTTTTCTTAATACAATTAGTTTATTTTACTTTTACTTACCTATTATATTTAGTGTTCATTAACCGAGTTTTCCGGCTTTGTTCAGGATAAATCGTATTATTATACATTTAAATTAAAAGCAACAAAATATGAAAACCAAAGTCAATAAATATAAATACAATTTTGTTTTTGTTTTTGTAAATAGTAAATAATTATACCCATTAAGCATTAATCATTTCGTTATAGTTGTTTTCTTTTACAATCAAAATAGTATCGATTATCTAAAATGTACTTAGGTTTTTTTGTACGATACCCATTTCAATTTGCCTTGAGATATATGAGCAATTTTAAAGTGTAATTTTTTAAAAACTTGTTAAATTGATTTTTCTTAATCATACAATTTTCATATAATTCTTGAAAAATACGGTTTAGGAAGGTATATCGTTTTTACAATTTATTCATACCGATAAGTCTTTATTTTCATTATATTAAGCTTATTGCTTATCAAATATTATACTGTCTCGATAACATCATATTATTAATAGGTATTAATTGATATATTATAAAGATTTTAAAACTTCTTAACCATTTATTAATGATAAGTTGATTAATGATGTCTGAATATGTGAAGAGCATAATTTGTAATACGTATATTACATTAGTAAGGCGTGGCCCCGGATTTCAAAACAAAGTGCATCTTTTTTTGATTGATCATAGACAATGCTTTCCAAGTATATAATTCGTTTCATGTAACGAGTGTTTCAAAGCTAAACATTTTATTTTGCATTTTTAGCATTATTAGGTCATTTTTTTATGGTTTTTAATGCATATTCGTTAAATATACTATAGGTACAAATTTAGCGTATTTATTAATACATATATATTTTAATATCTATGTTTAAAATGAATAATATTGCCCCAAAACATAGGCGTGTCAACATCATAGCAGCATCTAGTTAATTTTTCCAATTTTTTTTTTTCAATAAAGTAATAAATATATTTTAATAATAAATTTCAAATTAAATTAAATATAAATGGCATTTTTAAGGTCATTTTTTAAAGATATTTTTGGTTATTTTTTAGAGCATATTTGCATGGTTTTAAATGCATTTAAATCCGGGCCCTATACATTAGTATCTATGGTTTTATGTTTATTTTGAAAAATGCAATACATTTAACGTAATTAAAATAATTAAATACTTCAGTACAACAATATGATATACTTGAAGTTAGTACCGATACATAGACTTATCGAGTACCGTTAAACAACTGCACAGTAGTTGAATGATTTTATGTCCTGGAAAATTATCTTTTAGAGTAATATATTATATCAGTATTTCTTAATGTGGGTGGTACTGCCCTCTAGGAGTTATTTTGATTTGTTAGAGGAGGCGGTGAGCTTTTAAATGCGAATTAATGGGGAAAATAAAAAAAACCAGTGTCAAGTAATTCACATTATCGTATTATGGATTCATTTTGTATAGAAAAGTTTAAATTAGAGTCAATTAAAACATACATTTACTAAACATTAAGCGTTTTTATTTTAATTTAAAAAACTGCTACATAATGAGACGTTTTGTTGGAATGGGAACGTAAGCCGTCAGTTATCTCAGCGCTGAACCTAAAAATATCGAGAACCACTGTATAATATTACACTAATTACCAACTATAATCATAGCAAATATTATCAAAAACCAGAAACACAAAAAAATGTTTAAAACCAAAATTCAAGTACAGAAATGATAATTTATTTATCCTGAATTTGATTACATTCAGAACACATATAATGTATTATGAATAGGTGAAGAAATAAATTACTTCTGCAGTTCAAATTTAAAGTATCATACATTATAATGATGTAGGTATTATTAAAATAAGAGCAATTTTTTGTCTCTTTATATATATTATACAATGAATACATTGATAATATTATATTGAATGATATAACCAAGCGATTTACACCATAATCAAATTTCTTTTTCCCTTAATCAACTCGCTATATATTATCTTTATCAAATTAACTACGCACTCATTATAATTTACGATACTATTTCATTACTTTATATCATTAATTAATATTATATAAATTATCAAGACTCTCCTCAATGTATAATTATATAATTTTTTTTTTTCTTTCTTTCTATTCTTATCTATACCATTGTAATTATATACTATTGTAACACCACACTGTCATTTATCTATATCTTGTACTTATATAATTGTCGAGCTATAATAGTTTTTACTGAAAGCTAATTAATAAAAAAAAAAAAAAAAAAAAAAATAACCAAGCGATTTCTATAATTCCGTTTAAAAAGGTGAATATATTATTATAGGTTATAAAATTATAGCTGACTACTAATTTTAATCATTTATACTAAACTTGACAAATTTTTAACAGTTTAAACAAAACCATTCGTACCAGTTCAGATATGTACTACAAGTTTCTTCTATGACTATTTTTGATTTCATTGGAAACTAATAAATGCACCTACTATAATAGTATGCGATTTATTTTTGGTAATATTGTCTAAAACATTAGGTAGGTACATACCTTAATTAGATTTACTATTGAATTCTTAATTCAGTAGACATAATTAATATTGTGTTAATACTTTTAGTATTTCTTGCTAAACAAATATTGTGATGAAAAAATAAATGTATATAGTCTCATAATTTTATACCTACTATATATAATAATTGAAGTGGATTAATTAAAAGTAATTTCGTCCTTCATTATATTATACAGCCTCTGTGTTATTAATATATATTTTTTTAGCGCATAAAAATATTTAATTTAATTTTCAAACTGGGTTGACCACAATTTTAATACATTTTATTGTATTTATAATACATTAATATCTCTATCCACTATAAGAGTGTCAAACGTTCTTCAGGCTTAGTGCTTCGTATAATATTTGTAACAAGTGTTGTTTTTGCATAAACTGCAAACTGCATTTCATCGACGTTGCATTCATTTCAAAATATTCTACATAGAAAATTTTGACGAACAACGAATTCATCGCATTGCTGCAAACTAAAACAAATTTGGAAGCCACACGTAAAGCGTGAACAATATTATAATAATATTCTACACAGTCCAATTATCGCGCACAGACAACGCTCCATTAGAGGCCAACTGTACATGTCTAATAATAGCGGTTGACAAATCCGACGTGGATGCGCGTAACACGGTAGTCACATAATGTCTCAATTTATTATTATTTTTATTTTTACATAATGGCGCTAGTCTAGCGACAGTAACGATAAGAGTTTAAATAAAAAAATAACCAGAATGTATTACGATTTTAGTGAGTAAGAGAGAGAGAGATTGAGTGAGAGTGCGGTCGAGATAGTCGTCTTTAGGTCCACCCGTCAGTAATCTATCGGTCGATTGTTGATTGGTTTTCGGGGGTACCGTCACCGAACAAATCGTCGTAATAACAATAAACCGATTTAATGCAACAGGTTTAGTATTGTTTTTGAAAACTAAATATATATATACAACAAATACCAATCAATATTCGGATAATAATATAGTACTATGTTACGACTCCAATGTTATATTGTGCTGCTGTCATGAATTGTTTATGATGTTAAGTGTATGTGCGCGCCTGGTTTAAGTATGTAGGTAACACACAAACACCAGGAGTTAATCGGTAATCTGTTAAATTTTTTTTCCATGTCCGCTGCTCGTCAGTGTTCCCCGATCAATTGGTCTTTTTTTTTATCGTGTACCTAACGTCAAATATACAATAACAACTAAACGAATATTATTATTTGAAACAATGCCAACAGAAATAAATTGTTTAATCATATCGACGCCCAAAATATGGTCAAACATGAACCATCATTTTAAACAAAACGTTGATGCATACAAATTAAAAAATTAGTACGTAATTCAATTAGTTTTAAGCATTTCAATAAAGCTACCTAATAGATTCACCTACGCTAATAGAATTATTAGATATAAGTTTGATAAACTAGTTAATAATTATTAATAGTAATAGAATCACGAAAACCGACGACCTACCTTATGTGGTTTTAACGAATTTTGCACTTTAAATTTTCCATTAGTATTAATTTTCTATGGGATGTAATATACATGTCTTGATTATTAAATAGCTTTTAATATTTCAACTTGATAAATTAAAAAATAAAAATTCCATAATAACAACATTCGCAATTATATTTTATTTTATATTTAATTTTAAGTCACCATATTAATATTTTACTATCTTCTGGCGATAATCTAGTTAAGTCATTTATTGTACATTATAAATTAATAGATATTTTATTTCATTTTAAGTTCTTCATCCTTTAAATATTTTTTTTTATTTCATCGGTAATATAATTATTTACTTGTGTTAATATCGTTATTTGTTGCTACACTATTTCTATAAATGTTTCATTTATTAATTACGTACAGTAGGTAGCTGCTCAATACTTATGTACAATACGGCGAATACGTGTTAATGCATTGTCCATTCCAATATTTGGGAAACAAGGGTTTCAAACAAAATCCAACCGAAGAGGTCATATGTTATCAGCTGTCAGTACTTAGTGCCTACAATATGTCTATATTAATTATTAATATGTTGATTTATTTATGACGTCTACTATTATATTATTAAAATATTTAAAACTCGAGTAATCGATTAACTGCCATGCCATGTAGGTATTCATATGTCACTGACCGTGTTATAAAATCATTTAATAAACCTAAATACGATGCAGTAAACTTATGAACTATACGTGTTTCTTCATTTTTACATCAATCTTATTTTTTTTCATATATATTAGAAAATTTACAATCTGTATTAATAAAAAGAACAATAAGTAAAGACAGGATGGCATGATAAGGGCAACCATCCAATGATAGAACAATTCACGTCAGTCTTACAATATAATACTGCGAAAAATGTTACGATATGATATATACAGGGTGATTCTTTTATCAAACAACACTAATTATTTAAAAAAGTATTGAATTTTTTCAAAATATTTTTTTACATAGTTTCAAGTTGTTAAAAAACCAACGCTTTTATTAAAAAATTATATTTTTTTATTATTATTATTACTTTACAGATTTTTGTTTTTACAGTTCATCAAAATAAAAAATTTAGTAGCCCTTTATTTAAATTATTTTCATGCGTGCACAATAACACATTATTTTAAAAATATTTGGTTCACGAGTACAGCTGGAGTGTAACAACATAATTTATTATAATGTTAAATTAATATAATATACTAGAGTATAATACTATATGCGTGTTAATATTACATTTAAAATAGCAACTAGCATAATAAATAATACATTCGTACCTATTGAGTTCGTAATATATTTATTAACATTAATAAATTTAAAAAAAAATGTATAATATACAATTTATTGGACATTTTTTTTATGGTATTATTTCCATCACTAAATATTATAGGTATTGTGTAAAATTGTAAAATTCAAATTTTAGCTTTAAATTTTTATGATTTATGAATGTAAACTTTACTTTATAATACACTTTATAATGGCTTCGGAATTAATGTACCTTTATTAAAGTTTATACTCTTACTCATATAAAGCAGTATAAAAATATGCTATACATATTGTCATATTATATTATAATATGTTTTATAAATTATATGACTTTGTTTTCTTGAAATGTTACTATAGTTTTCTATTTGCAGCTTAAACTTAATGTGCATATGTATATAACAAACATAAACATATGAGTACTATTTTTTATGTAAATGTACCACCAATGGAATATGTTTTATTTTTTTGCATTCAAAAATATTGTAACCATGGTTATGTGCACATAATGGTCCATTTAAAAATTCGTCTGAACCCAATACACAAGGTAAGGATGACGTACAGAGGAATATTGTACTCACCGCGTTTACAAGTACTTACCGGTGATGGAACTCTACAGTGATGCTGTGGTGGTGGCCGGCAAAGCTATATAGGTGATAACTGGCTTATTTTATAAAATACAGTTGTGGCTATACTTAAAGTAATCACTTATAAACACAAGTTAGTGCGGTACGTAATACGACCTGTAATACGCGTAATACATTCACCAATTTTATTTATTTTTATTTTTTGAAGTTAAACTTTTTTAGCTGCGTTCAGTTTAGTTGGATTTATTGACTCAATCGTTCGGACCAAAAGCGTATAACGGGCGTGGCTTACTATCGATAAGGGCCCAATCAAACGATCAAATTTTGACAGCTGCGGTCACCGTGTTCCTCTTAGCGCAGTTAATGTTTTGAAGTCGATGATCTAGGCGAACTAATCAGTCAGCGAAAGACATCGGGCCGTCTGTTTGGAAACTATAACATTTCTATGATAATAAATAATAATCAGTGTCTCATCTTTAAATAGTAATGAAAAATTAACTTCAGTTGAAAACTTTATTTTATTTTCTATTACGAACTTAGTATTGACCGGCTGAATCTTTTTGTAACCTTCTGTAAAGGGATTTCACAACATGCGTGCGTACTCATATATGCAACAAGCATAATTTTTTTGGTTTCCTTTTAGTTGTGTACTTAAGTATCAAAAAATATATTTAATAGGTCTGTTTTAACATTTTATGTTTTTTTTCGATGATTCCCTTGGAAATTCTTATTACTACTCTGCGTGGTCACAACCCGAACATTTTATCAAAAAACAACTGTTATAACCACTGTCATGGATTATGATTAGCTAATAACCTTATATACCAATACGTTATCCGCACTTCGATATACGTGGTAAGAACTAATTATAGGAAATAACCAAACTTGATTTTTTGTTGCACGGTTCAAATGGTATAAACGGGTATATACATATACCGTATATACTCCCGTATGCCTTCCAAAACTCAGCTGTACATACAAAACATTATATAGAGATAAAATACTTTTCTTATATACCTATACGATACCGGTGCGAAGGTGGACGGATGGCGTTTACGAACGCGATAGGAGATTCGTTATAAAGTCGGAAGCGGACAGCTATACTTACACTGGCATTATTCTTATTATATACAGCACATAATTCTGTAGTATATATGTATATATATGGTCGGCAGTACTTAGGCCGGCACGAGGGCACTGTCAAGACGTTGACGATGAGGCGAGAGCGGCGCGGAGGTACCGGCGTCACAGAGGCTGACCCGAAAGATTGTTATCGGCAACGACGAACACATAGATATGTTGTGTGTGTGTAGAAGAAGAGCAGAGCAACAAGCGGCGGCAGTGGCGGCTATAGTGCCGGTCGGCGGAGCACGGGTTTTTCCTCGGTCGCGCGCCTCCACTAATTAGTACACAGCAGTACCTGCAACGCGATATACCACCTCCTCGTGTTCGACGCTTCCTTCGCCGAAGTATAATATGTTCCTCAGTGTCTTGCACGGCATCGGAATAAGTACCTTAGACACACACATACACATCGATACATATAGCAGAAGACGGACGCGTGCCCCTCGACACACACACACACACACACACATATGCCGCTCCAATAAACTTAGCGTCCACAGACCGAAACCGATTGTTTTTTTCTTCTTGTACTTCTATTATGTTGCTCCTCCCCTCCCAACCCCCTAACGATCTTCTTCATCGCCGTATAATTTTTTTATTTTACTTAATTGTAAAAACACGAGTCTTATAATAATAATACATATAATAATAATAATAATAACGATAATAACACGAGAGAAACGACTACAACGGCTTACCGGCGACCGGTGATTATATAGAGTCATCGCGGCACACGACATGAGTACCATATATACCTAACGATGATAATAACAATAATATAAAGAAAGTTTTTTCGGCCAACGCACCGGAACGGTACGCCGCGGCGCGTGTCCCGCCGCCTTCCGCGAGGAGATCGTCTCGGACGACGGACGAGAAGCGCGTGCGCCATTCGTACGTACAACATACAACATTATAATAAATATCGTGCCGGAGAAAATATCAACGTGTGTGCGTGTGTACGTTATTATTATAATACTATGTTATACATATATTGTGTGTAGATAGGTATGATATGTATAGTACGTATTGCGTCTCGGTTAATTATACGAAAAAGACACGACCGACTCCGACGTTGTACCCGGTTAATTATTATATTATTATTATCAAATCCGGTGGGCTCGCTTGGGGCTATGACGTTATTGTACGCACACAATAAACATCACTGCCGCGACGCGCAGCCCTGGTGACACGAGCCCCGCCGCCGCGCTAACGCGTGAATTGGTTATTGCACTTGCGAGCTTCATGAGATGATAATATTACGTAAGGTACTTGCACGATCAGAGTCAGATCAGGCCGATGAACAGTAAAGCAGTTTTCGAAGCGTTTTTTTTTTTTTTAGCTCTAGAAAACAATAATTATGAAACATACGCCGAAAGATAAGATAGAATGTTTCATGAAACTTATATAATGTGATGGCTTAGAAATTATGGCTTTAAAATGTTCCTACAGAGTACTTACGTGGTACTCATTATTAGTACCTAGTAAATTTTTTTACAGTTGTTTAAAATCAAACGAACTCTTCATTCAAAACGTTTTCACAAGCGTAGTAGTTCAGAAATCTTAGCGTTTGCGTGTTTTTCTATTTTGTGGTCGTACATTTTTCTAAAGCTTAGAATTTTTTGTATGACAGTGAAATTAAATTGAATTCACATATTCTTAAATATTTTAGAATAAGCGTATTTATTTACAGCATGAGTATTACGTGCTTATTTTTAGCATATTTCGAAATTTTATATTTTTATGTAAGTATACCTAAAATTGCCGAGAAAAATCGCATTTGGATAACATTCAACAATATTATTAACAGTATATTATTTTTGATAGATATGCAGTAGGTACTTACGTAAGACTTAACGAATCTATTATCTATTTATCAATTAATAATAATCAACCTTAATATACACAATAGTATAGTAAATTCATGGTAAACTGTTGGTAATGACAAGATACGAAGAAATAAAAATCGGTAGGTACGTAGTGTTTATTTAGTGCATGTGGCAGGAAAATTAAATTGTTTTATTTCACGAGTTCGATAATTCCCTGCAAAATATGCGATGTATACACTGCATATACATAATATATTATACCGTACACAATACAATTTTCAATTGATTAATTTTAAGTTATTAATACTATGAGCATAAGCTGCTTTACGACCCATCGGTGATGAGTGACAACATAAGTCGATAATAACAATTTCCTAATATAATAGTAAGTGGTTACTATATGAAATAAAAAAAATTATAACCACAATGCAACACGGGTAGGTAAGCTATTTTTTGGCAAAAAATAAATTCGAGTTATATCCTAATGGAGAAAGAAGAGAAAAAGTAAACTATAACAATAAGGAGATTTAAATTTACATAAATTGAAAAAAAGAATTTACTATATTAGCTAAGTATTTAGCTTATTTTTCTATAAAATTATTTTTGTATGGTCTTATAATTATTTAACAGTATAATATCATATACATTGTATAAGGTATTATATAAGAATAAGTTTAATGTTCTTAATCTTACACAAGTAAACTATGAAACACATCAAAACTAAGACTCAATATAGTGTTAATTAAGTTCCTGGTCGTCATAATATTTTATAGTTGGAAGAATGGCCAATAAATTATTAATTTATATAGTAAAATTATTCACTTTACATTTTTCAACAAGAATATTATAAATATAACATTATAAATACAGAGATAGGTTACCATAGATTAAGTTACATTGTTTATATAATATTTTATGCTAAATGCCTTAAAACTATGACATAGTGCGTACCTAGACAATTTTATTTAAGAGAATACATTAGGTGTAATAATAGATATTATTATGAACGTTATTAACAATATCTGAATTAGTCTAAAAATAGTGGCCGATCTTGGTAAAGATAATTATGGAATACATACACTTGTTAGTAATATTATTGCAATGTAATATTATTCGCAGTGAAATAATAATATTATATATTCATTCATCTGCTCGTCGTATTAAAATTATTGCATTAATTTTAGACGTTGTAATGAGTTCTGGTCACCATTACATAAATTCAGCAAATTATTTAATATGTTATAATACGATAATATAATATAAAATATTGTCACGAGTGTTATAATATTTAATTTTGAAATAATATTTAATACTAGCTGATACTGCAGCATGGCATTGTCCGTGACAAATTAAATACCGGTGGACTTACTCCTCCTTATAAACTCCGTTAAATGTGACCTGCACAGGTTTTCAACACGGTTATTTAGGTTGATTTGATCAAATATAGAACATCACTGTATAATTATGACAAATCATGATAACTTTTTTTATTTACTAGATAATACATCACCGGTGAAAGCCCCATTAAAATTGGTCCATCCGTTTCAAAGCCTTTCTCAGAAAAACAGATAAATAGACAGACATCCAAATATAATATCTGTGAGTTTTTCTTGCAATATATAGCATACCTATTTAATTTGTGATGCGAAAGACAAATAAAAGAGGAAAACAATAAAAAAAAATAAAATAATAAATGTATTAAAAATGTAATACAATTTTGAATATTGTATTTAGTCATAACAGCTATAGGTATTTTTTTTTCTGTAATCAATTGCGACCATTTAGTATCTAAAAAAACTTCGTATTTCCGTTTTCCGAAATTAAATTCTTGTAAGATCCCAAGTTTAAAATACGAATTTATTGAAGAAGTAGAATTATTTAACAATTAGAATCATCACTAATCCATATTTTCAAGTTTATACGTTTTGTCCGTTGTTTCAAAATAGCCATTGGTATATTAGCCACTCATATACGATCAAAGCGAATAAGCGAGTGATGGCTGCAATATGGCTTATTGCGGTGACTTCTATTCAATTATATACGTATAAGCCCACTGACTATTAATCTATTAAGACGCCAATCACAAGTCCAAATTTCGGACACCGCGTCGACCTGTATCGGTAACGTTCCGGTCGTTTTTGGAAAAAAAAAATTCTTTAATTATATGGCTATTGACACAAACCAACCGTCCAACGCAGCGCAGGTGAACGACAACCGAAAACCATCACGCACACCACATTATAGCCATCATCGCGCGCGTCTGTCCTCAACAATTTTATGCAATAAGTATGTATTATGACGTGATGATGTATTGTGACGAATACAATAATAACGATATTATGATGGTTGTCGTGCAGTAAGTGTGCAGGTAAAACGTCGCTAAGAAAGAATAGTCTACAAAAACAAAAAACAAAAAAGCGTACTCATAATAATAATGTGCCTAATATATTATATTGTAAAAAATATACAGAAATATTGTGTGGGCGACGCGTTCAAATATGTTTTTTGTTTCGTGTCGGAACTGCATAATATTTCTATACGGTGCAGTGCGCGGGCCATAAAGGCAATAATTGTGTCGCTTGAGCTGCGGGCCGCGCGAGCAGCTGCAGCTGTCGCCGTCGTCCGCCGGCCACGCGACTAGACCGGAAACCTTTCGTGGCCACCGGACCGCGGCGACGACGACCATTACGACTAGCTCTTCCGCCGACCTTTACGTGCCGTCAAGACGTTCGCCACCCACGCGTACCTACGCGCGTACGTATAATAATTTTAAGTATAATATAATAATAGATTATACAATAGATAATCGGACGACAGTCTATAGACGAAGACTAGCTGGTTCCGCTCCGGGTATTTCCGACGGAAGTAGTTATTGTGTACTATAATCCACTCTGCGAACCTATACCTGGAATACTGCATAATATAGCATTGTATAATACATATATATGATATATGATATATCGTATAAGGTATACGCGAAAACTAGTGCCTTCTAAACCCTTTCAACGAGTTGAACTCATGAATGGTGAAATTAAAAATGCGTTTTCATTGCTAAGACATCGAAGAAGATTAATTAAAAGATATTTGAGTGGAGGCAAGTAGGTTCGATAACGTATTTTTCTGCAGTTGTGTTGCGTTAGCGGGATGCCTAGACATACCATGATCGGGCCTGTTCGGAGTTGAGTATGTCACCTGTCGACGGTTACTTGAACCGCATAAAACCACAGGTTGGATAGAACCATAACGTGGGTGAATGACCCAAAATTCACCAGTAGTCGGTAAAGAAAAATTATTAATTCGATAAACAATAAAATCATGAACTTTAAAAGAAATGATAGAATTAATGAGTAGGTACAATTGGGAAATATTTCGAACGAATATAAAAATAAAATTATTAATCGTTTGACTTATATAATAAAATGAAGAAAATCGGACTAAAATGCGACCATTCAAATTTTTTTTTAATTTATTAATACTATTGTTTCAATACACCAAGTGTTTTTACAATGCTTTTACAATATTATAAAAATAATTGATTAAGGTTTATAAATAAGTTTACGGATGTATTTTAGCTTGATTGTGAGTCTGGGTAGTCCTCTTCTTGAGATTCCATTCAAAATTAGTATAGTAAATAATATATATAAAAATAGATTTTTGTCTGTCTGTTTGTCCTTTATGCATTCCTAAGCGGCTGGACTGATTGCGACGAAATTTGGTACATAGATATATATTAGAGCTATTGGCAGAAGATGGGCTAAGTTAAAAAGGCCCAAATATCATTCATTTGAATATTTGAATTATTGTCAGACTTTTCATGATAAAACGAATAAAACGACATAATGATAAACAAAATTGAATATTGACGTGAAATATACCTATAGTATATTGTAACGGTTATCTATATAAATAAGTATAAAGTGTAGTACTGATAGCATAATTACAGGAAATAAATTTAACACGCAGTTTGAGACATATTATAATAAGAAGGATTTTTAAGGGGCTACGAAGCGCATCACGGGTTCAGCTTGTAATATAATATATATATATATTTTTTTTTTCTAAAAGGAACCCGCGGCCACATAGGACATTGGGTGTGGGGTGCAGGTACGGTAAGGGTTATTTTTGTGTATTTGTTTGTAGGTTTTTATGTGAGTAGGGTTGTAACACGTGTTTGTGTATGTGTGGCAAGGATATGTTGCTAAAAATCCCGTGGGTGGTCACCCATCCGGTAGCTAGCAACGCTCAGTACGTTTTCGCAGATTGAGCATTTGAGCGTACCTCACCAAGCCACCATATTATGATATTATAATTTATAACACTATAACGTTATTGTAATTTATCACATAATATCCGAACAACAAAAGATTATACAATTGTATTATTCTTTGTTAATCAAACAACTATTGAACTAAATAGATAGGTATACATATCTCCAGAATTTCGGAGATCAATATTAAATAAGTATGACGTGTTAAAACACTTAAAACAAGTAGTCGTACCTTTAAATTATAAATATTACAAAGTTCGTGTGAGAGCCCAAATATTTCATAGCATTAAAAACATATTGTACAAATATTATAAATCTTAATATTTTTTTTTTTTAACATAATTAATTATTACAGAGGTAATGATAGCATTTAGTATTTTAGCAGTATAGTATGGCATCCGCAGAATTACTATTACACATTTTTGTGTATTTCCTGTTTATAGGTTTTTAATTGGCTATAGGGTTGTAACACACGTGTTTGTGGATGTATGGCAAGTATATGTTGCTAAAAATCCCGCGGGTGGTCACCCATCCGGGAGCTAGCAACTGCGGCCGGTACGTACGCTCAGTGCAGCGTTCCGCAGATTGACCGCACCTCGCCAAGCCACAATATAATAATATAATATTATTGTTACGATGTGATCATCGAACTCGCGCTCGACTTGTCGTCACTCGTCCGATAACGTCATTATTATTTCGTGTTGCGGTGATCAATCGCCCAGTGGCGCAACTAGGGGGGTGCAAAAAGGTCTTTAGCGCCCCCAAGTTAAAATTTAGCACCTCTTGTTTTTTGCATAGGTATATATAATTATTATTATATACCTAATATTATGAATTTTATGTTTTTAAATGATAAGAAATTTCCCGAAAAAATTTATAACTGTTTGGTCGTATAACATAATTTTGTTATTTATCTTTGTTGAATATTGAAAAAGATTTATTCAATCAGATAAACACCGAAACTATTTTGAATGAATATTGCATGAAACCCATAAAAATTATGCCGATTTCAAATCTATAAATTATTATTTATTTAACAGGATTATGAAATTAAAATTTTTCAATATGTTTCTGATATTGTAGTAAAAAAAAGAGTACCTATTATAAATGTTGTTCATTTTTTTATTTTTGTAAAAAGTCTTAATATATTTTTTAAAGTTTTGATGTATCGATTAAAGTTGGTCTATGTAGTTTATGAGTTATAAGTATTTAAAGTTTATATTGGCATAGTGGAGTGGTACGGGGTTACCCCGCAAAATGTTTGTCCACTTCTCAGAAACTTTAAATACTTATAACTCATAAACTACTCGTCCAAAATTCGATTTTTACGTATCAAAATACTTAGAAAAATATTTTCCTTTGGAGTATGAAATTAAAACTCTAGGTTGTCATTCAAAAAAGAAAAAACTTAAAAAATTATATAGGATAAAAAATATTTAAAATATAATTTTTTAATAAAAACGTTGTTTTTTTAACAACATGAAACTTTAAAAAAAAATATTTCCAAAAAAATTGACACTTTTTGTAATAACGAGTGGTTCCTGATAAAAAAATCACCCTGGATTATTTATCTGGCCGCAAACAATATCGGACGTCGCCCGTGACGAGCCAATCGCGTCCGTTTGTTTACTGCGGCACGCTCATTACGACATCAAACCACATTTTTACAGACATCTCACGCCGCCGGTCGCATCCACGCAGAACTGCGACTATATACCCGACGGACATTGAACGGCGAAGCAATCCAAACGCAACCGGCCGATCGCCTGCAGTGACCACCACCAGCCGCACGCACCACACCGTTTTTAACTCGTATCGACGCCGAGTGGACATTCGCGATGACCGACGGCAAAGCGAAACGTGGCACGCCGTTGGAGGACCCGCAGATGAACACCGACTTCACGTACAACTTGGACTCGTGCGTGGTGCAAGGTTCGCGGAACGACAGGGACACGACGGCCACCGGGCAGGGCGTCGTGGAACGCGTGTGGATCACGAGCCGGCCGCCGAGGCTGGGCCGCGGCGTCGAGCCGACCGTCAGCGCGCGCCGGGCGTACGTGATGCTCACGCACGTGCAGGGCCAGATGATCGACACCGGCGAGATGATCTGCAAAAAGGTGTGCACGATCGGCGGCAAGGACGACGCGGTCAACACGGCTGCCGCGGCCAACCCCAACAAGCAGTCGTCGTCGTGTCCACGCGGTCAGCCGTGCGACTGACGATACAACCGTCGTCGGTTAACCGGCCTTAAAAAAAATATGATAATAGAAAAATTATGGCGTGTCGAGATTTCGATAAACGATAAATAAAAACTATTAACAGCTCATATCTTATTATAATATGATATATATTTTTAGTCGACTCTCGATAATTAAAACGTATACGATTATAATTCGAAACCTTCGGCGATTCCAAGTAAATGCTCGGTCCCTTGAAAATCACGTGGTAATTCGAATAAAAAAAAATAATGCATTTAAGTACGCTCTGTGATTCGAAATTAAATTTCGGGAAAACTAGCCTCTACTATACCACGTGACAGTTGGAAGTATCATCCGTCCAACGCTCGGTACCTAATTCGAAGTATATATTCACTAAAATATGTAAAAAATATATTAAGGAAAAATGAAATGAAATTCGATGAAGCAGAAAACCGTTGCAGACTTCTTCGAAAAATAATAATCTTTTACAATCATAATTGAATTTATATGATATAAATTATTCAATTTAGCTAAAGTATAACTGGGTTATCGCCTATCATGAATTATCGCATGAACTTCCGGACCCTAGTAATTACATAATATTTAATTATTAAAGTACGACCTGTATAATTTTAAACAGGTTTTTATACTCAAAGTCCGAAATTTCTATGAAATATTAATGAAAAACAAATTTTCAAAGGTAAAATGCAATTTTTTTTTAACATATGCATATTTATGTAAAAAACCTCAAATTATGCGAAAATATACAAACTAAAATTTCATTTTTGAACTCATCAGGTAGTGATTCAAATTTGTAGCTCATCCAGCACCTTTTGATACACAATTATTATAAAGTTTAATTTACAATTTAAAAACGATATATAGGTAACTCTAATATTATGTACCATCTAATTTGCTGAAATAATTAATAATTAATTACAACAATAAAAAAAAATAATTTGATCTTAACCCAATAATTTGAATTTTTTTTTCTCGTTAATTCAAACTACTCAGCAATTCGAGCTCTCGGTAACTCGAAATTTTTCAACCGTCCCGTCAACTTCGATTTATCGAGAGTCGACTGTATTATGTTCGATAATGAATAGATGGCGTTAAAAACTCGCTAGACATAATCTTAAAACTGAATAATATGTTAAACATTATGTTTTAGATTCTGAGCGGAGCGTGGAATGTATTTTATTTCTAACTTTTCGTGTTTGTTGTTTAAAATATCTAATCTCCAGAAACAAAATTAATTTATATTAGTTTGATATCTGAATTCAGATGTTGTTATTAGCTTTGTTCCGATTCAAAAAAAGAGGAAAAAATGTAAACACTTTTCTAAGTATTTAATATTCGTTATACCTACTCTAACATATTTATTATTGAAACTATCTAATTTAAAATTTACGTTTTGAATTAATTCATCGGGTATAACTTTATTAGATACAACTTAAAGTTTAGTTTATACTACCAAATACTGCAAATATTCACATTATGTTTTGGAGGAGGGTGATATAATTACTACACATACGAATTATAGCCACCTATTCAAAAACACACATGTGCAGTTAGTCATTTGAAAAAAAAATAAGATATACTATTTGATTGTATTGAGTATTTAAAAAAGAAAAAGATTATGGTATGATAAAATAAAGTTTTAAAATTTAAGTTAATAACTTTTTTGTAATATTCTGAAAAAAAAAATTATAAAATTTAATAATACTATATCAAACCATGAGTACTAGATATAAATATAATGTGGTCAGCATCTATTATGATATCGCCATGGACTTTCTCTCCAGCGTGGTGCACATAATATTACATATATAACATCATGAAAAATGTATTTCGTTTCGCAATGAACAACCCCTTTTAACTAGGTATATAGTTTTACGAATTGTTTGTGTTCACACATAGACGACATTATTATCAGTCGCTCAATTAGAGATTTTATTTAAGATGTTTTAAATTCGAATTAAGCCGATAATCGTAATATCGTATTGTATTTTACTTACACGTCGTATTATATCAATGCAATACATCGAATGGTGGATTAGAAATTGCTATTCATAATTTGATTTATTTTACTCTCGATGTATACTGCACTTGACCGTGATATCTATTCGCTCACGGATATGCTATCCGTACGAACACTTGCCGCAGCTATTACGGACGATTTTTGCAATAAAACTATAAATTGTACCTGCCTTGAATTTTGTACGAGTTTGCCAGATCGCCCTCAAATATACGAAACGTGCGACGAAGACGCGAACCAAATAATATTATATTGTATTACATGCAATACCCATCATGTTGCCGCCGGCCGGACTGTTGTCGTCAGCCCGTGACAGAGTGTGTGTATAGTAATATACAACAATACATAATAATATTATAATATTGTTTTCTTGTGCGGACGAATTATGTGTGGATAACACACCCCCACAACAATAAAGGCGCCATATGCGTCCTGCAGCAGAAGGGGGTATTAGCACCTTGTGCTTTTTCCCATAGAAGAAAACCGTATCACACACACACATGCGATATAATAACATTGCAACCTTTAGTCGTCGTCGCGCCATGTGTCTTATACACGGCCGGTAATGACCAAAAAATAAAAACGTAAAGAACACACACACAGGCATACTCACGATACCGGAATTTGCCGGGCCAATGATTCGCCGGCAGGTGCCAAAGGGTCTTCTACTTCTGCTATATACACGCATGTATATACTATACTATACGTATATACTATGCTCGTCGCGTATATTACATACCATATTAGCGGTATAAGTACTGCAACCACGGTATATACATAATATTATATATACGTGGTGCGGTCCGCAGTGCGCCGACGGCACAAGAGTTCCGCACAGTTGACTTCTGGAAGGAACTACGGTGAGTGGCCGTGCCGAAAACACCCGGCCGCCGTGGCAAAAGCTCTATAATACGCGTCGCACTGACGATGACGACGACGGCTGCGTCTTCCGACTGTATAATACAACAGTCCTATACACTTGCGTGCCTATACATAATATGTGTGTGTGTGTGTTTAATGTTATATAGATATTAGATAGGTTTTGAATTCTATCGCATCATATCTTTACATTGTTTTATAATATATTGTACGTACTGTAATAGTTTTTAGCCGAACACTTTTTTACTCGTGCCCGGGCGGGAGTTTATTAGTAGATATACTATTGGTCATAGTTGGTCGGTTAATAATTTTCATCCTCACACCACGAACACACACGTCTTGTATTTTTTGCGTTTGCTCTTTTTTTTTTTTACATAAATAATATACAACGTGTAGGTACGTATAGGTATACATATACCTGTACCGAGATCGCGTCAAGCTTTTTTTATTTACTTCTATAATCTATTATTAGTCGGATAAAAAACAAGCGCAAGGTATATAATATTATTGTCTAACACAAAATCAATCAGCAAAAAGAACTATTGGCATAACGTTTTTGAATAAAAAAATGATGTACCTATCCGTCCATATCATGGTTAAAATAATATAATGTAATACCATAATTTTTATTAGTAACGAGTAATAACTAAAATATTTTTTATTACTTGAAATAATTAATAAAACAATATTGGCATTACTTATGCGTTATGACATCTACATATAGTTGATAAAAGTATATCAATTTTACTACATTATATTTTTTTATACATAATAAATGTAGCAATGAAAATAATTAACTATAAATAAAGAAAAACATTTAGTAATCATATACATACAACGAGCGTTAAATAATGTGAGTAATAGAGATAAATGAAATGTTAAACTTATATAATATAATGAATAATAAATAACGAGTGTAAGAGAAAATATTTTTATTTTTTTATACATAAATAACAATTTAGTATTATACTATATTATGTTCCCGAGTTTCAAACAATATGTCTATATATATTTTTTGAATTAATTATTATTAATTAAAAAATAAAAATAGTGAAACAAAAATATCAGAAGACACGATACACAGACAACAGCGATTGAATTTCCTTAAATTTGTACCGTTCAACGACCGAACATCGGCCGACCATTCGTTATATTGTTATTGTTGAGTTGGGGATCTCTCGTTTAAAGTAGACGTTCAATGTTTATTATAATATTTCTTTTTAGTCGACGTTCGTAGTTGAACACCTGGTATTACAGCTGATCATTAGTTTTTCGTTTAAAATATTTGCATCTATAATCCTATATAGTATGTCATGTCAGAAAAAAATCTTCACTGTACCGTCAATATTATATACCTACGACACCTACGTATTACATTAATTTGTATAGTAAAAAAATTTTAATCATTTTGAATTAAATTTCTTATTAAATCTTTTGCTCTTTATTTTTAAGTACCAATGATGTTTAATCTATTCTCAGAATGGCTGTGATGTATTGAATAGGGATTGTTTTTACATTTTAAAATTATTTGTATTCTTTAAGTGTCTATGTTTGTTACTGGAGCATTACAAACATAAATAGACACACGAAATGCATACAGTTTATGGATAAAAAAAAAAAACTATAATTTTAAGAAAATCATGTATGTAGAGTATTAAAGTAATAATATTATACATAATAACATTGTTACGGTTATCCGCGCTTTATTAAAATGTAATTGGGACAAACTATTATTAGATTTCTCTTACACTTTTAGTAAAATCATCATGATGAGAAAAGGTTACTGTGTGATTATTAATTCAACGTTATATTTATTATTTAGTCTATACAGCATGACACTACTTCACATATTAATTTAAAATATAAAATAATCATATTTTTGAGGATTTACAGGTATGTTCTATGAAAAGCATTCCTAAAATTATTAATAAAAACGCCTCAATCGTTTTTAAAATATATTTTTACGTACAATTAATCATTCGGCATTTGTCACATGTCATATTTCAATATTTGGGATTGAAACGGTGTAGCGAATAATTGTACCGAAAAAAATAAGTAAACAACTTTTCCATACGTCTCGTGGTTTTAAGAAATCGGGAAAAATTTACCATTACATGCGGTGTACTGTAATGCTACCAAATATTTAATTAAGTAGATATGTATATTTAAGCAAATCAGTCATCGCATTAAAACGGGAGGTGCCGAACCATACACGTTCATGTAATTTATAATAATACTTCGGAGCGTGACTTAAAATCAAGCAAAAATATACAATTATTTTAACGGAATACCTACCGCAATATTTACAGTTACCTATGCATAATATGGTCTTGCACTCTTTTTGGTGGACACTATATATATATATCATGTAATAGATAGCCGCCATAAATAATATTATATGTGAATAATAATATTAAACATATATCATCGATTTTGGTAAGCACAGCAGTAACAAAAAAAGCAACAAATATAATATAATGATAGTGTGGTAACACTTCATATTTTTAATGAAAATATTGTATTATTTGCGTAGTTCGGCTATCTGATACGGATAGTTCACCGGGGTGTGAGTGTGTTTGTGTGTGCATGTGTGCGTAAACGGATCACCAGAATTAACAACTGTACCTATGTCTTGTTTCACCTGTACACCATAACTGTACAAGTCCATGATGATACCTGTTGTACAATTAAGACCTGTTATACACAGGACCGATTTTATAAGCGCCTGGGGCATTAACCATTATTGGCTGAGATCGTTTATTTTTTTTAGCATATTATGGTAAGTAGTTTCTGATCTGTAGTTATATTTTTTTAATACCTATTTCTCAATATACTAAATATTTTATATACTCCTCATAATATTATACTGAAAGCCGGAAATCGGCAGACGCCATAAAAGTGTATAGTTTACCATTAGTTTATAAATTATTGGATGAAAAGAAGTTCACACACATTATTATAATTATTATTGTATGCTCAGATAGTATATAATTGACTTTTTTCATGAATGTCATAAATTAAAAATATAAAGGCTATTATAAAATTAAAAACTTAATATAATAACACGAATACATGATGGGTGCAATGAAAATAATATACACACAATACAGATACTTATGTACGTCGTTTGTTTTCGTCCAGGGTACCTATTTCAAAAATCTAAGTGGTGCAGGATTACGTTTTGTTCTAACAATAAGTGTTCAAAGTGATGCTGATGGAAAGGTGTAACCTTATCCCCGCATATCAATTTAATCGAAAACATATTTTATACTCTGATTAAAAAATATTTTATGCACCGAACTTATTCGCTTTTATCACCTACCGCCCGACAACTAACTTTGGACTCCAACTATATTATGTACCATCCGCTGAGCCTAAATGTAATATACACAACACCGATAATAATAATAATAATAATACACTAAAACTGGTATTACAGACGACCGTCGACATATATTTTATCGCCACTGCCGCCGACGGTGTGTAACGGACATGGGTAGTAGTATATTAGGACGTCGAGCTGGAAATGGTGCGGCTGCGGCTGGAGCAATTAGACGGGATGACGTTACCGTTTCGCCGCCGCCGCCGTCAGTGTGACGTTTCGCCGGTTGTGGGTGACGGCGTGTAAAGTTCCCAAGCTAAGCGACCTTAAACAATAATATATACATATATGTGTGTGTGGGTATACGCAATGATATAATATCGTTTAAGAACATAATATACATGAACCGGAAGCGGCGCTACGACCATACAACAATAATATCATAGCTCGCAGGTATATTGTACAATACTGGGATCGATCAAGGATGACAGCCGCGGCCGGACGGTATGGGTGAGACAACGGGCGCGCGCGTCTTATGCGTACATAAAATATTATACATTTATATCACACCTACATATAATATACCCAATAATATAATATATATATATATAAGTAGTAGGTGTTTTTCTACGGCGGCGGGCTCGTCTCTGCCACCCCGCTCCCGCCACAAACGCCCAGAAAATGCGGCACGCACGCGGAACCGTGAGTTTCCCACGGGCGCCGACTCGAATCGCTAACCGCACCGCCACCGCGACCGCGACCGGATATTGAAAAACGTTTCTCTACGCGACCGGGCAAACATCGGAACAGTTTAACCGGGCCGCCGCCGACACTATAATGTCGCGTTTGGGGTGTCCGCCTACATCATCCCGATGCCCGAGGTGAGAAACGGAACTGCACCCGGAAATGGACGACGACCGTGAGGAGTTTGTACCCGCGCGCGTGTACTATATTATATATATACCGACCAATAATAATAATAATAATAATAATAATAATAATATCGCTTTGATAACATATGCCTCGTATTAAACAGAGTGATTGACCAATCCAATAATTGTCATCCCCATTTTTTAATTTATTTAAATTTTGGTATTTGGTATTTTTTAAATTTTCAAATTTCTTTAAAGACCTGATTTAAAATTCTTCAGTATTGTTTCACTAATTAAAAATAAAGAGTGTCTTGATGTGGCAAAAAACATCTGTTTTTCAAATGAGAATCCCTTTTTTACTGTAAATCATTCAATAGATAATTATTTGAATATTTTGATATATTTAAATAAAAATGCGAGCGAATAATTTTTGAGATATTAAAATATTTATATTAAGGGCAATAGTCCTTCGAAATAGTTTTACAAAAGTATTATATAAAATATGTCATATTTAATCTATAGTATATAGGTATTGGTTATACTGAATCATTTTTATAAATTTTAAATGTTGATAGATCAATATTAATTGGTGATTACTAACATTTTCAAATATTATCGATGGCCTCATATCTTCCAAACCCATTATAATAATAGATGTATTATTATTAAATAAGTATACAAAGTTGAATAACTCAAAAACTATTAGTTCAAATGTTGATCTTGATGATTGGAAATTGAAGATTGTCTGAAACAACGAAATTATTTTGAGAAATTATCCTGTTCTCATTTGAAATAAAAATATATAGATCTACAAAGTACGCTGATTGAGAGGCATAAAACATCACAAAAATATATAATTATAATCTTTTAGTACCTACTTATATTTTATCATTTCCAAAATTTGGATTTGGATTTGGATTAATTAATAAAAATGGGGAGCAATAGCATACCTACTTGATGAATCACCCTGTACACCCAGTAACTGGTTTAAAATCATTTATAACTTTTACCGTTGTTCAATTGGGAAATATTAATACATTATATATAAGTATGATTATAGTAGTGTATCTCACTACATTTTACATTAATTAACCTTACATTAATTAACGAAACGAAATAATATGTAAATTAAAAAATACATAGGAAAAACATTGATAAGATATAAGATATTTTTTCTTTCGTGTCTTATATAATTGTTTGAAAATATATTTATTTTTTTAAATTATGTAATTTAATTATCATTAAACTTATTATCAAATTGTAATGTATAATTATATATGTCTTGTACGCAGTTTAAATAATAGCAAACCCACAGACAACGCTCGTGATGGTTTAAAAATAATGACACTTTGTATGATATTATTCTATCACGTGTTGTATTCTCATTCAAATTAACGCGCGCTACTAACCTTCTTCAAAAAATGACTTTAATACGAAAAACACGAAGACTTAAAATTAAATTTTACTTCAAAATTATGTTCAGTGTCGCTGCACATATGTCACTCGATTTCAATAATTAATGCACTTAGATACTTTGCTATTTGGATAAAATGATCCTTGTTGAAGTAGGGACACTGAATAATAAGAAATAATAATGAATATTATATATTATATTATTATATATTTTTATATTACAAATCGGAGGTGCACACAATTTTGTGTTTCTGTTATTATTTTCAACAATTCGTAAACAGTTCATAACTACCTAATGTATACTCCTTAAATATTTAATTAAATAAAACTTGCAATTTTTTTTTTTTTTTTTTGGTCTTTGTAACATTACAATATTACGTACCATTTACTTATATCATCAAATGTAATAATAATCAAAAAAATGTATCTAAGTTCTTTATGATATTTATAATACCTATATACTATAGGTATTAGGTACTATAATTATTTGTTCATGGATCTTTAAAGATTTATTATGCAATACATTTGAATTCATAAAATGTGATTTCCACGAAAATATTAAACTCCTATACAACTACTTATGTGATTTTTCATTCTGCAGATGAGAATCCCTGTTGATAGTTAATAAGTGGTATAGGTACTCAAACTGGACACGTTACGTGCAAATGTCACATTGGCAAATTTAAGAGTCAATATTGTTATGGATGGAAAAAATAAATTAATAGTTACCTAAGTATTATAGTGCTGACCATAGACATAATTGTATATTTATAATATTATGTCTATGGTTCTGACATTGTTACGCGAACCACATGGTAAAGGTAAACCATTAAATATAGGCGAAATAACTTGGAATTAAGTCACAACTATTGAGTAAGATTGAATTTTCTTTCATCGCACATATTATTGGCTTATATTTTGTATTCAATGCTATTTATTTGTCACTATGTTGAGTTGTTTAAATAGAAAACCAGTACCTACTTAATTGTAAGTAGAAAAGTATGCATACAATATTTTGATACATGGTCAATGAAAAAAAAAAATAATAATAATAATAACGGGTACAAACCATTGATCGAAAAAAAAATCATTGTATAATTATTATACGTATATTATTTTATGATTTATCCGAAACACACACACACACACACGTCTTAGAATGGATGTGATAGGTACGTAACGTTTCAAGTACATTTTTCCGACGTTCATTCAACGCGCGCTTCTTTCAGTATGCATCGTAATATTACGCAGGTTTATAGTTTTATACCCGATTAAGGGTGTCGGCGAAAGGTTATTAAGCCCTATGGGAACCGGGCCGAGTTAAACGCGGTAGCTACATCATTTAGCGCCCTCATTATAACATAATCAACCGGAACCCCATACCAACAACGGATACCCATAGTCTTATTTTTTTTGTATAGGTTAAGGTAATAGTCAAGGTACACCGTACATGTAATATACAAATCTTTTATATCATAAACGTGTGTGTGTGTGTGTGTGTTATATTTCACATTTGTTGGACAACACAAAAAACGATCCGAAAAAATCCTTTTTCTCAAAAGAGACCGAATGAAAAAAAAAAAAAAATGAAACGTAATTATTTTACTCTACCGACCGACAGCGACGGCGGCGGTTCTCCGAGCTACGTGCTCGTTTTGTTTAGACGGGTGGAATTCACGGCGGCGGCGTGTTTGGTTTACCCGTAGTCGTACGAACTATTATTTTACACACACATACACAGACAGACAGACTCCGTCATATTATATGTATATAATGGGTACACACAAAATGTATAATAATAATGTGATAAATTACATTTCACCCTGTCGAAATCAGCTTTTTATACCGCGCGACGACGTGTCCGCGTAACCGACACCTTGGCATCATATGTATAGGTAATATATATAATATTATATAGTTGATATATAATAGGCACCACCACCGTCCGATCGTCGAATGATAAATATTATGGTGTTAATATTATCATAATTTTCTTGCGGGGTATCGTGAACACGCTCTGTAGCCGAATCGGATCCACTCCCAGACTTTGAAAGATTTCCACACAAATATTATTAAACTATGTACACTCAAAGTAATAATCGTAATTTATTATTCATCATTATAGTAATAACAACAGTTTTAAGCGCGCATAGAAGTTTGTGTTTATTGTTATTATATATAATTTTTACGAGCATATCTGTCCCACTTTTCAAATTCTAATCGGAGCGGAGCAAGATTTAATCTTTTTCGGCTATATAGTCCGCTCATTTTCTCATTTTCTCTTATTCTTAATGAACAAAAATTACATAAATCAAAACATGGAGAAATGTTTAATAATGATGATTGTTTAAAACTGTACACGAATGCAAAGATGTGCCTATACATTATACATATAACAATTCAAAACATTGTTAAAATAAAAATAAATGCAAAATAATAATATATTTTGAAAGTGTATTTTATGTTTTATACATGTTATTAGAGTACATCACATAAATTACTACTTAATACATCAACAACCTAACTTTACCTATGTATTACGATTAGACCAACACAAACATTATGAGAGTATATTCTATTCGATTTGAATATGCTGCTTTTTTTATATTAATTTTGTAAATGGTTTATATGATATGAGTTTGAGGATTTTTTTAATTTAAGACAACTGTTAGGGATGATAACAATTTTTTGAACCATCACTAATATTTTATCTGAAACAGATAATTATTGAGAAGGTTGAATACTTGAGATATGTTAATGATATTTTATTTTCATTTTAGTAATTATTTTTTTTCTTTTTAAGGGGAACCCGCGGCAACATAGGCCATTGGGTGTGGGGTGGTACGGTAGGGGTTATTTTGTATATTTGTCAGTAGGTTTCTAAGTGGATAGGGTTGTAACACGTGTTTGTGTATGTGTGGCAAGGATATGTTGCTAAAAATCCCGGGTGGTCACCCATCCGGGAGCTAGCAATTGCGGCCGATACGTACGCTCAGTGCGTTTCCGCAGATTGAGCGTACGACCGCGCCTCACCAAACCACTTTAGTAATTATTATATTATATAGTATAGAAGGGTAAAATATATACGTTCCATTTTTTTTTTATTAATTATTAATAATATATGTATTTGTATTATTTTTTACATGCAATTTAATAATCTGTAAATCATCGCATTTGAGAAACAAAAAGGTTTAATAACCATAACTTAAAATAATATTATAGTTGTGTAGAATTGTCTTAAAATAATGCACAGAAATATTATTGTAAACACCTAAATATTTTGAATTGTAATTTACTTTATACATAATATATAAATAAATATAAAGGTGTATCTAAATAATGGTATTATTTGACAGAATTTATAATTTTGATGATTAACGATTAGCATATAAAAAAAAACTGATTGATAATTATTTAATATTTATATATTATACTATGTTATTTTAAATATATATTTTTTAACATATATTATATAATTAAATAATAATATTATATATTATATTTTATATTCTTAGATCCGCTTAACCGACACCATTGCCTAATTATTTGAAAACAAACTTTACTGTTTGTAAATTCTTCTGAATGTTACTCAAGCATTCGACAAATTCTGGCACACTAGACTTTACTTAAACTAAAAGAACTCCTTCCTCTCCATACTTTTTATTTTTAAAATAAAATCTAGAAAATCGCCACTTCGTAACTATCTTACCCACTTTGTAGGTTCTGAGTTCTCAAACATAACAACTATCCTGGCCAGTGAACCTCTAGGAAATATCTTGTCCTCCATGCTAACAGCATAATTTAATCTAACCTATACGCGGCTAACCAATATCTCCTAAAAAAAAAAAAAAAAACAAAAACAAAGATTATGTTGAAACAATTATATATTATAAATTAAAAAAAAAATATATAAATCTTTTCATACTTCATTAGCTGAATTTGCCGATAGCAAAGTAATTTTTGTTTCTGATGAAACCCAATTTATTGTCATCAGCAATTAATTACAAAGTTACCTAAACGACATGAAAGAATGCTACACCAAATGAAAAATAATAATAAATAATGAGAAATCTTCACATATAACTTTCTCTCTTAGATAAGACATTATATCTATATTTTTTAAGGTAAATTAAAGTGATTCCAATGGTTACTAGTGTTGTCAAGTCTCAAGTACTTAGGTTTGATTCTTGAAAAATGTTTAGCTTGGTGGAGCATATAAAATAAAAACGTCTCCTGTTAAACGAAAAAAATCCCAAAATCCACTCTTATGTAAACATTCCAAACTCAATCTAAAAATAAATTGTTGCTCTACAAAACTCTCCTGAAGCCTATTTGAACTTATGTTGTATAAATATAGTGAGCGGCAAAATATCCAAAACTATCCAAACTATATCGCTATGTATAATATTAGTAATTACCAACGTGCCGTTATATGCAATGAATCATATTACACTGCCTGCACTCAGATTTTGGTATACAGTACAGATTGTCACCGAAGTAGCCACGGTCCGCTGCCATCTTACGAATCATCCGAATCCACTTATTTCTGCACTTAACTAAATTAACGTTCCTAGTAATTCACCAAGAAAACTTAAAAAGGCGCTCATGTCATGACTTGGGCAAATTAAATGCAATATACATTGTGTATAATATATAGTCTATCGTGTAATACCTAGTCGATCGTACCCAAGTTTTCTTGCTGCAGGGTTACTTCTCTCCTCATATATTCAATAGACTTTGTATAATATAATCCGCACATATGCTTACTATAATTATCATTAAATATTTTCCAATAAATGTAAAAAAAAAAATAAAAAATTTTTTTGATAGACTTATCAGTTATTATGTATACTAAACAGAACCTATGTATAAAGTTAGTGTGTTATGAGATTTCTACCGTCATGCATAATATATTGAAACAGGTCAAATTAACTCTGTTTCATTTGGTTCATATTAGAGTAACACATGCATTTTCGTTAAAAGTGATTAGCTATTAGCTGATTAATATTTTCAATATAGGTTTCTGTACTGTACTTCACTTCATGGTTCATAGGTATTAGGCATTACTTATTATCGTTAAATTTCCATAAAAAAGGGATTTACTTAAGTAAGGATTAACACGTAATTTTGTTAATTCTAGTTATCATACTATAAAGTATTTTAATCTTAAATTTAATTAAAACATTTAACAATTTCTCAATTATTTTAGCATATCATATTTTATCTGATTAGTACGACTTTAATAATAGTATCTTGATATATAAACCTACCTACAATCGATTAATTGCTTTGTTAATTTTAAGTTAAGCTGATAATTAAATATGATATTATATAATAGTTAATACATTAAAGTCGCATAGGTATTATATTTTATTTTATTTAAGTTATTTAACATATTATATAATGTTTAATATCATATAAAACAATCAAAAACTCGGGGGAGAGGAGGGAATATCCAATTATTTTATATAACATAAAATTAAATTATAATAATAAGTAGGCATCTATAATAGTAATATATTTATTATTTATAAAAAATATAGGTACCGACACGGCTAGGGGCATAGGTATATATAAGTATACACTATTATATAGGTACATAGTTATGAAATCATAAAATGCATGTTTGTAGTACCTTCAAAATAATATTCTATCAAAAATTGTCCACATTGAAAATAATTAATGATTGTCTTCAGCGCATATTGGAAAATAGTATAAATGAAAACTTTAATAAAAAATGTTTTTGTTGAGTATTGAAATTCACACTGGTTATATAATAATTATTTCCGTATAAATATAAAAGTATTATAAGCATATTAAAAACAACTACATAAAGTATATTATATATTTTTATGTCAAAGAAACACGCACGCATTATATGTAGATTATAATATATTATATAAGTTATAAAATATGACATATGCAAATAATATTATGGCCACGATTTTGAAACGATCATAGTAGTTTTAATGTTGCATAAAAAATAATAAAAAATAATAATGATCCACAAAATTACATTTGAAAAATATCTAAGAACGTAGTGCAATGAACATGATGTACGAGTATTTCCCATAATAATATCTAAATGTCATTATATAAAATAAGTGCGCATGGAAGGTATAAAATATAGGTATATAAACCAAAAACCAAACTTTCAAAAATTTTATAACACTGAAATGTGAAAATTTAAAAGAGTTATTTAATGGTGTATTATATAAGCAGTCGTTCTTAAAATATAGTTTGTTCACGTATGTCTTTAAAATAGCAAAAATTCACAAATTATTTCAAAATTAAAAATTGATAAAAGTTTAATTTAACCTATTTACTAAGAAGGTATATATTATAGTATTAACCTAACCTATATGAAACAATAATTCAAGCATAACTACATAGACAATCTCCTAAATTTACAAATTCATAAACATAACAGCAATAACATCTTAGAGAATTTAAATCTAAAATTGAAAAAAATTCTTGATGTTTTATATTTATTTTATAGTAAGTATCCATTACTTAATATAGTTTGATAATTCTTTTGTATGACAATATTATATTTATTAAAATATACTAAGCAGGTGACTTATTCTATAATATCATTGGTTTCTAGTTTTTACCTATTTATTATTACATAAAAAAAAGTATACCTACCTAGTTAATATCATGGAGAAACTAGAGAGTAGGTATACACTATTCAATAATGAAATGTATTTTATATTAATTATAAACATTACCGCTGTTATTTGGCTCCAAAAATCATAACTAATAACTATGATAATATTAGAAACCTAACTTACCAAAATGATAAGAAATAATAGCTAACAAGCTTTAAGTGCCCGCAAAAACCTTCCTCACCAGAGGCCCAAATTTGTATGTGAGGTGAGGGGGCTGTACAAACAAAAAGTGTACCTTTATATTTTTCATGAATTTATTGAAGTAGGTGCCTATTTCATAAAAAGGGAAATTTAAAATTGAGAAATACTTATCAAAAAATTCAGAACCCTCCTAGAGTCTTAGATAAAATATACCTCTTACTATATCGTAATATAATATGATATAACATGTTCCAAATACGCAACTATTCTCGCATAATATGTATGCGGTATAACACCTAAACCACACGGTTGCTTAATAAGATCTGTCACCCGACCATTTTTCGTTCGCCGACAAAAACGCAGATAATGTACTGCACTCGCGCTTAAATAAATACTAATTTATAATCATTTCTATACGGGGACCGGTGAAGCGGAACCGAACATTTCACCGTGAAAACAATTTTTTAATAATACACTATAATAGTAAACATATATACAATACACACTTTTCTCGTGTCGTGTAATTATAACGCGGCACTACGATAAAACAAATAAAATTTGATTTGATTTTACCGTGAAACTGCAGCAGTACAATATATAGCTAAATATAGGTTCTTATAGCTACACGCCGCAGTTTAATTAACCACCGTTGCCGCCGACGCTTTCACAATGATTACAAATGATTTCCGTTTGACTGTACTATTTCAGCTGTGCCATTGCATAAAAAAAAAAAAAAAAACGGAAAAAATGCATATTGCAACGAAAAGATAAATTAAAAATTCGGGTTCATATTGCTATAATACAGGTGCATATTATACAAAAAAAAAAGATGTAAAACTTTCATTAAGAGGGGAGTGAGGGGGATGAAACTATCGATGGTTTAATTGTTTAATTAAGTGCCTATATCTGCCTACTTGGCATTTATATTATATACCCATAATATGTCATATATAGACAAACTTAATCATATAATATCAACTATATTATTAATATGCACACATGTTGAATTTTTTTTTTGTTATTATTATTAGTTATTAGTTTATTACATATTATGAAAGATTACGGCTTCAACAGCGTAGATATTATTATTTATTAGCCTGTCGTTGAATTCTACATAAATACATAATATTGTGTTTCTTAAATATCAAGTATTAAATTGTAGGAGATTTTAAAAATTATGAAATTTATATTTTGAGGGCTGAATTTCGTTCGCTTGTTTTCCCAATATCGATCTCGTTTGATTTAATTTCGTCGGCTCTATGATGAAAGTCAATCGTAATAAATCTCTATCCCTCAGTGTATTTTATGTTTTTTTTTCTCTTGTTTATCCCACTATAAACCCACCTACGAGTTTATTTCACGTACACGAAGGAAGCGCCGATTGGTTCCGGCAGGTATCCATGTCGGATTGTTTCACCCTTGTGATTCAAATCAAACAGTCATCATCGCACGGTGTTTATTGTTGAAACTTCCATGAAACCACATTCACCCACTTTGGATTACCTATTACTAGTGTTTTTTTTTTCTATGTAATTACAAAACCTATTGCCACCGATTACGAGGCAATTCAATTTGAAACCGGTGTAACGGAATGTTACCTATATATAAAGTCGGTATCTGACTTATATTCTATTGCATTGTACCAATAATAATGATAATAATAATAACAATTAAATAAAATAGATATTATTCAACATATTAATTTATTCAAACCGTAAATCAAAAAGTGATTTAATTTAAATAAATAAATAAAAATTATAATAATTACACATGCAATGTATAATAAAATAAAACAGATAGAACATTTCAGTACCTACCTTTATGTTTTTCACATTTCTTATCAAATAACAATAATTTTATTCATAGTAATGTGACGATAGTCAAAATTGTAGAGATTTATTTTATTTTAGTCAAAAGAAGTAAAATAATAATCGGGTAAGTGAGTATCGCTCTGCTATACATTGGGGGTGGGGTGGACCTCTGACTAAGGTAGGTTAAATTTGAATGCAATGATAGGTATCATTGTATACGAAAAACGATTCTGAACGGAGACGGTTTATCTGTCTAGAATATATTATAGATTATTAAAAATTTTCAAATCTTAGATTTAAAAAAATAAATATTTTATGAATTTCTTGCTTAAAATAATTTGCGAATTTTCGTGATTTTTACGTATGTTGTCAAAATTAAAATTTAAATGCTTGTAAAATTTAATTTATTGTAAACTCTTTTTATTATTAATATTAATTGTTTTGATACCTTATATATATTCTGTTTCACATTTACTCATTGTGCCTAAGGTATAGATTGTAAATTTCTTTTAAAAAAAAAAAAAAAAAAAAATGCTTTGTAAAAAAAAAAATGTGAATATGCATTTCTTTTATTTTTCAACTGCTTGTAAAAATATATTAGGAACCTTGTATTAAATTTTCAAATCTTAGAAATAAAACGAAAATTTTTTATGAATTTCTAGGATAAAATAATTTATGAATTTTCGTGATTTTTACGTATGTTGTCAAAATTATAATTTGAATGCATATAAAAAAAAATTGTGGCTATATATTTCTTTTATTCTTCAACTGCTATTGTGAAAATATATTATGAGCCTTGTATTAAATTCTCAAATCTTAGAATTAAAAAGAAAACTTTTATGAATTTCCATCTAAGATAATTTGAACATTGCCGTATTTTTTATGGATTTAGTCAAAATTTGAACTGTAAATGCTTATAAAAAAAATTTGTGACAATATATTTCTTTTATTTTTCAACTGCTATTGTGAAAATATATTAGGAGCCTTGTATAAAATTTTCAAATCTTAGATATAAAAGAAAAATACTTTTTGAATTTCTAGTTTAAAATAATTTGAGAATTTTCGTGATTTTTATGTATTTTGTCAAAATTCAAACTTTGAATGCTTTTAAAAAATATAATTCATTTATATTTCTTTTATTTTTCAACTGCTATTGTAAAAATATGATAGGAGCCTTGTATTAAATTTTCAAATCTTAGATTTAAAAAGAAAAACTTTTATGAATTTCTATCTAAGATAATTTGAACATTGCCGTAATTTTTACGTATTTAGTCAAAATTTGAACTTCAAATGCTAATAAAAAAAAATTGTGCTTATGTATTTTTATAATTTTTTAGTTACTATAAGAATAACTTATGAGGAACTTTGTATTAAATTTTCAAGTATTTTGATAGGGCCAAAACAATTTTATCGACACTTCAAAAGAAAATTTTCAGAAAAATTGAAAATTTCAGTTGTCTATAAATATCTCAAAAAAGTCAAAATATTTTAAAAATTAAATCATGTAAAGAAAAATGCCAATCTAAATAACTTATGAAATTTTCAAGTATCTACGACTTATACTTTTTGAATAATTACAAATATTTAAAATCGTTTCAGGATAAATCGTTATCGTTACGCTATTTCGTAAAAATGTAAAATTCAAAAGCACTTAAACTTTTTCCTATAATGATGTTTCGAGTTTTCTCTATAGCTACTTGAAGGAAAACTAATAGGAAACTTAGTTTTGTATTTTTAATCCTTAGTTATAAACGTAAAAATTGTATGATTTTTCAACTTCAAAATTACTTGCAAATTTTCGCGTTTTCGACAGATTTTGTAAAAATTTGAACTATAAACGCTTATAAAAAACAATTGTGACTAATGATTTTCAATTTTTTTTAGCTACAATAATAACAACTCATAAGGAACCTTGTATTAAATTTTCAAGATTTTTTGGTCATCCAACATTTTTTTACCGGCACATTTCAGTGGTCTATAAATAACTCAAAAAAAGTCAA
Organism: Diuraphis noxia; assembly: GCF_037042655.1. Lineage (NCBI taxonomy): Eukaryota > Metazoa > Arthropoda > Insecta > Hemiptera > Aphididae > Diuraphis > Diuraphis noxia. The sequence continues at coordinate 79,379,743 of NW_028301713.1, forward strand.
AAAATTTTGAAATTTAAACTGAATATAGATATAACTAACATAAACATTTGGTGAAAATTTCAAGTATTTATAATGATTAGTTTTTGAATTACAACCATATAAAAAAATCGATTTGGTCAAAAACTGGTCTTGCGTAAAAATTCCCGTTTTTCTGTCATTTTTTTTTTTGTTTTTCTCGATTTTTTTTAAAAATGTTGGAAAATGTTTACTTTTTACCTCTATTAGCACCAAGGATATTCACTTTTACATCGAAAACCACCCCCAAAGTTTGAAATTGAAACATTATTTCGACTAGTTATGCTGTACACAGAAAAAAAAACACATCATTTTAAAATCAATACGTTCATCACTTCGTTCAGAATCTAAAAAAGATTGGTATAACAAATCTACTTAAACACTCAAAGCCGTGCTATTTATTGTTGGATACAAAGAAAATATATAATGTACTATGTACGGCAACGTACCTACTTTAATTATTTTATATCAAACTTTAGTAACGAAAACTTCAAAAGTCTTTTACAAAAAATGTTATAATTTACGGCATGCCATAATATTATACTACGCTTATACTGTACCTACTTTTCATTGACCGAGGACACGAAAATGGTTGTGACAAATATGTGCTATTTGCATAATTTTTTTTTAAGATTAAGAATGTGTTGATAGAGGTTGAGGCGAAACATACACCGTCTATACGTTTACATTAGCCATTTGATTTGTTTCATGAATTTTATTTATGCAATATATATATAAATTTATATATTATTATAATAAGTATTTTAATTTTCCATCACAATATTATTCCTCAACCCTAATATTACATTAATACATTTTAAAAAAATAAAAAATAAAACCATACAAAACCTACATTTTACTATAAAAAAAAAGTATATTACCAACATCAAGAATTCCTAATTTTGAGTAGCTGTTGCTGACCACCTAAGCTCCATTATTTTAGATGCAGAGACGATAGGGACCAGCTGTATGTTATCCAATTATTCGTTAACACCTTGAATTAATTCAGTCAGAAAATATCGGTAGTTATTTTCAGAAAAAATCAATACTACCAAGCACGTGCAATATGCGATTATAATTTTTTTGAATTTATTAAAACATTATAATAATCATCTACTGCATACAGCCATACAGATGTAGGTACCAGAGTACCAGAACTCGCAGTAATATTTTGTACAACGTAAGTCAAAATGTAACTTTATTCGATGTAGCATATACAACAATACAATCAATCACTTTTACATTAACTACAATTCGACAGTTGAAGGTATGGGTACCTATAAGAGTATTTATACTTATCTGCCTCCATTCCTGCACTTACAATGTGACCAAGGATTTAAATTTTCTAAAAATATATTTATAATTTTTACTTTTTTGATTGACAACATGCATTTTATATTCCGAAGCAAACTATTTTAAGGAGTACTTAAATACATAAAAATTAAATTAATTCAAACCAGTTAATAATTGGTTGATAGTGTTTAAAGTTTTGGTGAGTATAGCACTATAACAGTGGACCTTTTTGTGAGGTAGGGCACATGTGCCACTTCGATGGAGCACGCACTGTGTTTTAAAAGTTTTAAAATAATATATTACACATATTATATTTATATATATATATATATATATATATTCTTATTCTTATGCAGTTATGTTGTACCTTTGTATTGTTGATTCAATTATGTAACATAAGTGGAAAGCGTTGGTAATATATTACGACAATGTCAATAGTATGATACTTCTGAATTCCCATGGCCGTACATATTATAGCTTATAATATATAAATTCGTACCTGCTGTAAATAGAATATGGACAAAGTTGTTAGGATATATATAATTTATAATATATAAGTACGCTACTATATGTATATTATATCAAGAAATAAGGCGCAAGTACACTGCATATTATATACTATTATTTTATATGTATATGTTGAAAATTGACATACTGCACTCAAGACTCGAGTACAATATATTGTTTCTACCTATCGAACAGAATATTTCAAACTTTATTTCTATTTTTATTTTTATTTTTTATTAGGAAAGTAGGGGGAACACATGGTGACATAAACCATTGGGTGTAGGGTGATACGGCAGGGGTTATTTTTGTGTAATTATGTTTGTAGGTTTTTAAGTTGACAGGGTTGTAACACGTGTTTTTCTATGTGTGACAAGGATATTTTGCTAAAAATTCCGAGTGGTCATCTATATTCTATATGACTATATTCGGCTGGGAGCTGACAACGATCAGTACGTTTCCGCAGATTGAGCGTACGATCGTACCTCACCAAGCCACCATATGATATTATAATTTATAACACTATAATAACGTAATTTATTGTAATTTATCACATAATATCCAAACGACAAAAGATCATACAATTATTGTATTATTCTTTGTAAAGCAAACAACTATTGAACTAAATACGTACATCTCCGGAATTTCGAAGATCAATATTAAAAAAGTATGTGTTAAAACACTTAAAACAAGCAGTCGTACCTTTAAATTATAAATATTAAAATTGGTAATATACAATTTCAGAACTTTAATACAAAAGAACATATGAGCTCCACTGAACAAGTTCGTGTGAGAGCCCAAATATTTCATAGCATAAAAACATATTGTACAAATATTATTAATCTAAATTTTTTTGTTTTAAACATAATTAATTATTACAGAGGTAATGATAACATTGAATATTTTAGCAGTAATGCATAGTATCCTCAACATTACTATTCCACCACAACAAAATTTTTTTTTTGGAAATTTCTTACTATTATATCGCTAATAATATTATTTACATGATAAAATACAATATAGAACATAAATTAAATAGTGGCCATAAATATCGTGATTAAATTTTCAACATCAACTGAAAGCTTGTTCAGTTTATACCTACTATGCATATTAATATTTTACTATTGTTCGATTCCATATTGAATACAACTCATGAATACAAATGTGATAAAATAATATTATTTAAAGTCTAAATGGTTATGATTTTTGAACGAAATTATATGTGAGTACTTCATATATAGTAATATAGCCACGTAGGTAAAAAATAATAACCGTTGTGGCAGGTTGGTATATAAACCAACGTTAACGATTTTAATTGTCACACAACGAGCACATTGTTTGAAGTCCTTTTCCGCTCACTATTTATCCGTAATATATTATAACGTAACTTATATATAGTTGTAAATAAACTGTTAAAATTAGAAGTGAGAGCTATGTAATCGTAAAACTAAAAATTCATTCGTTTACGCTCTAATTTACTCTAAAAAATACAACTATAAGAAGATAAAGCGCCTGAAACGAAAAATTGTTTTCTTAAACATAAATAAATATAAATAATAAATAACATTATATACATGTAAATTTGTATGTATTTTTGTGTGTTTACTAATTAGCACATATATTTTTCATTTTTTATAAAATATAAAAGCATTAAATTGTAAACAAGAAAACAAAGTTCATATTTCACTAAAATATTATATATACTTATGTCTCAATTAAATTTGTTTTGCTTAAGCGGATGTCAGCGCAATACCTATTTGTTTTCACACGCAACATAGATAAAACGCTTTCACATAAAATCTTTTTTATGATCTTTGTGTAATCTTATAATAAAATGGCCTATTACAGCAATTATTAAACACAATATTCTCGAGGATTTAACATGTCGATTTTAAATTGTATTATTATTTGACTTAAAAAAGAAAAATTTAAAAATTTAAATTTAAATTTTTTATGACAATATTTTGACAAATAACATTCTCAAAAGTCTGAATAATTTACCTTAGTATAAAATATTTGTTTCTTACTTCGCTATTTCTGTAATTATATACACAAATATGCGAATTTTTCCGTTAAATTTAAAATTGTGTTTTTTTTAGATTTTATTACTGATGGTAAGGGTTGCCAACACGGTTGCAATTGGAATAAAGGGCTTTAAGATTGATGAGCACCTCCATTACTTATGTAATATATTAATATGCCATTTGAAGATCAACTGAACAATAAGGGGTTTCTCTGGCTTCAGCGTCCATAGTTTTTATTTTAGGGGTTTGAACATGAATAGTGGGTGTCAAAATCCAATAAGCCAAAAGGATTTTATTTCTTATTTTGCTTAAGATATTTTTCAATGCAATAAAAGGAGTCAATACAAATAGTCTATACTACAGCACAATCTAAATGTAGGTATTTTTTCAGTATATGGTTTTCAGATAATTACAATTGGCTTGAATTATTTTTATTATGATAATACACCAAATACATTCTATTTTCAGGTCAGATCCTTGCGTTTTGTGGTACCTAAATAGAATTAGTCGAGTATTAATTTTTTTAAGACAATTTAATAGATTTTAGAGATTTATTTTTGCAGGTAAATTTTTCGTATTCAGTTTTAACATACTGAACAAAATGAGTACGAAATTCGTTCTATAGATGTATTAAACCAAAATATATTGAACCCATATATGATATACATTATTTTTTAATATACAAATATAATACTAAATAAATGATGATTGTCGCGGTTGAACTATTTTGTGAGAATGAATAGATTTTTGCACGAGTTTTATCAATGGCCAAAGATTTAGTTGACGTGACCAAAACCATTACAAAGAATAACAATGAACCCGTGAGGTTAATCTAATACTGATACTGTGATTTTTTGCTAATAAAATTCGACAATAGACGATAATATAATATAGTATAGATAGTATGGATACAATATAACTATTTACATATTTAATGATACAGTTTCTACACTGAAAAAGCATGTACTCGTATATAGCAAATAGATAGCAGGTATGACAATGATTCTAATAAAAAAATGTATATTTTATTTTATTTTCGGATGTCCAATTGACGATTTTATCATATAATTTATGATGTAATAGTATCATTAAAAAATATTATTTATTAGTAATCCATTTTATGAGCTGTGGTATACGTATAAAAACTAAAACCCTTATTATTATGATATGCGTTCTATAATATTATTTTGTGCAACATATTATCTTATAAAATTAATGGTATCTAAGTACAAAATGTTACTTATATTTATATAGAATTATGCATTTTTAATAGTAACGTGAAAGATGCCGTATACTTTGTTATATTTATACCTACTTTAAGTTTCAATGGACGAACTGAACGTCTATAGAAAGACAATTATATCTTAATATGTAATTATATTATTGATGAATAGAATTATGTTTAAATTCTTCGTAAAATTATTTACTGTCTTAAATATTACCAATATAGTACTGAATAATTATATATCAAAAGCGAAGTGATTTCATTAGTTTTTTTTTCTTTCTTCATAAATGTAAAAACGTTCTTTAGATCTCTCATAATTTGAATTTATCATATTATCTAACATTGTTAGGTAATGAGAAAATTACATTGCAAAAAGTATTATTAAAAAAAAAAAAATTAATTTAAATATTCCTGAATGACTGGAATTTGGAATAAAAAATGTATAGAAGACATCGTTAAATTAAAATTGAAAACTGATAAGTGAAAAGTATGTAGTCAAAATAGAATAATAATATAAACCATAAAAAAGTTATATCAAAATAATTATGAGATTCAAATAAAATGAAATACAACAAATAAATATTTATCTGCCAAATATCGCAATGATACACACTTATATAATAGGTATATAATCATAAATAAAACGTGTCATCTATAGTAAAATAAATATTATTTAAAATAATAAACATGTACCTATGTAAAACGAATAAAAACGAATTTCAATCAAAATTTAAATTAAAATTAGTTTGTGAACAAACAAAATTTACTTATCAGTTATCATATAAATTTTAGTGCAGTATATTTTGTGTGATCACTGAAATGTATGCACATAGGTAAATAATAAATAATTATATTAAAGTAGGCATAAAATTATAAATTTGCCTCTACATAGGGAAAAGTTATAACTCGCAAAGACTTAATTTTTTAACTTCTAATTTATAACCAGCAACTTTGACTCTTAATTACAAATTAAGGGTTTCTCAAAAGTTTATTCATTGCGTAACTCAAGTAGTTTATTTATTGTAGTCACTTTGAGAAACATTCCAATTTAAATTTTTGTTTTCTTCAGTTTGAATGGACTGGAAAAACTTTTTTCGTCCACGGTAAAAGTTTCTGAAATGTTACAGTAATATTGTTTTCAAAAATAAAAGATTTGAATGTTCCTCAGGGGTCACATTTGGTGGTTCTTTCAATCTACCTAGTATAGTAGTATGGTACTTGGTGAATCACTATTTATATTTTATAGTTTTAATTTGATTGTTATTTACTATTTATGGCCTAGGCAAATTTTATAAAAATAGTTTTTATATGTAGTTGAAACTTAAACATTCAAACATCCAAAAATTAAAAAAGTACGAATTACATATATACATTATATTATTCGCAATTATATTGAACAATGAATAATCTAAATATAGGACGCACCGATGTAATACATATTTCCTGTTAGGTTAATATCAACATTAATCATATTTTCCACACATACTAGGGAAAGAGAAAATTATGAATCTCCGAAATCGCTCATAGCTGCAGGCGGACCCGGCAGACTCTATCTCATATTAGCCGCCCAACATAATTCAACCAAATTTAATATTTCTATTATAACCATTTACATAGATAGGCAAACTGTTAAATTTTTTTCTTACCATTTACTCCTTTTTTTGTACCTAATCCATTATTTACATTTTATAAAGACAAATGTAAATTCATCATATTATAATGTCCATCACTGTTGCGAGGATCAGGTGTTTTAAAACCAAATTCCCTCATAGGGATAAACGTACTAAAATCGTATAGGTAGGTATATATTTAATATAAATTATTATTTTAAGATGTACCTATATACGCATAATGTGTAAGTTTTTCCGTGACTGCTGAATTTCATGTCTTTACGATGTATATTGTATCATACCTGCAGCTAGGGTACATTGAACTGCAAAAAGTGTGAAAAAAATTTAGTTTTTCAACATACGTCAATCCTAAGTAATATTTAACGACAAGTCGTGAAAAACCCCAAATGACAACAAAAAAATACTCGGTTTCTCTGTATATACAGTAAGACCATATCGTATTTTTTTCGTTTCGCGGCCATATTGCCGTCTCGGCGGTTAATTTTCACGGACAAATCCATTTTCTTTTTTTTCTCTTATTTTTATTATTATTTCGTGTGTTTCCACAATTCCACGGCGTATGCCCTCGCGCGCGTTGTAGAAGTTCAACGCATCCTGTTCCCCTACCCCATTCGCCGACAATAGAGTTCAACGACCAATTCTCCAACGCCTGCAGCTCCTGTACCATACAATATAATATTATAGTGCCCGCGCAATGGCCTCCACCTTCACAGCGTAGGTACATACCTACATATACCTATACAATTATAATTGTAATAAAAAATATATACACAGTGGTTGAATGTCTACTTTACGATAAGAGGCGGTGATAATAATAATCATTATTACATTATATTCTACCCACTCATATATACAGGTACCTAGTAGGTGTACACTGTCTTTCAAAGTACATAACCTACACGTATAGGTATATAATATGTATATAGGTAATAGCTGTATAAAGCTGTGTTATACGCATAAAAGTGGATATCTATAGGCATATATTACATGCATAAACTGGAAATTAAAAAAATAATAATCGACGTGACGCCTTCCGCAGAGCGAACCTTATTGGACGGTCGCCAGATCCATAGGGGGGATATAATCCGGCCCCCGAGACCCCCTCCTAGATGGACCGGTCCTCTCGCTCGCCCACACTCGTGCCACTTCCAAATAAATTATTACACCAATTGAACTGGCAAACGCGGTGTCCTCCGCCCGACAGGGAAATCTCAACGACTCATATCGTGTACCCATGTCGTATATACCTAGGTATATAATATATTTATATAAGTACACGGTTCAGGAAAATCTATTATGTTTTTTCAATAATAATAATAACAATATTACGTTAGGTATATCTAAATACATAATAAAACATAACCTTATTATACATTATGAGTATATTAGATTTTATGATCGGCGCGTATTTTAATAATATTACTATGGTATAAACGACATTGAATTTTTATTTTTACGTCAACTATGTTTTAAAATGTATATTAAATAAAATATAATTTAATATTGTAGAATAGTATAATACAACTACTTTTCCATTGTAATTTATGCTTATTGTTATATTTATATGCATATCGAGATTACAGGCAGACGTATTTATAAGTAGATACTAGATACTTAAGTAATGATTATATTTTATAGTCAATGATGTTGTTTAAAAACTGAATAGCTCTATCCATAATAATATTATATACCATATAAATATATTCGTTATAATAAACATCACATAAAAACGTGCATGATTAGTTTCCTAACACTTATATTAAAAAATGTTTGAATTACAATAACATCCACTCAATAAACTCGATGTAGATAAGATATTAGGATGCTGAGATTAATCCGTAATTATGAATTATTGTATATGAATATAATATATATTTATATATACCTAGGTATTGTATACAATTTACCTATGTCTTATACAGCTACAGAATATATACCACCGACAATAATTACTGCCGTCACCATTTATTTTTCTCTTTCGTTTTCTTAACTTCATATATTTTAAATATAGAAATATGTATTAATAGGATATTATTTAATTTATTAGATCACGACATCACTCAGGCGTCTCTGAGGATTGCCAAGTATATTGTGATTGTGGCCAAGTTTTTTATTTATTAATTTGGATCATTATTTAAACCGTTGTGGAATATTTTATAAAACATTTTCACTTCATCAGTAAAGTTATTGACTTAAGTTTTAAGTCGATTTATAATATATGAATATATGATTAGGTACGTAGGGTGGAGAATTCGTTAGTGTTCTAAGAGCGATATTTTGAAAATTTTGGATTTTCATGATATTTGTCCTTTTCGCATTACCCCAAAGCTGCAGAAGTCCATAATAATTTCAATAGTTATTTGCACACAACAGTTTAGTTGTAATAGAGTTTGATCATGCAAATACAAAAATATTCAATGCTATAATCTTTTAGTTGTAATATGATAATTCCTAAGTTCTCGTAAATGTTTGACCCACAGTTAGGCCGAGGAGTTTAATTTTTGGAGAGTATAGGGAATAAAAATGGGCATGTACCGTTTCCGCCAAAATTTGAAGTGACCGATTCCGCCATCGCCCGTTTCCACCAATTTAAAAAAGGTTCGATTCCCGTTTCCACCAATCTACCTGCTATGGTAAAATTATTAAAATTATATACATTATAATAATATAATATATTATATTTTAATATTCTGTATTAATTGCAGTATTATTTTCAACTTGAAGTAATTGTACGTGGTATATAATATGATAATATTAAATATTGGAAAATATATTTATAAATAATAAAGCAAATAATAATTACATAATATTTTGTTATATAGTTTTAATAAGTACAATAATAAAGTAAAAGTCACTTATTCATAAATAGATATAGTAGTTTTATCGAGTAAAAATGTTCTTATCTGTAGTTTCAATCTTATCGATTTATATACAATGATTCCATATTTAAGTAATAAATATATATTTTATAGAGTATGTATGGATAGGTACCTAATATAATATTGTATGTATGTGTGCATTTAAAATCGACACTATCATAGATTAATGTGTACAACTATGACAATCGCTTATCGCTCATTTGTATCTAACACTTCCTTATGTATCTACTACTGCATCATGTGTACGTAGTTTTAGTGAATTGAAATTAATTAAAACATTTTTACGATCGACGATGAACCAAAACACTTAAAATTTATGAACTATGAATAATAATTATTATTATTCCATAGCAGGTAGATTGGTGGAAACGGGAATCGAACCTTTTTTAAATTGGCGGAAACGGGTAATTCCCATACAAAATACCGTATGGAAAAACTCTGGGACAAGGATGTCCTAGGGTGTCAGGTATGTCTAAGATTGAAAGTTATTTGGACGGATTTACATTGAAACACAAAACGATGTAACTATAGTCAAGTCACCTTCAACTCACAAGTTGAAATGTGGAATAAAATAAACAAATTACATCCACTTATATTATTTTTTTGAAAATTTTTAATTGTTTAATAAATAATTTTAGTATATTTTAAGTTATCTATAATTTGCGCCGCAATTCAGTCTTCAGTAAAAAATAATAATAATTTCAGATTACTGTCGTGCGGCGTGTGACCCAAGGACTCCTGAAATCGTTAAATGACTTTCGACCACTATTCTAAGGAGCTCGAAGGAAATAAAATAATACGTGCTCGGTACCACAACTGCACGATATAACAATAATGAGTTTTTAGCGACAGCGGCGCAGCATCATTTGGAATCGATGTTAAGTGTGTTCGGTTGTATACCTGCAGCAGATCACGCGTACTGCAGCGTAATATGCCATAATACCGTATTACCATTAAATTAAGTCGGACACCCGTGACTTGTGTATTGACGATTGCCCAAATAATCGATTATTTTAACAAAACAATATATACTAAAATGAGTATACTCTGTTCTTATTACGTAACGAGTATCATCGAGTAGCGAATATTTTTCGTGCGCAAAAGCTGTGCTAACCCAATTATTTACACTATATAAACTGCAGGCAACTTACTCAATACTGGTGCTTATATTATATAATATGTGCCTGCAGTGATACGCATTTGTGACGATAAACAGTTTTTGATCGAGCGAATACGAACTGCACGATAGAAGTGGAGAAAAAGGCCAGTGACCGCGAAGTGTTTAACCCGGGCTCAGAATGACCGCCGACGCGGAAATTAACTTGCAGGTTACCCGATCGCTGTATAATCTATACCATAATATTATTATATTATACAATGTTTACCACGGTCGAGGTAACCGTCGCCCAATTATGATTTACGTAACTATCGTGGCTGGTATAACCACCAACCGCGACGTTTACCATAATTCCGTTGGTTAACGGCCTTTGAGGAAAACTATAGGGGCGCTGACATTTTACCTCCACGTACACTTCAACGATTCCTTAGAGACTGACCTATGAAAGACATTATACTTGCAAGCTGATAATTCTGATAATTTCCACGTCATCGTTGATAGTGAGTTTGAGTAAAACCACGCAGTCATCGTCGACCTTTTTCTTAGTGTTTGCATTTTCTTTCTTTGATTCTTGGCCGAACCGTTTTCGTGGACACTGTTCACAAGTGCGTAAAGTGTTGTGAAGTACGACTACAATGACACGAGTTCACGACGAACGAATTAGTTGATAAATCTCCAACACGCTTTGAAACAGTTGAAACAGTTTAATTTTCTTCAAATTTATCGGTTTCAGTTTCAGTTTTGAGAACAATTTTTTTTTTGATTTTGTGTTATAAATGGTTTTTGAAAACTTTCAATTTCGTTTTCGTCTCTCAAAATCAGTTTTTTTTAAACCTAGTTTCTGGTTACCGATCACTATTTATAGACTAGTTTCAATATATATTAAGGGATTTATGTAGGCACGAGCTAATATAATATTGCCCTGTTGCATGACCACTAGGTACTACTTACTAGTGAGCTAATGGTCCCTTAAATATGGTTCATTGACCCATGATTGTTCCATTAAATAAATTAAATTTTCATGAAACTCGGTATATAATATATTATTGAATTAAGAATGTCATATACACGGTAAATATTAACAAAACAACATATACAATATAATAAACCTTTTTGTGTCTGAGACAAAAAACATTTTTAATGACGGTCTAGGTACCCGGGTACCTATAATATCATTATCTGTGTTTTTACGATAAATTGTTTCGTTGTCGTGAGTTTATTGGTATTACATTGAACAATATATTGTTTGAATTATAAATAAATATTTTATGATGTACCATTTTTATCAAACACTTTATAATAATGGTTTTTCTATGATCGTAATTTTAGTATATCGACATTGACGTGCACACGTCACAACTGTTAATTTAATTTTTATTCAAACTCACGTCTACAACACAAGTATTCATGTTGTTTTATACTTTATTAGTGAATTATACGAAATAATATGACTGATTGTCAAGCTAGTAACCAACGTCGTTCGGTAAGACTACGGATATCTAAGTAAGTTATAACAATATTTAGAAACATTATCAAACATGTAATGTACAAAATATATATGTTTTAGAAACTTTAAAATATTATATGATATAATTGTTTTCACAATTCAGTATTATTGTTTTGTGTGAAATGTAAATAAATTCTATAATTAGTTCGACAGAAATACATTGGTAATATGAAATAAATACATGATATAAATTGATATGATTAATTATAATTATAAAATATCATAATATGCACAGTGTAACAATGCCATCTGATATAATATTATGTACAATATACGTTTTATATTTTTTTAAGATTACCTTCTGATGAAATAAGATAAGTATTGTCGGAATCTGATTCTGAAGACGAATATTATCCCGAACCAGCAAATATCGAAAATGAATAATCAGATGCATATATAGAGCATGTTATCAATTACAATGAAGAATTTGATTCAAATGAGAGCAACGAAGATGAATCTATAAATATTATGCCCGGATTTGGTAAAGAGTGATATGATGCACCATTTCCTCAAGCTCTAATAAGTTCTCGTAATATTTTGCACCAAAAACCTGGAACATCAAGTTCCACTGTATTATTTACAGCAAAAGAGATATTCAAATCTATCATGACAAAAGAAATGTGTGACATAATCTTGAGAGAAACCAAAAGAAAATGACAACGAGTTACAGAAGATTACAAGTATTGCAACAAAAAACTAACAGACAAATTTTACGTAACTAATCGACCACCAACGAAAACATTCAAACCATTTACTGAAGAAGAATTTGATGCATTCTTAGGAATCCTTTTTGTATCTGCAGGTGTACATCGATCTAATAAAGAGCACATATCAGAAATGTGGAAATTCGACTCGTTACCTCTTATTCGTGATGCTGCTATGCCTCGAAATCGATTTAAAATGTTGATAAGGTTTATTCGTTTTGATTATGTAAACACGCGTAACTACAGACAAAACTGCGCCAATTCGTGATATTTGGACAATGCTCAATCACAACTTACAAAAAAACTAAAAACCTACAAAAAATATAACAGTAGATGAACAACTATTTCCTTATAGAGAACATACAAAAGTAAAAGTTAAATACAATAAAAATGATAATCAAACAAAAAAAAACTTTTTATTTATGTAAATTAAATCTTAATTTGTATAAAATTATTATAGAAGTACCCGGGTACCTACTAAGTCCTTAAAACGTATTAAAAGTAAGAATTTTTTTAAGTTCAATAATTAAACATTTTTCAATAAAAAAATATAATTTCGTAAACTGTATATACCTACTATTGAAAGATGTCATGGAATTACAAAACATGCATACTAAAAATTTAAGAGGAAAATAAATTTAAAAACTAAAAATTTACCTGGGTACGTTTCCAGTCACGTAAATGCCTACTGATGAAAATGACATAATATTTAGTGATTAAGCTGCGGTATGCGAGGCTATATAATGCTGACAAATAATTAAAATTCCTTATTTTAATATTTTAACGACTAGAGTTTTAAATAAATAAATTTATAAATTTGGGAGAAACCTATATGAGGTAAACGAGTTTCAGTGTTTAACGGTTTCAGTTTTTCGATTCTTAGGTTTTGAGAACAGGTTTTTAAATTTTTAGGTTAACTATTGGGTTTTTATCTCAGAATTTAGAATCTTGGATTCGGTTGAAGTTATGGTGTCGAAATATATAAAACCTAAGTTTGATTTTAAAAATATCTGATTCTTCAAACCATGGTATCAATAGGATTGGCAAAACTTGAATTTTTCCAATTTTCATATGCATGTTAAATATGAAAAATTGTGAATGAGTCTTTTCAGACAGCGTATCAAAAAAAATTAAGTGTATGAAAACACAGATATTGCCAAAGAAAATATTTTTTAAGAATAATTTCTTAAAAAAATGTTTGGTTGACCACGTTGAAACACTGAAACGTCAAAAATATTTTACAAGCCGTCTAGCTACGTTTTTACGATAACTATAATAATACAATGTTTACACGTCCCCTCTCTCCTGTTCAGATGTAAATCAATATATTTTATTCAATTTAAATTTCAGATATTTATTTATTAAAAAATATTAAATTTAATCAAAATAATATCATTGTCACACACTCGCATTCATTATTAAAATTATAATTTTAAATTTTAAAGTAGGTGCCTGCACTGAAATATCATAATAATTTCATATAGAATTTTTTACTAACATTTTGGGATTTTTTTGCGTAATATTAGATATACTTATAAACTAATGATTTTATTTAATGAAACATTCATGTTTTAAAAAAATATTGATGCATCTAAATCGAAAGTCGATCGATTAATTCATAAGTTATTAAACTTTACCAAGGATATCTTAGAATAGTCCTTACTTTCTTAGTAGTTGTCCTACATGGAAGATAAAATATATTTAAAAATGTTTTTTCAAGTAATTACTAACCTACCTACTGATAACTTATTAGCTATATATACCTACTCTGTCACTCCAACAATTTAAACAAACTATTAAATTGAATATTTTTTATTTTTATTTTTTATTTCAATATATCATTCTTATTTATTTTCAAAATTAATTTTATCATATTGACTAGCTATTATCCTCAAAACCTTAACACATCAATTTTAATATTTCAGGAAATACTCGCTTGAATTTCAAATAATGAACCTCAACAAAGATGAGCCATCACTTTCAAAAAAAAATTTCCTTCTCAAAAGTTAAAAACAAAATATGTTTTATATTTGAGAAAAAAATTTCATATCACCTCACGTAGTTTAAAAAATTTAAGTATTTAGATATACTTGTACCTACCTACCTACCTACGTCATATTTTTATGTTATTAATATAAAATTCTATACTCTTCGTACATGGTAGGTAACTTAACCTATGGCCTATTACATTTTTTACAAACGTCTGTGACAATGTTACCCAATAAATTTGTGGTATTTATTCCAAGGAAGTTTTATACTGCTGCAGTTGTGTAACTAAGTCCAACGCCACATAGCGTGACAATTTTACACGTCATATATCGATCGTTAGATTAATAAATTTATTTATTTATTAATTTATTAATTGTCCACCTTGATTATATTATGACTTTACGAAATTGTAAGTAGAACGCAGAAGTACCTATACCTAATAATGATAAAAATATTATAACATTTTATACTTTTGTAGAACGAAATATAGGTATTTTAACATTATATTGTAATATAAAATTACTATGTATATTACTGATAAGTGATGAGTAATATAATAGTATAACTATATTATAGTGATAATCATAATAGAAAAAAAATAATACCTAACAAAAGTAATAAATAATAATAATAATATATTGTTTTCAAGTTTTAGCGGATAATAATATGGAGGTTGCACTCACGTTCTCAACGCATTCTCTTGACGTACCAATCAGGTAGTTACGCACCAGTAGATCGCGTTGCAGTATACTCGGTGACTGCATTTAAAAAAATCAAAATTTATATTGCCAAAACATTTCACCCGATGACCCTAATGTAGAATATATGTTAAACGTTCATTTAACGATTAATTTAATGGTTATTGGAAAGAAAGCAAAATTGTAGGTACTATAATACCATACTGAGTAGTAAGTATCATAACATGTTATTGTTAGGCATAACAATAATATGATGGACGAGGGACGACTAATCTGATATTAGAACATCTCAGCAGACAACAATTAACAGCAGTTGATTATGAACAGTTTCTAATGAATATTGAAATATAAATATAATTAATAATTTATTATTATCATCGTCTATACTCAATGCCACTCAACAGGTTCAGATAGACCACGTCCACGGTTTAACATTTCAGTAAGATCTAAAATAATAATGTATGCCATGCTACCTTAGGCGTGTCAATTAAACTTACTCAAAAGTATGATTGAAAAATAAAAATTAATCAGTAAGAAACTTAGAAAACCAATAAAATTCATCACTTGCAGGTTAATGGGTTACACTTATTTCTCACATTTTTAGAATATACCTAAGAATGTTTTTATTTTACATGAAAATCTTACTTGTTGGAATATATTATATAGGTTGGTAGTTTAATTTAAAACTAAATTTATCACCAGTGAATAAACATAAATAAACCTAGTTATAAATGCATTAAATATCGATTCACTACATTAATCGCAAACTTCGACGATAAATGCATGAATATCGTTATTTTTGGATTCAGAGCAAAATAAATTATTATTTTTATTTTTATTTAATTAAAACAGTAATAATTAACTAATAATATTCCTGGGTATATTTTTTTTTAAATTTATTTATTACAGGTTTTATAATTTTCAAGTTAGTAATTTGGGATGGATTTAGTATTGGAGGCACAAGTACAGTAAAATAATATAATATTATCTGTCTATTTATTAATGGCTCACCAATCAGACACAACTAAAAACTATGCGGTTGTCTAATGGTGTTTGAGTTGTTTTTATTATTGTTTTTAAAATCTACATTTGAATTGTATCTTCGTAGATACCACTATACATATAATAATAGAAATTAATAATAATAAATTTAATTTAAGCTTAAAAAAAAGCGGGTAAGTCGTGGATGTCGCTCTGCAGTACAGTAAGTTACAAGTGGGTTACTGTAATGGATGGAATTAAATTTAACACTATATCATTGTATGCGAAAACGATTCTGAGCGGAGACGGTTTATTTGTCTAGGATATATTATAGATTATTAAAAAATTTCAAATGCTAGATTTAAAAAGAAAATTTTTTATGAATTTCTAGCATAAAATAGTTTGCGAGTTTTTATGATTTTTACGTATTTTGTCAAAATTCAAACTTTGAATGCTTGTAAAAAAAAATTGTGACGATGTATTTATTTTATATTTCAACTGCTATTGTAACAATAGGTATGTTAGAAGCCTTGTAATTTTCAAGCCTTTTTACCCAACAAATACATTTTTATCGATATTAATTTTAAAAAAAATTAAAAATGATCGAAAATTGCATAGCCTATAAATAATAGTTCAAATTTACAATAAGCACAATGGAGGGTTGTATGGAAGGTCGTGGTTGGCTTGGTTGAAGAAGCTATTCAGTAATAGCACTTCATGGCTTGATAGTTGTGATTAGTGGGCTAGTTAACTAGTCCACTAATTGATCACGACACCACCTAATAGTTCAACTTAAGTCGACATTTTTTGAAAATTGCATGGTGGATAGAATATATTTATATAAACATTCGGTGAAAATTTCATGTATTTATGATGGTCATTTGTTTTAAAGTTACATCAAAAACCAAAATTGACTTTGTCGAAAATTAATTGTGCGTAAAAATTCCCGTTTTTTCCTTAATTTTTAGTTTGTCATCATCCCGATTATATTGAGAATATTTTACTTTTGACCCCCAAAGTACCAACAAGATTCATTTTCTGATTAAATGAGGTACTGAAGTCGAAAATCGAAGCACTTTTACTGTCCCAAAACGTGATGACACACACAAAAAAAAACGTACATCATAGTAAAATCAATACATTCGCTCTGCTCAGAATCTAAAATATGGCAATTTCGTATTATAAGTACGTAATAGATAGTTAACCATGTTGATTTTGTGGATTTATAGATGCATATACTCTACAATAATACATATTTTATTAAGATCAAATTTATTGTTATATTATAAATATTTATAAGATAATATTACCTGTATTAATGTGAAGTAAGTATGTATTGTAAGTATGTGAACTTAGTAAAATATATATACCTATGTTATTGCTGGATTTCTTAGATGTAAATTTTTAAATATACTGTATATATATAAATATATTATACTTTTCCATAATATAATTGTAAGAATATTGTATTGTTATTGTTAAGATTAAAGATCATAAGCACCTATTGTACTCGTATATTTAATTGGTAGCAAAATTTAGTCATAAGATAATGTTATAATAAATAAACTACAAATTATTTTATCAATTTATTTATAGCTCTTGCGCCCGACATTAAACTGCAGCAAAGTTTAGTAAGTGTAGGTAAGTACTAAGTACTTATATTGGCGAGTGAGATTCTGAACATAACTATTATCTGTTTTTTATTCTGAAGTTCGGAGTATAAATGCTTAAGTCCATATTTACAGTAGATTTAAATAAGAGGATTCAGTTGATCGATGTTTTTTTTCAAAAGAAGGTATAAGAAGCTCATGCTCAACCTTGAACGGAATCCTGTATTTGAGTAGGTATAAAGTATTTGAATACTTTTACTCAAGTACCTACTATATATAGTTGCATATGTCCTGCGGTAAAAATGTCTTCTGCAGCAATGCACGCGGCCCAGTAGTTTTACATATTTATACATACTACATGTTTATTGTGATTCAAATTGATACTTATCATTATTTTTATGTGGTAACCGATTGGTACCTAAACTATAACGTCTCTACCGGAAGTTAGAATGTAATATTACTTATTAAGTATGCATCTATATAATAGCATCTCAGTTTTGAATATGTGTATGATGGCGGTATACGGGTAAAAATGTATATGTTGTAATTTATTATCTGAAGATACCTATATACATATCATTATGCTCTGCAGTTAAAAATTCACAGCAAACTTTACATACGAGTCCTATATACCTAGTTAATGGTTATATGGTTATTTATAAAGTACTTTAAAAAGAAAACTATGAACAAATTATATTTTATTGATAATACAACCAACATTATACGGCGTGTGTTAGTGCCAACAATACATTAAGGTAAGCAATAGTAAAAATTATTTTATTGTAGGTATAGTATAGATGAATGCGGTCAGAACTCATTTGAAAAACATAATATATTAGTTATATTATGATAGTCGTGTACCTATCATCATCATCATCATCATCATCATTGCGTTTTTATAGTATGATATGATGTATACACTAAGTCTAATTGATATTATTTAAAATTTGAAATACTATAAGTAGGTAAATGTCTGTAGAGTGTAGGGTGCGGTCACATTGTTTTTTTCCCAAAGAAACGAGATAAACATTGTGTACACTGCCGGGTTTTAACAATAAACTATATACATATTAGGTATATAAAATTATTTAATATATAAATCTACAACACGATGCTCTACATAGGTCTATATATTCGTGGCCCGTCGTGTTCGCGTGAGAATGAAAATAACAAAAATAATATTATTGTTATTTTTACGGCAAACATATCACAATAATCTCATGTATAGGCCTGCATGAGTATATCTACACCCCGATGCAGTAATATAATAATTGCATAACATATTATGTCTCGGTCAACTATAATATATATCTACAAAGTAACAGGATAACACCAACTAGTAGTCAAGTATTTAATATGTATAGTGCAGTCTATATACTGAGCACTCGCAGTGCAGTCGAGTGGAAAACGCTCAAGACTCGGAAACAGGACGTGTTGTTTTTTTTTATATATTTTTATTTTCCCTTTCTGTCAGCAATGCATTTTAATAATATATCATATATATATATAATTTTATTATATATGTGTATACGAATGCCTATAATAGTATATAAAATAAGAAACAGAAGAATATTAAATAAATAAAAATATTATATTATTATCTGATACCTGCTAGGGTATCCATAATTAATAGGTATAACGTTTTGACAAATCAAATTTACGGCACCAAAACGAAGGCTATACATGTTCCAATCCCTTGTGCGGCATGTACAATATACCTAGTGACTTAAAAGTTAATTTTTATACCTGTCAGAAATGTTCCATGTTAGATATTCGTGTATAGGTATTAAAACTTGTTTTGTTGAACAATTACAATATATGAAACAGTATAGATACAACTATTAAACTTTGCTGTAATAACTAGAGATGCTCCGTGTAGTGAATTTGTTATAAACCGTGTACCGAGTAACAATTTTAATACTATAACCCGATATCGAGTATTGGCCGAGTAAATCGATTTAGTTACTCCAATATGTACCAAAATAAATTATTATTAATTTATCTAAAATTTTAGATTTTTCCCATTAAATTAATTACAGGTATGTATATATTTTGTAAGTACAGAATATATCACCGTTTGCCAGTTACCGGATATGAGTTGAGTAAAAATTTAGTATTTCGTAGAGTACCGAGAAAAGGCCGGGTACCGAATAGGAGCCGAGTCTTAAGAGGACGCCATATCCGCATGTGTCGTCATCGTCGTACAAGTGCGTAACATAACAAATTTTAAACTAACCGAGATAAACGTTATCTGCTGAGCGTAAAATTTGTTATGCGTACTTGTACGACGTAGACTACACATGCGAGTGTGGCGTCCTCTTAAAATAAATATGATATCGAATACCATGCCATCGAGTAATTGCCGGGTACTCAGAACTTCTCTAGTAATATCTAAATCGGACCTACGGGGTCCAGCTCTGGGGTAGTGCAAAAAAATCTAACTTTTAAAAAAATTTCCCAAAGAAAAATAACAAATGCTCTCACTTTGTTTTCAATCTTACACTCCATAATAACCTAAAAATAGCAACAGTATTTGATGAAGCGAGATGTTATAACAAAAGATTTCACACCAAACTACCTCTCCATTCTAATAATCCTCTTAAAAAAAGATTTTTCTACCTCGTCCATTCGAGGTAACCCCCAATACGGCTTAAGCGAAGATGATGCGTGACATTCTATCTAAAATTTAATTAGCTCTAAAAAAAACTCGAAATAGGTAATGTTACTAATGGGTGGCATCTTTCCTCAAAAAATTCACATGTAATTACTTTGTCCACATTTGCTTATTGTTCTAGCTAAGAACAGATAGTAAATTTCTTATAAAAATAAAAAACAAAATTTAATTTATAATTTTTATACTATAATATATTATGTAATTTGTGTGAACAAATAATGTTAACCAACCATCAGTTTAAATGATTTAATAATCAAATTTTTTATCGGATTTTGAATGAAAAATACTGTAGTTTAAAAATAAATTAATATTCATATACATATAGGCAAGTACTTATTATTTTTAATTCTCATTAGTGTGTAATTCACACAGCGTTGTACAAAAAATCAAAACCCAAATTAAAACAATGTACATAAATACATATATGCAAGCTTCTATAACAGGTGTATAATATACTATGCATAAAGGCATTAATCATAATTCATAAGCTAAATGCATATTTAATAGGTAGTCGAAGTTAATTAAATGCCGAATATATGTTTTGCTATTGTTCGATTTTTATGAAAAACAATAACTATTCTACTCACACAATGCATCAATATTTTGTATATTTTTGGAGATCAAAATAAGATAGGCCTTTAATATCTAATTATGTATAATTTTAATTTTAAAAAAAATTAATCGAACAGGTAAATTGTTTAGAAAACCAAAATATTATTTATTAAAAATTAAATTAAAATAAATCTTACAAGTGTTATGTTATATTATTCTAATTTTATACATATTGTAGAGAAATACAATATTTTAAATACCTACTGCGATTAACATTATATATTATATAGTTATATAATAATTGGACATACCTATAAACAGAGGCAAAAAGACGGTATTATAATACTTGCACTCCAGCATACGTCATATTATAATATAATATCATACTGTATAAAAGTTATGACGGCGCTTTAGTCATAGTTCTCGCGCGAATTACTTGCAGTGCTGCAGCACGATGACCACGGCACGGTGTACGCCAGGCGTGAGGTGGGTAAATGTTGTGTTCTGCAGTGCTCGTATGGCAAGTATAGTAATAATAATAATAAATAATATAACAGTGTAGCGTGCGTAATATTGATGGTAGGACGTATAAATATATTATATTATCGTTATTATTATTATGGTGAAACTTATACTGTGGCGGGAAATGACCAAAAAGACGCGGGCGGCAATAAAGTCGTCGTCGTCGTCCCCCCGCCGCCGCCAATAGCGCATCCCCACTCCCCTATAGACCTGAAACATTAGCAATGATATGAGGGGGGAGAGGGGCAACATGTAGCCGCGTGTGCGTGTGTAGCCGACAGGTAAATGCGCGCGCCAGAGCGTGTGTGTGTGTGTGTGTGTGTGTGTTTGTGTGTACGCGCGTGTGGCACCTGTTGCGGGCGGCCCCGGCTCCGGGCCAATGGCGTGAGGCCCTTGTGACGGCGGCGGGGGAGACGGTGTTCCGAGCGTTTGGTTTGCCAGTGGACCATAGTACAGACCGGTACCTCCACGCGCATAGTAGCAGTGCCTAACCAGCGAGCACGGCGGACGACGGTCGTGACGCACCATCGGTAGACCATATAGAGAGCTTGCGATCTCGCCGGTGTGTGTAAGTGTGTGTGTGCGTGTGCGGTGTTTGTGCTTCGATTGACTTATCGTAATTTTTTTTTCTCACCCGGTTTGCTTCTCCGCACCCGTGCGCATCGACGCCCTAGCCCTTCGGACCACTCGACCGGATTTCGAATATTAATTCCATTTACGAATTAAACAATAATATTAAAATATTTATTAATTTATCGTCGTTCTTATTATTATTATTCGTAAATCGCCGATTTCGCCGTGCCACACCGTAGTCAATACGATAATTATAATATCATATTATACCTATAACATAAATCATTAACCGTTTACAAAGACGTGCGTTGTTCGTCAGTAAAGTTGTATAGAATAACATAATATTATCACCCTCGTCGTCGTCGACCGATTTCGTGGGCGCATCCGTAGAGAGTGTGCGTTCGTGTAAGCATCAGCTATAACTTCAGCTTCGGGACACGGGACCTACCCCGGAACGCGCTTCGACTCACTGCTTTTGGTAAGTAACTATACCTATATTGTCTATATATTATATTATTAAACACCTACCTGTGCGATATTATTATATTAACAACCAATAAAATGTTATTATATCAACGACACATTATGATCCACCACGCCAACCAAGTGACTTTAACGCAAGTAAACGCCGGAAATGAATTTTTTCAAATTAGATTTTACAGGGTAAATTCGCATATTTTCTTCGATTAATATTAACTCTATTCTTATCAAACTACTAAAATTTTAAGTCGATAATATTTATTTAAATTTCAAACAAACTTTGATTGTAATCTATAATATACCTATAGTAGGGATATTTTAATAAATAACTTAAGCTCTAAATAATATAATAATAATACATTATTGTTGAAGTTAGATAGAACGTGTAAGAAAAATTTGAAAAAATATCATCTCCTTGACTACGCAGCAAGCTTTGCGTGCACGTTTACAATATTTTCCGACGGTGGTTGCTGTAGCCTGTAAACACACTTCCTTTCCTCTCGTTTTCATAATATCCCACGGTCAAACGTTGTATAATATGTAAACATATATATAGTATTATACTCACACCATTAAGTTCATCGTGACACTGAACTGTTTTCGTATTATTAAAAAAAAAAAAAACAAATACATATAAATAAGCCTAAAACTGAATTAATATTTTCCCACGGAGTTAACACTGTTGTATATTTTGATTATCATTGTTGCAGTACAAACATTATTTAATTAACTCAATACCAAGTGGCAACTGTTCAAAATCTTATGATTTTCTACACAGGTTATTTATTTTCCTTTTTACAAGATAAATATTCGTTGTTCAAATTCCTTATTTTACGGCTATAGGTTATACAATTTTTTAAGGTATTAATACTTACTATAGTAGCTAATTTATAGCATTATATTCCGACTAATATTCCACATCTAATTTTTGTTACACTGAACCTGTATATTATGTCAAATGTTTAGTTAAAATTATTATAATTTAAATACAATAACATTTTTTTCGTCTATATGGAAATTCTAGTTGAGGATTATTATAATATAACCTGATATTTATGTTATGTATTAGTAAGAATCATACAGACAAAATAAATTGTCCACACAACACAAAATCACAAAAATTAAAAAATATATATATAATCAAGTTATTGAGTTGATAAAAACGACTACCATTGAATTGGCTCCCAATTTGGGGTAAATATAAATTCGATCCTTGAATTGGCTCCTGAAAAATGTATATTTGAATTTGGCTCCTTAAATTGTTAAATATTATTTTTTAACCAGGGCTTCTCATATTATAGGCGTTTACTTTTACGACGTAAAATCCAAATATATTCAACTTCTTTCTAAATATATTATATAGTATTCAATCTGATACAAAAATTATTATAAAGAGTTCCAATACAACAAAACCACACAGGAAAGAAATTAGAGTTAAAATAAAATTTTTAGAAAATTAAATTATTAAATATGATACTGGTGTAAGTTCGAGGTTTCCATACATAAAAATATTGACCAATAAGTATAGATCCCGAAAAAAAGTCTAATATAATATTTTTATTTAACTTATTAATTTGTATATATAAATTTTATAATGACGCATTTTGGTAAAATACTGTCTGATTTTTATTTTTTTAATTTATATAATATAGATAAATTTTATAATGACGCACTTAGGTAAAATATTGTCTGTTTTTTAATTTTTTAATTTAATTTTGTTTAACGATGTAAAATATACGAATTACGAATTATACGTACTTTAAATTATTAACATTTTGGCAACCAATAAATTTTAAAAAAAAAAACGATAGGGAGCCAATTCAACAGTAAATTCTTGGGAGCCAATTCAAAGGTACTTAGTAAGGGTAAAATATTGACTACCTGTATTGAAGAGCCAATTCCAATTGCACCGATAAAAACTAAATAATTTTATTTATATTAGTATCCTGGTTAAGGTATAGTTTTATACATAATCTTATATCTAATACCATCATTTTTGAATGATACAGAGAAAGCTTTAATTATCAGACACTCTGGTGCTAAACTTTTGCCCGCTAACCAAACTTAGATGGGTTCAGTTTGTAAAAAGGTAGAAGTTCATTCCCAAAAATGCGTTCACTACTTATTGGTATACTGGTATCCGTTAAGGTAGGTTTCATTGTATTATAAAATGGAGTAGCATTGAGTATATAATATCTCCAACTATAAAGTTAATATATTTTTTAAATCTTTTATTTTAAATTTCAATATTAGACTATATGTTAGGCTCGTGATGCATAATTATGTTATGTCAAAATCATTTTCCTCGTACGTTCTTGATAAGCGAAAAAAAACTAACAGACACAAACAAACGATGTGCGGGTGAATCCACAGGTCGGTGCCCAGCTTTGCCGAGCCGCACGTTTATTGTTGTCGTTTCCGCCGATTACCATTCTTTTATCACCCATAGGTACTCCATAAACACATACATAAATGCAAATATAGACGATTATTATTATTATATTATCCACTACATACCTAGCTATGTGATTTCATCATATAGATACAAATAATATATTAAATTATTGTAATATTGGTACAATATAGATATTTATAAATAACTGTAGATATATATAAATTATATAAAATATATACAGAAGTACAGAGGTACCTAAATAGTATAATAATAATATATTATATATAAAACACAATTTACACTTTTATCATTCCGATCAAACTTTTCGGTAGGGAACATAATTATAGGTATATGATTATCTAAACATCGAGGTAAACGCATGTTATGCGTACGCGTGCTGCATACAAACGCTCAACTTGCGCAAATTCGTTTAGGCCAGTATCACGGGTAATCGTTTTTTTTTTGCACTAATTCTTACTATCGACCTCCAACGAAGTCATTGACATTTCAGCGAACACGTCACAACCCTTTCAGTCCCGAGCTTACAATATATATATATATTATACGTGTGTATACAGTTTTGTGTCGTTATCAGAGTCGAACAGCAGCTGCTGACATTGCGCCTCGCACAGACATCAAGGACAACACAAAACGATAATAATTACGGGTTATACTGCTGATGACGGGTCCCCTAGTCGTAGTCATAGTCGTCGCCATCAAACGTCTATGCGCCGCACCCGCACTCGACGTCTGTACAATATATTATAATGATATTATATTATGAACACTATGGCCATAGGTATTATATATAGCGATATAGTATAAACACTATAATTATTGCGCGCTACCGCGAGTCGTACACAACACCCAGACGGCCGGCGCGGCGTCCGCTGCAGAGCAGTCATTTCCCTAGACTTGATTTAGATATTATTATATTATGTTTTTGGATCATAGTAAAGTCACAATAAGCCAAAATCGCTAGATAGTGAGTACCTGTATTGGATGACCGTAACTTAACAGTATAATTGAAAGAGTAAAATAAAAATATTATCGTATCACATACATTTAAACTTTATGGGTAGGTAACTTATAAGGCTATATACATACTTTTTTTATAAAGTCGTTATCCCTTTAAATTAAATATAATTTATCTATTAAACAACAAGTGATGATATTTAATTCAATTATAGGCACAGTATAATATTAAATGATAGTAGTGTTTAAAAAGACAAATTTAAAATCAATTTAACAGTAATAGTAGATTAACTTCTAAAATCAGATACACGAAACGACAAAACTATGATAGTAAATTAAATATTGATTTCAAGGAACTTTAAATAACTTTAAATAATAAATTTGATTGCTTTAACACTATTTAAAAAAAAAAAATAATTAAAATATGGCTTTTTACGGTTTTTATTAAAATGTATTATGGGTTCTAGGTAGTCATTACTCATACATTTATAGTCGGATTTGTTGGTTATTAATTTTTTGAGACTTACCTTTATAATTTTTTTCAATCTTAACATTTGCCAATAAAATAAAACAATAATATCGTATTACCTTGTATGTGGCTTGAATGGTTTTTTTTTTAAATATTTATTAGGTTTTAATCTTATATAAATACAAAAAACGATAACAATTTTTTATTTATATACCTATCAAAGATTATTTTCATGTTCTTTGATTATTTTTGAAAAACAACAATATTTTTTGAATATTTATTATTGGAAGGTACTATCAGTCGTTTTAGAAAGATTTGTTTATGTAATTTTTTTATATGGTACAAATAGTTTATCTAGTGTTTAATATAACTATTTATTTTTTATTAAATTAT
The DNA here is from genome assembly GCF_037042655.1 of Diuraphis noxia. Lineage (NCBI taxonomy): Eukaryota > Metazoa > Arthropoda > Insecta > Hemiptera > Aphididae > Diuraphis > Diuraphis noxia. The sequence goes on from NW_028301713.1 coordinate 79,406,953, forward strand.
TTATAGGTACTGCTATATTTATTTTTTTATTATTTATATATTTTTAAATAATTACCCGTTGTTACATTTATCGAAAAAAATTATATCACATTTTAATATTTAACCTAACCTTAAAATCTTTCCTCACAAACCGCTCCTTCGTAGTACGATGTGAGGAAGAGTATTCTAATACTCATCCTATAAGAGCAGGCGTACCTCAAGGCAGCATTCTCCCATCTACATTGTTCAATATATATACAGCTGATCTACCTCAATCAAATAACACCAACTTAGCTACCTACTTTTGCAGACGATACTGCAATAACCTCATCCAGTCCTAACTTAGACTCTGCCATAAATAACCTCCAAGACCACCTAACTATAACTTACAAAACTGGTTCAACTTATGGAGAATAAAAATAAATGAAAGCAAATCCACTCATATTACCTTTACCCTCAGCCCAAAAAATATTCCCCCCGTTTATCTCAATAACAAAATAATCCCTATGGGCACATCAGTCTGCAAATACCTCGGTCTCCATCTAGATAAAAGACTGACCTGGGCAACGCATATAAAACTAAAACGAAAATCCTTAAATCTCCGTCTGCACAAGCTAAGACAACTACTCCGCTCTAAAATCTCACTTGAAAACAAAATGTTAATTTATAAACAATTAATACGCCCAGCAATGACGTATGGCATCCAATTTTGGGGCTCTACAAAAATCTCTAACCTGAAAATATTCCAAGTTTTCCAATCTATAAACCTTCGTCTCCTCACAAACGCCCCATGGTATGTAAGTAACAGATCCCTACATCATGATCTCAACGTTCCAACGATATCTGCACTAGCTTTGCATAACTATAATAACTTTCACAAAAACGTGCTAAATCATCCTAATCCCCTAGTCGCCAAGCTAACATCTAAAACACTAACTGACAACCCTCCCCGTCGTCTCAAACGAAAATGGCCACGTGATTTTCTAACCAATTAACCAAAATTATATATTATAAATACATTTATTTTATACAATTAAATTAAATTTAAATTAAGTTCATATTGGAAGTAGTGTCAATTGACTCTCTCTTCCCTCAAGCCGTCCAGTCTGGTAAAAATTGTTATCCAAATTACTTATTGTATTTATGTTATACAGATTGTATATTTTTTATTTTTTATACTTAAATAAAAAAATATATATATATATTTCATATAAATATTCCAAAAATGTATACAAAAGTAAAAAAATTATTTATTTATTTATTTATTTATTTTAATTAAATTAATATAAAAAGATTAATAGGCTTCTATGAGAAAAACTCGTGTGGATTATCTTTGCTTACAAATATTCTTAATGATATAGGTACCTAATAGATATATTAATATATTATATAAAGAGAAAAAAATATTTTACAAGCAAATGATTCTATATAAATCACAATTATTAATCCTGTGAATATTTGTATTTTGGATGTGCATTATATTATAATATTATAATATATATTTAATATAATGTATGTATTATTATACAAAAAAAATAAAATAAGTTTTAAAATTTGTCTTGAGTATTTTTGTTTTAAAATATTAATAAGCTTGTAGATTCAATTTCATCCAAAAACTCATTTGATTAAGTATTCATTGAAGTAAATAGAAACCTAAGAATTCGTTTTGATAAATGGGTGATGTGCACACTGGGTGCGTGCGCGTGTGTTTTATGAAGAGGAAGAAGAAAATTACTCGTGGAAAACCACAAAAAAATCAATCGGTTGATTGGAAAAAAAGGTGTATAATAAAAGTGTATATATAAAATATACCTACGCCTAACCAATACATAAGAAGGAAATGAACGAGAAAAAACCTCAAGAGAAAGTGGCAGATTAAATTTTCCAACGGTGGAAACCCGTCCCAGATGGAAAATCCAATTAATTGCGTAACCATCAGTTCTTTTTCCGGTCATTCGTAACTGCAGAGATACATTTTTTATGTATATATATATATATATATCGATTTACGTTATTTCTCGACATAGCTCGTATACCGTTTTATTTTTATCGCGGAAATTGTCGCATGAAATAAAATAATTTATAACGAAAACACGCAAATATATTAAAAATATAGTCTTATTATTATTTCATTGTCGTAATAATACCGACAGGTCGGATCACTGCCAGGTTGTTATATTATATGATATAATAATATTATAATGATGATAATAACTATAATATTATAAAGTTATGTATAATATTTGATTGGTATGAAGAATTTCTGTGTCCTATTCTGCAAATTTCCGGAAATCAATTTTACTCTATATGATGGCTATTATATATATATATTAAATTACACATCATACCTATATTTGGTTACTGAATAAGTATGATCAATCGTGAAAAAATCCTTTTTTACTGACCGTATTAAACTATAGGTACATGTATTTATACATATTATACCTATATTATAGGTACTAGATTGGTAGGTATATTATATTGTAGTGTGAGGTGCCGCAGTATATACACGTGGGGTTGTTTCTCCACCGAGCCCCACGGAAACCCTCGCCCACCCTTAACAGCACGCAGACACGTTGCCGTCACAATAGCCGTTAATTGTCTGTGACGTTTCCTCTGTTACCGCGTCGGATGTCACAGGGTTCTGCAGTGAATGGTGGACGGTGTGTACTGTGTATGTAGTGTATTGATGCAGGTATATATTACTCGCACATTTTAATAATAATAACAAAATATAATGCATACCTATTAACACCAAAAGAGGGTGATACTAAATGTGTATAATATAATATATGTTTATGTATAAATGCGTTATAGAAGCGAATGTGTTTTATGTACGTTCAGTTTGAGTAAAACAAAAGCTTCAATAGGAATATTCCAATATATAGTATATGTATTTAGATGCCATGAATGAAAGATGAATAGCATCGCAGAGTGGTATTAAAACCACATATTGTACATACTAAATATAGGTACCCAGCTGCCAACTAAGTAATCGGAGCTTTCTGTAATTGGTAATCGTTCAATACCAAGTGGAATGTCAATATATAATAAGATACGCATAATAATATATAGCTGGCAATAAAATATTACGTTTTAATTTTTTTATTCTGATAATAACATCTATATAAATCATTCGGTTATTCAGCCCCGTTCAGTATGTGCTTATGTGCATTGAGTAATTGGAAAACAATAAGGTGGATTAAGATACATTTAAGCTACAGAAGTATTTTGAATTTTTATTCTTATTTTTATAATTTAAAATTTAAAAAAGATAGTTATATTATTATTATCGAAAACACATTCGCACGCACGTACAATTCCGCAAGGACTTCTGAATAAAATAATACAAAAAATCTTAAATAAATGATTTTCTTATTTATCTGATTGGTAAAATAATTTAATCGACCTTCTTGAATTATTGCTCGTGTACCTAAAATTTTAATATCATCCAAAACAGAAACTAGGTAAATATTATTTGAGCTAAACTCGATCAAAGTTGATTATTTATAGATATACCCGTATTAATTAGTAGTCAGGGAAAATCTATTTGACAAAGTGCTATATTGGTGGTGATATCATAATATTAATAATATTATGTATCAATATATCTCATGCTATATATTTTTAGACTAAATAAAGCTATACAAATAATATTAAAACTCGACAAATAGTTTGCTATGATAAAAAATTATTTAGAGCAATCACACTTATCACAGAAAAAGTTTTCGTTAAAACATTTCTGGTGTTAATATGATCCTAAAACCAAATGTTTTCTTATTGATAGATATGTCTAAAATATCGTTTGTTTTATACTTTCTTAAGAAAATATTGTCGATCATACAAAAAAATATCAAAGTGCATATGTTATCATTTATAACAAATTAGTAGATAGGTATAGGTATCGGTAGGACATGTATAGGTGAGTAAAAAATATTTATTGGTTATGTAAGTTGTTTATAATGTATATTTTTTATGTGACGAATTAATATAATCATAACATATGTAGGTAGTACAAGTATATACTATTATACACATATATTATTTTGTATTTTAATTCAGAAATAAACAGCTTCCGATTTCTGAGTACAATAATTACCAGCTATAGGTAATACTGGTAATAGACATTATTAATAGTCTTCATGACGATAAAGTGAGAAAATGAAGGATATCCGTTTTTTCTTCTAACGCAAAATGAACTAATTTTTATTCCGAGCGTCCTTAAGAAATAGTAGGTAAAAATTTGTGAAACCATAGAAAATCACAAGGTTCAATTTTGCCATAATTGATCAAAATTATCTTACAGTATTGTAAATCGTTAAATATTTTTTTTATTTTTGAAAAAAATAACAAGATCAATAGTGTTGCATACCTACACTATATTTTTTTTAATCTTAAATTAATATCAAAAATATTGTTTATATTTTAGCTGCTATAATCAATAAGGTATTTTATATAGTTTATTACACTGTTATCTTTAAAAAAAGATTCGTTATTGATTTAAGTTCATCATTAAAAAGTACGTGAAAGCCAACACAGTATTAAATTGATTTCATGTCATTATGTTAACAAGACCGCAATTACGAAATTACATTTTTTTTTATACAAAATGTCGTTACCTATAATAATATACAATTTTAACTGAAATCTAAAAAAAGAAACATTATGTTACATAACCAAAACAATACTTAATATTTAATGTAGGTACTGTTATCAAATATTTAAAATTAACCAATTTGTCGATAAATTATTTTTTAATATTGTTCATGGTTATAGCGTTGAAAATCAAATAAACCATTTAATAGTGTATATATATTTTATTATTATTATTAATAATACCCTCGGCAACATGAGCCATTGATCTTACAGTGCAAAAATTATAAATTACAAAAATTACATAAATTACAATAATTGTATGTATGTATAAGTTACATTAAATTTTGGATATAAGATTGGCGGCTGTGATGAATATTGAATGATTGGATAATGGATTGAATTGGATAATGGATTGAGGGTGATTGCATAGAGTTTCTGATAGTGATCTGGGTAGGTTGTGACTTCTTCGGGTACTGTCATAGGTTCGGTATTTCGTGAGTATGTGGTTGATGGTGACTTGGACACCGCAGGTTGTGCATATTGGGGGTTCTTCTTTGGGCATTAGGAAACTGTGGGAGATTTTCGTGTGTCCAATTCTTAGTTTGATTATTATTACTTCGAATTGTCTGTGAATTTCAAAGGGAAATGTCCAATTATCGGTGTTTTTTTTTAATATGGTTAAATTTCGTGTAATAAGATGTCCACCTTTGATGCCATCTTTGTTGACATTTCTTTGTTATGAGCATTCGTATGTCACTTTCTCACTTTCTCACTGGAGGAAACGATTTGTGTGGGCGATGATAGTGAAGATGTGATAGCATTTTTGGCTGCGATATCAGCGAGTTCGTTTTTTTTTTATGTTAGAATGTCTATAGGCGACTATAGGTATCCAAAAGAGTTAGTAAGTAAGTAAATAAAAGGTATTGTAAGGTGTAGATTTCATTTTGAATATATAGGCCATTGTCTGAAGGATTATATGTGTCTTTTATATTGTTGATCGAATTGAGGGATTCGGTAAAGATAATAGTGTCTTATAAGTGTCAAGTGATAATCGGATATTATTTCGATCGCTTTTAATATGGCAATTGACTCAGCTGTGAATGCTGAGCAGGAGTAAGGAAGTTTATATACATGAATTTCAGTTTATATTTTATTATTTTATATTATAATCTAGAAACGACTTTTTGCACGACATTAAGTAGGTACCTATATGGGAAATTATTTGACTTCTATAAACAATATTTAACTCGATTCCTACATATTATAATGACATGCTAACCATGTTCATCTAAGTAACAGTGGTATGCTTTTTGATAATAAATTCTGTTTATGATGTGCGATTGCAACGGTTCGAAACCATGCGCTTTTTTCATAATATTATAGGTAGGCAACAGGCATATTAGCGTCGGCGATAAACCATCCTATACGATTGTCATGCATATTCTGCTTAAACAACAAGCCGAAGTGTTTACGCATATACGAAGAGGTTTACCGATATGTAGGTATGATGTATTTTCAATTTTGTTGATATATACTACATCATCGTTATACTCATGTGTATTCGAATAAGCGATTATAACCTCCCACAGTCCAGAGTACGTCGAAAAGTTGTATTATTATTTTTATTATTATTATTATTATTATTATTATTATTATTATTATTATTATTATTACTATATACGCCGGTTACGGAGCTATGGACACGCGCTGAGTCAATATATTAAACATACAGTACTCTTAAATTATAATAATATATATTGCTATAAAGTCAGATTGCATTTATTTATTTATTAATATTTATAAAATATCAAATATTATATGTATTATTGGTACCAAGAATAGTATAAGTTTTTAGATGTATCGCGTCATTCTGCATAGTTGCATATCGTAATATTTTACACTTATGTAAAAATCATTATAATATATATATAATAATAATAAAATATTATATACAATACTAACGATGTTTTCGTCTAAAATATACCCAGACAAATACAATATTACAGTATAGGAACGTATACCTAGGTGTTTGTGTATATGGGAATAGAATCGTCATCGGCGACCGCGACGTATAAACAGACGGCCTTTCGCCGCGACGTTTGCTTCGACAACGATTTATTATAAGGTAGGAACGCGACTTGCACTGCGCGTGCACACGTTACATTGTTTTTTTTTTTTTTACGCACATATACATGTACCACGCCGTCGTCGGTTCATCCGAGTTTACTCCGCGAAAGCAATGATTTATTTCACTTTGTCGTCGTTCTCTTAATTTTTTTCCCCTCTTTGCACAGAAAAACGCAAATATTATTCCGATTTCATGATTGATAAAGCGGTTAAGTAAAAAAAAAAAAAAAATGAGGTTAAATTTCTATTCTTCTGTCTATGTGAATGTATAATGTCAACGCGGTTTTACAACACGCGAGTGGTCATGACGACAATATTATTATTACTGTATCGTAATATTATATGGTTGTAGTGTGTGCTTTTATATAACTATATATTATAGGTGGCACGTGAAAAAAAAAACGAAAAAATAGTCTTTGAAAGTCAACTGCTGAGCCGCGTAACGTATCATATTATGTATTATATATGAGGGTATATGATATATATATATATACATAAGTACTTACCAATATGTGCGGTAAGTCATATCTTTTTATATTATTATGTACTTGTATATATATATATATATATATATATATATATATATAATATTAGGTATAAGGTATATAATAGCCGTTAACTTGTTGTGCACGGACCTAGCCGTCGTGACGATTAGGCCACCGGACTTTTGGATGTTAAAAATAAAGGTTCAGAGTTTCAGACCTTCCTGCAACGTGCAGTTGCATTAAATCTATGCAAGTCAATATATGATTTTGGTATACACCACTAGTGCGTGGTCCAGTAGTAAATTTGTCTGCGGCGATGATGATAATGATATAATATAATATATATTTCTGCACTTTCACACCTTGAAACCTGTTGAACGCGACGCCGTGGATTTTCACGTACAAATACAGCCGCCCACTCATATAGCACATAATATCGAAACGATACAACATAATGCATAATAATAATAACAACAACAACAACAATAGTAATAACTAATAAGTAATAATAATCTTAGTAAATATTATAATATATATATATATAATTGGTATATAATATAATATGTATAGAGCGTATAAAGTATAAATATGATATACAACGTGCACGCATTAAGGCGGTTCTACCGGACGCATCTCGAGGACAAATCAAACTCAAACTGTACTCGGAGCGCTGTTATTATCACGGTATATATACATATATTATGTTCTTTCGCGCGAGCGCGTGTCTCCGCGACCGCGATCGGCATTCTTAACGCCGACGACGATCGCCGACCGTCTCGCCTCCTCCTTTTATTTAGCAGTGTATTACATTATATTTTTATTATTACCATTATTTTTATAGATCGCACCGGCTCGTCTCGCACGCCGGACGCACGCTCACCACACCGCCTTCGTGCATTTGTTTTCGTTATATTTTTGTGTACCTACCTATTATAATATAATAAACGTCGCGCGGTAGATAAAACCCGATTTATATGAGGCACGTGAACGAAATGCCAACGCGAAATGATATGAAAATTTTTATTTCAGATTAAATATTGTACCGAAGTAGAAATAGCATTCGTCCATTCCCTCCCCCCTCCTCAACCACTGTGCGGTGAACTTATAACGATTAAAACGTTGAAATTTACCGAGTATTTAAATCACCCAGATGTTCGTCGGTTTTTGACCATCGACGTCTGGATATTATGTGCACACATAGATATAACAAAGGTTAACGATATTATTTAATAGGATTATAATACATATATCGCTTTTACATACTCTTAAAAAATTATGGACTCTTCATGACAAAATGAAAATTAATATATAATAATGAATAGGTACGCTCAATTATCCTTATAATTCTAACATTTCGATAACGAATCTGCGAATGCACCTATACAACCTATATAAGTATGTAAAAAATGTATACCTATACACTCAAAGAGACGCTTGAATAGGCTTTTCGTCTTGAGATAATTTTATTGAGAGATACCCACGAACTGATTGTCACTGGAGTTTGCATTCGTGCAGTGACACACGTGAGCATAACGGGTCCGATCCGCGTAGCTTCACGGGAATTTTTCCTTCTCTTATTTTATTATTTCATTTTATTTTTTACCTCATTTCTTCATTTTTTCCCTTGTTTTTTTTCTCTGTTCTCATTCCTTCATGTTGGTTTCGTGTTATCAAACGCACACACACACAACGCGAGATGACCCGGTACATTGGAAGAATATCAAGCCACGATTCTGACCGGACCCGCGTGATCGAGATTTATACGCACACGCGCACGCCGCAGAGATGACACCCCACAGTGGTTGACCACTAGCGTCATCACGAGCTTCAATTTTCACACTTTTTCGTTTTTTTCGCAGCGTACTTATCCGCACGACTCGGGACATTTACATAAATACGGTCGTTACAATAATATAATATATATCCCATCCCGATAAAAGAAAAGCTATATTGTAATATGCTATATATAAATGTATATACCTACGTACCTACCTAGGTATAATGCACATGAACATTGAATGTTCTATAATATGTATGCGTGTGTCATCAACCTAAATAATACTAATACCTAGAGATACCCAATCCACGAAAAATTAACAAACGCATTGGTGGAGATAATCTTATGTTGCCTTCACGTTGTTGCTAAAACTGTCTGAAAATAAAATTGAAAGGTTAATTTAGTATGAGATACGTGCGTATATGTGTGTATACCGCAGTACGAGTCGAAGAACAAATAAGAGCACAGCGCACTGTCAACGATCGTGGCAGGCCACCGGGATAGCGACAACTATTGACCGCTTGTAATGATTGTAATGACACGGTGACAAAGCGAAAATCTCCGACTTAACACCTCAAGGGTTCTGAGTAACATGTACGGCGAAAGACAGCCGTCGAACATCAGTCTAAACTATTTGCATCGGTTCTAGTCTTAAACGTTAAACCATAATTTAATTACGTAGGTATTATATTATTATTTATGTAATGTAAATATCTGCATATGCCTACATATTATAAAGTCGAAAATAAAAACCAAATTAGGCAAACACATCTGATGAAAACTGAATAAAACTAGTTTTTATTTGCCTATTAGATTATACGTTTTTGGTTTTATAACATAATACACCTTTACGATCTTATGTTTGATTTTGAAATATACGACAAATTATTACAAATATAGAAAGAAGTAAATCAGGTGAAATAATTTAGAAATATTCTATAAAAATATAATTACACATGTGAAAACTCATCATTAATAACAATATTTCTGTAATAATACTCACCTATGTGTCACTATTGTACAATAAAATATAATATTATCAGTAATTCTATAAATTCCATTGCACTTTTCTTTACAGAATTTAATCTAAGTGTAAATATGTTTTTTCAGACGAGGTGAATGACACCGTGGAAGGGGTTATGATTGGGATGGAGCTGGGTTTGGGGCACCATGGCGGCTCCTTGCACCCTCACAATATGCCACAACATCAAATGCACTCGCAAGGACTTATGCATCAGACACAACAGCAGATGCACCACGACGATGGTAAGTAGAAATATCATATAATATATAATTATTATCAATAATCATAGATTATTATTTCTTATACAAAACAATTTATTACATAATATACTAATAGATTAATTCACTAGTCATCACTCTTAGCAGTGTTATTATAATATTATTTTGCAGCTTTAACCATTAGAATTACGTTAATACGGGTGGGGGGGGGTATAAAGAAACATACCTACAACTATAGTAAAATTGTATAATATATTATACATAAGTATTTATCTACTTAATTAAAATATTTTATACTCGACTTAAAAATCAGTCAATTGACACTATTTTTAAAATTAAATTCAGGGTAAAGCTGCGATTTACACAATCCGTAAAAAGATTGGTTACGAAATGTCTTGTAAACTTTTTTTTGTTTTTTTTTTTTTTTCAGCTGGATCGGGAAACATTAGCAGCAGTAGCAGCGTCAATGGTTTTTCACAAGAAGGTAAGTGCACAAATAAAACAATATAATATCGTAGATAAATCGGACGAGTATACTCGCTTATAATTTAATACCGTTCTGGATTCACTGCGTATAACTCGTGATGATATTATATTATATTACGCACTGCTCAGTTCAAGCATGTATAATCGGGTAAGGATTACATATGACGTGACAACATCGAGTTAAAAAGAATTAAAATATACGCATTTATAGATTTTTACGCGTACCTACCAATATCTACTATACAATCAGTACCTGTATACTACACAATTACTATCATATGAATTAGTTTGTTATAAGTTATAACTTACCAACCTTCTCCGAAATGAATTAATTGTTTTGTGTATGGCTATATATTACTATTATATGCAACTACATGACTTTTAACAGTTTTAACCGACCCAATGGGTCTGAATATAACTACGGCGCTTTATGTTTCATGGCGTTTAAAATTAAAGATAATAGTACAGTCAAGTCACAATAACTCGAAGTTGAAGTGGGATACAAATTTGCTTATCTTAGTATTACATAGATATTTGAGATACCTAACTTGAATCTATCAAAATTAAGTTCTAGGGAAATGTAAAAAAAAAATCGAGTTGTCAAGTTTTTCAAGTTATGCGCAACGTACATATCGTATAATAATAATACAATCCATGCAATCGTAATCTCCGGGCCGGTCGGTGATCGATCCGGTCGATCACGACTAATGTAATATAGCCGGGTGAAGTAGGCACGCGCGAAACATATATTATTATAATATAATACATATTCAGTCTATAGAGTCTATCTATAGTATAGACGATAGACCTATGTTCTCGTATAAAATAATATAGAAGGCGAGGCGGCCGATAAATTGTCGTCGTCGTCGCCGCCGCCACGTATGTTCTTATGTGCATACACATATCTATTTTTTAAACAATATATTATATGATTTTACACGCGCCGTGTTGGAAACGTTGGAATATCGTAGCATAATATAATGGAAATACCGTGTACGCCCGGGAGTGTGTGCGTGCGTATAGTGATGAACTAGACACGACTCGATTAATTCGCATGTAACATATGGGATGGAGTTGGACAACAGGTGTCGTCATTACTTATGAAAATCATAAGAGACCGTTACCGACGTACGACGGCGTTATGGTAGCACTAAATAGGTATTTATTCATTAATTTAATATATATATTCATATAATTAAATAATATTAAAATGTATGATGATACTGAATAGTTAATATGGACACAATTGAGTAAAATGGTAAATAGTATAGAAGGCAGACTTAGGTAGAAACAATATAGACGATATAGCGACGGCTTTTTATATAATACCTAATTCGTATAATATTATTATCATTACGGCAGATGGAGCAATAATAAAATAATCGTTTTCACTTTCTTTAGTAAAAAAAAAAAAAGAGTAATTAAAAAAGCGCTATTTTCTTCCAATTCGTTGAACACAGTGTTGTAATGCAGTATTATACATTTAAAGATAGGCATGTAAAGTTCGAACGAGGCGGTGACCGTATAATTTCCAGAATTCGAATTTCGAACTATAATATAGTGACATACACCTTCATCGAACGTAGCTCGTATAAAGTGAAATGTGACCGTTGTACAACCACTTTTAGCGTCAACAAAGTCTACCGTTGTTGTCGTCCCCATAAGCGACCTCGAGAAACAAGACTGTAATATTGTAATCATACACACGCCCAATGGATTAATCGTTATAATATATTCCGATAATATGCTTGAATGGATAAATCCATAAAATGTAACGAGATATTTTTTTGGTAGAAAGTGATTTTTACGATCTTAACAATAATAATTACATTTATTTGTTATACGACTTTAGTTTGTTATTCCAAAATATAGTAAATAACATATACGTGTATAAAAACGAATATATCTATACCAATTATATCATCTGATTGATTTGTTTGCTGTAACTGTTCTCTACAGAATATAGATTGTTATTTATACTGTTCATACGAAATGTCGCAGTGTCGATTTTGTATTAATTTATTATAATCATAATAATATAGCATCCTCAACAGTATTAAAAACAAATTCAAACCAGGAGGATTATCGTAAATATTGTAAACACTGTATGCACAATAATTATCATCATAACTACAACTAATATCGTCACACTACAATTGTATTATAACTCAAATGTATCATCCCTGCAATAAAGTATAAACACAGACACACACGTAACAACTGTAATTACCATGACTAAAGGCCGTAGATACGGGGTTCTTGAGATCAATTAAAAAAAATTAATAGCATAATATTTGCGTAAGTATACCTATACTCTTCTCGTCCAGTTACAGTCGGTATAATATATAGGTACGCTAGCGGTATATTATATTAATAAAATGTATAACTACACGCGCCGAGGAATTTGCTCACAATGCCCTAGGTCAAGACTGCCGGTGGCTTATTGGTTATGATACACGAGACAGATACATTAATTGAACATATTATACAAACATACATATTATAATATTATACATATACACGTTGTAGCGTTATTATTATTATGTGCGTACACGTGTATATATATATATAGTGCAGCGCTGCTGATGCTGTTGCTGAACAGTAGTAGTTCCAGTTACGAAATTAGCATAGGAAGGCTAAAGTTTAGCGAAGGGTGCGGGTGAGTGCGCGGAGGACCGCAGGTGAATTATTCATGAGATCGTGCTCGGCGATTCGCCGGCGCTCATTGAGGGCCGTCTGGATTGATTAAACAACGAAAAGCTAAAGAGAGATAGAATAATATGGTGTGAGACAGAGAGCAGGAGAGAGATGTAAAGATATAGTAGGGAAAAAATTCTACGTTTAAATATTCATCATCACGACCGGACACACACTAGAGTATTAGCATGGACCAGTTATTAAATCCGGATCGCCGCTTAGTATTGTTTTACCGTGTCACCGACGACTAGGATTTTCTCAACTGCTTAGCAAGCACTTATAATATACATTCTAAACTCTATTTGCCTGTACACGTCCACCGTTCTTTCTCTTATCGTCCTCAGTGGCCAGTGCGATGACACACTCGTCATATTATGCTATCAAGTTATAGTCTTATTATTTTTTTTTTTTTTCAAACTACCTAATTAAAAACAAATTTTATCAGTAATTTTATTAATAAGACTGATGTCAGCTTAGAAAATGTAGTACAATATAGATATGGTAACCACCGATATCTTATGGCTCGTATGCATCACTTCGAAGCGTACAAGCCCATATCTCGGAAGATGGTGCTGCAGGTCTAGAATGTCCCCAAATATTGTAAATTGTTTCGGAGACTTAGAGTGCTCGTAAATACCCGCGAAACATGTTAGCCAAAAGAATAATCATACTTGTCATTAAACACGATCGTTTACATAATAAAGTAATAAATAGTATTTAAACCGTGGTTGAAAGTTTTTGTACTAATTGTTAAACTATTTTAATGACTGTACCTGACCTATACCTAGATTATCTTAACCCTTTATCCAGGATAATATACTTCTAACGTGGAGGCGGCAGCAGACATACATCTGAAAATCTTATTGTGTTTTTTATTATTATTATTACTAATGCCTTTGGGTTGTGGGAAATACGAAGCTAGACGACCGATCACAAAAAAATGGTCATCTCAAAATTAGAAAGCAAAAAAAAAATAAATAAAAAATAACCGTCGAAAGTCGTAATTATTTTTAACGGACATTTTTTACCATCTATTCGTACGAAGAAGCGTGCTTCCTCAAGAACAATGGGCGAAGATAATGAAAATAGTATGTTTTTTTTCCGTTGTACAGTAGTCACATTATATTATTACTGTATACACTCTACGTGTACGTATTATACAAGTATACGTGTGTGTGTGTTACATATTATTATACAATGTGTACAGTGGTGGGTGTATTTCGCGTCCGTTGACGGCGGCGGCGGTTGAGAGAGCCGCGCATCTGCCCCCCGCAACGGTTTCACCACATGTCGTACACCGCTACTACACCCCCGCCGCACTGACACCACAGGTCCCACCCGCGCTCGCACTTGTTACGCGGCCTTGTCATTAACGTGTAGTTGATTGCGTTTTAAATCGTCCGATTGTGTCAAACACCCCCGAAATCTTCCATTTAACGGCTCGCCGCCGAGAAACGTATTTTTTATTATTATTATTTTTAACCGTTTTCTCGGAGACGTTTTTAACGTACCTTTTTACATAATACGTTAGGTATGCATTTTTTTTTTTTTTTTTACTCAACAGGCCTTACACAAATGTAACGTACCGACGTATATTTATAAGACTATAAGGACAAGTGCGTATCATTTTTTTTCCCCAAAAAGATATGAATAGTTTGACCATTCGGGTATATTATAATAACCGTTGACAATTATATTATTAGTATAAGGCAGATCTTGCAATATAATAATAATTGAGCGATTTTCGAACATTTTTTACACGTGTAAGGAACATGATCTGATGTTCTGCTGCGACCAGTAGGTATAATATTATAATATACCTATATAACCTATAGGTCGCGTATACATATTATCGTTTATGTTATGTTATTATTATTACTACGATATAGGTATATGGTTTTATTGGATTGACGTGGTACAAGTTTTTCGCTCTCGGGACGATAAAACGATAACGTTTTTACGATGTGTAGGTATATGCGGACCGACTTCCGCGTCGATTTCGTGTGTTCGCGGGTGATCGGTAAACATAAAAAATATAAAAATATATCTCCGCATATATTATTATTATACATAATATGCATCGTTTCAAAACATTGACCTAATCATGTTTGCATGAAAAATTTCAAACCATCACGATTCAAACGTAACCCGAGGAGGTAATAGTTGTAGCGATGTTATAATATAGGTGCAACGTATGTAGGTACAAGAGAAGGTCGCGGCGTTTTTCTATTAATTTTAGTTTTATATGAGCGAATCGAATAACAATATATGTATAACTGTGATTAAAACGACACGTATAAGCATTTTTTTAAATTTTTTTCAACAAAAAACATAGTCAAGAAAGTTTTACCAACAAATTTAATTATTTTACGAATTTATTAATTTTTATTTCAAATACTGAAAGATTAATAATTAGACCCTTTATTGCTTATACCTATTATTGCGCTACAGCCGCTGTGTATACTCGACGACGATTACAATGTGACACAATAAACAACCTTGGCTTGCAGGTCCAATTAAGAAAAAAAAACATATTTTACTTCATGCGCTCGCGATACCTCTAATTATTATTGTACAAGCAAATAATTATACTAAACCTATCACATACTTGTCGTGTCTTGTAATGAATATATAAGATCTTAACTCATCCGTGAAAATGATAATTTTACGCAATTATTTTATGATATACAATATTATAATGGCAATATATTTTTTTTACCTTCGCACAATCATTCTAGATGAGGCATAGGTACCTGCAGTTGAAATGTGTGATTAACGAGAAATCGCCTGTTTTGTTTTACGTCAAATTCAATAAACCAATCTATTTAAATGTGTTACCTATGAAAATTTGGTTAGAACAAAATAAAGCATGTTATTGTAATGTACATTGATCTTACTTTTGCAGCGTTTTCAGCTCTTAAAAACTATTATTCAACTTATATCAAGTTTATTATATTTTGGACCACGTCACACGAAATATAACTCACTGTGAATCGGCGGTGACGTTGAGTAACTATAACCCGAAATAAATCTATTTTTAGACTTATTCACTTCCGTAATTCGCCCATTTACGATCGGTCACGGTCTTATGGCGACGTGATCGTTTTCCACACTCGGAAGGATGATCGTACTACGTAGGTATACCGCATATATTTATGCGTACTCGTATATTCGTCTCTAAACACACACACACACACGTCAAATAATATATTTACACATATAGATCGTTTTGGAATATATTATAATATGCTGTATACTCGCGTGCGCGTGTTTGTGTGTGTGTGTTTTTGCTCGCCGGCAGATTAAGGGTTTGATGACACCGTATATAGACGTACTTTTTGCATGATTATCTCCACACACTCTCACACACATACACCGTAAGTACATGTACGTGTATTCCGACAATGGTATATATAATATCATAGTATATTGTACGTATCTATAATATATAGAAGGTAAAAAAAAAAAAAAAACACCAAGAATAATAACACAAAGAACCGATTTGTTGTTGTTTTTTTTATTTGTTCTCTTTTATCGCGCACTGCCGCCGCGCCGCCACTGTGCAGCCGACGAGGTATATAATGTATGTATATATAGGTACACAACTATTTTGAATAGGTGTCGGAGGCGAAAAAAGGCACAATGGCGTTAAATCTCCGTGTGCGTACTGTTTATATACATGCATAATGTATGTATCAATACACGCGCGTAACTGGGCACCGCGGTAGCAGTTTTTCCAGTAATGTGCATGTCGAAGTGGTGTTTGGCGGCGGCGCTTTCGTAACGTCCAGTCCGGCATACCGAAAAACATAACTCTTTAATATAATAATAATAATAATAATAATAATATATTATATTACTTCAATACGTACATATTACATAGGAACCTCCGCGGAGTGTATAATATATCGTCAGCGGTGGTAAGGCCGTGCTTGCACTGCCACTGCCTGCACTGCAGTTGTGCATTGTGTGTGTTATGCAACAAACGAAAAAATGCGTACTATTTTTTCGGGGTTAACGCGAATCGACGCGCCTTGTAGAACGCACAGGTATATATTTAGAATTTACATTATATAATATATAATATACATATTATAATAGTAGGTGGAATATTTGAGAGAGTTAGACGATTTGCCTTGTAATAGGTATATATTAGGTAGGTACTCGTATTATATTATACTTATACTGTGATATAGGCATCATCTTCGAGTCCACTATAAATTATTGGTAACTATCCATTTTAATATTATTTTTGTAGTCGTACAGATACAGTTTTCGGGAGAAAAAACCATTTTTCTTGTATTTACCGTCTAGAAAAGAAAATTAATGATAGCGTATATTTTTTGCTAAAAGAAATAAAAAAAAAAACAGAACGTTACATGATTTATTTGCGTTAACAGTATATAGTATACATTTACTTTCTATAGTTAGTTTTCTACTACCGAAAAATCGGTCCCAAACAGTCCCGCCAAATTTTCCCAATAAATAATATATTACCTATATTAGGTATTTATATTTAATAGACAAAAGTCCATCATTTTACAATACTTTAAATAGATAGCACGCATAATATTATAATTATAGTTAATTCGTAATAAATGGATACCTATTTATCATTATTATTATTTTTAAGTACCGTTTGGCGTTTATACAAGTTTAAGGGGAACCTATATTGACTTTTTTAAATAACCTATAGGTACCTACCTACCTAAATAATACTTAAAAAATTATTTTGTCGAAAAAAAGTAGGACCTAGGCATAACAAATAACACAAACGAATCTAATCGAATATAACATGCTCGCTTAATAATATTTTTTATGTAAAAAAATTTCGCTCAGTCTTTGATGATCTTCTTCCGGTGACGTGGTAAACACCACACCACTGCAGGCCACTACAGAAAGCGCTAGTTTTTTTTTTCTCGTCTCGAGTGCCACAGCCTATTGGACAAGAAGAATCGTCACGGGGGATTATTGTCTATGTTTTTTTTTCGCATCGGCGCAAAATCATCTTTCGTTTTCAATTATCCCTGGACCATCTGTCGTAATCGCCGTATAGGTTACCCGTCGTCGGTAGGCGTATATAGGTGTCAAGTATACGGTAGCACAAAGGCGTATAGACAACATAACAGCAACAACAATAATATTAATAACAATAATATCACAGACGACGGCAGATTGCGAAACGGAAAACATTACGAACCGTCAATCATCGCGCGCAAGCGGCGAAAAGCCCATACGGCGGCCGCGGGGCGCCTGACGCTCCAACGTCATAATATTATATAATAATAATAACACCTATATGCACATGATGACGCGAATTCGTTATGCAATTATTACATTATATTATTTCAGGGTATGTATGTTTATATATATATATATATATATATATATATACCAGAACTCGCTCGTCTCTTCCGGTGAGATCATCACCTACCTAAAGGGAACATTTTTTTTCTTCAATTTTACGTGGACAATTATTATAACTCTGAACTAGGAACGCGCTTGCAGGACAATTCAGCCGACCCGATGTCACGCGTCTATGAAGATTATTATAATGTTATCATTATCATTATTATTATTAAAAAATATTATAATGATACGGCGAAACGGGAGCCAAACGCGGTGGTCACGACGACGACAACTGTATTATTATAATAGAAACAGTTGTCAGGTATAGTATTCGCGCGAGTCGATGCAAGTTGCCGATCGCGCTGCACATATGTATAATAATATGTGCATGCGTGAGTGTATATTATATATGAATACCTCTCGTGTGCGTGCGTATGAGTGTATACGTGTGTGCGTGTGTGTGCGCGCGCGGGCCGTCTAATATCGGCCGAGTTTCCGCATTAACGCGCGCAACCCGTTCCACAGCCCACATCGCCGCCGTCCAGGTATATTATAATATTATTATAGTTGTCCGTACACGGTTTTTCGTGTTTAATCGGCGGCGGCGGGCCCTCGACGACAACGCTAACGAGGTCGATACAATTCCGACTGCATTATTATATATATATTTTATATTATTACATACGTATAGTACACCGCGCGTATGTGTACTTTTCTAAGGAGAAAAACCAATATTCCATTTCGTCTTAATTCCGCCGTTATTATATTATATTATTACACTCCCATATTATTATTATACACATGCAAAGCGTATATATAGATACGCAATTACAACGTACAGCAACTACAACTCGGATCCATTATTACGCGTATGTATATATATATATATATATTGTATACACATTCACTATATACTTTTATTTTATATAATATACGAGACTATATTATATTATATAGAAGTACTACGCATGTTGTACACGATGTCAATATACTACTACTACTACTAATAATAATAATAATGTCAATAATGATAATATTATAATGTACTCTGTCTCCTACTGTACATAATATATAATTATATAATTATAATTATTATACGTAGATAAGTGAATTTGTCGTCTTTGAAAAGTCGATCTCCAAGTTTCCATTTCGTGCCGTTTCATTCGCGTTATCGATGATAATATTTGCGCCGGTCTATAATATTATGCGCACTTATTATTATAATGCATACGGGACCAACGTGTCTACCACTCCCTGTGTAGGTATTGTGGAAGTCCGTTTCATGCAGGATGCGCTAAAATGCATGGTGAGGATTTCACCGGACTAGAGATGGCAGTGTAATCGCTGTTGCACCGGTCCTATTACGAGCCGCCGATATCTTGGTCTTCAAATGTCATGATAGGTACCTGTTTTACAAAATATCTTCTCGACAGGCTTCTAATAATATTATTCTAAAAAGGTACTGGCTTAAACAAATTCCCAAAAACTGTAAACTGCAACACTAGTATAGCTGAAATCATATTATTCAAGGTACATATATTATTATAATCGAATTAAATAGAATCATACTCTAAAATTGTTTAATATTCCAATCAAATTACTACCGCAATATTCTATAGTGACTATATTTTCTTTGCGGTACCTATGTACTGCGCTCGATTTTAGGCTCGGTAATGTGATGTAATATACGACTGCACTCCAATAATTCGTATCCACCAGTATACAAATATAATGTAAAGGTACTACTACTCGTACTATACCTACTCGTATTTGTACTTGTACCATGAGTCGTATACAGAGTTGGTGTCCGTGGGAACTAAACGCTCTTAATAACAATCATAATTCCACGTGGCGGCGAAGAAATAACATAGAGATTATTCCTAGGTTGCAAATTATCATTATATATTGGGCACCTCTCGTCGAGTTAATTACATTCTCTGATTACGTTAATCTCCCGTTGGTGACCGTCATATACCTTAGTATAGTTATAGTATCTAACCAAAACCAGCAGCAGCCATAGCCGCTGCACGCCCTTTTACTCACGCCGCCGCCGCTACGCCGTTGACCAGATCGTTCAACTGGCGCATCTGTAAAAATGCTTATACGGGACCTAATCGTTATCGCGACCCGACAATAAATCTTGGAAACGAAAATCCGATGAAACGTTACGTTATATTACTATACATTTACAATGCATAATCAGCGCGGTGAACTGCAGTTCGTGTTCGATAAAAATATAGTCCTAAATAATTCCGAAGACGAAGACGAGGACGAATAATGACTCGAGGCGACCCTCGGTCGGTTAATTATAATCAGTATCGGATCTGTGCGCCTGTTCTGCCGCGCATCTCACACACACACACATACACGATAGAGATTATTAAAATACGGACCCGATAAATTAAACGCGTATCGGTCGGTTGGTCCGGTCGAACTCTCGCGGGGGCCGCACGTCTGCCGCCGCCGTCGAGAATCGTGTTCGACTCTGGTCGATCGTATCTCTCGGGCGCGCGCGTCGTTTTATGTGTAGCACATATAATATCATAACAACATTTATGTGTATACGCGACCGGTATAATATATACGACGTATGCGCACAATATAATAACGCATAAATGCGAAATAGGTGAAAGGGCACGAATTTGTAGTATAAACATTTTTCTCTGTCTCCGTCTCTCCGCCTATATAGGTATACATATTATAGGTACTCCCATCGAAATGATAAACAATAAGCGCTATAGCCGTTTAACGATGCGCGGATACGATATTTTTCAAACGATCGCAGTTAGTAGGTAGATGATACGATAAATGATGTATAATGGTATATAAATATATAGTAGGTATACGACGACCAATCCCTCTCGCATGTGTGTACGCGAATTATAATATATACTCTACACTCGTGTACCAGGTACTGACTACTAATGTTAAGTACGAATGCGTTTCAAGTGTTATGATACGTATTATTAAGGTACCGTCTACGTCAAAATCTCGATGTAGCAGTTATACCTATATATAACGTCGATAAAATGTATACGGTATAGTTATATAACCATTATAATATTGTTCTTATATATCCCGCGAGTGCGATCGTTTCGACGGGTTGTACACAAATTATTCGTTACAATATTTTGATACACCTAATCACGTAATGATGATGCGCATATTGCACATATATAGATTAAGTTAGGTATATCGTATATGATATGCATGCGATGACGCCACGTCTTGGTGATATGCCAATAGTTTTCGTAAATAAGTTATGCGCAGAACGAAATATCAAACATAGGGTACACCAACATATATATTGTTATCAATGGATTTTATATTTATCGTACCTATATCGATACAAAAGTCACATTTGGAAAGAAAATAACCAAACAAATCACGAAATCACGATGCCAAAACATGCGATTGCGACGTACGATATAGGTACGCGCGTATTAAATACGCACATAATTATTATTAGCGGACGATTCGGAGCCAACAAATCGTATACAATACGCGCGTGTACATTATATGGCTATAGTATAATATAGGTATGCCTATAATACATAATATATAATGTACGGTCGATGCACGAGACCGATTTGCGGTTTTATTACCAGCGCGCCGACAATATATTATAATATATATACGGTAAGCCACCGCCGCCGCCTCTCTCGATCACCTATAAGCTCACTATGTGTGTGTGTGTGTGTGTGTGTGCGTATACTCACTATCCGATATCCCCGAAGGTGTTGTGTATATGACCGTACAGCTAGGAGAGTACGGCCGCACGCGCGTGTGTGTATACGAGGAAAAAACACGGCGATAAAAAAAAATTCAAAACACTCACGACCTTATAACTCATGCAGATAACGACGCACACAAACGGCAATATAGCGCTATTAAAAAAAAAATAAAAAAAACTTAAAAAAAACTAACGCTTAGACCGGCTTTCACACCTCGACAGTGGGCCACGCCCGCGCAACGGGCAACAACAAATTGCCCGGCCGGGATACAATATTATAATATATAATATTCTTCGGCGGGACTATAGGCGGCGGCGATGGGTCCGGGCGTATAATATTATTATTATTATTATTATATGTATATAAACACGTCTCGGCAGCCTCGTGTTTACCTTACAGGTAAATATAATATTATTATTATTACGTTGCCGAGCTGCGGACCGACGATGTTCTACGACATGCGTGTACGGGGGGTGCACGACTTTTGAGCGCGCGCGAGGCTCGTGTAACGGTGCTGCCCTGTGGGAAATCGGTCGGTCGAAAGTAGCCGCCGTCACAATAATAAACGATAAATCTGCCGGCCGATTGCGAAGATTTTCGATTCGTTGACGTCTACAAGAGAATGCATCGGAGACCGAATATCGTTATGATACGGCGCGTACGATGAACTTAAATATGTTATTCAAAAAGACTCCAAGTACATTGCATGCAGGGTTCACTTCGAAGCACCATATTCTCCGACGAAGCGAAGTAAATGTTTTATAGGTATAATGATACACCTAATCACCTAATTTTTAAAATATTTTTGTAAGTATACCTGTGACCTACTGATTATAGCTGCTCGGACACAGCTGGTTTTCGAAATACGTACATTCATGACTAATGTGTAGGAACAATTATTTTTACTGTTGTCTATATTAATATTATACTGCGTATTATAATATAATATATATTATATAGGAATAGTTTATGTGGGCACTATATAATAGTATTACGTATATGTATGTATATGCAATATCTGTTGCATGCTGGCTGCTAACATACGTATCGGATGTTTTTAAATTTATTTGACAAAAAGAAAAGAAAAACATATATGTATCGTTTGGGTATATACGGAGAAAAAAACGCTTGAGTTTCCGTGTCTAATTTTCTTATTATTTTTACAACCACCGCACGCCGTCATCGAAAACAACAATATATCGGTGTAGAAAAAATACTAAGATGTAAAATTATTGTAAATAAAGATTCATCCCACAAAATAATTTTATATTCTAATATGGAATAATCATTGTTGTTATGCCGCAATACCACCGCTATCACCGTCACTGCAATACAAAACAGTTTATTTGTGTGTAATAACATGATAATAATATAAATAATATAAAGTATTCCGGACGACAAGAACCAATTAAAATCTGGTTGAGAATCGTGATAGAGTCGCGAAGAAATCTTTGGATTTCTTTATTTATTAAGACGGTATGCTAAAAAAAAAAAAAAAACAGAATTACACGTAACACACCATACGTAGTTAACACTATAATAATATATATGATCTGTGTGTGTGTGTGTGTGTGTGTGTGTGT
The DNA here is from genome assembly GCF_037042655.1 of Diuraphis noxia. Classification (NCBI taxonomy): domain Eukaryota; kingdom Metazoa; phylum Arthropoda; class Insecta; order Hemiptera; family Aphididae; genus Diuraphis; species Diuraphis noxia. The sequence goes on from NW_028301713.1 coordinate 79,431,008, forward strand.
GTGTGTGTGTGTGTGTTTTTTTTTTTACCAAGGAGTATTGAATAATGTAAGTATTTGCCGCCGAGAAAATACTATCCCGGACGGATACGACATCGATTCTATAGAAACGCGCAGTGTCCACTGTCGATACCCGATTAATAGGGCACGATAGTCTCTGCAACTCCGCAAACGTTTCACGAATTTCGAAAACTGCCAAATGTATAACTGCGTATCCTTATATGTCGTGTGTCTTATGTGGACCGGAAAACGCGTCTTACTCTGCAAATATTCGTCTCATCAAAACTTTACACCATAATATAATCCCTCGTGCACTATACATCGGCGTCGATGCTTTTTCTATTTTATTTTTATTTTTTTCACTCTCATCCGAGTGGACGGTAATTTATCGCGCACCTTTATAACGCGCACGCGCACGTATATTACAATATAAGTAGGCTATCGTACGCACGCTGCCGATTGCCGGCGTAAAAACACCGGTACAAACGACACCATAAATAATTGTTCGTGTGTGTGCAATATCCTGCAACCTACGGGCCCCGTGCTTTGAACGAGTGAAAGACACACGCCGACTGCACCGGCCACTACTGCCCAAAGATACCGATCGAACGAGTTTCCGCCAAATCGTAAAGCCCGTCTACGGTGTGTGTACCTGCAGTACGCAGAATACCGTCGTGGCGGTGGTGCAACGCTGTTTATACACGCGCGTTTAGATTTCACACGATACCGCACCGATCCACCGCAGCTGCAGCAGCCGCATATACCTGAAGCTATTTAACGATTAACAATATATTTTATTAGGTATAAATATTATGTATAGATAGATGAAACCAACGGAGTCCGCGTTTATAGACATCACTTAGGTAACTAACTAACGATACACTGCACGTCCCTGGTCGTCACCAGACCTTCGGTCGGCCTCGTCTCGGGTCGGATTTTCCATTTTTAGCCCATTGATACACATTCGGCGACGTCCTTGATATTGGCCGCCGTTATGCCCCTCGCGAATGACACACCGGTCAAACAACAGAAACGGTGTCCGATGACGCGTTTTCGTGTGCATTTATGCGCTACACCATGGACGGCTGGCCAAGCGCGTCGTTGTCGCGAGCGTTGGGGTCATATACCGACCGCCGTCATCGATCGCCTCTGGTCAGACTAGCTGAAAGCGAAATCGCGCGCCCAAAACGCATATACATATACACAGCTGACTGTCGGTATGAATGAGTGAAGTCCACCCCTACCTCCCCCCTCCTTACCATCGTACTAATGCTGCGTCGTCGGTATACGTCGAGCAAGACGGTTTTTGCTCTTTACTCGTGCGCATCAGAGCGTTCCAGCAGAACAAGTAGACCAAACTTGGATATGGGTCAAAGAGCAGCCTACTCGATTGGATCTCGCGCCGAAACGCAAAGCGTGCTGCCTGCACTACCGTGATGGTTTCGCGCCTATAAATATATATATGAGTATAATACGGATGGAGACGACATCGCGATGATATTAAGACGACTGATGCCGGCAAAAGACGGATGTAGACCTGATTTTTAAGCCTTATTGCGTCTCACATGTATATGTGTATGTTATAATATTATAATAATAAGGAGCTTATCTTTCAACTCAGCTACGCTTGCTCCTGCGTGCGTACGTGCGTGCGCACACGCGTGTGTGAGTGAGTGATTGAGTGTGTGTGTGTATATGAGCGGTAAAGGATGTCAGACCAGTTAAGTTGGTGCGGTTACACAATGAAACCGTGTTCAAGGCCGTTCCCATACTACGACTATTATGATTAAAAATATCACGATGAAAAGGGAACGACTGTCCAAAAACGGCTTTCGGTAAACGTGAATTATAGAAGAAAAATAGTGATGGTGTGTGTGTGTGTGTGTGTCTGTGAAAAAATAATAATAATAAAACCGATTTTCTAGCGTTCGCAACGCCATGTTTACGCGCCGACCATCGTCACCGATGATTCGAGAATAACTCCCACGCCTAAACACATAATAATATAATATAAAATACCCGACTATATACAGTCGAATGCAAAACACGTGGAAAAAGTGAAAAACTTGCTGCCATGTATCGCGTGATCGTTCCGATGTATTGCGGAAATTGGCCATTTCCTCTCCGCGGACGTTTGCTCAGGCGCTCATTGTATACAATAACTAAATGGCACGTTCGTGTGTTCGAGAAGTTCGATACATATCGGTGAAAACGCGAGAGAAAATTCAATGAAAACTACTGTCGGCGAACATTATTATATACACGCCGCACCGCGCTGTCGAGAACTGCAGTGATTTACAAACTACCTACATATACATATGTGTATATTATTACACAGATATTGTGTATTGTAATAAAATAATATATATATATACCTACTGACACGCACGGGAAGTTCGTACGCCAGCTACGTAATAATAACACGTATAATATGTGTCTCCGATATCGCTTGGTTAAAAACGCATAAAAATGTCTTGTTCCCTCCACCCCTTCACCGGCCAAGGACCGCGACGACGATACGACGTGTCTTATCCGTGAGCGCACGTCCCCGTCGTCGGCCGGTCTCGGTGGCGGCGGTAGCGGTGGTGGCTGCTGTGAACCTGCCAGTCAGCATGATCAATGTGGGGCATATCTAATGAACCATGCGGCACGAATTCATCTACAATGCCTCTATAGTGCAGCCGCCGCCACCGCCGTTCATTGAGTTTTATACCGACGTTTAATATGTCCGAGCCGACAACGCGTGTGTATCCACCCAGCGTATTTCGTACATGTACGTTTATGTTTTGAAAAAAAAAAAAAAAAATTGCGTACGAATTATTCTGCTGTCTATATGTACGGCAGCTTTCGATACGAAAAAAAAAAATCAGGTTTACATATTTTCTTTAATTGGACATCATCCATCACTGTTAAGTTAATGAATAGTGTTGACAGATCCGTTGACCATTTATTGCACTTATACCTTACCTAGGATAATATTACGACGATTTGACCCTTCCTAGAAAAATGTATTGGCTTTTGAATGAATATGTACCTATACGACGACCTGCAGTATGTTTGACGTTCCCCAAGAACTGTGACAAATTTTTGAAAATGTTACCAGTATGTGGGTAATTTTAATAAGTTTTCCCACAAGATAGATGAACCATGAACGATGGCAGACATTGTGGAGCCAGGAGATCATTTGATCAGCTGACCGAACATTGTGGTGATTAGCGACGGTTGGCGGTCACGCATGGTTCCCGGTTCGATCCATTCATACGTTTTTTTCTTCTTCTAATACGAGAAGCTGCTCCCGGTGTTTGCTATGTATGATGTGTACAAACATCCCATTCATGGGTGTCTGATGCTACCGTCGTCGTCGCGTAGTGTGAAATAGCTTCAGGCAAGGTCTGAGCCGCGGACCATTAACTGCTACACTGCCTCCTAAACAGAATAATACCGGTTCGGTAACTGAATCGTCGTCGTCATAATATGTCTGCGGTTTTGTTTTTATATTTCCCCCCTATATCAAACCCGACTAACTGTGACAGTATTAAGTTCGAAGCATTTACGAATCTCTCATAATGCATCAATTAAAAAAAAAAAAAAAAATGTGCAATAATAATCAAATGTGTACGTAGGTACTCGTATTCTTTCTAGCTGATATATCACCAGTTTAATTGACTATTTATTGGTGATATACGATATTGATGATTGTCGCCGACGAGACAGAATATTGTAATGGATGCCAAAGAATATCATTAAAGTAAATAATAATAATAATAGTAATAAAATAAAAACAGCAGTGAACAAAAACCGAAGAAACTATCTGTATTATTAGTGGTGACTGGGTATAGTGGCAGATTATTAAACCGATGACCGACAGCAGTTCATTGTGGAAGGACTCTGCTGGTAACCTTGGATCGACCGGACGCTGTAATGAGCGAGAAGTCGGTGTTAAAAACATAACCAAGTTTCGAAAAATACCACAAAAATTTTAGACTGACATCATAAAAAAAATGAATACATTTATATGTATAAACATAGTGAACAGTTGCATCATAACCTTGATACTATGTGTGTGGTGAAAACAATAGGTTTCCACGTTCTGTAGCAATGGGAGCGATTCCCATCCGACCCTCTTCGACTTGCATTAAGTACAGCGTTGTCCTTGACATCAGTCGACTCGTGGTTAAGAGTTCTGCGAATTGATACGCGTCCCATGTGAAACACATCAAACACAGTATTTTCGAAGTCGCATCGAATGACGAAAACGACCAGCCGTAACTGTGAAGAAATTTAAATGAACTAAATAGTTTTTGAAACTCAATAATCAATTAAATGATTATGTGTGGATAAAAAATTGTCTGTTGCGAGTTGTGACATTGTGATCAACATTAAACCTGTGTTTTATAACAAACTATATTCAACCAAATTCACTATCGTTTAAGTTTGTCGCTTTTCTATCGATTTGAAAAACAATGATTTTACGCCTTGTATGTGGTCTCGAAAGCGAAATTCGTTTGACCGTGGGACCATGTCAAATGTGCGCCACACATAAAAAGCGAATAAATCGTCTGCACGCAAAATCGGAAAATAGTAGAGGGGATTCAAATTATGTTAAATGTCTGTGGATTCTAAGCCCGGAAATGACGTCACTAATTAGGGTGGGGTTTCCGATATGCAATCATCTTGTATCCCATTGTTACCTGTTAAAATGTAACCAGAGTGAATACCTCCTCTCTCCTATCCACCCCACACCCGTTTCCACTATACGGCCCTATTCCACATCCACTGACGATGGCTCTCTACACGCCCTACACTGTGACGAACCGATTAGAGTATGCGGCTTCCTATAAAAAAGATTCGCCGACGAGATGGACTAGTCGATTAGATAGCATGGTGAGTATACCGCAGACACAAAAGAACGATATTTTATTACACATTATTATTATAACTACGATTTATTGAATGTGTTTATACTATATTGTAATAGAATAACGCATATTATAATCATCATCGACACGGATAACGAAACTCGAGTTAGAACGTTGACATAATATTATAATGATCATGTTATTATTTTATGAGTATTATAATACCCGTGTAGCAACGAAGTTTCAAAAAAGTTTTGAATTTTGCTTTAAACTAATATAAATTAAATGTTTTCGTTATTCATTCATATTATATTAATTATAATAGTACTTGGAACACAGTCAATATAAGCGTCACACCACGTAAAAAATAAACACACACCTATACAATACTTGTGTAGTAGTAGTACTGGGCGCGGAATGAAAAATAAAACCAACGAATAATATAGTCGAAAACCATTAGGACGGCGTACGAGTTGATTGATGATCGGTTCATCGGAGGAATGTTCATTGACTGGGTGGGATGAAACGGAAGTGGCCGTGATTAGCGCGTACGCAGTGTTCTGACCGCAGTCGCACATCGCGGCGGCAGCAATTGCTCCTCCGCGGCAGCGGTAAAGTCTGGACAAAAAAATAAACCTTTTTTTGTATCACACACACACACTCGTACAAAGAAAAATATACCTATACCAAGTACAAAAGTAACAATGAAATAGTGTTTGTTTTGTTTTACATTATTCGATATATATAGATACGCATGTAATACACAAGACAGGAAACGGGTACCTATACCAACTGTACAGGAAAAAAAAAGGAAACGACACCCAACCACGGAGGTGTCAGGTGATCTTGGAATGTGAAGGTAGTAGGTACTTATTAAATAGAACGTTTTCGGTCACACTTTTCAATAACTTTTTTATAATGAAACTCTTCAACATAACCGCTACATAACATAACATAACATTGAAAAAATAAAATCCCAGTTTTCTCACAACTAAAATTATATTATTGTAATGTTCTTTATATAAGATTTCCAAACGCATTATTGATAGTGTATGTAGATATACTATGCACAATAAATATAAATGAAATATGACAAGATGGATAAATAAAGGTATTTTTTTAAATTCTTAATCGACAATATTTGGTTTTTGATATATCAGTTTGATTTTCGGTTAAAATTTTCTTGAACTGTATAGATTATAATATTATAATCACATCAAATAGAGTTAAGGCCATCGTTGGGTCGGAATCCGTGATGACATTAATATAACAATTTTTATTATTATTATTATTATTATTATTATTATATTTTCATCACGGATATTATTGTATATTATCTCTAAATCTCTTTTAATTCTCACGATTCCGATATAGACGTTCCCAATGAAGACGTTTCTTTCCGTTAAACACCACGACCACGGGTCCTAATATCTGGTCCCTGTGCTTAGGCACATGTATATAGACATTATGCGCATGTGCGGGGTATGAAATGTCGATTTGTCTATGCGATTCGCGTGCTCCGGGCCAGAAAAGAAGAGAAAACAGTGTCGTCACCGTCACCGACAGTCGTGACCGCCGTGTTTTTGGAGGCCCATTACAAAACGATCAGCCGGCGCAATAAAGACCTCACACGAAATAATGAAAAATAAAACGGGCCCCTCCCCCATCCAGCCACCTCCTCCACGACTACCAGCAGTTCTACTGCTGCTATGTTCTCATCTTTTACGGATTACCCGAAAATTGCCCCGCAATCAATTATCATTACCCGTTTTCGCGGCGGCGACATGACTGAGAGTGAACGGACGTGTTATAATAAAGTCGGTAGCTATATAATATTAAATTGTAATAGGACGCGAGCATTATTATTCCGTAATTTTCTTCTCTTTTATACATTATTATTTCTTCTGCCGACTGTATAGGCAAACGAAAATCATAATATACAAACACCGAACCAATAGTGTGTGCGGTACAATTGTTTCCCTGTATCCACGTACAACCGTACAACAGCACTGCACGAGTATAAATTGTAATTATTATAATAGGTGTAGAAACGAATTAAACTTTTACCAAAATGTGTACGTACGCGCATCACATTGGTTTTACAATAATAATATATTTTCTTATTATATTACTCTGTAAACGTTTATTTTTTTCCCTTAGATATTCACAAAAATATACCGTGGTCCATAAAAATCCGCGGTTCTAGTTAGTATAATTTCTTTTTCCTAGTTCTTAAGAATCTTTTGTTTATTTTTCTATATTGAATATTTTGTGTAAATGTAAAGATAAATTACAATCAACCGTAATTCATATAATAATTCTGATTATATAATTCGGTCAATCGATGATTTATTATTATATTTTATTACTTTTCAATGCCACGATAGTATGAAAACACACGTGTCTATCTTGAATTTGTTTTATATACTTACATATTTTATCGAAATTGTTTCATCTTGTGCAACCGATCGAGTGTCATTTCCCTTTGAAGTTATTGCTTTTAGTGAATTACCAGAATACTCGTGCTTCTGGTGACCCTTCGTTTTTCCAAATCAGCCATATTAATCAATTTCCAACGCAAACGAGTCACGTACTACAGTGGAATGTAGGTACATACGTCTATGCGATAGTAGAATAATAATAATAATAATAATAATAAAATAAAAAATACTGCACCTAATGGAAAGAGAAAAATATCGACAACCTATCGATGTTTTTGTTATAATATTATATTGTTTTGGTACTGAAATGGTCGTTTTTTCGAAACACAACGGGTAACGTTCCGTGACACCTGTACAATCTGCCAGTGTGGGAGTTCCAAATTATCCAAAATTTATCACAATTATTGATTGTTTCTAGTTCGACCAATTGGTCACACTCGGGCGGTGTATAAAGGGTAAAGTGTAATAGTGATTGATATTATTATTATTAATAATAACAATAATATACAAAACATCTCATGGCTAATATTCAAAGGCGTTATATTACCTCGTGGTGGGAATAAAGTTTTTTTTTTTTTCATTTTTGTAACTCCGCGGAGAGTATAATAATATACGTTAAAGGGATACGTAGTTTCTTTTCACGTTCGCCAATCTAAGAGTGATTCTGAATTTATTAAAATAGAAAGTAAGATTATAGAAACGAGAAAAATGCATCTTTCGCCTTTTCCCGCAAATCGATTTGTAACCATCTCAAAGCTTTTCCACTTTGGCAAATTACACCGGGGGAGCGAAGGAAAAAAACATAAGAGAGAAAGCAACTGAGAAAATAAAAGAAAAAGGTGCGTGCGTTATGTCTTTAGGCCATAACAAAAGCCGAGGAAAAATAACTGAGAGAAAACGAACTTTCCGTAATGGGGCAATAAATATCTGGAAGTAGTGTATGAGAAGGGGTGCGTATAAATACATTTGAACACAGAGGCGGGGCAATGGCAATGTGGCGTAGGGTACGAGTGGGAATATTGTCGATATTATTTTATTTTTATTCCAAAACACTAGAAATAAAAATGTTTAAAAACTTTTACGGCTGGTGAGATATTTTATAAAATATAATAAAAGAAACAAATTGTATGGACGTTTCACACTACCCAACCTGCCCTGCCCCAGTCATGATCGAACAAATATTGTATCACCGGTTTCGCCCAAACAAACGGTATTTGCTTACAACATCAACAGGGATGACATATGTTAGTATCCTAAATTTGGTCAGGCGCTAACATTTTATGTATGAGATTATCTTATTAGTTTTAATCTGCTAAGCCCAATAGATACAGGCATACAGTATTACAGCTGTTGAGTTTTTTAATTTACAATACTTTTACAAAATAGTAAACAGTAAAATAATAATCAAGTGTAATTCTAAACTCTAAATCTTTAAAATTGATAATTTTACTATTTCTATAAGTTCATATTACCTCTATTATATTATTCAAAAATAATTCACCTGAATAAAATATTTTAATAACAAATTCTGGTGAAAAACTCTTTTGTTATTTAATGTAATTCAATTATTAACTATAATCGGCTCTATTTATATTTTGTTATAGTAAAGGAAATAGTACCTATTATAGTTATTGTTGTTATGTAATTAATATTTCATTTTGAAAGTAATAAAAATATAAATTATTTAAAAGCAGACTATTTTTAAAACAATTTTATTCAGGAAATAATACATTTAAAAAAATTGCCTATTTGAAGGTTTTTTTGACGTTTAAAATATTATTAAATAAAAACAACAACAAAATATGCTTATTATGATACAAGATATTTTATAAATAAAAAAAAAATCCATTACATACGTTTTTAAAATATTTTTTGATGACTTTATTTAAAATGTGAAAACTTGATGAAATGAGTCATAAAGTAATACTTTAATCTATGCAATTTAATGATGGATTTATTATTATTATTATCTTTGGATGTGGTGTGTTGTGTTATTAAATTTGAAAGCATGTATAAATCATCGCTAGAGTTAGGATTTATATGCATTTAGAGTATAGTTGGTAAAACAATATTATCGTTATAGTTTAAATATATTTATTATACAATACTATAAAAATAACAAATTATTCCATTGTTGAAATGCACTAAAGTTATATTATAACCGTCAACAATAATTAATGAATGTCAAAATAATTATATTTGTTATTAATGTACCTATGTAATATATATATTCTATCTGAAATATTTATTACAAAACATGATATTTATTAGTATTTATAGTAATTAATACAAAATACTTATGATAAATGTATGATCATTGAAAATGTTTAATATCATTACATCATAATAAATACTACACTACACATATTCAAGTGAATAATATAAAATTATACTTTGATAGTATTTATCTACCAACAAAATTGAAATATTACTTCGGAGAAAATTATTTTCATTTATTTTATTAAACTGACAATTATTTATTAAAATATATTTATAATATATTTCGATAAAAAAAAAAAAATGCTGTTTAATTTATTTATATTATACCAAAATGTAATTAGTAAAATAGACATTATAAATAATACTGAGTGACAGGTTTAAAAAATGATCAATATAATACAGTACGGTAATTTGTCTTTGTATTGTTTTTTATAAAGTAAAAAAGGTATAACTTGTTTTTTTAAATTATAATGTAGAAATAAAATCTCGGGCGAAAATAAAAATAGTTTCTGTAGACATTAAATAAATCAGATTAATCTCATCTTGCATAACAATATTATTTCGTTGGTTCAATTTGGATAAAATATTTATTTCGTTAGTATTTTTTTTTTTTGTATTTTCGGGCATGTCATATTATTTTGAAAATGATAAATTCAGTAACACTCCGTTCTCATCTCTGGCTATAGTTCGTGGCCCGCAATGTGCACGCAACTGTGAAATATGACCGTGTACCCCCGCCCGGCAACCCCGTATATATTTTCGATCCGGTTTTCTACTACCATACAACAGAGGTATTATATTTTCTGTTTTTTTTTTTTTAATTTCGCGGACCGTCGACTACCCCTTACCCGGGGGGTCGTGATTGATTGCGCGCCGGTCTCGCGAATTATATTCAAATTTGACCTAGCGCACTGCGACGACGGTGGAGACGACGACAGTTTCAATAGAAAACCCCGACGGAATCAGATCCAACTTACGAAGCTCTTGTAATAATAATAATAATAATAATAATAGTAATAATAAAAAAAAAAAATCAAAGGCCACGACGTTATGACAGTGATGAATCGCAATGAACGTAATTATTAATCATAAAATAAAGATGTCTGAAAAAAAAAACAATGAGAAATTTACTTGCTCTCTCAACCGTCTATTAAGAATTTTTATCAAAGTAAAAAATTCGACGAAAACCAATAGGAAAATTCAATTTCAGCCAAGCCGTCTTTTGTATCTCCCATATCTTCTTGAAATTACTTTTGAAAAATATAAAAACATGAAAAATAAAAGGAACTGCTGGAGTTTTCCGACGCAGTCATTATATACATATAAACATTTATACATTATTCGTGGTGAGATCGCGTTTTCGACGAATATTTCAAAGGCCAACGCCTATGTGTGTGTGTGTGTGAGTGTGTGTGGGCGTGAGAGACATAGAGAAAAAGAGAGTAGCGGAGGTTGCACACTCGTACCGGTGAAGTTTCAAAGTGTTGCGACCATAATCTGCAAACGGCATTGCGGGCTTTCGCGATCCTTGATCCTCGGACCGTGAACGGCCCTCCGCGGTATTATTTATTTCTGCGGTCGTTTTCCGAGGGATAATCCAATCTTGAGAAACCGGGTGTATAATAAACAATGCGGGGAGCTTTTTAAGTGCTTTCCGCCCACAACAGCCTTTATCTTTCCGTCTGCCCCTATCCCCTCCACACCGTCATCTCTATACAGACCCGCGTATACGCATCCCCGCCTAACGTACACCGTTTCTTTCTCCATCTCTTTGACGACGGTACCATAAAACAGTAATGGCAAAAATACAAGCTCGAACCTCCTCCCGCACAACCGCACCAACAACGTCTCACCAGTTACCCAAACTCACACCGCTACCCCGGTACGCACATTTGATGTGTATCAACAGTTTATTTATATATACACATATCTTTATGATGTGTGTGTGTGTAAAAAACTTAACAAACCACCGTTCACCTCCCCCGCAAGCCACTTTTGAAAATACATAAACCTTCCCCGCCGTCTCCTCGATCAAAGCAGAAAAAGCGTTTTCACAAACCCTGGAATTAATTTTTCCTTAACGACGAAATTTCTACGGTTCCCTTCCCCGCGCGTGCGCGCCTCTAATGGAATCCTATAAAAGCCTTGTTTTGCACTTTTGTACCCGACCGAATGAATATCATTATAAAACATATTAAAAGAGTTGCGAAATATTTATTATCAAAGTTAGGTTCTTAAGTATTCATAACATTATTGTCGTCGAGCGCATGAATCTCTCAACAATTATAATACTATTATGGCGTACATGTTGTATATTTTGAACGCATAACCCTGATAATATAAGTGATAAAAATAAAATCGACATAGGTAATGCAATAATATAATATTCATTATTTTGACCATAAACAATTATTATTGTTCTTGGATGTTTAGATATGCGTTGAAATATTAGGAAATATTCGGTATTGTAAAATTGATTTGATGAAACGTCGGTATATGGTAACCAAATGAACATTTAAAAATGATTTATGTTTAAGCTTAACCCCCCCTCCCTCTCACCGTTGTTACACTCATAACGCTCACTACTCTTAGCTTGTATTATATAAAAATATGATTCGTTTAAATGTATATATGTGTTTGTAGTTTATATTACGTATATGCGTGTGGGACAGTGAGCATGTAAAGTCTTAAGGCTTCGCCTGGCGCTTCTTCGGATATAGGTACGAATAAAATATAATTATTATACCTACGTATAGTGCGGTGGTGATGATATCGATGGGAAGTCGAAGAGATATTCCAGCAAACTTCGGAATCGTGAGAATTTCCCACCAGAGTCCATATTATATTAGCGTCTCCGCCGTCAACAATTGGAGAGAAGTGAGTACGAATGTAACGAGCTGAGGAAATACGAACAGAGAACCGGACCATTGTGGTCGGCGACCGGCGTAATCGATACCCGACTGGCCATATTCAATTGCACTCGTGTGACAAGAGCACTGTGAGATATTCGTGATTCCCGGACACACCCGAAGGCACAAGCCGCTTTGAAATCGAAACTGCGATGCAACCTTCGTCGTCGCTAGGTGTCGTCGACGACCAGCGGTGCACGCCATCATATACGACGGTACACGCGTGTAATCGTATAATATTCGTATGGTCTTCGATTTCTTAGGCATGAAATTCAGAATCAAGTGTACGAGCGTTATAGCCGCATACATAACGTAATATTATGTGCCTATATAGTGTATATACATTGGCACACACTGCGTAATACGTGCATTCGGTTGAAGCAAAACTGCGATTCAATAATATTATATTATAATACAGTAGGTACGTGAAAACAATACTTATCGTGTGTTACATAAAATGTGTGCCAACGAATCGGACGGAGAAGATTTTTAAATTCGAGACGGCGATGCGACGATAATATTATAAATAATATTATAATATTATTACTTACCCCGAAACGAATTTCGACCAACTAGTTTGTTTGTTTATAGCGTGTGGTGAACGGACAACAATATCGCATTTAGTATTATTATTTTTTTCAACTGGAATCAATGGTAATCGTTTGGTAAACATCCAACTGTGTATAATATGTAGTTCATAACACTAATATATACCTATATATACACGTTCATACCTACAAGTACATATATTAAATATGTATATGTAATATATTATATACCCATATAGGATGTATACGCTCGTCGGATCCCTCTTTCGGTAGCTATGCTGCTGTCAGCTGCATCACTGCAGCTATTATTATTATTATATATACCTGCATCCCAACACACCTTTTGCCGGCTTTTACGATCAAGTGTCCCCCACCCGCTCGCGTTGTGTGCTCGAGCCCGTTCGCTATTCCCCGCATCCCTCTCGCTCAATCTAGCTCGAGTAAACGAACCTGGCGTTTAATCGATAGGGATATATATTATTATTATATATACACGGCTGCCGTCACACATATCATTATATACCTCCTGTACACAAACCACGCGGGGTAGCCGTGACAATCCCGAATTTATTAACTCCGCATTGTGAGCGCCGTCGAGAGGGGGACACACGCACAACAATATAATAATAGTGTTATACACCGCCGACTTGTGCAGCGTCTGAAATGCGAGGGACGCTGTAGATGACGACAATGTAAAGAATTTTCGAATTTTATTCCTCTCCATTCAATAGGTATGTGTGTAACGTTTTCGAGTTTTTTTTTTTATGACTTTCCGACACGACAATCTTACCGTCGATACACTTTATACGACCATTATACAATATGGGCTTCTGTTATATACATACGGTTTCGTTCCAAGTGTTCGTGGAAAGTAATTTGTTTAGCCGGCGCAAACACATTGGCGTTTAAGTATTGGTCAAAACTCAAAAGGCTATCTGCAGTTACCCTACACCATCACCGATACCGACGATAGCCGTTCCGGCAGATCGATCATCGGCGATCAGAATTAGAAACACTCACACAGCTCTGCCTCGATATCTCTCGCTCTCTCACCTTGTCTTACTTATTCATAATATTATTATGATACGAAACCGTACACCACATTGTCGCATATTTTGTTGCGTTTCTGGCGATATCTATAAATAATAATATTGTTTATTATAATATTATATATTATTGCTATATCATGTCGTTTAACCCAATCCACCGCCGCCGCCGCCGACTATCGAGGTGCACACGCGTAAGCTTGGATCATCATCGGTGCATGGCACGCCCCGGCGAATCCGTCATCGAGTCGGCCACCCACACAGACACCGCGGCGCTGCCACACACATAGGTACACACGCCATTGCACATCATTAACCGCCGCGCACCGCACACGTCATACGGTATACACACACCATCGGCGCGCGTGTACGCGCACACAAGTTAAGTGGCATTTTTTCACGTGTCGTCGTGTGACAATCATCGTCACGAGCGATGCGACAAATTCGCGTCGGGATCAGCCGCGTGAGACCGACCGGTGGCGCGGTGCGCGTGCGTGCGCGCGGCCGGGCGAAATGAAATGCATGTGTGACCGGGGAAAAAAAAATGATTTGAGCGCGTCACACGTCGTTTAACGGGTCTTTTGATGAGCGGTATAGCGGTGGCCAAAAAGGCAGTCGTCGCCGCCACACGCAAATCACGTAATGGCCACGGCGTATATATATATACGCGCGCAACGCAGCCGCGGCCGATAAACGATTGACGCCGCCCGCCGCCCGACGTCACGGACGATTGTGCGTACACGCCGTATAGTGCCCACTGCTGGAGCGGAGGGCCTGCAGGAGGAGGAGGCGTTAACTTAAACATTTAATTACCTACTGCAGCTGCATGTGGCTGCCGTCAGGTTTGCGCGGCTCAGACGTGCGCACATTATTATTTCTGTTTTTCTGTCGATTTTCTCCGATCATCGCTGCAGACGTTCAAAAGCGAATAGATATTATAATATATTGTGGCCTTTAATACAGTTTCTACATTTTTTATTTTTTTCAACTTAAATGTAAGTCCTTTTTATATACGATTTACCGTATTTATACATATATACGGTGTACATTATTGTATACATCAAATCTCAAGTCGAAAAGAAATAACTACCACACGTATATATAATATACAAACTGCAGTACATGATGTATATTGTATACTATATACGTATGTGGTATACTAGTATGTATATCGTACCTACATATATAATATATATATATATATAAACGGTTTTTTGCTTTATATGTGGCATTTCGATTGGCATTCCCCAAAGGAACCATTACACGGCACAAAGGACGAGCGGGATGGAAACAAACGTTTTGTAGCCCGTAAAGCTTTTGCGGGCGCGGTTTAATAACACAAAAAGCTCTGTGCTGGCTTTTTCGACTTTTGGCGCTTATTAAATATTTACGGCCCCGCCACCACCACCACAACCACCACCACCACCCGTTTACGTATATATTATACACTATATAAGCGTACGGCAAAGTGTAAGAGTCGGGTAGGGGGTGAGAAATGGTGAGGGGGTGACGCTCGCGGAGATCGAGAAGGGTGAAAAAAGCGTACGTAAAGCGTTTTCGAGTTTCCGGTCCGCCCATTGGCCAATGGCAAAGGGTCCTACAGGAACCTCCGCGCGGCACATGCGTCATCCACCACCACCCCGACGCCACTCTCACGATATACGGTGAGAGTGGAAAGGATTTTTGACGGGGGCCACAAAAAAATCAAAGTGCGCACCGCCGTGGGGTGGCTCCAACGGGGAGGATTTCAAATATTCACGAAACCCACAAATTTGGCACGCTTCGACGCGGCGAATAAATAAAAAATGTTCCTCTTCGCATAAACCAAGTAAACTGTATAGGGTTAAAACTCACGATACAAGATACCATATATGCAATGCAATTAAATTATGCACCATATATAATTTGACATCATGCAGTCGTCTTGGATGAAAATTATAAAAAAAAAAAACAAAGGCAAAAATTAAAATTTCGTCGACTTTCGTACTAACCCTCGGCCTCCCGAACCAAGTATAGATAGTTTATTGTTAGTGGGTTATACCCCAATTGATATTTTATAACAGGTATTGAATAAGAGATGTTGCTTTAAGTCAGAATTATATCATCATTTTGGTGTTGGTAAAAATCCATCGGTCTAAACATAATATTTTTTTAAAATTATTTTTTCCACGACTCTCTCTGGCCACGGTGGTATAGTTATAGTGTCTGGTCATATTATATGCAAAAAGAGATAGAAATAATAAACATAATAACATGATAATAGTATAATATAACAAGAGGAGAAAAAGATGAAAAATCAGACTCCGCGCTGCTCACGTAGACGAGACCGGGGTGTGGGGGGTGACGGTGGGGAGGGGGCCGTCCCCACCGCGAAAATCCCTTTGTCCCGCCCACCGGCGGCGGCACATAGGCACCACGACGGCGAAACGGCCGCCGCCGCACATAAGCCACCCCGGCCGGTCGTCGGCGGCGGCGGATACACATATTGTGCACGTCGTCGCGCGCGCACACACGCACACCGTCAGTCGTGCTCGTCGCCGTCGCCGTCGTCGTCTCGTCGTCTCGTCGCCTCTACGTCTCGTCGTCATCGTCGTCGTACGTCGCATCGGTCACACGGTTTTCTCACCCCCTCTCCACCACAAAATTAAACACCCCCACGCGACACGCGTTCGCGGCGTGCGTGTTATGTGCCGGCATGGTGCTAGGCGGCGAATCCGTTGTCGGTGAACTCGGTGCGGCCGCCACCAAACTGGACCCGTCCTGCAACATCGGGCTGTTCTCCGCGCTCAGGCCAGCCATGGACCTGTCGACGGCCGCGTACCGGTACAACCAAAACATGATGGAATACTACACGTGTGAGTACCGCGCATCAACCGTCAATCGGTGGTATGATTTCGTATATTTTATGACGTGCACCTGCAGCCGTGTACCAGAGTATCGAGATTTCGCAGAATTACCTAGATCGTCACTTATTTCGTTATCGTGGAGCTATAAAATGATAATGGCTTTATTTTTATAAATCATATATAATACTCGTGAAATTGTGTTTGACCATATGTCTCCGCAGTGGCTTATTCTGGAAGTGATGTAGACTTTAAAAATGTTTGGGCCACATACACGATACCGTTTCTACAGCACTGTTTATAGAGACGTTTTTCCGGTTTCATATAATCAGTGTTAAATGTATAATAATCTATAGCCACCGCGATAACGTGTCACTGGCCATGTGTTGTGGTTCACATGCATATACTTGTAGTGTAAAGCACTACAATATTTGGCGACGAAAAAAATATCGAAAATTTGCTCAATATATCCTAACAGTTGGACGATACCAGAGAGAAATGGAGATCTAAATAATTGTGCGTATATGGCAGTGGAATGTGAACGAAATTAATATTGACTGCAAAGGGCCCAGGGTGTCTGTAAAAGAGAAAAAAATTTGGAATATTCGTATCTTATATTATGTATGACCACTCCGATAGCACGATGATATTATTTGTTATGTTATCATTGGTGAGTTTGAGGACTCTGGACTTTATTAAACTCGGATAGGACCGTAGTTTGACCTATTGTTGTTGTGTAGGTTACCCATAACATGAAATTATTCAAGCGCGCGCTATAAGTACCTATAACTTTAGTGTAACACCCTGCAAAGATTGTCAAGCGCAATAAAATAACCGTCGACCGGGGTGATGGGCAGTGGCGATAACTTACCCGAAATATTATTGTATGTTTGTTTTTAATTCTGTCTTAGAGGTACACTCGCACCAATTAGCCGGAAAAAAAGCACTGGGGCTTGATTGGCACAATAATAATACAGCGAATGCAACTCTCCTGGCACGATTTTTGGTACCGTCCAATTAAGATTTCTTCGCGGTCCATTCGAGTGGACGACAACGGCTTTTGATTGTCTTCTAGACCAGACAAATATTCACTTTTGTATCCCAAAAATAAAAGATTTAATTAACCACATATTACCGAAACTGCCGCTGTATAGAGACCTCTGCAGTTGAAGCTATTTTTGTTGGTCATCGCTTTTGTGTGTTTACCATGCCAGTTTACGTTTTAAAATTAAATTTCATCAAAACTTTTAAAATCATTCAGACTTGACTTAACATTTAAAATCTTAACCCATTATGGTGTATATGTTCAATTAATAATAATAATAAAATAAAATGAAGATAATCTTTTAAGTTGATACATTAAACAATAAATGAATAATTCTTATTTTCTGTATAATGTATGATCGTAAAGTTTTTGAAATTCAGAGTAATCGATATAGTCCTGACATTAGATTTTACTTAATTATACTTGAGTTCAAAAATAGAAAATTAAATCAACCAACATTAGGCATAGTATAGTTTTTTTTTCTAATTCAGTAAGTATGCGAAGTGGTTCGTTGTAATATCGATAATGATATCATCATGATTATATTTCATACACGGGGCGACCAATATATACATTGCATACATGTCAAGTGGTGTGTGCACGCGTGGCCCTTTAATCGACACTCGATTCTGTAGGGTAGATTCATTAAAAGCAACAAGGGCGAGTAATCCCAAAGGGCAAAACACTCTTAACAGGGATAAAACTGCAATCTCCGTGTTGGAACAGTTACTGATTGTTTTCGCAACAAAAACCGATCCAATGTGGGCAGTTTATCTTATAATGCACACAACATAGTGTGTTTTTTTACTTTTATATCGACCACCAGAGTACACGTATTTTTATTATTATTATTTTTTTTTTTTTTAATTGAATTGTATACGCGACTCGAAATAACAACAATGTAAAGTTTCGTTAAAACCGTTCGGTGGTACCTAAAAAGTAAATAAAATGTATTATAAATATATTACACCGTATACTATGTATATTGATTATAGTAAATTGGAATTATGAAAGTATTATTATAGGTATACAATATTAATACAACTCATATTAATATACCTATTATCATATTGTATTATTCAATAACCCATATGTGATTTCAGATGATCGTCATATTATTAATATTTATTATTTTAGACGTTCGAAAATTCTGAAATCACATAATATATTATAGATTATAGAATAATAGAATTATACCAAGTTAATTGATAACTGATAATCTATTATACAATAATATAACGATACAACATTAAAAGTTCTCTACCATATTGTTATATAGAGACTATTATTATAGTCGTTCGATATACCACCGCGGTATATTAATCGCGCGAGGTCGTCGATCGAGGGCTCTTCACCGAACATAAGTGCACCGCTGTGCCCGTAGATGTGTATACATATATAGAGTATAATATATATAGTATAGAGGTGCCGCAGTAGGTATATTATTTACACGTATATAAGTATAAATTAGCGGAGGTTTATTGTTTTCACGGCGGCGCGGAGACTCGAGAGCCACAACATGTCGACCCTTAATAGCCACCGCCCTCTTAACCCCGTCGTCGGTACTCGAGGATAATCTGCTTAATTCGTCGGCCGACCCCCGCAAAGCCCCAAACGAGATTATCTCGTTAGACCATCTGATACGCGGGCACACGACTGCGGGTAGTTTTGTTTGTAATCGTAAACGCCACGTACCACACCCACAAACACACGTATTATTATTATTATTATACACAAACAAGAATTTCTACACACACACGTGCAAACGACCCAGCACGATAGATTTTTCGTACGATATCCGTATTATCATCATTACTATATATATACGAGGTATTTTATTGTTGGCCAGCCGAACCGGACCTTTTCACACTTTTCGCCCGTCCGATTCGGACCGTCCTCCGATCGCCACTCACTATATTATATTGTGTGTGTGTGCTCGTTGTAAACAAAATGATTGTATTAAACCGCCGCACGCGCCATAGCACAATACGTCCAGATGTTTTAATTAAAACGACGAGCTTAAATAGCACCCGTACATAATATAAGAGTACAATGATGATAATATTATGTATTATTTTAAATCGTTATAACATTAATGTATCGTTTACAAGTGTAATAATATGAATATAAAATATCGCCAAATAATGTGTTTTCCTGTACAACAAGACGACGATAAACTGAAAATCGATAATTATTCGCTATTGTTACCATTTTTTCTATCATTACCAATCATCATATTATGATAATAACATTGTCTTCGTCGTCGTATAGCGCAAATATTATTTATACCGCGGTTGCTGTCGCGCGTACAATATATTACAATATTATTATAATAGTTTATAACATCACGTTGCGATAGGGATAATGTTTGTCGCAGTGCAACAATTGCGTGTGAAGTGCGGACATTCGGAATGTGTATACCCAATATATAATATTATAATATATCATAGTATTAGCGAGTAAAAAACCAGGTCAATACGTGATTGCGGTATATAACAATAATCATAATATATATACAGGCGACGATCGTTCGGCGAATAATGATATTTATAGGCGTATGTGTAACAACTAACAATTATCGGTTTTTGGCCATTTTTTTTGTTTACTCCACGTCTTGTGGTGTGACGATACATCGATACATGATATATACGACATCTTATAATAACCTGTGTAAATATACGCGAGGAAGGCACGAACAAAAGAAAACAACGCGTTGATCGAATCGACGTGTAGGTACTCGTGTACAATATACAACAACAACAATATTATATGTAGGTACATGATACGGCGATGTATGTTATTGTCCACGTCATATATAAATACATAGATAGAGTACATAATAATATTTAATATTTGAAATCGATCCTTTTGTTTTGTATATCTTCGCCAAGGCTATTTAAAGACGTGTACACACACTAACAGATTATTATTTATTGTCGTTCGCAGGTCACGGTGGTGTAAATCAACTGGGCGGAGTGTTCGTAAACGGCCGACCGTTACCGGACCTGGTCAGGCAGAGGATAGTCGAACTGGCTCACAACGGGACCCGGCCGTGTGACATATCCAGACAGCTCAGAGTTTCTCACGGATGTGTTTCAAAAATCTTGTCCAGGTAATAAAAATTAATGCCAAATATTGGAAAATTATTTTATGTTTTTCCAATCGCATATATGAATTAAACTGTACCATATACTATAGGTACCGTATATACAAATTTAGGGGTCACCAATTTATTAAAGAACTAAAATAAGAATTTGAAAATTATTCGTGGGCCATCAAAATTGCTAACCTCGGCAATAACCAATGAACAAACATGATAAATTACAACACTAAAACGAAAGAATATTATCGGCTTTTACTTTTTTTTTCTTGTATATGCGAGCCGGATAAAATTTATCCGCGAGCCGCCGGTTGGTGGACTGCGGGATCTTTAATACTATCTTTCGGCTATTCCGATATCAGTAAAAAAATTTGTCCCACGACTTACCGAGCACAATAAGCTTCAATGTTCGTGATACATTATTTATTTCTACTGCAGAATAATATAATCTTTGTATATCTATAATCACTACTGCAGCTGCTCCGTATCAAAAATCGTCCAAAACTTGCGTGCACCGAGAACTAGCGGATTATTATATTTACCACTAGATTAAAAACCTTTTAAAATAAACAACCACCGACTTTTTATGATCCTAAGGACGATTTCCTTTCTACTCCGGTATTCATATATATATTTTTTTAGTTATGTTCAATTCAATATATGAAACAATTACCATACTATACCGGAACCAAGATAATGGATCTACTCTTTCGAGCCTCGACCGCAACTGATGTCCACGGGTTTTTCCCCCGCTTCCGGTTCTTCCTGGGACAATATCGTCCCCGTATATTATATTTGTTTTTTTTTTTTTACAAACATACCCTAATAAAATAGAGAAGGTCGTAAAACCATGTCGCCGCTATTAATTTTTATGTTACTCTCCGGTTCTCTCTCACCCGTACGCTACTCTATACGCGAATCTTTTTGCCATTTATTTTTTTTTGTTCGCGGAAACGGGTTGCGCGTGCTGGTGTATTACATGCATTATGCATTAAGGCACAAGTGGACCAACCAAAAAAAATATCAAGTACGCAAACTTCATATTGTGTCTATACATAGTCTATATTGCACATAATACAATATATTTTAATATATATTATAGACGTATGTACATTATTTGGCAATGGAAGTGTCCGAAATTCGATTTAAAATTATAAATTGTATGTAATTGTAACGAAATATAATTTATATGATAATGTGCCCATCGAGTATACAGTCAAAAAATCATATAATATTTTCACACCATTAACAATAATAATCACCATCAAAATAATTCGTATACGTAATAATAATCTGCAGTGATTACTGCTATAAACGAGCATTTATAGATATACGTATACCTCACTTCACAAATCTCAACCGTATAAAAACTCGTTGTATTTTGTGATTTTGTCAGCTATCGGCAGATAATGTTGTACGCATAATTTACCTAAATAACATGCCAACAAATGATATCGTATAACTCGGACAGCTTATTTATTACATCATGATGAAAATCTATAATATATAATAATATATGTATGTATATGTATACAGCATCGTCGGTAACAGTTAAAAAATGTACGTCCCTGTGACGTAGCTGGGGTACGATTATTGACAAAGCAAATAAAAAAAA
Source organism: Diuraphis noxia (assembly GCF_037042655.1). Taxonomy (NCBI): domain Eukaryota; kingdom Metazoa; phylum Arthropoda; class Insecta; order Hemiptera; family Aphididae; genus Diuraphis; species Diuraphis noxia. Next base: position 79,453,631 of record NW_028301713.1, read on the forward strand.
AAAAACAATCAACATAATATTATGACGACCGCGGCGAGAGAACTATATGACGATGTGATGCGATCGAAAACTGTTTCTCTGTTTTGTTTGGTTTTTAAATATTTTACTGTCACCGCGTCGTAGATATCGCGTATTTATACGTATCGCTTGGAGTGTATAATATTATTATCTCCCGTCCGATCCGTTTCTTCCATCACCTCCGCCGCTGCATCTCATCCCTCAGCCACTGCAGACTCCGCCGCCACAAGTTTCCGCCCGACGCGAGTTTTATAATAACATTAACCGCGGCCGCGTGTATTATATCCGTGCGGCGGCGGCTTCATCTGGGAAGTGTCACCGGCTGCGCGCGCGTGCCCGGGCTAAGTGCAAAATTGAGTTAGCTGTATATACGCGCGCACGCGGTGTTGTATAATACGGTTTTAGTTCGGTCGGCGGCAGCAGACCTATAACAATAATAATAATAATACACGCGACGAAATTATTATATTTTATATGCGTAGTAGGGTCGACGGTACTACACATCGTGTATACATTTATAGACCGCGGTGGCAAAAACAACCGTGAAAAATCGTTGTATGCGCCCGTCCCGCGAACAATATGAGTCTCGATTATATTAAATATTATGAGATTTCCAACACACGCGGAAGGGTTGGCCGTCGACGGGACCGTGCATAATATTGATAAATTCGCGAAAATCGTCCAGTGCAGATACACTCGGCCGCGATTTCGATTCGACTTGCAGCTCGACGTGTGTGACGCGTTGCATACAATAATAATATGATATTATATACCTAAAACATAATAATCGTACGCGAACGACGTACACTATATACGATTTAATGGTAATTATCAGTACCTATATATAGGCGATTGTACATGGTGTTTTGATAACTGCAATGCATTATTGCTATATAGTGCTGCAGGGTATAATATTATACCATTTATACCGTGGTTGCAGCGTACTATGTCGTGTAATAGTCATAAACTCATAACAATCGTCTTCGCGATATTTCTGTGTCCGTTTACATTATTACGACGAATACGTGCTCCTTGATCGTAACATAAACTGCACGCCATCATATAGGTATTTTTATTCAGTGGGATATACAATAATAATATTATACAATCGCGTGGGGACGCAAACAGCGACGGCTGTAACCTGGTCGACGGTGTGGAGGGTCCGGCCGGGACGGGGAGGTGTGGGCGAATTAATAATCGTATCTCGCTATACAGACCACGCGTCCAAGAATAATATATTTTCGAGTCTGTGTATTTTTTGGGATAAAAAAAAATGACTCTAACCTCTTTGTGATTCGTATACACCGGATCGTATTTTCGACTCTCCGTGATTTTGGCTCAGGTGTAGACATTGACAAACTGCTATGTACTATAAATACCACTTTAGATACAAAGATTTTGGGGTCGAAAAGATACAACGCTTTAGAAACACAGTTCTAATTTAACGACTCGTTTGTTCCAATTAAGCTACTCTGAACTTTACGTTTTTAATGCGTCGAGACAATATTGTCAACGCGATCACTGCGGCGTGTTAATTGAACCGTTTTAATAGCAAGCTGACTAATTTTTACCTAGCAGTTATAATTTTTTCTTTATTTTTTTTTTTTTTTTAAAGCGTTGTACATTATTTTCAATACTCGGACTAAATAGCGTCAGCGATGTTAACATTTCACCATGTTCCACCGTTCCACGCCCGGCATGCAAATACTTTTCAGCGTCGTTTTTAAAAGCACCGGAAACAATGGTCGGACCTACATGAATAGACTAAAATCTGCATTTTCTATATTATACTGTTATACGCGGGACACGGAAAGGACGAAAAAAATTACAATCTTCCAAACACAATGATAATATATAATGTTATGTGTGTATCTGCGTATATTATTACTATAATAAATAATCACTAGATAGCTCCTTTGTTTTAAACGGGATCGTGTCCCGGAAGTAGGGCATCTTCATATGCATATAATGACCAACGGTCATTTTCCATATCCTGGTGATGACCACCATCGCAGGGAGAAGGCCTTTCATATGGTAAAAAGGACGCATTGTTTTTCGCAGCAATCAGAGATGTGCTTTTTACAGAAAACCAAATGCGGTAGTCACGAACTCAAAACGCGCGTAGCCACCATCGCAATCTTAAAAATTTAATAATAATGTGATACTATATTGTGTTATCCAATGTTCACATTTTGTCCATTTTCAGGTATTACGAAACTGGAAGTTTCAAAGCTGGAGTAATTGGAGGTAGCAAACCAAAAGTGGCTACTGCGCCTGTTGTAGATTCCATTGCGAACTACAAACGAGAGAATCCTACTATGTTTGCTTGGGAAATCCGAGACAGACTGTTGGCAGAAGGTGTTTGTACTCAAGACAACGTACCCAGCGTTTCGTCAATCAATCGGTAAGCGATATTTATTATATAAATATATATATATATATATTTATTATATAAATATATATATATATATATTTATTTTTTTTAATTATTCAATACATAATATGGTGAAAATTGATAATAATGCACGTACCATTTAAACTTATTTCTTAATGTGTAAACATAAGTACAATATTATTACATATCATATTTTAATATTAAATATAACACTCAAACCTATACTATAATAACCCAATATACCTAATACGTTTGTAATGTATAGACAGAAAACACTTGTATTTTAAACAAAATAATTATAATGAAAGACAAATGACAATTTTATTGTATATTTTTAAAATTCGATTTATGGATATTTGCATATTTTTTTTTCGTATAACCCTAATAATAATAGCCCATATGTCAAAAATATCGTTTTATTCCCTTTATTTTAATTCAACAACTTGTTTGATTAAGATAAAGACCACTAGGTTATTATAGTAACTTGATCGAGGGGCCATTAGAGATTACATGATTAGATGGTGATAGAAAGCAATAACAATAAAAAGGGTGTAACGCCCGGGGATTGGAATATGAACGAAGGAGGGGGCTGATAGTATATATGTTTTTATTAATCGCAAAGTAGTAGAAGCGACTGCACCCGTGGGATTCGGCGGCGTTTTAATAAAATTCCTTACCAATACAACTCTATAATAAATATATATATATACGAGTATACAACTGAAGTAAGCACAATTTACTATGAGGGTCACAAGAGCTCTACAATATACTATGTGACTGTATCAAACGAAAGTATACGTAACTTTTGAAGTTCTACGGAGTTTTACGATTTATCACTGATGATATTACCGTATTACTGTCCGATTTGCAACGTAAATAGCACTTTATTTCATGGGCTAATAGTATCCGAAAGGTGGTTTTCGATAGGTTGTATGTCCGAAAAAAATCAAACGTAGATTCATAAAATTCGTCATGGAACAAAGAAGGACCTACAGGCTACAGTGAAAACGACTACGGGAAATTACGTAATGGTATCTTGGCGTCGAGAAATTTCCAATTCAAATTACTGATAATAACCAATACTATTATAACATTATAATATGTAATAATATAATATAAAATGAAACTATAATAATATCCCGCTCGAAAAAGAAAAATAACTATTGCATAGGTACATAAACGTTTAAAACTTATCGAACATGCATAATATGCAGAAATTAATTATTGCGATATTTATTGTATAATGATAAAAATTCATATTAGGTATACCTATTATATTATTTAACAATACACAGTAGAATATTCTCTAATTTTTTTTTTTTTATAAATTATGGCGTTTATTGAGAATTTACAATCTGTACATTATATACAATAAGTAAATATGATATAAGAATAATATAAAGACTTTGCAGAGTGACATGAAGGAAGGAAGTTACGTTAGGTCTAATTTAAAAAAAATTTTCTAATCTTTCGTAAAAATAGTTAGGTTAGTTACGTCTTAAATATTTTTTTTATTACTTTTGAGCTAAATAAAAAGTGAAAAAAAAATCAAGGATTGAACAGTTAAACTATTATTAATTAAACGAATTATTATTATTATTTGTTATACTAATGATGTACGCCTAATCGAGTACAAAAATACACGTAAACACCCCTTACAGTAACACGATACACGATAAAATAATGTTCGTCGACAATGTCTGTTTTAAATATATTCAGTGTTGGAAAAAAAACCCGGACTAGACCCTTGAACATCGAATAATACACAACACATTACAATGTTTAAGCTTCACTAAACTCGTATTGTTATCGATCATCGTCGTCGTTGTCGTCGTCCGAGGCTGTTAATCATTGACGGCCAGTCGGAACGGAAAGACCGGCGGCGGCGGCACATCTGTTGTGCTACGAAAATCATCGGGTCGTGTTATTATTATTAATATCATTATCTTCATAAAGTCGCGCGGAAACGCGCAACCTGTTGTGTGCGTTTTTCACACCCTCGCACTTCACGTCGGGGAGAGGTCTTTTTATTCCAGTGGCGGGCGCGCGCCCCGAGTGTATACACGCACACACTCGGTGTACACACCAGTATATACGGCCATTTATCATTTCCGTGCGATTGAGTCGAAAAAGCCTAATCTGAAAACGATAACACTCTGTGCACGGAATCGTGATGACTCGATGACTCAATGACCCGTCCCTCGCGTTTAACGGCGCGCACCATCCGAAAATCACATTTCACAGTGGCGAGTTTCGAACTAACAGCAGCTAAGCTAGTGGCGTAACGCGCATATAAGGCGTTCAAACGAGCGCGAGCATCCGAGTCAGCTCGACGACGTTGTGGCTAGCTGCTGCATAGCCCAAACACTATACATTTCAAAAATCATATACAGTCTCTCATCAACAAGTTTATTACGTGTTTAACGCTGCAGTTATTCAACAACGCTAGATTGCTGCAGGAGCTGTTTTGGTAGACACGTTAGAATACGGCAGGATCATATAATTGTGTGCACGTACAGAAAAACGAATAAAAACTGTGTATGTGTGTGTGTGTGTGTATACATATATATATATGTGCTTAAAGAAAATAGAAGAAAAAAACACTTTTGTCGATCGCAGTCGAATATATATATATATATATTATATGTATACGCGCACACGCCGACACGGCAAACGGGGAAAGAGACGTGCGCTGGATTCTTTGCAATATCGATCTCTCCCTTCTTTTTTTCTTCGTCGACCCTTTGAGCAGCCATTCACCCCCGTCAGCGTCTTCTCCTCCGACCAAGGCACTTTTCTCGGCTTCCTCCTTAACACACACACACACATCCACACACCGGCCATGTCGCCTGCCCGCCGCCTTTCGTTTCGACCGGAAAACCGTGGAAAATTATACCCCTTTGGAGTTTTTCGCGTGCGACAGAACGCCGGAATCGTAGCGCATATTATCAGTCGCTACGTTATACCATGCGCACACCGTATGTGCGCTATGCGCATATAGTTCCTATCGACTGCAGGTTTTTATTACTCGATAATATAAACGTCGCCGTGCCTAATGACGGGATAGTTGTGGTCGAGATGACAATCTACCCCAAAAACTGGCCCCCTCCCTGTCGGAGAGTTAGTGAAAATCCGTCGACGACGGTTTATTAAATGTGACAAATCGACCGAGGGTGTGGACCGTACATCATCATCATAAGTAAAATATTCAGTGATCCGAAGATGTTATCTGCGTCGCATATGTCGAGTTTGTAGCATTTCAAGCGCCGAGCTCGTACGGCGGCTTCGCGTGCAGTATCCGATGACAAAGTATAACGAGAAAATTTAATTACCATGTTCATTATGGTTACCGTGGCGTACAAATATATAGACGGAGTACTATATTATATACATAGGTATTGTCGCCGAGAAAGCCGAATATGTATAAATATTGGCTCAGTTGTATTTTTTTTTCTTTTTATCTATCGCGAGTTCGTACGCGAAAACTGGGCACTCGGCTGGTGGGGGAAATAATAAAAACACACGTAAGCACAATGGCGTTTTCCAATCTTTCCCTCTCCAGTATCCACACGAAAACCGCAGATTTGCCACGGTAAACTGAACCCGCGTCATGCTAAACACTTTAACAACACTATATAACCACAAACGTCACACCACAAAATGTGTCCTATAGTAGTGTCGCAATAATATGGCTGAACGAGTATAATATGCTCGAATATTAAATTCGTGAAATTTCGTTCTTGTACAATGTAGGTATTAAATAGGTAGGTTACCTATACGGCTATACTATATAATATATATTATACACGTATAAGCTATACAGTTCCCCAACTATATGATATTGTGGTAGTTCACATTTATCCGTAAAGAGATATATGATTTTACACAAAATATTTGTAGTTGGCTTTAAATTTTATACACACATTTTTTTTTATCAAAAGAATACAAAACTTTAATATTATATTATATTACATATTATTTTGTCCAATAAATTTAATTTAATCTTTAAAAAGTATTTTTAATAACATATAATTTTATGATAACTCACTACCTACATACTTATACTAAGTCTCATTTCCAATAAAATATTTATAAGATATTAATAAAAATATATATTCTACAATTCTAAAGGGTTAACACCAGATTAATAAAAATTAATAGTCTAAATATATTTATATCTAATATCTATAGTAAACGGAAGATACGCAATAAATTCAAAAATGTTTGTACTTTAAGGACAATTTTCCATAATGAATAACTACAGAATTTATAATTTACTTTCAATCCAAAAAAAAGAAGATTATACCTATAGCCGACACATTTTTACGCCATCGTATGGTTATGGAAGTTCATTTTTTCATTTTCATGATTAGTTTTATTCCTATTCATATTTATTACGAAACTAGAACTGAATCCAGATGATTGTGATTCAATGTCAACAAAAATTTTAGTTCAAAATTAGATTGGTAGATTTACTAATAATTGACTTGTGATATTTTACTGTTTAGATGTGTAATGATAAATTGAAATTTATTTTTCTCTACAAGCTATATCTATAGGTATTAATGTACTATATTGTGTCAAAATATATTTTATATATATTTCAACGTAACATAATATAACAGTATCAATAGTTGTAAGTATGTTTTATACTTTTACACTATATGTTTATATATATATGTCAAACAATCAATATAATATAACATAGATAATTTTTATGAATCTAAAAAAAAAACAAAAATTGTTTGAAAATCTTTTATTTTATTATATCTAAACTATTTCACGTTAATGCGAATGTTAAAAATAATAATATAATATACGACTGAGAATAAAAATAAGCTTCTAATTCCTTTTTTTTTTTTCTTTTGGATGGAAGTACTAACATTTTTTCAACGAGCTATAAAAACGTAGCGAAAAGAGGGCACCTAATATAATGTAATTTTCCATGTACGCAAACTATATTGTACACGCATAATCAGCGATTACGACAACGGTGTATGTAATACGCGGGTCTGTCACTGGTGGCTCATAGTGGCGGAATAACGACGGCGAGGACTAAGGGTCGCGCACCCCTTACGATAATCATAATAATATATAACGGCAATAATTCCACCCCGACGCCGCGTATCCGGCCAATCGGACGCGGCAAATACCATTAAAACACAACCAATCGCGTCGCGCGCACTTCTATCACCGTAGTACCGTATAACATGGCAATATAATAATAATTATTATTATTATTACATGGTATATAATATATAGTTAAAGTGTGGAGGTTGGAGAGTGTTCTGGACATGCTTATGGTTTATTATTATAAATACATAGGTATAATATGCCAGTGCTGGTTCAGAAACGGACCCAGATTAATGCATTCGAAAGAAAAATGATATCATTAATTAGGTTAAACGAAACTTTTCTACAATCTATATGCTATAACGATATTATTACTATTTGTAGAAACCTAGAGTAAAAACAATAACAATATTTGTCCATCATCACGTCCATTATTGATAAAACATAATAATATAATATCACGTATATTATACACTATATGATAATAATAAGACGCTTTGATATACACTTTAATATGTCCACCATTCAGACATTCAGACTCGTTCGAAATAATAATCGATCCGAAACCGAAAAAAATTAACTGTGAAACGAGCATTTTGCTTGTTTTAACTTTTTTTTAACGACATTCGTTTTGAGATAATCGCTTAACCGGAAAACCAATTAACCCAGATTTCGTTTGCATCCTAATAGTCAATCAACTCACCACTGCCACTTTAACCAAGCACAATATATATATATATGTATAGCCAACTAGGTATCGACATTACTGGTTTCTAAACCACTCACTGTATATATTTTATTCATAATTAACACAGTATACTAGTCTATTATCTAATATTCTAAGCCATATTTCGGAATCCACAATTAATATAAAATAATAATATGTTCGATTGGATATTATTGTAAAATAACCTAGTTAAAACAAAACTTTTATTACTTAATCAGTTTTATTGTTTTTAAATAAGTACCTATTGCATTACAACACTTCTATAATACTGAGATTAATTTTAACAAATTTGTATTACAAAATATTTTCGAGGATAAAAAAAAAAAACAGGACAAGTAAAAATTATTATTTAAAATAATGGTCACCTGCAATAATATAGATTTCAATACTGACATTGATTTTATATTTTTAACGATTGTTTTACTTTCTCTAATTTATAAAAGTTTGGTATAACAATTACATAAACTATTTAAACATTTAAAGTGTAGTCGAAAACTTAATTTTAAACGAACTTGAAATCTTTACTGTCTACTTGGATTAAACGACTATTGTAATAATTTAGCTTATTTCGGTTAATTTTAAAATAAATCCGCAAAGTTAGCAAAATGTTTTTGTTTAATTACGCATCATCCCTATATTATATCTTGCGTGTGTACATAGTCGTAATTAAAAATAAACTAATCCAATATTTCGATGATGTCTTACGATAATTATAAAATAGATAGAATTTAACATTAGCATATAGGTATACTATTAAAACCATGTTATTACCAGTTAATAGTTATATAATACAAACCGAAATCTATAAATAAGAAAAAAATTATATTATAATAATTGTGATACATTTAACACATATTAAGATCCGAGAGTTGAATTATTTATTGTTTGTAAACTATTCACTTATAGTTTAAGCAACATTCTCAAGTTAATTAACTCCAGTTAATTGTATTCATTAACTTGCCTTACTAGGTTAGGTTAGGTACCTTATATTGATTTCGAAATCGATGTAAAATATAAACTATAGTTTTGATACACGATACACTATATAGATGGATTTAAATATTCTGATATACAAAATTATTAATAAAAAAAAATTCTAAAATAAATATTACATATTATTATCATTAAACCAGGATTATTTAAACGATTGACAGGTCGAATACACCGGCAACTGTACAAGTTTCCGATATCGGACGCAATAGGTAATAACTAATAATAATCTTGGTTTAGTCGTACTCATATAAGAGTATAATACGACCATAAACTGCATACAGTGTATAATATTACAGTTACAACTACGCTCGTTATGAAGATAATACATAAATTGCGAATAAATAAATGTGATTGTTCTAAGATAATCGTTATGCCGAAAAGATTAAAACTTAAAAGAAAAAAAAACATTTGAGAGTTAGTCAAACCCCGTAAAGCGCAACGAAAGAACGGGAATATATTATTATTATTACAAAAAGTATTATACAACACGAGTAATTAAAAACGAAAGATCGATTTAGACGTTACGAGAACGTTTATTTTGCTGGCAATTTCGCCTTAATTATGCCTAACTTCCGCGCGTACGTATTATATAATAATAATAATAATAACAATAACAACATAATGCATGCATCGTTCCATTAATCCACTGTAAGTCAATATTATATAACAAAAATAATGACAATAATATACGTCGCGCGGAAAATCTCTAAGCATCGATTTATTTTAACTGCAAGTTGTTATACGGTTGTTTGTGACGACGACACAGCCACCCTAATCTAAAATATCGAAAAAATACCCCCTCGCTTCACACCCCCCGACCCATCAACACCAATACAATCGGGACTTCAGTTCGCCCGGCAAATCGTCGTGGTGCGTGTTAGCTCGTGCGTTTCGAGAGGCTTTTCTCGGGCGAAACGTGCGCTGGCTTTCCGGCTACAAGTGAAACGTTTTACTGCGGTCTGCGCTTGCCGTCATCGTCATCGTCATACGTATAGTACGTACGTATACAATATTTGACGTTGAGGAAATACGGTCGGTGATCACTGCACTAACGTCTTTAGAACATAATACGTATTATTTTATGTTTATATGCGTATACATTGTATTATTATAATAATATGTATAATACGTATGAGCCGCCGTCGTTCTCGCGATAAATTATATAGGTAGGTTGATATATATATATATATATATATATATATGAAAAAACTATCATAACGCACTCGCGGTTCGACAGGGACGTGCTTGAAGAACCTATGTGTGTGTGTGTGTATGTTTGTGGATGTGAGTGTACGTACATCTGCTCAAAGACTCCCTGCTGATCATTGTGTGTAGCGCAACTCCAGCAAAGTCAGTTTGACTTATGCGTTTATATGTGTGTGTGTGTGTGTGTGTGTGTGTCGACGATCACAGCAACCGGCTTCACTCCATCAATGCGCCATTTGCACAATATAACATTATATTATAAGGTTCATACAATAACCATAAAAGGGACGTGTGCCCCCTCTCGACGGACCCTACTGTATGCTGCAGCAGTTTATTATTGTTATTATTATTATTATTATTACTATCATATACTCGATGAACATGTTTGCCCCGCAAAAACCTCGTTCACAAAACTCATTGATATGCCATTATATTATAATATACCATCACACCACACTCTCAAGATGCACACACGCCGAATATTATTACTGTTATTTACCGCTCGACTACAATTATTATTCTAGCGCGTGACTCGAATAAAACTTAGTGCAAGAATGATAATATATTATTATACGGAATTATTGGGTTCTATGGATAGTTCGAATTCGAACTGTGTTGAGAAATTATTCGGTCCACCGCGTCAAAAACTACCTATATATCTGTCAAAAGAAAATTACTTTTTTAAAATAATTTTTAGTTACAAATAAACAATATTATTATTGTCATGAAAAAAAAAATCGATTGTTGAATTATGTAATCGTGTTAGTTAACTTTATAAGAAACTTAATCAGGCCCCACTTAAACACTCAGCAGTAGGTGTATTTAAATTTTAAATAATATAGACAAATATTATTATATTTAAATTATTAATATCTTATAAGCTATAAGTTTCGAACTATTCATAATACGATAATGAATCTTAACAATAGCATTATAAGTTAGATGCCAATGGATTATAATATTATGTATATAAATATTTTTTATTGATCTTAAAAACATCTTTCAACTGAGACCATCTGATATATACATAAACGAGATACGTAAATACGAGATTATAGATGATACTTACAAAACTATTTTTTATAAATTATTATTTATAATCAACCTTCATTAAATATTAATATTTATAGTCAATGGTATTGCCTACTTCAATAATATGTTAATGATAAACTATTAAAGCAATTTAATTTTAAACAATCAATTCGATTCTCTTTAAATAAATATAAGCACCGAACTTACTGTTTACTATTAATTCATTAGGTATGTAAACAATTAACTGTTCACCAAGGGTTATTTGTGTTATTATATTTTTTGTTAAAACTTTACCTGTTGACATCACGTCCGGTCACGCGTTCATTTATGTCAATAAACAAATGGAGAAGTAAGTCCGTTTTATTCCGTCGTTTTGTTTAGTGACCCGTAACAGTTTTTGTGGAAAATGCGTGTAGCTGAATAATATATGATTGTCAAAAACAAAAGTCAAAACGGCCCATTGTCCGCACCATCAGACAACACACAATATATACGTAGTACACCAAATAACGATAATAACAATAATCACTAAATTCATGCGGTCCAATAGTTTTTTAAAGCAATAGTTATGCAAAATAATAATATTATGTTTTATAATAATATACATAATATATTGTTATATCATTGCGTTAATAATCGCCCGCAAAATTTAAAGGATATTTTTGACATTTGAACAACAATGGAGGGGACGCGCGCATTAAATTCGCTGTCGATCGGAATGCATATCATGAGAAAAATCGTGGCTTTTGTCTCAGCGCGGGACGAGGGTGGTGGCCGCCGAAAGACCGTAATAAATTTGCGGGACGATGATTAATGCGAATCGTTACAGTATTAAAAACTAGTTTGGGAAAAAGGACTCGCGAGAAGAGAGGGCACGTGCACGTCACTGGGCCTGGCACGTGCGCACCGAGCTTCCTGGACTTATGACAATTACCATAACTGTTATTGCGTTAAGTTATTAATCTACTCGATATAGGCTCTGTCGCACCCCTTGGCTCACTTTTTTAATTCATAAGTCACCAAACTGTTATATTATTATGTAGTTTGCTCGCTCTCTCTCACACACACACACTCTCTCTCTCTTCTTCTGCGTGTAGTTGCAGTATAATATAAACTCAAAACGCGTAACAACGCTGCAGCGAACGATACGATGCGGAACATCGTCTAATCAAAGGCCAGAGCGCGCACGTTCATACGTATAGCGGTCTATAATTTTCGGGAAAACGCAATTCCGCACTTGGAAAACTTTTGCGCGCCCTATACATAAGGCGGCTACACTATCCACAATATATACGCGTCAAAAGGTGTGGTGCGCGTTGCCCCCTCTCCCCGATGTGCAGCACGCACTGTATAATACATCGTATACGTCGTTTCTGCGGGGCGCTCGGACAAACGGACCGCGAAGCTTTTAATATAGTTATGCGTGCACTGTGCCGGCGCGTAACTTTTGTCCCGAGTTTAAAAGTTGCCGGTCCCCGAGGAGGGCATATACACAGCACTGGTTCCACCGCTGCTTTTTATTATATGTTCGCGCGCGGCACAACGACTGCTGCAGTCTCCGTCCGCAGTGGCGAGTGTATTACGCGCGTAACAATAATATATATATATACGTGCATGTCGTTGTGTTGCGCCCGCGGCACAAGTTTTGGTGCAACTCGCCCGAACGACGACAATAACAATTATACGGCGTTATATTTTGTTTTCTGAACCGTTAAATATGCTCATTGCCGCCGGGGCTGCGGCTCAATATAATTATTACCGCAGCACAGACCCTGCACCGCCATTGTTCGGTCTGGTTTTCAACTATACATCGTGTTGTTGCAGGATCGTTCGAAACAAGGCGGCTGAGAAAGCGAAACATGTGCACAACCAGCAACAGAACCTGCACCACCATCAGAACAGCAACAGCAACGGTAGCACCGGTGTATCGCCGAGCCAACAACATCATCAGCAACAGCAGCAGCAGCAGCAGCAGCAACAGCAACAGCAGCAACAAGGTTCCGGTCCCGTGTCGGTGATCGCCCACGCGCCGGCCCCGCAACAGTCGGCCGGAGGTGGCGGTCACCTTCACGACCGGTACAGCATAAACGGCATACTCGGCATACCGCAACACGACCCCAACGGTAACGTGACCACAGCCAAACGGAAACGCGATCTAGACCATCACCACCATCATCAGCAACACCAGAATCACCATCACACGGGTAAGCATTATATATATATATACAGTCGATTGACAATAATTATACGTCCGGTCGATTCGACCTGTATAAATCTATAAGTCCCGGCTATAAATTTTTCTTTTTTTATGTACAAATGTATACGATATCGACTATAGGGACGGATGAATACCTGATGTGACGGTTGGCGAGCTCAAGTTAACTATATATATATATATATATATATTACTTTACCTAACCTAACATGTAATAAGCATATACTGTATATATGTAGGTACCTATTGGACATATTATGCGGAACACAACACTAATCATACCGGATTACCGGAACCTGCAGGATTAATAATATAATGAAACGTGTAAACGCATACCGTTTATGTGATGGTTACCGAGAATGTATGCGCGTGTGTTTGGGCTCGGAAACGGAGTGGTTGGAGGACGGGGAGCGAGCAATGTGATGTGTTCTCTTTGAATGAGTTTTTAGTGAATATATACATGTATAGAAGTATATTATATGCTGTAGTGGCTGAATCGTAGGAGTAGGAGGTGGATAAAGAGGATAACGATGACGACGGCGACGACGAAGGGTATACCGAAAAGTTCTACAAGCTATATTGTTACCTAGCAACGCTCCATTACACCGCCATAGTTGTCCGGCCCGCGCCGTCCCTCCGGGAGAGGGCGACATCCTTCGAAAGCTTTTACTTCACTCTCCTCCTATATACATATACCCTTAACCTCGCCCGCCTTCCTCTCGACCACCGTCTTCCTTTTCTATATGCCCGTATGTATGTATATAATATACATACATAAATGTGTATGCGTGTGTGTGTTCGTTTTCCGATAAGTTTATACCGTTGCCGTCGCCGCCGCTGCGCTGCTGCAGCCGCCCAGTCGACCGTTACGAACATAATAATATATCCCCCCCCCTTCCACCACGACTGCTGACGGTGGAAGTAGAAAACTACTTTCCACCCAAGTGCGTTACAGCCACGTCGGAAAAGTCTTTGGCGTTATTACTACCACTTCTATACTACTTCTACTATACTAATAATAATATACCATGTTTAGTACCTATAGTAGTAGTATAGGTTACTGTAGCAGTTGGCCCATTGACTATCTATACTTCCGCGATGAGGATGAAAAGGGGTAGAGATCTAAACTGCAACGCACAAACTTACCTATACTTACACTAGATCGTGTCCTCGTAGTTTTTCACGTACTTCTATTCCGTCGATGCGAGTTTCCTGTTTTTTTTTTTTTATAAAAAAGTTTCCACCGGTATATTATACTCCGTGGTTCGTAATAAAGTAATCTTTATTTTTTTCGTAAAACAGGGATGGAAAAATTACAGTACATCATTAATTATTCAATTATTTATCGCATAAATAAAATTATCCATAATCTTTGCTTTCGGTAGTATAATATCTATTTTTTATTTGCATGTTGAAATAATTAAGATCTATTCTGTTGTCCAATTAAAATAATGACCTACGAAATATAATTTAATAGGTACTTTTTTTTTATTATTATTGATAATAGGGCTTCAACAACAAGGTCATTAGCCTGTGGTAGGTGTACAATGTTATATACAATTAAGTTACCTATAGTTAGGAATTACATAATGATTATGTGTTAGTAGTTTTTACAGTTTTATATAATATTTACAATACAGTTTTGTTAGTAATGATATTTGATAGGTACTTCATCGGTGTGTTTTTGACATTTCTGTAGTTTCACAATAAGTACCTACCTATTTCAATTAAAAACATTGTGTACGACATTCCAAAGTCCAAACATGTTTAATCAAAAATATTCAAAAGACAGAACATTTTTTTTTAAGATTTAAAATGTCTCAGAATATGTATGCTATTACAAATCAGTTTACTAATTACAAGATTCTATTACTGCAAAACATTTAAAATGGGTATTTAATGACTGATTAGTGATTAGTATAGTGTATAAACTGTATTATATATCACACATTTTTGAATAAAAAAAATTGTCGTCAGTTTAATAATAATTTTAATAAATTGTATAATTATTTATATAAAAATATATATATATTTTCTACGTGAAAATTAAAAAAACAAAACAATTAGGTATGTCATTTTTATTTAAATTCAATATTAAGAACTATAAGAAAATCACGGATGAATGGAACATTGACATTTTTAGATTGTTGTAAGACACTTAATGTCAATGACCTGTATTATTCTTGAATTTGAACAAACTTTATAATAAAATACCGTAAAACTTCAAAAACAATTATAGATACATTTATACATATTGTATTATATCACTGAAATCAAATTACACAGCGCAGACGCTTTAAAACAACATCGGGCGTAAAAGGAAAAGAAAATCGTGCTCAACAATATTGTATTTGTTTCAATCCACTTAGATTTGTGGAACAATTTTTAGGGTATAAAACGTGCGTTGAATATTATTGTCAAATGGCATCTCGAGCGTCTAGAATTATTTTCCCTTAGAAGATACGTGTAGGCAAACAGCAAATTGAATAGCCGAACGAAAAGCCTTTCACCCTGTCTGGGTATCCGTGTAAAGGGTTTTCTCTTTCGTATCGTTCCTTTCCTTTCGACGCATTAGGCTCACTTTGTACAGCGATACGCCATCGATATTGAAAAGGTCCTTTTATACACGTATATTTATATATATATACACCCGTACATGCTTTCCAGAAACTTTGACAAACTTAAAATCCCTTTTGTCTTCGTCAACCCTTTCACGGTCTGTATATATCCGAAGTCTTTGTCTATATTGTATTGTTATATAAACAGTGTATTATATATATATATATATAATATCGAAAACAATTGTTACAAAACAAAAAAAAAGTTTATATTATTTACAAGCAGGCATTTCAAATTGATTAAAATCAATAGTATCAGCTATAGTATCTCCAAATGTCCAAGCGATCGTTATAAAGTGTGAATTTTAATTTTTCAAAACAAGAAATTCCCATGGAATGTTTAATCTCAATTTTCAGTATGCAAAATCATATTTTTGACTATCCGGAACAGGTCATGATTATCTGCGGATAACAATAACATTGTATACTATACAAGTATTATACAACCCCCTCCCCCCATTAAGTTATACTAAAACTCATAAGTGAGGAAAAGTCATCAACAATAATGTTATCTAATTATCATTATTATTTGAATATTGTACTACATATCCGCTTAGTCCGTAAGAAACCTATTAATCATATACACCTCAATACGCATAGAAAAATGGCAAGCGCAGTGCAGTTTCAAGCAAAATATAATAATACATTTAATAATCATTAATAGTTACGCAGTGGGCCTTTCAGAATATTAAGTATACGCTAACATTATGTTTATGCGGTATGTCTGTGGCCTAGCTGCGCTAAGTGTATTACTCACACGGAAATAATTTCGATCAAATCAAGTAACGTGATTAACGGCCTTCTTTTTTTTTTTCGAGGTACAAAAACTTGTAAAACATTTTCTACTTAGTTCTTGAAATAAAAAAAAAAAAAAATTATAATAATACGACGTGTACCTCCTATACGACGGCACCCACCACCACCGACAAATTTAAAAGCAGTCGATAGAAATCGATCATTATTTCGCGGAAAGCCATTACCGTGGAGCGCAAAGCGAGCAATCAGATTTATGTCGAATTGACAACATTAAGCGCGCGCGGGCCCGTGTGTTTTCGGAAGCTCCGGCGGGAGGGGAACACTCGCGTAATTCAATATATTAGTTTGACATTTAAAGCTTTGAATGCATATTCCCAACGGGAACGGGGTAATAAGCAGCGAAACACAATCTGCTCTTTGACCTCGGGGGAATATTTGTGTGCAGTATATAGTGTAGTCGGTGTTTTTATTTTCCGAAAGGGTCAGGACCCGGATGCATATATACACATATGCGTGTGTGTGTGTGTCGCGTTTTTGTGTTTTTGTGTTTTTTTTTTATTTACGCAATCGCGAGCCGAACTTTAACGAGACGTTTTTGTACGCGGTCCCAAAACGCGCGGTTTGTTTATATATAAAACCTCGGTGTTAATAATTTATTATTTTCCGTAGACGAAAACCGAGACCTGAACGGCCACGCGGACCACCAGCAGCAAATCAAGAGGGAACGATCTCAAGTGCACTACAACGGCGACGCGTCGCTCTATTCGAATGTATCTGTAAGCGCTCGTTTGATTTCTCATTATTGTCCTGCATAATATAGTATCCGCCTGCAGCTGCAGCTGTCCGCGATGATAAAATAATATAGAAATATTCGTCCACGAAAATAACACACTAAACGGCGCACTGTTTGTTTGTGTTCTCTGCAGCTTTGGCCCGGCAAATGGTGTTTGAAAGACGAACACAAATTGTTCTCGGAACTGAACGCGGCGGGCGTCACGTCCGGTGGCGGCACGTCGCCGTTCTACGACGCCAATCAGACGGCGTTCTCGGCGACACCGCTGTCGGCTGACCTGTACGAGAGCATGCAGGCCCAACCGCCGCAGCAACAGGCCCAGAATGCGACGCCTGTCTACACGCCGCCCGTGCCCACCTCGCTCGGTGAGTGATGATAATAATAATTATTGTTGTAATGATTGTGACCAAATACAGTTGGTGTGCATGATGATGATTAGCCGCCGAGTTTTGTGCCAACTAATAATTATTTCGAGTACACATAGTTTAATATTGTACACACAGGATGATTGACCAAACATTCTCACTCTCATTTTTTCGTTCAATAATGAATTTATCAAAATTCTAAAAAAAATGTTCCAATATTCAGTGTTTTAAAATTATTGAGGGTGTTTGTACTAACTCAGGTATGGAAGTAATGTGACAGTACAAAATTATATTATAAAAATGAGAACCCCCCCCCCTTTGTTTCCATGCATGTATATTATTATTAGGCAGACTTTTTTTTCTAATAATTTAGATGTACCTATTCAAAATCCGAACGAGTGATTACCATTTTTTTACAAATAAAATTATAAATGTTGATGTACCTATGAATATTATATACTTAAATATTAATTATTAAAATGCTCAAGTCACCGCATATTCCTCATATCTTTCAAACTCATGATCGTGAACCTGTTATATACTTACAACAGCAGATGAGGTTAAATAACTAAAAAAAAAAAACTAACTACTCAATTTCGATTTTAAATTTTATTATACATCGACATTTCCAGAAAAATATCCGCAACGTAATTTACGATTGCAAAGGGGAGATTCTCGTTGGAATAATATACAAGTTATCATGTATCCACGGGACACTCCAAGTCCTATAGTACAAACATATTTGAAAATCTGCATTATTGAGGATGTAAAAAAAGGGATGAGCGGCATGCTTGATGAATCACCCTGTATAATATTATGATAGAACAGTAGTCGGATTTTATAGAGTGTTATGCAATTTTATACGTAGAGTGTTTTGTTATTGTGTTTTTTTTTTTGTTTGTTTTTGTTTTTCGTCCAGTCGGCGGAGTCACTCCCCTTGCCCCATTAACGATGCAAGAGATCCAAAAGATGAGTCCCAACACCGTTTTAGATCATACCCATCTGTCGCCCGTACAATACCACACAGGTGAGTCTTCCACAGCGGCATGACCAATAACCGCGTCGTTTTTTTTTTTACTTTTTAACGTTTAGAATAATATTATATTATACGTTCCGCCGTGTTTTTCCCGTGCAGGGCCGGTCAAAATTTATTTCGCTGATAGTGCCGCCAGTGTACTTATAGTGCATATCACAGCGAAACCTCTAAATATACCGGACACTCTCGGTGGCTTAGGTTACGTCGTCCGCTATTTGGAGGTGTCCGCTGTTGAGAGGTGTCCGTTAAAGGAGGTTTCACTGCATTATATTTTATCACGATATACTGCTGCAGTGTATTATAATATGGTCGCATATACCGGCAAATAAATATTAACTGCAGTGCTATATATGTATTTAGGATCTTGTTACCCTACATATATAGCCACCCTCAAAATACACGTTTATTATTGCCACCCCCTCTCCCCCGCAGTCCATGGCCATTCGGTAAAGTGTTCCTTTGCACTATCTCCCTCTACCTATATAATATCGGCACCTAATTAAATTAGTTTTATCGTATATACATAATAATAACAATCGTTGTTATTAACGGAAATTAAATGCAAACATATTATGAGTACCTACCTCGTATAGTTATCCCATTATACAAAACAACAATCCGTTTGAAGCATAATTTTTATGAAAACTCGCTTCCCGGAAACGACCCCTCCCCCCACCGCCGTTCAATTAATGTAAAAAAAAAAATCAGAATCCACTTCCTACCGGACATTGACCGGTCCGCGCGGCTTTTCGGTCGCATGGCATTTTGTTTTTTCGTTTTATTTACGCTTGTTGTGATGGTTTGTCTCGAGTAGATAGCGGTACCGCCCCCGGTGGGTTTAGTAACGGCGGCAGTGGCGGCGGTGCCGGACCTCAGCAGTCCGGCGGCGTCTCACTGTCGCTGTCAGCGGCTGACGTCACGCCCGCCGGATCGCCCGACCCGTCGAGCCTGACCGTGTTGCAACCGGCCAACAACAACCAGAACAACGGTACGGTGTACGCGGCCTCGGCGCCCACCATGTTACCCGGTTTCACCACGCACTACGCCACGACAGGTAAGTCGCGCGTGCCAACATTAATATTATATAATATCATTATGATATCACTGTGGACGGCCACCGCGGACGGTGATCGACGCGCTGCCCGATCATGTGTTACCCGCGTGATCGTGCGGTGGCCGCAACTGGTGATGATGTCGCTTGAATCGATGATGGTACACCTATCGATTGCTTGTCGGGACGCATTCAAGTGGCCCGCGAGTTCAAAAGATGACGATGATATGCGCATTTGACGTACCTATTATATATAACAGCGTTTTTTTTCTCGTTTTGTTTCAGGCGCCGGCACCGAATACGCGTCGTACACGAGCTCGCCATACAACCAGTACGCGTCGTCCCCATATGCCGGCTACAGTTACAACCCCACAGGCACCAGCGGTCTTCTCAGTAGGTATTTCGCGTGAGTTTTGATCTACGCGAGTCCGTCGGTCACGGCCATGCACTATATATTATGAAATAATCACACGAAGTAAATCCTTATATTATACTCTGGGCGTTGAAATGTCCCCTGATGTCCACCT
Source organism: Diuraphis noxia (assembly GCF_037042655.1). Taxonomy (NCBI): domain Eukaryota; kingdom Metazoa; phylum Arthropoda; class Insecta; order Hemiptera; family Aphididae; genus Diuraphis; species Diuraphis noxia. Next base: position 79,474,436 of record NW_028301713.1, read on the forward strand.
TATAGTCCCGCATGGTGGATCGCCAATTATTCTATTTTACGAACTAGGGAAGAAATCATCGCATCGGGGGGGGGGGGGGGGGGGGTACATGAAGGAGTGTTGAAATTAAAAAATAGTCAAAAACTACCATTTAATTCGTATCGTGTCGCAGAGCTGCAGCAGATTTAAGCGTGGTCGGCGTTCTGACGACCGGAACCCGTCATCCTGATCGTAGTATATATAACACACCCACTATACATAATGCTTCATGCGCTCATTCTATTTTAACAATCTAAACTATTTAAATCATAATATTATATGGATACATCACATGTGTACTATACTATACTTTCCAGCTAATATAATTTGTTAGTATTTTCCCTAAACTAGCTATAGGTTCGGTTAAGTTAAACTGATTTGAAATTATATAATATTGTTATGCTTATAAGTTCGGTTGTAACGGGAGAAACGGTATGCAGGTAATATTATTAAATCGAAAGAGGTTACCGATGTTGATCGAAATAATAGGTTTTAGTTTTTTAATTTATCAAAAATATTATTATGTATTAAGGCATGATAACATACACGACGAGAGCCTTAATGTTTTTAGTTCTTAACTAAACATAAGATATGTACCTAAGTAAATATATATTATTGAGGGAATGCAATGACGAAACATTCGTATCCATCATACGCAAACGCTGCAGGTATATACTTCTTCAAAATCAGCAGCTTTCCATAGTTTACTTATTGCAGCTGATATTAGATTAATGCAAATGTAGATAACGTCCTATTGCGAATTTTTTTTAGAATAATTGAATTTCATGCAGGATTTATTAAAAAGTTCCTTAACATTTTCATTATGCATATAGTAAACTGAAAATATTTCAAATATTATTTCTGACAAATAATAAAACTTTAATCATCTGCAGAATGCTAAATAATGGTTCTGCTGACAGAACACGAGTATACTACTTTCCTTCAGTATGTCATACAATCTACTAAGGCTGCGAAACCAATATTAACCATGATATATAACCACAAAGAATTAATGCGGGGAGCGATGGCAGTGTATGCTTGTAAGACGGAGGTATCCGTTTCACTCACAGAGTAATAATTCTATATATTATAGTCTCCCTTTTTAACAAACCTATACCTATTTTATGACCGGATTTCTGGTCGGTCGTCTGACATTTTGGCCACGATTTCGTTAAAACGCATCACCTAAATTATAATATCATAGCGATACAATATCGGTGCTATGTCCAAAGCGACCCATATCATGATAACTTATGCTATAACACCGTTGTTTTGTTGTATGTTACAGATCACCGTTACTATTACAACAACAGCAACGGCCACAATAACAACGCGCACGAGATCTGCGGCAACGAGACGGGCAGCAGCGCCAGCATGGCAGCCAGATCGCCGGTGGCGGCCACGAGGGCGAACTCGGCGGCCTGCGCCAGTGCCTCGTCGCCGCTGGGCAGCGCGTCATCGCCGTGCCAGGCCAACAACCCGGGCGCAGTGACGTCGCCGTACATCGGCATAAGTTAGAGGAGACCACACGGAGAGAGAACGTCCGCGCCACGGCCCAGCCATCATCAAAAAATAATTATAACGATGCAATATTATTACCGTTATAAATAATACAACGCACTTATGTCCGAAAATTATTACGTAGGATATTATGCACAAAAACGATTTGTATTAATTAAGGCATAGCAGGTGTAGGTACTATAGTTGGTAGGTATGTGTCTGTGTATGTCGTCACGACAACGATACTCACCCTGCAGAGTAGATACCTATTGATACTCATCGTACGATATTACGGAGAGTTCAACGAAAATTGGTTCTTATTTTTATTTTTCAAGCGCGTTGATAGTGCGTGTACAGAACTATAGACAGATATCGTGAAAATCATCAAAATTACCGATTAACGATTACCGACAATTTCTATTACCTATTTTGTTTTTAAACGTTGTATACGTATATCTACACATACATAATAATATATTGCTTATGTATACATGTGACTTAAATAATTTATGTCAGAACCCTATATCTATACAGTGTTTTAATCTAAATGTTTAAATATTGAGTTGTGTACTGCATGCATAGGTAGGCACGATTTTAGATTATAAACTATAGACACGACCTATTAATATTGTAATACGTTAGTTTACCAACTCTAAATATATTTTCCACTTATTTGCTGCATTTTTATTTTTATTTTTTTTTGATAGAAAACCAAAGATATATTTATAGTGTTGTTATATTTTGTAAAGAATCCAAATCTTATGTATATCTCCTATACATAAAATAGTTTACTTATAATATTATATTAATCGATCAAATCGTGGTTTGTTTATCATGACTCATGAGTTTTAATGTTATAAAATGTTATATATTTGATGTACATACAATTTTAAATGTAACTATATTTAATTTAATAATCACTCTCTATCTGAACATTTTTCGTGACTAGCCAATAGATATTGGATTTGTATACTTTTAATTAGATACCTATATTTAAATTTGTATATCAGTGGTTCTCTGTTGTTTACTTAATTAATTTTTTAAGACTACCTAAATATTATGTACCTCCACTACTTTTATTTTTATTTGAACAAGGATAACGAATAAAGCTCATATTTAACGCTCTCTCGAAACAATTGATCTTTTTTTAACGTTGTTTTTAATCAAATTCTAGTCTAATTTTAATTTTATTCAAATATAATTATTAATGAAAAAATTGTAATAACCAAAACAATTAGGTTAACATATTATTATGTTTATGTGCAACTTATTATCTATAAAATCCAAAACAAATTTTACTCGTCTATGAGACGAAATATGTGCAATGTCTGTATGAATTTGTATTTATATATTATTATTATCATTATTTTTTTTATTATTTTTATTATTATTATTATTATTATTTATACATATAAAAAAATAATATAATGTATCCTATTCGAGTACTTTTTTTAAACATAAATCGAACACACCCTAGTCAATAAGTGATGCTTCAACGCACTAATCAATGCACTTAAGTGATTTTGTACTTACATTTTTAAATTTTTAAATCTTTAGACGTTTTCTATTTATTAAAAATGTTTACAAAAATATGTAATACATTATCTTTATTATACATTTATTTGTTATTTTTGTATTATTTTTCTTAAATCAATTGAAATGTATTATAATTATTCTCATACTATAATTTATAGACGTTTCATGACTTCAAACAATTGTATTAAGTAATTTATTTAATCTGTATTAGAAACTCGATCAGTTATTATGTTATATACTTACTTACCAAAGAAACATTTTAGAATATCTTAAAATTTCTTTTAATAAAAAGATGATATATGAATATGACTATATTATAAAATTATACTGTTTATTAAACTGTATATTATATACATAATTAAGATGTTTGTGGTCCCTTAAGTTTGCTGTATGACCAAAATTGTACTTAATAATAATGATTATAAATTGTAAAAACAAATTATTGTACTTATAAGATAATAAAGAAGTCTGTTCATGAATATCGTCGTAATATATTCTCCTTACATTCACTTGCTGCATGCGTCTTCAGTGAAATCTTCAAATGTATAAATTTGTACAAGTTCAAATTGATATGATTACTTTTTGAACTTATAATAACGCACTAAAATTTTGTTATAAAATTAAATATTTAACTAATTAAACACAACCAAAGAGCTGATTAAGTATTGCTCAAAAAGCCAAGTATCACTGGCTGTGTCAACGGCCGTTATGGTGAAGTACAGGCATTTATTGGCCAACTGACTGCACTAATCTTCTTCGATACAGCAAAAATGCACGAATGATATAAAAAAAAAGTCTTATGGTGACTAATTTCTTATATTATATACCAGGGGTGGCCAAATCGCGTCATAGACTTTAGCGGCTCGCATCTTATCGTAACATTTTTACAAAAAATTTGAAAACATTAATTTATGTATTTGAAAAAGTGTAATAGGTATTTTATTAAATTACAGTGTATAGAAATAATTTGTAAAAATAAAGTGTTCTTGATATCATTTTTCTTTATTTACTATTTTCTTATTTGTTGCGTGTATATTTTGGTTGTAAGCTTTTTAAAATCAGGACTATATGTTGTTAACGCAGTCCTTAACAATTCAGTTAAATGATCATCCGTTACGATACCTTATCTGGCTTATCTTATCTTATTTACAATATCATAATATATATACAACAATTATATAATAATGTGACCTTTTTTTGTTACATTTTGGCTCTTCCGTATTTATTAATATATTTGGTGGCTCGCGAGTCTCATCTCGTTGGCCATCCCTGGTGTATACGGTGTATACAGCGTGCCCCACAGAGATCTGACATTCTGACTAATGAAATAACTTTTGGCTAATCAATATTTAAAAAAAAAAGCCTTTTAAATATAATTCATAGACACTAGCGTTACATTTTTAGAATACATTTTATATTTTTTATTTTTTTTTAATACTGAAAATAAAAAACTTAAAAATTGATAAAAATGTTTTCGAAATATTCAATATAGCCAATTTGTAAATCTGATTTTTAGAAAAATGTATATGGTAAAAACATTTATTTAAGTCAAATGGCTGATTTTTAAAAAAAAATTAAAATATCAATATTTTCGTTAAGTAAATTACGATCTAGTTTATGTTAGAAACCTTATAATTTCAAATAATAATAAAGTTTTTTAAAAATATTTCAAAAGAATATTTTTAAATAAGTGCATGTTAAAATCTAATTATTTTTTTTATTGTATTTATTTTAATAATATGTGATGTATAATCTATAAATTACTATAATTTACCTAACGAAAATATTGATATTTAAAAAAATTATATAATATCAGCCTTTTGACTTAAATAAGTGTTTTTACCATATAAATTTTTCTGAAAATCAAATTTACAAATTGGCTATATTGAATATTTCGAAAAAAAAATTTATCAAATTTTAAGTTTTTTATTTTCATTATTAAAAAATAAAAAATAAAAAATGTAGCGCAAGTGTCTATGGATTATATTTAAAAGAAATTAAAAAAAAATATTAATTAGAACAAAAGTTATTTCATTTGTCAGAATGTCAGATCTCTTTGGGACACCCTGTAAAGGTAAGTCAATACGTTTACATTGTGCTTTGACACAAAAAAAACCACACGCATCATTGTAAAATCTGTAAGTTCATTTCTTCATTCGAAATATAAACATCATATATATAATTTAATACAATATTATTACCGCAATCACATTGTCAAGACTTATAATTCATAAGTCATAGTCTTATCGCAGGAATATCTGATTAGGTTTTAGGACAATTACTTACAATGAGTGCTCAAAATGTACACAGAAATATGTAGCTTTGAGTAGTTTTTAAATTTCCTTATTTATACACCATTTAGGCTTTAGCGCACAACTCACCACAAATTCCGTCACTGAGTAGTGGGAATCCCTAAAGCCAATATGCCTCAACAACATAATTATTAATTATGTATTTCAAAAATCCCGCCAAATGCTAAAGTATTTCATAAAATCCTAAAATTAACGTACCGTAGTGGTTGAGTACAGTAGTTGGTCACATTGTAATTGTCCATTATCAAGTTGTATATCTATTGCACATTATATTATCCTGATTATCGAGTATTCGAGTTAATTAAAGTTTAAACAGTAAACACAGTATCTTATTTTGTGATTGTCCCGGTTATTTTTTTTTCATTTAAAATATTTTTATTCTTCTTTTCTTTTGTAAATTGTTTGCTTTATTTTTAATTATCTTCTGATATGGAAGAACGCGAAGATGTAATAGATAAAATGAAAGAAAGATTGGATGACTGCCGTCTATGTTTCAGCTCTACAAATGTTACAGTTCATATAGGGCAGCATTTGGAAAAAAATACATCAATTGTCGAAAAAATTCAATACTGTACTTCATTAATCGTATGTTTTGTCGTTTATTTAGTATTTTTGTCTATTTATCCAACTCAAACCTACTATTAAAATTACAAAATTGGAATGCAGTATAAATTCTATCAATCTATCATACCTATTGATTTTTTATTAATAACAAGGTTTAAAAACAAAATAATATTATACTTGAATAATTTTTAGTTTTCGTTTAGTGTGTTGTTCACAATATACCTCTTTAAAATTGGTTTAGTTTTGTACTCAAACATTTAAATTTTCATTTCTTATACCAGTTGTACCTAAAATATAATAATACTCTGAACAGTAGGCATCTACATTATATATATCATTGTTGTGTCAAATTAATTAATGTAATGATGGAATATGCAATGAGTAATTAAGTTATTTGTTAATTTAATGCCTTAAATACAAAAATAAATAGTATAATAAATAGTGTAGCAGTGAAAAGGTTATAATTTACCAGTATATACTTTACTTATATTTAGATCCTGGTGTGTACTTGAATCAATAAATTCAATTCTATATTCTATATTATCATAATATTCTTAAACAGACATGTGGCAATCTTTTTTCATCTGGATACGGGCACATCTAGTACATTGGAATTATAGTGACCGGTAGCAGAGGACAAAATTCGTAGAACTGGGGTATTCTATTTTGAGACAGAGTATAGGTGTAAGCAAATCAATAAAGATAACAGTCCAAATGAGTTGGTGTCTGATTATTTTTTAGTGTACTTACATTATTTTAGATATCTGTTAAGGTTAAAATTAATATTAAAATCAAAATCAAATACAATTTATGACTTTTCAGGTGAAAGTGGGTGATAATTTTCCTCAAAATATTTGTACAACTTGTGCTGAAAACTTAGATTTTATCTACAACTTTAAAAGTAAAGCAATAGCTTGTGATCTGGAATTATCAAGGAACGTCCACAAAGACATACATTTTACTTATATTCAAGTATCAGATGATCCATTAAATGTAAGTGTTATTATTATTCTATACATGAATGTGCTCATTAACTTTTTTGCATTTTATTAGATTACTTACAAATTAGACTTAGAAGAACAAGATTCTTCAGCTGATCTATTTGATAGTTGCTTATATAACATAGTGGATGGTGATGAACTAACGATTGAACCGGTCAATGTTACAATTGATACAAATAGCAAAAATACTGTGCACATTGACGAGAATACAAGTACTATTAAAGAAATCATAAATAATGATAACAATGAGTCGGATATTATTACTAAAAAACTGAATGGAAATTCGAACAACTATCAAGGTTCAAAAACTAACGATGTATGTATAAAAATATTTTTAAATCATGGATAATTGTTTGCTTATAGCTTATTTTATTTGTTTTAGCAAAAGAAAAGTACATCAGTTAATTTAAAACGTAGCTTAGATAATTCTTTATTTGAAAGTCAAAAACATAAATCAAAAAAAATAAAGAATGAAAATGAAATGGACAATGAAAAACCATTGGTTATTGTTAAAAATGGAAAAGTTGTATTTATTTGCGGTGAATGTAATTTTGAAGCAGAATCTATGATGTTCCTAGTTAGTCATCGAGCTCGCTTTCATTTAGATATAGGTAGTTTTAAGTGTTCAGAATGTCCAACTCATTACAAAACTTCAGGATTGCTTAAGCGACACATTTCAATGCATCATAATGTTACCCATATCTGTAAATATTGTGAGAAAAGATTTTCGAACAAACAAAGTCTTGATCGTCATACCAATTGCCATCATAATGAAACTCCATTAGAGTTTCAATGTGTCACCTGCAATGCTTATTTTGATACCTTGGACAAAATGGAAGATCATTTAGTTGTACATTATACAAGTCCTTCAAATTCATTTAGCTGTAATCATTGTGATCGTATATTTACAACATACGCTGCAAAAAACAAACATATTGATCTGGAGCATATGATTGAAATTGAGTGTGGCATTTGCCATGTTGTTTTACCAACTAAAGAAGCTATGGATAAACATAATAATTCTGTACATCAACCTAAAAAAAAGGAAAACAAAATGTATGAGTGCACTACATGTGGAAAATATTTTTCTGGTATTAAAGAAGTTTTAAGTCATAGAGAAACTCATTTATCCAAAAAAGTATAGTTTAATATTAGCTTGATATTATTATTATTATTTTATTTTTTATTTTTTAATATGCCATGACTGAATTTATTTTTGTATATGCAATTATTTATTTATGCAAAGTGATATATTTGAAAATTATTGTCAATATTAGTTTTAAATTTAAATATTATTTAGGTTACTAACTATCTAACATTCGGTATAAATATTCATTAGTGTTTATCACAAATATTGGCATTATATTAGATATCTTTGTTTTATTATATATTTTTGTTCTAACTATCAAAGCCGAATAATGACTATTATAGTATTATGACAATTCATAGTTAAGAGTAGCCATGCGAATAAATAAATAAATAAATAGTTAAGAGTGTTAAGACTTATGTAGCATTAATTTTAAAAATATAATTACAAATTTATAACCTAACCTAACAAATAAGGTTATAACTTGTAAATAAAAAAAAATACAATTATATTATTTTTTAAATTTGAATTATAGTTAAAATTTTCTAAATGTAACCTTAACCTAACCTAATCTAACCTTTAAACATCAATAACTGATGCAACAATTATTTTATAAAACTATATATACTTGTAAAAATGAAAAACAAATAGAATTAGTCATAGAAACTAACCTAACCTATACTTGGTACTTTAATTAATTAGGTTAAATGTACTTGTTAAGTTATCCATCTGTCCAAAGGTATGCTCTCTCCTCCATAACCCTGAAAGGGTCACCCTTTCTTTCCCCACAGGCAGGTAATTTTAGCGCCAAAGGGGCTTGAGCCCTCAATCGTCGTTCACTGAAAGTATTTTATAATTTATAAGTAATTTCAGTTTTTCACATTATTAGTAGTTAAAGTATTTAGCCATTATTTTCAATTTAATAATTAGTACTGGTATTTTCCACAATGAAATTATAGACCAATCTCTTTAACCTTATCTACTTCCAAATTATTTGAAATATGTTTAAAGGATTACCTAGTTACTAGATTTTCTTGTTAAATATAATTTTTTTTTTTAGATAGCCAATTTTGTTTTAGATCAGGAAGATATAGGTACAATAGACGCTATAATTTATCTTTCTGACTGGGTACACACTAATTCGAATAATTACAAGACAATAGTTTTAATTTTTTTAGATTTAAAAAAAGCCTTTGATTCAATAAGTTGATCATCAAGTTTTGATTAATAAATTAGAATGCTATGGTATCTGAGGAAAAACTTAGAATGTATTTATCTCATACCTAACTTATAGATCTCGAGTAAATTAATAGCATAAATTGTATGTAATTCTCTAACAACAAAATACGGAGTTCCTCGAGGGACAGTCTTGGGTCCAATTATATTTATTATTTATATCAATAGCTTATTAAATCTTAAAATTAATAGATCTATCATTCCATAAGCTAATGATAAACTATTTTGGTTAAAGCAAAAAGTGAAAATAAATTGTCTAAAATAGTTAAAACTTAGTTGAATATGTTGTAAAAATGTTGAGTTTAACTAGAATAAAATCTATCGCATATGGCATAATATAATTGTATTCATTTGAAAACTATTTAGTGTTTTTAAAAATCTAAAACAAACCCTGAGTCCTTTATTATTAAGAACTATCTATTTTTCACTCGCTCACAACCGATATTTAGGTATGGTATAAAAATTTGTGGTGGAACCTACAATACACGCATATCAAAAATCTACAGATTACGATGCATGGATTAATAGAGTCATAGAGATAATTTTATCCAAGCCAAGGTTATATCATACAATAAATTTGTTCAATGAATTTAAAAGTACTTACCTACTTTGCCATAAGAAAGTATTACTAAACTTATTTAAAACCAATGTTAGAAGTTTAAACTTTAAACCACATCATTCTTATAGTACAAGATTTAAAACGTTAAGTAGGTAGTTTAAAATTTTTAAATTATATAAAACTACAAACATTTTGGGAAGTTTAATACTGTGAATGTAGGGATAGATTTATGTAGACAATTAACTATCGATATAACCTGATTAAAAACAAAATGCATATTAATTAATTATTCACATCTTTAGATTTAAATAGTGTAAATTAAATTTAAAAAAAAAACTTTATAATGTTTTACTGAAAATTAAGTTTCAATTTTCAAATTTTAATTCTATTATTTTTACACAATATAATACTATATTTTAACTGGCTGTTATGAACTCACTCATCCCAAGTACAAGCTTTTGCTTTTTTTTTGGGAGGGGGGGGCTCGCTGGGGAAGTATCATATAGGTATTGTATATCTTATATACCTACTTTATTGTAATCTTCTATGACGAAACAAATTACTACTATTTATTATTATTAAAACGAAATATTAATTTCAGTAGTTTATAAGCAGTAGGTACCTATGTAGGAATAGGAAATAGTAAATATAAATCTACGGAACTATGAACACTCTTTTATTATTTACTTATAAATATATTATAATTATCCTACGTAACGTAACAAAAAAAAAAAAAAAAATTTATAAATTATAATACTATATTCATTTTTATTACATGACAAATATCAGTTAACAAATACACAGTACACTCTATATTGACTGTGAATGTTAATTATAAGTTCTACGAATTATTACAAAATGTTCACATGTCTTCTGATAAAATTTGTTTGAATTTTTTATTTCAATCTCATAATTAATGTTCTATATTTACATAAATATCAAGTTCACTCAATTTTTTTCAATAAATATGTCATGGATTTTTTTTACGTAAATATCATTACCTATTGAAATTAGTATTAGAATCTGTGTTGGGGCTAACGGTACCTATATTGTTTAGCGTAACTATTTTTTGCACCAATTTAACTTATTAAGTCTTTAAGTATCAATGTGACTTATGTTCATGTCGATCTACACAATATTCAGCCCGTTAACGCCCAGAAAAATGCCACGTGACCATGGCCTGTGGGTCATAATTTCAAATTTGAGCAATCGTTCATGTAGTTTAGTCTTAAAAAAAATAGCATAATAATAATTTATATAAACTAAAATAAGTATAAAAAAGTATAAATAAATAATTTAGCGTGTCTGTCACTATATAAGCCGCATAATATATTGAGTGTCGATGGCGTCCGTTTCGATCAATAAGAGTCTAAACGAAAATAAATACATTTCATTGCGGTCCGATACGAAGACAGACATCGATGTTCTGTCATCGGAAAATAAATTAGTAAATAAAAAATATTAACTATAAAACAATATTTTAGTGTCGCTTCACAAACAATAATAGCTTTGATAATAATTATATGTGAGCTAGTTCATATATACCGAAGTCTCGTCATACGGATTTCCGGATGGGCAAAAATTGTACTTATCCAGGACTAGTTGGAGGCGAATGCGTTTATCTTGGCTGCACTGTACGGGAACTGATTGGGAGCGTGTCCGTTGACCGAGGACGACGAAGACTCGGAGACGGCCACCGATTCGCTGCCTTCCATCAGCTCGTCAGGCTCGCCGCCCTCGTCCGCATACTCTTGGTTGGTGCGCCTCGACGATGCGTACGTGCCCTCGTAAAGTGGCACCGACTGTTGAATCTGAACCGAAGTGTGCATATGTACCGCCGATTGATCGGTTGGCGACTTTTCCGCGGGTTTTGCCGCATCCGTCACTTGACCCGGTTCATCTGCAGCCACCGCCACGTCGTTGTTGGCCGCCGACTGGGCGATCTGCGCCAGTACGCTAGCTGTCTGTTCGTTGGGTACGGCCGAGTAATACTGGTCCCGGATGCTCTGCAACTTCCTCTGGTCGTGTTCATCGGCATCCGACACAGCTGCAGGCGGCTGTTCGACCGACCCCTTGTCCCCGTTCCTGGGTTCGTAGTCATCTTGTTCCTGCTGGTACTGAACGTCGTTTTCTATTTGCTGCTGTTGTTGCTGCTGCTGTTGTTCTGCCTGTTGCTGTTGTTTTAGTTGCTCGTGTTGCTGCAACTGGGCCTGTTGTTGCTGCGAATACTGCTGCTGCTCCTGCTGTTGCTGTTGCTGCTCCTGTTGCTGTTGTATAAGTTCCTGTTGCTGTTGTTGTTTTTGCGCTGATATTTCCGCAGCCGAAGTCTGCGTGCTGTACTGTTCGGCCGATTGTTGCTGGTACGGCTGCTGCAAGTGGTCGGATTGAACCTGATATTGGATTGCTTGTGGTTGATATTGGACTGCTTGTGGCTGGTATTGGACCGTTTGCGGCTGCAAGTACTGCAGTTCGGCGGCTGCCGGTTGCGCGTACTGCAACTGGACACCCGTGGCTGCAGCCTGCTGTGCGTACTGTAGTTGGACTGGCTGTGCCTGGTACTGGAGTTGGTGGCCGACTTGCAGGTCCAATGGCTGTGGTTGTGGTACAGCGTACATGACAGGTTGCGGTACCATATAAGTGGTCTGCGGTACCACCGCGGCGGCGGCGGCGGCGGCCTGGTTACCGTTTAAAAGCGAGTACAGTTCTTGAGGCGTCAGCGTATCCGTGGAACCGATATTATGCTCGGCTGACAGCTGTTGGTGATGTTGGTTGTTCAAGTGCTGTTGCAGAGCGATGTCCAATGGTACGGCCGGTATTGTGTTGGAGTCTGTGTTGGATGGCACTTTGACCGATGACGGTGTTCCCGAGTTTTGGGCGAAATACGACGGTTGGCTCGGGGTTTCGGTTACCTAAAACACGGTATGCTGTGAGTATCGCTTCTGAATTTCTGATGCAATATAAATAGTGTTAATATATATGTTTTCAACTTAAGTATGATATATAATATTGTCCTTCTCGCTGTACAAATTACTGAGATTAACAAATGTTCATCGTGTTCTTTTTGGCAACGATGAATGTTTTCTCTCACTCGTACTGATTTATTTGTTTGGATTAGATAACAACACATTTTTTTATTCAATATATCTTTATCGATCTATGATCTCAACGAATTAAAAATTTATTAATCGAACGTGAATAAATTGACTAAATAGAACATTTGGTCAATTGGATAAACTATATTTACCTACTTCATTTTACAACAATCAATAAACAAAGATCAAATTTTTTATTTATTCTGGAAACAAAATAACTTTTTAATATCAAAATCAATTTAATTTATACTACACTCTATTATTTAGTGGAACTTTTTTCATGCTAAACATTATTTTTATTTTTACTCCAAATTTAACTTTTTAATAATTTTAAAATCCTGTGCTATATCTAAACACCAGTTATAATTTTAAATTTTACTTATCATCTGCACGCTTCATGAAACTTTTATTTTATGATAATATAGATTTCCAGTATAGATTTATTATTATGGTAATAATAAAAATTGAACCAAATTTCCAGCGAAATGCTTAGTTTACCTATAATGGAATAAAAAAAAGTGGTCATTTTTTTAACAGTTATTATAATATTGATTTTCTAATAATATGTTATGTGCATGTCTCGCATGCACTTATGAATGATTTGCTGACTGCCAACAAGTGACATAAAAAATATAATTATAGATACTATATATACACTTATACGTTGTACGTAAGAATCTACCGATTGTTAAATATTTTACAATCGTTATTTCCTTTCTCTGATTTAATGCCATATTATTATAATGAAACTGACATTATACATTCTATGTTATAAATGCGTTCGACTTAAATTTTGATTTTATTGTTATTATTTCCTCATAATTTGTAATGTTGTCTTTTGAGAGAAAGTAATATTAATATTTTCACGAATGTATTTTGAAGACAATTGTCTAAACATTTTAAACTATAATTAACTACCAATAACCAGTTTTTGCATTATTTTACATCAATATTTAACGAGTATCGAATACATTCTAAACTAATAGAAAACTTGTAATTATATGGTGACCTGACCGCATACATTATCGCCATCACGTCTAGATTTGCAGTTTAATTTAATTTAATTTTTGTGGCCTTCTCGAGATGTATTATATATTATATTATACATATTAATATTTACTATATGCTGCTATAAGATATAGCCATCATGTTTATAGTACTATAATACTACCTTTAGTAATTTATTCTATTTATTAAGTAGGTAAATGTATCGATTAATATTTTTAATAAATTATTCAAATCCATTAAAGATTTTATATACTTATTAATACCTGGTACGAAAGTTTCTCATCGGTTATCGAATTGTCCAACGGTTGAACGTACGATTGTTGGTGTTGCGCCCTGTACAATTGTTCATCGAAGTTGGCTGGTTTGTCTGCTGGATTTAGATTCGGTGCCGGTATAGTTTTGATAGGACCCCTCTCGTCGTCGCTATTGATTATGTAAGGTGTCCTGGGGTTTTCGATAAATGGAGCCGTAGTCGCTGGTGCTATAGAATTGGAAGCAGAAGAGAAACGTGGCGGAAAATCGGGTAATCCAGATAATTTTGGTCCGGTCCAGACGTTGGTTATCTTAGGAGTGGGCCGCGATGGTACTGTTTGTACTCGCTGCTCAAGTCCGCTATTAATTTGACCTTGTTGAGGAGAGTTATGAGGAGCTCCATTTTGCAGTAAGTGTGGTTTCGATTGGAACTCTGGTCCTATCGGTCTTAAGCTGTTAGTTGGGTGTTGTAGTTGTTGTTGATGTTGCTGTTGTTGTTGTTGTTGCTGCTGCTGTTGCTGTTGTTGTTGATGATAATGATGTTGTTGTTGGTGATGGTGTTGTTGTTGGTGTTGGTTTTGTTGTTGGTGTTGGTTTTGTTGTTGGTACTGCTGTTGATGTTTGCCGGGTGGTGGCAGATGAGGATATTTAGCAAAAGGCGGTGGTGGTTGTGGTGCGGGTCCGCGTAAGCCCGGTGGTAGTGAATGAGGATTAAATTTCGTATAAAATTCGTTTTTTCCTGAGTGACTACTAGGATGAGGAGAATACTTGGCGGGGATGGGTGCACCATTTGGAGATCTGTACTTGTGCGAAATCGGCAATGGTTGCGGTGGACCATAAATCGGTACGCCTAGCACCAGCTCCAAAGCAGTCACGAGCGCTAAAAGAGTTAGCACTACTTTCATCTGAAAAATATAAACAAATTTTAATTTATTTTCTTGACATGAATTAAAATTTTATCTCAGGAATTTTTCAAGTACAAACATATAATATGCATAATTTAATTTATTTTTAATATATTAATATTATACGAACATAAGGCATAATGTCAAACGACACAATTTTTACATTTAGTTAACATATTAAATTATTATTTATTAACATCATATCAAAAATAAAGTGTAAAATTAAACTTGCATACAATGCTGTAGTGATTCATTTAAATTATAATTAGTTAAAAAAGTATAACAAAGTTAAAAAGAACAATGTTATATTGACTGGTAAACCAACATACAATGACTTTAAAAGGAATTTAAGAAAGTAAGTGAGGCGATTCAATTTGCCAATCAAATAATTTAATCAAAAAAATTAGGTTAGCAGTAATATGTTTACGATCAACCAATGAAACAAGGTTAAGATCCTGAAACAGCGGTGAATAATTATGAGAAGGACGATCAATTATCAATATATAACTGTTATATTTTAAGAATGTTTTCTGGATTATTTTATTTTTAATCATATTACAAACTGGGATTTTAATCTGGAATTTGTAGACGATTGATAATGTATCTACCCTTTTCTTCGGATTGTCAACTAAAGTTTTTATATTACAAAAGTTCAAATTCATTTTAATAAACTATTTATTCAAATCAAATCCTCACTAATAGTCTGTCGTCGAAGAACAACTACAGCGAATTATCAAGAAAGATACATCTACTATATTTAATAGCATGTACATTAATATCATAATATATACAATATAGTTATTACTATTTTTTTTTTTACAGTATTGGAATTTCTAAGGAATCATTTCTTAATTTTTAGCAAGTTCTATAAAATGAAAAGTTTTTGTTTCCAAATGAAATATTTACTAGTTTGAATCCGGTATCTGTCTCTGAGACCTAGTCTGGTGAACAAAAAAATCTTTTGAAAATATAGCATTAAAAACTACCTATAAGCGGATTCTTTGAAGAGCTACTTCGATAAAAAGTTTAAGTACCTCCTTGCGAACACTTTTGGTCTGCACCATCAGATCAATCAAGGATCGCATTAAAAACGGAAATCACTTAGAATTGATACCTTAAAATATTTTAAATATAGTGGTTACCGTGTGCTATAGCACCCACCGATGACGACGTTTTGACTGGATTACGCATTCGCTCTCACCATCAATAGACAGCTAACCGCGAAGGGGAGTATAACGTCAAGTATGGAGAGATGAGTTTCGTTTCAGATTTATTGGCTATGATGATGCTGTTCAGACTTCTAAGTGAAAGCCTCAATCTCAGATTGCAACATATTATTTATAGGTAATATGATTAACGAACAGAGAACTCGATCGGAAAGGTATTGGTCTCCTGGTGGTTTGACCGGACTACGGTGACGACGTTTTACAGTGAAATTGTGAGTATTATAGATATACGCGAAGTACAGTGTTTGTCTGTATTTCGGGTGCGACCGGAAAGAAAGTGGTTTAATATAATTACTGCGCAAGACGTCGTTCGGTTAGAGACTTATATTATTATTATCCGGTTTATCTGTTCAACACACGCATACACAAGAAAGTCTATAGACTGCTTTCGCTAACTAATCGGAACCACTGGAGCATATAGAAAAACACGTATATGCATGCATGTTTGTGTGTATATATTGTATTGAATTCCGTTAACGTGAAACTATACGATGATCTTTTTGAATCGTTTTGGCAAGCGATTAAGAAAGACACAATATATATATATATATATATATATATATATATATATATTTATTAATTAAAATAAATACGAATAAATATAAATAGATCAGTTATATAGCATTAAATATAATGCGATACAATATAAAATGTAAGTTCATTTCATATAAATTGTACCCCCTTACTTCATCTTTATGGGTCGAAAACATATTTTATATAAAATATTTAAATAGCACCTTCAATCACTAGTTGATATCTCACTAATACTATAATATATTAAGACATTATACCTAATACTCGATACTAATAAATATATTTCACATAAATTAACGACACGTAATGCCTACTTAAAAGCAATAGCTAAAATGTATTAAATTTCGTATTCTATTTAATAAAACTAAAAACAAATTATTATCTAAGTATCATACTATTTATACTAACAAAATTACTGAACATTTAAATAATTCTAAAACTGTAATATAAATTATCACGTATATGTTCGGTGTATTGCAGCGGATTCATTTCAAATTAATCTTAATAATTTAATATCTACCTATATAAGTTTATTAAAAAATAATGTCTTACACGTACATTGGAACTTTCGGATATAAAATAGCATCAGTCTTATCGATTATAGTCTTAAATTTTCCAATATGTTCTCAGTTCTCATATTTTAATACTACTATTAAATTTTTAAATGTACTCGAAATTTACGACATTATAATCTTGTGTGCGTTTTATGTTATGCCAAGAAAAAATTAATTTTGAAATTGTCATTAGTTTTCTACAAAATTTGCAAATTTTATAATAAAGTGTATGTTTTTACTTTGACTCTTTTAAATATTAAATGGTGATGTGTCAATAAAAAGTGTGCCACAACCCACAATAATAAACACGGAATTGATAACCGGCTGATTTATGTCAACATTAGCAAAACATGTTTAGTAGAATTAGTATTAAAACAGTGGAATCTCGATAAAACCCCACATGAAATCAGTTTAATCATAATTAAATAATATCAGACAAGGTGGTTAGGTGTTTTTGTGTATATTATGTTGTTTGCCGTTTAGGTAATATAATAAGATGATAATTGACGGTCACTGGTAGCTGGTGTCCCGGTGAGTCGCTATTTAATAGATATCTATTACCCATACGGCCATACATAATATTTATATTATACCTGCATTTACGTAGGAGTATGCACGTAAATCTTTGATGTAATAATATATCACATGTGTTGAATGTTGAATGGGCACATCGCATACGTCGTTTGCGGTGTGTACGTACCTATGTCCTATACCAACAAACTAATATATACTGGGAGGACATGAAGACCTAACGATTTATATAACTTTTGTTCTGATCAATATTTCCATTTTTTTTTATATCTAATTTATTGGCGTTTGCGTTAAATTTATAATATAAATTTATTTTTATTTTTATTCTTAAATATTGAAAATTAAAATTTGCAATTTGCAAATCTGATTATTAGAAATTATTTGACGAAAAGTATTTTGTAAAAACTCTTATCAAAGTCAAGTGCTTTTTTATAATTTTTTAAAAAGTCAATACTTTTTGAAGTAACTCGTTTATTTTAAAAGCAATAACATTTTTTAAAAATGTAGATTTTAACAAGTATTTACTAAAATCTACTTATAAAATATTTAAAAATAGTTTATACTTTTTGAATTAAAATGTTTTTGTACCGCTAGATCATCTTTAAATAAGAAAAATAATGAGGTTTAAAAAAAATTTTAAAAAATAAATTGCATGACTTAAATATATGTTTTACATTCAACGTTGTTTTAAAAACTAGATTTACAAATTAACGGTTTTGAATTTTTTTTTATAAAATTTACATTAGTTTTTAAAGATTTTATTCTCAGTATTAAAAAATTACAATTAAAAATGTTGTATTACATATGTAGCACAAGTGTCAGTAAACTATATAGATAAAAATAAAAAATGTAATGTTGATTGAAATAAAAGTTATTAATTATATCTAATTTGACACATCTCGTCTACATGTTATACTGTAAAATATGTAATCATATTATTTAATAAACTGTACTAATGTATTTACCTACTACTTAGTAAGTACCTATTAATCTCTTAACCTAGTTGGAAAGAACAAAATATGATTCCCTATAAAAAAAACAGTGTCATTTCTCATAATAAAACAATTATGTTGATCATAAAAACTACAGTTATACAGAGTGTGATGCTAAAATATTTACAGATATCCACATATTTAAAAAAATGTTACACAAAATGATACGAAGAATTTATCAACTGTCAAATCGGACGACTTCAACTTGTGTATTCGGTACAAAAGAACAAAATCATCATTAGTATTCAGTTTTCGTAACTCTTAAGAGGTCATTCTTCTATCAGGAAAATTCACGCGAAGTATCTTTTGCGTGTTAAGAGCTTTATTTTAAGAAACAAACACAATTAGAAAGTGCGAAAGAACTGTATAATTTTGAATTCAATATGTTCACTTGGTCAGTAGAACAAACCAGGATATATTATTATTATGATGCGCTAAGCGAATAAGTAAGCATACGATAACGAATTAAGAGTTTATCACCTATCAAATAATCACAATCAGATATACAACACACGTCTAGCTTATATTTATAAATCATTTTAGATTAATAAATTAAAAGGATCTTTAACGATCGATCTAAATTTATACCTAACTTAATACTATACTGTTAAATTATGATTTTATTTAGTTCGTATTTAACCTAATGGTATACATTTACCTAAAACCGTAAATTTATTGTTATTCATCAAAAAGTTGAAAAATCATATTTTATACCTATAACAGGTAAATTTATGTACTGTGTAATTATTTTTAAAAAGGAACAATTATTGTTTGAATGAGTCATTATAGTAACCTTAACTAACTGACTTTAATTATATAATATAGTCAACATTTATCAAATAATTAAGTATTTGTTTACATTATTTGTTCATAGTTTTTAATGTTTTTGTTGAAAACTGTTGCAGAGAAGTTCAAAAAACAACTTTACGATATACTCATGCATTATTCTATTCAAGTTATGCGTTTATTTAGAGCGGCATCCAAATTCAAAGTTATTAAAGGTGACAAAACTAATAAAGGCGAAAAATATCAAACTATGGGCCTGGTTTTAATACCTGCAAGTATTTATAAATGCTGAATAAAGCATTTTGAGCTTCTTAATATCTTAAAAATAAAACCATAAAGGCGAGTTACATGAAAAATGTATTAATTTCATCAACAAAATTCAATTGCTTAATAATGGGCTATTAAATCATTTTTAAGCTCAATATTGATTTTTAAATGTTCATGCCCAGTTAAGAATCATAAAACCGACATCTTTATCAGTCTGATTTAAGAATAAAAATATATAATATATAATATAGCTATATATTTCGCTTCGGGTCTCCTTTGATTTCTATCAGATATTATTTACAACGAATTGTAATATATGATGAATAATTTTATAGTAATAATTCTTGATGTACTTACTTTAAATTTAAATTGATTGCGTTATGTAAATTCCAATAAATTATAGTTTAATAACGTTCAGCATCCGGCCATAACCGACGACTGACAAAACGCGTGAAGGTGTTGAACTTAAACTTCGCGCGATAGACGGGCACTGACTAATAGGTACGGAATAAACTACAACTATACTATAATACTACTGGACGGTTAAGAAGATGACATGCCCGGCACACACGACCAAGGTCACGACGGATATGTACGAATGATATTTGGGTCACCGGCCAACCAATATTTATAAGTTCCTGGGTACCACTCACTTTACCCCTCCAATATCGTGAACATCATCTTCTCTCTCTCGCTCTCTTACTTTTTCTCTCTATGCATATAAATATACCCATCTC
This sequence comes from Diuraphis noxia, assembly GCF_037042655.1. Taxonomy (NCBI): domain Eukaryota; kingdom Metazoa; phylum Arthropoda; class Insecta; order Hemiptera; family Aphididae; genus Diuraphis; species Diuraphis noxia. The sequence goes on from NW_028301713.1 coordinate 79,495,133, forward strand.
ACTTTTTTCTTCTTTCTTCTCCTCTCTCCATGCATCTTCTCATTTCCAAACCAAGCCGTAGAATACGAAATCATCGATATTCGTATTATTGTATACCTATAATATCTGCCGGCGAGTACGGCTTTCGTACACTATCTGCAGCTTTCCCGCCAAGGACACAAAGATATAATTATCGCAATTTTACGACGGATCGCGTTTTCAGGTTCACCGTAATCTCGTTGACATATTGTCTCGGAGAAATTTTTTTCACCGTGAAAGTGAATCGGATTCCGATCTCCTAACATTGGTATTCCAGTGTAACCTTATACTAGTGGTCGTTACCGTCACCGATTCGTCATTTTATTATTACTTTAACTATATCCCCAAGGTGTCGATGACTTTTGATGGTGGTATTCATATCCACACCTGATTATTACGATATCCCGTCGACACGATGCAAAGTTCATAAAACTAGTCGAAAACGAGTTCAAGTCACATAAATGTATTTGGCATTTTGTGAAAGCCAAGTTATACTATATAGTAGAAAATTATTCTGATTTACTAACGTAAAAAGGTCAATCACATCGTTATTGGTATACTTCTAAACAATGAATATTAAGGTTCACTATAGGTATATCATTTTCTACACTATTTGGCAATTTTTGAACTAATATTTACAGTCCCGGTGGTTTGAGTGCACAAATTAACTACCTAGTGTAGGTACCTACCCAATGATTATATTATATATATGTTACAAATAATGTTAATATTTGGATAAAGTCGACATTAGCTGGATAATACAACATTATCCAACTGTTAACATTACCCGCCGTGGATATTATTAAATGTTGGTTAATGTTATCATTCACCGGATATAATATGATATCATCCAAGAACTTTGGGATTATGTCTTAACAACCATAAAAATGTATAAAATCATTTTGAATTATTAATAATATTAAATAATATAATACTGTATTGTATACCTACCAATAAACCTATATACGGTTGATAATCTATATGAATGTAAATGTGTGAACAAACTCATTATAATAACAGTTTTCTTTTAATCAACTTATCGACCTCTAAACATAATATTATAGCCTAAAGGTATCTACCAAATAGTTATGTATGTCGCACGTGTCTTATCTGTCTACAACTTCTCAATTATTAACATTATACTACTTAAACCATTACCTATTTAAGTCTATTGGAGATATTTTGTCCTCTCTATTTTCCAACGAAAGTTTTGCATAATATGCTTGCTTACACATTTTGAGTAAATTTTATTTATTATTGCATTTAAATTCTCACAAAAATATAACCTTTTTTTTACCCGACGATTGCAACTGTGTCCGAAGCAACAGTACATTTTTTATTTTAGTAAATAGTCTTTAAAAATACTGAGACATTTTATTAAAGCTGTTGTGGTTCCCATAGGCGAAATTTCAATAAAAAAAACTAAGAGTGCTTATGCTATGCATTTTGTCATTTTAGTTTTTTTTTTTTTTTTAATAAAATTTTTGATACATATAAGCACGATCATTATTTGAGAGTGCTCATTTTAAAATTGGGGGTGCTAATACCCCCTAAGCCCCCCCCCTATTAGCGCCTATTGTGGTTCGAAAAGAAGAATTGAAGAAATGGAATTCATTAAAATACTTACAGAACATCGTCGAAATGGACTTCATCGAATCTATCCCTAATTTGTAAGTATTTTACATTCAAAATTTTCTTAACTTTTTGTGTTTCCGTGGTGAAAAAAGCTTAAGTTGATAAAAACATATTTAAGATCAACAATTCTGTCAGTAGAGAAGGGAGAAGTAAATAAGTTGGATTTTGTTGCAATTATTGAGAAATTCACTGAAACTAAAGTGCGCAGGCAGAAAGCGATTTAATTTTGAAATTTGATTTAAATAAGACTTTCTTTTATAAGATTTTATTTTTTTTAATTTAACCTAAATAATTAACCCTTTCATAGCTAATTAATTGTATTTATGTTCTTCCTTGATTTTATTTTTAAAACAAATTTTTATGATTTATCATTGACGGGGGGGGGGGGGCACTCAAATTATTTCCGCCTCCGGTCTACAGAGTCGTAGCGACGCCACTAAGTAAATACATAATCACACATGTAAACTGCAACCAGGTAAAATTTTAAAATTAATAGTTACATTTTTGCAAAAGAAACAAAATTTAAAAATTTAAAGTTTAAAATTATAATCTTTAATTTATACTTAATTCAATACAGCCATCACGTAATTTACTAATATGCATAATTAATAGAATAAAATTTAAAATTAAAAAAAAATATAATTTTAAAAAGTATAATACTAACTAGGACAAATAATAACATATTTATCAATTGGAGTTTGACAATTATTATATTTATTAATTACATTTTGTAGTTGTTCGCGATTTTTTTTTTTAGAATTTTGGTATTATAAGATTAATTTATACTATTTAGTTTAATATACCTACGGTTTCTATATTTGAATTTTTTTTAACTTTTCTATAAACATGAAAATATTTGGATGAGTTGTATAAAAGCTAGAATTAAAGTACGATTAAATTACTGTCATGCTTAGTGGTTAAAGTTGGCTCTGATGCTTGAACCCATATTTCAGGTGAAATAGGTGAATACTGAACTTTTTCACTTATATAATAAACATATTAAATTAAATAATCTGCAAATCATGTCATTCTTTCGTTCTCAGGCTTTGATTTCATTAAATAATTCCGAATACTCGGATACACTTTCAAAGCCTTAGAAATGATAAATCGTATCATTGAACTAACCTTTATTTAATATCACTGTTTTATCATTATAGTCATTGCTCAAATAATTGTGTTGGATACTTCTATTCCACGACTATAGTAAATGAAAGCGACATCCGCGTGTATCTTTATCTGAGGCCAAACATTTTTTACATGCAAAATGAATAACTTTCTCGAAATCTATTACAACACTGAAAGGTTATATTGTATTATAGTTTTGAAAACTAAATAGACAAATAGATTTTAAGCAATTAGTGTATAATACTGTATTTTTTTTCTGAGTGTAAACATATAACGAGTGGTGTATTTTAGCAGTTGTAAAAACCATGTATTGCAGTAAACATTAATTTAAAGTATTTAGGACAGTATGAAAATGTACCATCCATGAACAACCATTTTGATAATGCAAGAGCTTTTAAATTAGAAATGCAACCGAAACACAACAACTACTCTTTGTTAATTAATTTCACAAATGATATGGTTTTGGTAAAAAATAAAATTTCTGTGATATAATTGAAAAACGACAGATTAAGCTATACCTTTTTAACATGTACCTATAAAAATTCAGGCACAGTTTACATTACACATTTTTAGTATAGGTATATATAACGTGACCATAATTTTTTTCCTTCAAAGCGGGACACCTGTACATTTTAATAAGAAAACCATATAATTTTGCGTAAAATAACAATTTTTTTTATTGAATAAAAAACATTAATTGTTTATATGAAAAATGCGAATATTATATTAATCATAATAGTCTCCCAACAATTATGGATTTTAGTGTTTCACAGTTTATATAAAATAATATGTAGGTATACGTCATATACTGTTAACTGTATAGATACAGTCAGGGGCGTCATTTGAGGGGTGAAAAAATCATTTCATATATGTACCTACTTATTTTCTATACAATATTGTATTATTTTTTCAAGTTATCAAATCAATTAAGAATGCGTAAGTGTAAAATATAAGTTATATTTTTAACTTTTAAGGTTACGTGTAACCAACTAGCAGTATTACCCGATGTGACCGGTGAAATTAACTCTCGATAATTTGTTTTTTTTTTTTGGGGGGGGGGAGGGGAGTAATAATAATTATTTCCTAAGCTAGCAGGTGATTACTATTCCATCCATATATTTTAACTCTTTTATCTCGGGAGTATAACCACACGGAGTAAATATACAGTAAGATAAAAATAAAAATGTATACCTGACAAATGTTTAGGAATGAGGATTATTCCATTACGCGTACTTAGGTACAGTAATTACTAAATTATGGTTTTAGTAATTAGATATTGATAATTATTTTAATTTTTACCCAATTTTATACATATAACTAGCTTAGGTATTGTTATATTCTGTGGTATTACTTTGTGGCTAACGTTGCCCGGTGATAATTTAAACCGAGATGGGTAATCTTATTTTATTTGTGGTAGATTATAATAAGTAACTTATTTTCTAACGTAAGCCAATTGAAAACAGAAATAAACGAATATGACGTGGTAATGATTTTAATATTATTATTATTAGGTAAGCCTCTTTAAATTGCTGTTTCGATCTATCGCCCTAAAATTCCTTGAATCGCCCAAATCGGCCGAGTATTTAATTGCAAGCAGAAATAAATTATAATAAAATGTGAATTGCACCAATTGTGGGGTTGATAAAATGAGGTATAAACACTCTCCGAGTATTTATGAATTTATATTACTATTATTGAAAACGGTCCTGTAGTTTCTGCGTCTATAGAAAATAAGGAAACATAAAACTTTAATTTTCATATATTTAGATAGGTATACTATATTTTCTACGAAATAAATGAACATAAAACTTCGTTAAATAGTAAAAACAGAATATAAAACAAATAATTAAGCTCAGAAAAATTTACTTTTTAAATTATCTATAAATATATTCAAACATAAGGTTTATTCACGTCGAATATTTTTTTAATGTTCAATAAATAATAATATATACAACATTCATTCGAGTTATTTTTTAAATTTATCTATGTAGGTACACTGTTCAAATTTTTGATATTTTGATTAATAATCAAATTCAAAGTTTAATTTAGTTATAATTACATAAATATTTTTAAAAATTAATCTTTATAAACAGGATTGGATTGATAGATTAATAAATTTAGTACGTTAATGTTTTATACTTTTATAAAGCGCCAATCACTTTCTTTCGTTGTTCCGATTTAGGTAAGTACCTATCTAACTAATCAATATACGAAAAACGAGCATATTCATTTTGTATAGGGCGTGGGATATCCATATTTCCTGGTTATTAATTAGCTAAACATTAATAATTAGCTATACTAAATTATGATTAAGATACTTACATTTCGGTTAAGTCTTAAGTGGTATTTTCATGTTTATAGTAAGAGTTTAATCCGTGGGCGTATTAATCTCGTATTTTAAAACCTTGATTGTATATTAGGTGTTAATTTTAAACATTTATGATGATAAAATACTACCTATTTAAAAAAAACTATGGTCGAATTGATTTTATATTATTGAAGTTTGTTTTAAAGACATGACCCTAGTCCCTGATAATAAAATATTATTAAAACAAACTGCATATCCCTACCTATTACAATAAATTAATGCAGTTTGATGGTTGATGACTGGTGTACGAATATAAAAAAACGTTCCTCAGCAATCTGGTCTGGACATGAGCCAGTATAGTTGCACCTACAACAAAATGTGAATTTAAGGATCAGTATACCAATCGCGTCCTATATTTTACGGCTAGTAACATTGGTAACCCAATTACCTACGTAAACCATTTAGTTTTACCTTCAGCACATTCTGATAAATATTTTTTTATCCAATATAATATTATCAATATTGAATATTCATACATTAAAATATAAACTAGTATAATTTAAAATTGATAACTTTTATTATGTAGACCAGGAATAATTAGTGTACTAATGTGTGTGGTTAAACGAAATGGAATATGTAATCTGCACCACACTTTCAAGTTTCAACTTTAATCGTTGGAATTTACCATCAGATTTTAGATAAATTTACTAATATATCGCATCGGAAATACGATAATACCAGCTATAGCGCGTGCCGGATGTACATAACATTTTTGACTGTTGTGTTCTACTAATAATAAGTAGATACGAGATCGATTATGCCTAATTGGTTATCTTTTGTATAACAATATGTTATCTTTTGTTTATAATTATTATAATTTGACAACTGATTTTTAAATATTTTTAATATCCAAATTGTACTTAGCTGTTACGTGTCCTGATATACTTTTTTATACAATTATTTAAACTTTAAAAATATTGTTTAGTTATTTGAAAGTAGCCCAAATTACAATTTTTGAAATTGTATAAAATGGCGCAGATTACATAATACCCCTGTATTTAGTTTTAAGTAGCACAAATTACAAACTTAAACAGTGGCCTAAATTACAAAAAATAATTTCTAGATGTGTCACAAATTACATAAATATATTTTTTGGTGGGTTACTTTTGGGGCAAATTACATATGCCCATAATAATGAGTATAATGGATAGTATTACATTAGAATTCGATGATTAATATCGTTGTATACGAAAAACGATTCTGAGCGGAGACGGTTTGTTGGTCTATGATATTTTATATTACATAAATTATATTGTTATTATTATTACTTATTAGTTATTATTAATATGGTAGACGGTAAGTTGAATTAATATTATAATATGCAATTCTTTGTATACAATTCAATTGACGGATGTAATTTTCCAAAGTTTAAAAAAAAATTAAGTTTTGGTTCAAGTGTAACAAAAATAATATAATTCATCTAATAATTTCACTGAATTGTTATAAATATTAAACTATTTGTTTTGTGTAGTCTAATGTCTTGTTAAATTATAGTTAAAAATGATATGGTGTAATTTAATTTTAATGAATATAATATATTCCTTTCAATGCATTTAAACATTGAACATTAAGGGGAACCAAGGCAAAGTGATTTCTATATACTATAATATACTTAACATTATTTTATGATATATATGAAAAAATAGTATTGATTTTTAAGTATCCATATGGTATATCATATCGAATGCATATGTATTAATTGTAAATTGAAACAATTTAGTGGCTAGTTGGCACTTAAGTAAAAGTCAATGAGTAAATGATTAAATTATACTTTATTGAAAATTGCTGATGAAGTGATGACATTTTTTTAATAATTAATATCTACAAATTACATAATTATGTAACAAATTAAAATTTTTCCTAAATTCAGTTGTTTTTTAAATATTAAATTAACTAATTAATATTATGTTTTTTTGTACTAGATAGACAACAGCAACTATAAATTCAAAAAGCTTTCACAAAAGAAAAACTTCATATCTGTAAAAAAATAAAATTGTCAGTTTTCCATAATGGAAGAAGCTTTCACTGATAAAATGTATACTGCGTGGTACACATAGATGATGTATAGTCTTAACTGCCTTTTTCATACTTATCTTGTATTGTATCTGTACTGAGTATACTGCATGTCGCGTTTAATTTTAACCTGTAAATTACGCATTTGTGTCATCTACGGTAATGCATAAAATAAAACGTAACATTGTTTCATCCACTTGCTCAAATATAACGATAATCCATGACACGAGGCATTTTGGACAAGTTCAACTCACACCATAGATACTATATATCAATATTATTCAATACCAGTAATTATTTGAAAAACTAGTTTATGGTGATTTTTGAGTTCACGTTTGTATACTTGGTTCAAATAAAACTAGTTTTTTTATTTAGGCATAGTGCACTTTTTTGACTCCGGTAATATTAGTTATATTATACTACCTACTACCTAGTAACCTTATGACTATACGTTTAAAAAAAGTGTTGTTTATCTCTTTTTAGATAAAAAAAAATTATGGTTTGACCCTATTCTGATTAGTTTGATGGAAATTCTGTGTTAATGGTGAATACGGTGGTGGAATATTTCGGAGTCTGATACCATAATTTAGATTTTGGATTAAATACTAATTGCTAACTCAGCAATAGACTGTAAGCGGCCGCTCTAAAACTATATTCTAACGAATTGTATTACTATAATAATTGTGTTGTGAACTTGTGGACCATAAGTAAAATATAAAAATAATTTAATTATTCTGTTGGATTTCATAATTGATACACTATTAAATTATTAAAGTGCTTGTGTATTTTAAATTGTATTATTGTTATTTTAATTTATAAATGTATAGAATTTAAATACAGTATAATGATTAGAACTTCGAAAATAAAAGAAGAAATAAGTAGAGAAACGTGAGCGTAAACGAAACTATATAGTACCAATAAATAATAATAAAATTTTTAAAAGTATAAAAAGCAAATAGTTAAAAAAAATTTTAAATCTTGAGTGCACTAAACTGCATTAGTTTCTAGTCTAGTTTGTTATGGATATAATATTAACTATATTAAGATAGAATTCAATATTGTAAAAGCATCGTAAAAACATTGTAAAAATACTTGGTGTGTTGAAACAATTATATTAATACATTAAAAAAAATATAATTTGGATAGGTTTTTATAGTTTTCTTCTTATGACATTTGTTTTACCGTTTCTTCAATGAAAATTCTAACTTTAATTTATTATTTATAATTCGGATGAATTTATTTCAATGAAATATTTCAACAGGATACCTACATAACATATTTATCAAAATAATTTTAATATTATGTGAGAATGTTGTTAGAATAACAGGTTTTAAAAAACTAAAATTCAATCATTATAAGCAGTTTTCTCATTATAAATTATCATTTATCAAGCCAAAACATTTCTTGATATAGATAATATAATAACGGAAATTTTCCAAAGCTATTCGAATACCATATATTTTTCGATATTTACTTTATGGCTTTATGCATAATATCTAAATTAACAATTATCATTGTGGTACACAACATATTACATGTTAGGTACAATAGAATCGATAGATACATATAGGTGTTATAATATTGTTTTTTATTATCGTACAATTTTGAAAATAAATGTCATCAATTTCTTATAAATTGGATATATTTTAAACTGGAAAGGCAACTATTTTATGAATTTGGAAACTATTCCAATTTTGGACTGATGAATAAACAGAATAATTGGTTTATATATTGTAGGTGAATAACGTTAAAATAATGTAAAAATTATAACTGCACTCTGTTAAACTGTTAGCTAGTAATCTTGTATAAGTATAACCAATGTCCAATGATATTTTATATACAAATGTCAACAATTTAAATCTATGTTCCTAAATTTAGATGATAAAAAATGTCGGGAAATCTTAAATAATAATACTAAAAAAAATAATAATAATAGTAAGTTTTGATTATGAAAGGACCTCGGAAAGGACCGATGACTATGACATGTACCTAGGGGTCTTACATAGTTACATTATTGATGTATGTTTTGCGTGTATGGTATCACATTAGTTTTTGAATAAAAAAGACAAAAGCTTGACAATTTAATGTTATTATAGTAATTTAATATTTAATACTATAATACTAGGTATAAGGTTCCTTATATTTTTTTCACGCCCTGGTTAAAAAATATCAAAATTACATAATAACAATTTCAACATTTCACAAAATTCATTAAGATCACGTAAATTTGCAAATTTTTTCTGTAAAATTTATACACAATATATTTTTTTTAAATATTTGAATTGTTTATATTACTTTTTAGACTCAATAAAAAAAGCTTGAACATTTAATACAAGGTCCCACATCAAAACAGCTTTTATAGTAAGTTAAGGAATATATTAAAAATACATCTACTATGTGTTTTTTTTTTATAAGCAACCGAAGTTAAAATTTTGGCGAAATTCGCAAAATTACGAAATTGTTAAAATTATTTTCTAGATGAAAATTACATTTTCAAATGGCAATTTTACAATTTTAATAGTTTTGGGCATGGGTCCCCAATTTATAGTAGATTTTAATGCGATATAAAAATAAAGTACCAAAAGATTTTTAACTTGACTTTAAAATTGGTTCGGGATAATAAAAAATAAATAAATACAAAAAAAAAAAACATTACCAATCATAAGATGTGCAAACCCAAATATCACAAACTCACAAGCTCAATATTAGCTTAAATAAATACAAAACTTGATACATATTATTGTAATATTGTGTATTGTACTTATTTTTTCAAAAAGACGACCAACAGGGGTAACAATGATTGAAACCGAATGCCTAAGAAGTTGCCTATAAAATGTTCCTTATAATCATAAGGCCTATAATTTGCTTTAAAAATCAGAAAAATAATTTTTTACAAACATAAATGCATATTTATTTTAAGTATTGAAGTCCATAACTCTTATTTATCATTAAGTCATCACATTCATCATTCAGATCAGCTCAATATAAAATCTAGGCTGCAGCAGCAGCTCCAGCTCAATATGTTGTACCCACTACTCGCACGGATTTCATGGATGAAAAAAACGACGGAGGTAAGCGTTCGGTTGTTCCATGAGTGGGCAAAGACGTCGTGCAATTGCTCCCTCTCCCGGCGGCGTCGCGTCAGGCCATCGGCGGCTCATTGCGCTCCATGCACCAATAACACCGTCACTCACACAGTTACATACATTTACACAAATATACACAATTTATCGTGTACACACGCACTTGTACACACATACACATTAGCTTAGCTATTTTGTACACTCAACACTGACGTTTTATCCGAGAATTGGTTCTCCCCGACTCCCACCAGTCCCTCCACCCATCACCGTCGCATTCTCTTGTGTTCTATTCGTATTTCGTATGTTGACGACTTAACATTTTTTTTTATAGTTTGTTAGTGAATTTTTTTTCGTTTTTTGTCGCCGTTTACTTTTTGCTGTCCAGACACTTCGGTACATAACGTAAATTCGTTTTGGCCGCCGTAAGCACATCGCAACAACTACACTACAGCCACCGATCGACTGACGCCGCCGCCGATTCTGCTATTGCTGCTGCTGCTGCTGGTGCTGCTGCGTTCTGTCGTGTATCGTCCGTGTGTGGTGAGTGTATGACGTGGTGGCCCTTGAACGCACACGAAAATACTGTAATTAACAACGAAAACAACACTCGATCCACATCACAGTGTTGACGAGAAATGCGAGATTTTGACCACAAACGGGGCAGACAATTGGTTGACTGTACCACTGAAGAAGACACCGTTGCCGAGGAGACAGCCGGTCAGTATTATAAGCCACCGGATGTCCGCGACTCAGCATTGTCCCACATGCGCGATCGTTGTTAACGGAGTTACAATAATAAAGAGTTTGCGGTCTGCGTTTTAATTGTGCCACTGGCGTTTCTCAGTAAATTCCAGTAACAACCTGACCAAACTCGATAACCTCTGTTTCGTTTTATTCTTGTTATTCGAAATTCGTGATCAGATCATTTCAGTGTGTAAGAATAGTTTTTTAATTGATTAAACCCTAGTGTAAAATGTAAATGATTAAATGAATGTTAAATCTTTTGTGTATGTGATATCGCTCCCATCAATTAATAAGTAGTGAGTCATCAAACATCAAAACTGTATATCTATGTATACCTATGCATCTACTCAGTTTTTATTCACTTGATCACCTAAAAGTACCTATCTGTTTTCTGTTTTGCCTCAATGTGTTAGTTCATTCCCAAAGAGCAACGTTTCAAATAATTTTCAAATTTATTATGTAATGGGTAGATACTAGGTACTATTATTATATTATATTTATAGGTATTAAATAAATGCATTATCTGACATATTATCTATCTGTATATCATACCTATTTTACAATCAGTAATCTCTAGGTTTATTGAATACTGACAAAATCAAATAGGTAGACATGTACTACTCTAATTAGTGGGGGAATAGATTAGAAACTTGACATTTTGATAGTAAAATAATTATAGAGACAGTCACTCAAACATAGTTTTAAAAATTTATGATTTATATGAATATTACATATATATATATATATATATTATCTTGATGAAACATGTAAATTTGACAAAAATTTTAAATATGCTCTGATAGGTTCATTTCATACTATGTAAAATATTGAATAAATTATTGGTATGAGTTAGTTAGCACTAGTAGGTTAATACTACTTAAAAACACTTAGTTGTAGGTATCTTAATATTTTATGTAGGTACTGGTGTCTGGTATCAATAGGCATGAATATGGATAATACACCTCACAATTAATTTTACTTAAATTTCTGTATAAATTTTTTGTCATATTTGAACAAGTCTCTTAATTTTTTTCTTTCTATTATAAGTATGACTATAATCACTTCTGTAATTCCTATAAATATTATGGCTGGTAATTAGGTATATTGTACATGTTTTTCCTCTTCACAATAATGAAAATTTAAAATTAATTCAAATAAAAATACCTATTGTGTTGGTAGGTATAAAAGACTAATCATACTTAAATATGTACCTATGTTTACACATAACCAACAATCAATATTAAATGTCTAACAGATTAAGACTATTATTTGAGGACTTATCATCTAATAAATTGATGTTTTTCTTAGAAATATAAATAATTGTTTGCTAATTTTGTTTTGGTTTTATACTGATTCATTAGTTTAATTTTTTTGTGTTAGGTTGTATTAAACATGATTGGTAAATTTTTTTAAATTGTAAGTAATGCAAATATGAAGTCAACAATATTATCTTAATATTTATTATAATATAATCTTTCCATACATATTGACTCTAAAATCTAAGTGGGTTATAAACAATCTTGGAAAGACTGAAGCCCTCTCCCCAGTTATATTTATATAGACATGTTGTACATCTATCTTACCCATTAGTTTAAAACTTAACTATACTGATTAACTACTACAGTATTACCTATTGTAAACACATTTTTTGGATATAATATTATACTTTACTTAACACTTGTACCTACTTACTATACTATGTAAAAACAAAATCTATATATATTACAACTAGCTTACCATTATTATCCATCTGTTCACTCCCTACTTTCAGCTCCTTTTATATCGTATTGCCTAATGAAACAATTTGTTATTATAAACAATATTCTTAGCATCTGAATAACTACTCATTTTTTGAACTATTAAAATATTAAGAGGTATAACTAAATATTTCAGCTTTAAAAATGATTTTGGATTGAACTGATATTGTTGAGAGGTAAAATATTTACCTAAATCCAAATTTTGAGAAGATTTCAAGGTGTGTAGTATGAATTTAGTCAAAATTTCAAATTTTAAAAATTGAGAAAAATATTTTTATAAATGAACTCATACATTTTGAAATGTCAATTAACTTACACTAATAATACAAAATGAAATTTGAGTTAAAATTTAAAACAATTCAATGATGTAACTAATGATATTACATTATACTATGTATTCCAATAAAAATTAGCTCAAATATAAAATTATAAAATTGTATTTTATAAATTGTTATTTGAGTTCTCATTTTACCTTCTGAAAATCCAGATTTCAATCTAAGGTCATTAAGTTGAAAATTTCTATCGTGTGTCAACCACACTATATGCTAACTCTTTTTTAAGAAACATTAATAATATTTAATATGTTTTACAGCAAAAGAAAAAATGCCGTCCGACACCGAAAGTAACACAAGTTTTAACAACAGTAGTGTACGAACTTTTAAAATTTTCATTGGAAATCTTTCTGAAAAAACCACATCTAATGATATCAGACCACTATTTGAGAAGTATGGCAAAGTTGTTGAATGTGATGTAATGAAAAATTTTGGTTTCGTTGTAAGTATTTAAAAATTATATAACAGATTGTAAATATAAATAATCAATTTGCATACAAATACATAGTATAAATCTTTATTTTATTCATCCAAAAATTTGAATTTCCCAATTTAGCATATGGATGATGATAACAATGGCCGTGCAGCTATCAAAGCTTTGAATGGTACAATGGTTAATGATTTAGCCATGAAGGTTGAAGCTGCCACTAGTCGCCGTGGTCCCAATACCCCAACTACAAAAATTTTTGTTGGAAATTTGTCAGAAACTACAAAGGCCAATGAAGTACGAGAATTATTTGGGAGATACGGAACTGTTGTTGAATGTGACATTGTTAGAACTTATGGTTTTGTGGTAAGTGTTAATGTTCACATTTTTTTTTTTAAATTTTTTGTAATTGTTTTCTGGATTTCCAACAAAACTGATTATAGTGTGAATCAACTTAAAGATATTCTATACAATAAAATGTAGTTACTACCATTTTTGTTAAAATTCAGAAAAATAATTACATCAAATAAAAAAATAAAAACTCAAATTTAAAGAATAGAAATAATATCTTTTCCTTTGTGGGGATCATATCACAGTATCACTTTTTATTGACTTATTTAATTTTAGCATATTGATTCGACTGATGTAAGCAGACTCATAAAAGACTTAAACGGGCATATGTTAGATGGTCAACCAATCAAGGTGCAAATTTCAAACAGCCGTGTTCGCCAGAGACCTGGAATGGGCATGCCAGAGCAATGTTATAGGTATAAACTATTTATTAGTTTAGTTTAAAGAAAATGTGTTTAGAAGTAACTTGCTAGTCACATGTTTTGTTTGATATATAAAATAAAAATGAAATGAATTTCATTAAAAATGAAACGGGAAATTTTGTTCAGGTGCGGCAAGGGTGGCCATTGGTCTCGGGAGTGCAGTCGTGAAGGGTGAGCCTTACAACTTATTTCGCACATTGTTCTTTAACTCATAGCCATCATTTAAAAAAGTTGAAATTTGTATTTAAAACTATTCCTTTTTAGGTACGGATATGGAAGAGATGCTTTACCACCGCTTCCACCACCACGTGCGTTGCTTTATCCACCACCACCACCACCTTCATTTGTTCGTGATCGCATTCTTGGTTCTTATGGTACCGGCTTAAAAACTGATATGACTAGAGTAAGTACTTAGTATTAAATTATAAGTTGATACTGTTATATTGTGTTTTAATTTTGGCTCAAGAAGTACTTTTTCTTAAATTTTAAATTTGTGAACATGTATTAACAGCATTAAGATTTTAGATTTTTTGATAAGGAAAAATAATTTTTATCTTTGTAGAATTAAGCATTAATTCAGAGGTATTCAAAACTGTTTAATGTGGCATTGTAAATATGTTCAAGTCAAAGTATGGTAGATTAAATGTATATGTAATTATTACATTCATTTGTTTTTTGATGATTGGTTGATTTTTAATACTATAAATAAATAAACACAACCACTTACAATATTAGAAATAAAAAAATTATTTCAATATTGTCTTTTTCCTTAAAATTACCTAGAAGAATTAAATGAGATGTACAATTTTAAATACCTCTGTAATTTAGTTTTACATTTTATTCTATTGAATTCAATAGTTTTTGAATTTAACATTTTTTAATTATTTACTTAACACTTAACTATTAGGTATTACAACAATATAGTCGGTATATTATCATTATCAATCTTACAATAATTATCTAAGTTTTTGTTGTTGTTATTACTGAATACATAATATTAATAAAAAAGAAAAAACTATTATTAGTTATTACATATTCCAAAGTTAGAAATGTAACTACAGCCTACATCTGTTTCTGCCGGTATTCATGTACAATAAATTGAAAACTTACAGTTTTGCTGAAAATTTCAAGCTTTCAGCTCTTGATTTTTAACCTTAATTTAAATTTGAGACTACTTAATTAATCATGCACAAATTATTACATGTAAATATTTTTTTTATTGCTTGTAGAAAAAAAAATCACGGATCTAAAAATCTAATAGGACATTGATGCATTAATATTAACTCTGTATATTTCATTAATTTGTTTAAATATAAAAAAATATCATTAAAAGGGGTTCTTTTCGATTTAATAAATGTATTTACTTCAAACGGAGGGTGTTAGTGCAATAATCAGATAAGTCCACTTTTTTGAATTATTAATTAATCAGAAAATTTTTTTATTTGGTGACACTACTATTACTATAAAAAATACTTCTAGGTATTTCTGGTTAAAAAAATAATAATAAATACCCATCGTGAATGTCATTGATTGATGGCTTCTCACAACCCTTGTATTCATTTGTATTCATGTAATATATGCTAGGTTAGTATTTTGTTAATGTTAACTGTATATGTATGTATCTCTCATCTCATGTACTCATTGTGCTTCATAGGTACAGGTTGTATATTTCAAAGAAAGAAAAAAAAAAGGTATTTCTGGTTATTACTCCTAATGTTATTAGTCATGATATTCTACCTGGTGCAATAATCAAGTATAAAAACTTAGTTTTTTATTTACATGTATAAAATAATTTAATAAATTATAATGATTGTTTCAAAATGTTGGAAACACAAATAATTAAACAAAATAATAGTACTTAACTGACACAGCTGTATTGTGTACGTTGACCACATCAAGCAATTACCTCTGAAGAACATTTTTTCTTCTGTTATTAACTATGTATCTTAGCTTAATCTAGTTTCCAATATTGGTGGAATTAAATTATAATGATTATTGATCTACTAATATTTACTAGCTAAAAACTTGACTATAAATTTGGTTACTTATTGCATAATTAAAACATCTTTAGTTGAAATGTGTAAATCTAGTAGAGTTCTTCCTCTAAGTCATTTTTTTAGTTCATAGAAACCATAAATAATTAGGTCCAACTTGAAACTTAAGTTATATGTAAAGCTCAAAAATTGTATTTTATTCATTTTTTTATTTTATAGATGGATGATTACTCAATGTTATCACACTCTGATCTTGGTGGTCATATGTATGAAGTAAGCGTTTAAAAATATTTAATAATTTATCATTTATGCTGATTAATAATTTCAATTTTAGACTGAAGGCTTGTATGACCGTTACTATGATCGTAGCCTTATGCGAACAGCTGCTGATGGTTATGGCATGGATAGAAGAATGCCAAGAATGCCATCTAGTCGCGATTACTTACCATCATCCACACGTATTGGAACAACAATGCGTGACCAAGATTATGTATTCACACGCCGTTCACCATTGTCAAGCAGTCGTACATCGTTAGTATTAAAATTACAATATACATAGTATATTATCAAAATAATGTTAATGCTTGTAAAATATTTGATTTGATTTTTACAGTTCATCTCATGCATATGATGATTTCTCTAGGGATTCGTATGATGATCGCCGGTAAGTTTGTTTATGATTAAATCTACTTAAACTCTAAATAAAAATCTTCTTTGATGTTGAAATGAATACAGTTAAAAGAATTTATCATTTATAATTTATTTCAACCAGTGAACAAATAAATTAATACTCTTTTTAATATTACATTCTAAAATAAATAACAATAGTACATGATATAATATACTCTATTCCAAGTAAGAATAAACTGTTTCTTGCATGAAAACTGATCACCAAACAACTCGGCGCTTTCCTTTCAGATAGTTTTACCTTTGATAATCATGAATAGAGTTGAGTAATAGTTGACCTTGACAATCTATTGTTGTACCCATTTAGCATTTTTTGATGAAAAACCATGATTATTCAACATTTCTTTTGGTTTATTTTTGATTACACAATTAAATAATTAGGGGGGTGTTGTTACTAGGCGGATTAGGGTGTTGGTTGCAATGTGCAGCGTAACTGGTTCGAATCCCAGCCATGGGCAGCATCGCTTTCTAAGCAGTTCATGCTATCTGGAAAGTGAGGCTGCCGATGTGGCAAAAACCTACGGGTACTCATTCGAAATTCTGCCAAATAGGCGTCCAAATTAGGCCTTCATGCCTACTCCTGGACATAGTACCATACAGAAAAAAGAAAAAAAACCCAATAAAAAAAAGTTAAATTATTACTTTCGGTTGATCAATTTTTTTTTCTAAGATAAATTAATTTATTATAATATGACATACCTAATAATATAACTATTAATCAATTAATTACTCAGCTTTAATCATAGTTCATGTGTGAACCAAATAAATTATTGGTTTTTGGTTTATTCTTATATAGAATAGTGTTACAGATTATCAACATTAATTTTTAAATTTTTATTTATTATCTTTAAAAAAAACATAATTTCATTATTTATTATTAATAGTACCATAATTTATTTGTTTGTGAAGTAGGTGATAGTGTTTGCATAAAAAACATACAATATGCACTATTAACATTTTATCTCAAAATAATATTTTAAGTGATATGAATTTGTTATTATTTTTAACTTTTGAATGTACATTAAAAAAAATAGTATATTACTTACAAACTTTTTATTACTCACTACACTTCAACAACTTTCATATAGTGTTATTTATTAATTTGTTATACTTGTTTAATTTTATTGAAAAAAACAGTTAGTATATTATAGAAATTATATAATATTTTAGGATTCTTCAACGATATTAATATTTCAATTCAGTATCGATATTGCAAAACTTTTTTTGGAAACGTAGATATTCAATAATCTTAATGTATTGTACAATATATTAAATATTGAAATAAATTTTAAATTAATTGGCCCAGGCCATTAAGTATTTACTATTTAGGTGACAGAAAACTATCTGATTTGAATACCTAATATTGTGTCTAATATATTTAAAAATAATCTGTTTACTGGTCATAGGTCATAGCCCATAGGTATATCTATAAATCTTAGTAGGTATCATTATTAACTAAATAACTGTAGGTATATTAACTAAATTTTTTTTTAATAAAAAAAAAAAAAGCAATATTGATATTCAAAAATATATTGTTGAAAGAGCCTAATATATTATAATAAAAGTTCACTTTACTATTTTAAAATCATCAAAACTACTTTTTTATTCCCAAACAAGTTTTTCATTTTAATATATCTAAATATTAAACAATTTAGAATCATTATTATTTGTATTTATTTTTTTGTTGTTTTCAATAATAATTAAAAACAGTATGAACAAACTATAATACACTACTTCTCACTTTTTCCTTGAGATAAAAATGTTATAGCTTTTTGTATTCATTACTTAATGTTTACTTGAATAATTTAAATGTGCATGCTTATAAACCTTAATATTATTTTGTTTTTATTTGTGTGTGTGTAAGTATGTATGTATGTATGTATGTATGTATGTTTGTTTGTTTGTTTGTATTTATAAATGTATTTGGTTAATCCCCGATTATGTTTTTCTTTTTCCGTCAGAGTTTCGGGATCTCGCGGTTCGTCGCGTTACACGCCGTATTAAAAAAAACGTGTATATATTATCGTGCCGCCGCCGTATATTCGCGTCGCCGGATCGGATAACCGTACACTCACACATCGCCGACCGTCAACAATTTTTTATTTAAATCGGCTCAAGTTTTTAAGGAGCTAAAATTATATTTATGAAATCTTGATAAGATTATTTGTCTACATAGGTTTTTTTTTTTTAGGTTTAATTAAAAAGTATAATTTCTTAGTGTCACAAATTACAATTTTATTTTATTTATAGGTATTAGACATAAAAGGTTAAATTATCTGGGCTCTTAGATTATTTATATTGATTCATATTTTCTACTTTAGATGTATATAAAATAATTTTCTAGAATTATTTTAAGATTCATTGACTTATGTTTTTTTTTCTATATCACTATAATCACATCAATCATATATTAACAATTATTTCTGGAATTTCTGTTTGTCGAGTTATTAAACAAATTTTCTTTAGAAAATTAGAATGTAAGCCTTTATTCTTAAAGGTCATTACAGTTAGGTTAATGTATTAATTAAATTACTAAAATATATTAATATTGTAAGCCCAAATAATCTTATGACAACATTACATTGTAATTCTCATTGTAAAAAATTATATTAAAATAAAATTAAAATAAGTATAATAAATACCATCTAATTTTGTAGTCCCTGTATTCTCTTATATATTAGTTAAGTGTTTTTTAGTTTGACCGTTACAGCCGACCGATAACGTAGTTTGCCGAAAGCGTGATATTTCCGTACACTGTTCGATGCGTACAATGTTCCGAAGACTATTTGAACGAAGCCGGTGCGTTTGCGATTCGTGTAAAATACTCATTCTTAGGTAAACAAATATTAAATTAATTTAATTTGTTCGTCTGTGTGTAATTCAATATCATTGGATTTAAACAGGCCACTCATTTACCAATTTACCAAGAAAACTTGGTTGTTGTGGTTAAATCCGTGCGGTAAATATTTTATTTATTTTTTTGGGAATGGCCATTTTCAATCAGTAATTAATGATTGTACTACCAATCTTTTACAGTGACCATTTAAAATAATAATTATGACATCAAACATTTTGTATTTCATTGTTAAAACACAGAAAGTTATGTCATGTTAGAATATGAATTCATGTTAAAATTAAAAATATTTGAATAGTTTTTTGTAAAATGATTTAACTGTCATAATATTTATATTGGTTTTAAGCATTTTTAAGATGTTGGTTATTATGTTACAGAATATTATTAACATGTGGCTGAATGTGGATAACACTGACCAGTGACCATACTACAAAATCGTGCATTTTTAATACGAATAATTGTTGTGAATATCATCTTCTGACGTATATGATATTAGCTGTATTTAATGATTATCATTGGTTTGTTACTTATCATTATTTTTATAAGAGAATACTATATGCATGTGTTGTCTCTATCTTACAAATGTACAACACAGCAAATTTTAAGATCACAATGATTGAATGAGCCATTTTTACTCTTTTATTTTTCAAAGTTAAAGTAAATTGGCTTATTATAAAATTGAAAGTAAGATTAATATCCCTGATATCTCAAAGGCTTATTGGTTTTTAATTATGAAACATGTTATGAAAACTACATTTTATAATAGGTCAATCCAGTTTAATTCTATAAAATATTTGTAAAATGGATTATTGTGAGTGTAAAATTTACTATATTATATATTCTTTAAGAAAGAGAAACATATTTTGGAGATGGTGTTCTCGGTTAATTAGTCATTACATTTATTATTTTGACAATGTGGTGGTTTTATTATGTTATATTTTGTTATAAATTAATTTGCATACAATATTGGGGTAACAGTATTATTTAGAGAAATTTAAATAAGTTATTCAAGGATTATAAAGTTTCAGATTATTTATAATTAATTTTACAATTTTTGTAAAATGTAATGAATGTAATGAATAATGTAGTTTAAATGATTGATGTAATTGATATAATTACTGTTTTGAATATCATACATGGGTACCAACTATACTATTCCAAATAAGTATGACCAGTTTGGCGTATGCATACTGAGCTACCAAATCACATTCAGACTACCAAGATCTGTGAAAGAGTACTCTATGATTGGTCGCCGTTTGTTGTTTGTAGGTTTGAGGATACGCGGTGGCAACCAGTTTTCCTTGGTCGAGTGGTCATACTTATTTGGAATATAGTATAATACTGCAGAGTTAAATATTTAAACTAATAAGTAATAACTATCATATACTTGTGCAATGAAAAATGTAAAGTATCTTAATAATTCTAACCATCTGTTTTATACTTTGAAAAAATTGATTATGTTTATATTTTTCAGGGCTACTCTATTTTATGTATAGAGAACCAATGTTCAAGTGTTTTAAACCATGTTTAAAAATGATTCTTAGACATGTTTTTATACTTGAGAATATTGAGTTGATTGATTTTTCGCTCTGGAAAGTGGATTTGGTTTTAGTCATTTATAGATAAGTCATTAATGTCAATTGACATTCATAGTTATATCTATAATAATCTTAAAATGGGGAGCCAAATAAATTATCTCATGATATTTTGATATTTGAAATAAACATTAATAGTATACTCATCATTGTTAATTATTTATCCTTACATTTTATAATATTTATGTCATTTTATAATTTTATACTTGTTGTATTAATTTTATTTTAGATCTTAAGTAAAAATGATCTCTTATTAACTTAATATGACAGAATAATCCTATCCAATCATTAGTTATTTTCCCACAATGTGAGAAGGTCGGAAACTCAAAAATATTACTGATCAGGTGCATCATTCCGTACTTGTATATCTGAAAGTCTACAAACGTGTCATTAAAGGAGTTAATGCTTAGGCAATTATTTGGTTTCTTGTAGTTACTGCTCGTCTGTGTGTGGCAAATTATCATTAATATGTGTGTATTCCACACCAATCACTAGCATCATCCTTGGATTATTTTTCACACCTGCATGCACATGTCATTAATCATTAGATCAAAATATTTAACAATTCAATGAAATAAAATGATTATATATTATTTAAACGAGTTTACTTGATTTATTATTAACTGCTTGTTATAATAATAATATTATGACAAGTAGGTAAACAATTAAATTGTTACCTTTGTTTTTTTTTATAAAAAATAATTATTTTATTGCTTTTGTTACTACCAGTGCCTATTCTATAATAATAAATAATATTAAGCAAATAATACCTATTGTAAATTGATATTTTTAAGAAAAAAACTAAAAAAATACTTTACATGAAATTTACAATCTAGACCCTTCCAGTTTCAAGATGTTCCTTCTACTTATAATTCAAATCAGCTACAGGTAAAAAATCTAATTTTTTTATCAAAATAACTCTTAATGTTGAATATCAAAGCATTTATTTTTATAAAACGTGTTTAACATAGAAGTAAGAACTACAAAAGTCTATAAATTCATCGCATTCAACTACGCTTACGGCCTTAGTGCCTTACCCATTTCATTTGGCCTTTAAAATTGTTTATTTTGGGTACAAAATTATCATAATCCAGTCGTCTAGAATTTAAAATCTGAATTGATAATTTAATTCAGTCTTTAGTACTGTGAGGTGTACCTATGTACTTGAGTGTGGATTTGAATACGAAAAAATGTCAAATCCATCTCATCGTCTGTTTTCAGAATATGTGATCGCCTTGATATTTTCGTTTTTTTCAACGAAATTACGCACACACTATGTATACGATAAATCTTGTTGCCATTTGTCACTGGCGACGGCGAATGTCACGTTGACGATTCAGCCGTCTACTAGCAGGTACTGCAATATCAGTGATCTGCACCCTCAATGCGTGTGATGCATCTCACGTATATATTATATACCTATAGTTATATCGTTATATGCTTTATACATGAGTAGGGTATATTATGTAAAAAGATTTATAACGCACGTTAGTTTGTTCATTCCTTTATTTATTTTAATATAATGTAAAAGTAATCCATTAATTAGCAAACAATCCACATATTATCAACAACTCTAGAATATAAACTCAGACATAGATTATTTTTTTTAAGTGGGTAGGTGGATGTTGCTCTGCTGTACCCCTACTGCAGTATTGAGTGTAATGGATGGTGTTAAATTTGAATTCAATGATTATATTATATAATATTATTGTATACAAAAGAAGATTCTGAGGGGAGACGATTGTTTAGGTTAGGTTATTGGTACTATATATGTTAATTGTATTATTATTTCAACAAAAAAATAAAAAATGTAGGTACCTATAAAATAAATGTCTAACTAATCAAATCAGATTCATTATGTACCCGCCTCACTCAGTCATTCATAGCAGAAATACATTATTTATTTTAACGTATTTATGTATAACTTATAATTCATTGACGACATTAACTATTACAGATAGAATATAAAGTAGGTATACTCTTATAAATAATATTTTTAAATTAAAACTATAACTAAAATTGTTATTCTTGATTATTTAATATGTAATTTCATCCATATTTGAACTTCAAATAACTATAAAAAAAAAACTGTGTAGAAATAGTTTTTAGATTTTTTTTTTTACAGCCTAATCAAATACTAAAGTGGATCCTTGTTTTAAATTTTCAACCCTTAGCTAAAAAATTTAAACCTTTTATAAATTTTTAACAATTGAAGAATTTGTAAATTAAATAAATTTTGTCAAAATTCGAACTTTAAATGTGTTTAATATGTATTTTTAATATTTTCGAATTGCTATTATATCAACTTATGAAGAACTTTGTATTAAATTTTCAAGTTTTTTGACCCAATGAATAAAATTTTATTGCCATAATTAAAATAAAAAACAGAAAATTTCTAATGTCTATAAATAACTGAAAAATATTTAAAATAATTTGAAAATTTTATCAAGAAGTGTAGAAAATGCTAGTATAAACATTCAATGAAAATTTCATGTGTCGGAATTTTTTTTTAGAGTTGCACCAATATCTAAAAAAAATTGATTTTGCGTAAAACTTCCCGTTTTTCTTATTTTTTTTTTTTTTTTTTGTTTTTCACGGTGCTTTTGAAAACTACTGGAAATTTAATCTCCCCAATGCACCAACTGACCAACTAGATTAACTTACCAATCGGAAAAGCTACTGATGTTGAAAATCGAAGCATTATTTGAACAACTTATTGTGTACACACACACAAAAAAATCTACGACATTGTAAACTCAATAAGAAACTCAGAAACTAAAAAATAAATAATAAACCCAAAGTTATTTAGGCCTCCAAAGAGCTAAAAATATAATGAAAATCGTATGCTGCATATAAAATGTGAAAATAAACATTTGGTAAAAATTTAATGTAGGTACTACGATTGGTTTTTTTTAGTCACACCAAAAAAGCATAATCGTTATTTAATTTGACTAAGCGTAAGAATTTCCTGATTTTTAGTTATATCAAGTATAATTTGCACACAATTTGTTTTTATATATTGAAATTTGTCTAAAGCATGTATGATATATACATATATTATATACCCTATTTCATAGTATGTAAAAAGTTTCAAGGCATTTAGTTGGTTAGGTATTTTAAGAGAAATAGAAACAAAATTGTTTTGCTCATTTTTGCAGTGCATTTCACCGTTTAGGGTAGTTTTTGACCATGACTTAAAATTTGAATGATTAAAATAACGAATATACTTAAATTATCATTTCAACATAACTCACTTCTGTTCTGGGAAATTAGGAGTACCTATCCTTTAAATAATTTGTGGAAGTTTCTGTACTAAATGATAAATGAGGAATCATAGCTAAACACATAGAATAAATAAATTTGATGAAATACATATTTATTTGAAATTTCTAAATATGGTTTCTTAAAAAATCTATTTATTGATTAAGACCTTTTGACACATTTTCTCTTACAGGATGGATACTTGTTGTCATTGTTGATAGGCTTTCTATTTTTTTAAAACTACAAACATTTCCTGATATATTTTTGAACCCAAATTAAGCATTATAAATTTTTAAAAAACTATTATTATTTCATGAATATTTTTGCGTGTAAATTAATTAATTTGTTTACACAAATATAAATTGTTTAGTATCTGTGTTTTCTTTATTAAAACCAAAATAACCTACTTACTGAATTTGTTTATGTCTTTTTACCGTCCGATAAGCTGAGACTTTTTTTTTTATTTGAATATTTTTGCTTGCTTTACATTTTCTGATATTTTGCGTCAAAATAAAATAAATCAATGTGTTACAAATCGTAGTGAACTAGTGAAGTACGTACAAATTTGATACTGGACAAGACTACAAGAGTCGGTTATGGAAAGCAAGAGAAAATTTCAAGTCGTTAATTATTGTGATTCCCGGTTAATAATAAATAATAATAATAACACAATCCATAATAAGATTTCTATGTAATATAGTAATGCGCGGACTAATAGCACATACACATTATGAAATTTCTTTTACCGCGCGGTAAATGCGAAGTATTTGCTCACCCACACTAATACAAACTTACTCACTTACACACATACACGGTCAAGCGCCACCAATATATGTGAATTGAATTGCCTAAATTGTACTCCTAAATAAATGACCGGCACCGACTCCCTTGATAGACTCGGAATCATAACTACATATTTGTTTATTTCTGATCGCAATTGGTTCACGTTAAGTATTACTATAAACCGCAGATTTCAGTTTAATTTATTGGCAGGTAATTAATACCTATATATAACTATATTATTATATAATATACATAATATTACACATATACATATTAATATATTATACAAATGCTATTATAACTTTATAAGCTTACACATTAGACTTAGCCTATAGTCTTAGCTATACTGGCATAATACTGCTATATAATAAGGTACCTATAACACACTCGACAGGACTGATTATTGACAATTATTATGTAAAACGACGATAGTGAATCATTGAAAATTCGTTATACAGAGTGATTCTTTTAAGTGGGTACACTAATTATCTCGAAAAGTATTTACTTTTTTAAAAATATTTTTTTGCATGGTTTCAAGTTGTTAAAAAACCAATGTTTTTATTTAAGTATTTAAAGCTTAGATTGGCAGAGTAGTGTGGTACGGGGTTACCCCGAAAAATGTTTGTCCACTACTCCGCTTGTCTAAACTTTAAATACATATAACTCATAAACTACTCGTCCTAAATTCGAGTTTTATGAATCAAAATACTTAGAAAAATATTCTGCTTTGGAATATGAAATTAAAACTCTGTTATCATTCAAAAAAGTAAAAAAACTTAAAAAATGATAAGGATAAAAAATATAATTTTTTAATAAAAAAGTTGGTTTTTTAACAACTTTAAACCATGTAAAAAAGTAAATACTTTTCGAGATAATTAGTGTACCCACTTAAAAGAATCACCCTGTATATTTATAATATAACATAATATATGAAACGTATGAATTTGAATTTTGATTTAAATAAATAGGTACTTTTCAAGAATCCGTAAAAATCCAGTTAATATATAAATACATGTGCAGACTTGTATACGCTTAGTGACATACTGTTAGATATGATATAGTGGTATGTGTGTGCATCGCCTTGACGTTTTGAGTGGGTTGCTTGAACGAGTGTGTCGGAGAAACGACGGTTGTTTCAAAATTCGACATTGATTAATTGTCACATTCTGAGTATTTCAAATTAAGGTATTTTACCGACGAATGAATAAATCGTATTGCTTATTTAAATAGCTTGAACAGCCATAATATCGTTATTCTAATAATTAATGATAATATATTATATATTTATATTAGCCGGAACAAAAATTACAATATTCAATTTTTGATTATTGTTTTGTTTCGTTTAGAATATCATGAACTAAGCCGTGGGCTTATAGGTGTCAGGTGTTACAATCCCCGAATCCCACTATTTATATAATATTATTATAGGTATATCCATAACCCATATACACCAATATATATAGCCCTTTCTTGGTCTAAAAAAAAGGATACAGTGATTACTCATTAGTTTTGATTGTATAATGTAGTGTCGCAGACCGCAGTGACTTGCCCATTTCAATCCTTAACACATAATTATTATATCTCAATATTTGGTAATTATTTCAGTTTTTGATTCAACCTATTTTTCCATAGATGATTACTATGTGACTATGTATATTGGATATTACTGCAACTCTGCTTCCCCCTCATTTTTCTTGCATCCAATGACCTCCGTCCTCCAACACGAATGCAATAATCGCATAGGTCCATAACATAACCCCACATTCCATAGCAAGACGCTTATGAAATTGTCCACAGTGACTTCTCATCCAATCTTTTTAAAATTATTTATAAGTTACTTATATAGATAATTATTAATTACTACCTATATTCTTTAGTGTTATAATAATAAATTTGTGTTTAGTCATTAGTGTCAATAATAATCTATATTTTGACTGATTACAGATACAACTACTTTTACAGAAAATAAAAATAATATATAATATATTTACGTCTATAATATTTCGTGTCTTGTTTAAATATAGACTGGTCATAAAATGGCTGAAAAAAATTAAAAACAAAGTTGTAGTCTCCTTTATATAAACTGTATCATTAACAGAAAGTCAGAAACGAAATTCTTCAGATTTTATATACCGTGGCATAGATAATACGGCATATTATATAATAAATCGTTAACATTTCTATATAATACAGAAGGTTTAAATGAATAGGTTACATTAATTAGCTATAATACATCATATAAATTCGTAGCTATAAAATTTAACGGTTTGTGCGTAAATAGTTGGTAATAGTTTTCTCGCGCTGTTAAGATTACACCAACAGAAAGTTTATGTTCTTATAAGTTGGCATTTAGAAAAATGTAGGTTTAGAACTGGAAAATATTGAGTCTGTGCAAACAGAGGTACATGTTGGACTTTTTTTAATCAGCATCTCAAGAGCCTTTTTTCAATGTCATATGTGATAGTTAATTATACACCATTATTATACGAAAACAACGATGATAAGCCCTTGGAGTGCGACTTGTGCATTGTACCTACCCAGATTTAATGTTTTAATCATATCATATCATAAATTAATAGGTATTTTCTTAGCAATTTTAATTATAAATAAATTATTTTACAGGTGAACACATAGCTATTTCTAACAGTATTAGTAGGTAACAATATGGATTAGATAATAGCATTGTGACACGTCGATACTATATTCATATTTAATATTATTTGATTTTATGTAAAAATAAATAAGTAAGTATTAATAATATTGAATATACTGCAGAGTACAGATTGGCTAAATATAAAATAATCGCCATAAAAAGATAGGTACTTCCTATACCGATAAACATGGCATATTTTTGTGTAGTTTTTTACTCTGATAGGGGCCAATACGCCGATGATGTTCGCCTGCATAATATACTAAAATGTTTACACAGTTGACCGAAACATCTGTCTACATTGAGTTTTCACTATTTCCAAGAGTGCTTTTAGGTAGATATAATCAAATTTGAGTGTATTCGCCGGTAGAGGTACACAAAATCAAATTCTTTCTTTTTTTAATGTTTCATCCTCTCGTGTAAGTTTTTTAAAGTAAATTATTAAAAATGGTTTAACTATTAAGTAATGACTGATATTTTTTAATAACGCAGGTTTATAGACTATTCGAGGTTAGCTGGTACCAGTTATAATATGTTTGCGGTTCGTTAAAATGATATCAAACAGATGGTTTCATTTTAAAACGTTTTCGCCAGAGTGTCGACGGTTTATTCATTTTTCCACAGCGAAATTTCACTGAAATGTTCAAAAGTTGTTACCGATGTTGTTTATTTTATTTTGGTTTCGGCCGTCGTTCCGAAGACGTGGGCATCAATCTAGGGCTGTTGGAAAATGGAAACTCGGTTGCCGGCAGTACCGAACACTATACTGTTCAAAAGATATCGAGGTTGGTACTAATCAAATTATTACAAAAACGATTAAATTGCATATAAATTCGTATGGATAAATAATACGTAAAATACGCACACACAACTTGACCTCGTATGGAATTAATTATTACCATTTACCGGCATATTACAGCTTTGGTCGGCATATTTCTCACGATGAGGATGGACTTTCTGTGTCAGGTTTTACGAGCGATGGCGAAGATGATGACACTCCACCGAAAACACAAACCATGAAGAAAAGAAGTAAATGGGGAAAACCAATGAATAAACCCAAAGATCCAAAAACTCCAAATTCATTCCAGACACTCGCTGGTGTCAGTATGATGATGTTACAGCCTATCACAGCGGGAGCTGGTTCTACATCCACACCAGACTTGGTGAGTTGAGTATTAAAATACTTAAAATATTAGGTATACCCGGTAGAATGCAATAAATATTCTTAAACATTTCAAAAACACATGCAAGATTAACTTTTTTTTATTGGATTCTATAAATATTTTTCTTAAATAATAATACATACGATCACAGACATATTATATTAAGAGTGACTAAACATTTGAAAAAATTTAAAGTAGGTATTCATAAATATCATATACTCGTATTATTCATACTGTATGTCTGTATTACACTTTTCTATATTTTATTTTAGTCACTTATACTATATACATAAATACATAATACATATATAATATACATATTACATAATAATATAATATCATAGATAATAATTAATAACTAATTATTAAAATTTGTAAGTTAGTGTAGGTTATTTGTAGGAATTTCCGGTAGACGGCAATTACACTTGTTGTCTGTCTACATTACGTACATCATCGGATTGGCGGCCTTCGATGTCGATCAGTTATTAATAAATAATAAGTTATAACATACTGTCATACTCACTTCGAAACGGCATTATCATACATTTTATTGGTGATTTTACTGTATCCATTAATTTACAAACCACGGGAGAAGGGAAACTTTTTAATAACTAATAATTTATTTTAATTTTTTTGAAATGTTATTAGTAATAGGTACACTAATACATTTGTAGGTCAGATAATTTATTTTTTGTACCTACTATTTCGGGGGGGGGGGGGGGGGGTGTTTAAACCTCTAACCCCCCCCCCTCCTGTGTTCTCCCCTAGAGATTTCTGTTTTTAAATACCATATTGTCGCTCGACAAAGTTGCACATTAAAATATATCGAATATATGTATATAGGTACACGGTAATATTATATTATGTTTAAAGTGTAAAAGCTGGATAGCCTTAACGAAAAACTCAAGAATAACCTGTACAGGAATAGAACATTTTTTTTAGATATTAACGTTCGAACTACTGTTTGTGCGTTTTTATCGTTATTATTTTTTTAAGAGTTTAACATCTGGTAAAAAAGAATTTTCCAAGAAAGAGGATAAGATGGATTATCTTTCTCCTGCGTCGTGTAAAGAAACTACAGGTTGGCTTAAATCTCAGAGTATGCAGGTAAAAAGGGAGTTTCCTCTTTCGATTAAAAACAAAATAATAAATAACAAAATTGATTTCTAATTTTAGGATATGACCTCAACTACAGACTCAGATAGTTTCGCATTATCGTCAAAAAGTGCCGAAGACAATACCTCAAATTCAACTGCACGTCCTCATCGTTTTGGATCAGTTGCAACTTCTATGATTAATGTCACTAGTAGATTGACATCAATAAGATCAAAATCTAGTGAGGTGGTTTCGAATACTTGGAAAACACCAGTAGACAATGCGCCTTCGGTTGATCCTAATGCACATCAAGAACAAGCTTATGGGAACGTTAATTTTAAAGTCACATACGATCAACATACAAAAAAGTAATATCATCAAAAGATTATTAATACAACCTTATTTTAGGCATATAGTATTATATATACATTCGTACTGCAACGCTAGTAGATACCTATTAAATAAAACTGATGAAGTCATTGCTGTATAGTATATATAAGTATGTAGGTTTCAAGTATACCACATCATTAATAAATAATAGGTCACTGTAATGAATCTCTTAAATTTAAATCTAATGATTTATTCTCTGCATGCAAACAACGATTCCGAGCGGAGACTGTGATGTCAGTTTCTGTATTTTTAAGAATATTTTAAAATGTATTCATAAAAATAATAGCGATTTATTTTTAATTAGTAATACTTACGATATTGAATTGGATATTACCAAAAATATCACATTTATTATTTTATTAATTGTTAAAATATTATATTATAATATCATGTGGTATTATTATCGGTTCAACTAGACATTTGAACAAGGGAGTGCTTATGGTCTAGGTTTTTTTTGTGACTTAATGGTAACTAACTTTTTAAACAACTTCTTATGTTGCTAATTTTGACTTAGAGAATGCTAAGGACCCAAAGCACCCCTCTCCCCCTCTAGTTGCACCAATGGGTATTATTGATTATTATTATTAACTTTAAGTTAAATATAACGTGATATAATACAATTATCATACCGTATATAATGATGTGAATAGGTACGGTATAAATAGCTTAAAATTAGTTTAAATATTTTGGATATTTCGTTGAATATAGAAAATGTTAATAAACGCAAAGATAAAAAGTTTTAAGTTCTTACAATTAATATTTTTTTAATCACAATAAATTCGTTAGGGTTGTGGTAGTAATATAAAATTAGTTCATAAAAATATCCGAGAGCTATAAATTCTCCATATTATACTACCCACTATTATATTCACTATTTTATTGATGAGGGGAGCTTATTATCGTGAATTAAAGTAACTTTGTGTCTTTGTTTCTCTTTACCCATCACTATTTGTCTAAGTTTATCCCCAATTTTCACAATGACATTTAAAATTTCCAATAATTATATTTGTTTTCTAAGATTGTTTATAATATATTATATAGGTATTAAAATGAAAAGTGTGATATAGTATACCTACTAAATATAAGTTAATCATTTGATATTAAATATGTTTATGAATTATTAACTTAATGCATTTAATTAATAATATAATTTTAAGTGTAATGATAAGATAATTTTAATTAAAACAAAAAAAAAACCAATTTTTTTAGACTGTTTGTTCGTGTGGACAACTTGGATGGATTAGCGCCAAAAGGAAAAGATAAACGACCATATAAGACAGTTTTAAAGCTTACGCTTTTGCCCCAGGAAAAAACTACAAAAACTAGTAAAACTATAGCTGCTGCTATGAGCCCCGTTGTAAATGAAGATTTTTTTATTAGTACCAAGTGTATTACAAACAAAGTTTTGAGGTAAATGAGGTTTAATTGAAAATGTTTTATACATATTTTAATGGTGTAATAATCTATTTAGGATATCTGTTTTTGATCATGAATACCAAGGAAAATATGATGCAGTTGGTCATGCTTTATTTTATTTAGATAATATATCACCAAGTAACGATGGAGCGCAAAGTGTTAAACTCTACAAACATTCTTGGGTAAGTGTTTAAATGTTGAATAGAATAATATTATAATGTCTAATAAATAGTGTAATCACTGTAAATGCCATTCTTATATATTTTATGTATATTTTTTTTCGTACAGCCCGATATAAATCTTTGCAATATCAATATCAGTTTATGTTACAAAAAACAACAGGAAACCTTGCATATAGTAGTCCACGAAGCTAACAATTTAAATCTTCCCCACGGTTAGTAAAATAATAATATATTAATATACCAATATACCAATATCAAGTATTATACATACCTATATTACATTGCATAACTTGAAATTTGCGATTTACTTTATCAAAAAAGTTCTCTAAAATATTTTTAAATAATAAAATATTATATTTTTTTAGAAAAATCAAGAACTTTTGTGAAAATAGCATATTTTAGCAAGGGTAAACGTGTCAAGGAATATCAATCACCATCAGTGCCTAACACAAAAGATGACCCTAAGGCGACATACGAGTTTAAAGCAGCTATACGATTAGATTTAAATTCCACCGCAAATGGCTATGTAGTAATTGGCTTAAAAGAAAAAGGATTTTTAAAAAGGAATGAAAGTAATTTAGGAAGAGTAATATTTGGACCCTTTTTATATACAGAGAGAGGTTATGATTTAACTCCTTGGGGTAGAGTTCTATTAACTAAAGAAGGTGTTTCAGATACATTTAAAACATATTTATAGCATATACAGAACAAAAATATAAGTAGTTCAATATTGAAATTAAATATATAGGCATATATAATAGTATAATATTTATTGCTAAAACGAAACATTTTATTTGTATTGAAATTTGTAGTTTACCAAATTTAAAATTATTTTTTATGAGCCATATAATTAAATTATTATATTATTATTATTTTTTTTTTTTTTTGATATTAACCATTAAATATTTTTAATAATATAAATATCTACTAATCGTAGTATACTATTATTGATTAATATAATCAATGGTACCTATTATGTATAAGACTAACCACAATCCACAAGTTTATTGATTTAAAAATATCAAATATATGGCTAAAAAGTGCGAAAATCTTATCATATTATATTGAATTTACTAGCCTCTGGAAATGATTGTAGGTATTTATAAATTATAAGTGTTTATCATTTTAAAAATTTGCATATTTGTAATTTTTCTAAGTACCTTAGAAAAAAAGTTTTTATTGGAGTATTTTTATTGTTTGCTATTATACTTTAATTTGTCTAATGTTTTAATAGGTAGGTACTTCCTATTATTATTATTTTTATTTTTAATTTTATTATTTTTATGTTGAATATTTTAGTTTTAATAATAATTGTCTTTAATTAATTAATCATCATGAACTATAATATGGGGTATAGACGCAACTAGATCTCTAAAACGAGGGGTGCTAAATCTGTAAATACATCACAGGGGTGTGGGGGGCTTTGCCCCCACACCCCCTACACATATACCAACTTTAATCGATGCATCAAAACTTTAAAAAATATATCAAGACTTTTTACAAAAATAAAAAAATGAACAACATTTATAATACTCTTTTTTTACTTCAATATCAGAAACATATTGAAACATTTTAATTTCATAATCCTGTTGAATAAATAATAATTTATACATTTGAAATCAGCATAATTTTTATGGATTTCATGCAATATTTATTCAAAATAGTTTCGGTGTTTATCTGATTGAATAAATCTTTTTCAATATTCAACAAAGATAAATAGCAAATTATATTATACGACCAAACAGTTATACATTTTTTCAGGAAATTTCTTATCATTTAAAAACATAAAATTCATTATATTAGGTATATAATAATGATTATGTATAAAAAACAAAGGGTACTAAAGACCTTTTTTCACCCCCCTAATAGTTGCGCCACTGAGTCGTTCCATCTGTTATTAAAAAAGTTTTATTTATAAATATATATATGCAAACATTTGTATACACACGAAGAAATACATTCTATACACGGAAAAAACAAAACAGTTATTTTCACCATAAAAATAGTAGGATTGACTGTATTATACAATTGCTATAGGGATAGCTATAAAGTTAGTCATATTTACTAAAAATATGTAGTTATGATTTTATAGTTATCCAGACCAAAAATATAGTATTATGAACTATACATTTTTAGTACTCATTGCTTTATAATTCAGTTATTTGTACAATGTTTATAGTAATTTTAACATAATTTTATGGTAACTTGTACTTTTTAATTTAGTCATTTGAACAATGCTTATAGTATTTTTAACATAATTTTATGGTAACTTGTACTTTTAATTTAGTCATTTGAACAATGCTTATAGTATTTTTAACATAGTTATACAGTAATGTGTACTTTTTAATTTAGTTATTTTATAATGTTTATAGTAATTTTAACATAATTTTATGGTAACTTGTACTTTTTAATTTAGTCATTTGAACAATGCTTATAGTGCTTGTAACATAGTTATATAGAAATGTTTACTTTTAAATTTAGTTATTTTAAAATTTTTATAGTAATTAGAACATAATTTTATGGTAATATAAAAATAAAACTTATAATGTGACCACTTAAACCCAAGTCAAATTTACTACAGTAAAACTTGTTTACTATAACAATTTTTTGTCTGATTAGTAATAAGCATCATAGCATTCAAAGCTATAAACTGAAGTATTATTGATGCATTTAAAATTGGATATTTATACACACTATTTTTATAGAAAAGTATGACAGTTATCAATTGATTGAATATTTATTAAGTGCAAAATATATCTTACAAAACAATAAACAATGTAATTAATTACACATACAAAATATAAAGTTATAATAATAATGTAATTTTAATATAATATGAACATTAGAGATAATTTATAATAAAATTACTATAAATATTATACATAATACATTAAATACCTATAGTGTATTATAATAAATTATAGAATTCAGTGTAATGCACCTATAGGTACAGTAAATTTCTGAAACTGTACAAATAATAATTTAAAAAAAAAAACAATTTATACATATAAAATATTTATTTTTTTAATTTAGCCAATTTAGGTATACATTTTTATAAATATAGTTCCATTGGATATACTTATGTGGTGAACAGGAAAACTATTATCTAATTCATTTAATTTTATACATTGTAATTCAGAAGTTAACATAACATTAAATGCTCCAAAATGTTCATCATAATGAATTGTTTTAAACATATTATAAATAATAAATGGTTCATTATCTATGATAAAAATACATTTAATTAATCCAAATAAAGGTAACATGTCATTTTCATCACATATATTAATAATAACTGACATATTTTTGGTATTGTACACAATTCCCTTAATTTTTACCCAGGTAACAAATGATACATTATTTAAATCATAATAACCTGAATATCTATTATATAATTCAATTTCCATTGGACTTAATTTTATTATTGGCCCTATTTCCATATGAATGCTATAATGATCAATTTTAGTTGATAATAATCTATAAGAAAGTCTTAATTGTTGTTTTAGACATAATGTTTTTTGAATATTTTTTCTTGATGTTATTGAATGAGCAGTAGTTTTTAATTCTCTGTGCTTACCTTCAAATCGCATTGCCCAAAATAACGATAAAGGGCCAGATTTTTGAATGATTAAAGGATAATGAACCATATGATGATGTTTTGGCTTTAAATTGACACAAAATATTTTAAGGTATGTATTGTGATGTTCGGTAATAAGATTTTCAAGGAGTATTGAGTCTTCAACTTTAATCCACTTCGATAAAATTATATTTAAAATTTTATTAAGTATAATGTAGATTGACCAAATCTCTGAATTAAGAGGAACTAAATCTCCAATTATAAGTCCCAGGTTTTTAACAAAACATAGCATTTCACCAGCTGACATTTTTAGTTTTTTCCCTTTACTTTTTAAAGTTTCGCTAGCAATTAAGGTTGGTCGATTTTGAATATCTACTGATCCATAGTCAAATAACTCAATTCTATTATTGAGTTTATCAATTGTGAAATATTTTAAATCAAAAATCATTATTTTTAGCATCAAACCTATATCATAATTACAAACACCTTCAAGCATGTCGTGCATTATGTCAACACAATAATTCTGTGTTACATGAAAAGAACTTATTTCATTCCACACACATGATTCTTTTACTCCAGTTAATAATACATCATTTAATTCAAGATCATCAGCATAATTTATACTGTTTCTAAGATTTATATCTACCGCTGTGGTTTGTACATGACATTCATTTTTAATGGTTTTACAAAACCTGCATGGATATCTAGAAACAAAACTTTCAGTAAATCCCAATATGGAATGTAAGCCTAAATTATCTCCTATAATCAAACCCAAAGAGAAGAATATATGATGAACTTTATTATTAACTGTGACAAAAATACCAGTATTTTCTAAATAATTTAATTCAGAAATTAAGTCTTTAAAAATAATACTATTTCCAAAATATTTTTTGTCGTTAGTTTTAAAAAGGGATACCAAAAATATTTGATCTAAAGATGAAGCTAATTCTGGAGGTAAACATGCTAAGGATACATATACTGCTCCTAACATTTGTGAACCAGCATGCGTTCCGAGTGGATTATTGACTTCAAAATCGTCATAATATAAAAATAATGGGAAAATAAGTTTATTTGAATTGCTTGAACATTTTTCTTGCCACAATTGGGACTGCATAAAGTTGTAAGTTAATTTACTGGATTTCATGTTTTCTGTATATTTTAATATTACATCTAATAAATTTGAGTGCTCAAGATTTTTTTTAAGTATATCTCGAAGTGGAATTAAGCATATTTTAACATCTGTAGGCTCTACTGAAACTCTACCATTTACTAATTTGTCACCTAATCTGTGACCAATAACTATTTCTTTAGGATGGATTAATACCCCTAATTTTTCAAGTGTTTCAAATCTCATGTACTCGGTTTTCATATTAACAAAGGGATCTGACAAAACTTTCATCTCATTAAGTATTACTGATAATTCACACTTAACATTAGTATCTATGCATTTATCTATACATATATTAATTTTAGAACTAAAAACTGATATAATTAAATCAATAAAATCTTGAACCTCATTAATCAAAACATCAATTTTGTTTCTAGGAATAACTGTATCACTGTACCACTTACAGATCATGCTTATAGCATTTGATCTTATTTTTATTAAATCGTCAGCCAGAGGGATACCATTATTTTTTTCACCAATATTTTCATCATCAAGATATTTTTCATGGTCAGGCTGGTCAGTAATTTGTTCAAACAAATTAAATGTATTTGTTTTGTTTAAATTCATTTTAGGATTAGAATCAAATTCATGCTGTTTCAGATGTCTTTTATAAGTATCAACTTTATTAAAAATCCGTAAACAACCCTCTAATGGGCAATTAAATTTTTCAATTGATTTTAAATCATGGTAAATATTAAAATGTATAAATAAATGATTGAGGCACTGGGCCTCGTAATTACATAAAAAGCAGCTTATCATTTTAGAGTTATATTTTAGAAAAGAAATTTGAAATATTAATTGAATGTATTTATTATTTCAATAAATTTATACAAGTATGTAGTATGTTTACACAAAACAAAGAAAATATTTGAACTAGGTAGAAACAACAAACTATAAAATATAAAACATAGTTAAACAAATGAGTACTATTGACTATTATCCTATATAAACTCCATATAACCTAAGTAGTAATTACTGCAAATCCTTAATTAGGCTTTGGACACTTATAAATTTTTTTTTTAAATTATTGTTTATTTCAAAAAAATAATCCTGAATGAACCACCATACCTGTTCAGCCTCTTGAGGATATTCTAAATTGAATGCATGAAACGATTTAAAACATATATCTAAGGCTTTGATGGGAGTTTCTAGTTTATAATATATATCATTAATAACTGTATAGTAGCTGAGTGAAGTGTTAATTTCTTCAAGATTACCCACAATGGCAACATATGGTTGAACAGTAAATTAAATGCCCTGTTAACTTTTTCTTCATGTGTTGTTTTAAGATCATTGATATTCTAAAATAAAATAAATATAAACACAATTATTATAGCTACTAGGTATGTATAAATGTATTCAAATGCTAGATTTTATTTTTTTAATATATTAGTTATTGTTCTATAGTTTGGAACTTACAGTTATGTGAACTATAACTGAACTAGCTTGTTCCAATTTCGTTGGTCTTCGCATTGAATATTTTGTAACATTGTTGGCAGTGGTTTTTTTCGGTACTTTAATGTTAACAGGATTAAATAGGTAGGGTAATAATTGAATGGCAGCTAAGTCATCATCTCCTAAAGTAATTTTAAATATTAGTATATTAGATAATACAATATATTGTTAGGTATTTATTATTATTGTGTGTATAAACATTACATGTGTGGAATATATATGTGTATATTACATTAGGTACCTAGTTTTTTTATGCAGTTATTATTATACAGTTAAATTTATAAACTTGCCTAAATAATCAGCTGATAAAATTGTTTTAACCAAATTTTGTTGTGTTAAATTAAAGTTGAATGTTCTGTTCTTAAGATAATTTTTTAATTTATCTTTAAAAATATCAAACTTTTGTATTAGATTTTGATTTTTTTGCGGATATAAATTATCAAAATCCATATCAATCTAAAAAAGTGAATATGTCTAGTTCTAAACTATTTTCAATATAATGTTTAAAATATAATAAAATTAAATGTAATTGGGATTTAGTGTAAAAGTAAATAGTAATATTAATATTATTAACTCATATCAATATGCATCAATTTATATAGGTAGATAAACTTACAAGTATATGACCTTTTGAATTTTTTAAAGCTGGGTATTTAAGTGTGTTTGTGTCAATACTTTGTTTTTGCAAGCGATAACTTGCAGTTTCTGCCCACAGTTTGTACAAAGTTACTTCAGGTTCAATATTGTGCTTTAGCCAATTTATTGAATCCAAAATGTCTATTTAATTAAGAATTATGTTAGAAATACTAAATTAGTAATGTTATAAAAAATTAGGTATATTAAATTATCAGTTTTGGAGAATTTATAAAAAGTATTTGTTAAAAGTTACATTAAAATTTTATTTATTAAAAAGTAATTATAACCTTCTTCGTTTATAAAAACTGCATCATCTTTGTTACATGAGTTTTTTTGTTTTGTTGCTGCATTAATTTTATTAATTTCTTTTTTTATGTTACAATATTTATCATACAGTTTACCCCGATTTGGGCTAACTTTATTGCCTTCTCTAAAATATGGAATAAAATAAATGTATTCCGATTCCGAAGGAAATAACTCTTCTATACCTATTAAGTAAACATTTAATATTTAAAAATCAAAATAATTAAATAAATTATTGTATAGTTTTAAACTTTTAATATTAATGGTTGTACTATTAAAAAACAACTTGGGTAGTAATCAATTATCATTAATTATATATATAGTATATACATAATGTACTGAAGTACCTAGTTTCAACATAATTTTTAATCCATTTATGACAAAAATGGGTACCTTTTGCAATTTTGGAAAATTGAAATTTATTAATTTTATTTCCACCTTCAGAATTGTGTAGAGCATCCTTTATCAATACTCCACAGAGCCTGTTTCTCATTTTTTGGTTTAATGTCTCATTTGCAGTATAATACTGTAGTACTGTAACACCGTCTTGGTATTTTTTCAGTATTTGTTTAATAAAATTATCTAAATAGGTACAATTTAATATTTTAATTTTTTGTCTTATAAATTATAATATATTAGGTATTTAAAAAAAAAAAATTAATGATTTTATTGATTTAAACAATATAACCTTTACTGGATTTAACATTGCTTGAATTTTCATCTGCAGTTAGATCACTACTGTTATTACTATTGGAACCTTCATTATCGGATAAATTGTCAAAAATATTTTTCATTTTTTTGTTTGAATTTAAATTATCTAGATACACGATACACACATAAATAAAAAATTTCATTAAGTACCTAATACTGTTAGTGTATATACATAAATTTATACGGTGTTTTTTTTTTTTAAGTAACATTGTTATAAATGTAGGTATAATGTATATTACCTATACCTGAATTCCTTTTAGCGTTCTCAACAGGATCAGTTGTATTATTTTTAGAATGTCCGGCTACATTGTATGATATATCTATTATATAATATATAATAGGTATGTAATTAATCAAAATGTGCAATGTATCTTACCTAACCTAACCTATTTTTACATTATATTAGTATGAAAATGCATTTTCTTAAAAATATGCAATTACCTATGTCATCTACAACAACCTCCATATCCATTATCGATTCTGTCAATTCATATGTAAATGGTGACTCTTTTTCACCATTTTTTAGTTTTTCCAATTCACTTAAAAAATTGGCCCTCTGTCCCATTATAGGAATTAATTCAACTAACATTGATTCAGTCAACAATAATAATGCTTTTTTATCAATTTCTTGGTCTGGAAAATATTACCAATTATCATATTTAATGACAAATTCAATAACTATTTGTTGAAAAAATATCATTCGAACATTTAAAT
Organism: Diuraphis noxia; assembly: GCF_037042655.1. Classification (NCBI taxonomy): domain Eukaryota; kingdom Metazoa; phylum Arthropoda; class Insecta; order Hemiptera; family Aphididae; genus Diuraphis; species Diuraphis noxia. The sequence goes on from NW_028301713.1 coordinate 79,536,042, forward strand.
ATAATTGATCAAGTTTATTAAAGTTCAATTTTGAAACTATTGAATATTAGTCTATGCAAATATTTTTTTCAAGTGTTCTTTTGTTCAAAAATAGGCATTCATTTTAAATACTTTAAAAATACAAGATTCAAAAGTTAAATAGTTAAACATTTTAATCTGAGCCCTTATACCTAACTCCATATTGTATTTAATGAAACCGTTAGTATATTATATTATTAGGTATCTTGTATTTATAAATTATTTAAAAATCAGTTATTTTATACTTGAGTCTTTTAAATTAAAAATTAAAAAAGAGTTACCTTCAAATTTATTAATCAAATGTTTGAATCCAATTTCAGGTAACCATTTTTTCATAAAATCATCCATGTCTATATATAAAATAAATAGGTACCTAAATAACTATTATCACAACATAGATATATTAGATATTTTTATTATACAACATTTTTTAAAAAACCACGCTGACTAACAATTATAACGATTTATTTCATAATTGGTAGTAATACTACTGTAGTAATTTCAACATTACAAGTGTATTTGACATTAAGAGATTGTCAAACGTCAGCACACCATTTATTTTCTATCTGCCCCACACGAAATATCAAATTTACATTCAACAGAACCAATTGTGTGATGTTAATTTTAGTTTTAGAATTAATTTATCTATTATTAGGGCGCGGAACTTGATGATCCAAATATATATAAAAAAAATTGCATAAAATGACGTAAAAATGTTAAAAAATTATATTAAAAATGTATATTTTACTCTAAAAATTGATAAATATTGTTTTGATACAAAAATTATTAGGTATATTATATTATTATTAAAATTATTTTTATTTAGCTAAATAAAACTAGGTAGGTACTTATATATTAAAAAATACTACTTTTCGTAAAATTTGTTTTTCCACTCCAATACTAAACGAAGATAATTTATTTGAAGTTAAAGCCCCCATACAAATTATAAAATAAGCAATATCGTACTTCAGTACAGATTATACAATATTGTGTATGGATAATTTCGTTATTACCTATTATTCAGTACCTATAAAAACCATTTATTAATATAAGTCTCCCTCTACATTTTACAGGATTATTATTATTAGGATATTAGCATATATTTAGACAAATTTAAAATACCTTAGGGGAGATCACCTTGATTCGAATTCACTACTACATTAAAATAATTCGAAGAGACACCAAATTGGAGGAGAATATAATATATTCTACAAATAAATTCATATCTTACTAATAATTGTTCTCCTAATATATTTTTCTGGGACAGCTTGGTTATAAAAACGATTCTTTAACATTAGTTTCTCCGGCGCAACTTATAAAAATCCTGCGTAATTAAAACAACGTACTGTAGGGCCTCCTATTTTTATAATCAGTATGGTGATAATTTATTATTTACTCATTTGTTCAAAATATTTCAAATGTTTCAATTATTTATAAATACGCATTGCTATGGCCATGTATGTTAAGGTTAATAATAGGTATATTTTTATTACGTATTTAATTGATTAATTTGAAATAATTAAAAGTAAAAATTTAACTGTGTATAAAAAAAATTTGATTTAAAATTATAAATAATAAATATATAAACGTACCGTTTGATGTCTGTTCTCTTTTGTTTTCGCGTTGAATAAATAAAATCACTTTATAACTTTATAACCGTCGGAGATTGATCATTAACTGGCGAATCTCATAATCGTAACGAATAACTGAACTTTATTAAGATCCGTAGTCGATCGACGATCGAGTAATGAGCATCATACGACTATTCGAGCCCGTTGTAAGCGTTGTTCATTGCAATGGACACGATATTCAGTATTCACTGGATTAAATTTCACAGAATCGCATGTTGCATTGAGTGCTTTGTGTCCTTTGTCGATGGTGGTTTGGGTTTCTACCACGGTTGTTAATAAACGATTTTCGATATTTTTCAGTATTTCACATCACACGATAATAATATAATTTGACCAACCACATAAACATAATAATATTATATAGGCTTAACACTATAATAAATAATAATATATACCTAGGAGAACATTATCTAAATTGTCCATTTTCAAAGAAAACTGCCGTAGATAGGCCTATAATTAAATATAATGATTGTAATGATCAAAATTCTTAACCGACTAACAGGCAACAGCTTATTAGTTAGTTTGAAATTGTTAAAATTGTAAGAATTTACCATCAATGTCTTCCGTGTACCATGAACATTTCAAGTATATTATATAGACTATACCTATATATATAGTCCACTAATTGCTTAACATAACATGCAATTGTACGGGACATGAATTTAATATTTTAATACGAAAATCGAAAATTGTTCCCGATAATGTTATCCATTATCATCAAATTACATTATTTATATTATATTATACATAATATTATTGTACGTATTATATACTTATATTTTTTATAGTATACTAATTTTAACTATGTTATTTTAGTTAGTTCAAACATTTAAGCTAAAAGCTACCTATTCAATAATACCTATTATAAAATGTAGTAGAGATTACTATACAAAAAATTAAAAACCAACTATATTCATATGGTAACAATAATTATATTATTTTAGTTATTTTACCTATTAAATAATTATACTTACTTATTTTATAGTTATTTTAACTATTAATATTAGTAAACTATTTTAACTATATTGTTTTAGTTAATTAAAACATTTTACCATTTAAATTACTATAAAACATAGTAAATATTACTATAAAAACCAACTATTTTTAAATAGTTGTATTAATTTTATCATTTTAGTCATTTAAACTAGTAAATAGTTATAATTACTGTATTTTATTTAACTATAATATTTTAGTAATTTTTTTTTTCCGTGTAGTATTGAAGTATTCACCCAATCTCTAGTTACAAAACTTTACATGTTACCTCAAAGGTTTTAATTAGCAAAGTTTCAGAATTATTTTAATTAACTGTTTGGTATTCTTATCGTTTTTTAATTTAAAATTTTTTCCTGATTCGTAGTTTTAAAACGGTTTAGGAAAGCTCATTGCAATTTGCAAGCGTGCTAAAATTTCGGCTTCTAAACGTTTTTTAGTACAACGCATTAAACTATATAGTTTCATGCTGTATTACAATTTAAAAAGAATTTGGTAACCTTTATATTTTGATACCTTTTTTTAATATTGATTAGGTTAGAATCAGTATACATCAATGAATCTATATAAAATACTTGGATTTTGATGTTTTTCATTACTGATTAATATGAATTTATTTATTTAGAACCGATATAAAATTATTTATTAGTGCTAACTAATTATGTTTATAAACCTAAAAAAGAAGTGATGTTCCTTGTTTTTGTTGTTAGTGTCTTGTCTTCTTATTAGGTAATCTAGAATAGCTACTAGGTAGTTATTATAAAATTCTCATTGTTTACCACTTATAGGCACATGTGGCTAGTTTAAACTATATAGAATATAGATATAGTGCATAGACTGTAGAGTACTGTCGTGGTGTCATAACTCAGGTCGTATAGGTACTTATTACTCGTATATTAATTATTATTGTAAAAGATTATACTTTAAATTCCTACCGTCTAAAAGCTAAAATTTCAATAGAACATAACTAAGACACTAAAAGGTCAGTATAGTATATATTTCACTTTTGAGAAAAAATCTAGATTATTACGTATTCTTCTAAAACACAAATTCCCTCGATAGTAATATTCACTAACCCTACCGGGACCCATTGAGCAATACTATTCCTGAAACTCTCCGTTTCAAGTTCTATGATTATAGCCTTAAGGATACATGACGTACAATGTACATGTATTGAATGTAAAAGGGACCAGGCGTATGAAAAATAAACATGTAAACATATATTAAAAAATGTATTACCAATACATATAGACTTATACGCATTATATAATACCTAGGTATGTATATGGCTATATAATATAATATGTAGCTAGTTGAACCATCATGCATCCAAATTCCTAGCATATATGGTGAAACGGAAGAGTGGTATAAGTATTTTCAGCCAAAGTATATGTTAATTTTTTGTACCAATTTAAAGTTGAAACAAAATATAAAATATGAAAACTTGAAATTATCATACTGAATAATTGTGCTTTTATGTGATTGTTGTGTGAATGGTATGTATATAAATATTAAATATATAATATATCTATTTTTTATTATATGTATATGGGTATGTTGTGTATACTGCATATCTGTTTAATGTACATATATTACATATATAAAGACTTAAAGTATACATTTTACACGATACATACTCTATATTGTACGTATTAATACGAAACTATTACCATTTACCATTGATTATAAATATTATTTATAATCAATGCTATTACTAATAACGATAATGGTGGACCGTTCGACCGTCATTTGAACGGTTAAAACGCTACCGTCATAATATAGGTACGTAATGTATAATAAAATGCGTGAAGACTATAGAACTTACATTGCGAGGACAAAATCAGAACTGATTTAATATACTATCTGGAATTATTGTTATAAAAACACATAAATTATAATCAGGGCCGGTTTTAGATACGATCGACGTGTGCGACGGCACAGGGCGCCAAAATCAAGGGGGCGTGCGGTTGCCAATTTATATATTTAAAAACAGGACGAAAGGCGCCGAAATAATAATTGCACTGAGCGCTGAAAAAGTCAAAAAGCTAGAGTCGGCACTGATTACAATAACCTATATTTGTAACATTTCAAGTTACAATTAATCATAACAACAATAAAAGAAGTTATGCGGAAGCTATGATACACGATATTGGACGTAAGTATACGAATACGCATTTTTAGTTTAACTGCATACCTAATAAAATATTGAACAAATAGATTCGCGTAGGTACACTCCTGTGCGAGTGGTGGCCAAACATGTGCGCATATATTATACACACATAAACTTATTAAATATAAATATATATAAATATATATATATATATATATATATATATTACATTGGCGCCCGCAGGAAATTTAGCAGGAAGGGGCATAATGAAATCATGCAAACACCATAAAATATATCAAAAAAAGTTTATTCCTTGAAAACTACAAAATGTGTAAGAATTGTATGAAATCAAACTCCAAAAAGTACATTAAAAAATACATTTCTTGCAAACTAAAAAATGAGTTAGAATTATATGCTATTTGTTCGTTATTAAATAAAAACTGAAATCTGTGTTGTTGTTCTATTGCAAACCTTGTTATTAACTGTTCATAGGTTAGGTTAACCTAACCTAACATACATAGGCCATTTAATAGGTCTTCACCCGTCGTAGACCGAAGCCAAGTTTTAACTTTTCGTAAAGTGCTAAATGACCTTTCGGCTGTACAACTTGTAGCTGGCAAAGATAGAAAAATTTCTAATGCAATCGTAATACCAGGGAAAAATATTTCGCTATTTTCTAGTATATCTATTATGTCTATACTTTGGCATTTTTTTTTCGCCATAAACTATACCAACTTTCACTTTCAGCTAACAGATTTTCAATTTTATAAAAATTATAAATATTATAGTGTACTCTTAGTGTACTCTTGTTTTTCATTTTTGTTAGTTATCTAACAAGTGATAGATGTCGTGTGCGTATGTGTGCATCGGTCATCTTAAGTGGTTTCGGACTATTAGGCAATTAATAGCAATTCACAGAATTTAAACGTATTTAATTTTGCGTGATTAATGTAATACACGTTATTTTGTACGCCTTTTTTTTTCTTTTTTTTTATAATCACAGATCAACAACCCCACACATTAAAGTAAAAATATCGATGAAATATTCATTTAAATCAAAACAGAAGTTAAAATTCAACATTCTTTTTGAATTCCAGGGAGGGGCAAATGCCCCGTCTTGCCCCCCCTACCGGGCGCCTATGTATATATATATAATTATAGACACAAGACGAACGCGATCAATTATAGGTATGCGTATGCAAATAGTTGTATCTTATATAATTTTTTTAATGCACTCTTCTGTGAGGATAATCGACTTATATAATAATAATGAGCCTATCACCGTTTAGATAACAGCGTGTTCACTATTCACCTTAGATCATTTACTAGTATATGATCTAAGCTATTCACACTGTATTTATACGTACACACACACGCGCGCGCGCGCATGCAATTAAAGAATACTTATGACCTCGGCAAACACGTAAAATAAAGACGGCTAATTATGAGTGTTGTTTTTCGCTGTTTAATGTTAATTTCAGTCAGTAAATCATTAATCTCAGCACTCACCGCCATGGCGTCATCATAATTGCGTCGAGTACTATATCAACCGCACACCAATGGCAAATATTTTACATAGGTACGCTGCAGTGATTCACTAAGCAAGCTCACTCTCATTTTATCCTCTAATAAATTTATTCAAATTCTGTTTTTTGGAACCTGTATATTCTTGAAAAAATCATTTTTTTTTCAAATTCTTGAGATTTTTTTTAGTAGGTACCTACTACATGCAACAGGAGTGTCCTATGGCGATGTAAACATCTGTTTCACAAATTAAATGGGAACCCCCAATTTTACCATATAAAATATTTCCCTAGTGAATTATTTTATTTTTTTTTTAATTTCACTGTAATAATCTTATTTAAAAATCGAACTAGAAGTTTTTTAGTTGTTAAAATGATTGGCGATTGCCATTAAAAACGGTTTTAATATAACATAATATACATATAAGTAGGTATATAATATCAAATCTAGTATTAATAATTATACTTAGAATATACATATAAATTGTATAAATATTGAAAGACTAATATAAATTCTTATATAGTCTCTTCACCTTTTATACCTATTATTATCATGGATCTATTATCTTTAGTAGTTAGAAGTCAGTGGTTAGAACACAAAGTTTAATTAATCGAAAACTACTAAGGTTTTTGTGGAGTTTGTTTGGCAACTATTACTGTTGGGAGTGATTGTCCCAACCTATACCATACAGGATACAGCTCTTATTTTTTGTTTAATACACCACTATAATACAAAGTAAAATATTTTTTTTTAGAGAGAGGGGACCCGTGGCACCATAGACCATTGGATGTGGGGTGGAACAGTGGGGGTTATTTTTGTTTGTAGATTTTTGAGTTGATAGAGTTGTAACACGTGTTTGTGTATGTATGGCAAGGATATTTTTCTAAAAATCCCGAGTGGTCACCCATCTGGGAGCTAGCAACTGTAGCCGGTACGTACGCTCAGTGCGTTTCCGCAGATTGAGCGTACAAAGCCACTAAAATAATTTATATTTAACAATAAATTTTTTAAATATATAATAAATTATTATCATTAATTAGTAAACATTTAACACCATTTTATAAACTACTGAACGAAATCTAATCAATGAGTTTTGTTAGATCGTTTTTCACAATTAGTACTTCTAGTACTTCTACAGCATATTTTGTGGACAGCTAACATAACTTATTCGGTTAGTAAATTATATTTAATTATAATAAAAGATCTTTCCTACCCTCGCTATACTTGTACTATACGTCACTGATCCACATATATAAAATTTTTAATATTTTGTAATTATATATCTAAATGACTTGTACCCTAAACGGCTAAACACGTTACCTACAGACGAACAATTTAAATGGTGTTATTCTTGTTGTTTTATTTGATAATGATTTAAAATGATGAGAGTATGTACGTATTTAATTCCACATTGACGCATATCAGTGTATGAAAAATTTAAGATTCAAGAAAGCATTATTTTTCACTTTAGGTTAAGTATATTATTGTTTATATGTTTACATGACTGTTGAACACAATCAACTGTTATAATGGAATAAATAGTATAATTCTTTTATAAGAATGAAATTCATTAAAATTCTACGTGACAAATCACAAGTATATAATTATAAATTTAAGAGTACGTCGTAAGCGTAATAATATATCTCGAGTACCTAACCTACCTATTTGTTGAAAAGAGGGGCTACACTATATCTGAAAATATTTTAGTCGAATCGTATTTTATCCGGAAATGCATTTACAAAAATTGTAGTATACGATTTTTTAAGAAATATCAATCGTCTATATTGTATATATCTATGAGTAATAGATGGCGCCTATTAATTATTGTTGGCACTATATTATATAGGCACATCTTATTAATCGTATATGCGGTCAGCACTCAGCAGAGATAACTGTTACGCCTGTTACGGTTAAATCTATATATTTCTACAGACTACAAGTACCTATACTCATTGTAAAATCTTCTACTTATAACATATTATTGTATTATATTACTTATCAGTTTTATACCCCCGTGTGCAAGTAAGAGCATACCCAAAGGGAGGAGGGGGTCAGGGTCTGGACCCCCATTTGTATACGGGGACACGTATAATAATATAAATCCTTTTGTATAGCTATTGTTGCAATGCAGTATACCATACCAGTATACGTCATGTTTTTAACGCTACACCCGCATGCGTGGTGTTCGTCTTACAACCAAGTGCGACGCTATACACAGCAAAAACCAAATTGTACGTTCTGAATTATTCATTTAACCGAATCATGTTTAATATTAGTGACTTGCGCTAGTATTAAATTTAGAAGTAAGGAACAGTTCAGAAAAAAAAAAACAGGAAAATAAAATTAAAATTATTTAATCACTTATTTGTTTCATGGTAAAGTACAATATATTTCAGAGGATATGTGTTGTCTCCGTCTTACAAACGTATAACATAGAAAAATCTGTTAAGCACGGGACAACTTTACTCCCTTTGTATTTATAGTAGAATTACCAAAATTCCACAACGCATAGGTAAGAACTTTATCAGTGTCATTATTTTTTTGATAACATAAATATAATTAAAGATATAAGTTTAAGAAAATACATTTATTTTTTATTTTTTCATTAAATTACTTAAAATTATTGGTTTGTGCTATCAAAAAAATAACGACGCTATGACACAGATAAAGTTCTTACCTATGCGTTGTGAAATTTTGAAAATTCTATTATAAATATTGAGCGAGAAAAGTTGTCCCGCGCTCAACAGATTTTGCTATGTTATACGTTTGTAAGACGGAGACAACACATGCGGGTGTGGCGTCCTCTTAAGTAGTTATTTAAGCACTTATAAGTATAACATTATATTATATTTATATTGAACAGAGTAAAAACAAAATTACATAATTGATAATTCCTATGTATATTGCTCTTCGTTATACCTTTACGTTACAAGTAACAAGTTATAAACTAGTATTATATAGTAAGCTTACATTTTGCTGTTCGTACACCAAATTTTTTATTTATTTGCCTCCCTACCCTTACGTTAAGTTTTGTGAAGTAAAGCTTAATTTCATGTAGGCTGTGAGCCTGTGAACCGGGACGTTATGTCATCGTTATCTCTTACTTCTTTCAATTAGACCGCTGATAAAATGCAGTGAAAAAACTATTACACTTATATGTATACAAATAATATGCAGCATAAAAGACTGAAACATGCGTAGATTATTATGTTAAAATATGCAATGCGAATATATTTAAAAAAAACTACAAATTAAGTATTTTTTTTTTTTGAGATTCATATATTTTTGTTATGTATATAACTTTATAAATATAAAATATAGTAGTTTAATAGCTTAAAAATATTAGTAATATTTCACAATTCACCCTTATAACTGTGACATTTAAATATCATAAACTTTAATGTAAGAATTGATAAATGTTGACTAGGTACCTATTACAGACAATTGCTATTGTAAAATTAGTATGTATATTGTATAATAATATGGTATTAGATATTTTGCTATTTAACATACCTATTTACTATAGGTACTCAAATTGCAATAATATCACAATAATTTACAACAACAACCGTCAAAAGTCTAAAATTTAAATGTCAAGTTATCTCTAAACGTTCAATAACAAAACTAACATTATTAGATTATTAAAATAAACGTATTACGTTCTAAAAACGAATAGGCGCAATGAGGGTGTGCAATATGTTCTTACTTGTTAATTGTACACAACAAATAGTATAAATAATAAATATACTTTTACTATTTAGAATATTCCATGTCTATTTTCTCAGAATTGTAATCTATTATTATTACGATAATGACGTTAGATACTATAGCTGTTGGTCTGTAAAAATTTTGTGTATACGATTAATACAAAGAAATCTGTATATATATACTGCATGAACGTGTTTTAATTTAATTTACATATAATATGTAGTATGTGTTGTAGCGTTCTCATAGTTAAACAATTATAGGTACACCGTACACCAACTGCAAGTATCAATACAGTGGGTTTTTAAATTTTTTTCTATAATATTATAGAAATGCTTAACTGAACATAAATTTCCTTAAGATACAAAAAGTAAAAAAAAAGATCATGCGGAATTCATCCTCCGTATCACCCCGTCACCCGTCCAGTAAATATGTCACTGCGTTGAACCTCACTGTACAGAGCAGTTGTGGTCTACCAACACGGCGGAAATGAATTTTTTTCTGAACACTAAAGTATGTACTTCAATGTCACAATTATTATCAGAGCATCATTAATAATAGATATCATAATAATTATAATGATGTTAATAATAATGTTAATGTTGCTAGGTATTTGCCCATTGGCAATAAAATAAAATTACCCATATTTACCTAGTAAATTTAAAAATAAGAATAAATTAAGGTAATATTGACTGGATATGGTTTAATAAATTCTTAGATATTACGAAGACAAAAATAAATGGCATGAACAAAAAATATTCCTATGAAATCATTATTATAACTTTTAAATAAATGGATTTTAAATTATTTCGTTTGAGTTATTTTTTGTTAAAGAGAATGTCAGTACGATACACTGTTGGTTTTTTTCTCTCAGGACCGGCGTATAAATTAGACAAAACGCATTTAAACAAAATCATTACAAAATCGACAGAGCATGACATTGTTTCTTTTTATACAATATCGATTTATTTAAATTTTAAATATTGTCTCAAAACAATTTAAATTCCGAATTTTTTTTTTTTTATTTTGAAAAAAACAAAGTACAAACTACAAATCCAAATAATAATAAAATATAACACGACATATCATTGACATTCCCTCAAAAATACAATTTTTTATAATATTTGTTATATTTATAGTTTTTAATTTTATTATAAAGTTACTAAAAAATCACAAAATTATTTTAGGTGAAAACGTCGTATATGTGTTGCGTGTGGGTCTGAGATTTTGCACTGACAGACGACAGTTGCTTGACATCCTCTTAATAAATAGTAATATTCTATCATATTGGTTCGCGTTAAGGATCTTTTAATGACATATTATATATTTTGTTAATCATTATTTGTTAGATTTTTTGGTATATAATTATTTTTTTTCCGTTATAATTACGTTTTGTTTTTTTTTTCAAATACCTTGGTACCTATAATGCATTTATATTCATAACGTTATTATATAGCTTGGAAGCATTGCAGTATGTTTAGGTACTTGCTATGAATAACATATGAAAGACAAGACATAAAATACTCATTAATAAAGAATTTTTTTTTAAAGTTCTACATATTTTAAATTATTTATTACTTGCCGTTAAACGTGTAAAACGCAAGTGGTGTAGAAACATACTGACAAACTAATTCAATCTTAATATTCATGTTAGTTTTTATTGTAGTACGTCCACTGGGAGGCTTCTATGGTTCTGCGCTCTGTTCTATGTTATATCTATATATTTGTTTTATTTTTATTTTTATTACTATCTATTATCTCAGTTTTTCTTATTGTTCTTTTTTGAAACAAATTGAATAAAACATTGTAAAAACAAAAAAAAAATAAAAAAAATTATGAGCCGTAAACCGTGGCTAAGAAAGTGCTCGCGGTGCTCAGTTTGGGAATCGCTGTCCGCTGCCCTAGACCATAATAATCATATTATACTATTTTTAAGATATGCACATACACGAGTACACGGACGCACTATCCCAGCCTACATGGTTGGATTGGAACATAGGAAAATCTGGAAATTCCCGATTTGCAGCATATTATTAACTATATAGTTGACGGGACCACTGCGTGCACTACGGAACTCAACGGCTGTAGGTTTTTGTAGCCTACAGAAATTAAGTATAGACAGTTTTTTGTTATTTGTATTTCGTAAAAGATGTGACTTTTAAGGGCATTTTTTTTTTAACGATTGAGAGCAAATATATAGAGTTAATTTTTTGTCAGTAACTTATGATTTAATTTTACCTAGTATTACGGAAAATACTTGAAGCAAAATTTTTAATTGTTGCTAGATTAAATTCAATTTCAAAATTCAAATTTAAACCAAAACCACGCGGATGTTTGTAAATTGCATTTTTTATTTATAAATTGATATTAATTTCTTTTTAGACTTAAATAGCTTTATGAGAGTTGATAATTATCACGTATTTATAGGTCATTAATATAAAATACAATCTCTTGCTTTTTTTTTGTCATGAATACATTCTTATAGGTTTATTAGGGCATCAACATTTGGACCATAGACATCTTTAAACAATAACTAATCAAAAAATCCTCATCTCTGGATAGCTTAATGTCTTTAATCTAAAACACACATTTTATCGTATAAGATTAATTGTGTTAATATTAGGATTTCATGGTTAAATTGCCTTAAATTTATATTAATCATCTGATTTTATACATTAATGTACGTATTATTATATTATAAATATTGTCTATTACTAGGTACTGGTAAAATGTTAAATCTCAGTAATATTATTGTATTTTTCAAACAGCACTTATATATTTTATATTTTTTTTCCAATTAAAACCAACAGCTGAGGGCTCTTTGTGAACAATACTACTACTCTACTATCATCATCACTTATATATTTTATATTTAAAGTAGGTCAAGTGATTTTTAACACAAAATTACATCTATAATAACAACTAAGTATTTTATACGTGTATATACTTTATAGCCTATAGTTTATAAAAGGGTTGAAATATTTCAACCATGGTCTTTATGATCGTCAAACTAAATAATATATTATTATAATATAATAATTTTTGTAGGAAGTATTATAATTACACCATAAAATGTCAATAAATGTTTACTACCTCTTTAAAGAACTGAAAAATGACCACTTTCAGTATGGTACTCCGTACACTTTTGCTAAAAAAATACATGATTTCTTGGAGCCACTAAAAGAATATTTTTCCCCGGTGTGGCCCGAAATTCCAATCCGTCGTTGTACCGTCCATATGGTTTAAATTTTTGGCGCGACCGATGTGTGCTAGCCGAGAGTGCTGAGACGTACACATGGGCATGGGCCACAGACAAGTAAATATGGCATGGACGGCTTACGGGTGTGCCCTGACAGCTCCACTATCCACCCCTGGTGCTGCCACCGTGATTTATTGTCATATATGCATGTGCATTTATGCAATCAATTGTGAAATTCGTCGGGTCATATTATTTACACATTATAATTTGATTTTGCTATGTTAAAAATATTGTATTATGTGCGGAAGCGTAAATTAAGATTATTGTTTACACACGTCACGTTGTGTACATATTATTATGTTAATAATTTAATAATATACTTTTTGAAGGCATAAAAATATAATATAAAAATATTAATAGTACAATAATAAACATTGTGTTGACATAGCACCCGACCTTGACACCGGTGCGCTCAAGTTTTTTCTTCCATGATACCGGACAAAAGAGGAAAACGGCATTCTGCGCTCTGACTCATGTAAATTATTGATTCGTCGCGGTGGCGGCTGCGGCGGCGGCGGTGGAGGGCGCGAACGGTCGTCGGCGCAGAGCAGTACGAAGTGGTGGCGTTGGAGGAGGAATAACTATCGTCGGTGGTGGTGGTGGCGGTGGTGGTGGTGTAGGGTCAGGATGATGTGGCGGAGGTGGAAGAGGGGGAAGAGGATTCCGCCGCCGACGTCGTCGTTCTTGTAATGTAACGTTGTACGAGTGTATCGTGTATGGCGGAACCGTCAGTGCGTGCGTGTGTTACTTGATTTTTTTTTCGTTTTTTCTATGTCAGTGTATAGTTTCGCTTCTCCGCGTGCGCTTACGCCGTCCGATTTTGTTGCCAAACTTCGGAATTTCGGTTTTCACGTGTAAACTAAGGGCTGTCATACACCGCGACCCCTTGGGAATAGGTTTTTTTTTTTAATATTAGATAGTTTGTAATTTTTTTTTTTATATATATATGTATATTTTTTTGTAAACACCGTTATTACCTATGCGTTTTTAATAAATAAACACAATCACGGTGAACTCCGTTTCGCGTCATCCGTCGTAGTTTGTTTTCCTGCCGGCCGTACAACATCCGCGGTGCTGAAAAAATGTCTTTCAAGACGTCGTCGGTCGTGTTTGCCGCCGCCTTTGTCGCTCTTTTCGTCCCATTCGTTTCCTGTTTCACGACGTCCGACGGTAAGTTCAACGGCGTTTTTTACTTGACTCTCTTGCCGTCTACGGCCGTTTCGGTCGTGTTTTCCTTGTGTTTTATGTACCCACCCCAAACTGCCTGAACTGTATACGACGGATTCGAGTCGCTTGCACGGCTACTTATATTATTATGATGCACTCATTTGGCCGCCCGTAAGGGAGTCTGTCTGTGGCAAACGAGTACCCATACGTTACGGGCTTCTGAGGTGTTCGCAAGTTGCAGAGAAAGAGAAAAGGAGACACACACACACACAGAAATGTTAATAAAATAACGGTAATAAGAAAAGAAAGAAAAAACGTGATTTATGTGTCGAAGCTCGCGGTCACGTAGTCGGGCGGCGGGCAGGTGGTGTGCCGCCGATTGGGAAAGAGATGCACGGCGGCGGCCGGCTGGAGTCTGTGGAGAGAGTGTAGGCCGTGAATCTGTGATAGTGTGATGTGATGTCGATCGCAACGACTGTGGGACTCTGTTTTTTTTTTTTTTTAATTTCCAATGGCGGCTTCGCCCTCGAAAACATACCCGTCTCGGTTTTGTACTTGTTAGGAATCTTTTCGAGTTTTTTTTCGACACGTCTACCCTCCCAATCATTTTATGCCACTTTTATCTTATTTTATCCGCTGTGGGGATAATAATTGTTCCGTATTCGTGCACAACTGTGCACACACGTCTTCATGTTATCACACAACTATATACCTGTTATGTATTTTATTACATTTCCGACCAACTAAGAGCCTCGGCCCTCGGACGTCTTGTATGTGCCAGTTGTTCAAACAGTCAATGATGGTGACTGTACAACAAGATACAGACATTCTTGCATATTATTATTATTATTATTAAGTGTTGATAAATTTAATACTTCTATAAAAAAAACGACATTACCAGTTATTGTTTTCCTTACTGTTTTCTTCCTACAGTTTAATCTAAAGTACTCTTGCTATTCCAAGACAGGTGTTTTTTCTATGTGATAAGAGTTTTTTTAATTCTTCAATATTAGGTATCATAGTTTTAACTTCTATGCAATTATTCAATAGTCTTATCCGCTTGGCACTAACCACTTAAACACAATGTATGATTTACCTATCTTAAATCGTGCCACTTTTATAAGGCAATGATAATCAAATACTAGTTATAGAATTTGTTTTGTTTGTTATCTTGGTTAGTTATGTACGTGAATTTGATAAACAAAATATGTAGACATTTGATAAAATTATTAATTAAATTATCTAACTATTAGGAAATATACAAATTTATATAAACTACCTAGGTAATTACCTACATTTTTTTTTTATTATTTATCCATAATACTATAGGTACGTTATATTATTCTAAATCTATTTTATTTTTTAAGTAGATATACTTAATATTTCACATATACTGTTTAAAAAAATTAGATTAATTTTATATGTTGCTACTCGTTGCTACTTCCCAACCTATAATTTTCTATAACACTTTCAAGTTAGGTACCTATCTGTGTTGCATAAATTAATATTACTATAACAATAGGAATATGTAGGTATATAGGATTTTATAGTAAAACTATAATTGTTATATAGGTCTTGTTAAGTTGCAGCTGCAAATAAAAGACTTGGGTGGGGGACAGGAGTAAGGACATCATACAGTTTACTAGCAAAAGTATAAAAATAACATTTGAAATTTGAGGGGTTAGCTAAAGCCCTGCTTTAATAATATAGAATAAGCTTAAAACAATATTTAGGAAATGTTTGGAAGGTTATGGAAACTTTTTAAAGAGCTTAGCTCCTATTTGCACCCATATTTAAGAACATTTTGTTTTATTTTGTTTAGAATAACTTTATTAGTAAAATAATTTTACTTTTTAGCTGTGCTTGTTATACCCTTGTTTGACATTTTAAACGTTAAAACCTTATTTACAACAGAGTTTACAACTCAAAGTGAAATTTTTTCCCATTTAAAATTTTAAAAATATGTACCTATGTTATGGGTTATTGAGACCTTATAAACTGATATGACTCTTCTTCAACTAGTCTTTTCTAAATTCAATTATAAAATTAAAAGAACTATGTACCTACATTGAAACATACACTCTAATTAAATAAACTGAATTTGCTATTCCCTACCTAATTATTTGAATGTGTATTTATGTAACAATCAACATAAACATGTGTATTTATTACAATGCACAAATCTATGTAACAGGGGTGGCCAACATGAATATGTACACGAGCGACATGGATAATTTTTTTACACCAACAGTTTAGAGAATATTTAAATTACCTATCAATTAATTGATAAGAAAAAATAAATTAAAAGCTTTAAAATAGGAATGTAGGTTTCTAGTTACTCAATATTTCAACACATCTACTAATTGAGTATTGGTGAAAACAAATGCCCTAATAAATGAATAAATTAGTCGTCATTTTAAATGTTTGTTTAACATACAATGTACCACTCAATGTCAGTTTGTCAACTTTTAGTTAAATTTTCTTTAGTAGGTAAAATAACACTTTTTAAGCATGCTATTAGAATAAACTATTTATATTTAAAATATAACGACAATATATTATTGAAGAATATAACATTTAAATATAACATTAGTAATTCTTTTTAGATATTTCCACTTAGGTAATACCTATTGAGTATTATTTATTATTCATATATTAGATAATTATAGTAGGCAGCATGTACCTACCTATTATCCTAATTCCTAATGCTTTGTAATATTGATTATAAGCATTTAACTCTTAACACTAATTGTATTGTTTAAAGATAGCCTTTCTTAAAATCATATTAACTCTGAAAGGAGACTGTAGGGTTCTAAGGTCTTCTAAGGTTATACACATTTATTGTTAATTTTTAAAATGAAAAATATTTTTAAAAAATTATTCAATTTAAATGAATAAAGATAAAACAATTTCATTGTGAATTCTTGTTTATAATTTTCATATTTCGCTAGGTAATTCTTTAAAAAATAATATTTAAAATTGTATTCAATTAAATATTTAAAATTACTTTATTCATTACTAATTTCTAACTAGCTAATTAGGTATTATGAAATTGAATATCTATTTTAAATTTGTCCATAAACAATATATGATATATTATCAATTGTGATAATCAAATATAAGCAAGGTATTACATTTTGAATTAGGCAGGTTTATCATTAATACTTTTAAATACAATAGTGACAAAATATCTATTAATTTATAACATTAAAATGTTAAAAAAATGTTAAATATGAAAGAAAGACAAGAATAATGTATATAGCAGGGCAGGCCAATTTGCGACTCGCAAACCACATTTGGTATGCGTCATTGTCGTATGTGGCTTAAGTCTTACTTACAAAAATCAAAAAAAATTTCATATACCTACATTTATAGAAATAATATTTGTATTATACATGGTGTTTCGCGAGGATTTACCCATTGATATATCTCCTGAGATAAATAAATATATTATCATAAATCTGTTTTTTTTTTTAGACTCACCTAGACAAGGACTACATTTTTTTAATTTTTGAAAAATAAAAAGATCAATTTTTATAGCTTATTTTTTTGAAAATTTTAACCTTTCAATATTTTCATTAATCTCTTTATTTTTGATAATTTTTTTAGTTTATAGATAGCAAAAACCTAGTTTTTATCCGGGCTGTAAGTCCCCCTCTACGGTTAATAGGTATATGGGACACCCTCATCAAACATCCTGTATAGATCTTAGTCTATAAATTACAGATTAATGAACAAAAATATATAATTTATATTCGTAAAATAACATTATTTATTAAATAAAATGATAAAATACCTATATGTTTATAAATATTTTGGCTCTTCATATCATTGCGTTTATAAACATGGCTCTTGAATATATTCATGTTAGCCACCCCTAGTATCCCCTAGTATATAGTATTATAGTAATAATCTATTATTTTTTTGATTTTCAGAAATCTTACCAAAATTGGTGATAGATGATAAGCTGAGCGGATATCATGGCTTAGTAAAAGAAAATGAAACGCTTGTTGAAGTTGTTCCAGAAATTTATGCCATTGGTGATGTTTGTAATTTTAATATAGTGAACAAACATCATGGAGAAGCACCTTTTGAAGTAAGTGCAACTGTTCTAGAAATTGTCTATATTATCAAAGCATCTATTAGGTAATTAAATGTACAATTTAATTATTTAACTTGTTATTTAATCACTAAGCGGATAATATTTAACAATTTCTTAAGAGGATGCTACACAACCATTTGTTGTCCCCATCTCTTACAAATACATAAAATTGCAAAATTCAGTAGATCACGTTTAGCTCTGTTAGTTTAAAAATTATATTGAATTAACCTATTATGAAAAACTAGATGTTAAGAACATTATCTATGTTTGTATTTAGGTTTTTTTAAGATAGTTCAATTTTGTAGCAAGTTGTGCATTTATAAAAAAGCGTAAATTAAAAATGCTCATAACTCACTTTAAAACAAATTATCGTATAAAATCCACATACAACTACTGATAATGTTCTTACCATCATTTGCATAGTAGGTCAATTTACTCTTCGATTTACTCTAATTTTTAAACTAATGGAATTAAACGTGGTCTGCTAAGTGTAAATTTGTTATGCTACACACTTGCAAGACGGAGACACCAAATATGTATGTAGCGTCTTCTTAAGGATTTCTTTTAGGTATCTAATTGTTTTATTTTTAAATAATACATTATAATTGTGTACCTGTAAGTTATACTATTATATTGAGTTAGCTTTAACTATAGCTATAAAATATATTATTAGTTAATTCGGCTGTCTCCCAATATGCGATCTACCGCTGAAAATGCGGTCTACCAGAATAGACGTGGTTACTGGTTATAATATTAAATTGTAGTATTTCAGAGACCAGCATGAATAGGCACATGTGGTATAAATAAAAATATTAACAAATGTTAAATAATGATAATAATAATGATGTGATATGGTACGACCCGTCGCTAATGAGGCACTGGAAATCCATCCATACTCAAATTGTTTCGGACAAGGTAACAGACCATACTCTTGCAAGTATTTAACACCTGAGGCCTCAGTTAAAAAATTTTCATAAAATTCTTTTACAAGCACTTTAAAGTTAAAAAAATTTTCAGTTAAAATTTAAAAAAAAGTTGTTTTACCACAAACGACACTATGACAACTAACATGTTATTAGCTGCTATATGATAAAATATATATCATTATAAAAAAATACGATAAAAGTGATAAAACATAATATATTAAATTAGTAGGTAATAAATAAATAAATAATAATGATGCGGGATTCCCTACTATAGGTAGGTATAAGTGTATAACACATAAAATTGGTAGACCGCATACTATATTCATATTTATAGTTAGGTAGTACGCAAAATACAGGTAGACTGCATATTGGGAGATAGCTGTTCATTCAATAATACTATAATTATGGTAAAAATATATTTTTTTAATTTTAATTTGTTATTTAGATTCTTTGTTTTAATTAAAATAATAAGTAATGTATATTAATTTCATAAACATGTAAGTGAAATTAGAATATAGCTCTTAAATAATTAAAATATTGGAACTTGATTAGTTGATATGTACTTTTTTTAATGTAAAAACAAATTTTCTGAAAAATGTAAAAAATTAAATTACTATAGGTGTATTTCAAATAATAATTTGTGATTTGAAAGTTATACGCTTATATTAATTCATTGGAATATTGTTTGAGCTACAAGTTAAATTTAATACAGTTAAATTACTAAAGATTACAATCTAAAACATGTAAATATTTACTCTGTTTCTTATAAGAGTAACCTAGTTAGCGATAATTTTTTGTCAAGCAAACCACGCCTCTTGGCAAAACGGTTGTCGTCTTTTTCTGTGTCAGACAACTGATTATCAATGAATGTACTGAGTTACTTCTGATGGACTATTGATCTTTTGAAAAGTTGCTGGTTGTAGAAATTAATAAGTAATACATCCCATGTCATAGAAGTGTATGACTACATGTTTGTTAGCTACACCCATTATTGCCGCTGTGCTCAGAAATTTGTCTCCTGTGGTTACTTTTATATAAAATGGAGTATAGATATTATTAAATGAGTTACAGGAAGTCCACTTAATCATTTTTAAAATGTATCTTTATAATTTATGCATTCAAATTTAAAATTTAAATAATGCTATGGTTTTAAACAATGAAATTCATTTTCAGATCATTCTTCGTCCAAATGGTTATGCTGAACTCCGAGCTCGCAAAACTTTAAATTGTGAGAAACGTAAAACATATAAATTTGAAATTGCTGCAGTTTCATGTTCTGGTTTGATATCGGATAAGTGAGTTCTGAGTAGTTAATATTTAATATTTTTAATATTAATTTGTTTTTAATTATTTTAGTGTTACTGTGCATATAACTGTGGTTGACATCAATGAATATGCTCCACTGTTCTTAGATGCATCTTATGTTAAAGATGTTGATGAGGGCCAATTGTATGAAGAGATAATTCGAGTAGAAGCCACAGACCGTGATTGCACTCCACGTTTTGGTGATATTTGCAAATATGACATACTTAATGATGATCAACCTTTCACTATTAATAATGAAGGTATGATTAAGTTATTAATTTTTTTTTTTTCTACCAAATATTTATAAAAAAAATTTTATTTTTAAAACTCATGTGTTTAAATTGCTTGTATGGTTAATTTCTTAGGAAGTATCAGAAATACTGAACCATTAGACTATGATCGCAGTCACAATTATATATTGTCAGTTGTTGCTTATGACTGTGGCATGAAGCAATCTGCTCCTGTTATGGTCACTATTAAAGTAAACCGAATTTGCAAACTGGGTTGGAAAAGTGTGTATATCAATACTAAACTATATTTTTAATATACAATTGTTAATTATTCATATACTTTTTAGGTATTCCCGAAGAAATTGATTACTATCCTACTTCCGGTCGTAAAGATTTGTTTCCTAATGCGCAGTTAAGACTATGTGATGACCCATGCCACGTGAAAAATGTTAATGCTAAGCTGACTCTAGCAACATCGCATATCGGTAAAGGTTGTGACCGTGATACATATTCTGTTCAAAGTCAAAGAAAACTTTGTGGTAAGTAATTACTTTAGAGTATATATTGTATATCATCTATGTACATTATTATTTTTTGAGTTATCAACACTCATTGTCTTGAATAGTATGATTTAATAATCTGAAACCTTTTGTGCCAATAATGGTGGTTTTGACTGATGACTAATATATAATAATGAGAAAATAAATAATGAAATTTACATTTTTTTTTGTTTAAATTTTACAATCTTGTATAGGAGCAAGTAAAGAAAGTGTAGAACTTTTACCCGCTAACCATGTACCTTTATCTGCTGGAAACGCAATTAAGCATGACGAAGGTCGTGAATCTGATCAGATGTATGAGTTTGATGGCAGTAGCACTGCTGTTGCTATACCCAATGATGTTCTTGACCATGGACTATCATCAGCGTTCACTATCTCTACATGGATGAAACATAAGCCTATGCCACACCAAGATAAGCATGTTAAAGAACATATTTTATGTTCTGCTGATGACCATAGTATGTTATTTAATATATTTTTTTTTTAATTTTGAGTTGAAACTGTGCTGACATTTTTTGTTTTTACTGATGTTTTCTAATTAGAAATGAATCGTCATCACTATGCTTGGTTTGTACGAAATTGTCGTCTCATACTTCTTTTGAGACGTGATTTTTCACAAGGAGATCTTAATATCTTTAGGCCAGCTGAATGGAGGTGGAAAATTCCACAGGTTAATTTCAATAGTTTAATTAATAATTAAGAATAATTATGAATATTTGGTATAAATTATATTTCTAGGTATGTGATAATGAATGGCATCACTATGCTGTATCAGTACAATTCCCCAATGTTCAGCTATACATTGATGGAGTACTTTTTAAATCTGAAAACAAAAACCCTGAAGTTATTGATGATTGGCCTTTGCATCCAACTAAGGGAATTAATACTACTTTGACTGTTGGAGCATGTTGGCAAGGTACAGTTAAATTGTCTGTCTTGTATTAGTATTTAACACCAATTGTATCATCAATTGTTACCTAGTAATAATGTTTTATTTTATTGTTATAGGTTCAGAAAACAAAATGAAACATCACCTACGAGGATATTTAGCTGGCTTATCAGTACTCTTGCATCAACTTGAAAAACCTGAGGTACTCGCATGTTTACATAAATGTAAAGAAAGTTTAGAAGTTCCTGCAATGGAGTTGTTGGAACCTGGAATGGAACTGCTAACTAACAGTGGTAAGTACCATTTATTTCACATTTATAATATACTGTAAGTCAATTATAAACATTTAATATTACTTTGTTATATATTAATTTTAGAGCTAACTGAATTATCAATTGAGGGTGATAATAAGACAAATTTAGAAGTGTTGGTGAAGAAAATTGGTTATTCTAACAGCCGTGACTATCCAACTCCCGGTAGACGTAATCTACACTTGACTACGTCTCTTATGTAAGTTGAAATTTTTTAAGTATTTTTTTGATTATTGTTTTATATTAATTTATAATTATTTTTATAAAGTTGTGAAGGTGGTCGTGAAGTGAAGATGCCTCCCGCTGAAAGCTATATAATGGTCCACCGACCTCAACAACCTAATATTATCATTAATGGTACTAACACAGTACCTAGAGAATACCATGAATTTAGACAGGGTGTACAAGTTTTCCCTGATCTCGCCATTAGCATTGAGCCAGAAAGTTATGATTATGAATCTAAAAACCGTAAGTACTGACTACATTTTATTTTTAGAAATTACTTCTAATGTTGTACTTTTGTTTATAGCTGAATTGACAAATGTATTAGAGCGTCGCATTGATTCCTGTATAATATCTGTTTATCCTTCACTGAATCCGGACCATGAGACATTGACCATTCCTGCTGATATGTTGGCTAAATTTGGAATTTCTGCTAAAGTTTCTAAAGACGGTGTAGCTTTCAACAATGCTGATATTGTATTCCATTATCAAGAAGCCTTACGTGATGTCCATTACACCAACTTTAAGCCTGCATACTATCTAAATCGTCAATTCAAATTGGTCTGTTCTGAAATGAATGGAAGGTTTTTGAGTAATGAATACATACAAACTGTGAGTTTCTTTGCTACAAATTTTCTTGATCACAGATTTTTATCTAGCAATTACTTATTTAGATTTTGATAATGATATTTTCAGTTGACTGTAATTCATCCGAAATCTCCAACTGTTGTTAATACTACTTCTACAACACTTCCGACAACTGCTTTGCCTGCTGCTTCATTAGTTGAAGAAAATGACGCTGAACCAAAACCAGCTCATGCTCAAATTGTACAACATTCTGTTGAAGCAAAACAAGCACAAACTATATTTGGAAATTACTTGGATGGATCTATTGATGAACGTGCACAGGCTATTGTCACTGGTGGTGGACATGCTGTTACAATTATCATTGTGGTGTGTGTTGGATTTTTAGTCTTAATGATTACATTAGGAATTGTGCGTATTAAGGCCGCCCACCAAAAAGCAACACAGGATGAAGTCCAGGACACAGAGATGGCTTGGGATGATTCAGCTCTTAACATTACCATAAACCCCATGGAGGTAAACTTCAATTGTTGTTGTCTGTTGATTATGTTGATGTATCACATTTTATGTTATTTTTAGCAATTGGAATGTGATGGCAGTGGTGCAGTTGGTGGTGCGTTATCAGCTGGCAAACATAGGCATGCTGAAAATGAAGACGATTCTTCTGATGACAATATGAGTTATGATTATGACGATAGTTCAGATGATGGTGGTGGCAATGAAGAAGATGATGGTCTACACAGAGGCTGTGCACCTCGTTTAGAATGGGATCATTCTACCATGTCTATCTAAGTCGTGTTTTACTATCAAAAAATCATGCACACCAATACGACTTGCAGCACCTGTCCTTTTATAGGTTACATGGTGATTCTATTTTTTAATACTAAACAAAAATCACTCTTTTTTTGCATATCTTTCGAAAACGCTTGACTAACGCGCTTTAGAACATTTGAAATTCGTTTTTAGACATACAAGTTTTAAATAAATTAAAGAGTGGGGTTTTGTTGGGAGTCAATCAGACTTTTACTTAACTTATTTTGCTGTCCTTAAGTTCAAATAAATTACACTATTATTTGTTTGCACTGATATCAATTTATATTTTATTATAATATACATGATTAAATGTAACATTATAATCTTGACACTGTTACCGCGCAACTTTCTATATTATATGATTATGATTTTTTTTGATTTTTTTTACTTTTTTATAATTTTTTTCAGACATATCCTAAATTATGTTATTATTTTAACTAGCACTATCCCCACTCTTTCTTTAACTTAGTGTTCATACATAAAATGTATACATATATATATATATAGAACAATTTTTTTTTTAAATGGAGAAGACTGTAAATAATGTATAAAGAAAAGAAACAAATTAAAGGCTAATATTCGCATTTTTAATGTGCCATTCGATCAATCAATATTATATGTTTAGTTTTATAGTTTTAAAAGCCTTTCAAATCACAACCATCAACAAAACTGTTCTCCTCTCTACTCCGTAATTCATTCCAATGCACTCGCTTGTCGTCTTCTCAACACCAGAGCAGCCAAACTCTTGCCTATGTTCGTGTTTCCATTTATATATTTGATACCGTCCAAATAGGTTTCCTCGTGAATTTTTATTTTTTAAAGAACTGTGTTTGCAGTTTAGTATTATTGGTTGTGCAATAAAGTACTTAAATATATTATAATAATAAAAATAAAATTAATGATGAAACTACTGTGCACTTTGTTATTTTGTCAGTGATATTATTTTTTTTTGTATCATCATATTATGAGACATAAATGTAAACTTGGTGAATATTTATACATACTGCATTTTCTTACTATGGACAAATATTACCTTATCTTATACTAGTTAAAAAAGTGAACAAATTAACACATATTATATTATGATTTATATTGTTACAATAATATATACATTTTATGTTTATTCTAATTTTTATTCAAAATAATAACCAATAAATTTATAACTACTAAATACATAATGAAAAATAAATTATCATTACATTTATTAATACATATTAAAATCTAAAGATTATAATAAATGAATTAAAAGTATATAAGATTATTTTTATGTAAATTTAGAGTAAATTGTAAGATTATACACATAAATTTTAAAAGTATTAATTATAACATCTTGCTTTGGTATATCATAAGTATATATTAACTAATTAGGGTGTAGGTAGTGATTGGTGGTATTATAGTAATTATTATCCTAAATTATTTTTATTTAACAGTAAATGTATTATTATTTTTATCCTTTGTAACTAATGATTATTAGTAAAATTATGATTTAAATTAATTTCTTCCAAATTAAAAAAAAAAAAAATTGATGTGCAATAATTTGTTAAACATATTTTCTGTATTGTGTGTATTCTTTAGATATTGCAATGTAATATTTTTTTCTGCTAATATAAATAAATCACCTACACCTGTTATGACTCCTGTGTTAATATTGTTTATACCTGAAACTTTCAAGTACTGTACCGACCACCATGATAAGTATAACTGTCATTTCTTAATACCAATGTGCTAATAAAGTTATTTTTATTAACACATTTTTCAATAAACAAAAATTAAAAGAAAGCATACCAAATTTTTTTTTCTCATTTTTTTATGTAATGTTCGACAAACTAAATAAGTCATCTGTATCAATTTAAAGTAAATAAATTATAGTATATTATTTAATTTGATTGGCCGTTTAATTTATGCTGGCTGTACTTAACAGCAATTTTATTGGTTTCATAATATTATTCATGTATATAGATTTGAATGCCATTTAATAAATACATGTAACTTTTAAAGTTTAGTTATTAGATCAATTTGTCTACTTGTTCTAAATATCATCAAGAAGACGAGCTTGATTTTATTTAAGTCATATATACTATATAGTATATACATGTTTGTTTACATATTCACTGAATTATGAATTAATTTCAAATTAAATGATAACCAATTTCTTGGTCCATGTAACTTCGTCCATTAATGTATTTTATTGAAATTTATAGGTAAGTAAACTTTAGTACTTTACAGTTGACATGTGACCTGTCTTTACAAATTTAATTCTTTAGTGGCCAAGATAATTGTGGGGGAGAGGAGAATAATTCTGCTCAAAATTTTACTATTAATTGTAATTTTGAAGATTAGCTGTGTAGGGTTTTACTTCTCATTGCCTACAAACTACTTAGTACTAACTTGATGACTTCTTTAGATAGTTAAAAAAAAACTAAGGTTACTAATAAGTAATAAGGAATATTAATGTCAATTAAATAAATTAAAAGAGGATAGGGTCATCTTTGCATGATCCTTAGCTTAGACTCTGGTCACAATTTAGGCACAATTTATATTTAGGCTGTGGTAAAAATATTGTTAATGTGAGCCTTAGTCGATTCCCTTTAAATACACCTACTGTTAGACAGGCAGTTTGGTAATCAAGTTATAATGTTCTATTTTTTAATAATTTAATTTAAATTTTATGTAGCTGTAGCATAGATTTGAATAATATGTTACCTATGATATATTATATTCATTTACCCTACCAGCTACCTATTATTCGGTCATAAGGTGACTTATAATTAGATAATTGCCACCTGGAAATTTAAATTATTTAATGCAAGTTTTAAAAATTTTGTGTATGGGTAATTTGAAAATAGCATTTGAATGTGGTTAGTGCTGACATGCATAAAATAGTAAAATAGTGAGTTCTGTGAGGGGTTTGCTTACTCAAAATATTGTGAACTATTACACGTCATAACAAACCAAAAATTGAAGAAAATTAAGATTTTTACGCAAAACTAGCTGTCGAAAAAAATGGAGTTTGTTTTTTTAGTGTAACTTTACAGATAAGTGAAATGTTCACTCAATGTTTAAATTAGTGATTGCAATACACCATTCAATTTTTGAAATATTACAACTTACTAATTTTGAGCAATTTATCCGTATAAGAAAATTTAAACGTTGGTTATTTTTTTTTAAAATTATTGTCGATAAAAAAGTTTGCTCATTTAAAATACTTGAAATGTAATACAATGTTAGGTACTTATAAGTTTTTCTCAGTGGACATTTAAAAAAAGTTCAGTGTAATTTTTTATGAGTGTCTGAAGTTAAAATATGGACAAAATTCGTCAAAATCATGAAAACTAGCAAATTGTTAATAGTTAGAAATTCATAAGAATTTTTCTATTCATATCTAAGCTTAAAAGATTCATTTAAGTTTCTTACATTTAAAATAAAAAGTATACTTTGAAGTCAAATTAGGTAATTTTTTACGAGCGTTTGAAATTAGACATTGGATACTATAACCTGTAAATTAACAAATTCTCATATAAAGATTTTTCTATTTTCTAATTATTCAAAAAACAATGCTACCAATACTCGCAAGTACTTTAAACTGTCATTAATCGTTTTTTTTTTTCAAAATATTTTGACTTATTTTGAGTTAATTAAAGACATTTTAAATGTGTCGGTTCCAAAAAAAATTGTTGTTCTTATAATTATAACCACGCACTTACCATATACAGAGACTTCCTCTTAACAGGGAAACGAGCATATCGTAAGTAAAACGTTATTATATATTGTCTTCCACGAATTTCCATAATAACCTGTCATCGAACAAAACAATTGCAATCAAACATAAAGACGTACTTCGCCCTAACAGACTATAGATACTGGCCGAAATGCTAATGCTAGAATACCCACAATTAAAATTATAAAAAAATAAAATAATATCAATAGATATCGCCATGGATCATTTTCTACTCCAAATTGTTACAGTTCTTTAAGAGGACGTTTCACCCGCATGTGTTGTCTCCGTCTTACAAGTGCGTAACATTACAAAAACTTTTACGCGCGGGAAAGAACCGAGAAAGATACAGTTATAACTAAGAAACGAAATTTTCATCACATAAAAAGGAGAATTTTGTCTGTGCAATATCGTTTTTATTTTTTCGATATCAGAACTACAAAAAAAGTTATTCATGCTTAAAAAACGCAAAATTAATGTATTATAAAACAATAAGAATTTTTGTTGTATAAGTGATATCGAAAAAATAAAAACGATATTGCACAGACAAAATTCACCTTTTTATGTGGTGAAAATTTCGTTTCTTAGTTATAACTGTATCTTTCTCTGTTCTTTCCCGCGCAAAACAGTTTTTGCAATGTTACGCACTTGTAAGACGGAGACAACACATGCGGGTGAAACGTCCTCTTAAGCGTCGAAAATAACACAAACAATATATAACCTGTGAAATTATCATCAAAACACCTCCATCGGCTCCATCCATATTTATTCAATCAACTATACATAAATAATCATTAACAATCCTGCAAAGCAATTAAAAGCCCTCATATTCCACCCATGGAATCTCATGCAAAACTATGTCAAACCCAAATTCGAATTGAATGGTAATTAGATACCATGGAGAAAAAAAATGTAAACTTTTATACATATCAAATCCACGGGGACAAATCTTCACCTCTCTACTGCTCTACTTCAATCGAATTTATCAAAGAAGAATTAGGCAACTGTGGTTTCTTGGCTCGGAACATGAATAATGTTCTTCATTATCAATCAAAAGCCCTCTTACCTCTATTCTTTGTTGACCTTGAACCAGCTATTAACAACAAAGACATGTTTGAATTAAAATTCCTCTGCTACACAAACATCAAAGTAGAATCTCCTAAAATAAAAAATAAAAAACAAATACCACAATGTATGAATTTCCAGGACTACGGTCATACGCGCCATCACTGCAGTAACATACCTCGTTGCGTTCGTTGTGGCGACCGACGCGACATGGCGACATGCCGAGATACCTCGGACTGCACCTGCAAAAAAAGCATAGACTTTCCAGTGAAACGTGTGCTCTGTTTTGGCGATCATCCAGCAAATTATAGAGATGGCGCCCATAATTTAAGAACATTCGAAATCATCGAAACCGCCATCCCTCTCAAGCAAATAAAAATCATCTCAACAATAACATCAGATACCAAGAAAAAAATAATAATGTACGAACTCGCACCAGTCGTAACATTACCTCAGAAAATCAAAAAACACCCCCACACCTAACCTATCTTACGCCAAAGCAACTCAAAATAAAAATACACCAAAAAACCAACCCCACTTGGATGTATTACGGAGGATCATTTTTTCTGAATGAAAATCGTGATAATTATCGACACGTATATCATCGAAATTAGACGAAACACCAGTTTTTGACAAAAAAAAAAAAAAGTTCATTTATCAGACCGGTTCCATTACTTTTTACGTACCTACCTATAGAGCGTTTCGTATATTATCCTTGTAACGTTTTTAATCTGTATCGTCAATAATTATTATTTATTATATTGCGTCGTTGTCGTGGTTTTGTGCGTTAAGGTTGCCTACCGTCAGAGCCGTTAAAGGAGGAAGCAACGTCCTCATTTTGCCACAGTCCTCATTTTTGGAATATTTTTAAGGGGTCCCTTTAATGTCTTGATGTATAATAATTATTACCAATAACGGACTGTTATCATTATTGAGATGTTTACCGATAAAAGACTAAGATGTCTGGATTAAAACTTTAATATATATGTAACAAAAATTATTTTCGTTGCGTCAGTCACATATTATATGTAATACTACTATAATCTGTATTATATTGCGGTTAGAATGCGATGACGAGGCTCGATTTTTTGTGGTCGGTCACTGTTGTAGTGCAGACGATATTGTTAGGTGAACATTCTTAATTATCTGTGGATAAATTGTATTGAAAATTACATTTAAAATTTAAATGAGGTTGGTTGATTTAACTATTTAAGTATGGAAGAATACATTTACAAGCATTTTGTTAACCTCGATGATTATATATTATATTTTGTTTATCAAGCCACATTATGATGGCCGAAAGGCCCTCACATATTAATTTTCCCCCACCCCAAAAAACCTCGGTACAGCACTGTCTATTGTCTAATGTCTTTAAAGTAAGTTGTTTGCTTAATATTTATTGTCATCGATCGGAATCGTTCGAGGTGCATGCAAGTTGAATGCCTACCTGAATCATCACAGGCGTTTTCGTTAAAATTAAAATGCTTACATTTTTTAGTACCGAACCAAACTAATAAAATATATTACTAATTCACCCTATTGAATGGTCATTTGAATTTATAATTGTTCATACAATTTCATTAGGCAGTAGTTGATGACTTAAATATGATCATAATATTTTCTAAATAATTCGAAAATAGTTAATTTCTTTTTTCTTATCTTTATTTCTAATTTATTTCAAATTTTTATTTGTATTGTTCACATCTGAGTTATCAACATTTATGCAGATGAATGAACAACCATTAATTTTAGGATTGTTCAAATAAACGAAATCCTATTCATACAAAAACGGTTTAAAATATTAAACGGATTACTATTAAGTCTTACCTCCGGGCTCCGAAGCTTTGAAACGAATATTTTTATTTTTTATGGGTGCTAATGTCGTAAACGTTTGTTATATTGTTAGAGTGCCTGACGTATGTATACTTGTTTTTATTCGGAAACCATCACTGTTTTATAATATTAATTATTGATACAATTTGTAACTACTTCTCGCTCCCATCCGTACTGGATGATTAAAATAAAAACTTTGTTTCTATTTTATTTATCTTTGTAACATTTTTTTTTACTAAAAATAGTAAACATTTTACATAAGATTCTTATAATAAGTTTTTTTAAAGGTTAGGTATCTACTTAATTATTAATGATAAAACAATTTTCGTGTGATTTAAGTAAAAACTAAAAACATTTATCTACCATATTATATAAAACATTAAGCATAATAATGTACAAAACTTGTTTTTATGTTGGTTAACCTTACCAATTACAGTTTGCTTTTGGTTTATAACAGGGATGGGCAACTGGCGGCCCGCGCTACATTTTCAAATTACTTCATATAAAACTTCATCTTCAAGAATCACATTAAATAATAATTGTAAATATAAATAAATAAAGATAAAAAATAAATGTTAGTAAATTTCAAGGATCTTTTTTTTTTTGCTTTCTCCTATATGCACTTAAAAGTACTTAAAAGTGGCCCGCTAGTTACTTTGAGTTGCCCATCCCTGGTTTATAATAATATGGAGTACCTATATATATTATAAACGTACTTCGAAGTTCGAAGCTAGTAACAGCATTTTTCAATTTGATTAAAATTGAGATTGAAAGTTCTGTTATATTTTTGTTTAGAGACGTAAAAGAAAAAAAAAATCATTATGCATCGGTATAAAGTTTTTTCCGTAGCCACTTATCTGAATACTTACGGTTCCCAAAATTTCTCGAGGACGACTAAGAATATATTATGTAACAATAATGTTACATATTGATGCGAATGATGCGATATTGATACAAACAATATGGCTTGTATACAGTAGTTGACAATATAAGCTATTTACCTATATGAAATTTAAAACCATTTGCCTGTCTTTGAAAATGGCGGCAATGAATAAATTTCATGACAAAAATAATTCATAACTGACGATTTTGTTATCATATTTGTATTGAATTCGTTACTGCTCACTTGCAGAGAACGTTCGTTAAATTTGAGTATTGAATAGATCAGATTTTTTTTTAAAACTAACATAAAAAAAAGCGGGTAAGTGGATGTCGCTCTGCTGTACATTAGGGGGTGGGGTGGACTTCTGACTAGGGTAGGTTAAATTTGAATGTGCAATGATATGTATCATTGTAAACGAAAAACGATTCTGAACGGAGACGGTTTATCTGTCTAGGATATAAGATATAATATTATAGATTATTAAACATTTTCAAATTTTAGATTTAAAAAGAAATTTTTTTATGAATTTCTAGCTTAAAATGATTTGCGAATTTTCGTGATTTTTATGTATTTTTGTCAAAATTCAAATTTTGAATGCTTTTAAAAAAAAATTGTGCCAATATATTTCTTTTATTTTTCAACTGCTATTGTAAAAATATGATAGGAGCCTTGTATTTAATTTTCAAATCTTAGATCTAAAAAGAAAAACTTTTATGCATTTCTATCTAATATAATTTGAACATTGCCGTAATTTTTACGTATTAATAGTCAATATTTTAACTTCAAATGATAATAAAATAAAATTGTGCCTATGTATTCTTATAACTTTTTAATCACTATAAGAATAATGTATGAGGAACTTTGTATTAAATTTTCAAGTATTTTAATTGGGCCAAAAAAATTTTATCGATACTTCAAAAAAAAATTTTCAGAAAAATTGAAAATTTCAGTTGTCTGTTAATATCTCAAAAAAGTCAAAATATTTTGAAAATTAAATTATGTAAAGAAAATGTCAATCCAAATAACTGTTAACATTTTCAAGTATCTACGACTTATACTTTTTGAATAATAACAAATGTTTAAAATCGTTATCGTTACGCTATCTCGTAAAAATTTTAAATTCTAACGCACTTAAAATTTTTCCTATAATGATGCTTCGTGTTTTCTCTATAGCTACTTGAAAAAAAACTTATGGAAAACTTAGTGTTGTATTTTTAATCCTTAGTTATAACACAAACAATTTTATGATTTTTCAACTTCAATAGTATTTGCAAATTTTCGCGTTTTCGACAGATTTCATAAAATTTTGAACTATAAACGCTTATTAAAAAAAATCGTGGCTTACGATTTTTAATTTTTTTTAGCTACAATAAGAACAACTCATAAGGAACCTTGTATTAAATTTTCAAGTCATTTAAAACTTTTTTACCGACACTTAGAAAAAATTCTCATAAAAATCGAAAATTTCAGTGGTCTATAAATAACTCAAAAAAGTCAACAATTTTTTTAAAATTAAACCGTAAATAGATAACATTAACATAAACATTTGGTGAAAATTTCAAGTATTTACAGTGATTAGTTTTTGAATTACAACCATATAAAAAATCGATTTGGTCGAAAACTGGTTTTGCGTAAAAATTCCAGTTTTTCTGTCATTTTTTTTTTGTTTTTCTCGATTTTTTTGAAAACTGTTGAAAAATGTTTACTTTTGACCTCTATAATGCACCAAGGATATTCACTTTTACATCGGAAACCACTGTAAAATGATAAAATCAATACATTCATCACTTCGTTCAGAATCTAAAACATATTATAAATGTATGGTGCATTGGGGCTCTGCACTTTCTGCTCCGTGTTCGATTTGCCTCCGCAGATTGGCTAGGGACCCTTTTCATCTTGAAATATTTTAATATCTATATTCTATAGTCTATAATATTTAAAAATAATGTATCCATGTAAAGGATAAAATATACAAACATTTTTATATGATAGAGATATTAGATAAAGTGTGTATTAAAATGGTGTTATGGTTTACTATACCTACTGGGAGGGTGGCAAAAGACTGTAGTTAAATGTTACCAAAGCAAATTTTAGGTGTAAATAATTCGATCTATTCTATGTATATTATAGGTATTTATTTGATTGTCGAGCCGTAATAGTTTAATAATAAAAAATAAAAATATATTTTAGAACAAAACTATAAGTGGATCTAGTAATAGTGACAGTATGCCTGAGCTCACGAGGTTCTCCGGTCGCATAGAGATGATGGATATCAAAGGTGTATTATTTAGACCAGAATTGGAAGACGATATTATTGGCGGTGGGGTGGGGGGGAGGGGGTAGCAACCTCACCTGCTCCGCGACGGCGCATCGAATCTCCGCTGCCGCTACTGGTACTGACGTACTACTACAACAACAACAACAACAACAACTACTACTACCACTACTGATACTATAATAGTACTATTACTACTACAACTACAGTGGTTGTGGTGACCGTGCGCGCCGCAACGTACAACGTCGTCGTCGTCGTCTCGCGCGTGATACCAGTCGGCAGTCAGTCGACAGTTACGTCTCGTCGTCGGCGGTTGTCTGCTGTTACACCGGCACTTCACACTCGATATTTTATCTGTCCGTATTTTAGTGGTTCCGCACCGCAACTATCGCCGTTCGTTCGATATCAATCTCTATCCACGAACGACAACTCATAATAATCGTAATAAAATATTAACGTGACGCTTTTAGTATCACATAATACGACAATAATCGTCGTCGACCAAGTGGTTGTATAACACGTATATACTTACTGTTTTTGTACGAGAAACTCGAGATCGACATGCAAGAACGTTTGACCACGACGTGTCTGCTGAAGGAGGCGCCCGCCAACGAGGTAAGCGCAGCACAACAAATTAACAAAATTATGTAATGACCGGGTACTGTAATTGATATTATATAATACGTTTTCAATTAAAAAATAATACACCTATCAAACTCACAATCGTTAGTTTGCACACTCACGTTCAAAGTATTTTGTATCCGCTTAAACAAAAATTATAGATGGGTACCTAGAAAGTATAATAATATAATTTCAGACATTTGTATACCTATCTAATGATGTTAAAATAGTAAATATTAATGTTTTTGGTCTAAATATTATTTTCGCTCAATAGTTTTTAAATCTTGTCCATATAAAAAAATACGCTTTGATCCTATTGGTAGTAAAAAAAAAAATCCCCATAAAATAGATATAAGATAATACTATATACACCTACAATATAATATTATAACAAACATTTAGCTTTTAGTTTATTATGGAAAACAATTTTTTTCCTTTTAACAAAATAAGACAATTTTTTGGGATGATATTATATTATTTGACAAATTAATAAATTTGCTTGCTCTGTGTTTTTGCTATACCTATATAAAGTATTGAAATGTTGGTTTTAGAAAACAATGACCGTTTCTATGTCATGTCTGTTTTGTGGCAGTTTTAACTTCTGTTTAATGTCAGCATGACATTTCCTAATTTTATGAGTGTCTCAACTTGACGAAAACATTTTTTAACTAATTCAGTTATGAACAAAATATCAATACTATAAATTCAAACATAAATGGTATAAATATGGTTTGTTACCAAAAAAAGTTAAATTGTTTTTTTTTTATAAATTAATATCTAGTAAGTGATAGGTTTACTAATAT
Source organism: Diuraphis noxia (assembly GCF_037042655.1). Lineage (NCBI taxonomy): Eukaryota > Metazoa > Arthropoda > Insecta > Hemiptera > Aphididae > Diuraphis > Diuraphis noxia. The sequence continues at coordinate 79,571,584 of NW_028301713.1, forward strand.
ACTATTGTTAATAGTATTTTTATTTATTACTTAATATACTACATTATATATATTTTGTCCAAACTTTTGATAGTATTTATTATTTAATTATTTATACCAAAACTGTGAACTGAATAAATTTTAACAGGTATGCTAATATTTAATACGGATTTACGATCAACTGTTGTTTCAAGTGAAGAAAGTTAAATGTATTTCACACGCATGATTACGATTTAGAGCAAAAGAAACTTCAATATAATTTTATAAATTTAACCATTTTGTTTAAATATTTAATAACACTTATAAAATGGAAATATGCCTAATTTCGCTTTATTGAATAATATGCCGGCTACATATTTATAATGATTGAGGGGCCGGGAGTAAGTCCAACAGCAATAATTTTCACGTTGTTTCGCGCGTACCTATTACAAACTGATATATAGGCAGGCGTGCGAAAACTTAAAAAGATTATATTCGAACCGACCTCCTGCCAACCTACTTATCAATAACAAATTTAAACCTTTTCAGTCTGATTAAAGTACACATTTCATCAAAAACTATAAGTTATTATTCCGTATTTTTCTATGTTTAAAAAACCTTATATAGTTATATATGAATTTAACAACCAGATTCCTCATTATTAGGTGACTAAATATATAATTATGCACGCATAAACAGTATAATCACAATAAACTTAATGTGATAGACACCTCTGCGTTGAATTGCATTCAAACTTGAAATATTGTTGTTTTAAAAAATAAAATTATTTGATACAGGTAATATGTGACATTTTATTATATTAAATAAAATCAGATGCCTCAGTTCTTAGAAACGAAAATTACATAGCTTACCTATAGATATGACTTACAACGAATTGCATCTTCGCATGCCTACAAAGGGTCACTTTCAAAGAAGACCATCTTAACTAGATTTTTGACTGTGCAATTACACCTTTCTACAACAGTATTTGAGTACCTAAAGTTAGTGTTTTACAACCACTTGGAAACTTTCCGTTTGATATTCCAAAATTAACTCAAAACTTTCGCTATATTGCAAATGCCACGTAACTATATAATAAGATTGACTTTTATACTTGGGTGCATTAAAATAAATTGTATATAATATATTAAACTAAGATACACCTATAATAAATAATTTATACAGAATTACCTGTGGAACCGGGGGCCGTTGTTTTTGAGATACCGTAATTATATCTATGCTTACTATAACTATGCGTACATTTTAATATTAATATAACAATAATAGTGAGTTGTAGGCACACAGTGACGCTCGTCGTTGTCGCGTCGTTCGAAAAAAAACAGCGTGTCACATGTGAATTGTCGTATGGCAATATAGGAGGTAGGTACCTACCTAGCATATGGCGATATCAATTTATTGAAAAGGTGCATATCCTCGTGGAGGGTGTTTATAATATTATATTATATATTGGTGCTTATGATTTTTGCAGATTTATCTATAATAGGCATCCATAATACCAGCTACCATAGCTACGTTTAATACAACTGCATACCCTCTCCCAGACAAATTGTTTGTAGGTACGCCTATACAGAAAAGTAACCCTTTTTTCTGTCTGCGTATAGCTTGGCATTATTCGCAAATCACACAATATAATAACGCACCCGCGCTGCATACCTTTTCTTGAAGTGAACACTTCTATATTTGTTATTCGCCAGCCTATATATATATATATATATATATATATTATATTATGTTTTATTATACCAAATCGAACACATGCGGCCAGATGTCACGTCGCTACTGTCTTGTACGCGCTTGTATCTACTCGTATAGACTCAATATTTATTATATTGGATTATAGTATTATTATTAGTACGATTATATTATTGTTTTAAGATACGTAGGTGTAGCAAAGTACCAAGGTACTCAAAGTGCGTTCTTAAAAGTTCTTTGAATCATCAAATAAGGATTGCATGGTGTAAAAACAATATAACAGACAACACAAGACACAACTTACTTTTTTCGTGACGTTCGTTGAAACTTGCTGCGCTTCAATTTTTTTTTTTATTTCCCTTGGTGCGTTCTTCCACGGATAAAATGGCAGATGGCGAAACAGTCATGTAGGGCGATAGGCTTATTATTAATAATAATATAATATAAACATATATATATATATATAATATGTGTGTGTGTGTGTGTTTTCAAATTACATATATACTCTCACCCACCAGCTGTGCTTGTACTCTCCATTAAGAATTTGACATGGTCGAAGAATAAAAAAATATGGCAATACATTATACGACGAATCGAACCGTTTTGTTTTTATATTTTTTAACTAACTTTATTTAAATATAATACATTATATGTTATACAGAAACTAAAAATTAAAATAAATGTATTTAATGATTCGGTATCGATGATCAATATTTACGTACCTAGGTATCTGTATAATATTTTATGGTCTTATAAAGTTATATATGTTGTTCGTGTCGCTGCTCCTGCAGAATAATTACAATCTACGTTTTAATCGATTTACTTAAATAATGTACTCATGTCTCATATTAATATCTTTAAGCAAACGGCTATATAGGTATATAATAATAATAATAATAATACTATAGTTGTATTTGATGAACACATTTAACATATATTTTACCTATTGATATTATACGTTTGCATGATGATATTATGTGTCGTATAATATAATTTCATGTAGGTATATGTGTTTAATTTAGGATGTACCTACATATTTTACTTAGTACCTATATAGGCAGTGGGGCTGTATAGTGTATATTGTATGATATGTAAATATGTTAATCATTGTCTATTGAAATAATAATACGATTCGTGATTTGTGTTGTGTACATGAAATCGTCGTAAACTGGTAGAGCTTTAATATTAATAATAATAATGTGTGCGTTGTCAGAGTGCACAGTAAAATGTGACGCACGGGTCTGTTGAAGTCCATCAGTCGCTACCATATCTATATACCACTACAATCGTTGTTTATATTATAATATTATTAGTGCGAAAATAAACAGAATACTTTTAAACTGTTCATTTGACGTGTGTGGAAAAAACTGGAGATAGATGGAGAAAAAAATCACCAAAATATATCTTGTAACGATTATTACCTTACATACTTGTGCTGTGGAATTTATATTAATAATGTCGTCGCAGTAAAATCAAAACATTATTATAATAATTATGAACCTCCACTATAATACATACCTATCTATACACATTTTATCCACCACTGGCAGACAAAAATGATGGTTATTTGCTACCTACAAAACTAAACAAAAAAAATGGTACTTACAGTATGTGGTGGATGAGGGGTTGGAAAAGGAGTCTGGCCACGAATTTTAGTTATTTGACTTTAATAATAATATATGTATTATATAATATTTTATATGACGACGCCTAGTAATTACGACCGGGGTGTGGGCTAGAGGTGGGTGAAAAATAATATCATAGTTTATTATTCACAAGAATATTAAATACTTATCGGTATGTTCATATGATGCCGTTATTATTAGTAAGATTTGATTGGATTATTTGAATTCATGCGTGATGTGTCACTCTCCGCGATGTGACTGAATATGTAGTTAAAATACGAATGTAGGTAGCCGAACAGATTTTTTACGAGACTTTGCTGGATATATTATTAATAATATTATATTATAGTGATAAATAATAATAATATATTATTTATTATGTTATACACGGATTTGGGCCATATCAACGAGTCTCCCGGTACTTAACTACCTATACATATAGATAAATCCTTGTTGATCCAGCATTAACACGTGCACATTGATGATAGTAATACCTATTTTCGACTGTATTCATTGTTTTCGCCTGGACGTCCATACACTGTTATGCGTCATAACAAAAAAATGTCATAATAATAATATGCTTCACTATATTTCGTATACCTATAATATGGCCGATGCGACGTCGTTTTTAATCCGTGTACGCTTCGCGTGTAATAATAAATAATGGAATTCACTATAATATAATACGATGTAATGTCGATCCTTCTCTGTATAGTCCTTAAAAGGGATGCAAATGAAAACCGTTTAGTATGCGTGTTAGTGTGGAGAAAAGGCGCACTCGAAGCCCCCCTTACCCTTATTGTTGTTAGCTGTACATAATATTATTATAATATACTCCGTAAACTCTATATTATTATAATATTTTAATTTGTAATATTTTACTGTTGGTGGGTATAAACACATTATATTTTTCGGTTAGTAGCATTATTATTAGTATAGGTACCTATATTATTACAGAATACAGATAACACCATTTACTGGTCTCCACCGATATGTGGTTCACGTTAATCCTTTAATCTTCTCATACATATATATTATTTATTATTTCATTCTTACCTATATTAATATATCGTAGGCGTATAAATATTTTGGTCGTATAATGATACAAACTTTTTTTTTTACAGCTAATGGCCGTCCAAGAAGAATCAGGATCGGCTTTGCCCGTCGACATATTCCGTAAGTATACTCGCCTTGTTGATTTGTGATCTTATAATATTTGGTATATGGAAGGATATCGAATAACGACTACACTATATAGCATTGATGTTATAAATTCGTATCGTATTCGAGTAGAAATTATAATATATAGGACATGGTAAAATACAACCATGTGTATTGTTTATAATATTAAAAAGGGCTTAATGATATTATTATGATATACGTTTTTTTTTAATTATCAAAATGTATTTGATTTCACAGAAGTTGCCGAACTCGTAGCCGGTTACATGGATTGCATGGAAGAAGCGCTCAGATACCTGCAAGAAGTCGAAGAGTATCCCGAAGAGCACCCCGCGGTCCAAGGACTCCGCAGCCACTTGGACCGATCCAGGCAGAAGCTCATGGACCAAGCACTCATGTTGCAGGCTTGAGGCTCGATAATCGTATTGTTATGATCTACATAATATTATTATAACAAACCTTTAATATCACTATGGTATACTGTATAAGGTTATACGTGTACGGTTGTATTTCCTCGAAGGGGACAGCCGAGTTTGTCGTTACCACAACCGTATGTATGTATTATTAACTATATTTATAGAATTTTTTTCTTTTTCGTTTTCACGTGGCTGTGTTATACAGAGCTGTGAGGCACTGTTACTGCTCTCGCTGAACGAAATGGCTATTAAAAAAAAAAAAAACCAATCATACTTAAATCCTGGAAGTTCCGTTTGTATATATACATGTACCTATCTTCGAACCTGCACTTGTTTGTATTATTATGACATCATTATCTTTAATATTTTATTATTTATATATTATATAGGTACATTATTATACTATATATCTACGGCGACGTATCTAAAATACCTATATATATAATAATAATATAATCGCGATGGTCTACGTCTTGAGGGCGTGCGCGCGTGTGTGTCCGTTTTTGTTATGTGGCCGCACGGGAACAATATAGGGAGAATGAAATCTAGTTTTTATTTTAAATTTTTTTCCAAGAATTAATTACCGTCGCAAGTATATATAGCTGTTCCTCGACCCGGAGACAACATAGTGCATGGTGACCCCGTCAGGCATAATACCATATTTTTTTTCCACTGATTGATTTATCGTTTGTTATAATATTATATATTATAACATCGCGTATCCTCTCTTCGTCGTCCGGTGGCTGTTTTATAATCGTTTCGGTAATTATTATAATAAACATGGACGATGGACGTATTCCTGATCAATTTTTCATTATTTTTTTCGTTTGGTCGCGAAAAAAAATTGAGTTTTTTAAACAAATAGTCCCTACGACAACCCAATAACAACATCCGTCCACTACGACGACCAGACCACACCTATACTTATATGCGTACGGCGACTACGTATTATTATTAATATGAAATATTATATTTTGGGGGGGGGGGCCCACCTGAACGTCATAAAACGATTTATACGATATTTACGGCGCACGTGTAATTAAATTCGATTAATTGCGCCGCGGGGAGTCGCGCGCGCACAATAATAAACTCGTTCCCAACTGTTTTTTTTATTTTTTATATTTTTTTTTATCCGTGGTAAGACCTAAATGTAGTTCATAATACTCGAGGAACGCAGAAAATGTCGTTATTCTTTTTTATATATATATATTTTCGTTCATGTGCTTCACTTTATGTATAATATTGAAATATTATTATAATATAATGTCTGTAAATGTAATTGGTTAGAAATTCGCACTCTTGCAACGCGTTATCCGTGTCCTAATTATAATTTTTTTTTTTACAATATATTTTCTTTTTTTATGTTTATTATTATTATTATTATTATTATTATTATTATTATTATGTCACTCGATTTTAAGAAAGGTGTATTTTTGTTACATACTTTATTATTTTGTAATATATTAGCATTATTGTTATTGAAAACATTCGATAGATTTATTTATTTATGTCTCGTATCATACAATCATTACAATCTAACCCAGCGTTTCTCAACTTGTGGTACGCGAAATGCTCCCGGGTGATATCCTAAGAAAATCTCTCTTCGTAAAAAAAAATAAAAATATAACGTGATTAAAAGCTATTCACATTAAATATTATTTGGTTTACTTTTATTTAATAATAATAAACCTAATTATTGTATATATCTTATTTTCTTTTTACGCATTAAATGCTTATAATATTATAGTAATTTTGTAATTCCTAATAATATATTACAATTCCACTCATGTAAAATAACGTGTACATTTTTTTATAAGAGCGAAAAAAACGCTATTTGATCATATGATTCTCGGACATTTTCAAGCTGTGTAGGTGGTACGCGAATGAAAAAAGGTTGAGAACCGCTGATCTAACCTATTTATAATAATTGTACCTACTACGTACGGGTACTATACGTATATGTATATAGGCGGGTAAGTTAAATGCATCGTCACAAATACACAATCGATTTTTTGAAAGGTTAGGTATTATGCATATTATGCATATTATTAATGAATCTGAAATAAAGTTATTAATTTGATGATCATTAAGATAATAGTTCTTAATCATGTGTGTTGGATATCCATATTGTCATCGTTTCATCAACGTCGTCTCCATCGTGAACACAAGCCGTAAGTGCATAAAATATTTAATGTTCAAAGGGGTTCGGTTTGTGGCTCGCTACAGTGGACCGATCATTTCGGCTGTGCGACTAATTAGAAATGGACCCCAATCAAAACGAGTTCAACTGGTTTGGTTTTGTTTTATTTTAGCAAGTCATCAACGACGCCACCTCCGTCGTTAAATCGACGACCCCTTTCGTTTTTATTAATCGTCGCGACGTAGGTACAAGGTGGTATCGACACACTTTTAATAATAATACGATGACGTCTATAGGTAGATACTAAATACTCTTGAGTAAATAACAATATTAAAAAATAATATATATGGGAGGCGGCGGCGCCGACGACCGCGACGGTCGAAAAACCGTATAATATTATGATAGGTAATTGAAAAACGGGCCATTAGCCAGCACATTTCATCTCCTTGGACTCGTGTCCTAAGTGTATTATATATAAGCACCTATTGGCTATAATATACTGATATTATACTATAACAATTTATAACATACTACCCTTTATGTATATTATTAATTAGTCGAGCAAACAAATAATAAACGGTGTTTACGTTAGGTTTTCATAATAATTACCGTAATTGGATATAGGCGGTTGCTGCTGCTGTGGTCTGCGTTTTTTATTGTTAGCGTCTACACTTAAAAGGGCTAATAAATCGAAAGATAAACGATAAGGTGAAAAAAGCTGATAATGAATGGACGTCTTGATGACCTGGCGTTTTACAACGATGATGACAACGATAGTAACAAAAACAACGAGTGAGCCACTACAAAATCCTGATAATAAAACGAATTTCTCTTAAATTAAAAAGCAAATACTTGTAGGTTGTTCATATGAATATAGAATATAAATATATGCAATATAGATCGGTTGTTTTTATCACAAAATTTTTTTTCCATTTTTCTTAAAAAGCAAACATATTTTTTTATATAGTTACCTACATTGTACAAACATCCAGGTGCGTGTAAGGTAAAATAAAAATATTGTATTATTATTAATATTAATATTATTATATTATATTCAGCTGCTGACGTCGTATCTATCTCACTACCTTAGACACGCAGAGTCCAGGGATAGGTTGCGATAAGGCATGAGGATAATATTATTATAAAAGTTTTATTCAGATAAAAAAAAACACCGGCGGAAAAAAGTAAATGAAAAAAAACTAAAGTACCACGTACCTTTATATGATATGACGATCAGACCCTCCTATTCATGTTTGTAATATATGCTAGCTACCTATTAGAAATACGAGTTTTCGTTTATGCACATTTCGTCTGCACGCATAAAAAACTAAAATGATTTCAATTTTGTTTTTTTCATAGCAGTGCGCTGGACCATTATTATTATTATTATTAGTTTTTTCATAGGTGGTAAACATTTTAGGACTCACTCGGAAAAAAAACATGAAGTGTAGCAGAAAAGACCCAAAAACATTGGATATAATGGCATAAAGTTTTTATTTATTTTTTACCATCGCACGGATTATAAACTAAGTAATGTGTCAGGCGACAGTTCTGTATTATTATTATTCGTATTAGTTTGTGTTTACTTAAAGTTAGATAAAATATTATACGCTACAATTGAATTTGTTAGGTCATTTTTTATTACGCGTATGCTTTTATAACATTATTACACACTTTAAGCGTAGGTACACACTACACCATGCACAACTACAGTTTTTCAAAACTCAATGCGTCGTTTGTTTTCCGAGGATTAAGTACCTGACGCTCAGACATAGACGAGGATAAACGCCACTTTAATGTTTACTTTATACTGTTTATGGGTTTCTTCCTGAAAATAGAATGCTTTTAATATATTGTATTATATAAATGGAATGAATTCATAATTCTTTTTTAAGCTATATCTACTTTAATCACTTTTACTCGTTTACCTTTATGAAAAACATACAATCTAAATTATGTATAATATAAATATGTAAATGAATCTGTTTTGTCTATAAAATGGATTTACCTCTTTTCAAACTTTACGATATCAAATTATCCTAACAATAAAATACTTAAGTTTGACATTCGATATGCTTCTTACTTGGGCACAGCATTTTAATTATAAGAGAAAATCAGTCAAATCCATAATACACATATTACGTCCACAAATCAAGTTCAAAATGTTCACTAGAATTAATTTATTAAGTTGTGAGCAGATTAGCGGAGTCCTATAGGCTACAATAGGGATTCAGATATGCGGAGATTCGTCATATTTACCAACTTGGAATTATAAATGCATGCCTTCTAATCAATATTCTCCTTGGTTCGTGAAAATTAATTATCTGCACAATGACTTAAAAATGTCAACATATATTCAATTATAACCACTTGAGCAGGGCAAGGTTAACGTGTAGTCATAATATTAGTTATTGTACTTTTTACGATAATTATCCATTTTAAAAAAAAGTATGCTGGAGAATATTTGAAGAAATTCTATGATAACTATATTGTCAAAGTGGATTTCCATAGACTAAGGTATTTATAATATTCTTTATTTATTTCTAGAACAATATAGTTTATTTTGCACGTGTGAGGTGTGACGCTGGCCGGCACTAGTGGGTGATGTGGAAATGAAATGACGAGGGAACGACATTAAATAAAAATAATTTATGTTTAATTTTGTATTTAGAACTTTCAGTTTAAAACTATTATAGTTCAACTTGCTTTCCACGCAACTTCCTATGGTATTTTGTCGATGCAACGTAGAAAATATGCAAAAATAATATTATGTACATAATATGTTTATTTAAGAATTATTATGTCGATTGAGTTCTGAAACATTATTGCTAAACAATGGCAATATAAAGGTAACACAAAAGCGCTGAAAATATACGTTGTTCGAGATAGCCAGTCGATAAAATTGGTTTTGGGTGAGTGCTTAAACTTTGAAAATAATTATGCCAGAGCCGTTTCAAAAGGCATCATGGATATTTCTGCAGACATTTTGATAAAACGTGTTTGGCTTATAACTTTACATTTGTAATAATATTGTATGTCAAAGTAATTTTTATAAAAAAATTGCTCGATATCAATGGTACGCCTATTGTTCGTTTAATTTTTATACTACGCCTTATTCGCTGGTGTACTGAAATAACCTATGCACGATATGTTCGTTTTAAAATGTTCACGACAATATACTATTTTATGTACCTATATCTATACCATCTGACATAAATAACGTTCAGTCGTTTCCATCACAGAAGACTGTGCTCCACGCACATTTAATAATATTATACACAAAATAATAAATCTACTAGAGAACGTTGGTTTACAATATATATTATATATTTATATATCATAGTGTTGCATGTTCGAAAAGCGTAATTTCCTAGATATTTAGAACGGTGTAAAATCGCAGGTAGGTAAACCACTGCTATTACTACGCATTTCGAGTTAAATAATTTGAAAACTTTTAATGGATATTAATTTTTAAAGGAAACAAAGCTCCTTTTCCGAGTTTCATTATTCTAATTGAACCAAACACGCGGCACCAACTACGTGTGCGCTCGCACACACACATACACACATATTGTGTTTAAATGCAATGTGTTTATCTTATTTATAACTCATACCAAGGTACTATATATTAGCTAACGGCTAACTTGTACAAAGAGTAGGTACTCTACGAGTTTACAAGATAATCCCATTGAATGTTTTAAGTAAAGTATTATTAAAAGTATTACAAACCGTATAACGTCGTATAATACATATTAATTATTAATGTAAATATTATTACGGGGCTCATAATTTTTGTATTAAACGCTTATGACGTGTATTATAACTATTATAATGTGAGTATTATATATATTATAAAAATCTTAGTGTGTACCTACGAACATCACTTTTAGTGTATAGGTATACCTGTCAACTATTTACAATTATTTGATTAAATTGTTCTGTGTAGTAGAGTTTAGATACAATATAATATATCTAAAATCTAAACAATAACCTCTGTATTTTATTAACCTACTACTATTTTATTCAAAATCACCATAATATTATAAATTTATCGTCTGTTTATCACGTCTCGTTAACAAGTTCACGTTGAATTTAGTTATTATAAAGATTTACGATTCATTCGCGTTTGGGTGTTGCCAACGTTATTAGTATTTTGTTTTTAATTAAGTAATATTATATTAAAAGCGTGTAAAAAATATATTAACTAAAACAAGATAACTTGAGAAATTATCATCCATCCTGGTTCTAAGTTTGTGTGTGTGTGCTGTGGTCCAGGTACTCACTTATCTCAGACAAAATTCGCACAAAATTGCTAATTATTTTATTTAATTTTTAATTTTTTTTTATTTGAATTAAGCCTCGGCAACTATGGCCATTGGCAACAATGGGTTTAACTCTAAATTATTATCAAGTCATATAATTTACATCTTAAACATTATTGATAAAGTTGGACTTAGTAATAAAGGTTACTATTTGTCTTATGTTGTCTGGGTGGAGGGCTTCCGACAGGTTACTAATTATTATTAACCGAATATTGATGAACATGAAATACTGTTTAACATCCATAAATAGTTGATTCATTTTATTTACGCTTATAATGGACTAGTCACACTTGCATTATAAGCTCATAAAATTATAACCGCATGTATTATTAAAATACTACAAACTATGTTCAGTAGCGTACACATGGTGCCATAGGGCTAGTGTACCCTACATTTGCGGACACACAGTATATATTAAATACATAATATGCATACCATTTTTTTTCTTCATAAAACCTCTCTCATTGAAAATATCTATATAATATCCACCACTGACAGTACTGTACAGCAAAGTTGATTTTCCTATAGGCTATAATTTCTAATATTATAGTATAGTCACTATAAGGGTATCGAAAACAATCAATATGTACAAATATAGCTAAAATATTGTCAAAACAAGAATATTTTTATTTTTATCACGTGTACTAGGTAGTGGCTAACCTTGTATTAAATTTCACTACGTATAAAAAATATTCAAATTGTTTTCTAAATTTGTTATCTTTAAAAGGATTACAATTTTGGTTTTTTGGTAATGTTTATTCTATTGTACACAACTACACAAGTAGACGTTGTATATATTTTAAAATTTTTTTCCAATCATATGTTTTTTCTAAACCAATTTTTTATAAATATGATTAAATTATTATTGAAAATGAAATATTATATTATATTGTATACACTTATTTACTATTTATAATAACATTATAGTAAAGTAGACAATGATCGAGTTGGGATAACTGTTGGAACATGTCGACAGAAGACTTGAAGAATGTGTATTTTGTTTTTTTTAATCTACTTGAATTAAATAACAACGACGGCGTATTGGTCGTGGTGGTGGGTGTGAAAGTGCTAATTTTTTAAATAAAATTTAATCATACTATATGCATCGTTTTTTCTCTATTGTTGCTATTATAAACCTTAAATCTACGATGTGGGTGTCTTTGTACTCATTTCATAATATTATCAAAAATGTTATCAGCTTCCGCCCATTCACAAATTGCAGATTAAAAACATTATGAACATTTAAAAAATACAAAGCTACCTTAGCTTTCTTCAAGTTTGTACTTATGGCTTACATGTAACTAGACATAATAAATATATTATTATAAAGTATATACTAAATAGCACGTTAACTTTGAAATAATAATTTGTTTACCTCTACGTTACCTATATTGTTTTTAGCATAAAATGTTAATTGAGAAATTAAGTTTGTTAGAGAAATCATGATCGATATTTTACCAATCAACATAATCGACAACGATTAACATTTCACTAAAATAATAATATAACGATAAAAAAAAAAATAATGACAAGTTTTTGCGTTATATTGTTAGAAGTTAGAGCCTTTGACCAATTTATTGGAATACATTCAATGTTTTAACACAACATTCACAGACAATTATCCACAAAAGTAAAGACTAACTACCTACCTATAGTATCTAATATAATTTACAGTATAACTTTTGTTCCATAATATTTTAAACACAGCAATCAATGATCGATAGGCAATTGTTTAAAGTTATAATAATTTAAAGATTTAGAATCAAAATGCCGATTATTTTATTAAAATATGTAGGTAAGAACGCTAAGGCTAAGACCTATCTGGTGGCAATGGTGGAGGCATGGTATATAAATCGTAATAATAGTGGATTATATTATAATAAAATAACATGGTCATGAATATTAATGAAATGCGTTTAAATAAAATTAATTTTTGAATTAATTATTCCGTATAACACTGTCGCACGTCTTGAAAACGTATATTTTTTTAATCTCATCACTGCGAGTTTATGTCCATAATTATTATCCTGTAATCATAACAGCGACGAAATTCAATTTGTCTGTCGTTTCGGTTATACATATATTTTGCTTTTCACGACGGTTTCGTGGTTTTTAACGTGTTTTCCGACGAAAAGGAATTTAATTACTAGGTACGCCGTATTATAATAAATTAAAATATTCTCGGCTAAATTACTCAAATCACTAAAAGACAATCTATTCAAAACGGTGATGTTTACACACGTGTTATTTAAAATGCAACAATTATAATAATTATGAATTAACAAATATAATTAAAATTCTGTATTAATTATTCTAAAATTAGCACGGTCTTAATTATAAATGTGTTTTCTACGCGCTTACATTATTTATTATAACAATCTAAATGGTCTTTTTGTTAAAAAAAAAGAAATACATTTAACACATCTTACGAAGTTTATAATAATATCAACAGCAAACATATTTTCAACGATTATATAAAGCTACTATATCATACTAGCTAAAGAAAATCCAAAACTTCCAGTATCATGATAGTTGAAAAACCTGGGTTAAGCCAAAATATTTCTCTAGGCAAGATTTCGACGACGACTCCGTGCCCATTACACATATATTTACACGAATAAGTGAAATATAATTTAAAATTTTTAGAATAATATTAATAAATATTAATTTAATATAATATATAATACATCTAGATTTATAGTAGATTTAAAATGAATAGTGTGGCGTTCGTTAAATAAGCCTGAAAATCTCAGACCTCTAGAAAATGGTATGCTTAGGTTAGGTTAGATAATATTATTTCGAACGCTCGGAAATTGCATAAAACAATTCAATAACTATAAATATAGTAGTAAAACTCATTATGTCCACGTGAAGTTCTGTATCAATGTCTCGATTGATTATTTATTGTATTTATACGATTTATACCTTCATTGAAAGTGTTGTGTGAAGTCTGCACGTCCATCGACATCACCTTTCTATGATTTCATTGGTGATCAATCATATTATGGCGTTGCCACCATAAACACTTCCCATTATGATATAAAACCGTGTCAACAATATACCTACTTATTATCGAGGGAGTTCCCTTGAGATTTCGCCAGTTTGTGCCACTGGTTACTGCTAACTTCCATAATAAAATACAGTATCACTTAAACGATTATTAAGTTGATGCAGTGTACGTATAATATATTATAATGTGTATATTATGACGTATGATGTTATGCGCATACTTTGTATAATATAACTTATATGTAAACAAACTTTGTAAATCACATTCATTGACTGCCGCTGTCGAATGTCAAGTGTTTCCTTGAACAGAGAATAATAATAGCTATATATAGTTCCATATCCCACTCTATACAATGGCCGTCGTAGTATCTGAACAAAATGATTTCCTTGAAACGGTGTCGAAAGTTTTAAATATAAGTTAGGTTACCTACCTCATTTTTGCTTTCAAACTTTTCTGATTACATTACATACACTGTTATATACACTTTTCATCTCAGATGTAAAGTTTCAAAAATGAAGAATATTACTTCTCATATCTCATATTCACACACACAAACAGTCGTATTACAATTATATTACTCGTGTCTAATACATCTAGGTACGTAATAAAATAATGATAAAAATAATTATTTATTTAAAAAAGAAAATCCTTCCAATTTAAAACCATATAACATTATACAGGACATACTCAACCTCACCACGCGTGCACGTGTTAAACAATATTATCATCGAGTGTGGGTATAATAATATTTTCATTTAATTAAGTTAGGAAAAACGAGTTCAGCGTTTAATACATCTCGGTAATAATAATAATAATAATATTAAAAGACAGTATACCTACAAGTATATCTATGGTAGGCTCGTCAGTTTACTACTTTTCGTGTGTATGATAATATAACTGCAGTAGGTACCTACACTTAGAGGGGCTATTTTGTAATTGCGCTGTATTTTTGTATCAAATTAATAGACGGTATTATATTATTATTATTATTATGGTCATCGTAAAATATATAATATTATAATAATGATGTTACGACGTCAAGAGTCTGATAAAAAGGGGTGGGTATGGTCGTATGGGATATATCTCTTTTAATAAAAAAATATATTGTATTATTATATCCAGGCATATTAAAACTAATTACGACGTCTGGAGAATCGTAACGCGCCTGTGTCGGGTATGATATTATTATTATTACTATTATAATGATCGGTATATATATCTGTTTGTATGAATAGTATGATTAAAAAAAAAAATACGTGTATAAACGTTTCTTGAATATTATATGACAGTCAAAGTATAAAACTCGTTGAGTGGTTTTTAAAATAATCTAAAAAGAAATTAAAATATAGAAAAAAAAAAGGTTTTTGCGGTGATGTTTTATATTTTCTGTACGTGACATATGCGTTTATGTTTCTAGAAATTTCGAATGAGTTTTATACCGCCGAGTATAAAATATTACTACGAAGGAAAAACAATTTCCGCAAAAACATTCCGAACTCATTCTGCAGCCTGCAGGGAATATAATATTGTGCGTGAACACATTTTTTGCTATTTATTAAAAAATCTATAATAGTTGTAATGTCACAGGATTTTGTGTCTCCAATAAATATTAATAATCTAAAGAACACGGCTCCCCAAAAAGATTATTATTACTATTTAATCTGCTCAAATATATTATTATTATTATTATTCCTACTACATGCGTACAATATTATCATTATACGTATGAGTGATGATAACGGTATAGGTACAGTAGTCACTCGATAATTCGAAAAACTCTATGGGACGCTTAGAAAAACTCTATAATTATATTTTATAAGAAAATACATGTACTCCGGACCCCCCGATAATTCAAAATGTTTGTCGGTGGGACACACTCTACAATAAGATTTTTTTTTCTAGAACCTCTATAGATAATTCGAATATTTCCTTAAACGCGATTATATATGTATGTTCATACGTATAGAGTTACGATGTTGATGACTTTTGCATTTTTTTCCTTTGATTCTATACAATGTTATATCCTACCTAAAAATTTGTTTCATGCTCCCTTGATGCAGAATATTCTAATTTTATTTTGCATTTTTTTGTTTTTTAACGTCATTTTTCAACATTTTAAAGTCATTTTGTCATCTTTTAGGACATTTTTTGTACTTGTTGTACAATGTGGAGCATTTTTCTCAAATTATAGATTTTAGGGAAAATGTTACACCCAATAGTATATTGGGTTTATTTACCCAATAACTTTATTAATGAAAATATTTTAAATATAATTTGTTTTCATTTATATTTTATTTTTAATATTGAAATTTATTTATAAATTATTTAAATGCTTAATATATTTATAATTCATATTTTAAATTACTATTACACCCATATCTCTAATAAAAATTATCATTTATAAATACTTTTTTCACTTACTTAATTAGTGTTTTAGATAATTTTTGAGGTCATTTTTGCACTTTTTTAGGGCATTTTTGTGCGTTTTTTAAGTCATCAACATCCTAACTCTATTCATAAGTTTAAAGATTACGTACAAACTATATTTGACGTACTTGTATTGAAACTAATAACGACGACGATTAAAATATATCATTTTACTTTAACTACCTAATCTAGACTTGATTCGTATCATTTTACCAAAATAAACTTCTGCAAAGGGTAAACAGTTGTTGAAATCGAATAAAACGTAGTCAGCCGGAATACGGATGCATAATTGCATCTGAACGTGCGTCATCGAAATGCATACAAAAAAAATCATTAAAATCAGTCCAGCCGTTTAAGAGGAGTTCAGTGATATACACACGTACAGTAGAATTATATATATAAAGAAGAAAAAAATTAATTTAAAAACTAAATAGTATCCAAATGGGTTAATATTATTTTATCTATAAGAGTTAAAATAATATATGTGAGTAAAGTATAGTATTATTTGCGTCTAAGTTTCAAATTTCATCAACATCACTGAATATTCATATATGTAAATAAAACAAATATTATATGACAATCCTCAAACGATATTTGTTATTTTCTTTAGGATAAATAAATCGTAGATAGGTACTCGGAACATTATACTGTTATCAAAATCATAACATTATATGTATAGTGAATATTTCAAAATATTTAAACCCATTTTAATCTATTTAAGCTATTATTATGGTTTGACGTTTTCGAATATTTTGTAATTTTTTAATAATCAATTTCGATTATTTTGCAGTTAAAAATTCAAGAAAATAAAATTAATTTTAATACCTAGCTATCTGAACTTGAGATTATACTATATGAGGTACTTCATAAGTTGTTATTACAAACATTTAATTATATCGGATTATATAAAATCACGATTTATTTTTATAAGTGCTTAATTTTAAAATATTGACATTTTCAAATTATTTTGCAGATAAAAATGAATAAAAATTGAGATTTTATTAGCTTGGCGGCCAAGGATTGAGAATGTAAACAATAAATATCAAAGCTACATGGTAACATTTCTTTTTATCGATATTTTTAGACGAATGTCTAATTATGTGTAAAATATCGAAGAGGTTTTTATTGTAATTAAAAAAATAAAAACGTAGTCCGTAGAGTTTTAAAAATGTTCCTACTGCGTGTTTTATTATTATTAATGTATAATATTCAATATGAACATTGGAAATTTTAAAATATTTGCTTAGTTAAAATTTATAAATTATTCATACGATTGTCTTAAATTGTATGCACATTTTTGAAAAAAATAGATTAACCTATAAAAGTATAAAATAAAAATAACATTATTATATAAAATCAACTATTCTTAAAAACTGCAGATACTGATCGGTAATCAAGCTTTCATTTTTATTCGGAATCGGCTTAACAATTTTTAGTAAAATGGATGATTTTTAGGTATTTGAAACATGAAGTTAATTCCAGTTGGTTAATTTCACACTTGGATAGGCACCTATTCCTATATAAGTATCATCGAATAATAATATTATGGTTTTTGTTGTGTGGTACGGCTATTGTAATCAGAAGGGAATAAGGGATATTTTATCAATACTATGGAATTGTATAAGCCTCGTCAATTCATCTGGAACGAGAAATGCAGTAATTCCCAGCCTCTAAGCATGTATAGGATTTTTAGATTTTCTCAAACCGTCTAAAACTCGCCGATATTAACGTATGATATCCATTATTCTTCAGGTACGTTACTTTGACAAGCTATACGCCATTATTTTAACATGGCCTGTGGCTAGCAGTGGCTATCGCTGCGAAAGAAGTTTTCTGTTTAACATAAAATCTCGTATTGGTTGCACGTCGGCCATGTGCGAGAGAACTGCAGTCAGTGACCGTATCGCGGAAAAGTCGAGACTAATTGCTTCCAATAATACGGGCTGTCGGAACAAGACAAGCTATAGACGACGTGATCGTTTTATAAACCAAGGGTAGTAAATAGAGTGAAAAACACAAGTTCGTTTTCGTATCAACGCGTATATAAAACGTATTAAATAGGTAATGAAATATATTATTCTGACATATTGTATGAACATGATTAGGTATGACAACATGTGTGAAACGTTATGCGAAAAGTGGACCATCGGCCTGTATTGTAATATCGACAGGTACTGCCAAATCTGGATTGGCAATGCGGGCAACATTTTACATTGCCCAGTCACGTCGGGCAAAATGTAAATTTAAATCTATTTAACACTTATTACATAGTTATATTGTACTATATTTACATAAGAAATATACATTTTTAAATATTACTCTACAGTATTAATTTAATTTATTTGCATTTAGCACATCACTATATTATAACGTTTCATAAATTGTTAATTATAGTACGTTATCTGTTTATTACCATTTTATATAATAATAATTATGCCAGTTGTTAATTTGATCCATTCTATTGTTTGCTTACTTTAATTATTATGTTATATCGTTCAAATTTATTTATTACTATAATTTGTATTGTTCTGTTGGGATTCAAGCCCATTAATAAATTAATTAATCAATATAACATATTAGCAGTCTAATCCACCTAATTTATACACGACTGCAGCTGTATAGGTAGGTATAGGTACAGCACAATAATAGTAACAACAACGCGCATGTATAATATGTAATTTATGATTGAAATAATGTTATTTTACAATGGCATACATTTTCTGATACCAACATAAATGTTTACTCTATTAAAAATGAGATCAAGACCGGATGGTTGTCTAGTTCTGGTCGGTGACGGTCAGATCACACCGTCAGCCGCTTCGGCCAAAGTTTCGGAACGAATCCACGTCCCTAAGCACTTGTTGGTAAATCGGTACTGTACAGATCTCATCTTTAACAGAGTATAAGTACAGCCACGATAGTTGACAGTTTAGCGCGGTATCCATCACTGCAGTCGGAAAAAGTAATACTTAGCATTAATGATTAGTATTAGTACATTCTTTTTTGGGCGAGTTTCACCACACTTTGTGCGCCTGGCACGCAACACTTATTCGGAAGCCATCACGACCAAAGTGCTTGCCCGGTCCGATTTGTTTAAGATTTTAATAGTTTAATACGGACGTAAGACGCATATCAGTCAGTACAAAATGTTTGTTTTTTTTTTAAGATTGACCAGGGAAATGGGCAAGGTACTATATTATGTATAGTGCAGAAGCGTTTTTTGCCAATTTTACGTCAAGTAGTATTATTGTATCGGGTTTCCTCGTATTGTGTTTGATTTTTCTTGGTATAGAACGTCTGCGTCATATATAGAAGACGTAGAAGCCTATATTTCAGAATATATAGCCGATGATTAGCCTCTTCTGCCGAGCAGGGTTATTTTAAAATAGTATTGTGTTTCTAAACAATAATATGGGGACCAGAACTCTGTGATTCTAAAAAAGTAGTAACGTGAATTTATGCACACGAAACCGAAACAATAGGAAAGTGTTAAATTGTAAAGTCAAATTTTGTTATGAACACATTATTTAAATGGCGTATTATAATAAAAACTATGACTCAAATTTCCCGAACATATATACCAAGCGTGCATGTGAATGATTTCGTATTCAATGCGAAACAATAAGTTTTTTTTACAACCTATTCCACCAGATGTGGAAAATGTCTTTATTTCTAGATGTTATTGGAAACCCTATATTTTGTGAACGGGGCAAAAAAAAAAAATACCGAGAAAAATACTTTCAGAATAATAATAATAAAAATGTTCAGTGTCCATATTATTGTCGTTACACTCCTGTAGACCTGCACGGGATAGTAGGTCGTATAATATAATAATATATTATCTACGCTTTACAGAGTTTTTTGACCGAAACGAGTATATATAGGTGTACCTACATGCGAATGCAGTAATAAAAAACTGTAACCGTTATATATCAGTCAGTGAGAAAGAATATAATAATATTAAATATGCCGAACTGCAAGATTGTTATGTTTTAAACAAACATGTTACACATATTCTACTTTTCTAAATACAATAATGTGTTTTGGTATCAAATAAAAATGGACGTTGAAGTATTGATTAGGTAAAAAATAACATACTACATGATGTTATTTAAATAAAATATTTATAGGTTAGGTTATATATATTTAAATAAATCAAACATTAATTAGATTTGATAATTAAATATCCATTCTTTTTTTAGATTCTGAGCGGAGCGAGGAATGTATTGATTTTACTATATGATCTGTGTTTTTTTTAAATTTTTATTTTAGTGTCTGTCATCACGTTTTGGGGCAGTAAAAGTGCTTCGATTTTCGACTTCAGTACCTTGTTCGATCAGAAAGTGAATGTAGTTGGTATTTTGGGTGGTCAAAAGTAAAAATTCTCAATATTTTTCTAAATAATTTTGGTTTTTTATGTAACTTTAAAACAAATGACCATAAATATACATGAGATTTTCACAAAATGTTTATATAAGTATATTGTATCCACCATGCAATTTTTGTTTTAATAAGGCATATGCAATTTTTGATCATTATTAGTTTTTTTTTTTCTATAAATATTGATAAAATATTTGTTGGGTAGAAAAGCTAGAAAATTTAATTCAAGACACCTAAAACACATTGTTATAATAGCAGTTGAAAAATATTAAAAATACATAGGTACTATTTTA
Source organism: Diuraphis noxia (assembly GCF_037042655.1). Taxonomy (NCBI): domain Eukaryota; kingdom Metazoa; phylum Arthropoda; class Insecta; order Hemiptera; family Aphididae; genus Diuraphis; species Diuraphis noxia. Next base: position 79,593,047 of record NW_028301713.1, read on the forward strand.
TTTTTTATAATCATTTAAAGTTCAAATTTTGACTAAATGTGTAAAAATTACGGCAATATTAAAATTATCTTAGATAGAAATTCATAAAATTTTTTCTTTTTAAATCTAAGATTTCAACATTTTTAATAATCTATAATAGGTATATCTTAGACAGATAAACCGTCTCCGCTCAGAATCGTTTTTCGTATACAATGATATAATATCATTGGATTCAAATTTAATTCCATCCATGACAGTATAACCCACTTGTAACCAACTGTACAGCAGAGCAACATACACGACTTACCAGCTTTTTTTTATTATTCATTTATTATTGAGATTTTAACACAACATTATAATATATCGACAATTAAATAAGAACGTACATTAATATAATATGTATTGTTTATTGTATATAATATGATTTGGTAAATCTTACACTTTAAAATTCTGAGGCCTTATCTCAATATATAATTGAGTGTATAAGTTGATTGCAGACGTGGAAAAAAGGGACTTTAGCTGGGTTCTTTGAATGAAAAGAGAAGGACAATTTAGAAAAAGGTGTTGAATAGCAGTAATAAATTAATATTCAAATTATATTTTCATAATCACCACCGATTTCCAATAGGTGCCTATAAATAATAATATTAATTGCTAACTCATGATAATTGTGGGTTTTGTCACAGAATATTCTGGTGAACACTCTGTACCTACTATTGTTTGTTTTAGTACTATGTACTATTAAAAATAAAATAATTTTTATCAATTACCTAGATTATAATTTTTTATCATTATCATATATAGTTATGATATGATTATATTTTTGGAGGTTTATATATTGTTTTTTTACTGGAACGGAATCACAATACAAACTCTTTAAATTAAAATATCTAAAATAAAAAAAATAAATTCATTCACGTACATTTTTTTCTCGAATTTAAATTCATATTTTCATCATGAGACGAGTTATTAATATTAAGAGTTTTTATGGAGTTATTTTCTTGTATTGAGTTAGGTAGGTATATTTAAAAATCCACTGCAAAAAATGTATATGCACTCCTATAGTAGGTACCTACCAGCTATTTATAATAATATGATGCTATATGGAATCTGAATATGCAATGGCTGTGGTTATATTTTAAGTGGACTTCGCACCGTCATGTTTTGTCTCCATCTTACACACATAGTAAGACATATCAAATTTTCGTTCGCTAATTTCAATATAGTGCGCTGTTAGTTCTGCAATTATAGAGTGAATTGACCTTTGATAAAATTTAAAGGTAAGATTATTATATTATAAGGTTCAGCGTATGTTATTATAATTTTAAAATTTATAGTTTCAAAAAGGTTATAATATGTAACGTACTTAAAAACAAAAATATCAATAAAATCTTACGTTTGGCCCTATCTCACTCCAATATGAAAATTAACTTCACACTATTGAAACTAGTGAACGAAAATTTGGTATGTTGTACGTAGTACGTGTGTAAGACGGAGTCAACAAATGAGGTTTTGATACATTCTAAAGAAATAATTATGTTATTATAACTTATACTTTGTACATAATATATTGTTTAATACAATCAACAAAATAGGATGTTAGCAATATTTTTTGGTTATACGATTTTGGACTTGGTTTTTAGTAGTTTTCGTTCAATTTCTTAGTATGACCAATGGATATATATTATATAATAAACCTAAATTGATAAATCTATATTTTTTTTGGCAAGAAAAGTGTAATAAAGCCAGAATACAGTAATCTTTTATTTTTATTTTTTTTCAGTTGATTTTAAATCACAACATTTCTGATCATCGTTATTCGTACAACGAACTAACTATAATAAACTAGCAATATTAACGTTTTGTTATTTTTAGATATTCACCTACGTAATGTATAAAAAATACCGTAATATCGTATTGTAAAGCATCACTTATAACTTTATGTCTTTATGGTCATCATAGTTTTTACAGCTTCATAACATATTATTTATTATTTTATTAAATAATAATACAATAGTATTGAATTATATGTTTATGAAAATATTGAAATTATGGATGGCAGATTATTCCTAAATATATGTATGTGCTTATTTTATAGTTTTATTTCATTATAGATAAAATTTTATATTATTGACGTATTTTATACTGTTCTTAAAACATTTACAGAGAGGAAAAAATAACAAATAACTGATATCAATGATTAAAAATGTATTGATTTAATGTAATATAACAGATTATATACCATATATGTGTCTTACTGGCCGTACAAAAAAAGCTTTAAGTGTATTGATAAATCTATATTTGTTTTCTTTTTAATCTAAACGACTGCGCGGGTCTCAGCCAAAAATCTTTTGGCATGTTTATGGCTTTTAATTTTATTTCACACTCATTTTGGAAATAGTAAAAATGGTATTGCCACTATTCAATTTTATATTTATTTGTAGACTAAACAATAACGCAATTCGATAAATGTTGATGTACCATAAAGTAGGATGTTCATTAAAATATGCCAAAAGGCAAAAAGTTTACGTTGATTTTTTTTAAACATCGGTGACAATGATGGCCATTTAGTATACTGTATTTAATTAAATGTACTATACAATATTATGGTAAATAATAAACTTAATCCCCGGGTTTTCTGCACGGCCATAATAATTTTAGTGTTAATTGTGCATTTTGTTGCAAAGCAAAGTTTAGCTTAATTCATTTCATTCTGTGACTAACAATTTAAAAGCTAAATATGTCTTCGGATATCAATGTTTAAGTTCTAAATTGGAACTCTCCGTTTCAAATAGTTGTCTGAAAATTAACTATCAGAATACTTGTGACCTTCATACGAAATTACTCAAACTTAATTCGAACTTGATTTTATTGACTTAAGACGGTTACATATTAACGGAAAATGGCTTACTGCACTAACCAGCTAAATATCAAATGTTGAGTTGAGTTTTCAACTTCCAAGGGTATGCAATATTTACACAGTGATTTTGTGACAGTATATTATATAGAAGAGGTACTATTTAATTACAATGAAAATTGATTTAAGATCTATTTTTATAAATTCACCGTGTACCAATGTTTTTTAAATTTATTTTATTGATACGAATGCTATATTTTTGCATAATTAAGTATTAAATTAAACACAAAGAAAGTTATAAGAAATATCTATTTGATAAATCTCTATTTTGCACAAAGTTCTTATTTTCTATTACAGTAATTAACGTGTGTTTACAGTGGTGTAGTCAGGATTTTGAAACTATACAAGAGGTGTTAATAGAAATTAAACAAAGTTTTTATATTTTTCGTAAGTGTATAAATAATGTAAATAACATATTTATTGAAGTGAAAAATATCAATGTGGGTGGATCTAAACACCCAAACATCCTTGACTACGCTATACTGTGTGTTTTTTAATTATAGTTACTTGTTATGTTCAAGTTCATGCAGCGACTATATCGGAGAAAAACACACTTGTCTACGTACTAATTGACACATTATTTCAATACGTCATTAATATATTATAGAAGTGTATACTGACAGTAACATATAATTATTATTTTTTATAAATATTACACTCACACTATATTCAACATAACATTATTATAGAAGAGAAAAATGTTTACTATACAAAAAAAAAAAAAAAAAATGGATTATATAAAAATAATATTAAGTTTTTTGGAACCATGAGTTTAACTTTTTAAGAAATACGAGTAGTAACTACTAAATGAATCATAATATTGTTATTCTGTGTCTATTACTCATAGGCGCAAATAGGGTGAGGCTTGGGGGGGGGGGGCTAAGTCCCCCTAATGTGAATTCAACTCCTCAGGTTTAATATTGTATTTATGTAAATTTGAGAAAAAAATTTAAATATGACCTACGTAATATAGGTGCATAATACATAAAAATAAATTGAAAAAAAAAATATTTAAAAAACTAAGGGTATACTTGTATTTTATAAAAATTGTTCAAAGATTTCAAACGTTTTGTAAGATGTACACATAAAGATAAATTATATACATAAACGATAAACTTATTACTATTATCTGAAATAACATTAATAGTTTTAGTTTTATGTATGTGTTTAGTACGATAATGTCGAGGTTGACATTAGAATTGTCAGTACTCAATGAGTTAGTTTTAATAGCTGTTTCACCCATCATGTATATTTGTTGTTTTGTGCTCGAAGATCATTGAAATCGTAAATTTGTTAGTCGTTAATTGTGTGCATTTATTATTTTATATGATTGTGATTTTAAAATTAACTAAGCTTTTATCTAGTAACATTACAGCTGTTAATGATTATAACTAATAATAATAATTTAATAATTATTTTGGGTCATACTTAAAGCAGTTAAAGCTATGGGGATAAAGCCTTAATTTAATTTTTAGTTAAAAAATGGTAGGGCTGAAGCCCTCCCCCTTATTGAAATTCCCTATTTGCGCCTATGGTATTACTGGCTACTGCGTATAATATACGATGAAATGTGAATATTTTCACCTGCAGCGTATCCCTTGTTTCAAGTCAATTTAAGCGTTTAGTGAGTAAGGTAGATATTAGTACAATGTACAAATACTTGACCAACATACTAATTATTTGTCCCAAGACCACCACCGCCGTCGTCGGACTCCGTCAGTTTAATAAAAATAAAAATAATAATAATAATAATAATAATAATAATAATAATAATAATAATTGATCGTTTGATCGCGTTTATTGTATACGCGGTAGGTGGACCGGTCGTTGAAGCCACAGCCAAAATTTAATGGTCTAACCTGCCGCCACAGCCGGCGACGCCGACGTTATAATTATTATTGACGTATTAATTACTATTGCTACGCTCGAGATTGTTGTTGTTACCCGGTGGAGAATAAAAGTAACAAAACAAGGGTCGACGACGGCATCTATATATATATATATATATATATATATATATACAAAATTTTATATTCTGGTTTAGTTCTTCGTTAATATACCTTTTTAAGTTATAATACGCCACAAACTATACGTATTTTTACAAAATATCAATTCATTTAATTTTAGTTGAGGTAAAAATATAAATGATTACGAGGTAACTCGTATAGAAATATCACTGCTTTATAAAAACAAATTCGAAATAAGACTGTTGCTTATACAATGGATTGTAGCGTAACTCTTTAATAATTTTTATTTTTTTGATGATGGTAGAAAAACTTGTTGAGAATAGTCCATCACAATTTCTATTGTAAGCTTTGAAAAGACATTTTTTGTATAAATTTGTAACTGAAAAATAATTTACATAACATTATTCACGACTAGCACAAAAAACGCAAAAACTGAAAAAAAAATATTACAATGAATGGAAAATGGTTATATGAATATTTGGTGAAAATTTAGTGTCTAAAGCTATTAGCTATCAAATATCCTGATTAATGGAATTTATTAATTTACTGTTAAATATTAAATATCGTAAGAATTTTAAATTTTAACTTTCATAAAAAATTAAAGCTACATTTATGTAAACTTTTTTTTGTAATAAGGATAACAACTTATGTGAAATCTTATATTAAAATGTTTAATATTAGCTATTAAAAGAAAAACTTTTAAGAATTTCCAACTAGAAAATATTTTGTAAATTGTTGGGGTTTTTTCAACTATTATTCTGATGTCGAAAATTAGAGGATTTTACTTCCTATAACGTTGATGGCAGAAAAAAATATAAAAAAAAATATCATTGTAAATACAATATGCATTCATCCATTTTTTTCATCGAAATAATTAAGGGCTTAAGTATTTATTGCTGGGCATTGGCACACTATTTCAGTCCAACACAATAATTTCTTAAGAACCTATTTAAAACTCGAGTTAAACATTATAACAACTGTTTATGGTAATATGTTTTCTTCTATTCTTTATATACTTCACAATTCTTATGTATTGATTGTTTTGAACCACCTTAAAGGATTTGAATAATCTAATGGAAAATGATCACAGATTACTAACAATTTAAAGCCTTCGAAATTAATTAAGAATTTTATTAACAATTAATTGCATAAACATGTTTAATCAAAGTTTTACGATTGCAAAAAATAATTTTTTTCTTAACGCTCCTCGATATATTTCTTTCTTTAGTAGTTCAAAGTATAAATAGTTTATCCATATTATAAAAAGGTTCAAAACTCAATAAGTGGGTAAAAATAAAATGTAAATATTTTGTTTGATAATTTATCATTATATATTATTATACCATCTACCTATATATAACCTTTTTTGTTTATACTTGTAAGCTGAGTGGTTAAACAAAATGGTTAAATCACAGCCTCGACAACCCATATTTATCCATACCGAAACTATCAACAAAATCGTCCAACTGTATTTAATTTTTCCAGGGTAATTCTCTATGGGGTGGTTTTCGGTTCGAAAATTACAGACCTACAAGACATCTCTATTGATGATAGTTTAATATAAAAAGGTTTCTCTGAAGATTTTATTTCATCCATATGCCCATTTATAATAGTTGCTGTGTTCCAATATATTTTTCCCATACATATTCTAGTTAAAATATTTTAATATAATTTTAATTAGTGTGAGGACCACCCCGGGATCGGGCACGCAAAATAAGTTTTTTTTTTTAATTTTCCGTGTGATGTAGGTAATTATCCAACCTGCTATATTTTATTGGAATCATTACAGACAATAACAATTATAATTATAAGACACGAGCGGTCCACGTAGATGGTATCTTGTAGGTATAATATTATTATTACATCATAGTTATAGTATAGTCACTATCTATAATACAATTTGTATGTTTAATATTATTAAGTGCGTACGTCGACAGAACAAAACGAGTTTGAAGAAAAGTGTATAACCAAGCATATTATGCAGTATGACGTGTTGTATGCTCGTATAAGTTGGCTTTGGGCCTTTTGGAATGAAAATACGTCCAGATATTAACGATGCGCTATTATTTTTACTTTTAATCTTGTGAGGCGTGTATATAAACTGTCCAGCTGATAAAACGATACCGAAACGAATTAATCGTTGCCCAAAGACGGGATGATGTTTAGAAATATCTCAAGATCTCGGACCACTAAAAATAAAAGTAAAAGTACTTAATAAATAAATATCTTTATAAACAAATATTATGATGGTTTATTGATAAAAAAAAAAATATATTTTCCTCTTAGTAAAATAGTAGCAATGATGGGTATAATTATTTCAGGGAGCCAGGGACTATGGCGACGCGCGACGACTGCAGCGTGTTATTATGGAAATAAAAATAATATTCCACTTCAATCTTTCAAAGTAATTAAAAAAAAAAAAAAACTATGGTCAACCACAGCGTACGGTCCATGAGGATATGGTATAATAATATGTTTATGGTATATTATGTATTAACGACCATATTAAATGGTCCATAATATTACGCATAGTTCGTGTCCTAGAAGTTTTGCTGTTATAAGGGGTTAATAATTTATACTGTGTATGTTTTCCCTGTCGTAAACCCAGCATTTTTTCGATATGAAATTGTAAACACTTACCACTGATGTTGGTTAACTTTACATTCTAAAATAAATAGCAAAAGCTAAACGATAACATTATTAAACCGTTTTTATGATCGTCGCTTTACGATAATATTATTATGTTTATGTCGTTTATGATCAGTTGACTAAAACTATAAAGCAACTGCCTACCTAGGTACTAATAACTATAATAACAACTATTGATTTTAAGTTGATACAAAGATGGAAAGAAGATACAATTATGTATTTACACAATTATTAATAAATGTACATGCTAATAAAAGCGATTGTACATTAAATTAAACATAATGTAATATAATTGATATTTATTATTTTTAATATCATAACAAATTAGTATTTTTAATAAAATTATTTTTTTCTGTCCTATTTCAAATCATATAACCTACTTAATAATTAGTACTTAATAGTTACTATGAAAATAAAAATATTATACAGTTGTTATTTATGTGATCATAAAGAAAACAGAATAATGTAAAAAACAGTTAAATTAAATTATGCTATTGTGTGCACTATGAATTAACATATAGTTACAACGAATGAGACAAGCAAAATATGTAATTCAATTTTTTTTTATAGCGTTTTGGAACTTGAAAGTATACAATAGTATGTAGGTATATTTGGAAATAAAAAGCTATTAAGGTCATTTTTAATTTTAATTACTTAATAAATCATTTTTAATGTTGATAAACAATGTTCTTTATATGTATGCATAAACTTATGAATTTATCTTGTTTTAATTTATTATATTAAATTTTTAGTATTTTTAAATGTCCTTGGCCTAGTTTAAAGTTTTATTCGTTACTAAATGGTTATAATTTTTCAAATATATCTGTCGTAAATAGATACTCAGACTTAGTGCAAAATAAAACATTATTATATAATTGTGAGCTGTAAGCGGAGACGGTAATCTAGTATCTATTATTAGGTTTTAGGAAGTGAATTAACTATACTAGGTAGTATACATGTATTAGTAATTGGGGTATCTTTTTATTATTAACAGAAAGTTGAATTAATTTTTTCCCAATATTGCATATTAATAATTCATAAATCAATACCAAAGAACAGTGAAACGATTTAAATAAAAGATTACAATAATTAAGGTAATAAAAATTAATATTTATAATCTCTTTAATTAAGTTAAAAACAATATGAGTTTATGTTAAGATTAAAATGTGTTGATTTTTAATTGTAAAAAATTGTTTACATAACTATTATTTCTATTATTAATTATGAATATTATTATTAAGTATATTTGACTTTCATTTGTAGCTTTTCACTGTAATTTTCTGATTTTCATGATATTTAATAAACTTTGTTTAGGGGTTGTTTTATGCAATATTTATTCTTTAAACCCCGGGCCGATCAATATTTGCCAATTTATTTTTATATTCCGTCAGACCTAAACTCGAATGAACTATGATGTTTTTCAAGTTTATCCATTTAACGAAAATTGCTTCTTTGACCGTTCTACCGTGATTATGTATATTATTTAAAGCATATATTTTAAAAACGGTTTAAATATTCTCAAGATTGTATAAATTATTTGTATTGCATAATGCACATATTTTATTAGTAAAATCGTAAAATATTTTAAAAAGAGGAATGATAATATTGTTCATTAATTTAAGCTAGCAACATTTTTCACTAACTCAAATTGATAAGTAAAAAAATAATTTAGTAACAATACATTCATAAACAAAACATAATAATATGTAGATTCATAAATTATAAATTATACAATTCATGGGCGTCTACGTTATTACTTAAGTTTTATACTTTTTAGATATAATATAGTAATAAAGGGATCTTTTCTGAGATGACTAAAAATTAAAATCTAATAAATAATATTCTATACATAATACGTGTATGTAAGTATACATTTTAAGCCAGTAATTTCTATTACTGGTTAAGATTTGAATGTAATGTTCAACACAAATGTGCGCCAAAATGTTTTATTTTTATTTTATACTATTCCAGTTATAAAAATATATGATTCAACTTATAAGATTGTCAAGCATTTTGAAGTGAAAACAAAAATATAATTGTTAAATTGAAAAACAAATTTAAGAAGTAGAATATTTTACATCTCAATAAATATATTAAATAAACACCAGACTATTTAGAAAATTGTATATTATGACATGCATTTATTTCTTATATAAGATCACAAATTGATAAATTATTTGTATGTACTTATTTAATATTATAGCAAGTCTTTAAGGTCATTAATTTTTTATCTACAAAAAATAATTTTTCAAAATATTGGTGACACGATAATGTTTCGGTCTATCGAGTGACCCCTCAAAGTACCAACTAGATCAAGTCGTATATCATAAATCGCCCTCAAAGTTGAAGGGACAGTCTAAATACACAAAGATAATTAAATACATGAAAAAACCATGCATCGTTCAGAATTTTAAGTATATAATATCTTTCTGTTATATAAATATTATTAAATTAAAACAATAGTTTTGAATTTCAAAAACTAAATTAAATGTTTGTTTAGCGAACAATAATTTCAATATTTCGAAGTTCATTCATATCATACACTTATATTCAAATTATCGAAATTTCACATCAATCGTAATGATATATTCTGTGTGTATTTATATCACTTTATATTAAGTAATACATTATAATAATGATTGAGTTCCATGTAAGCATTATATTATGTGCAATAAATTTTTCTTTTCATAGTATTTTATTATTTCTTCGATTTAAATGTATATTATACGTACTACCTCTTTTATTATATAAATTGAATTATACAGCGTATTGCACAAGTATCATTCAACTACTCGTACACTTCGACTGGTCATTGTCCATTTTGTTGTTTCATGCAATCCACACATTTATATATATTCTATATCTATATAAATAAAATGTGAGGGTACAATGAATTGTTTCGTTTTTCGCGTACCTTAAAGGCATATTCGTGCTTGATGTCAACCATAGTCCCATACGGTGCTGTACTTTTGTAAGATAACATTACGCTTGTAACCAAAATTGCCACTGTCGCCGTAATTGAATAGGATTAGATGATGTATATTGTAGCGATGTGGCTGCAGTTATTGAAGTATAGTAATTCAAATCGCAGTCATTTTACTTGTGAGTTACGACAATGAATGAAAAATTGAACAAATAAAAACCGGAGATTTCGCTCTGCAGTTCTGCTGTATAGAATATTTCAAAGAAATTAAGTACCTAAGCTAACTAAGTAGACCACTCTAATTATGTGTTAAATTATATGAATTGAATGTAGAAAAAAAAACGGCTTTGAGCGATAATGGTGATTCAGCATTTATTATTATAGGTTTTAAGAAATTAATTAACTATATACTAGATAATATTATGTACTAGTATTTTAACTCTTTATCATTAATACGGTTAGTTGAATTATTCATTTTCTGAAATTGCGTATTAATAATTCATAAGTCAATACGAAAGAACAGTAAACCGATTTAAATAATAGGTTTATGGTACACCGAATAAATCATTCTAGACATAGCTAAAGCGTTTGATAAAGTCTGATATAATGGGCTGCTTTACAAATTAAAATTTCTTTACACCCTTACTGCAGTTATCTTAAATATTTTCTCTTTTTCGCGATTTCACAATTTAAATAGATGGCACTAACAATGATCAAAAATAAAAACTAATAAAAATTTGATTTATCCACTATAATGAAGACGGGAATAGCTCTATTATATGTTTAATGATACTGTAATTTATAATAATTCTGATAAAAAATGGAAACGTAACAGAAAACATCCAAACTCGTCTTGACGAAATAAAAAAATGGGTACAATGATGGAAAATTGTCCTCAATCAATCGAAAAGCACGCCAGCAGAGTCGTGCCGTTAAGATTCGACGCCCAGGGCCAAATTAAAAATATTCGCCCTCTTAAAGTTTAAAATATTATTAAAAAAATTTTTGGCGCCCCTTTAAACGACGTGCCCGGGGCGTATGCCCACTAGTCACCCCCCACATGGCACGGCTCTGCACGCCAGTGCTTTTCACTCTACGAAGACTCAGAAACTATACTACTCTAAAGCTCAACGTCATAGGCGTGCGCAGAGTTTCAAGTCAGGGGCAGCGAATATTTTTACCGGCCCATACATGGGTATTAAGTTAACATTTTTAAGCTCAAAATCAAAATTTAACTTTTGACCTTTAAATAAAAATATTTTAAACGATAACCATTGGTTAATCATAGATTGTTTTTGCTCAACACCGGTATACCAAATCAAAATTAAAAATACATCAAATATCAATAACACATTATTCTTTATTATTATGTTATGTTATTATTATATAGTAATAGTTCGGCCCATACAAATATATTCAAACCGTCCAGGAGCAGCAAGAGCACACCTTGCTGCCCCTGTGCGCACGCCTATGCTCAACGTACAAAATATATCATAGTCTCTTAATATTAAATATTTTGGAGTAAGTAATATTAGATAAAACATAAAATTACTTGGAATCCTCATCCAGTAATTTCCAAATTACAGCAAGTATGTAAATATCAACATTTAAAAATAGTATATCCACTATAATCAAACGTTAAATTTCACCGAGTTGGAAGTGATCATTATTCTTATATTATAAACAAATTATTTGTACTCTACTTCTATATACTGTCTCGGTTTGGGGTCAATATTATGTCTAGCTTTCCTAAGAAAAAAAACCCGTATAAATAGTCTAAGCTTATATTAAATATATAAAAATTTATCTTGAATAGAAAATAATAATACAACGTAATGGTGAAAAGTTTCATTTTCATATACGGTAAATATTGTTTGAATAGGTAACAACAATATAACTAAAATCGTATAATATAATGGCTCAAACTCTTGTATAATAGATATAGGTTTTAAAAATTCTGAACGTAATTCGGTATAGCGTGGAAATTCGATTTTCATTGTTTCAAACAATTTTTCTTCAAACATAATGCTTTTCTTGTAATAGGTAGTTATATGGGGATAGGTGGCGTGCAATAGAATGCTATATTAAATGACAAACGAGGGGGGGGAGGGGCGAATGTGGGTACGGCCGAAAGTGCGCAAGTTATCCAGTGATCGAGTGCCGACATTTTTAATCCTACATATTATTATACACTAATATTGATATAACATGTACTATTTTAGGAACCAGATAGACACACTCTCCAAAACTATATACTTTAAGGACGAGGATTTATCGTAATATAGCAAAATTAAGTATTATTATATTATATAGTGTATTTCGCATTACACAGTGCTGTTATCATGCGAATTTAATATTATACATTTTTTACTCGCAGTTTTCTGGTTTTCGAAAAGGATTAAAATATTATTCAGTGCGTAGTATGCACACCTGTTTAAACGATTAAGACGTTGTAGAACTAACCGAAAACAATAAAAAATAATAGGTACCTATAGTTGTCGTGTTGTTATTGTTGGGATTGTGTGAACATAATATTATAATTATGTAATAAAATTTAAGCTTGATGTATACGTCGTTATAATAAAGCCAAGAAATTAATTTATGCTCTATAATAAAAAAGAAAAACTGAGAAAATATTTTTATGCCTCAAAACTTCAAAATAGTGCAGTTGTGTTAAATAATTATGAGAAAATGAGAAAGTTATTTAATCTTATTTACAAGTTTTAAATGAACAAATATTTTTGAATACGTTTCGAACATTTCTTACAAACCACACAACTTTGTAGCTCATAGTTGTTGATATTAAATATCATATTTTATTATATTTCATTTATTTCATTTTTTCAAATGTCTCCTCAGCTTTTCAAAATTATTTATTATTAATAAACATTTTGTAATAGCGTCTGATTATTATATAGGTACGGTAGGGCACACGGAATTATGCAGAAAATTTGACTAGTTATAAAATTAACTCACTCACCGAGCGATACCAAGTATTATAAATATAATATTATAGTGAGTCTAAGTATACAGCAATATAGACACGTGTAAGGTGTATTTAAAGTATACCGTTAAAAAACATCGTACACGTGTCTATATCGCTAAATTTAGTTAAAAATGTCGTTTTTACAATAATTGAAGGGTTGACTACGTAATATTGTTAATTGTTAATTATTATACCACGAAAGTTAAATTTATCATAATTTACATGAACGTGCTTATCCTTGTGATTGTAGTACGTATATTTTTATAGTGAAGACAAACTTTGAAATAAATTATATAACTATAACTGTATACTAATAGATATTATGTAATAATATTTGTATCCCAACAACCAGCTGCATATTATTCATTCGATTCAAATTTCAAACGAATTAATTTTGATAGGACAGAAAATAATAATACTATATAATTGAACTGTATTCTAATTATGCTGAACTTGTGTAATCATAAGTTGCGCAAAGTTTCCGTCAAGTGCAATCAAAATTTTATTTTTTACCATCCAATTTTGTATTACTATAATGACCCAAAGATGTATTTTAATACATTTATAATTATACTACATTTATCAATAATTATGAAGTGGTTCTTAGTCCTAAGTCTTTTTATGTCCGAGTATCACCCACAAGTTTTGAAAATGTCCACACGTAAGTTTATATGCTTAAAGAAAAATGTATACTTAAGCTGTCTTAAGCCAAACATTTCGTTTTACGAGCTTCATTTATACTCATTCTCAGAGATACAATTATAAGCTGCCAGCACACTGCACCGTTAGTATTCATAAAACCGGCTAATATAAAATGAACCTCATTTTAATCCTTCTCATAATTATTGACATTTTTTTTTTCTACAAAAGCAATATTTTCTCTGCACACTATCTTTGGAGTTTTTCACGCTCCACTAGTGGTACTTAAAACACAGGTTAGGTTGAAACAAACTAAACGTGGCTGCAGTGCTTTTAAAAATAATTTCATCTAATTTAATTCGTTTATTATAATATATACTACTTAATAGTTAATGTGTTGATGTAATAATTTATTACCTACGTTTATAATTATTATAACAATGACAAATTTTGAATTTAAAATCAATTACTATTAATAGTAGGTAGGTATTTCGTATGTATTAATAATACTATTTTCTGACAATCTGGATATCAGTATGCAGTCCATTAAATTACAAACAAATTAATTTTAACAGAATATATATTATTTAGTACGTATTCATCGAAATGTCGAACTGCATTCTAATTATGGTAAACCTTTGCTTACATAAATACATAATTTAATATTATTTTATTTTAATGGATACAACCAGAAGTGTCGGGATCACGACATTGAGCTGACAACCAGTAGGCCGGCAGGATATCAGGTCGTCGGCGTTTAAATTGTATGTATTAATGTTTAAAAATAAAAAATGTTTTACTTCATTTCAATTTATTTTTGTCTAAACAATATTTGATGTAATATAAACAATTTTAAAAAAATAATCACATTCACTATTCATGTTATTAATATAATCGTCTAAAAAATCGTAATAAAAAATTAAATTTATAGCTTTATATTATAAGCTATACCTTTTAAAAAATCTATGAGAATCCTATTACATTTATCATTAATTATATTATTCAACCATTTCTTATGAGCAGCATATTTTGGATGTTGTCGAAGTATTGGTTCACCCGATAGTGTTAGTTGAATTTGACCTATAACACTAGATTTAATTATGAATATCATAAATGGAATATAATATATATTGTACGAGTATATTAAAATAGAAACGAGTGGAAGAATTCTCGAGTTCATACCTCCAACTGGTGCGTGAATAGTATACATTTGTAAAAATATATCTGGGACTGTCTTGAAAGTCCCGTCCATAATCCAAAATTTAGCTCTTACAAGTTTTTCGATTTCAAATTTAGTTGAAAAAATCAATATATTATCATTTTCTATTTTACACTCACGTAATAGAAATAATTCTCTGGAAAAAGTATTTCGTAGGCTTTCAGGAATTTTAATATCTTTTAAAGTTGTTGGTTCGGCTGGTAAAGATTTTCTTCTTCTACGTTTAAATATTTTCCGCACAGCTTCAGGACCAGGTAAAAATGGTTGAATACTTAAAGGTATATTACAATTACTAATTACTTCTTACAATATTTGCGAGGGTTGATCACGTGTCGAATGTGCTCGCTTTTTTTAAATGTGATTGAACTGTTGCCCTGTGTGCTTCAGGTGCATGGCCTGGTTATGATCTGTAGACGTGCCACGAAGTTTATGTACGCCATTGGCACGATCAGTCGTAGCTCTGGCATTACAATTTTCAGTTGTTTCTAAATTTTTTCGATGAACTCTTTCTCCACACTCCCAGTATAGTTCCGATTTTCATATTATTATTATAGCCATTTATAACAATGTTTTTGTCCAACAAATAACACTCCATTATTATAAAATAAAATACGACGAAAGCACAAACACCACTGATTCAATATAACATTAGAGTACAACACATCGGCTCTTCGGTTTTATATTGTATAATGTATAATACTGGTTCGATATCTTATCTCTCTAATAATTCCTTTGATAAATATCGATATAATTTGGAAATTTTGGATATAGGTAGGTACATAATATAATATCTTTATCGCAATAATAATACCCAACATCGCCATCGGCTCTTCTGTTGTCGGCTCGTCGGCTGTCGGTTTACCGCCCTAGTCCCAGAAGTGATACTATACCTAGGGAATTAACATTTACATATTATGTGCGGCATTAAGTAAGTAACAGCTTAATTAATCATATAATATATAATATTATAAAAATCTGCGCTTAATTGTTTTGTTTCGAACAGTCTTAATAATAATAATAATAATTAATAGCTATAATATTTTGAAAACACAGAAATATACGCTTGTGTACTGTGGATTTTTTGAATCGACAAATTCCGATGTTGAATAATTTGATACGAATGATTTTTCTCCAGACGATGCTTAAAAACCGTGGACACTTGTAGTAACAAATCAATTAAAACAACGTGGCAAACTCGTTTCGTAGATTAACATTTAAATCGTCCATTTAAACAAATGAGTCCGTTAACGATCAGAGGGGGAGGGATTTCAGTCAATAACACTGTGTAATATATTATTATTTATTATTATTATAAATGTATAATACTGCCAACATTTTGTCGCAAACACGTCTTAACGACAATCGAGGAATAAAATGTTACAAATTATTATAATGCACCGTTAATGTTGTTGTGTGACAACTGACAATAACACACGCGGAAATCATCGAAGGTTTATCAACGATATATTTTTATTGTTATTATGTCTTAAATTTTAAACACGCACGTCACATAGTAATTCCATATTGACATCAGCATCCGCACTTTATGACGTAACTACACCGAAGAAGAAGATGGACCTAAGTTCTGTCATAAGACTTACATATTATCCGTATAGTGGTCTCTGCAGCAGACGCTCGATCTCTTGGTGTATACCTAGGTAATAACTTGTAATCATTTACCTGTACCACTGATGTACCTATAGTATGGGTAGGACGCGTGATAGGTTTGGGAGAACACGTGTTATTATTGTCACGATGTTGTGCACAAATAATTTTATAAGCCGGTACCTATATCTCCAGTATATTATTGTGATTTTTTTTTTGGAACGGCTATGGTGTATTTTACCGTATATAAAAAAAAACTTTAACGGCTAAATTATAAAATAGTTGTTTCAACACGTTTTTCGCAAACTGATCGTGTAGTGGGCGTACCCGTCTCCGATGCTCCATGCGTATTTAGTGCATGTATATTGTATATATTATGTATTTATGTAGAATAGATTATATTTTTATTATAACCACAGTTTAAATATTATTATAAATTGTAGTCCGTTAAAAGTTGTCGAATTGATGTTATGTAAACGAGTTGAATCAAATTTAAGTGTTTTAGTTTTTTAAATGTAATTAGCAACTCTTTTAATGATTTAATGACAGAGAGAGAGAGATAAACGCAAAGTGTTGTTTTTAATTTAAATTTTTTTAAATATATCATTATAATTATACGTATTAAAAACAAACTGTATACATATACTCGTAAACTAGACGATTTGAATATTCAAATAATTTTTGTGAACGGATATGATGGGAATGATGGGATATGCTCTAACTGAGTTACATAAAGTTTAAAAATTTTAAAAATTAAACACGAAAGCGACTACAATATTTCGATTTAACTTTGAAGAAATATGATTAAATTAATCTGCTATGAAATTTAACAAAACTAAAGGGATGATATTTTTATATTTTTATAAAAAATGATAATTTATGAATGCAATATCCAACAAAATGAATTTTTTTGTCAAGTATCACAACAGAGTAATTATATGACGTGGATCAAATAAAAACCATCCAGCATAAAATTGTGGACAGTAATTTTATTTAAGGATAGTGCTGTATTATTTTATTATTTATTACTAACTCAATTTATTAGCGCCATAAAATGACATAGAAACAAAAAATTTCACTGAATAAAGCATAATATGATTAAACCAATAAAACCAAACAAATTAAGAATCCTATATACTATATTGATTAAATTTTAGATTTTAGGCTCGGGATATTAGTATTTTACATTTATAAACTTTTTGATGTTTAACTTTTAAATTTATTTCAATGAATGAATTTCATTACCTTTTTTATCTTTGAGAATGTTTCCTGCAGGTAGAAGATTGGATACATTTGGTATACTTTGGATCCAAAATAAAATCGTATAACAAAGTGACTGAGAAAATCAATATAATAATTAGATATAAATAGGATTTTTTATGCATTTTTATAGAAAATCGATACCCTTATTATGTTGTAATTCAAAATCCACGAACTGTATGGGCTTTATATATTTATAATTTATTATATGATATTTTACAACAAATTTCACCAAATATTCAAGTTAACTGTATAGCTTAATTTAACTGGAGTTGAAATCATTTATATAAATCTGTGTTATTAAAGTTATTTATAAATATTATAAATAAAATAAAACAATATTTTATTACCTATATAATTATTATATCGGATGATAGTTACAATTGTTGTTTTAACCGTTTTTGTGTAAATAAAACTTGAAAATTTAGTACAATATTTCAGTTAGACGATCGTGATGATTTGAATTGACTTCTGTTTAAAATAAAGTGTATCTAAATGTACATCGTCATATTTCAAAAGTCTACAAACAGATAATATTGAAATCGAGGAAATATACAAATTATTGATTGCAAACTTGTAGACAACATGTGAAAAACGATAATAATATACAAACGAGTTTGGGAATAAATCAGTTTGGATTTATTGGGCGATTTAGTTGAGCGTGGATGTTGTCACAGCAATATTCGTATAATAATGTATTGTGTGAGCGTAAAAAAAAGAAAAATCGTTTGGCGAGATCCGTTGACAATCTTACACCTGGGTAATAGTCGGAGAGTAAAGACGTCTAAGGCGCATTGTGTATGTATAGTTATAGCCGTGTGTAGGTATTATGGTAGCTGGTATACAGAATAGTACTATACCTAATCCGGTTCCCAAACGACTTGAGCCTTATTGGATCAAGGTCGTCGCAAAAGCATATTTCTCCGCTGCAGCCATCAAAGCGGGTGCGCCCGAGGTGTGGTTCCTTATATGCCTACCCATCACTGCTGCAGTGTGTTGTGCTCGCTTAATATTCAAATGCATTCGTCGGTTATATTGTTTTGTGAGCGTGTAGTTGACAGAGACCCCTATGTGAGTATATGATGTATGTGTGTGTGTGCTTATGACTATTTGTACATGGGGCTAACACACACACACACACACACACACATCGGGCAGGTATATATTCCTTTCAGCAGCCGTGTGTGTGTACTAGCGGTGCGCTTTTTTCCCTCTCACACGGTCTCATCATTGTGCACCGCGTAAAAGCAGGTGTCGGTGGGGGGGACAAATCATCTGTGCACATGAACGCACGGCCCATAAGAGTCTGGCGGCGGCAGCTGACGGTGGGAAAAAAAGTGAAAGAAAAATAATAATGAACGGGGAAAAAAAACCAAAATCGTCTTATTAATGCCAACCGCGCGCGGATCCAAAGTCGGAGGGAACGTTCGCCACCGATTCCACATCCATTATTGTTGTGGACTGGTGTAACGGTTTCTTCGCGCGACCCGCGACCGAACGCCTCGCGGACTTCCGAAAACGGCAGCTGCGACGAAGAGCTCTGCCGAGAAAAACACGACAGCAAAATTAAAATACATCTTTTCGATACACAAACGCCGCGCACATGTGTGATGTGTATGTGTGCACACGTGTGGGCACCGGTGACTGAACGGTCGCGTTTCTGATCGCCACAGTGTTTTCCACACCATTACCGTGATGGTTCTGATCGATCTATTTACATACCTACCATTATAACTTTTATTTATCTGTTTTTGTAATCACTGTATTATACGTTGCGTGTTATGCGTAACATTTTTAAGTATAATATTAACGGTCCGAGAGTTGCTATATACCTACTCGTTTGTCGGTATGGTCGAATGGTTCGAAACAAACCTCTGTTATTTAATCTCACGAAAGTTAGTTTCTCATATTATTATATAATATTGTATTAATATATTATATTATGTCGTCAATCGGAAATGCTTGATTATCGTGGGCTGTACAGACCAAACCCGATTGTTTGAAACTTTTATGTTTAGACGTTTTCCAAATGAAGCGAAACTGTGTGTTCGTATTATTATTATTAATTTGGCTGTTTAATCTAAATTAATTCAGAAGTATATCATTATTAAACAGAAATAAATGTACGATCTATCATTCTATATTTATTATTTCTTTAAACTTGATCAGAAATGGAGAAGTCGTTTTTAATACATTGCCGGAGTAAAACTTAAAATCAATAAATTAATACTATTATTATTAGTTTAATGAACTGTTTATAATACCTCGCGTAAATAAAAAGCTATGTCAGTTGTGCTATAGAAATGTGTTCAAGAATGAAATAATGAAGAATACTAGGTATGAAGTAATAAATAATGGCAGAGCCAAAGACATGAAAACAAGTACCAAACACATTGAAACAAAATTATTAATATTAATGTTCTTATAGTTCGAATAAGCATTAATTTGGCATATCACCTACGTACCTATATGTAATTTTATATAAAATTCGTATTGTATAATATAAAAATGTTTTGCTCAACAAATAATTTTAATTTAGTTTTTATGTGTTTCTTAGTGGGAAGTTTGTTAAAACATAAATAATAATAAAAACTATTATGTTATAAATCAATGCCATACTTAGACAGTTACCAGTTAGTCGTGTAAAATATATATTCGATTTTATTTTTCGTAATGGTGATTTAATTAACATTGGTGTTACTAATATTGTTGATGATAGATTGTTGGTTAACTCGTATAATGGAAACTACTCGTGAATGTCATGTATTGGACCCAATTTACAGCTGGTAACGAGGTAACTGGTTTTCCAAGTGTGTTGTCAATGCGAAGGGACTGGATACGTTGACCAACACTCAAACCATTAATAAGCTATTGAGTGTGGTCTGGTATGAAACGTATAATAAATATATTGAAAATCAATTAGTTCTATTTCGTAAACTTGAATTATAACAATCTCCCGATTTTCGATTAATTTTTTAAATGTCAAGATTGACATTGATTTAATGTAGAAAAGATGTTTAGTTGCAGAACAAGATTATTAGCCCCAAAGCTTAACAAAACAACTTTTTATTTAAACATATTTTTTAACGTATATAAAATGAAAAATTATCGTATTTAATTAGTTTTAAATGTTTAAATCAGCAAACAATATGTATACATTTTTCTCCGTTTATTTGTCAACTGACAATTTTAAGAACATAAATTAGGGTATATTTACTACAGTATTATAATTATATCATTCAGGGATAGATACTTGAAATATCACACTTTATTGTATTTTCTTATGAGTTAATAAAATATTGTACATTTAAATTTCCTTCTACATTTTTCTTAAATACATTAAAAAATATACACGTAAATTGTGTTTTTTATATAAGCGTTTGAAGTTTAAATTTTGAAAAACTTACCGAAATATTACATTATAAGTACTTAATACTATGTATAATAACACTGCGTAACGAAGTACATATTGGTCAAACGATTGTTTTGAATTCAACTCGATCGTAACGGTACGAAACGCTCGACATTATTTTATATTTATATATTTTGATGATTCAAGCTTATACACACGGGTGAGGTTCAAGGAAAACCGAACATTTACAGTTGCCATAATAATATGATATAGAGTAGTGTGATATTATAATATAGCCAATTAGGCGAGTGCGATGCGCGATGATAATCACCGTGTCTTATTATTCATTATGTAATATATTAAAATAAAAAAGAATTTCGTATAATTGCATCAGTCCAAAAAACCATCATATACTCTATATTATACGTATATTCAGAGATTCTAGCAACACGTGTCGATGACGATGACCTATAGTTGTGAATTGACGGTGCGGTTCGAACTCACTAATTATTATGCCCATATAAAGTCGCGATATTGTACGTAGGTACAGACATTAGACTGATATTCGTTGGTTTATCGTGGTCGGAGATTATTGGTGGTAGCAGGCGCGTTAGGAGTCGCTGTATTTTTCGTATTTGTTTATTTTATTAGTATGTACTAATTTTTTTCTTTCGTGTAGTAGTTATTTGTTTTCGTTTATTTTTTTTTCACACTTCGGTGTAAGTTTCTCGGACCGAATACGATCCACTCATTAGCATCTGCTCTAATCTCGTTTGTCATCGTTAGCACACGCTGTTTCATGGCCCCCGAAGCCCGCGTATACCGGTTGTTGAGGGCGAGCTAGTGGTTATAGTCACAGAGGTGACTTGTGTGTTTGTGTTTGGGGGGGGGGGGAGAGTTGGAAGAAAACTCGCAGTCTTTAATGCAACATACTGTACGACCCACTCGCGTTTAGTTAAGCGCATATTGTTATAATATTTACAAGAGTTCTACACAAATATTGAATAAGGCATTATACTATAACTTATTATCATATAGGTTCAATTTGTATGATAACCGTTACAACATTTTTTAATTTTTTGTATATTCTTTTAATTTTCCCCTGCGGCCTATAGGCGATCGATCGCGACGCCTCTGTGTAGTGTGTATAATACAGTGTATGCGCATATAATATTATATAATTATTCTTATTAGTAATCAGTACCCATATTATATTAAATAATTATCAAAATATTATGGTTATCTAGCGCGAGATTTTTCTTGATGCACAATAACAAGACTACGATCATATTTTACGACAATCTTTTTGATTTCCGCCGGGGACCATCTATTATTGGACTCATATACGCTGAACGTACAAATATAATACGCAAAAAACATTATTACTATGGAGTCCATAGTCTAGGATGTTTAATCTAGGATCGTCTAGAATTTGGAATCGTTCAAAGTGAAATATAGAATGATAATAAATTATAGTTTTGAAGTTCGTTCGATAATAAATATTTTATGTAGGCACAGCAACGTACGTGTTATATAATTATAATAATAAACCTAATATTTTATAAAACAAAGGTTCTGTTTATTAGTAAAAACTAGTGAAAAATAGTAATTATACGTCACAGGATACATATTTAAGCTGAATCTTCGTTTGAAGATTTGAATCAAATTTCAATTTTTTTGCGTATTACAAAATGTTATTACTTACTTATCAATGATTTAAAGGCATAATTTAGGAGGCAAAGAAAGTAATCACCCCTTATGTATCACACATTTTTTCCAATAATTACCTACTTATATTTGAGCACAAATATTACTTTCTGAGTTAATATAATATAATTAGTAATTATTAATAGTTTTTACATAAATTATCAATAGATATTATTGGTAAACTATTTAAAGTGTAAAATAGGTATTATCAAAACTCCTTACGTACAAAATACAATTTTTTTAATCCAATCATCTGATCATATTACTACTCACTTCAGTCGAAATTTTCAATCATAATATTCATTCCAAAACCTAGTAAGTCCCCGATATTCTGTCATCGTATAGAAGTAAAAGCCTTCTACAGTTTTTCTCGAAGGTACTTGAAAAACTAATTCTCAAAAGAATTAGCCAAATCATAAATAACTGAAAAATTATTCTAACACGCAATTTGGCTTTAAAACCCATCATTTCATAGTACATCAAGTGAACCGTATAACAGACATAACTACTTAAGCTATATAAAAAAAAATAAACAATTTCTTGATGTAACGCAAGCATTTTGACAGGGTATGGCATACTGATCTTTATGAATAAAAAAAATCTTGCCAATTATTCTGATTATAAATTTTTTAAGAATTCCTATAATTATGTAATAGTGTTGCTTTGTATGATAAATTAAAAATAAGCATTTTTTACAACTTGTACCTATTACGCTAAAATTATTACGGGATTTTTCGTAAAAAATCATCTTATTATTAAAAAAAAAAATAATTATAAATGTTATCTGCAGGAAAAAAAATTTCCTAATTTAGGTTAAAATAATTAAAAATGATTGTGAGGAAACCAATTATAAGATATCTTATCTAATTTCTTTTACATATATTTTAAAACATTAAAACTATACTATAATTATAATTACTATGGTTATTTTAAAACGATATGAACAATATAGCCTGAAGTGTACAAAACGAATATATGTGTTAATTAACTAAAATAGTGAAATTACTTGTTAGAAGAAGACAATCAGTGAAACTTCCAATTTGTATTTTGTTAGTTTTATTTTATTGCGTAAGAGATCTCTGCACTATTTTATTTTCAGACATCTTGGAGGATTACTAGAAATTGTGACGGTTGATAGTTCATGGATTAAGAGCGATTTAAGAAGTTTATTAGAATCCCTTGGAATCTCTTATAGATGTATTTTGCATCATCTTGAGCAGCTTTTAGACGCAAATCTGTGTGATGCATGTGGTTAGATATGTATGGCAGGGAATTTGTTGATTTTCTTAAGGTAATATTTTGAAATGCTTAAATTTTTTCAGATTGACATTCTCCAATATAGGTTGAGAGCATAGATTTAGAAGGGATTTTTACAAGTAGTTTAATGTTTAAGTTAGATATTGTGCATATTATTATTGAATAGTATTTAAAGCATACGTAGCTGGGAGTTTAGGTTTAGTCTTTTTGCTTTAATATAGTGCGATGATAAAAGTTGGTGCGACTAAGCGTTAGTCCGAGATATTTCAGTATAGATGATGATGAATTTCATAGAGTGTTAAAGCCGGATATTGTACGTTCGTGCTTGTTTAAGGGTGAAGTAGTATGAATTGATATGACTTGGTTGACTTTATAAATCACCAAGACCTATATAAATATTTTGTATAGAGAATTGTCAAAGAAGAAATGAAATAACTTATATTATATTATTACATCTCGTAATTACATGTTCCGTACATGCTTTCTAGATACCAACCTATGTATAACACAGGTAAACAGTTTCCAAGATCAGTAATGAAATACTATTGTATCATAAACGAATTTAGTGGGTTAGGTAGAGCGGATAGTTCTAACAACTTTTTTCTTTTCCATTTAGGTTTATCAATTGAAGTAATCCAATTATATCTGAGAATCGAGATAGGTATTAATGCCTCATATATCAAGAAACTTGATCGCAACAAATGGCAGCGACACATTTCTTTCCCCCTTTTTTTGAGTAGTCAGACGTAAAAGGGTAAAATGCGATAGAAAGTTCTTTGAAAAAAAAACTCCCATCCATTTACAACATTTGTAGTGAAGTTCTCGAAGTATTTCATTATCGTTATTATGGGTTTGTGAACATTTCTAAAAGGTACTTTATACCTCCAAGCGTCATTAAAGGGGAAAAAGTAAAGCTATAATATATTACGCTATACATTATAATATAGTATAGTATAATATGAAAATACTATTAAATATACAGGATATATACTTATCATAATTTATTATCTTAAACCATTTTTATGATAGGTACATAAAATGTCATTAGAAATAAAATAATACGAACTTCAAAATAGCTATTGGTAATATGACTTAATATACTACATGATGTCTTTGATTTAATCTAAAATAAAATAAAAAGTATACAAACAAACACATCTATAAAATATAAAAATAATTATAAATAAACAAACCCTAAGTACACGTTAAGTTACTAAAATGTTAGTGTTTTTAAACATATTATAGGTGTAATAATCTAAGCCTATATATGTTATAAGTAATTGTAATTGCGAAGAAACTTAGTATACTTACCCATAATTTAATACAAGCATAAGCTAGAGCAAATAAATTACTAATGTAAAACCGCTAATAAAATACTGTAGGTTAATGTTAATTAAACAATACAATAATTATACCTGTAAATATCAATGTCTAGTGCTTTCCATTAACACATATGTGCATAAATTTGCATAATATGCCACCTAAGAAAGCCTGAAATTTATGTACTGAGCTTTTAGACTTCATCATAAACAAATTATATTAGTATATTCTTTTCAAATGGTTAAGGTTTCGTTGCCATATTCTTCATTAATTTCCCACTACCTAATGCTTCTGAGTGGCAACATTTTCAAACTGGTCAAAATCATAAATTTCTTAATGGATAACAAAGTTTTTATTAACTAACATTCATAAAAACGATCACTCAACTGTAAATGGATTTGAGTTATTTGAGATAATATTTATTTTGCCGTAGTTTATACAAAAACCATCTTCACGAACCCTATTTGCTATACGTTGCAATTATTTTACATATATATAACCATTAATATTTACAAAAAGTTTTGTAACACAAATAAAATTACAAAATAACAATAAACGAATGTTTGTTTTGTCTAGATAAAATTTCGAAAAAATTAGTTGGGGTACTCCGTCCACCTGTGTCAGTGTGTCGACCCCCCCTCCCCAAAGTCGAGCACTAGGTATATTTCTAAGCCAATCAAAATTGTGCGTGGACCTTCTAGTTCAAATATCCGGGCCTGATAGGTATTTAATTTGTATGATATGATGTTATTCATGTTCTGATTAAAACGTTTAAGTTACTTGTATATGTTATAATTTGTCGTACTCATTTAATTCTACAGTGACGAGATTTCGTCTTTTTCAGTCTCGGAGCTGCATTATTATTAATTTTTAAATTTTTTTGGTAACGTAACGTTTTAGGTTTGTGTGTTGTAAACTTTTAAGATCAATATATCGAGTTTGTTTAATCCGAATTCAAGGCTAAATCTCAGAAAAAATAAAGTACCCTCCGTAAGCTGCATTCTGATTTATAGCTCCCCACGGCGTATTTCTTTAAGATAGATACGGGCAGATAAAAGACACAATTTCGAAATTACATACATCTTAATTCTTAATGCATTCATGAGCACGCTTTTAACAAAAAAAAAAAAAAAATTAAAACATGGTGATAGTAATAAATAATTATATTACAAAAAAACTGTCATCGTACTATTTATTATTAAAATCAAGATAGGAGATTTCAAGAATATTTTTTATTAGGTATCATTGGTTTTCGATATGAATTGTGAATTAGTCAGTTGTATTGTACCTATGTATTGTAATTCTAATCGAGTTGTCATGGCTACCAAGTATCAATTCAACCACTGATTATTATTCTATGAATACAATAAAGGTAATATTTTGTCCATCCACTATTGAAATGAAATTGTCATAATAACTTGATATCAGTTAATAGTAACTTCGACACGGAGTATTTACTATTTAATAAAATACCAAGGTACCAAGAGTTTTAAAATATATAGACATACAAGTAAACTTAAGAATTTATTCTCGAATTTTTCATTAATATTGTAATTAAATCAAACATTATAATATTATATACCTACACAATATACATACCATTGTATAATGGTCGACACTCGACGGTCGTAGTCTTGTTTTTTTCTTACCGTACTATTTTCAATACTTAATTGATTACTTCGCATGTCCTCATTATAATAATATAATATATTAATATAGGTAGATATTATGATAGACCTTCACCTTTCTATTGTATTGATTAAAATTTAAAATCCGTAAAAACAATGGTTTTAATATGTAGTTTTTACGATTTTAGTTTAAAATCGTGCACCATATTGTTAGGATTAAATGAGTTTAAAAGGGGTTTTGCATGATATCACAGCCCAAATTGAGTAGGTTAATCAAAAAGCTAATTTATAAGCACGATTTAACTATTCAAGAAATATTTAATGTACTCGTATATTTGAACTCGTGGTAATGAGTGAAGTTAGATAGGTTTTCGATAGATAGTGACTTTGTGTATTGTGTGTTACATATTTTATAGTATTACGAGAGGAAATCAAAGAGAGAGAGAGAGAGAGAATCCTTCATGTTAAACATTGATTTGGAGTTTTACATTTAATGACAAGAGAGATAATATGCGACCGACACGTCGGAATTCAATACCCTGGACGGGTATATATGTGCAATACGGGAAACAATTTATTTGAGTATGGATGTTATAGATAAAGGGTAAAAAACCGTAACATCATATATGTACAATGCACTGCACGGAATTAATAATGTGTATTGTATATACGGCGGCAGATAAACAAACATACCGGTTATTAATATCTGTTTGAAGAGGGCTTCAAAATTTTTGAATGGATGAAAAAAAAAAGAACGACATTATGTTTATAATAGCATAATAATATGTATCATGTAATACTTAATATAAATGTGTATATATATTATACACACACGAGGTAAAATCAGAAAAAACCATATTTGAAAAGTACAAGGAAGATAAAAAAAAAGGTTATTATTAAGCTGTGCGCATATTATTTAATAATATGCAGGTACACACAAAATAAAAAGTATGAGTAGTATTGATCGGATTGGAAAAAATTATGATTGCTTGTGTTAAATATAAAAAAAAATATTTGAAACAATACTCAGTAATAATAATAATACATAACCAATCAATAATTTAGTAGGTAGGTATTGCTGCATTTATTTAAGTGGTGTACGACAATAAAGTTCAACGATTGGGCGTATCGACCCAAAAAATGAAAACTGAGTGATTTTTTTATTGAACTCTTTAAACGTTTGGTATGACTATAATTATACATCTGCGGTACATAATATTTTTTTTTTTATTAGTGCTTGATCATTGATTGCACCAGGATTTTTTATTATTTTTTACTTTTAAATCAACAATGCATGGAGGGTCAAATGAATAGTAATGAATTATTATTCGTGTAATTAATGAGTACCTTTTTTCCTGTAGGTACAAAGCGATGTACAATGTTGGCGTACATTTTTTTTTTTTTTTTAATAACGACCATTCATTAACAAAGTAAATAATAAAAAATACCAAATACACTGTATACTATAAACTTTTTACCTATACATTTATGATTAAATTGTAAATCAATTGTAACGATCGCCACGAAGTGTAGAGAATATTATTTATTTAATACAATATTTCTCCCCCTATAACATACGTATACTTAGCAAAATGACAGATAACTGATATAATATACGAATTACGAATATATAATTCTATGAATTATTGTGGATATATAATCAGAGTTTAAAATTTTAGAGTCGCTCGTTTCTTAATCTGAGCATTTATATAGTTTTTTTTTTTTTTTAAGCATTTTCTATGGAGTAAAATTTCTATGTTTAATAGTGCAGATTCGAATTTTCAATCCTGATAATTCTTTTGCTAGTTTTCACTGATCAGTGTGTAAATGTGGGATCTAAATGTTTAACCATTCGTTTCAACAATGATACTCACCGTATTGTAATCGAGGTATGCCTTGATTAAAATTTAAAACATTCACTATATTATAATAACACCTTAAATTTAAAATTGTAAATTATAATAATTATGATGGGTAATTATTACCCATTAACATTACCTATGCATTGATTGGCTTAATGACTGGTATTTTAGCTACTGAAATAAATAAATAACTTCTTGAAAACCACGGTGTTTTAGTGAGCAGTGTTCACAAACGAGATAAAGGAGGCATACTATTATAAATTAGATCTAATGAATTTGGTCCGTGATTCAAATTCAAAATGTTTAATTCAAGTTTTCTCAATAATATTAATAGTCAGTATTTTTACTCATGACTTATACATTTTGGATTTCTGTTTAAAAATACATATAAAAATACTATGTACAACGTTTTGGCACAGTCAAAAATTTAGATATGCAAAAATAGCCAAAACTTAACCACGATTTAAATTCTTTTCACTCTTGGGTAATTGAAAATTACCAAACTTAAATATTATGTTATAAATAATTATTGAGAAAACTTGAACTCCAAATTTTAAATTTGGGTGACTAATTCTGCAGACTTTATTACATGCAGTTTGAACCAATTTTGTTCTCCATCAACTTATTAATAAGTGACTAAAACATGTGTTTTAGAGAAGTTATTATTATTTAATTCAGTTATTTTAGGTAATACTATATAGTATATAGTCATTTAGTCGTTCAATACACAATAATATAAATACAGGTCATTTAAACTTCAGTATGATGTGTAACGAAAAATCTACAACACTATACATTATAGGTGGGTATATCTAATACGTATGCGATAATATGTTATTTCTTGGAACATATTTTCAAGTAAATAATGTTTGAAACAACGAAGATTTTCTGTTTGAACAGTGTACATCTAACCATGTTATAATATTATGGTTAAAAAGTTTTTATTCTATAAAATTATGTTTGATAATATTTTACAGTGAAATGAAGTCTTTATTAAAGCACAAATAAAATATTTGTAAAATGCTCATTAACGATTACGTAAAAATAATTAAAATGTTGTCTGCACATCGAAAAACTATAGGTACAATATAACATAATAATTATACAATGCAATGTAGACGACGATTCGTCTGTACTTCGTGTTTCACGTCAAACTATCGAACCGTGATACCTATATGTATATAACCATAGTATGACAACATAGTCTTTTGGTTGAATGATCGATTTTCCAAAAAAAAAAAACAAACAAAAATCGTTTTAGAGCACCTCGTTCTATATATATTATAATTTATAACTATATGCGCACACGTCGCGGTTTACGATGTGTACATAATCATATAATGTTATATGTATTATATAGACTTAAACCAGACGCCGTCGGAGAGCCTTTAAGCGATGTTTGTTTACAAAATATATATTCCGAGCGTTTTGGCCCCACACACAGACACAATCCGCCTCAAAATGCGATGATATTAATCAACATTCGTACCGTCCGTCCAAGGGCTGCAGCCAAAACATTCGGATCGTGTCCACGGAACACACATAATATTATGTACACAATGCACACACATATACTTTTAACATAGACATCAGCCCAGAGCGGTCCATTTACATGGGGTTTTTTTTCTTTTTTTTAATTGAGAGCAGACCATGTATATGACGTAGGTATACCACAACATTACCCGTCTCGTTCATCCCCCGCGGAGGCGCTCGTGTTTTCTAAATTGGATACTCTCGGATAAGTGAAACGTTATGTTATTATTATTATGTATAATATCGTATGTATGTTTACCTGTTCTGTCTGTCGCCGCCGCGATATCGTTGACAAATGAACCGATACGAGTCTGGGCTTAATTGAAAAAAATATAATAACAAACCAACAGACGGATGGGTGTGGGTGGGCAGAGATTTTGAAGAGAATATTAGGATAGTTATTTTTTGTATGTATGCGTGTGTGTAGGTATGTGTGTCGTTTTTACTCGTTTACATTTATTTTTTAACGGAAATCCTCTAAAACCTACACTGAAGACACGACCAGCGCTTGTAATATTTCATACAAAAATAAGCATAATATAATGATTATAGTAGGTGCACCTATAAATTATACTCGATATTATAAGTGTTTGGCGTGCGTGGTTAAACGCAAATCAAATATCCATAGACCATAATTTAACAATTGGCAATCTCCGGTCCGGAGCTCAGAGTGTCTGAGTGGGTAAATTGATGAATTACCCGTCTGGTACCACTATAAGCAGAATAAGGACATAATATTATTATTATTATTATTATGTAGGTGTTTTCATTGATACGTTGTGGTCCTTCCCGAGTTCACGATCACGACCGATTTCTTTTTTAAGCATTGTGCTGTCTCTATTATCGTTGTCTCAGATGATTTTTTAATCCACAAAAAGTTAAAATTATTGCATGTCAAAATATTAATATAATGTTCATATAACATATAAACATGGTGTAGATTTTGGAAATATTCTAAAATTATAATTGTAATTACGTATTTGGTATAGGGTTTTTGTCCTTTATTCAAATCGGCCGAAACTGTTTTATTCAGTATTTAATTATATACTACGTAATACGTACAAATATTTTAAATCAATATATAGGTAGTATTATTTATGTCATAGTATCTTAATTTGTATACAATACATATAAACAACATGATATTATATTTTATAGGTACACATTCGCAACTTATCTTAGAGGGGTATGCGTATGAACTATTTGAGTTTAATAAATGGTATTTTATTTATTTTTCCAATAAAAAGTTCCAGCGGTAGTGGATGTTGTTGTTCTGGAAATAATATTACATACCATATTATAGATTATATAAATAATAGATACTATATTTAAGTATTTATATACATGTTGTTTACAAGTTACTTTATATGCACAGTTTTTCAGTAACACGAAGGAAGTCATTAAATTATCTGCGCACACCCGTTAAATCTTCTGTAAACACAATTTGGAAATTAAGTGTATAATATTATATGTCATACCCAATAATATCGAGGGTTATAATGGAGCTTATACTGCTTATAGTAAATATTATGTCACCGGTGTTTGATTAATATTTTCAGTGAATTGAATATTTAGTTTCCAAAAAAATGATAATAAGTCTTTAGTATAAAAGGCACATAATATAAAAATGAAATATTATTTTTATTCAATCAGTTTAACGTAACGAAGTACAGAATAATAAGAAAATAGATATTTTTTAAAAGATAAATCATTTTAAGCTTTTATTTCACTCGGACGCTACTTGGGATCTATAGAGTGCACTGACTGCAGCATATTTTTTATTATTTACTATATCAAAACTAACTCATTTGGTATAGTACAACATAAATGAAACGATTGATTTTACATGTATATTGCTTATGTGAAAAGCCTTTCATAGTTATCATACCATTATGGGTATACTATGTGATCATTTTTCATGTACCTAAGTACCATAGTTATGATATAATTAATATTTCGTTTTAGTACCACTACGGCACTACCTATATAGTTTTAATCTACAATATTATGTATTATGAATATAATTTATGTTGTTTTGTATCAGTTCAAGGAAATTAATTAAAACAATTAAAGTAGCGAAAATAGCTATGCTGGAAACAGTGTAAGCAACAGTGAATATATTAATATTATTATAAACTGTAATTATTTAACGAAGCAACGGAAACTCCACACCGTGTTTAATAATAATTATTAATTCATTAATAATGATGTGTTGACAATTGAAACAATACTATTGGTATTGTATGACATAACGGGCTAAAAATATTTTTAAAGTATATCGAAATTTCATATAAGTATTTATATATAGTATTTTTTAATACATCAATTAAAAAGTATTTGATAAACAAAAATACACTCAAAAACTATTTGAACTTTTTTAAATTACAGACTTAATAATCTTTTTACATTAATTGTTTGTCCACATAAACTTCATTATTCTCAAGTCTGGATTTAGGTAGGATGAAAAGTAGATAACAATATTATAGTTAATAAAAAGTATTTATAAGATTTTAATCTTAATATTTAAATATGCTTGACTTGACCAGTATAAGTTATATTAGAAACACGATTAATTAGAAAATTATTATCAATGCCATTCTCTTTTTAGATTATATAGGCATAATTTATCTTAATTTTTTAAGGTTTAATTTATTATAACTAAATATATATATACATATTCTTTAGTTAAATATTTTAGATTCTGAGCTATGAATGTATTGGTCTTACAATTATGGGTTTAGTTTGCATACTCTAATCGTCAAATAAAATCAAAATATATTACTACCCCTATGTTTTCAATAAATACAAATCGCAATAGCTACCTAGATTTTATATTGTACAATATTAACAATAAAGATTCCTCTTCATCGACACGCCGCGCCGTTGTGGCCAGTAACGAAACGATTGTTTTTATTGTTAACATTTTCACTACCAATGTGC
Source organism: Diuraphis noxia (assembly GCF_037042655.1). Classification (NCBI taxonomy): domain Eukaryota; kingdom Metazoa; phylum Arthropoda; class Insecta; order Hemiptera; family Aphididae; genus Diuraphis; species Diuraphis noxia. The sequence continues at coordinate 79,626,790 of NW_028301713.1, forward strand.
ACACACTGCTTATTATATGGGTATGCCATGCTTTGGTGATAAGGGTTATTCAGGCCAAGTGAATCAACTGAAAAGTTTGAAGTTACATTTATTTTTTGCAATTAATAATATTAAGAGCTTATAAATTTGGACGAAACTATTTAGACTTCTTTTGAACGTAAAATATCCTAGATACCTGAAATAAATGTTAAATGTGAATTTATACACGCGCGATAGGAGTTCCTTCCTTTGCATTCATCTCAAAACTTAACGTTTAACTGTGCGGCGCCCATGGTATGTTAAGATAATCAATTCACTGCCAACGGCGTATCATTATGTTTGAAAAGAGTTAAACATCGTATTCGGGTATGCAAGTCTCTTCAAAATCCTCTTACACACAAATATACTTATATGTTTCGTGATGGATAGTACTAGTGCGTTAGTTAATTTAGTACAAAACATGTTCATCTGAATTATGATTAACACGCTGTATTTTGATGATATACGATATTTTTCTTTACGGGGAAATCGAAATTCGAAATTAAATTCAGCCGTAACTAATATTATATTTTGTAATAATTATAGGAAAAAAAGGTGTCCATCATGACGTTTTAATTTATAAGTGTATAAAAGTAAGTAGGTACTTATAATATTATATGATATTATTACTATTAAATATAAATACGTACATTTGAGTGATATGGTTGTAAATTAAAACTAGGTACTCATAATTAAGTGTTTTCGATTATTTTTAAAGATAAAACAAAACATGTAATAGGTATAATTATAATAATAATATTATATACAATGAAAAATTGTCGATCAATAAATTAGGGCTCATTAGGTATACCATTAAAAAAATCAGAAAGCGATAAATTAAACCTAAACTAGCTCTCCTGGTCCTGCAGTAGTGAATAAAATATGATATTAATTTCTAATGTATTTTCCTTAAAAAAAAAAAATTATAAGCACTTGTAACATTTTCATATTTAATCCATGAATCATCGATAAACGGCTAACACGTTTTAAAAACAGATTTAAAAAATCAGTTGGCAGTTATTACTTATATAGTTATATTAAAGATAATAGACGAATAAGTACAAAATCATAATATAATATAATAATTTATAACAAGACCGCGGGTAATAAAACCAGTGTGAACAAAGTACCTATATGTGAGCATAATACGAGCGGACTATGTGTCAAAAGAATTGCGTCGTAAGTACTCTACTCAGATATAATTAATAGAACATTTTTCATTAAATTATTGTGTGCATAACATATTATATGAATTGACTTTACAGTATCGGAGTAATAATAATATTATCGGATATGACATTGAGCGTGTACCTGTAGCCGATCATATTGTATTCCTATATGATAAATTGATAAAATGTATAACGACAATATCATGGTATTATACCGACGAAATCTGACTCTCGTGACTGTCAAAGTCTAATCGTGGTCCTTTGCAAATGTATTAAGCTTATTGCTAGCAGCCGTATATCCATATACATACGAACAATATATCATCATATATATTATTATGTGTAAAGGAACGCGAGTCACGTCCACGTAGATTTTTCTTCCCCACGTCAGTATATCGCAAAAAAAAAAAAATCATAAATAAATAAGCCCCGTTGGATCATTTTGCGGAGCGTAGGTACCTATATACGCAAACCTAATATATAATACCGTCGTCGATTTATCACGCGCGTTACTGTCGATCGTAAATCACGGAACTCCATTTTTCCATGTCAATAATATAAATATAGTTACTATTAAGAGTATATATTGTGTCTATAGAACAATATAACATTATTACATACACAAAGATCGTACAAAATTAACACGAATTAGCCCCGACTACAATACGAGTCGATGTGCAGATTTTCGTTCAGCCGGTTTCGTCGGCGAAACGAAAAGGAACCCGCGGGTTTGCACGCTGTCAAAGACGTGGTAAAATATATTATGATATTCTGCTATAGTATATCATACTAGAGTTTTCAAAAATATAGGCACTAATTGTAAAAATAAAAATATGAAATAAAAAAATAATCATTATACATTGTTAGACGATAATTTCGTTTTGTTAAACATTTTTATTTTCCTAAATATCACATAATTTAAAACTTAAGTGTTGCACCTACTCTTTAGGTATTGCGCTTAACTAAAAAAAAAATTATATTCAAATAAGAAGAATACATTATAGCATATAATAATATTGAACTATTCCAAGTTATAACTGCAGATAATAAATAACCGATAGGTTTGAAAAAAAAAATAGGTAATGATAAAAAGAATATGTTGACCACTCAAAAGTACTAACAAAATCTAAATGCTATCAGAAATCCCCAAAAAATTGAAGATTTTTTGCTATTATAAAAAATACACAAAAAAAGCCACGTTTGTAAAATTAATCGTATCGTACAGCTTAGAATCTAAAAGACTTCAACTAAAATTATAAAACGAGTCCAAATAAAAATCGAAATACGGACCCATGTTAAAATATATGTAGATTTAAAATGTACACGTAAAAATGTATTTTTTGTCGATTGCAACCCATTAAAATCAAAATTTTGAAAAATTCTTTCTTTTTGTACGGTGAAAATATTAGAGGAATCCCTATTCCAAATTTACTGCGTTGTGTAGTTTTTGAGATACAGCGATCAGTGAGTATGTAGGTATTTGGATTTTATGTATTAATATAGAATACAGCGGATATAGATAGATTATATCGCCTACTATTAATATTATTATAATACAATGTACTTAACACACGAAGCCGTATACGGCGACTAAAGACGTTTTTTCACGAATGTTTTTTTTTTCGTCCATCGCGTTTTATCGGCCGACTACACGCCACCGGACTATAAATCTACGTCGAATTTCGCACCTCAACAATATGATAATTACACGCCAGACCAAGCAGTGAATATATTATTATTATATTATTGCACATAATACCATCGGTAGATCGTACACAATTAAATTTCACGAGCGTCGTACATCATTATTAATATTGTATCAAGTGGTGGAAACGTATACTACAGCTCCCCGTATTGGCTCTGGCTGGCTAGGTGTGCGATAGTAAACGATGACGACCTGCCTATAATAATTTAACCGACGACGAATCGCTCGCAAATTACACGTTTTAAAAGCAACAAATCTATATATTATATTATTACTGACATCCAAGCATATAGGTAATCGCTGTGCCTAAATAACGACGCAATGTTTTATTATTATAATGTATAGTATAATATTTATTATATTATAATTATTATAATTATTTTATTATGTACAGCGTATAATATGGTACGAACAAGCTCTCAAACGGTGCTACACGACCGCGGCGATCCACCATTACACCTGTAATACTTCGGGTGTATTTGATTATAATATTATTACGATATTATTATATCCCGGTTTTCGTCGTATTAGATTTCGAAATGGGTCTTGTGTTTCATCGTGGTACCTATGTTTTTCTTTCGCCGTCACGTTGTCGTAATATATTTCACGCAGTATGCAGTGTTCCTTATAATAATATTGTAAAATACTCCCTAAATATTATTTTTTAATATTGTTATTAACATTGTATATAATATAATATTATATATGTGTATACGCGCGCACCTGTCGTGATTAATTTTAACGACGAATGAATATCGTTCGCGACGGAGTGCTATATATAGATTCAGAGACAGATATGACTTATCTGTAAATTATTAAAATTTAATAATATGATGTACGAATATTACGCGTACCTATAAGGATGGCAATAATAATTTTTTACGATCGTTTTTTTCCCACTCCCTTCAGCGTTCGGCCATTCGTAAAAATATTAAATTTTTTAGGATTATGACGTGGTAATTAATAAAAAGCGGCGGCGCTTAAACGGCTAGTAAATAAAAAAAAATATATATAATTTATAATATAATAAATAATATGTCTATTCATTAAATACTCATACAGTTATAATCCAATAAATTATATATTACAAGCGGTCGGACGCGTCTCAGCTCTCGAGCTTGAAAGTGCTTATATAATATATGTATATAAATCATATGAGGTCTTATAGGATATTGGAGGTCGATGCATAGTATACACTATATATATGCTATCTATCATATATATATATATATATATATATATTTTATAATAATAATAATAATATAATGGGTCCTTATTTATAACGCAATCGAGACCACGGGCCACGTCTTGTTTACTGGCAATAATACGTAACGTATACCTATATACACGTCTTAACAGAAACGTTATTATTTCGACTGGCGGAATACCGCGATTAAGCGTCGAGCTTTACCTTTTTGGCTATACATTATTATGACGTCCTCGCGTGATTTAGGGTTGCCCATGCAGCTGGTTAGATTTTGAGGGGGGGTGGGGTGCGAACGTTATACCGACTCCGAGGAGTTTGGGGGGGGGATGTTTTCAGACAGTTTCTGCATACCGACGGAGATTATATTTAAGGGATTTATGGTACGGCGATCGGGTACAAAACCAAGGTGTTCAGCCCCCCCCCCCACCCCCCACCCACACACACACTCCTTACCCCATCGGTATGTGTCTCGCACGACGATGTACACTTATTGGCGATTCGACTGCAAATATGTAACGTTGCGTTTTTCGGAGGAGGTCGAATAATATAATAATCCCTCATCAATAGGATTCGCACGCAGACACCCGACCCGTGCCACTGGCAATCGTTCGTAATGGACCGAAAATATCCAATTTCATCGGTATTCGTAATGTCCGAGCGTCTCGGCTGCAGCGGCGTCCGCGACGACAAAGCCGATTCTGTGCCTCCTGTATACGATGACCGCGTGGTGTGTGTAGGTACATGACGTATACATACATGTAGTGCACATGCATAATGGCGAACGCATAATATAATACACATATATATATATATATACACGCACACACACACACACACACACACGAGTACACGTTATAACAAACAGGTGTTGTGTCCCGGAGGATATTATATTCTGTTTTTTTTTCTTTATTATTATTTTTTTTTTTTTGTACGCGTTATTATTCTTCTGGTCGGACAGAACTATATACGGGACCAGATGAATGGAACATATTGTATAATAAAAATATATAAGTATAATAATATAATATACGTAAAGCAAGGGCGCTTGCGAGCGGCAGTAGCCGTAGCGGACACGTCCTCGTCGTCGTCGTATTCTTTTTTTCGGACGCCGTCGGATAGATTTAATTGAATTAAAATGCGAAATACGCTCCTCCATTGAGTCGTGGGCGTCGGGGTCGAAACCACAATGCGGCCGGGCACTTCGCGGTCTACCTTAAATATATATTGTATATTATATAGGTGCCTATTCATGTTTCTTGAACGCGTTTATATATTATGTTTTTCGGTTTTCTCTCCATTCTCTTTGAAATCCGCTTAACCACAATAGAATAAACCCAGTGAGATATACGCGTATAACGTATATACCTACAGTGAAAGAGAGGGGAGGAGAGTGAGAGACAAAGATTCGTCGCCGCTACAGTCTGCCAAACTGATTTAACGTTTTTGTTCAACTAGGTACGATGTAATACACATTATGTTGTGCATCGAGCATATGCACTGGGAAATATGTTATTTTCTGCAATACATACGCAACTATGTACATCTTATCAGAATAGTTGTCGAAAGAGGGTGGAATATACCATTCAGCATTCCTCCCATTCCTTTTACCAGTCATTTTCCATCTCTCTTGTTTTGCCTATAGGTACATCTTAGATTTTGAAAAGTTAATCGTTACATAATTTGTTGTTCTTAAAGCAATATTGAACATATATTTTTTAATTATATTTTTTCAAAATTTCAACATTTGACACTGGATTTCAACAGACAAAAATATCATTTAGTTGCCACTCACTAAAGCTATATCATTTCACCAAACAATAATATAATAATTGGAAGTAATCAATAATATAACTGAGGTAGGGTGTAATATAGGACAATACCGATAATTGCGGCTTTGCTGAAGTTAATTTCAACGCTCATTTTATGAACTCATTGGGTTGGTGCTTTACCCGGCCACTTATTTTGTTATACTTCGATAACTTCACATAGGTACCGAAATAAAGACTATAAAAAAGAAGTGTCCTAAATGCGGGTAGATATACTGGTTTATGTAGAGAAATAATATTAGTATAATTGTTTTACATTTACACACAAAGCATACATTAATTATCTTACTTAATGGTCGGCAGGACCAGCGTTAAATTTTAGGTGAAACTTGAACGTTAAACAAAAACTAATGACGATAATCGGGTGATTCTGTAAACCCTTACGTGCTATATACTCGCTAACTACTGAATTATGAATAAAGGTCACTCGACATTCGAGTTGTATAATTGTAATTTGCAAGATAATTATATTAACTCCAAGAGTAGTTCAAATAAATGCACATAACAATGTACTCTATATAATATATAATATTATACCTCATGCCCATACTATATATATATTTTTTTTTTATTACATTAAGGTGCCCCTAGCTATTATATAAAATTATGATATGACTATTTAATGTATTATAATATGACTAATTTAACTAAATATGACTATTTAGTATTTCTTTATAGCTATAATACTCAAACCTTTATGCTATGCCGCTTTTGTTATATTACCACCGTTAGTTTTTTTTATGTGCTTCAAAATGATATAGATATAATTTATAAAAGAAAAATTTAAATCAAATTTAAATGAACTATTTTTTTTTTTAATTTAGTATCTCGGTGTTTTTTATAAATTATGTTACAGTTACACGCAGTACCTATTTACTACTACAAAAGTACTACCTATGCGGCTTACAATGCATATAGTATCTATCTACTATTATACCTAACGCAAACACTGTCAGTTATTCGGGCTAAGCATCTCCAAACAACAAATATCTAAATTCGAATGTACTACAAATATGTTCACTTAATTTGAGTGATTCGGGTTAATGTTTAAATTTATTGTATTAAAAATATAAATAATATAATAGTATAACTATTTTTTTTTAATTATACACTTTTTTTTTTTAAAGTGTGAATTACCTAAATGATATAGTTCTATATACCAGTCACTGATTTCAGATTTGATTATCATTTATAATTTACAAACAAATGTATTTTAAACGGCAAATACCTACTATCGAATGTCAAGTGACATTGTCAACGTTCATTAGTTTTTAATGTATTAAACTTAATGATGATATTATTATGTGGCTTGTTGAAGTTGCAAAACTCCTACTTATGGAGCATTTCATATTTAAAGTTGCTGCTTTAAACCCATAGTAGCATCAATATAGTTGGAAAAAAAGTTTATGGCATATTAAATGATAAAAGACAGAATGTTGTATTACTTATACCCATATTGCTATATCAGTTTAGTCTATGATATTATATATCATAGTATCATACGATATTCTTCTAAATGAAAAAGATAAACATTTGTTTTATATAATAACAGTTATAATTTTAACAACTATAGTACCTATGTTGCGATCGATATTTTTTTACTCCATACGCATAACAAACAGGACTGAATTATCATTGCTTTCACCTTTTTTTTTATTGCGATTATTTCATTTCCAATAATCTAGATTATAATTTTCATAATGACAAAAAATTCCTTGGCCAATTCACATGTACCTACATTTTATTCACATAACAACGAATTGTTGCGAAATACCTACTCGCCTAACTTATGCCATAATTCATAAAACTAGTAAAAAAAAGCGTTCAGTTGGAAACTTGGAACAACGAACAAAATAGGTAGCCAACTCTGCAAATATCTGCAGAGTTAAATAACAGCCTAAAAAATTTCTCGAAATCCACGCAGAACTTGATACAATAAAAATCTTACCAATCGGTTCAGCCACTATCGATTTACACCATAAGAACCTCCGTTGTCGCGTGTACCTAAATCTAAAGTGATAAAGTTGTGTATTAATAGATACGATGACTTACCTTTCTACCTTGAAATCTGCGCGGGTATGGTACTTATCACGTGGGATTTTCTCATCCCTCAATTTTTTTCTTTGGTCTGTATAATATTATGGTGGGTCCCAAATTTTCTTGTACGTAGAGACAAATGTTGCGCGTGTGGCTTTACTGATTTTTTTTTTCGTAAAAACGCTCACCGCTCACGACCCGTGGCGATGAGTTCGATTTCATATAGATGCACACCGCCGCCGCCGTTGTTTCAGACGGGTTTTCCGCGCGATGATCGATGTTTCTTTAAACGGACACGTCACAGAAATCACAATAGAAAATAAATTGGGCCTCCCGGAGGCGCTCATTATACATAATAATAAATAGGTATCTAGGTAGGCATACTGGTAATATTAATATTATTTTAGAATAATGCGATAATAGTTAAATGACGGCGATGGCGAACAAGTAAAATGTACATTATTATATATTACAACAGCGGCGGCGACGGTAATAACATCTTAGGATATCAAATAATAATAATAATAATAATAATATAATACACTTATTACAATATATTATACACGTCCGTTGACCGGGCTGGGGACGGAATGTTCGATAAATCATCCGGTCGTTTCGGGGTCGTGATTTATGAAGTGCACGAGCAGATGACGTCTCGCTGCAGACGCGTCGTGCGGCGGTCATCTCTCGGTCGGTCCACGTTTAATTAGCGTCCGACCGGGGCAACACACTACGCCAGCATTATGTAATAATATTGCCTACAGTGTACCATACACGGCTATGGTGGTCCTCTGAGCATAAGTACACTAATTTCAATTGTGTTCGAGTTCATCGCATAACCATACCTGATAATAATTTGTAATTACCGAGACGACCTATCTGCGCTCATTACAATAAAATATATTATTATGTAAACTGTATATTAATATACAAACTATACTGTATACATATAATATAGTACAAAATATAAGTAATATTATTATTGTTATAGTCATAATTAGATAGGTAGGTAGTATAGAGGTACGGGTCACTCGACATACGTACTCTTCACATTGTGGCGTTATTAATATTATTATAATATATTTCTTCGACGATGCTGTATTGTTGTATGTACAGTTAGTAGATATTAAGATACTTCAAAGCCAGAATACTGTCTGGCTAAAAAAAAAACCATTTTTTGGTCAATATAAGACTTAATCACGACGGGAGTTCGAATTCGATACGACTGATTATGGATGATGTTAAACCACGATTTCATGTCACTTAGAACATATTTTATGAGTTGAATGTCAACGAGTTTTATTGTGCATCTATATATGATTTACCATAACAAAATATCATGATTACCTGCATAATTAAAATATGACCAGACGTATATTATGCATAAAAAAGAAATACCTACAATTGAATTAATATTAGTATAATATTTGTTTTTAACAAACAGGCATCAACTACCGGGGTTATTGGCGTTTCAAAATACATATTATAGTTTACTTAATTTTTACAAAATAATAAATAATAAATAGGTGAAAAATTGATGCAATAAGTTTTTTTTTTTTATTCATGGTACAGCTTCAACTGCTAAGGTTATTAGCTTGTAACAAAATTAAGTATTTAGTACATAGTAAAATGTAATTGTACAATAGATTCTTAAATTAGATTATACATACCAATTTGTTTTAAAAATGTGATTATTTTGTTGGTGTTGTCATAGGTAGGGCTGAAGGCTTCAAAGAGATTGTCGGGCAATTTTAGACTTTTTCTGGTATCTATATGGATACGGCAGTGGATAAGGAGATGCTTGACTGTGAGAGGTTCTCCGCACAAAAAGTTTTAAGAGAAGTATTTTAACGAAAAAAATTATACTTAAAACCACGAGTATTACTCATAGAAGTGAATGAATACAAATTAATTTACAATAAATAATTTATACATTTCAAAATTATACACTTTAAAGTTTAAACAGCTATCTAATATAATATATAATATTTACCTAACTAGAGAATTTAACGAGCAAATACGAATCCGACAAAACGGTATATGGCATCATTTGTCTGAAGTATAGCCAAGTAGATTATATCCACGGTAAAATACAATCACCGTAATATGTAAATCTGAAAATATTTGAATTAGGTACCACCTATACAATTTATATGTGCATAATAAAACCACAAGAAACTTTATGGAAACAATTTTCTCGTATAATATTAAATTTTCTTTGCACAAATATATGTTGCATAATTATATTATGTTCGTACGCACTACGCCTACTCGTACTCCTATTAAATACAATAATTAGTGGCTGTTACAAAATGTAATATGACGTGTTGAATATTATAATATTTTGGGTATGTATATAATTATTTTAAGTCCATAACAATACGGTACTCGGTTTTTGTATACGATTGAAGATTAAAAATAATAGTTCGTAATAGGTAGCATTTTGCTCTGTAATAAGCTATTGAAGTAGATATAATAATATAATATAAGTAGGTAGTCTAAGTTCGTAAATTGTATAATTTTATATTTATCTATTATAAGTTTTTACTTGCGAATTCGCACACAAAATATAATTACGTCTTTTTTGGTTAAGTGCGCGACGTGTACTTCAAAACGAATTCAGCTGTAATATCTGTTTTCTTGTATAATATTATGATTGTTATTTTACATCTCAAATTAATTAACTTTATGTTATAACTAATAAAAATTATATTATGTGTAATACTCAATAACAGAAGAATATATTAGTATATCGATTAGTAGGTACAGTTATTACTGTGATGGTCCATTTTGCTGTTCATCTTTCTTTCTAAAATGTTTAACGGCCCATGTCATTTTAGTGTAGTCAATACTCATTATTGTGCATCCATAGATACGGATATGGATCCATATAACGTCTGCATCGGATTTGCTCACTGCTACGGTTTTGTTATAAATTTTATTCTTTTATGCGCACTAAAATATGCGTGAAACTACTTTTTAATAAATTCAAAACTATACTTTATATTTAAATAGTTTTGATGCAACGTCCAATAGAAATCTAATCATGCGCATTTTTCTTATCTATATTTATGTTTTTCTATTAATTCAAAATTTATCTTGATCGTTATTCACATTAAATAACACTGAAAAGAATTCATTTAAGTTTATCATTTGTTTATTGGATAGAAAGTGTAACCTAAATAGAAAGGCATTGATGGAATAAATTTAAGAATCGCAACTTTAAAAAAAAAAAATATATATTTTTGTAGCAGTAAATGTAAAATCAATAAGATGGAAAATGTGAAACAAAACCATTATTTTTTATTAAATATCATAAGTGTTTTAAAAAGACTATTTTTGATAATTTTTTCAATGTTATACAAAATATTATGATTTTTAAATTTAGTAGCTATAAATTATTTTTATAGCAGAAAATGCCAATACATTTTTATCATTAATTAAATTAATTAAATTAATATTTTTAAAAATTATTATTTAATATTTAACAAAATACTCATATTTTCATTATAAATTGTGTTACACTTAATTAAAAAATGTATATATGACTAAAATGCTGTTTTAATAGTACTAGCTACATAGAAACAAAAAATTTAAAATATTCTGCAGTAAGTTGCAAAAAATAAAACCATACATTTATTATATGTATATTACACATTTTTATTTCTCATACTCAGACTACTTTAGTATATAATTTGATTCGCTTGTATTAAAATTTTTTATTATGCATTACTTTACATTATGTGATTAAACTTACCAATTAATTTTGCGTGTAATTCTTTTTCACGGATAGTTACAAGAGTTGAAAAAAAAATATTATTTTAATATGAAAAAGAACTGCAGCAAATATTGCTCGTATGGTAAATAATACACATACCTATTATGAATAATTCAGTTGAGGGTTTTTAATTTAAAAAAATATTTTAATAAATTGTGAATCTTATACACATCATTTATTCTTTTTTTACAATACATGTTGAACACATTCAAACATACTACATACTTTATACATACTTTTTAAATTGTTTTTATGAACTTCCACTACAGAAAGGCCATTAGATAATTTTACATTTTTTTTTTTAAACAGATTAATCATTTTAATTAGGTTAAAGTTAGATATTGCTAGAGACGTGAGTGCTGTAAATTTACAAGGAAATTTTGTTCTATAAAAAAATGAGCTGTAAATTTTACTAATTTTTTTAACAGTAAATTATTTTTTTATTACAAAAAATGATGTTATATAGCCCCTCTAATCAAATGTTATCAAAAACGAATAAAGAGATTTATTTTTATCAGCTGATAATAAACAACAATAGGTGCAATAACTTTTAAATAAAATATATTTTATATTTTCTCGACTCTTATATAAATATTAGTAATAGTTAAAATAAATAATTAAATAAATATAAATGTTTTGCCTTTTGGACTTACAAAAATAAGGCAAATGCTGTGATAATTTAATTTAAATTGTTTATTAATTGTATTTTAAATATTTAAATATACAAAATATTAATTAATAATTAATAATTACTGTAACAGAATAACAGTTTCAATTAATTTATTTTTATTGTTATTGTTATTATAAGAAATAATTAAATTTGTCTAGTATACAACAATATAAATAACAATTTCATTTATATACTAATGAAAAAGACGGGGCTAAGATATTTTATTATTTATCCTTAGATTCTATTTTACCATTTTTACCACTTTATTGATAAATTCATCAATATTTTTTTACGTAAATTCTTAATCTCTAAACTATTGATGTATATTTATAGACGTTAATTAATTATTAATGTTAACCCTCTTCCTCCGCCAATAATATTTTATATTCGATTTCCGCCCACAAGCTACACCTATAATATACATATTATATCAGTAATATTGTTCCAAATTGTTACCTGAACTCTGAAGTAAAGATTTCACAACAATTCATCGACGCGTAACGACGTAGCAAATTAAATAAATATGGAGAATCATATCTTATTGTGTTGTGATTGTGCACTTCAGATTTCGAAAGCTCGTTGAGCGCACTGATATTCGGAACATTTTATGATTATGCTATAACGCTGTGACTGGATAATTGTCAGCATTGTATTGTTTAGTGTATATATTATATATGCCTATATATATACATATTAAACGCACAGTAATAAAATGTTTCTAGGGAATACATTTCACTTAACTAATAATTGAGTGCTAAGCAATAGAGTTTGTCATACATATATATAATATATAAACAGTATGTATTTTATACGATTGCGTTACGTACGAAGGATTTTAGTTCATACCGATTGGGGTATCTAAATGTTTCATCAAAAGTTGATCAATGAAAACAAACATTAATAAACAGTTGATGGAAATTAAATTAAATAATAAATAGGTACCTACGTCTTAATTCAATATTGAATGTTTACCATTTTATCGATGTTTGATATATAAATACCATTAAAACAATAATGGATATTTTAATTTTTAATTTACTTATCAAACACTCATCAGAATTATAGTTTCAACTGTATAATCAAACAAAATGAAATTTAATAAATAAAAAAACTATCAATGAAATATATCATCACATATTTTAGGACACAACTATTTTATCTAATATTTCTTCGATGCATAATCACTAAATTATAATATGATTACTGATAACTAAAAAAAAAATTACAATATTTAATATGCATAAACTATAAACGTGAAAATTCGGAATTCTTATATTTAAAAGATCACTGTGCAAGCAGTATACCTACTTACTGGTGTTCACTGTTCCAAGACCATATTTATGACATTTAAAGACTTATTATGATCAAGTGATAATTTTACCAAAGTTTTATTTGAAAAAAAAAACAAATTTAATTATAATTTAGTTATACATAATTTGAAATTAATATGAATTCTTAATAATATGATAATACAAAGGCATAATATTTAAAATAAATGGAACTCATTTGGGTAGATACCTATAGGAAATTACCAAGAACTTCTAATTATAAATTATAATTTGCAATAATATTTTCTTTAAATATTTTGGTTTATTTTACAGGCAGGATTCGAACCATTATAAACTTGAGAATTCCTTGATAATATTCATTATACCTCTGAAGTTTGAATATTGTTTGTGGTTCTGCATTATTCAGATTTACAGAAATCAGCTAGTTTTTTTTTTTTTTTATAAAGAAAGCACTTTTTGTTTTCATATATTTTTTACGTATATTTTAATGAGTTTATTAACATGCGTATTATTTAACAGTTACGGAGGTTTTTTTTTTAAGTACACAATCAATATGAATTTACACAATTTTAATTAATGTTCATATCAAACTTAATAATGCTTCCGACAATATTTATACAATATATAATTTTTAATTTTGTTTATAAAGTTTACAGCATGAACGTGCTATTTATAATTTTTACGAAGGTTTTTCTATGTGGAATATCATTTTGTTTCATTTATGTTTATGATAAATTTATTTCATTCAAAAACATTAATTTAAGGCGAATTTTTAAGAAAATCGTAGATTTTTTTGTTTAATATTTGTTTTTGTTCCTCGTTTTCAATTAAAGTGAAATTGTTCTGAGTATCATGATCAACAATACGTTTTGTTTCTCAGTTTTAATATTTTTAATTTTTAATGTATTGTAAAGTTTAAATACTCTATTTATAAAATTAATTTTAAACCGAGTTAACAAAATACTATATTCGTATTGTACTGGTTAGTTATAATTTTTTATATTAAAACTACACGGTTCATTTTTTAATTTTTTAAAGAAAAGTAAACTATTTTTTTAATACATATAAATTCACAAATCATGTTTCGTATTAAATAGGTATTAATAATGTTAAGTATTAGCTACTTGAATGCGTATTAAAAGAATTTCTATACTTAATTTCTGTATTTAAATTATCAAACAAAGGAATAAATCGTAGATACACATTTTATTTATAGTTTTTAATCTGATTAAATGTCTGGTTCTCGTAAATCTTATCATAAATATGTTTTATACTATTATCATTGTTTTTATTTTATTTTATATATTTAATGATATATCTACTGTATATTTTGTTTTTAAGACTTGAAATTCGAATAAAGGATGCAATGAAGAAAAAATATTTTTGGGAACTGAAGATTACCATTTTTAAACAGTTCAACTAAAATGTAAAAATCACACAGGATTTGGATTTTGTTAATTCGCTCACTTCTGCTCAGGATAAACGTATGCATATTTGTATATTATTGTTTTGAAAAAAATTATAAATCATCAGCACGAAAAAAATCAGTACCTACTTATTGTTGGTTATCGCTATTCTACTATATACAGTATAAAATAACATTCTGCCAACGTCTATGCTTCTATCAGGGACACAGAATGGATTGTCTAACAGCAACACTCACATTTAATCAGTGGCTGAAGAAACTAGATCTCCAACTCTATTATAGGTACCTATCAAATATATTGATTTGTTGTCATGTTAATATTTTTCTTTATTCTTCGAGAAGATAATTGGTCCTACTTAACATGTTCGTGTGGAACCCCTCCCCCTCCATATTATTCGCTGTTATTCATACCAGCTACCTAGTATATTATATTATATTTCAATTTTATTCTAGTTTTGTTATTTACGTATGTAAATTTTTTAGTTTTTATCATTAGCGTATTGCGTATAATCACAAACCATTCGCTAAATAAATAAATAAAATATCCTGATGAAAGTTTACAGGTCGATTTTTTGATTTTAATCGATTTCAGTGCATTATTTAATTTTTCTTGGCATAGGGAAACTTTATTTTTTGAATACCTCTCGTATATTAATACTATTATTAATATTACGTATGGGGTATTACGTATTTACGTATAATATATCTGCGGTAAAAAAAAAAGAAAAAAACAAGTTTGTATCGACACCGAAACGTCGGCGGCGGCGGCGGCGGCAGCGGATAATGATTCGGCGGTGCCGGTAAATATTTTACGACCACCGCGCCAAGACGGTAGGTATAATATTATTGCATGTAGTAATAACATATTATACATACGGAGGACGGAGGTACGTGTTTTTCGGTCATTGAGATTTATTTCCTATTCGAACTTATTACGCGCGTCTGTGTTTTTAAGGACTTCATTGTGTCGTCGATGCGCCGCCGCGTCGTTAAATACAAGGAATCCGGTTCGGAGAAAAAAAATATATACACTTATTTATTATACACGTTATGTAATATATATATTTATTTTACGAAAGATTAAAATGGCGAATCGTACCGGACGGAGGTAGAGAAAAAAAAATTGCACTAATTAGACGAATGTTCGCGAAGACATGATAATATATAATGTATAAAATATACTCGACGACGTATATATAGGCCCATTTACGCCTCGGACGATTCGCAGAGTACCCGCCTTGGTTGTTTTGATACACCTATTATACAACCTTGTTAAAATATCATCGGCGATGTGTGTACACAAGACCATTATTAATATTATTGTGTATATATATATATTTTTTTTTTCTCTTGTGATGGCAAGTCGGGTTGGTTTGTTAAATTATTGGTAGCGTTTAAAAAAAAAAAATTTTTTATTTATATTTCGTTTCACTCGCTCGTGAAATCATTACTCCCCAAGGACTGATTGCCAATAGATAGGTATAGGTAATATACATGACCGGTGACCGCAGTAAACCTACGGGCTATATATGTACCCATATACCCCAAGTTCAAGAAATACACACCTAGTGAACGTGGATAAATCGTTTCCGTACGTCATTCTACATTATAGGGTTTGAATCAATATTCCGTGTACATATATAGGTAAAGTATAAAATATATAATATATATTTATGTCCCTTGCAGTGAGGTTACCGTGTATGTTGGACAATTCGATTTAAGAAAATTGGTATATATAGGTACTTTTAAAAACGAAATCTCATCGCCATGGATTGGGTTTCGTTACAGCTGAACAGATTTTATTTCCAATATGTTTAAAGACGTTCTGGTAGACCGAAGGTTATTTTGTTTGAAAAAATTGTTTTTCGTGAGCCCATTAATAATAATAGGAAACCGTAGAGGACAGATGTGTACTAACGAGTCATACAACGAATGACTGTATAAGAATTGCATCCCGAGTATTTTTGGGAGTAAAACTAGTTGCATCCCGGTTATTTGTTGGGATCAAACTAGTTGCGTCCCGAATGTTTTTGAGTTCATAACAATTGCGTGTCGTATATTATAAATATTAAACGATATTTTCATTTCCGTTTTTCTATATATACTTTAGGTTTGTCTGTAATAATAATTACTACTATAGGCGGGTCAAAAATATTGATATTGCTTTTTATATTATTATTGTACCATTGCATTTTGTAATTGTAACTTTACAAAAAATATTACTGTTATTTTCTATTGATGAAAAATATATTGTTTTAATGAAATTTATAATTTTAATTTTAATAAAAAATATTATGGTATAGGTGGAATTTTAAAAGATAACTTTTTGATGAATCTACTACTTTATTTCGATAGAAAATCTGACGTTGTTTGTTTCAACAATTTTTCTTTTTTAATAATTAACGAAGTCATACGTTTGGTTTAGTAAATGATGTTAAAATTGTTTTATACGTATAGTCGTATATAATAGAGAATAGTTTAAACTGCACTATGACAATAATTGTGTATGTCTACAAAACATAACTAACAAGAAAATTATGAAAGCCTTAACCTGATCGTTTATTTATTTTTTTTATTATTAACATAAAAGCTTCAATTACAAGGATTATTAGCCTACAATTACGAAATTACATATCTTTATAATATAATAGGTGAAATATCACTATTATTAAAAGAGTACAAATTATAATAAATTTTATAAATTATAATTTATCTAAATCTATTTATTTGAAAAATTTAAAACTTAAATTTAAATGTTGCCGGAGTTATGTTGATTGTAGGCTTCTTCAATAATAAGTGACCTTGGATTATTAAGAAGAAAACGTGCAGTTGAGAATTTGGGACAGTCCATAATGATGTAAGGGGAGTTTCGCATATGCCACATGAGGTTCCTTAGTTATTAGATACGAGTGAGTGGTGATCGTTTTTATTAAATCGAAAATACTAAATCACTAAATCATTAAATATTTGATAACAACAACCAATAATTTTCCCTTAAACATTTTAAATATCATAGGTAATGAGGACGCAATTAATATGCGCTCAAAAAAAAAAAAAAAAACGCAGGACGCAATAATTAATAGTATAACTTTTTATACTTTTTTATACGGGACGAAATTCGTAAGCAGTGCGACGAATTAATTGATTATATTTTTGATGTTAATAAACAACATGGTAAATATTGCAAAATGTAAAAAGATTGGATAAATATTGGATGTGAGGTCACCCAGAGAATAATATTTGTATACCTACGTAAAGTTTTCAAAAATTTAATAGAAAATTATATTACATCAGTTTCTCGAATAGGATAATAATATTTATAAATACATATAACCTGTACCGTGAATAAAATTCTATCATAACATACATAACTTTTATACCAAATATCAACATAATCAATATAATATAGGTATTATATGAATATAATATCATAGTTATAATATTTTCTCATTAATATTTCATTGATATCTGTATTGATCCAATAAATCATAACTTTTTTACTTTTATTAAAATATGATATTATCCAGTACATTGAACTTATATATGTGTAATTAAAAATGTTTTGATTATAATTTCCAACAATATTGTAAAAATGAATTTACAAATATTTATGTTCTTCATTTTTTTTTTAATGTGTTAGTAATTAACACTACTAAAATAATAGTTTGCTGTGTTTAATTTATATTAAACATCCAAGTGGTTTCAGAAGTTGCAAACTCTCGTGATTTATGCTACTTATTATAACTTAGGTATTTACTTTGAGCAAAAAAAGATTTATTACTACAACTTAACATTGTTTACGCGATACTGATATAATCAAGAACATGCGATTTTCAGATCTGATATTATCATACAAATAAACCGATCATTAACAAAAAAAAAAAAAAAAATGTAATACATAATTTTTTTCCTCTTTAGTACTTCTTTAATATACCTACTATAATAATATTAATTTTAATATTATATAAACATTTTGAACATTTATATAATAATATACCGCGCAGTACCTATACCTTTATTAAAACTAACCTATATATGGTTACATAATTTAAATATATTTTACGTTTTGCATATTAAACTAATGTATGTAAATCATTTTACAGTTCAATATTATCATGTTATTTCTGTGGTTCAAATACAAAATTACGCTATCGACAATATTTGATTTTTAAGATTAAATATAATAGTGATCAATTAATTTTATTATATTTCATGTACGATACCTGTATAATGTATACGGTATCCCAGACGTAATTTAGAGCTTGGGTTACATCGAGAAATCAGAAATGTATACCAATATATTAGTAGAATGACGATTTAGGTATTTGTTTACTAATATCTGAATTAAGCACTTGATCTATCGTGGAACGGATGTTGCAAAAACCGAATTTTGAATTATGTGAGATTTTCACATTATTGGCTATAAGTAGAATATAAATTTAACTAAAACTTTTCAAATATCTTGAAAATAATTGATAAAGAACTGATTGGCAAAAAAACTTGTGGAAAGATTTATCAGATTTTAATAAAATAATAATAAGAATTGAGAAGTGAGGAATAGTAGAACAGTATTTACAAAGAATACAACAATGTGATAGGGATTTAGTTTGCGAAAATGTTATAAATGCAGAAGGTACCTATCATGTACCTACTGTCACAGGGAGTACCGAACTGATTTCTATAGATTACGTTAAGATAATACTAACATTTAATAAAGATTAATACATAACTATTCCTCAATTATTGTTTGATATGCATTTAATTTTTAAAAATTGTCAATGTAATTATCTATTACAATTATAAATTCTATTAATATATACTGTATTTACTATTTAAACGTAGGTACTTGAAACTTCTGAATTAAAGACTGATTGATTGTCATTTGAAGTAAATACCACACTAAGTATATGACGTGACGTAGGCTTATATTATATAATATTATATATTCATAAATTATATAGGTACAATTTATAGTTATCACTGATACGACTTGACATATACGTCTTGTCAGTTGTCTGTAACGTGATATGGAAAAAAACGACTAATGTCTAATACAAAAGCATTATAAGTCGTGAAAAGATCATATTTATTGATTAAGAATAATTGTATTGCATATATTATAAGGGGATATGCATTAATTATTTCGTATACATAACAAAGAAGACCGATATATTCGGACAACTAAGAAGGAATTCCATTTTATATTAAGAGGACGCTATACCCGCATAGTTCGTCTCTGTGTATTTTGTGTAACGTAGCAAATTGTACTTCTGAATACTTCATTTAACTCTGCTATGTTGAATTTTGGAGGAAATTGACCTGTTATAAAATTATGAAGTGAGATAATTATAGTCATCAGTCGATGGTGTAGGTTTAAAAAATTTTTATTTCAATTGCACGTTATGAGCATTTTAAATAGTAATTTGTGCGTTTGTAAGACTGAGACAACGCATGCGGATGTATCTTTATCTCTTAATGCAGTGAAACTGAGTACAATAAATAGACAGTATAATATATATACGATGGCCGCCGTGCTTGTCCCTGTGACCATGCGAGTAAGTCTCTTTTTATTTAATATTTTTAAAACGTAAATTCATAATATCATTTTAATATCTTTAAAATAATCGTTATAGTTTTGAGTATCTTATAATAAAACTAAAAATAAAACAAAGTGATGGAGGAAGTTACTCTAAGTCTTAGGTACAGTTGGCTTTATCAGAGATTCCTCATTATTCAGGAACGAATCACTAAAATATGTAATCGTTGTGTGGAACACAATGAACTAAATAATACTCATAACACAATAATATTAGCTATAGAAAAATAGAAATGCATATTAATATTATGTTGAACAATTTAGATCAGTGTCAAAAAAGCCAAACGGCCGAAAAACGCTGGCTAAGAGAAACAAAATAATGATGATAATAGTATAACGTATTTATATCTGCATGAAAAATAAATCAATGACTCTTCTTGGGCGGTTACCGGAGATATTGTATAATAATGAAAATAACAATACTTAAATAAAACACAAGAATACCGGTCACGATTGATTTAAATAAATTTAAAAAAAACTGGGCAAAGCACCACATTATTGTGGTCCTCGCACGCCGTCCGAGGGCGCACCGACAAAACGGAAACTCTACTCGTCCACTTGAATTGGTCGGCATAGGAAAAAGAAGTGTCGTCTCCATCGCCAGTTTGATCTGCAGCGGCAAACGATTCGAAAAAAAAGACGACGGATGGCGGAGACAGTGGGTTGTGTGCGAGAGAGGGGTTATTTAAATATTAATTGGTCGATATTCTCGTCTACGGTATCAGTCGATGTGCAGCCAGAATCATAATATTATGAAGATAACAGAGGGGAGCGTGTGTACATCCGCCGCACAGGCAGGTGTTATCGTCCATCGGTGGACTTAAACCCACGGGACAAGACACGCTATTGCACATTTGCACGTACACGTTAACTATAATTTAAATTTACTTATATGATAATCTGTTTTAAAACGGTCCACCCAATTCTGGTCGTCACAATTACTGTATACATTATATACGATACCTATATTAACATCACATGCATGTTACAGTGGACCTACCAATATAGTTATATTATATATATAACTTATATATATATATATATTATGGTTATAGGTGCTACAGCGTCAGAGTGAACCATTAAAGGGTAGAACTTGTAATAGTGACCACCACCTAAATACTCATAGCGTAAAGGTATATCATATAAATTATATATTTATACAATAGGTGTAACAGATAGAATTGGCTTTTGGAATAACTTTTGTTCAGATCAATATTTTTTATTTAATTATTTTTTTTATGCATTTTTATGTATGATACATTTTGTTCGTACTGAAAATAAAAAAAATTTAATTTCATACAATTTTTTTGGATAAATTCAAATTAACCTATCTGTGAATTTGATTATAAGAACAATTTTTATGGTAAAAAAATTATCTACATAAGTCAAGAAGTTTATTTTTTGGAATTTTTTTAAAATTCAATATTTTTTTGGTTAAATTATTTTGGAACGTATAGTAACTTTTTTTAAAATATGATTTTTAAGAGAGACACGATCTCTATATTATACAATTGATTGGTTTCACACAAAAATACGATATGTTTTTGATGCTCACACGCCGCAAGTGTTATACATTTATTATAATCAGGGCTGTGAATTTAATGCACTTAAAAACTATTAAATATGCATGCATGTATGCACTAAAATCTGACAAAATATGTTCTAAAAATTCTTAAAATATGCTAAAAAAACTACAAAAATTAAATTTTTATTTTTATTTTTTTCATTAGTAAATGTTTTTTTTATTAATTTTAGTTTAAATATTAGTATTTTTACTTCTTGATATGAGTATATGAGTTATTGATCTTAACTAGTCTTGGTCTTCGTCGAGTTGATATCAGCAAATTAATTTAATCTCGACTTCAATAGTACAATAGGTAGTCAATAATATTATACATTAAATACCCGAGTAAAAATAGAATTATTTCGATAAAACTATAAAAGTTATAGTTTATACCTACTATAAGATTGACCGAAAAAATGTAAATATTACGAAAAAAAAGCATTTAAACAAAAATATTATTAAAACATGCATTTGTATGCCCTAACCCATGAAATATGCGAAAATATGCAAAACAAAATTTAGTATATGAATTACAAATAAGTCAAAACAAATTTTGACCGAATCCATTTTTTTATAAAGTGTAGCAAAAAAAACATGCAAATGCATTAAATTCACAGCCCTGATTATAATCAACACGGCCGTTCAACGAACCGGTTCAAATCAAATGGAAATGAGCCAACATGACGTAGAATTTATACTTTAATAATTTATACTTCTTGTTGAGTACCTATTCCGTTTCTATACATAATACGCTTGTTACAGTTATATTAGGACTTTAAATCGTGAAACGATTGAAAGCTGATACAGAACAAATAATGTCTCTGTATCCGACACGACGACTTTAAAACTTTTAAATCAATAAACTCGGTTCGTAAAACATTTTATTTTACTTTCTTCAACACCGCTATTGTGGGTGAATGTAATACCTGCCAAATTGATTTTTCTCTTTTGGATTTTCCACCGGCTTCTGTATTTATATTATTTTCTCTGCAATTCTTTTGTTGAAAATCGTTTTTCCGTAAATACATATAGGTATACCTATTCGTACTGAAAGCAAACTATAATACAATTCCTATTTTATTTCGAATGAAATTAATAAAGTTTCTCGTAATTTATTTTTATTTTTATTTTTTAAATAACTACACGCAGTCGTCAACAAAACGAAAAATAAGCAATGTAGACAGTATACCTTTGTACATATATTTTATGGTTAGATGTATAATATTTCTTATTCGATGATAGAAAACATCTCAATTAATGGAGCAAAAATAATTCGGTTATTTCGTATAAATACGTAGAATATTCTATTCTATAGGATCCAATCACAATATTATTGTTGTCAAATATAGGTAGATTAGAAAGAAAACCTTAAATTGTAATTAAATTTTTAAATTTTAATAAACTCAGCTATATAAAATAAAATAAGTATACTGCCATGAAGTAAATATTACTCTCTTGCTTTGAAAATTAACTAAAAATTAAACAGTTCAATACCAACACATTTTTTTTAGAGGCTAAATAAAAACGATATTAAATTTGGCGTTCTTACACTTTATAGAGCTATTTTATATCAAGTTGCAGCAGTGTTGTTTTAGAAGTGCGATAGGTAAGTTCATCGATAATAGTATAATCCGAGTATTTGCTTAAACAATCTGCAAATAGGTTAAAAATATAAACAATATTGTGCAAGATTTTACTTTTTTCATTCTCGGCCATACTTACATGACGTATTTATTGTTATTTGTAAATATATTTTATTGAGATTTTGATGAAGTGACACGAACGATTTTAAAACACTAATAGTGTTAAGCTAACAACTAAAACAACAACTAGATCCGTTTCATATCAATGTGCAGGTAATAACAACGACGACGAAATAATAAAATATTATATTATAATATTATTTTGTTTCGAGTGCGATGACCCTGTCTGGCGCGCGGCTAGACCGGTGTTGCTGCAGTTCCATCATATGCCGTTTGCTCTTTTACTCTACCCCTAGCGACATGTGCGCTTACAACTGCTGCGCTAAGTGTTCTTAAATAATAATAATAATAATAATAATAATGATAATATACTGCAGACGCATTGCGCGCGTACGGCGGCGTCGTAACAGATGTGAGACCATATTTCGTGGATTTTTACCCGAAACAGATGCACGACGAAGAACCGTATAACATAATATAATATAGCGTATATAGGTATATATAAATACGGTCGAATCGTCGCGCTTCCATTAACCGGCTGGTGCACCACCTTACGTATGATGTATAATAATATTATGGTGTTATAATACTGGTACCGAACATGATATAATGATATCTATCGTTACCTTGAGGACCTCCTGCGGGAGCAAAGTAATAGGAAAAAAAAACAAAAATTGATATAAAAATACGGAGACCGCGCGGCCAAGCAACAACCGATGCGACTTTGGGAGAGGAGGATTCAAAAAAGTTTCGGTACAACGGGCCACGGCAGTACGGCATAGTTATTGTCGTATATATTATAATATAATATCATGTACGTCATACCGACACCGAGCCGGCACGGAAGGACAAGTACGATTGTCGTGTATACGCATAATTTCGTAAACATAGGAAAAATAATTCATTACCGGATCCTAATGGGGATGTTATCATAATTATTATTATTATATTCCGTATATACCGCCACTATATAGGCATCCACTTATTATTATATCCCATCACTCGTAATACTATTGTATTATAACGGGTGTGAGAAGAAAAAAAATGTCCAACGTATAGGTATGCAGGTATATATATATATAGGCGTGTGGAAAAACGAGCAATTACGCGCGCGCCTAGCCGTCTCGTCTGCCCGCAAGGCCGTAAATCCCAAATTAAAGTGGCAGCTCGATATTGTTTTTTTTTATCATCATATACCTATGTGTGTGTGTGTGTTTTTGTTGTTGCTGCTGATGTCATGTAGTGTCCAGCGATTAGGCGAGAAAACACATATTATAGATATATACTTATATTAGAACCTAGGGCGTACACAATAAACGGACAGCAGTGATCTGTTCACGGGCACTTCGATCAACTAAAGAGATTAAAATATGGCCTCTGCAGTTACTTAGTTGACAGTAATAATTTTCATTAAATATTTTTTATCACAAATAAAATTAAATGGAATACAAAATAGGTGAGTAAAATATAGTATGATATGCACAAAATATGTAAGATATAGAAATTAAATATGTGTAGTGGTGAGGTGTACTGGTGATGAACATATATTATACATAATAAATTAACATACTTTTTACATCTAATAGTATAGATAGAATATCTATAGATTAATCAATAATATATTATGCTTTTAGTAATAATTATTTTAACGAAGACTTTGTCTTGTATCTCGTCGAGTTATTTTTTTTATATCTTCTGTCGAAAACAATGGAATTTATTAGCATTATGTGCATTTTAGAATTAATTATTAATGTATTATGATTTAATACTTGGCCATTTTAACTATATATTATTTTTATTATATTTTAATGTTAGTTATATTCCATATTATATTTCACACAGATAAGGTTAAGACTTTTTTATTTTAGAACATAATATATAGGTTAGCAATATGTTAAGTTTTAATTGATTAGATTTCCAATCTAAATCTACCATGCATATAATACTAGGATGAAGGTGATTTTTTTTTATAAGTTAGGCGTGGTATCATGTTAATTCTGATTAAAATTATAAGAAATAAATTTTAATATTTCAGTTTTATAAGCTGAGATAATGAAATTGAACATTTTAAATTTATTCATCATTTTTGTGCAAGTCATTTTTCAATTCTATAAGCACACTCCTCCCTATTGTTGTATTGTTAATCGTTATGCTTAAGTTAAAATATTATATTATGTTTGTTTAATATTTGTATCCTTAGCTATTACTAACATTGTTATTATATATTTATTCAATCATGCATTTGACATTTAAATTTATTGTTAGGAGTTATAACATTTTCTTAAAAATTGACAATTGTGCCATTGATGATTTTTTAATTACAAAATTCTGTTTGAGTATTTTCTAACTCCTGCTATAAATATTGTTATTACAGCGGGTTTGTGTTATGATAAATTCAATTTATTAATTAACAATCAAATTAAATTCCTTTCACAATAATATTATTGCATATTTTATAAATGTCTTCAAATAATACATTATTATTAAATTATTACGTTTTAATAAACAGTGTGCAATACTGAGCGAGTGGCATAAGTTAAGTTGAGCATTCTAACGATTTTTAAAATACTTGTAAATAAGGAATGTAATGGCGGTGTATTTATTATAGTAGGTTATTGTTATTTTCGATCCTCCTTATCTGGGGCAAAAATGGCATGCTGCAAAATGAACTTAATGTATATATCTACCGAGAAA
Organism: Diuraphis noxia; assembly: GCF_037042655.1. Taxonomy (NCBI): domain Eukaryota; kingdom Metazoa; phylum Arthropoda; class Insecta; order Hemiptera; family Aphididae; genus Diuraphis; species Diuraphis noxia. The sequence continues at coordinate 79,653,472 of NW_028301713.1, forward strand.
TCTAGCCTATAGTTCGTTGTTTGTATATTAATATTATTATGTCTGTCAGTTTAGCTACCTATTTAATATATTCTTTCGTGTATCATTTATAGTATTTATTATATTATATTTATTCATTTTTGTATATAGTTATTTATCGATGTAAATTACTGAAATTTGTTGTAAATATTGTAATAAATTACGCTTACTCATTTTAAATGTTAAATTTTCTATTATATTATTAACAAGTTTGATGACTTTATATGCCAGAAAAACTTTATAATAATAATAATAATAATAATAAAACCTTTTTAATATAATATAGTGTGTACGACAGTATAGTAATCATTTTAAATTTATTTATCTATAAAATATTACAACAGGTAATATTTTATTAAAAATGTATTAATGAAGGTCGATGTGTCTTATTAATAGCCAATGACTGCGTAAGATAGGAGAGACTCCAAACTACAGGTAAAACTATATGAAGTTAACTAGACTGAGGTAATACGAAATTAATTGGTGAATATTACAAGTAGTACAACTTAAACGATAATACATCATCCTTGTAATCATGTAAATATTTTTTATATCCTGTCACAAATAAATTATATGAAGTAGGTAATATTAGTAAAAATGTGCAATATAAATATATATATATTATATATAAAAGCTTACTACGTAGACCTTTAAAAAACTCATTGTCGAGTCTGTTTTGAAGTTTCATAAACAAGCTTATTTCAATTTGTATAAATGTCAAAAACATTCCAAGTTTAATGGTCGTTTTTCAAATCTTTCGCTCGTTGTACTATAAAAATGTTTTATATTTATTTCATCATAAACCTTTTCAAATGATCATATTTAATTTCATAGCAATTACCGTTTTAGATTCTGTGCGAAGCGAGGAATGTATTGGTTTTACAATGATGTTTATTTATTTTTCTTTTTTATTCCGTAAACACTTTTTCTCCCACTAAACTATAGCTCAAAAGTATCAAATGTATCATCTTTTCTGAAAGGTAATGTTCTTGAGCTGGTACTTTAGAGACATCATTTTTCGATTTTCGAAACAGTACTCAAAATAAAAGCGGTTAAAGGAGAAAAAACGTACAATTTCACGATTTTATAATATTAAATAATTACGGATGACGTTTTCTACTAGAAATATTGCTTCAAATGAAAAATAACAGGAGATCTTTTTATTGTATTTTAGATTTTTTTCCTTGCGAAAAATGTTAGCCATTTTTTGGCTATTTATAGACATTTTAATTTTGGGAGTTTTTTTGTTGTAATTCGGTTAAAAACATTCGTAAAAACTTGAAATTCGGGTTGTTTACTTATAATATTATCCTTACTTAGACATGGTAACAATTTCGAAACATTTGAGCGACTTTTGAACTTATTTTTATTTTATATATTTTTTCATTTTTATGATATTTCCTAATTATAAATTATAATTATAATTATATAAATTACCTATCTATATAGGTTCTTAAGCTGTTCTTATAACGCTTTGTTTATCACCATAGAAATGAATAAAATTAAATAAAAAAGATTCCCTCCTCCGCTCAGAATGGTTTTTTTATCGAATGCAATCATTGCATTCAAATCGAATATAGTAAAATTTCACTATCCTGTCCGAGGACCGAAGGGATGATGGAATAACATCCACCACCGAAATGCTGACCTACTTTTTTCATTTAATTCCCGAATGACCTCATTGAAAAGTTTTTTTTTAAATATTTGTTTAAAAACATATAATTATTCTGGTGGGTCACTAATAATATATTATGAGTTTACTTAATCTACTAAAACATTTATGTTTAATATTGGAAATGTAATTTTTGTATATGAACTCAAATATATTTTAAACATGGTGCGATACTGTTTCACAATAAGTTTTTAAAGTTCAAACAGTAATTCGACTCTAAAATACGAATGTTTACGTTCACATGTCGCCAATTGATATTAAAGTTTATACTTTATTTTTGTGTAAGAAAGCAACAACGACCTATTTGTATTTTATCTATTTGTAATCGACAAACAGCTGACGAGAAAATGGATTTTTGATGTGTTTATCAACTCCAACAAACCTATAATAAATGTATCTATCTGTGTTCCACGTTTTCAGCTCCGATAGAAATAGTAATATAATAACACACAATAAACGACAGTTTTGGCACACAAATAATCTGTTCGTACCTGTATCATATTATATAGGTATATAACATAATCCAATATTTTTGACTGGCGCTATCTACGGTACCTACCTACCTTAGGATATATAAATGTATAATAATATATTTTATTATGTGTATGAGTGTGTGTGTTCTATGTGACATCTAAGATCTCGGGAAAATAATATCATCGATATTATGACGATAATATACCTCACCGAAAACGGGGAGGAAAAACACCTTGACAGTGATTTTCAATGACCGTAAATTATTCTACTTGATGTAAGGTCTGATTTTTTTTTTTGAAAATCGAGACCAACCACATGATAACAGGTGACAGCTGTTGAACCGTAGTATAACGTGTAGGCTACAACACGTGTGGTGTAGACCAAACAGGCGGTAGATAGGTAAGTATATATAATATAAGTACGTGTAGCCATTGTGTGCGTGCGTAACGACTACCACATACCTATACCTATCTGTGGGTAATCACTAATCGATTTATGATCGGAAATCGTTTTTACGCATGTTAAATGCCCGCGCTACGGTAAATATTCTTATCCCGATCTTCATTTGTCCAAGTTTTTTCTTTTCTGCGCACACATTTACGAAAATAAAATGTCGTTAAATAATGGCTGCTTCCACCTGCACGAGAAAAACGTTACAATGATCTATATCTAAATTGTATTTGTGTACAGTAGTGTATAGATACTGTTACACATCAATATAATATAATATATGTGTGTGTGTGTGTGTGTGTGTGTGTGTGTGTGTGTGTGTGTGTGTGTGTGTGTGTGTGTGTGTGTGTGTGTGTGTGTGTGTGTGTGTGTGTGTGTGTGTGTGTGTGTGTGTGTGTGTGTGTGTGTGTGTGTGTGTGTGTGTGTGTGTGTGTGTGTGTGTGTGTGTGTGTGTGTGTGTGTGTGTGTGTGTGTGTGTGTGTGTGTGTGTGTGTGTGTGTGTGTGTGTGTGTGTGTGTGTGTGTGTGTGTGTGTGTGTGTGTGTGTGTGTGTGTGTGTGTGTGTGTGTGTGTGTGTGTGTGTGTGTGTGTGTGTGTGTGTGTGTGTGTGTGTGTGTGTGTGTGTGTGTGTGTGTGTGTGTGTGTGTGTGTGTGTGTGTGTGTGTGTGTGTGTGTGTGTGTGTGTGTGTGTGTGTGTGTGTGTGTGTGTGTGTGTGTGTGTGTGTGTGTGTGTGTGTGTGTGTGTGTGTGTGTGTGTGTGTGTGTGTGTGTGTGTGTGTGTGTGTGTGTGTGTGTGTGTGTGTGTGGTATGTACTTATATTCATAAAATATTTACAAATTTTACAAAAAAAAAAAAACTCTAGCTAGTTGATATGTATTGTTGAACAATTCTGCCGTACAGAACGTAATGTAAGGAGGATGATTTTTATAATTTACATATTATACTTATGTTATCAAAAATATTAAAAAAATAAATGCGAATTCAGTAGTTTTAGATTTTTTTGCATACGCATTTATATTATTTGAAAAATACTTACTGTTCGTTTTATATTTATAACGAAAAAAATATTTCTTCAATTATAGGGTTGAATTATTTAAGTTTAAAATACTACCTATATAACATATAACTTTATAAGATAAATTAGCTCTCCTCTAATACCTCCCCTATGTTTGCACCCGTGCTCATAACATTTACATTTTTAATTAGAAAACGCTATACGTTTGTGTTATATGTGACTAGAATTAAATTTACAGTCTACGGCGAAAAAAAAAATATGTTATACATTTTTGTTACATATAATCGTATCCCAGATCCCTATTGATTTAAATTTTCTACTGGTACTTTATTATAATATATATATATTTTTTTTTTTTTGCAGCTTGACAGTTATTTGTGAATATTGGAAGATTAATGACATAGATGGAAAGAAAAATCTTTCACCAATATATCACTACACAATTATTAAGTGTTATTGCTTTGTTTACTGTGCATTTTTATCGTCTTGCTGTGAAACTTAACTGACTGCCAATATGACGTTTATTTGTTATAAATTACATTATTAAAGAAGATGATTTCAAATGACGAATTTCTTGTTATATAAAAGCAATTTTACTATAACAGTAAATATTATAACGATGGTACGCGCGTAATATAACAACCTAAACAGAAAAATATAATACTTCAGTTTACTATATTGACATGTATAACCCAAATAATTCGACAGGATATAGCACAATGGCCCTTTATATACATTATAATCCTTCTTACTTAAGACTCAGGAAAAACACGAAAAATAAATTTATACTTATCACAATAACAAGGTGAGAGTTCTCCAAGGTGCGATCAGAGCGAATAGGATATTAGTTTTACTTATAGATAGCTTCCCTGGCATAATACTCACCAAGAAATAACGTATCAAAAGTATTAGATGATTTTATGTGTTTCTCAAACATCGGATATATCAGGGGAATAGGGGATGCTTTATAGGAAAGATCCCCAAATAAAAATAGAAAATATATATTAAATATATCCCTTACCAATATTATATCAAGTCTGCGTCCAAAATAAATATGGAAATATGGTGCTGCTGTTACAATAATATGTAATATATATTTAGTATTTACTAATGCAAATTGCCCAATATTTAATAAAATAGTAGTGGGTGCTTTAATATTTTCGATGAAGGTTTATAAGCAATACATCTGTATCTCAACTGCCTGTGCATTTTTAAGTTGTATTTGGACGATTTCCTTTGTATTCAACGTTATCATAAGTATGGGATACATCTTTTTACTCGTCAGGTAAGTAAGTTAAGTTAAACTTTTTGTTCATATTTTTTTTCGCATTATCTCTCAACCGAAATCATAATTACCCCACACACTGAAATCGTTTAAGTCACACACGATACAGCCGATTATTATATATTTATATGTATGTGCTTACTACTCATATTATATAATAAGTCATTACTCATAATACATTTTCGCACAGGTTTAAAATCCTTGAAAACCACTCTCAACAAATGTCATTAAATGCCAAACAGCTGAAGTGTTTCCGAAATTAAATTACTCAAATACAGGCGTTTAAAAAACGTCACCTACACATGCCTACACATTGTCTGTCTTACAAGTGTGTAACATGTAAAATGTACATTATATATTATGTAGTTATAATCTAGCTTCGTTTGTTTCAATTTAAAAGTTAATTTACTCACTTTAAACGTAAAAGAAACAACATTCTCTATTGTAATTATATTTTCGGTGTTTAAATTTAAAAACAAGTTTTTAGCATTTTTAAATTTTGGGGTATTTTAGACGTGCTTATAACCATCACTTTATAATATTAAAATATCGAAAAATTACTTTCGACAAACCACATACCCGTGGTAAGATATTATGGATGTTATATTTTTATACTTATATGATATCATTTTTAGATATGATTTATTGTTATTTACGATTCAATAAAAAAAAAAAACTGTTATGAATTATTCAGTATGGTTTGTGACTTTGTGTAATAGAAAAGCAACGAAGTTAAAAAAAAAATCCAATACGCCCGCATTTATCAATAAATTATTATAATAATATTCCACAGTAATGGTTTGACGTCACGAGATACATTATGATACGTAATAATAATAAACACACATAATGCATATATAATATATTTTGAGTTGTGACTGATTCCGAAGATGATAACGTTTTTATTTTTATAACATTATCATCACCGAACAAACAAATTGTGTAACATAGGTAAGGCACAATAAGGGTAGATACGAGTTAAAAATATTGAATTGTAAACAGGCTGTTGTAATTAGGCATCATTTATTTTTTCAAAAATAATATATAGGTACCTCTATATAATATTATAATGAATAATTGTTGTTTTTTTAAAACATTTTTTGTTTAACTTGCTTGGTTTTAGACATCCCGTCGAGAAATGGAAAATATATACAAATCACATAACGTGGCATGAAAGCGTGATATTAGATCAAACGTTTCATATGGTAATTTTGATTATTTTATTGAATAAAATAACTATTCACGAACTGTATGTGTGGAAAAAATATAATATGATAAGTTATGTGTTAATAGGTACCACATATGGTTACAGGTATACAGGGTGTCCCGCGAGGATTTACCCATTGCGATATCTTACGAAATAATGGAGATATCAAAATTCTGGTTTTATAATAAGATTCATAGGGATATGAACTACAATTAATTTATTTTTAAATTTATTTTAATGTTTTTGTAAAAAATTTAAGAAACATATTTTTTTATTTAATTATTTCCAAAAAAAATTAAAGATGGCCATTTTGTAGAGTTTATTTTTCCAAAAATATTGACGTTTCAAAATTTTATTTTCATTAATTTCCTGATTTATAATATTTTTTCTAGTTTTGAAGAAATAAAATATGATTATAAATTTATGACTATTAGGAACACGGAAAATATTCGGCCGGCCGTATGGGAATGCGCGCAGCGCAGCAGGTCACATGTTTGATAACATTACGGTGTTAAATAATTCGCAATTTTTCTCGAAACTAAAAAAAAATATTAAAAATCAGGAAATTAATGAAATTACAATTTTGAAACGTCAATATTTTCAGAAAAATAAACTCAACAAAATGGTTATCTTTTATTTTTTTTTTTTGAAATAATTAAATAAAAAAAAAATATATTTTTGAACTTTTTTACCAAAACATTAAAATAAATTAAAATATGAAATAATTGTAGTACTTATCCTTGTGAGTTTTATTACAAAACCAGAATTTCGATATCATCATTATTTCGGGAGATATCGCAATGGGTAAATCCTCACGGGACACCCTGTATAACTTTTATGTAATACATTTTATATTTTATTGATATTATTTCAAACAGTAACAATAAGCATTTAAGTATAAAAACATTTAACTAATCAATTCGATCATTTCTTTTTACACAGATTATCGTCACAACACAATGATATAAGAACTCGATGAAAATAAGTAATCAATCAATATCATTATTATTTTCATATTATAGTCTAATTTTAGCCATATGTATTATATTTCCAATATAACAATTATGTATAGAGTATATAATTTGGAAATATAATATAATATATGACAAAAATTAGACTATAATATGAAAATAATAAAGGTATTGAGTGATAACACTTAGACATTGAATGCCTAAGTCACTGAGTAGGTATGACGGATAATAGGTGTAAAAAGAAATTAAACAATTGGTCAATTTAATATTGTTTGTGTTCTTCAACGAATTCTTTTTAATAATTTTGGCGATGTCCATCCTTCTTGTTCTCCAAGGAAATGGTCATAGCTGAAATTAAATAATGTTATGTATTCATTGATGAAAAATATAGAAATTAGTAAATATCGTAAATAATCATACCCATGAAAATAATTTAGGGCCATAATGCTGATTTTTACCTTTGCCTCTTTTTTTGTTGGTGCTGTAAAGTATAAATTAATACCAATAATAACTGATTATTTTATAAACATTTTATCTGAGTTCATATTATATGAAATATTTGAAGGAATGAAAAAAAGTATTAAAATATTAGTTGTTAATATTAGTATGTTACAATATAAAAAATTACCTCGTGCAACAAAAGCTTTTTTATGTGCCGTACTTACCGTATTATAACGGTTAGGCCTAGGCGCCAAATCTTAACGGCACAGCCTGATGGTTACATGCATTTATATCATTCACCAAAGTATCTATTTTATCTAATTAAATTGAATTGTACATGCTGTTAATACCTTATAATAATCAATAATATATATTTAAAACTATGATACGGCACGCACGCTAAATGCGCTGCTGTCTCGTAAAAATGAACTCGTTGGTATTTGGTAAATAATAATCCTTCAATTTCTTTGTAAATATAATGTTATATAAAAAAATGAGGAATCGGGGACCGATGGCGTAGCGGTCTTCGAAACCTTGAACAAACATGGGAACACCGTGTTTCAATATAATAATATAATAAATATTAGCTCGTATAGTATCTACATAAATTGGGTGGGGAACGAGATCTGATCACGTCGGGTCCGCTTATGAAAGTGGCATCCGTTCCGTGGTCTCATTCGGATAAGTGTGACCTAAACCAATATAGAGGTTGTCCTGAAAAGGACATTATTTTTGGTTCCACGGAGACTAGTCCTAATCGGCGTGGGGGTATTCGTCGGTTGGTCATTGAGTCGACTTCAGGGTTGTGTGTCGCTGGTGTGCAACTGGTTGACAACTGGCGATCGTCGGGGTTGGGCATCAGAAACGATAACGTGCAGCAAGCCTGCAATTAAGTGGATCGGTCGTAAAATGGCCGTTATATAATATGTCACTTGGTGACAATAATATAATAATATATAACAATCGGGATACGCTTCAGGTATGGGCGCTGGTGGCACCTGATTGTACTATTATGTTTTGAAAGTTGAGGGTTAGGATGAAGACTGATTTAAGTTTTGTAGCTGCACCGTTATAATATATAATGCATTTATGGGGAATTCCGGTGCCGGTTGGTTGAGTTTATTAAGAGTGACGATAGAATGTCGCACTTTTGCAGTGGTGCGGGTTACTTGATTGGTGCGTGCGTTTTTTTCTCATCAACCTCTTGTAACTTATTTCTTTATCTTTACAAACCACCTTCGTCAGTCAAGTTTCCCTGACAAAAGTGTGAAATTAAATTGTCAACGTGTGGTTTCGTACACATTGTTGGTCTCGAAAAAGACCTTTTTACGCGCTCGTGTGTATGTGCGCCGTTATAACTTTCATTTTCGCAAAAATGTTTCAATACCCTGCAGATGGCAAGCATATTTTTGGCGTCCCTTTTTGAAGAACCTACATAAAAAAGCAACGATAAAAGTGATTAGTGATTATTGTTGTAACAATTTTAAATATCAATACTTTAATACTATTATTAATCCAACCAATATTTGTCGTAAATAATCTTTTTTTTAAATCTTAAATAGATATTTTTTTTTTAGATTAAGATAATCTCGACATTAATTTTTCGACAGAAAATCGTTTATATTATTATTGTACATATTAAAGTGATCATATAAAAATCATACATCACATCTAAGTGAAACTTAAATTAAATATAATATTGAAATTAAGTTATAGTTTATATTAAAATTGTCAATATCTACAATATAAAAATATTACTTTGTGCATTAATAGATTGACCATTGATGACACACCCCACCATTATCACTGGCGGAGAAATCGCTATGACGCTGAAGTACCGCTTTATGAGTTATTGCCAATCTTTAAGTAATTTCCAAAATAAAATATTAATATATAACGATAATAAAATAATATATCGTATCTCGTCTACAGTGTTATAAATGAAGTATATTTATTTATTTTTTTGTTGATGTAACATTTCATATTTCAGTTGACAATAAAACCAATATTAAAGATAAATATCTGTATACTAAAGGGCCTAAAATATTTTACAAACAATATACATTTACGATACACCAACGAATATGTCACTTATAAAAATGACCTCGAACGGCTCGAACATTATAATATCACAAAGTATATTTTACGAGGCCCCATAAAAAAGCTATAATATAATGTTATACAAACACTATTGATTTTTTGGAGCTTTTCTAGTCTGATATATTTTTAAGCGCAATGAGTATTCAATGTTAGTATTAAAAATACAATACAAGAAAATAAATCTGATATAAATCTACAGAGTAAATATTTTAATCTTACTGTATGCCTATAGTTGCGCTACATATAAACAATTAATATTTATCATTTCGAACAAAAAAGTGTTAAGTGTGTTTCAGCTTAAATTTTTTTTTAGATATTTTATTTTACATTTGGCAGATGTGCTTGAATTATATGCTTAACCTCATATTACATTCTTGGATACAATATATTATCAAGATTATTGTACGGTAGTCTGTTATAGTGTTTTATTTATTTTATTTAGTAAAACAAAACAATAATTATACTTCAAATCTCAAGGAGTAATCATTATTTGTTGTTAATATATCCGATCTTATAAAAACTTGAATACCTGTGAAATGTCTACGAAAAATTCTGCGAATGTATTTTTGATATTTTTAATTGCTGTAAGGAGAAATTATGTTAAACTTTGTATTCAATTTTCAAGATTTTTGGCATACAAAAAAAAACTGAGTCAGCAGTATCATAAATCGACCAACATTTAAAGAAAACAACAATTTTTACAAAAAACTTACAATAATACAAATATAGAAATATTTCAAAATTATATCACATTTAAAAAGTGAAAGATGTATTTCATTTTTGAAAATTTCAAGTAGAAACCTATGGAAGTATGGCCATTTTTTTTCATCTACAAGAAAAAACCAAAATCGATTTTGTTCAAAACTGGCATCCTTATTTATCCGTATATTATTTTTTTGTTTTGTTTTCTTTGATTATATTAAAAAGCGCTTGGCATATATTCTTCAATTTACCCTTAGATGTTATTCAAGCTATATACACCCAATTTTCCACTAGAAACCACCCTCGATATTGATACATTTTTCTGATGTTTAAATGTTTAATGTGTCTTAAGGCAAAACAAATTCACACATTAATACATTATACAATCAATATGTACAATCATCACTCCACTCAGAATCCAAAACTACCTAATAAATTATTTAAAGAATTGATTTCAGGTTTGATTGTAATTTATTATTATCATATTTATATTATTATTATTAATTTTGAATTAAATATTGTGTTATCCACTAAGAGGATGCAATGAGGGGACATTATAATATGTATACAATATACATTACACGACATAATATACACCTTATCTTACACCTCCGCGTAGTGTGTGGTCACACAAATACAACGTCGATTTTAATCGACGATTATTTGGGCTAAACTGCAATCCAACAGTTATTACAATATGTATTTACTACTTATATTGGCTATATTGCTGTAGGTATAATATAATATGCGGCTTAATAAAATATTTTACAATTATATTTTTGAAATTATTAAATGGTTACATAACATAAATTCACAGTATGTACTATCGTGAAGGGTCGAAATATATGATGTACGTGATTATAATCGTGACGTGTGAAAGAGAGACGGAAATAGCGCTGATAGAGAGAGAGATTAACCACGTTTGGTTAACCATTGTACCTTAAGTAATAAATGAAAAAATTCCAGACAACCTGCAATGAACAACAACGACAGCACACCGATAAATATTTACGATATACATAATATACACCTACTTATTATATGATAAATATATATACATATATATATATATATATGCGCCGTGGTGTTTTCAGAGGTGTTATATAGAAATTGGATATATAATATGTAATAATACAATACACATAGAGGTCGCGAAGGATTTTTGGTTTACCACCTTTTCGGGATGACGACGTATAGCATATTACAATATTATATTAATAAAACGTAAGAATAAGGAATATATTATTATTATTGTTATTATATTATACTCGTAATATACGAATGCCGTAAATCTCTTATCTATGTAGACGATTTAAATGTGTGTTTTAAAAATGTCCTCTGGCCAAAAACAAAAGTGTATATACCTACGCCGCCGCCGCCGACGCCAAAGTGTTAACGATCTCACACGTTTACAAGGTGTGAAATCGATAAATAAATCATCCGTATGAGTCCCTGCCGGGGTCGAGCTAACGATATGTTTGTTCACGGTCATCTCAACACCGCCGCCGGTCGACTAGCCATGCCGTCTTATTGTTTCCAAAGCGTTTTCCCCTATTCAAATTGATAAAACATAAATGCTTTGCTTTGCTTTCTTACACCCCTCTTGTGTCGAGAGCGTTCGTTAAAGGGTTAATATAGTTGATTTTCAAATTGAATTCGTAAACAAATATTTATCGTCGAAATTTATGACCGCTATAAACTGTGTTTCCTAACTATTATTTCCCCGTGTGGCGATATAAAATGTTGGCGATGTATAATATTGTACTATATTATACAGCAACGATGTCTCCTCGAGTGTACTTTGCTTTTTTTTCTAATTAATACTAACATATGGATTATTAAATTAAAACATTTACCACCATGCACCATTTTAGAGAGAATGTCTAATTATTTTATTCAACATGTAGTTCATTGTATTTAGTATTATTTTCAATGATTTAATTTGAAAAACTCAAAACGTAGTTATTTTTTATCGATTTATCCTAACAAACATAAGAAATAGTTTTTTCAAGTATTTTTATTTTTTCAGTTAACTATTAAAAATTGAATAAACTCCCCTCGTTATTTAAATGCGCAATACTAATGGTTCCGTATTGATTTTGTGCCATTGTCTCTTATTTCAATAAAAATTGTAACTTATGGAACTTGTTCAGTCACCGTTATTTGAACAGCTAATTTTCATCAATGTAAATGTCAGACATAGTAAAAAAAAATAATTATCATTTTGATTTAAAAATAATATATTGCAATACAAAAGTTCCAAAGAAATTAATATTTATGTGATTAAAAGATTCAACATTACCTATTTTATATGCTCTGTTTTATAAAGGAATATTATAAAATACGTTTGCATTTATTTTTATCATTTTAATATAAATTGACTTTCGTAGTTTCAACAAATTAAAATTGTTTTAAATTATTTAGGTAGTTGCATACCTAATAATAATAATATAATATGATACATATGTCATTATAGTTGTCTAATATTTTACATTCAAGATTTTAAATAAACAATAATTATAGTTATATAATTTATTGTTAAAAATAAGTAATAAAATAACCATAGTAGGTACCTATACATTATTAGCTATAAACCTATAAATACATTACATTTTAAATACTCTTCTACAGATTTAAAATAATCTTTTGTTAGGTATTATTTCATTTATAGTTTAATCAATATAAATAATATTATTGAAAATGTCAATATTTATACAAAGGAAACCAATTTGTTCTTTACTGTAGATACCTATTATTTGTTAAATATTTGACAATAATATTAATGATGAGTCTTTTTAAATAATATAACTATATTGAAATAATTTACTTCTGTTTATTTTACTTGAATTGAATTTCCGTCTAATAAATCATTACTTTATTTGAACAATGGTTTTAAATTAATTTGAACTAGAAATAATAATTATTTAATGATATTTATTGGTCTAGTAGTTGGAAGGTATTATATAAAAACCCAAATATCAAACATTGATTTAGTATATTGTCGTCAAGATACAGTTCCTAATTAAATTCATATTATAATTGAGGTATTCGGAACAGCTTGCCTCATGAATATTTAACTAACAAGCTCATTCTTAATCATACTCTTCGCCCCTCGAGTTTGGCTACTGCTACGAGTTCAAGAAGCTTAAACACTGACACAAAAGAATTATTCCAGTCTCCAGTGAGAGATAATCTGATCGTATAAGAAGTTTAATATTAACTTGTCGCTATTCATAAATTGTATACAACATAGTAAATTAATTATGAGTTATTGTTTTAATGATTTATTTTTAAGAAATGTGCAGAGATTTTTCAAATACTTACACTTATCTATGGCCTCAATAGAATAATGAGATGTTTTACGTTTCCAGAATTAATTTGTAATTTAAAAATGTATTTCTCAAATATGTTCGGAATAATATGGCATGCAACATGAGTAACAAAAATGGGATGCAACTGTAGTGGTTTGTTCATTGTACAATGATATATTTTAATAAATAGACGAAAAATTATTGAATCAGTCACAATTAAGATTTCGCAACATGTAATTTTCCATAAAAAAAAAAAAGCGAGTGGACTTTATGATCATTTTAGTATCAGTAATGTATTATAATAACAGACAATAAAGTGTGTATAGAGAAATGGATTAGATGCATATTTAAGACTGATGTGAAATAATAAGTTAAATACAGTCATATTTTTTTTCAATAAATGGCAGTCAGTAATGTGTTTTTTTACTCATAAAGAACTAAGTTCCTGCTGATAAAAACATGATTATTTTTTGTGTTTATAAAAATTTAAATTCAAACAAGTTATTTAACTCAATTTATTAAGTTTATTATTGTTTATATGGTATATAATTACTTAAATAATTTTCATAAAATGTTATATTGCTGTCATAGCAGATCAATATTATTTAAAATCGTTTTTAAATCATTAGAATCTCCATATCTTATAGTATTCCAATTGTAATATAAAAAAATTGAATTTCTTGGACGTTTTTAAATAACTAAAAAAACCTAGTTAATGGATAACCTTTTACTATTATGTATTTGAGTCTTGTGTGTTTAGTATTATAGTGGTATAAAATTTACATTATACGTGTGAAGAAAATGTTGTTTTTATTTAATTGATCATTATTTATTAATTAATCGTTTATAATCACAAAAATAAAAAACAATATAGGAAATACGATTTATTATATACCTAAATTGGGATTTTTAACTTTTAATAGAAGGGATGATTTTCGAAAATTATACAGAATAATTTAGTATTCAAAATAACAGTTTAATTTGAATATTTCAATTATAATAAAATAATATATTTTTTTATGTTAACAATTAAAGTAACAAACTAAGGACTGTATAAATAGGTAAGTTATAAATAATAACACAAATGCAGTTAACTAATTGACAAGGGTAATTGCCCAACTCCTCTCAACATTTATTCGAATACCACCCTGACAATTTCTTTTTTTAAATTTATTCAACGTATGTAAATATGAATTATAATAATTACAATGACAATAAAATAATAATAATCGCAATGGCTAGTGACACTAAAAATATAAATAAGCAAAAAAAAAATTATATCATAATTTTTTTAGATGGTAATAATACAGGCTTAAAATCTGTATTACCTATGTATTGCATCAGACTTATTATGCATCTGGAACTGGAATCTTTTGGAAATTTTTTAACTTTTGTGATAAATGGATTGCATAGAATACAGAACTGCGTAAAATCTATATTAGGTAATCGAAACAATTATTTTCGATTTTAAATAACCAGAACTGAAATTGCTGTTCTTCTAAAAAGTAAAAACCTAAACAAAACCAAAAAAATCAACGAAGTTCCACTTCCCGCACTTCAAATATATTGAGTTCTAGATCTGAGGGGTCGATATGATAATATAATATTATAATTTATATTATATGATTTACACAAAATTGAATTAATAATCCTTATCAAATAATTGGATTTAATAATAATATATTTTTTTATTGTTTATTTGCAACCATGCAAACTTATAAAATACTTGATTAAACTTGACACAAAAAAAAACCGATTGGTAATATCTATTATAATATATATATATATATATATATATATATATAATATAACTTATATTATATAAGGTATGTACTCCGTAGGTATATATTATATTATATTTAATGTAATAATATATTGTTTAGGTTCTTCACCGACGATTTTTATCTTTAAAACTAAAGGTCTTCGTATACATACTTACGTCAAAACAGAGTAAAAAAAAAAGCAGAAAACAAACAAAAAACACGTAAAATAAACAAATAACGTCCCGTAAATTATCGCAGTTTAATTCGCCGTAAATAATTACGGTTGTCGTCGGGATCGGGTTTTAACTGCATTTTTATTGCTACTTATAGCGAAAGGGATCAACGACGATACGACGATTAGGACACACACGCACTATAAAATCGTGAAATTTACGACCATGTTGTCCGAAAACCAAAACGGTTTTTAAGAGAAAACACACAAGGAGGAGGAGGAGAAACAAAAAAAATAATAAACCAAACGAAAAACACGGTTTATTATCACTTGTAATTTTTCGGGATTTTCGTTGCGTTTCGTCTTTTGACGAGACCACGCCGCACCGTAACGGGCGGATGAATAATACCTTATTAGTTATTACCCATATATTATTAAATAATAATAAATTATGATCGAATATATTATTATTATTATGCTGCGTATGGTTCGAGCACGGGCATTTACAGAACGGTCCAATTTGCCGATTGATTGATTTCGGTGTGTCCGTTTCACCGGAACGGGTCTCGTTCACCGAACTATTATACACCACTACATATTGGGTAACTACGATTACACCCATATGAATAATATAATCTCTGTTATAATATGATATTATTTGCCCACAACAATATATATATCGTGTATAGAGATAGGTACCTGCATGGCTGCGTACAAATAGTGAATGGATGGGAAGTTAAAAATCGTTTATTATTTTATTAGGAGGACGCTCTTGAATCTGTGTGTGATTGTGTGTGCGGTTTAGTTATGTGTGCCCATACACGTCGGGGGACTAGTTCGTTTATTTTAACACGCAATAATGCACCACACTTTAAAGATAACAATTATTATTATATTTTTTGCACTGCCGTTTAAATAATATTCAATGCAACTCATTTGCGCACATTCAAACGCATTTTTGTCTGAAAAATAAGATAATTACTCGTATACGCAATAAGAATGATTTACGTATAATTTACACGGAACATAGAAACGGCAAATACAATATTAGATTAAAAATATCAGAGACTGAATATTTTAACTTCAAACAACGATTTTGAACTTGTTTTGAAGGTTGAAGACGTGTTTTACGGTCAAAGTTTTTTTTACCTCACCCAACGAAGTTTTAGACTGATTTACTGTGTAGGCGATCGCGTATTACGATTTACGAGAGAAAAAAAGCTTGAAAGATTTTAATTAACTACGAGTTACAATAAATAGTTATGTGTAATTTCATACACTGGCACACAGTCAACTTAACCTACAGCATATCCGGTAAAAAGTGTTTCGCATTCAGCTGTCGAACAACGCAAAAAGTTTTCATTTCAAACTGTACTTATTACTACATCGCTGGTGTAAACTAAATTTGATAACGTACCTACTACGAGACAACTTTAGTTGCCTATTCACTCGATTCGTAACTTTTTTCTCGTGTATCTGTGTGTAATTTGATAAAATAAAATAATATAATCAATGATATTATATAACTGAAATCAGTGAAATCGAAGTTTGTGTTGATAAATTTCCTAGCTCATAGATCTTTATATTCATCTGAATTTGCATTTAAACGTTTGTGATGTAATTTCAAAAATAGTTTAATATTACAACACATTGCTCGTTGTTTATTTGATTATTATTGTCATTGTCCACCTGATTTAGAGATATATTTACGTAATTATAAATATTTTATTCCACAATAATATTGGAATAGGTAAGTATTGTCTGTTGTGTTCTGTACACCTTTCTCGTCTGATATTATAAATTTGAACGAATCATTATACTTATTTTATTGTTTTTTAATAATTACATATATCAAACGCAATTTATCTGTTGTATTGATCTCAATATTCTATTAATTTTCTGTATGCGTGGTAAAATCGTATTCGCGTATTTTTAAAATATAATATGTTAAAATTATATTATTATGGATATTTCACGTCGCTTCGACAGCTCAATGTAAACGCGTTATGTATTTTATGTTTAACATTTTTAACATTCACGTGTGCATCGTAAAACTATTATGTATTATAAGTAGGTATACGACTTAGAGTATACGAAGTGTATTATTTCTTGGAATATTCATATCAATAGCCGATCCGAGTTGTATATATTATAATATATAATACTCACAGAGGTAGAAAGTCCTAAGGTATAATATTAAGAACTAAGAAGACCCAAAAATGAGAAAAAAAATTATACAAGTATGCTGTACTCGCAGCAGTCTAACTCTTACTCAAAATCGGTTCGAAAATCGTGTTCATTCGCGTCGTGTCGGCAGATCGAAGAGTGTATACTCACATTATATTTAGTTTTTAATTTATATTATATCGTTAAAATTTACGAGCGAATTGCACAGATGAAACTCCTGTGTAGATATAAAACCAAGAAAATAAATTCATGAATAAATATTATGGAAGATAATATTATTATACTATGTGCATTGTGCATATATCATTATATAATTACTGTAACAATATACACAATTTATATAATATAATATATAAATATTCGACAACGCAGTTTTATACAGACCAGTAACCTATTTACGATGTTCTCGGTAACTACATAATAATATATGCTATAATAGTATATACTATTAAACACTTCAATGGGTTCCGATCGGCAGAAACCCTTTGATCCTTCGTACATCGGAGCTTTTTGATCTTTTTAGCAATATTCAATAGTTATTTTGGTGTGAAATGCAAATAACAATATTGTATTGATCTCGCATTCAAAATTGAAAATACGAACATTATAGATACTGCAGTAGATACAATATTAGAGTATCTACTATATATAGGTATATGTAAAATTAAACATTATCTTATTTTAGTTTTGGGACATTAAGAAAAAATTTTTAAATGTGCAATATCTGCTCGTGATATGAGAAAAATTCAAAAAGCGTACAATGATAAACATAAATATTATATATACATATATATATATATATGACTATATAAAATATTAAAACAAATAAGCATATAATTATGTACACAGGACTAACGTAATATAAAAATGATATTATCCATCAGCCTGTAATTAAAAAATCCATGCTGCAGCTAATGTATGTTTAATTAGGTATATTACAAATGTATATAATATGACCACTCGTAAAAAGACGACGACGTGACGACAAGCGACCTTTCGACAAGCATCTCGTCATGGTCACGGGCTCTCTCATTTGATATAATGATATGCGTAAGTACAACCCCCTATAATAAAACTAATATTATTATTTTTACTATTATTGGTATTTCCGTGGAGGCGTCACGCGTCGCGTCTTTGTTGTATTCGATTGTAGTGGTCAAAACTCCGCCGATCAATCAAACGGTAAACGGAAAAAATCATATTATGAACGTCAATAATTGCACGTCAAACCTATGTGGATAATAATCTACAAAATTAAATGCAGTAGGACCAGTATGATATTAAGTAGTGTGAACTCATTTGTTTTTTTGGTAGGTACCTACTACACTGCAGACCGAAGGTTGTAGTAGGCTGAGAACCTTTAGGTCGAAAGATGTTAATTTTTTGCCGGAATAGTTTTATAGATGAAAGACGTATACGGCTTATGCTAGCACAGTGGTACTTAGCCTGTGTTCCACCCTAGGGTTCTGCGAAAGCTTAAAATCGCAAGAGAGGGGGAGACCGCCGGTGGTCTAAAGATAATTTTCAAAGGGGTTCCGCATGAAAAAAATATTATTATTTGGTGTTCCGTGATATCAAAAAGGTTGATAAACACTGAGGACCTAGCATATTATCTACTTCAGAGCAAATGATTCGCGCACCACCACTGAATATTATAAGATTTACAACCGTACGTCATTTTATACAATAAAATATAATATTTTTATCCGTGGCTTTAGGGATTCAATATTAAAGACGATCTAATAGTTTTCTTTGCTTTTAATAAATTAGTACATTTGCAACGAAATTTCGAACGACTTTTTGATTATCGAGCGATCACAACCTTTAACAATAAACATGTTTTTGTATATACTTCTTGTGAGACAATAGCGGTAGGAATGAAATTCGTATGTCTAAAATAAACTCAGGTACTAATTTTAAATATTACTTGGTCTTTTATTACAATATCCCGATTCAATTATGTTCTATATTATAATATTTGTTGAGCACAAGTAGGTACAAATAACTATCGAGTTTATCGTATGTGAAAAAAATGGTTTCTGCCGTCTACAACAGCTTGCCAGTAAAATGAATCGCAATCTTATAATTTCTCTAAAAATTAATTTTAATCCCGGAATGTTTCTGCTAAACGAATGGAAGCGTTTAATTCCAAGTCGTCCTTCTACCGGTTTCTAATCGTATAATACGGTAATAAATAAATAAATTATTGTTTCATTATAATAATGTTATATCTATCTATAGGCATTAACGTGATGTGATGATTATACAAAATTGGAAAATAAAAGCATAATATTTTGTAAATTCCGTTGTACGTCTGATTCTCATGCGCATTTGTAGTTGAATTCCCTATCATAATATTATAATAGAATATAATATAAGCCCTCCGGTCGCGTGTTCATTTTTTTCATCTGCAAGTCTAATGGTCCGTGGTATAATGTTCGATGCGCTATTATTATTTTTATACGTCAGGTTTTAAACGTTACACCGTTCTAATAATAATTATTAGGAATCAAAATACATTCAATAATATACCCACACGTCATTATAACATGTACACACATAGCTACTGTGCGTAACCATCAGCGCAGCGTACGATTTCAAGTTATAACATCGCACACGCGTTTCAAAAATGAATGATAATGATTAATGATACTATTAGCCGTACGTTAATCATTTTTGAAACGGAATTTAACGTTTTGAACACTATTTCGGGCCATCGATGCAAGATGGTCGATAGATTGTGATTTAATAAAATATTATAATATTATAATATAATGTTGTATAAGTTTCAAAGCACATTCGATATAGTGTTTTATTTCGTGCTATACAGTCACACGACTCGTGCATTGCGGGTAGGTAGGAACACGTGTTTTATGTTTTACAGTCTATATATACATATGATTAGATCAGGGGTTCTTAACCTTTTACGGTACATATAAATCGCTTTAAGTTACTTATAGTAGATCCTGCACGGATCACGATCCTCTTGATCTCACTATCACTAAACAAATGATATTGTGAAAATGTATAAAAACTTTAAGATCTGGATTCGCTGATTGTGGTGGAGCCCAACAATTTCATTGTTCGCAATACAGA
Source organism: Diuraphis noxia (assembly GCF_037042655.1). Classification (NCBI taxonomy): domain Eukaryota; kingdom Metazoa; phylum Arthropoda; class Insecta; order Hemiptera; family Aphididae; genus Diuraphis; species Diuraphis noxia. The sequence continues at coordinate 79,674,336 of NW_028301713.1, forward strand.
TTTTGGATCTCGATGTTCACTAAATTGGATTAAATGTTTGATTAATATAATCTTGGTATGGGATTTCTTTTTATTATAAATCAATAATTTTTTTTTCTTTTATTGATCAAAATACATCGACAACTAGGCCATTACTAAAAGATTTTTTTTTTGATTACATTTTTAGTATTTTTAATCAATAATTTATCTACTAATAATTAACATCAATATAGTATTGAAGTTTAAAAAAAAGGGATAGTACCTATGCGTATCTGCATGTTTTTGCTTTTGGATTTGTATGTGCTCTTAACGATATTCATTTTTTATTTTTAAAATACAGAAATCTCATTACCTAGAGAGAATAGAGTTTCTTTATTTAATTTAATTAACGCTTTAATTACCTTCTTAGAAAATAGCTGATAAATAAAATTACAATATGTATTTAGTCAAACGCTAGTATATGCCGTAATGGCGTAATGAAGTCTTAACATTTACATTTTTATTTAATTTTCATTTCTTTGTTGTATACTATAAAATAAATTGTAGATCGCATTTTAATTTCAATGGCATATTTTGCATGAGTGCACACTGCACAACCTGAAAATTCCTAAACAAAGTACTCGTGTGATAATTTTGTTAATATGTTAAGCGCATTACGCATTACTAATTGTAGTATATAGATACATTCAATTAATTTAACAGTAATTAACCAGTAGCGCATTAAATTATTAAAATAATAAACTATTTTAGTGGGCATCATTATTTTATATGTTTGGCATGTTAAATAAAACAAATAATAATATTTATCCGTATTATATATATATAATTAATGTATTATATTTTAATATATACTTAGGAATACTCATAGTTCATACTTATCCCAATAATCATTCTCGGACTCTATACACAATTTATTATTGTACATTTATACCGTAATATTACATTGTTCGTTGTTTACGCTCTTTTAAGAGGATGTGATATCTATATATGTGTTGTCTCCGTATTACAAGTGCGTAACAGCAAAAACTGTTCAGCGCGAGATAGAACTATTAAGTCTGTACTCTTAGTAGAAACACCAACAATTAACACAATATAGAAGACAATATTTTCCGAGTCTTAGCGTTTTTATTTGTTTGGTATCATTAATAAGAAAATTTATAACACTTTTAAAAATCTGATATTTTTAAGTTTTCTTAACTTTATAGTAACTTTTGATATTATATTGGTGTAATGGAAAAAATAAAAACGCTGCTAAATTCTCTTTTTTTCGTGGTGAAAATTTGGTTTATTATAGTTATTACTGTAGACTTCTCGGTTCTTTCTCGTGCTAAACAGTTTTTTGCTATGTTATGCATCTTCTAACAGTTTTCTCTCCAGTCAGTTTCTTAAAAAATAATAGAGTAAAATAAACATTTATAATTTCAGAACACTAATTGTAGAGACCACAACACTATATTTATCTACGTTAAATGGCCAGCCGATTCGCCTACCCGACTATCAATTTTTTACCTAAACAAATACTGAAAATAATATGTTCGTCTCTCTGTAAGTATTCGGCAGCTCTGTGCACGCAATCCGACGCATACAATTTCCCTGTTACGTATCTATTATATACATTTATACTGATGAATCTATGCATATTATGATATTATATACGTGTAAGCTCGTTGAATCATTTAATTGTTGGCGCCATCCGCATGGGAGTGCACACGCCACACAGCACGCACATAGTCGCGCGTGTACCTGTACAGTGCATATTATTATAATATTAATATAATTGTAGATATACATACATATATTATTATACCGACCACGACATCTGACTCCGTGACCGCCGGCAGATTTTACGGTTTAATTAAAGTCGACGACTCGTGTTCTCCAAATTACGTTAATTAAAACTGAACACAAAGTAATAATAATAATAAAATTAATGAACTGCTAATAATATTATAAAACCCGAACGCGAATATTAAGAACGAACGGTTTTAAATAATTATCCCTTATACACAATAGTTGCAGATACAAACAAATACATAATAACAGTAATAACAACACGTTTGTATGTACAAAACAAGGAAACCGCAAATAATGTGCTTGTGTTCACAATAATAATGATTACACTGCGAGTAATAAAATTAAAACTCTATTTACTATTTGATTTGATTTAAGATGCAGTAAGTGCATAGAGAGTGCACTTTTTGTCATGATTGACATCAACCAGTCGAGTAATATTGGACGATCTTGTTAAAAATAAATTATGCTAATATTTGTCGATCACGTAGGTAAGTAGTTCTAAAGTTAAGTACTTGAACACACATTTACGTTTTACATACAAAGTACAAAGTATTTACTAGCAAAAAAAGGCATACAGTTTTTCTTATGAAGAAATAATGAAAAAAGAATAGTGTTATACAATTTATTATTATGCTACATGAAATAATAAAAATAGGATACCTAAACAAATAGTGTTGAATCGCCGGATACTTAAAATAATATGTAATTTGGTTCACAAAAGGTTAGTGACCCCTGATGCACACAAATACATCATAATCGTTTTTATGACTAGATAATTATAAGTACCTACTGCGTTTAATATTGATGCATTTCGCCATAACTCCAGCGTCGCTCTTCGAAAGAAACATATTAATATTATTATAAATATATGTATATATATTATAATATTATATTCGTAATCGGATTAATCAAGCCATGCGTCTCTCAGTTTTTACTTTTAATTTTTTTAATACGTTGTATGTGCATAGGTGTACACGTTTTGGTATAATTATAAATGCATCCGTCCGTTAAAAAACATTTTATTAAATTTCAACGTCATAGGTAGATGAAATTATAGAGATCGACATTTATTTAATTATTCATTTATAAGCTATGATGAGCATACTGTCATGAAATTGTATCGTATAATCTAACCTAACCATGTAGACAACTCGCAATATAATTATAGTATATACGTGTATAATATAATATAATAAATATTAGATTGGTTATAAATTATAATATTATTCAAGGTTGAGCAATAACAAGTTGAAATGATTCAAAATTTTAACTTAACGACAGACATTTGTATTTTAATAAATTCATCTTATTATTACAAATAAATAATAATATGTAGCCATATATAGGTACGGGGTTATTCACCTAGGACGCTCACTCTACACTTTCCTTAAAATGTTCAAAAGATCTTCTTATTAATAGTTAATAATTAAAATAAAATAGTTTTTATCCGAAAACAAGTTAATATTACACTATACTAGTATTATATTACAGGGCATTCCTTAAATTATACAAAATCTACATATCTATTCAAGTATATACAAAAATAACGGCCAACCTTTAAGTTACATAATTACATAAGTATTAGGGAATACGGTTCTTAAATACGTTATAAATTAAATAATTCAGATCAGTCCAAACATCGAATTAAAAAAAAAGGAAAACCATAAATCATAATATGGTTAAATCATTGATTATAAATACTTGTATTTATAATCAATGGTTAAATCTATAATAATTAAATCATTAATAAATGATTTATCGAAGTGAGCATACTCGAAGAATCACTTTGTAAATTTAACAACCACTATAGTTATCCACATTTTTTAATACTTTTCTATTTAATTATGTTGTAACTAATGATCGGTTGGTGATTAAAATTCGTTGTAAACTTATAACTACAACCAATTTCCAAAATAATGTATAAACAATTGAAGTTTATTGGTATATTTCTAAAACTGTATACGTTTTAAACTGAAAATAAGTAAAAACAGAGTTTAAATTATTTTCTAATTTCATATTATGTAAACACTATATACTATATAGTGACATTAAAATGTTTTAATATTTTTGTTTTTAGGCTATGGGCTGAAGTGGTATTTGATAATTTTTAAATTTCATGAAATATGTGTTTGTTTGAAAGTCGATCGCGTTTCCTTCGGTCATTTATCATCCATTAAACTCGTTTATTTTCTTAGCAGTAATAACTAAAGTAGGATTTCGTTTCTATTAAATTCATTGAGTTAGTCCGAATGGTAATACAAAAATTAGAAACAAAACGGTTAAGGTTCTCACGAAAACTACATTGGTGTAGTGCGTGCAGGTAAATAATTTATTAATCCTTTAAAACGAGGTGTGTTATTATCTTTTTATTTATTATTAAACCTCGATTCTTTTGAGTTATGTAATATGCAGATCGATTGCTTAGACGATAAAAGAGTATTTCAAAAAATAATTTTCTTTACGAAAAATGAAAGATAAGTACCTGCAATTCCAATGTTATACATTTATCCTAGGTTCGTAAAACCACGTGTATAGGTAAAAATATTATTTTGCGATATTCAAAGCAGACAGATTTTACATTTCCCAACCAATGTTTTCAATAAGTCAGTTTTTAAAAAAATACGCTTTTACATTTATTTTTAAAAAATCGTTCGATATAATGATATAATATTAATATAATATTATTATGACATTATCGCTTATCACGTTCATAACATATTTTTAAAACCAAAATCTTTACGTCTAACATTTATTAGTTTTAACTTGTAGTGTTTTAAGTTGTACAAGTTACAGTTGAAGAGGCGAGTGTGGTGTGTATATTCGTATTATACTATAATATACTTATATTATAATACTGCACGGTGCACGATATATGACGAGGCATTCAAGTGATACTCGTATATTTGAAGAAAGTTATTTGGTATAACATATATAATATGTATGTATGTAAAATATAATTATATATTTATATAATACGTCAACTATCTATGTAGAAGAGACGCTACATGAGAATCATATTCCATGTTTAAATTCAGTATGGATTTACGCACGTCATACGTGCACATATAATATATATATATACATGAAGTATAATACTATACCTATATAAAATCTCACATGTATAATATATTATTGTATTATAATTTATATAGTACCTCCTGTGGTTTTTTAAGATAGTATATTATTTGGAATAGAATGCTTCTGTAGTTGCCCAGTAGGGGCAGACAGATCTTTTTGGGTAGATATATCGACTCGTTAAACAAACGGGTGCCATTATATTATACCAAAGTACGATTTATAACAGACCAGTAATTAATATTCACGCATGGAAGCCATAGTGCATTATCACTTTGGGCCGACGTGGCCGCCGAAATCAATAAAACACTTTTAGTTAATAATCGCACGGACGAATGCGCGTATTCTTAATATGTAAATCAACGGTACATAAATACATTATTATCGGAATCCATTAACAAAAATGCTTCTAGTCTCTGTCACTGCTGCTATATATTATATATATATATATATATATATATTTTACACGTTTTTTTCAATCTACTCATTAGCGAATAGTTTAATAGTATATAATGTCAAAATTATATTTACTGACAATATAATATTATAGTCAATAGATAACTAAATGGTAGCAAAGCGTCCGTGAAGTAGGCTGTGCACAATAATATGACAATATCATGCACATATATTATAAATAAGATTGTATAGGTGGTGACTATATTAAGACGTTGTATGCAATATTATATAATATTTGTCGCCAAGAACGAGTTCTACACGTGTCTTTCCGATACAACAAAATATTCTCTAATAAGTATATAATATAAATCTAAATTCGCCATAAACACAATATCATATATCCGATATCTTCTGATTTAGAAAAAAAAATATTACAATAATAATGATTAATGATGATATTTTTTATTAATAAACTCTTGCATTTATTATCATGCACAAGTACTACGTGACTTATGTAGTCAGATTATTGATTACTGGTATTATTTATTTTTATTTAGTATTATTTTTATTGTTATGATTTAAATTTTCAGTTGTTTCATAAAAATTTATTTAACTGGGTAGCTATGACTTGTAAGTTATAAAACGCGTTGTTAATTTTGATGTGAGTTAGATCTTAGATATATCCAAATGTTTTTTAATAAATAAGCCAAACTAAATCTTAAGCTATTGTTCTCAGAGCACGTGGCCGAAGATAAATTTTTGATTGGCTGGCAATAATATCGAAACATTTGGTTTAGTCTCTAGAGTTTAGTAGAGACTCAAACATAAAAAAAAAAAAAAATGAAAAGAAAAGAAAAGAAAAATATAAAAATATAATAATAATAAAACCAAAAATTGTGTTTAATACCGTCCCTACGTGTTTCTTGAACTCGATATTATTATTGTGTGGTGCACGCTGCACCTTATATACATTCGGTACAATACGAGTTACATAATGGTCCACTGAATATTCGAGTGGTTTCAGACACGGTGTAAAAGGTATTTTTATTACATATAAAAGCCACTTGGATTATAATACATTTACTGAATTACCTGCATTTTGTGTGCCCAATGACCCGTAGCGATTTAGACATTTTGATAAGAAAAAAAAAATAAGAAAAAGTATATATGTGCCCACATTTTATTTGTTATACATTACACGACCTCATTATAATATATATATACGAGACCAACTGACGATTTGAAAAATTGAAAATAATAATAATATTCGGTATTGGAAACAAAATTAGAATATCGTTCATTGGATTATTATGTAGGTATATAACAATTTGGAATATAATACATTTGAAGAGTAACGTTGAGAATCCATATTTGTCGTTACTTAATTAAAATGTATTTATGTAGGTATATATTAAAACTTACAAGAACTTCACTTCTTGGTAATTTCCTTTCTTAAAAGAAAGAATACAAAAGCAGCTCGTTCTCGAATTCACTGGTATCTCATGCATAAAATTGTTTCATGTGCCTAGTCTAATAAATCAAAATTAATTATGTATTTTACTAATTTTATTTTGGTGGGTGGGAAGTATTGTTGAATAATTGGGTTATTTTAATTTATTCAACGTTGATGTTTTTATGCTCAAATGTTTAGAAAATATTAAAACGAAGGAAATTTTATTGTTAGAAATAGAAGTGCGTCATTATATTTTTACTTATTTACTTTTTTTTTACGCGCCATCAATATTTTAATAATTATTATCTACCATCTAGGTTTAGCTTGGTTTACATGCTCAAATTAACTTAAATAAAACGTGATCTTGATAAATAATTGTAATGGGATCTACACTTTGATCATCGAGAATTTTCAAACTTTTTGACACTGTTTTTATAATTTGTTTTGTAATAAAAAAATTAGATTTTTACGGGGTACCACGCTGTAAAACAATTATTGATCGAGAGAATAACACTACATGCTTGTGTGTTGTCTCCGTCTCAAAAATGTACAACATACCAAAAACTGTTTTAGGCGAAACAACTATCTTCCTTTGTGTGTATATTATAATAATTACTGAAATTCCACAACGCATAAAGAAGAGTTATATCTGTGTCGAAGCGTTTTTTATTAGGATAACCCATAAATACAATTAAAGTTATCAGTTTGTGAACATAAGTTTTTTGTATTTTTATTTTCATTTAATTACTAAAACCTATTGCTTTGTGCTATAATACTGCTATAAAAAACAAAAAACAAAAAATAAAAACACTCCAGATAAAGTTCTCCCCGTTGTGGAATTCTCCTATGAATACAGAGTGAGTATAGTAAATTAAGTTGTCCTGCACAAAATAGCAGTTTGCTTTATTGTACCTTTGTAATAGAAGGAGATAACACATGCGGGTTATCCTTTTAGTTTCCTCTTAAAATATTGAGAAATTGTATATATATATATATATATATATATATATATATGCCTATATAATATGTATAAATGTATAGATAAACTTGAGTTAAATTTTACCTATACGCTGTATGACAGTGCTAATTTATTAGGTTCTAAACTTTTAAATATCTAATTTTCCTGTACATCAAACACGTGAAGCAAACAAATAATTTTAATCGTAGGTATCTCTATGTGTGTGCTGCAGGACGTTGGTGCTTCAGAAACTTTTTTAAAATAAACTGTTAGCATGTGAACAGTTTAACTTAGTTAACTATAAGGATTAAGGATACATAATACCTGTTGTCTGGAAGTAACTTTACACCGTATTGAATGTTGATATAACCTAGCCTCCTAGGAAATGTTGACAATTCCTAATAACGGAAGGAAATGATATCATTAGGTACCCAGTACATGTTATCATTTCCGAACGATATCAGGCAAATATGCTATAATATATTTTTTTAGATATTTTATTTTAATCTGCCTAATTTAAATATTACTTTTATCAAACATAACTATTATTACCCTGCTATTACCCTAATAAATAATCAATGATCAATAATCAATAAAAAATCAAGTGTTGTTAAAAATTATTTGGTATCACTAATTCGTGTAATTTAAGCTTTTTTTACATGTTTACTGATATGGCTAAACTTTTAATAAAACACATAAATGTTACGATAAGCAAATTATGCGACACCCACGCGGTAGCCATGACATTTTCCAATCAACCATTTTATCAATATCAGTCATTTACGTTACTGATATTTTTAGAACACGGACAGCATTGACAGTAGTTGCAGTATAATGGTTATATTGTATAGCCTGTCCACATAGCCTGCAACATCATAATCACCAATGTTTTCGCGTGAGAAAGCGATGCGTGATAACATTGCCTAATAAAATACGGAAATGATGATAATTCTTAGGCAATGATATCATTTCCTTCCACTATAAGGAATTGTCATCATTTCTTAAATTGTCAACATTTCCGGTAACATATACATATATAATATACATATACATATGTATATATAATACCAAATAGTTCCTCAAAATCCGTACATCATGAACACAGTATTGTTGAATACGTTTTATCAATCGATCCATACTCTATCGAACTTCTGCTTCCGAGGTTCAGAAAAAATGATACTCAAAGGTTGTGTGCTTAACTCAAGCTGTTCTTAATCGCCAGAAAACGAGACACACCGACATCGGATACACGTGGTACACGCAGTCATGTGCGAATTCGACATGTTGTAACGCGTCGAGAGCACCGTGCAAGTGTTCCAACGTCAAGTTTAATTAATGAAATAAATAATAATTTTTTAATATGTAAAATTTACCTATGTATTATACTTGGCTGCACCATAACTTTGAGAACAATTCAAGAATTTGATTCTATATCGTTCTTAGTGGAAGGTCGACGAAAGACGTTTGGAAGATTAATTCTGTGGAAGTTATGCGTTGGAAGAAATCCATGGCCGTTTCGATTGTTCGAATCGTTCCCATTCATTTTCATACCTACATTTATTCATTATTAAAATATATAAAAAGCCGTTTTTGAATACCATACCAAACAAAAATATATTATATTGTGTAATATAATAATACAAATTATTATCATTATTATTTATACATACACAATTAAGATAACAATACGGCCCTAAATTTAATAAATAAACAAAACAGACAGTTAATTAATTGATTACGATATGGTGGAGCGTTCTTAATTTATTTACGTATATATACAGTAATAACTTATAACTAATAAGTGCTTTTCACGGAGTTCGCATAATATTTTTCAAACAAACTTACTTGAACACACTTTAAATTAATCACGTCGAATACAAACTTTTTAACCCATCATAAATTGTATAATAATATTATGATATACTAACAAAACAAAAACAAAGTAAAAGCATACCTAAACCTAATAATTTTTATAGTATACTCGTACATTATAAATAAATTTGAATTATTAATAAAAATGTCAAAATCTAAAAATTAGCATAATTAAAACTATAATAATAATAATAATAAATTAACATAAAATTGTATATAGTGTTAGTGGTTTTTTTCTTATCAAAATTCATAAATTTAAGTGTTGTTTTAATGATAAAAATACTTTTGAAGATTATAATATTTTTTTCCTCGTTCTTTGCTAAAGAATAATAAGATATAATGTGAGGAACAGTATACGCGTAATTTATTAGATTAATTAGGTAAATAATAATATATCATAAAATACACGATTTTGTGGTGTAAAATGGAAAGATAAACAATAATATTAACCATTATTTCTTGTAATAAATATAATTTTCATAGATTTATATACTTTGGTTTTGTAATCGCATAATATAATAATATAATGTAATATATTATTAAAAAATTGGAAATCGTACCGAAAGAAAAACATCACGTTTGACTTTATTGAATCACTTTACTATGATTTATTGTTTGAAATCATAATGCGGTGAATACTTTGAAGTTTATAAATTAATATAGGTAAGATCATTAATTGCACCGTATATTAATTAATGTTGTCGAATGGGCCAGTGTTCTGCGTATACCCATTTAGTGAGAATAATGACCCCATAGAAATTTGATTCCTGCCTGCAAATAATTGCAAAGTATCACTCGGCTCACTGTTGAGTTATAATATTCGTTCATAATGGCTCCTATATAATGGTTGTGGGTTTTATAGAAAACAGAATGTATTATATTATTCTGATGTATTGCAATACTCCGTCGGGATGAACTGAATATAAATAACCGAGAAAAAGGCATGTCACATGAATCAACAGATCGTTGCTAGAGTCTATAGAGTATAGGTAATATAATAGGTTGATATAATTGTATAATAACAATATAATAATATGGTACATGCCGTTGCCGTATAAAAAGTTGGATATTAAATAGTACCTATAAATAGGTAATAAGTATTATACATACATACTACATAACATTTTATGCCTTTTATGGTAGATATAGTATATACTTATTATATATTATATTATGTTTTGATTTCATCGTCATAAAACTAAAATAAGCGGAGATCTCATAGAAATATGTTCAAAATATTTAATACTTCTATCTATGGGGTATCTTTACAATTTTTAGGTTTATTTTATTATTCGACTATGTAATTATTAATGCGTTTAAATATTAATTTGTATATATTATATTGATTTATGCAAATATGAATAAGCTAAATAATTATCAATAACTTAGACATCTATCTAGACATTTAACGGATAAACAACGGTTTATTTATTATAATACTTGTTAGTCTTACAAAATTAATCGTTGTAATTATCTTTTATACTTACTAATTCAATATTTAAACTTGTTTGTCAGTTATCCAAATAGTATAATCTTGTGCGGGAAGTGATTTTAGATTAAATTTTAGCAGTACTGCGGTAGTACGTTAGAAAAAAATAACTATATGCTTAGCGTTGCGTTGTGCCGGAGGAAATTAGTGACGGTAATAATTTTAAAATATTTTAGTATGATAATTATTATTATTAGTGCACGCCATTTGATTGGTTTCGTGTCCGAAAAACAAACAGTGTTCTATAGGGTATCTTCTCCAAAGATGTTTTCAAGTAGGTATACGATTGAACGAACGCGTGCGTCGAGAATTTCATGATGGGATATATTTTTATAAACACAGACGTAAACAAACAAATAGCAATAATAGTTATAATGTAATACAAGACTAAAATCTCGTCCAGCAGATCTTGCGAAATTGCTAACGAAATAATAATGAAAATAAAATGTATTCAGTAGTATTTATTAGGTATACTAACACTACGAATATAAACGTACTAGAAACATTGCAATCGATAAATTCGCAATAGACAATAGTTTGTTATATAACTAATTTAGATTATGATTTACCAGCTACGAGTTGTTATCACCTATCTAAAGCCTCGTCCAGATCAAAGAAAAATTATTTGTCGAAAACAAGTGTTTCGGACATGTTGTCGACAATGTTTCTGATTTTCCGTCATATGCGGTAACATAAATATTCGTCGACGACAGTGTCAGCAATATATGTTCCCGACAAATTTTTCTCGGCCTGGACCGAGCTTAAGGTATGACATGAAACGACACCCTACGAAATTTCCACTAACGCGATAACAATATTATCGTTTAACACTATATAGTACAGTGCACACTTATTGTATTTTATTTTTACAACTTTTGTAGTTAGATGTATCTCTCGCTGTGCAGTCTATTGTGACGTGACGGTCCACTGCACCAGCTGCGCTACGATGTAACACCATCGGGCGCCGGACGGTGCCATCGAAACCGGAAACTTCAAGAAAACCATTAAGTAATAATATATCACGTGCTCCGTACAAATTATGATTATTGATTAATGTAAACGTGGACACGAGATAATGTATTCGTTTTTCGAGAAAACAACAACGATGGACATGACTACGTGATCGTATGTTATTGTTGTTTTTTTTTTTTATGGTAACGATTAAAATGCGTACAGTACAGGTATAATCTTATGATTATTTGGTAAATATTAGTAATTTGCATAATTGAGGTGGATAAATAATTTAGTTTCGTTATAATATGATATGTATAGTGTATACAGTATACACATTATACTTACATCTTACACCTGCGACCCGTCGTCGAGAGAAACACAGAATGGCCCTGGGCTTACTAGATACTCCACGGGTGGGGTATTGAACGCACGTGTTATTATTATTTTGATGATGACCATTGAGTTAGAATTGCGTGGATTTTTCCTTGATATGTGACATTATAATACGCGTGTTAATATTAATTACAATGATCCAGGATGAACTTGGTACAAACACATCATTATATTTTCTAATTTTCTACTTAAAAAAACGTTATCAATTAGATATTTTTACAGAGGTTATTGGTGGGTGTCGAGGGTACCTGGGTACCTATAGGTTATAAGCAATGCTGCTTGTAATATATACAGATAAATTGATTTCAAGCTAATGGTATTGCAAAAAAATAACGTTTTTGGTTGGCTGTTTCTATAGTCGTAGTAAATTATAAAACCTAAACATACATTGTCGTGCAGTCTTAGATTTTTGTATAGGTACCATGTGGAATCTATTCTTCGGATTGCCAACATTAAAAACTAAAATTGTTGGTACTTAATGACACAATAATAGGCATTTCTCTTTTAAAAACATTTAAAGATTGTTACACTTCAAATCAATTGCAATCTCACTTAGATATTTCTTTCAATGGTTTACTAAATGCAAAATCGAAATTACTGAATGTAAAGTCCTCTTTAATCGTATTTGCATTTAAACCTTATGACGATCATACTGCAGTGATATAAAAATCAATCATAGCATATTATCATTCCTCGCTCATCAAAGATTAAATATCTTGCATGCTTGACATTATACCCATAAAACACTTAAATCAAATATAAATATAAGAAGCCGGGTCAAAGAATATAAGAGCCTTTACTGCGCAAGGCCACTATCGTCTAATTCGTCCCAACGTATACGCCATTATTCCTCTAACAATCTCACTTTTCACCACTTTTGGCAGTTATGGTTATGGTTATTAGCGGCGCAACCCGCTGTTATTGTTGTCTAGAGTCTTAAAAAACAAATAAGAAAATGATTCAATCTTTTTAGTACCGGAGAAACTCGGCAAGTGTCAAAAGTACAGTCCAATTTAATCACAAAATCTATTTAATCAACTAAACTTATTCGGGTTTTACAAATGCTTACTAACAAAATTGTTCAAAATTTTAACCAACTTATTTCACATCTTGTCCCGAGTATGAATCAAGCATCCTGAGAATCTAGCTATACAACTCAAATTGAGCTAGCTAAGTTCCGATGATCTTTTTTATTTTGTAAAAATTGTTTAATACCTACTTTTAAAGAAAATAAGTATTTACTTTTAAAATATTCCCCTTTTAAAAAATAAAATAATAAAATCAACAAAATTTAGATATTTAAGCTTTAAAAAAATTATTTTAGCTGTCCAAAAAAATGGTCGTTTTCCATTTAGTATTATTATCCTATGCAGTTGGTGATAAAATGAAATATGGTGTAATAAATAACAACTATATTTTCTTATTAAATCTTATAATTATATTCGTATCATTTTTTAATGTAACATTATTATTCCTTTATAAATAACTAAAATTAAAATACCTTTGCTGTATAAATTGGAGGTAAAATGGCTCACTAAAATTCAACTACAGAGTAAGCTTCCTATCTAACTCTTAATTAGATGGTATATCAATTCGTATTATGTTACTAACTAGTAACTACTTGTATCTATATGGTAAAGAGCGACTGCCGGGATTCCAGGCAGTGTAAATAATAATAATAATTCTACACACTCACACTTTCATTTAAGAGGGGGGATGTAATACGAGGAGATTAATATAACATGGTTGAAAAAATTTAAATTTAAGCAGCATATTACGATTTACTTACAGTTCACATTTTAACTGACGACTTCGTCTTATTCCAGTTTATACCATACCTATATATTTTAGAATATTTGGATTGTACAGTGTTAAATTTCAATATAATTTATTTACAATGATATATTTAGTTAAATTCGTAAATGCACACACACGCATATAGTTTTTAAAATGTGTTTACGTTCATCGAAGTAGGTACACACTACACAGCGATGTTAAAAAAAAGTTGACTGAAAATATTTCAAAGGTATGTTGGTACGCACTGCACTACGTAATTGTTATATTCGTATTACATTACAGTGATGTATTTATTTTGCGTGGCATACATTTTAATGTTTGCTGTTAGCAGTTTAAATATTGTTATTTCATCAACCCATTATTATTATATTACCAAGCGTAATGTATGAAATTTCATTCGTTCGAGCTTTTTGTATTAACTTTGACGAGTTGTTAATTTAAACATGGCACACCATAATACCAAACCGACGATATCAAATTACGTCATGATTGTGATTTGAGACCGTATAGTCACGGATTCCGACTTCTTTAGCGGTATTCCTATAAGTTATAAATAACGTTATTGAGGAAGGACTAGTGAATTTTTTACATGATAAAATTGAATAACCAATGGAAGCTCACTTCATATAATATATTCGATACACCAATGTTCAATCGTTTTATATATCTAATTGAATAATTTATCTACCAATAAATAAGAGTATTCATGCGTGATATACACCAACACTACCATTTATAAAAGTTGAAAGTAATTGAGTATACGAGTCATATTATGTTTGACTATGATGTGTAGTTATCGAATCATTTATGTCTTCATAAATTTGTTTCTGTAATTTATATAATTATTCTCATTAAATTAAACAATATTTGTTACATTATATATAGGGCATATTGTATAGGCACAAATAGAATTGGTATTAAAATTAATTTTTACATTCAAAACGAAAATAGTAAACAATGTGATTATTTGACCTTAAACCCTAGTTTAAAACTAGGATTTTCTTAAAAAAGTACTATATAGTTTTTGAATTCGTCACATATAGATACTAAACAACGTTTTAGATTCTGAGCTGAGCGAGGAATGCATTGATTTTACAATGATGTGTATTTATTTTTTTGTGTCTGTCATCACGTCTTGGCGAACTAAAAATGCTTCGATTTTCGACTGCAGTACCTCGTTTGATCAGAAAGTGAATCTAATTGGTACTTTGGGTGGTCAAAAGTAAAAAATTCCCAATATTTTTCTTAATAATGGAGATAAACAAACTAAAAAAATTAAGGAAGAAACGAGAATTTTCACGCACAATAAATTTTCGACAAAATCGATTTTGATTTTTGATGTAACTTTAAAACAAATGACAATAATACATGAAATTTTCTTTAAATGTTTATATAAGTAAATTCTATCGACGACTTTTTTTATAAGCATTTAAAATTCAAATTTTGAATAAATACTTAGGTACGTAAAAATTACGGCAATGTTCAAACTATTTTAGATAGAAATTAATAAAAATGTTTATTTTTAAATCTAAGATTTGAAAATTTAAATCAAGATTCCTTATAAGTTTGTCTACCTTTATCAAAAAAAAAAAAAAAAAAAAAATGTCCACTGGAAAGACAAATATTTTAATAAATTATAATAATAAGGAATAATAATATATAATAATATATCCTAGACAGATAAATCGTCTCCGCTCAGAATCGTTTTTCGTATACAATGATATTATAATATAGAATATGTATAATTCCATCCATTACAGTAACCCACTTGTAACCTACTGTATAACACGGCGATATCCACTTTCTCGCTTTTTTAAAACAAAGTTATGATTGTAGTATTATCATTTTTATTATTATTTTTGAGTTTTTAATATTTTCAATGATATCAATGCAGCATAATAAATAATGTCAAATTTTTTATTTTAAAACAAAATAATATATTTCAAAAAATTTGAATAAGTATAAATGAGTAGATAGTTATAACTTATAAGCGTTAAAAGTAAATAATTCAAATTTTTCTTGACTACAGTTAACCTGCAATGAAATTATTCTATACTTTTCATATTCCATGATATTTCCCTGTAGAATACGAGCGGTGCGATATGCATGAGTTTAGAATTGAAAGATTTCTTTTTATATTATGCTCGCTAATTGAGTTGTCTATTAAAATAAAAAAAAAATAAAACTTGATTCGCTGCTTCAGTGGGTAATAAGATGACTGAGTAATTGACTTATAGTTTTGTCACCGTGCAGAAACGTCCTGAGGGCAAAGCCATCGAAAGAAATTATGGAAGTTCGGTTACTAAAGAATAAAAATAATAACTCAGCATTTAATAGAGTTTGAACAAGTTTTAAAAGTCAAAATTCAACGTACACGGTACACACATGGTATGTGCACGATGTACGATATAATAATATATTACATTCACTGTCACGTGCACCTCGGGAAATGACGTATTTCCGACGAAAACGTGTGCAATACAGTTGCTTCACATCACGTTTTCAGATTCAATTAACTTCTTTCGAAATTATTCATTCAAGTCTACTAAGGCGTATTTTCCGTATAGCAATCATAATATAACTACTATCATTACACAAATATAGTTCAAATCAAAATTCAAAAATTTTAATATCCTTTTTCTTTCTGCATACATAACGTTACATATATGCTTGCATTACATTTACACATATTCAACTCTATTTGGAATTCGATCGATTTAAATATTGCATAATAATAATATAGTCAAGATGAATGCAGCAGTTGTAATATTGACAAGACACGTGATATTTTTTAACTTTGAATTTTTGTGTCCAATGAATCTCATGTATAATATAACATTCTTATAATATTGACATATTATTTTGTAATATTTCAAACAACATGATGTCATTGTTGATTTTATGTTAAATTTTGTTCCCAAAACATAACACTAATAAGGTACACTAGTGACTAGTCTTTATTAAAATGTATTATAACACAATAGTACCAATTGTTATTAATAAGGGTTTAAAAACAAGAAAAAATATTTGTAAAAATTTGCAAAAAAATTCTCCTCCCCGGCGGGGAATCGAACCCCGGTCTCCCGCGTGACAGGCGGGGATACTTACCACTATACTACCGAGGATTACGTATGGATGTTAAAAATATGTTGTATATAGGTAAATAAATAAATCAGTTAATCTTCTACTCATCAGATTTTTAATGAAATGAGTTGACATTGATTTTTTACTGTAAATATCTCATTGATGAAAAGATAATTGTTACATTGAGATAATGGATGTGTTATATTTGAATTAGATTGTACCTAAATTTATCAATATTATCATCACGATTAATTACTTGTAAAGGAAGTACCTAGGTATCTACATTCTACATGATGGCTATACCTATATGACATAATATACAAACAGTACTGAGCATGCATCATCTCCCATTTTCCAAGGATCGTTGTTAATGATATGTATGTTTATATTTGTTACCAATTATAAGTGTTTTTTTGAATTTGATATCGAAAGTCTAATTTATTTTTCAAAGCCGACGAATCACGTAGGTATAGGTACATAGTGTAGAATTGACCATTTCTAATAAAAATATATGACCATAACATTTACAGTGATGAATCATCACTGATGATAAAATATTTTACTGTACCCATAGGTGCCCGCAGGGGGTGCAAGCTGGGGCGTTTGCCCCCTGGCTTTTTCAAAATATTTTTTTTAATTGAATGTTTTAAGATAAATTACTATACCTATTATACTATACAACAAATTTAAAGTACCTATAAAATAAGTTGTAATATAATAAAATATAATATATTGTATACGAGTATAATAAAAAAGGTTATTATTTAAAAACACCTAGTAAAATTATAATATTTATCCTCAAATCCTAACATTGCCCCCCCCCTAGAAAAATTTCTGCGGGCGCCTATGACTGTACCTAACTATATTATTAATAACATATGTATGTTATTTTTACTTATATATCATCATGACAAAAAAATGTTTACTTTCTTTTTAATGTGTACCATTTTATTAAATTTGTTATTCATAAATTAAAATAATATCGTCGAGAATTTCACTAAAAGTAATTTTTGTTATCTAAGAATATTAACATAAAAAAAAAAATCGATTATGCAAGTTAAATGTGTTAACACTTAAATAAAAATGTTTACCTATTAATTTAACTTTAAGGAATCTCAAACTTTTGTGTTCGTGTGTCACATAAAATTATTAAAAGCTTTTCATAGAATACAATTATATAAGCACTTATTTAAAAAAAATTTTAAATGCTTACCAAATTATGATACACATGTGATATTTCCGACACATTCAACACGATTTCGATTGACGATACTATTTGGAATATTATACATATTGATATTTTCTTAGATTATTCATCGTACTTATTTCAGCAGACTGATTAAAACTTGTTGGAGGTCCAGATAGATTGTCATGCCAAGTAAATAACGTACATTATAATTTAAAGATGCAATAAATATATTCTTAAAAAAATTCTGAATTCAGTGCATATAGTTTAAGCATTCATTTCGCGAAAACATATCCATATTCCGAATTACCTGAAAAGTAAAATACTGGTTTCATTGCGTGAAATGGGTGCAATGGGTGCATTATATTTTGTTACAAGTTTAAAATCTTCAAACAAAAATATTTGTTTCCATTCTTTTTTACCACCTACAATCTACATTCTACTATATATACGAGAAATAATTTACAACCGAGAAGGTACCTTCCTACGTAAAACACATCCATACATATTATATATTATAATACATATATTATTAAAGGAGGTCGTATAGTCGCTCAAAAAAAAAAATTACCACCAAAATAGTATTTACAAAAACTTAACTCTCGGAATCAGTTAGAATAGTAAGAGTAATTGACTGGAAATTCTTATAAAGAATAATAATCAGCACAATATTGGCAGACGAATTGGTGGCAATGGGCATTGGCATCAATTTATAAAACTAGAAATAAAAAAGTTCTATAAAGACCTTTTGTATATACGAGTTAGGAACACAAAAATAATAGACATTCATCAATTCTATAATGGGGTGATAAAATGTATTAAAACGTTCCAACAGTATTTCAATCTGAAAAACTTTCTTCTCAGGTTTTCAAAATATTATGTAAAATTATGCTGCATGCAGTACAGAAATCAAACATTTTTGAAGAAGAACTCAAGAACATAATACATAATCAAATCATATCGAAACACAATAAAATTATTAATTGTTATATTAAGCAATTTATATGTTATTTTAGTTCTATAAATTATTATGTAATATGATTATCGTTGTAAAACATTAGCAGGGAGCAACATAGAAACCAATTGATGTGTACCTAAATGAATACGAAGATAAATTCATAACTAGTTTCAGCTAAACATTAAACTAGTTCTATAGGTTATAGGTGTCTAAACGATTTAAATGGACTAAGAGACTAGATGTATAGACGCATTCTCAAATTTCAATCAATGTCACAATAATAATTATACGTTGAATTAGAAAAAATGTAACATGAACTACATGTCTACATACATTTAAAATTCAAACGATTTTAGAAAAACATAATTAATAATTACTTACCTACCTATCTAAGCTCTTGTTGTATCTTAAGTCCATTCTACCATCAATAGCTGTTATTTGGATTATTATATTTTTTTAGGTATCGCATTTTCTCGTTTGAAGATCTAGAAGAAGGAAAATATTAATTCATAGTTCACAACTTGATTTATAAATAATGTAAACTGAGCATGAGAGTTTTATTTATATTTATTAGATTATTCGTGCAATTTTCAATAAGAATATTAATATAGTCAGACTAATTTTAAAGTCATAAATTCATAATATAGTTAAGTCATCATACATAATTTTAATTAAAAGAAATATCCAAAAAATTATTTCTAAACGTATTTAAAATACCCATTATTAAATTCTTTGCTTTAAAATGTTTAGCCCGTGAGGCAATGAATAAATGCATTTAACATGTTTTTTTATATATTGTATTTGTATTAGTAAGAAAACTCTTAATTATTATTTTTAACAAGAATGTCACAATATTTGATAATTTATTTTCAGTAAATTTCAATATTGGCTCATTTTGCCACGGTCATATGTTCAACTGCGAAAACGCTCGAGTGTACGTACTGGCCGATGTTACAAGCTCCCGGGTTTTTAGCAACAAATCCTTGCCACACATACATTATGTGTTCCAAACCAAATGTTACCCACTACAAACAGCTAATGTCTATAGTTGACGGCTTATAATCAATAATAAAAAAAAAAATTCAATAGAAACTACACTCTTCAAACTACACGATTTATAACATTTTTATTGAAAATTAAATTATTTTTCAATAATTTTGGATAATATGTTTAACATAATTTGGCCATTTTACATCATAAATCATAATAAACACTAATACACTATAAATTACAATAAATGTAAAATAATCTTAGACGTATACGCGCGGCTCGTCAGCTCGTAATGTATATTATCTACACGTAGGACTTATATAGTCAGCGAGGGACCTGAGGGGTTCAGGCTCTTCTCCCTTCTCGTGTTTATTACATAATTTCTACATTATTCGTGCTTAATATGACGTATTATGGACACCATGCAACCACATCACTTATACTTTTATAGCATTTATGAAATATGTGAGTCTAAGTGTTTTTAATACATTTAATTATTATATATAACTACTTTATATTACGTTTAAATTATAAGAACAATAAACACCGTTTTGTTTTAATCTTTATTAATCATATCGGAATTTTAATTCTTCAATAATGTATAGGTACCCTCAAGGCTTTAAATTCGAATTCCAGGTGGTAAATATTATAAAATAAGGGTTTCAATTACTAAGTCTACTTAAAAAATCGTTAAAGAGAACATATGTAATATTATGAGTATTATGAAATTTTAACTTACTGTCTCAAATATGAAAATATAAGAAAAGAAAGTAATTTACTAGAATACTTCTTCGAAATAAGACCTCAAGCAGAAATGAACAACAATGTAATCAATTATTTAAAAAAATCAGATTTATACAAACTTATTTAGAAATATATTTAAGAAAAAAATTGTAATAAAAAAAAATATAAACACGCTTTACGCTAATAATAACCATTGTTGTTTAAGTTAATTGATCAATAAAAAAAATATATATGAATGGCATAGCCCAGGTTTTAAACTACAGATTATATTTTACACCTTCTATCGTGTGTACACAATTTATATGTGTATATATATATATCGTTGCACGTCAAAAAATATTTCTCTAAAAGTTTTACAATCACTATGATTTAGTAATTTGTATCGATTTAATAATCGCTGTTTTAGCATGAAGGTACTTCTGTGTTAATACATCATACTTATAATCTGTCAGATCAGTTATCAATTTTTCTAAGACTTCAGATACAGACCGATCTAATTAAAATACTTGTATATGGGTGACTGCATGGAATTGAACGCAAGTTATGTGTAATTATTCACCTGTCTAAAATTGAATGAGTTATCTAAGATCAAGTGTTGTTAAATTGATATAGGTTTAATTAAGGTCGAACCGTTGAACCGTTTATCCTTTTTTTTTTTTTTGATCAAATGGTTCGTAATATTTCAATTTGATAAGCTAAAATAAAATCAATTGTTTAATATTATTTGTGTATAATAGTGTTATATTATAAACATTAGCATGATGTAGAAATCGCGTGGTTACATTATTGATGATACGTTGATAACTAACAAACTAATATACTACGTTTTAAATTATGAATTTGAATTGAAATCGATACAATTATCAATAAATATTAATAAATATGAGAACAATATTGAAAAATTGATTTTTAAATGCCAACATGAGTTAGCCTACCTTATTATCGTGCGTCAAGCAATCAATCCTATAGGTGCAACCAGTCATGATATTATGTAGAAAATACGAGATTAAAACCAACCACCTTCAGAATAAGACACACTCGTTTCTCGTACTGACATCTCATGGCCAAAGAAGATCAAACTTGATGCACGGCACATCTCAGGTCAAACACAAACATATTAGAATGCTAACGCCCAATAATAAACCAAATGCAATATTAAAACACAAATACCAATTTTCAATAAAACTTTTGAATAATGCAAATAATGTGATTGGATTGGGTAATAACTAATAATATCGTCGTTGTGTCAATAAAATAAATAAATAAAATGAGAAAATCAATTTAAAAAAAACTGAATTATTTATCTAATAATGATGAATTTTCGAAGAATTCACGGTATTATGGGCGATATAATGATTTTACAGAAATATTTATACCGTAAATATTATTATGCAATCTCATAGACATACATTAAAGTACCTATAGGTACACAGTTTTAATATCCACGTATTTATTAGAGACATTATGCAAACCTATAACAAATTTTTAATTTTGATTAAAATAAAATATTTGAAAAAAATGCTTGTAACTAAAACTTTAGAGCTGTAATTGTAGCTCACAACGTAGAATTAATATGACATTATGAGCGCAGAAATATCGAGTGTTGTATTAGGTGTAAGTACCTACCTATACTACAATATTATAGTGTATATTATGTAATTAAAAAACAATCCATTTTAATATTATTCTGATGTTATGTGTAATCATATTATAACAGGAGTCTCTTAAATACGGACGAGAGCACTGGGGTCAGCTGTTAACAGATTTTACTAGTGCCAACTTCCTAAGCGCTCTACACAAATCGTCGTCGTCGTGTAAGTGTGTTAGTGTGTTTGTTGTTTATCGATCGGCTTAACAGCGGCAGCGACGACGACGACGTCTCGTGTGCGCACTTTGAAGATGCAATACAAATCGGCTGAGAGATTAGTGTATAATACTAAATTATTATTATAATATTATATATTTTATAAATATATTCATTGAGTTACTAACCATAAAATTAAAAAAAAATCATTTGTAGTTTTTCTATATTAAAACATAACATAATACCTAATCAGTTTTACTACATTTTACAGAAACTAAAAATCTAAATTCAATTATACCTACATTCATGCGTTATCATTTTTTTTAAAGTTATAATACTGTTATAGAGCTTACATTAAAAAAAATCCTTAGTTTAAGCTACTATTTGCTCAGTTTTAAGTCACAGAAAATATAACTTATTAAGCATAATAGTACTTTGAATAACGCTATACATTCGAAGTCCCTTGGAAAGGAATCAGTTGTTAATGGTTTTTCGTTGATACTCACATACAGGGTGATAAATATGTATCATCTTTGGATTTTTAAATGGTTACACCTATACTTAATACCAACAAATTATAAAACTATTTTTTTTAAGAACTTATGTGTTCTAATTTTTTGTTTCGATTTAATAGATTTTGAGATATAGCCAATTCAAAATACGATATAGGAGACGCTTTTTGTGTTTGTTTACACTTGTCCTTAATAATTGTTGGCCAATCATAAAAATCGATAATCTTTGAATCAGAGTAATTAGGACGGCCTAAAAAGACTTATTACATTACACACAGATATATATATATATTTTTTTTATTGGAATCAAAGGCTTCAACATCACAGGTCATTAACCTAAAAGTAATTATAAGTTAATAATTTTATGGGGATACATTTCTATAAAGGGGGATGTAAATATGTTATGTACAATTTTTTTTTTTAATTACATTAATTTTGATAAACCTATATTACACATATATTATTAGATAATAAAAACATGAATATGATATATCGTTTTATTTTATCATTTATTATTACTTATTAGTATGAAAATAAATATTTATTTTAAATGCCTACTATGGTTGTCTATTAACTTGGACATGACTCTTGGTCTTTACAAACGAAAAATACAATAGCATCTAGAAAAACACTTAACTTGGATGATTCTACGACATTTTTAGTCACCTGTATTAGATATTTATTGAATAGAACAACAGTGCACAATTGCATAACTCAATTTAATAGTTAGTAAAAATAAGACGTTAACCATAAATCTATTTTTTATTATTATCATTATGATCATTACTTTTTTTTTCTTTTATAGGTTTAAATAATATTACTAATAGCTAATATTTGTTAAAATGACAGTCTGAAATAATAAATACATTTGCGTCATCTTACATTCATTCTGAATTATCACAGAATCTCGCAATATAGCTATATCTATTTGATTACCCACTTTACAAAATGTTGTATAAAATCTACCAGTTTGCAATATACACATGCACAAAAGTAGCATCTTTCATCGCTCGCCATTCCTCTCAGGCGATTCATCAGAAATGTAAAATATATTATATTAATATTTTACTCCAATATAAATTTTATGATTGTATTTGGTAAAACTAAGTGTTATGTATAATAATATTAACACTAAAAACTTCTCATGTTTCATATTAATCTGTCATTGATAATAAAACAAAACATAAATGGTAGTGGTACAAAAAAAAAAAATGTTAATAATTTAAAATAAACAGGTAACTCTAGCTTGAAAATTTCACTTAATATTATAAACGTGAGATAATTTTTAAATTATTTTGGCTATTAATACAAGCTACAAGTATAATAATATCCTCGAACCTATTCACATCGCTGAACATTAACTTCCGTCAGTATTAATTTATAAATAAATAATAAATAATAATTAATAACTATCATATATGAAATAATATTGAAATAAAAGCTATTTGTGTGTATATAATTTGTTTGTATAAAATTAGTTTTAGCGAGCATTAGTTAAACCAGTTAAACCTACAGTATCATTTATAGAATTATAAATTACTAATATAAATATAAAATACATTATATTAAAATATTCTTGGAAATATATAGGTAAAAATATTAACAGATCGATCCTGCTTAAAATCGTGTTCTGAATTCAAACTCAACACATTAATTACTCAGATGTACCTGCTCAATAATAAATTACACTCAAAAGCTACTATAAAAATTTATTTTTCCAGTTTTTGTTATTTCTAATTTTATTTAAATGATATATTATCATACTTTAAAACAAGAACATTTTACGTGTTCTATAATCTGAAATAAAAAATATTTATTTTAGATTCTGAGCGGAGCGATGAATGTATTGATTTTACCATGATGTGTGTTTTTATTTTATTTTTTAATTTTTTTTTTTTGTGTCTGTCATCACGTTTTGGGGCAGTAAAAATGCTTCGATTTTTGACTTCAGTACCTCGTTCGATCAGAAAGTGAGTCTGGTTGGTACTTTGGGGGGTCAAAAGTAAAAAATTCTTAATACTTTTCTAAATAATCGAGAAAAACAAACTAAAAATTAAGGGAAAAACGGGAATATTACGCACACTCATTTTTCGACAAAATCGATTTTGGTTTTTGATGTAACTTTAAAACGAATGACCATAGATACATGCAATTTTCACCGAATGTTTATATAAGTATATTCTATCAACCATGCAATTTTTAAAAAATTTTGACTTAAGTTGAACTATTCATAGGCATTTGAAATTTTCAATCATTATTAGTTTTTTTTAAATTAATATCGATAAAAATTTATTTGTTAGGCAGAAAAGCTTGAAAATTTAATACAATGCTCTTAACATATTGTTACAATAGAAGTTGAAAAATAAAATAAATTCATGGTCACAATTTTTTTTTATAAGCATTCAAATTTCGAAAATTCACAAATTATTTTAAGCTAGAAATTCATAAAAAATGATCTTTTTAAATCTAAGATCTCAAAATTTAATACAAGATTCCTTACAAGTTTTTCAATCTTATCACAAATAAAAATTCCACCGGAAATTCAAATTAAATTTTTATGAGCATTTGAAATTTAAATTTTTACAACATTGGATTTCCACTTTTAGCGATTTCCTTATATGGGTGTAACTCTAAACCAAATGACCGCAGATACTTGAAATTTTCACTGAATGTTTATATAGACATTTTATATATTTGATAAAATTTTCAAAATATTTTTATTTGTTTTGAGCTGTTTAATGACATTTTAATTTTTCAGCTTTTTTAGTTTTTTTTTTCTATAAATATCGATTAAAATTTATTTGTTCGGTAGAAAAGCTTGAAAATTTAATACAAGGCTTCAAACACATTGTAACAAGAGCAGTTAAAAAATATTAAAAATTCGTAGGCACGATTTTTTTTTTATAAGCATTTAAAGTTCAAATTTTGACAACATACGTAAAAATCACGAAAATTCATAAATTATTTTATGCTAGAAATTCATAAAAAAATTTTCCTTTTATATCTAAGCTTTAAAAATTTAATACACGGCTCCTATTATATGTTTACTTTTGCATAGCAATAGCAATTGAAAAATAAAAACAATGCTTAGTCACAATTTTTTTTTACAAGCATTCAAAGTTTGAATTTTGATAACATATGTAAAAATCACGAAAATCACGAATATTCGCAAATTATTTCAAACTAGAAATTCATAAAAAATGTTCTTTTTAAATCTAAGATTTGAAAAATTTTAATAATCTATAATATATCCTAGACAGATAAATCGTCTTCGCTCAGAATCGTTTTTCGTATACAATGATATAATATCAATGGATTCAAATTTAATTCCATCCATTACAGTAACCCACTTGTAACCTACTGTACAGCAGAGCGACATCCACGACTTACCCGCCTTTTTTTAAATTTATTTAAAGAATAAGGCTTCAACTTCAAAGGTTATTAGCCTGAAAAGTTACATATATGTTTCTTAAAATTATGTGTACATTTATGAAATAATAGTTTTTTTTTTTTTTACAATTATTATTTACAGAGTTTATTGTATTGAGTTTATTATAAATGTTAAAAAGTAAAAATATAATTCTGAAAATGTAATCAACACACTATCATACTATACTAATGAAACTAGATGTGATTTTTTAATTACTGAGCAATGTGATATTTTATGGTGTACTATTACGAATCATGAAATATGTATTTATTAAGTTCTAATATAACACGGCGATAGTGATTAATATGTCAAATATTAAAATTAATTATAAAAAATATAATATTGTGTAGGATTAAAAACATTTTCAAAACCTTAGGTAATTATTATATCGAATTTCTTTTATGTAGTGTGTTCATAAAAAAAAACCAAAAGGGTGGTAACCAGAGAAGTCACTCTGTAGGTAATCTATTGTATAACATGATTCGAGTGTACTTCATCATTTATAGATATATAGGTTAACTAATGGCTAATGGATGTGTTAAATTTGAATTCAATAGTAAGAATTATTACATATGAAAGACTATACGATTCTTAGTGAAAACAGTTAGTCTATTTTATAATTTATCAATTTTTTCTATTATTATAGCATAGTATGTAACTAATACTAATTTTTCGCAAGTATCATCACTATATTATTAATGATCAAAATGATTAATACGAGTATTGTACCTTGACGTTTATATGATGGGATAAAAATGGTTTGAAATCCATGAATACTCGCTTAATATTGATAGTTTGAGTTATAGAGAAAAAAAACAGTCGACAAAGACTAAACTCAATGAAATTAAATTTTCAATACTCTCTTGGTGTCCACTGTCAGATTGCTCAAGAAAACAAGACACAATTTAAAATCGTCTCAGAATAGGACACACCGCACTTACCCAACAACATCTAATGACAAAATACGAGCTACCTATATGTACATGTGGCACTCAAGACTCAACTGACTATCAAGCACATCCTCACTGAATGCCATAATTACTAAAAAGTTCGAGTGGAAATCCTCTGTTTTACACTTCTATACGAAATTCTTAGTACAAATCTAATTGCGATTCACAATTAATTTATTAAAAAAAAAATCCAATCTGTATGACAAAATATGATCCATCCTTAAGTTAAGCTTCTTTTTATGTATCAAAACACTATAATTGAAGTTACTGTTAGACCAATGGCAAGTTCTTTCGGTGTCTTAACGTTCAATAAAAAAAAGTAGGAAATAAAATTTATTAAATTTCAATTCATAATTTTATCAATATTAATATAAAAAGTGGACCGGTAGCTGAAATTGGAATGGTTATTGGTAACTTGTATTCAAATTGTCTGTAGTTTTACTTAATTCAACGCAAGATGATTTTTATAATAATATTGTAATTACATTTTGAATTTTGATTTATCGCGAGATAAACAATAAATACGAAACCCAAATGCGATGAACAAAACTTGATTTATCAAAATGAATTTGTGTTAGAATGCGCATTAAAACCATTTTAATTAGGAAAACTTGTGTATTTTGTTTTTAGTTAATATTAAGCAATTTCAGCATCATTTCATTTTTGTGTTACTTGTAGATTATATCAATATTTTGTGGTTGTGTTGTGAACTACATAATTAAATTGACCCAGTTTTATAAATTTAAACGTTTATAAAATAAAAAATTTTCAGTATGTATACTAAATTAATAAATTATGGTCAATGTCTATAATATTTTTTATATAATATTTATATAATATTTTTTTATAATATTTTTTATATTATTTTTTTTCTATTATATTTTTTAATATGCCTATATGGTCAAAAAAAAAAATAGTTTTTTTATCCAGTGTTCTATAATAATTCTTAATTTATATGTTTTTGATGAAAGCTATTACTAAGGTTCAATGAGTTGGCTTTTATTGTTAAAAACGTACAATGCTAAATGCAAACGGTTCTGAACTCTAAAAAGAAAAGTAATTATAAGAGAATAAATATCAACTGCTATTGTGTAACGATGACTGCAGTACCTAACCACTTATTAAGTTTATATTTTAAATTTCATCCAACAAGTCGTCGTCAAACATTCAATTATTTAATGTTTCATAATAAAAAAAAAATAATATTTTAAGATATGTTCAAATGTAATTATTCTAAAAGTGAACAGCAATTTATTTATATATTCTATACATAGAGGTATCTAAACAAGCTGACACCTCACCTTGTCTCGTATTATAGTATATTAATATCCAGCAAATAACAGCATCAAACAATTGCAATTATTATTCTTTGTTTTATGATAAAGTCCTATAAAAATCATAGACTTGCCTGAATTTTTTTAGGTATGTACCAACCTACGTAATATAAACGAATAACGATAAAACATACGCTTGCACGTTTTTCAAAATAAAACATTTTAAGAATAAATATATTAGGTAATTATGTTTGTGCCTAATTCTGCCAATTATTAACAATAGGTAATTGGAGAGTTATACATAATCATCTTATAATTTAAAAGGGGCCTTTCGATTGTCATTCACGTCGCCGCCGCTGGTATCACATTTTGTTTACGAAGGCACACTAGCAAATACACAAAAACATATAAGGAATAAAAACAGATAATTATTAATTATCTGTTTATTGTTTTAGTAGCTGGTCATGACAATGATTATGTTAAAATAAAGCGCGTTCATTTTTATATTATTCAGTCCCTAAATGGTCTTTAATGTCAAATAAAAACTTAACCGTGAAAAAAGGGCCAAGTTCCAGACCAAAAAAGTTTGCCTATCAATGTAGTGAAACCTAAATTGCAGCCAACTAGGTCAAGTATGCTTTTTCTTGAGTCAATAATATTACATAGTTACATTTATGTGAAACAAACTTCTTTTATTTGTATTGCTAATTACTTGGCCTGTCGTTTCTACCGATTTGGTCTCAATGGCGTTGTCAATGGTTATAATAAATTTAATTAACCACAGGTTATTATTTTTATTTTTTTGTTTTGAGACCTAAGTAATAAGCAATACTATTTAAAATCATTTTTGCACGTGAAATACGAATGTATTTGTGTATTAACCTAACTTACGTATATAAAAAGCATACTTGGCCGCAATGTATAGGTTTCAACACATTGGCAGACAGACTTTTTTGAAGGATTTTTTTAGTTCTGGAACTTGGCCCTTTTTTCACGGTTAGATTTTTTGATTGTAGATCATTCCTTTTTCTGACTTTTGCATCATGGATGACGTCTACTTGGATTTAATCTTAATATCCGACAACCAGTTTTGCTTTATACGCTTTAGAACTATGTTCATTAAAATTGGTATTAAGTTTGAGAAAATTGCAATTTATAGATCATTCTCTTTGCACTATAATAAGGTAGGTTTTGTACTTGTACATTTTTACAATAGCTGCTTTTTATTATCAAGTTGAAAATTGAATTTTCGAAACGATACTTTGTTGTAAATGAACGTGTGTGAATAATATAATATGATAATATGCGAATTGAGTTGTCCGTCGAAGCAAACCACGTCTCTGCCCGCCACCCACATGTCTGTCTGTGTGTCTGCTTGTCTGCCGAAACGCGTATAATAATAATTGTGCGTACTCGCCTCTCTTCCCCTAATTACACATATACACACATGCACACACATGCCTATACGCATACTGAGTCAAAAACGACTGTTGTATATACAATATGCATGGTGAGCGTTTTTAATTGACATTGATTGAATCCTGTGCTGGAAACATACACGTTTGTTTACGAGACAACGATATTTAAACAATATATAATAACATGCATGTATAGGTCGTCGTGTATAAAGTACACATTATGCAGAGTAGGTACCTATATTATATCGCATTATTGTAAATACGCACGAAATATGCGAGAGCGATAATCGATACGTGCACGTGGCTTTGCGGACTGCCCACGACGACGACGTAGAGCAGACTGAACATATACTTCAATATTGTTATTTTCTCGTACACTTTTGTTCCGTTCGCATACGGTTTATTATGGCATGTGTACAATAATATAAAATCTACGTATACATTATTATTATTGGAACGTACACGTGCGTACGACGGTGTAGGAGCATTGCCGACGAGGCAGTTATATAGTACACACCTCTATATATCATTAAATATATATCTACATAATATTATTATAATACGATGTATGCAGAAAATTCGACCAAAACGAGTGAGACAGACGCCGAGGCAAGTTGTAAACACATAAATATTAAATAACAACAGCAAAAATGAAAAAACCGAGAAAGCTTAGCCGGATTCCCTTACCATCCCTCCCTCATACCACTGCTAACTCTTTTCGACAATAAATCTGACCGTAAACTAAACGTCTACCGAATAATATAATAATTATACTATTGCAGGTGATGCCCCATTTTTATTTGGGTCCATAAAACGTACGTCGATTAGACTGGAGTAGTATTTTTTTCCAAGTATTTGACAAAAACCAGCTATTGGAGGACCATATTTTATACTTGGATAACTTATAATACAATATATTATTGTTCACATCAACATTTAATAGATATCGGATTTTTTTTATTTATAAAAGAAAGGAAAAATTTTCAAATGTTTGAACGAAATATGTCCACGTATAATATTTACAAAAAATTTTGTTACGTAGAAAAATTCAAAGACATGTACGCAAAACCTATGAATGAAAACTAATCGTTAAATGTTCGTGCATCACAATAATTAAAAAAATGTTATATCGATATGAAAAAAATATAGATTATACTATAAAAAATCTAAAGTGAATAGCAATTATGGACTTATGATAATACACGATTTATACTAAGTAACAATGAGTAACGAGTAATGACGATGAATAATAGTAATATTATTATTATTACCTATATACGTTAGGCACATACTTAAATATTTTCATAACTTTTGAATTATTGAAAGTGTAAGAAGTATTACGTTTAAAAAAAAAAATTATTTAATATAAAGTTTTATTTGATGTTGACATATCTGAATGGAAGCTCGGAATCTAAGTAAACGTTCGTCTGTTTGAACAATAGATTAAGTAGCGATAGCCAATTATTGTGATCGTTGGCAAATATTATAATACTAAATGTACCTTCGTATTATATAACATAACATTGCATAACATTTGCCGAACCGAGACAAGCACTTGCTAGATTGTCATCAATTGTTACTGTGTGGTGGTAAGTTATTATTGTGAAAACCATTCCAAGTTCTAATGTTGCTCGTGTATACAGCAAACTCACAAAAAATAGATTATTCTACTTTAATAAAAATAATAATAAAAACCAAATTGGTTTAGTTTTTAACTGCTCCGTGGAGTTAAACACCATTTTACTAAATGCTAATTATTATTTATTTTCCAGATAGTAATAAAAATATATTTTTTAAAATAAACCATTAATGTTATATATTTATCTTGAACATTTTATTTTACAAATTTTTTACTCGGAAATATAAATCAATATTGATTTATCATAATTTTGCCAACAGTGGGAGGTTTGTAAATTTCTAGGTATAACAATAAGAAAGTGTATTTTGTTTTGGTGCTATAGGTACATAAAAAAAATTAAAACTTTTTGATGATCCCTCACGTAATATGCTTATTGTTTATTTTATTTTATCGCTAGTTTGTACGTTTAAGCTAGTACTTAGTAGAATAAATAACAGGTAATATTTTATACAGATACCTATATTTATAAATGTTGAACCAAAAGTTATGAACAGCATGTATGTATTTTTAGTATATTATGCGTTTCGTACATTGATTTAATTTGTGAGTAATGACCAATGCAAAAAATATTCCATGTGATGAATATCATAAATTTAAATACCTTTAACTGATTTGTGCGTGTTAAGTAACATGTATCTAGTTGAACATATTATTTTAAAATATTAAGTATTTACCAATAACTACAATTTAAACTAATATTGAGAATATATTGTATTTTGGCAGTCTAGGGTAATAAACCGGGATGCAAGCTTCCGGGGCATGCGATCGTTGAACAACTAATACCACGATAATGATGATAATAACGATTATAAATGAAGACGTGCAAAAGAGCTCAAACGGCGTTCACTCAGAACTTGCGCAATACAAAGGTATACGCCATGTAAAATTCGATCGATGGCGATCATAAACGTTGTAATATACAGTGTGTGTGTCGTGTGTAATCTGTTGTTCCGACGAGATGTTTTCAAATCCACAAAATATATAACACACAACATAATATTATGTAAATATTAGCCATCGATAAAGAAAATTAAAATATAGGTACATACAGCGTACAGTATACGGAAATTAGCAGACGACTATTGAATAATTAACTACATTGAGAGTATACGCCTCTTCTCTGTTGCAACAGCCTCGTCAGTTTTAGATTGATAAAGACTATTATATAATATGCGATTGGCTCGAATGTATTGTATTCAAAGCAACAAACCGGCTTGGACAGGACGAGAGGGGATGGCAATTCCCGCATTAAATTAACAAAATTACATTAAGTTACATTAAAGTAACTACACAGTTAGTAGTTATACACCTACTATTATATTATGTATATTAAACAATTCACCTGGGAAGTTTTGAAGTACTTTGTTCCTAGTAAACAGCCACTCTCATTAATCGACCAAAGTACATTCCGCTAAAGTTTTAAAGGCATGCAAAACTTGAATAATTATGTTATTTGATAACAGTTTCAGCAGCAACCCTTGATTACAACTAATAATATATTGATGCCCGGTGGACACGTATAAAGTGTACAGATTTGCGCACTAGTATTAAGAATCGGTATACATATATAGATACCAGCTGTTATCCATATTTTGTCCCAAGATATTCTCACACTCCTTGCCTTCACACCTCCAAAGTTGTCTATAAATCATACGAACAAGAAGTAGATCTGAGTATAGTATTGCTGCAGTATAATATTATTATAAACGTGATTTTATTTTATTTTATTTTTTTTTGGAGAAGATTTAAGATTTGACGAACTTAGAAAGTGCAATTAAGTGTCTTTCCACTAGTTCTAACACCTATATTTCACTCGACTAATCGTTCTTAGTACTTAGTTGTACTACAGTAGTACACCTAGCTGGGAAAATTACTAGACTTTTCAATGACTATTGAATCCACATTGTCTTAGGATAGCTTTCTATTAAAAACCTCGAACAGCATTATGTTTTGAAAATGTTCAAAAAGCCTAGGAAATTTAAAACAACCAAAAAACCTTGGAATTTTTATTTAGAGTAGATAACTGCAGATAGACCACTAGCCCCTAGCTCAATTTTGCATCATTAGTTGCTACGTCAAACCACAGTAGAGAGAATAGTGCGCCTCTATACTGCTGTAGCTTGTTTCAACTTTGAAAGTTTCAGACACAGTATCATACTAATATCTTCTCTTGTTTGATATTTTGTTATTTCCGTGTACATTTTGGCAAGTGTCTCAAGTTTCTTAGGTATACCGAATTCATTCATTATATGTTATACAGATTTTCTCTATGATGCCTGCTTTCGCACACATTATTAAGACCTGCAAATATTAATTATTATCTCGAATAAGATGCATACTCATTGAATTCTACTCTAAAGTGTGAGTAAAAAGTAAAATATCAAACTATTTATAATAACACGCCGAAAGTGGATTAGTACATACGTAGGACTGAGTAGTGGTTGGTCGCAGTCGCTAATGTGTGCTGCGGTCAAGCATCGTCCGGCATTACAAGTTCCCGGACAAGTTACCACCCGGGTTTTTAACGACGAATCCTCGACCCATACAATCCATATAAAAGTGTTCCTCATCCAACCATAAACCTCCTAAAAATTCTAATAATATTTAAAATTCCAGATAACATTTTCATATACATAGCATTGGTCTCCATTTCTCCAAACTGTTTTATTTGAGGGCCACATAAATTATCAAAATCTTTTGTGGTGAGCCCCCAGTGCATAAAGTTAAACAGTTTTAATTAAGTAAAAAAATATACATTTATAAATGTTTTAGAAAATAGTTCTTAAAATATATGTACTTAAATATACTAAATTTTTATATAATTGTTATACAGGTGATAATATTGACATGTGTACACTGTACACAATAAAGATTTTGGATATTACGTTACATATATTTTTAAATTATTTCTTATCTTTCGGTGGAGTGGGGCTGGCGAAAACTCTTCACGAGCCGAAGTTTGGAGGCCTCTGTTTACGCACTAAGCACTTCAGCATAACTCGAATCAATTATTTACCTACCCTAGTAAATAAATTTGGTTTTAAATTGTTTTTTTTTTAAATTTTAATTGTTATTAACACTGATAACAACGATCATAGTAAAATATGTCGATCGATTAGTACAATAATTTATAGGTCTAATTACGATGTCATTTTCAAAAGCCCGTATAACTACGTATACCTACGAATTTAGGAATAAACATTCCTTCACTAAGTACAAAATATGTGCCTATACCTACCAATTAATTATACATTGCATCTTCCGTGGGACAATAAAAGATTTATTATCTGGTCGTTTTTCTTGACATTGCCTAGAACAGGGTGGTCCAATCTTCTGTAGTTAGCGGTCAAATTTACACATTTATAAACTAGAGTCTAGAGGTGCCACCAAAATAAATGTTTTTATTCCTATTATAATTTATAACAAATATATTATAATAAATAATATAATACACATTTAATAACATTATAGAATACGTGTAGACGTGTAGTTTATAGTGCTACCACCGAGCTATCAACTATCCCCTTAGTTTTTTTTTTAACTCATCATATTTTTGGCACTAAAATTATTTAATATATACCTTCTATGAGGACAAATAAAAAGATTGGAGGGCCGCATTTGACCCGTGGGTCACGAGTTGAACCACCTTTGCCTAGAGTTTGGAAATAAGTATTATATACGTGTGTCGTATACGATAAATTAACACTTTAGTTTCAGTTTATTTTGGTTCAAACTAAAATAGAAGTAAATTATGGTGTAGAGATTAGGTATACCTATATATTTACATATCGTTTATACTCAACCTAATTTGATACCATTCTTTAATATAATATAACCACTGAGTATATTATACAGCATCGAAGCATTGGAGCAATATTTGAAACCTCTCTACAGCCATCATATTTTAAACTACATAATAACATTTTTAATACTGGTAAAAAAGTAATATATCATCTATAATTCTTTATAAACTTTATTTTCTTATGAAAAGATACAGTCGGGTAGGCATCTAATATTTCAACCGATTGGCACCATAAATAAGCTTTTAAAAATTAGACAGGTTTCTATAAATAATTACTAAAATATCAGTCTATACTTGATAGCATATAATATACTGCTGTCTGTTATATCATTTATAAATGTCACTTGCTAAATGGGAAATTTTATTTTACGTATATAAGTTGATAACGTATTTGGTATGTAACGCCATGTGACGTGTATTGAAAATAGTAAAAAAATGTGAAGTTTATAACAGAGGAAAATTCAAAACGTCAACATTTATTACAGTATATGTATAATATTATCAGTGAGCAAAATAAATCAACTTAAACCTTATACTCGTATTATAACATCGTATAATATTACAGTCACACAATATTACAATGGTTATGTACCTACTCAATTAACCGTGGTCACTAAAAAGTAGACACTATAAGCACCTACTCTTTAAACATTTTAAAAATCTAATATTTCACTAAGTAAAGTATATACAATAAGTGTTGTAAAGTGCAATCTATGAATATAACTAACGTATATAAATTGTTTATTTGATGCCATACTATACGACATACGTCAACCTCACATTTTTTCGAAACTTATGTTTAAACTTGAAAAGTTCTATTATACATAATGGTTATTTGAAATAGATTTTTGTCATTATTTCCATGAAATTGTCCTTAAATCATCGATTGGCTTATTAGTTATTTTAAATTTAATACAGTTCTGCAGTGGTCTTGAAAAATCCTTCAATGAAGACAGCAGCGCAAAAAAGTTTTCCTAAGTTTTCTAACCTACGTATTAATGTGAGCTTTTAAAGTTTAGAATTCAATTTTACATAATGTTTCCAAAGTCTTAGTTAAAATTATGAAAAATATAAAAAGTTAAAGAATATGAAAGTTAATTTTAGGTTGATAAAAATTTCTATAGCCTATCAATAACTAGTAACAATATTTTATTTTAACACAGGTATGTGCTAAACATTTTAAACCAATTAGGGAAAAAATATAATATGTATATAAATGTAATAAATATCTTCGAACTACTATAGGTAAATAAAATTCAATGATATGTAGATTGTATAAATCCCTCTTGTAGCTTGTAGCACTCTTAATAAATGATGATGTTTTATATTTATAAAAAAACTGGCTTCATCGTAAAAACAATATTAAATTCCTCGCATTACTCAGAATCTAAAATTAATAATGATGAAAGATAAAACCTAGTTTTTCAATATCATTAAAACTCTTTTACAAATAACATATATATTATACATATAATTATTATTTTAAATGAAAGATTCCATCGTTCAGTTCATTGTTTTGCAAACTTCTAACACTTTTTCTATACAATAAACCATTTAAATCTTTCATCTTAAATTAAAATTATATATATAGGTAATTATTAATTTATTATAGAACAAAAAAAAAAACATTTTTTTTGTGTTAGTAATACGACCTATTTCTTTTTCTTTTCTTTTTTTGTATAGAATAGAAGTATTATAAAGTGAAAGACAAAATAAAGTAGGTATTTTAAATAAATATTTTTTTTTAAATTATGAAACACTTAATTTTACATGTAAATTAAATAATTTAAACTAAATGTTGATAGAGTATAATATATTGTGGGTTGATTAAATAAAAAAGAATATCTAAAATTCTAAAGTCAGAAAAATCAACAAACGCTCAGTTTATTAACTGTTTCCTTGTTCTGTACAAAATAAATAATATATTAGCTTATAAATTACAGTAACCAATAAACATAATCAATTTGTGTAAAATAGAAAAGGTCTCATTTTATCATCCCTTTGAGCGATGATAAATATTAAATAATACATGGGTAGTATTATAATTACATAGTAAATACGCTGTATTGCAAACTTGCAATTCACTGAGTTTTTCAATGTAGTTAATCATTGTATCGGGACGGCTAATTCATAAACCAATTATTACGCTAATATATTGCACATGTTACATATTGTGATAAAACAAAGAAATTTATATTATTCTAAATGTAAAAAAAATGTTTTTACTCGTCAATTGAACAGTGGTCGGCTCTATATTGTGGAAACAAAATTATTCAAACGTTTATGATCGCGCTACACGTATTGTATAAAATAATAATACAACATTCAAATTATAATGTTAATAGATTACACAATCCTATTCATTTAATCGATAATAATATTACGTTTTATTGGCATATTGTAATTTATTATACTAACTAGGCTAATTTAATTAAACACAGACAACTAAATGTGAACAAACCAAAAATAATGGATAACTTTTTTTAACGTCAAAATATAATATCTCGGCAAAAATATATAGGGTACACTAACACTCACGAATAATTTTTATTTTTGCATAAAACATCTAAACACAATCATTATGTTTCGCATAAAATTATATTCATCAAAGTATTTTAAACTTTTAATGAGCATGATCGACGTAGTACAGGCGTGTAAGGTAGTTAAAATGTAAATTTTTCCTATCATTATTATTAATTTTTTTGTCAATTAAAGGATTTTTCTTTTGTACCTACTGCACCATTAGTATAATTTAACGACAAACAAAAAATATCATTTTTACAAATTAATAATTAAGCGTGTTGCTGTTAAAAAATATATAAAGTTTAATTTTGTCAAGTTCATATAAGCACACTGTTTCACAGAAATCACTTATTTTAATTAATTGCGTAAACTTTAAACATAATATTTCAAAAAACACTTTAAAAAGAATACAAAAACTTATACTTATAATATAACTTAATATAAAGCATCGTTAAATCTAATTAAGTTTAATAAAAACAAATTATTATTTTTATATTCATTATATTTCTATCGTTTTTATTTTATAATTAATAAATATAAAATATGTTTTTTTATTATACACCTAAATTTTATTTTTGAATTGAATTTACAAACTAGTACGAAATGCCCAAAGTTAAATTACTGTATTATTTACACAAATCACACAATATGGTAATGTATAACAATCAAATATTAATGGTATTTTTAAGTTTTTAATCAACATTATGCTGTTTAAAAATACTTAAAAGTATTTAAATTTTAAATTTTTAGTTGTTTTATAAAATATTTTATTTTTTTTTTTATTTTACAAATGCACATACACAATCTATACAATTTGCACAATCAGCGTATACGATAAGAGTTTAAAAAAACACGGATTGCTTGATGAAGAAGCCACCCATTAGTGGCACTTACTTACTTGACGAAATATTTAGGGTGATTGTGGGATATTTAATTTAAATGGTCACGACACCATTTCCTTTTGAGTCTACGTTGAGGATTTCCAGGGAGTGAAAAGGTATGTAGCTCTTTTATTAGTGGGTTAGGGTGATTTTCAAGTTTGTCAAAGAAACGTTTGTAAAATAGTTTCACTTCAGTTACAACAGGTAGAATACCTAGATCTTGGTGGAGAGTTACATTAGAGACGTAGAAGGGAGCGTTAGTGATTTTTCTGAGGGTAATATTCTGAAAGACTTGAATTTTATTTAGATTTGATTTTTTGGCAGATCCCCAGAGTTGTAACCCGTATTTCCATATTGGCTTAAGAAGAGTTTTATATACAAGTAGTTTTGTTTTTAAGTTAGTAAATTTATTTTTTGATAAAATTGTTTTTAGCGATCTAGATCGAGCGTTAAGGATTAATCTCTTAGCTCTTATATGCTTGTCCAAGTTAATTTTTGGTCAAGGATTAATCCTAAATATTTAACAGCATTGAGTGATGGGATAGGTATGTTATTAATTGAAACATTTGGGTATTGACCGTGTATAAGGGTAAAAGTTGTATGAACTGACTTGCTGTGATTTACTTTTACTCGCCATTTTTCATACCATTCGGATTGTAAATTTAAATGAGACTGTAAATTAGTATAGGCTATAATTGGATCGCTGTGAATTGAAAAAATTACTTTATCATCTGCGTAGTCGGCAACAGAGGTGTTTGGGGTTGTTGGCTGATCAGAGGCATAAATGTTAAAGAGCAAGGGGGAGAGGATTGCTCCTTGAGGTACACCGGCGAAAATCGGGGTTATATTTGAAGTTGATGAGCCATAACGTATTTGGAAGTGGCGATTTGTAAGGTAGGATTTAATTAAAAGAAAGAGCGGTGGGGGTAAACAATTGCGAAGTTTGAACAGAAGGCCCTCGTGCCATACTCGGTCGAAGGCCTGGGATATGTCTAAGAAGACAGCTGTGCAATAGCATTTTTTTTATAAAATATGAATTTTGAAGTTAAACTACGAGTTTATCAGAGTTTATTATGTAATAACTTTAAAGGTGCATGGTATATTATTTCTTTATTTATTAATATAAATATTATTAATAGTATAATGACGTTTATTTTTTCACAAATAATACGATTTCCCAAAGATCCATTATAAATGTGATAGCACTCAGCTATTTTATAAATAAAAACTGAGCTAAATTTATGTTAAGATATAGAAATTTATTAGTTGGTATAAGTAGTATGTTTTGGTAGGTTCTGTATCACCGTAAATCCCGTATATACCGCATATCCCATTACACCGCCTATAGTTCTATGCTATCGTGAACGTCCCTGGCCGCGCCCGGCCCTGATCCTCCCATCTAACAGCCTTTGATAATTATAAACTGGTGAAGTTTTTCTTTTAACTTTTAGTAAATAAAACTATCAAACCATAATCGTTTATGTATTTCAAAATAAATATGTTTTTATTATTATTATTAATATTAGCAATAACAGTAATATAAAGAGCTAGTATCTTTCTATAATATACACATTCAAACAAATGACATTGGGGAAAATTACATTGATATTAGTAGGATGGAACAAGTTTTCTAATATCTTAATTATAGATATTAATATATTATGAAAAATAGAAATTTATCACACGTTTTATAGATGAAGGCTAAGAAATATCATATATAAGTGGTCTGATTTAACTCAAAAGAATCATTCTGTTCTTCAAGTTATTGAAAGCAGTATTACCTACTTTTATTCTTAACCCGGTGTTTGATACATATCAGTAAAAATGTTCAAGTGCGGTGTTTGTGATAAAGTTTTCAGTGTTAAGTGTAATATGTTGAGACATGCAAAATCGCATAAACAAATGAAATTCCCATGTGGTGAATGCAGTCAAATTTTCAACCGTTGGGATCACCTCGTTGATGACCACGTGCAGAAAAAACATGGTATGTATTTAATTTAATATTGGTTAGATATAAAATAAGTAACTACGAATAATAAATATCGAATTTTTTATATTATATTGATAAAAAAACAAATGAATAACCAAAATTAGTCTAAATGAATATAATAATAATTCAAATAACGTTACCGTATAATATATATTTCATTACTCAAATGAATATTTCATAGTATTTATATTAATAGTCGAGAATTATTCACTAACATTACCATAAAAATTCTATAGTAATAATAAATTGTATAACGAATAAGATTAAATATTAAGGAATAAATAATTGAATATTATCAATATAATATTAATTTATTAATATATTACGTATTTATTATGTAGTATATATTATAAGTCATAACAACTTTTTATTATATAATTCGTCCTTATTAGGTTTCATTAAATATAGCAATGAATACAATTCGGCTATGGGTATCACGGTCGAACAGCAGCAGTCATTGCAATTTCAATCGGCGCAACCCATTTATTGTAGCCCATTTGCGCCTCAAATCATAGCCCACATGCGCCCGATCAGATCAGGTGAAAATCGTGCAACGTTGCCATTTATTTAGTATATTGGCGTGTAACTATAAAATCTAAAATAATATTTGATCGTTTTCCAAGCTAATCGAAACCAATATGCAAATCGATAAAGATAATAATATTTTGTCCTTAGTTGTGCTAATCGATAAAGATTATATTATATAAAAATGCATTTATCAGTTGTATTTTATGTGTCAATTGCATCAGTACATGAATAGTGACAGTCAGTACTACTATAATAAAATGGAATTTTATATAACTGTTTCAAGTAAACAAAAACTTTGTTTAGTTTTTCGTTATTTTAAATATCACGTGAGTAGAACCCTTGTTTCTGGAGATATAAGTTGGCGTTGTGTAAAGAAAAACATGTAATGCGTATATTACGTCAAAACCAATAGTTCAAAAACGATGTTAACCGAAATTAAATACAGTCATACCCATGATCTGGAAACTGGAGAAAGTTTAAACTTACTGGACGTTCAAGGTAGGTGTAAAAGAAAAGCGTGTGAAGATTCAACTTTACGACCTAATAAAATAATACGTACATAGCTTTCCACGTGCAGCACTGCCAAGTATTCTAATGTTCATAATATCAGAAAGTCTATATACCGAGAACGTCGAAAAATATTACCTCCAGGCTCCAGTTCCTAATCACTAGACGAAGGAATTGAACAGGTTTCTAATTTAGTAATTTTA
This sequence comes from Diuraphis noxia, assembly GCF_037042655.1. Taxonomy (NCBI): domain Eukaryota; kingdom Metazoa; phylum Arthropoda; class Insecta; order Hemiptera; family Aphididae; genus Diuraphis; species Diuraphis noxia. The sequence goes on from NW_028301713.1 coordinate 79,716,919, forward strand.
ACAAATAAAAACGAAGATTTTACATAATATGTTGATAACGTAAATAATATTATTTTGATTACATGCAAAACGAATTAAAATTTTTTATGTGATTTCAACAATTCTGATATTTTTGGTGAAGGTACTTTTACTTATAAACACATCACATCTTTATCAAATGTATGGTATTCATATATAATATATGTTATATGTTATATATATTATATATGTAAATGGATTTTATATACCACTTGTTATTGCATTTTTGCCATCAAAATCATTTGAATGTTATCGAGCTATGTGGAACTCACAAACACCGCACTTGAACATTTTTACTGATATGTATCAAACACCGGGTTAAGAATAAAAGTAGGTAATACTGCTTTCAATAACTTGAAGAACAGAATGATTCTTTTGAGTTAAATCAGACCACTTATATATGATATTTCTTAGCCTCCAGCTATAAAACGTGTGATAAATTTCTATTTTTCATAATATATTAATATCTATAATTAAGATATTAGAAAACTTGTTCCATCCTACTAATATCAATGTAATTTTCCCCAATGTCATTTGTTTGAATGTGTATATTATAGAAAGATACTAGCTCTTTATATTACTGTTATTGCTAATATTAATAATAATAATAAAAACATATTTATTTTGAAATACATAAACGATTATGGTTTGATAGTTTTATTTACTAAAAGTTAAAAGAAAAACTTCACCAGTTTATAATTATCAGAGGCTGTTAGATGGGAGGGTCAGGGCCGGGCGCGGCCAGGGCCAGGGCCGGGTTCCCGAATAAAATTACTTATCTACTATAGATACTATTATAGATACGTATATGTACAATCGATAATCTTGATAATATTTTATTAGGTTTTACGATGTCTGGGAAAGTTTATAAATATAATTTTATATCTAATAAATTGATTATGTTTCATCAGTCTAGTGACAACTAACTTAGTGCGTGTTAAAATGGAAGTGATGTTAAGTGAAAAAAATAAAAAACTCTTCGTTATTAATGGTTTCAAATATGGATTCCAAAAAGAACTATCGGGAAATATGGAACGTTGGACTCGTTTTTAAAAATAAATAATTTAAATAATATTGAGGAATGTAACCTCGAAAACAATCATGAGAAATACAGTGAAAACATATTAGACAGGCAAGCTTTAAGCAATAACTTAAAAAGAAAAGCTCAGGAAAATCTTGAACGTCCAACAAAATTAATTTGCCAAGAATTACTAGTCAATGGTGATATTGAACAGCTCACGGCACATGACGTTTTTAGAGTAAGACAAAATATTCACGCCAGTCGATCAAGTAAGTTACCTAAATTACCTAAGACATTAATAGAATGACATGAAGCATTAGATAATTATAATATAACAACAAATCGTGGAGAAAATTTTATTAAATTCTTCATTTAAGGCAGATACCTGAATATTAAATTTAACAAGATTGTATTATCATGAAAGCTTGCGGGAACCAATTCGTATGTTTACCTGTAGACAATCCGGGAACCAACTCGTATGTTACCTGTAGACAACACGGGAACCAATTCGTAGTCGTCCAGTTTTGCGTAAAAATTCCCGTTTTTCTGTCATTTTTTTTTTTTTTTTGTTTTTCTCGATTTTTTTGAAAACTATTCGAAATTGTTTACTTTTGACCTCTATAATGCACCAAGAATATTCACTTTTACATCGGAAACAACCCCCGAAGTTTGAAATTGAAGCATTATTTCGACTATTTATGCTGTACACAGACAAAAAAAAAACACACATCATTGTAAAATCAATACATTCATCACTTCGTTCAGAATCTAAAACAAGACAAATAATTTAATGTCAAATTTAAATACGTATATATGTATAATACATATATGCGTTAGGGTAAAACTTTTTTCTTTAGTATTTTATTTTTTATAGTTAATTTTCTCCAAAAACAATTTTGCAGCTTTAATTAAAAAATATGTTAATCATTATGTACCTATATCGTATTAAATGTATATAAATAAAAGATGTCTATCTGCTGTAAAGTAGGTTACAAGTGGGTTAGGTACAGTAATGGATGGTATTAAAATTTAATTCAATGGTATAATATCATTGTATACTAAAAACGGGATTTTGAACGGAGACGGTTTGTAAGTCTAAGATATTTTATACGAGGTATATTAATTATATAATTATCACTTCAAAAAAATGTAGGTACCTATAAAATAAATTCCAAATCAATCAAATCAGATCCATTATGTACCCCACTAACTCATATCATTCTTAGTATAAAGAATTTATTATAAAGTATTAATATATAAGTCATGAACGACATTCACTATTAAGATTTGAATATAAGTTTATACTCTAGAAATTTCAAGTAGGTACTCATGGATAATAATATTTTTAAACTACAAAAATTTAACTAAAATTGTTATTCTTAGTTATTTAATATGTAATTTCATCTTAATTAGAACTTAATTAACTATTAAAAAAAAAGTGTTTGTATTAATTTAAGATTTTTTTTTTTTGTAGCAGAATTAACTACTTACGTGGAACCTTGTTTTTAATTTTCAGTCTTTAGCTTTGAAGTAATAACAATATAATTAATATAGCATAACATATCATAGACTGACAAACCGTCTTCGCACAAACATAAAAGTTGGTCGTATACAATAATAATATTTTATCATTGAATTCAAATTTAATACCATCTATTACAGTAACCCACTTGTAAGCTATAAGTTCAGCAGAGCGACATCCACTTGCCCGTTTTTTTTTTTTTTAATGTAAGTTGAAACCTCGATAACGAGACTATTGCTTGAACCTATTACATACTTAAATTATTTAAGGTAAATTGTACAATTTAATATCTTTCATACATTTTACAATTTTTTTTTTTTTATTAATTAACCAGCGGCAACTAGGCCATTAGGTGACAGTTTTTTTTAATGGAATCTTTGTTTATTTATTTATTTATCATTTAGCTTTAACAACCATACCTCAGAATTATCGAATAAAGATTTTACTACTATTTACTTAAATACTTTAAATACTTTTATAGTTAATAATTATTATGCATGAGGTTTTTAATTTTTAATTATTAACATGATGATAACTGATAAGAAAAAGCGAAAAACATAAATATTTAAAACAAGCAAACATTAAACAACTAATATTAATCTATTAATTATTAATTATTTAATAATAATTTATAATTTTAGCCGTTACTCCATCGACTTTTATTTTTATTTCTCTGGTTCGATTATTTGGAATTTCCAGTTCGGTTTTCGAACAATTCGTAACATCTCTATATATTATATATATATATATGTATATTAATCATTACCTATGTAATATATTGATAAATTCATACATTTTTTTTTTTATACTTTATTACATTCATATTTACATTAGTATACTCAAAAAAAGTTCTTTAAATTTTTATGCATTATATTTTCTATATAAAATAATTTTGATGTTTCACATCTGTAAGGCACCTCACGATGGCTAATTTTTTTTAAATTGTCTTTTAGGTTTAAAAAAAAATTGTGTAGTTCCAAATTTCCGAACACTCTGAAAAATGCTGGACCCAAGGGGAATTTTCCCTACCCCTCTTGACAGGCCTGAATATTGATATCTAAGTACTAAATAGTAATTGTACTAACTATATTTATATAACTAGATAATTAATAACCACTATAAGCTTCTAATATAATAATTAATAACAACATTGTTATATTGTATTTGTATATTACAAATACATAAGTTATGTCGCCTATTTATATTTTATATTATCTAATAAATAATAATACAATCGACTGATTGTTTTACGCTTTTACGTATAATAATTTTGAGAAACACTTATACCAATTTAAAGTCTCGGATACATACTGATGATGTAATGTGCATGCATGTGTAGAAAATTGAACGAGAATCTAGAATATTTAGCGCGAAATTAATATTATCAAAAAACAAAATAATAATAATTTATGCCACCTGCGTTACACCTGCCGATCGAGATTACAGCCAACAGGTGATTTTAACGTATAGGCACCCGGATCCGGAATGTAAAACCGGGTTCTATATTTTTGTGATTAAATTCGTTCTCCCGTTGATTTTTGTGTAGACGAAGGTGGAAAAATTAATGTCGTTACGTTGAACAATTTTTTCAAACAATTGAAATGCTTCAAACATTAAATCGATAGTCTCGAATCGTTTGAGTCATATCTGAATTTCGATTCCAAGATTATAATAATAGGTAGGACAGGTAGGTACTTATATAATGATTTCCACCGAACGATATGACAACTTCATTTTTATACCCCAAGTCATAATGTATTATAAATGTATAGCCATAATATATGAGAGAACGTACCTACGAGTTACGAATGGATTTCTTTAAAAAATAAACGCTGTTATGACTATCCCAATTTATTTTTATTTTTATCATTATATAGGTATAAAAAAATCTCTATTAGCTGAGTATACAACAAGTGAGAATGAAGTTTGGTGGGGAGACACGAAAGTGACGGGATTTAACCTAACCTCGTATTTAAGTTGCCACTTTGCGCAAAAGGCAGTTGAATTCACATTTAACTATCTAGTGATAAGCGGAGAAACCTATTCACGTTCGAACCCATTCATCGTAGTCCAATTCATAGGCCATAATACCTATGCGCTCGATTGCATGTAATTCAAAATTGTACGACGTTTCCAATTATCGGAAACATAAAATCTGAAATAGTATTTTGCTGTTGCTCGAGCTTATTGAAATTTGTTTAATAAATTCTAATCGATAATAATAATTGATGATACGTATTTTGTCATTCCAACTTTTGGAAAGAGTTCTGTAATATAATCCAATAAAAAGTTGTCATCCGTAATATATGTGTCCCATATTTCATAATTTATACGACATTCGTGTGATTAAATATTAATATAATCGAAGTTTTATAAGTTTTGACGTTTTCCGTGTTTGTTGACGAACACCGAGTCGTGGACGACTCGAGCGTTACGGATACCTACATAGAAAATAATAATGTGTACAATAAAATATACATAATAAAGTCAGTTTTATAGACATATGTGCAGCAGATAAGTGCTCTTGAAGAGTTGGACGGAAAAGTAGACACGCATAACTCGTTTTCAAACGTTTACTTCAGATTTTTTTTATATAATTTCAAGTTATTTTGTTTTTTGCACGCCCGCGTGTTTAAGTACCATTTACGACTAACATTATACACTGCGAAATAATGTATTCGACGTTCTTAACTGACAAACATTAGTGAACATCGTTCAATTAGGATAACTCCTCGAGAAACTGTTATTTCTTTCCTATGCGTTCTGAATAAAATATAATATTATTAGGTTATTAATTATTATAACTACATATAATAATGTATTTATGTATATATGTTATGTATACGACAGCTGAAGCCTGTTAGTTTTTCAGAAACAATATAATATCTTTTATAGTGCAATAAATATTTTTTCCCGACGACGATCATTAATCTATTACCTACAGATCTTAGTTAGTTGTATTATATATTTGTTTATGCATTAAAGTTGTAAAATATTCAAGAAATCCGCTTAAAGGAAAATAATATAATATTACGTATAAGTAATTAATTTTTTTTTTTGTGCGTAGAGTATCAAATTAAAAAAATATATACTATGCTATGAACAGATAACTTAAACATGCGTTTACTTTAATAAAACACAAACGGGGTCAGCATTTATATTAAAAAATAATAATTCAGGTACGCTGTTGCAGTTCTGTTATATACACTTAGACACTTAGTGTATAGTTGTATACATATGTGTATTAAAGAATTAGTAATTACATTTAAGAGCATCTCAAAGCAATTTTTTGTTTTTTCCCTTAAACTCACACACAACAGAAATAAATTGCATTCAAATAAAGTCGTATTTTTTTTAAAATCATTTTTGGGAAATCTATTAGATAAAAATATAGTAAAACCGCCAATTATTACAAAAATCATATATGGTAATATTCTTGAGAGTTTGACATGGTATATTGGTATAGGTTTTATATTTTATCATTGATGAAATAATTTAAATGGATATTAAATAGTATTAAGACTAGTGTTTAGATAAATCTGTCAGAATAATAATAAAAAAAAAAATGTCATGAATGTGTTTTTTCTGTGTTGGACGTGGACTATAGAGAGAAAATAAACAGTGAACTGACATCTTTCATGTTCACTTACAACAGTTGCACGAATTATACATTTTTACCACCTAAAAGAAAATCTTGATATCAAAAGAATCAAAGATCAAACTCTATACTAGTTACATTCGTCCAGTTATCGTGTATGGATGTGAAACATGGTCAACAATAAAGGGTGACGAAGGGAAACTGTTGAGGTTCGAGAGAAAGATTCTGAGAAAAATCTATGAACCTATACGGGGCATGGACCAATTGAGCCTAAAACAATATTTGTATTTTAGGTCAGTATACCAATTTGCGGCGCTTAAATTTTAGGTCAGTACCTATCCTGACTCTATGTAGAGCGAAATATAAAATATTTTATTTATTATTATTATCGAACATATTATAAAGTATGAATTTGAGAGATAGATTACTAGTATAACATGTTTTCATTATCATTAATGATCAGGCGCGGATCCAGCCCGAGATTAGGGGGGGGGGCGAATATTTTACATACAAAATAAAATATCTAATAAAATATAATATGTGGGCAAGTGCACATATTTGTGTTCAAAAATAACTTACACGAAACAGTTATGGTTAATACAACTTTATAATCAATTGATAAATTCCAAATAGTGAACTTAAAACTAAAACATGAGTCATAAATATAAATATTAAAAACTGGGCATTTTTCCTAAACAAAACACAGCTGGGGGGACGCTCCCTCCGCCCCCCCTACTGAATCTGCGCCTGTTAATGATCGTAATACACCTATTATTTATCTGCCTAATTTGTACGTTCCACACACTGTCTAAAGGTACTTTACAGACATCGACCGACCGTGGCTGATCTTCCTCGGATTATTTGCGGCCCAGAGTTTTAGCTACTCCCGGCGGATCTCACTGAAAAGTTCGTGATACTAAGAGACGCCGAGGAACAGTTGAGACTGTTCTATGGTATGGTGGAAGGCATCCTGTCTGCTAAAGAAGAGGAGGAAAGAGCCTGGCAGACCACCATAGCCAGAGACGCGACAACGGAAGACGGGACCTAGACTATTTATAGTAAAATAAAAAATATAATGTGATAGTAGTGAGTGGGAGACTGGCCCACCATTGCTAATAAGATTTTGTATTGATTATTCAATAAACGATGGTGGCCGGAGGAGAAGTATTGGCAACATAGTTCCTTCTCCGGTCCTTGATACCATAGAAAAAAAAAAGACATATTATATTTTTATATTTTTATGTATATTAATTATTTATTATTGACATGTATGATTATATTATTATGTTATCTATGTACATGGTTTGGTATAGATTTGTATTGTACAATTATTATTAATATTGACGTTCATTGTATAATTTTTTTGTATTGACTGAAAAAATTATATAATACAAATTTTTATAAAAGTATTTTTATATACTAGGCGTAATGTAGAATAATATTATAATGCCTGAAAACAACTGAGCGCAATTGGTATATTAAAAGGTCATTTTAAGCGTAATTGGTAAATTCCCCCTATACGAAACCCGGATAATGGAGAGTATAAGCGGAGGGAAAACTAAGACAGCGAAAGCATATTAAACAGACCAAACATTCAAAGATTCTCGCTATCCAAAAGATTAGAATGGGCTGGGCGATGTATGGCGATCGAAACAGCACTTATTGATCAATGAAGTTCTAGTCAATAATCCATCTAGAAAGAGACCTCGCGGAAGACCGCGCCAGAGATGAATGGATCGCGTTATGAATAATCAAAAAAAAAAAAAAAAACTGATCAAACAGTAGAAACTGAGAACGCCAATGACGGGGGCCGTTGGAGAGTCTTAGTAGAAGCTGTTAAACGCCTTCAAAGTGTGTAATGAAAAAAAATCTTTCCTTGTCTTTGGATAAATATTATAAAATCATTACAGTTTTTTTTTTTTTTTTAAATGTTATAACTCTTATAAGTATCGACAAACAATATTATAATTTACATTTGCATATTGCTAATTTGTATTGAATGGTCAGTAATACAACCACCTTGTAGTCGGATCAGCGCAGATAAAAGCAATACTCGCGAGTGATGTCAGACAAGTGTGTTCAAAATCATATATAATATGTTATAGAGTACACATTTTGTCGATTCATAAATACGTTTGTTCAAATATTTTATTTTATGAACGGATGAGAACGGATATTACGAACGATTTATCACCGTTTCGCGTGCACGTGAAAATCCTATCATTCCGCCGCTCGACGGTTCCTGCAGCAGCGACAAAATTTAGGGGAAAAAAATAATGTCTGACAACATCGTTACACCGTGTGTAATAGTCGTGTGTGAACAGACTTTTTTCACGATTTATAACTTTCGATTTTGTTTTATGACGATAGATTTTGCGATAAACAGCGAGCGGTACGTTACAAGGAATCGTTTCCCCCTCCCAATTTTTTTTGTTTTAATTCCAACCGCTCATACCTTTATAATATAATATCATACACATATTTTTGTATGTATTATATTGCTATATGCGTGTATAAATATAGGAATCTCTCGACGTCGGGAGGGATTAACCCACTGCGTCGTATAATATTAACGCTTTGTTGAGTAATTTAGCTATAAATCTCGATCGAGAGATTCGATGTACCAGTGCGTTGTCGCCACCGATGGCCGCCGCCGCGCCGGAGCACGGTCGCGAGACCGTTCCGATAGGCGCCTTCGACGGCAATAAATAATCGGACCCGAATACGGTTGACCTTTGCTCCGCCGACATGGTCGTTTCTTTCTCTTCTCTCTTTTTTTTATTTTATTCCATTTTAACGGTCCACTAATGCCACCACTACTACTACAAATAATAGTAATAACAATGTAATATACGACTGATATGTGCAGTGATACTACTGTTACTTGTTCCTAAAATACTTTCATGTCTCGGAGTAAATGTGTGTGTGTGTGTGTACCACAATCATCACAGGTAACACCACCGCAGTCTCTATATATTAAATGTATAATAATAATATATAGAGGTACCTATAATGTCTGTGTGGAAGCGAGAACGATCCGAAAGATTGGGAGAGACGGGGGCGGCGAAATGAGATAATGAAAAGAAATGAAAAAAAAAAACAATAACATTATATTATTATAGGTATGTTTGTGACACGATTGTTCGATCGTTATCGGACGAAAATACATATTATTATTATTATACACTTAGACCAGTACGACCGAGACGAGTCGGCGGTATATCTGCCGTCAGGATCTATCCTGCGCCTGTTAAATTCTCCATGTCCTTAACGTGTAAAAGCGTACACTGGACTGCGGTCGGCAGATAAGAGCTGTGCTCGGATGGTGATAACACGCGATATGTGCCGGCTGCGACCAAAGAAATACTGCCGCGGTGCGAGCGTTACAATATAGCAGTTTATCATAAATCAATTCTCAAATTTATAAAATATTACACGAATTCGCGTCGTCTGTGCGCAAAGTATTACCTATATTATAATTATTCGCGACGTGTTGGAACAATATAAATTCGAGAAGAATTCGAAATTTATGAAATTCGTGTCTTGCGTGCGTTTTAGGCACGTTTCGCCTCTTGCGTATGTATTATATTATACAGAAACGCGTATAGTTCTTCTTCGACGTCGAGGCGTGTTTTGCAGATTCTTTTCAGAGTACTTATGCTAACCTATCTAGCATTTTCCCACACAACCGTTTTATGAAATTTAGTAAAAAAAAAAATATTCGATATCTGGGTTTAGATTTCCCACACCAAATTTTTTTTCAAACACTATTCAATAAGAACGAGTGGAGGAACTTATATAATATGTTATTTTTGTGCTGTTGTGTACAATATATAGTTTAACAAACAGCGATGAAACAAAGGATTCCGCTAGAGAAAGAGGATACCGTAATCGATATTAAATAATATCTGAGTTTAATTTTTACATTTTTTTTTTTTTTTTTGTAAGAAGTTAGTTGAAATATACGCAGTTATACGATGTTTATACTATGCGTAGGTACTATTAGAGTGTAAAACCGAGTTACTTACTATTCAGATAATTTATTATACCACATATAATCAGCATGGAGATTCAATATTTATGATTCTTTATTGGCACTTATAATCTATATAATATACTGTAGGTATGTATAATAATATGTATTAATAATTAATACATTATAAGAAATATAATTATAATATGTATCAATCTTATAAACTTATAAGTTAATATTATAAATTATAACTAATCACATTGCCAATTAGTTAATACTTTAAATTTAATTTAAATCCTGTAATTATAAAATTAAAAGTTTTATAATGTTATCATTACAAATTTCCAAATTGGTTTGAATACGTAATTTATGTATTCCTACGAATTATATATAAATACTCAGTCTAGTTAGCCTACACTAAACATTATGGTTAATTAAGTGTGTGAAACGTTATTCTATAAAAATAAAGTTGTCATTTTCCCTTAGTATTAATAATTTAATCATTAAAAAAATTATTAAGATCCTTAGACTATTGTATTGTTGATAATTATAAATTTATAAATGTAACGTCTACAAAAAAAAAAAAAAAAAAAAAAAATCAACAACACAATAATAATAATATTTTTTTTTAAATTATAAAAAATGTATATTGCCTGTAAATGTTATTCTTGACGATTGCACCATTTTTTTTATACACATTATACTCTTATATCAGTGTTTTACATTTTTTAATTTTATACTTTTAAATATTACCACAGATTTTAAATTAACTGTGGGTCTTGTAATAAAAAAAATCCGATCTAAAGATCATTCATTGATTATACTAATTAGTATATAATATAGTTACGGTTGCCATCATGGTACCTACCTATGTACTGCTATGCATATAGGTACTATAACTATTAATTTACGAGTATTCATTATAGGTACATTCATTTATTCGAGTATTTGAAATCATTATAAAAATATTATTTTAAATATTAGGTTATTATTTCAAAATTTGACATTGGCTTATAAGTTATGATGACATTTAGGATGTCGATTTGTTTGTCGTTATTCTTTTTTACAGTGCTAGAATTTGTATTAGACACTTAGTAGTTACTTTTACAGGTACACGAATATTATAAATGTCCTCACTGAACATATACAATAACGGAGCCGTATATACGACTACACATTATAGTCTCAACCCATATCATTATGAAAACTTGCATTTTTAAAAGTATCTTTATTTATATGTATATAATTATAAGGGCCACCCGGTTGCAAGATTGTCGTTTGGATATAGGTAGTAAAAAAAAAATATATATATATATATATATGGTTGATCAAACCGAGAAAATATTTATAAAAAAAAAAGTCCATGGAAATATATACAATATCGGTAAAATATTATCGAATAAAAAAATAATAATCATAATCATAAAATAACAGTCACAGCGGGCACCATGACAAATTGGCACGCACCAGTAGTCTTTCAGGGGTCTATCACGTCTTCATCACTATATCCGTGGTTATTTAAATATTTTAATATTTCCATTAATATTCGTAATACGCGGTACCCGAGACATTTCTACGATAAAACGAAATTAGTTTACGAGTACCTATGGAAAGATAAAATACATATATATATATGTGTGTGTATAACGAGAGGGAAGATAAGAAGTGAGTAGGATAAAATAAATATATGACAAGATGTCCTATAAAATGTATTTAATATATTACCAGCATATCACAAATTGATAGTCGTTATAGTATTTAATATTTATATACATTTCTACTTTATATTTATAAAAAATATTATAAAGTATAAACATGGGGGTAAACATGATTGATGATCGTAGATCAAACAAGACGGGGAAAACACGGTTTACCAACACTTTATTCATTGTAAAAGTATACGGCCAAAAGGCACGAACAAGCGAAAATTTTAACATAAACTTTCACTGTTAGTTAACTAATGTATTTGCCACCCATACAATAACCATAAACACCAAATAATAAATCGTGCGCGCCACAAAAGTACGACGTGCTTAACATGTAAGTGTGCTTAAATAATAGTGTAAACAAAGTATTTTACTTTAAACTGATGTATAGGTACACATATTTATTTATTTTATTTCCTTATCAAATTAAAACATTTGTTTTTTTCGCGAATGTTCAGAGTTGCATTTGGACAGTTAGCTTGTTAAAAATGTTTATAATATAATCGACGCAGTATAATCTTTAGGTAACTTGAAACGTTCATGTCCAACAGTCAGTCGTTTGTATTAAATTGCGTGATGCGGATACTGTGATCATTCAGATTTCCTGTATTGTACGGTACGATGGACTATGACACATAAAATCAATACGCATATCTATGAGCTAGTATCTACGGCAAAAAACAAAAATTTAAAATTTATTGTACATTATTTAGATTATGATCTAGAGATATATGTACATTAAAATATTTGATAATATAATATGAAGCTCTAATCCAACAATATCATTATTTTGTTATCATGGAGTACTCGAATAAGACTTTTGCAAAATGAAAACTGCACATTGTCGCCTGACTACAAATAAGTTATTATCAACAAAATTGATTCCGTAAGACTGACAGACTATTTAAGTGTAGATAAATAAAGCGAAACATTTATACAATCGTTAATAGCATAAAATAGGAAATAGTTCAAAAGTTCTCTGCAGATTGGTGTTCACGAAAAACCAAAACTACACCCTTTAGAATCTAAAAGGGTGTAGATCTAATGTTTAGATCGTTGATTCTATTCGTATTTCTCATAACATTTACATAATACATGTTAAAAATTTAAAATAACAAAAGATACATGACAAAAGCTGCTAACTATTTTCAAACAATTGTTAGTTTGTAACATTCTTCTGTTATCATAACACACTTAAATTATTATTATATATAAGGTTAGGTTTATGAATTTCATAACTTAAATATATTCGAAGCAATCAGATTAAAATTAAGTATAGTGTAAAGCGCATGCCTATTATATGTAATAATTTAAGTTATTCCCAATATCTATAGCTACTTTAATAGTAAAGAAATAGAAGTTCTAAATAATATATTATGAAACTCTGGTTTAGAATTAGGTATATTGTAATATCGACCCATAAAGTCATGAAAAAACCACTCGGTGAAAATATAATATATTTCAAAAATGCATGTCAAACAATAATCAAGACCATCATCTACACTTAATTTATTATTATCTGGGTAGGTAGGTACCAACGATAAGTTAAAATAGTTATAACTTTATAAGTCATAATAACTTTTGACAGTGACCTTTTTTTAACATATGTTTAATTTATTGTAATTATATGTATAGTACGCAGTACAATATGCATTTATAATCAACTAATATAATATGAATATAACTAAAAAATATTGAAACATAATTTGTATATAGTGTCTTTGGTTAGTATCTTATGTACTATACATACTACATCATATACGATATATCTCACATATGATAATATATAGTATATTGTGATACGCATGCATTTAAAAAAGTATATTATCACTTAGTTAAAAAAAAAAGTAGCTATAAAATTCCTTCTCTTTAGATAATTTAATTATAAAATAATTGAAAGTTCGTCGAAACGTATTACAGGTCAGTCATTGATCTCTAATCCTTGCCAAGATTTCCAATACATACAGCATCGTGAATCCATAAGTTGAATTCGCCGGACTCAAACAACTTTAATCCTTATTGTACCTACGCAATATATTATAATAACTCTTTTTCTGACGATTTCCCACCACGTGGCCATGAATTCCAGTTACGTAGTCATATTTCCGGTGGATATACATTGTACGATCGAGAACGGAGACTTGGGACACCGAATACGTATAATATATAAAAATTAATTTTGTATGCGTATTATACTGTATATGACGGTATCTTATTTTCTATTTTCGATCGTGTATAACGGATTTTTCGATAATATTCCAACGTATCAAATTTTTATAAAGCGTCGTTGGTGAGAAATCCTCCACGAAAGAGTAATATTGAGTCCAATTGGCACTTCCATTTTTTGTGTCCAATGATCTCAACTAACTGATTTGCGATGCCGTTCCGTAAGTGCAGGAAACCGCACCAAAGACTAGAGATCAATGACTTTTACCTATACGTTATTTCATCGAAACTTCCATTAGTTCGCCATAATATTTCCACGCCTTACAAAAACCACATTACCTTGATACACAATATGTTTAACATTATATTATTGCTGCAAAGCACTTAGTTTGGTGTATTTTATTTTGTAATAAACTCTTAGAAAAGCCAAAATTACTTATTTTTGTACAACAGAAGAATGACCGTCTGCAATGATCTATTATGACGGAAGTCTTCTTATCTCGAAAACACCTATGTGGCTATATTATAGATTGTTTATTAATATTATTATTACTTTCATGCGTTAAAATACCTATAAATATCGTTCATAAAACCTATTCCGTTTTCATTATTAAATCACACAGACGATTCATTTTATGAATATTATAGCAATCAACGAATAACAAAAACACTAAGAGGAATTATTGATATTAAAATTACAACAGTAGTTATAATATGTATTATATCTATAAGTAACACAATGTATTCTTACGATGAATCAATTTATAACAAGTACCTATGTAACATTATTGAGAAAATCGTTTTTGTATTCCGGCGGATAAAAAAGCTAGACACTCGAATATTTTCCTTTTATGTTATCTTTGTAAAGAGCGTTTTTAAATACTTGACAATGAATCATTGAACCATATGAGACACTTTATGTGACCGACTTGATAATGTCACGAAAAACCTAGGTACTTCATTGAGCATGGTATTGTTACCATCATTAGTGGCGTATTGCATAAGGATTTTAGTGATAAACCTAATGCGTCATTCCTCGTGACTCTATTGTAGCGAAAAGCATTTATTATCGGTCGTGAACTTTCAAATTACAATACCTAATTATTTCTACAAACATTAGTATATTACAGGTATTAATAATTGTAGTATAGGTACTTACTTAATACAATGATTTCAATGGGTACCCAAATATTATATAGCAGCAGTTCCCAAACTTTTTTCCTTGGTGCCCTTTTTTGGATCAATTTTAGCCACGGTGTCGGTCTCCTACTATGAATACCATGAAAGACAGGACAAAATTATATTAGCTCATAAAGAGTTTTTGCAAAAAAAATTGTATACATTTTAAATTATTTATTTTGAGCAAGAGGACCGCGGTGCCCTTAGAAAGTGCTCGCGATGCACAGTTTGGAAACCACTGTTATATGTATATTATTCATAAGTTCATAACATTTAATTGTACATTACATGCTAATAACAACTAATACAGAATAATACTGCAAGTGCATAATTTAGATAAAAATTAATGCACAAAAATTGTTGTTGAATTTAAAATGATGAAACAAAAATCATTAAATCTGTTAAAACTTTATAAGGAACAGATAATAATTTAAGTTGAAATCATTTTAATCTAATATTAAACCTAACAAAATAAGATGGATTTAGTTGGGTGTTCAACTAAATGAAAATGAACTGACACAATAAACTGTCATGATATTCGTCATTCGAGTGGTCTTTTAATTTTGTGTATTAATATCAATTATGTACTGCAGACAGAGAGTGAAATTTCATTTAATTTTAGTTTGGTGCATCTACGTTCCATGAACTCTAAAATGAGCATTGTGATGGAAAATATTAACTAAACAACCGTTTCGAATTTTAATAAATTGTTACCTACATTATGACGTATACATAATGGAATTTTTATTTTTCTGGACTTGCAGTATACCTAGTCCTATTGAAAAATAATTAAAAGTGCCAACAGCGATGCGCATACCTAATAATATAACAAAATATTTTGATTTATTATTTGCATTGATGGATATTTGCGTAAGTGAGGTGTATGTCGATGAATGTAGGTACTTAATTGTTTTCAATACATTCACATTATTTATTTGGCAACATTAAAAATGGTTTGGGGTATTATTTTGCAATTAAAATATTGTTGTCACGTCTTATCAAAATTAAATATAGATATAAGTAAATTGTACAAAATTAATATTTAAATACTAAAAATTAATATTAATAAACAATAATTTTAATAAATACTTGATCCGATTAACCTAACCATCCGTAGATACAATGGCTCACATCTCCTTGGGAAAATGAACCCGATGAGATTGGACGCTACTGCAGACCCATCGACATTGCATTTCAATATGCGATCGTCTACGCTGTACAGACAGACCTGTACGACGGTCTGGGGATAGTGGGGACTGCCGATCGGTGTTGGCACCATAAAATATAGTTGTCGTTCAAATCCGAAACAAAAATCGAAAATGAGAAACACGTAAACATGATTATTTATGTATATTATACAATATACTTACAATATATTATTATAATAAGTATAATAGGCACAAAGTGTACCTACCAACGGCATTGCGGGGGTGGTTATTATTTGCTATGTTTTTGATTAGCGTGAAATAATCGATACACCTGCTGAACCGTTTCCATAAATTCTGCCGATTTCATATCTGTCGTCCACCGATTGGATGCTGCGCTGTATACAGGGTACGTACTCGACCTTAGTAGGTCGTGAAGATAACCATCAGTCCTACACGCGCATGCTGTTCTGCCAAAGGTCTGTCGCAAGCGTTTATCGCGTGCAATTCTTCTCGGAATACCACTGCAGTAATATATTATATAGGTACATAATATCATAATAATAGCCGCCATTGACCAGGTACGCACATAAACTCCGTAGTATAAATATAATATAATAATAATCGATAATTATTATTGCACCGCAACCGGATCGTGGTAGTCGATTCCTCCTATAATACTCGTTCTCGACATGTTTGTCGTTTCTCGATCGGAAAGATAATGTCATAGTGTAACATTATATCGATCGATTTATCGGTTTTCTGCAAGAAAGCCACGTCGTCGTAGTAATTAGGTATATCGTATTTTACGAGTCAGACTGCCGACCGCCACGTGATAAAGATTAAAACATGTCATCGCGTCGAACGATTTTGTAATAATTGGCATAAGATCAAACGATAATTTAATAAATTAATATTTAATAGTTATAAAATTATTATCATTTTAATTAATCTACAGATCGATTTACCAATCATGCTCGCCCCTCTTTTTTAGATTCTGAGTGGAGCAATGAATGTGTGTACATTTTACAAATATCATCATCCTCGAGTTAATAAGAATGCTTTTATTTTTTACTTCTGCAGCATCTATTCTGGTGAAAAAATGTTTGTAGTTGGTATTTGTGGAGGGGGAGTGTTAAAAAAATTTCTCCAGTTATTTTAAAAAGCTTTGGGATGACATTTAAAAAAATTTAGTTTAATTTTATGCTAATAACTATCTGTTTATCCTAGTCATCGTAGATTGACTTCCCCAGATCTAGAAGTTGTAACTAGCCTGTTCTGGCTATAGCGGCTACCAAGAAACAACTAGACACGTGCAAAACCGGGGATACGAAGGGTATGCATGTCCTACAGTAAGGTATAATGATGACTAAAAAGTTAATGGCAATCAACAATGTATTATTATATGATATTACATTGTACACTATTACATTAATTAAATATTAATTAATATATCGAATGCAAAGTTATTGCCTTATTGGTACAAAATATTAAATAAACCCATCGTAGGTAATACTATAGGTTAATTTAACAGCAATACCTTGAAGTATATTTGATAATTTAAATTTATATTGGCTATAATACAGGCCGTCTCCGCTAAGAAACTTTCTTATACACGAATATACACCTATCATTGAGCTCAAATTTAACACATCCATCAAAGTGACCCACCCGAAACGTATTGTACAGCAGAGTGATATAAATACTGATTTTTGAAATTTTTAATTATACCTAATGATTATATTTTCAAATATTTGTATTAGTATTGAACTAGTACTTAAGAAACGTGCTGTGATGTAAAAACTTATGTTTTTTAAATTATAAAGCCCCTTGTTTTTACTAACAATTATTTAGTGGGTGATTGTTTTGAAATGGATGATGTAAGTAGTACCTATTACCTAGTTCAAATTTCGAACGAATAGTTTTTTGTTGGTCCTAGAAAATATAAAATAGATGAAATATTGGTTCTAGTACTTAATATTTATAATACTCGGCAAATTTTAGAAGTTATGAATGTTGATAGAATGATGGTAGCTCCCATATTTTCAATGTTCGAAAACATTATTATGTTGATTTTATTACCTACGTCAACATTTTCAAAAACCTCCCGTGCTTAATAATTTACAGAGGATAGAGGTTCTCATTTGAAAAACAGAAATTTACATCTCCACAGCACACTATTTAAGCACCTCATATTATAATCTCAAGAAATTCAAAATATGGTTTTTAAGTATATTTGAAAATCCCAAAATTAAATCAGATTTTAAATAACTACATTACTGTAAGATAAAATAAAGAATGAGTATGGTTATGGTGAATCATCCTGTATAATACCTATATGTATTACATTGTAATCGTGCATGTACATCTACGATTCACCTGAAATTTTGTGACCGCTAATATTTTACGTTAATACCATAATACTATTTTTTTTATTTATTTTTTATTTATTTAATTGGCGGTCTAATACGTCAATGTGAACGAGGATACGACTTTATTATTTAAGCAAATATAATTTCTATTTATATGTAATGCCGTAAAAATTTTATAGAACGTGAGTGTCTTGTCTATTATATAGCTATGAATTTATTATTTTTCTGTTGACTATAGTATTATAACACAAGTTCATAGGCTCGTGGAGTAGAAGCCATAAAAAATGATTTTACACTCAACTGTTTTATGTCTAACTTATAAAGATATTTTATGGTCATTAGAAGTTAGAGCTGTGTAGACTTACTGAATGACTGAATGGTACGCTATAAAACAGCCGCTATACTCACTAGGTAGTATTATAGGTACCTTTTAATTTTGGAATAAAAATAAAATTATATCATTATAAGTGTTTGTTTTATAATACGTATACTGTATAAAACAGTCTTACTGCAGATATTTAAATACATAAAACTTTTTATCGATTGGTTTTTTTTAATTATTATTATTTACATTAGAATTTCTGCTAAAATTGATTATTTTGTCTAGACGTTTGGAAAATAAATGTAATGTTTACAACTCGAAATATCATAAAAAATAACATAAATATCATACTAATACATAAACGATTTACCTACTTTGTCCACGCAATGATTGCAATTAATATATGTTTGATAGTTTTTACTAGGTATTTACAAATTGTATTTTTTTATCGACGATAAAAGTTAAAATAAAGTATAATAATTTCTATGTAATATAATAATATTTATTATTATTATTATTGTTAATTAACCCACGTCAACTTAAGCCATTGGCTGGTTATTTTCAGTAAGTTTTTTAACTGTGGAGGTTGGTATGATAGATTGGCAACGAGTAGGTATGTATATAAAAATAATTTAGCATACTTAATTAATCAATAAATAATTAAAGCTGCTATAATAATATTATGTTGACTGGAATTAAGTGAACAAATTAAAAACCCCAATTATGTATTTTTTGATTACCTTATATAACGAAAGCATCAGTAACATGTTTGTTTAATACAGACGTATTCTGTGACTCTCAATTATTGTCATTCTGTACAAAATCGTTAGTTTTATTTATTTATTTATGAATTAAACATAAATTTATTGATATTGTTTTTATTTTATTTTTTTTAATAGTCGTTTCACGAAAATTAATTGTATAGATAACGTTTACTTTTCAATTATTATTTATTAGTGAATCGTCTTTCAAGATACATAAGAATATATCATAATTACTAATTAGACATAATTATAATGATAGATGTATTTCTGATTCTAAATATACATATCAAGCTATACGCGAAAAAAAATTTAACTGTATGATTAATGTTGTAAACTATGCCGTATAAAAAAAAAGCAATTGACAAATATCATATTATGTATATAGATATTAGACAGGAGACCAAATGCAGACAACACCTACCAAATTTTGACATTTTAAAGAAAATTTTAATTGTTCGATTTCATTTACAGTATTAGATCAATAAAAAAAAGACATTAGACATATTATAATTCTATAAGTACAAAATGTTAATTATTATTATTATTATTTTATTTTTGTGATGGGAACTCGCGGCAACATAGACCATTGAGTGGTACGGTAGGGGTGATTTTGAGGTATTTGTTTTTAGGTTTTTAAGTGGGTAGGGTTGTCACACGTGTTTGTGTATGTGTGGCAAGGATATGTTGCTAAAAATCCCGGGTGGTCACCCATCCGATAGTTAGCCACTGCGGCCGGTACGTATACGCTCATTGCGTTTCCACAGATTGAGCGTGCGACCGTGCCTCACCAAGCTAAGTTAATAATTATTATTAAAATATGAATTACGATTAGTTTAGTATCCAATTTTTTAATGCTTCTATATTTGACTACCTAAAATGAGATTTGTAAGTCAAAAAAATAATAAATGAATATTCAATATTTAGAATTGCAGTTGAAAGAATTTTTAATTTTATGTGATGTGAATTTCAGTAAGTACTCAGATTTGTATCTAACATAGTTAAATCGGTAGCAAACTCAATTTTTTTCTAATTACACGAATTATTGAAAGGTTTGGGAAATTGCCAAATGGGTGTTTCTACTTTTTATCAAGATTATTATTAATTTAATCTACCTACGTGTAAGTAGCAGATTATAATGTTGTTGATATGTAATTAACATTTGTTAAGTATACTAACATTTTGAATATTATAAGTAATTTTGAATTTTAATACAACCAATTATGTACCTATATAAATATATATCAAAAACCATTCGAATGGACTTGAAATAATGCTCACCAATTCTATACATGTTTATACGCAAAATAATATCCTTTGAAATTTAAATACTCTAATATTATTTTTTAACGATGTCAATTTGTATGTCAGTCTAACGACTGTTTTCGTCAAACAAAATTTTTATAGAAATATAGCTTTATTGATTAAACAGTTATATTATACTAAATTATTGATAAACTATATGCAAAACGTGAAAAAGAACGCTATTATTGAATATAAAAAATATAGAAAATTATTTAAAATGTAAAATACCTATATATTAACATTGTTTTTATATTTTTATTATACTTAATAATATTATTGACAAAAGTTGTATATCATTATTTTAAATATATTATATACATTTTTATTTTGGGCGAAAAGTGAATCGGCTGAAAAGGGATCCCACGTATCCCACGTAAAATAGTTATTGCTATGTTGTACGTTTGTAAGACGGAGACAACACATTCCGACATTCGAGTATAGAGCGTCCTCTTAAGATAATTTCCCGAAAAATGTCTGTGCCGCAATACTGACGTGATACAATAATTATTATATGTAAATAATATATGCGAAAAAGGCCATAGCCAACATTGAAAAGGACAACCTCCCGAGAAATCAATTGTCGGATATCGCTGGTCCAATCGCGGAGTGGGCTCACAGTCTGACGAAACCGATCTACGAACATACATGGTACCTATCTACATATATTATATAGTGACCATATATACAAAAAATAAATTGTTGAAGCGGCAGAGGTATACACCTATAAGATTCTATGTAATATTTATAATTATTTTTTTTATGCGGTGGATAATACAATATATAGACGTGTTTGCAGCTGCCAAGTGCCAAGTCTATTTCGGCACAAATACCCGACGACGCCTACCCAAATCTATTGCGCAAAAACGCGAATAATGACAACAACAACAACGACAATAATAATAATAATAATATTGCGCATAAATGTGTGTGTCGCTCGATTCATGCATAGGTTTAGGTGGTAATATAATATTGTTGTGTCGGGTGAAGAATAATAAATTATAGGTAGACGCATACCTACGTAGTACTATTTCCATAACACGTGTTCCGCTGACGGACGCGTGCAAAAGCGAACCGGTTCGGGTCGCGTGCCGACATGTGTTCCGGGCGGAAGACGCGGGGCCTACCTACTTCCGCGGGCGTGAAACGAGCCAACTCGCGCGCGCGCGCTTACCCACTGCTGCAATATCATCGTGTATTATTGTTATTATTATACATACACAATATGATGCATTAGGGGAATAGAGGATAGTACCTACCACACTAAATATTATTATTATTATTATCATATGATATACATCAACACAAAAATACAACGATAACGTTATAATAATGATATTTCTCCACACGAGCGTGGTGGTACGCACGTACAAAGGAAACCCAAGTCGTAGTGGTAAACGGGATACGACTATTATAATACGTGTACCGAGCCGGGGTATCCGCGCGCGCGTGTGCAGCTGCACAGTCGGGGGGGGGGGAGGGTGCACCTGGACTTAAGTCTGAATATTTATATATATACATACATATCAACGAATGACGAACAGACGGCGCACGGGCTAGACGAGTCGATGTTATTGTGTGACGACGTGGCGGCTGTTTCTGCTTTCAGGTGATGGCTGTCGATGCACAGTGAAAACATTTGTTGGTTGCCATACTTTGGGCATATTGTATTATTATTATTATTATTATTATTATCAATATTTTTCCCATAGCATAGCGTATACGCGAATACGTTATAAAATAGCGTTCGATATTATTAGTTACGATTTGCAAATAATATATATTATTGTCGTATCGAACTGTTCGAGAAATTGTACGATAGGTTTTGTCCATCTGCAGATACGATTTTACCTACTTTTAAGGTAACCTTCAGGCGACTTTAGCCAGTGCGTGTGTCGTGTAACCCGCGTATAATAATATAAAACACACATGATGGGTGACTCATAAACACCTTATGAATAGATCTGAACCCGACCAAATGCCAAACTTGCGGTGAAACTTCCACGGTTGAACACCTAATATGCCACTGCCGTAAATTCACCGACATCAGATCCAACCTCAACATAGAAGACAACCTGGAAGTAGCTCTAAGTCCACAGCCAATCAACGTAGAAAAATTAATTAATTATTTAAAACTAACTAAACTATACCAACTAATATAATCTAGATATATTTCAATCTGATTTTTTTATACTATTTATTTATTGTTATGTATATATTATTGTTAATGCTCCATATATGTCTTGTGTAAAAAAATATTAATATTTATAGCCAATAACCTTTGTTGTTGAGGCTCAATTAAAATAGAAAAATAATATAAAATATCCTTTATTTTTAATTTAGACAGACCTACATGAATAATAATATACTCTAATAATATTGTAATACATATTGTTATGTGTATATAAGCACAATAATTATTGCTTGCGACCACGAAGAGACAAACGATATTATAATTATATAATAATAGACAATGAGTATATAATTAAGTATTATAGTTTAAACTTTATTATATAGCTGTGAGACTGTGACTGAAATGCGTATAATATCTATTCTCTATGCCCTAAATCGCCTAACCTAATATATATAGTGTCGCACGCGCGAGAAAACACTTCCGTGAATCTAATATATTTTTAATTATTATTTATTACTACGCGCTGAACATAATATTTTCACACACGCGTCTTATATTATAATTATATTGCATCTCACTATCTCAGTTACGGTATTTCAACAAAAACAGTTAAATCTGAGAAATAATATTACCGTTTAGTACTTTAGTGTTTACTCTCAAAGTATGTGTATACTGTATAGTATAAAATATAAAATAATATTTATACCTACGAAATATGTACCCATTTTAAAATCAACTAAAATGTTTTTTCTTCGATAGTGCCATAAGACAAAAAACAGGTGTACGTTTATCGGGCTTGATTATTCGCCTAAGCAATAAGTTGTAAAATTATTAACAATAATATAATTATCGTATACTTAACGAAAACGTTAGCCGAGAGCAATTTTTTGTCTTCACCGCGAGTTTCCTGCGTAGCTTATGACATGTAAGCATAATGATTGGTACCTACATAGGTATTATTATTATAGCATAATATTATGGAAATTATGCACAAGTATACCTATGCCGTTCCGTTCTACTGAATACAGGAGCCACGAGTGAACAAATCGTAATTTATAATTTCAGTTCAAAACCGCTATAACGCAAGCCAATTTATATACAAAATCGTTTCCTATTGAGGAGAAACATCTACAGCTATACATTATACATGCTAACCAAAATGGTATATTTTAACTATGCATTTGTTCAAATTTTTTAAATTTATAAGTATAATTAGTGACCATATATTATTAAAATACTTAGATTTGTTTATCATTTAAAAAGAGCGGTCTGTGATGATACAAGCTCGTTTCTAAGCTGAGAACCAAATGTTTTACTGTCACTAACTAGATTTTTAATTATTAAATTGCATGAACGTATATACTTAGAAATTAGTGGTGTTACACTCATATATATGGTATAAATACATTGTATAATATTTAGTATTAATATAAAATATTATGATTGGAAGATTGTTATAAAATATTGTAAATTTCTAATAAATTAGATTAGTAGTTACTGCAGATAGCTATAATTTCGAAATCACCATAATCCCTTTCTATCTTTCAAGTCATTAGGGTATACTTATAAAGTTTTATAACATAGAAACTATAAGTAGTTACTACTCGATCTAATTTCGATAAATCTACAAAAAATTGTTTATAAAAACTCATATGTTTAACAGTTTATAATAAAAATGGGAGGAACACTTTTGAGAAAATAACAAATTTAGATCGCCACAATAATGCACTCCTCGAAAGATACGGATTTAATAATATTATGATTGCGTGTATAGTTGGGTATATGAAAATTCCAAAAGTAGAATATTTTAAATAAACGAATAAAGCTTACCATAAGCTATAAGGGTGAACATGAATCACTCTCAGAGTATTTACAAATGTGACGTCTATACACATTTTTTCGGCTAAAACCTTAAATCGTAAAATAATGTTTTGTTGGTTTCTAGTGAGACAACGTATTGCAATATCACGCGTTGGATATGAAATAAGTGGTTATGTAGTTGACTTATTTGATTTTTTTGTTTAAACGTTAAAATTTTAACACGTCGTCGAAGAAATTGATTATAACAATAATATTATGCTATTCGAATTTATTAGGGAGCTGATTTGAATGGTAAAAAAAACCGATTTTTTGAAAACGCAAATAAAGATGTAATAATAAATTATGTCTAGCACGTACACCAAGCATTATACGGACGCGGAGTGATTGTCGCAGCGCCGATACGAGCCAAACGAAATTCAAACGACCAATTAATACGTCCGCGAGAGAGGTGCAAGACAACTATAATAATATAGCATCGTATTATATTATTACTATTAAGTGTTAATACGTCCATACGCTCGTCTCATTCTTTATCTCTGGTTCTATTTAGACATTACGTGCTGTGTTGTGTGTGTTTTTTTTTATTATTTTTTACGTCTTATCGACCGGTTTCTGGTTGTGCGACTGTGGGAAGCTTCGGGCGGCAGGGCCACCACCACTACCACCAACGGCGTGCCAGACAAATTACAAGGAACCGAATTTCAGCCGGTTTTTTCTTTTTTCTCGGTCGTATAGCACACGAGTATTTACATATAATGTTTTTCACCTGCGGGTCCAAACAACCACGGTAACGATATCGTATGCGCAAGTAACAATAATAATAATAATTAAAATCATATGTTATTACGTTTACCGGTGATGTACAATCGTAATTTTTGTGTATAACCCAATTCACCGAGTCCTTATTTTCACACCCTTGACGGGACGACCACTCCCCCGCGGCTACACGACACCCCCGACACCATTTGTTTATATAATACTGTGAGCACCACGAGGCGTTCGGCTGACCGAATTTGAAAGGAAACTATCAACGTGTGCGACTTACTTTGAGATTGAAATCCCCTAATAAACGTGATTACGATGGGTTTATCCCTGAAATTGTGACTTATAATACATAAATAAATAAATATATATATATGTATATATGTATAGTGTTAGTCAGTGTTGCATAAACAATTTTAAGATATTATATTGATATACTTATTTTTCTTACCTATAATTGTATTTACAAATACATTAAATTACTCTAAAAACGTGTTTTACGAATAGGTAAGTAATTGAAAAACTTTCGAGTACAAAAGTAATTTATTATAATATTTTATAAAGTCTACAATCTCAAAACAAATCGTGTTCTTTATTTTTTCAATATTAAACTAAATATTATATGTAAGGTAATTTATACTCACATATTATACTTAAAAGTAGGATTTTTAAGCATTATCCGATAATAGAAATAAATTGAGATTCAAATTGTCAAAATAGCTTGTATAATTTAGAAAATATTTCATAAAAAAACTAAGCATGGGCATGGCACTTTAAAAATAATATCGTGACTAAATTTGGTAATACTTAATATGTTCTTTATAAGTTTTAAGATTTTTAAATTTTTTGAGCAATTTGAAAACTAGGTTGATACTTTATTCAAACCAATATTAGTAAAAAACTTTTAAGTTCCTACCTAACACTATTCAAAAGTTTGTATTCGAATATTTTACCAAACTGCAGGCAAACTGGCGGCAACTTTTATTGTCTAAATGAATATTGCACTGTACAATTTGAGAAATACATTTAAAATTAAAAGCTGTACTAATATCATGTAAAATACTTTTAAAAAATAACATTATCTGTAACACCATATAATTTGTATTATAATTTATAACGCTGCTTAAATTATCTATGGGAACCAATGTCGAGCAGCGTGTGATTTAAACAAACGTCCAAGGTAGATTATAAACCCACTATGGATATCTACTCGTATAGAAACTTTTTAATTGAATTAACAATTTATTATACTGCAATTTTATTATTCATTTACCGCTTATTAATGTTCGGTTTATTTTCGGGAAATTGACTTTTCAATTAGTTTACTTTGTAATAAAACGCATTAAACAGGAAAATGTTTAAGTCGATTTAAAATGGAGCTTAGGACAGTTCAATTAAAATATAAATGTGGTAGGTATTATACTTATCCTTCGTTTATATAGCAAAATATATATGTAGATACTCCATACAATTATGCATCGAGAAAAGCTTTTATTAAAGCAGTTTTAAGTAATATTCATTTTACAAATAAATCATCAAAGTTAGTTCATTATATTATAAAATATGCATGATTTTAAATGTTATTCTGAAGTTTAAAATTATTGATACACTTAAATATTTTTAAAAATAACGGAAATATTTGTTCACAAGCTATTACAATATTAATCGTTTTAATTATTGACGAAAACAATAATATCTATTGTTTAATATTCACAGTCATCCGTTCAAGATATGTTTTAAATTTTTTATAGAGTTGGTTACATAACTATATCATGTATATTTTTAATTCTGAATGACTGTTTTTAATAATTTATGTTGTTTGAACCTTTTTAAGATCTGTTCGAGACGTGAAAACGTATATTTATCTAAAAATCAGTATTTTACCTAATTTAGTAACAAAGTAGTATTAAATATGCATAATTTTTTCCAATTAACATAACAAAATAAATTTAAATAATAGCTTTGATAACGATTAATAACATACTTTTTACTATACCTCAAAGAAAACGGAATTAGATGTTTTATTTTTTGTTCGAAAACTGCTAACGATAAAAATGAAATTCTTTATGTATAATGTATTTTATTTTTTTGTATAAAATATATTGATAATCTATATCAGATTGAAATAATACCAATAGTTAATTAATCATCAGAAAAAAAGCAATTAAAACTCAAAAATTTGCTTTTATGAAACGTTGCTGTCATTTGATAACGTTTTTATCTACGCATATTTAAATACCTACTAAAATACAGTATACTAAATACTGACTAAATTACCTATTTACATTTGAATATGGTAGGTACGAATTATTTTTTGTTATTACCTAACTATACGTTTTTTTTTTACTAAATCAGTCATCTCCATCTCTTTTCCAAACGACCACCAAGGACGATCACGCCAATAAACATTTTATACACACATTCAAATTATTAGGGGTGGCCATGCGCACAGGACCACCCTTGCGGATTTCACCTAGCAATTTTTGTTTGTAAGATTTGCTAAAAAAAATCACCAACAATAACTATATGCATTACCTACTCTAACAAAAACTACTCATGTTTAGCAGACAACATTTTTCGATTTAAAAAATAGTAAAACCTAAAAAGTAATAATTAGAATCCATCAGAAGAAAAAAAACTTACCATTAAATAGTAAATAGGTAGTAAATTGTAAATACGTATAATAACATATTATTAGACGATCGCGGGCTCTATAATCTGGTTATGTCGAAACTGCAGTGGCCGACTAGAAAATTGAACTGTTCCTGTTTTATAATATTTATTAGTAGGTAATCCTAATAATACATAAATTGTATATAAATTATGTATTATACGAAATGTAAAACGTTGTTCTAAACGGCTGCATTATACTTGATTACAATTATGAAATAAGTATCCTTACTTTGTTGAAGGAGTAAGATAATTCAACAAGTACCAAGTTTTGATAAACATTGTGTTAAATAAGACTTTCAAAGTGGCCAAGGCTTATGCAGTTCACGAGTATCAAATATAATCACATTTACTGCAGTGAAGTTTATAGTGTGTTTTTCATCTCATACTTAACGCATTAAGTACTTATATTTTGCTTTTAATAGTAAGATATGAATAATACATTTGAATATACCGATAAATAAGATTTTATTACCAATCTTAAATTTAGGCAAGTTATAATTTAAATCAATCTCGCGTGCCTGTAATATTTTATTCCGACTTTACCGTAAAATTAGTGTATTTAAATCAACAATTTTTAAAACATCTTATTGATATTCATATTATTATAGGTACAATATATTATACATAAATATAATATTTACCTATCGATTATTAATTCAACAGACTTATTTATATTAGTTATAAGTCTATTACTAATAAATTATTTTACGTATATTATGCACTACCTAACCTAGTGAAAAAATATTTTAAGTTAGTTTATGATCACCGCATTTATTTTTCAATTTTAAATAATAATTTTACTAAAAAGTATATAAAAGGCCGGTTTTATTAACGAGTTCTTATAATATACATACACTAAATAATATAAACCAAACAACTCATTATTTATCTTTCTTTTTTTTTTTAAGTCGTTTTTTAGAATAAGTTATATTTACAATCTGTACTAGGGTGCGCGATAAGAAAAAAGTTTAGCTGAACAATTTAAAATCACAGCGTGAGAGACATGACATTACACATATTATATAAATAACATACATACACATATGCATACATTTTTATTAATAATAATAAATATCCATCTTGTTTACTTTTAATTTGCAAACACAATATTAAAAAAATATTCCTTGGTTTCTTACATTCATGTTAATTATAACTTATTTTAGGTACCTATGTACCTAGATTAGTTATTTAATTCTATTGTAATATTATTTTTATTTTTATGCCATGATAAAATAATCTTAG
Source organism: Diuraphis noxia (assembly GCF_037042655.1). Classification (NCBI taxonomy): domain Eukaryota; kingdom Metazoa; phylum Arthropoda; class Insecta; order Hemiptera; family Aphididae; genus Diuraphis; species Diuraphis noxia. The sequence continues at coordinate 79,746,636 of NW_028301713.1, forward strand.
GACACCATAAAAAATGTATAGTCGTTTAACTTTGCAGGTGATAATTCGCATTTTATCAACAAATCAATCCAAATTTGTACCTATACAATGATCGTTGATATGGAATTCACAAATCGCTGATTAAAAGCTAAACGTATTGACATATAATAATAGTATGTTTGATTGAAATTTTGATGTAATTTATACATTTCCAAAAAAATATGTGTGCAAAATGCGTATCACCCGTAAATATTATATTCCAAACAATTAAGTTATTAATGTAAGTTGAAATCTGTGTCCTGAAAGGCGGAATATTTTAAAATCTTAGACACTATACATTACAAATAATAAAGGTACACGTTTATACTATTTACAATAATATACTTGACGTAGTGTGCTCATTTGATTTTTTGACATTTGTTATTCGACTATCAATTATTGATTAAACTGATTAAATGCTGGATACTCGGTAATCTACTTTAGACTTAAGTTTGCGCCTATGAAAATAAAATACATACGGGAACGGGTAACTCCCCATATTATATGCTGCGTCTGCCGGTTGTACCTAATGATCGAGTAGGTATCTGATTCAGGTATGCGTTTACTCTATAAAATATCGCCAATAGGCCGCCGGGTAAAATACCCGGGTGGGTATAGTTATCATTTTTATTTCAGTGAAAGATCGAAAAGAATTTTAAGGGTTATGACGCGATGGCAATTTCGAGCTTCCGACCTACTCTGGTCGGTAGTATGCCACCACCCCGAGGGGTCTGTAACGTTTACAAGTTGCATTGAAAATAAATTGCACCTCGTTAAATGAGTTTTAAACGGACTCGGTGTGCGGCGGCGGTTCGGTATATTATATAATCACCGTTGTTTATTGTTATTAACCGCACGTATTACATGGTGCTCCCGGTTTCTAATCATAACAAGCCGTGTATAATTGAAAGTGATATATATATATATATATATATATAATATGCTGAAAAGAAAAATTAGTATCTTGTTAAAAAACGTTTAGCGCAGAAAATCCTGAGTGCTTCGGCTGTAGTATTAAACCTGCACGTAAGACGCGCTGCAATTACGGTTGCAGGTCCTAAAATAATAGGTTACGAAAATTAACTTTCCTCCGTAGGAGGTATAATATTATGTACCTACAATAAGTACATACGAATGTGGTATAGTTATGTGTGTCTGTGGTATGTTTGTAATGGCGTGTCTGTATATATTATGTAATAAATATATATTCGCTAGCGAGCTTCTCTCAATAACTATTTTTCCGATACACCTGGTGTCGCGGAGACACACATATTGCTATTCAAAACGTTTTTCTTATTATTATATAGAAAAATATGCGCACGGAGCCATAAATAACGTTATGTCTGCGCGCGACAATACACCCCTCGAGCAGTATCAATGACGATGGTTGTTTGAAAAATCAATTTTTATATTATTTTACAAATATACGCCTCTCTCTGGTTGTTGTGGTTTTTTTTATGTATATATATATATAATATAGCACGTACCGAACAATCGAATTGTCACGCCACCCTCGTCGAAAAATTCCGTACATAAAATCACGGTACGCATAAATTATACGTATTGTAATATTACATTAATAATAAATAAGAAATGTGAAACTTGACATCCAATATTGGCAACAAAAGGCAAAAATAGTCCTATTTGGTGCACGATCAATCGGTTTTTATAAAATAACTTTTTAAATTTTTTCGGCTTAACATTCGAAAAACCAACCACCTTTATACTAGGTATGTAATTTAATTAAATATAATGCTCTCATACTAATTTATTATTTTGTTAACAGGAAGAAACTGATCAGATAAATCTAAAATTAAAAAATGCGGGAAAGTGGATGTCGCTCTGCTGTACAGTAGGTTACAAGTGGGTTACTCTAATGGATGGAATTAAATTTGAATCCAATGACATTGTATACGAAAGACGATTCTGAGATGTAGATTCGGCTTAACACGTGTGACATAAAATATTATAATACAAATTTATAATAATAATAATAATATATTTATAACACTATGAGATCTACGGAAATCGAAACGATTGAAAGGAAAACTGATCACAACCGTGCGTCAACGGCGATGATAATAATACCTATGATAAAGCAACACAAATTCTTAAATTACTATACTATTTTAAAACTAACAACTGTAATTATTCATTTTTATGTAATTTTTTATTTAGGTACATATTTATTTTTATTTTCTCTGGTATGATAATAAATGTAATGTTAATTGCCTAAAAGAAAAAAATACCTATGATAATATGATCGCGTAAAGTTCAGTTGACACTCGTGCGCATGTGAATAATTATTACCATAAATTATAACCAAAAATATTGAACACAGAAGTCGCCATCGAGAAATAAATACACGATTTCATTTGATAAAGTTCCACCAGGTTTTCGACGAATTTGACTACTATTTAAAAACATAATATATATTATATAGTGGTGATGGCATGACATACTGTTGTGCAGCTTATACGTAGATATGCGACTATATGGTTTTGATATATGACGAAAAAAAAAATGATAAATACTAGTGAATCCGATAAACTAGCTGGCAACGAAAACGTCATAAATCGTGTGAAAAAAAACCAATCACGGTGGCGCCCGTGCAGTAGGTTTAACAGTTGAAAATGGTTTTTTTTTTTTTTTGTCGATTGATTAAGTCATTTGAATGCAATTATTCGATTAATATGGCTTAATTCGATCGTTTTTATAATTTTTATGCACACACTGGTAATGGTAATCACTTGTCTGCAATAAAATTATCGATACCCGATAACTGCATAACATTTTATATTTATGATATTAAACATTTTCTTTCAATGCAAAGATGAAAAACGGTGGTGAAAAATTGGAGTGAAATCAATTACTTCCACTCGATGATTTTCTACAGTTTTTAATCGTCGTTGAACAAAACATTATATTATATTATACTATAGAAACGACTTGGTTTATGTCACCACGCACAGTCAAATATTGTGATTAATGCGCGTGAGTATACAACGTTTCGGCGCATTATTTCCTGCAGCACTCGTTAATATAAACTGCTTTACTGTTGTTGAGTGTTGTTCCAAGAAATGTCAAAAATTATCTTACGAAGCTATTAAGCGTTATATTACGACACAAGACTGAAGACAAAAAACTTGTCAGCGCTGTTTTCTTGTTCCGGAAAATAACGATGAAAGCCTAATTAACGTTGGCCCACAACTCAAAGGTTAATAAATATTAATTAACCTCTTTTTTTTTCAAAATAATTTGAGTTAGTGTTTCGTATATTTTTTTAGCGAAAAATTATAAATTATTAAGATTAAAGATACCTATTTTTAATGGCTAAAAAGTATGTCTTAATTGAAATAAATAATATAAACAAATTTCTAAAATCGATATCGGTGCCATAATTTTAATTCAAACGCTTTATTAACAAATTAATTAATTACTTAAATAATGATAATATAGCCTATGACCTATGAGTTTAAGTTTTATTATTTTAACTACGTATATCTACTTTTACTACAGAGCAATATATTATCTATCTACTACCTACTTGACTATAAACGTATTAAAAGATTAATATTTATCTATGTCTATTACTAAAATCATTAATTATTCACTAAACAACATTTTGCATACAATTAAAAATTATTAAATTATTATGTAATAAATAAATCGTTACGGTGGAATTCGTAAATAGAATGTAACTGATTATGCGTATATCTGCATAATATAAAAATAATTGTTGTCTATTGTTGAAACAATACAAAATATAAATTGCAATCGGTTTTGTTTTTATTGACTATTGATGTGCATTTACGATTATAGCATAATATTCAACTATATTATACTTTATTCAAATTAATTCAAGAACGTGAATAGAAACTACTTATTAAAACCGATCCATATCACATGCTACTGTTTCATACCAAATAACACACTGTTAATTAATTGCATCATTGTGTATACAAATTGTATTCCGTATTGAAAGACAAATTATTACTGTGAAACCGTTCAAAGCATGTGCGCCTTAAGTTCAAACATATTTTATACCGTACGTTAACTTTTTCAGTGTAATTTTCCTATAAATATTTTATTATTCTATAACATTTAATCATTTCAGTTTAACGTTTTAAAAAACATAAATTGAAATACGATTATAATATCAATACAACAATAATCGTTATGCATAACATTTATAAAAATATTATAATGTGTGTACTGCATGTTTTTGAACATCTTGACAATATATTTTTAATTTATAAATTATAATTTAGTTTCAATATTTTTGTCATATAAATCTTATACTTGATTTAGGAGCGCTTCAAACACTTTTTTCTTTTTTGATAAGTTATTTATTAATTACTTAAATATTTATTTTATAATTAACTATAAAATAATAATAATAATTCAATTTAGCTGCATACAGATTTATTTAATATATTAAGCAAAATAAGTTATAAAAGAAGATTGTATTAAGTCGCTGAATAAAGTTTATAATACATAAAAGTTGTAAATTATACTTAAAAAAATAATAGCGTTGATAAAATACTTTAACAAATTGTGTATACAATAAAAGCTGCTTTCATTTTATTCCGCAAAACCACTTAGGAACATTATAAAAGTACAGTAAATAATCGCATTTGACATAATTTAAAGAATAAAATACTACCTATACGCTTTTATGCGAATCTAACAATAAATAATGCAATTACTGCCATATATTTATTTCATTTCTGCGGTGTTTTATTTTTTACTTTCAATATTTCCTTAATTGTATTTATGTATATTACATAAAATATACGTATTTTAAACATGTTTTTATTTGCCATAATTCAAAGTCGTAATAAAAAAATATCTTATCTCGAGGAAAATATACTCTTTTTATGGTCTCACGTATTGTACCTTCGTATAATGCATATCTCAAATATAATAGTAAAAGATAAAGCTTTCCTTGGAACCTTTGGAAAATATTAAAATGTATTTATTAATACAAAAAGGTACCTGCTATAACTGTATATTATGATAATTTAGTAGGGATCTTGTGGCATCGTTCCAAACAGCTTTCTGTGACGTTTAATTTTAACTTTAACTTTTTGCATCTTTATGGAATATACTTATTATATACTTACATAGTACCTACCTGTCTACATTTATATTTTGTATATTCCATACATACAATACACCTATCGAGGTTGTATACACAATATACTTATCAAGTGTGATGGTTTTAAATAATATCTGATTTCTGATACATAAGGATTATATACCTACTTAATATTATACATGGAATATACGTAGCCGATACCAAAAAACAAACAGATACTGAACGATGTAATAGTTTAAAGGCATAGCAATCATGCATATATTAGAGTTTTTAGTATAATATATCGTTTCATAAAGGTAAAAAAACGCGTTTTACTCATGTTGTAAATCTATATATACCTACGTTATCTGAATACACATTAGAAACCAATCGCTTAACTTAATTAGTAACCACATCATACGAAATTTCTGTTTTATGCATCTTAGTGTTTTATCACGATAATATTGGCTGAGAATATTGTAATATAATATAGAGATTACGTCTTGCGTATAGTCTAGTGCGTTATAAAATGGTAACATAAGTGTTGATCTCGAGTACCTGCTGCAACACAAATACCCACGACTATGACTGTATAGACTATTAATTGTTTTTTGCATTAAAAATCAGCCTCGCAATAAACATAATTATTGTGTTTGAGTAAATGACTAAACAAAGTGTAATGAAAAATGCGTGGGGATAATACTCAAATCGGATGATCGAATCGCGGTAAAGCGAGCCCCGACAAGATACGGCGACGATGCTTCGTCGTTTCAGGAGCATCCAAATAACCACTGATGAAATTTACATCAATATAATAAATATATATATATAATATATTATATTATACTCATGAGCTATAAAATTATAGGTACATCAAGTGTATAATGTAACACTGCCGCCTGCACATCTACTCGGACGTTCCACGCAATTACACCCGAAAACTGGCGCAGCTTAAATATGATTATTATTATAATGCCGTCGGTGCAGTGTTTAATGTATATTTTAATGCAACGACGATGTCGGCGAAGGTGTGAAAACCAGCCTTATAAAATAGGAAAATAATAATATAATAGAAGACGAAAAAAAATAACACTTCAGATAATGGTTATTATCGCCTCGCGCAGAGATGGCATATAGGTACTCGTATACACACATATTATTATTATTATTATTATTATAGTGTGTAAGTATTAAGTAGGTATGTATGTACATACAAATATTACATACAAACACATATCATACAGCTTATATAATATATAATAATATACGATAGAGTGGATAATTACTGTTGTTATGTGCGCGTCGTTGTTTTTCGACAGAGATTGTGTAGGAGGTGTGGTGGCCGCGGCAGTGGCGCGTCTGCAACGGACCCAGTTATATCGTTTTTATTAGTCTTTGGCGTTAAGGTGTGAAATAATGGGTGTTGGACTAGTTGTAAACTCATACGTATAACAACGGCACACAATTTATTGTAAATCTTGTTAGTCTGTGTGGTACACACCGACAGCGCTCGTTGATCTGCTAACGAGATCTCTATATAAATACACACACACACACACACACGTATATATATATACATAGGTACTCAGACACATAATATCATACACAGGTGCAAACACAAAATCTTTACTGACCTAACCTGTAATTCTTATTGTAAGCTGCGGCAATCCCTGATCATCGCCACCCGCGTCCGATTTGTTGACCGAATAAAAAACATTATATTAGCCTCAGATGTACCTACTGTACGACATATTTACGACTGTGTATAAATACTTATCTATTTTTGCATAGTTTAACTTACAGTGATATTTTTCTCTGTGTAGCTTCCGTCAGTATGCCAGGATATAGACAAACGATGATTTTATCACAACCTGATCGCCATTAAAACCGGATATAACGTTTACCTCTCGGATATTGTACACTTAAGGTGGGTTTCCACTAAACACGTTCGCGTAAATCCTCTGCTATGATTGGTTTATTGGGTAATGTTACCACACGATTAACCACGTTACCATGTTGTTGGGCATGGATGAACATTTTGTGTGCATACAACACTATACGCGCGTACCTATTAGTGCAAACACAACTTTATTGTTCATGACTTATCGTTATTTTTACCGACTACCAACACGCTTGACTGCTTGTGTTTAAAGTTTATCAATATTTATAAGATTTTAAACAAAAATATTATGTGATGATTGTTTTTCGTACAGTCATTCGTAATCGAAATATTATAATTTTTTAGTGTACCACATTATCATCATATTATGAATGTACGACTATTGACCACCAGCTATAATAGACATAATAATATGATCAGCAGATATCCCGTTTGGTTAACAATGATAGTTATTAATGATACAAATTTTGTTCAAATACGTGTTATAAATTATGAATATTTAAAATTGAATAATATAACTTGTTTTAATTTGTGATACTTAAATACCTTTGTAAAAATATTTGCGTGACACTGGCGATAACAGTGTAATGATATTTCAATAAATTGTATTTATTTATTTCTTACATTCATTTTTATATATTATTATTATAATTTGAAATTCAATAAGGTGTTATTACAGTTGTTATTTTATTTTTTAAGCATAAATTTACTTTATTCCATAAAAATTTTACCTAATTTTTGTTTGGTGTTTTGCTAAAATAATTTTACCAACTTTGTTAATATGAATTCAGAATTTAAATCTTCGGTGATCAATCTAATTGAAATTATAAAATTTTAAATTTAATTGTAAATTAATTTATTAAGATAAATAGGTAATCTATATATTTAATGTTACTCAACTATCGTCATTTTATTTTTAGTCAATCATATTATTGTTGTTACGGAAATTAAATTTATTGTTATAGGCTCACGTGTCACAGTATCCGGTTAGGTTAGGCTTTATGAAATTATAGAAATTTGAACGGTTTCGCCCAAAATACCAATATGAATAATTGTGTATACTTCAAGCTTATTATTCTTTATATTTTTTTTTTTTAACAATGCATTTTTGTTTACCTGAAATACATTTTAACTATCATGATCATTCAGTAGTAGTTACATTACCCAGTTTTATTATTACATAAATACATATAAGTAGTCAAATTTATTTATTTCAATCAAATAAATTACAATTACTTAACTACAATAAATTACACTAATAATAACTGATGCGTATGCAAAATTAGCAATAAGCTCGAATCTGGTATAGGTAGGATTAGTGTATAATATAGTACATTGAATAATCAATAAAACATTCACAGTTATTTTATAGTTAATTATAAATGACATTACACAAATATAATATACAATAGAAACTATACAGTATACATTATATAAAATAACACTAAATGTAATTATAATAAAATTATTAAATTACAGTCTACAATTCTGGCTCCATTGTAGTACAAACGTAACAAACACACAATATATTGACCATGGATCGATACTACATAAACTTATAACTTCTCACTAATTCCTATATTTTACAATATCCATTTAAAAAAATATAATATAACGAATAAAATGTTTTAATATTTATTGTAAGTATATGAACAAAACAAAACACCATGCAGCGGCATATTTCAGACCGGGTATATTATTGTGTATATACTGTTTCAGTTTACTCATAGATTGGAGCATAAATGGTGTTTTATTGTAAGGAAGAACCAAGAGGCGCTTTGTTATACCGTGTGATTTCAGATATAAATATATGCATATATCACGCGTGTAATAAAACAATAAAAAAATTTTCATAATTTTAATAAAACTTATGTTGAAAGAAGTGATAAAAAATTATAATTGAAAGTCAAAATAAGATCACGGTGATTATAACTTTAACGATAAAAATATGAATTTTGATCTTACCTCGGGTGGTGGTGCTTTCTGAGGCCGTATATTTGTAAACAAAGTGGATGTCTAAAACTTGATTTTTAAAATTTGTTTAAAAAAAAAATAATCTATTTACAGCAATGAAACACAATATCATTATACAGTAAATTATTAAATGTAGGTTTTATAACAACACTATGAATGTGTAATTATAAAATGTAACACATAGGCTGCATAGCACATTAAAATCAAACACGTGCTTCTTGAATTTTTGAAACGAGTTTTGTAGATTTTTATTTTTCCATACGTCCTCAGAATACCATAAGTACTATAATATTTTAAGCTTTTTAAGTGACACATAAATATAGAGGGTATTTTGTGTCATATTATATAGGTACTCATATTATCTGGTGTAGGTATACTGTATATTAGGCCGTTCATGTATATTATAGGTATAGGTATATTAAAACAAATAATAGTTGGTAAAACAATAAAAAAAGAACCATACAATTTGCCTCAAAGATAATATATGTACTTACTCATTAAATTATACATAGTAAGAACTTATACGCAGGCTATACCTCAAACACAATGTTTTCATAAAGATCATCGTGTATTATACTATTAAAGCCTTCAAAATCGGAATATTGGCTAAATCACAAACAAATATCCGTATGTAATACATCATTTTATTTTATTTAATTTTTCTATATTTACAGCGTACAAAGGTGAGGATGTCGACCTAAGTTATAGCTATATTAATAATATTTATTTTTTATTATTATTACTATAATATTATCATAGGTATAGTCATCATAATAATTACCTATAAATGAAGATTATACGACCATAATCGGTCAGCTATCAGTACAAATATCATCAACAAAACTATGTGTAAATTCGACGGCGATCATTAAAAAAACAGGTGACCAATTATTATGTACCCATTACTATAACTTTTCATGCCATTGAACAATTTAAAGTGAAATAGACGATACCATCGAATACCGATGCAGGTATTGCCAGTAAGCAGTAATCGGCTACTTTGTAAAATCGTACATTTAATGTTACGTTTATAATATTGTGTACTATAATATATCCATTGTCTATAAATAGTAGTATCTATGAACGTAATATTAGACGAAATTTTTTATTTTTGAGAAAAGTACCTAAAATGCGAATACTACGAATGTCTCGGCTAGCAGTGTGTGTACAAAACGAATTTAGTAGGTATGTTAATGTTTATTTATACGCGTATTATTTTTTATCTAAAATATGTTATTCATAGTAGGTAGCCAGGTGGTAAATGAAAAGTACGTATATATTTTAAAACGTAAAAATGTACACTAAGGCAAATAGTTGATGATCAATAAATTTGTCGAGTAGACCATCGGAGTCGGAACAATCCAGTGGAACCTACAATATTGCGATTTTCTTTGAACAACAATGCGGCGTACTGTGTGTCTGAGCGTACCGTGTTTATAGTGTATACAACATATACTTTATAATTTGCTGTTGAAGTAGATAAATATACGTATATATATATATATATTATAATACACGATATAGTTATAAGTGTATATAATATATTAGTACATTAAACGCGCACTGGTGCGATCGCAGTCTCCTCAAAACTGGTCCGGTTTGGGGAACTACAACATTTTATAAAATAATAAAAAAATTCGTAAGGGCTGTTCACAACAGTGCGTCAGCTGTATGAAAACTATACATAAATTAACGTATATTCTAAAAATGTACCTACTAGTTTTACAGCCACGTATTATTTTCATTGGCATTTTATTAGAGACGCATTTCTTTCATACGTAAAACGATGAATTATATTGTGTACTTATGGTGCGAGTTGTAAAACGATAAAAGCCGTTTTCGAGTGTTTCTGCATTTGGAATCGTCTCATTATAATATTAAATGTAATATTACCATGGAGGCGCTTACATAATACAAGATGAGAGAAAATTTATTGAACCTTATACACACTGTAATTGTGTTAGCCGAGAGACGAATAATACTATACCTATAGGACAAAATGATAGGAATAAACGAAGAGAATTTGATTAATGTCAAATTTTAAAATTATATAATCACTGTTTAAAAAAAAAACTCTGGAGCTGGAGAGCTGGACTAGAAGCGTATTTATCTAGTTAAATAATTCTTTTTCTAGTAGGTACCAGAGGTATTAAAGGTACCTACTATCTGGTTGGTACCTTTCTAGTTCTTCAGTATTTTATCTAATAAGAATTTTAAATTTGGACGGTTTTTTATTTAGTTGTATGCATAATTATTTAAAGTAAAACCACTAAAATCTATAGGAATAGGGAGTTACCTAAGGAAAAATTATAATTTTATTATATATAATATTATAGCTTTAGATGTGAGATCATCCATAACGATAAGTTTTTTGTTGTTTTTAAAGCCAAAATTTTAATCTGACTCTATAGAACTGATCATTTAAAAAGTTTCAACCCATTCCTCCACCATTTCACTTAAATATGTAATTGCAACGACATGAAGATGTAATAAACTGTGTGTAAACTATAATAATATGTACCTATAGTACCTATATAATATATATTATACCATCAATGTATTGTGCTAAATATAACTCGACTATATTATGTGTTTATTTGATCTATTTATTGTTACACTATTTGGACAGCTACATAATAAATGAATAAATATAAATCTCGTAATAAAACGAAATCAAAAACCAATAGCTATTATGGAATTCGAAAACAAATTAAGCGCGTTTTATCCATCGCAGATCTCACAGATATACCAATATATTAATTAAAAACTACATCCTATGGATCATAAAAATAACCATGAAAACCGGGTAGATAATATGTATACTATATTATTAATGTTTTTATATTGGTCCACTAACAAGCAACCACATTAAAATCGCCAAAGGATTCTTTAGACTGATCCCGAACACGTACATGTTATACATCCTATATAATATACAAAGCCTGATATAATAGACACTAACATTGTCTATGTATTTTTACTTGATTTTTTTTTCATGTTTAAGTATAAGATAATATAATATTGTATGCTATACTAATTTTGAGTTAACGAAAAACTTGTTTTTCTACGCGAACACGATAATTTTATTTAGAATCAAAATATAATGAGCGCGAGATAGAGTGAGATGGACAGCTGTAAGTCATTTTACCTCACTTGTCCCGGTCGGAATTTAGTCCAATATAGTATATTAAGCGTATTTAATATTTATACCTATAATGTTATATCCCCGAGGGGGTCCCATTAACTTAGATACCACCCCAACAATATAGGTATATATATATATATATATATAATATATAGGAGAGTAAGGAGACCGTGTTGAGTTTTAAATAATTGCGTATGGAGGTACGTAACAAGTATATATATAATAATATAAAAATATATATTATATATTGTATTATTTTTTTTCATATTTATCGTAATATGTGAATAACGATTAGGTAAAACAATTAACAGCTCTATAGCTAAGTATACTAATAAACTATGATGATGATTATACATCATAAATTTGTAGTTTATATCGTGTGAACTTAATCCATTAATCGATAAGGAGTTGAATATAATATCTAAGTATGATTAGCATACGTGAATGTGTTGTGATACATTGATATGGAAAAACACAGTTAAATTTTTATTTCATTTATTATGAAAACTTAAAAGTGCAATATTTCTTGTTTTTGGTTATTATTTATTTAACACGTCTGTGAAAGCTGTCAGGTAATGTATTCATTCCTCTCTAACTGTAGTATTTCTTCGTGGTTGTATTCCGACATTGCAGCAGATTAATCTGCACACTATTCGGATATTGTGCGAGATAACAATTCCAACTTAAGCCGAAACAAAGGTGTACGAATCACAATTTATATATTTGATTTACAGGCGCAATCATGCATGTACCAAGAAACTTTTAAACGAAGTTTACTACCAGAAAAGTTTTTTCCTGGTTACAAAAAAGCGTACATTTTAGTCCCACTTAAAAGTGTTGAAATCTACACAAAAATAAATAATATTATAGGTATTCAGTATCATATATTCATATAAAACTTTTATTACCAAAGTTAACTACATTTAAATATCTAATACAATATCTCAACCGTGATTTTACGATTTTATTCTATTTTCACATAAAAACGACAAGACGGGCGTATGTAATTTGCGCCAAAATCATCCAAAAAAAAAAAGCGGGTAAGTCGTGGATGTCGCTCTGCTGTACAGTATGAATGGGATTAAATTTGAATGCAATGATAGGTATCATTGTATACGAAAAACTATTCTGAACGGAGATGATTTATCAGTCTAGGATATATTCTATTTAAATATTGTCATATATTCTATTTTGAAACAAATATTTTATTTTTTAATTAAGACGCATTTTGCATAAGGCATGGTTAATCAATTAGTGTAGTTATCGTGTAGTTATCATAATTCATAATACCTTATATTATCATAGATATACATATACCTGGTTTGAGGATAAATCGTTATCATTACGCGATTTCATAAAAATTTTAAACTCAAACGCTCAAAACATTTTTCCTATAATGACGCTTCAAATTTTCTCTATAGCTATTTGAAGTAAAACTTATGGAAAACTTATTGTTGAATTTTATAACCTTAGATAAAAATACAAACAATATTATGAATTTTGAACTACAAAAAATTTGCAAATATTCATGGTTTTGACGAATTTTTGTCAATATTTGAAATTCAAATGCTTATAAAAATTTAATTTGCATTTCCGGTGGATATTTTTTTTTTGTGATAAAGATTGAAAAACTTGTAAGGAATCTTATATTAAACTTTTAAATCTTAGTTTAAAAAAGAAAAATTTTTATGAATTTCTAGCTTAAAATAATTTGTGAATTTTTGTGATTTTTACGTATTTTTCAAAATTCAAACTTTGAATGTTTATAAAAAAAAATTGTAACTATGAATTTCTTTTATTTTTCAACTGCTATTGTAATAATATGTTAAGAGCCTTGTATTAAATTTTCAAGATTTTCTACCTAAAAAATAAATTTTTATTGATTTTAATTTTAAAAAAAAAATTAATAATGATTGAAAATTGCATATACCTATGAATAGTTAAACTTCTTAAGTCAAATTTCATGGTGGATAGAATATAGGTACTTATATAAACATTAACTAAAATCAAAACTTTCCTTAACCAACAAACTTACGATATACAAATCGATAATCCGCCCGGCTTGGCTCTATGGCATCCAACTATGGGGGCCAGCAAAACCATCAAACACCAAAACCCTCCAAGCATTCCAGTCCATATGCCTACGCCTAATAACCTCTGCCCCTTGGTATGTTACCAATAATAACCTCCATAAAGATCTGAACATGCCAACCCTTAACGACCTAGCCAAATCCTTCTACTCAAAATTCCACTCAACGCTCCGCGCTCATTCAAACCCCATCATTAAAAGCCTATCCTCTACCATCATTCCTAGAAGGTTAAAAAGGCAATGGCCAAGAGATCTCCTCAACATCTAACTTAAATAAAAAAAAAAAAAAAAAAAACATTAAATAAATAAACTCAAACCCTAATTTCTGGTCAGGTGGCACTGCTGGGAGCCTTCCTCCTCTTGTTACTTTTTTCTTTTTTTTTTTTCACATATTACTTATTACTCTGTCACCACACTTACTCATTATACACTTACATGTATAGATTGTAAATATACTTTATTTTTAATAAAAAAAAAAAAAAAAAAAAAAAAATATAAACATTCAGTGAAAATTTCATGTATCAATGGTCATTTGTTTTAAAGTTACATCAAAAATCAAAATCGATTTTGTCGAAAACTGATTGTACGTAAAATTTCCTGTTTTTCCGTTAATTTTTAGTTTGTTTATCCCGATTATTTAGAAAAATATTAAGAATTTTTTACTTTTGATCCCCCAAAGTATCAACTAGATTCACTTTCTGATTTATCAAGGTACTGAAGTTAAAAGTCGAAGCATATTTACTGCCCCATAACGTAATGACAAACACAAAAAAAAAATATTCATGGTTTTGATGAATTTTTGTCAATATTTGAACTTCAAATGTTAATTAAAAAAAATTGTGCCTATGTATTCTTATAATTTTTTATTCACTATAAGAATAACTTATAAGGAACTTTTCATTAAATTTTCAAGTATTTTGATAGGGAAAAAATTTTTATCGACACTTCAAAAATATTTTCAGACAAATTGAAAATTTCAGTCGCCTATAAATATCTCAAAAAAAGTCAAAATATTTTGAAAATTAAATCATCTAATGAAAATGCCAATCTAAATAACTGATAAAATTTTCAAGTATCT
Source organism: Diuraphis noxia (assembly GCF_037042655.1). Taxonomy (NCBI): domain Eukaryota; kingdom Metazoa; phylum Arthropoda; class Insecta; order Hemiptera; family Aphididae; genus Diuraphis; species Diuraphis noxia. The sequence continues at coordinate 79,761,920 of NW_028301713.1, forward strand.
ACGACTTATACTTTTTGAACAATAACAAATATTTAAAATCGTTTCAGGATAAATCGTTATCGTTAAAATTCAAACGCACTTAAAATTTTTCCTATAATGATGTTTCGAGTTTCTCTATAGCTACTTGAAGGAAAGCTTATGGAAAACTTAGTGTTGTATTTTTAATCCTTAGTTATAAACGCAAAAAATTTTATGATTTTTCAACTTCAAACTTTTTTCAAACAAATTTTCGCGTTTTCGACAGATTTCGTAAAATTTTGAAGTATAAACGCTTATTAAAAAAAATTGTGACTTACGATTTTTAATTTTTTTTAGCTACAATAAGAACAACTCATAAGGAACCTTGTATTAAATTTTCAAGTTTTTTTGGCCATTCAAAATTTTCTTATTCACATTCCAAAAAAAAATTCTCAGAAAAATCGAAAATTTCAGTGGTCTATAAATAGCTCAAAAAAAATCTAAATATTTTTAAAAGGTAACTGTATATAGATAACACTAACATAACCATTTGGTGAAAATTTCAAGTATTTACAGTGATTACTTTTTGAATCTAGAGTACCTACTAAAATTGTAATTTGCGTCACTTATATTTATTATAATAATATAAATAACTCCATGTATATTAAATATTATGTAAATTATCGTTAAGTAATAAAACATACTATAAAAATCAGTCATATTATACTCGTAATTATAAATAAATGTATATAAAAAATCAAACTCCATGCATATTAAACATCTAAATTGTCGTTAATTAATAAAAATATAAAAATCAGTCATAATTATAAATAATTCGACGATATTGAGACACGCGTCTGACGCATCAGAAATTCAGAACGTATTATTGTATATCCTATGCGATATCGCTAAATTTATCTACTGGTAAATTCCAACTGCTATTAAAGTTGAAAGTGTGGCGCAAATTATATATTCCATTTTGTTTTCTTTAGTGGCGCAAAATACATGTTATATTTTTATATTTTGGCGCAAATTACAAGTAATAAATGTGGCGCAAAATACCATCTCCCGCCAAGACCTAACCCACAAATCACAATCAATTATTAAATTCCTAGTAACTGTAATTTAGGTAACACATAACCAACGTGTTGAGAGAAGAAATGTTTTAACGATGTATAGATATTTGTAAGCTGTAACAGTTAATAAATATAATAATAATATTGTATTCAGTAGGAATGCATTTTTTAATTTTCCATATATTTTTATGAATATGCGTCTCAATTTGAGCAAAATAAAACATTCCAAATACATTTTATTTTCTATCTCTAATATCCATTAACAATTAAAATTATTAAATCATATAGCATAAAAGGAAGTAGCTAACACGTCAAACTACTTCAATTACAATAGCATGATAAAGCACTTTACTGTTCCTTAATGAGAAAATTGAATAATGGGCGTACAAATGTTTTGTCCAAGTTACTTTCACAAAGGACATTCGTGTCAACAGAACACTTAGCACTGGTATTGTTGAGTTGGGTGAATTTCAAACTTTCTGACGATTGTTTTTAATTTCAACATTAAATCCAAGAGAACCTGAATAGAACCAAAGCCAAGATTCAATATCTAGAAAATCAATATAGTTCAATTAATTCTTTATAAGATAAAAATTATTTAAATAATACTTAAATTATAGTACAGGTAACAACTTACATTACCTATTAAATATTAATAAGTTCCTTTGAATTGGTATATAATAATTCTTTCTAAATGGTTGAACCGATTTTAAATACATATTTTATGCATGTTCAATAGGTTCCTAGATAGTTTAGATTCACATATTATGGATTCTGCAGGTGGCGCTGTAATCGGGTTATTATATAATACAATTTTAAGTGATTCGTTGGTAAGAATATAAAAAATCAATCGAAAATGACTGATTAATTTAAGAAGAAGAAAAAATTGGGAAAGTTAGGGTAAACTAAAAGACCGTGAGATTTTTGCGTGTAAGTTTAATTTGTCACATATAAAATAATGTTGATACTGATCACTATATTTTTAACCCATGTTATTTAGTTTGAAGTTAATAGACTCAAAAACTGTAGGACAGTTTGTTAATAAAAAGTTATACCAATAGATTCCTTGAGACTATTAGAGGGTGTTTATAGTTTATTTTTTCAATCCCTATAGGTTAAAAGACAGCTCACGAATTTTTTTTCAGTTCATGAATAAACTAAATGTTTGTTTATTTATAGGAATAGGTACTATTGATTACAATATTTCAATTAAAAAAAAAAAAAAATGATATTAGCATGGACAATGCTGCGTGCCAGCGATACCGATAGACCTTATAACTGGGATCCCATCGGGATTTTCTATAAATTGTTACCATGTTTGGTACCTACATGTTATAATATATATAGTAATAGAAGAAATTTGTATTTTTTTTCTACATAAAAGGTTACTATTATTACTTTTTCTATTTTTAAAAAAGTTTTGAATACCATTACGTGACAAATATTAAATAAAGAATTGAACAAAGTTTGAACCAAACAGGGTTGGAATTTTTACGGGCAATGACCTATGAAATGCACGGGGTTAGCTAGTAGCGCGTATCTCGAAGAGTACTCAACTGATTTTAGTAATATTTTTACTAATAAATTGACCGTCTTGGAGAAGATGTTAATAATACATACCCAATACGTACCCATAATGCATATTAGAAAAATGCCAATAATAATTATAATTTAAAAAATAGTCTATATCTATCTATATAAATTTAAATTAAATTCTGTTCATTGTTAATTGTACCACTTGCGAACGGATTGACCGATTTGACTTTTTTTTTAAACAAAATATTTGTACCTAATAGTCCAAATATGGTTTTTATAGAAAAAAAATGGAAAAATTCAAGAAAAAATTAAAACGCTTTCATGAATGATCAACTGATTAAAGTAAAGGCTTATCTATGATAGCTAGAGACTTAAAATTTCCAGCGTACCTTTGTATCCACCTCTATATAGAGGTGAGGTTATAACTGAGAAGGAATTTTTCAAAATGCACAGTGTAAATAAATGCTTACGAGGGATTTTGAGAATTGGGATGGAAATCGATGACTAATTGTTGTTTATAAATATAGATAAACAATATTTTATAACCGATATCACGGTTAAATGCATGTTTTCTTTTATAGGCTGTTTATACTTATATACTTATTATAAATTATATTATATCATATTTATATACTTGTATACTTATTTATAAATTATTTAACAGGTTTTATGATTAAATGTATAGTTAATGTTTATTTAGTATTTATTAAGAAGTGATAATTTTTACACCAATCTTAGTTATTTCTGAAGTTCATGTCTGAACAAATTTAAGTTTCCATCCATGACACAATTGCTGCATAGGTAGGTAATTGTTTGGATTTGTGATTTAAAGGTTTCTCGATATTATATTACTATATTGAAAAGTAAATGACTTACAATAATTGCAAAGTGGTTATAAATCGTTTTAGAAACTTAACGTCGGTTCTGAGTGTGTTTGATTCTTAGGTATACAGATATACGAATTTCCACGTGAATTGAACGTCAAATCGCAAGTAATGTGCGTTTGAATCATTTAATGTCAAAACTTTTCTTTTATTGTTCAATGAGAATTTCATCCACTTAGAATTTTCATTTAGTTGGTGAACAATGAATACAATATAAATTCAAATAACTTTATCGTAAAAGCTCAGCGTCTAATTGAAATATTTTCAAAATTGTATAGTTTTAAATTTCATTGGGATTTATTCATACGCATGTAATGTTCATGTAGCTAAATAATTCATCAGACTTGAATAATATTATAATATTGTGTTTAAATATCTGATTTCAAGTTTCAAAGCATTTTGAAGGAGTGAATATACAACTTCGAATTAATTAATTATATTTATATTTATTAATTTATAGTTTATACATTTTAATGACTTAATCAATACCTAATGCTTTAGTTATATCACTAATAACGTATTTATAATTATTGTTTTACTCAAGTCCTAACTATACATAAAATTAAGTGGTAAAGTATAGGTACATTCTATACATACCTCGTGCTTATAGTCATAAAAAATATAAACCGTGTAAAAAGTATTTATAAATTGTAAAATACTAAAATTAAAATTTCTATAGTCAAATAATTCATATTGCAAATAACGGAAACAGTATATTATATTTGATCACATATTCTCAAATCTAAATATTTACCAAATATATTATATCGCGTTTAAACCTACTTGAATCTTGAATAAACTTCTAGGTAATGGGAAATTATCAATATCGTAATTTCTTTCTATAAATTGTTGAACACAATAAGTTACTTTTGCAAGTATTTAATACCTATACCCATTGTAAATTGTATATTGATACAACCTAATAAGGTAGGTACCTACATCTAATATATATAATATAGTAACGTATATAATAAATAATCCAACTAGGTATTTGGTGATTTGATTGATTGATCCAGTAGCGGATCTGAAGATCATTTGAGGAGAGGGTGAATCGGTATCATAGATTGATAGGTACTAACAAAGACGTAACTGAATACACATTTCCGATTTTCATATTAAAAAAAAATTCCTTTTGTTGTATCATTTATTTATAAGTTCGAAGTTGTAGTTATTACCTACGAATTTCATATTCATTTTATCATACGGATACGGAGCTATAATTCAAGTTTAAAAAAAGCATTAGGCAAATCCACTCAAATCCACCAATGAATTGATCTCATGGACTGTACTGTTGGTCATTACACGTTGCAACTGGCATGTACATAGTTATGTTTATTGGCTGAAGTGGCGCAGTGGTCACGCAGTTGATTACGACTCACGCAGTCATCGGTTCGATTCATAGCAAAGTGCGAAAAAGGTTGAGTAGTTTTTCGCGATCACCAATTTCTCGTGCTGTCGTCCGATTGCGTCATCCGGTTTCCAACTAGATCCCACTTCACTGGGAGTGAAGACCACGCATGTCTCCTCTTGGATATTATGTATAAAGTGATATATATATATATATATATATATATATATATATATATATATATATACATAACTAGATTACATATTCACATAATCTCTCAACTACTCATTTGTGATACGCATTGACAATGACCTTACAGTCGTTTCAATGAACAAATGCAGAGAAAAATAAGTTATGTTTATTGTAGTGCTATAATACTTAAAATTAATTTTGTGTTTCAACAACTACTTGTTTCTAATATAGTGAAACTTTTACATAACACACTTCTTTTTAAAATAAATGTTTGTTTAATGAATTATTTTTAAGAAGGAAGACCTTCATTGTTATCCATACGTAAATTATATTTAACGAATTCTTGTGTGGTGGTTTCGCTGTATTATAAAATAATACTCGTATTAATAATAATAAAAACTATTCAAATGGAATATTCAAACACTAAAAAGACATGTATATAACTATTAATCCATTATCCACTACTAATATGTAGAATTCGAATGATAAGAGACACTACAACCTACCTTATAATTTAAACGCGATCAATAAATCTTACAACCCCAAATTATAATATCATTAATATACTTTTCGTAACAGTCGGTTCACTTTAATATTATAATTGTTTTAGAATCTTTGTTTTGTTTTATTCTTACTTCTTCAACTTCGTCTTGGGAGTTTTAATTAATTTTGTGGCCACCAATCACCTGCATTAATCTAAAACAGAACTGGTTTTAACCTGAAACGATAAGGCGGCATATCAGTTGTTTAAAACGGATAGTTTAGTCAAATATTGGTAATATTACTATTAGGCATTATACATTTATATATATATATATATATATATATATGTATTTCTTTACATACGGAAAACGTATAGCCACGTATATGTAGGCAGGTACTAAGTGTTTGCGAGAATTAGACGAATAATTCGTTAAATAAGATCACGTTTTGGTATTTTTAAATGGAACTGTAGAACGAAAATTAAAACATATACATATATCAATATTTAATTACAATTCCGAAAAATGCGAGATTAAACGTTATGAATTAATGTAAAGTAGAAATCACTAGAATGAACATCGCTTAGAAAGAGCAAAAGGTTAGGTTCTGGAACGAGTCCATATATGATTGTGTGTAAAATATACGTTTATAATGAATATATTATGGATATATTGTTATAACGAGTAAAATCTATCGAATGATGGAACAAAATATGTTTTATCAGGTCATTATATTTTTCCTATAATTACAAGATTAAATTTTCTATACATAAATATTTAGGTCAAATTACTCGTTATATTTTTTTGATATGCATATATATATTTTAGCTTTAATTATTTTTTTCTTCATTAAATAAAATAGTATTTACAAACTGTAATATTTACATGCAACACAATAAGTAAATTTGATAGCTAAGATATAATAGACAAAACATGAAATGGCATAAGGAGGAAGGTCTACCACAGTGGAAACCCTCTAACTTGAAGGAAAGTTTTAATTTTAAGGCGCATCATCGGTGTTGGTAAAATCTCAAGTGATCATCAGCAGTTAATACTGAATTGTGTTCTGATTTTTGGATTTCTCTAATGTTTGGCCAATCTTCCGACCAAGATACTGTGATATACAGGATACCAGGATACCCGGTTACTGAGATGATTTACCGATTACAACGAATGCTCATCCTAACCGTATACAACGAGAACAATTTAGTGGTCCTTGAAACTCATTGTAACCAATTTCTACATTATAATCAATAAATAATCTTTATTCGTGGTCACCAATAATTAGGGACGTGCAAGATTAAGTTATATATCATGGAGTATTAAAATCGAGACCGAATATAGGACGAGAACAATAACGGGTCATTAATATAAGTTATTCATATTATTGACTGTATTTAGGTTGTACTTCGGTAAGCGGTCGGAATAAATTGAATTGCTCGGTCATAATTTATTGCTTAGTAATAATATTATTATAATATGATACTGTGCGTTTAAGTTTTTTTTTTTTTTTAACGAGGACAGTGCCGTATTTTTTTGCCCTTAAGGCTCGCGGTCGAGTGCACAGTAGTTCCGAGTACACGCAGTCACAACACCGAAGCCTATAGCTTTAACCTATATTATTATGATATGGTATTACAGATGGCGAAAATACGTCCTTTAAAAAATAATATCTAATATATCTAATAATATGTAAAATTTCAAATTTAAACACTGTCGGCGTTATACTTAATTTATTTGGTTGAACATTGTACATGCAAGATATTCACCACCGTGGCACCGTATAACATCACAGTGTGTAATTTGAATATTAGATTATGGTAATGTGCATAATGCAAATATTATTATACGTATATAGTATAAATATGGTGTCTAAATATACATTGAAGGTATTTTAAATACAAAGGACTAGGTAATTTTGACATCAGGATGAAAGCCCATTTCGAACATTGCACTGCAATAGTCACAATTGCCAGTATAGGATAACTTAAACAATACGTCAATTCGCTTGTATAGTATTTGAATCTACAGAAAGCACTAAACCGTACTCCCGAATATAATAATATCCTAGAGTGCACACATGTATATGTGCGTGTAATCTCAAATTCTAATGTAATATTGTATATTGTGTAAAAAAAACACCCATGCTTTTTTATTTTTTAAACAGTAAAATATTTCAAAGTGGAAAGCATTTTACGATATTAAAATATCAAAGTCATGTAAATGATAATAATATTATACTTTCTTTCTTTATATGACAATAAAATTTATATTAACAGGTATAACATTATAATATACTCGGTAGGTATTGTAAATATTTTTAATTTATTCGTTGCAACGGATATTAAGGATATATTTCAAAATGCTAACCTTATAAATTAAAATCAGTTTAATATACTTTTAAATGTATTATACAATAGAATGGAAAGAATGAAATTGAAAATGTTTGTATAAAATCAAAATTAAATAATTCTTTGTTTTTAAACGTTAATAAGTACCACGAAATATATTTAATTACCGTTATGTCTTTATAATATTGCGGTGATAATATAATATTATACTACTATTCAATATTTTAAATCAAAATATTAATTAATATTTAGTTTAATTTAAATATTATCTTACTGGAATTCTTCAATGGTCGGTTTAATTAAGGGTCTTTTGACAAATTCGTGAGGTGATACAAAATTATTTTAAATAATGTTGATAAACGTTATAATAACGTAATTATTATTAATTTATTAACAAAAAACAAAAATTAACTAAATAATAATAATGTTTTGACTGAAAAATAATTTGTCCTTAGTTAATAAGAGTCTTAGGTTCATTATTGACGAATATTTGATAATCTTTTTCTCCTGATCCGAGGATTTCATCGTTCGAGTCGTACGAGGTGTAAGGAGATAAAAGATTATCATTTTAAATTATTTAGTTGGATCAAATATAAACCTTATAAACAAATCAAAGCTTTTACCTGGTTACATGAACAATCACAAAACATTTATTGAATCAATAATGAACTAATGGTTGCTTAGACATGATTTAGTGGACCATTATTGGTCTCATGATCGTCATCTGAGGTAAATTCTTGCAAGTAGTATGTGGTAAAACTTAATATTGGGCTTTACTCCTCTCCCAATAAATAAATCAGTAGGTGTTATAATAAGTTATTAGTTAGTGATTCAAATATAAAAACAAAAATTGTGAAAATACAAAGATAAAAAATTCACAAGTACGTAGGTACTAACTAAAAAGGCATACATAAAACAGTAGTAAATTGATTTTTAACTTACATCAGGGGGAAATATAACTGCAAGCATAACATTATTGCCCTGTTTGCTAATTCTCGGATTACATATATAATTAGTGCGTTAAATTAAATTGTACTATTAAATTAATTAATTGTTCGTGCAACCAGGCATTAATATTGAAATCAATAATAGGATTATTGTGTCTATATTATACTACTTATATAGTAGGTGGGTATATACTATTGTAAAGACGTGGAAGTATCTTGTACCGACCTCTGTCGGACGTGAACAGCAGGATCAAATTTATCATCACAGCCGTTGAAATCTGAGCACCTTCAGACCACCACACCGACACGATTTGTACACCTTTATATAGTTTTTGCTTAAATAAACCACAATTATATTTACTGTTGGAAATCCTCTTTAACTATTCATTAAAAATCTGATACAATGCGAATCTCTGGCAGTCTGCATGTAACATCGAGTTATGTTAACATTTGGGCGTGACTAGATATATTATATACATTACGCTTATTTCCTATGCGCCACGCCCAAGTGATTCAATTATATAAATTTAATAGTATTGATCGAAGGAGAGAATACTTGAGATTTCAAAAATAAAATATTTCCATAATTCTTTTGTAACTAATTAGAAAAAATCGATTTTTTCACAAAATGTAATAATCCCTATCGAACTTACAACACACACTCCAAATTTTTGAACATTTGAAGGACAGTGCCATATCACTTACAATATTTATTGTTTTACTTTTATTTATTATCAAGTCGAATTTTATGTTTTTTTTATTAAATAATTCGATTATTGGGTTCAAGTGTTAATAGGATATGGCTTTTAAAACCTTTTAAAGTGAAATGTAAAATAATAGTTTATAATATTAAAAACTGAAATTACTCCGCAAAGAGAACCAGAAAACAATAATTTTTTGTAAGTAGTGTAATTTTCTAATTATACTGCAACTTGCAAGGTACGACATCAATTTTTAACTGTCAAGCTTTAATTACCTATGTTTAACAATTTATTATCATTTAGCGAAGTGCCTTTATTAATATTTAATATTATAACCTATACAAAATTAATTAGTATCATTCCTGTACCTGTCATAAATTTATAAACTACAAAATATATTTTACTTTTATTTTAATATTTTGTACAATTTCAAAAGTAATTGTTAAATTTAAATACACAATACATATTATACGTCTCATATAAAAACAAATAAAATGCATGTGTACAAATCTGATCTTTATAAAAATAAATAATTCTTAGTTTTAAATTTTAATACTTACTGTAGTACTGCGTTATAATATTGTAGCCTACTCGGCTACTCGTATCGTGGTATTGGATAAATATCGGTATATCGGAAAAGCCATGTTACTGGAAATATTGTAAGTATTTAATTTTAATTTTTGGTTACAAGAGTTTTTGATAGAAGATGGAACCCATCGTTACATTTTTGGGCCTCATGTTATGAACGTAAATTAAGATGTTCGAAATGTTGAGACAAATATTTGTTTCTATTATTTGAATAAATTACTGCATTTAAAAGTTTCATAAAGATTGCCATATAAATTACAATATTACATAATTCATATGATATAATAGAAACTATGATTGAAGGTATAGCCTAGGCTAATGGCTATTAGAATTTACATAGATTAAAAACCAAAACGATCGCAAGACTGATATTCGAATTTGATTGGCAATAAAACAACAATTTAATAAAGTTATACATTCTCCTGTAAATTATATTACATTTGAGCAATACTATTAGGTATCAAATGATATAACAACTTAACGATAATAACCATGAATACTACAATAATATAATAATATTCTTAATAGTCTGGACACCTATGAAGATTATAGACATCAGATACAATTCGGATGACCATTTAATAGGATATAAAGTTGTTGAACTCTTTAGTATAGTGATAAATATACACTTCCACAAAAACCAGATTCGTTATATCCAAAATTATTTCCGCTAAAATCAACAACTTGTTTTTTTTCATATTTTCCATTAAAAGTTTCAAATGGATTAATCATAAATGTCTTTCCATTAAGATGAAACAGAAAACAATTATATGACCACCCAGTATAAAATTAGCATTTTTTGATTTTTCCAAGTTATAGTTTAAGTGAATTTAATTTTTTGATTAAAAATAATATGCTATTTGATCAGAAATCGACAATTGTTTTATACTTAACTACAATAAAATACCTATCACGAACTATTTTTAATATAATTATATAAACTTATATCAATTTAAATAATTTAATACAAAACTAATTATTTCAGAAAACACTTAAGTTTTTAAAAATATGACTTTCACGTAATTTTAGTCATAAAAAAAATGTTTTTAAGACAACATGCATTTGTAATTCCTTATTCGAAAGTAGTATATTTCTTTAAGTGCTTTGATGTATAAAAATTGAATTTCGAATTTCGGATGAGTAGCGTAAGTTATTATAACTTAAAATGATTTTAACTATAATATATATATAAATATCTTATAATTATGTCATCGTTGTTGTTGTTTACTTCTGAGTCAATATCGACTTACTATAGAACGATGTAGATAAGTCCGTGGTATAAATTATGAAAAGTCAATAGTTTGAAATTAATCAAAATAATATACCATAATATTGTTATCGGGTGTATAGTAAAATATAATGATAAATTTATAAACTTAAAAATGTCAAGTTCTCCCAACCATTGTTGAATTATAACAAAATAATTAAAATCGTTAGGTACCTATTCTATGTTTAAATATCTATTTTTCCAAAATATTTACTTGGAATACTAAAAATGTTTCCTATGTTGTTATTCAATTTTTGGATTTTAGTAACAACTATTTATAAGGAAAAAATTATTAAATTTTTTGGCTTTATAGTTATACAAACTCAACATTTTATCAACTTTTAACTACAACATAATTTGTAATTTTTCGTTTTTTTGACGAATTGTGTCAATATTTGAACTTAGATTACTCATACAAAACAATTACGACTTTACACACAATTTTTTTTTTGATTCCTATTAATTATTTATAAACTAATGAGAAATCTTGTATCACATTTTCAAGCTTCTAGGAGATAAAATTAATAATATTGTGAATTTTATATTGAAAAATATACTGAACACTTTTAAACTTAACACTTCACTTTTAACCTCCTAAATATAAAAACTAGAACTTAAATTTTGTCATTGTTATCAGAAACTTTTTTCAGAGTTACAAATTTTTTTCTATTATAAAATGTGTACGAGTACACATCAGACGTTCCACCCAGGATCTAATATTAATAATACATATTTTATAACATTTTAAACAATGATTTCATACAATGCAAATAAAATGTAAAATCGTCCAAATATTCGAAGTAGCTAGTATTTATTTTGTATTTTGTTGCATTAAAAACTATTTTCTAAATTATTGATTTCCCCCAAGCAACCAAACTATTCCAACTACTTTTAAAGTACCTATCAAACTACTGTTAGTTGAATTATGTATTTTAAATTATAATATAATGTATTATACTTAAGTATGATAAGTTTAAAAATGTGAAATACATATCAAATAGTACCTACTATACCTAATAATACATGAAAAAATAAATTCATAGTTGTATTTGTTTTATTTATAGTTGCATCTCAACTACAGCTGCAGTTCACTACCCACTCCATACGATTTAATATAGTTATACGATTGTGAGGAATTTTTGGTACTTCATAAAATCTTTCGAAAACCATTCATAAGACTACCTGCTTCTAATGGTATCGTTAATATAGTAGGTTATTATAATAATAATAATAATAAAAATAATAATAGCGTTCTACGTTATCTACTTGGCCCAGTTAACGTTAACATCGAGACGATCCGTCTAATTAATAACCATTTTTTCTCATTGCTTTCAGTGAATAATGTTGTGTTTGGCTAATAATTGGCCAAAAACATTTGCTTTTTAACGATATACTAATGATCATATAATTATCCTTATTAATTATTATTATTATACCTGCAATATGCATTATTGATAATATTACGAAACTGCAGGTATCTACTTAGTCATAATTACATAAGTACTTATTAGTATTTAGAGTATAGATTTATAACATTGCTAGAAATATAACAACAGAATACAATACTTTCTTTATTAATAATTTGATTCGACTGCATTATCGTCGAACAGTTAACATTAAACATCCAAAAAATCCTATTACGACATTAAGCTTAGCGTGTATAATATAACATTATATTATAGGTACCGTGTACGTGTGCAGTTCAATTTTAAAGGTAACAGGAAATATTTCGAACGCATACCTTGAATTTGATTCGGGTTTTTTTTACAGGATACAGGACATATAAATACATATTTTTTTGATAAATTTAAATTTTTAACTTTTTTTATCTAAGTTTTTTATCTTGTGCAGTAAAATAAAAATTTCTAAAATAGGAATCATTATTTTTGACACTGGATTTGGATTGCTCTATTTTTTTTTTTTTGAGCAACTTTGATCTTTACAGTTTTTTAATATCTTCAAAATTGCCATTTTTATGACGGTCGAAAGTTTAAATCAGTTAATTCGTAAATATCGCATTTTTCAACAAATAAATTATAATGATATTTTTTTATAAATTCTATGTTATAATAAAAACACATTGTAGTTTTAATAAAAATAAATTGTTATAATAATAGGTACCTATAAATGTGTAATTAAGATAGAGCGTTGAAAAATGCGATATTTACGAATTAACTGATTTAAGCCTTCGACCGTCATAAAAATGGCAATTTTGAAGATATCAAAAAACTGTTAAGATCAAAGTTGCTCAAAAATGCGTTCGAAATATTTCCTGTTATTTTTAAAATTGAACACACGGTAGGTACCTATATATTAGCCGTTTGTATAATATATTAATATTATACATTTTAAACTTAATACTTATAATATAAGTAACGTACATAAATTATAAACATTAAATAAAAATAAACTTATAATTGAAATTGAAATAAATAATTATGACTGATTCTCAATTCTCATGAATCGATGAAATAAATAATAATGCGTTAATGTTATTTTAAAATTTAAACTATCGCAATGATCTTATATCCTCGTCTCTCGACATTCTTCGAACAAATACCTCGTGCAGCTCCTTGTAATTAAAAAAGAAATTAACATTTTTATCTATGTAAAAAAAACCACTCTTTCGCTCAATTCGTTATAAGTTATATCACTAATTAGTAATTATAAAAATATAATCATAAAATATAATAACGTCATTATGTTGGGAATAATGCCTCTTCCTAGCCCATATCTCGAGACGTTTCAACGATCAAACGAGTTTACAAAAATATTCTCGACGCATGGTTTACCTTTTATTACGGTCACTAAATAGTGACTGTGATATTGATGCAATCGTCACCGTCGCGACGAGCCCACCCGGTGCGGTGGAATCCGTCGACACGAACCCGACATCCGGTGACAGATGACGAGGAGTCCGGACGCGGACAATTATTTGCGAATTCGATTGCGATCGTAAATCGCATAGCATCCGCTTTGCAATGCCGTACAATCAAAACGTACCGACGACGGAGAGCTGTCGGTCACGATCGCGTTACCTACACGTGCTCATGCTGTTGGTGTGTGTGTGTGTGTGTGAGAGAAAGAGAGCACTTATATACCTATATTGAGCTATTAGTTTAGATTGTTTTTCATCACCGTTGTCGCGTTTAGAGAGGTCGTGACCGACAGCCGCCGTAATCATAATTTTATCTTTTACGTATATGTATAACTATTTCTATATACACATTACCCATCCATCATTTTCGCACGTAATGTGTTACAATAATTATCGCCCGCAGACCTAATTTCGTTGAGTTAGTTTTTTTTTTTTATTACTATTATTTTTCGCCCAACGTGATATTATCTCGAAAAGCTAATTTGACGTCGGACGTCTATCGCCCGTGTTATTATTACTTATTATATCTGCAGCGGCAAACGTTTTCGCGACCGTGCAACAGCAGATATACCTCCACCCCAACCCGCCAACGACTATACCTATATGTATGTATATATTATACAATACTTTAGGACTACGGTCTACGGCTACGAGGGCGGCGGCGGTGTGTATTATATATATATATAATAATAATAATAATAATATATAATACGCTGAAGAGCCTCGGGGCCAATACCAGAGATCAAGTTTTCACTGTCCGTTAGAGAGAGAAAAAAATTGTTCATTCTTATAACGCCTTTGTCTATCTCATTAGATCTATCTCTTTCCCTCTATTCCGACACCTTTATAAACCGACCAACATTATATTACACGATGCTCGTACGCATTCATACACACACACACGACCATATACCTATACGCACCCGGAACCTACCTATAAATTATTTAATAGTTTGTATATTATGTAGACGGGGCGAAAAGGTGTTTGGGTACTTATATATACTTACTTACATGAAGTATTTGGGCCTGCCTGTGTGGTGATCAAACACAAACGCGCGGGACGACGGATTAATATATTATTATTATTATTATTATTATTATTATACCCATAATATATATAAAAATGTAGTTATAGGTATACATAAAATACGCGCGCGAGATATGCGGGGTAATGGGTTACGGCCGCCATACGGAGCCGGTGGCTGTTTCTCGATATAATATTACGTTAATACAATATGTTATTACGTATACCTACGAATTACAATAGAATTTAAATGTTAAGTATACGCGTATAGATATTATACACGAGAGTGTGCGCGTTAAGTCCTGTACGTGAAACTGTCAAGTGACATGAAGACGTTGTAATAACGTGGAGACTCGTAAACATAAAACAGACTTCTCTAGAGAATCGGTAACGAGTCTGAACTCACCGCTTGTAATGGTGGCAGTAGAAATGGTAATAGTGATGGTAAATTATTTAAACAAATAAAAAAAATTCAAAACAACAAATAAACCATTCAAGTCCGAGCGTTCATACAAAATATATATGTATGATAAATTTAATCTCGATTGAAATCTAAAAAACTCACTAGTCACTACTTTTATAGTATACCTTTTATTGTGACAATACCGAATAAACATTATTCATTATATTCAAAATATTATACAAGTATAGTCGCATACTTAAATAACATTTAAAGAGAGTTTAATATTATTATAATATGACTGTATGTCTGTTTGACTCCATCTATATAACTATAACGATTGATAGTAGATACCAGCATAGGCAGCATTATTGTGTTTAAACTTTAAAATAAACATTAATATCGTACAGATCATAACAGACGTTTAGTTGTATTAAACTATACCTACGCACTGCTTGTCAAGACCTGAAAAATAGTGCGCTCTAAGCACAAAGTTTGATGTTGTTTGAGATTTCCAAATCGTGTTTTAAAAAATACTTGAATAATAATAATTAGTTCACAGTTAAAAATCGTTGAAACAACTGCATGTCGGCATAACATGTACAGGACATGGAAACGTCCAACATAATAAACTTGATGAATGCAGAGTGACACACTGTTATTAAATAGATGAACTAGATGAAGACTAGACACTTTAAGTTAATATTCAACTGATAAAAGTAGCTTATTATAATTATTTTACTAGGATAAAGTCCAATAAATGTAATGGGTTAAACGAAATCCATCGGGATTTTCAAAATAATGGCTTATAATTTGTATACTATGACTGCAGTCAGTGTCGTATCGAGCATTTTTTTCGGGGGGGGGGGGGGGGGGAGGGTGTTAAAAAAATGTCGTATCGAGCATTTTTTTTCGGGAGGGGGTTAAAAAAAATATAACATTAAATTGTGTTGAATTTTATTTTATTTATTTTTTATAATTTTCGATCGATTATTAAATGAATTAAACATTAAATTATAAATTAAACATCGAATAATTTTCGGGGGGGGGGGAGGGGTACAAACCCATAAACCCCCCCCCCCCCCCTCTTCCTTGGATACGCCACTGACTGGAGTATAACACGACTTGGCTCGAGATAAAATGAACAAGAATATAACATATGGGAATTTATTGATGTCTTGGTGAATCATGGTTTAATTGTACCTCTGACCTCAGTTCATTGGTAAATCGGAATCGGTGGGTGAACTAATCCAATTTATCTTAGAGGAAAATTTTCGGTTAAACATAGCACTTGCTTTAATTTTCAACGTAGTAAACTGCTCTCTATGCTTTTCTGATATCGCTCAGAACAATCTCAGAGACTATAGCAATTACCGAAATCGGTAGAGTAGTTTTCGAGACTATATAAGCAACAAACATATGGAAATATTTTGTCATTTACGTTTAAATTGTATCTTATACGTATTCTAAATCCAATGATGTAAACAATACATTTAATATTATTTCAAAAAAGTCTAGACACGGATGGTGAATCAGCTAGCTTATAGCACTATTTTTTTCATAGTATATAAACCAACAATTATTAGCAAATTATAATTATAGGTAGTGAATCGAGTTTTTCTCTTAATTATAAAAATAAATATACACGAACTTAATTTTTTCATATTGATTTATGAATACTTAAATATACCATTAATATACAAATATATGTAAAATATAAACACATAAAATGTATTTATTTCATCGTATTATAAATAATGCATATTGGTTAATTTATATAGTAGATATTTTGTTAGCGAGTAATTTTCAACCAGTATTAAGATTTTTACTTTAGATATGGTTTTAAGTATATACATTTTATAGCAAGATTTGCATTTTAAGTGCTTAATTCTTAAAAACTCAATTTACTTTGGAAGGTATTTTATTAAATTTATTATATAATGTGTAAACTAATAAAACTTACTCGTTTGTTATAAATATTTCGTCATGTACTTGAAATAATTATACACAAATTACGTGTATTGTATAAAAGTGGATCATTTTTGTCCTTTTATTTTTTCTACCTAATTTTACAAAATTTTAACGTACCTACAATCTACATTAAAAGTCTGCGGTTGTAATTCATGCTTTTAACATCAATACAGTTCTGCAAATCTAACCGTGTTATGTGTAGGTAACGATGTAGAATAATTGGATTTTAGAGTACTTTAACTAAAAGTCTGCATAATTTTAATTCAATACATTTTACATTATTACACAAAGTGAATATTATTGTAACGAAATATTTTTTTCAACTATCAAGTTGCATCATTATCTTTTTCATTAATTATTATTTATTAATAAACGTCAATGTGTGTGAGCGAACCACATCCAAGATAACGAATGTATATAGTGTGTATAGGGTTCACTATATTGCTTATTGGTTACATAAAATAAAATAGTTATTATAGTACATTTTATACCTTTATCTCACATTTGGTCCAACCAATTAATTCTTTTAAAAATGTATGTATGGTTTTATACACTTTGATTTAACTGGATTTAAGACTGATATTGACTAATTTGGCAAGAGTAATGCCGGCATAATCAGCTAAAAATATTATAATCATTAATATATTATATTATACCAGACTTTGATCGGGGAAAAATAAAAAATACTGTGCCTATTGAATTTTGATTTGAGTGTGTTATCCGTGTATACGTAACTCACCGACAAATTGGTCGTTGACTCCTAAAACCGCATACTTTTAATAAAGTACCTACATAACAAAACCGCACAATTTTTGTAGGTTAAAACCGCACACATTTAATAGGTTAAAATCGCACAATTAATGTTGTATCCAAAAACCGAACATTTTTAATTTCGACCCCAAAAACATACTTACCTAGATTAAAGATTTTTTTAAAAACTTCAAACGATCGTTTACATTCATTACGTACCTCTTGGATTTAATTTTAATTTCCAATGTCTCCACTTATTCATGTTTATGTGTGTTTTTAGTTTAGTAGATTCTTCATTGACTGCATGTTGTAACCGTGGACGTACAAGTTTTATTAAAACACCGCCAAACCACATTTCCACTATTACACACTCTAAATTGTCGGTATTTAAAGTTGTCGAGTATTAAGCACTTGCCCCCTTTATTACTCTCAATTATTTTAAAATCCATTATTGTGGCTAATTAAAAATTATTAAATAACTTAATAAAACTGAAAAACATTAATAATTACACCGTCGCGCTATGTAAATATTTCTCCAGACTTCTTGAGGCGTATTTACTCAGTGATGGGCCATGTTTTATCTTACATTCTGGATACTACTGTTCGTTATAAAAAAATTATTTTTTTGGAAGATGAATTTGTATTGCTCACGAGTATGGTATATAAGGGAGAGCATGTTTTGGTCATGGAGTCTAAAAAAATAGACGGATGTAGAACTATATTAAATCGAAGAGATCTTATGACAATTCAAGATTTAGAGAGCACAATTCTTGAAACCATAACAATGAAAATCGCCATCACACGACCTATTATTTTAAATCAAATCGATCAAATAACCGACTACCTTAAAACCGATTTTAATGTTGATAAATCAGCGAAACTTGAAGAAGTAGTTTCAATAACAAAAGGAATTCATGCCGAATTAATCACAAGCCATATACCGAAAAACAAACAGAGTTTCATACATCAGATAAAATTACTCGCAACTGAACAGCTGGCAATCAAATGGATGGAAAAGCTGAATAACTCTATAAATGTATGAAAATTTATTTAAATATTTCGATAGTTAAAATTTTCGTATCATGATTACTTATTTTTATTACAGAATAAAACGGAAGCTTTTAACGTTGACATATCGCCACCAAGATACTCAATTTTGTCACCGTCGATTATACATGACGAAAACGATTTATCACAGTCACGGGTAATATAAAAATTAAAAAAAAAAATATTTTTCTCGAGTTAACCGTTATTTTATTTTTAGGGTGCTGACGAGGACAGGGGGTTTCGAGAATACTTTTCAACACGTTCGAGTTTACCAACGAGGGCACCAATTCGGAAAATCAAACCTATGGTAATACACACATTATTTACTTGATAAACGGATATTGATAAATTTTTATTACAGGCTGTTGACGAGAACGATGGGCCGACTTACTTTAACAGATTTTCACCATCCCCACCATCTTTGTTTGACTAAACAGACGGCAAGTCTCAATCAACTCAGAGGAATACGAAATTAATTTTTTATTTAATAATATCTTATTAATGATGATAATAAATATTCTTTATATCATAACATGTGTGTTATTCATTTCGTTATACATATCCCCACCATAAAGGATAGAGTAGGGATTAATCCCCGCTCCACACGGCAGCACTGCATAAAACGTGTGACACGAGCATGGGACAAGTCAGTCGTAACCCGCTCTTCAAGAAGTGACAATTTGTGCGTTTGATCCATCATAATGGCTAGTCAACTTATCGACTGTTCGACTTTTTTCGTGGACGATAATATTTTTATAAATATAGGTCTAGATCCGGATTTTTTGTTAAATTGTGTTGTATGTATTACAAGTAACATGCAATGTGTAAAAATGAGTGTGGACTTATATGAATCGCTTAATGTATTACTTAAAGACATCAATTTTTCACTACCATCACATTTACTGTTAGAGGAGTTTAAATTGATGTCAATCGAAGAATGCAACGGCAACAACATACTGTCAATCAAATGTTTGCTTCAAGACCAGAATGTGCAGTTGACAAAAGGGAATGTTGCAAGGATCTTACAGTTAAGTGGTGCCATTGAAGAAGTTATCCAGATGAAAACAATGTACACACGGCCCACTGCATTGGATCAGGCATGTAAGATTTCAATGTTTCTCGGAAAGGAAATGCCGTTATCTAAAGATACAGCCATAACCGATGTTGAAGATTATTTGAACCGCATCGAAGTTAGGAAACTGAAAGAATGTATTCCAGTCGCAGGTACTTGCTTAATAGCAGATTTGAAAATCAAAGCACTCAAACAATTAGCAAGAGGCTGGTTATCTTATTCGGCAAAAATTGAGGTAATACAAACATATTTTTGCATATTATTTTATACTAAACAAAAACATTTTTTTTTTTTTAGCCTGAAGTCAGCAGACCTAAGACAAGAGCATTCGTAGCACGTGAAAGGGAAATAGCAAGCCGTAGATTGAGTTTTGGAAAATAATTAATTATGTAATATTTTATTGTGACTTTGGTACATAAATAAAAAAAAAAAAAAAAATGTAATATTTTAAACTCACATTTTTATTGTGGCTTTGGTCGATGATAATAAAAAACAACTTGATGTTTAAAAAAAAGTATTTTTATTTACAAACTATTTACAATTTCCTTACATCACCATTAAAAGGGTTATAAGTTATAATTTGATCGTGTAAAATGAGACAATAAGCTGCAGTCTTCGCTGGAATGGCTTTGCCTGTTTCGAACTCGATGCGTAAATCAACAGTCGACGATTTTACGTTGTCGTTTTGTCGTGATAAATCTACGACTATGATTGGTACGTATTGTTCAAAAATGGTTTTTGACAGTAGAGGCTCACTATATTCTCTATCGTAGTATGATTTTTGGAAATCTGTATATGCTTTATATAAAATGGCCGTAACGTTGTTTGTGAAATCTGAACGGAAATCTTCGTATGGATACACTTCAGAATTTAGATGTATTTTAAGGTTTTTCAGGTAACAGTGATCGAATCGTCCAGACGGATTAAATAAATTATTTTTTCGATCTGTTTGAAAGCCAATTAATGCAAATCTGGGTTTCTCGAGCAAACTTCTCGATTTAACCGTCCACGAATGAGAAGTGTTCTGAGGGAGAACCGGATATTCGCACAAGTCCCAATTTCTGAACGCACACGAGAGTTGTTTACGAGAGTCTAATACTTTTAATAGTTTTATTTTTTCTTTGTCACTCACCCTGATAACCGGCATCTTCCAAATAATTTTACTCAGCTCAATCACTACTTTTTTGAGTTTTTCTTTATTGTCATTCGCAGTGGTCTCGGAAACGTACAACGCATCAGAGTCCGTAGACGATCTGTTTAAAATGATTTGTTGGTTGCAGTTGAGTAGTATTTTTTTATAATCTTCACAAAATCCTAACAAGTGTTTGAGCGGGATACAACCAGCAAATTTGTTATTTAACGTGAAATTTTTATTTTCACTGACATTCATTTCTACGTCCCAAGCAGCATTTTTTAGATTGTTCAATTCATTCGGTGTGTGTGAGCAAAACCCTTTAAGACTCGATGATATTCCAGGAGATTTTAATTTTTGTATTTCAACACCGTTAATTTCATACCGGATTTCAGAAAACAAAAACGCCAAACCATTATTTGTAAAATTAATTTCGTTCGCATTAATTTCGTTCGAATATGATGCAATATCTGCTGGTATATTTAATTTACCTTCAATATAGAGATAGCTCTCGCAGGGGAGAGTGTAAGCGTCCATATTTTGAATGGATATTCTAATTTCGTCGTTATTGGATAAAGCTGTTGAAGAATAGGGGAGGAAAGAGTGGTACTGCATTTGAGTTATTTTGCATTCATCTTCATATCCGCCGGCCACGTCCAAATACATGTCATCCATGATTATAGAACTTTTAAAGACCGTAGAAATGATAGATTGTTCTTTGTTAGTTTCTTTACAATCGGCGTACGTCTCGACGTATTAATCTTGTTAGTAGAACTGTAGCGACTCTTGATAGCATTTCTTTTTATATAGCTGTTGAACTTAATAGCCATTTTAATGTTTAATTTGTATACGAACTGTGATTGGCTCCCCTCTTAAATTGATCAAATTATTATCTTGATCTCTTAGTACTATATTCACTTTACTTATAGACGAAGAATTAAGCCGGTAGAAAACTAGATGTTTTGGGACTTCTATGATTTTATGTCCAGGCGGCGAAGAAGGGAAAAACTCGTGTATAGTCTGGCTCGGTATACCATTACTGAATGAACCAGAAATTAGATTGCAATCTATTTTTATACAGTTAACTTTCATTATGTTGACTATCCGTTCAGATTCGTGTAGTGTCTTGGCGGAATAAACTTTATTCTCAAACCCTAATATTTTCGATATATTATGTTCAATAGTGAAATCAACATCATGACTACAAGTCATCGAGCATTTCAATGTGCTACCATCGGCTTTGAGTTGAAACAAAGTAACATGATTCGGTAATAGTTTTTGAATCATCGACTCCAAGTTAATTATTTCGTACGATCCCGTAGGTATAGTCACAGTCACACATTTTCCGAGTGAATCGTGAAAACCTATTGTATTGCAATCCGGTTCTACGTTTGGTATAGAATTATGTGTTTGCAGGCTTAAAAGGCACAGCTGAGAGGTATTTTGTACTTCTAACGGCGGGAAAATATCACAAGACATTTCGCTGGAATTACCGTTTAATGTTATCGTGTACATGATAAAAATTTCAAACACAAATGACCACAATTATATGTGTTATAACGTTGATGCCTAGTGTAATTATATTGTATTTTACATCCGCTGAGGTACGATTGTAGTTCCAGTGGTGGTGGTAGATTTCCAAAACTGTCGTAATATTCTACTTGTTTTCCGATTTTCTTATACGCTACCCAATGAGTTCCGGTACTTTTTTCAACGTCCAAATTGATAACAGCCGATTCTTTATGCTTAGGACGTTTAGGTAACCTATCTCTGGAAAACACTCCGATGAAATGAGGTATTTTCATTATGTGCGCGTGTTTTATAATTTCATAATCGTACAAAGCTCTTTTGGGTAACGTAGTAATTAGTTTTTTTTCCTTTTTACGGTTTTCTTCACAGATTTATGGACTCCCTTTCTTTTATACGAACTACCTCCTTGTGAAGAGAGATATAGTCCTTTACCTTTCTCGATCTTATACGAGCCACCTTTATTAGGGGCGAGGTATAAACCTCTGCCCAAATGTGTAGGTTCATTTCTATTGAATTCGCTAACGGTCTTTACGACGTTAGCAATACCCCCCGTCAGCGCTCCGAGTGCGGATAAACCGGCAAAAATTGGTATCAGTGGTAACATTCCTCCAGTTTTCGGTAAAGGTATAACACGAGGTACCCGAGCTTTCTTGCTGTTTTTAAGAAATATTTTTTTAGCTGCCACAAAACATTTTTTTGTTAATTTCATCATGTTTTTTTCTTTCATATTTTTTTTTAATACATTTTTAGCTGCCTTGACTGCTGCGTTGAATCCACATCCAGCACCCATTTTTCGTTTTGCCTTCATGCCAGTAGTGACCAACCACGCTGCTGCCTTTTCTTTTAAATTAGAGTCTTTTGACTTGAATCTATTCCAAGCCTGGTTTTCTAATATATAATCTGCTTTTTGACGATCAGTCAAAGAGTTGCTGTGATCATAAGCGATATCGTGTTCTTTACACAACGAGTCTAGGGGGTTGATACCTTTATCGCCGCGATCTAATCGTTTTTTCAATTTTGTACCTGGGCCGCAGTACTGATAACCTAAAATTATGAGTCGATTATATTGAATGTTATGTGTGTTGTATGGTTTATAATTACCCGGTAAATGAAGTTCAAATGGTAATTTGTTTATAAGAGTGTTCACGATACCTCCGCCTTTATTCTTGTTGTTTCTTCGAACGGGTGACATCGTGTAATGATTAGATTACAGAGATTACCCAAGTATTTATAATGAAGTTTGTAGATCAAGAAATAAAACTCACAGTGGAAAATGTCGACCCGCCTACGAGTCTCCAATCGAGGCATGGGAAGCTTTTACCGAATACTTGTCGTGCTTTAGTTGTCGGGCCTTCCGGATGCGGCAAGACAAATTTGATTTATGCTTTATTGACTAACATCAATGGTATACGTTTTCACAACGTTTATATATATTCGAAAACACTCGATCAACCTAAATATAAAATGCTTTGTGAAATTTTAAAAGATGTAGAGGGCGTTCAGTTATTCACTTTTCACGAAAACGACGAGGTTATCCCACCAGAAAAAGCATTACCAGATTCTGTTTTTATATTTGACGATATTTTATGTGAAAATCAAAATATCGTACGTTCTTACTACACGCGTTGTAGACACAACAATATCGACGTGTTCTATCTAGCACAATCATTCGCTCGCATACCCAAACAACTTATTCGAGATAATAGCAACATGATTATATTATTCAAGCAAGACGAGACTAATTTAAAACACGTTTATATGGAACACTGTTCGGGTGATATGAACTATTCTGAATTTAAAGAGTTTTGTACTTTGTGTTGGAGTAGGGGGAGATTTAATTTCGTCGTGATAAGTAAAGACTGTGAACGTGACAACGGACGGTATCGACACGGTTTCGACACATTTGTCGTTGTATAAAACAATGTAGTTCATTCTCAACCATGGAAGACAGAAGTGCAGTGTTGAACGAATTAGTTATTGCCAAGAAAAACATTAAACGTAAATTTGAAGCATTGAAAAGAGGTGAAGCTGATATTCAATCTTATGTAACGCAAACATTTAAACCAATAATCGAACCGTTGAACAAATTACAAAATTCCGAAGCCGGTAATAATGAAATTATAGCTGAAGGTACCCCATATATAGCATCCGATAGCCAGTCTGAAATTTTTCGTACATTAGAAGAAGAGGAAAAAGATAAAATATATGGTCCAAAAAAATATTCTAATGGAAAAAGCAAGTTAGGTCAAGAAGAAGTAAAATTCAAAAACAACGCAATAATTATCAAAGATACGTCTTATCAGCTAACGCCTGGACTTGTTGAGTTATTATGTTTCAGATATCCAATGCAATATACTGATAATGATTTAAATACATATAAAGAAATACTAATACAAACTTCAGCACATTTGACACAGGACGGTGCAAAAATTAAGAAAGGTGGTACAAAATATACACAAATTATTCGCAAGCTATTTCCATCGGGAATGGGAGTGAAATTACAAACACATGATTTAGTATATTGGAATGACCCAAATGAGCTGGTTGATAGGTTGCGACTTCTTTTAGCCTCTCAATCTGCTGGAAACACTGGGGTTTCAAACGAAATATTATCTATTTTTGAAGAACTGTACGAATCTGGTATAACAAGGAAAATACCAAATGTATAAACGCAACATAGCTATCGAACTTCACAGACCGGCTAGGAAAAATTATACGAGGCGAAGAGTAAATGTGTATGGAAAAAACGATTTGTGGCAGGCTGACTTGGTCGAGATGATTCCACTTTCAAAGAAAAACAAAGGATATAATTATATTCTCTGTGTGATTGATTGTTTTACGAAATTCGCCTGGGCCGTACCATTGAAAACAAAAACAGGGTGTGAAGTGACCAAAGCCATGTCTACAATACTTGTAGATAGGTCGCCCAAACTGTTGCAGGTAGATAATGGCAAAGAATTTTATAATTCAAAGTTTGACATGTTAATGACTAAGCATAATATAAAAAAGTATAGCACATATTCCACGACAAAAGCCTGTTTTGTGGAAAGGTTTAATCGAACTTTAAAAACAAACATGTATAGAGAATTTACTGCTCTGGGTTCACAAGAATGGATATCAATTTTACCTGACCTAATCAATAATTACAACAATGCGAAACACAGAACGATTGGGATGACACCATTGCAGGCAGACGAAAATCCTTCACTAGTTACTTTGAAACAACGTACAATCACTAATAGAAAAGTAAAATTTCATGTCGGCGATAAAGTTCGAATAAGCATTCACAAAGGAGTTTTCACAAAAGGGTATTTACCCAATTGGTCAACAGAAATATTTACAATAGTAAAAATAAATAAAACAATACCACCAACTTATCAGTTACACGATTATAATGATGGCCCAATAGCCGGCTGTTTTTACACCGAAGAATTATCTAAAACCAATTATCCAAATGATTATTTAATTGAAAAAATTGTACGAAAGAAGGGGGACCAGATATATGTCAAGTGGGTGGGATTTGCCAATTCCCATAATTCATGGATACATAAGGACGATGTTAAAAAATAGTTTCAGTGGTTGTTCAGAAGTCAATCCGTTCGGTACAACGAATTATTATTATTTAAAAAATTCCATTTTATGTCACACCATGTCGTCGGCTATCTTGGACGTTCAGTGCATTCTCGGAGTCAACAACAAGTACTTTATCAAAGAAATGTCTATAGTAGATACTGAAACATGGTCCAACCAACACTGGATATTTAAACATACATCTTTAAAACAAGATGCAAAAAGTCGAAGCGTAAACAGTTGGCTGAAGCGTTTATATCACGGTTTAACGTTGGAATATGGTGATGTAGAGTATGGAGAAATACAGAAAATATTTCAATCGTTAAAATTCGATAGAATTTACGTTAAGGGCTCTCAAAAACAACAGATTATCAACGAGTTTATGCCACATGCCACAGTATTCAACTTTGAAAATTTGGAATGTCCACGGATTTGTCAATTGAACGGAGAAACACTACCATGCTGTATTTTTCATAAGGATTTCAATCCAAAACAATGTACATTGTATAAAGTATTTGCATTAAAAAAATGGTATGTTAATAATTTTTAAGATTATAATTTTTTTTTTCTACATTGTAAAATTACACTATATATATATATATTATATACATATTTTCAATTGATTAAAATTGCAAGTTTATAAATAAAGAAAAAAAATATATAATGAAGACTCCGTGTTTTTATTTGTTGTAGGCTCTCCATCATATTGAGTAAAACATATAATTAAATTATTATTTAATGATATATATTATATAGCTCAAGTCACTCGATTCTGTAATGACCATGAGCTAATGTGTTAATTCCATCTTCGAGCACATACCGTTTGTCGTCATAAGAATTCAGTGCTAGCTTTTTAGATAAGATAGTATGGATTCTATGTTTATATGATCGTATAGAATACATTTCTCTGAATGGATCTTGACCGATTTCATTAAACAGGCATTTCTTATGGTCTTCTAACGTCAAGTTATTTTTAATTACATGTTTTTTGACACCCTTGGCTTTGATTGTCTCTAAACCAGACACTGAAAAGGCATACGATTTAGCTCTAAGAGCTACAAACTCATCAATGAATTCCCCTTCAACTTCATCGGTGAACATCCCGGGAACCTTTTTTCTTTCTTCTCGATAGCATGGGTGATGTTTTGGTAAATTCGACGTGTCCATGCGATGTAATATATCGGGATTGGATGCGAGGTCATTGTAATAATCGTTTGTTACAACATCATATACGAATGAGTCTGAAAAAATTAATAATGTAATTGAATATTTAGTATTTATATACAAAGAATAAAAATACCTGTGTCCATGTACATTAAAGAAATATTATTCTTGTAATGTTTTTTCATGACATTATAATGGAAGTCGTACATTAGAGTTTTTGAAATATCTAATATAGCCATCCCGCATGCAATAGGTTTGTCAAATGTTATTTCCATGTTCTTCAGGTGTACTGCACACAAATTTTCACTATATATTGTGACGTCCTTAAACGTAGGTTTGTTAACAAGTTTTTGCATCCTCAAGGCGTCAGTGACGAGTTCAATTTTTTTGCGATTGCGTTTAGATTCCATCGTTTTTCCAAATATCTGTAAAAATAAATAAATAAATCATTACATATTAATAATAATAATAATAATTAGTTCTATCTTAACTTACGGCATTATTCATATGCTTAAAAAAATTTTCCTCGAATTTATTTTTTGCATTTTTTCTCATTTCTGTGTTCTTATCTATATACGGTGCAAGCCAAGCAGTTTGATTAAATTGTACGACTCTGTGTACCTTATCCACTACTAGTCCCGCCGAAATTGACTGTTTGAGTGCCATATAATGAACAACATAATGTTTCTTGACGTGGAACGTCGCAAATAATTTTGTAACATTGCTGCCATCAGGTTTTGTTCTTTCCGGTAAATAAGGTAAATCATTGTGCTCATCGTGCAAAGTATCGGGATATGACACATCAACATCGTAGATCAAACCCATATTTGAATTTTCATCCAGTTGTTCTAACAATGATAACGCCGAATTAACGTCGCCTTCATACCATTTAAAATTATTTAAAGGTAATTTTTTCTTCATAGACCACCCGTACAAATTGCATGCATCAATGTATATAATGTAATTATGTTCTTTATTGGAATCGTAACTGGTTGCGTCAGGATGATTAGCCTTTGAATATCGTTTGCTAGCCTGCGTCATTCCACCCCTGATTCCTTTCTCCACCGCGAGCAACATCGTATAATCAGATATTAACTCAATCTCGACTTTAGTATGTTTTAACATACATGCAAAAGAAAACCCAGGGGCAGTGTAATAATAAGCCGGGTCGAGGCCGTAAATTTTAAAACATAAATTTCTAAAATTTTGAAACACATCTGCCAGTATGAGGGTGTCAATTTTTAAATACAAGTCACTGTATTCACCCAGATTTTTACACTTAAATTTATCCCATACTTTAAGTGCATGTTCATAATCTTCGTCTGGAATGTGCTCATCCTGAAGCGAGGAATAAAATGTATGTTTGGCCGGAAGAGATGTTTCGTTTAGTTTGCCCCAATCGCTCAAATATTCATAAGGAAAACAACCTTTTCGCGTTGTTAATGGTAATTCATCTTTTGTGAATACTTTCGACGTTTCATTAAATTTGTCTTGACCTGCCGCAACTAAATCATTTGCCAAGCTGGACAAACTCGAGCTCATAAACCTCAACGAATCTATAAATCTAATACTAAACCGGTTATTAATATGTTTTGTGAATGAAATATACTTCTCCTCGCTGTTGGGGATGACTGAAATTTTTTTATTGTCAAACCAAAGTTGTCGAACGATAAAATGTGCATCGTAATTTGATAAATTATGAAACACGCATGCCACAAAGTCCGGACGCTTCAGTTTAAGGTTGCACGAACTGCACAATGTACACCTAAACTTCCCAGTTAAGTGACAATGATCTTCAACTTTAGTGACATCGTTTAAAACAAACGATTTATCGCACACCTGACATTTTGTTGCTTTAGAGTGTTTTAAAATGTCTTCCGCTGTCATCTTAATACTTATATTTGTACATAAAAGCATATCAATTCGATTTGCAATTTCGGTTACATCTTTCACGAATCGCAGAGCTATCGAATCGTAACTCGTATTTTCATTTCCTCTATAAACAATAGGTTTCCTAGGTATTTTAAATTTTTTCAACAGCGCTTCAGGAACGTTATTTGATACTACATGTATACAATAACTCATACAATTATGGTTTTGAATAAGCTTAGTGTTAGGACCTGCATTAGCATTATTTTTTTCTAGTATACTTTCAAAATCAGCGAATATTATGAACGGGTGGAACTGAGTATGTTCCACTTTATCAAACTTGACTTTTGTGTTAGGTGTTGGCATAATCGGCGAAATTGATTCATGATCCCCGCAGAATTGCTTGTGGTAACGCAGGCCCTCAATAGCGGTTTTTGCTGGTGTGTTGTTAAATTTAGATAAACATCTTTTGCAATACTCCGAATAATGTTTGTTTGACGTCATTTGATTATTAATAAGTATCGAAAAATTGGTTATCAAACAGAAGTGATGTTTCGTGTTATTAGATATTAATAGCAAATCGTAGTGGTTATCTTTTTCCGTAGATGTTTTAAGGGGATATACGATAGTCATATCAGGTTTATTTGATGCATGTTTGTTCTGTATTGTTCGGGATCCGTTTTTTAATCCGTAAACATTAACTGAAACTGTCGGATTGAATTTTTCAAATTGTTTCTTTATGTCTTTATAGTTTACCGGATAAATTAAATGAGAAAAATCGTAGAGGTTTTCGAGATCGTCGTAATGTTTTCCTACTCTATGAGCAATGTGTTGATTGACATGTCTAGATAGAATTGAATATTTGAAACACATGTCATCGCTGTTTTGACAATTAATCACACACTTTTTTAATTTTATGTCATTCGGAAGTTGTATGTATGACGACCCTCTTAACGGAATATATTTATAGACACCTACTAGCAGCCCATCAATAGATTTAAGTGTAAGTCCACTGCCTTTTGACTTATACACTTCCTGTTCCTCCAGTAATTTATTATAATCTTGTTCTATTTGTTTGTGAATATCATTAGCCAGAAAAAATTCTTTTGCCGCAGTTTTGAAAGCCCTGTTTTCATCAGATTCGGGAATTTTAGGATTGTGGTATGTCGCTTCCAATTTCAGGTTGTATTTTATTTCGCCGTCAAAACTGTTAATTAACTGGATTAAATGTGGTTTAGTGTTATTTAAAAATGTTTTATAATTTAATAATTGGGTGTCGAAATTTCTTGTATAATATTCTCTGCATATCTCGTTTAAAGAAGAATTGATTAAATTAAAACCGCCTTGTAAAACTTCTAATAATCTACGACGTTTTGTTCTTATATTGTAGGTCGATGTTTCGGAATTATTAACTACATAAAAAAAAAAAAAATATATATAAGTATAATATTAAAACTAAAAAGTTATAACTATAAATACCATCGTATCTGGATTGTTCAGGCACTGGACGCTTATGATTTCGCCTGGGTGTACCTAAAATAATTAATTGAATAAACGGGTCATATAACTAAAGATAATATTATACATACATACATTGGTTCGAAGAGCCAGGTGGTATATCCTCGACGTAAATATTATCAGATATTTCAATCATTCTAGACCGATCTGAAAAAACAAACAAATAAATATTGTCATAAAATTATAATATGTATCGTACTTTCAAATAAGCTACTTTTTTCGGCCCTGTCCAACGCTTCAAGACATACATCATCGTTGCCGTCATCAAACCCGTTGTTATCATCTATGTTAAAAATTTTAATTTAGTATAAGATCAAAACATTTGATATAATATACATACTTTCACTCAATCCATTTTTTTCGGTCTCATCTAACACTGCAATACAAAAATCATCATCATCTTCAAAGGTTGTATCATCTGTAAAATATAAATTATGTAAATTATTTAACTATAAATATGTATATAAATCATACTTGTAGTTGTAGCTGAAGTTGTAATTGGCTGTGCATTACTTGTAGCTGTAGTTGTAATAGTCTGTGCATTACTGTTTAAAATACCTAAAATGGAACAATACTGTTATTTCAAACGCGAATTAAATACTACTATCATGTACGTAGGGTTGTATATACTAAACCCCTTTTAACGCTCGGATAGCATATTTTATTATACGAGTATTAATTTATTAAGTGAAAAATAAAAATCAGTGTTATATGGTTGGAATATAGCGCGCGAGCGCGCGCACACACACACACGCTCGCGAGCGGTTGAAAATAATATAAGCATAGTGATAAAAATAATATTTTCACCGATAGAATCCTAATATTGTATAAAATTTACTCACCGTGAATACTTTTCATGTGTCGTTGGAGAGAATCGTTTCTAGTAAAATTATTTAGACAAATAGTACACTTAAACTGTTTAGTACTACTATGGTACTTTATATGCCTGAACAAAGCATCTTTCCGCGAGAAAACAGAAACACATTGATCACATTTAAACATTTTGAATTATTATTTCAATAAACACACCAGAGCGATATCACTGTGAAAACAGTACTAAATCAGTGATACTGTACAATACCCGTATATAACGAAGAGAGAGAAAAAAAAAAATATGTCAGCATTCTCGTATTACCAGAAAAAAAAAAAAAAAAAAAATGCTTAATAGTGTTTTAATTTTTCATGAAACGTAATAGGTACTTATTATAAATCTCAGTGTAGCCTTGTCTCTCAGAATTGGTGCTTATAACCTCCAGTGTTTCATAATGTCTAATCAACTTATTGACTGTTCAACCTTTTTCTTGGATGACAACGTGTTTTTAAATATAGGGATCGATCCAGCCTCTTTAATGAATTGTGTTGTTCATATTAACGTAAATTCTCAACGCGTGAAAATGAGTACCGAATTTTTTTAATCGCTTATACCTGTTCTCGAGAAGAAAACGTTCATGGAGTCAAAGTATCTTCGTTCAGACGAAAACAAGGTCGTGTCGGTAGTCAAATGCCGTGTATCCAACTATTTTTCAATTAAATGCATACTCGATGACCAGTGTATTCAGCTGAGTGAAGAAAATGTATCTCGTTTATTGCACATAAAGGACAACATACAAGAAGTAATTAATACAAAAATAAATGAAATACGGGGTAAAGTATTACTACAGGCATGTGAAATTTGTGGAGCTCTCGGAACTTTAATGCCAATACCCAAGAATACCAAATTAGATGTATTGACAGACTATTTGCTGCACATCGATCCGGCGACAATCAGTGACGCTATACCAACAAGAAAGCCGTGTTTTGTAGCCCAACTGACACTTAATGCAACTGAACAGCTGGCAAGGGGATGGTTAAGAGCATCAGCCTTACCGGAGTAGTTTTATCCTGATGTCTACAGACCAAAGGCAATCATATCAAAAGAGAAATATAAATCAAGCCGTAGATTAAGTTTTTTTTTTTTTAACTTGTATTATATAATATTTGAAAAAATAAAAAAAATTCATTAAAATATCATTTATTATTACAAATCTTCATCCGATGATATGTTTGGAGAAAACACTTCTGACATTTCTTCGTCGTCACTACTATAAATAATTTAGATGTTAGAAAAAAAAAAATATTATAATAATATAAAACTCACGAAATAAAAAAATGTTGTTGTTGTGTATTTTCTGTTTGGGCATTAGCGTCGGCTATAATCTGCTCTATCATCCAGAAAACATGGTCTAAATCGATTGGTGGTGGCGGTATGATTGGTTCAATACTAAACATCAAATATGGTTAATGAAATAATAACAATGATAATATTAAACTTACGGCTGAAATAAGAAAGGAATATTGAATTCATTTTGAGGACGATTGCGACGATCGAATCTTAGTGTATTTATGAAAAAATTTAAAAATATCACTTTGAAATTAAACATCTTTTAATAACACAAAACCTTTTTAGTACAAATTACGACTTATACTGATTTAATAAGATAATGTTTCATTATTTTTAATTCATATTGAAATGGGAGGGATTTTAAGTGTTGGATATTAAAAAAAAAAAAAATGATAGCAGCTTCTTTGTCTACCTGGTGCACGTGTCGAATTGCAATTTTGAGTGTGCGAAAACATCTCGGTGGCATACTGTCACCCACACAAAGTCACAAATGCCTGCACACAATGCCGGCATGGACTTTGTGTCACCCACACACACACACACACACACACACACCCACACACACACCCCGTGTAATAAAATAATGTAGACAAACATGGTCACTACAGTCATGTTAATCGAATCCACGGTACCGAGTATATGCATCATTTGCGTTCATCGCGAATACTTTTCATGTGCCTAATAATTTTTTATACACATTAAAAAATTTCAACGTTTCCAAGATTTTTTTTAAAATGTCGTACAACAGTCAAGCATCCGATATAAACACACCTAACGTGTCAGCGGGCTTCATTGACTTTTTAGCGAATGGAGAGTTTGATGAAATGGCAAGTTTATTTATACATACGATATTATATATCTATATAAATCTATGTATATTTTTTAGCTATCAAATACACCGAGACGTGTGTTTTATGAACATTTATTAAGCCAGGAAGACAATATTTCTGTTGCCGAAGTTAGTATGACAAAATATTATTGTAGTACTTACCAACTTTATATTATGCTGTTTTAGGTTAGAAACGACGCTAGGCATAAATCTGACGATTGTGTTGGCCAACAACAAACAAACGGTATTATGTTCATTTTATTATTGTTTTATGCATTGAGTATACAAAATATGTACTATTATCATAGATAAACAAAATGATATCGACTTTTGGGGCTGTGAAGAGGCTATTTTTTTTTTTTTTTTTAAGTGATATTTGTCTTGAAGCACTGGAAAGATTTGTCTGGGGTGAAGAATACGCAAATGATGAAAAATTACTACTAAAAGCTTGTATTGAATCTAATACCTAACACCTATTATATATTA
This sequence comes from Diuraphis noxia, assembly GCF_037042655.1. Taxonomy (NCBI): domain Eukaryota; kingdom Metazoa; phylum Arthropoda; class Insecta; order Hemiptera; family Aphididae; genus Diuraphis; species Diuraphis noxia. The sequence goes on from NW_028301713.1 coordinate 79,796,651, forward strand.
ATTGTTAAATAAAAAATTCATTATAATAAAAAAACTATACATATATATATAACATGATTTATTAATCTATCAATTTTACATTAGAAAAATATATTATATTATATATTTTTGTAACCTTTTGCCTTAAACAAATATTGTACCTTTTCTTTCTCAAAAAAAAAAAATTAATAAAAAATAAAAAATATATACGTATTTATAAATCTTCGTCGGATGACGGCGGCACCTATGGCGGGGCAGGGAGCGGTGGGATGTGGTGGCGGTGGGATGTGGTGGCGGTGTGATGTGGTGGCGGGGCGGGGAGCGGTGTACCGACGGCGGCACCTATGGCTGGGCAAGGAGCGGTGGGATGTGGTGGCGGTGTGATGTGGTGGCGGGGCGGGGAGCGGTGTACCGACGGCGGCACCTATGGCTTGTCAAGGTGCGGTGGGATGTGGTGGCGGTGGGATGTGGTGGCGGTGGGATGTGGTGGCGGTGGCGGTGGCGGTGGCGGTGGCGGTGGCGGTGGCGGTGGCGGTGGCGGTGGTGGTGGTGGCGGTGGCGGTGGTTCCAGTAGTGGCTTTTTTACCCTACTAGCATTTTTTTCGGGGGGGGGGGGGAGGGTGTTAAAAAAATGTCGTATCGAGCATTTTTTTTCGGGAGGGGGTTAAAAAAAATATAACATTAAATTGTGTTGAATTTTATTTTATTTATTTTTTATAATTTTCGATCGATTATTAAATGAATTAAACATTAAATTATAAATTAAACATCGAATAATTTTCGGGGGGGGGGAGGGGTACAAACCCATAAACCCCCCCCCCCCTCTTCCTTGGATACGCCACTGACTGGAGTATAACACGACTTGGCTCGAGATAAAATGAACAAGAATATAACATATGGGAATTTATTGATGTCTTGGTGAATCATGGTTTAATTGTACCTCTGACCTCAGTTCATTGGTAAATCGGAATCGGTGGGTGAACTAATCCAATTTATCTTAGAGGAAAATTTTCGGTTAAACATAGCACTTGCTTTAATTTTCAACGTAGTAAACTGCTCTCTATGCTTTTCTGATATCGCTCAGAACAATCTCAGAGACTATAGCAATTACCGAAATCGGTAGAGTAGTTTTCGAGACTATATAAGCAACAAACATATGGAAATATTTTGTCATTTACGTTTAAATTGTATCTTATACGTATTCTAAATCCAATGATGTAAACAATACATTTAATATTATTTCAAAAAAGTCTAGACACGGATGGTGAATCAGCTAGCTTATAGCACTATTTTTTTCATAGTATATAAACCAACAATTATTAGCAAATTATAATTATAGGTAGTGAATCGAGTTTTTCTCTTAATTATAAAAATAAATATACACGAACTTAATTTTTTCATATTGATTTATGAATACTTAAATATACCATTAATATACAAATATATGTAAAATATAAACACATAAAATGTATTTATTTCATCGTATTATAAATAATGCATATTGGTTAATTTATATAGTAGATATTTTGTTAGCGAGTAATTTTCAACCAGTATTAAGATTTTTACTTTAGATATGGTTTTAAGTATATACATTTTATAGCAAGATTTGCATTTTAAGTGCTTAATTCTTAAAAACTCAATTTACTTTGGAAGGTATTTTATTAAATTTATTATATAATGTGTAAACTAATAAAACTTACTCGTTTGTTATAAATATTTCGTCATGTACTTGAAATAATTATACACAAATTACGTGTATTGTATAAAAGTGGATCATTTTTGTCCTTTTATTTTTTCTACCTAATTTTACAAAATTTTAACGTACCTACAATCTACATTAAAAGTCTGCGGTTGTAATTCATGCTTTTAACATCAATACAGTTCTGCAAATCTAACCGTGTTATGTGTAGGTAACGATGTAGAATAATTGGATTTTAGAGTACTTTAACTAAAAGTCTGCATAATTTTAATTCAATACATTTTACATTATTACACAAAGTGAATATTATTGTAACGAAATATTTTTTTCAACTATCAAGTTGCATCATTATCTTTTTCATTAATTATTATTTATTAATAAACGTCAATGTGTGTGAGCGAACCACATCCAAGATAACGAATGTATATAGTGTGTATAGGGTTCACTATATTGCTTATTGGTTACATAAAATAAAATAGTTATTATAGTACATTTTATACCTTTATCTCACATTTGGTCCAACCAATTAATTCTTTTAAAAATGTATGTATGGTTTTATACACTTTGATTTAACTGGATTTAAGACTGATATTGACTAATTTGGCAAGAGTAATGCCGGCATAATCAGCTAAAAATATTATAATCATTAATATATTATATTATACCAGACTTTGATCGGGGAAAAATAAAAAATACTGTGCCTATTGAATTTTGATTTGAGTGTGTTATCCGTGTATACGTAACTCACCGACAAATTGGTCGTTGACTCCTAAAACCGCATACTTTTAATAAAGTACCTACATAACAAAACCGCACAATTTTTGTAGGTTAAAACCGCACACATTTAATAGGTTAAAATCGCACAATTAATGTTGTATCCAAAAACCGAACATTTTTAATTTCGACCCCAAAAACATACTTACCTAGATTAAAGATTTTTTTAAAAACTTCAAACGATCGTTTACATTCATTACGTACCTCTTGGATTTAATTTTAATTTCCAATGTCTCCACTTATTCATGTTTATGTGTGTTTTTAGTTTAGTAGATTCTTCATTGACTGCATGTTGTAACCGTGGACGTACAAGTTTTATTAAAACACCGCCAAACCACATTTCCACTATTACACACTCTAAATTGTCGGTATTTAAAGTTGTCGAGTATTAAGCACTTGCCCCCTTTATTACTCTCAATTATTTTAAAATCCATTATTGTGGCTAATTAAAAATTATTAAATAACTTAATAAAACTGAAAAACCACTAAATACCTATAGGTAAGCACTGTATACACAAGAGACAAGACCGACTAATAAAATAATAACAAGTGGTGACTTAAGTCTTAAAATGTGTTAGCATGAATATTGTAGTATATCTTATAATATTATCTTATCTAATACGTTGTTAGCACTAAAAATAGTGTGCGGTTTTAATCACTACAAGTTTGGGGTATTTTGTTATATAAGGACTGAAAAGTGTGAGGTTTTTGTCTATCTATTTTTCGGGTCAAATTCAAAAGTGTGCGGTTTTTGGATGCAACCGGTGTGGTGTACCTCGCATTGTGACCGCATAATATGCCTGACCGAGTTGGCCAGTTGGACTTTCTGCGATTAATTTATTAATATAATAACCCGTTCACCCTTCTTCGGAACATGTTCGAATAGCGTCCAGAAAATATGCAGTTTTGCGGCTGCCGGTGGACATAAATTACTGTTCAAAATAATAATCTAAAAGATTTACTATATTTTCTCTATTAAATACCCACATACAGTGGGCTTCTATAAGGGGAGCTAGTGGGCTGCAGCCCCCCCCCCCCCGAAATTACAGTCGTAACTGTTAAATATACAGGGTGTAACAGATAGAACTGACTTTTAGAATAACTTTTGTTCTAATTAATATTTTTAAGATTTTTTTTTGTTTATTATTAAGAGACCCTTGCGCTACACGTACAATATAAAAAAAATAGTACAAATAAAAAAATTTAAATTTGATTAAATTTTTGTTGGAAAAATTCAAAATAGCCAATTTGTAAATTTAAATAAAAGAAATATTTTGATGGTAAAAATATTTATCTAAATCAAATAGTTTATTTTTTAGAATTTTTTAAAATATCAATATTTTTTTGCATAAATTACTTCGGAGCGTTATAACTTATTTCAAATATTATTTTCAATCTGAAATGAGTATATTTCTTAAATTAGTTATTAATTATATAATTTTCACAATTTTTGTTGTACGTTTAATTAGCATATTTTTTTTTTAGTCAGTTCTATCTGATACACCCTGTATAGTAGGTACCCAATAGGTGCTTAATCACTTTTTAGTTACTTCTATTATAACCCACCCCAAAAAATACTTCTATATACACCACTGCCCACATATTATATATTTATATAGATTAACACTTCTAACACCTAACAAGTAGATAGGTACCTATAAATGATTACAATAAATATGCCATTTTCAAATAGATATAAATTAAAATAAGTAGGTGTAGTAGAAAAGTAAGTATATGTATTTGTGTTTTTACTTAAATGTATTTATAATTTATGTTTATATATTTCGATAAGGATTATTGATTAAAAAAAAAATTATAAAATTGGAGCATTGGACAATAATAAATAGTTGTCTATTTGCTATTTAATTTGAGTTCAGCAATAATTGAAGATATATGATGTCTATATAATTATTAATTACTTATTAGGTATTATCTTAAATTGTATTTATTGCTATTTGCTGATGTAATATTCGTCGAATAATTCAACGAACATAATACATAAATCTATGTTCACTATAATAGATTAGAATCTTAGATTTTAAATTGATTCATAAATGTATGCAGTAGAAATGTAGGTAGACACCAAATAGGTAAATAAAGTATTTAAAAAAATATACTGATCTCAAAATATCGTTTTTGAAGAGTCAGATTAAGCTACTCAACTTTTTTTTCATAATTCGATTAGGTGCCTAACTGTATTATAAATTAAAAATTATACGAAATGAAGAGTTGTTAAATTAAGACCTTTAATCGTAGTCCTCGGTAGTATAGTGGTAAGTATCCCCGCCTGTCACGCGGGAGACCGGGGTTCGATTCCCCGCCGGGGAGGAAATTTTTTTGCAAATTTTTATAATGTAAAATTAATTACCTATATTATGATATCAAACTATTACCATTGGGTATTAACTATTAATCAATGCAATTACTTTTTTATATATTATGTTTATATTTTAAATAACTGAGTACCTAATATTGAATTTCACCGTTGTCCATCTGTCTGTTTTCCAATGTTTTATTTTTACGCAATTTTAACATTGTCAATCTTATCAATACTGATTAATTCGTAACAACATTTTTTTTTTTTATATCTTTACTCGTTATTTTATACTTTATTTTTATTACCTTATTACTTATTTGAAAATATGTTATACAACATATCTTTTTTAATGGAATCTTATGCGGAGTATAGAAATCTGAAAATATAAGCCAATAAGTAATAACAGCTAGGTAATCATTTTAGTGCAAATTTTTAAGTTTAATTGATTTATGTAATGTAATGTTAGGTATATAGCACACACGATGAAATCAATTTAATACTGGAAAAATGGATAGGTAACATAAACCTTCTGATAAGTTACCTATAACATTAAATTAAAGTTGGACAGCTATTGGTTGTCTAAAAATATAACTATAACGTTGTAGCCTTGTAGGTAATAATATTATTCTTAAAAATAATTATTAATATTAATATTACATTATTATTAATATTACATAATAATATAGTTTAATAATATAATATTATCATCACATCACAAAATGCTGTCTTTAAGAACCTAACCTAACCAATGCACCTTTCAAATTCATACATAATAATAATATGGACTGTGCCTATTTACAGTTTTCGATAGTAGGTAATTGAAAACATTACTTCTTATGTACTATGAAGATTATAATAAGAAGTGACAGTGACCACTGCTTAAATTATTAAAGCCCGGATTTCTGCATATTTTTTCGCAGTAGTTAAAAATATATTCAAATTTTCAATTTTAGGCTTGACAATTTTATTCTACTATTCAATGTTCCACACATGTTATAGAACCTAAAAAAATGAATAAAATAATTTAAAACCATGATGATATATATATTTAATTAAGTAACTGTACAATATGTCAAGGGAATTTTTTTCAATAAATACAAGTCATGTATAGTGGATTTATAAAAAGTATTGGACAATTTAACAAAAATAATGATTTTAACATTGATTGAGAATCAATTATTTTAGTTACCATTTTTTTATATTGATACTTTTTGTAGCTATTACATATTATAGGTATATTTATTATACAAAATCACATTTCTAAAATACTGCACGTTTGAACTAATTTTAGGAGGACGCTACACCCGCATGTGTTGTCTTCGTCTACAAGTGCGTAATGTAGCAAATTGTATGCTCAACAGATCAAGTTTAAGTCCGTTAGTTTAAATTTGTTTATTAAATTCGTTCATTTGTAGTGAACATTATTTTCGACAGCTTCTCGTAGGCTTTTTATCATACTTATTTCAATTTTAAATTTAAAGTGAGATATGTGTATTTTAAAATTATAAATTGTTTGTAGGTATATCTTAAAATACTCATAACTCACTTTAAAATTAAAATATAGTAAAAAGCCTATATAGGAATCTCTCTAAAATAATGTTAACTTTAATTCTTATAAGAGGCCAATTCAGGCGATCTGGAATTGGGCCACATTTTAACTATACTTGTTTCGAGTAAAATATTTTTTTACATTTTACTACCCGGAGATTGGGCCACAAATTAAATTTAAATTTTTAAAGTGTACCCGGAGATTAGGTCATAAAAGTATATATAGCACACACATATACTATTAATACGAATATATTACGTTTATTAACTAATTATTATTTTTTGTCTAACAAATAAAAATACAATTCGTCAAATAGTTAATATTTCTTTTTAAATACTTCCATACAGATTTTACTAATTTAATATAAAAAGGTCCATAAAAGTAGTCAAATATGAAATAATTTTCATAAATTATGCCAATACTAATCTTACAAATATAATACAATAAGGTCCATAAAGTTAGTCGAAAAATAAATAATATGAAAAAAAACATTTTCTAATAGGTACTTAAAAATATGATACATAACAATTAAGTCCATAAGGTCAGTCAAATAAAAAATAATAATAAATAATTTTTTTGTAATATTCAAAAATATAATTATTTTTTTAAATAACTTGATACAGATTGTACATATTCAAATCGGGGTTTTCCCCTTCTTCATATTTTTGAATTACATTAAGAATAACATTTTGTCGAACTAAAGTTCGTTTTCTTGTTTTTATTGTTCCTATATTTTTAATCTTAATATAAATTTCTGATTGAAGTTGCAATAAAACATTTGAAAAATATGTATATATAGATGTGACATAAAGAAATTATTTTTGAAATTTGAATGAAAAGACTCGATGGCATTTGTAGTTCGAGTTACAATATTGAATAATTTATTACCTTTTGGATAAGGCATACGAAATCGTTCGAGTAAAGTTACGTGTGCGCTGCAGTGTTAGGAATTGTATCAATATATATAATAAGATGTAGGTATTATATTTTATATTATTTTATTACAATTTAAAATGTAATAGTGGCCCAATAATCGTGTCTACCTGTTATAAACTCTAAGTTACTCTAAATTTTAAAATACCTAACGGAACTAAACGTGATCTGCTGAGCGTAAAATTTGCTATGTTACGCACTTGTAGACGAAGACAACACACGCAGGTGCAAGGTGTAGCCTCATCTTAAGTTGTTTATATACCAAGGTGTTCTTATCGTTTTCGGCTTATAAATTATAATAATTAATTACACCATCACAGCTAATATAAGTGTTTGATAATACAGTATTACATCTATAACTTGAAAGTTAAATCGGCCTCGTAATTTACTTCGCTAAATAAAAAAATCTCAAATTAACATATTGTTTTATTATATTACAGATTGTAAATATATTTTTTTATAAAAATAAAAAAATACTTTTAAGTTAATTTTTTTATGTTCATATAGCGCTATCTAGTAGATTTATTATTATTTTTAAAAGTTAACGGTTTGTCAATAGAGTGCAGTAAATACACCGTACTAACCACGATGTGGAGAAGATTTCTTATATTATCTCCTCTACATTGTAGTGCTTACCCAACATTAAACACGATATAAATAAGAAAAATAAAAATAATAAATTAGTTTTTTGATAAAAAACAGATGCTTTACAAATTTCGATTTTTGAAATAATATTTATGTTTTTTCTGGTCTGATATATTTTTATTTTGTCATGTTCTGACAAAGTTATTGGATTCGTGATGATTATTTTCCATTTTATTTGTATAAATATATATTTATTAAAATAGCTTTAACATTAGTAGATTTAAATAAATCAAATGTTTTGATCCCGTAAACTTACCAGATTAGTTTTGAAATCTTTTTCCATCTCAAAGTTCAAAAATAAGTAAAATATGATACGTGCCATTAAAAACCCTTAGTTTGAAAAAAATGAATATTTTCGAATTTTTTGTTCGCCTGACGAAGTGATGAATATGCCAATTTTAGTACTTGGATCTGGAAAGATGATGTTAAATAATATTTGCACATTTACACATCGCACAATGGATTCCTCATTTCCATTTTAGCTTTTTTCCGCTACGGATATCATACGTTTAGAAATAATATTTAGAAAATATGAAATAATTTGAGTCTTCAAATTTTCTTTCCAAACTTGCTCCATAATTAATTTCTTAGATAAATCGATTATCCTTATTGTTTCAATTTTTTCCTCGCTCACAAAACTCAAACATTAATTAGTGGACTAAAATCTTTAGTTACTGCAACTATAATGTCGGATGGTTGTTAAGCATTTAAAAGAAATGTTATGCCACCATGTCGTCATCGTAAAAATAGAGTTATTGCCAAAATAGTTTTTGTCCTGTACAACGTTTACAACATACTTCTGGTAAATTGTTACAACGGAAACCTAACTGAAGTAGAGGAAGATATTAAAAATACCACGGTGTTATGTCTTATGTGTATATCAGACAAGAAAGGCAATCAGTAACCTATTGAATGTCAACATCGCATATCTTTTAGTTGAGCTGAACTCAATTCCTAAAAGAAATGTTAACATATATAGATACAAGTAAATATGTAAGAATAATTGAAAACATAAGTTAATGCGAGTAGTAGGTATTCAAATATTTGTAAGTTGGTAACCGACTTGTGTTTATGTATAAATCAATTTGAACATCTCATTTAAAACATTATGAATCGTGTCACATTTATCGATTGCGGCACATAAAAAATTACGCTATATAGTCATTGGTCATCCCATTGAGTATATTTACGATTACTAATAATGAGCGTCATAATATAATTAAAATTAAATACACTCATAGAAAACTTAGAAATACTTATATTTTTAACTTTGTTCGCCTAAAATTTCAAATATGTAATGATTAATGACCTATTATGGTTTGAACACAATAAAAGGGAATTCATAAAAATTACGATCTTATGATTTGTAACTAATACTATAAATAGGTACATAGTAAATACTCATTACTATATATGACGTCTAAAATAAAGCTATATAATTTTATTATAATATTATTATAATAAGCATTATGTGCTTCATAAAAAAATGTGTGACTGCTTGCAAAACCTTTTATAATGGAAAAATATGCAAATGAATTTGAAACTATGCTGGTACTCTACTGGCATACTTCCATATTATAATTTGGTCTACAAAACTACAGTTTAATATTTGTTTAATTTAAGAGGACACTGGCATTTATTGTCTCCGTCTTACAAGTGCGTAACATACCAAATGTATCCTCAGCAGTTCACGTAGATGTCTATAGGCCCAGTTCCGTAGCTAGATACTTGTGTGCCCCGGTGCAAATTGCCAATTGGTGTAGGTGCCCCATAATTTTATAACATAATTTTCTTTTTTCTTTGTTGTATAGTTTAGGTCACATCATATCAGATAATCGGTAAGGGCGTAGGACCCTTTCAAGATCAAGTGCTCCGGTGCATTGCACCGCCTGCACCGGCGGCTTCTACGGCACTGTCTATACTTCCATAGCATCGTTAGTCCGTTAGTGTAAAAATTAGAGTGAATCGACATTTTATGAAACTTGATGTGGTATACGAACATAATCAGCTGTGTTTGTAAGTGGTTTCTTTTACGATAGTTCAGTTTTAATGTGAGTTATGAGCATTGTAAATTGTAATGCTATTTTTCTTATTGTGCAAAACTTGCTAAAAATTGTATTACCTATTGTATAAAAACTCACAGACATTATAGATGTTCTTGCCATCAAGTTTCATAAGAGGTGGATTTACTCTAATTTCTAACTAACGAAGCTACTCGTGGATTTACCGAGTGTAAATTTGCTATATTACGTAGTCGTACCCGTTAGTAAGAGAGATACAGTCCCTAAAATATCCAAATTTTCGTACTACACACACATATAGCCCTAAATCAGTCCAATCTAAATTATACATAGTACCTATCTGTTCCGTACAGGAATTGTTTGAGTGGACTGTATTGATGCTGGTTCAGTTGTTTAGAGGATTGTTACGGAGTATCTGTACCGTGTGAGTGTTTTATACCGCGCAAGTCTGCCCGTGGTGGGTCTTGCTACGGCGTAGATGTGTCGTGTCAGAAGGTCCCGAACCGCGCAAGTCTGCCTGGGTAGGTATTGCTACGGTGAGGTAGGACTGACTACTGACTGATTTTGTGCTCCGCACTCCCTTTTATAATCTTGGTCTCGTCTGCTGCGGCGCTGTGTACTAACATGAACCGCCCATGATTGTCTGTAGTTGGTTATCGCGTACGGTCACGTGACGGCGCTGGCCAATGCATTGGTTGTTGCCACCTTCGAAACCACGCCCACAGCAGTCCGATTATAATGCCGTTGTGTGTATAACGGTGTTGTTGCTGTAGTTGCCTAAATGGTGGTCTGTGGCTGGTTGTTGCTGTCGTAGCCACGCCTACCGTGCTCCTGTGATTCGTTAAAGCGCTTGAAGATATGCAAACGCCGGCCTGTGATTCGCTAAGGCGCGCTGGCGCGTCCGTTCCGTTACAGAACACGGGACCGGCCGTTTTGCATGTTGTGGCACCGTAGCCGGCGTGCAGACCCGGGCTCCTTTAGAGCGCGCGGGTCGCCGTACGCTTCGTCTTTGCTCACCGTGAGCCCTCATACTGTTACCAGTGGAATTATGACATTATACATAAATACTCTTCGCAGAATACACACAGGTCACCAAGAATAGTTCGATTGGGCAAGTTTGTAACTATCGTGTACCTTATTGCGACCGGTGCTCTGTGGACCAGTCTGACCCGTGCTCTACATAATACATAGATCCGGCCGGTACAGTCGGCGGGAGGTTGGTAGCTCATGTACGCCTCCCGACGTCAAACGTGCCCGCCGTTGCAGCGTTTATTCGCGACGATCGACAGTCAGAGTGCCGACCGACTGTATTCCGAATCTCATGCTATTATGCAATCGTATTTTGGCCCCAACGGCCCCGTACAAATAACATACATATATTTAATAAAAGAAACTATATTTGATAATATTACCTGGGGAACAACACGACCCCGCGTGCCGTGAACACTATCAATTAATAATATTATGCATTTACAATAAATAATTTTATTTAAATAGAGTAGAACCTCTATTTAACAAATTTAAAGGTTCTTTAAAAAAATTTGTGAAATAGAATTTTTTTTAAATATAAATCTCATTTTAAGTGTACAAAATGCATGAAAATAATGATACATAATATCAGTAAATAAATAAAAATAAATTTAAATTACCTATATTAAGTATGTAAATTATTAAAGTTTTTTTTTTTTTTTATTCTTTGTGGTCGAAGAACTTACTGATATCCTGTATTAATATTGTAGTTTTAAAATGTTATAGAATATTATTATAAAGGTTTAATGTGAATAACAAACTTTTAAATTTCGTACTACACACTGAATTTTTCGTACTACATAAAGTGTGTCGTACTACATACAATTTTAGGGACTAGAGAGATAACAAATAAAAGTGTTATGTTATTTAAATAAAGTTGGTTTTAAAAAGATTTTATCAATTATATTTAAATAACTGTAAATTTGCGTTTGTTAAACGTAATCCTCGGTAGTATAGTGGTAAGTATCCCCGCCTGTCACGCGGGAGACCGGGGTTCGATTCCCCGCCGGGGAGGAAAAATTTTTTGCTTTTTTTTTATAATTAAGTTTATTAATTTCGGTGTTTAAGGATAAACTGTAAATATGAACAATGTGTGTTCAAGGACTTACAAACAAAAAAATTAGGTTCAAGTCTACAATCATTTTATATGAGTTGTTGAATTTCAAATTTTGAAGACTTGTTGGAAGTATCTGCGCTAGTTCAGAATCGTTTTTCGTCGTATAAAATTATTTTAATCGAATTAAAAATTAACACATCCGTTATGGCATGCTTACTCAATGACGAGCAGCATGAGATACACTTGGCATCTATACTTAAATAATATATATGATTTTTTTTTTTTAATCATTTATAAAGTTTTCCTGACAAAGTAATCTAAACTTAGGTATAATGTACAAAATATTTAGCTATTTATAAAAACGATATTAACATAATATATAGGTAGTAAATAACTAGGTTAACAAATTAGCGATATACATTAACAGATTTAAGATAGTCTTACAATAAGCAATGGACGATCTATCATAGAATTTTCATTGAAGATAATCTAATTTAGGACGTCATGATGAGGACGACCACGTTTTAGACTTCGATTGATGGCGCCGACATTTAACCCGAATGTTGTTGACCGTTTGCTTTGCGTAGATGACAGGAGAAGCTTTCCGATAGATCCTTTATGTTCTTAATTGTTGGTAAATTGAAGTCTGTGTGCAGCGCATCGTTTCGAACAAATGACGGGGCATTTGAAATCACACGGAAGACTTTGGATTATAGTACTTGAATTTTATTATTTTTGTGGGTTGAAGCATATTGACAGGGACAGCGTGATATATAGGTATGGTGAGCAGCTGGTGTAGCAGAAGGGTTTCCATGACCATGAGTTGTCTGTTGTCTCCGTCTTATAGCTAACGCATAATATATCAAAATGTACGTTCAGCAGTTCCGATTTTCTGTTGTTATACCTTATCAATATTTGAAAATAATCAAAATTCACTTTCAAAACATCTTGTTTTCTTAATTATATTTATAATTAAATATATTTTATTTTTTGTTGTTAAAATGTACAACAAAAGACAATGTCCTTATGAAATGTGGTAGCTTATAGACTCGACATTCCAAAACAGGTGGTTTACGTTTGGGTGAGCTTGTAAAAATTGCAATGTATTTAGGCAATTTAGCATTATCATAAAGCGTGTTTTCGTTTATGGTTTTAAAATATTGGAATGTATTGGGGTGAGCTTTTTTTAAACATTTTGTGACGCATTTAACCAATATTTTATCAATCGTTTTTCTTTCATTTTGACAAACTTGGATTATGGAAGTGATGAAATGCATCGTTTACGATCCATATTTGGTACATTATAGTAATTTGTAACAAACAACAACCGTTACCATAGAACAGCCGACAGTATAATGAGTTCACGTTTTTAATGTTCAGGCATAAGTGTTGTATCTGTACTTTATCTAGCTGTACGATATCTATAATTATTAAGTTCGATAGAAGTATAACAAATATAATATATTCATTTTACGATACAATATTTTATCTTATTATTTAAAATTTGATCTTTTATATTTTATACTGTATGATATTTGCTCAAACAAAGGAACTCGCAAAATTACTTTATTTTTATTTAGTGGGTAAACCTCACTCAAACGCATGATGTTCTTAAAACTGCTCAACCGAATTTGACAAAAGTTTCAGAGATTGTTTTTTAGATGCAACAGAACAGTTTTTAAGGTAAATATTGGACCACGGTTGCGTTAATATATATAGAAAATTCTTTATCCAAGCCGCCACGGGCGCATAGGCCATCTCTTTGCATTAGTTCACAAAGCGAGTTACCTATACCAACACGACAGTTTAGCATACTAAAACCCGATGCTATTACATCCAAATAGTGCCGTAGGTACTTTATATTTGGTCATTTTTGCCTGCACGAAGTTAGGTCATAGATACAGCTAATATACGTAATATAGGTAGGTATTTATAATTTATTGCTAATGAAACAATGACAAATTTCAAAATTAACTAGTTCATATAGAGTTAATTGCAAATTATTGGTAGTAGCTTCGGGCATAATTAGTTTTCCACGATTTAATAGGTATTTATTTTATAGTATCAAATAAATATAATTGGCTTAAATAAAAGTATTTTGTAGTATTGTAGGTACCTATACTTTTTATAGATATGTATTAGCTAATCGATTGTTATTAATGCGTTTATATTATAATAAATTAATTACAAAAATATGCATAATTCACAGACCATATAGTAATAATATAAATATATACCCATATATACCCATTTCGATTTATGTATTATGATAATTATAATGTGCGTTGGGCATTTAAATTAAGACTATAATAACAGTAATCATCTTTGCTAAGTACCTATACGTATTTAATGCACTTAATAATTGCAATTGTTGCAGCATTTTTATGTTATATAAACACGTTCGAGTATTATAGGTTAGGTTAGGTTAGGTTAGGTTTCTCAAACACATTAAACTCAAATTAAAGCTCGAAAAATGATAAAATCCGTTAATTCTTCACAGTCTCAGAAATAGAAATTTATAATATGTAAACATATCAGATCTTTCCATTAATTGACCATGAAATTAATTATCCTAAAAGATTTTTTGTCAAATAAATATTGCAAATTATTTATAACTTATTGTGCCATTCAGTCTATTTAAATATAAGCCTGAATAGTTAAAAAGCTCAATTTAATTAAAAAAATATAACTAATATAAGTCATTTTATAGGTACTAACTTGCCGCTTTTGAAAAATTAAAAATTAACTAATATTATGAAACAATTTAATACTTTTGCCAAACACAGAAAATTATAACCAAGTTTGCAAATGATTGCTGTAATGTGAAGCCAGAACTCTGAAGGCTGAAAGTATATAAGAATACATTAGAATATTACATATAGGTACCGATACCAATAAGGTGTCTTATAAATCCACATTGGTACATATACTGATATACCTATACCGAAAATCTTATACATAGCAAGGTTTGCTGCAGCTAGCATTTTCATAAAAAGCGAATATTATAAGTAGTTATATGCACACTATACATTTAAAATTTTAAAGAATCAATAGTGTACTATAAATTATAATATTATGGTCCCTTAAAAAAGATTTCATAATGGCCCACGATTCGTTTGTTACATTTTAGTAAACCATTAAATTTAATCAACTTTTATGCAACAAGGCAATAATAAGCTGATATTCTAATTCTAATTTATGATAATCTATGAGAAAACTAGGAATTGCTATTGTAGCAATAACACTTTGTTTTTATTGCCTTACATTTACAACTCTTAAGATGAACAAAATTAAATATTATCTTATTTATATTGTATATTTTATATATTAAAACAATGAGCCATAAATTATGCAAATAGAACTAGTGCCAAATGATAAAGTACCTATATATTATATTTTAACATGATAAATATTTGGTCATACCATTGATTATAGAATAGTCTATTATAATTTATAACCAATGAATAAACAATATACATAAGCGCATTTAAAGTGAATTTAATTATGTTAAATGTGTAAGCAATTTATAGGTGCTGCATAATTACAAATTATTATACCTATAATATTATATTTTAATCATCTCAGAGTTTATTCTAAATTTAGTTTTCGTTTAAATAAATATACCTATTAGGGGCCTGGTGTGGCTCGCTGGTCGGCTTCAGTATAAGTAACTAATATATTCTGAGGTCAAGCATTGTCCGGCACTGCTCGTTCCCGAATGGGTGACCACCCGGAATTTTAGTGACGAATCCTCAACCCACATGCTCGCGTTTCGAACCAATTTACCAGCAAAAAAAATTGCGTTGTCATGGCTTAAAAAAATAAAAATAAAATACTAAAATATATCAAAAAAATTGATAGGAGTAGTAGTATATTATATCTACTCTACGGTCTATAGATTTTTTTTTTAACTCTTAATGCTAAACACTAAAAAAATTATTAAAATTAAAGTGTATTTTAGGATCATAAATTTACTGTTAATGGTAAACGATAATAAAATTTATATATCTCAAACGTGTTAAGAAGTTTAATGATTTGTGTTTTCTTATGATGCAATCATACTTTATTAACTATTAGTAAACTAATATTATAATAAAATTACACAAAATAAATGCATATTTTTTATATATAAATTAATTTTATCACACTATATGGCTATGTTGTAATTTCAAATCTGTTCTTCTTGTTTATTGTCTTATTATAGTTGACACAATTGTAAATTAGTTGATTTTGAAATAGAAGTCACTAACTTAAATGAGTAATGACTTGGCGTTAACTTGAACTTAGTTATAAGTAACTCTCGTCTCGGTCTCCTGACATATTTCTGAAATAGACGAAATAGTAGACACGTGGGAAAATTAGTTAGCTTAGATCAACTGTCTCTAGTCTTTAATACGAATATATGTTTGTATAAACTGAACAAGACTCGGATACAAACGAGAATCAGTATATATGTATGATATATCAGTAAGAAAGGAAATAACTGAAATAGGGTATATTTAAGGCTCTTATAAAGATATACATATAGGTACCTACTAAATAACAGTTCAATCAATTTATCATTATTTTGTCAAATACGTCTTTATATAAACAAACCCACTTTAAATTTAGAAATTTCAGGAAATTTTGGTAGGTACCCACTTTTAACTATGAAAATTAAATTTTATTTTTAATCGTTTACAATAAATAATAAATATATGTACCTATAGTGGGATGGCACAGAATAATTATTTAAAGTGAATTTATTAAATTAATTATTTTATGATGAAAATTATAATACTTTTTATTTATCATATACATATAACAGTATAATAAACTTATAAATATCGATTAGTGCTTAATACTTTATACTATATATTTATATTATTATACATATTGTTTAAACAGTGACTTGGACTGTAATGACTAAAATTGAGATTGCTGAATGAGTTATGGATTGAAACAAACGCTGAAATTAAAAATGATTAAATCTACGACATTATTGGATAAGAAAGTAAACAGTGAGTAGCTTAATTGAGATAAAGCTGAGCAATGGAAAAGTATGAGTCGGAAATTACAAACATCAACCGAGGGATTACAATGGTTGTGATGGTCGGGGAGATGAGTTAATACCCAAATTACAATTATAGTAAATAAACTGACTGTCATTTTTGTACACGTTGTTTAATATTAATACATTTTGTATAACTATATAGAGGATTAGGTATTTACTAATTGCTCATCAGATGGACTTAAATTTTAATTTATAGAATATGATTAGAAATTTAATTTATTCTTATCGTTTATAATTTAAATATCCTTTGAGAGATTGGAAATGTACGTATTCTTGAACAAAGTTTAGATAGGGTTTAATGGATGAGAATTATATTTTCTGCAATCGTCTTAGTTTTAATTTTATACTGCCCTATATAACCTACTATGAGAAATCTAGTTAGGGTAGAGGGTAGTACATAAATACCTATACCTACTTATAATCTATTAAGGTTACAATAGTATAATATTATAATATTTTTAATAAAAAAAGGATTTTAAAAGTTATGGAATTTAGACACTTGCTTTGGTCTAATCAGAATATCAGATAAAAAATACAATGCATAATATATAGGTACCTACATTACTTTCAAATCACATCAGTGTAGGTAAAACAGAAGGTGATTAGAGGGATTATAGATTCCCGTGACCTTTTTTGCTACGCTTTAATATTTATTATCTCATAATCAAGAATATTATATTTTGAAGTTTGAATGATTAAAAATCAGCTCCCTGCCCCTCAGACCATGAAAAGATCATTTGAGTGCCATTGAATTACATATAGCTCAAACGTATATGTACATTAATTGAACGGTTTATTAATATGATGGTGGGACACAATAATTTTAATTTCATCATTTTTTTTTTCATGTACGTTTTACATGCATTATGAATTATGATGCACAATCGATTAACTTAAGAGAAAAAAAATATTTTAATTTTTAGTTGTAAGTATTCCATATTTGAAGAAATAACTGCAACAGTTGAATTTTAATTTTTATTAAAATGTGTAATATTAGTATATTCATACCTTAAATGCTTTTATTCTTCATACAAAGGTTTTAAAGAGAAATAATAATTTTAAGCTTAACCAATTCAATAAATTTATAAATAAAAACATATGTTGATATTTTTATATTTTAGTTATACACATTCACTTTGTGCCTTCCTGTTATTTAATTAATTTTATAGAAAAATATTGTTTGTACTTACAGTAAATGTTTATTGTTCAGATATTGTAGAATTCATAATATTTACTAGTTACCATAAACTTTAAATGCATGGACATAAACTTATTTAGCATGAACTTATTCAGTGAGGTCCATTATTTTCTTAAAGAACAAAAAAATAAATTGTGTACTTAAAAATATTATGCTATGCTTGATAAGTTGATTTGAAATGGGTGGTCCTGGATCATTGGTCTAAACTTAATTTTATCTTTTTATTATTCAAATTAATGCATGGAAAAATAATATAAATGCTGGTAAGCACTGTAACCAACAACGTATACTATAAAGTAACACAATGGATAAATTACGTATAATACAATATATAAATTTAAGATTTAAACGAGTTCTACCTATATAAATTTTATAAAATTAATTTCATTCATATGTGTAATTATTGAAAAAAAATCTGCACGTCATAATATAAATAATATAATATTTTTAATTTAATTATGTTTCGAAGTTACATTTACTCTAGAAAATAAGATAGGTACCCACTCACTAAATAATATTATTAACATTATTGATTATTATTATTTGTTATAACCAGAAACATTGAGGAAAAATCATACTGTGTAGACCAGTGGTTCTCAACATTTTTTGTACGACACCTTAATGTAGATCTATAAAAATGCGACACCTTTAAAACAACTTTTATGGATTTTTGAAAAAGTAAAAAATAACAAATCTATGTAAATTAATACATTTAGGTTCATGTTAGCATTTTATATAAAAAAAAAAAAAAAACAAACATTTTAAATTTACTTAATTAAAATATTAACAATAAAAATAGGTATTAAAAAAATATTATAATAAAAACAGTGTTAGTTTATAATGGAAATTAGTGCGATACTTGTAATTGGTGAATTGAAGGTAGGTCTTCGATTCGAGGGCGAATTGTTGACAAACTTACGCGTAATTCACTTTCAATATCTTTAAGCGTTGACCTTTTTTTGGTTTTTGTTACTTCTAAAGTCAAAAATTCTTGTTCACACATATATGATGTCGAAAAAGGAATCAAAATTCGCAACGCTTTTTTGCTCACTCCTGGGTATTCGTTTTGCAATGAAATCCAAAATGAATCACGTTCAGACATATAAAATTTAGATTTTAACGTGGTATCTGATGATATTTCTAGTAATATTGTTCTTTTTCCGTAAAAGATAAGTTTGCATTTTTAATATTTTCTTCTCTACGTGGACCATATAATGAAACTATTCACTGTGTTTCAGTTGTTAGAAGTGATGGAAAATAACTCTTTAAATTTCGAGAAAGCAGTGTCAATAAATGTTTGTATATTATATTTTTTGATTTGCGCTAAAATGGATTATTCAACTGAAGAAAAGCATGAAAAATCATCATATTTTATGGATGATAACCATAAAATAATTTTTTTTTTGAAACTTTCCATTTTAACACTTGTAGAAATTATGTTTTCTTTATGACCTTGCATACTCTAATTTAAAACATTTAGTTTTTGAAAAATATCAGCAAGGTAAGCTAATTTAGCACACCACATTTGATTATCAATTTTATTTGCATAATTATTTATGTTTTCAGCTTCAAAAAAAATTTGATAATTGATCTTGAAGTTCCAATAGGTACATGGTTTAATATTTTAACTCTTAAAAGCCAACGTATTTCGGTATGAAACAAAAAAGTACCTATAGTGTGTTCTGTACCAATATTTTTACATAATTCTTCAAATATTCTAAATTTTACTGGTCGTTTTTTAATATAGTTAATCATTTCAATTACAGTTTTGAGAACGTCACTTAATTCTCCCCCATCCGAACTTTTTACCATAAGAGCTTCATGGTGTAAAAAACAGTGAATTGTTATTAAGTTAGGGTTTTTATTTTTTGCCAGAGTCAGAGATCTTTTAAATCAGCCAGTCATCGCCGCTGCACCATCTGTGCAAATTGAATGCAGTTCGACAATACCATATTATTTTCTTCGAAATAATTATTAACAGCATTAAAATTTTTGAAATATCGACTCCAGTTGTTGTAGTTTGTAATTCACGGCAAAATAAAAATTGTTCAATTATTTCTTTTCGATTGACAAATCGTATGAAAGAAATTAATTGAGATTTACCAGAAACATCGGTACTTTCATCAAGTTGAAATGCGAATTCTTTATCTTTTTGTTATAACTCATTTATATTTTTTATAATATTCTCCGACATTTATTCTTCGACAAACAGTATCATTAATTGACAGTGATATGTTTGAAATTTGTTCAGCTGCTTCTTTACCTAACATTAAATCAACAATTTCTTTACAAGTTGGTGAAATCAATTCTTCTCCGATGGTATGTGGTTTTTTTTCTTTGCAATTAACTCAGAAATTTTAAAAGAACATAAAAGAGATTTACTAGATATTTTAAACGTTTTTATATGAACGTTGAATTTTTTTTTGTGATGTTAATAAACGCGTAAAATAGTCAGAACTTTTTCTACTAACATGACTGTGATTTTGCTCTAAATGTCTTTTTAATTAATTTGGTACCATTGACTCGTTTGATAAAGTTACGCCACATACAATACACTGAGGTATTTGATTATTATCATCACCACAATAAACGTGAATCAGAGATTTAAATAGTTGTCGTTATATGCTTACGACGCTTTACTGTTGTTTTGTCATTAATTTTTGATGAAGACGGTAACGGTAAATTAGTGGAGCTACAGTGCTCGACGTGCTCGTGTTAACCGAAGTTGAAACTTTTTTAATTATTGATTTGTCCATACTTAATGTACCTCTTTTAATATAAAATGTATAAGAAAAAATGAAAATATAACGAAATTAGTAATTACACAGACACAACGCGCACAGCACGGTGATTACGATTGAGAATAGTGAGAACAAAGCCGTTTATGGTGGAGGGGGGTTTAGGGATTCAACCCCCCTCCTAAATATTTTACAAATAATAAATTTAATTTATAATATTGTATATTGTATAATGTATATAATATAAATTAACTTTAAAATAATTATAATGCATTAACATAGTAAAATACTAAAATGTGATTTTTTTTTAAATAAGTGTTTTTTTAATTACTTAAAATGAAAATTTGATTTGATTTGAACCCTCCCCCCCTCGAAAATTTGTTACAGCTACGGCCCTGAGTGAGAACGTGCTTATTTACGTATGATGACGTCGTAATCATTACGAGGTAATAATATCTTCATAATTTATTGTTTTTCTTATCTCTGATTTTTACCAGGTTTTCATAATTTGTTCGGCGACACACCGGCTGAGAACTGAAGTACGTCATATACTCATTATGTATTTGAAGTTCAAAGTTGGTGCTTTTGTGAATAGTCATTTGATTGAAATTAATTAATATTGATTTTATTTGATTCATTATTAATGGGTTTTTAAATTATTTGAGTAGGTATTTATATTAATGTATTCAATAAACTATACAAGTGTCTATACTATAATTTAGATTTAAAGGATTCATTTAAAATTAAATATTTGCTTTCGAAAAAACAAATATAAAAATAAACAAACGAAGGGTTTTAAGTTTAAATTAAAATTGGAAAAAAACAAACCTGTAGTTACAAATCTTTAACTCCATTTATAAACCACTAACCATCGACACATTTTACTAAAATTCATTGAATATGAACAAACATTTTTAATAGTGCTTACATAAACACGTATCCAAGATTCTAATTATAATACCACAAGGGTACCTACCTACTACCACCTATACAAACGACGTACCTACATATCTGAAATATTTTAATATTCGTGTAGGTATTGAATTTCACGTGAATCCAAAGTATTTCGTATATATATTTTAAGTTCAGGAATGTCTGTTTATATTATATGCTTATTATTGTTGGATGTTGTGATAAGTAATAAATAATAATTAATATATTATTATAGCGATCGTATGGTAGAACGGCATCATAGCACTATTGTGTTTTGTTTGTGCTAAATTGAAATCTATCGAATTAAGAAATAATCCAGAATGTGATAAGTTTAAAATAATGTCTTATTGTATTCGAATAAATATTATTTATAAATTCTTTATGCTTATTTTAACACGTCATGTTTGATAGGTAAAGGAGAAAATGCACCCATCTCTTCATTGGTCCGCTTATCCATTATTCGTAAATATCTTATTAAATGCATTTAGAAATTAAGTATTATATTTAATATATGATAACCACTAAACATATTATAAAAGTACATATGCATACGTTAAATCGAATCAAACGTAAAAAAGTCTATACAGGGTGTCCCGCGAGGATTTACCCATTGCGATATCTCCTGAGATAATAAATATATCAGAAATCTGTTTTATTTATTTTTTATTAGACTTACATAGACAACGGCTACATGCATTTTTTTTTAAATTTAATTTTATGTTAACAAAGTTAAAAAATATTTTTTAATATTTTAATTTTTGAAAAAAATAAAGGTACCTTTTTTATAGAGTATATTTTTCTGAAAATGATTGCCTTTCAATATTTTATTTTCATTAATCTCGTGGTTTTTAATAATTTTTTTAATTTATGGATAAAACGGCGAGAAACTGGTTTTTATCCGGGTGACGAGACTACTACCTCTACTGCTAATGGGTATATACTCAAGGGACACTCTGTATAGTCTACGTAAAACACACTTCATCGGTCATAATGACATTATAGTTATACATCAGCGTAACTAGGGCTTAATTAATATATACGGGCGTGGGATTCCTAAAAAATTTAAGTTTAAAAACGAGCTATGGGGTTCAAAGCCTCCCCGGTTGCTCCCCATTATTCGAGCATCACAATAGTTAAGACAGTTAAGTAATTTAAAAGCGTCCTCCTTTGTTATTAAACATGAAAAGTCAACATTAAAATAAGTATAGTTAATAATTATTTATTTATTTTATAAGTGTGTATGCCATATGTTTTAGACGAACATATATTTTATGAGATGTCATTATTAAGAGTTTGATTTAATTTTTATTGAATTATTGGTCTCTTATTCTATACATATTATATAGTCAGATCACGAAATCGGTTTCGGTCATGGTCGACCTGATTTATTGTTTGATTTTTCTTATACATAAGCTCGTACATTATTACTATATTACATATTCATAAACATTAAACCTATATAATGATTAATTATTTTACAAATTGAGCCATCAAGCCAGTTTTTTTGTTACTTACGCGAGGATTTGGATTGAATCCAGAAGTGACTTAAAACATCTAGGGGGAGTGGGCAAACCCCCTAATTTCTCCATTAAATCATGTTTTATAGACTATTGACTAATAGCATATTGTATTGTACATTTATAGGTACCTATATTGTATTCACTATAAACTATAGATATTATATATTATAATGATGTACATAAATATAAAAAAAAAATAAAAAATATTAACTATAGGTATTAAATAAATATTATGTATTTAGTTTTTTAACATAAACGTGTTTTTATTTTTAGTTGTTTATGCATATTTATACAATCCTTGTTTCACTTTTATTATTGAAACTGTAATGTTATATACATTCATATTGGAAATAATAAATAGGTATTGATACTATGTTCCATTTTTTTATGTATTGTACATAAACTTTTTTACATTAACCATTGTATACACTTGTGTGGGTATTTTTTAAATATTGTATTGTAAAATTGAGTAGTCAATTATGAACAAATTATTCATACTTTTTAACTTTACTCTATGTCTTTATATATATTTAGTGTTCTTTGAAATAAAGACAAGTTTTCGATAGTTTAATGCATTTTATTGTTTTATATCAATGATTGAGAATCACAAGTGTTATGCACTTGTATCAAGCAGTTCGTTTTAAGTTACATAAATCACAGCGTTGTTAAAAATTAACTTAAATACTAAAAATATACGTATTTTTCGAAAAATATGTTCATTTAAGTCGGTGGCGTAATTAAGGAACGCTTTTTAAAATATTTATGTTGATTAACTTCTCAAAGAATACTTACTTATGTGCATGCGGTTGATTCGATAATGATTTCGTTTGTTTTGTTTTGAAATTCAACCCAATCAACTATAAATTGTCATAACTTTTACGCTAGATAATCACTTTTTAATTCTTATTTTTTTGGGTGATTGTGTGTGTAACTTTTTTAGCAAATTAATTTTGTTTGGGGGAAAAAAATGTATAGCTAAACGATATAACTAAAATTGTATGATCAAAAGATAAAATACTTATCTATTTACAGAGAACACCTAATTATAATATGTATAATATATAATGAGAAAATATTTTCCAAAAAAAAAAAATACACAACAGTAAGGAAATATTTTTTTTTTTAATAAAAGAAAAGCAATTCAATACAAATAATAGTTGTTTACAATATAATGTGCAAGTTGCATATTTTTTTTTAGTTTGAGCTTAAAATTCTGTAAGGACATTATTGTTGAAAATAATTTTACCTAATTAATTTTACTTTATATGAAATAAAAAATAGCTAATTGTTTCGACAGTATTTTGTTTTCAGACTTCATTTATACAATTTTAGTATTATTATGTTAATGATTAATAATATTAAAATAGAAACAGCTTTACATAATAAATTAGATATGATATATAAATTACAAAATAATGATAATTTTTTTTTTGTTCTTGGGGGAAAAACATTTTATACATAAATTATATTTTTCATGGAAGATTATTATGTTAAATTAAATAAATTGAATTAATCTTTAATTTAGTTGATTTAATTTTTTTCTTTTATTTAATAATTTACTATCTGTTATATTTATTAATAATGAGTTATATAATTAAAAATGAATTAATCATTATATTAGGTTAACGGTGAAATTGTAATATAACTCATAAAAACCTAAATAATAATATATATTTTTAATTTCTAATAATATACTTTAAATTCAGTAGTGCTTGTAATAGAATCATTTTTTTTTTATATGACATAATAGCAGTATAGATGTGGTGGAGTATATTCATTTCATAATTTATTTTGAACAACGAATGAAACATTAAAAGACCCCTTTTTGTTTTTTTATCATTATATTCTATAAGTAAATATTATTTTAAAATTAATATGCAACTAAGAACAACAAATTGATTTTATTTAAATATGTGGTTGATATTCGTATAGTTTTTTATATTAAAATGTATAACTGATAACAATAAAATATAATTGTTCTTTTATTTTGGGTGTAATAAACATTGATTATACTTATTTAAAATAGTTAAAAATCATGCAAAATACAGGGTGATTTTTTTTTTATCAAACAACACTTATATGGTGTTTGTGTGTAAATGCCACCTAACATATAACTATAACACACAAACACCACCCAACTTTGGGAGGCTATATCTTGTAAACGGATTAACGAAAAATGAAAATTTAAACGTGAAAACTTATTGAAAAAATAGCCTTTTTAGTTTATGAAATTTTAAGTATAGGTTGTCATTTAAAAATCAAAAGTTGATAATGGTTTACTTGATAAATATAAGGGTGAAAATATTTAAAAAATATATAATTCTGGAACAAGATGGATCTACAATTTTGAAAAAAAAAAATTTGAAAAAGTCATTAGTTTTTGGAACAATGAGTGTTGTTTGATTAAAGAATCACCCTTTATATACGTAATACTTAAGGTACGTTGTTAAATTATTTAAATATATTTTTTATTTCTACGAATGAATATTGAATTTTAAATATAGCAAGGTAAAAATTAAGAATATCATACATTTTACGAAATAGCTTAGGCTAAATTAATACTTGATAACTTTTATTAGTTCTATTGGTAAATTATTTCTAAGTATTCAATCTATATTTACTGCAGATTTAAGATAGATTAATTTTGAAGCAGATTTAACCTTTTTAAATAAATAACTCACAATATGTGTATAAATAAAAAAATGCTTAGGAAATCAATTATCGAACAAAAGTTTTTAAATAAATAGTCATAAATTACCTGATACTCATTATCTATTAGATTATTATTTTAGCAATTTTTGAGTGTTGTATTTCCTGTTATAGACGTTGTATATGTATGTATATTATATAAGTCACTGCATCAAAATATATTTACAGTTGTATGACAGCACACCACCTGTGGCTCTTTGCTGGTTTCTCGAATCACGTTAGAATTTATAGAATAATAAAAAAAAATAGTTGCTAGTATTAATAACAAACATTTTTACTATACATTAGTATTTTCTAATAATATTCAACTAAAAATGTAATTTAATAATGGAAATTATCTCTATATAACTTTATATTTTTGGTATAATTTGTAACCAACTACCAAGTATACCTACTGCTTTATTTTCAGTTGTTTTATGTTGATATATTTGTATTACTCAGGTTTGATTAAAAATATGATTATTGGTGTTGTTATTATGCATGTTATAACATTATCTATGTAATACGTTTAAGATCAAAATATTATTTTGATTCATGTGGTTGAAATAATTTCCGAAATGCACACACCAATGATAAGAGATTAACGTATTTCAAAATAACATTAATATTATTTTGGTAGCTGTATGGATAGATCGATCCTACCTCTTAGACACTTCATCTTAAGACGTAAGCCTTTAAATATATTTTTTTTTACATTGATCGTTCTGGAAGAAATGTTTCAAGATGCGTAGTGTGTGCTTTATACATTGTATTGGCAAATAAAAAAATTAAAATAGCAAAATGGGTATAATAGTCTTCAATGAATTATATTAATCCATCGATAAAATATCATTTGTGACGTATATTTATTTAACATGGCAAAATAAATGCAAACAATATTCGTATTCGTACGTTTTATTATATAATCTTGTAATTATATAGGTACATATCACATATAATACGTAGTATAATATTGGGTAAGGTATAAGTGTGAAAATATACAAACATAATATGATATACAGTTATCATATAATATTATTAAGAAAACATAGTAAGTCTTTATAATTAATTAAGTTTCATAAATTGAATTAATTATAAAAAAAAGTTTCGGGATAGGTAGTAGAGAGGTCGATACAATATTATTAAAAGCAAATAAATTACATAAATATTATAAGACGTGTGTGGAGAAAAAAAATTAAGGTCGCGTAAGACACAAAGCCGACGTGATGTGTTGTATAGTGTAAAAAATCTGCTCCACGAATAGTAGTAGCTTATCAACTACAACTCAACATATCACTTCTATAAAATAATAATCATATGATAATAACAACAATAACATTGTCACATCGTATTTTGTGCACGGCCTCGTGTGCAGTGAAGACGTTCAACTTTTATATATATATATATATACATATACGTAGTTTGACTATACCGAAGCTGGAAACTTGTCGAACAAGAAAATTTATCTTAAAGCCGCTGTCGGTCGGTACTTACACCTATTGCGAACACATCTATACCGTACACAATATAATATATATAAACGTGGATTACATCTACGGAAGTAATATGGATTCGGTGGAACGATTTACGAGTGAGCCGGTGCGGGCAGTGGCGGTAATGCGCCGACATTACTCGTGCCGTCGAGTTCGGGAAAAAAGTTGTGCCGGCGAAAAGAAGAAACGACGAGATGGCGGGGACGAAGAGCAACATTGAAAAATAAATCGTTTTTGTATAATACTATTAATACTCGTAATATATAGCGCGGTGATGGCGAGGGCGTGTCGTCGTATAGCTGCTGCATACAACTTTACTGTAACGAATAACGATAATATCACAGATCATATTATTATTATTAAAAACAAACGACGGGGAGGGGGTGCAATTTGTTCGATGAAATGGCACTGCAGTGATGATGGACCCGCGACCTTATCGTGCGCTGTTACCCACCACATAACGTAGGCGCGTTACGCAAATTTACGCGAATAAATAAATATTTTTTTTTTTTTAAATATAATAATTACGTATAATATAAATGTTTCACAAAAAATAGTGTCCGGGTGCAAAATTACATTACAGGTGCCCCGGCCCCATAGGAGGTGTCAATGCATCCGGTAAAAAAGTATATAGCCGTATAGACCTGCACCATTTGGCGGGTTTCCACTACACGCGTTCGCGAAAATCTTATTTGCTGCGATTGATCAATTAGGTTAGGTTACCACATGATCAACCACGTTACCGTGTTGTCGGACATAGCTGAACCCATTTTACGTGTACACGTCACACGCGTATAATAGTGAAAATCCGCCTCCGGGTGTACCGCCGTGTGTTGGTGTGAACGTGACGGTAACCGACGACACGTCTTCTGGACGGAAAGAAATCTATACTACCAGTCATCACGCCACATTTACACATCTCGTTATAAATAATATCATATAATATTATACGAACGATGTGATGCGTAAAGCTCGAGCCTCGTTGTAACCTATTTATAATATATTATTGTACCGAGATCTGTGATAGTATCGCTAACGTTATCAAGACAAAATAATATAATATCTGTACGTCGTGTATAAAATACCGTGCGATCGCCGCCCTCGTCATCGACATTGCATTATAATACGCAATATCGTTATCAGACGACGTTGCAGTCTTCGGAGCGTTTGCCGTTGGCGTTGGGCCTGCTGCCACAGGCCGCCTGTCAGGTGGCGTGGCCGAGCGTCGTCGCGTGGCTGGTGACGACAGAGTTGAGTCGCCGGCACGAGGTGCTGTTGATGTGCGTCAAGTTGATGTCCTGGATGGTGGACTCGACGGTGGCTTGACCGGAACCGGCGAACGGGCAGCAGCAGAACAGGTAGCGGTTGAAGTGTTTGCGGAACACGCCGCTGATAAAGTACAACGCCACAGGGTTCACGCAGGAGTTGATGAAGCTCAGGCAGAAGCCGACGATGCGGAACGCGTGCCAGTAGTCGTCGTACTCGTCGCGTGAGTTTGGGTTGAAGTGGAACCACACCATGAACACGTGGTACGGAAGGAAGCTGATCATAAATATGACGACGAACGACAGCACCATCTTGGCCACCTTCTTCCGGGCCCGAATCTGACCCGACTGGCCGGCGTGCTGCAGCTCCCCGGGCATGTTGCGCGTGGACACCATCAGGTGGTGGGCCATCAGCAGATAGAAACAACCGATCACGCACAGCGGCACCACGTAGTACGCGAGCAGCTTGAACATGACCATGCCCCGTGCGTAACCGCTGCCCAGCTCCATTGGAAACGGGTAACAGTATTCGATGGTCATGTTCGTATTGGGTATTGGTTCGGTGGCCAGGTGCGAAAACGTGGCCGACGGCGTGGCCAGAACCACGGCCAACATCCATATGGCTATGGCCGTCATCAAAGTGAAAGGCTTTGATGACACGTGCCGTCGGATAGGGTTCACAATGGCGCAGTACCTAAACGATAAATAACAAACTTTATTATTATTATTATTATTATTATTGTAATTAATAATTATAATATGAAGTTGTTTAATAGTGATTAAAACTTAATTTCCTTAAAACTCATAACTAAGCATTATATTATATTATAATATAGGATAACATTATATTATTATTATCAGCAATCTCTGCACCTAACCTAAATATTTTCAAGCCAAGAATGCACCATATAATGATTGGTATTACCTATAGGTATTATAATATATTATTTACAGCTGCCTTTTAAGAGTTGTATGTTGTAGTGTAATTCATCCGCTTCTAGTTTCCATGATAAATATTATCAACGATTATAAATTATAATATACAAAAGGTTCATGCTAATTGTATTATGTAGTTATATTACTTTATAATTATTATGATAACTATAATCTCAAGTAGTATTTACATAATGAAAAATGTATACCTGGAGAGTTCACCTATGCTACCCCTTCTAAATACAGTCGAGTCTCGATAACTCGAATGTCAAGGGACATAAAAATAAATTCGACTTATGTATTTTTCGGGTTACATAACTCGAATTTTTTTAAAAATACGAAAAAATTCGAGTTAGACATTAATTTATTTTTTTATTTTTTTTTATTAGAAGTATTATATATTTATATGTATATTTATAAACTATAATTAAAATTAAAAGCAAAAAATTCAGCCTTCTCCTTTAAAATTGGTTCATTTATTGGAATGTTTAAATCTCTACATTGAATAAACCAATGAGTAAACTAACCTCTATATTGGGATACTCACAAATCTTCATTCTTTTCATGGACCCTTTATTAGTTTCGTATTTTTGTAAAATATCGTCTTTATTTTTCAGAATAGTTGAAAGTGTACTGGGTGGAATATTAAATTGCTTGGCAATTTCATTTTTTTGTTTACCACTTTTTGTCACCTCACTTATAATGTTCACTTTTTCAGCAATTGTTAATGTAACCAATTTACGTTTAAGAGACATAACTACACAAATTGTACACGCTACACAGCGAAGATATACGGCAACTGCCGATTATTTTACAGCACAACAGTTGTACATAGGATAACTTCATTTGTACATTTGTGATTGTAAACCGGTTATTCTAACGATAAAATGTAAGAAATGACTTCGAGTTATCTATGCTCAACAATTTTTATATTTGACTTATCGCGACAAATATTGCATTGAGTGTATAGGAATTTGTTAGGGACAAAAAAAAAAATTCGAGTTATCGAGGTTTTCGAGTTATCGAATTATCGAAAAAAGTTTTTAATTTCTTGCCTATTAGAATATTATACAGAGCAATTCAATAAACATTCCCGATTTTTTCACGCATTTTAATTTGGTCATATGAAAAATACTTATACATTTATAAATTAATAAGTAAATAAATGAATATCAGTTAAAATATCTATCGAAGTGGGAGAGTTTCATTTGAAAAAACAAAAGTTAGGTTAACACTTCTTAAATAGGCAGAACAAAAAATTCTTAAGAATTTGAAAATATATCTTTTAAAAATTCCAAAAATCAGATTTTGAATAGCTGTATTATCAAAGAAAAAACTAGAGGCAAGCTTGATTGGTGAGTCATTCTGTATAAATCGAAAGCCTATTTTTACAGTACAAATATTTTATTTTAATTGATTTAATGATTACCTACCTAGGTGTATAGAATGTATACCTACAAAAGAATAAATATCATTCAGTATTTATACCACAATTCATATAGGAAAGAGAAATAAGTTTGAATAAACTACATACGTACGATAAATAAAGTTTTATGCACCCAGAATAATTATTTTTTTAAATTGTTATGTGCACGTTTGAGTAATAATTAAAATGGAAATGCCACAACAAGTACGGTATGAATACAATTCAAATTTCAAAGTGCATGTGAATACAAATGTTGTAGTTTTGATTTATTACTAAAATAATTTATATTTTATGTACACATATTTCTCGTTAGCCATTTAACTTGTTCATTTAAAATATATCGTCGAAAATTACATTACTTAATATGATAATATTATTATTATAACGTTATAATGTAATATATTTTAATATGGGTGACGACATATACAATATACTTTTTAATGATTCTATATTTTATACCACATAGTTTTATAAAATGTGTTAAGTTAAGGCAATAGAAATATTTTATACCAAACAATTTTAAAATTGTTAAAAATATATTATTATTTAGTGTTTCTTAAGATTATTAATATGAAATAATTTGAATTCATTACATTTTCAATAAGTATATAATTGTTGAAGAAATATTAAGTTGAAATAAATTCAAATTATTATAATATTTATTTATAAAATATACAAATTATTGTATAATATGAATTATAATGTATTATATACATACGTTTTTTTATCGATAAACATGTATTATGTTAAATGCATTAATTATAAATTTGATACCAAAAATGTTAATTTTAAAGTTATTATTTTTTTTTTTTTGATAAGTAAAAATAATTGAAATAAATTAATGATTGAACAAATTAAAAAAAATAAATAAGTTCAATGGCTTTATTACCATATTAGTCGTCATATTATTTTGTTTAAAAAATAATTGATTCGAGTATGAAGTATAGAATAAGTTGGAAATTAATATTTAAACGTAAAGATTGGAGTCAACCCTTTCCCACTACTCAAAATTATATCACATATTTATAACTAAATAATTTTTATTTATATTGTATTTATGTATGTAGAAAAATAAAAGGTGGAAATTAAACTAACGAATTGTTGTTTTATAATAATAGGTATACATTTAAGATTTTTATAAATCATGTGAACTTAATTGAAAATCGCTTAAAATAATTTTTAAACATACATTATTCTATAACAATTTATAATATATTGTGTATAATTTGTATAAGGTAATTTATGTAAGGGACTTGAACTCGAGATCTTAAAAATAATTGCTATAGGGATGCCGATCACGTGAGGTATTCTATTGAAACTATAACAATGGCGGTGGAATAAAAACGCGAAAATAATGTCAAGGATATTTTCGCATCAGAAAATAATAGAAATGTGTAGTACCTATATTAAATAGAATAAATGATAAATTGGTTTGAAAATGTATACTACCATCAAATACTAAATGTTCGGATCAGCGATGTAGGTAGGTACGAACAGTTCGTTTATTTGTGGCGAGAGCGCCGAGAGCGAGATCTGTGTAATGAAATGTAACAAGTCGTAAAAGAAATCATGATATGTGTTTTTGCAAGGTTGGATACACTTTTTTTCTGATTGTTACGATCTGTATTTGCAATAAATTTGGAGATCAAAAACGATAAATACATTTCGAGTACCTATGAGTGATGAGTCTTTAGGGAAAATTGGATTTTAGTCTACCTATATAAATAAGACTTTTGAAAGTCTTGGTAAAACCGTAGAGATCAAATTATCCTTCTAGCAGTATACTTTGTTGATATTTTGAGTATACCCACTTAAAAAAAAATATGGAACAACAGTATATATTTTTGAATATCTTCATTGTAATTTATTATTTACAATTTGGTAACTAGGAAACTTTTTCTTAAGAGACCCTCCACATATTGAATGCATTTAGATTAAGTAAAATATCTGAACATTTTTCATTTAGTCAAAATTCATGCCAAGAATAATTCCATCTCAACGACACTGATGCCGATGAGACTTTATTATAATAAGTACTCTTGAACGCAATTTGTAGAGAGGGGTTTCAAGTCATCTTAACAAGTACTCAATGTTCAACTATTTATTTCAGTTAAATATCCGAATTCAGCTATTTATAAGTCACACTTTATTTGTATAGAAAAAAAAAACGTCTTTTAGTCCTGTCCTGTACATTTATTTACTAATTTGTTATTATCCAGTAATATATTATGTTATGGTAGTATTATGTATAAGTACTATTCTTGTTTAAAATCATTTTATAAAATTTTAAAATAATGCTTTTAAATGTATTGATATTTTTAGTGAAACAAAATGCGACTCACCTCTCGGCGCTGAGCGCGGTCAGCGTGAAAACGGACACGCCGATGGACACATCCTTAGTGGCCTCACTGAGCTTGCATATGAGCTCACCATATGGCCACGACTCGACCGTGTACACAGTGGACGTGAATGGTACGCACGTGATGATGACCAGCAGGTCGCCCAATGCCAGGCTCAGTATGTACGTGTTGGGCACACTGCGCATGCTCCGGTGCCTGATGAACACCAACACCAGCGTGCCATTTCCAAGTACGCCCACTACGAATATCATGGCGAACACCACTGGAACGATGTACGTTTCCGGTCGGTTCGAGTACGGTTCGTAGATATTGTCATCCAACGTGTCGTTCGTGGCCATCGTCGTCATGACCGATTTAAATGTGGTCGCTGCCACCGTGGGTTCTATATTGCTGTAAAACAAACGAATAAAAAACTGTTTAAACGTTTCAAGTAGAAAAAACGGATACCAATAATAGCGCTGACCCGGCAAACGTTGCAGTAATTATTTGTATAGAATTTTTATTTTTTATTTTTTTTTTTATCGAGCACTAACCAAAACAAAACGCCAATGGGAGTACCAACTAGACCTGAAAATATTATGCGATCATGGTATCGATAGGTTTTGTAGTTTCCAGAATTACTGAAAACTAACAGACGCACAATCGTGAATTGTGTTTATCGGTGGAAGACATAAGCACCAAAATAAGATTTAAAAAATAATAATAATAATAAATCGTATCGTATAAAGGAACGTTATGCTTTCAGGCGCCCATATCTTCACTATGTGGAGGATATGAATTTTTAAGACTTCATCAGTTTCAGAAGTCAACTGCGAACGAATTGTTAGTACTTACCTAAGCTGAAACTAATAAAAACTAGATTAAGATAAAATTCAAGTCAGGAAAATTTGAAGTCTCTGCTAATATATATGTAAAAAAGAGCTGTTGGATGAAATAGATATGTCTGAGTATATAAAAATGTCATCGATCATAATATGCAACAAATGTTGAAATGATGAATTAAGATGTATAATATATATATATATATATTTTGATATTTTGATACTTCACTCATTCATCAGTAATAATATTATTTATTTATTTATTATTATATGTATAACGGGCATAAAGCCCAAATGTGCAATTACATTTTACATACATTTAAATAATCTAATATATGGCAAGAGAAAGTAATTAAAAATATCATAATATTATGTCACCTATTATAAAATATTAATATGGTACTAAGTGATTTACTTTTTTGTGGCGATAATTTGATGAATTATGTAAATACAATTGTATTAGTTGATGTCAATAAGACTGTTTTTTTTAAATATATATATATAAATGCACGTAATGGCTGTAAATTGGATATAATCAAGCGCAGCGAGTGGCAAATTGTTTGAAAATACTATTTTCTAATTGACATTAGACTAATGTACCTATTTACTATATAATTGTAATTTCTCGAAAGTTGAATAAAGTGACCCACGACCAACTTTCGGGGTATCGTAGCGTAGAATAATAGTAATAATAATAATCAGTTTGTGTACAAAATAATAACTACTGATGTACAATCGCTGTATTATAGGTATTAGCCCTGTTTCGTCTGCATGTCACGGTAAAGTGCATGTTCATGAATGTGTTTTCCATTGAAATTCCTAGAACGATACCTCTTGTGTTATGGTGGATAATGGATGGAGCATTACGTTAAGTATATATATTATTCGTCTACTTTTTTTTTTTTTTTTATCAAAATATTAAGACATGGATGCCTATTAAATAAATTATTATAGAAATTTGCAGTTTTATGCTGTGGATCATTTATTTTGGTTACGAATTTCACATCAGTCACATTTGCGACTGTTTATGATTACTATTATGCTATATTTTATGTGTAACATTCATTGTGTAACTATAAATAAAGCCCTGTGAAGTTGGCATTGTGTAAAAAAATTCTTACACAAATATTGTGATTATTGATTAGTTAGACTTGATTGTCACTTGGCACATCATTTCACATATATTTCATTTTGAACTTTTCGATGCTAAAGCTCAAAGCTAGCGTTAAAATGTACATACGACCCTACAATAGTCAATAGCTATGCAAACAATGTAGTATAGGTACTTAAATATTATTAGAATTTGGATTTTATGCAATATTCGCAACCATTGAAATTTTAATGCGTTATACGTGCATTTTGAGGTACCTAACAACTACGTTTTATGATTCCGGCAAAATATTTTAAGGTTTTACAGTTCGTAGGAAATGTATTTTACAAATACACGCACGTTTTGATTTTCATCGGTTTATGCGAACGCTCCCGATTTTCTATATTGTTCGAAATTATCTCCACTACGTTCCATATACTCATTTCTACTTTCGCAGAAGTTGAGCAAATTTTTTTCAAATATTTAACTAAATTATTTTTTAATCTACATCATTATTATATTTTCCTCTTTCTAGTGTTCAAAGAAATATTTTATGTTTGCATGCATAGTATATAAATATAAATATGTATATAGCAAATAAGTTAAAAAATAAATATATTAATAATAATTAATAACAAGAACAACACTGACTCAATTATGTTTTATACATAAAGCAATGTGATTAAAATCAAGGTTATAAGTTATTTCTCGACGGAAACCGCGCATATACATACGACTAACATACGACTAAAATGTAATACAGTAAAACCTGTGTAATATAGAAACAGTAGGGACCGGATATTTTTTCCATTTTAGAAAGGTTTCCATTTAATACAGGTTGTAAAAAAAAAAAAAAATTCCCGACTGATCTTTATGAAATATAATTTATAATTTATTATTAATTCATTTATTTCATATATTTTACATATTATTTATTATTGCATTTTACTCCAAATTCATCCAATGTTTATTACTGTTAATCTTTTTAACTTGACTTAATTAGGTTAATTTTTTCATTTAGAGTTAAAAATTTATTTTTGGACGTCATATTAAATATACGTCTATACACAGACACACAGTCTACGTCAGAACACTACTACGACTCTTATCGATAAAATAAACTTATTGCAACAAAATAATCTGTATAATTTATATAGATTATATTCATTGACTAATAATTTTAAAATAGTACATGTATAATATATTTCCATGGTATACAGATACATGACAAAATATTGTTTTCATTTCCACGTTAAACAGGTTCCATCTTATTCAGGGAACGATGTTTTTAAAAATACATTAGGTTTGCCGGGACCGTAACATTTTTCCATAAAAGCCAGGTTTCCACGTTATTCGGGTTCCATATTACACAGATTTTATTGTACAATTAAACAATACTCTAAACACTAATTACTTCATTTATAATAAAAACCAAAAAATCCGCGCAATCGATTGAGCCGAATACGAGTAAAATTAATTGTAAATAATAATACGTCGTGTGAAATGTGTTATGATGACGCGAACGTGCTCAATGAACACAAACGTATGATGATTATACGTGGGCCACTCAAAATCGGTGGTATACTGGAGCATGATTAAACTTTACATTTCACATTGTGTTACAGTCGATAAACATTACATAACTTAAAATGTAATGGCATTATACTCCGAATCATTGGGTACTGCAGTTGAATTTAAATTCCAACAAGAATTCTGATTCAGTTCTATGTATATGTATTAATATAATTTTTAAATATAATTCCGGACAATAGTTCGTCGAAATCCTCTGGCTGACTCTTTACCTTACCGTAAACCTTACGGTATACCTGTCTAATTTATCATGCTATCCATTGGCATCAATCTGTCATCGTTATAATTTTAAATGAAATTAGGAATTTATGGTAATTGTGATATTTATTAATTATTATCCACAAAATGTGTACGAGTAATTCGTGTTAAACAATTTTTTGTAAATTTAGTAGCCGGATATTTCTTAGATTATTTATATTATTTATAAAATTAAATCAACAACAATTATGTTCATATAAAGGTCATTGTATGCTTTCTCTTGATGTTTCTTTCTATAGTTTTTTTTTTTTTAACGTAAATAACTAAAAGTCCGAACTGAAACGCAAGAATAATCTACTTCACCAACGCCAAACACTTCTGCGGCAAGATAGAGATAATCATTATCTCTATTGTCTCAAGTATAAGACATATGAGAAAATAATCAAAAGTCTATTGTATACCATTATATACTTGTTTTTCGTTAGCATCGAGCTTTATGCAATTTCTGTTAAGACTTAACAAATCCCGCCCAAAATCTTTCAAAGAGTTTTTGTTAACACTGCCAATTTATCAGAAATTATTTTTTAGAATAGTCTTCGTGGGCCATAGGAAATTCTTTTGTAAAACTACGCATACTCGTCATAATAAGTGATTGTAGAATGTGTTAGCCATACATTATTTCAAAGGAAGTTATGGTAGTGTTTCAATATATCATATTATACTTATATAGTAGGTATATGCTGACATGTAATTTTGGACAATTATTTACGTGCCATTATTATAATGCCGCCAACATATTCGGGTAACATAATTCCGGGAGACGAATTTGTAATTGTTACAAATAATTCCACGTATTATGACGTGCTCGTTGTTCGATAATTCGGTATAATATATCATTTACATATTTAGATTTCGTATAACTAACTTAATAGTAGTTAATACTAGTCGTGTAAGTAGCTATTCATAAGCACGACAGGCCTGGTTTTCATGCAAAATACATAATAAAATATTATGCGCAAACATTTTCAAAATACTATGCATAGAATATTTATTTTTATTTTTATTAATTCTTTAAAAAAATAACGGGTCTCACATATTCGTACCTATAACGCATAGAATAAGTAGAAATATTATGCATTTTGCATAGCATATAATATGTTTATAGTGTTTATACATACAAATATAGGTACTTGTAAAAAGGTATAAGTTTTAAAAGATATACAAATAGTTTAGTATTTTTAATCATCTTCACTCATTTATTATGAAAAAAAATAATAGAAAATAGAAAAATTTATAAAAAAAAGCTTAGTTAAATATAGTTTATAAAACAGATCAAAACACGACTTGTGTTTCTCGGTAAGAATTTTAAAATGCTAAGAACCATCACTTAACTCATTAATTTAAGCCCAATGTTTGTTTTGAAAGCTTAGATTCGAGGGCTGATTATACTATGATTCTGTCTGTTTTACCCAAACGACTTTTTAAAGGTTTATTTCAGATTGGAAACTAAACATATAGAATATACACAATTAGGACAAAATTGAAAATATATTAGAGTGAATCTAAAGTGAAAAATTTGGAATAAACTAAAAATCAATCATAGGCAATTTATTTACTTGTTATTATTATTTTAGGAAGTTAATAACGAGATTGCTGAAGTATTTAAATATTGTGGGTAAAGCGTGAATGTAAAAGATCTTTAATCAATGTATTATTTCTATATTTTTATTATTTTTACTATTAAATTCTTTTGTCCGTTAACATTTTTAAAGTAATAATGGTTATTAAAAAGTTTCATGACAATGATTTGAAATCTAGTTAGTAATTTGAAGTGGTTATATTTTACTTTTTTCAAAGTAGGTAACTAATAACAATATCGAAAAATACCGGGAAGTTTGTATTGTTATAATGTTATATTATCATAAAATGTAGTATATAACATAGGGTTCCAGTTATTTGCGTGAGACATATAGATTGGAAGGCTTGTATAGGTCTTATATTAGATGGTTTGGCTTGACCCCAGATTTGGATATCATAAGATCAGAGAGGGGTAATAATCGTCTTGTATATTAATGTTTTGTTTTTTAAACTCTTTGAAAGATCAAAGAGACAGTAATGGACAAATGAGGTGTAGGCGTGTGTTTGATTGTTTTTTTTTTATGTTTAGTGTGTTGGGTCCAGGTAAGTCTATTATCCAGATAAACTACTAACTTATAATTTAAATATTTTACAATAAGAAAAGACAAGACTCTACATACTCTATCAAAATCTTGGAATTTATGTTTATATATAGGTTGTTGATATCATCATAATATACGGTAAGTTTATTTTTATCGATGTGCATATTATGTTTCAGTGTTTCATGCTATGCTGGAATATTTGAAAATCTTGTTCATCTACATAGTTGTGAAGGTACTTAATATCGTGTGGCATTTGAGCCATTTTCGGTATATCAGAAAATTGGATGAAAGTTCCGTGAACGCGATTACCGTGTTTTATAGTATATTATTATAAGATATTTACTTTTTGTTATATAAGATAACATATTTGATATTACCTATAATATATACAGTGCAATACACATATTGGTACTTGGTAGGTACAATGTATATATCTTTATTACATCATATATTATTATTTTGATTGGTTTCCACAACGTTAAGTCCGCTGTGAGAATAAAAATCCACTACTTGTTGGTTTTAACCATTTAAGTTAACAAGCTAAACACGACGGCTTGACGTAGTATAGAAAATCGAGCCGGGCGTAACGTGCAGGCGTTATGTCAGACGCTGTTTATCAGGATATTGCGTTTTGACGTACTTATAAGAACGAGTACCTTAAGAAAGAAGACTATTAAAACAAATTGCTGCTTTCGACATATTTTACCTGATTGAGAATGGGAAACAAAAATAACCTTACGACAAGCAAT
Organism: Diuraphis noxia; assembly: GCF_037042655.1. NCBI lineage: Eukaryota > Metazoa > Arthropoda > Insecta > Hemiptera > Aphididae > Diuraphis > Diuraphis noxia. Next base: position 79,836,889 of record NW_028301713.1, read on the forward strand.
GTGCCGACCAGAAATTTATATTATACGATAAACCTAATAGAAATACGTGGATTGCATCTGTCCACCAAATTATTCTATATATCTATACATAGGTAGGTAAAACTAGAAAATTTTATTAGGACAGGCCAAACGATAAATATAAAAACGATTTATCGTAAAAACAAAAATTGTATTCCATCAGTATGTTATCCAATCAGTGTTAGGTCAGGCCATGCCTAACTAGACTGACCCATAGTAAATTTATTACGTGTAAACCGTAATCAGGCAAAATTATAATATCCACGGAAGCAGAGTCGGCCCATTTAAGCCGTGTAAATGTCGTATTTTTTTGTACGTTGTTGATAACCTAATGTACCAAATATCCTGACTGAACTTATTAATTTTAAATACTCACCAAAATAATATAAGAGATATCATGCGAGTTATTTTTTTTAAAGTGATGTGAATAATAAAAATTGGGGTGGGGTTATGACTTATGAAGCAAAATGTTGCATTTTATTTTTAAGTGAAAATATAATGAATTATATTTCAAGGACAGACATGGTTCAAACTCCGCATTTCCGAAATATTCTCGTTTTGCAATAGATACTGCTCGTATAGCCACGTGGTGTAGGTATCTATTTTTATGTAGATATATTATGATTTATGATGTTGTGCTAAGTGTTAGAGACACGTGATAACCTAACCAAGTATAACCTAACTATAAACAACATTATACATTTATTATACGTGGTTCATTGAATGAGACATAATATATTTATAAAATAATAAATGAATATTAGCGATATCACAAATAAAAATCATCCTCCATTATGTTCTGTGAGAAAAAAAATAAAACTTGGATTCTTTTTTTTTCTTTTAATTTTCAGTTATAGAATTTATATCAATATTACACGTAAGTAAAACACTGGGAATAAGTTGATATTATTGACTTGAAAATTCACGTTTTGGCTCAAAGTATGCGTATCTGTTTAAATGAGACAATTCCGCTCAGACAAAATTACTTAATGCAACATGCTCAAAGTTATGTAAATCTTGTTCTTTGCGAGTTATTTTATCTTATATGTATATATTATTATCATTGTATTATGCTGTTATGCATTCCTAGACTGTGTAACCCCTCAAGACACATTTTCAGAGCTCTTAAGTAATTATCACAGACCATAGCGCTTAAAGCGTTGGTATATATGTATAGGTACAGTATATTTGGAAAACAAACTTTATGGATGACGTAGTTCATTGACATAACTATGTAAAATGCGTTTTGTTTGTTTGTTAGAATAAATTGAGATTATGTTTGACACGACAAGAAGTTGTTTTACACTCATAGAATTAAATGCATATGGTATTTAAATATAAAATATTGGACAATACCTTCTTTATTTCAGACACAACTTAATCACATTAAAGTAACTGATCACTAGTGTAGACAACGAGGATTTTTTTATAAATTGATAGGAACCCTACATCGTATAATATCTACGTAATTTACTGTATAACAGCATAGTTTAATAATATACACAATTATACTTATTATTTTTTTACAAATATAAATAGCGATAGGTAATACCTATATCATAGAATTTAATAAATCGTTACTGTACATAGTTTTAATTTATACAAAACAAAAATTAAAATCAAGTGTTACAGTGTTTAATATTATTAAATTTAATTATTTAATAAGAAATATAAACGATAGCATTGAAAAATAAAGTTGAGAAGATACATATTCTACATCTCAGTAACATTAACGATGTTGCATCTCATTTGAAATAAATTATATAAGTTTGAAAATTTGATTACCATTTAGTTTGTTAATAACTAAAAAACTGAACAAATATCAATATATTATTAAGTTAAATATAATAATATATTATTCGATTAGCAAGCACCCAGAATTGTTAGAACCAAAAATCTAAATCTAAAACACAGAACTAGAACTGGTTTTAAAGACAGAATTTAAAGGAAAGAAAAGCATTAATCTAAAATTAATTTATCTTAAAATAAAAAGCAAGATAAAAGTTAAATCGATTATATGAGGATATCGATTTGTGACGTGAGGTCTTAAAAATATTTACATAGTTTAGGTCAGGGGTCTGCAACCTACGGCCCGCCAAGCTAATTAATGTTTTGAAAATAATATATTATTTTTTATTTATTTTTTATTGAATTGATTAATAAAATAAAATGAATTTATAATATTTTCTTTTGGTAGGTATTATTCATAACAACTTACAAAAAACAAGCAGTTCCAAACGTCTCACTAAGTAACTTACTCGTATCATAATAAAACAAATTTTGAATTATAAAATAAAAAAATTATATAAATAAACATACATCTTTTTAAATAAATCTCATCTATTCTTATTTATTTCTCAATTTCATAACCTATCCTAGATCCCTAGATAGACAACAATTTTTTTTTTTAGGCAACACATTTCTAAAACTGTTGGCCCGCGATGCCAAAGCGTATATCAAATTAGGCCCGCCGTAAAAAAGGTTGGGGACCACTGGCTTAGGTAATTAAAATTCAGTTACAGATTTATTATTTCATTTTACCAAGATATAAATTTTTTTATAAATCGTTTAATATTTATATTATGATAATATGTATATTATATATTTAACATGCTTAGAAATAAAAATTGACACACTGTCTCTTTTAAAAATATTTTTTCATAATTTCATTCTCAGTCATTGAATCAAAATTATTTTAAGTACATAATCGTATATTAGGTATTAAAATTACAGTGACCTACTCAGTTCCAACAGACTCTATAAAAAAAAAAACTTTATTTAAGCGGCAAAGTAATTATAATATAAACTTTTAATTTCTTTCAAAATCAGTCGGACTAAAAAAAGTTTCAACTTAATAATTTGAGTTGCGTTGCGAAATGTGCAAATGTAAAATGAACAATATCTAGGTAACATTGATGCAAGGTTGGTCTTGACCATAGGGACATCACGATAATTCCCGCTAGACAGCAATGCAAATTAACTGATAAGGTCAGCAGTAGGCTTTTTGGGACTGGTAATAAACAGTGCTGGGGCCTTTGTAAATGTAAAATGATAATAATAATATTATTCATGATTAATATGCTGTGCTAGCCGCGTCTACCTATATATATATATATTATATATACAGGGTGATTCTTTTATCAAACAACACTCATTATTTCAAAAACTATTGACTTTTTTCAAATTTTTTTTTTCAAAATTGTAGATCCATCTTGTTCTAGAACTATATATTTTTTAAATATTTTCACCCTTATATTTATCAGGTAAACCATTATCAACTTTTGATTTTTAAATGACAACCTATACTTAAAATCTCATAAGCTAAAAATGCTATTTTTTCAATGCATTTTCACGTTTAAATTTTCATTTTTCGTTAATCCGTTTACAAGATATAGCCTCCCAAAGTTGAGTGGTTTTGGGTGGTGTTTGTGTGTTATAGGTGTATGTTAGGTGGTATTTACACACAAACACCATATAAGTGTTGTTTGATAAAATAATCACTCTGTATATATATATATATATGTATATATATATATATATATGTAGCCAAAACTAGGGTTTGCGTGGTTTAAATACAAATAAAAAAATTAAGACGCTAGTGCCGGATAAAAAATTATTTCCTGGGTCGTTTGTATGAGCTAATCCATCCCTGCATTGATTTTATTTAATTTCCCTTAACAATAAAAAAAAAACATAATTAAAATATTTTCATATCAGAAGTTCTGACATTTTAAAATCGATAATAATTCATGAATCATAATAATATATCCTTTTTATGTTCCGTTATTTCTACAACTCCCGTTTTCGCAAAAGTTGAAACTAGGTAGATGTAATAAATTTTTTAACTGTGTTTATTTGTCTAAAACTTTCAAAGACTAAGAATATTGTGTAAGCAATTTATATATTAATATGTTTTTTAGCGCTGTACTATAAAAATAAAAGTTTTGTTGGTGGATTGCTGACTTAGTTACTATTACTTAGTATACCTACTATCTAACCTAGCATATTATTTTGTTATAATATCTATACTAATACTATAATTATTTTGACACAATTTTTTTAAGTAGGTATCTATATTTTCTATTAGTTTAGAGTCTATATATATATATATTATTACCTAGTTATTTTGTATACTTAAATGCTATATATATATATTTATATATATGTATATATTTAAATGAAACGTCTATTTTTTGTGAATACGCAAAATAATAAAAAGTATCAATATTCTAAAAACCTTATGCAATGTTGAATAGGGCGCAGAATGCAATAATTTAATCAACCTATATAGGTCTCTTGTTAGATCCAAATTAGTCTATGAATCAATCAATTATATAAATGCTAACCTTAATATTTTAAAAACAATTGATATAATTCATAACAGTGGTCAAAGAGATTCAACCAAAACATTTCGAAGTAGCTCCATTCCAAGCATTTTATCTATTTCTAGAAACCTCTCTTTTAGTATCAAATTATCTTTAAATTATATTATGCTCTCATCCTATTTTCCCCAGAAACATCAACATAACCATTTTTAATTCCAAATATTTTTTAAAATAGAGGGCGTAATAGGTCTATTTGACTAATGCTACATTTTTTTTCTATTCAATATTTTTAAGTTTTTTTTTGTAATGATTTCTAGAGCTCTGCGTTATAATTTTTATATACCTGTGATATCATATTTTGTTTTTTACATCTAAAACCAAATGATTTAAATTTTGTATTAAATTGTTTTCTTATAATCCAATATAACTATTTTATAAATAAGTATTTTAAAACAATTTTGGCGTTTAAGACTTTTAATTTAATTACGTCATTGTTTTTAAACGATTTTCAAAGTTTGTTAAAATTAAAATTTATTTCATGCTAATCAGTGTTTTTTTACCATTAAAAGGTAGGTTATCAATAATAAATACATATATTTCATCATTATTTAACATGACCACTTGATGCATACCACCAACATTAGTCAAATAAACTTGTTAAACCCTGTATATTTTATACTCGTTGCTAATATGATGGGTTAAGTATGATGAATGAAATGTTGCTTACCAATATTGATCCAAATTCAATAATAAAAAAAAGAAAGAAGTTTGATGTCTTCTTGAGGAAACCAACCTTTATTGTAAATACCAGTCTAACTGATTAAATTAAAAAAGAAATATACAATATATAACAATCTTATCAATGAACCTTAGACACTAATCCATCAAACTTAAAAATGTATGTATACAGATGCTTCAAAAATCAACTCAGGTGTTGCGATCGGTATCACTAACGATAATACAACAAAAAATAAAACATTAACCTTTAAAAATAATGTATATTGTATAGATATGGTAAAAGTAATAGCAGTTTAATACTTTAATGCAGTTAACTGTGAAATATGTTTTATAACAATCTAAACAATACCTTTATAAAATTAAAATAATAATTATTACAACTTTTTAATATGCAATTTCCGTAGGTGATGATATTTTTGATTTCGATAATAGTATGAACTTGGTTTAATTACAATAAATAAAATAATACGTGTTATCGTGTAGTTTTGGTACATTTGCATTATTAGAACGTCTAATACAGCCACAAAAGGGTATTTATATTTTTTTTATTTTTTTTTTTTTTATTAAACAACTATCCGCGGCGTCTATGGCCATTGGATGTAACTGTACATTATCTATTAGTATATTTACATATTACATTAATATTTAAAAAGATATACAAAGTAATTTAGTATTTAAAACAAGACAAAGTAGTAATAATTAGGAGTTAAGTGATTAGTATTATTTACAATTTACAGTTTGTTTATAAGATTCATTTGTTTGAGAAATTGTATGATCTTGTGTATATTGTTGGGGTCCGGATTGAGTGCTTCAGCGAGGTGGTTGGATATTTGATATAGCCTTCTTTCTTTGTCGTATATTCTGCATTCGGTTAAGATGTGTTTCACAGTAAGGAGTGTTCCGCAACATGTGCAAACTGGGGGGGGGGGGTCTTCCTTCTTCATTAAGTGGGAGTCTGTAAGGTGGGTGTGGCCAATTCTGAGACGGTTTATAGAGGTCTCGTGTTTTCTTGAGATGTTATCTGAAGAAGGATACGGTAAGGCGGATCTCTTGATTTCGTTAAGTTTGGTTAACATTTCATTCCATTTCTTTTGACACTGAAGTAATGTATCGTACTTATATTATTCTCGTTGATTCTTCATAGTAGAAATATATTTTAAGTAGCTATATACCTATATATATTTTTTATTATTGCGTTTAAATAATATATAATTATTACATAATACATTAATACAATTATCTGCTTCTTTAAGTCGAAGCTTGTTATGAAGTAGAGTTACCTTTTAACAATCTGAAGTTGGATTACGAAAGATAACTAGGTTAGTTTAGGTTAGGTATATATTAGTAGGTATTAACTATTTACAACCTTGCATAATATAATATTTTTAAAACAAAATCAACAAATCTTGAATTTGAAAATATTTGTTTGCATTTTAATTATTATAAAACTAAATGAACAATGCATAATGTTACTATTATTATTTTTTCTTTCATTTTAAATGTGGATTTAATTTGTTTTTCAATTTTACTTTTTAATTTAATAAGAACCTTTGAATAAACAAATTTATTTAAACAACGCTCTTACAATAAATGTTTAAAGGGATATTCATTACATTTATTGTCTTTATACTTTTATTTTGAATTTATTGTTTTCACTTTACAATTAGAAAAAGTTGTATTACTTTTTGGTATATAAATAATTTAATTTCTACACGATTAAACAATGATACATTTTGTGATTGGTTATTACTGTTGTAAAATATTTTGAAATGTTTGAGAGAAATCAACATTTTTAAATTATAGTTTAAATTTACGAGTAAATAATGTTATCAACAATTTACGGATTTGAAGTGTGAAATTAGAACATGTCACTAAAAACTTCATAAATTTATTGACTCCGAAAGGTTTAATAATTTAAATTTTTAGCTTGGAAAGTTTTTAATTTTTGAAATATAATATTATTTTATTTTATTTTTATTTTTATTTTTAATTTAGACTTCATGCAATCTGTACATAAAAAAAAAGTACAATAAGCATAAATTATGTTGTTTTTCTAAAATTATATATATGTAGGTATTAGCTTGAGTGTCTTGAGGGAAGAACCAACCAGTGAAGACACTTCGGCGTGAATTTACAAATTGTTTAGGTTTTTTTTTTCTTAATTTATAAGATCTCGAGGATATTGTCACTTGAATCTTCTTAAGGTGTTCTCCGGGGATGGAGATGGATAGTAACTTTTTAACTTGTGGGTTAGTGTGATTATGAAGGAGATTTCTGAATTTAGAGTAAAATAGCTGGGCTGTTACAGTGACTTTAGAAATATAGAGATCTCAGATCAATATGAAGAGTGTGATTAGAGATATAAGGAGGAGCATTGGTTATGAGTCTGAGGATTTTAGATTGGAACACTTATATTTTTTGAATATTCGATTTTTTGGCAGTGCCCCAGACCTGTATACCGTATAACCATATTGACTTAAGGAGGATATTGTAGATGTGAATTTTGGTTCTGAGGGATAATTTTGAGAACGGATGGGTCTGAGAGAGTAGAGTCGTTTGTTTAATTTTATTTTTGTTGCATGAATGTGTTTAGCCCACGTTAGACGTTTGTCGAAAATTTGACCTAGATATTTGGCTGTGTCGGAATTGGTATAGCTTTGTTGTTTATATGTACTGGGGGAGGTTGGCTGTAACGGAGAGCTAAGGTAGTGTGCAGTACAGATTTTCTTTCATTTATTTTGACACGCCAGAGAAAGTACCAGTGTGATAGGTCATTCAGGTGGTTTTGGAGAGAGGTTGAAACTAAGCCCGGGTTGGTGTGGGAGGAGTATATTACTTTATAGTCGGCATATTCAGCAATTTGAGTATTTGGATTGGTGGGCTGATCGGCCGAGTACAAGTTAAATAGAATTGGAGATGAAACTGCGCCTTGAGGAACGCCAGCTAAGATTGGAGAGATACTGGAGAATTCTATTCCTGATCTGACAAAGAAGTGTCGCTCGTTTAAATATGATTTAAAGAATAGGTAGTATGACGGGGGTAGAAAGGATTTTAATTGGAACAGGTGGCAGGGTGCCAGACTGTGTCAAAGGCTTGTGAAATGTCAAGAAACACTGCTGAAGTGTTATATGGAGGTGAGATATGGGCGAGGTGTATTATAGCTTTATCGGGAAGTTTCCGGGCTATTTCGGCTGTTATCAAATCGTGTCTGGATAATTTTCCTAATGGAAGTTTTTGTATAATTGATTTTATCCTATTTGAGGTGAAAAGTTTGGGCGGAAGAGTCATTGGGAGCGGGCTGTCTAGAAAACCATTATTTTTTTTTTTTATTTATATTTTATATATTTTTTTTATTACTTGAAAGTAAATAGACAATTTCAATGTGGTGATTTCTCACACTCGTCACACCTAGTCTTAGTTTAATAATATATTTTAGATTAAATATTTTATCATAGTTAAACATGTTTAACTTAAAATATTCCAATACAATATTTTAGTCTAAATATAGGTACAAGTAGGTATAGGGGTTATCAAAGTGTTAATTGAGAATAAAATCCATGGTTTATATGTATGTTTTCAAATATTATTTTGTACCAATATAAATATAATTAATATAAAAATTCTATCGATTAAACTAAGAGCATTTATCTTTCTCTACTAATCATTTTATATTTCATTAAAACATTTATAATATAAAATATGTCAACGAGCCAGTGTTCAATATTTTAAATTCCAAACGATTTACTAGAGTCAGCACTCAGAAGTAAGTATCTAGCAATGTTATCGAAAAAAACAAATAATTTACATATATGTACTGCTTTCAAAAACTTAAGAGTATAAATTAAAAGAAAGACAAAATGTACTACCAAGTATGCAGTTATAATGGATGAGTTACATTTGATTTCAATGATAAATCATTAAATATGAAAACGATTCTGAAATCTGAATGGATATGGTGTGTCATCCTAGCATACTTGGTGTGTTAATAATCAAATTTAATAATTAAGAACCGCTTAATATGGAATGTCGTAAACAATTTGAAATAAAATGTAATGTTGCACTATCAAGTGTACATTTTTTTTTTAACTAAGGTAGAAAAACTTACTGGGAATTATCTATTAAAATTTCTTGTTTTAGATATAAAATTAAAATATTTTATCAATTTCTAACTGAATTTTTTTTTCAAAATTTGAACTTAAAATGTATATAAAAAATAATCGTGTCGATGTATCTTTAAATTGTTTTAACTGCTATTTTAATAAAGTTTGTTTTGCGCGAACGTTTTCATTATTTCTTCATTTTGTATGCAAATTTAAACTTAATAAATTTATATTATTTTTTCGAAAATAATATGATAATTATAGGATACAGAAATAACCATAAAACATTGTTTTTATATTTTATTTATTTTAGTAAAATATATTTTACCAGTGATTATAAAATTATTGTTATTAGGTAGGTACCTATATTTAATAATTGATATCAATATATTATACGAAATCATTAGTTCGCTTTATAACTTCAGAGACAGTTAATAATTTATTAAGTGGAAATTGATACTTTACGATCATATCAATATGTATAATTTATATGACTGTATAAGGATAATTTATCGTCATATTATAGTATACTGCCTAACATTATGACATCTTAATCTTTCAACTTTATATTATTAATCATGTTGTATGAAATATCTTCGAAGCACTTTATATTGAGGTGTATCCTATGATGTGATTACTAATAACGATTTGTACTCCAATTTCAATATATATCGTGTTCTAAAATATCGAATAAAGCGATAGTTTTAAATATTAACGATATTATATAACCTAATTTCATACAATAACACAAAATACCACATGATAAATGAGACCTACGTTATTTTTGTTTATAATTATTATAATAATTATAAAAAATAAATAAATTCGATTATAAGATTTGATCATTAAATAATGTTTATTGTTTTATTTTAAGAAATAATCGTATCGTAAGCCTTAAAATAATAACGTTTATCGACCAGGTTAGGTTAGAAAGGTTAGAAAGGAATCCATCGTGTACTAATAATCACCGTCTTACTAGGTATAAGTTGAAACACATATTTAACATTTGATCTATAGTATTCTACATTAGAATAAAAGTTGGGTAATTAACCATCTCATAGACCTCTTCTCAATAATATATAACTAGCTTTTGACTCTTGTGCACCTTGGTGTAAGTGAATCTCATTTCACCAGCAGTACCTATCCTTGCATGGTATCCTAATAGGTAGGCAGGTTATTAAATTATGAGTGTCTAGCTATAATTTATGATTATTTAAGGATGTGAATTGATTGAATGAGTAGTATTTTCATGTATATAAAATAACTGTTTTAAGTTGAAAACTGAGTTTGAAATTGATCCAGATGGGCAACTTGAATACCTACGCGTGGAAGTATATATACGGTATCCAGGCGAGTAGCTGGTGTTGTTGAGTAAAGGTTAAATCTAATGTTAAGTGTCTTTTTATTAGTTCTTCTGAAGGTAAAACTTAATTTAAGTGTATACTGTATAATATAACAGTTTAAGTTTAATGCGATTCATAGACATTATTCATGGAGCTCCGGGTACAATTTGTACACATTTACTGAAATTACTTTTCCTCTATTAGTTTGAATATAATATCTGTAAGCGTGGATATCTTACAGCACATAATATATTTGTATATTATTTAGATAATTAATAACAAATTACATGTAATATAAAAATTATAATACTAATTATTTAGATTCTGTAACTGATTTTATAAATCGTGAATCATTACCCAAAATTAATTTGGGTTCTGACCTGGTAGAAGTACAACTACGCGACTACCAAATTGTATACAACGTATTAGACAATAATTAAACATTTTTTTTTTTTAATTTTTATTTATTCTTCAATAAGATAATGAGCTCCACTGAATATGTTCTTGTGGGGATCCATGAGCTCAAAATTTTAAATATAAATTCATTAAATAGTTAAAATAAATTAAATAGTTAAGATTTTGTAATATAATATGATACCCCGGTATTTTATGCAATCTAGGATGATGTGTTGAACTGAAAGTCTGACGTGGCATTCGTCATAAATGGGTAGAGGGGAAAAGCTGATGAGAATATAGTGGGTTGTGAATGAGTGTCCGATTTTACATCTTAAAATTGCAACTACTGCCTGTCGTCTGTTTAGGTAGTAGATACACCTCTTTGTATCATTCTTTATTGTTTTGAGCTTATTGGTGGGAGGAATTGCATCCCAATAATTTCGCCATTTAGATTAAATTTTGTGTTTGATAGATGTCTGAATGTCATTAGTTGGTAATTGGAGATTGTTTCAATATATGTTAAATTGTACACAAACAAATCATTCACCTCACCACAAGGGTAAATTAAATAATAATAGGTAAATTATATAAATTATAAAATTATTTAAGTTAATTAAAAAAATGAGGTAAGTTAAGCATAATTATTAGCTATTTATCTTTTAAGTAGTATACACTCACAGGGTATCAAAATTAACATTTAAATAGCAAGAATATTACTAATTTTTAGTTTTGAATATTATGGGCTTTATTATAATTATTACGCATTTACAGAGGCTCGGACTATTGAACGGTTTTTTTTACTATTATATTGTATAAAATGATTGCAATAAATGATTTTTTGTTACTCACGTGTACCTACATACGTTGACGTCTATTTACCTATAGCTACTTGTAAATGAAATAATAGTACTGTAATTTAATAATATTGCACAGAGTATAATTCAATGAGTACATTACACAATTATTAATTGAAACCTAGAAATTAAAGATAAATTATTGAACATTAAATGTATTGTAATAATTTTAATTTACTGGTTGATGGTTGTAGGTAATTTTATGTTAGTATTGTGTGCAAGTGACATTACAGTAAAATGTTTTTATAGTGTTTTTTTTATTTTTATTATTATTTGTTTGTTATTTATTATACAATAATGGCCAGTGGCGTATCCAGGGGGTGGTTAAAAGTTGTATCACCTCTCTCCCCTTAAAAATGGTTTAATGTTCAATTAATTTCATAATCGACCAACACAGCACGCGACGCTCAGCGGTTTCCACAGAAAATCTTGATTTAAAAACCACACTAGAAGCTGCATCTAATGCTCAAAACAATAATCAGGATATTAGAGAAAGTTATGTATAGTTCAACAATTATTTTTATCTGTAATAAAATCCTGTGAAAATTTTGATAATACTAGTTTGACACTTTAATCAGATAATCCAGAATATTTTTTGAAAGTATTCTTACATTTTATATATCATTTTCTAGATCAATTGAACGATAGATTTATACTACACAGGATTGTTTTGAATAATTTCGGTGGTATTTTACCAAAGATAGAGATGAAAATATCTGAAGACATTAAAGATTAATTTAAGCAAATAGTAGAAACATATATTAAGATATAATTGATGAATGTACCGATTCCAATTTAAATAATCATATATTAAATGGAAAATTAGATTTGTAGAATATTAATATTCAACTTTAACATCTTCCGAACAAATATGATTTTGAAGTATAATTCCAAACATGTCCAGATGTTTATCCAATAATATCTAAACTTTTTAAACATTCATAAAACTTTCAGTGTTTACTGTCACGGGAATGATCTTTCACATTCTATTTTTTTTAAACTTAATTGAGAAATTCTTCTGGATAAATACGTTTAAATAGTTTAGCCTTACCAAATATTAATCATGATATTGAAGTGTATATTAATGATGTTATTGAGGAACTTGCTAAAATATCAAAAAGAAAAATGAAAATATATTTATAGTTTTTAAAAAGATAAATATTTACATATTTCAAATTCTATAGTCAACGTTGTAAAATAGTAATAAAATGTTTAATGTATATTAACGCAATAACGCCACTAATAATGGCTGTACCTGGGAATGTTAATCTACCTTAGATTATTTTAGCTTTGTGGCTTTTACTTTAATTTAATCGGAAATAATAAATTTTGTTACTTTTGCATTGTAAAAGTAGTTATGTATTATAGATTATAGTTTATAAGATTATAAATTAGTGTTATTTTGCAACATTCATGCATAGTATATATAAATATTTATATGGGCGTCCCGACTCCCGAGGAGGTTTTTATTGGGTGGCCAAAGTTAGTAGTTTGGACAACTCTAAAAATTTATCCTGTACAACTTATTTTTGTTATTTTTTTGGTGTCATTTCATTGTTAAACTATTAAAATTTATTAATTATTAAAGTAAATAGAGATATTAATAGATGACCTAAAGGACCTGTAAGAATAAAATTATTAATGTCTTTGATTTTCAAACTTCATGTATATAAGTGCAATTTATTTTAATAAAATACTAATTTTCAAAAAAAAACAAAGTAAATAGTAAAAATGTATATAATTTTGCTATAAAAATTGTTAATTTTGTTATAAATATTTTTAATCATTATCATTATTATTCTCTTTTTTAGAGTTGAGCCATTTCATTTAAAGAAATTTTATCCACCAAATATTTTTTCAGAAGAAAGCAACATCAAATTGTTTAATATAGAATCTTCTTGGGTTGTTCTCAAATAGTTTTTGACTATTTTCAATTTGCTAAATGGCTTTTCATTGTCAGCAATACTTAGGTCAAATCAACATATTACAGATAAGCATAACGTGACGTACAATTAATATTATAAATTATAGACATCGGGGACCATTAGCCTGCAGTGCTGATTACATACAGATAACAAATTAGATGCAATAGAACCACGTCCAGTTAGCTATTTAATATTCATATTATCTTAACATTGGGATTTATAATCTCCCTCATCACTGCATATCTTTCTTAATGTTACTGACGCACTCACGAACTGATAACAGTTTACAACTCATTTTAGTATATTCTAATAACCTTGATTCTTGTCAACATCACTACCTATCACAAATCACATTCGTATAAAAATAATCAATTGGCCATTATGTACGGTTATTTAAATTTTCATAAATGTGAAATGGCTTACCGAAGAGTTAAAAAACAAATTATTGAGGGGGAGGGATATTATGACCACTTTATCCCTCTACAAGGTTCGCCCCGGTGGCGTATTTCCGAACCCTAACTGAGCTGGGGCACTAGTGCCCGAATTCGGTTAGACTCCGTAGTGCGCGTCTTCACTACGTTCCCTAACTGATTTAGGACACACTTTAAATATTCGTGTAAAAGAATAGTTTTGTACCTATATTAATTATATTTACATAATAATACATTAAATTACGAACCATACAATATTGATGTCATAATATACATATATATGCTATATACAACTTAAAATATTAGGCTTGTACATACATTAGTAATTAGTATATAATATAAACTATATTCACAACACACATACTATAATTATATAAAAGTTATAACTTATAACTAATACAATATATGTCGTTATAGTACATTTTTTTTGTAACTAACTTAGTATTTTTAAGCTTTAGTAGTTTAATGCTAATAAAGAAGTAAGTATAGTAAATTTTTCAACTAATACAATTATTTATATTCCATATAATTTGTGTAGGTAAGTAATATTGTTATTTATTTACATTTTATGTTAATAAGTCAGAGCGATTTGGAGTTACTTTTATTATCGTTAATAATGCTAGCTAGATAAGTATTTTTAGACTTTAATGATACTGATTTCCAACATATAAAGTACGTAGGTATACTGTCAGTCTTATCGATAAACTTTTCCCACCCAAGCTATCTTTAAGTGTCATACAAATATACAATTATCTTTTATAATCGAATATTAGCTGTGTCCAGTGTGCGGTGCCATATTCCACAAATTGTAACACATTTACCGTTTATAAATTGTTTGGAGTTATAGTTTGTAATATTTATAATGGAGTACATCACATCAGTTATCAATGCAATCGATGAAAGTGTTTTTATTGAAAACAAATTGAATTCACTAGCAATGAAAGCTATAAAGTAGTTTTAAAAACGAAAATTGATTCCGACGATAATAATTCGTACAGTACTAATTGTGACAATTGGGTTCGTAAATATTCTGAACACACGAAAACGAATATGATTGTATACAAAATTCATCCAAATTACAAAAAATTTGAATACCGTGAGGAATACGTCTGTCAACATTCCGTGAAGAATAAAACTACACATGTAGAATCCAATGCAACACGAGTATGCAACAAAAATTGTACAGCTAATATTGATATTCTTATTCGAAAGAAGACGAAAAAAAATTTAAGAGATACTCATATGAAGAAAGGATTGAATTCTAATGTACATGTAAGTACCTGCGCATGTAATCTATAGCAATTAATAAAATATAGTTTAAAATATTGCTATATTTCAATAAAAAAAACGTTGTTTCAAAATTTTTAAATTTGTTGGATTATTTAAAATAAAATTTATATAATACTTTACAATTTAAATTATTTATTTATTTTTGATTCATAAATAGAAATCTTATTGCTATGAAAAATTCAAATCGTTCGTACATAATTAAAATACATAATTTGCATAATTTATTTTATAGATAATTTTGAACATACTCACAGAATTCATGTCGCTGAGGCATATAGTTTCCTTCGTGTTTCAAAAAGTGTTCAAAATAATTTTAAACAATACTTTTGAGAAGGTAATATAGCATAATATAACATGATATGTTATTAATTATTATCATTGATAAATTAAAAATAAAACTATACAAAGGTATAATAATGTATAGGAATGACGACAGCGGGAACGAAAAAAAATGCACGAGGTACAATTGATAACAGCTGAAGAAAGTATGGATGTTGTAAAAATATTAGCGAATGCTCAATGTAATCCTACTGAGAGACAAGTTCACATAATGTATGATACTTGGAGGTCAACATTATTGTTATTATATAATAATATTATCTATAGTGTTAGGTTTTAACAATTTTTTCTAAGTATTAGATTCTGAGCTGAGCGAAGAATGTGTTGATTTTACAATGTTGTGTGTTTTTATTATTTTAGATTCTGAACGGAGTGATGAATGTATTGATTTGACAATGATGTGTGTTTTTTTTTGTGTTCAGCATAACTAGTCGAAATAATGCTTCAATTTCAAACTTCGGGGGTGGTTTCCGATGACAAAGTGAATATCCTTGGTGTATTATAAAGGTCAAAATTAAACAATTTCCTACAGTTTTCAAAAAAATCGAGAAAAACAAAAAAAAAAGAGACGGAAAAACGGGAATTTTTACGCAAAACCAGTTTTCGACCAAATCGATTTTTTTATATGGTTGTAACTAAAAAACAACTAATCACTGTAAATACTTGAAATTTTTACCAAATGTTTATATTAGTGTTATCTATATACTGTTACCTTTTAAAAATATTTCGATTTTTTTTTAGCTATTTATAGACCACTGAAATTTTCGATTTTTCTGAGAATATTTTTTTGGAATGTAAATAAGAAAATTTTGAAAGGCCAAAAAAACTTGAAAATTTAATATAAGGTTCCTTATGAGTTGTTCTTATTGTAGTTAAAAAAAATCAAGTATAAGCGTTTTATAAGCGTTAAAATTTTTAAGAAATATGTCAAAATCGCCAAAATTTGCAAATAATTTTGAAGTTGAAAAATCATAAATTTTTTGTGTTTATATCTAAGGATAAAAAATTTAACACTAAGTTTCCCATATATATGTATATTGTATATTATGACAACAATATTGTATGGTTCGTAATTTATATAAATATAATTAATATAGGTACAAAACTATGTTTTTACATGAATATTTAATAGTGTGCCCTAAATCAGTTAGGGAACGTAGTGAAGACGCGCACTACGGAGCCCAACCGGATTCGGGCACTAGTGCCCCAGCTCAGTTAGGGTTTGGAAATACGCACCCCAGTGTATTTATAATATATATAAATATTGTATACTAAATTACATTTTGGTTTTGTAGTTACTATATTTTTGATGTGGCTAAAAAAAACATACATTTATTATATACTTATGGGATGGATAAAATTGCGGTCTAGAAATTTGAATCACAGTATAGAGAAAAAGACTTAGTATAAATTCTATTAAAATATGGGAACTTTTTTATTTATTTTTTTTAAATATTACGTTTTAGATTATAAGTTTAACTTAACAATATTATGTTCAGTATAAATGTCCAACAAAACGAAATTATATAGGTATAATATAATTTTGTACCTTTGCACTATCATATATGAGGTAGGACGATTATTCTTATTTTTCGATTAGAAATTAAAAAAATTGCTTTTATATTTTTATTTGTGTTTTATAGTTTTAACTTTAAAAAGGACGATAGGAGTTAGGCGTTCTGCTGTACTATATAGAAGTCGTTTTTATCTTTGCAATGAGTAGGCGCTATAATTGCATGTTATATTATTGTTAATTAATGTGATTCATTGAAGTGGGTACACTAATCATCTCGAAAAGTAATGAATTTAGGTTTATGTTCTTCAAAACGTTATAATATTTTAATTTTTCTCATTCATATATATTTTGGGGAAATCACTATCAACTTTTGATTTTAAAATAGGAACGCATAATTAAAATATTATGAATTAAATATTAATAATTTATTTTTTTCGTGGATTTGCGTGCTAACATTTTTATTTTTCGTTAATTGGTTTTTGAAATACAGCTCCTCAAAGTATTGGTGGTTTTTACTATTTTTACAACACCTAATTGTCAAGACCAGGGCTAGTGATAAATTCGATATCGCTAAATCCAAGGTAACAAAATAAATAACAATAAATTAAATATTTCTATTGTGCTTTGAACCCTAAACATTTATTAACTTATCGACTAATTGGACTAATTGGATTTATTTTGTTACCTTAAATTCAGCGATATCGAATTTATCACTAGATCCTGGTCCTTACAATTATTTTACTATTCGAGATAATTAGTGTACGCACTTAAGTGGGCTCTGCATACAACGAAATACGATTCTGGGCGAAGACGGTTTAACCTTGGTTACAAAACAATGATTTTAATAATGATTTAAACGTTTTAAAAAATGTGTGTATTAAATCATTAAATAATGGAATTAATTATGTCTTAATAAATTAAAAACATTTTTATAACACCATATTTCTCAAAATAGTGGTTGCGATGATTTTCTAGTTTTATATTTTATATTTTATATTTTATAAAAGAAAGTTTTTTGTCGACAATAAGTTCTACAAAGTAAAAATTATCCTCAACAATTCTCCGTGGGTTTGCAAAAATTCTTACAGTATTTTATTTAAGAATAGCACTTAAGAGTAAAAAAAATAAAAATATCTTTTCAACGATGAAATTTGATCATATTTTATGTTCATAAACCTGAATACGAATATGATTGCTCGCAATATTGGTAAATATATTATTAGATACATAATAGAAAATGAATATAACAAAAGAAATATTGTATTTACTTTTTATTCGGTTTTCAAAAAATATGCCGTACTTAACGTTAAGTAATTTTTATATTTACCAAATAAACTTTAAATCCTATCTTCAATTGACCTAATTTTATAAATTTAGACATTTAGTCATTGCTGTCAATATCTAAAAGTAGGTAAATAAAAATGAATTATGCAGAATATTTGCTTCAAAGACATTTTGTATTTTAGTACACATACATATCTATTGTCATAATGCTATGTCTTGTTAAAAGTATATGTTTTTTTTTTTTTTGAATTAAACTTTCTTTCGAAATATACTCGTATTTCCAATAATTGATTAATTATATGTTTCATGTTTATGTGGCATACAAAGAATTATTTAGGTACAATGTACAAA
Organism: Diuraphis noxia; assembly: GCF_037042655.1. Classification (NCBI taxonomy): domain Eukaryota; kingdom Metazoa; phylum Arthropoda; class Insecta; order Hemiptera; family Aphididae; genus Diuraphis; species Diuraphis noxia. The sequence goes on from NW_028301713.1 coordinate 79,855,799, forward strand.
TGTAATATAATTAATCGATTATTAATAATATTGATATTCATCTAAATTATAATTTTTGAAGAATTTAAATGTTCAAAACTTTTCAAAGGTACGTATGAGAATATTATATTTTTATATTGTATTATAATATTATTATTATTATACCAATGAGTACAATACGTTACAGATTTACAGTAATATATTAAAAGATACTTCATTCAAATGCTATATTATTTAACTCATCATTAAAAATACATTGTTTACTGCACAAATTTTCAAAGTCATGTAGGTATAAACCAACATATTACTTTTTTTTTTTTTTTTTTATTGAGTAAAAAGACAATCTACAATCTATACAACAAGTATGTACATTAATTAGATGAGATAGAAGAATACAAAACAAATAACAATGAGTAATATGATTTTGGGGAATTACCCAGTGGTAACACCCAGAGCATATTACTAAAAAATATTCCTCGTTTAGTTTCCAAATTCCGAGGAGTGCGGAGGTGCAGATGTGTCAGAATAATTCACGTGTTAATACGCGTGCCACCAGTAGTTTTATATGTGCCCGTTCATCGTTGTGGAAGCCTTATATAACGGACGGCAGACCTTATTTATTATAAATATTATCGTTCTCCACATTGAAAATGTTGATTGAACAACAAGACACGAGGATAAACAACAACACTCTATTTATTATAACTAATTAGGCTATTAATTATTTTCTTGAAGTCGTATATGTGTAGAATCAACGCTAGTCATCGTTGATTGAAGTGATTAATATGTTTCTATTTTTCTCTGAAATTTGGCAATTAAAAACTGATACATTCCGCAGTAGGTAGAGAGGAACACACATATATGGTTTTTTATTTTATTTTATTATTATCTACTATAATAGCGAGGTTATCCGTTCTCTCTCTCATTATACAGTTTTGAATGGTTCTCACTGAGATCTGTGAACGAATTTTCTGTTTATATTATAATCCTAATACATTATTTTATCCAACATATTTGCTCATCTGGATCGTTTACGAATGAGCGCATTTTATTTGTATTATTTAACTTTCACAGTAAATTGCATTTTTCTGGCAGCTTGAATTCATTTTCAATGTTATTTTTGAAACAGATATTTATTTTATTTTAATACGATCGTATTTGTGACGGAAGCGTTTGAGCGATGTACCATTAGCTTAAATCAAATGTTGTCTCCCTTTGTAATATATATATTATACATTGTTAATCTTTCAAAAATCGTCAGCTGTTTGTCTGTTCATACATTAGTACAATAAAAGTTGTGGGTTCCTTGAGAAATCGACTTTTCTACTGCAGTAAGTTTCAGCATGTTAATTTGTCAATTATAGAATGTCATGTTGAGGAACTTGATCCAAGTATTTATTCAGTTTTGAATGACGATCTGACTTTGCGTTGGTTATTACTTTCAATAAAATATAGTTGTGAATGACAGATAAATCTTTACAATTTGTTTAAACTTTAAAACTAGAATTCAGTTAAAACATATGTAATTTAAAATCAACTTAAATATATGTGTTAATACTGATAACATTAATAATAACACAAATAATATTTATGAATTGGTCATATTACATTGTATACCTACTTTACGATTACCTACGTTAAAACGTCAGTAGGTACGTAAATGTACACGTATAACTGACAGAACTCTATAAATCGAATATAATTTATACTTAATAATAAACATTAATTAATTTAAAATCTGTAATTACATATAGTATACTTTAGTGTTAATGTATTATTATTATTATTATTATTATTATTATTTGTGAAATATGATTTCTAATCTATGAAAGGTTTATTCGATATAGTGTAAATCGTGATGCTGAGCGTCATTTCGAATTGTAATATTGAAATTTAACCGTCAAATCCACTGGAAACCATTACTACCTACCCTAAACGGAAGAAGAGAGAATGAGAAAAAACTGCCAACTGATTTATTGCTTGTATAGTGTATACATATTATCCGGTAGATTCTAAATCTCTTCCATTATAAAACATTGTCGTCTTTGCCACCATTCGTGCTCCGTAAAATTTCTTCGGATTATTTACGGATAATTAACCTTTTATTTATACGATGAAGATGATGTCCTGTGGAGTAGGAGGAGGGCGCAGAGATTATTATAGAGTCCTGGTAAATACTTACTGACCCTTAAAACTCACTTGTCAATTCCGTTTTTTTTTCAGTTTTTTCTCTTCTCATTTTCGTCTCACCACATCTCCCGACGACACGGCTTCATTAATCACGTGCGCGATTTATATGTGTGATAAACCACAATGATCGTTGCCAAGACGACTTAAATGAACAAATATTTGATTTCACAGTTACCGAGTATACCACGCGGTCTGATCATGATTATATTTTGATTCTTGTGATGTCCCTCTGATACACACCTACGCAAACGCCCGTTCACGCCGGATATTGGACTTGCTGTAGGCCTTGCTAGGCGTAAAATTATAGATTAATACAGGCAAAATTAAAAAATATTTATATGAAGAACACAGATCACAGATTAAAATTCAAAATTAATATCATATGTGTACATCTACAAATCATACGTAATTTGGCCAGAAACTCAACAAATTCAGAAAATATTACTTCATATATTATTTCTCTTGTTAAAATTCTCCTCAGGTCCATTACTCTTAACAGAATGATCAATGATCAGCAAGGTCAAACATTGTCGTATTCTATGGCTCTTTGTGGTTCGTACACACATAACATCAAAGGGTTTGTTAATGTGTGTCTGTTAACTCTGTTATATGACAATATAATATTAACAACCAACCTTAGGGTCTACGTCACACAATACTAAAACGGAATAAACAACTTATTTTCTTGCAACCTTACAGTAGGTACTCAAAATTTCTACTATATATATACTAATACTACTACTATACTATATTACGTGAAAAATAAAACGTGATATTATTATCATTTTATAAGAAAACGTTTCTGTTTCTTTGTGTTTACTTTTCAGTATATAAACTTTGTGTAATAGCTTTTCTTTTGACAACAACCTTGATATAAACCAAAAGTAGGTATATTGATATTTGGTCAGTCATGTCGTCTTTAGAACATTTTTCGAAATTTATAGAATATATTTTTAAAATATCATATTGCATTACAACATTACAAACTTATACCATCCACTTTAATCAACTTGTGTTCGTTAATAAGTATTTTAATTTTAATTCATTACGACATTGCTATTACGTATGCCATCGACGAGGTTAATATTCCTGAAGGCCATAAGAACTTATCTTAAGGACTGTTTTACATATTATGATTGAAACAAAAAAATAATAATATTATAGTACATTGGCAGTACCTATATGAATAAATCTTTATAAATAGATAAAAACTATTAAACCTATTCAAAAAAGTAACTTAAATAATCAGTTATTAATTGTGTTAAGACATTCCTATTCTGTGTTCATATTCTATGATATCTTTTCATAATCCATACGTTAAGCTAATTATATAATTGGGCGATGTTTCCCTTCGATACAAAATTAAAATTAACATAATAAAAAATATATAGAATTATGTTAATATGATTATACTTAATAATTAACCAGTTTTAAAGATTGCTTAATTTATTACTCATTAATCATTATTTAGTAAAATAAGAATTCATTTATTTTCACTCTTAAAATATTGTAAATTTTTTATGAAACTAACTAAAATACATTAAACTTGGTGGGTGTTAGTTTAAAAATCAAATAATTATTTAAAAATAAGATACCTATAATATTAATCCTGGTATGTTTTGGAATTTAGTAGGTAAACAATTAGCTATCTGCACCACGAAACAGAAAATCGTAGGTATGTTCAGTTAAGTCATACCAGTGAATTGTATATTAATATATTGGTAGGTAATTTTAAAGTTTTAGAGATAAGTAAAAGATGAAAAAGGTAAAGTAGATTATTAAGTGCAAGCACTTTGCCTTCAACGTGAATACCAATGTATGATTCAGATTATGAATTAGGCAGAAATTGGTTTTAGAGAAAGTGTGTCTTACATTAGATATTCAGAAGAGGGTATTTATAGAGTATTTAAGTGTAGAGAAGCTAACTTAGGAACTTCACTAGTGACTATAATAGCTGTTTCGTGTGACAAGCCACATATCAGAATATGACTCTATAAGTTGGCTTATCAGAGATAAATCTGTTAAAAACCAGTAGGGTGGCAATTAATTTTGACGTGCATCTGCATGTAACTGAAGAGGATACAATTTAGCTATAACTGAGAATAAGCAATCTACTAGGCTTGCTTGATTTTAGAGGTACATACCTAGTATTGAAAGCGGTAGGTATAGATAGTAAGCGTTTTAACGTGAAAAATATATCTGCATACCAGATAATAAGACCTTGAGAGATACCTATAAACCAAAATATACTAAAAGTCTACAGTTTTTCTTCTAAAACAATTAATATTTAGTAAAATAGTGTGTACAACTAAAAACTTGGAGTAGAGTAGAGTAAATATTTAAACTATCAAATTGGTAGTTGGGTACAATATTGGCTTCACTGCAAATAGCTAAAGTATTTAATTTATGTTTTAATAAATTAAATTTGTTCAAGTATTCAAAAAAATAAAAATAAAAGGTGTGACTGGTTGGTTGGTATAAGAACAACAATTTAGTGGATTTATATGTTTTAAGAACAGGATAATTGTTTATTATCCATATAAAATATGGGCGATATGATTTGGTAAACAAGGAGACAGATATTATTCGTAACATTATCATTAAAGATCTAAACAATTTCTACGTTTAATCAATTACCAAAATTACATAACTTTAAATGTCTTATTAAATTAAATTCTCATAGTAACCACTAACCAACTAAGTAAACAACTATTATCCATCTCATTTCCTAGTAATGTACGTAGAAGATTCAAAGTACAATGGCCTGGCGACATAATAATAATAATAATAAACAAAATATATGAGGTCGGATGGCAATACTGAAAGCCTGCACATAAATAATAATCTCTTATCACTAACCATTAATAACTATCAAATTTGCTTGTTAAATAATTATATATAATAGACTACAGATAGGTAGTAAATAATTTTAATAAAATAAAAAAACAAAACACTTTTATTAGATATAATATTAAATAAATTATGATATTAATAATAATGTAGCCTTACAAAGGTTCCGGGAATTTTAAATGTGGAGTAGAGTGGGCTTTTGTAACATATAATGCAAAAGAGACATATAATTATTCATATGTATGAAAAAAGCAATAACATTACACGAATAGAATTTATTATTTAAACATTTAAACATACATATCTAGTAAAAGGTAGTTACAACATTATACATAATATATTGAATTCATTTTAGACACAATATATATATTAAGTAGTTTTACATTAGCGTGTTTTTGACCAATTAAGGATAGATCGACCTTTTAAATTAAATATTCACATACATACATAAATACATGCATAATGCAAACATACATACATATGTATATCTAGTTAATTTAAAATGAAAATAATAAAAAATGTTCATACAGCTTACACCAAAATAATATTTATGTTTTTATCTCAAAATACAATTTTAGATAATTAACTAAATGCTGTTAATATGGTTAAATTATAAATTGTGGTATAATTAATAATATCAAAATATAATCTTTATAAGGTAAACATTTTATGTAGATTACAAGTACGAGGCATCCTAAATTAAATGTATGATCTTCAATTTTACAAATTCGTTTTATCGTGGTTATAAAATTATAAAATTAGAAAATCGTGTAGTAAATATTATAAATAAATATAAATTAAATTAATTACTAAGCTCACTAAAAATTATTGTTGAAGTCCCTATTCAGACAATTATTGAAGTACAATTTTTTTTTATACATAACATTCCTTCCATGGTTTTATTTGGTATTAGTATTATTTTAATATTAATGTATTATACATAGCTATACATTTAAGCACTCAATAAGCATATCATATGAAATAATTAAAATGATATTAAATTATAAAAACATATGTTATATCATAATCATAATTATTGTATTATAATTTAACTTGAATATTAAATATATTAGATAATATTTTTTTATTTCAAATTAGTTTTGAATGCTTTGATGTGCCTGGGTTTGAGTGTACTGTTTAGTTTTTGTTGCAAGGCCGTTATTGTTTGGTCAGTGAAGAGTCGAATTTATACGTTCATAAAGTGGCAGCTAGTCAGTTACTATTGTTATTAAGGCTCAAATCCTTTACAGATAAAATTACAATAGTTGTATGCAATTCGTTTGGGATACAGCGCTCATACAGTTCTTCATGTCTAGGATTGTCATGTATAATATTTATTTTGATTAAATAGGCGAGTCCAATTTAAATTATTGTGTGGAAACATAAAATAACAATATAAAGTTTATGTTGTGAGAGGTAAACAACACGATTAAAATGATTAAATTAAAGGAAACAATATAAAATACTTAAAATATACGAAAAACCCTAATTTTGGAAGAACCAATAGCTGGTGAAATAAAATCACACTGACTAGCTTAGGGATCATATTACCCACAGCCATCAATGTGTATAGGTCACAGTGTCAATCGTTCTGACAGCAAAGTGCAAAAATTTAGAGGTAATACTTGAGCTTTAAAATTTTGCAGAGTGTAATAATGACAAGTTCGAGTGCTTCTTTTTTTAAGCTTTAGCTTTGTTCGCGAAGCAAACAACTTTGATATAAAGAACGAATCATGAATATTCTTCATTATTTTTTAAATAGAATTTAAACTCGAAGAAAATATACATATATATTACCTAAGTGAATTTTTAAATATTCTTATTATTTAAACTATATTTATTTTTCAAATTGATATGTTTAATATAAATATTACTATTATGTTTTATTTACATAAGTTGAAAGTAAGCTGATGGGAACTAAAATTCTTCAAACACAAGTCCTGGGGGTATTATCACTGTTAACTTCCCTGAGATTACCATTTAAAACGTATTAAAAAAATATTTAGTGAAACAAAACCATAAAAAGTATAATATAATATATAAGATACTTAATTGGATAAATTAAAAAAAATTATATTACATATGACGATAATATACTCTTGCTAAAACTATTAAACTTAAACAAAAAATTGCTAAAAACAAAATAATCTGTTTAAAAAGATTATATTTTAGATTCTGAACGGAGCGAGGAATGTATTGGTTTTACAATGATGATTATTATTTTTATTTTTTATTCTGTAAACACTTTTTCTCCCTCTAAACTTGCTCAAAAGTATAAAGTGTAGCATCTTTTCTGAAAGGTAATGTTCTTAATCTGGTTCTATATACAGGTCATTTTTCGATTTTCACGGCACTCGAAATAAAAGCGGTTAAAGGAGAAAAACCGTACGATTTTATGATATTATAATATTAAATAATTATGGACAACGTTTTTTTTTTAAATTATAACAATATAACTAATATAGTATAACATATCCTAGACTGATAAACCGTCTCCACTCAGAATCGTTTTTCGTATACAATGATATTGTAATCATTGAATTCAAATTTAATACCATCCATAACTGAAACCCGAGGCCTTTAAAAAACCGTTTATAAAACCCAAACCGAAACCATAGAATTGAAAAACCGTTCTTGATCAGTTCTTGAAAAACCAATTAAAATTTAAAATAAATATCGGTTTCTTCAAATTTTATAATGTTAATTATATTATTTATAATTCTAGTTAAAACGAGTATTTTCATTCGAAGAAAATAATATAATGTTGGAATTTATTAATAAAAATCCCGATGCTCTTAGGTAATCACTAATCAGTATTACGAAATATTAATATCTATTGGTAATACGAATATTGTTCTATTTATATTTTATATTATTCCTATACTTATTGTATTGGTTCTAAATTAAAATATAATATAACTACTATTATTTTGTCCGCCCCTATGCGGTTATACATGTTTGTAATCACTAATCAGTAATCTGTATTGTTGTTATATTATATTAATAATTGTAATGTTATTATTTATTGCCTATTGAGTATTGGTAATAAAAACGACAAATGTTATTAAAAAATAGAAATATGTAAATTTCTAACAATCTCTTGGATTAAAAATGTGTGTTAAACGTGTATTTATACCTTTTTAAATAACAGAATTGTCAATACTCCAATAACCTTTTTTAGCAACTATCCATTTAAATTTAAATTTAATATTTTGTTCAAATATCATAAGCATAACATGAGATGAGATTTAACATGACATATCATGAGATTTATTATACTGTAGTCTGTAATATAATGCAATATTATTGTAAATTACAATTAAATATTAATGTAATGTAATCGAATAATGATCTCTATAATATTATGTTGTATGCAAAAGCAGGTAGGTACCTACTACCTACGTTATTGAGAACACGAAATTAGTTCTGTTGATCATAACTTGGCATATTGTATGTACATTCTACACAAAGTGTACAAATCGGATACCTATATTTTAATTTTTAGGGCTTTAGGCTCAGCCCTTAATAGTTAATAGATAGATAATAAAAATTGAGTCAACGGTTTTTAGATGTAGGAAAATATAATACAAATTTAAAACACTGTTCTAAAAACCAAAACCAAACATTTTCAAAAACCGTTCTTGAAACCGATAAATTTTTTTAAAAACCTTTTTTGAAACCGAAACCAAAACCAAAAATTTTGAAAAACCGATCTTAAAACCTAAACCAAAACCAGAAAATTTAGAAAACCGAAACCAAAACCGTTAAAATATGAAACGGTTTCGATCCCTGGTGTAGGCACAATAAAGTAAATAGCTACACTATGACTAGTGTCATTGTATTGTAAATATATATGTATTTAATATTACACCAAAGGTAAATATACGAGTAAGTACATAATATGAGATTATTTGAGCACTTTTTGTAAACAAGTGTGATTACCTACATTGTTGAAAAAAGTGAATTATTGTAAAATCTACGAACTCATTGCTGTTACCAAAATGTGTGATTAAAATATAAAAATTGCTCTATATGTTTGAATGTGAAATGATATATATATATATATACACCATTTATAAATTTAATGTATATTAAATTTGAGTAAATACTACACCGCTAAGGATAGTTATTTACTTATAAATATTAGAAAAAAAAATATATATTTTGGTTTTTTTATTTATATGCCCGAGCCATTAACCCATCTGCCCCTTGATTTAATCCAGATTTAATGTCAACTTTAAAGATACCATCTATAGCAACTTCAGAACTAGATCCCTTAAAACAACTGAAGCTATTTTGATGGCAACAACAATGCACAAACAAAACAACAACAATGTAAAATACTGATAATAATATATAACATTGGTGTAGAACTCAAAACACGCCCGTGGCATAAACGTGAGATTTTCGTGAAATTTATTTTACAACTATACACTATATACTGTACAGTGTACATCTGCTCGAGCCAAAAATGACTCAAAAACTTTATGCGAATATTCAAAGAAGTTATCGTAAGGATTAGGTCAGAATAAAACAGTATTAACAATATTGTAATGCTTCAAATAGTATTGAAACGACCACATTTTACTACCACCAAAAATGACCGTTTTATGGACATTTAATAGCCGATCACGTTCAACCAACAACCGTTATTTTGTTTAAGTGGTCAGGCAACCTCATCGTATTCTACGTGTTAAAATATATAAACGAGATTTATCATAATGAATACCTCCATAATTTAATACACCGGTGGCTGTATTTATGACCGCAGACACGTATACTAGGGTACTAATAATACTAGGGTCTCATTAAAGCTCGAGTATCAGCACATCCATCTGCATAATATAAACGTTTTTCCGGTTCATCACGGAGAGATTTTGAATCTCCTTCCGCACTGTTGGTTGAATGCTGTACATAATTTTTATCACATAATATAATTATGGTTTAACTGAAAACTTTGGTCAGATCGACTTCTAATAATATTTTATCTCAACAAATTTCAGAACAGGACACAAATCGCATTATTAGAAATTTTTCAAATGAGCTATGGATAAAGGCATCGAACAACTCTTTTGAGGTTTTTTATACGTTTCAAATATATCCTGTATAGCAGCGTCCTCACACTTATTTGTTTATGGATTTCTTATTTCGCAAAAAAAATGAATGCCCATGAAAAACGATGCATGAAATATTTGCTAATTAATTTGTTTCTTTATAATATAATCATAAACAAAAAAAGCAATATAAATCTTCACCCAACATTGTTTTCTACTATGAAACAAAGTATGTGGATAGTTATTGATAAACTAAACACGATTAACCAAATATCATTTTAATTTAATTCAGATATGTCCACAAAGCCCCTAAAATACTTAAATTACTATTACGTAACTCTAGGACTCCTTAGAACACAATTTGAGAACATCTACTTTATAGCACACGCGAAATTATGCATTATAAATATCAACTAACACTATTATTCATTATTTTTAATATAATACATTGATTATTTTCATTATATCTAAAATATTAAAATTATAATATAATTTTCTTTTTTTTGTTCGATATTTAATATTTTGTTATTTTTTAAACAGATTTAATGCAAACATCAAACGCAAAAAAACTAAACAATAAACACAATTTTACTACAATATTTTCTAAAACAGACCAACCTTTAAATAGTCAGTAGGTAATAAGCTTATTACATATACATATATATATATATATATATATATATATTATTATTATTATACGTAATAAAATTAATTATAAACAGCTAGATTAATACGATTTGTCAATAATACATATTGTAATTTTAATATTTTAGTCTAAAAATAATTTGTTTATATACTACAAATGTACGACTGTACGGCTATTGTTTCAGTACACTGACGCTGACTTGAAAACAAATTTCTACAATTATCAAGAATATTTTCTCGTGTATTTTGTGATGTGGAGAGGACTAAAAAGAAACAAAAAAGCAACTTAGTTGCGAGCATCAAAGATGGGACAAAGATGGGAACCTTTCACCCTCTAATTTCACAGTACAATCAAATTATGTATCAGTGAAATTAATTCAATTTTGAAAGTTTCGTAGATTATATTGCGGCGTGTGACGAGTAAGTTGCACGTTGTATTTCTATTATGTTAATTTGAGGTGTTAAAATGTCAATCGTTTTCGTCAGTAGACTAGACCCGTATTTCCACTAGGGTGAATATGGCAACTGCAACTGCTTAGGACCCAACCTTAAAGGGCCTTTGACTAGTAATCTCCAGTTTCTCAATGAACATACGAAAACAAATCTCAAATCTGCTTTTAGATTGGCTACTACTTTTTTTAACAGTTTTTTTTATACATAACGATTTGTTATTTCCATAAAAACGAAATTCAAGTGATCTGTTAAATCATAAATCATCAGTCGTTTGCCGAAATAAGCAATTACGTGAGTATTAAAGAATTTGAAAATTCTATTGAATTAGTAGTCAGTTATGTATATCTATATTTTAACTATGATTAGCTGATTGTATATGTAATATTTTTGGTTCAGAATATGTCAGTCAACATTATTATAATACTTACTGAATTATTATTTATTAAGAACAATTTTATAATATCAAAAATATAAAATGTATTTTTTATTAATATAAAATTATTTCTTTTGTTTTTTTAAATACTAAATTAAGTTATAATATCATACAAATTATAAAAACTTTTGGTATTAATTTAAACTTTTAAACTTTGATTTAACTTTTAGTAAACGTATGTTTGATTAAGTTTTATTTTTTTTTATAAAACGTTATGTATATTCAGATATTTTATTGTAATTAATGAATTAATACCTACATTTTTTTGGTAAATATTTCAATAAAATACTTATGTAAACCAAAATTATTGAAGGCTTATTATTCATTAATTCTATACCATGAAATAGGTACAATTATCTATAAGGAATAGTATTATGCTCAAGACGTTTATGACGTTTACGACTATCCTAACCGGATATCTAACATTCAACTGAGAACCGAGAACGTCTGTAGCATAAACAAGAAAAAGTAGAACGAAGAACAGCTACTTTTAAGGTTCCAATAAATTGGAAACATTCAAAACATTAAAATCTTGTCACAGTACCAGTTCATCAGTTCATCAAGCTTCACATCACACCTTTTGGTTGGCATGTTAAATCGCATACCCCACAATAATAATATTTTATTTTGTAATTGTATACAAACCGTTTACAGTAACGACTGAGAGTGTTTTTGATAACAATTTTCGTAATTTGCATACGTGCCACACGTATTTACTCTAATTGTATTTGGTTTAACTAAAATGGATTTTATAGAACACGTAATTACATGATACAAAGTACAAATAAAACATATTTTATGATTATACTCGTATAAGTACACTTGAATAATGACAGATCAATAATACTGTTAACTTTTGTGGCCGAAATGCCGAATGTAATTCAAATTTATGGAATTGAATAAACAAAAGTGGTTTTCAATAAAAAAATCTATAATTCAAACTAAGGCGTGTATTATAAGTTAAATATTAAACGCAAAGTTTGAAAAGTTTGGATACTTACTTGTAAAATAAATAAATTAAACTTTTTAAAATTACATAATTTCCAATATTTTAACAATAATAGTTGATATAATATTTTATTGCGGCGAAAATTTCAGATTATTTTATGTCATTATGTTTAAGTAAAGGTACGAAATTAAAATTGGTTTTTATACCTACATTTAATGAAATGTATATACATTTGCATATACACACTGCCCAATATACACTTTAAAGCATTTCAAAAATAATTTTTTAATATTAGAAATAAAAATAAAACACTTACTTAAGTATGTAAAATGTACATAATATAAAATAACCTTTAATATCATGTCGAGTGTTACTGCTGGGTTGCTACTCACCTCACGCACTCATAACCAGGACTAGGATTTGTATGCAATAAAAAATTGTAAAATATGCATTTTATTTACTAAAATATGCAAAAATATGCATTTTAATTTCTATCTTAGATTTTATATTGACCGACATACTTTTATTAATTGTGTTTATCTTTCTCCGTCAAACTATTCAATCTTTAATCGCATACCTATTGTACCATAGGATTGTATTTATAAAAATAAAATTTGTGTTTGACAAAAAAACCAAGTTTTATACTTTAATCAGTAGAGCTAGAATTAAATATTAAATATTAATATATATTTTTTTTTTAATTTGCATTTTAATAAAAAATAATTATAGCAAAGCGATTAAAAATTTATTAATATTAAATTATAAATATTAATTACGAAATATACTATAAAACATGCATTTTTGGCATTCTTATAATCGAAATATGCAATAATATTCATTTTATTCAATATATGCCTTAATATGCATTTTATCCAAAATATGCAAAAACATGCAAAATAAAAACACCACCATTCATCTCATCATGAGGTGATTCGTGGACATTACTGACAAAATCAATGATCAGAAGTCGCAAAAAAAACATGCTGTTGCATACAAATCCTAGCCTTCCTCATAACCATTGTAATTTCAGCTTATATGCTTATTGTAACTATATTACTACAGATTGTGTATTTTCTAATAAATGTAAAAAATAAATAAATAAGAATACACTTTTTTTCGTACAAAGTTGTATAGCATAAATATTATAATATATATCTTAAAAACTAATTGTAACATAAAGTTTGATATAAAAAATATATATATAAATCTTAAAAGTAATAGCATTTATTTTGATCTGGAAATGAGGAAAAATTATAGAAATAAGTTTCTATAAATGTATAAATCTAAAAAAAAATTAAAATATTATATGGATCTATCATAATTCAATGAACTGAATTACAAATCACGATAAACACCATAATCGTGCTTGTTTTATAAATTCATCAATTGTTTTATATTATGTAATTATTTTGTAATAACATGAGGTTTGTACATTTTTTTTAGTAAATTTTAAAATTTTATGATGTATTCACAGACAATAATTTTGAAAAGCTATAATGATAAAAATTAATAAAACTATTTAAAAATAAAATAATATTTTCTAATGAATACTCGTATTTGTTCTTACCCTTATCACCAAAAATAATTTTTTGTGAAATAAAATTTTTTTATAATTATGTATTATATAATATATTTTATTTATTTAAAATACAGAGAATGAGATACTCGATAAAATGTGAATAATACACTGTAGTATGCGGTGTAGGTATACGATATAATTCTGAAAAAGTATTTTATGTCACTCTTTTACTTTGTAACTTTAATGGATTTCAACAACAACCGAAGTGTTAAGAGATATTTAGCACGATACGCTTGATTAAACAATTGAGCGTCCAAAAGATTTTCCTTTTCTTCGTGTTATAGTCAAAACTTACAAACATTATTTGGTTTCATTATTTACTTTCTTGGATATTAAATATCACATACGATTTTTGAAACAATTATAAAAACAACACACCTGTTATTATTACTTTAATTTATATTTTTGGTGAAAATGTGTTTGTGTTCAATATTATGACACGTATATTGTTTAGAAATATTGGTATTATATTGTAAGTACTTACAATTAGTGATTTAAGATTCTGAGAGAATCGATGAGTAATGACGATTTGATTTTACAATGATGTGTTTTTATTATTATATTTTTTAAAGTATCTATCAACACTCATCACCTTTTTAGTAAAAAAGCGTTAAATTTTTGTTTTTAATATGTTTTCTGTTAGTAAAATGAATCTAGATGGACTTTTAGGGTGGGTTGAAATGTGAAAATGACCACTATAATTTTCTATAAATGAGATTAAAAAATCAAAAAATAGGGAAGAGAGAATTTTCGGGCAAAATCTTATTCTGTAGTAAGTTGTGACTCAAAACCAAAAATCAAATCATATACTCGTATATTTGACTAAATTTTTATATTAGCATTTTTAACAAATAGTACAATTTTATAAATATTTAGGAACTATTTTATTTGTATAAAAACACGAAAATCTGTAAAATATTTTGTAGTTAAGAATGTATAAAATGTTTACTTTTATAGCCCGAGCATGCAAATTTGAAAAAAGTTCTTCATAGTTGGTTTATTTAAGTATATATTATATTATTGTAATATAATATTTTTTTTTTAGTATACTATTAATGTTCTTTTTTTTTTTTAAACATTTGAAGTTCAAATTTCGAAGAAATAAGATATTTACAATTTTAAACAAAGAATAACAATATTAATTATTCTGTTGTAACTCAAAAATATAACTTTTGTAAACTTGAAAGAAACTTTCGGTTTATTATTTACACACAAAATTACATTTAAATTAATTTTACATGTTATGCTAATGCCTATGTTCTATACAGTAAGTCATCGGTATTGAATCAAAAGTTGATAACAGTAAAACAAAATATAAATATTATAAGCTATTATACACACTATTATATTAATTGAATATAAATCATGTAATAAGTATAATGGTTTAGAAAAACGACAGCAATAAAAATAATTATCAGAATAAATCATTTCAGTTGGATAACGCCATATTAGTGTTTGTTTGTGCTTCTTTTAATTCTATTCGTTTGAAGGTTTTCTATGATTTGAACCGGTATTTCGTATTTAAGTTATTGAGAAAACATGCTATTCAAAACATAATACATACATTTGCATTGCCTTTTAATGTTGCTACATTTAAGTAACACACAATATTTAAATATACATTTTTTATTATATAAATTGGTTACCTAAGTCTTAAGTTATTGCTTTTTGTATTTCGTTTTTGTATTCTCGTGTCTGTAATTATCTGCCTTAACAGCAACATATTAAAACTATTATGCGTAAAAATATTTTTATACTACTTTACTCGATAATATCATTTCTATAATGTATCTATTTCCCCCTATGGAGTTATTTGAATGAAAAAACAGTGCTTGCATATTAATGTATAAAATGTTATACACCAAAGTGAATTTTATGGATGTTAATAGTAATTTTAACAGTCTTAATAAATATCCGATTAACAACAATAATAACATATTCTATCATAAAAAGCCATAGGCGCAGTATATGACGGTAATACTATAAGTATTAGGTGGTGTAATACAGTAATATTTGACTATTTTTCATGACACGAAAATAAGAAAATCGGTAAATATCCTTTAAAGTTACTATGTGTTAACTGTGGCATCGTCAGTTGTGTTGGTAGGGGGTTGAAAGGCCATGTCCTCAATCAGTGTATATATATATTTTTTTTATTGGTTTTATATCAGTACGTCCATACTCTATAAACAAGTAAATTATAATAAATGAATACGTTTGCAGTATCTATGATATTTAATCAATATAACATAACATTAGAAATTGTATTTGTTTGGATGTTTGGTATAAGTGGACTGTATAAAAGGTTCGCTATAGGTTTTTTAACGAAATCAAATAACAACCGGTACTTAAGTTTGCCGTGATATGAATCGACGGACTACTATTAACAAAATCAGTTACGTAAATGGTATGGGGGCACAGAAAAATAGTGCTGGCCAGCAAGTGGAAATTCTAATAAATAACTAACACTAAAATTATTACTAACAATAATAAGATAAAACAAAACATAGGAAAATATAAATATGTATAAATAATAAAATTGTATATAAAACCGTGATGGCGACTGCTGGGTTTGGACGCTGAACAGGCTTGTTGAACAAGACGGTGAAGTGTTCCACGGGGTGATGGTGTCGGTAACGCACTACACAAAATTCTGGTACTCGGTGCCACGGTCAAAAAATGGATCTACTATTCGGTCGGTATTCGGTACATTCGGTATTCGATCGCGGTAGTATTTTTATCGCGGACTTGGTCGCGTCCGTAGTTCGCGGCACACAAACTACACGGTACAGAAAAGTTGCGAGAGAGAGTATGTGTCACGGCGACTATCGGAACTCGGAAGCCCTATCAAACCGTGATTACAGTGTGTGACGACGTCGTCGTCTAAACAGTATTTATTATATTTATTAATATTTTGTATTGCCTTTCCCAGATATTCTGGCTAAGTCACTTTGTTTTCGTAATGGTTAATTTGAATATTATAATACCTTCCCAAATCATAGTTAATAGATGCTTATCAATACAATATTTTGTGCATTTATAATATGTATACATGCTGTGACTAATAGACAATAGTTACTTAATTTATCAGGTTTATTGTAAGTTATTAGTTTGGTTATAATAATAATGATATGGCTATTAAAAGTATTATGTTTTCTATATATGCATACTATAGGTAATGCCAAACTTTATAATTGACTTTAAAATAGTCTGGCGAATTGATTTATTCTTTTAAAATAGTAAAGATATCTGTGGAGAGTATCATATATTACTATCTATTTTGTACTTTCGGTCGTTTATTATAATTTATTGTAAAAATAAAAATGAAATCTGGATGGAAACTAAATGTTTAATATGTCGTACAAATACGAATGGGTATATTATATGTCTAGAATTTTGAATAATAATGTATTGTACACAATTTTCATCATAGTTAATTAATTTTTCTTTACAATTCAGAATAATAACTATTTCTTCATCGGTGAAAATTTGTTTTCAAAATTTCGTATCATCTGAGAATAAATGAGATACTTCATTGATAACGATGATAATTAGTCATTTTTCGTTTTATTCAATCCTGAAAACATCCTTCTGTATCGTTTAAATGTGAATCTCATTTTTTTTTATCGGTCATTCAGTAAACACATTAACAAACCATTAAAAACGTAGTAAACTTTACAATTACATTAAGCGGTATCTTGAACATGTTTATATTGATATTCCAGGAAAAAAAATGTTGCATTTATTTATACTACACTACAGAAGCTAAATAATTTAAAAAATGTAATTTTCAATTTATAAATCATTAACCTTCTTACTGTATTATTTAAATATTATTTTGTAATAGAATTTGAATATAGTATTTAAATTGTATGTATTAGGAAAATTTGAAAATACATATTGTTTATAAATGTATATTATGTAACTATTATGTTTATTTCAAATGGTTATGGTTGCGATTTGCTATTATATTTATAAGTTGATTTTATTAAAAGAGTTTTAATTAAATCAATTTTTAACATTGAATTCAAACACAATACTGTACATTTTCAGTTGAAAGTTGCAAGTTACATGATGAATAAAAATAAAAATATTACTTCAAACTATATAAAAGTGATACACTAAACAAACCTCAAGTTGGAAACGCTTAAAAAAATATCACGCATACTGCAAAAATCAACAAACACTAATATTATTTATAAGCTCCTAATATTATTGTATCTTTTCAAACAGTGTTTTTGTTTTTAATTGTTCGTTTAGACAACTAAACAATAATAAACATACAAATTTATTAGGTACTTAATGTAAAAATATAAAAAAGCCACCCGATGGGGTGATATACAAGGTGGAGTTTTATACATAACTTATTTAAATTTTTTTGTATAGTGTTATTTGGTTTGGAATCAATGACATAATATTATCACATTGATTAAAAAGTTATTCAAATCAGAAAAAACTGCATCTTCTTAGCCAAATGGATTGAAAACTTCTTAATTTTTTATAGATTTTTATTACATTTAGCGGAACTGTGAGACTCCTGAGAAATTTAGCAAATGCTCTTCAAAGTTTCAAATAAGATTACGAGTCTCAATATCCGATTGACAAACTTAGTTTTTTTAAATGTTATAATACTTTTTCCATCACAAAATTTACATCAGATAAATATAGAAAAAAAGTTCATTATACAACTAAGATCATTTTTGTTTTAGTCATAACTTACAAACAAGAATAAATAAGAATAGACAATTTAATGTCCAAAATATTTTGTTAAACAAACGGTAGTATATTAGAATTAACTATTTAATATTAGTGAACAGCATGCTGCAGCAGAGGCAATACGCTTTTTTCTAAATATCCGAGTTTTCTATTCAAAACTGCATTAATAGATTGACTATTGAATCTGAATACAATGGATTTATGTCAGTCCATAATATGGTATACAAATATTCCATTATACATGTGGAGTATAGACTAGAAATATTATACTCAATACCAGATTATACGACTTTTGGTTAGGTTAGGTAAGGTAGTCATAAAAAAACAAAAAATTTGTCACACAGAACACAGCCATTTAAAAATGGTTAAATGCGATAAGGAAGTATAATGATCATGAAAATTGTCAATATCATAAATAATCTAAAAAATGCGTTGAAAATATTTTTTAGGTAAATTATCGAAATCAATAATATGTGATTGCGATTTTAAACTCTGAACAAGCTATGTTTTTGAGAATAGAAAAAAATTATATTCAATAATTGAAACAATTATTCATTATTATAGTCGATTATACATTTTTCTTAGGAGGGAAGACGATTCGGAAGTATAAATGTAGATATAGAAAGGGAGACTGAAGATGAAATTTTGTGAACTATTATTGAACCCCTAATTTAAATGTTGTATTTGCCAAAATTATTACCTACCGAAAAAAAAACAACTGAAATATGTGTCAATTTTTAATCTCCTCCCAACCTTGAAAACATTTTTAGGCACACCCCTGTGTAGTAATTAGGGATATATAAAATGAAATAGTTTTTAAAATATAGTGTATTATTTCGTAAAACAAATCCTGAAATCCAATTATATAGTTATCATTTCAAATATTATTTGAAGTACAGGTACTTTCTGAAATATATAACATAATTTATTTTCAATCTCAGTTGTTAACTGTACATCGGATACTCAATAATTCATCACTATCAAAGAATTTTCTAGGTGTACACGTTATATTTAAACGATTTTTTCAAAATATTTATTGAATTCTAATTTTTAGTGTATAATTGGAAAACTGACCAGTCTTTAAGAAAAAAAATAGATGCATATAATATTTCTAAACTATTTAATGTCTATAATTCTATTGCATTTAATGTGTATTTTATATAGGTATTGGGTCACTTTTTACACTAAATTTGTATCTCACTGATGATTTTTATTTATATAAATATTCAATATTTAAATTAATTTAAATATTTGAAAGAGAGAGACATGATATCTTCTCCAATCACTGAATTGAGGATTATAGAATAGCATTTAAAACGTCTTAATTTTATAATATTATAACAGGTAATAATTCAATATTTTTATCGATATTTTATACTATTACTAATATTATTTGGTGTAAGGCATAAGATTTTATATCATATGCTATAAATCATTCAAATTTTAACAAGCATTTGTGTTACCTTTTTGTGTATTGCGTATTTATTTTTATTTTTTTTAAATTTATAGAAATATTCATATACATATCTTTATGGTCATTTGATAGTTGTTACTCAATCGAGATATTTCTATACATTAGATAATAACACTTTGATAATAATTTTTCTGACTTATTAGTTTTAACGAGATATCCCATACCATTATCAAAGTAGGTATACACGCGTTGTATTAGAATGATTTTGATGTGTCTAGTTTTGAACATCAATCCAGCACTATTCATCAAATACAAACTCCCAATATGTACTATAGGTTCCATATATTATATGTCAAATCAACTAACTCTATATGATTGATGAAACGCGAATCTCGAAATACCATTAGAATAATTTATAACAACGTAGAGTTTAAAATTTATATATGTAAAATTATAGCCACATGGCGAATGATTTAACTGGGATTTACATCTACTATTATATTTATTTTATATGACAAAGTGTCTATATAGGTTAAAAAAAAATATCTTAAATAATAGAAAAAATAAGGAAAAAAATAGTTTGCCTTTGTAATAAATTACAAAATAATGCATAATTACATAATGCTCTCGGAACTTTTTTTTTGTTTACGTCCTTTTAGACCACACATCTAAACATAAAACTATTTGACAATAATCGTTGATAACCAGATTTAATTAATCTTTTAGTTTTCTGATAGTATTATAATTGTATCTATTATTTAAAATATATAAAATAATAGTAAGAATAATTATTTTCGTACATAATTATTTATCTTTTGTGTGATACGTATTCTAAATAATACGTAAAAATATTCGACATTTTTGCTAAATATACGCATAACATTCAATGGATAGGATATGGTTTAAAAATACTTAGGCTTTTTTCGGTATTTATAGATATACGAGTTGTTTTACTATTTTTAGTTTATTTTGATTTAAGTATTATACAATTTTCATTTTAAAGAAATATACATGAAAATTTAATACAAGATTCATTTAGTAATAGACGGCTTATATGTTCTTTAAGTAATAGTTATTTTTATCATAGTTAATATTGAAAAAACATAATCGCAATTTTTGTTTTCATTTTAAGTTCAAATGTTGACATGGTTCAACAAAATACAAAAATTTTCAAATTATTTTGAAATAAAAATTGTATAAAATGTTTGATGATAATAGCTTTACACTACGTGGTTTTTCATAAGTTAGGTTAAGTAAATTTTAACGAAAATATTGATTTTAGTTATTTTATTGTTATTCAAAAAATATTATTGGTTGGGACTTGGAACTTTTAGCTATTGTATGTTTTATTATTTATCATACATAAGGAAATATTAAAAGTGCTTAAATTTGTTTCAAACTTTATTGAATGACATATTTACCCCTTTCTACCTATATGGTTTGTTGGTACTGACTGCATATACACAGTAATATTATATTATGAAATAATATATTATATTTTTTTAAATAAGTATTTTTAAGTATATTATGTTATTTCTTTCTTACTTTCTTTATCTTATTTATTAATTAATTTTTTTTTTGAAAATTAGTCGAACCAACCTACCAACCCCTTATAAGTTATCATTAATCACAGCATAAAATGTGATAAAATATATTTTTAGAATAGAGGCTAAAATCTTCTATCTGAATATTGTTTTTTATATGAAATGATTTATTATTGATTTAAAATCAAATGCATTTAAAATATTCAAGTTATCTTTTCAATAGCTAGTTACACTCAACATCTTCTAAACAGCAGGTGACTTTTTTCTTGTGCGTGAATTGTATTTTAGTTTTTCAAACCTCAAATGAATTTGCATTACTACCTTACGATTTATGATGCATATAATGATACCCCATAGATTATTCCCATAAAATGTGAGCATATTATATTTTAGAATCACTGATTGAAAATTAACTTTGAATTGAAATATGTAAAATGTAAATTATTTTAGCGATGCGAATTGGGATGATAAAAACAAAGATAATCAGAGTTTACCCATGTATGCAAGGAGCATATTTCACTAAAAAGGTAAATTTTTCGATCGACTGGTAGTGGATATTGTCAATTAAATTGTTAATAATATTAATTTACTACAATATGACGATGTCCATCGCACATAAATTACGTTTGATAAAATTTGTTTGTATTTATCATTTGTCAATCGTAATTTTCAAACTCTATTGACATCTGAAACTACTCATAAAAACTGTATTTATAATTTTAATTTATTTTTATCCAAATAATAAAATATTAGAGCAAGTGGAAAGCCACGCCATAGTAATTACAAGATTGAAACGAGCAAATAATAATTATAAGAAATATACTCAAAACGTTGGTGGTCGAATAAAAATAAAAACACGTGTTTACCGATAAACGGATAGTGTCCTCGATTTGTTTGTTCACGATAAACACAACATCAAACCACTTAGCAGATACCTATGAAGATAGTTTTGTGACTAAATTCAAACGAGATATTCTCTTTGAAGTCTTTTAATTTTTTTACACAAAATTAACGAAATAAATTAGAATCTAACCAATTTGTTAAAATACATTAATTGTGAGTTTATAAACATAGTATGATACTATGTATATTGTATAATAATAAAATCAGTTTATTTATGAAACGGCGCTTCGTATATGCAATTTTAATACATTATGTGCCAGAACACTCAAAATATAATGATGTATCTATACAATATATATTATTACACATTAAAATTAATATTCAAAATGCAATACTCAAAACAATATTGAATGAAATATTAAACTTAGGTACATAACCTGTGGTAATTTATAGATATACGAGTATAGTTACCATACATATTATAAATAAATTATGGCATTTAAAAAATAAACAAAAATAAAATGTAGGTTATTTAAGATTACAAACATTTTTTAAAACAGTGAATTATCGTAAAAAATTTGAATGTACGAGTTTCAAATGTAATTAAATTATAGGTAATTCCACAATTCTACTTAAAATTGTTTAAATTTATGAAATTATGAGACTAACAAAATACACCTATTGCAAAATATTTCAAAATACGATGGTTATTTTTATTATTTATTTCCGTATAGAAGAGTAACTTATTGTAGAAATAAATATATTTTTAAATGGTTTAAACATTTATTTAAATTGTAACTATCACCTAATTTTGTTGATACATAGATCCTAATCAAGTGTTTTATTTATTATTATAAGTTATTGCAATTTAGAAGTTGTACAAACATCTTAAACTCAAATACAAATAGTGGTATACATTGATGTGTAATGTGTATAATAAAAGCACTAAAGCCCCATTAGTATTCGGTTATATAAAGACAAGTGCGTAGGTATATAAATCACTAAAGTGAAAATCGTACATTATTCCAAAACTGTGTACGTTTTTACTTTATATCATAATATGGATTGAAAAGACTCTAATTTGACATCTATCAACATGTAATAATGGATATGTCATTATTTAATTGAATACACTCAACTACACTCTATTATTCAGTCACCTTTGTGAAACCAGGAAAATAAGTCTGTCCTTATAGTAGTCAACAAAATTATATTGTTGTAACCAAAATAAAAATCATAAATACCACATATGCTACGCATATGTAATATTACCGATAGTCGATAGGTACTTATAACTTATCAAAAACCCAATAACGGCTTGCGAGTTTTTTTTATTTCACAACAAATTACAATAAAACTATGTTTAGAGAACAGTTAATGCATTATCTTATACTTTTTAGTTGAAATAACAACATGTGGGAAGAAAAGTTCAACAACAGATTCAGTTTTTAAGTTAACAATAACTGAAATCAACAATGTTTTTTTTTTTAACGTGTATATTTATTATTTCTTTATGTTCGTACAGTTTGATAGCATTCAAGTGAACTCAGTATTTAGTGGCTAGTAACTAAAATATATCCCCCATAATGTATACTTAGTTTCCAAAAATAATAAACATTTATTATAACATAATATTTATTTGAATATCATTACAAATAATAGTATGACGAAATATTATTGTAATCTTAAAATTACCAATTGTTAATTATCCTTAGTACTTTAAAAATATTTTATTATTTTAATTATCATGTTATAATGTTAAAACTATTATGTGAACTGTAAAATATCCATAGATTTAGATAAAATTAGGCTAGGAATGTCTTATGTTTAAAATAAAAAAAATAGTATTACGAGTTTATAGAATAAAAGTACATATCTATACTTATACCTATGTGTATAAACTTTTAATAGAAAATAAATGATGGTGATCTAAATTATTTTTAGTATAATCATCAATATTATCATCAATAATATTTTTTGAATTTTGTAATATTAATATGATAAAAAAAAAGAAATATAAATATAAAACCAATACAACATTATAAATATCACATTATATAATAATAAGAACAAATATGTAATTTGTCATGTATGAAAAATAAAAAACGTGGTTATCCAATGATTAAAAATATATAATTAATTGGTTTAATATTACAAAAAGCTTTCCTAGATATTATATTGGTTTTATTTTAATTATATAATGAATACGGGACATTTTAAACTTACAACTCGAAATGAATCTTCTTAAATAAAAATTAAATTTAAAAATTCTTTTTATTCAAATTATGAATAATTAAATGACATCTATTAATATGAAATATCCATTTTCCATATTATTTTAAAATCTCAAAATAAACTTCCCAATAAATATAAGATTCATTTTAATATTTTAGATAATTATTTTTAATACTAAGAACCTAACATATCTATCATCGTTACTTACCAATATAATAATAATACAATAATACTTTTCTTCTAAAAACTTTAATTTAGTTTAAAATACCTCTAGGTAGACATGATTATAAAATGTTTTTTACGTATTCACCATATGATTTTTTTTTTTTTGTACAGAATCAACAACTCAGCTTATTAGCTTAAAGCTTTATTTAATTTATTTTGCAATATTTAAGAATATGATAATAACTCATTAGTCATTATTTACCAAATCTATATTATTGTTTGTTATATTAAAATTGAAAACAACATTTATTTATTTTCTATTCATCATCTCATAAAAAAACCTACCAATCTTAAAATAATATATTATGTTGCCTGAAAGGAATCACTTTTATAGTTTGCATGATATCATAGTGCAAATATTCTATTTACGCCAGTCTGGTTATTTATGAGTTATTTATTTTTGATTCTGAGAGGAGTGATGAATGTATTAATTTAAAATGATATGTATATAAGTATGTATTTTTTTTTCTATCAATCAATTTTGAGTCAGATTTTGACAAAATTGATGTTGGTTTTTTTTGTGAAATTTGAAGACGAATAACCGCAGATGTTTGAAATATTCACTGAATGTTTATTATATAATTTCTCATAGATGATTTTAAAACTATGTAGATTTTTTGAGCAATTTATAAATTCTATATTTTCATTTAAATATATCTAAAAGCACAAATATAAATATTTATACATTATTCATATCAATTTTGTATGTATGCAACGCCGTGTTTTAAATTAAATTTAATATGTTATATATGGTATTCATATTTGGGGATCCACCAAAAAATTAAACTTAAACAAAATTTAAATATCCTAAAATAAAATTGTCCACCTAATTACTAACGCTCCATTCTATTTCACAAATCAAACCTTAAACTTAGACCTAAAAATGAAAACAAACGCACAAACTGCTACAAATTATTATACTTGATATTACAATTCTTTAAAAAATCATCCGAACAACCTCGTGAAATATTTGACCCTTGCCTATCTCTGATTCTCCCAAAAGACTGAAAAGGAAATGGTGCCGTGGCCTTCTTTTCAACTACTTCCCTACAATTGTATATAATACCTTAAGGAATGTCGCCTGTGGGTGGCTTCTCCGATTCAAATTTTCAATGTCTGTATTTACTTTTATATCATTTACGCTTATTGTACTTAATTTGTATAGAAGGCGTAATTCAACAAAATATAAAAAATATATAGTATAGAAGAAAATTATAAAGTGTCGAATGAATATTAACTAATTTTCAACAGTATTTTTTATAATATAATTTCAATTAATAATGCAGTTTGTGATATAATTTAAAAAAAAGTAAGATGACTTACACGTTTTTAGGTGCCGTATTAAAAAATTGACTATAGGAAAAAATAAAAAAATAAGCTTAGCACGTCATGTAAAAAATAATATACTTTAAGTTCAGATCCGTGGAATTGGTCACGTAGGCGTGTGATGTAACTTCGAGAGCAAATATTTTATTTTACAAACGTATCTTTGAGTATTTACTTACAAAATCAACCAAAAGACTAAAGGTTTCTAGGTTTGTGTTGTAAAAGTTTGAACAAACTCAATCTCAAGTCCTTATTACACTGAACATCAAACGAGACGTAGGTACCTAAGTACAATATCAACTCCCATAATTACAGACTTGGGGGCTCATTAACAGAAGATCCATTGTGTGACTAAAGATAAGTATAGTGCATAGGTACTTCAGATGAAGATGCTATATAGTCAAGAAAATGATTTAACTCGTATGCTTCCGAAAAAATCGATTCAGAATACAATAATGTTTCTAGATGCGTGATTTATAGTTTTTACAGCCAAACCCTAACTGTTTATAATGGTTAGGTAACGGTCCATTTTAAATTTACCTTTGTTTAACAACCACGAAGCTTGAATGCATATTGCTAAAATTTCTACCTATAAATTGCACAATATTTGGACGTATAATAATTATCATATTTTGTCTAAGCTATGTGTGCATTATCTGTATAAAAAATGTTTATAATTATTATTAATATATTGTATTATTATATATTTATTTTTATAAAAATAATACATATTTCATTTGATTCAATACTAATGACTTGTTAAAATATTATCGAAATAGGTATACAATAATAAATTGCATACAGATATTGAATTACGTTATTTTGAAAACAACTTCTAGATCATACAACATAAAATATTTAATTTCTGGATGTTAGTAATTGTATTTCATATCAAAGTTAAAGTGGAAAAACATCGTTTATTACTAACGATAAATTAGAACTACCTAATATTACGTATAATCCTACTGCATACAGAATTTTTAGTTTTAATTAATTTTACTTACCTGTTGGCTATTATAAATCGGTTGGTAAGTACTAAGTAGTAACATTATTTACGATGACTAGAGTTATTACATATTTTATAATTATAATTCCCAAAACTGTATGTATTGATTTAAAACTGGAACGACAATCATTTATACGTTTATTTTATTTTCACGTTCTCCGTACGTAAGGTAACTAATATCAGGATAAGACGAACAAAACTGACATTTGATCAATGAACAATGACATTCCATTAGCTTTTTCTTTATACTGGCAAACGCGTTGTTTGATTCTAGATAGGGGTGATGACGAAAGTTTCCAAAAGTTTTTATACTTCATGATATGCCTTCTTAATCTGGCCGAGTGCTGAACTTAAAAACTTACCAGTTAAATGGCTTGTCGTTGTAATCGTATTAATTCGAATTACACGTATCGATTATCTCTGCGTTGTTGAAAGAATGAACGTGACCATAACTTATATACAATTAATGTAATAATATTTAGGGCCAATATTTAAATTCCATACAAATTAACGAAATATGCTTTAATCAATAGCCATAAAATATACCCTATTTAATACCTTTTCAACATAATAACGCTGCTAAAAATACCCGAATTTTGTTGATTGCAAAGCAATTGAAAGAAAAACGATAGCTATCTTTTGCTAATATTTTTAACACTTCTTTATATTAAAACAATAATTACAAACTGCAAAACGCAGGCACTATACAATTAATAAAGGTGATTTAAATATGTAATCCTTACCAATCAATTTGTCGTAGTTTGTTTGAATAAGACACCACAATCGACAATCACTGTGGGTAAATAAAGACACTACTTATAAAATTCATAAATATAACGATTGAAAGTTGATCGGAATGGATGAAAATTTATTAAAATTCCATCTATGCAAATATTACGCAAACAATAAAGTGCGATTTAAATGGATTAATTATTTATGATTCAGATTTTAAAACGTTTTTGTATAAATTAGAATATACTACTTTTCAATAAAAATCTATCGTATAGATGTACGATATGCATCTCATTCGTACTTAAAACAAAAGTATGTTTCATGAAACAGTAATTGAATTTCTTTATCTGACTATATTTAAAATCTAAATTAACATTGTTTTGTTTTTACTCATAAAAATGCTTTTTATTAATTTTTGTAATTTTTTAATAATCGTATCTAAGTATTTATAACTTAGAAAAATATGTATCTAAAAGAAGAATATTACCAAATATATTGATATCAGGTATTTATTGGTATTGTTATTTTAATTATATGTGTATTATTTGTATGCTATATATTACTAACTACATTAAACTGATTTGATTAACTATTAGTGTACATTTTAAGCCCATAGCATCAAACGTCCTGGAATGGAAAACGTTATGAATTATGATTAAGTATCATATTTTATACTGGTATCAAAGTTATAATTTATTGAATGAACAAAAAAAACTATCTTACATTATGATATATAAGTAGTATAATATCTACGTAATAATTGTATAACTGATGTTTTTGTTTAGTAACTATATTTTGTGAAAAACTAATTTTATTTCGTTATTAAAATTAAGAAAATTTTACATAAAAAAAAAAAAATAAATACAAACTGGACAGGAAACAAATTATACTTAATACAAAGCACTTAGGATATTAGATAACTCATTAAAAAAAAGTATTTAATGGATATCTATTATTATTATTTAAGTTGTAAGCTAATGTTAAAAGATATGGCTTGAATATAACGATTGAAAGTGAAGTTCGAATCACTTCAATATACTATGGAATATTTACAATATCTTTATTTCAAATAACATACTCATACAAATATCTATTTTCAAAATATCTTAAAATGTATGGAATAAGTATTTTATAAAATGTGTAATATTATGTTTTATGGTAACATAGGGTCTTTTTAATTCCAAGTCATCATTTCACTTCTTATAGTTTAATGTTATGATTGAAGGATTTAGAAGAATGAACTACAATAGTGAAACCTTTTGGTATAATCATCGAATACAAAAGTGTTAATACTAATTAACGTTTTCCATTTATATACTATCAGTGAGGAATAATGTAATATATATATAATATATATATATATATATATATATATATATATATACATATATATTTTTTAATAAATGACTGCCTGGTGCTTTGGTAAATTTAATAAAATTAATTTTTTTTTTATGCAAAATAATGTTTTTATAGCATGCCATATTCTATGGAACATTCAATATATTTATATAGTATATACAGTTGACAAAGTTATTATAAAATTCAATATGTATTTGATTACTTAATAAATAACTTATTTAAAATGTACATTTCTTGAATAAATAAGGTTCTAAACATGTATAACACATTAAATCGAGTTAGCAGTATTCCGTACAACATTATTATAGTTGTTCGTTATTTTATGAAGTTACATTTGGCTGGATGTCTAAAGCAGATGAACTAAACTTTTTTGATAATCCTTTAGTGTAGGTACGATAGTTTTTTTATTTTTATAAAGTTTCCATAAAATAGCATATAAGTAAGTTTAACGAGTTTTTTAATTTATTAGTTGAAGTGATAAGTCTCATTTAATGAGATTTATGAGCACATGACCTAAAGGTTTAGAATTTATATAATGGTATTATTTTACTGTTGTTAATCAATTTAGACGCAAGTAAAATTAGCATGATATCAATTTTATATTTTTATTGAAAGATTCAAGCTTTTACAATCTTGGAACATAGAGAAATAAATAATATTGACTGTACAAAAACTTTGTTATAAATTATAATTTTCATAAATACTACTTCTAAACTTTTTGTTATTGTTGAGTTTGTAGTACCTAGGTACTTATTGAAGAGTTTACAAGCTAGAAATATTCATTAACATCTACTTTAAGATGTATAAGAATAATGAATTCTGTATGAATATAAAATTGTAAAATATTCCCAAAATTCATCTCCCACGTATAATTCTTCGTTATAAATTAACATTATATAGACAATTATAGTAATAACAGTTCAAATTAACTAATTATTATACGACGTATGTACCTTATAATCATAAAATTATAATAATACATTTTCATCAACTGTATCATTTCTGAAAAACAAACATTCATTTATCGAGTTTCGGATGGAAATACACAAATGTGTTATTATAAAAAAACACGCACAATTAGCAATCGTTGGTAGGTACATTAGTGTTTATAAATCATTTATAAAAACAATATATTATGCGCATCATAGAATCTTCTTAGATATTTGAGTATACATAGAGAACAAAACACGTATAGTTACATTTTAGAAATTATATATGAATTTAATTGAGTCTCTTCCACACTAATTAGGCAGACACTAAGAGTCAGTGAAAAATTATTTTGTGAATTTAATAATCAGTCATGAAATAACCAAGGTAGCTTTCCATGAGAAATTATTTATTTCATTCATTATAGAGCTATCAAATTCAGCCACATACAAAGGACAGGTTGTTTTTCAATTTAAGTGGTATCTAGTTTTAGTTAAATCCTAAAACAAATTTCGGTTGTACAGATTATATAAAGATATATACTTAACGTAGTATGAATTTATCATTTGTCGATTACAGAATATCTGAATATGGTGTAATCAATAATCAATTTTCTCAATCAAATATTATATTAATTATATGTATTTTATGTATTTTAAGATTTGTATTAATTATTTTTTGTTAATACCTTCGATACGTAAAAAAAAGTAAATAGAAAATTCAATGATTTATTTGGTAGAAATTAATTGTTTCCTATTGTAATAACTTTAACAAAATAAATGATGTATGTATTTATTTACCGTCAAAAAACGTTTGTAGACTATGAAAAATTTACGAGTTGCATTTTTAATTACCTATTCCTCTGATATTATTAAAAATAAATGTTTGTAATCCAGAACGTTAAGTATCATATCGATTAATAAATTTTGCAACATTGTATTTTATCTTTATACCTATTAATATAATAATACATAAATATAGGTACATAATAAGTACCTATGTATGACTGTATGAGTGTATAACATATTTACACTTCTGTAAAATCTTATTTAATTTATAGAACACCATATTATTACAACTGTCACAATATAGGTCAGAGAACACAGAGTTAAATTTGTTTCATCATAAAAAATAGTTAGTGTCAAATAAATTATAGATAATTATTTGTAATAGAATCAGGAATTCCAGAGTCTCCAGTAACTATTTACCTAATTAATTGCTTATATGTTAATCAATACATGATTTTAAACCATGACATGGGCCTGGAAGTTGTAATATGATTTACATAACACAACATTCCAATCATGAAATATGTTTCCACACCGAAAAACAATAATATATAAACGATAAGGCCGAGGTGGGGTTACACTACTTACACTGTTTGGTTAATTATGATTTTTGTACGTTTAGAAGGGACTTATGAGTTTATGCCACATAATGGTGGTAGTAAACGCAAAGACGGAATTAATACTCGGATGTGTTTAAGTGTAATCAGAGCTACTCATTAGATTTCATGGGAAATCATGATTTTATTATATTTTTAACTAATTTATAAAAATTCATCATCCACTACACTAATTATGCTATTCAGAAAATAAAATAACTCAAAGGTTAAAAATGAACGCCGTGAATATTTTTTTCTGCTTAAATACCACTGTTTTATCGTTAGCCTTCCAAAACATCAAACTAACATTTTTCCAATAAATTTCCAAAATCTAACCAGCAATAAATTTTCCATTTAGACTTTCCAAAATAATATAGGAAAAAAAATATAATTCACTTCGTTTAATATATATTTTATTGTTTTAAGAATGTTCGCTATAATATTATCATAATATCATAGATAAACAGTTATTTAGCTTTAATTAAGTTACAAGTAATCTGTGGTAGAATACTATTACAATATGCTAATCTCACATTGCAACTTAGTAAATCACTTACGGATTAACATTTAGGCATATCATAGTTAATTTACCACAATATGTAATAAATTAAACATATAATTGTCGAAACTAATAGTTAACAAAGTTTCCTTTAAATAAGAAAATAAAAAAATGGATGTCACTCTGCTGTACAGTAGGTTACAAGTGGTTTACCTACTGTAATGGATGAAATTAAATTTGAATCCAATGAAATTATATCATTGTATACGAAAAACGATTCTGAGCGCAGATGATTTATCTGTCTAGGATATATTATAGATTATTAAAAATTTTCAAATCTTAGATTTAAAATAAAGTTTTTTATGAATTTCTAGCTTAAAATAATTTGCAAATATTCGAGATTTTTACGTATGTTGTCAAAATTTAAATTTGAATGATTGTAAAAAAAAATTGTGACTATGTATTTCTTTTATTTTTAAAATGCTATTGTAAAAATATGTTAGAAGCCTTGTATTAAATTTTAAAATATCAGATATAAAAGGAAAATTTTTATGAATTTCTAGCATAAAATAATTTGAACATTGCCGTAATGTTTACATATTTAGTCAAAATTCAAAATTTGAATGCTTATAAAAAAAAGTTGTGGCTATGTATTTCTTTTATTTTTCAACTGCTATTGTAAAAATATGTAAGGAGCCTTGTATTAAATTTTCAAATCTAAGATCTAAAAAGAAAAACTTTTATGAATTTCTATGTAAGATAATTTGAACATTGTCGTAATTTTTACGTATTTAGACAAAATTTGAACTTATAAAAAAAAATCGTGCCTATGTATTTTTAATATTTTTAACTGCTATTTTACAATTTTCGTCAATATTTGAATTTCAAATGCTCATAAAAATGTAATTTGAATTTTTGGTGGACTTTTTATTTGTGATAAAGATTGAAAAACTTTTAAGGAATCTTGCATTAAACTTTCAAATCTTAGATTTAAAAAGAAAGTTTTTTATGATTTTCTAGCTTAAAATAATTTGTGAATTTTTGTGATTTTTACGTATTTTGTCAAAATTCAAACTTTGAATGCTTATAAAAAAAATTGTGATTATGAATTTCTTTTATTTCTCAACTGCTATCGCAACAATATGTTAAGAGCCTTTTATTAAATTTTCAAGCTTTTCTGCCTAACAAATAAATTTTTATCGATATTAATTTAAAAAAAAACTAATAATGATCGAAAATTTCAAATGCCTATGAATAGTTCAACTTAAGTCGAAAATTGCATGGTGGATAGAATATACTTATATAAAAATTCGGTGAAAATTTCATGTATCTATGGTCATTTGTTTTAAAAATGCATTAAAAACCAAAATCGATTTTGTCGAAAAATGAATGTGCGTAAAATTTCCCGTTTTTCCTTAATTTTTGGTTTGTTTTTCTCGATTATTTAGAAAAGTATTAAGAATTTTTTACTTTTGACTCCCCAAAGTACCAACTAGATTCACTTTCTGATCGAACGAGGTACTGAAGTCAAAAATCCAAGCATTTTTATTGCCCCAAAACGTGATGACAGACGACAACAAAAAAAAAACACACACATCATGGTAAAATTAATACATTCATCGCTCTGCTCAGAATCTAAAAGAGATGTACTAAATTATTAATATTAGTGTTATTTATGTTTTTGTGTGGTTATAAAATGTTTATCTTTGAAATACATCTTAGGTAGAATACGTTTTTGAATGATTCAAAAATGTAATTAAACGATAAATCATGTCTGAAATATATAATAAATTTGGCTTGCTTTAAGCTTAAATGTTTGAAATAAGTGTAATATGAATATAAATTAAATTACAGCTATAATATAATGCTCAGTTAAAGATTTGGAATATCAAATAAAATTACTTAATTTAGCTTGAAAAAAATGTGGTTTTACCCATATTATTATATAATTATGTTGTATTAGGCTGTTAATATCAGTATATTTTGTGAAAAATCGGTTGAATTGTAATTTGAGTAGCATATTATCATCTTTCTGCATAGCACAAGAATCAAGAAGTATAAAGCGATTATTTTCTAAAATATACCTATATGTATTATAATGTACCGACTTATTAACGAAACTGAAATATCCATGCTACCTACCTAGTAGAAGAAATTATATAACCTGACCTATATATTTAAGTAATATTTATATTTATATATATATAATATACATATAAATGTATTAATTGTATATGATATTATGTACGAACAAAAAGCAAGTCATAAATTTTAAGAATGTGGTTGTAGTTATCAAAAAGACAATTTAAATTTCAAGCTTCAAAACTAAAGCGCATACAAACATTATTAATTTATTATTATATTGTATAATATATTATAACTAGTCTGCAAACCCCTAGTGATAATTCTATGAAAAATGTGTACTTTATAAACGATTTAACAATGTATTTTATTTCTGTCAATCTATAAATAGTACGTGTCCTGAAGTTGTGTAGAATCTTTAGCATGATGCTAAAATTAATGAAGTTATTTTAATATCCAATAAATTCCTCTTTGATATGGTGAAAATTGTTTACAAAGAATTCACCAGTTATACTTACAACAGTAAAATTCAAATAGAAAAATATTTTTAATTTGATATAATATTTAAAAACTGTACTAATTAAATATTATATACAAAGCAAACATATTTATATTTAAATACATTTTGTGTTAAATATATTTTATTCTAAGTTCTAACATACATAAATTATTATATATAAATCAGTTATTTTTTTTTTTAAATTCAACTATTTTAATTTATATTACTTGTTGACTGCATATGTATTCGTTTTAACATTTTAATTTGATACAATCATACCTGAAACCATAAATAAACAAATATAATTTAAGAATATTTTAAGATTCAACATGATGAGTTATGTTCATTTTGAAAAGAAATAGAGACAATAATTAATTAATTGTAAGTTTTATCAAATATTCTGAGACAGTAATCTATACATTAACCCACTTGTTTTTTCAAAAATTAAAAAAAAAAGATATATCGTTATTGTAATCTTACCATTTGGAATAAATTAAAACAACAAGTAGTTTATTTAAAAAAAAATGAGAAATTACTTTTTCATACAAAACGTGAACTTGTTATAAATGCCTATATTAGATGTACATGAAAATCTCCATTGAGTACATTTCTTATTGCATAAAAAATTAAACAGTTATTCTTAAGATTGTATAAAAATAATCATTTAATCATAAAAAAAAGAAGATTTAATATACTTTGATAATTTGTTTTTTTTATTAATAAAAAGCCATTGGGAAACAATATATAATCTAACTTAATTCAAATGATTAAACTTTGATAATATCATGATAATATTAGTAAAATGTGTTACATATCATAAATTTTAATTGAATAAACCACAAAAATTAATTGCATAACTTTAAAATAATGTTTTCAATGTTTCACGAAGAAATATAATCTGTTGATTATATAATATAAAAGTTATATAACTAGGTATACAATTTGATGCGATCAACAAGTTTAAAAAATAACTGATGGTTTCTTACGGCCATTATATTTATGTATATAAAATAGTTTTATGTGACTTAAAGGTAGTAAACATTAAATAGGTACCTGTATAAAAGATAAGTAGGTATAAAATAAATAAATGTATGCGTTTTACGAAATATTAAAAGGATAAAACCACTTTGCTTAAACGCTACCGGAATGTCATTTCCTAAGAGACACATTTCTTTTCATTATATGTGCACTAGTATGTTTTTTTCGTCAAAAAGTACGAAACACAATAATATTTACGGATAACCGTTAAACTCATGACCGAAAATGGTATTTTTTTTATACATCTAACAGTCTAACACTCTTCATAGGTGCTCATTAATGTGCGGTGTATAAAATATTAATAACTCAGTGGTCTCCTGGGCATTAAGAACCCGAAATATAAAATTGCTCAATATTTTAAAAACAAATTAAACTCCACCCAAAAAAATGCATGTGGGTGCCATCTCATATTTCACACATATAGATATAACTGGTAAATACGTAGATGGTCGATAATACAGCAGTTTTTATAATCAGAATAATCCGCCACCCCCTAACCTTTGATAAAGTGATATGCCAGTCATATTGTATAAAAACTATTTTTGTAGAATCAATGCATGTTTTAAGAGTCGTTTCAATTTAGATTTAATTTAATTAGAAAAGTTGGAAGAAAGCTAAAATAGTAAATCAAAAATAATAGAATTTTATGTTTTATAAATCTTTCAATAAATGGACTTAAAGTAGTCCTATATTAAAAAATTAAAAGTAGTTAGTATCCTGCAGTACTGTTCTGCAGGCGAATCTGCTGAAATATTATGACAACAGATCGAAAGCCCAACTATTGCTCATGGTGTTTTAACTATTAGATTTACTATAACTGTATGATAAAATAAGTTTTCTACTTCTA
Organism: Diuraphis noxia; assembly: GCF_037042655.1. Classification (NCBI taxonomy): domain Eukaryota; kingdom Metazoa; phylum Arthropoda; class Insecta; order Hemiptera; family Aphididae; genus Diuraphis; species Diuraphis noxia. The sequence continues at coordinate 79,892,607 of NW_028301713.1, forward strand.
AAAATAATTTGTGTTGAAATTTCTTTTCCACTATTTTCACAAATAGAATATTTCAATAACTTAAAGTTTGAACAGAGTTAATTACATACTTATTCACAACACTTGAATAAATTTGAATTTATCTCCTGTTGAAAGTTACATAAAGGTGTTGTTATAGCAAATTGTATTACTGTAGATAATCTACGAAGAAATTTGAAATGAATATGAGAAATTAAATAAACAATAGTTTTATTTATCCACAACAAGCTGTCCAGCAGATTTTACAAACTTTTAAAAGTGTTTTACAGAATTGATATGTACTTGAAATTAGGGCTTTTATACACTTGGTAAGGACTTCTGACTTAATTGGATATTATCGAAAAAATGAAAATATTGGAGCTATAGATCCAATATAATGTCTTATTTTAGGAATGTCACATGATTTACTAATGGTGAGGTGCCGAGACCTATCGAATTATATATAAAGCTTGAGAGTTGAGTTGGTTTTTCATACCACTCATTGAAGAAGTTAATACGTTAAAAAAACCTTATTTCTGATTCTTATCTGAAAAATTCAAATGTATTCTATACGACTTTAATAAAAACAAAGATTCGTATATTGATGAATAATTGTACAGTAAAACTGTTACCTATAGCTCACTATTTTATATTGTGGGACTCTTACTTATTTGCTTTATGCTTATTTTACTACCAATAACACTTTAATAACGTTAGATTTTATTATTGACATCGCTTCAATTAGTATTTAAATTTATTTTAGCTGGTCAAGATTAAAAACAAATATTTTTAATTTCAGATTATGGAACACGTAAAATGTTCTTGTTTTAAAGTATGATAATATATCATTTAAATAAAATTAGAAATAACAAAAACTGGGAAAATAAATTTTTAAAGTAGCTTTTGAGTGTAATTCATTATTGAGCAGGTACATCTGAGTAATTAATGTGTTGAGTTTGAATTCAGAACACGATTTTAAGCAGGATCGATCTGTTAATATGTTTACCTATATATTTCCAAGAATATTTTAATATAATGTATTTTATATTTATATTAGTAATTTATAATTCTATAAATGATACTGTAGGTTTAACTGGTTTAACTAATGCTCGCTAAAACTAATTTTATACAAACAAATTATATACACACAAATAGCTTTTATTTCAATATTATTTCATATATGATAGTTATTAATTATTATTTATTATTTATTTATAAATTAATACTGACGGAAGTTAATGTTCAGCGATGTGAATAGGTTCGAGGATATTATTATACTTGTAGCTTGTATTAATAGCCAAAATAATTTAAAAATTATCTCACGTTTATAATATTAAGTGAAATTTTCAAGCTAGAGTTACCTGTTTATTTTAAATTATTAACATTTTTTTTTTCTTTTTGTACCACTACCATTTATGTTTTGTTTTATTATCAATGACAGATTAATATGAAATATGAGAAGTTTTTAATGTTAATATTATTATACATGACACTTAGTTTTACCAAGTACAATCATAAAATTTATATTGGAGTAAAATATTAATATAATATATCTTACATTTCTGATGAATCGCCTGAGAGGAATGGCGAGCGATGAAAGATGCTACTTTTGTACATGTGTATATTGCAAACTGGTAGATTGTATACAACATTTTGTAAAGTGGGTAATCAAATAGTTATAGCTATATTGCGAGATTCTGTGATAATTCAGAAGGAATGTAAGATGACGCATTTGTACCTAGTTACAATAGTTATTATTGCATATTCATTTTATATGATATTACACGTATACTGATTATACTAACAATAATCATATATGTATCATATTACGATCGGTGGGGACTATCCATCGGTTATTAGCGAGTAGAACTATAATGTACGTTAATTCATGGATAGTTGTATTTTATTTGTATTTATAAACATTTTTTAATACTCTAACTTGAGTTTGTACCTTATTATGTGAATACAATTTTAATTTTAAAAAGGATACAAATTCATATTTGGTTTAGTATTACAATTAAAATATGTTACACTAATTTTTTTAATGATCATTTATATTGTTATAATTTATAAGATTCGTAAGGATAAACTGCATGCCATCAAGTTTCAATGGCACATATCTAATATAATGAACATCCAATATTTTGTTGAAGCTATATTAGAAATGTAATAGCGTAATAATTCCAGTGTAGTGAACTGATGAATTATTTAGTAATCAAAATAAATTAAATAATAAACAAATTAAACATACCGCAGATGAAATTGGTTTTCTTTTTAAGGTAAGGAAATTATTATATCTGTATAAAAAAAATGATATTACATAACATGTTTAAATCAATGTTATTATGTTTGTGTTTGTGTTTGTAATTAATTAATTATTGTTTGATTATTTGTAAACAAAAACATTAAATTATATAATTATTTTAAACGTAAAGTTATCGAAAGTTAAAAATTATTTCATTTCAAATATATAAGTTTTCGGTAGGTACATTATAAAAATCAAATTGTTACAAAAATATAAGTACATTTTTATTTTGAAAATATATATTTAAATGTATATAATTTATATACACATATAATACATATATATTATGTATACTCATATAGTTGTATAATAAATTTAAGTATTGAGAAAATTAAATTACTCTATCATATTACCATTATTACCGCACAATATTATATATATATATATATACTTAGGGTATATGGTTAGATTACTCAGCACTCACGCTCTCTATTCATCAATCAATGCTTACCCAAGTGATTATTCTTATTAGAATTCTGATCATTGAAATTTATAATTATACGATTTAATAAGGACAGTATTTTTTTAAATTAAGTCATTGAGCTGATGATTATTTTTTGAAAAATTAAATGTTTTTATATACCGAAATTACAATTGAAACGAGTAGTTTCTGAAGTTTTAATATGCATGATTATTATGAGTTTACTATAATAAATAAAGATAATATCATCAATTAAAAAAAAAAAAAAAAAACTATAACAATTCAACATAAATATACTAGTATAATACTTAATCTACCACCTGTTTATCATAAGTATTCGGAACATTTTTACAAAATATAAAATGTTAGTATATTGATATTATAATTCCTGTAATATCCGTAAAAATCATCGCAGCCATCACATCTTTCAAACTTATTATCATAAGTCTATAATCCTAGGTAATCAATGTTAAATAACAGAAACACTACTAAATCGAATTTTGATTTGGATTCATCGACATTTTCAATAATAAAAAAAACTATCCAGTTAACTCAGTGGTAACCTAAAAATATACCGCTATCAAGCACATATTAAAAAGGCTTACACGCTAAGCGATACGAACGTGTGCGTTCACAGTTGAAAAAAAGGTCGCGATTTAATACGAGAATTTGTACCCTTCCACATTAGAGGCGTAAGTCACACGGTGTAACGACGTGTTCGTCGGAGTTTGCACAATGTTTTCACACTAGACTAATTAGTAATTGTGTGCGTTTTTCAAAAAAAGAAAAAAATCGCTCCAAATGTTATTTGAACCATTCAATTCTTTCTACTTTGTTGTATACTATGTAAGTGCTCCTGTTGTCTATACCATCGTGGATATCTATAAATACAATTCGTATTGAAATTTAAAACTCATTGTACCTATAATTTGTTTGGTCAATTTTTATTTTTCATATTTTCATATAAATTTGATGATATTATGCCGCATGCGTTTTTTGCATTATATAAGGAACGTGAGCTCAGCAAGAAACAAAAACAAGACAACAAAATTAAAAACGACATTGGATTCATCCTTTTTAATTTAAAAGGACCAGTGAACGGCCAGTTTTAGGTGAAATCCACGACGCTTCATAACTATCCAGAAGAATTCATGAAATATTATCAAATGTTGATAACATCGTTTGATGAGCTAGTAAGTAGGAATATATTATGATTTGATAACCGATGTACAATATTTTTTTAGAACATGAAATGTAAATAATTATATAATAAATAATAAATATTAAAACATTATGGTTACAAGAATGCATTGATTTTAATGTTATTAATTTTAAAATTTAAAAAGGAATTCATAAATACTCGTAAATTACCAACCTACGTGTAATGATTGTTTTTAAATAAATTTTTTTTATATTTTAAATAAATAAAAATTGTTTTTAAATAAAACATATTTAAGTTAATATGGTACCTATAATCTGAACATTTCATATTGGCGCTTGGAAACCGCTACGATTAAGAAAAAAAAACAGTAGTTAAAGTACCATATTAAATTGGAAAATATAGTGTTTTTTTTTAAAACGAAACTTTTAAATTTAATGATTACCGAGTTAGAAGGTGAACTGATGAGTTTCTGTATTGTACCTACGTTTAATGATAATATTGTTATATTTTTCATATGTCAAATATTGAAAAAAGTAAGCAATTGGATAACGCTCTCCTATTCATTAGATGTCTAGAGGAGTTCATATGGACTTGGTGGATAAGTGGTGGTTGAATTTATTAAAATATAGGAACGTTCTATGAATTATAGGCATGGTAATATCCAGGAGATGAAAAATAGTACTGAGAAAATTATGAGTTAGAAATGAGGCGGCATAGTAAATAAGTGATGTTTAATTTGTATAATTGTATTTAAAAACTCAATATACACCGTTAATTTTTGGTATTCAGTTAATTAATTAATTTGAAAGAATAACGATGTTAAAAAAAAAATAAAAATAAATACTTTTCCCAGTATTTTTGGATACAGTTAAGTATTTACGGTTCAAATATATCTAAATTTCTATTTCTTTTGGAGTTCCATGACATTAAAATTTTAAATGTAAATTAATATAATGTTACTCATTACTAACTATATTATTAGAAACGTTAGTAAAGTTCATTACAAATCAAATCGTATGAATATTACATAATATTATACTTACTGTTAAAAAAATAGATATTATATGAAATGCGTTAAATTATTTAAATTATCTAGTATACATTAACAAATGTACAATGCATAATATTCAATTATTCATGGGCGTGTCAACTATTGCAAACATTGTACATGAAACATACGAAGTATAATGGATAATTCTTTAACCAAACGAAATGGTTGTACCAACAATGGAATATTGGCTATACGAGTATACATAATATATCATATGTGGTGTTTTATAGTAAAATCCAATTTCCGAACTGTGTAGTAGCTACAGACGGGAAACACATCCGACTAAAATATTTACTCAGAAGTAGTATTTTATACTACAACTTCAAACATTTTTTCTCCTGAATCTTTGTTCCATATTTTCTTCGTGAGCATCTGCGATACAAAATAGTATTTCACAATTATAGATGTTGGGTCGTTTGGGAAGGAAAGTGACTAATATATATATATAATATATTTAAAAAAACAGCATTCGGTAAAAATTAATTTTCCATGACTTCAATGTTTTCCAGGAGTTAAAGGAAATACTCCGCAACCCTTCGTTCGTTATAATTGGTGATGAAGCGTTTGCTTTACACACAAATCTTGTTCGCTATTTCCCTGAAAGAAGCTTAACCGATAAAAGGCGTATATTAAATTACCGTCAGAGCAAGTTCAGTATTTTATCCAACAAATGGATCGTTTTCCACACCACCCTATTTGTAGAACCTGAATATGTTTTGTACAATTTTATTAGACGTAGAATATAAATCCATAGTTGCTCAAGATCGTCAAATGCAAGATGCAATAAAAAAAAATCTAAAAGGCAACTTAACCTCAATGACAAAAGGATTATGAGATTATTTATCCACCTTTATCCAACTTTCGTGTTTGGCATTTTTGTCATGATATAAAATATTTTATATGTCATAGTTATTATGATGTTGATATTTTACGTTTGGTATTAACAACTGTAACTTATGTAGTAAACTATACGTCTCAAAATAATTACAAGTGCAAATTATAAATGAACATAAATAAACGCAGGTCAGTCATGTTATTTAAATCTTCCACGTGTATTGCAACACCGGAAGTACATAGCATTGGGAAAAAATTATTTAATTATTTAAAATCACGATCAAACGCTCAAAAACCTAATCTAACTTAACGTGACCTGACGCTATCAAACGAGCGTCTCATTTATGTGTGTTAAAGTATTAATACAACCCATATAAAACTGTGCGTTTCATTTCAAGCGATTAATAGCGACGTCTTAAAAACGCACACGTTTGAATCTCCTAGTGTATAATCCACTTAAAAGAACAAAAATAAATAAATTGTTCTTTGCCGTTATATTCAAAGACTGAATAAGTTCACTGTTTTTGTTCTATTTAAAGAGTCAAAATCATAAAGGTGATATTATAATTTAAGTACTAAAATATGTAGTATTTGAAATCATTCAAAACATTAAATTGTTATGAAAATAAATTTAAGACGCAGTAAGATATAAAATTCTATTTAACTCATCTGAATTGTTCTCATTGAAAATGTTATGCGATATAATTGCTAAAGAATTGGGGGAAGTTGGCACCCACTATGCTACACAGTAAGTGTCGATTGTTACGACATATTATACTATGCCTTATTATAATGTCACTGTTATAGTGTTATGTATCATGTTAAATTTTAATCAATGATATATAATTGAACACAAAATAACAATTTTGAGTGTAAATGTCTTTCGACCTATAATAATATAAGTAGGTATATTTTATGACATATTGATATATTATTAATCTATTTTACTTTTAGTAATATGATACCATTTTTAATTATGGGAAGATCAAATTAAATTTTTCCGAAAACATTATATTTATTTTACAATTAATATTTAATTATTAAAATAGTACCTATAATAAATATATATTTTATATATTAAATTGTTGTGCTTAACTTTTTTCAATTAAAGTCTTTATCGACTTAGTGTAAAATTGTGTGAATAAATCATTATATAAAATAAATAGATAATACCATACAATTATTAATCTAAATATTCTAAAATGTTATTCACCATTGTAATAAAATATCATAATTATAATGCGTAAAAATTAAATTCCACGAATAATAATTTTAAATTAGTTACATCAAAATAATAAAGTAAATATTTTTAGTTTAAATATAATTTAATAAGCCTTTATATTCAATTATCATCTATGTATTTTGAATATTTTATATATTTTTCCTGCAAAAATATTTGCACATTTTCATATAATTTTGACAAATATTCTCGAAATTATGGAACTTAATTTAAAAAAATCTTCAAAAATTATGTCTTTGTATTTTAAATGTCTAAAAGCACAATTCATGTGGGATCTTGTATTTAATTTATTTTAAAATATTTTGAACACCGCTTCAAACACCTCTAAAATTTGAAATGCCTATAATACACTTAAATTAAGTCTATATATATTTGAAAATTTCATTGAGTATATAGAATGATAATTTGAGTGACGGTGATATATTTCAAGTTTCTACGAATAATATTTTTAAAACTGAAACAAAAAAACTAAAATCGTTTTTTACGCGTGAATATCCAATGTCATAAAATTTTTAACTTCAGACGCTCATAAAAAATATTTGTAGAATAACACCCAACATTTATCTACAAGTTTTATAATATAATAATTTAATATGAGGAACTTTGTATTACATTTTTAAGTTTTTTAACCAAGTAAACATTATAGAAAAGGCGCTAAATTTTTAAAATTTACAGCTATACCTATAGGCTATAATATAGATATGTCTCAAAAAGTGTCAAGATTTTTCGTTAATTATACCCTAGCATTTGGTGAAAATGTCAAGTATCCAATTTCCTTATCGTTTTTTAATACATCCCACAAAATGAGAGATGAGACTGTTATTTGCGTGAAAATTCCCGGTTTTCCATTAACTTTTCAATATCAACCTCCTAAAAATATTCCACTTGATACAATTTTCTATCAGATACCACATTGAAAATAAAAGATCAAAGCAGTCTTTTTATTATAAAACATGTAACTATACATCACTCATTGACTAAGAATCAAAAATATATTAAAGGATATTAATATTTTATATTATTAATAATATTAATATTTAATAATTTTAAACTGAAATTGACGAACAGGAAAATGAATCATATTAATTAATATATCTATAACGTATTATCCCATATAAAATGTAGAAATAAAGTAAGTTAAGTACTGCTTACTCCACCTCGTAAATTATAATTATTTTTTTTTTAATCCAATAGAATTCCTATAGAATACTCTATTGATTTAATATATATATATGTATATGTATAATGTATATATTTACATAACCACAGCATCCACAACTCACTGTGTTGTAGATTAGTAGCACAGTGACTCAGTCTGGACCTGGTTACATGGTTACAATTTCAAAATATTCAGTTAACTTTGCTAGTACGTATTACTTATGTAAATATATTTTTTATTTTTTAACTATATTTGTTGGTTTTCACAATTAAATACAACACATCACTATCATCAATAATTGTCCAATGTATACATATAATGGAATAACATTAATGTTGAATTTACTATATCGATTTTGTTTGATTTGTTTCTAACAGAGTTTCATTATTGAACAACAAGAACTAGTATTTATAACGGAAAATAATGAACGTTTCGATTGCATTTGACATTAGCAATAAAATGAAATATATCAACATTTTAATATTGTATCTAATGCTTTTAAGAACAAAACGAAAATTGAATATGGAATGAAAATAAAATTTAAATGTGTACAATATAAAAACTATTTAAATTAAATTTAAGTGTCTTATATATATATATATATATATATCATTATATATTTTACGAATAATAAAATAATATGAGAGTATAGAATAATTTTTAAGGAATAATCTAAGTTATAGCTTATAATATTATATCACATTTTTTTGACGATAAAAATAAAAACACTAATATAAAAATTTAAGAAAAAATTTAAATTTAGTATGTAGAATATATTATAACATTATATATTATAACACTCAAATATTTTAGCCGTATTAGCTGATTATTTATATTTAATTTCGATAAGAAGGGTATATGTGATGCAAAATAAGAGTTTAAAATTGTATCTATATAACAAATGCTGAGAATTTATAAATAATACAAGTCATGTAAAACAGCTATTCAACTAAATTAAAAAAAAATAAAAAACATTAACGCATGTTTCTTTTTTTGTGCTGTTTAACTATAGCAGTTGTTATAAAGTACTTTAAAACAAATGTACAAAAACTTTATTCAAACCATTCATTTGTATAGTTACATTCAGCTAAAGTAAGACACAACTTAGTTAATTAACTGTATTTTTTAAAGAGTCTAAATATCTACATTTTTGACACTCTATACAAATAATAATTTACTAATAATAACTAAATATAGTTGAATTAATATTATTGAGACCAAATATCGAAGTGTAAATTACTTCTCCTGACGATTTATGTAACGATTTACGATTCCGTCTAATACTTCAATGTTATTTAAATTTTAAATGTTTTTAGACTGGTAAGCATAGGAGTTATTCTTCAGCTGACTCGATTCAACTTATATCTGATTAATTTCTATATAATATTATACCTTAGCTTCTTGCAAGTAATCTCTTTAGATTGTGTGATTTTTTTTATGTCATCCCACAAATTATGAGTATTCTACACTAATTTAAAACACCATAATGTTCAATAAATTAAGACGCTTAGACATGCGACGATAAATTACACTATAATAATTAAGTATTATACGGCAGTGTAACCATTAGAAAAATGTAATACAAATCATTTGAGTATTACTGAAACGTTTTTAAATCACTTTGAATTCCTTATTTATTTTTTTTTGACGTAGACACGAATTAAAACGTTTCGAGCATTTAAATTCAATCGATAATTCAATACATTGTTCATACTGAATATAACGTATAATACAATTTATTGATTGTGTGTTAAGTTTCCAATTTTTACCTTAATTTATAGTTTGTTTATCCCGATTACTTAGAAAAATATTAAGAATTTTTGCCCCCCCCCCCCCTAAAGTACCAACTAGATTCACTTTCTGATCGAACAATGTACTGAAGTCGAAAATCGAAACATCGAAACATTTTTAATGCTCCAAAACGTGATAACATACACAAAAAAAAATAAATAATCATAACACACATTATAGTAAGATCAATACATTCATCGCTTTGCTCAGAATCTAAAATATAATTGATTTAAATATTAGTAATGAATAATTCAAATGAGTTAAAAAGTAGTGTAAAACTAAGAACTTGTAACCATATCGTAACCTTAAGCAGGTGTAAGTATATAGTATAATGGTATGCCAATTGAGTCGCAAGTCATGCCTACACGATGTAACATATTGTTAGAACGCGACCAAAATAATAACTTTTTACATCAGCGTGTTTTTTTTTTTTTTTTTTTTTTTTTTTTTATTGAAAAGAGGCTTCAACAGCTGAGGTTATTAGCCTTGTAAGTATTACATAGTGAGTGTTACATTAATTTTGAATTATAAAATACAAGTTGTAACATATAAATATTTTTGAGTCATATAACATTTTTCATAGTGTACATGTTGATAATAATGATTTATAAGTTATTTATAATATTAATTTTTGTGAGGAAATTTAATATTTTTGTGCTGTTGTCTTCATTTAGTGCTTCTTCTAGGTTGCCTGGTATCGATAGTGTGTTTCGTATGTTTTGGAATGATGGGCAGTCTTGGATGATATGCTGTATGGATAGGTTTTCATGGCATTCTTTGCAAATAGGTGGTGTGTCTTTACTTATTAGGAAAGCATGTGTCAGAAAAGAATGTCCAATTCTTAGTCTGGTTAGAGCAACTTCGTGTCGTCTGCTTAGGTTTTGCGGGATGTGCCACTTTTTTGTGCATTTTTTAATCTTTTTAAGTTTATTGGAAGGTGGAACGGAATCCCAGTGGCTTTGCCATACCATGTTTGTTTTTTGTCTAATTGATAGTATTATATCATTAACTGGGATGTCAGTGATTGTAGGGAGGGCGATTGTTTTGGTTGCTTTATCTGCTGACATGTCGGCCATTTCATTACCGGCAATACCCATATGTGATGGAACCCACATAAATTCATTTTTTTTGTTGTAAGGAATAATTCGTTTTGGATGTTTTGAGTTATTTCATGGGACGAAAATGGATTTTGGAGAGCCAGGAGAGCACTAAGAGAGTCGCTAATTATGAGTACCTATGCAGTTATTTGAGATTGTCAGCTTTATTAGTTTGATTGCCTCTAATATGGCGTAATTTTCTGCAGAGAGATTGCTGCTTTCTGGAGGGAGTTTATGTAAGATTTTGGTTTCATCCATGATGATTGCAAAGCCTGTTCCATGGGTGGATTTGGAACCATCGGTGTAAATTTGCAAGAAATTATGATATTTGTTTTGGATAATTTCTTTAAAATGGGACGTGATAATTATTGGGTTTGTTTCGTGTTTATTGTACATTGTTAATTCAGTGTTGAGTTGAATTTTCCAATTCCAAGGTGGACATTTTGGGAATGTTATTTTATTTTTGACAGATGTGTGGATTTTGAATTTGTTGCATAAGAGGGAGAAGGTGTCATGTATGGATGAAATTTGTTTTCTGATCATGTGGTTGGATTTGTATTTTGGTTGATAAACGTGTGGTTGTATCCTATATGATTAGGCGTGCTTCTCCTTTTGATGCCATAGTTAAGTATATCTTTTTCTCTAAGGAGTTTAAGGGGTAATTCTCCGGCGTAACATAGAATGCTGTCGATGGGGCTTGTTCTGAATGCACCTATTGATATACGAATTCCCTCATTGTGGATTGGATCTAATATCTTGAGTAGATTTTCACTGGCTGTGCTATAAATAATTGACCCATAATTTATTTGTGACAGTATTAGGGATTTATATATGTTTAGAAAGCATTTGGTGTCAGCCCTCCAAGTGTGGTGAGAAAGTGTTTTCATTATGTTCATTTTGGTTTTACAAGAGCTTTTGAGTTTTTTGAGATGGTGAGTCCATTTTAGTTTGTGATAAAAGATAATTCATAATATGCGTAGTGATTTACAAAAGGGTATTTCGGAGTCTTTAAGGAATAATTTGTGATTCCCTATCGTACGAGTGTGAAAATATATACATTGGCTTTTCCCTGGGGAGAATTTGAAGCCAGTCTTATTATTTGACCAGCTTTGGAGAGTGTTGAGTGCTTGTTGCAATATTTCCACTGTGGTTTTAATGTCTTGTACGCTGCAATAAATATGGCAGTCATCTGCAAATAATAGATGTTTTGTAGGTTTAGGTATTTCTTTGAATATATTATTGAGGGCTAGCAGAAACATTGTTACACTGATTACTTGGGGGAGGCCATTTTCAGTTAGGTAGCTGTTTGATAGTTTATTGTGGGCTTTGACTTGTATTGTACGATTATTTAGAAAATTTTGGAGGAACTGGAACATTTTACCATTTATTCCACATTCTTGGATGATTTTAAGGACTCTATTTCGCCATACCATATCATAAGCTTTTTCCAGGTCTAAGGCTATTAATATTAGGTGTTGATTCTGGTTTTTGGCGTTAGTTATGTCCGTATGTAAAGAAGAAAGAGTGTCATGGGTTGAATGGTTACGGCGAAATCCACATTGTTCATTTGCTATTATGTTAGATGTCTCCAAGTACCAAACGAAGCGTTTGTTTACCATTTTTTCCATTGTTTTACTTAGCGTATTGATGAGGGATATGGGCCTATAGTTAGCGGTGTCAAATTTGTTCTTATTCGGTTTTGGGATCGGTATAACGATTGCGTTGCGCCATTGATCTGGGTATACGCCTTTATCCCATATTCTGTTATAAATTTTAAGCAGAGTTTCGTGGCCTAATTTTGGAAGATTTTGAATGAAAGAATATAAAGAATATGGTATCCCGTCTGGACCTGGACTTTTACTTTTGCATTTTGATAGAGCGTTGTGTAGTTCTGTTATATTGAAGGGTTGATTGAGCGTGTTTTCTTGTTGATGGAAATTGAGTTCGAGGTCCCTTTTAATATTTGCTTCTGTTTTTTGTTTGAAATTTATAAATTCATATTCGTAGTTTGAGTTGCAGCTATTTTTAGTGAAGTGATGGGCAAATGCCTCGGATATGTCCGTGGGGGATGATAGTGGGATACCATTATGGTTTAAATTGAAGGGTAATGATTGGTGAGTTATTCCTTTGATGACTTTGATTTTGTTCCACATGTCCGTTGGAGATGTGCTTGAGTTTATTGAATTTGTGTATTTTTGCCAAGATTCGGTTTTACTTTTTTTTGTGATATATTTTGCTTGTGCTCGAAGTTTCTTGAGTATTATGTGGTCATCGATAGATTTGGTCTTTTTAAATTTGTTTAATGATTTTTTGTAGGCTCTAATAGCTGACTTACATTCCTTGTTCCACCATGGAACTGTTTTCTTTTGTTTTGTGATATTTATTTTGCCAATAGTTAGCTTAGCAGCCTTTAATATAATGTTAGAAAAATTGTCGATCGTTGAGTTTATTTCGGTTTGGTTGGATGAATTTCTTAGGTTAATTGGGTGATCAATGAGATCTTGGCTTATGATGTCTCGGTAAAGTTCCCAATTTGGGTTTTTTAAGTTCTAGCGGTCGAGTGAAGGGGTTGGAGGTGATTGTTCAAGGATTTTTATGGAAATTGGCCAGTGGTCGCTACTGCTATACTCATTTAATACGTTCCATTCTGTTTTAGGGGCAAAAGAACTATTTGTTATTGTGAGAACTATAGCTGAAAAAGAGTTATGGGATGCATTGTGACGGGTGTAATCTCCAGTGTTTAATAAAATTAGGTGTTCGCTTTCTATGAATTTTCCATGGTTTTGCCTATTTGGTCTGTGTGATGAGATCCCCACATTTGATTGCGGCTGTTAAAATCACCGAGAAAAATAAAAGGTTTAGGCAATTGTTTGATGATATCATTGAGATCGTTTAGTGTTAAATTGGTACTGTCCGGTAGGTAGATATTACAAATGCATAAGGGAGTTTTTAGGCGTATAGAGACAGCTATAACTTCAAGTGGGGGTTGAATGTGTATTTCCGTGCTTTCGACGAGATCAGAGATAAAAATCGCGACTCCACCGCTGGCTCGAAGGTTTGTTTGACGATTTTTGAGGAATCCGTTGTATCCTCGTATGGGGAAGGTGGTGTCAGGTCTTAGGTTAGTCTCTTAAAAACAGAAGGCTATAGGTTGGATGACAGTTTTGGCACGGTGGATTTCAGTATAGTGTTTTGTTAGTCCATTTATATTCCATTGGATAATAGAGTCCATGATTAAATTTTATAAAAGGTATAGAAAAGATTTGAGTGATTTTTTGGCGCGTGTGTTTTATTAGGTGTTTAAATTTAAATTGCACTTTATTGGAGAGGTTGGGTTTGGAAAAGCAAATTTGAAAGCTTTGTCAGTCGTGTTTTAATTGATCTATCTTTTATTATATGTCGAATTCGATCAAGCAAGTCCATTAGAGTAGGTATGTTTGTATTTGCATTTTCAATAAGTGTGTATATGTGTATATTCATGGCTTTATTATTGAAATTGTTTAAGATATATTTGAATTGGAGATAAGTGACTGGTAGAGGGTCATTGGCCGTGAAGAATTCTATGATTGGTTTGAGCCCTTCATCCAGCTTTGTATCTATGCTCTCAAGTTGTAGTAGGTAAGGTACTATTTTTGGTTTTGTTTAGGGTAGATGAATTAGAACGATTTGGTGTGAAATTTCTGGGCATATTGCCCGTTTGGTTTCTATTCATTGCGTGAATATGTGACGGTTGGGCGTTATATTAATTAAAACATTATTACCTTTCCAATCGGCGACGTGAATGTTGTGCTATCGAAAGCTATAAAACGTAAATTGCGATAAACACACGTGTTGCACGGTCGGGTGTCGAACACGAACTTACTGCAGCATGTTTTTATTTCATTATCTTTTATAAATTCAACATATTTATTTTACACCGAAAACAAATAGGTATATTATGATTTATGATGTTATTATAATAAATATTTATAACATATATTTATTTTGTAACTATAATATTGTTTAAGGCTTAAAAATGAATATAATATAACTCTATAACTCAGACATCTACAAATGTGGAGTTATTATAAGTTTAAAAATAGTGATCAATCATTTTACTCAAACCTCTGATTAAAAATCTATTCAATATTACATAAATGTAATATATCCAAGTTTTTTAATGGCTTAAAATTTAAATATTTTAAATAATGTTAGTTATAACTAATGTGTTAAGATATTTTAAACGTATCCTTAACTATATTGTTTACTATTTACCTTAAAAAATCTTTGAAATTAAGTTCATAAACTTCATAAAAATGTGTTGAGTTTTTTATTATCATTAATATTATTATTCATAAATAGTTATGTTTGAACATTTTGAAGTGTAATATGAGGAATCCAGATTAAATAACGCATTCAAATAAAAATCAACTTACTTTTTGATGAAACATTATACACAAAATCACAAAGAAATCTCCAAGACACATTACAGAATATTTGAATGAGAATATTATTTTTAATTTTGCGCAGTTTATCTTTCGTCATGAAATAAATTACCATTTTCCAAACCATGTAATACTTATACCGAATAAACAATATTTTAATATAATATACTTGTGTATAATATATGCGTAACGAGGCCCTGTGATGGTAGTTGGTATTTGGGTTGGCGGAAGGTTGTGTCTCGTGTGTGTTAGAATTCAGGATTTTCAAGTAGGTACAGAATACAATCGAATAAAGTACATGTTAAACATAATGTATATTGTGCATTTAATGTTCATATGTTATTACTAAAGACTGGATTTTGAATATAATGCATGTTCATATTTTTATAAGCAATTACATGCAGTAAATGGATTTTCATCAATCATACTTGAATAAATAATATTACGAATTTTTATTTTGCATATCTTGGTATAAGTACTAATATTTTCCAAAAACCGCATGTTTTTGCATAATTCGTATACACTTAAATATTTTGATTTCATTTGATAATTGCATCCAGAATAATTATACATAGATTTATTCCACAACACAAAAATTGAAAATAGGTATTTAAAAAAACTGTAGTATTACGTTTCCTATTATTATTATTGTTTATTACTTATTAGTTAGGACTGCTTAGTAGGTAGAATATTCATTGCATACTAGCTGGATTTCCTACCGTATATTTTTATATTATCTAGTTCATCTAACATTATCGACTTATCGTCAATAATACTGAACACAGGCTGATATAGATTGACGACTGTAATTCGAAGCGTACATTCGGCAATATTATAGTCAACGATCAACGTGTTATAAAAACGTGTTCGTTTTACATAACATTGTTTATGTTTGCTACTTTACAATGCCAAAGCGTCCAAGTTTTCAAAATTACCATCACTTAGAAAATATACTGAACCATATAACAAATCAGATGAGTTTTTCAAAACCTCAATTAATAATTCAGTTTTTACTTTTTTATCAGCATTTGAATAGAGTAGTTGTAATAGAAAAAATAGTTTCAAATCGAACAATTCACATGAAAATATTCTCAAACTCTGACTTCTAAACAAACATTCGTTAACCAACAGTCTAACCAAAATTAGGTAAAAATCAATCAGTATTTTACAAAAACTTTGTTCAGCTTTGATTGCATCTAACATACCATGCATAAATTACAAAATGTTGATTTCTTTTTTGGAAAAATATACTCATCTACATATACCCAATGAAAGTACTTTAGGAAGAATTATGTAATCAAATGTTACACAGATGTTTTAAAAAAAATACCAAACACAGGAAGTTAATTCATATATTTTTGTATTGATGAAACTACTGATTCACGAGGCAAATATGTTGCGAACTTTATTGTTGTAAAATTAAATCACCATATCAAAATCGTTTATTTTAGCATCAGAAGTTCTTAAAATAAAATAAAAAGCGGGTAAGTGGATGTCGCTCTGCTGTACATTAGGTGGTGGGGTGGACCTCTGACTAGGGTAGGTTAGATTTGAATGCAATGATAGATATCATGGTTAGGTTATGTGGCTATGCATTTCTTTTAATTTTCAACTGCTATTGTCAAAATATTTTAGGCACCTTGTATTAAATTTTCAAATCTTAGATATAAAAGGAAAATTTTTTATGAATTTCTAGGATAAAATAATTTACGAATTTTCGTGATTTTTACGTATGTTGTCAAAATTAAAATTTGAATGCATGTAAAAAAAAATTGTGCCTATATATTTCTTTTTTTTTTCAACTGCTATTATAAAATATATTATGAGCCTTGTATTAAATTCTCAAATCTTAGATTTAAAAAGAAAAACTTTTATAAATTTTTATCTAAGATAATTTGAATATTGCCGTAATTTTTTACGTATTTAGTCAAAATTTGAATTTTTAAATGCTTAAAAAAAAATTTGTGACTATATATTTATTTTATTTTTCAACTGCTATTTTAAAAATATGTTAGGAGCCTTGTATTAAATTTTCAAATCTTAGATCTAAAAAGAAAAATATCTATGAATTTCTATCTAAGATAATTTGAACATTGCCGTAATTTTTACGTATTAAGTCAATATTTGAACTTCAAATGCTAATAAAAAAAAATTGTGCCTATGTATTCTTATAATTTTTTAATCACTATAATAATAACTTATGAGGAACTTTGTATTAAATTTTCAAGTATTTTTATATGGTCAAAAAATTTTTATCAACACTTCAAAAAAAATTTTTAAGAAAAATTGAAAATTTCAGTTGTCTATAAATATCTCAAAAAAGTCAAAATATTTTTATAATTAAATCATGTAAAGAAAATGCCAATCTAAATGACTGGTAAAATTAAGAATCAAAACCCTTTATTTAAACTACTTAAACGTACACACATAACAAAAACTGTTTTCTTTTCTCCCTCTTTATTTTTAGTAAAATAAATTGTCTCCCTGATTGAACCTCTCCGTTTTTAAATTAGTAAAATACGAGAAAATCTAATATTAATTTTTTTTTTTTATAGGGATGGAAAAACGAAAAAAACAATACCCGTAATGACTCCACCGAAGGACCCCCAGAAAATAACATTTCAAATTCTACAAGGTGTAACATAAACCATGGGCTCTATAAAAATATTAACGTCATAACAAATAATAACATAACAAAAAATAATGATCACATAACATATAATATAATTAATAATAATTATAATTATAACAATAGTCACACCTCTTAAATCTTATAAAATGTTATAATTTTTTGTAAAAAATACAATTTTTTAAAACTTTTTTTGTAAAAATGCGTTATAATCTAATACCCATAAACGTATAAGTTATGATATATTTAATAACACTTATAAATATAATATAATATAATAATATAAAATATTAATTTTTGTATTCATAGATAATTAAGATGTCATATTTGTGGTTTAAAAATATTGACACGATTATTTTAGGTGGGTTACCCTGGCACCCCAGTGTTCGAATTTTTTATTATTTTTTTTACCATTAATTGTACTATAATTTGTACCAATTTGTACCGTAAATTTCAGAATTTGTACCAAAGTATTTCCCCCGGAAAAATCGATTTTCCGCCGGAGCGCCAAACGTCATCTTTAATCATTTTTATCATCATAATATAATATAATTTTGTAATTTTTTTTTCATCATAAGTATTTTGATTTTATAACTTTACAATAAATAAATAGCTATAATAATCAAAAATTATTTTGAATATTTTATGGTTTCTAAATGGATATTTGAAAATTTTAAAGCACATATTTTAAAATTTTAAATGCTTATAAATCCGGTCTTTAATTATTTATTACACTATATACCATCTGAATCAACACGTACAAAAAACCTACGAAACCGTAACGAACGTTTTAGGGCTATTAAATAATAAATAATAAAAAATTATACAAATAATAATATATCCATCATCCACCATAAAACTTCGTCCATGGAAATATAACGCGACAATTTTGTATTATTACAATATTATATTTTTATAACCTGCCGATTTTTTTTTCACGAGTTCGTACTCATTGCAAACGATACCGCACTCGACTTACACATAGCTAATAACTACCAGTGCTGACAAAATATCCAAATAATGATAGGTACTGGATAGGTAGGTGCGAAGTATTATGAGGTTATTATGTAGTAAGTTTTAAATGAAATTAACTAATTATCACAACTCTTTCTGTAGCAATAATAGCTATAATATTATTAGTATCATTTCTTTTCCTATAAAGGCTGTATTCACTTAAATTTTTAAAGGAACTCACGCTAACACAACCATAACATAAACTATAATATAAAACATTTATATATTTATAGAAGAGATAGCCATATTGTTTTGCATCTACTGCTAAATAGAGACTGTATATTATTGTTCGTCTCTATGATTTTGCAACCCGTTATCACGAGAGATGCGAATTTTCATCTAATTTATTGATAAAAATATAAAATTCGTTTGATATATTATAAAGAATTAATTAATTTCCATTCCTAAAAGATACCGACGGAATTATGCAGTACAGTACGTTATAGTTTATGCTTTTAAGTATGATAGGGATGATATAATAATATTACATTGGACAGCATACAGTATTTATGAAAATAATATAAATTATACCTATCATAAACACAAAAATGTCTAAAAAAAATTCAGTCATGTTGAAGTTTCAATTAAACTGTTAATTAATAGACAGTTATAACTTTCCGTTTTATAAAAAAACAAAAATAAACAAGAGTTGAAAAAATAATATAGTATATTATATATAAAATATTTTTATTTCTTGTGTAAAAGGAGATCGAATTTTTAGTCTTGTTTTTATTATGTATCATGTATATATTATGGTCAACCGATCACCTCGAGTCTGAAACGCGTACTACGTCACACGAATTGAAACTACTACGTAATATAAAGCGTGTATCATATTTGTGTCGGTAGGTAGCTATCTATATTATTGAAATGGCTGTCCCGGAGACGGCAATATCGACTGAAATTTAGTGTGTCCCGGACAGTGGCTAAGAGTAGGTACTATGTAATATAATACACGAGTGCGTATAAACATATTATTACGACGCAGTTACCGATTGCATGTACCATATATCATAATATACCTATACGTTATACGCACTAAATGCATTGGGTTTGATAATATACGTGAACTGTCGCAAACTGGTACGGCCGGTACAGGTCTCTAGGAAGACGGCTACCGTGGTGTATGCAATAATAGCATTACGTGCACCGTGGTGTACTATTTATAATATATATATACATATATTCTAGGGAACAGAGGGACGTTCCGGATTTTCAGAAAACCGTGACACTGACAAGTGGACCCGTATTTGTTGTACGTTTCCCGCGGCCATCTCGGTTTCGATCGGTTTTCCCGATATTTTCATCACCAGCGCGAGATACCGAGATAGGAATTGATAGAGGGTTGGGGAGAGCGAGAGAGATAGTGAGAGATAGACAGACAAGGGGTTAGGTTGGATATTCAAGTACATACTGCATAGTCTCATCTCCCACGATGAAGGTATATGGTCAAATCCCTTAAGTGTACAATGGACCTAGCTATATATTATATTTACCTATATAATATATTTCGCGTAAATCTTTGCCCAACAAATGACAAGGCTAGTATCTATCTAATAAAATGAGCCACACGCTAAACGCGTATAATATACGATATACCTATAGCCATATAAGTATTTTTCATAGAATATAGATATTTGTTATAGGTACTTACAAGGAATGAAAAGGAAAAATCAATTATTATTGTGGTGATTGTAGAAAAAATATTTTATCGTTATGAAAATAGTATACATCGATAAGATGAAAGTATAAATATATATTTTTTGTGATTCTGTACAATAACAGATAAAAAAAAAAAATGATTTTTTATGAATTTGGTGAGCTGAAAACGGGGTAAATTATTTTTTTATATTTGGATATTTAATTTTCATCAAATTTATTATTTATTGCAAAATAATTTTAGTAAAATTTTAGGTTAGCTAACATTATATATTCTCACGGAAACTTATGTTATTCAGTCCATCGAAAGATATTGGAATACTTAAAATCATTCCTGTTAAATAATACACACAATGGTAATTTTTACTACGGATAAATCGTATATTTTTAAATCAGAAAAAAATTATATTAATAACAACATATTTGTAAATTTATCATAAAAACTTTTAATTAATGAACATTAAACAATGTTTAAAAAATATCAAATTGTAAACTACGTAGATATGCATTTTAAATTTGAGTAATTAATTCACATAATTCCATCGTTCCCAATATTTAAATACTAATAATTTATTATTATTTTTTGGCTCAAGTATTTACGATCCAAAATTCACCAACCTAAATTACATTGTATACAATAACTAATAAAACATACATACCTATATATTGACTGGAAATTGGTCACAATACCACATCAATATAGCTTTGAATTAAATTATACGTTATATCGTCCAGTATAGGAAGTCGAAGCACAATTCAAATATGTACCTATCGATTACGTTACGTATTGTGAAAAATTTTCCAATTGTCTTTTGTTTATTTTTTCGCGCTCAACGTTCATATAATCACAGAATTCAGATACAGTGATGAATGTCGTCACGTCTTACACGTTTCTACTCAGCTGCAACATTATTGTTTTAAATTGTTCTCATTCTATTCGGCGATCAATCGTTTACTGTCAACCCGCGAAAATCGAGTAAATACGTTTTCAATATTCTAAATGGCCTGTCATTATGTTAATTGTAAGGAATTTTGTTTGGGGCTTAAGTAGGTGTAGGTAAGTACCTATAAAGCAATCGAAACATAATTTGGTCCTACACATTCACGTACTTTCCCCCATAGTAGATTGTAAGATTTTAATAGTTATAAATATACCTACATTACTTATATTTTATCCAAATAATAATGAAATCTAATTTTGAACTGAACTAAAGTACTGGATTTAATTATTTTAGACTAATTATAGTATAATATGTACGCTTACAATAATTTACTACATTTTGGTTTTTTTTTTTCAAAAAATTTAATAATATGATATAATAAGACGTAAATAATATTTACAAAAATAATTTATTTAGTGTAATATGTGCTTGTCACCATGTTATCTTATGCGTAACTGACTAGAAAATCTGCTTACATTCAAAAATAAAACAACATTAAATAATTAATATTAGAAAAAAAATTGCCTAGAATTATGAAGTAGGGTCTTCACCTTTTCTTCGTGCCGTCCAATCCATTATACTTGTACCCCACCACCATATTTCCTATTGTATAAATGTTATCACATATTACAGCTATATGTATATATTCTTATTTGTTCTAATAAAAATGTTATAATTCCAAGAATATTTTTTTAAAATAACAGTAAAACATAACATAAGAATTAAGAAGTAAATTAGCGAGCTCTGCTAGATTTTTGTAAAATTATTTTTATATTTTTTGTAAAATCGTTTCTCATTCAGTCTGAAAATGGGAATAATATAGTCTCTTTATTTATATATTAACATCCAAATTCAATGATTTATCATTGCATTAAAATCATAGATATCATTATTTAGTAATTTACTAATTTATGACTGTTTTCGCATTAATTTAACGACTCTAAGGTATTTTCGTTTGTTTAAGGAATTCACTGAAATAATTACTCATATATTTCAATATTTGATGTTAATAAGAAACAAAGTTTTAGTTACGCGTCAAATAGTATTATTAACATAACGCGTTGCGTCGTATGGGTACGACTTTAATAAATAGAATTTCATGTTAAACTAGGTTGTTAAAAACAAAGGTGGGTTTAAACAAGAACCTAAAATATATATCAAAAGCATTTAGTGAAAGTTCAATTTTCATTATAAATTAATTACAAAAGTGAATATATTCATAATAGACACTAGCGTGACAGTAACATTGTGTCCATTATAACCATTAAATAACGAATCTTCATCAAAAAACAAAGAATGTTACAGGAGGATAGATTTTTAAAAATCAAACATAGAAATTATAGTTTTAAAATATTTTAAGTATTGGATTTTTAACGATAGGTACATTAGATAATTATTTTCATTACAATTTTTATGGCTTATCTACTTAGAAAAAACAAATTTATTACTTATTGTACGACAACGCATTTAAAATTTTCCCGAAGCCATAATTCTGGATATGGTAACATAATCTTTAGAAATGACATCAATTGACGTCAATAACTTGTTAGTTTAGAACAAAACTTTTCGTTCGCAGATTATAAATTCAACATACTCCTTTTGAAGGTAGGTACAACTATTTACTATTAGTTGATAAATTAATTAGAAGACACAATTTCGTTTAGGATAGTCTATAGAAACAAAATATGTATTGCTTACATCAGTGCAACTTAAATGTTGATAAATATATTATAATCAAATGATATATATTTATAAATATATCTAATTGATCAATTCACCTAAAAAGTATTTACTTACATTTATTTTTAATAAAAACAAATTACGAGAAAAATTTCTTATCAAGTATTTTAATTTTTTTTAAGCATCTATTAAACATAAATTCATTATTTACTGATGAAAATAAGGTTTAACATGATCGTTTAACATATTATTGGGGTTGGTTTTGAAAATCGTTATTCAAATTTCAACTAAACGTGAATTAAAATTATAATTAAGTTTGAAGAGAGTTGAATGACATTTAATTTATTTAAAACAAAATTATATATAAGAATGGAAATAACAATAAAAAATGATTTGTTTCAAGTGTTTGGTGATATTCGTGTGTTTCTCTTTTACGCCATAACAACATTAATATTGTTATTATTAGGTGCTTTAATTATATTTTAACTTTATAAGTATATTAATATATTTACTGCTTTAGTGCTTTATATACCATACACATTATACAAACATAGGTTCAATCAGTTGTATTCGTTTAATAATTCCATTATATACCTACACGTACATGCAGCGCATGTCTAACCTGGCTCAATATTGTTTACCGTACCAAAGGGGCTTGTAAAGGATTTAATGACTGGATTAAGTTATATTTACATGGTACACCATGCTTCGCCCTTTTTTAATACCCATTTACAGCTCTTTAATTTGGTTATAGAAATTCTGGCATAGCTATATTTTTATGAAATAATACAAATATATACTAATTATCTAGCTTTATATAATATTATTTATAATAATTCGTGATAATCTAATCAATTTGAGAATTATATCAAGAATTAAATTAATTACAATTCACCTAAGTAATCAAATCACCAATATTTTCTAAAAACTAAGATTTTTTTTGCAAATAATTTTGAAAATATTTTTACACAATATGTTGAGTTATAATATATAGGTGTATAGAATTTTTGATTATTATTCATATTTTTTTTTAATAATAGCTGATGAAGAAAAAATTGAATATGTAATACAAGGTTTATCGTAAATTGTTGAAAGTTGAAATTAAAAAAAAAAAATGAGCTTAAATCCACAATATTTATGAGCGTTTGAATTTTTAAATTTTTTTAAATATTTGTAAAAATTACAAAAAATAGCAAATAACTTTAAGTTAGAAGTAATTCAAAAAAATTTTCTTTTTATACCTAAGATTTGAAAATTTAAAACAATATTCCCCATATTTAACAAAAAAGTTTATGAAAACTCAAATTTATTTCTTACGAACATTTGAAACTAGAAATTAGATATTCACCCGTAAAATGTAAGTTAACAAATTCTCATATAAATCTTATTTTTAAGAGATTATTGAAATTTTTATTTTATAATTTCTTTACTTGTTAAAATTTTATTCTGACTCAATTTGAGTTATTTATAGAGTTGAAATTTGAATTTTTTTTAGTTTTTATTCTGTCAATGTAAATAACTGTTTATTCTTTCGGTTAAACAGCTAGGCAATTTAATACATACTAGGCTCCTTATAAGTAGTTATTACAGCAGTTTAAAAATTTGAATGATCTTGAGGTTAGATTACAACTTTTATTAAAAGTAGGTATTTAAAGTTGAAATTATTCATCATAATTTCGAAAATTTGATAGTTATTTTTTAATTAAAAATGTATTTATTTTTAGAATAAAGAATTTAAAATTTAAAATGAGTATTCGCTCATAAATAGTTCATGCTGTAAAAAAAAAAATTTAAAAATTTACAAACACAGTTGTTTTTTACAGATATTTTTTGTTCAAATTAGGACGAAATTATTTATTAAAATTTAGAATAATGTTTTTAGTTATTTTCTTGTATTTTAAAATTTGCGTACTAACTTGTACGTTTAAGAGAAGGTTAATTTATATTTTATACACACAGTGGTATTTTAAAATGTAATTTCAAATGAAATGGATGGATCCCCCCATGACCTTTTTTTCCTACATATACTTTATTTGAACAATGGAAAAATAATAATGTTAAAATATTTTAATATTTTTTTTTTTTTTTAAATAATTTAACTGGTCAGTATTTGGCTTCAGCTAAACTTGAAAGTATGCACTAATTTATGAATATATTATGTGTTGAGTTTGATTAAAATGAATAAAATAAAAATTGTTTAAATTGTATTTAAATTAAGCAAAAATTCTTTCAGAATCGACTGCTCTAAATTTTATGGCTGAGGTAGATTAATTGTTACTGTCCATACAATTATTATTGGAATATTGGAATAGATAGAGTATATTAATTTAGAAAATATAATTAGAAAATGTCAGATATTTTGGATATTAATAAATCTATCAAATGCATAACAAATAAGAAATAGGCGAATCGGGCAAATATATTTTCTGAGGATCGACGATTCAAATTATTATAGACTTAAAATAGTGTCCCTGTACATAATTAATTTATCAAAAAGGTTTCTTGTTCAAAAAAATATTTTAAAAGGTACCAAAGTAATATTTAAATTATTTATCGTTATTAAATACTATTTATAAAAATTATTAAATTTGGACTCTGTCTACGTTATCAATGTATAATATTTTTCGGCAACATTGATTTTCAAAAATTTGTCTTCAAATGTACATTTCACTTGTATATTTGTATCTTGACACTGATTTCTAAACAGTAATTATTGTAGAGTGAAAAGTCTAGCAATCAAAACCGAATTTAACAAATAAACATCTTACGATAGCTATAGATGCTCTGGGACTATGTGATTTCTCAATATTTCCAAATGTTCATAAATTACTTAAAATACTATGTAACTTAACAGTATTAAACACTCGAAAGAATGTTTTCATGTCTTAAAATTCTGAAAACATACTTAAGGAGTACAATGTCTAAATTAAAAATAAATAGTTATTTTTCGACCTTAAAGTTAGTATAAATCTATTTATGTATTTACTTTTTAGACTTGACTAAATGGATTTACTCAATTACATAATTATTAATTCACTGAGAAGTTTCTATTACGCCCGAAGAAATTATTAACATTATATCACATAAATCAAGGAAAATAGACATTATATTGTAGATTAACACATTTTGTAGAAAAAAATAAAAATAATTTTGTTGTTAAAAAAAATTGATAGTGTTTTAGTGCAGGTATATACTATATATTTACCCTCTTCTTCCTCACAATGAACATTCATGTATACGCAAGGTACATTTATAATTTGATAGATTTGCTTTCTAATATAAATACTGTGACTTAAGAAAAAATAAATTGCTAAACGCCAGCTACTGAAAACCTTTAACGCTATCATGTCTAAGTATAATGTCAATAATGGTCGAGAACTAGATTTTCGATTAAGACAAATGTTTGTGTTTTTTTTCCTCCCGGTCGTATAAACGATAAATCAAACCAATGGACAAAGAAAAAAAAATAGTAAAAACACATAACAAAATTATATTGCGAAATTAACTTTAGGTTTAATCATGATATTAAATTATTTTTATTGTTTTGTCGGGTTACTGGATTTTAAAACATTACAATTTATATAATAATAGTATATTATGTTAATATAATTATTATAAGAGCATATCACTTTATTATTATGCTGTTAATAAATAAATTATATTAATTCATAATATACATACAAATCATATTCCATTGTATTTGGATTTATGTAATCTATAAATGCCTAAAATACACTTTTCAATACAATAAAATAAAATTAATGGTTACAATTTTGAGTAATCCTTATGATTCGGTACCTATCGATAATACAAAAATAATAATTTTTAACTCTTATACATTCATATTATTTGGTACAATATTTTATTTTATTTTATTTCGCGATTATTCAATAAAACAATCACGCCCTCTCCTACTAGCAAACTAAAATCCTAGCTAAAACCCTAACCTTAAGTGCCTCCAATGGGCGGTTTCTTATTTCCAGCCTCTCAAAAGCCATATCACCTCCATCACATGCACTTATTGTAAAACAACATTTACAGATTGTGTATATTTAAATAAACGTTAAAAAAAAAAAAATCAATAAAACAATATGTATTTGTTTATTTCTTTAAATTATAATTAAAAAAAAAAAACATCTACAATTTAAAAAAAATGTTTGCTTCTTATTAACTTCAAATTATGTTTATTGCTGAATCTTTTATATTTTGGATTAATTTTTAACACGAAATTAGTATTGTTAAAATACATGTTGCGTAACTAGCTGATGAATAATCTTTGTGATACACTGATACCAATACAATATACGAAATCATATCAGGTAAGAATAACTAAATCAATTTTTTGCGTAAAAAAAATAGTCAACGGGATTTTCTTTCAGTTAAATTCTTAAAGTGTCGTCATCATATCCTTATTTAAGTATTTATACAAAATTGGAACACAAATTATATTTTTAATGATCAAAATAAACTTAATTAGAACAGTGTTAAGTAATAAGAATATGCTTTCTAAATGTTTATTAAACATGAAAATCTCATTTATAGTTTTTCTTTTAGATGTTCATAAAAGATAATATAACTTACTGAAAATTATTTAATTTAGTTATTCTCGTACATTTTAATAACTTTTATTAATATTTTATTACTTTAATTAGTTTAATTTGATATGAATATTGAATATTACATAATCATTTGAAAATTGTATCGTAACAACCGAATCATAAAATATATAATATACATATCTACGAAAAGAAATAAGAAGCATTAATATTATTATTTTAGTTTCTAAGCTAAGTGATGAATATATTAAATTACAATTTTTTATTTTGTGTGTTTAATATGTTACGTATGTGGTTGTATTAGTCTATTATAATTATTAATAAACGATAACAGTAGAGAAGTAGTATTGGTCACTCAGAGCCTCGTCTGCTGTCATTTTAAACGAGGAGGAGTGAATGTTTTTTTGTAACTGGCATCACCTTTTTGGAACAATGAAAATATTTTTCAACTTAAATAATTTTTCTTTTTTGAAATAGTAAATAATGATTTTGATTAAAAATTCTTAAATAAATTTTATATTTTATCATTTATGTTTTTATTTTGATCTTTTAATTTTCCGTATCACAGTGTTGAGTTACTCAACATTTGTGGATTATTATTTTTTGAAACCAAAACTGATTTTAGCTCAATTTTTTTTTTCAGAACTAATCCATTTTTATAACTAAAATCAAAAATTTAATTAAAAAAATTAGATTATTTATTGGAAAATTTCTTGAAAAATAATGTGATATTGCAACAAATAAAAAAAGTTACAATTGGTTTACTTTACATTTGAAAAGATGCACTTTTTTCTGCAGTATAAGGATTTTCACAAAAATACGTCATACATAAATAACTAACAATAATTGCAATATTGGAATAATAATAGTTTTTAAAGTTAGACACATAATTTCATCTCTTTATGTGAAATCTAAAATAATGTTCATACCAAGTGAAATAATTTCATATTTACTTAGTGAACTACATTGTACACTATAAACTACAGTAGGTAATTGTTTAATTATGATAAAATGGCATTACCTACATGATTTGTGTTATTTTAATGTGATTTTGAAAGGATACACAATTCAGATAATATAAATATAAGCATAAATTCCAAATATAGAAATTTTCCTCGCTCCAATCATCTCATTGTATGATATAGAGGTGTATTATCATTATACTCGTATATTTGGAAGTTATCATAAATAATCGCACTTAAATATACATTACAATGTGGTGCATAATATTCACTAAAGTGTTTTTAGAATAGTTGTTTAAATTTTATTGAAACAAAATGTTATGAATATTCAAGTTATGATGTTTTTGTTGGATATAACAATAGTTATAAAATTAATACCTGTAAATATTTTTAATTAAATCAAGTCATCCTTATAAGATCATCATAAGAAATCTGTACCACTCGACCATCATCTCAGACATATTTGATGCTCTCCATACTGCTCTCAACTAAGTCAGTCCGTTAACCGCGTCGTATAAATGTCATTAAAAACGCAGCGATGTGCGCCCATTGCGTGGGTGACCACAGCTTAAACTACAAAGGATTACAAAAATATAAAGCACTACTCAAACATTGCAAGACAATTCAGTCAAATTATAAAAATCTAAATACTATACACACGTCTAATATTTTCAAACCATCACCTCGCCCTCCAAAAGCCTACTACGCTTTCGTCGCCGATCCTAATAATACTCCATTATTTAATAATTCCACTATTGATCATATTTTTTCCAAATTTATTTCAGAACTTTCCTCACTAATTAATCCCTTTAATTCCATCTTTAAAAGCGTACTACACAATTGATCCATTCCATAGTTAATTTTTTCTCTATCTCATTAGTCTAAATACCAATAATGTCATATTCACCGACAAATATTTCTATTTATTTTAATTTCACTATTATTTATTTAATATTAATCAAGTTATTATAATTATTATTGTTGAGCTGTAATAGTTTTATACTTAATCAAACCCCCCCCCCCCAAAAAAAAAAAAAAAAATGAATAGGAACTAATTAACCAAAAACTAAATTAGGTAACTACCTATAGTAACAATACCTACTACCTAGTGGATTTAGAAAATTTTAGTAAATTATAAGTGAAACCCTAATAAAATATTATCATAAAATGGTATTTTAAGGTCAAATAAGTTTTAACCGGATAAACTTATTTAATCATATTTTTTCAATTTTTGAGATAATTTTGTGTAGAATAAATGTTTAATATTTATCAAAATATAATGTTAATAATGTATTTTTACGACAAATAGCCTATCCATTCAAATTTTATTCGGAAAATAAAGTGACAATGTTGTACACATTTATTTATAAATATTCGTAATTAAAATTTTATTTGGTGAACATTGAATCTTTATAAAAAAAATCATCACAATATTATATTTCTGATATTTATTATTTTCTAAAATAACAACTTCAAAAAACCATTGTATTAAACATTTAAAGTTTTTTACTCCCAAACAAAATTTAACCAAACAACAATCGAAAAAAAACTGAACAAGTAAAAAATCTATAAATATCACAAAAAGCACTAAATATATAGATTGTCTATGGTCTATTTATTTTTGAATTACAACTATAAAAACTAATTAAGTTTTGTCAAAATCTAGTTTCGGGACAATTGCAACTGTTAAATTACCGACTAGATCCAGTTTTCCATCAAAGATTAAATCATGTTTTAATTTTTTTTTTTTAAAGCTGGTAATTGGATGTCGCTCTGCTGTACATTAGGTGGTGGGATGGACCTCTGACTTAGGTAGGTTAGATTTGAATGCAATGATAGATATCATTGTATACAAAAAACGATTCTGAACGGAGATGATTTGTCAGTCTAGGATATATTATATTTAAATATTATCATATATTCTATTTTGAAACAAATATATTAGGACGCATTTTTAATAAGGCATGGTTAATCAATTTTTCTAAAAACGTTGCATGTACTTATCATAATTCATAATAACTTATATTATCATAGATATACATATACCTGATTTCATAAAAATTTAAAACTCAAACGCTCAAAACATTTTTCCTATTATGACGCTTCAAATTTTCTCTATAGCTATTTGAAGCAAAACTTAGTGTTGAATGTTTTAACCTTAGATATAAAAACAAACAATTTTATGAATTTTGAACTACAAAATAATTTGCAAATATTCATGGTTTTGACGAATTTTTGTCAATATTTGAACTTCAAATGCTAATAAAAAAAATCGTGCATATGTATTCTTATAATTTTTTAATCACTAAAACAAGAACATATGAGAAACTTTGTATTAAATTTTCAAGTATTTTGATAGGGCCAAAAAAATTTTATCGACACTTCAAAAACAATTTTCAGAAAAATTGAAAATTTCATTTGTCTATATATATACCTCAAAAAAGTCAGAATATTTTGAATTAAATCATGTAAAGAAAATGCCAATCTAAATAACTGGTAAAATTTTCAAGTATCTAGGCCTTATACTTTAACTCTTAACTAAAAATTAAGGGTAAAACGGGAAATTTTACGCACACTCAGTTTTCGACAAAATCGATTTTGATTTTTGATGTAACTTTTAAACAAATGACAATTGAGACATAAAATTTTCACCGAATGTTTATATAAGTATATTCTATCCACCATCCAAATTTCAAAAAATTTCAACTTAAGTTGAACTATTCATAGGCATTTGAAATTTTCGATCATTATTAGTTGTTTTTAAATTATTATCAGTCAAAATTTATTTGTTGGGTAGAAAAGCTTGAAAATTTAATACAAGGCTCTTAACATATTGTTACAATAGCAGTTGAAAAATAAAATAAATTCATAGTCACAATTTTTTTTTATAGGCATTCAAATTTTGAATTTTGACATAATACGTAATAATCACCAAAATTCGCAAATTGTTTTAAGCTAGAAACTCATAAAAAATTTTCTTTTTAAATCTAAGATTTGAAAATTTAATACAAGATTCCTTAAAAAATTTTCAATCTATATCACAAAAAAAAATGTCCACCGGAAATTCAAATTAAATTTTTATTAGCATTTGAATTTCAAATATTGACAAAAATTCGTCAAACCCATGAATATTTGCAAATTATTTTGTAGTTCAAAACTCATAATATTGTTTTATATCTAAGGTTATAAAATTTAACACTAAGTTTTCCATAAGTTTTGCTTCAAATAGCTATAGAGAAAATTTGAAGCGTCATTATAGGAAAAATGTTTTGAGCGTTTGAGTTTTAAATGTTTATGAAATCGCGTAATGATAACGATTTATCCTCAAACCAGGTATATGTACATATACCTGGTTATATTATTGGTATATATATATTAAATTCATTCAGAATCTAAAACATAAGTAATTATAAAATCAAAATATTTATCACTCTTCTAGTAACCTAAAATATAATCTTATAATGCTGGTATAAGTGCTGTAGGAAACTCTACTCTTCCTTTTTAACTAAGCAACGGTTGGCAACCTAGTTCTGAAATTCTAGTAGAGGTCATAACTATCGTATTTTAATGACCTTAGTAAATGGATAGAATTTCTTTTCAACTACGTGACTATAAATACCATAATTTTCTTTCTTTCGTGGCAAAAATGTTGTTAAGTAGATATTAATCCAAAATTAGCAGCAATGCTAAGCTAATATAAACTTGTCATTTTTAGTGGATAAACATTTTGCGATGTCTGGTATTATTTTTATATAAGATCATCTAGAAAGTAATAAGTTAAAATTTAGAACTTTTTAAAATTCCGAAAAATCATAGAGGTATACGGTTTATTCCAAATAACTATTATTCAGATCGATCGATGTACTTTTGTAATTGTGTCACTATAGATTTTGTAATTTAATATAGTTGCATCAAAAACTCGAATTTTTCTCGTTTGGCCACTTTTTAACAACTTTTATTTTTGTTTATTTATTTCGAGTAAAATATTTTTCAGCTTAAACTCTCTGAGCTCAGTTGGAATATGATAATTATGATAAACATATAAGACCTGAACTGGATAAAGTGTTAGTTGGCAAAACCCACTAAACTATCCAAAGGATACTAATTTGATAAAAAAACAAATACTTGCCATTTTCGTGATAAATATTAGCGTGTTACAGTATAGATATTATCTACCCCAATGATATTGGTTAGATTATACGATTTATATACTATATGGGGGTAGTGAAATAATATGTAAGTAATTAATAATTATGATTGAAACAAGTTAGGAATGCTTACTCTACGAGCGTGCCGATTTCTCGGTTTAAAAATATGTTTTAATACAATGAAACAAGTTATAATCATATTTACGATGTCCGCATGTACTGTAACTATGAAAATAAATAAATAAAAATCACCAATATTAACTATGTATTGCTAACTAACGAATGTAAGGAAGGAAATAATGTGTACTACTCCTAAGTTTAGAAACCTAATATACTATATTTTATTTAGGTAACTGTAAATATTATTAACTATTAAGAAATAAGAGATACGCGATATGAATATGATATTTCCTGTAGATAGTTCACATTAGTTATCTGTATGTTCGAAATTTACAAAGTGAAAGCAAGTTGATTTAAATGATGAATGGTATGAAAAATGAGTAAAATCCATGTTTAGAGTTAGAAATATGATCACACTCGACATCTTCAAGTTATCCACGTTGCACAATCAACATGATCTTGAAGACAGAAAATCTAGCATGGCTTAATAATTAGGGCTTGGAAGTTGTAGAGTTGCATACTGGAGTTGGCAGAAGACCAAGCTAAAAATTCGTTCTGTACTATGATCAGTTAAGGAATAAAAATTTAAAATTTAATTTTTTCACATATTTTTTTAGTTTTAGAAAAAAATTATATTTCTCAATTTTTATGCTTGTTTAAAGTTTTCTATAATTGATGTTTTTTCTTTGAGAACTATGTTTTCCTTATTTTATTTTCGATTATTTAACATACCATATATTCGCCATTTTGTACCCGTAACCATATAGTTACCATATCAAGTATTCATTTAACGGAATTTATTTATCTTTATTGCACTAACTACTAACATCTAATATTATCTTTTGTATAAAACTCGTTTATGTAATGTTTATGTTACCGATGTTATCGTTAATCGCTATTAGATTAATGATTAAAATGTGCTGTATAATAAATGTATTTATAGGCGTATGATTGAATATGTGGGCAGGTACATTTTTCTCCGTCAGTTGACAGCTGTGTGTAAACGTTAGCATGTTTTTAACTCGTCCATGCTCTGTAAAATTTGTTTAATATGCTGAAAATGTAAAAAACTAAAAAATTTGTTTTAGAATTTGATGAAAGTGTTTTTTCAACAGACGGTAGTATTCAATTCTGTAAGATCTGTAAAATTTAAGTAAATTATGAAAAACGATTTACGATCACTAACAGCATGTAAAAACAAATAAACAGGAGCGGCTGTTAAATCGTCAAATGAAAGTTATCATACACCAACTCATACAATACTATCTAAAACTGAAGCTCATGGAATTCCACTTCAAGCTGAACTCATAATAACACTTTGAGAGACATGGCTACAAGCATTGTCATACTACTGTCAAGTTTTTAAAGAAACATACAAAGTTTTACAACTTCTAGATTTCAGCAATGCGGTTTCTATTATAAAATCTAAAATCATTGTAAGTGACAGTCCTGTGGAAATGAAATGAACTTAATTTTCATTCATACGAATCGTGTTTTTTACCGGCAACAATAACGCGACTCAAAAAACATAAGCGCCCGCTACATGAATCAATAGTCACAGTAAAATCCGTCAAAAATAAGGTCCAGCACATTTTTAGTGAGGCAGACATTGCAATTTGCAATCAAAGGGAAACAACGTCAATGGAATGAATAGTCGTACTTTAAATATGCACCCATAACTTCATCGGAAATACATAAAATTTGTTTATTGTAATTATTGTGTACAGATTCTACATTTTCTTTCCTAATAAAAAATTCATCGGATGTTGAAAGAAATTTTTTCCGCTACAAAAATATACTTCCAGACAACCGTCGTTTGGTTAATATAGAAAATATCAATAAATTTCTAGTTGCTTAATGTAATAAATGTATAGGTATGACAGTTACAATAATCTAAATGTTTATTGAATTAAAAAATATTTAAGTTATAAATAAATTTTAAAATGTAAATTTAAAATCTATTTTTATAAAAAGCGATGAGCATAATGTATCAAATAAGTTAAAGATATGAATAGATAATTAAGTGTTTTCTGTTTTAAAGAGAATATTAAATGCCTACTTTAATATTGATAAAATAAAGTTTATTTTATTCATTAGTAGTATTTAACCAGAAGCTTAATTTTTTTAATGTTATTATTTATAACTATAATTTCATTTTGAGATGAAAAGTTAGAAAGTATACTAAGTTTCTCACATTAATTTTTGGTGGATGATGGAAAGAAATAGATGCAAATAAATGACTTATATGAAAGTAGAGATTTTTCGGTAACTTTGGAATTTAATCTGGCAATGTGCACAATATGCATGCAACATTGTACAATATACACGTTTTAGCTGGTTTCACATTTTTTTGAGACTTAAAATGATTGAAAAATCTAGTTCATAGTTGATCGTTTTGTAAATTTATCATTCGTATATTATCGGAAAGTTGAAAAAATAAAATACCAATTGTTGGTAATCAAAAACAATTTTGATAAAAAATGGCGTTGAGTATTTCTTATTAGTAATCTTATTTTATTAGGTTTTTTCTGTTGATTTGAAAAATAATTGGAATTTTTTAATATTGACTAGCGCCAACTATATATACATTTTTCTACCAAAAGCTACCATTCAAGTTTAATATTGAAACATTTTTACTGCTTTAATTAATGATGTCTGATACAAAATAAAATAAACATCATTGCACCACCCATAACACATCTGAATATGATATCATCGACTTCCATTTATCTGTTATAATATGTTAATTTGAAAAATATGTGATTGTTATTTTTAAGACTAACTTTGATATACATAATAAAAATATTATTTAAACATTAAATTGTTATAATGTGCGTTTCAATGCGCAAATCAATAATGCAACATTATGTGTTACTAAATTATGTACAAATTATAACAGTTATGTTTTTATATTTTTATATGAATGTTGTTTTGTATTCCTGATTATTTAATATAATCCATAAATATAATAGGTATCTATTTAATTATTATAATAGTATATATTTATACCTTAGATTATTTTTATTAACTTTTGAGTAAATGCCCAATTACCGTAGAGTCATGTAAATTATAGGTCAGTGGATATTTTAATTACCTATTATATTATATGACACGATAATATTATCATGCTGAGAAATATTTTAGTCACCTAATGGGTAGTATTTTTAATATTTACAGGAAAAATCGATATGAGTATACCTAAAGTCATCTTAATCATAATAATATGTATATAATAGAAAAATAGAAGTAAAATGGATTTCTCAAAATGATTAGTTAAGTAGAATAATAATCAAATATTATTAGTTTTTCTAAAATGTTTCAAATAGAAAGCATTTTTCATTTAGTACATTGATTTATTTTTGAATCAAAATTTAACATTTCCAATGAAGCAGTGATTCGATGGCGAGGTACACTCAACACCTTTAGTATTCAGCAGAGCGAGTTCTTTGGGTTTTTTTTCGAGAATAATACTCTCGATTTATTTATCAAGAACCTAATGATTATTAGTTGGGCTCAAATTTATATCATGTAGGTACTAAAAAATTTTAAATCACAAAATATTATATTTCAATAAATACGCATTATGCATCTAAAAATGTGCACTATGTATTACTATATGTTCGAAAAACGTTTAAAAATTAAAATACTATTTTGATTTTAAATAGTTATAGAACAAGTAACAGTAATATATTAATTATTTATTAAATGATTAATGTTAATTTCAGAAACTAATATATGTGACTATCGATAACAGGTGAAATTCAAAGACGAAATCACAAACACGAGACGAGGTCAGACCACCGTAGCAATCTGTTGGCAATCCAAATAATAGATAACTTTAAGGACATCAAACGTCTGATGGTTCTTCATTGGAAGAAAGCCTTCATTTATATTGTAAATTTTACTAATATTTAGTGGCTATTTAGAATGTATTATACATTTGCAAAATATATTAATAAATGTCTTTCAAACATTTAAGTGATACAGTCTCAAAAAAATTTAAAAAAAAATTATTTACTCGTATGTGCCAATTAGTAATATTTTTAGTTACAAAAAAATATTTAAAAATTATAGTACGTATTTACTCCAAAGATATAATTTTGTATACATACGTTTTAATAACTACAAAACTACGCATTCGATTTTTGGGTCGGTTACATTATAATATTTTCAAAAAAATTGTCCACTTATTGAATTGCAAAATAAAGGTACGGTACAAAAAGTTAGTACTTTAAGTACTACTAAAAAATTCAAGAATAAAAATAAGTGGTCTTCTTTGAGTACATTTGAGAATTCCAAAAATTAGATTTAAAAGCGAAGAAAAATGGCGTGGGCGTATTTGGTGAATCACCCAAATATAAAAATTCTAAATGTTTTTTTTTTACAAAAATATAATAATGTCACCTATTGAAAATATCTTGGTATCTTCTGTTATAGGTCCGTGGAATAAATAAGCAATAGCATAGCATTTCAAAACGTCATTTTGTACCTACCTATATAAAAAATAATAATATATAAACATAAAAGTTACAAATCCCCAAGAACAATGTTTCTAGAATACAGCAAAATAACTAAAACAGGTAGTTCCTTTGTTTAAATATCAAATTTTGTCAATATTTTAAAGACAAATTTACATTAAAAAAAAAAAAAACCATATATTATACATTTTATAGGCTAAAAGGATATTTTTTATGAATACTGAATATTTTAGTGTTTTACCTAACCCTATACATACTTAGAATATCATTGTATCATACCAAAAAGAAACCATGCAAATTGCAAGTATATGATATAACTGATAAGATCAATTATCTTTGTGAGTTAAATTACTTTTTCTATAATCAAATTTATTAATTAAGCGTGCACTGAGATAGTGATACATGATGAAATAACACTACCTACATATTTATTACTTAAACTAAATTTTCTTAAAGTTTAATCACTTATTTGAACTATTTGAGTATAGGAACTAGCATCTATCTATTTTTCGTGTACTGATTGATGGTTACGGTACTGTTCATACAATTTAACTTTGTAACTACCGTGTCGATAGTGCTAAATCCTACCATCCATAAGGGTAGATATTTAATTAATTAAATTGTTTTAATTAATTATATTGATTGGAAATTATTAAATTTATATACCTAATATAAGAGAAATCAATTGCAATGTTCATCTAAAACAACAATAGGTATAAGATGCAATTTTAATTTAGTTAGTTGGTGTTTTTTTTAAAATAAAGTAATCGAATCGATAAACTAATTCAAATACTATTTCTCTGAGTATCTGAAATTATTTTTATCATAATCACACATGATTTATTTATTTCCACGAAAAGGTACGTTGATCAAAATTTAGTACATTTCGAGTTAAATATATTTAAATATATGTTAAATATATAATTTTTTTGATAACTGTACCTTTTTTTCAAATATGCATTTCTGAATAACAATTTGCCTCATTTATATCTACATATTCCACAAAAACAAAAACCAGAATAATATTTTATTAAAAAGTGTAATTATTATGTTATACGTATTTAGT
The DNA here is from genome assembly GCF_037042655.1 of Diuraphis noxia. Taxonomy (NCBI): domain Eukaryota; kingdom Metazoa; phylum Arthropoda; class Insecta; order Hemiptera; family Aphididae; genus Diuraphis; species Diuraphis noxia. The sequence continues at coordinate 79,931,341 of NW_028301713.1, forward strand.
TTTACGCATATATATTTATATGTATGTAACTATATAATATAGAGTAGTGTGTATATAATTTTTCGATCACTAGCTTAGTTGGGAATCTTCAATTGTAGTATCTATATTTTATTAATAATGAATCGTGATAACGGAAGATCAACGACAATTTTCGACAAGTTATAGCCATAAATAATTGAATAAAAGGTATATAGGATATGAAGTAGAGTGTTTGGACCGCGATAACGCTCAAACGGGTGATCAACTACATTTTAAAACGGTAAAACGTTAGTTGTCAATTTTTATAAATAATAATTTAATTATTTTTCAATGGGAATATAAAATCAAAGTTACAAAATTAAATAAATGTTGTGGAGATATTATAATTTTCGTGATTTAACCAACATTGAAACATTTGAAACGTTGTTTGCTTAGATATTCCATCATGGGAAATAAAGAAACTGAGTGCATTTGTAGTTTTTTTTATTGTGCGTTTGTGTGTGGGGAATATGAGGATTTAATCGAATTGTCGTATGTAATACGTTATGTGTAGATGTTCACAAGATATAGGTTTGACAAATGTATGAAGTTCCAAGAAGATAACTTTTTTGACCAAAGAAAAATATTTCTTGAATGCTTTGCTTCTACTAATGGAAGTTTTCGAAGGGTTTTTGTCATTTGAAAAATGATGATGACTTTGATATTTTTGACGCGAATGGACACATTTATAATATAGTAGATAAAACATTCACTAAGATTCGGGTAAGATATTTATTATGTAAGGTATAAATAAACATTTTGAAAATTTAAGATGTTAATAATTAATTTGTACTTACGCTCAATATAATGTATGTATGATTTCGGATGTGCATATATATTTTATAATCTATTATATAAATGAGAAAATAAAAACCTTTGAGGCCTATGTTGTCGGAAACTACTAAACCGATCGTTATGATTTTTGTTTTTAAATTAAAGAGCTCATTATTGTAGAAAAGGTTTATAGCATTTGATCGATTCTCTAACTTAATAAACAAAGGGGTTATCAATAATTATAAATAATGGCCTGTTACGTAGACTTGACAACAATGCAAGCATTCTGGGTTTCCACAATCACTACAATTCGATCATCCCGGATCATCCAGCGTGTCCGACGACTGTCGGTTATGCTTATGATGCTAGGGTTTTTAATTTTTTCAAAATTATTGGCATTTAAAAACGACACCATCAACATCATAAACGGAAAAGTTTTTTCCATTTTTGAAGCTGATAAAAAAAAAAAAACTATATTTCCATAGATACAATTACTGACTTACTAATCAAGATGAAGCTATAATAGATATCCCCGACTGAATTTCTTAACTCATTAAATCCACCAGGTATCCCCCCACACAAACTTGATTTAAAAATTGGTGGGCCTATTATTCTCATGTGAAATTTAAATGCTCCCAAATTGTGCAACGGAACGAGATTAAAAATATTATCTTTGAAAAAAAAAACCTTATTGAAACTGAAATTCTTACCGGCTGCGGCTCAGCAAGTGGTCAAATTGTAGTATATAGGTAACCTAATAATACCAAAGATAACAAACGAGTATCCCTTTGAATTTAAACGTATCCAATCTCTTATTAAACTTTGTTTTCCTAGGTATTTCAATTAATAAGGCACAAGGATAGACAATGAAAGTTGCGGGAATTGACATTAGCGACCTCTGCTTCACTCATGGACAATTTTATGTGACATGCTCCCATGTAAGCTCAGAAAAAAACTTATACATATATGCCCCTGGTGAAAAAACTAATAATATTGTATGTAAAGAAATATTGGTTAATTGGTAGTTATGTAGCATTTTTCCAAAATAATACAATTTACTTTTCAAAAAACATAGTTTTTTTTTAAATATAGTATAAAACGCGAGGTATGAGTTTTATTAGTTGTCAGACTATTTCAATTCAGATATTATGTTGTATTCACCGCTTTATTTCGTCGTATTTTAATTTTAATGCGCATTGGTTATCTAAATTTGTATATGCATCAGACAGAGAGAGTTTGTCATCTGCACATGCATATTAGCATTATAAAAATTAAAAAATTCGACTAAAGAAAGTATCCATCACTAACAGTATAAATCACTACTTTTTGGGACAATGCTGTGTAATTTATCTATCTATTTATATGTATAAAAATATACTGTTAGCATAATCAATGATTTTGTATTAATTGATTATATTAATCCACCGTCAGTTGAATTAAGTAAAAATTACAAACTTGGTATAATTTTAATACTTTAGAGTTAAATCATACACTTCCGTACAAACAGCACGAGGTCCGCGATCTACCGCAGTTAGATTGCCTACCTGATAATATTATACTTCTGCGGGCTGTGTAGCCCATATGCGCAAATTAATTTTATAAAAAAAATTGTATTTTATTAAAATCATAGTTAAAAAAGCGGGTAAGTCGTGGATGTCACTCTGCTGTACAGTAGGTTACTGTAATGGATGGGATTAAATTTGAATGCAATGATAGGTATCATTGTATACGAAAAACGATTCTGAACGGAGATGATTTGTCAGTCTAGGATATATTATATTTTAATATTGTCATATAATATTCTATTTTGAAATAAATATTTTATTTTTCAATTAAGTCGCATTTTGCATAAGGCATAGTTAACCAATTAGTGTAGTTATCATGTAGTTATCATAATTCATAGTACCTTATATTATCATAGATATACGAATACCTGGTTTGAGGATAAATCGCTATCATTACGCGATTTCATAAAAATTTAAAACTCAAACGTTCAAAACATTTTTCCTATAATGACACATCAAATTTTCTCTATAGCTATTTGAAGCAAAACTTATGGAAAACTTATTGTTGAATTTTATAACCTTAGATAAAAATACAAACAATATTATGAATTTTGAACTACAAAAAAATTCGCAAATATTCATGGTTTTGACAATTTTTTTCAATATTTAAAATTCAAATGCTTATAATGTAAAAATTTGCATAAAAATGTAATTTGCATTTCTGGTGAACATTTTTTTGTGATAAAGATTGAAAAACTTGTAAGGAATCTTATATTAAATTTTTAAATCTTAGTTTAAAAAAGAAAAATTTTAAATGAATTTCTAGCTTAAAATAATTTGTGAATTTTTGTGATTTTAAAGTATTTTGTAAAAATTAAAATTTGAATGCATGTAAAAAAAAATTGTAACTATGAATTTCTTTTATTTTTCAACTGCTATTGCAAAACTATATTATGAGCCTTGTATTAAATTCTCAAATCTTAGAATCAAAAAAAAAACTTTTATGAATTTCGATCTAAGATGATTTGAACATTGCAGTAATTTTTATGTATTTAGTCAAAATTTGAACTGTAAATGCTTATAAAAAAAATTTGTGATACTATATTTTTTTTTTATTTTTCAAATGCTATTGTAAAACTATTTTAGGAGCCTTGTATTAAATTTTCAAATCTTAGGTATAAAAGGAAATTTTTTTATGAATTTCTAGGATATAATAATTTACGAATTTTTGTGATTTTTACGTATGTTTTCAAAATTAAAATTTGAATACATGTAAAAAAAAAAATTGTGACTATACATTTATTTTAATTTTCAAATGCTATTGTAAAAATATATTATGAGCCTTGTATTAAATTCTGAAATCTTAGAATTAAAAAGAGAAACTTTTATGAATTTCGATCTAAGATAATTTGAACATTGCCGTAATTTTTACGTATTAAGTCAATATTTGAACTTCAAATACTAATAAAAAAAAATTGTGCCTATGTATTCTTATAATTTTTTAATCACTATAATAATAACTTATGAGGAACTTTGTATTCAATTTTCAAGTATTTTGATAGGGCAAAAAAAATTTTATCGACACTTCAAAAAAAAAAATTCAGACAAATTGAAAATTTCAGTTGTCTATAAATATCTCAAAAAAAGTCAAAATATTTTGAAAATTAAATCATGTAAAGAAAATTCCAATCTTAATAACTTGTACAATTTTTAAGTATCTACGACTTATACTTTTTGAATAGTATAATAAATTTTTAAAATCATTTGAGGATAAATCGTTATCGTTACGCTATTTCGTAAAAATTTAAAATTCAAACGCACTTAAAATTTTTCCTATAATGATGCTTCGAGTTTTCTCTATAGCTACTTGAAGGAAAACTTATGGAAAACTTAGTGTTGTATTTTTAATCCTTAGTTATAAACGCAAAATATTTTATGATTTTTCAACTTCAAAATTACTTGCAAATTTTCGCGTTTTCAACATATTTCGTAAAATTTTGAATTATAAACGCTTATTGAAAAAAATCGTGACTCACGATTTTTAATTTTTTTAGCTACAAAAAGAACAAGTTATAAGGAACCTTGTATTAAATTTTCAAGTTTTTTTGGTCGTCCAACATTTTTTTACCGACACTTCAAAAAAAAATTCTCAAAAAAGTCGAAAATTTCAGTGGTCTATAAATAACTCAAAAAAAGTCCGTAAATTAAACCGTATATAGATAGCACTACCATAAACATTTGGTGAAAATTTCAAGTATTTACAGTGATTAGTTTTTGAATTACAACCATATAAAAAAATCGATTTGGTCGAAAACTGATTTTGCGTAAAAATTCCTGTTTTTCTGTCATTTTTTTTTTGTTTTTCTTGATTTTTTTTTGAAAAATGTTGGAAAATGTTTACTTTTGACCTTTATAATTCACCAAGGATCTTCACTTTTACATCGGAAACCACCCCCAAAGTTTGAAATCGAAGCATTATTTTGACTAGTTATGCTGTACACAGACACACAAAAAAAAACACACACATCATTGTAAAATCAATACATTCATCACTTCGTTCAGAATCTAAAACATATAATTAAAATCTTTCGGTTATAAATATACTATGCTATTTGTGATTATAAAATGAGTATTTAAATATAAAAATATATAAATAATTATGAAAATTGTATTTAATTTAATAGATGTTTTGTTTAAGATCGATAAAAATAATAAATAAATAAGTACCTTAATATTAAATTTGAAGCCCACAGCTTTTAAATAATCCAATCTTGAAATATTTTTTATTGTAATTTGTTGCGATAAAATTCGATAATACTAAATACTAAATTAAACTGAAATAATACTACTATAATAATTTTAAAACGATACCTATAGTGTAACGGGTACAATATTGTATTAGGTAATACATTTTATTTTTGGGCTTTTATATTACTACTAAGGTACAAAAGCGCAAATTCGTTTTGCGCTTTTAGTTTATCGAAAAAAATTGACCTTTTGTGCTTTTGGTCTTCACCGCTTCTGCAAATCAGCATTTTATTCCAGGTAACGGAAAAGTAAAGATGAGTTTTGAACACCATATACCGATTATTAAATAATGAATTGAACAAAGTTTAGAAAGATTCAAAAAAACTAAACGAGTTGAAGACCATATTAACTTAAAAAAAGCTCGTTTCATTACAAAAAAAAGCAAAACAGAATCGTGGCAAAAATTCACTAGTTCAATAAACCATAACACGTCTCCAACGGAAATGTGGAATAAAATAAAATCCATTAAGGGCATAAACTACCAATCTCTCCCACCAAACCTACACTTTAATAACAATACTCTTCCACTACCCTCAGATATAGCCGAAGCATTCGCTCAACATTTCAAAAATAATAGTGACTGCTCAAACTATGACCCAGAATTTATATACTACAAAAATACAGTTGAGGATAATCTCATAAATGAAATAGAAGCTAATTTCCATCAAGATGATAACCACCTGAATACCCCTTTTAGTCCTAATGAACTCTACAATGCCTTATCCGGATGCAAAAGTAAAAGCCCCGGCCCTGATAGGATACCCTTCTCATTTATCCAAAACCTAACCACAATAGGTCATAATTTTCTCCTCCAAATTTTCAACATTATTTGGGACAAAGGCATATATCCCGATCAGTGGTACAATGTGATCATAATACCGATCCCAAAACCTAATAAAGACAAATTCAATATCATCAATTATAGACCTATTTCACTTATCAATACTCTTGCAAAAATCATGGAAAAAAATGGTTAATAAACGATTTATTTGGCACTTAGAATTATCCAATTTAATAACTAAGGAACAATGTGGTTTCCGCAAAAACCACTCCACCATTGATATACCCGCCACTCTTCACACACGGACATCTGCAATGCAAAAAATCAAAAACAACACCTTATACTAATATCCTTAGATATAGAAAAAGCTTACGACATTGTATGGCGTAATAGAGTCCTCAGAATAATTCAAAACAGTGGCATAAATGGTAAAATGTTTATATTCTTACAAAATTTCTTAAAAAATCGTAAAATACAAGTTAGAGCTCTCTCAGAATTTTCAAAAATACACCAAACTGAAAATGGATTCCCACAAGGGTCCGTTATCAGTGTCACAATGTTTTTATTAGGTATCAACGACATTTTCAAGAGTATACCAAAACCCACGAAACACTTATTGTTCGCCGACGACTGCCATTTATACTTTAGTGGAAACAACATAAAAACAACTGTAGAAAGTAGAAATACTACAAAATTCACTAAATATACTCCAAGATTGGTCACACGAAACGGGTTTCAAATTTTCTGCCGGTAAAAGTCAATGTATTACCATTCACGCTAGCCCTAAAACCTGCAAACAACTATATCTCAAAAACTCTCCGATACCCATGCTCCTCGGAAACGCTCCACATGCTTGGAATGACATTCGACAACAAACTCAAATGGACTCCTCACATAAAAAAACTCAAAACCACTTGTAAAACCCGAATGAATATCATTAAATCACTTGCCCACTATACATGGGGCACCAGCATTAAATCACTCAACTCAGTTTATAAGGCTCTTATATTATCACAAATACAATACGGCTCCCAAATTTACATTACAGCCAATGACAATCTCTTAATCACTTAACAAATAGAATGTTGTCAATAAAAAATTATTTACCTCCCATACGTGACATATTCTCCAAACTAATAAATGACCTCAATATACACACATCTGTGAAAAACAAAATCACATATTAAAACCACCCCACTTGGCTTTGGCAAATCAAAATCAATACCGAACTTCTTCAACATAGCAAACACGACACAAATCCAAACATCACCTCAAAATGTTATGAAATTATGCAAAGTCAGTACCCACACTTCACCAAAGTTTATACTGATGCATCAAAATCCACCGATGGTGTCGGCTTTGCAATTTCATAAAATAATATCATACTCCTTCACAAATTCTCACCTGAAACTCAGCCGAAATTCAAGCCATTTATGAAGCAACCATATTAGCCAAGAAGATCACCTCAAACCACATTTTCATTCTAAGCGATTCACACAGTGCTCTAACAGCCCTTCATAACCCACTACCGTCAAACGAAATCACGCAACATATCCAAAAAATACTGAAATCAACCTCAAAAAAATTCAAACTTATGTGGGCACCATCTCACATGGGAATAACTGGCAACGAAATCGCTGACAAAGCAGCCAACCTACCGATCAACGACATACAATCATCAATCAAACTCAAAATATATTCTAAATGGCAACATTTTTGGGATACCGTTCCCCTGTCACAGGTTTCTAATACCCTCAAATATTTTACCCCCGGTAAAATTGATCGAAAGGGGGGTAAAAATATACAAAGATATTATTACCCCCCCTGGTAAAAATGTATTTTTAAAGGGGGTAAAAATATCCTAGTATTTAATTAATGATCTGTTTAATTTATTCCAGCATATTTTTACCCTCCTGTAGAACAATTTTACCGGGGGTAAATTAAATTCTACCTAGGGTAATTTTACCCCCTTATAATTTTACCGGGGGTATAAATATCCGGGGATAAAAATCGCCTGTTACACCCCCACCAATAAACTCAAAATAACAAAAAGGGATACAAAGAAATAATGGAGCTCACCTTAACAGACGACAAGAAGTCGCAATCACTAGATGTAAAATCGGGCACACATTCTCTACTCATTCCTTCCTCATCAACAAAAGTACCCCACCCACCTGTGATGAATGCCACGCTGACCTCACTGTCCAACACATCATATTAATGTACATTGCACAAAATACCGCCACATAAGAAACAACCTGGGAATACCACAGAATATTGAAGAAGCGCTTAATGAAAAAAATATCAATACAATTATCCTATTTCTAACCAATACCAACCTTAGAAATAGATTTTAACATTGTATAAATCCTGTTACGTATTTTTAAGACCCTAAAATTTGTAAAAATTGTAATTAACCTTTTTTTTTCCTGTTCTAACTTTACTTATTTATTTTATACCGTAAATCTACTCCAGGCTAATGACCGGCGATGTCGAAGCCTTATTTCTAACAAAAAAAGTTTAAGTCATATAGATTTAGTACATTTAACGGGCAACGAAGTACACGGCATCAACTATAGTATAATATATACCTGTAAAAAGTAATTAATAAGCATTCAAGATATTTGTACTAACTACATTACTGAAATTTTACTAAAGAAAATCACAATAATGTAAAATAAAATATTGTGATGAGTGAAAAAAATTGAATGGCCAGTAATTATAATACGTGGCTATTCGTATACCAGTTGTTATTTAGATATAATTCCGAAGAGTTACAATTCAGAAATACGTTCGTTTAAAGCGCATTAAGTGAGAATTATAGTACCTATATAGCTGTGCGTAAATTAAATAATATACATCTGGTGTAACTAACGACAACGTAGGTACAAGATTTGTGGAAGGATTGTATTCATGGTGGTGGGGGGTAGGTTAGGGGGTTAAAACCCTACCCTCTTACAACATTTAAGGTATGTAAATGTATTTATAAACATTTAAAACTACTAACCTGCTCTAAAGTATATTTTTATTACTATGATGACAAACTCTCCCCCTCCATATTAAATTCCAGTTTACGCACTGGTTTGTGGAAGAGTACCTAGGTATACGTATCGTTATGCAATGATATTATACGTACTCACACAGAATATAATGTCCATATCACTATTTCTAATACACTGGCAAATAATGCACAGACGAACAATTGTATAATTTACGATACTGGAGATTTTATAACCGTCGAAACCGCCTGGGGAACAAGGCGAACTCTGCGTGTGATCCAAGATTAATACGTGAGCTTACGCTGTACGTATCCGACGGGTGTACTATTATATATTTATATCGTTTGTGCAAAATGTACGTTTTAATAATAGTATTATGGTGCGGAACGAAAGAGATTCAATTTGTTCACACGTGACGGATTTTTCTTTAACCATTATATTATTATTATTATTATTTGTATGTTCAAAAATTAGAGCTGATGAATGATGAAAAAACACAGACGGAAAACCGATACATTTAATATAATATATTTGCAATGATAGTGTTTGTGGTGTTTCAATATTTAATTTGTATCTGCTTATAGAATCGGTTATAACCAACGTAAACATAATCCATGCCCGCATAAACCTTGTTTCAATATATAATAACGAACGTTTGGCCAACCCCCCCCCCCCCCAAGGAAAACCTATAAACAAATTATGCAGATATTTAGCACGTCATTTGCATGAATTCGCACGCCTAATTTGGAAATTCAAACAACCTTCCTTTCCCTAAAAAAAAAAAAAATGAAAATCGTGGGGGCCAGTAATACGTCTCACCAGCCCCCTTCTAAAAAGAAAAATTTTAGGAATCAGGTATTTAGCATGCGATTCACATAAATTCACACGCCTAGTTTGAAAATGCACAGAAATTTCTTCCCATCAAAAAAAAAAAAAAAAAAACTAGTAAACTGATCAAAAAATTATTTTGAATAAAAATTATAAGTGGATGTAGAAAATATAAATTTATTAAAAAATATAAATTGATTAGATCTGAAATCTAATTTATTCGTACTGGAATTTTCACTCTCATTTTTTATTCAAGACATATTTTTTTATTAAATTTATATTTTTTAATAAAATCAAATATTTTTTTTATCCAGTTCAGATCTTTTTATCCATTGTAGAATTCACCTAAAAAAATGTTTAGTGGGATCATGAAGAGTTAAAACTAGTAAGGATTTTTTGGGATAGCAAAATGTTGATTGGGGTTGATTCTTGCACCACTTACCAATTCTAATCATTTTTATGGAAATAATTTAATACATTAACATTTAAAAAATCAGAGAGGTAATGAAATCTTTTTTAAGTTGATAATTTAAAAAAAAAATTATCAATTGAAATTTATTATTCGTGAACATTTAATTTATAATAAAATACATGCGTTGATTTTAGTATTGAGTGTATATAAAAAAAAAATATATATGTTCTAATTTTCTATACATATAGTTATAACATTTAATAATTAACTAAATTATTACTAACCATTTGGAATTTTATACATTTAAATTCTCGCAAAAACATTCTGCTTCAAAATAATCAATGAAAAAATAATTTAGCCATTATATAATCATTTAGAAAAGTAAAATTTGAAGACATGATAACTTTAAAAATAGTTAGTAAAATAGGTATTTTTTGTTTCCAAAAAAAAATAAGTAAGTATTAACTTTTAATTTTTTACCTTATACACTTTTTTATATAAAAATATTTATAAAAAATAAGATAATTTAAATTTTACGATTACCAATGTTTGAAATAGATTCGGCGTTTCAGTGTTATACGTCCATAAGTAACACTCTAACTAACTTAACTAATAAGGTGATAAAGATACCATAAGGCTAAATCTGACGATAATAATAGCTTGGTCCTGTGAATGCGTGTAACGCTCTAGCAATAAATTAATAAAATACGAACACGTCCAGAGCAGCATAAGTCCATTATAAATCTTGCTATAGGGTCCAGTAGAACCTTTTTACCCTCTCTTTTATGTACTTATGGATGGTAAACTTGGTCCGGTCTCGTGAAATCGTCAAATATTAAAGAAGGTTGACATTTAAACTGTTAGTTTTTAATGGTACCTTTGATATATTAAACTAAAGTTGTAATAGTAACTCATACTCGTATAATCATACGAATATTTCATTCAGAGTTAGTATCACACAAATAAGTGGCGTAAAGTGTACAACACATATCGTGTTATAATGTTTATATGAATATAAACTATATTATCACTTGATTATATTGACTAATCCTTTCGCAATGTTCAAGTTATGCTACTATAATTATTAGTTATATTTTAAAAGTTATAACTGTTTATTTGTAACTACTGGACATTTTATAATAGTACTCGATATTCATATAATTTATGAAAAGCCGAAAGTGAATAAGTGACCAACAAATCATAAAATAATACTATGTTATTATGTTATGCTAAGTTCATGAACCGTATAATATGACAATCTATTTTTTATAACAGTAATTTTATTTTATTTATTTAAATATAATTATTATACGCATAATATTACGTGTCGAGTGTACCTATAGTTATTATTTCATTATTAAGTGAGTCACGGTTCAATTTTAATGCAATGAAAAAAAAAGTGCATAAGAAAAATAATTCTGAGTAAAGACGGTCTGCAGCCTACATTATTAAATTAATTATATAATATATTTATATTGCTATTAAAGTAATTTATTTTACTATCAGTAATATAATAAGTTAAAACTTTAATTGATTTAAGCAGAAAACATTTTATTTGAAAATATTACGGTGTTTAAAATTAATTTTAAATATTCGAACAATTTCAAATATGCAGGAATAATATTTTAAAATTACAAAAAAATAACTAAAACCGTTTTAAAATCTTACTTTTAAATATCTAATTTAATCCTCTAAATTTTAACGTGAAATGTCTATAAAAATCCGTATTTATATATTTTTCTAAATTTTTTGTTACAGTGTGAGCTATTTACGAAGAACCTTTTTAGGAAAAAAATAAAATATGCCAATTATCTTTATAATATATACTAAAAACAGTCAAAATAATTAATATTATATCATATGTAGATATATGCTAATATAAACTATGCGAATAATTTCATAAATGCATTGAAAAAAATTGAATTCGTTAAAAATAAGTTATAGGTTATATATTATCGTTTTCTCATATTTTTTCCTTTTTAAAAGTACAAAAAATTATTTATTTTTGAACCCGAATCCTCACACCTAATCTTAACATTTTTGACATCCTAAAAACTGAAGTAGAATTTAAAAAACCACATCACTGTAAAATTATTCCACTAAAAATCTAAAATATATAGTGGACTAATTTAATAGTTTATTTTTATCCTAAATCTATGTTATGCTAATTTTCGCATACTGTATTTATTTTAGTTAGAAACTATTTGTGTAAAGTTTATTAACACGTTCATTTTAATTGTTGTAGTTTGAAAGTAAATGTATTAAGTCCCCAACAAATGTTATGTAACCTGATGTAGTAATTTAATATGATAGTGTATTAATATTAAAACTGCACAACAATACCTTTTATACATATATTATAATATGAAATATGATATACATGTAAATACCAAACCATGTGTTGATAAAACACTAAGGGTTATAACTTTAGTTAAATTTCATTATATTGATAATGTAAGAAAAATACGATATTTTCCATATTTATGTGGCGTAGAACATATAGCAACAATAAATTATGCAGTGATCCTAATAGTTATATAACTAGAATAAAGGTAACAAATGAAACATAATATAATATGTTTAAAAACGATTTGTATTTTTTTAACTGTAACGATTTTCTCCGGATAACTATCGAAAAAAGCACTTTAAAACTCGTTTTTTCCAATTCATATTTAAGATGCATATTTTTTATATAACTTAAAGCTTTCCTAGTCAGATTTATGTTAGTATGACTCTCTGCGCATTAGCCCGACATCGACGAGGATATTGTTGAAATATTATTATACTACGAGTATTAGAATTGTTGAAACGCTTACATATTTTGCTAGCCTGCATTTGCCAATATTGAGTTAGCCCAAGTACGCTATTTAAGTCTTACAATGTATTACATGACAACTAATATGTCATATTGAATAAATAATTTTACCATTGGCCTAAAAGCTTATTTGGGTTTTGTTTTCACTAATCGAGAACTCCCCGTTTACTCCTATTCAGACATCATCAGTTATGCATTATAGGCTAAATTTAACAACACATCAATTGACTTACGAGTATCTAACTATTTAATTACACTTATTAATTTTGACATTAAATTATACATTTTATAATTTTACTAGCTGAATTATCTATAGCTTTTGTAAATACTGTGTACCTAATCACATAATCAAAATTGTAAATTTATGACATTGTAAAAATACTCGGTGTATTGACACAAGTAAATTAATAAATAAAAAAAAAATATCTATAGCTTCATCCATCATGAACTTTTTTTACCGGTACGAGAGGAGTTCAAAATGTAATATTTTAAAAATATAATAAATAACTAACAGGTGAGTTTTTCTTATGCGTTATGAAATATAATACTAAATGTAATACTTGATAATAATTAAATGCTTTTAATTTGATTGATTGAATTTAAGATAATTTAAATTTCTTAATATGTCGCATAATATACAAAAAAAGACTATTTGATTTTTCTATTTAAGAGTATGCAATTTATATTGATTTTATAAAAAAAAATAAGATTCTCTAATGTATAAAATGATTTTTTCTCATTCAGTTTAAAGGTATAAACTATAAACCACACATTTTGGTACCAGACAGATAGTTCGTTTATATGTGTTTGTATGATGTTAGTGCAGAGGAAAATATAGTTTACAAAGCAATTTAACTATTATTAATAATTAGAATAGCTAATTTATAATAAAAATTTGTTTGAGTTAATGTGATAAGCTTGTAGTAAAAATAAATAACTCAACGAATATCTATGATAGATATAAAAAAATTGATAAACACGATTATTAAAGTAATAAATCATTGTATTTTGAAAGAAATTCTGATTTGAATGAAAATTAATATTTTTATGGAACGTATTATTATATATATATATATATTATATTTGTAACTTTTGAAACTTTCCACTGCTATTTTTTGTTCACGTTTTTAAAATACTTTTCGGGTAGGTACAATAAATAAAATATAAATAACCTATGGGCTATGATATTGATATTTAAAATCATAAATTAAATTTCCATAGAACAAAGGGGTTGATCGACAATCTAAAATAGATAATAAAAAATGTTGTTGTTATTTATATTTTAGAAGTCATTTAAATTGTTTGTTTATATATTTTTTTAATCTAATCATTAACATGTATATAGTGTAGGTATAGGGTGAAATTATTACATAGTAACACTAAGATGTCGACTAAAATATATAAAAATCTATGAAAAAGTTTGAAAATGAATTGTATATTTGTATATAGTTCATAACTATCAGTTACAAAATTTTTATGTGAATTCAGATAGTTAAAAATAAATTTACTGTTATTTAAGATTTTGAATTTAATACTAGATTCCTTATAAGTTGTCCAATAACAAAAATTAATGTAAGATTTTATAGAACTTTTCCTAATACCATAATATCATAAAATATACTTATTAATATCATAGGCTGATGACTGTCTTCCATTAGAATCATTTTTAAAATACAACGATTTCATAACATTGAATAAAAATATAACATAATATCAATTAGAGTAACTTCTCTGTACTAATATAGAGTAGTGCTTTACAACTCACTTGTTTTTTTTTTTTTTTTTTTGTATGCAAATAAAACTTTTTGGGCTTTAATTGATAGTTTAAAAAAAGTTAGAATGAATAAACATTTCGAAAACCTGCTCGTTGATAAATATCAAGATTGATGTATGCAATACGCATATATTATGAAATAAAATCACCATACATTTTTTACGATACATTTTTTTGTTCACTCATAATAAAAATATATAGGTTATATTGAAAATTAACAGTTAGGTAATCGAGAACTGAGCATTAGTTTCGTATAAATCAAAACACAATCATAAATGAAACTAAATAAGAAAGTTCAAATTAATTAATAAGTTATTTTGTAAGCACGTAAATTTGAAAGCCATTGGGCAACGTATTTATTTATTCATAGTCTGGTCAATTAGATGAAAAGGGCGTTCTGGCATAGCAATGAATAATACAGATGGAAAGCACGAGGCAAGAAAACTTCTTCTAGGAGTGCAATTTTGTTAAATTGAATTAAAACTTTTGGAGCCAATGAAATGTTTTATCGATTGTATTTGAGCGTGTAAAAGTAATTTTGAATTTATTATGTAAATATAATATAATATAATTTTGTTCAGTATATTTATATTTATTTTTGGATATACTCCTAGTACATACTATATGAACGATAAATATTTATTTACTACTATAGTAAAATGTTCATAATTAACCAGACCTAATCTCTGAAATCTCAAAAGTGGTTTACAAGATAACTTGGTAACTTAAACATTTTTTTTTTTTTTTTTTTGACAAACTTCCAAGTGATTCTTAAAATAAAAATATTTACCAAGCAATTCTTATCGGAACCATTTTTTAGTGTTACTTTGAAAAATCAATAAAGTTTATCAAACTATAAATTACATGAGTCTTATTACAATGTAGAAGCGACAAACGTATTTAACCATAATATACCTACATCTTTATGCATTGTTCATGTCCAATAATTTATTGTAGGAAACGTCAGTTCTGTGTTCCATATTTTAGTTTAGTTTAGTGTTGACTGTTGAGTATTAATTATGCGTTGAGTTAAATTGAATAGGTACCAATAAAAAAAATTATATTTATTTTTCTTTATATAACTCCTAAATAGTTCTAATATGTCCACAAAATAATAGTGTATTTATTGGTATGTCTAGTTGTTATAGGTTAATATTGTCTAACCTGTTTAGGGTTTGAAATGAAATAATATTTTTGTAATTATGTTTCAAGATGATGACTAACAAGTTAAACAAGTGCTTAATGTTAAAATAATCACTCAATATTCGATCAATGTTATGTTTCAGCAGTTAATAGTAAGTTATAACTAAAAACAGTTATTTTTCAAAAGTCATACAAATACAAATTGTTTACATTAGTATTAAATATTATAAACCATTTTTAGCATTTAAATTATTTTAAGCGTGTTTAAATGCTAAAATAAATCCTATACATATACATATTCACAGTGATTAGCATACGATGAACCTATATAATATGTATATATGTCCTTTATAATTCGTCGTTCTATTTAAATTAATAGCAATGTACAAAACTTAACAAGATCAAATAAAGAGAATAAAAATCGAATTAATATCACATAGGCAATGGCACCCATTATATGGTTCAAGAGGGTAACATATCACCCCCTCCCTGACAAATGTAAATTGATAATAAATTTTTTATTTGTAAATAATAAACAATTTTTACTGATGATATTATAACATACGTGGCATATTACATAGGATGTACATCATACATCGTTTATAAATGTTGTACATCTATTATCTGTAATTCAATAGCAGAAATTCTGTTGGTTCTAAGTTTTTTTATGATAATATCAACCCCTAGATTCTGATTTATGGACACCCTATGCCCTATTACATAGGTACACAATATCTTTGACTGGAAATTGACAACTTTGAGAGCTTTGATAAAGATTTTGAAGTTTTACATAATTTGTTATTCAAAAGTTATATATTATTATTGTATTCTTATGCTAATAAAATTCTGATAAATTCTTTTAAGCATAAAAATTAAAAAAAATTTATTTGACAGTTTATTGGAAATACAGTGAAACCTCCCTTAACGGACACCTCCAAATAGCGGACATTTTTTCGGGAAAAGGGACATTTTCACTACTTCTATACATGCAGGGATACATTATGGACACTTTTATAGCAATCTCATTTTGATTTTGACAATTTTTATCGGAAATATAGAATAATCGTGGAATGCTTTAATAAATATCTATCTATCTATATTATAATTTTAAGTTTATCTTATCTGTCCATTATTACGTCGATGAAAACATTTTTATAGTTTATATTCTGTGAAGTATTTAATTGTGTTTGTGATGCCATTATATACGAACCTATATTCATAAACGTTTTGTCTTCAACGCAATTAAATTAGAATATGCCTTGATACACGAAATTATTACGCGTCAAAGTCTAAACAAGCTAAAGCCTAAAGTAACTGATTTTTTCATATAATTTTAAATAATAATAAATAAATGTACAATATTAATATTCGCATTAAAATAATAGAAATATCATTGATTTTAAATAGGGTTATGAGTATGGAATACTTCACAAGAAATAATATTCACTTTCAAATATTTGGATGAAAAATAAAATATTTAAATTTTTTGTTTTTGGTATGTTTGACAAAATCATCACTAGATGGTCGCACTGATATCATAGCTTATTAGTGATTATCGGTTTATGATTATGTTTTTCTTTAATTTTTATACATTATAATGATATTTGATGGTACTAATATAATATAAAATATATATGTTATCATTTACATAATATATTAATATATAAAATGATGATATTTTATTAGCCCTGTAGGCTGTAATTTATAAATTATAATAATACTGTTATACTAACGATTAAGAATTTTTTAATTTTGACCCCCCAAAGTACCAACTAGATTCACTTTCTAATCGAACGAGGTACTGAAGTCAAAAATCGAAGGATATATTTACTGCCCCAAAACGTGATGACAGACACAAAAAAAAAAACACACATCATGGTAAAATCAATACATTCATCGCTACGCTCAGAATCTAAAATAAATCTTAACTATGTTAATGTCCATGAATTTTTATTTCTTAATTTAAAATCTTGAAATATTTTAAATCCAAGTGCTTACGGGAATTTAATTATGGATATTTAAAAAAAAATCACCATATCAACCCTCCCATAATAGCGCCACTGAGTACATTATAAAGAACTTAGTGTTCAAAAGCTTTTATATCATATTAAATCATATAACATAACAATATTATTAGAATACATTATACAAAATAACCCATACGAGTTTTTAATTTTTGTTAATTCTATGAACTACTGATGTATACAGCGTTAATAAGTAGCCATGTATGTGTTTACATATACGTTGTATACTTTGTTCAGTAATTTTCGATTGGTTCGTAAAAACGTGTAAAATTTAAGTAATATAGAAAATACCGAGATGGAAAATAAACTAATATTGAATCACAGAACATGAAACTATTATCCACTGGGTACCTACAATAATATACTTTAGGTTCGATGTTTATAGACGTATAAAACGCATTGCTTCCAGTTCCTACTTTTAGTATAACTTTCTATTAAGAAATAAAAATGGTAGCATTATAACATTGTAAAATCCATTCAATCCTGAACCAAGGCTCTTTATATTAGAATGAAACACTGACAGAAAAGTATTTTGTAGCAATGAGGTTAATTTGTTACACCGTTTTAAACTAAAGCTCTGGTGTTAAACGAGTACGTTTATAAAGAAAAAATTGTTTAAACTTTAGATATTTTTCTTTATTCTTTTTACACACATATTCTATGGTCGTCAATCGATAGGCTTAAAGAACAATAAATTCATATAATTTCTTGATACTTGTGTACTTGCTAAATATTACTAATTATTATAATCTAATGGGTGCACATTTTAATTTAATAGTGTTCAAATTGATAAAAATAGATAGATACAATACATTTGTATTTATGCATAAACTGTGAGTTACATATAATTTATTTAAATATAATTTACATAAACTGAACGTAATTATGTAAAATAAGTAATAACCTAAAAAAAAAATAATAATAATAATAATAAACTATCATTATAAGAAATAATACATAATTTACCGAATGCAGAGATACAAAAGAGGCAAGACAAAAATTCAACATACCGGAACACCTTCATGACGCAGTGGGCCCCGACGAAGAATCCATCCAAAATATAATTTTATTTTTGAAAGATATTGAATAGTACAATTTAATTTAAATTATCATTATCTGTAAAAAAGAGCCAATGGTCACGTTACCGAGGCTTTTTCCTTAATAAAAAAAAAAAAAAATACATAATTAAATTTAAAATTAGATTCTAGGGGTTCAATATATCAATGTTAAAAAATATATTAACATAGGCAAGATAACATAATAAATTATTAAATTAATAAAATTCTGTATTTTATTAGGTGAAAAATAGAAAGGCTGAATAAATCAAAAATAGAAACATTTATTTTCAAAGTGCACTTATTTCCATACCATAATCAATAATTGTTGAAAAAATGTATTTATTTAGTATGGCATACTAAAAAACACATATCGTAAAATTACCCAGTCATAATTTATTATTAAATAATAGCATAAATAAAAATCACAATAATTGCAATAAGTTTTAAACAATATTCTGCCGTATTTAATCGGTTTCAAGTGTTAAGGATCGGCTTGTGACTATATAGTATAATAGTCTTTCATTTTTATTCTGAAACATAAATGTTTAATTTTTCTCGTGATATTTATGATCTTACTTTTAGATGATACGAATGTTTTTTTTTCAATTAAAAATATAATTTTTTACACAAAGTATACGGGATATGAAACAAATCTTTGATAAACATCTGAATTTTGTTCAAGTTAAGATCTGAAAATATGTTTTTTTTGTTTAATGTGGAGATCACGCAAAAACGAAAAACGAAATTATAAAGTTGGTGGCAAAAATGTTGCAAATCAATATTGCGTTTTAATCATATTATATGCATGTTATACTCTAATACTCGCCCAAAAATATTGTAAAATGGTTCAAACTAAAAATATTCTTAGTTAACTATTATTACAGTAGTATAGTGATCATATCTAAAATGGAGACATATATCAGGCCATAATATTTTAATGAGCAACTCACTATTATGATTAAAGTTATGAGCTAATGGTTTTTACGTAAAACGTCATGCACATTGCATACCAAATTATAAACCCAAATGGTATGACAAAGAAACAATTATATAATAAGTTTTAATTGGCATATTATTTTTATTTTTATTTCATGAATTTTTAACTATAAGTAATTTTTTTATTTTTAACGTTTTGTTTTTATTGCTATTTATTAACGACTTATTATAACTAATAATTTAATTTAAATTATAAAATAGATACATTAAAATGTATATTTTATTTGAATAATATATAGCATAATTTATTAACTCATTATTTTATAACTAATTAATTCCTTTTTAAGTCCTTTATTTGATATTTTTTGGGCATAATATTTACATTTATTTTTTTCATTTTCATAATCATAATCCCAAGTTATAATCCTAAAATATTAATCTAGTCCAATTTAACATAAAAAGAATAAAATATATACGATTCAATATGTTATTAATACATAAGATAAATCTACTGCCTAATATACACATTTTTACTTTAAAAAAAATTTTTATATTTATACATAATATTTACTTGATTAATCAGCAGAATATATTTAATATTAGCATAATAAATTTTTGAAAACGATAATAATAAATAATAATACACATTATTAATTATTGTTGTGGATTATTGTAATTGCCAATTTAAAACAGAGACATAAAGTTTTGGTTAAAAAATAATAATTAAAATATATTTAAAACTCACTAAATGAGTAAGACTCTGACTACTTAGATATATTTTTTAAATCATATAAAACTTAAAAAATAACAAGACGCTAATACAATCCAGCATAAATATATGTCAATGCAGCAGCCCAACATCGAATAGAAAAAATTTAAAAGACTACATTTCACTAGAATATATAGTTTTGGTTCTTTTATATTATAGTAAGAGGTGCCAAAAACTTAGGATATTATAATGTGTTAATGCTATATTTCTAAATTCAGCAATCAGTCACATTTTCAAACTAACTATTTCATAACTTTACAATACACAAACGTAGTTAGAATTCAAATGGTTATATAAACTATAAATTGATTCACAAAATAGTATTTATAGTTAAATCTAATAACTAGTACAATTAGTGTTGCTTTACCAAATGCTCATTACATAAAATTTAGAAATATTATTACATACCTATAGCATGTACTAAAATACTAAAATAATACAAAAAATAATGGAAATAAACGTTATTACATTTGTCACATTAAAAAAATCATTTAAATATTACTAGAAAACGCAAAACGAATGAGAAATTAACTGGCATAGTAATTATCGTTAGCAAAAATTATAAAAGTAACAAAAAGTGTACATTTAAATACAAAACTTTATTACGTCTTAAATCTATATTCATTATATGCAAAATTGATTAATTTGTTTTACATTTATTATGGGAAATAATATTACACAAAAATCAAATATTGTATAAAATAAATATTATCAGTAATTTGGTAGTAAAAAATGAAACTACATTACTATTATGTAATTTTTGTGAAAATCACTTCTATAAATTCTTATGAAAACTAGATTTCATGTAAGTGTAATGAAGCTTTTTTTTAAATAGTTGTTCAGTATTCTTTGATTAATTTCGAATTTTGACAAAGTAGGTTAGGTTAGTTTAGGTTATAAATATGAATAAATTTGTATGTTTTAAAAAAAATTAAGCTTATAAATATTATTATAAATATTGTAAAAAATGGTAAAAAATGATTATAATTTTCAAAAGCAAAAATATGCAACGAAACCTTGTAAAAATATGAGTTAAAATAGAAACGTACATTTAAACATGACCATAATATAAATAATAAAATAAACTAATCCATAATACAGTTTTTTTTTTAAAATGTGTTTGTAAAATCATCATAATTTCTTTATTGCTCTTTAATCCATATCAATATTTAATAATTATTAGTCAATCACACATCATCGGCTTATTTTATGTTAGAAATCATGTTACGCAAAATAGTTTTAATGATATTCAACAATTATAAAATAATGTTGGTACATCGGTAATAATAATATTATGAGTATACACTATACACACTACACAACTTATAAATTATTAGGAAATGGTTAGTTAGGAATATTTATATACAAATACCTATAAATAATTATGAAATTCATGAACTCATGATTTGTGATATTAATTCCACATCATAATCTTGTACGATATCTGGTAAAATACGATTGTTAATAATAAAAAAAATCGAAATAATATATCGAAGAACAAAAGTGCGTTGGTCTGAGTGACAGCGTGCCTAGACTTGAATTTCAGTGCATTGTGCTCAGATTAATTTCCATAGATCGGTACACATAATAGTATCTTTATAGAATGTATAGGTAAAATGTCTATCTTCATTGAAGTTAGATACTATACTATCGTATCGTATATATAATTATTAATAATTAATTTCACTTAAGATTTGTTAAGTATTTTATATAAGTGTTCAACATATAAATATGTTTTATTTTAATATTATTGAACGTATAAACATCGGATATTAGTGGAAGATAAAATTTTTTTTTAAATATATACTTAACATTTAATAAAGGCTTAGATTAAGTTATATATATAAATATGTTTTATCTTTTAATACAACATTATATTTATGTTATTTGTAAGATCATATTGAATACTAAATATATTTACACATGATTGTCATTTAAACATAAATTTAAAAAAAAATTGATATATCATGGCCATTGTAAATACTGTGTTTAATTTAGGTACATAAAATATACTACTATACGATATCTATTTTGTTTATCTTTGAACTTTGACCACGGCTCTAATATAGTAATATCTAGACAGTTTACTTTTGATGAATGATATTTTATTAAACACCTTAGGTAATAGAGATATAAATGGTTTGACTAACAAAAAAAGAAAAGAACGAAATTAATTTCCGGACGTGAAGTAGGAATATATTGTGTAAAAATGTATAATTTCTTTTTTTTTTTTGAAAAAATCATTAGGTAATTCTTCTTCTTCAATAATATTTTATCAAAATAAAGTTCATGATAAATACATAGTTATTAGTTTGATTTATTCGATTGACTGATTGTTAAAATAACAGAGATGATTATTTTATTCAATATTAATGATTAGTTATTTATACTTTCTCGTCATGTATAATAATAAGCAATAATTTCAGAATGAATTAATAAATAAACATTAATATAGATAGTTAAAAAATATTTGTTTACAAGTTTGTAATCAATTTCATTTACATACCTACTTATTGTTATAATAAAATTATATTATCAAAACAAGACATAAATCTACATAAAACTTTGAAAATATTGACAATGCAGTCCTGTGATTATTATCAAATAAAGAGTACCTACAGCTCTATAATGCTAAAAACCATCCATTATCAATGTTTGTCTATACTTTCTAGTGTGTGGCCATTAAATATTTCGTTATCAGATTAATATAACTGTGAGATTTTTCGGTTCTGTATTCAAAAGTTTTTCATCAACAAATGTAATGCAAGTTAATCATCACTACTATAACCACCCATTTTTTCTTAAGTGTGATACAGGAATTATTTGTGCTACTCTGTTGGATATGATAAATTATCACATTTGAAAAACGATCTTAAAAACTTTTCTCTGTTCAAAATTTTGTCTAAATTTCAATCTCACTTTATAATAATCTATTAAATATCGCTTTGCCGTATAGCTTAAAATACGAGTTATAGATGATTTGCCTTTTAGTCTACAATATACTATTAACGTGTCACGAACTTCATAAATATACAGTATGCAAGTATTGTAAATGTTTTGAATTCAATTCACACGCGTTTCTCAGGATAATATTATTTAAAAAATAATCCATCTTTTTTTTATTCTATAAACTTACTTACATAATATAATTTTAAAAGTTTTTTAATCATTATCTCGTTAATGTCTTGGAAAATTACCTTTGCACGTCGCTGTTGAATTCTTCAGGACCGCGACAAGTGCTTCGGAACTCTGAGTGCCTGTTGCGTCCGCAACGACTGTGATATAACAAGACGACAGCGATGACGACGATATTTCGTATAACGTATAGTTTGATGTAGGTACTCGGGTGGGACGCGTGCGTGACTTTTGGTAGCGTCAACTTAGCCCCTGTGTAGAGCGTGTCGAAATGCCGGTAACCGACTGCGCGCGAAACATCGAGTCGTCCAGAGCGACGTGCCGACGTCACGGGTTTCCGTCGCTAGCGCCGTCCACCGCGAGCAGCGATTGGCACGCCGCGAACCGATCACTGGCCAGTGGCCACACCGCGAAAGATAATCAAAAATTAATTTCTCGATGATATAATGCTAATTTCACCTGACGACACCTGTCCTAACCCGGTGGTCCCCTCGGTATCGGTGTGGTCCATATTATATGTAGGTACATTTTCAACTATGCATATAATTATATGGTAGGAATTTATTTTTTAATTTTCCCACATAATGCATTTAAAGTTCATCACCTGCCCACCCACCTCCCGCCAAAAATATTGTACATAGTAAGTCATTATAATACACTCATTATGTTTAGCGATGGGTTTACGTTGCGTATAAAATATACAGGTACTGGATTATACATATAGATGGGTGGTATCGACATGACCGTACTCAGGACGCCAATGGATTGTCGGTTTCAAAGTATTTTTCACCACTAAACATCTTTTGTTAGAATATCTTACTCAATCATAAAAAAAAATCATAAAGTAAATCCTCTAGCCTTAAACACCTAGGTACTTAACTATTACGCTAAAGACACGGCCATGTATACACAATGCACATGTGATGTGGCCGATATATATTATTTTACCGCATTATCTTGCAGTGTTTTGCAAACAATGGCTTAAATAGGTATATTATTTTGCAGTCCTAAGAGTTGTCTAAAATTATTATGAATTAAAATCTGATGTTGGTACAATTTTAAACATATTTTAATGTTTGTTCAGTCTCCTTGTATTTAAATACAATTTTGAAATAAGATAAATATTTTTCTTTAACGAACAAATAATTTATAACTTTTATTACAAATTTAACAAATTAAAATGTTTTCCATTTTTCTTTCTCCTACTAAAAATATGTATATATAAATACAAGTGTTTTGATAATTAACTAATTAAGTGATTATGAACTTGGTGTCTTTCATATGTTTATATCATTTTATCAAGATAACTTTATGCATATTTTTAATTAGTTCGTTACTTATTACTTGCGATAAAAAAATTATTACCATAGTAGTAAATTTCAAGTATGAGATTTTAAAAAGTGTTAATCATCAGTATAGTAAATTAATATCACTAACCACAAAACGAGTCTTATTGTTCTAGTTTCCAATATTTTTATTTACTGTACAATACATTATTTTCATTTTAATAACACCATTTTCAACCCTAATAGATCCACCTATAAATCAATTAATTTATGTACAATGAATAACAGTCTTACACATTTTTAAATAATTTCAATAATTTGTACTTATGAAAAATTAATTAATTACAGATTAATGAATCAATTAAAAAATTCAATTAAGTTTATATACTTGGAAAACCGTTAATTGTGTTGAAACATCTCTCATTATTTTAAATATCAATACATAAATATAAAACTAATGTATACCTACCAATAACCTAACCTAACCATGGTAGGCTACCATGGGTAAACGATAAAATCTATTCCGATATGATAAATAAATACTTATTACTAAGTAAAATTTTTAGATAAACTTGAAATATTACAATTTATAATAATAATATGGTTCAAATAAACATTCGTTACATCAGATGAATTTTGGTCTGATCTAATTTTGGTTTCATAGAAGAAAATAAGTAAAGCAATTTACACGATTTATATTGTAGTAGTTATTGTTATGTCAAAGATTATGGTCCCTTCCAATAGGAATCTACCACAGTACCATCTTTTGAACCAAAACTATTTTTTATTTATATTAACTCAATATCGGTATCATTATTCAATATTTTTTGGTAAATTATTCATATTTTCCAGTGATATAGCTCTAGTTAATTTTGATTATAAATGGGTTAATTTCAACAAACAGTTGAAATTGACGTACGATATATGAGTGGATTAAAAAAATCTGGTATCGCTAAATATGTATAAATTCAGTATGCATAAGTCGTTAATTGCTCATAAGTTTCTATTGAATATAATTAATGCATAATACATAAACGTGATGGTTAAATGACCAGTTTGAATTGTAAACAAATTAAAATAGTATTTTTGACTTAAATATTTATGATTGATGATATATCTTAATTTAAAATGGTCATAATATATTTTACACCATTACAGAGTATAAAATATAAATTGAGAAGATTAGTTGATTTATTTTATTAAATTCGTTGTTTAAATAAATCTTACATAAAACCAAGGTAGGTATACATAACAATGTGTAGGTCAACACTATATCGTTGTGGTATAGCATAATTAGAAGGTATGAATAAAACTGTAATTTTTATATAATAGATACATATTTCCCATATTAAAAAAGTAACGTGCTCCTTTTCATAAATATGTCCAACAGGTGAGATATTTAAGAAAACAAATAATTTATTCATTTATAAAATATGCATTAAAAAAATCCTAATAAACTCCATACAATGGCACATACCTGATATTAAAAAATAAATAATAGATCGAAGAATAGTCAAGTGCATAAATCTTCCTTATATGGCACTTATTAGTTCAAATCCCATGGATACAACCAAAAACAATATACAATATTCGAAATATATAAAACTATATAATATATCAGAAAATATGACTATACGAGCATAGCTCGGTAAGTACTCGTATCAGCTTTAATTCTATAACTTACACTAAGTTAATATATTATTGAATAGATTATGCCAAAATAAATAAACAATTAATATAACATTCTTCGACTGACACTTTATCTGGAGAGCGATGATATAGTTATGTTATACCTATATAATAATATTAAAGTATATAATATTTTATAGTATAAACTATACAGTATTGAATAATAGTCACAATCATTTTTGAAAATCACCGATAGATAGGTACTCACAAAAGCGTGCGCACGGGGGAGGCAGGGGAGACGGCTGCCTCCCCTGCGAGATTTTTCGCTTCACCAAAATATAATATTATACCTACCAATTGTGGAAAATCGGGTGGGGGGATTGGATTCTGGACCTCCTTAGCTAAGGTATTGCCTCCCCTGCTAAGAATACCTGCGCACGCTTATGGGTACTCATCTGAAGTGCTCAATTTGATCTAACTGCTACGTCGTAATTTCACGGACCGGATATCCACACAAAAGCCATAAATCCGAAATCGCCAAGGAACACTGGAAATAAGTAAAATAAGTATCCCGGCAAATGTATTTCAGTATGTTCTATAGTTTAGATGTAGGTACATCGATAGACATTTTTATTATTATTGAACCACAAATAAAAAAATGGAATTTTGAAATACAAAAAATAGTATACATGGCACCTCGAAATCTAAACAGAATGATTAATGCATCTATGTAATACTCCTGATGACGTTAAAAAATGATCAATTGTTTTTTTACGACATGAGTGTATACAATATAGAGGTACATATCATATGTGGTTGAGATGTACCCTGAAAAAACCTGTCTGAGAATCCAGTAATAGCATTGAAAAATTACGAAAAATTACGATTACTGTTGACACTATAAATATACACGACTTGGTGACCTACACACTATTATGGTAACTATTTTCTGGCACATACTTAACGTCCACATACTAATAATCCCTTTCATAATATTGGAATAATGACAACTGATCAAGTATTTATTATAAAATATTAGATATATCAATATGTACCTACAATTACCAAGTATGAAAATGTTGATAATTCGAGTTTATGTAATTAGTAGTAAATTTTAATTAAACTTGTTTTAATAATATACGACTGTGTATCAATACTGTTGTATAAATTATAATAATATTCAATAGCACAGGTAAAATATTGTTTACTTCTTTCTTCCTGATTTTAAAACTAACCAATGTATTTTAATTATTATTTAATACGATTAAGATCTAGACTAAGTTCATATTAATACAAAGTTTTTATTTTTAGAAATAATTTATAACCTATATCAGATAAAAAATAATATGATCTGAACATAATATACATTTTTATAAATTGAACTTGAAATAACTTTTAAAAAAACCATGTTTGTATTGATTTTAGATGTTTTGTCACAAAACTAACTACTTAAGTGGAACAATGTCTTAAATTTTCAATCCTTATCTATAAAAGGTAAACTTTTAATAAATTTTTAACAACTACCTAAATAATTTGTAAATTTTCAATAAGATAAATTTTGTCAACATTTGAACTTTATACGGTTATAAAAAAAATAACATGCCTAGTATTTTTAATATTTTCCAACTGTTATTATATAAACTTATAAGGAACATTGTATTAAATTTTAAAGGTTTTTGACCCAATGAATACAATTTTATTGACATTTATAGAATAAAAAACTAAAAAACAAACAGAAGCTGCTAGAACCAAACACAACATCCCAGAAATTCTATACCAATTATTAGATCCAAACGTATCAGCCATCAAACAGACACTAAACTTCATAAAAGAAACTGAAATCGAAAAATTATTGTAAACAAATAATATAAAATAATATGTAAAAACAAAACTACCTATGTAAAAATTATGTAAAATTATGTAAAAACAATGTAAACAACGTCAGTAATTGACCACCGCTGCAGAAGCTTATTTCTAATAAAAAAATGAAAAATTCCAAATGTCTTTAAATAACTTAAAAATTGTTAAAATTTTACGAAAATGTTATCAAGTATAGGAATTGATAACATATTATAACTTTCCAGTAGACATTTTTTATTTGATAAAAGTAGACAAACTACGGAGAATCTTGAATTTAATTTTCAAATCTGAGTTTTAAAGAGCTAAATTTTTATAAATTTCTGACCACATTATGCAAAGAAAAAACAATTTTTTGCACAAAATGTTCAAATAAGTTGTACATCAATAATAGTATACGAATTTACCAAATGTATCTATGTTACATAATAATGAGACATTCAAAAAAATATTCTGACAAATCGTGGAAAATACAGATTTCGTAAATGGCGGATGGTAGTATAATTATAAAAATTTAATCATCTAATATCAATTTATTACAATGTAATGATGCTTATAAGTCATAGACCATTTTTAACATATTAAGTGGCTCATCAAAATCAATAGACATTTATCTTTATTATTTCTACAGCTATTATAACAGTTAATGAATCATAACATTAAACTTTAAACATCAAAAGTATATATATTTAAAGTACTTATAAATAATATAAAATGTCTACCATAAAACATTTGAACTAAATCTTACACTTCTTGTTTTACCCTAATTATAAAGCACATGAATTTTATTAAATATAACACTATTCACCATTCAATATTATATTCTTCACTCAACGAATAGAAAGGATTTGTTGGAATTCAAAATATGTTCTAATTATACTGCTCTGCCGAAAATTAATAGTTTAATTTTTAGATAAGTAATAAACTTCTTTTGGAATTTAAGATTTTTAGCATATTGTACATAAGTGGTTTCATATCATATTTCGTTTATTTTCTAAATTGATTTTATGAGTAAACTCATTATTTTATATAGTCTTATAAACAGTTTCTATATCCTACCGTTATACTACACATTGATTTGGAATATTTTTTTCGAATATCATGATTATTCATAACTCATTATAAAAAATAATAAATTATAATAGATATAATATTCATAAAAATAAAATTAAAGTATTACACCAGTATTCAATTTAAATATGAGTAGTGTGGAATCTTAAATCTTTTATAAAATATTGGTTATCGTGGTTCAGCATTTGTATTCTATTACACAATCATTTCAAAAAACTTTCAATGAAAAAAAATTTTTTTTTATAATTAAAAATACTAAATTAAATTTAAAAATATATATATATCATTCTATCATTCGATCAACTATTCATTTCAGATATAATATAAAATACTATAAATAAATATGATTATAACTATAATTATGTGTTTGTGTATAGTACTAAGGATTTAGTTCAAATTGTAATAGATACAATAACCTAATTACTTATATTATTCAGATATGAAATACGAGTATATTATAATATGACGTCAACGTTATCAATATGTGCCTGAAACATTTTTATATCAAGATTATATTTTATTAAAATTGGTAACCAATAACTAATCAAATTACGATTCTTTTTTTTTTTATTAGAAACTTTTTTTTACTTGACGTTTTTAGGGTCATCATTCACACATTTAATACGGGTAGCTGATACCGGTCATCTGTTAACTGTATAACTGAATAGTGAGGCGCACTCGCAATAACGACTTTTTGGATTTAACAACGATTCCGGGTTATGACGTAATCATACATTTTCCAAATTTTAATGGTTTTAACTTTCAAACTTCTAATACAGATTAATCCTATTATAACAGCTTATTTTTGCAAGATTTGTGCAAGTCGTTATGAAAGTAACAATCTTAATATATGTATACGTTAACACTTATATAAAACCACATACAAGGTATTTATTATTAAAATAATAAAAATACAACTTTTAATCACAAATACTTACATTTTTTTTATTATACTTACGGTGTTAAAAATTTAGTATAGTAGGTATTATTATTACTTTGACACAGCCATACATTTGTTACTATTTTTCTCTTCTAAAAATGATCACATGACCTATTGTAATTATATTATCATCTTCTAACTATAAAATGTAATACAACGTAAATGTATCGTATTGTTCACTAATATCATATTCTAGACTACGGTACGTACTGCATAATATTATTTATCATTGTAAAATTATCATCTTATTCATTATTAATTTATAAATATTTTTGTTTTTATTTTTTAATCAAATCGCTTCAATAACAATAGTTATTAGCGTAAAACGTGTTTACACATTTTTTTAAATTAAAATTGTCCACAAAAATATATTTCTAAATTAATTGATATAAATCTAATTAGCTTAAAAATGTATCACAATCTAGTTCATTTTTGCTTTACCTAGGTCTTAATTTAGATATGATATCTATTTTTTCTAATGTCTAAATGTACAAAAAAAATATGAGAAAGAAGTTTAGACAACAATGTCAAAGAACTAAAAAAAATCAGCCGTTACGTGATGAATAAAAATTATTACGCTAGTGGCCTGTGTTGTCGAAGCGGAAATTTATTTATGTAAATTTCAAGATCAATAAACAAAAAATTATACTTTATTTTAAAGGTGGATTAGATGTTTTAAGTGTGTGACTACGCGATTGTGCGGCTGTAGTCAATTTGCGCCAAAATATTTACAACACGTGTAATTTGCACCATTTTAGATTCTGAACGAAGTGATTAATATATTGATTTTACAATGATGTGTGTTTTTTTTTTTGTGTGTCTGCGTATAGCATAAGTTTTACATGGTAAAAAATTCAACACACTTCTTTTTGATTTGCTTTTTATTTATATGTATGTTACATTTTGTTTTTAAGATATTTTGGAGTATTTATCACATAATATGTGTGTTGAAGACCTTTGTAGTGTATTACCGTCAGAGAGTTCAACAAATATAGGTAATGATGAGTATCAAACGTATGTAATTACTTGTCAAAAAATTAACCAAGCAAATCAAATTAAATCAACGGTCATGGCTACTGGTCAACAACTTTTAGCTTCACTTAATTTTAAATAAATTTTAAACCTATTTATTTATTTATTTATTTATTTGTATAATTTAAACGGGCGACCCAGTTACATTTATTATACGTCTATTATTATAAAATATGTAATACCTAATAATAATAATAATAATATTTGCTATCACATGAACACTAATCTTAAAAATTATAATATGACAGCTATACAGATAGTATGCATTAGGTAAATAGACAGGTTTAAGTAATGTATGTGATGAGACACTTATGGTTGACAATAATTCACTGAAAACAAAAATGGTTAAGAATACAGAGTAAAGTTGTATAACATTGGAAATCGACTTAATGAGATATTGACATAGATTATAACATTTATACAGCTAAAATATTATTTATGTAAAAATGAAAATCATTTAAGGAAACGCAGGAAAATAGATCAACATTTAAATAGTTAACAAGTTGCATAGATCTATTCATAGGAGCATTTTAATCATAGTTTGAACGTTGGAGTTGCACATAAAAAGTATTTAATTGCCTAGTTCTACGATTTGGAATATTAAAATTCAATAAAGAATGTAGTTCTGGACAGTTAATATACCCATTCGTTAATTTAAAAATAAAACATAGATCAAGTATTTTCCTTCTGTTGACAAGGGTTTCTAGCTTTAAATACGACAATAATGGTTGATATGATGAGTGAGGTGCACGTTCGATACAACATCTGAATTGAATGATACGTAGAAAACGGTTTTTAATTGATTCCATGCTTTTTGTAGCACCGATTGATTGCGGGGACCATACTATAGATCCATAATCGAGTAATGATCTGACGAAGGAACAGTAGAGTGATTTTAACGCTAAAGGATTGACGAAGTCTTTACAGCTGCGGTTTATGAAACCTAACATCGAAGAGGCTTTATTTTGGATATACATAAAGACGCTTCGATAATATCTTGTTTTATCTATACGTTCTATTCCGCTTTAGGCTTTTCTATGTATGAAATCAGTATATAATATAACATATGCTTAACCCTTAGAGATTATTATATATTCAAAAACATCCGAAAATCATTGAAAAGCTAACTCTCTAAGTTTTATACTATGTTATAATATGTTATAGGGTAAAACAAATTATTTTAAAACATGTATCATATGTATAATATTCATATTAAATTTATAACACCGTACAATAATTATTGTATGGAGCTACTCACTATTATAATATTTTCAATTAGAAGTCATAGAAAATACTAAATATTACACTTTAAACTTAGGAAGAATATTCATACTAAAGTAATAATATACAATGTTATTTTTTTATTTGATAAAATAATTTTAACTTAATAATATTAGACCTCTATTACCGATGTATCGTATAAATACTGAGAAGGAATATTTCAAATAAAATATATTTTACTATATACACGAGACATAATATATACATTTAATTAAAACAATTTAATCGATATACATTACATATCATAGATCATGTAGAAACTAACTAGACATGAAAATATCGTTATATATATATATATTTTTAACAATGTTAAAGGTATTAAACATACATACAATGTGGTGATTATTAAGACAATGTCGATTAATATAAATTATTTATATATATAAATTTAAACTCTATACTAAATAATGTTAAATACTTATGAATTAATTAACAATAGATTATATTTTGAAGCAATTATTTATTATAAACTTATATGTCGAATAGTTCTTTAATGGGTATATTTCTAAACATTTTATATATTCGAATGGATACCGTGGGTGGGTGAAGGAGCATTTATTACATAAATAACCTCACCGCTTATTTGAATATACAAGCGCATCGGCTAGCGAACAGCCAGTTGAACATCAAGTAATCTCCGAGTATCGCGAATAAAATGATAATCTGTTAATATCGAAGAGGCAGGACCCAGTTTTAAATTTATTTCTTTATTAATTTCTTGACGATAGATATTAATCCACCTCTTATCAGGAGCGGTATGAGTACGTGTATGCATTTTTTCATACACACGTCGATTCGTCGACATATTGAATTAATAACACCGTCCGATAATTGTAAATACCTACTCACTATTATAATATTTTCAATTAGAAGTTATAAAAATACTAAATATTACACTTCAAACTTAGGAAGAATATTCATACTTGATAAAATAATATTAACTTAACAATATTAGACCTTTATTACCAATATATCGTATAAATACTAAGAAGTATTTCGAATAAAATATTTTTTACTATATACACGAGATATAATATAATATAAATATAATTAAAACAATTTAATCGATTTTACAATACATGTTATGGATTGTATATTATCAACTAAATATAAAAATATCGTAATATATTATTTTTTTAACAATGTTAAAGGTATTAAAAATATACAATAGGATGATTATTAAGATAATGTGGATTAATAGAAATTATAAATATATATATATATAAATTTCAACTATATACTAAATAATGTTAAATACTTATGAATTAATTAACAAATAGATTATATTTTAAAGCAATTATTTATTATAAACTTATTTAGTTAATTAATGGGTATATTTCTAAAAAAATTATATATTTGAATGGATATTGTGGGTGGGTGAAGGAGCATTTATTACATAAATAACCTCACCGCTTATTTGAATATACAAGTGCATCGGCTAGCGAACAGCCAGTTGAACATCAAGTAATCTCCGAGTATCGCGAATAAAATGATAATCTGTTAATATCGAAGAGGCAGGACCCAGTTTTAAATTTATTTCTTTATTAATTCCCTCACGATAGATATTAATCCGCCTCTTATCAGGAGCGGTATGCGTACGTGTGCACATTTTTTCATACACACATCGATTCGTTGACATACCACTCCTGATATAGTTTAAGGGATAATTATTATAACGATATAGTTCCCTCCTCTTAGCCATTATATAGTTTACCATTACACGTTTATAGATCGAATATTATGGAGTTTCTTATCTCCTGACTCTCTGACGATGAATTCATGATTTTCCTACACGTTGAAATGTCTGGAGTGGTGTCACCCGTCAATTCTTCTAACTATGAAAGTAGTTAGAAACCATTAATTATGGGGATAGAATTATTTCCTATCATAAAACAAAACAAAATAAAAAAATTACATACCATTTTTCTCTCAGTCTGTGTAGGTTCGATATACAGGTATGTCTGTTGGATAATTATATGCACCACCTCAAATGAAATCTCGTATCTTAACGTGATATATATTAACTATTCCGTTAGTAATAATATTAAACTTTAAGCGTTATATTACGTAATTTGTGTTGATAATTTCTAAAAATATCATAAAAACATGCTATACATTGAGTGTATAGTATACTATATAACATATTACTCCTCATCACACCATTATAATTTTTTTTTGAAGTGTCGGTAAAAAATGTTGGACGACCAAAAACTTGAAAATTTATTACAAGGTTCCTTATGAGTTGTCTTATTGTAGCTAAAAAAAATTAAAAATCGTAAGTCACAATTTTTTTAATAAGCGTTTATAGTTCAAAATTTTACGAAATCAGTCGAAAACGCGAAAATTTGCAAGTAATTTTAGAGTTGAAAAATCATAAAATTTTATGCGTTTATAACTAAGGATTAAAAATACAAATTTTAAGTTTTCCATAAGTTTTCCTTCAAGTAGCTATAGAGAAAACTCGAAAAATTTGAAGTGTGTTTGAATTTTAAATTTTTATGAAATAGCGTAACGATAACGATTTATCCTCAAACGATTTTAAATATTTGTTATTATTCAAAAAGTATATGTCGTACATACTTGAAAATTTTACCAGTTATTAGGATTGGCATTTTCTTTAAATTATTTAATTTTAAAAATATTTTGACTTTTTTTGAGATATTTATAGACAACTGAAATTTTCATTTTTTCTGAAAAATTTTTTTGAAGAGTTGATAAAATTTTTTTTGCCCTATCAAAATACTTGAAAATTGAATACGAAGTTCCTCATAAGTTATTCTTGTAGTAATTAAAAAATTATAAAAATACATAGGCACAATTTTTTTTTTATTAGCATTTGAAGTTCAAATATTGACTTAATACGTAAAAATTACGGCAATGTTCAAATTATCTTAGATAGAAATTCATAACAATTTTTCTTTTTAGATCTAAGATTTGAAAATTTAATACAAGGCTCGTAACAAACTTTTACAATAGCAGTTGAAAAATAAAATAAATATATAGTCACAATTTTTTTTTTACATGCATTCAAATTTTAATTTTGACAACATACGTAAAAATCATGAAAATCCGTAAATTATTTTATCCTAGAAATTCATAAAAAATTTTCCTTTTATATCTAAGATTTTAAAATTTAATACAAGGCTCCTATCATATTTTTACTATAGCAGTTGAAAAATAAAAGAAATATATATGAATAATTTTTTTTAAAAAGCATTCAAAGTCTGAAGTTTGACAAAATACATAAAAATCACGAAAATTCGCAAATAATTTTAATCTAGAAATTCATAAAGTATTTTCCTTTTATATCTAAGATTTGAAAATTTAATACAAGGCTCCTAACATAGTTTTACAATAGCAGTTGAAAAATAAAAGAAATATATAGTCACAAATTTTTTTTATAAGCATTTAAAATTCAAATTTTGACTAAATACGTAAAAATCACGAAAATTCGCAAATTATTTTAAGCTAGAAATTTATACAAAATTTTCTTTTTAAATCGAAGATTTGAAAATTTTTAATAATCTATAATATATCCTAGACTGGCAAATCATCTCCGTTCAGAATCGTTTTTCGTATACAATGATACCCTATCATTGCATTCAAATCTAACCTACCCTAGTCAGAGGTCCACCCCACCACCTAATGTACAGCAGAGTGACATCCACTTACCCGCTTTTTTTTTTTAAATGCTTTTGTAATTTGCACCAAAATAAAGATATGTAATTTGCACCAAAATTAAAATCGATTATTTTTTCGATAGTACTTCGATAGTACAAACTTACAAGTTTTTATATCCTAATATAAATTTAGCTTATTTATAAAATAGCTGAGCTTATACACATATTGATGTAAGTACTAAGTTTATATAAAATTGTATAATTATGAATATAAAAAAAAGTTGGCCAATTAAAAAAATTATATGTTATTAAATCGTATTATTATTATTATTAAAATTATTATTGCCATTCGTGTTAATCTAGTCTCGACGTCTATGAAGATACCGAGAAAAAATCGAATATTTCAAAATCGAACAAATTAATAATCATTTAAGTGGAAATTACAAATTCTATTTTCGACTACCTGAAGGTGGTGAAAATTACATATCTTTAATTTGGTGCAAATTTCAAACCCTCGATTGTGCACGTTCTTACGAGTGTGTTGTGAGCGTCGGCAAGCCGATAATCGGTTTCACCACCGCCACATTAGAAAAAATCTGTTAAGAAAGCTCGATCAGTAAACGTGCTAAATTACTGATTTATAGACCTATATTAATATAACACAATAAATTATAATTGCATATACAAAAACTACGGACAATAAATTAATACCATAATATCTATCAACAATAGTAACCATTAATCTCTGTACTTATAACTAATAGACGGACGGACGGACGGATGTACTCAACAAGAATTTTAGATGTTCTAAACATATGTTTATACATTTTAAGTTACAAGTGTATATTTATTAATATATGCAAGATACAACTATACAAATGGAGAAAAACACCATCCGTTGATGAAACATGGAACTCCCGTAGTTCCGGATGTAAATTCTTTGATGAATATGATTTTAAAAAGGTCCATAAAAGAAAGCTGATTCGCAATAAAATATATATTTTTTCAGAAAAATGAATACATTTGTAGGGTTGATTTAATTACAGAATATAGAGACTCTAGTGTTTATATTTCTCAACTTAAATAATAAGTAGGTAATAAAATTAAAGAAATTATATGTCAATTTTAAAGTTTAGAATTAAAAGTTTAGGCACTATCATTTCTTATTGTTTTCTCTACTAAACAATATATTATCGAAGTACATTCACACGACCAAATTAATGATTTATGATATCTAGAACATTGTCTAAGATATTTTATCAAAAATGTCATCAAGAATATCAGACTGCTTTGTTTGTACAGATATACAATTTAATTATTTTTTAATTGATTCAATAAAAGTTTTTCTTATTCTAAAACAAGTTTACAAGAACTATAAATAGATGAAAGATAACATGATACAATTTCCCTTAATATCATTAGTATACCGTGAAAATTAAAAACTAATTTAAAAATAAAAATTATTTTTATGTTATTAATTATCATGTTACTTAACCAAGATACCAAGATATTTTAACAAAAAAAAAATTATTTGAATGCAATTTAAAAATTGATTATCAT
Source organism: Diuraphis noxia (assembly GCF_037042655.1). Taxonomy (NCBI): domain Eukaryota; kingdom Metazoa; phylum Arthropoda; class Insecta; order Hemiptera; family Aphididae; genus Diuraphis; species Diuraphis noxia. The sequence continues at coordinate 79,969,396 of NW_028301713.1, forward strand.
ATACAGATTATAAGATTAAATAATAGCTTTAAATTACTGATGAAAAAAATATAATTAATTGCAATTGAAAAGAAGAGTGGAATCGATAGTTTTACTTTTTCCTTCACATGACGTTACTTCTTTGTTTTCAACGTAAGAAAATTTAAACAGAGTGAGTTTTTTTTCTGTATAATTGATTACATCACGCAATGAAGAGTAACAAATAGTTCAAATTTTTGAGTGGACAACGATTTACAATTTTAAAACACATAAATATTATTAAAAATAATTGTTTTCGGTTTACTAATAAGTCTATTATGTTGGTTAAAATAATTACTTAATAAACTTATGTACGAAAAACAAAAAATACTACGTATACGATTACTGTTTAAATAATATATTTTGCTAATTAGATGATAAATATTACAATATTACATAATATTAATCACCTTATACCTTAATGGTTTTAATCGAGGGTATCAAATTTAAAAATATTGAAAGTTCTGGTAATTATATGTTGACATGAAATAATATTAAGTGCCCTACTTAAAAAACGTATGAATTTATAGTATTATAAAACATCTTTAATACTGAAAACAATTTTTAGATTGAACTAAAACTACTTGAGACACTATACAAGATGCTATCACCCACTCCCGAGACGACCAAAAAAGACTCTTGAATTTCGTTAATTCAACAGAACTGCGTCAACTGATTTGAATAACTTAGATTAAAATGTAAATCTGTAAATATAGGTAATGAATAGAAATTAAGCAAGTATGTAAGAAATTAATATAAATTAAATATGTAACACTGGCTAATAACCTTGTAGTTGATGCCTCAAACAATTTAAGAAAAAAACAAAAATGTAGATTTCTATATGTAAATAATAACTTCATTATTGCATTTATAATTATACAAGTACCTAATGTAACAATAACTAAGTAAAAGGCCATTTATAATACAATGGTATAACTTAAACAATGTCTTCGTCACCATACCATTTTAAATCCACGAATTTATAATAGTTCACTATTAAATTGTGCCTAATCACTCGTGTCCACTGTCCATGTCAGTTCAGTAGTATATAAGTTGCCGTTGTCTGCCATCAAAACATAATATTCCGATTTACAAAAAATATCATGGAATACTGTTTTAATGACCCATAAACACCGATATACCAAAATTGCCTATATATCACGCCGTCCAACTCAAATAAATAATTATTTGAAATATTCTATGATATTGTAAACAACCAAATTTTATTATTTTATGAAGAAAAAAATATCTTTTGCATTAAATAATTCTAAATAATATTATATATTATATATTTAAATACATTAACAATATGGGTCTAATGGTATACAGCTCTGGCGGTCAGTAAAACCTACTAACATCAATAGAATACAAACCTATCAATCCAAAACTCTAAGACAAATCATTAAAGCACCTTATTACGTTTCCAATTACACACTCCATCACGACCTTTCCATACCCTTTGTTGCAGACGTGACTAAAACACACTACAAAAGATTCCATGACCACCTTTTAAACCGCAGAAACCCACTCATGCATGAAATCTCTTCCTTGACTATCCCTGGAAATCTTCCCAAACGGCTAAAGCACGAATAGTTTAGAAACCTAATGACAAACTAATTCAATCTTAATATTCGTGTTTTTATATGCATAGAAATTGTAGTAACTCCCCTGGGAGGCTTCTACGCTCTGTTACATCTTTCTATTTGTTTTATTAGATTCTGAACGAAGTGATGAATGTATTGATTTTACAATGTGTGATTTTTTTTTTTTGTGTCTGTGTACAGCATAACTAGTCGAAATAATGCTTCGATTTCAAACTTTGGGGGTGGTTTCCGATGTAAAAGTGAATATCCTTGGTGCATTATAGAGGTCAAAAGTAAACATTTTCCAACAGTTTTCAAAAAAAATGACAGAAAAGCGGGAATTTTTACGCAAAACCAGTTTTCGATCAAATCGATTTATTGTACGGTTGTAATTCAAAAACTAATCATTGTAAATACTTGAAATTTTCACAAAATGTTTATGTTAGTGTTATCTATATACAGATTAAATCTTCAAAAATTTTTGGCTTTTTTTGAGTTATTTATAGACAACTGAAATTATCGATTTTTATGAGAATTTTTTTTTTGAAGGGTCGGTAAAAAAATGTTGGATGACCAAAAAATCTTGAAAATTTAATACAAGGTTCCTTATGAGTTTTTCTTATTGTAGCTAAAAAAAAATGAAAATCATTTGTCACAATTTTTTTTTATAAGTGTTTAAAGTTAAAATTTTTACGAAATCTGTCGAAAACGCGAAAATTTGCAAGTAATTTTGAAGTTGAAAAATCATAAAATTTTTTGTGTTTATAACTAAGGATTAAAAATACAACACTAAGTTTTCCATAAGTTTTCCTTCAAGTAGCTATAGAGAAAACTCGAAGCATCATTATAGGAAAAATTTTAAGTGCGTTTGAATTTTAAATTTGTACGAAATAGCGTAACGATAACGATTTATCTTCAAACGATTTTATACATTTGTTATTATTCAAAAAGTATAAGTCGTAGATACTTGAAAATTTCACAAGTTATTAAGATTGGAATTTTCTTTACATGATTTAATTTTCAAAATATTTTGACTTTTTTTGAGATATTTATAGACAACTGAAATTTTCAATTTTTCTGAAAATTTTCTTTTGAAGTGTCGATAAAATTTTTTTGGTCCTATCAAAATACTTGAAAATTTAATACAATGTTCCTCATAAGTTATTCTTATAGTGATTAAAAAATTATAAGAATACATAGGCACAATTTTTTTGTGACAAAAAATCGTCAAAACCATGCATATTTGCAAATTATTTTGTAGTTCAAAATTCATAAAATTGTTTGTTTTTATATCTAAGGTTAAAAATTTCAACACTAAGTTTTCCATAAGTTTTTCTTCAAATAGCTATAAAGGAAATTTGAAAACAAAAGAAATACACAGTCACATTTTTTTTTTACAAGTATTAAAATGTTAATTTTGACAACATACGTAAAAATCACGAAAATTCGCAAATTATTTTAAGCTAGAAATTCATAAAAAATTTTCTTTTTAAATCTAAGATTTGAAAATTTCTAATGATCTATAATATACCCTAGACAGATAAACCGTCTCCAATCAGAATCGTTTTTCGTGTACAATGATACCTATCATTGCATTCAAATTTAACCTACCCTAGTCAGAGGTCCACCCCACCACCAATGTACATCGAGCGATACCCACTTACACGCTTTTTTTTTATTTTTATTACTATCTATTACCTAAGTTGTTCTTATTGTTTTTTTTTTTTTTTTTTTTTTTTTGAAACAGATTGAATAAACATTGTAAAAATAAAAATATTAAATTCAGCTACATTACTTATAAATCCAATGTATTTTAAAATTCTTAATTATTAAAAACTGATTTCAGAGATCACGCACCAAAATCACCAAAAATTATTTTCGACTTCTCAAATTTGATTTTAATGAATATTTTAAATGCATATTTTGGTATTTAAACCAAAAATTCTTGTTAGAATTCTTTACATATAGGAAAAAACCACGTTTTGATCAGTTTTACTAAAATCAGTTTTCACTTGTGTCAAATAAAACTGAAATACTAGTGTTAGCACATTTTAGATTTTGATCAAACTATCAAAGGGATAAATGTATAGAGTTTATAATGATATGTGGAGTTTTTTTTAGTGTTTCATACTTATCAATTATTATAGTAGAAGAATGCTTTAATTTTCAATTTTAATAACTTTTCTGATAGGGAAGTGAATTTAGTTGTAACATTGGAGGAGGGGGGGGGGGTACAGTACTTTTATTAATAATTGGAAATACCCTGAAAAATATGGAAACAACCAGAATTTTTTTTTTTAAAACAAGTTTTCTTTGATATTCTTATTTTTACAATAGGTAAGTCAAAAACGAATAACCGTATATTGAAATGTTCATTTAGTTTTTATATTTGAAATAGATTTTGGATTTCCAATCAAATAATAACAGTTTTATTTATTTTCATATAACTCTTATGTTTACAATTCGTGTGAAATTGGTATTTTTTTACCAATTTTTTTTTTTTTTTTATATTTAGATTTATTTTAAGCTATTGACTATTTAGCTATTTAAACCATTAAATAACGATAAAATAAATGTCTGTCATAGTTATATAAATTAATATAAATATAATAAAATAAATACATAATAAATACTTTTGAATTAAAAGGAATACTTTTCTCCTATAATAATATATACTGTATAACAAATTAGTTAAGCATATTTTTCTCACCTTATACAGTAGTCACTCGATCATTCAAAATTCAAGGCACTGAGTTAAAAATTTGATTTATAGAGGTTTTTGATTTAGCGAGTATTCGAATAATCGAGAAAAAAAATTAATTCAAATTAAAAACATGTGTATGTACATATTACACTTATTTATTATATTATTACATTTTACATATTAAAGAAATCTGTTGTTTTGTTTTATTTTGTGATAAATTTCTGACCACAATCTGGTCCATAACGTTGTCTAACTTATTAATAGCAAGATTTTTATTTAAATGATAGAGGTTCATGAAATAAAAATTCGAATTATAGAGTGTGTCCCATCGATAGACATTTCGAATTATCGAGGGACTACTGTATATATATATATATATATATGTTATATATACTTAAGGTATTTTAGAATAAATAAAGTTTTGTTTAAACTTTTATATTATAACAATAACTTGGATACAATTTATAAACGAAAAAAATGTAATTAAGAAGGATGACTATTCTAAAACTATCTTATTAAGAAATTGTAAAAAAATTAATAAACTCATATTAAGAATACGGGTTTATAGGTAGTTCATTTTATCCCATTGCACTCTTTGCGTTTTAATACTTTTTGTTATTATATTTATATCAATTTTTCACAAAAGGATTTGATAGCTGATGTGAGTCTAGAAATTTTAACCCATTAATATAATAAGACCATTATTTTTCAAATACTAAATATAATGAGAAAAATTATTGGATTTTTTTCTGGTTAAATCGAAAATTGTAGATACTGAATAAAAATAGATTAAGCAATTCAATTAAAATATACTCATGCCTTCTTCGATTTGATTTTCGTTAAACATAAATTGCTCTCTATAACTGTTATTATATATTATTTATGTGATTTTATTAAAAATTTAGATTGTTGAGCTCACGTACACTTAACTTCCGACTCAACATTACTGAAAATACAGATAGTAATATTTGTTGAAAATAAATGTGAAAAGTTAACATGGCTTGTTATGCTATTTTGAAGTTCACAATAATGCATAACATTTAATTTTAAATAACTTTAACATTTTTTTTTAATTTTAAAATAGCAAACATTACAATTATTTAGACTAAATTATTTCATTAAAATAATGGTAATTGATTAGCTTTGTGTAATAATTAAAGTTCTATCAACATTAAGCTCCATTCAACTTTATCATTTTAAAAATTAATTAATAATAAAGTTATAATGAAATGTATATAATTTACAATATAACAATACATTATACCATTATATTTATATATTTTATCATATAAAATATATGGATATATTGTTGTTCCAATGAAAAATCGTAAACGCTCATAACTCATAAAATAGTACAAAGTTGAACTATTTTTTTGACACTATTATTCCCACAGTTAAACCTTCTGTACCTTAGCTAGGGGAATTAGGGAATGCAACATTTTTTCCTAAAGGACGAATGCACAATTATAATATCGTATCACGTTGCGAAGAACCGTTTAGGTAGAGAGTATCTCTAGAGTTTAATCAACCTTAATTATTGCAAATGACAATTTAGTATTTCCGTCTTTATTCGTTTGATAACTGTAAATGAAAAAAGAAAACTACCATACTATATGTATACTATATGAGGTGATTATTTGGTGGGATGGACCTCTGACTAGGGTAAGTTAGATTTGAATGCAATGATGGATATCATTGTATACAAAAAATGATTCTGAACAAAGATGATTTGTCAATCTAGGATATATTATATTTAAATATTGTCATATATTCTATTTTGAAACAAATATTTTATTTTTCAATTAAGACGCATTTTGCATAAGGCATGGTTAATCAATTTTTCCAAAAACGTTGCATGTAGTTATCATAATTCATAATATCTTATATTATCATAGATATACATATACCTGGTTTAAGGATAAATCGTTATCATTACGCGATTTCATAAAAATTTAAAACTCAAACGCTAAAAACATTTTTCCTATAATGACGCTTCAAATTTTCTCTATAGCTACTTGAAGAAAAACTTATGGAAAACTTAGTGTTGAAATTTTTAACCTTAGATATATAAACAAACAATTTTATGAATTTTGAACTACAAAATAATTTGCAAATATTCATGGTTTTGACGATTTTTTGTCACAAAAAAATTGTGCCTATGTATTCTTATAATTTTTTTATCACTATAAGAATAACTTATGAGGAACTTTGTATTAAATTTTCAAGTATTTTGATAGGACCAAAAAAATTTTATCGACACTTCAAAAGAAAATTTTCAGAAAAATTGAAAATTTCAGTTGTCTATAAATATCTCAAAAAAAGTCAAAATATTTTGAAAATTAAATCATGTAAAGAAAATTTCAATCTTAATAACTTGTGAAATTTTCAAGTATCTACGACTTATACTTTTTGAATAATAACAAATGTATAAAATCGTTTGAGGATAAATCGTTATCGTTACGCTATTTCGTACAAATTTAAAATTCAAACGCACTTAAAATTTTTCCTATAATGATGCTTCGAGTTTTCTCTATAGCTACTTGAAGGAAAACTTATGGAAAACTTAGTGTTGTATTTTTAATCCTTAGTTATAAACACAAACAATTTTATGATTTTTCAACTTCAAAATTACTTGCAAATTTTCGCGTTTTCGACAGATTTCGTAAAAATTTTAACTTTAAACACTTATAAAAAAAAATTGTGACAAATGATTTTCATTTTTTTTTTAGCTACAATAAGAAAAACTCATAAGGAACCTTGTATTAAATTTTCAAGATTCTTTGGTCATCCAACATTTTTTTACCGACCCTTCAAAAAAATAAATTCTCATAAAAATCGATAATTTCAGTTGTCTATAAATAACTCAAAAAAGCCAAAAATTTTTGAAGATTTAATCTGTATATAGATAACACTAACATAAACATTTTGTGAAAATTTCAAGTATTTACAATGATTAGTTTTTGAATTACAACCGTACAATAAATCGATTTGATCGAAAACTAGTTTTGCGTAAAAATTCCTGCTTTTCTGTCGTTTTTTTTGAAAGCTGTTGGAAAATGTTTACTTTTGACCTCTATAATGCACCAAGGATGTTCACTTTTACATCGGAAACCACCCCCAAAATTTGAAATCGAAGCATTATTTCGACTAGTTATGCTGTACACAGACACAAAAAAAAAAATCACACATCTTTGTAAAATCAATACATTCATCACTTCGTTCAGAATCTAAAATATAACTCTATGCATCAATATATTATGTATACTTATGATAGTTATTATCTGCACAGAATCTATAAAAACAAAATAATAAAATTCAATTATTGATTTATTAGATATATTTGTATCATACAAAAAAAAAAATTAACAGTAAATTGCAAATAAGTACCTACCCATACATGTAGTTTTATACTACACACGTAAAAAAAATGCCAAGTTATGCATCATAAATTAAACAATAGCAGAATCACAACATCGTACCGAATATTTTTCTAAATATTTTGTGAAGAATTTTCTGCATTTATCTATCTACTTTTCTAATTTTTAATTACCTTTTCTATAATAATTAACGTCTAGTCTCTATAACTTTTTACTGTCCATCAGAAGTATTTTTAACTTTTAAGTTGAGTTTGAAATTTATACAATTCAAAAAATACACAAGTTGAATTAATTTTTGTTTTACTTTTGATTCGAGTTATCAAGACCCAGTGTATTAGGTATTTATTGAAAATATACTGTATACGCCATCTGTTGAAAATTTAAGTTATAGTGTTATAAAGAATAGCAATAATTTAAAAGGCTATATGCCTCATCTAAATATGTATATGCCTATTGCATATGTTTAATTTTATTTTTTAAACACAAATTTTTTATGACAAATTAAATTGTTGTAAATGACTTCACTGATATTAAATTTACCTACCACTATCTACAACTGAAATGCACCATAGTCCACAATATAATATCTTGCATAGAGTAGAGCGAAATCAGACCAGGACACAACACTAGGTTTCTGTTTCAAGTTTTTCATTACTCTTAGTATGAAATTAGATAATTGTCGTTCCATCAAAATAAATTAATATTATATAAGTTTAGGTACATTATAAAAATCTGTAGTATGCTGAATAACTTTGTAAAGGAACTGTAATGTAACCCTAATTTGAATTAAGACAGAATTAACTTTATTGTATGTCTAATTAATAATTTAATTATTTCTGAATCCAGTCATCTTACACCATGTATAATATCATATTCTATATTTGCATAAAATTTAACAACAACGAAACTTTTATCACATGGAATATACCATTACTTTATTAAAACTGTAGCCAACTATATGACTAAATAAGTACAATAATACAATATAATCTTAAATTAACTGCTCAATATTAATCATATAATCAATCTACATTATACATACAGTTTTTTTTAAAAACCAGACAATTTGAAAGCTATAATATGCAGTTTGGTATATTATAAACCGAAAGTACCTACTACTAGGACTATGCGACGTGTTCTAACTAATTTATTGATATATATTTGAATTTAAAAGAATTAAATACCTCTTTATTATACGAATTATAGTTCAGATTCAGATATATATAAAATAACACATGATTATTAAAACCTCGTCAATACTGATTTTTAAAAGACTTGTATTTTTTTTTTAAATAATTGCCCGCCCGTTACTAATATTTCTATACTTAATGAACAGCAAATAATTATTATCATAATAAATTAATTATAATTATACTAAAAAAATAAGTGGTTGTTTAGTTAATAATCTATAATTATATTGTTATAGGTGTTAAAAATTCAACTTATAAACACCTACATATTATTCACGCTATTATTAGTTAATACTTAATAGTAACATTAGTTGTTTTATTGTCAACATTTATTTTATTTTAATATTTCCATACTGGATATATTAAATTTTCCATGGATAAAGAACAATATTTTTCTTATAAACGTTTAAATTATTAAAAAAAAAAAAAAACAATCTTTGAAGGATAAACACAAATATCTAACCTCGGTGACACACATAAAAATTAAAATTAAATCCTTAAACCTCAAACTACATAAATTAAGAAAGAACATCTTCTAAGATCCAACATCTTCACTCTCAAACAAATTACTAACATACAAACAAATTATTCACCCACTTACATAGTGTCCAAGTCTACTCTTTCTAAAGTCAATAACTTAATTGAATTCATTCTTTAATAAGCAACAATGCTCTTTTATTTTTATTACGTAACACTTACCCGTTTCTGAGTTGGCGTCTAAACACCCAGTCGTTAAGTGTCTAAGAAAATAATTAAGTCTTTAACAATACAAATAAAGTATCATTATTGATCAAGAAATAGTAGAAGTGAAGTAAGGTTATGTGCTAAATAAAGAGTTTATTTTTTACTGAAGGTATATATTCCTCTTTGGAGTCTGTCTTAAATTTTTCTTGCATGATAGTTTTGGTATCTAAAGCTAGATTATTAGCCATTTGAGCGTTGCCTCTATTTTATACTTATATAATAGATGTAAGTACATTTTGGATTATATAAGAATCTTAGATACCTAGTTGAATTCAGTGGAAATGTCATTGACTTTCAGGAGACAGTGATCAAACTTAATCAGACAAACTTCCTTGAAACTTTCCATATACGTGATATAATTCAAAAAACATATTAGAAATTAAACATTATTCCTTTTCTGAATTACTTTTGGTATAACTCAATATTTACTTTAAACACATGGTAATTCACCAAGCATTCTCACTCACTTTTCTCTTCAGTAATATTCAAATCTTGATTTTTGGAATTTTGAAACATACTTAAGAACTATATTTTTAAATTCGTCAGATTTTTTTGTACCTAGTATAAAAAATACAAATTTCTTTTTTTTAATGAAACAGCCCCCCTCTTCAGCTTTTAATCATTCAGTGAATAATATTTTTATAAAATTGGACATACTTACCTAGAATCAAAATTCGTATAAGAAGTTTTTGAATTATTTAACTTAATGTTCAAAGGATAAAAGGTTCAAGGTAATAGTTTCATAAAATATGGGGGCTATGTTGGTTTAAATATTTTAGTCATTAATATTAATCCATCGACGTTAATTATTTATAAAAGTAGATCTAGTATAAGGACTATTATTATTAATACAAACATTTTAATAGCTAAGAATCTACACATTCGAATATTGAATTAGGCACATACAAGTTTTCAAAAAAAATATTTACTAAATAATTTAAAGTGAATAAGGTTGGTTCTCATTTGAAAAATAGAAGTTTGTATTGCCGCAATACACTCCTAAAGTAGTTCAAAAAATACCAGGAATTTTAAACATGATCTTTGAGAATATTTAAAAATTCCAAAAATAATAATTTTAATTCATTTATTATTATTATTATTATTATTATTTTTTTTTTTTAAGGTGTTAATTATGCTTGGTGAATCACCCTGTACCTATAGGTTATTTTTATTTATCAACTTAAAGCTTATATTTAATACATCATTATCAACTGGCATATATCCAGCATTATTATTGAGAATAATAAGTATGGTTATTCCCATTTGTAATCAATATAATAAACTAAACTTAAGTATCTACATACGAATGTCAGAATGTCTTTATTTAAAATGTATGAAAAATCAATTGGAATTAGAATTATTAAATTTTATAACATACACTCTTTCTTCTATAAAAATAAATTTTGGTTTTAAAGAGAGAAATCAACTATTGATGCACACTTCTTTGTAAATAAATACATCCATGAAAATTTAGGCCAAATCAATTAAGTTTTAGGTGTTTTTTTTTTATATATATATATAAAGACATTTAATGATTTCAATCATGAGCTTTTAGTTATAACATTTAATTATGCTGGAATACGAAGTATTACTTGTAACTTAATTAGTTCAACTAAAATAATTAGATGTATGTTGAAGATATTAAAATACTGATTTTGTTTACAATGAGCTAACATTTTGATGAGGTATTTGAAAAATGTTTGTTCTTAAATGTGTATAAACATGAAAATATTATATCAATATGGAAACATAAATTTAATACAAGTTTTATTAAAACTATTTTATTAAACTTTGGTTATATTTTATAAATCTTTTGGTTTTAAAATCTCGTTAAATACCGCTATTATGCTGTGTGAAGTTTTAAAAATTAGTACTAACATTTTTATAATATTATAATTATTTGAATTACAGCATCTGATCAAAAATCAAAATATAACCATCAATTTTTCTCCCACACCTTATATAACAATGCATTTATGCTCATTACTCGCTGTTACTATATTTATTGTTTATTTTTATTTACGCTTCATAATTGATGAATTGCTTATAGGTACTTAAAAAATATACTACTACAAACTTCAAAAAATTAATTACACTTCCATTACAAGTACAACTTAAAGGAAGTGTGCAAAAAAACATAATTAGTCATTCATATAAATTGTCTTGTAAATAATTAATAAATAATAAACAACAAGGTACTTAATCGAATGGTTAATATTAAAATACATTTTTTTATAATAATATCATAAAATATGCTTAGTTATAGGTAGCTATAGGTTAATATTGTATTCAACCAAAATCGTTTTTCGCATACTTATTATGATAATTGATTCAAATTTAACATATTCATTACAATAATGACTCTCTAGGCAACTAATATGTGGCAACATAGTTCCTTCTCTGGTCTTCGATACCAAAGAAAAAAAAAAAAGGCAACTAATATGTAGGCACATCAAAGCGTTAACCAAGTCTTAACCACTTTTGTTCATCGAGTGTCTCGATATTTGTATCAAATATCAGTTATATGTATAACATTATAAAATATTTATTTAGAATTCCCTACTGATACAGATAAAAGAATGGACGGTCAGATATTATATGAACGCGTGTGGTATACAAAAAATAAAACGAAAATATCCTAACGAGTATATAATGATAAACATGCATTCAAATAGCTATATAACAAATCTAAAGTTAATTTCTTTATTTACCAAATACTCGGATAGAATCGCGTTAAAGTTTCGTTTACACGCTGATTTAATAATTATGTTAAGTGGGCGTTCGGATCTTATAACGCCAAAACAAGCGCATATTATTACGATTTAATTATTTTTCTCTGCTATTTGTAACGGAGTACGACATAAAACGGTCCTTTTCAGGACCACTAACAACTAAAAACCACATGCAACACATATTAAACGCAGTTCCAAACGGCAGGTTTTACATAGTAAAGTTTCAACGGTATGACGAGGAAAAACCGCACTGAGCTAGTAACAGCCACCAGGCAACGATACGATGATGACTCGTCATACCAACAATCTACAAACAATCAGCAACAACTTTACCGATCCAAATGGGTATATATACCAGTAGATTTCAGAAACTCTTCACTCTTCAACTTCATCTCTAATCGTCAACAAGTCATCAAGAACTTACTACACCGACGACTAGAGACCAGAAGAACAACCTACACCGACTCTACAGCTCAAGTTCAGATCGCCGAGCAGACCAGCGTCGAGGCGAAGCGAACGCAGCGTGACCAGAATCAGCCGACCAATAATAGTCGGAGAACGAAGACCATCGAACCGGCAGCAACAAATTCGACGACGTTGAGTATCCGGGACGACAAGTGAAACCACCGGACCGAACGTCATACAACATTATATACGCGATTGCTGTCATCGATCCCGTTCTCTCCCTTACCGACCACTTGCTAAAGTACCGTCGACCCGAGCTCCTTTCCATCAAGTAGTAGCCGCTTGTACAAGCTACGCGCTACTGGTGGAGGACTCCTTCCCATATCTTATAACTCTATATAATATAATTATCTCACACCCATTATATGTGATAGGACCGAACGATAACATCGTCGGTCGAACACGAGCTCTCACCGCGTCAGTCCGCTTGTGTAAGTCTGACTGACGCATCCGTGAATCTCACTCCTCCCAGATATTGTACAAATATTAAATAATATATTACTTGATTAAATAAAAGACCAGCCATTAAATCCTAAAACCAAGGTATATTTATTTCTACAAAGAACGGTTGGTACTTAAACTTACCACACCGTATCATATTAAAGAAAATATTTACAATTTGTGTTATGTATACGTGCATAAAAATAATAATTAATAAACTTAATTTTAATCAATTCATACATTTTCAATTCTTAAACAAAATTGAAATAAAATCACATGGAACATTGTAAAATCGTTGGATAATTATATACTTATTTATACGAATGGCATAAACTACAACTTTAATTCACTCATAATAAATAATGTTTAAGATAGAAAACATATTAAAAATTACTTAAAAATTAACGTTTTTAAAATTCAAAACTAAAAATCCTGCAGGATGTATTAAAAAAAAATTTTTGCCATAAAAAAATGATTTTGCTGACAGTTATATTTTTGAAATTTCCAAAATATTAATTGGATTTAGTTTAAAATGAAAGTTTTTGATTAAACTCGAATTATATTCAAATAATTAAACATAATTATAGATCTTAGGGCTGAGTTATTCATTCTAAACATACAAACATATAAAACAAGATTATGTTAAATTATAATATTCTACGTGAAGTCAAAAAATCTAGATTTGTAATTACTCGAATTTTATTATAGTTTAATTAAAAACTCTATCATCTTATCAATATTCAATAAATATTCTGAGATTGCCCTCGAAAACCTCTACATATTTTCATAATGGCGCCACAGTGGAACCTTCCCTTTCGTCATTTATTTAAAAAAAAAATCGTCTAACGCTAATAATTAATAAAAATTGTTTTCCATTATTTTTAAATAAAAAGGTTTTTTCTTCTAAAGATTTTGATTGACAATTGCACAATAATATATTAAGTATAAAATGATAACTACGATATTTAATGCAAGTGTTAATAATTGATTGTAACAATTAAGACGAAACAATAAGGGAATATGAGAGAGTTTTTTGTTTATTATATTAGACAAGATACTAGTATAGTTTACAGATTACAATTTAATGTAAATTTATATAAAAAGTTAATAAAAGTAAACATATTACTTTATTGATTACCTGATAAAAATATACGGACAAACACAGCAATTGAACTACGACTAGTTCACCATATTATTACGGAATATTATATGTTGCAAGATTCGTGCAAAAATAATTGCTAATCCTAAATTCCTAACACAATAAAAATTTGTGTATTTAGAAGTGCGTTTTTAATATATAAATTGTTTCTTTTGCTCTTCAAATTAATTAATTCAGAAGAATTGTCTATCTTTCAATAAAAACAGAAAAAGTTGTGAAGTCTTTGAAATACACCAAACAAATTCATATTAGTTTATATGGAGTATAGACAATACGAAATCTCTAGATCCTAAGACACAAATTAAAGCTACAAGTATGGTACAAAAAAGTTTTAAAAGCTTTTTCAAAGAAACTGGGTGTTTAAATGAAAATGATGAATTAGATTATTTTGATGTATTGTAATCGAAAGTTGATAGAAAAGTTTCTAAATTATTCTACTTTAAATACTTAGGAAAATAATTCGGCTCTATATTAATCCATAAGCTTTTTATAATATTAAAAGTCTCAGTAAACTTAGTCAAGTCTCAGTATACTTGACTAAGTAATAATTATTAACAAAATACCTATAATATTTTAATTATTTTAAATATCAAAAAATACTGCATACTTAATTCTAACTACCAAGCTAGTATTCATTTATAATTTTACCTATTTTTTTTTTTCAACACGAAATATACCCTCGGCGACATAGGCCATTGGGTTACAAAATTTAAGTTACATTGGGTTGAATTTACAGTGTTCATATTTTATTTTGTAATTCTGCCTCTGTGATGAACTTGATGGTAGCTGACAGTGATGAACTGTTTTGGCCGAGTGACTCCGATAAATGTTCTTGAAGGTTTGAGGCCAGCTCGATTTGGAGTATGAACGATATTCGGTCAATATTTGTTTTATTAATAATTCAGTGTCGCATGTTGGACATACTGGAGGATCGTTTTTGCTCATTAAATGGCTGTGAGTAATTTGTGTATGCCCGATCCGTAATTTAGTGAGTATAACTTCAAACTTTCTAGGAAGGTTTGAGGGATGAGGCCATATGAACACATCTTGTTTAATTTCGTGGAGTTTAGTGCGCACGGAATTCCAGTTGGCCAGCCACATATTGGTACAGTGCAGTTTTATTATAGGTAATAAATCATGTTTGGTTATGAATTGGACTGCTTTTGCTAAAGGGTTAATTAATAATTATTATTGCATCTTTGACTACCTTATCGGCTATCTCGTTTTTTCTATTGTTATCTTATATTATAAGTGATTAATTAA
Organism: Diuraphis noxia; assembly: GCF_037042655.1. NCBI lineage: Eukaryota > Metazoa > Arthropoda > Insecta > Hemiptera > Aphididae > Diuraphis > Diuraphis noxia. Next base: position 79,985,072 of record NW_028301713.1, read on the forward strand.
TAATAACTAACTAAGTATATGAAATAAGTTCAACATATGTACAGTGTAAAAAAAATATAAATACATTTATAATAGTAATAGTGAAGTATTCGGTCGTCAGTTATTGCAATTATTTGGCAATAATTATAATAATCATAATAATAATAGTACGATTAGGTACCTAATAAATATGTGAAATTCAATTTCAATCAAATACATGTGCATTTAATTAGTTGTTAGTAATTATATTGTAGTATTTGATCCTTTAACTATAATATTTAAACATATTATTTAATAACAGTTCTGAGTTTATAAAATGAGAAGAAAAATTTTTGTTTCTGATTTTTCGGCCTTTATTACAGACTCGATAATAGATTATTTTTTGAACCAAATTGAGTATAAATTTAGAAACACGAGACTCGACTTAAATACGTAAAAAATCTCCTATAATACATCGAAACCATTTTAACCAGTGTGGTACCTAAAAAAAGTTCTGTCAGTCCTTTAATAAACAAAATTGGTCTCGTAACGAAATGCGTCACAATGTTATTTTTTAATTTATTTTTTTTCAAACAAGAATACATTTTTTACCAGAAACCACTATTAAAATTGAAAATTAATGCATTTTATCTGCTCTAAAACATATTGGCTGACATGAAAAAATATGCAAAATTATGAAACCAATAATTTAATTGCACTACACGGAAACTAAGTGAAGACCTTCGTAATTTACTTTTTTAGATTATTTTTTTTTATGTTCCGTATAAAAGCTGTCATTTGTGCTAACCGTGTTATAATTCAATTAAAAACAATATAAAATAAATAAATGTTTAATATATTGTGACATTCAAACAGCTATAACTCGACGCGTGCAGTGAAATTCAAATTTGTTATGAACACCAATTTATCAATAGTAATAATAATACAGAAAAATAGCCAGAAAATATAGTCAAAAATAAAAAGAATTACTTTAAATTGTGTGATACAAAAAATGATTGAAATAATTTGGATTTCTATGTTTTACGAAGAAATATAGAATATTTTCAATAATATGGCTTTGGCCCGTTAAATATTTGATGTCATAAATTAATCTATACATAATAATTTATAATATGCTACTAAATATTGGATATTAAATATCGATGAGTGCTATACGAGTATATACATATATATATATATATATATATTTTTTTATTATTAAATTAAGACAAATTCAAAATTTCTTGACTGTGATAGGTTTGACAATCAATATTATGACTTCCAAATATATTATTTTATGACCACTTTCACATATTACATAATTACAATAAACATTATTTAATTTGCCTAAAACTTAAAACGGTAAAAACTATTGAGAGTTTATTATTAACATGAATGCACAATTATTATAGTAAATAAAATCAATGCAAATTTAAGGTAATAATGTACATAATGTACATATGAGTAATAAGTAGCAATTAAGTAATGTATGTAGTGCAATTAATGTAAATTCAAAAACAAAAAAAAATGTAACGCCGACTAATAACCTAGTTGTTTATGTCGTAAACAATTAATAAATATAAAAATAATGGAAAATGCGAATATCTCAACAGAATATAGGTAACCATGAAAAAAATCGGAAAATTAAATTATCAGTTTATCTGAGGTGGCTTTCATAACATTAACAATCTCACATGCGTTATCGTATATACGTGCAGTGTAGGTTGAAAAATAATTACAGTATGGCGTGTATTAAGAAAACGTAAACACCACGAATATTGTGTTGTTTTATTCTATTTTTTAAAGTTGATTAATTTTAAATACATCTAAAATAAATAATCTTTTCAACAAAATATGTTATATGTTAAATGTTAACATTTATAAGAGAAATAAATAACAATAGAGTGAGCTCTTAGTTCTTACGATCAGAAATATCAACATTGGTCACTTCCAGGTATTTTCTGTGTAATGTCATTATTCGTATTTTCTAATTAATATGCCAAAATCTCACGTACGTTTCCCCAGCCCCCCCCAAAAAGATTTTTTGAAATTTTTTTTCATGTATATTTAGTATGGAATATGTATGAATTTGTACGACTAAAATCAGAATTTGTACGGATTTATTTTCAAAGTAAAAGGCAAAAAAGTGTGGGGGGGCTGTAGAAACGTTTCTCCAGCCCTCCCAAAACGAAAATTCTGTTTTTCCAAAATTTTCTTTCGCCAATATTTAGTACGGAATTCGTATGCATTCGTACGACCATTCGCGAATTTTCCGGAAAATCCCTTCCAACCGAAAATCGCGTTTTCCGCACCGGGCGTTTCCCCAGCCCTCCCAAAAATTAAAATTCTGTTTTTCCAAAATTTTCTTCCGCCAATATTTAGTACGGAATTCGTATGCATTCGTACGACCATTCGCGAATTTTCCGGAAAATCCCTTCCAACCGAAAATCGCGTTTTCCGCACCGGGCGTTTCCCCAGCCCTCCCAAAAATTAAAATTCTGTTTTTCCAAAATTTTCTTTCGCCAATATTTAGTACGGAATTTGTACGCATTCAGACCACCATTCGCGAATTTTTTTGGAAATCCCTTCCCACCGAAAAACGCGATTTTTAAATTTTGCATTTCCCCGGCCCTCCCCAAAACCAAAAATCATTTTTCCCAAATTCGTTTTGCGCGAATATTTTGTACGGAATTTGTACGCATTCAGACCACCATTGGCGAATTTTTTTGGAAATCCCTTCCCACCGAAAAACGCGATTTTAAAATTTGGCATTTCCCCGGCCCTCCCCAAAACCAAAAATCATTTTTCCCAAATTCGTTTTGCGCGAATATTTTGTACGGAATTTGTACGCATTCAGACCACCATTCGTGAATTTTTTTGGAAATCCCTTCCCACCGAAAAACGCGATTTTAAAATTTGGCATTTCCCCGGCCCTCCCCAAAACCAAAAATCATTTTTTTCTAAAATAACTATCTATATTATACATATACTAGCTGACCCTGTGCACTTCATTGCCCTTTAAAAACGCCAATTCTATAACATGATTCCGATACATGATTATATGTAATATATATATATAAGACAATTTTAAATAGGTACCTATTTTTTTTTTTAATTATCCATATTAAACATACATAATTTACAGTAAATATAAGTATACCTAACGGACTGACTAGTGAGCGTAGTGACAGATTTAATCATTTATTACATCCATGTTTTGATGATGATCTCAAAAAATGATCAAACCATGATCATGAAACTGTATGCACATGAAAATATGAGATACTTACTGCCCACTGGAAAACAAAGTAAATGTCATATACTTAGGTTAATACAAATTGAATGTTTATCCATATTTTTAGTAAATTTTAAATTTAAATAACCTATGGATGATTCCACGCGATTTTCGATTGGAAGGGATTTTCCGGAAAATTCGCGAATGGTCGTACGAATGCATACGAATTCCGTACTAAATATTGGCGAAAGAAAATTTTGGAAAAACAGAATTTTAATTTTTGGGAGGGCTGGGGAAACGCCCGGTGCGGAAAACGCGATTTTCGGTTGGAAGGGATTTTCCGGAAAATTCGCGAATGGTCGTACGAATGCATACGAATTCCGTACTAAATATTGGCGGAAGAAAATTTTGGAAAAACAGAATTTTAATTTTTGGGAGGGCTGGGGAAACGCCCGGTGCGGAAAACGCGATTTTCGGTTGGAAGGGATTTTCCGGAAAATTCGCGAATGGTCGTACGAATGCATACGAATTCCGTACTAAATATTGGCGAAAGAAAATTTTGGAAAAACAGAATTTTCGTTTTGGGAGGGCTGGAGAAACGTTTCTACAGCCCCCCCACACTTTTTTGCCTTTTACTTTGAAAATAAATCCGTACAAATTCTGATTTTAGTCGTACAAATTCATACATATTCCATACTAAATATACATGAAAAAAAATTTCAAAAAATCTTTTTGGGGGGGGCTGGGGAAACGTACGTCAAAATCTCTTTTTACTTATTTATTAAAATATGTGGTTAAAATTCTAATGTTCGACATTCCATGCATGAAACAATGAACACTGGGTTTTAAGGGTACCTAGTAATTTATTACTTTACTGTGGTTATAATTATGATTATGATTATGTAATTTTGATTGAATACTATAATATAATACAACCATTAATGTACAAAACAATTTTAAATTTTAACTATGAATCTCAAGATCTCTGTTTGACCATTTCTTCAAAAACAATGCATTTAAAAATCCTTTTTTACACACTTTTCTTAAGGTCGCTTTCACGTCTGTTTGTCTGTTTTTAATTACACCTCTAGATCATTGGAGAAATCACTATTATAAATGTCAAGTTCATACGTTTTTAGTTTTCGAAATGATGTAACGGTGAATAAGTGAGTGAGTTGTATTTGACTTAAATACAATATAGATTTTATTTAATAGAATTTACGCCTAGTACACTTAAATACAGTTATATAGGTATATAAAGTGAAGTCTGTTGTTTGTTGTAACACTATCGAGGGTATTAGTGTACCTCTGCACTAATTCTTCTTCTTTTGTATCTGAAAAATATATAAATATGCATTGAATTCGTTGTAGTCTCCCTATTAGGATATTATAGCCTATAGGGTTTTTATTTTATTCAAAGGATCAATATTCTAGCATAGATTAGACTTATGAAAAATAAAGAATTGAGCTGCATAGGATTTTAGTTTATCTTATATTTAAAGCTATTTACATTTTGGTTTTTAATGTACAAATAGATATTCGTCTAGAGCAATACTTAAGATGAATTTTATTTTTGTTTTGAATCGCAAATTATATTTGTATTACATAAACAAAATAATTGTATGACAATATAATTTTTTTTTCCTTTGGTTATAATCTTCATACCTATAGAATAGATGCATTTTCATCTATTCACTCTGTAAAAAAAAAGTTTTAATAATAACATCGATCAAAAAGCATTTTAAATTAATTTAAATTTTTAAAACTGCTAAGCTAGTATAATTTTTTCTTAATAATCCCAAGTTTAATATCACTTATGCGTATATTCTTACCTGTTACTCGTAGTTGTTATTTCACCATATCATTAGGTACATCATATGGCCTTATATGTTAATTTATATTGATTGTACCTATAATTCAAATAAAGAAAAAAATCTTTAACACATAAATGTACCTATTTCCTTTATGTGTTGTCACAAACAAGCCTGCCGTTATTCATAAATCATAATGGTCGCTCAAAAGACTTACAAACGCCTTGAAAAATATTCTTAATCACGGGGTTTTAAGTCATTTAATAAAAATAATCGTTTTAAGAATATAAGTAAGTTAAGTAACTTTATAAACCATAGTCGCGTTTCACAGTTTAATTATTTGTTGGTATAGTAATGCATTTTTAATTATACCTACCACTTCTTGTAACGTGCATCTAGATACTATGGCTTGATAATTTATTTAAACTTTATTTCGTGATAAATGACTCAAAGTACAATCTTTGTGTGCCCAAAAACACACTGTTTGGTGGGCTGAAGGTGCATTTTCTCGATGTTTTATTCGTTGAATCGTTTTTTCGTAGCATTAATTGTTGGTACCTATATCGGCATAGACGGCATAAAATGATTGAGAAGAACACGATTAAAAAACCATAATTTTGTTGTTGATTTTACTCAGATTAAATGGATGCTGTTTCTTTTACTTTTAAAGTAAATTTTTTAACACCAATTTCTTCAGAATTCGGTGTATGATTGTTATCATTTTCACGAAAAACAAGTTTGTTATTTTTTGTGTGTCCCCTTCTGTAACTTTTTCAGTGTTGTGTTTATTATATTTCTAATAAATTATACTTCTCATTAGTTGTATTTTTTTTCAATTATTTCCGGTATATAGTAGTATTTTCCTTTAGAACTTTTATGTTTAGCAATCTATATATGATATTATATTACTTAAAATGTTTATAAATCTTTATTAAAAAAATATAATGTGGAATAACTAAGGATCAATAAAACGATGCAAATACAAACTTGATAGACGTGTAAACAAAAATAGAGTTCGGACGACGTGAAACAAAATTACTAGAACATTAAAAGTGAAGTGAAGATAGACGAACGATCAATTAATATTATCAATTTGCCGTCTATATATCATAAATTAAAGATGTAAAAGTGTTGGCTATAAAATTATCGGCGTTTTTTTGGATTTTACTCCGATATAATGTCTTTTAGTAGTAATGAGAAAATATATGTTATTTAACTAACATTGAAGTTGATTCAATTTGGTGTTTTGGACGGGAAAGTATACTATACTCGTTTCGGTATACATAAAAAATATATTGTCATGTTTCTGAATCCACTATAAAGTTTCCTAAAATGCATTCGAGGGCGCACACTTCACGTGTTATACATGAGTCGTTGATATTTGCCCATACAATATACTTAAATAAATATAACGTATAATTAATTAATTATATTTTAATGCTATTATAAGTTATTTAAATTACTATAAGTCACCAAGTTTAACGATAGATAAATATTTTGTTATAAGTATATTTTTCATTCTATACACCATAAATTACCAATGTTTGTGCTAAATACAATGATGTTTTCAGGAATTCAGACAATACGAAAAATGTTGGATACAAATATTATACATTCGAAATAATATTACAGAAATTTCAAGCCATCGATAAAAATTAATCTGTTTCTATAAAGGTATAATACAATATATTAAAGATTTATTAAGGTAGAATTTATTGCATAATAGTCTTGAGTATAAGTAGGTATACATACATACAGTAGGTAACATAAAAGTAAGAATATAACTTGTAAAAACCATAAAGAAGATAAAATATACATAAAAATTCAGAAGTTTATGAAATTTAAAATTATTGCCAAACCATTTTAAATATTATATTCAATATTCATAAAATGTATAAATAATTTTTTGAGTAGATTAGTTGAATTAGCTGTATACTCATGTTTCTTATTATTAATTTTCTTGTAATTTGTTATATTTTATAAAAAAAAAATGCAATTAAATAATAATTTATCAATTCCCTACAAATTATAATTTCTTTAATTATACAAATCAACAAGTAAATATTTAAACAACAGTCACGTACATAAAATAATCGATTATCACTTACCTAATATATTTTAAGTAAACACTGATAATTGGATTAAATTCTCACCACCAGTATCGTCCACTAATTAAAACAAAAATTGGTGGAATGCCTGTTGAATTTAAGAAACACCCTTTAGTTTTCTTACCTATTTTCAAAAATAAGATATAATATTTTCACTATTTCTCACTAATTGGTTTAATTTACACAAATTGACATCAGTCAGTCAGACGGAAATATACGTAGTTTGTACAAAAGTATATGGTAATAAATGTATTGCGAAAAATAATCAATAATTTCAGTTAACGTCTTAACTATACTAAAAAGTAAATACTAATGAAATGTTATTCGCTCGATGTTCAAAGCATTAGTTAGATGACATGTGACGACACAGTGTACCTACTGGTTTTCTGAAAATTAAACTAACCTACGTTATAGTAATAAACTTACTAATAAGTAATGTAGTAAGTTTTATTTTAGATTCTGAGTGCAGCAATGATGTGTGTTTTTGTTTTTTTCTGTCTGTTATCAACTTTTGAAGCAATAAAAAAATCTTAGAAACTCTACTTCAGCATATTTTCTGATAGAACATTGATTCTAGTTACTTTGAGCTAACAAAAAAATCAAATTCACCGTAGTTTTCAAAACCATCGGTAAAAACAAAAATTAAAATTAAGAAGTGGTACCCACTTGTATACCTATCTTATGTTATATTAATATTTCATAATATTATGTATAATACATCATAAATTCATAATTAATACTTCAGCTTACCTTACTCGTAATAAATTTAAAAAATGTTCAGAACAACTCGTTTACGAAATATGTTCATAGATAAATTAAGTGCAAACTAAACGATTTCAAAAACTGATTCGTAGAATAAACTTTCAGCAGATTTTTTAATTACGTCTTATTTAAATTATATTATAAAGTTAAACCTATTACGTCAATCAGCTATTTACAATACTAATGCTTTATATTGTAGGGATAGTCAAACCGCGATTCAGGAACCACATGTTACTGCCACATAGACTCTTGCGGCGCGCGTCTTATCGTAAATCCCAAAACATTTTTACTAACTAAAACTAAAACTAATAGGTAATTAATAATAACTAATAGACAACATTAAAATAAGGCATTATTGTAAGTTATTATAATGTTTCACATTCTGCACATTTTATTACATTTGTATAATATCTGTTACATTTTTTTTTTTATTATGAATTATAGGTAATTGAGATCCTTTTTCCCATTCTCAGCTCTTACGCGTTTTTCATTATACTGGTTCTCTTATCGCTAGCTATTCTTCCTATATTCATTTACATAAACATTTTTATTCTCATATCCATTATTATCGAACGCCAATGTATTACTTATTAATATAGACATTGTTATTGGCTTAATAATAAGCATATTATTATATATTAATGAAAAATTACTTTAGACATATTCATTTACTGAAATTTCCATTTTTTTTTTTAAATTAAATAAATTATTGATGCTACAATACTTAAATGGAAGTTAAAAAGTATTACACTATCTATATAGCCAAAAAAGAGTAGACAAAAAAATCTGTAGATTGATCATGGTTTATAAATTATATCCACGTTAAAATATTATTCACTAACAACTAGGATCCAAATTAAAATGCCTAAACACTATTCAAAAATTCTCTAAAAATTAACAAAATATTTACTTTGAAAATTGTATTTCAATTAACTTATTAACAGTTCTTGAGAAACAAAAATACGAACTTTACGAAATAAACGCGATTTCGATGTAACACCAAATTACCATATTATATAAGTTGTTGCTGGTTTAAAATTTGGACTCACCACAACCGTTAATCACTCTCTAAATATATAAAGACGTTATTGTATATATATATATATTAAAAAAATTGCCTAAAAATTCTGAAAAAATGTAAAATAAAAGTTTTTTAATTGATTTTTTAGTGGATGAGCACAGGACTAAAAAAAATTATGATTTCGCATTTAAATCAAAGCACTTTCTATTACACTATTCAATAAAAAAATTTCAAAACTATTCAAATATCATTAAATATTGGCCATTCAATAAGTATTGCTTATTCAAGAGCACACGTGTTTAAAAAAAGTATATTTATCTTATAAAGGTGCGTCAAAACTTGAGTATATTCAGGATGAGCATGTATGCTGACTTAAATTGTTTACGATGAATTCGTATGTGGACGGTAAAGTGAGCAAATTCATAATTATAATTATGAATTATAATGGAAAGGACAAGCACAAAATTTCCGAATATAATTTTAAATTACACACAAAGAGAAAAGCTGTTTTTAAATTTGATTTTAACCGAAAGTACTATGAATTTCTGGTTTGATAGTCCATTGTCCATATAGCATACTGCTATATTTTAAAATTAGCTAGAAAACGTATAGACTATAGATAACTCCCAAATATAATTAAACGAACCATTCGCAATTTTTATGGAATCATATTTATCAGTATTATATTTTGAAATGACAAGAGACATGAGTTATGAGATTAATTAAAAACGTTTGTAACGTTTGTGTTCCTGTAACATTTTGTTTTACTGTTATTATCGAAGAAATGAATTTTCATTTTAATTTATACAAAACACCTTTCGTCGTTTCACATGACTTTTAGGCAACGCTCGATTCTTATTTTAGATTACATTGTTTTTCCGTAGATATCCGGGATATGTTATAAATTGTAATTAATTCGTAAAATATTAATAGTAGTAGTTAGAATAGTAAGATTTCGATGCTGTTATATTATTCCTAGTGACTATTATGACGTGATAAAATCATTAAGTTGATACAACTAATACAATGAAATCTTAACAGCATTGAGGATCCATTTTGGTAAACGGTTATAACTTATAAGTGTATCGAGCATTAAAAGTGCATTGAGATTAAAATTGTTATTTAAAATTAAGATAACAAAATAGGTACATTTGAACAGTGGCGCGCAGATCCCTTTTTTCATGTGAGGCAAATCTAATTTTTTACACCCACCAACCACCTCAAACTAAGAGTTACAACTTACAAAAAAAATATGTTTTATTAAGTGACTCTATATAGTTATATAAAAAGACAATATTTATTAAATAAAAAAAATCCTCACCCATCCCACTTTCAAGTGGGGCCTAGGCCCCATTTGTGTCTTGTCTGCACGCCATTGCATTTGAATATCAAAAATATCATATAATAATGGGTATAATTATATTTATATACAATATTATACGTAATATTTTCGAATTTTTTTATAGAAAAACAGATCTTAATACTTCAGAGTGCAATGAAATAGTTTAATAACAATAATTAGTTGTACATGACTAAGTTAAGTATACTTATTGTGTTGTAAAGTTATTTCACTAGACAATTACTTTATTATTTATGATTAATAATGATATAATGATATAATATATATTTGTATACAATAACTTATATGATAACTTCTTACTCATTATAATCATTAGTCATTACCTATAATGCAATAAACATACGTAGGTATTTTAAATTATGTATTCATCGATTTAACATTGAGAGTTTCAAAGAAATTATACAAATTTCGTGACTTCTTTGATATAGCGTAAATATCGTGATGACCGTGCCAAACATGTTTTATTATAATTAAAAAAAATATATTTTATTATTACTTATTTGAATTATTTTAAAATCAGTTTCATATAACATATAGTATTCATAGTACCTGAGTCATTTTTAGATTTCATCTACTCCCATTTCCAACGTTTAAAAAATGTACCTACAACAATTTACACATTAATTGACTGCCAGGCATAGTCACGTTTTCCATCTAAATGATAACTAAAAAAAAAAAAAATAATAGGTAACAAATGTTTATGAACGTTTTTAAAAAAAAACTTCACATTTTATTTTAGTTATTTTAAGAACTTTTAAAACTGACCCGAATTTATAAAACAATACAAAAAGTGATGACAACACAAAACACACACACATCATTATAAAATCAATACATTCATCGCTTCTTTCTGAAATCTACAGAACAAACGTAGGTAATGATTTTTGATAAAATAGTTTTTAATTTTAAAATCATTGATGTTGGTCCAGTCCTGGATACTGACGTGTGATTGAGAGTCTTAAGAGGATGCCACATCCGCTGTATTGTTTTCGTCGTACAAATACATAGTATAGCAAATTTTACGCTCAGAATCTCAGATGATCACGTTTAGCTCCGTTAGTTTAAAATTTTGAGTAAATTGACCTATTATAAAAATTAGAGGTAAGATTATCATCTCGGGCATGTCATGGGATTTTTATTATATTTTAATTTAAAAGCTAGTTATGAATATTTTAAAATTGTAAATTGTTTGTACGTCTTAAAATACTCATAAATTGCTTTAAAATAACAACAAACCGATGAGATACCTAGATAATATTGTTACCTTTAATTTTTATATGAGGTCAATTTACTCTAAATTTTAAACTAAATGAAGTAAACGTGATCTTCTGAGCGTAAAATTTGCTATACCTACTACGCATTTGTACGACGGAGACAACACAATATACATCGTCTTGGTATAGTTTCTACAGAGCATGAGAGAAAACAACTAAAATACCGATAAAACATTGAAAAAAAGATAAATAAGCATTATTTGTAATAAAATAAATTATAATTGTACATTGGCTTTTGATGACAAAAGTCAAAAATAGTACCTATATTGCCCTTTGTGACTGATCAAAGGTCATTATTGTAAACACTATCTAGATAACAGAACAGAACGTATTGTTTGCATGGGTTTCGAATTCACGATAATCCTGTTATCGTATAATCGATACAAATAACGATACAAAGATTTACTATACTTTAGACCTAATAGCTTAGACTCATAAACAGAGTATGGTGGTAATTACAACCACGATGAATGTGGGTAGCGTCGATTGTGTTGTTCCACACTTCTGCGCATTTATCATAATATGCAAGCTTATTGTTTTAAAATAAAGGTTTAGAATTAGAATTTAAGTTTTAATTTATGTGGTAAGCAGTATAAATTAATAAAATATTATTGAACTACTGATCTATTCGTCGTCACGTTGGTCAACCGTTCTGTCTGCCAGCTCTTGAAGAGCCTGCCTAAAAACTTCTACGCTAACTTTGTCGTCGACGCCATCACATTGGTACGCATTTTCCCAGATAATATTGAAAATGTCATTTGGTAAGATCACTCCCATGTCTTGGAACAGTTTATTCATTACGTCTTTACTACGTCCCTGTATTTAATAAAACAATGTGTTATGTATTATACTCGTTCATGAAAAATACGATTAATTCTAACACTGTATTGTAAACCACAATAATTATGTCATTATTATAGTTATTACTAATATTACTATGTAAAAGTCTCTGTAAGTCAATCCATAGTTTGAATATATTGTCGGATTCAGTAACGTTTTTACGTCCGTTTCGGATCCAAAACAATCCAGATAGGCTAAGATCATTGGCTTAACTGGTCTATAATTGTTGAGGTCTGAAACCAAAATGGTATAAAGTCACTTACACATTTTTCCTACGTACATATTATTTTACAGTACTTTTATTTAATTTAATGCTACAAGCCAATGTATCACCATAATCGTTTTTATACGTTGGAATGAATCTGTCGATATCTGTTTGGTTATTTTTCTTGAAACCGGTCGAGAACTTAACGTTTGGATTTAGTAAATCCAGAAATAAATTATAGTTGACATTGTTGTTATTAATGGCATTAATAGAATTTAAGGCAAGATCGAACAATTTCTTCTCGGGCTTGATTTTGTGTTGGTAACAGATTTTATAAACTTGTTCCAGTGGTAGCCACCCCGTGAATTCCTAAGCATATCGAATTTGTTGTACAACACGTCCTCTCAAACTTTGTACAATGTATTTATTTTAACGACTAAAGATATAAAACATAACACCATATTCCTAGATACTAGATATTAATTTATATCCAGTTCATATAGTATAAGAGTAGTATTTGTTATATGCGTTAGTGAGTAAGCCATGATTTCAAAATTTACAAAAATATTATTAATGTTTTAATTGTTTAAGCCTACACTGTAGTCGTCGTCTTTCTTGTTTATAAAAATAACATAAAAATTTACTCTCGTCTTTTATTGTCATATTTCGTATAATTGAACCAAATTTAAATAATGATAACAATAACTATAAATTTGTATTAAAACTTTTATACCTTATCAAACGATTTGAACGTTTCATGCAATTCCCTTATATCATATTTCTTTTCTCTGATGTGATGTTTTAATCTACTGACTGTTGTTGAATAATCAATACCCTCAAAGTATTGTTTATCTGGTTCGTTTCTGGTTAAAATATCTTTTGCTCTTAAATACGATCTGCCTATGAATTTTCCTTGCCGGTTGTCGATATACGGATAACGACATTGTGTGTTCTCTTCACTATGTTATTATTTGTTGACAATATGTTCAAAAGTGAATTATTTAAAATGTATGCACTTTCATATTAAAATAATTTACTTTTGTACCATACCTTTCTAATAATTTACTAACACAATCAGTAAGCGTGTTTTTATTTTCATTTGACGATTTAGGTTGAACATTACTTTTAAACCACACACCAGCTGGTAACCATTTTAAAGGTTTGCCAAACCGATTATCTGGATCAAAACTGTTTGTATACCTAAATAGTTCTAAAAATAAACAAACTAGTTTCAAAGGTAAATAGGTTTAGCACTAACTTTCGATTTAATTGTTCACCAATTCCATACGAATGATGTGAATTTTTATAGAATTCTAATTCTTTTTTGTCTTCAATACCAATTTTCCCAGGGGACTTGTTCGGAAAAATCACATCACCAGCTGTTAATTTAGCTTTAATAAAAACAATGGCATATATTATAAAAATTCACAAAAAAATAATTTCATATAGGTAGTTACTCTTTGTTATAATTCCAAATATTGTACTTTTATCTAAGTTTTTGGGTAATAATGGATCGTTAAATGTTTTCTTCTGAACCATTGGATCATAATTATATGAAGAAAGCTGTAATTTATAATTGTTTTTTTTATTTTTAAATGTATTTCATATATTATACCAATTTAAAAAAAAAATGGATTTTTAAAGAAAACTCACATGCGCAGCTGTACCTGGCTCTAAGCACTTTCCTTGCAACTGCGAATAATTCGAATCTCGAATACACGATTCGTCTATATTAATTGGTTTCATATTTTAAAAATTTATATAATTTTAGTTCATGAAATATGTTGCTAAGCGAATTTAAAATATTGTAAGAAATTAACTATCCAAACTGACCAGAACCTAAAAAGATATTATTCACATTATCAAATATAAAATTATTTCAGATAAATAAAATGTTGATCATTACAAGGTGTAAAAATAAAATGAAAAGATACAATACCTATTTACTTACTTAAAATACTTTATAGAAATCAAAATTCTTAAAATAGGCATCAACTAAAAATGGAAATTAATGCCCACTATTACTAAAACATTTTAGACAAATGTGATACTTACATATTTTTTATCGATCCTCTCCTACTTACCATAAATCCAAACATTAAATGTTAGAAATAATATTGATGAATCTAAAAATTAATCAAAGTTATAATTGTTCTATGAAACATTTTATTATTTTTTACATGGATGTAGTCTTTGATAAATTTTCATTAATTAATACATCCTTATACTAGGTACTAATAACATTTGGAACTTCTAAAGTAACTATAAAACAACATAATCCAAGATAGTAAGGCATAATGCAACTTATTTAACATGTTATCATTCTTAAAACCAACCTTATGCAGGGGGCAACTTAAGTACCCTTTTCTTGGACCTTCAGCACTTTTATGTCGTTTTGGGTCTCGCTCTCAGATTACAAAAAATTCTATTCTGCGGTCTAAAAAAACACGCCTCAAGCCTTGCTCTGAATTCAGATTACTCAAACAATATGATACAATTATACTGTCTTGTCTGCACTATTCTAATTCTTGTTAACTTTAACTTCTACTTCTTTTTTTACAAAAACTGCGTCATGTTTTTGTTTTTAAACAAACTATCAAATGGAAATGTAATAAATAATTTGTCTAAATAATGCATTGTTGGATCAATGTTTTTCATTTTCAGTTTAAATAACGGAATGTATAGTATCCTAGAAAAAATAACAGTATATTAAAGATGATAGCAAGTAACTATCTACTAAAAAGTTAATAGTAAATAATCATTGGTAATAATAAGAAATACAACTTTTTTTTCTCATTCATTATACTTTTTTTCTTAACTCATGATTTTTATTTTGAGCTATCACAGCTATTATATTGTTCGACTGTATTTTTAATTTTTGTGCTAGGATATCCATATCAAATTAATGGACCACACACAACTATAATAATATTATATTATATATTTTTAGGATGATTAAGAAGTCAAATTATATGATTGATCATTTATATTATGATAAATATGTCAAAATAAATACACTACACATATCATAACGAAAATAAATTTGGAAAATATCAAAAAGTATGCCTGCTGCAGCTGTAATGATGTTATACTATAATAATTCAAAATATGGAATCTTAAGTTCTACACATATGTGTAAATGTGTTATACTGTTATGTGTAATACGATGAACCTTTATCTGCTTAACAATGAATCTATGGTTTATTTTACATACAGAGTGCGGACACGTAACGCATCGAAACGAATCTAGGCCGTAGTTTACTATCACGAATCGCGCTGACTATAGTCATATAATAGATGTATACATTATACATCATCGGTGGCATTGAACAAAATTATTTTTGGTGTTAAGTGGTCCACCATACAGTATCCGAACTATAGCGCGTGCGCACTATCTATATATAATAACCATATACGCTGTACAGAAAAAGTGACTATAATGATACAGGTCCGCCATATCATACCTATTATTACTTACAACTGTTCTCAACGAACGGATCATTTCCAAAAATTTATTATTTCATATAATATTTTTTTCACTATAGTGTCAATAATATGATTTATAATTTTATGAAATTATTTCATAATTTCTAATATAAAAAAACGAACACTGCGCACATCGTAACGAAAATTAATTTGGGAAATATCAACAAGTGTGCCCGCAGCAGCTGTGATAATATTATGAAGTACCTATATTATTATAATAATGACATTAACATTTTAACAATATGGAATTTGAAGTTCTACGCGTACCTGCCTATAAGTGAGCGTAGCGTGACGTACGAAAGAAAAAAATCAAAAAAAATCTATAATGTTGATGTTTTACACGCGGATTGCAGACAAATGGCCATGGTGTACAATCATGAATTGCGCTGACTCCACCGTCGGCGGCATGGAACAAAATTATTTTTTGTATTAATAAGTGGTCCCCCATACAGTATCCGAACTATTATACAGCGTACACACTGCGTATAATGTTTACGCGTACAGAAAAAGCGACGGCGCGTAGGAGACGGTCTAGAATGTTGTCCGATTGTTATATTATTCTGTTTTTTTTTTTATTATTATTATTTTTGTTGGTGGGGTACCATCGGCTAACGTCCTGTATCAATAGTGACTTGTTTAGTACCCACCGCCGACGTTCGTTTCAGTCGTGCGGGGAGTACCTACCGAGTACGTGGTACCGTGATCGTGTATGCGTGTGTGTGCAACTGTATATGTGCTCGTTCGATGTGCTCATTCTGAACCGCCTACAGTAAGTACATTTCAATCTTCTTCGCCTAAATAAACGAAGTTTGGGCGTATGAAATAGTCGCAAATTATTATATCATATAAAATACAACTAGAATATTATGATCTAATACACCAACTACCTATGCCATGGAATTATAGTGTGAATGCGAATTATTTGTAGGTACAAGGCAAACCTTGAATATAAACGTAAAATCCTTTAAAATTAGTAAAATTTTTATTTTTTAATACAATGATGTTGATTTAGTATTTTTTGAATAAGTTAACATGGTTAGAAACAAATTATTCAGTGTGTACAACTAGAGGGTACATGTCAGGTCATAACACGAAATATTGAGTAAAATTTAATTAAAAATACACAGTTAGTAGTTACCTACATATATAGGTACAATTATTATATACATCACTATTAATAATTTTACCATAATGTTTCATTAGATAAACTAATGTAAATAATCTTATTATCTATATCATTGGTTTTAGTTACAACTACTAGTTATATTCGAAATTCTGAGTAATAGCAAGTAAGTAACATTTTTACATACAAGCCAATAATATTTACCTTTAATTTATTAATGATTCTAATTATTTAGTTTTTATAAAGTAGAAATAGATTACTCAATGTAGTCATCTATTAAGTTATACACATAGATTAACAGGTTATTACTATTTTATCGGTTTAACGCTAAATTAAATTAATTATCCATATATTATATTTTAAGCATCTAATTAAATGTTTGGACTCCTAACGGTGCTAACTAATAAATTATTCTTAATATAAATAATCATAACTACACATTTTGTATTAAATAAAAATGTAGTACTTCATAAACTTAATATAATATACAATGTTATTTTATTATCGAAAAGGATAAATATTGTTTACTTATTAATTTATAATAATAAATATTGTTAGTAATTAGTAATTGACTTTATTACAAAAAGCTTACTGGTTACCTATACTATAATCACATTTTTTTCGTTCTAATTATTTCATAACACTTACATAGAATATGAAGATATTTATGTTTTAAAATAATATGTAATATCATAATTTTGGGCTTAAAACGTATAAATAAAAAATAATAAGTTATAGACTAAAGAAACAGCAAACTATTAAAAAAAATGTATATGTAATCTTTATTTTCTGACGTAATCTATATCTATCTAATGCAAATTCGTCTGTTGTAATTTATAAATAGCGTTTCATTACATCACTTATATTGATTTTTTGTGTTTATTAAGGCTACTACTAAAAAACAACGACCAAACATAACATATTAAATATTTCTAATAATAATAAATAATTATAAATTTATATCTTGATAAAATTTTTAATTAAAATTGAAATATATAATTTTAAGTTTTTATTCAAATATATATTTTATAGGTAGAGATGTACATACACATTAATTTTATTCAATATTATTAGTAGTAGTAATATACAAGGTGTAACAGATAGAACTGACTTTTGGAATAACTTTTGTTCGAATTGATATTTTTTTTTCATTAAGTGAACCCTAACGCTACATGCATACTACATTTATTTTTTAGAACTGAAAATAAAAAAAAATTTTAATTTAATAAAAATAACCTATTTATGAATCTGATTATAAGAACAATTTTGATGATAAAAGATTTATCTAAGGCAAGTAGTTTGTTTTTTTTTTTTAATTCAATATTATTTTGATTAAATTAATTTAGAACGTAATAACTTTTTTAAAAATATGGTTTTTGAGAATTTACTTATATGAAAACGTTTAATTAGCATAATTTTTTTTTTGTCAGGTCTTTCTGTTACACCCTGTGTTATAAATCAATTATTAAAATATAGTTTATTGTGCCAATGGAATGCATTTCCATGGATACAAATGTAAAACGAAATGATAGTCATTATGTTATAGGCCGAACTATAATTGAAACCCGAGGGCAATTATACTAACTTTATTGTCACCTAATAATTGGTATACAAATAAAAATAAAAATTGGTGTATTCAGGTTCTTTTCACTATTATTTCATAAATTGATATTTATTTGCATTAACTACAGTAATAAATAATTTAATATCCATTTACAGTTTACCTATGGTGTCATCTACTTGCCATATTGACTGCTCTGACAATAATCATTGGAATAATATCTATATCCGGTCATATTAAAACAGGTATAATAATTATAATAATTATTAATCGATTTTTTGTGAATACAAGATTATAATTCATAATCAATAGTAAATTAATAATATTTATATTTAGGTCTGAAAAAATTCCAAACAACTGAAAAATGGAGGACGTCGAGTTAAACAATGTGTGTTCAATTGGAATAAACGATCAACTTCTCAAAGCCATTCAATCAAATGATATAGAATTATTCAAAAAGCTCCTAGAAATAGGGTTGGGAAATTCATCAATAGATTTGAATTATATATTTGACGAACCTTATCATGGCACAATATTAGATATATGTTGTATATCAACGGGTAGATCAGAATTCGCCAGAATACTATTATCTTTAGGATTAGATGTAAACGTTATAAATAAAAATCGGAAAAAGGCTCCAATACATTTAGCGGCTGCGAATGGATGTAAAGACGTATTAGATGTATTATTAGAACATCCTCCAACCAATATAAATTTATTAGATAGTGATGGGAACTCGGCTTTACACCTTGCAGCAAAATCTGGAAATGTAGAATGCTCA
Organism: Diuraphis noxia; assembly: GCF_037042655.1. Lineage (NCBI taxonomy): Eukaryota > Metazoa > Arthropoda > Insecta > Hemiptera > Aphididae > Diuraphis > Diuraphis noxia. Next base: position 80,004,597 of record NW_028301713.1, read on the forward strand.
GAATTGCTATTAAATTCTGATAATATTAAAGCAAATCAATTGAATAGGAAAGGCTTTACTCCAGCATACTTGGCAGCTACTTCAAAGAAAAAAAATGATGAATTAATGATAGCATTCATTAGGTAAATTCGTAAAAAATAACATATAAATAATTTATTTTATGAGTTTTTTTTTTTTTAGATGCCCAAAAGTTGACTTGGATGTGTTTATTTGGGATAAATCATTAAGAAGTGTGATATATGAGAAATATCCACATCTCGTAGAAGAAATGCCACCAGAAGGTACACGAAATATTACGGACCACTGCGATAACCCATTCGCATTCCTCTATTCAAATGACGTAGAAGGATTTATTTCATATATAACTTCCACAAAACAACTTGACCTTAACAATCATGATGGAAGGCACACTTATCTTCAATATGCATGTGATTTTGGTTTACCAAAAGTTGTTCAAGTTTTACTCAATCTTGATGTAGATCCAAATGGTATATGTCCATCTAATACTAAATATGCAATTTTTATTGCTTCGTTCAGAGGTTTTGCAGATATCATACAATTGTTTTTGAATAGTAAAAAATGTATATGTTATCAAACAAGTAATGGGTCAGCACTTCTTGAAGTAATTAAAGGTTCTGATGAAAACCACAACTCATTAGATGTAAATACGGATTTATGTGATCATGATAAGTCATTTAAAATATTACTAAGAAAAAGTGAAACCAGTCCTTTTGAACTTGATATTAATCAATCAGATGATAAAGGTAATACTTGTCTACATTACGCGGCAAAAATAGGTGATCGAGATTCCATATTGTCATTATTAGAGAAAGGTGCTTATATAGGGAAAAGAAACGTACTTGGAGATCCTCCACTTGCTGATATTAGTCCTAATATATTAGAATCTCATTTAAATAAATGCATAAAATCAAATGGGAAATCTCCAAAAGATATTAACTACGAGATTATATGTTCATACAATTTTTTATGCCCTCCAAAAGTTTACAAACAGAAAGATATTGATAATTATCAATCGCAATTAGAAGGCCTAGAGTACATTCCCGAAAATATCCCAGAAACCGATCCATTGTTATATATAAGTGAAGTCCCAGAACTCAGACCTCTTCTAAAACACCCTGTTTTAACAAGCTTCCTTCATTTAAAATGGTTTGCAATAAAAAGATACTATAAAGTGAATTTAGCATTTTATATAGGATTCTGGGCACTTTTAACCATTTACACGTTGTTGACTTTTAAAATAGGTGTTCAAAATAGCAATTTGTCACTTACTCAAGATAATATTACAGAATTTTCCACGAATAGTGTACCATTTAGTAGTGATACAGCTGTTTATTTGTGGGTTATGGTATTGGGATTCCTAATTGCTTTGATATTTCGTGAATTATTCCAGTTGATCTCATCTCCGATTACGTACATAATGAGCTTAGAAAATTGGTTAGAAATAAGTCTCATCGTTTTGACTTCATTTTTATTATTGTATGAAATGTCTTGTATATCAAATAGAAACCAAATATCTGCCATTGTAATTCTACTTTCTTGGGGTGAACTTATACTTCTCGTCGGTAGACATCCAGCACTTGCCACCCACCTAGAGATGTTTAAGCGCGTTACCAAAAACTTTTTACAATTTCTCGTATGGTATTCAATATTAATAATAGCATTTGCACTAAGTTTTTACATGTTATTTAGAAATGACGCAGACAGCGATAATAAATTTAACGATCCCAGCTCCGCAACATTCAAAACTATCGTCATGTTGACTGGAGAGTTTGATACATTTGGTTCACTGCCTTTTAGTTTGCATCCTATAGTAAGTCATGCATTATTTCTTTTATTTATATTCCTTATTGCTATTGTCTTAGTAAATCTTTTAAATGGTCTTGCTGTAAGTGACACCCAAGCAATTAGAGCTGATGCAGAAATTGTCGCTCACGTGTCCCGGGTTAAACTCATACATTATTTTGAAAAAATGGCTATAGGTGACCCGTTTTCGTGGATTCATAAAGCTCAAAACCATATAAATGATTTTGGGTACAGTATCCCTTCGATATGTACAAGACGATTTTATCTTAAAATAAGGCTATTTCCAGATGCTCTACAAGATTCGGAAATAAAAATTTTAACTAATCAAAGAAATTTTGTTGATTTTGGGTCATCTACAAAAAAAAGTCAAATAGGGTGTATTGCGAATTGTCAAGGTTATTATCTTGAGAAAGAAATTGTAAATGAGGCTAAATCAATAGTTAAATTGAATTCAGAGGGAGCAGACAAAAGTTGTATGGAAATTCTTGATGTATTTATTGAGAAATTTAATACCGTAGAAAAATCAGTGGAAGAAATTAAAAAAATGTTAAACGCACTAAACACAAGAAATGATATAGATTCGATATCTTCTACTAGTAATTTTCATGTTGTAAATGGATCATACAATGGCTAAAAATAATGCTTTCTGATGTTTTAATGAATCACATTTATTATTTACGGACGGTCAAAATAGTAATACACTAATAACTACTGCTTCACGTTTTAATGTATACGATTTCCATTACACTTTAAAAATCAAATCGAAATTATGCAAATACGCAGTTAAACATTTTAAACACTATACAATTAAAACATTTATACAATGTTTATGTAAAATTATTGCAAAACAATATCTCATTAATTGTATTATTTATAATTTTGATGACAATAAGTTTTTGATATTTTATATTTTATAGTAATAATATTAATCCTAACTATCATAATTCCTTAGCTATATTGTTACATAATTTAACATTCGATACCTATACAATAATTACTTTTTATATATTTATACAAGAGCAAAAAATATTGTATTTTAATAATTTTCTGTAGGTAGTTATTTTAAACTGTGATTAATTTTGTTAACTGATTTATAGTATATTTATTAATTATTTTATAGTATATGCTTTTTATATATTTTTTTTGTTTACCATACTCTTAAGATTAAATACAATTATATGTTATATTTTAGCTCTAATTGCAATTTAAAATGTTTAACGTTGATGTTATATTATTATTTATATTCTTCTTGTTCAACAATGTTATACCATATTATGTATATATTATGACGTTTACTCAATAACAGTAAAAATTATATAATGGTAAGAATGCTGGTAAATAAAATTATGAAATATAACTCCAGAAATAGATTAAGCAAGATTAACTGTATTATTTATTTTATATTAGTTTAAAGTTTAAATTTTACCAAATTTTTATATTTTTATTAAAAATTTTAATATTTTTAATATATTATTTAAATTTAAAATTACTACTATGATATACTGACATTTTCAATTATTAATAAATAAAAAATTCAAAGGAATAATATTATCTATACAATATATTATTTGTATAAAAATGGATATTTATCTGTTTGTTAGGTAATAAATATCAAAAACTACTGGACCGTTTTCAATAAAAAGTTATATCAATAAATTCCTTGACATTCAAAAGAATTGTTTAACATATTTTTCAACTCGTATACCTGAAAGGTAGCTCTCACATGCATTTTTTATTTTTGGACCACGCAAATAGAATGTTTTTTTTTTCTTTATATAGGGTTTCTATTGGCTAATAATATATTACTATAATGATTAATAGAATTATTACATATACATGTTTTTCATTCTGTGAACTGGAGTAGAAACGCTTAAAAGTTAAAACCCAAGATAAAAAGCAGTTAATTTAAAATATTTTTCAATGGCGATGTCAGATTTTAATAATATATTTTATATAGGTAAATGTAGATGTTGATTTATCCGAAATTAATAGTCTTAAAAACTACTGGACCGTTTTCAATAAATAAAGAATAATTATTTTATGATACTTGATGGGTGCTAATACCTATATTTTTCAACCTCTATAGAGGTAGCTTAAGGGTAGCTCACACGAAAAATTAATATTTTTTTGTTTATTTAAATGGGTACCATTGATTAAATGTTATATTAATATTGTAATTAGTAGAAATATTCAAATATGACATATTACCTACATTTTATCACAAATATTATATATATTATGTTTTAAATCTTTTGCACGGAAAGCGTGGGCTGAGACTACTGGCTACTAGTACAGTGGCGTAGACAGAAATTTTCATTGGGGGGGGGGGGGGGGGGATATATAAATACCGAAAATAAAAAAAAATATTTTTATTTTTCTATACAAAATGTGTCAATCTACAATATAATGTCTATTTTCCTAGATTTATGTGACAAAATATCAAGAATTTCTTCGGGCGTTATAGTAACTTCCCGATGAATTGATAACAATGTTAATCCATTTAATTGAGTCTGAAAATTAAATGGTACAAAAATAGATTTATACCAACCTTAAAGACGAAAAATAACTATTAATTTTTACTTCAGCCATCGTATTTCTAAAGTATGTTTTCAGCCTTTTAAGTCATGAGAACGTTCTTTCGGGTGTTTATGTGGAAACTGGTAAGGTACACAGTATTTTAAGTAGTTGATGCACATTTGGAAATATTGAGGAATTTCATAGTCTCAGGGCATCTATAGCTATCGTAGGATGTTGATTTGTTAAATTCAATTTTGAACTCTGCAATTACTGTCTGAACATCAGTGTCAAGATAAAAATGTACAAGTTCTTCAAATTCTTGAAAGTCAATGTTGCCAGAAAAAGATCGTGGTTAAAGATAGTATAGCCGTGATAATAACAAAATAAACCACGGTTTAAGATATACATGTTAGCTATCGTTCACCTAAACTGTATTGATAGCTGCGGTCAGAACATGTTACGGGTTTAGTGCATAATTTCACCACATCTGTAGAGCGCTAGTAGTAAGTAGGGACTGTAGGGTCACATAGTACGTTTTATTAGTATAGACTATAGATCAGTTTTTCTATTTTCGGTATTTTATATAAAGTTAAAAGTATATATAAATAAATATTTTAAAAGTCCATGAGGGGGGGGGGGGTCCATCCCCCATATCCCCCCCCGTGTCTACGCCCATGTACTAGTATAATACTTAAAAATAAAATGTCATAATACATTACAGTTCTGATGACTTTTAATGCACCTATAATTTTATTATAATGTAGTGTACCTACTCATTATGACGTTTTTTTACAGGTATACGCTTAAAAATAAAATACTACTTATTACGTTCAACATGATTTTTTGGCTGTAGTCAATTTGCACCAAAATTGACCCAAAATATTTACAACATGTGTAATTTGCACCATTTTTTTAAAGTGCGTTTGTAATTTGCACCAAAATAAAGATATGTCATTTGCAGTTTGCACCATCCTCAGGTAGTAAGAAATAGGAATTGTAATTTGCACCAAAATTAAAATCGATTATTTTTTCGATAGTATTTCGATAGTACAACTTATAAGTTTTTATATCCTAATATAAATTTGGCTTAGTTTTTATTTATAAAATAGCCGAGCTTATACACATATATTGATGTAAGTACTAAATTTATATAAAATTGTATAATTATGAATATCAAAAAAGTTGGCCAATTAAAAAAATTAAATGTTATTAAATCGTATTATTATTATTATTAAAATTATTATTTTCATTCATATCAGTCTAGTCTCGACGTCTACGAAGATACCGAGGAAAAATCGAATATTCGATAATTGAACAAATAAATAATCATTTTGGTGCAATTTACAAATTCTATTTTCGACTACCTGAGGGTGGTGCAAATTACATACCCTTATTTTGGTGCAAATAACAACCACTATTTTTGGCTACCAGCAGTGGTGCAGGTTATATATCTTTAATTTGGTGCAAATTACAATCTCCCGATTTTTTATGACACAGAGTAAAAGTGCGTAGTAGTGTCTAGGAAAATGTTACCTACATAATAATCATTAGGTATATTATCTTTAAATTGTTTTAAATATAAAATTAAAACGTAGATAAGTACAAACTTTCAATTCAAGTTTCCCAGTTGACAGTTTGCTAAATATTTTAAATGATTATAAATTATGCGTTAAAACTAAACATTATTATTTTTAATTTTCATGCAGTGTTGCACACATAAGTTAAATACCCAAGTTCTTAGAACTTCAAAATAACTTGTTATAGAAACTTTGACATTGTTTAATGTACCTATTTTGTTATAAATTAAGAGTATATAATAATGAAGTGAACTTATCACATTCCAAGAGAAACATTTTTGTGAGTTCACTGTTTTTTACATACAGGATTATTAAAAAAAAATTACCATATATATATTATACATTATATCTTATGTCTAATAAATTTACTTTTACTTTTTAAGTCCCAGAATGGAGTTTGTCAGATATATTATTCTCTTAGTCTTTATCACATTGATGGTACGGCGTTCTGCACGTTAAAGATGTTTTTTAAATTGTATTAATTTATTTTCAATTTTTTTTTAAATATATAATCAACTTAAAACACTTTTTATAAATACTAAGCACAATTGAAATATAATACACTTTGGATAGACATCAAAAAATATGAAGCAAGTAAGATATTATGGGGGAAGCACAATAATACACAAGTTACAATGGTATTTTAGTTTGTTTTTAACTTTCTTTCTTTTTTTTTTTAATTTATAGAAAGCGTTATAATTCTATAAAACATATTTTATCGTATATTTACCCTAATGGTTTTCTTAATAATTGAGAAAATAAAATAAAAAATCAACGGGGAATGGGTTTTAAGAAAGTTTTACAAGTATTCACAAAGATAATTACGTTCCTATCTATATATTATGTGTAATTTACGATAACGACACAACGGTAAAACGGTGTAACGAAGAAACCCATATAGACATATAGACTAAGACTATATAGTAGGTATAGGTATTATAAAATAAATAAACCACAAGCCTAAATGATATCAATGATATATATAATAAATAAATTATAATATAATATATTATTTTTATTTTAAACCATTTTTATTTTATGAGACAAATATATAGGTACTCGTCAATGGTAAACCACATAAACTGTACCTACGCTGTAGTGCATAAATCCAGTTGTAATTTGTTTATTATAAGCATTAATATAATTGTAGAACATTATAAATTTATAACATTGTACCAACATTTATTTTCTAAATATAAATATAAAATGGCTACCTAATAGTATGTTCGACACTTATCTTTATTATCACCCTGTCATTGAGCTGTATATACAAAATTTGCTGTCACACCTACACTGAAAAGTTAATTTTCGATGCCAAATAAATCGTTCGAAAATGACCTTTTCCGTCCAGTGGACAGTAAATCTTTTGTTTCTAATCGATGGGCAGTAAAGTGAAAATCCAAGAATGTATAGAGAGTAAAAAAGTGAAAAAGTGGAAATACCCACAACGCAACGCTTTGTTTACTAGAACAGACTAAAATATACATGCAGCTGGATACCATAGCTGGTAAGTGGGTTACACTCATATATTCTGTTCTATATGAAACAGAGACATGATAAAAAAAATCTTAAGTTAATCTAGCATGCGAAAGGATTAAGAAATTTTTCTCATTTTGTTGAATTTATCTACTTGTAAGTTGTAATAATATTACGGTTGAAATATTAATTATTATCTTTGCTTTCGTTGATTTATTAATTATAAGCAATATACTAATGGTATTAACTTTTATTTGAAAATTCTATTACAGTATTATCGTACCTATACATGAATCATTCCTGAATCCTGAATACAATAGTTGGTCATGTCCGATGGTGGAGTGATAAATTTGTATACGCCATGGTGGCTGGGCGATAACACATGTCAAAGCTAGTGTAAACACTATAAAAATACTTCTATAAATGCCAAGTAAATATACAACATTACAACTAGGACAATTATACGCACCTGGGTAAATACTCATTTTATTCAGAGATCGTGGTATATAGGTATGCAAATTATCAATCTTATATAGGTACTGTTGTCATTGTCAGATAACAAAAACGTATAAATGTATGATCGTAATGAAATTTTGAATTTTCTAACAGATTCTGAAGCAAAAAATTTTATGAATAAGTAATAAGTACTTAATGATAGTTGATTTACTCTTCCAAACAGGAATTAAAAATATTAAAACATCATTCTACAAGTTTACGAAGTGGTAAATTTTAAATTTTTTAATAAATGTCAACATTTATAGTTATGTTATATCGTGTTATTGCCTATTGTGGCTACAGTGCCCCCATCAGTGACCACACTATATTATATCCAATTCTTATGGAAACTGCAGTGCTTACTAACTTAGTTATTAAAATGAAGATGTGACAATATTTTATTGTAATCAATATAAGTTATTACATTTTATAATCAGTATTTTAATTTTTAGCTACCTACCTACTAAAATAGCTATAATCCATAACCTATGTACCTAATGTGTTTTTAACGCTTTGTTAAATACCTAATATCAATAGATTTAATACCAATAATGGCAATAACTAATAAGTAGGTACGTCGTACGTATTGAATTTTAGATATTTATACAAAATTATAAACATAAATGAATACCTCGAATTGTACTTAACAAATACAACACATTTTATCAACACTAATATTATTATTATACCAGACAATGTACCGACAATCAAAATGTAAAGGTGCGAAGGTCAAGATCCATGTTCATAGTTTGTAAGAATAAAGAAATACATATAATAAAATGTTTTCTTAGAACTTAATATTAAATCAATCATTTAATTAATTATGTGCCGACCTATAAGTCGATTGCACAAGTCATAAAGGTAATTAATTAGAGAATTTTGAATTCAATTATTATGATCTAGATTCTAAATAAAAAATGTAATGTACCAATGTTAATTTTAATTTAAATAATAGTAAATCTGTCTACTAATATGTATTAATATACCAAAAATAACTTTGGGAACATCCGTGGTTGTACATTTACTTTTTGCCTTTTGGCCATTGCGGCCTTGCCTGCAGTGTTATGCTATTAAATTCGTAAAAATATTAAATATGGTTCATTTATGGTTTTTATTTAGTTCGCTTATTGATAAAAAATAACTATCAGAAACTATAGAAAATTTAAAAAATTTACAATATAACCAATTATCAATTACTATAGTCTAGGTAGGTACATCATTATTTTGGAAAACAGCAAGCAAAAATAAAAAAAAAATTGGAAAATGGGTAAATACCGCTATACTGTGCATAAGGTATCGTGTGGATTATCACTGTAATAATTGATTTTTGTTAAATTTTAATTCAATCATATAAAATCATTACATAATATAAAAAACGATTCTGAGAGAAGACTGCCTGTCTATTTGACTATTTAGTATTTACTAAGCACCTATTATTGCTATTAAAGTAATTTATTTTTTTATTAGTATAGGTAATACACAAATACATTAATATGAATACATTTTTGCTGAAAACTTTGCATTTGAAATGTCATTGTGTATATAAAATAAAATAATATACAAGGTTTAAAATTGTAAGTATACGATTATACCCATAATTAATAGTTTTAAATTAAAACAAAATAAATAAAATCGTGTTCATCGTTTAAATATATAATTAATTCACAATTTGAAATTAAATGTTTTTATATATAGTGTTTACTATTTATTTAATATTTATTTATATATAGTGTTTACTATAATTCGATTATAGACTTACAGGAAACTTATTCTAATATTTTCAATCCTCAACTTGTTTAAAATCTACAAAAATCGTAAACAAGTCCTTATCGTGTTCGTAAGTACTACAAATAGTAGTCTTCAATATTTGCCGGATAATAAAAATCGGGCCTACCTATTATATTCCGTTATTAATTACCTTTTACGTATACTAAGAGTTAGGATTTAAGATAGATCATTTAATAGGCGCAAATAGACAAATTATTTTGGGGGGACTAAGTCCCCCCAAGCCCCCACCTATTTGCGCCAATGGATCAATTCAATATATACATAGGTACCTAATTAGTTTCCTATTTATGACAACTTTAGATGAATTCTACGAAGATTCTCCAATCCGCGTGTTCGTATAAATATTATTATAAACAATATTTGATTTTATTATTTTCGTATTATTACAACAATACTAAGTATAATCAGCTGTAGATACAAAAATAGATATATTGGCATATAGCAAGAATTTATACAACTATATTTTTTTAATAAAATATTCAATTTTTTTTTTTTTAACTAATTTAGGTTTAAAGTTTAAACAAATTTTGTATTATATTCTCAATTTATGGTCTCATATAGAATAAACAAACTACTCCTGCTCAGTATTCACAGCTGAGTAAATTCCCATATTAAAAGCGCTCGAAATAATATCCGATTATCAATTACAAGATAGTAGACACTATTATCTTTACTGACTCCCTCAGTTCGATCCAACAATATAAAAAACATATATAGTCCTTCAGACATTGGCTTATATATTCAAAAAAAAATCTACACCTTACAATACCATAATGACTTAAAAATCAAACTCTTTTGGATACCTGGACATTCTAACATAAAAGAAAACGAACTCGCTGATCTTGCAGCCAAAAATGCTCATTACAAGCTCATTACAAAGAAATGTCAACAAAGATGGCATCAAAGGGGGACATCATCTTATTACACGAAATTAAACCATATAAAACATAACACAAATAATTGGACATTTCCCTTTGAAATTCATAGAAAATTCAAAGTAAAAATAACCATACTAATAATAAATTATTGGTCACACGAAAATCTCCCACAGTTTCCTAATGTCCATAGAAGAACCCCAATATGGCAATATGCACAACTTGCGGTGTCCAAGTCACCATCAACCACATACTCATTACTCACGGAATGCCTAACCTACCCGAATCACTCTATGCAATCACCCTCAATCAATTACCAAAATCATTCAATTTATCACAGCCACCAATCTTCTATCCAAAATTTAATGCAACTTATATTTATATATACAATTTTTGTAATTTCTGTAATTTATAATTTTCACACTGTGAGCCTAAATGGTCCATGTTGCCGAGGGTATTAATTATAATAGGTAATAAAAAAAAGAATAAACAAAACAATGAATGGTTATTTATATAAATATTAAAAATTTTAATAATTAGATTAGGTATATAATTTAGTATTATTATAGGTAAGTATCCTCCTTGAATATTAAGTAGGTACCTTAGATATAATAATAAAATCTTATTTTTAAAATAAATTATAACTTTTCTTAATAAACTTCAACCATTTACTTCTAGCATTGTTGTTTTAAATTATTATGAGGAACAAAAGTGAAATAATTATATTTCATACTATAATTTATTGATTATTTATTTTGAGCAAAATATTATTGTTAGATGAAAATTCCTTAAAAATGAATAAACTAAGTTTATACTTTATAGATGTGTACTTGATGGTACCACGGATTGTATATATACAGGGTGTCCCAAAGAGATCTGACATTCTGACAAATGAAATAACTTTTCAATATTTTTTTAAAATGTCTTTTAAATATAATCTATGGACACTTGAGCTACATTTTTTATTATTTAATAATGAAAATAAAAAACTTAAAAATTGATAAAAATTTTTTTCGAAATATTCATTATAGCCAATTTGTAAATCTGATTTTTAGAAAAATGTATATGATAAAAACACCTATTTAAGTCAAATGGCTGATTTTTTACAATTTTTTTAAATATCAATATTTTCGTTAAAAATTAAAATTAAAAATTACGATCTAGTTTATGTTAGAAACATTTTAATTTCAAATAATATAAAGTTTTTTAAAAATATTTTATAAGAAAATTTTTAAATAGGTGCATGTTAAAATATAATTATTTTTTTTATTGCATTTATTTTAATAATATGTGATTATAAACTATAAATTACTATAATTAACTATAATTTACTTAACAACTTAACGAAAATTTTGATATTTAAAAAAATTGTAAAAAATTGACCATTTGACCTAAATAAATGTTTTTACCATATCAATTTTTCTAAAAATCAGATTTACAAATTGGCTATATTGAATATTTCGAAAAAAAATTTATCAATTTTTAAGTTTTTTATTTTCAGTATTAAAAAATAAAAAATGTATTCTAAAAATGTAGCGCAAGTGTCTATGAATTATATTTAAAATAAATTTTTTTTAAAATATTGATTAGAACAAAAGTTATTTCATTTGTCAGATCTCTGTGGGACACCCTGTATATAAAAAAAACCAGATTATATAAAATATTTTTTTATTATATTAAAATATAATATTTTTATATAATAATCTGTGATAACTGATAGTATCATATATAGACATATAAAACACCTAGATAGCCGACTACGGGATAATATTGAGGTCAGCCGCCATATGCCAACAGGGCAATGTTTACAAAATCGCATGGTTGATAAGAATATTTATTAATGATAACAAAATTAATATAAATATTTGTACTGTAGTATATTATGTACTTATTACTACTTTATGTAATTTAATTTGTATTTGACATTTTGAATATAGAATATGAAAAGAAATTCGTTTTTTCATTATTTGAATTATTATTTATTATCACTTATCAATATAGGTATCTTATCTATTGAGTTATTATGTAAACACACAGACTTCTATAAGTATAGAAGTCTGTGTGTAAACATAGCCCTGTTGGCATAATAATATATGGCGGCCCGACTTCAACGTTCTTATAGGAATGTAATTTACAGTCGGCTATCTAGTTGTTTTATATGTCTACAACTATGCAGGTCTATGGATAGCAAGGTTTATAGATAATAGATAATATATTATCTATAAACCTTGTTTGGACCACAGACATATAAATATTTATATGTCTATGGTATGGACAGTACAACTTACTGATATCTACAAGTATGCCGGTGGCCGTTCCGGCTTATCTATGTGATAACGTTAGAATTGATAATATTATTCAATTGATTGAATTGTTGAAAAAAATGTCAAAATATTATTAGACACCTTATTGTTAATTAAACCATAATACATTTTAAATGTTGTACAATGGTTCGTGTTATAACGGCCTACAACTTCGAAGGCCAAAAAGTAGATACCTGTGCCGATCCTGTCGCTTTCACGTCAGCTCCTCCAAATAGGTAAATATTACTACTGAAACTACTAGGTGCCATTTGTGTGAACTATTAAACAATAATAGTATAATATTTACTAATTAAATGTTTATGCATAAAACGTTTATGGTTTAGGTTATTGATTGCATTGGCTCATCATGCTATTGAAGTTCGAGATTTATCTGATGAGGCTAAGCCTAATTATGCAATCCCCACTGTGGACCAAGTAATACAGTTATCTTATTGCACTTCAGGAAATTATATTGTCACTCTAGAAACAAAACAAAAGAGGTCAGGAGATGATGCATTATATCTGAGAGTCTATTGCAACTGGGAGCAATGTAGTCAGGGAACTCCACCATTAAGAGCCAGGATAGCTGGACGTGTGACACCCACTGGATCACAAATTGGTGACAATGCATTGGATATGATTGAGATTCCTGTCAAGTTTACAACAATAAATGCATTTGCCTGTTGTCAGGTAATACACTAAAATATCACAAGATGGTATATTGTACATAATGATAGCATTTATATAAATTATATCATTTTATATATGTAGATAATGAATATTTTTTATAGTCATAGAATGTCTATTTGTTTTTTATATTCACTAATTTATTTCTATTACGTTATCAAAACCATTATAATTAAACTTGTTGAAAGAGTGACAATATTATTTACTACATTTTTTTAAAATAAGACAAATAAGATTTTTGAATAAAATATTAAAACACTTTTCAAATAACATAATTTTAAGATCAAAATCAAGTAAAAAGTTCACCAACATGAATTAGGTATCATAAAGATGTTTATTATAAATCACATATGAAGGTCTTTAATATTAAGCTTATTTACATGCAATGACCTGTAACATCATGATAGTAGTTACTAGATAATCGTTTACAAAAATTCTCTCATAATTTTAATATTATCTTTTATCATAAAATTGTAAAATGCGGAAAAAAAATTAAATTTTTAAATGTGAATATATGAACTGTATTATTTACAACCTTTAACTTTAGTGTTCCTGGTAATCTCACTACAAAAAAATTATTTAACTAAACATAAAGTCATATCCCCATTGGTGTGTGGCTTTGGTAGCTAATCATCAAACATCTTACGTTTTGTTAAAAATTAAAGAGTGTGCCATACTTGAAATAAAACCTTCCAACTGTATGCTGTATATTTGTAAACATTGATAAACATTTTTTTTTAATTTCACTTATTAATAATTTATATTAATTATAACTTACAGGAAACAGGAAACATTGTGATTGCATCTAAATGTATACTAAGTATTTTTAGAATGGTAATAAAAACACATGACATATCTCGATTACGGTTCTTAGATTTTGATACATGGCCAATGATAATGAACCTCAAGTTTAATGTCTGTGATTTACAAATTGAACAAGACATTGTAGCTGTTTTTGGAGAAAAAAGAGTTCAAGTTTTTCAGATTCTTAAAGGTATGGTTTATAATTATTAAAATATAGTATACTACTATTATCTAGTTATAAAAATGTTTATATTCATAATTTGTTTCTAATTTTAGATATTAAAAAAATATCTGATTGGAGTTCTACAACAAATTCTATGAAAACCAATATTACTCATGAATACCCTGAGCAACCTGAAGTTCTGTCTGGACCTATTGATTTAAATCAATTAATAAAATCAAAAACTGATGCTTACCTCTGGCAGCATGTTAACCCAAAATGTTTTCCAATTATGGTGATGACTCCTGGTTTTGATGATAGCGCATTAGTAGAACAAGAAGAAAATGCTCCATTCAATATTGTTTCTTTACCTGTCACTATAAATGAAACAGAAGCAATTGATGTAAGAAATATACATTTTATTTAACCCTATATACTTTCCTAAATGTAATATATAGATATATATATATATTATTTTTTTTATAGCCTTGGAGTGAACCTATAAACTGGACAGTTAAAATATTGTTGCAACTTGAATTAAATTTGAGCAGATGTCATGTTACCAATGAATGTATAAAATCTGTGCTGTTACACTTGGTATATAAGCGACATGAAACATCTAAAATCTTGGGTAACTTTGATATAATGAATAATAAAATATATATACAACACTCAATATAATGTATACAAATTCTACATTTTTATTAAGAAATAATTCATCATAATGTTTTCATATATTATTAGGACATTCTCTATAGCTTTATTGTTTATTCAATGAATTCACATCGTTTTCTTATTATTTTTTTTGACTTTTTTGTCAATAGCTATAACACTTCGGTTGATCCAACCATAGTATTATTTATATGAATACTATGTATGTAATTTAAAGATATTTTTTCAAATTATATAACGATGCAAAGTTATTTTTGTTTTTTCGTCGAATACAAAGTTTTTATTAGATAATTATGAAAAAAAAAATCTTTTTAATACCATAACATTTTTTTTTTTTTTTAAGTCATGGGGGTGCAATTGCACCCTCGCGGCGCTCTTGCAAACATGGACATAGAAATTTGGATATGTTTTTGTTTCATGTAACTGATTGGTCTAATTAGGTGATTAAAATATAAAAACAAACTTGAATTTATCATGAAGTTTCCTTGAAATCAACTATCTCACATATTTCATTTTTCTTTTCACCAAAAATTGAAATATTTCATTTTTTTAACTATTTTTTATTTAGGATTTAAGGTGATAAAATCAAAAATGTTGGAAAATCAATCTTAAAAAAACTTAAATTTAAATCTATTTTTAGAATTCTTATCACTTCATTCAATAATTTGGTATGTTAAAATGAAAACATATCTAAATTCCTGTGGTAAAAATTCATCGCATCCAATCTCTTTAATATTATATCTTGTAATACCAAACCTCGTTAAATTGTACTAGTGCTCTTTTAAAATATTTTATATATTTATAACTTAATAATATGATTGGAGTGTTGGGTTGTAGTAATACAATAAAAGTAATGCATAATGTAATTTTCTTTGAATTTTTTCCAAGTAATAAAAATGTAATAGAAATTATTTTTAGTAATTAACTTCTAAAATATTCAGCAGTACTAAAAATTAAAATGTGATGATTGTGATTCATGTTTCTATTAATATTAGAGACTAGAATGAGCAGTCGATTAATTTATAAAATGCTTTTATATTTTAGAATGGAATTTTCCTCGTTTCCGTACTGAAACATACAATAACTTGAAATGTGTTAACTGCTTAATAAGTTTAAAAGAAGAAGCATTTGTATTTCATTCTCTTGTTACACACGAAAAAAATGAAGTAGTGGTATGTATTATGATTGTATGAACGGTTAATATTATATATTTATATAATGTACTTATATAACTGAATTTATTTGATTTTAGATGACTCCCGCACAATGCATTACTGTTTATAATTTTATGTCACCAGTTGTTAATATTTTTATGGATCGTTCAGTGCTGCATGTATTGACTACTTCTAGCTTAGAAACATACACAATTAGATTATTTCCTTCTTCAAGTCCTTCTCAGGTATATATGATTGTTATCAATATTACAGTTTTATTTAAAATATTTTAATTTAATTATATATAGTATAAATATTAATCATTTCATTTTATTAATTAACAATTATAATTTATTTTTAGTCACATATTTTATCTGAACGTGTGACACTAATTGGTCATAAACCATTTTTGGGAATTGTTGACATGATACTTTTAGAAAATAAATTGGTTATTTTCACTTCTGCTAATCCAAATGAAAACAATAAGTAAAAATAAATTAATTCAACTATTTAGGATTCATATACTAACATTGTGACTTATTGTTGACTTACTGCTAGGGTAAACAATAGCTGGACACTTTACATGTTAATGCTGCCTTCTCCTAGTAGTATATGTAAAGTTCTTACATTCAAAGCTAGGATTTCTAGATTCAAAACTCCAAATAAGTATATTCATTTGATGAAAGAAGCTTTAAATATATCAGATATTGTAGAAAACTATACATATCGTGGTTGTGGTACTGCTCGTTTGGGAAACAATGATTTCAAAAAGTTTTGTTGCCTTGTAGCTGACCATTACTTTTTGTAAGTTCAATAAATTGTTATACAATTTTAAACGAGTGTTAATATAATTGTATTTAAGATTTAATAAAGATGGATGGGAATGGTCTTACAAACTTTATGAAATAGCCAATTTGTTGCCAATGGATGTATTTATACGAATGAAACAAGTTGAAGATATGTACAAACGTGTAAGTGAAAATTATTTTATTTTCAACTGAATATTAAAATATAGCGTGATATTTTAACCATAGACTACTCATAATTTCAGAAAGTATTGATGTTTTTGATAATATTTTTTATGTGGTTTAAAGTTGTTACAAAACAACTGATTTTTATATATTAAAATACTCAGAAAAATATTCTGCTATCAAAGATTAAATTCAAACCATATGTTACTATCTGGAAAAGCAAAAAAAAAAACCTCAATAATTTTTTTGTGAAACACTAATTTCGTAACAACTTGAAACCACATTGAAAAAAATTTTTCAAACACAAAATACATCAAAACTTTTAGAAATTATGATAAAAGAATCACTTTACTAAAATATTTTATTACATTCAGGTAAAACGCCCAGTGAATACTATTCCAGCTCTGAAATTTTATATTCGTTCTTGGATCCATGATCATACTGACCAAACGGATTTAAAAACATTTATGTATGGAATTAAAATAGCTGATAGAAGTTGTGATTTATTATTTATTGCTGAACTTGTATTATCTGAGAAATCTGTTAGAAAACTACCACTCAATAATGCTGTTAAACACATAAAAAAAAATTTAGAAGCCAGGTATTTAAAATAAATTCTACTTCAGTATAATATATTATTTTATTACAAAAAAAGAATAAATTTTTGATTTGATATATATTTATAGATATTAGTTACTTGTTATAATCTTATTAGTTGTAATATTGACTTGAATATTTGTTTTTATTAATTTTCATACGCTTTATTTACAATTTAAACATAAATTAATAATGTTCTTACAAATAAATTTAATTATAAAAACTGATCGAGTTCATCATTTATAAAGAATAAAGAAGATCATCAGTGTCACACAATGAACAATTTTATTTTTATTTCATTTTTCTATCTAGTTATGAATGGAAAGGAGCTTTAACATTTGCATTACTGTTCCTATACTCATTGTCCAATCTTGAAACCAAAGATGTCTCAGATATATATAATGAAGCAGATGAAGTTTCAAATAAATCATTTGTGGAATTTTGCAAAACCTATTCCAATTTATTAATAGAACAAGTGAGTATAGTAGTCTAAATTAGATTTAATAAAAAAAAAAAAATTTATTTACGAACTGTATTCAAATGTGCACTATAATATAATATGTAATATGTATAAAAAATATAAATATTTACAGTATCTATTTTTTCAACATTATACTAAATCAATACATAATTATAATTAATCCGTGATAATATTGTATACATTCAAAATCCATTCATAATCTCTAATTCTATAGCCCTCTCTAGGCCACAGAAAAATTTGTTGGAAACACGTGACATTATTGTCAACATTGTTTCTAATTTCCCGTTATAAGCGATAACTTATAAATATTTGTTGATGACATAGTCAAAAACAAATGTTTCTTTGTCTGGACCGGCACTATTATTGCTTTTTAAAGTTCTAACATTCTTATAAATAAACATTTAAAGAAAAGTAATATTTACCACCTACTGTGTTTTTATTTTTGTACAGAGAAATTTTTTATTTTTGAACACTCAATTGTAACTTGTTTTGGTACATATTTTTAAGTTTTTTTCATTATTGTTTATGATAAAATGTATTTTCAATATAATTTTCCAAATCAAATCGCTATGCATAAGATATAAGATTATATAAGATTATAAGATATAACTCATACATTTCACATCTAGCATTTATTTATATTAAAGTACTCCAAAAAAAGTCTACTTTGGAATTATTAATTAAAAATGTTAAAAACCTTTAAAAAAAAAAATGAATTTTACAACTTACATTTATGGGGAAATAAATATTTTCAAAAATATAAATTGTTTTTGAAATAAAAAATATTTTTTGATAAAAGAATCATTTCATATAAATATTATTTTATATTATTAAATTGATTATATTTTTCCTGAACATTTGTTTCTGTACCATATTTTTATTTTGTACTTCATACTGTTAGGAAAGTTGAACACCTTATTTTTTTATTGCAAGTTGAAGTTACACATCATTGGTAAAAATTACCTGATAATTTTTAAGTTATTTACAATAATATGCTAAATGTAATTCCAGTATTTGTCTCGTATGCTTATTTTTTTCTTGATATTTGTGATTAACTTTAAATATAATCTATAGTATATTAATTAATTTACACTTCAATGTGTACATATATTATATGTATAACCATTTTTGATTACAGGATTCTTCATTTTCTGAATTTTCACTAGTCTTGATGCAAGAAACTCCAATTTTAATTGCTCATGGTTTCGCAGAAATAATTTCATCTGGTCAACCTATAAAACTACGAAAAGTCATTCAAGCGTTTCAAAAATATATTGGATCTCATATGTATTCTACAAATGTTACAGAAGTCTTCAAAAGATTTCTCGAATTACATTTTTCTCGTTCATATGGACATGACAAAATACCAGATCTCAACAAAAAATATGTCTGTGATGCAATCAAGGTAAAAAAATTATTTCTTCTTATCTATTATAATATTAATATAGTATTTGTTATTAGATTTTATTTAGGCAATACTTGGCAGATCTCACAAAACCAATTTCAGAAAATAGTTCACAAACTAATACCAGAGACTGGAAAAATATTTACAATTCACAAATACCAGGTTACATACAAATGTTACCATGCTATAATAACAACAATGAAAATCTAATAAAACTACAAAGTTTGTTTTACACTAACTGGCTAACCAATGATTTCAAAGAAGACATAAAACAAGTTCTTCCATTATTGAACAAGCCATCATTAAGTCTGGAGATCATGGCATCTGCAAATACTAAGAAAACAATTGAAATAATCATAGAAAAGTGCCCTCAAGCTGCTCTTAAATACTCTATTGTAAGTATTAGCAGAATTACAATATATGTAAAATGTAACTCACATAGCAAAGCTATCTGATAATTAGATATTTTGGTGCATAATTTATTTAGTGTCAGTTTACACTAAACAAATTATTATATGTTAAATTGAAATTGTCATTACAAGTTATGATGTACTTTTCCACCACAACCCCTCCCACGGTGAGTTTAAATGGTAGTTTGAGGAAGAGAATAACCTAACCTGTCAATTTGGGGGCCAAATATTTTTACTCTGGAACACCAATGTAAGTTAGCACTGCACTGAATCACTATAAAAACACTGTTATGAAATATAACTACTCAAGCTCAACCATGGTGTATAAAGTAGATAATGTATTATTACATATCATAATAGTCTAATTTATTACAAAGTCAATGTTAGTAATATTTTAATTTCTATTGCATCATATTTGTGTCTTTCATGGTGTACCTGTATGAGTACCAAAGTTTTTTATTGATTATAATTATTTACCTATGCTAAACGTTTTATTTTCAGGATTATTTAAAGTCAACATCTGAATGGAAACATATAATAAACTTACTAGAAAAAAAATCAAAATCAGATGTAGATAATCAATCTAAATACTATGAAGTTTTACATGGTAAAAAATTCAACACACTTATTTTTGATTTGCTTTTTATTTATATTTATGTTACATTTTGTTTTTAAGATATTTTGGAGTATTTATCACATAATATGTGTGTTGAGGACCTTTGTAGTGTATTACCGTCAGAGAGTTCAACAAATATAGGTAATGATGAGTATCAAACGTATGTAATTACTTGTCAAAAAATTAACCAAGCAAATCAAATTAAATCAATGGTCATGGCTACTGGTCAACAACTTTTAGCTTCACTTAATTTTAAATAAATTTGAAACCTATATTTCAATGCTTTAGTGCACAAGCTTTCAAACTATGAAAACTAATTTCAGCATCAATCAAATTATTTTTATTAAGTTCACATTAAATGTACTAGTCTATAAAAGTTTGTATTTTTTTTTTCATAACTGTACAATTATGAACAATATTGGTTGGTTTTCTTTAAATAATGTCATTACCAGGTATTTTAAAATTGATATTTTGATATGCACTTAATTTTGAAATTCAGCTTTTTTGTATCAATTAAGTATTTGAGATTTCCAATTTTAAACTAATCATTTTATTTTATTTATTTGTTGAATAAAACTTTATTTACACAATACACATAATATTATAATAAACTAATTAATAATCAAAATTTATTTTTACATTGTCATTAGTTTATCAAAGATAGCTTTTTCAACTTTACATTTGAATCTTAAGGATATATGTATGTAAACTATTAATTCATTTTAACTATTTTTGTTATTTTATTTTAATTTTGTTGTTATCATAAAGTTACAAATAAAAACTTTATAATTATATATAGTTGTATGGTTATTTCTACTGATGAAACGTTTCTGATTTAATGTTATGTTCTATATTGATTATTGGTATATTGATTGAAGTCGTCAATGCCCCTCTTGATCTTTTAATTTTAATTTTAAGAGTATACCATTCCTACAATTGTTGGTTTTAATTTATAGTTATATGCTTTATCTATATAGATAGGCTGTTGTAGTGTCCGTTCCGACGGTTTAGAGAGTAGACCTGCGCTGTGTTGCGAGGTCTATCCTAATGTTATGTAAAATAGTGTTGAATAAAGTTGTCCTAAATATATACGTTAAAATCACCTGTTGGCTGTAATCTCGGTCGGCAGGTGTAACGCAGGTGGCATAAATTATTATTATTTTGTTTTTTGATAATATTAATTTTGCGCTAAATATTCTAGACTCTCGTTCAATTTTCTACACATGCATGCTCATTGCATCATCAGTATGTATCCGAGACTTTAAATTGGTACAAATGTTTTGAGGTGCACCAGCTCAACATGGATTCAGTTTAATATAAATATACAAATATGTATATAACTAACGTGTACAAACGTATATTTTATTTTTAATTACACAACACATTTTACTAACCTATACAATTATATAAAAAAATTTATTTAATTACACACATATTACAATTATTTACACGTTCTTATTATTAAATACAATATAATTACAATATACATACAAGTTTACAATATAAACAAAATAAATATAGTCAGTGGCGTAATTACATGGTTGCATAGGTGTGCATTGCACTGGGGCCCGGGGCCTAGAAGGTCCAAAAAGGGGCCCTAGAATTTTAATATTTTGTTTAAAATATATTAAAATTGTAAATGTTGTTAATAATTTTAAACTATTTTATAATAAATTATATACTACGATAAAACCATACAATTTTATATTACGAAGAGTATAAAAATAAATTGTCCATGAAACAGGTAGAAATATTGTCATTAGAACATATTATATCATTTATCGGCTTATGCTTATCGTAAATATCTTGATTGATGATTATACGTAAAAATGATTTGAGATCCACACAACAACAAGAACGCTTCAGTGAATTAGCAATTTTAGCCATTGAAGCTAAAGAAGCTGAACAAATGGATATACAGGAACTTATAAGACAATTTGCTGATTTAAAGGCAAGAAAAAAACCATTTACATCATAAATATATTTAAACACAATGACAACGTAATTTATAAATTATTTCAGGTTAATACATATTATTATGTCATTTATTTCATGTATAAGTATAGTTTAATTATAATTATGGTTTATTTTATGAATTATATATATTATAATACATAATATAATTATACATTTTTTATATATAAATACGTGTAATTGTGTAATTTTATTCATATAACGATTTTTAGGGGCCATAAAATAATATTGCACATGGGCTAGAATTTTATAGTTACGCCACTGAATATAGTATATACAATATAATATTATCACACACTTAACGCTTAATGACAGTAAGCTCGCGTGCGTATCCGATCGTCATCGACAACGCATTTGTCGTCAAAACGATTAATTTTGTCATTTAATGGTCTTAATCGTTGTTTGAACGATCGGATCGAGACGTTCTCCCTATACGGCGTGTACGGCGTATACGGTGGAAGCGGTGTTGGAACAAATTCCTCGCCAGCAATGTTGGCGGCGCTAGCGGACCATCAGACGTGCACGTCGTTTCAACTCGTCACTCTTAAGCGTCACGTCATCATCATCATCGTCCTCCTCATCGTAGTCATCCTCGTCATCAGCCAACTCCTCACTCTCAGCACCGTCACCAGCGTCGTCGTCGACCCCCAAAAACAGACAACGCTTATGGTCCTCGAACGTCAAGTGATTTTGGACCACATGCCCTCGAATCCCCTTGGCCACGAGTTTTTCGCCCCCTTCGATTTTGTACGCGTAGCATTTCGCCCTGAGTGCAATGAACTCGTACATAGTACCGGTAGGCCCGCCGTCTCGTCCTTGAACAGTCCAGGGTCTGTTCTTGGATGTGACGAACTTTAGGTTACACGGCGAGCAAAGTGTGTGTCTCAATCGCCCCGACAGATGACAGTGGTCGGCGACTTTACACCTGCTATCGGTGAACGTAAACTCACACATATCGCATACACTCTTCGCGTTATGTACACGTGTCTTCTCCACACTCATCGAAATCGGCACATTAGTCGCCTTCAGCGGGTTCCGCAACCTGATGGTGAACGCGGTCACACTGGTGACAAAGTGTTGGGCCACTTCGTCACGCGATTCCGATCCGTGATATATTACCGGGGCCTGTGGTATGTCATATTTCTCCTTCAACGCTACGGGTACGTCCGCCGCCGCCTTGACAAAGTACCCGTAGCTCAGTGGCGTGGCGAGGTAAAAGTTACATGTGGGCGAAGTAGACTTAAAGAGGCCCTTTTAAAAATTTTTTTAACTTCTGTCATATTTCTCTATGGTTAATTATAAAACCCTATAGAACGCGAGGCCCTTTGAGGTGTGAGGCCGTGGGCAATGGCCCACACCGCCCACGCCTAGCGCCGCCACTGCCGTAGCTCATCGGGTGATGGACGTGTATCCCGTCAGTGCTTGCCCCCACCCGCTCCGTCTGTTTTTCCAGGAGGGCTTCAAAATCTGCGTATATCACAAACGGATGACGCTGCAATGCTAGCCCGCCCGTTAAACTTGAGCGCATCCCCCTCCTCCGGCATAACAGGTGAAATCGGTTTATTAGGTCCGAATAGCATCATAATATGTTGTTG
The DNA here is from genome assembly GCF_037042655.1 of Diuraphis noxia. Taxonomy (NCBI): domain Eukaryota; kingdom Metazoa; phylum Arthropoda; class Insecta; order Hemiptera; family Aphididae; genus Diuraphis; species Diuraphis noxia. Next base: position 80,028,978 of record NW_028301713.1, read on the forward strand.
GAGAGCCTCGTTACAATGCAATTTATTTTTTTTAGCCCACTCATCAAATGCGGTGAAACGTCGCTTACAGATGAAAAGTCGGCTTTCATGTGATGTTTTCTGGGTTCCCACCAACCGTGAAAAATTTGAGATGTCCGTGTTACATGTGCATCCGTGCCGAGCCCTCAATCACGAGAAGCCTTCTCGTTTTCAACAACCCTGATTGGATACACTACACTCTCCTTACCTACATTCCCCCCCCCCATTACCACCCTTCCCCTCCTTCACCACCTTCCCCACCTCACCAGGTTTCAATCCGTACACGTTTACCGACATCAGTAGTATGGTATTTCGACTGACATCCCCTTATTACGCCGTTCGAATATATGGATTTCCGAAACAGGTGTCGGGGAGGATAATTCGGAAAAATCGTACCGATGCTCCTCATTATGATAATTTTCCCTTACACGATTAGGGTAGCCTTCTAGAACATGTCTGGCTAGAATAGCCCACTTGAAACAGGTGGAAAACTTGAAACTTGCATGGTAGTAGTTATCAATATATTGATGATTGATGCTTAATAGCTCAAATTTAAATGTGAATAATAATATAATACTTTAACAATTATTTTATGGTATCTAAATATCTTATATATAATAATATGCCATTACGGTATTTAAGGTATAGGCACGCACTTATTAAGGGTGATTCGCCAAGCATGTTCACACCCTTTTTTTTTAATAATGAAGTTATTCAAAATCAAAGACCATATTTTCGAATTCTTTATATTATTAGTACCATTTAAGAAGTGTCATTTTACTGTAAATTATTTAGCGGAGAATTTTTATGTATCGAAATCAAAATTTGAATGAGTAGTTTCCAAGTTATTAAAATGTTTGTACTAAGATTAATAGTCCTAAAAAACGTTTTACAAAAGTATAAAATACACCTACTATTAGCCATAGACCTTTTATCCTTAGAATACAAAGTTAAATAACTCAAAAATTACTCATTAGAATTTTGATTTCAATACACTTGAATTTTCAAAAAAAATTATCCGTTAAATAATTTACATTAAAAAATTGACGTTCTAATTTTAAGAAAAATTTTATATCGCCACATGACACTCCTAAGTTGTAGAAAAATTCTCAGGAATTTGAAAATATAGTCTTCCAGTATATTTAAAGATTCAAAAAATCAGATTTTAAATGACTTCATTATTAAAGAAAAAAGGGGGTGATCATGCTCGGTGAATCACCCTGTATACTATATAAGACAACACATAAAACATACAATTTATTTTAGTCATCGTTTATGATGTTGATTTGTCACAGTGCATTAAAGTTATTAAAATTCATTTTAATAACATTATTCTTCAATATTTTTATACAAAATATTGTTAAAAAGATACTTATATTATTATATACACTTTTACGAACAAATATAAAACTGAATTGAAAGGGAAACTTGGAAATAGTCTATTTTTTTAAAAATGAAATCGATATAATAAAATAACAATAATATAGGTACTTCTAATATTTAAAAATAAGTAAACCGTCCTTAGATTAAAATAATTTTTGATTAATAGTGGTACCTATTAAATAATCTCATATATTGGGTTATTTTTGTTATGAAATTGAAAAATAAAATAAAAATCTACTATCAACATTTTAGACATTTCGTAATCACCACCATATTTTGTTAAGAAGAATGTTAAATTATTAGGTTTTTTTATTTTTGATAGTATCTAGTTCAATAAAATATTAACTTAGGTATTCAAAGTTTAATAAACTTATTTTTTCAATTTTAAATCAATGTTCTCTTATACCTATATTATTTTTAAGAAAAATCGAAACTAAATTGTGACAATACAACTAATAATTATGGAGTTTTTCTTTATATTTATTTACTTCAAGCTATCTAACATTTAAGGTCACTTGAAGCAATAGTTTAAGAAAAAATTATTTTACAGTTTTACACCTCAATTTTAAAACTCAAGATTTAACAATAGTGAATTTAATTGTTGTAGATTTTTTCAGTTTGGAATGAGAAAAAAATTATCGAAATAATTTCAAGTCATCCAGGAAGATGGTACGAAAATTCCATCATTTTGAAATCTTCAATATAATAATCACGTAATGCTAAGTTATTAGAAAGAACAATTGACAAGAAACCCAACGTATAACTTAAATTCCAGAAGTTCTGTTAGTTTCCTCATTTGCATTTAGTAGATAACTAACAAAATTAATTAATGCATATATTTTTTTTTTTTTTGCGTAAAGCATACAAATTAAAAATAATCGGAATTGTTTATTTTGTGAGCAAAAACCTTCAAGGCAACCGTTTAAATTAAAATATTTAAACAGGTAAATTATATACTTCATAATATTAGTTTATTCTGAAAATATAAATGTTTACAAAAAATATTATTTTTAAGAACGTTTACCAATTTACAACATTTTTTTATTGAAATCTAAGATTTACCTATTTGGTTTTAGCTGATTTTGATATGCATAATATATTATATTGATAATACAATGATCTGTTTTATTTGTCTGTCACCTAAAGGGCAGTAAAAATGCTTTGGTTTTCAACTTCGAGTATGGTTTCTGATAAAAAATTGTATCTTGACTTTGAGGGGGTCAAAAGTAATTTCCGCTACTTTTAAGAATAATAGTGATTATTTGAAAAAAAAATTGAAGAAAATTGGTAACTTTTGCTCAAAACCAATTTTGCCGAAATCGTTATTGTATTTTTGGTCCAACCCAAAAATGAACAGAAGTAGATGCTTAAAAATGTTCATCAAATATTTATATTAGTATATTCTGTGAGTAATACAGTTTCCAAAATATCTTGACTATCTTTTGAGACATTCTAAATTATTTTTAGTCAAAAAAATAACAAATATAAAAAATTATTCACTGCGTTAAATATCTTGAAAATTTAATACATAACGTCCTTAAATTTTTTAATATTGTAGCTAACTAACAATATATAGTTAGGGGTTTTTTTTTATTAAGTATTTCAAATTTAAATTGACAAAATTCGTTAAAATTACGAAAATTTTCAAATAATTCCGTAGTTAAGATTCAAAACTGTATAAAATATAGAATGATTCTCATAAAAAAATGATCCATTCTAATATATACATATTAGTTTATTTTTGTATTCATTTTGATTTTAAATTGGAGAGGAATTAGATATTTTAACGAAGAACAACGGTTTTTAGTCCTTTTAGTACCTACCTACTTAAAACTTTTATAGTATCTATATTATTATTATATTTTATATACACTTTGACTTTTCAAATTCAATTTTTTCGGCTAAAATGTATTCATCCTACTATATGACTATTAGTAAAATAAACTACTTTAATAACAATAATATATAGTTTGGTACTAAGTAGAAAGTAGTACAGGCTAACAGACTTCGCACAGATTATTAATATGTAAGAAATGATTTATTATATAATTCAAATTTAAACACGATACGTAGATGATTACAGTCTACAGTGACTTATTCTTTAATGACGAGGTATACTCGTCACCAACTGTAGGTACATCAAAGTGGTTACCAATTCACCTCTTTTTTACTGCATAATTATAATAATAATAATGCATTATAATTATTTTATACACACAATGATATTAACAAATGCAATGATGTAAATAACGGAATTCCATTGTTCCCAATGGCCGATGTCGCCGAGGGTTTATTCTTAATAAAAAAAAAAAAAAAAAAAAAAAAAACAAATGCAATGTTTTCAGCATAAATTATTAGTTCAGTCTAATGTACCTACAACATTAATAGTAAAATAAATTATTTTAGTAGCAATATAATTCTTATACACTATACAGCAGTATGTCTAAACTATAAAAGTATCAAGAAATACTTTAAACGCATGACACTGAATTTGATTTGGTTTTTTTAACCAATTTTATTTTACAATGTTGTGTGACAAAATCAATTTTGGTTTTTGATATAACTTTAAAAAAATGACCATAGATAAATGCAATTTTCACCGAATGTTTGTATAAGTATATTCTATCGACCATGCAATTTTCAAAAAATTTCGACTTAAGTGAACTATTTATAGATGTATGCAATTTTCGATCATTATTAGTTTTTTTAAAATTTATATCGATAAAAATGTATTTATTGGGTAGAAAAGCTTGAAAATTTAATATAAGACTTCTAATATATTGTTACAATAGCAGTTGAATAATGAAATAAATACATAGTCAGAGTTTTTTTTTATAAGCATTCAAAGTTTGAAAATTGACAAAATACGTAAAAATCGCGAAAATTCGCAAATTATTTTAAGCTAGAAATTCATAAAAAAATTTCTTTTTAAATCTAAGATTTGAAAATTTAATACAAGGTTTCTGATAACTTAGTCAACGTTTATCATAAAAAAATATCCACCAGAAAGTCAAATTAAATTTTTATGAGTGTTTGAAATTTAAATTTTTACAACATTGGATTTTTACTAGATTTCTCATTTAGCAATTTTCTTATTTTGGTGTAACTCTAAAAAAAATGACCGCAGATACTTGAAATTTTCAACGAATGTTTATATAGGCATTTTCTATATTTGATAAGATTTTCAAATTGTTTTGAGCTGTTTACTGGCATTTTAATTTTTCAACTTGTTTAGTTTTTTTTTCTATTAATATCAATAAAATTGTATTGGTCGGGTCAAAAAGCTTCAAAATTTAACATAAGGCTTCCAACATATTATTTCAATAGCAGTTGAAAAATATTAAAAATACATTTTTGTTATAAGCATTTAAAGTTAAAATTTTTACTAAATACGTAAAAATTACGGTTATGTTCAACTTATCTTAGATAGAAATTCATAAAAATTTTATTTTTAAAACTAAGATTTGAACATTAAATTCAAGATTCCTTATAAGTTTGTTTACCTTTATCGAAAAAAAAAAAATTTTATATCTATAATAATATATCCCAGACAGATAAACCGTACCCACTTGTAACCTAGTGTACAGCACAGTGATATCCACTTTCCCGCTTTTTTTAACTCGATAAACTGACGAAAACAGTGGCGTATTTAAGGATGGACAAGGAGTTGTACCCCCTCCGAAAATCGTTAAATAATAACATGATAAAATTTGTCAACATTTATTTTGAATTTCCTCCCCCCACCCTTCACATGATAAACAAACTGGATACTCCACTGAACGGAAATAATATAAAGAATATTTCATCATTTTATTATACATTACAATTTTCAAAAGTAATACCGACGTCAATTTATCCAAAATTATTTGAATAAACGATAAATAAGGACATTTTTATTCGACATGGATATTCTATAAGTTTGATAAAATATTTGAATTGTTTAATTCAATTATTGTAGTGTTCGATTCCTACCGGAAGTGTTCGGGGGCTTTCGACCAAAGGTCTGTGCGCAATTCTCGTTTCTGCTCTACACCAGACACCAGTTATCCCCATAAACTCAAACACTATTACTTTTGCCAGTTATTAAAAGCACAGAATTCCTTTTATTTTTCAGTTATACAAGCGGGACTGACTATTATTCACATACTAAAATTAAGTAAGCTTGGTAAGTATAATATATTTTAAACATATTATTTATGTACAATATCAATGTTATAATTTATATTCCTAGTGCAATTAATAAAAAACGTAAATCTATCACCTAAACATTTTTAATTATTAAAAATTTGAACACAATAACTGAATAACATAACTTTCAATAATTTAAAAATTGTATTTTATTTTTATTCTTTATTTCATCAACCTGTATCGAAGCCCATAGGAATTTAAAAATGTTTAGTTTTGGTTTACTCAGAATATATAAATTTATAAGTAAATAAACTAAAAACTTATTTTTTAATTAGGTATCTAGGTACGCAATTTGTATTGTACTATATTATTACTTATAAGTTATAACAGTAGTGATAATAATAATTGTGATTCTTCTATTTATGTTTTATTTTCAATTTTATAAGTATACCAATAATTGTATATTTATGATTCTTTTTTCAAGGAGACTCAAATAAGATTGATATATTATATAGGTAATTACTAATTTAATAGATATATTTAACACTCAAAACATTTTTATAATTCACTATTCAGTGTTATACAAAGTTATTCACTAAATAGCATATACTTGCCATATTTCTTCCTTAAACAATGAAATTATTCGAATTTTGATCTTTAATATATATTTAATTATATTATTAATAATTTGGAAAAACAATAAGTATATACAAAATAATTATTATATTAACGTTAATAGAATTAATTATTATTTAAGTATTACGAATACCAAGTGAAGCTGGAAATATAGATTACACAAATGATTTATTTTAATAATGTCATGGTTATACAATTTATTGAATAGAATATAGGTAATTTAAAATGTAAAATATTTAATTTAAAATAATTAAGTATGAGTAGAATAATTGATGTAATATTGCTATTGTTAAAAAGTAAGATTTATAATAGACTTAAATATTTTCATCTTTATAGTAGGTAGATAGTAATTAAAAATTTTTTTCAAGTTAAAAATAGAATAATAATTATTATAAACTAATTTTTTAAGAACTTTATATCCACGAAAGATAATAATTGTGTTAATGAATAGCTTAACATTTGTATAAATCGTAAATGCTTAATACATTCTGTTAGGAGGTATACTTGAGTTATAATTTTCTAAATATAATGAATAATTCACAATATTTAATTTAAGCTTTTTATTAACCTATTCACAAATTTCTATAGAATAATAAGAGCCCAATATGCTCCACTGCGGATGAAATAATATTTTATCGTTATATTCTTAGCTAACATTTGTTAGACAGAGTTTGATTGTCTGATAAATTATTAGAGCAGCCTATTATTAGTATTTTATTATAATTTCCTATTTATATATTGTTAATTTATTTAGTTATGAATCAATTAATCAGTGTGTATTAATTGGGGTGTTAATTTACCTGAATGTATGGTTGCCATTCAAATTCTCAATGGTACCCACAAAACCTATTTGCATATAAATAATACTATACTTATTTATGATTAGTGTAAAACTATCTATCATTTAAAATGTTACATAATCAACGCTTTAAATATTTATAAATGTTATAACTCATAAACTAACTGTCTAAAATTTGATTACTATACATCGAAGTAGGTACCTACTTAAAATTATGAGTAGGTATGACAAATTTAACAGTCAAAGAATAACTGATCACTGATGATCACTGATCAGTCATCCAAATAGTATTGATTAAACTGGTTATTCAACATTTAATCAACTCGTTACAAATGAGAAGGGATTTAAATAAATTAACATTTTTATAGCATTTGTATTTAAATGTATTACCAGATCAATAACTTAGATTTTTTTTAAATACTCCCCATTTTGAGCAGTGCAAGTCTTTAGTCATCGTTTTATGTCCGACTTTGTTTGCATGACATATAAATATGTTATACATGACATATCTGATTACTAATGCGAGGATTTATGTGCATTAAAAACTAACCAAATATGCACTAAAAAATCTTAAATATGCATAAATATATGTGGTAAACCATTTAAATGTGTATGAAAAATAAAAAATATATTTTTGGAACATTTAAATTAAAACAACAAGCTTAAAGATATGGAATCCTACTATAAATACTTTTCTTCATTTTTTTTTTCTGAAACGATCAGTGGTGAATGGTCGTAATCAATATTTTATCATATTGGTATACGTATTTTATTTCAACGGTTATTAACCTAAGGTCTAAGATCTTTTCTAAAAAAATATCGAAATATATACTAAACGAAACATGCAATTAAAATTATGAAATAAGTCCTTAAATCTATCAAATATGCAAAAATAAGCGCTAAAAAAAGTTTTGTTTTTTTAAATCGTTATGCTAGGAAACAAACTTTATGGTCACTCAGCATAATCACACAATCAACCAGAATAAATATGCAAATGCATATAAATCTACGCTCTACTGATAATGTACTGACGATATTATTATTAGGATATATTGTATTACATACTGTATCAAAGAACATTTAAAACTGTTCAATATTGACTAGTGTTTAATGACATTCGTTTCTTCTCATTTATGTATTTTATGTTAAATATTATATAATATTGCTTGTTAAATAATCTCAATTTATTTTTAATTCCTTAAAGTAGTAGGAAAATGTTTTATCATATCATAATATAAATAATGTTATACAACTATTGAACTAAATAATATATAGCCTAAATAATTAGAAGTTAGACCAGTAAGTTATAGTAAAATACATAAACTGAACTTAGCCAACATGTTTATTTTTGTTTATTCATAGGCAATATAATAATATGATGTTTAAAAAAATAAAAATTACGTGTTGTGTACCAAAAATAGCAATGAACATTTATCAATCTTACCAATCTTATATGCACGATAGTATAATACTCAATCGACATTATTTTTTTCCTAATGCAAATAAGTGCTTAGACTTATAAGCAAATAATTGCTTATTGGCTATTGTATATTTGTATATGTGCAATGTGTTGCAAGTCAAACCACGAAAGAGAGAGATAGAGTGAGAAAAAGAGAGAGAGTGATCGTAAATAAAACATAAAATGCTTAATGTGAAAATGAGACTCAATATTTCATATTTTCAACATTGAACTTTCGCGCAACGTATACGCCATACCTTTAACCACGATTCGCCTGTTCGCAATGATTAATGATCTTGCGATGCTATTGACGATTGAACAATTTCATTGAGATCGTCAACAAGATCGTTGTTATTGGGTAACATTTTAGGTTTTATCCATAGTTTACTACCTACATAAATCCATATTCACGTAATATATTTGAAATGTTTAATGAGCAAATCATTAAGTGTATTACGGTATTTTCGTAAACAATATTATTATTTGTCATTAAGTTGATATCAGTTTTTATCATATCTATTGACTACTACTTACAAAACATACTATATATTTTAATACAATAATAGATTTATGGACTATAGTAATATTATAATGAATACCACAACCGTTCCCTTGTAGTAAATCAAATTTTAATTCAACCAGAATCATACGTCATAATTATATGATATAGCCGATATAGGTACCATCTCGCAATTAGAGGTTTACGCACGGAAGATTTTAAAAATGATATTAACTCTTCACATTTTCACAAAGTAAATGTTGTTTTGGGATTTTTCACATGTTCATCTTATATTTGAAAACATGTTATTCGATTTCCGTGTTTACTTTTTGAACATAGCGTTTAAGGAAAATCTATATTTCATTTTCATAGATAAAATAATTTTGGCAAATACAAAAAATATTTTTTCTATACAAATAATTAACTTTGACATTGTTCAACCATGATTTGAAAGGCAATAATAATAAAAACCTTTGAATTAGAAGTTTTAAATAAATTATTCGTACAAAGAATTAATAATATAAGAAATCGTTTTTTTATTTGTTACAATAAATATGATAAAGATACTTAAATAATAACAAACTTAACCATTATGTATCTAAGCATATAAATATATTATTTTATAATTTATAATAATATTACGTAGGTACCTATACTATACTTCTTACTTCTTAAATTTTGGTATTCGTAATAAAATCAAATTGTAAGCTTATTTTCAAATTAGTTTATTTCAGATTAAAAATTAGGTGCAATAGATTTTTTAAACATTATTATATAATAAAGTGTCTAGCTATTAATTCTAAAAATTTTTACATATATTACAATATTACCTACAAACTAAATCTTTTTTATGTTATTATATCTCAAGATGCAGGCTACAGCAAAAGCTTGTTTAGGCATGATATATGATACCCAAGTTTAAGGATTTTTATCATATTTTAGGTTTTACAAAAATTACTTAGGAGGATGCTATACACACATATTTGTTGTCTCCGTCTTACAAGTGTGTAACATACCAAATTTATGCTTAGCCGATCACGTTTAATTTGGTTAGTTTAAAAATTAGCGTAAATTGACTTATTATGAAACTTGATGGTAACAACTATATATTTTAATATATAGTTGTTTCCATCAAGTTTCATGTGATCTGTGTTTATATGTAGGTTTTTTATGACAACTTGGTAATTTTAAGTGAGTTATGAGTATTTTTAATTTACACTTTTTATACACACACATAAGTTGCTATAAAATTGAACTATCGTAAAAAACCCTCATACAAACATAGATAATATTCTGATGATCAAAATTCATGATAGGTCGATTCACTCTAACTTTTAAACAAGCGGAGCCAAATGTGATCTGCTGATCGTAAATTTGCTATGTTATGCGCACTTGTAAGACGGAGACAACAAATTGTTGGGTAGTGTCCTCATCATAAACCATCGATTTTGTAGTGTGCATAGTCATGCAGATAAATAAATAAGCTGTGGTGTAGGATAATTAGCGACTAAAGTAATGCATCCGAACGTAGTTGATGGATCCCATTACCATACAAATATCAACTATTGTTTTTATTTTAGGGGTTTTTTTTTCACAAGTAATATACAATTTGTATCATTAATACTATAAGAATATGTGCTAAGAGTATATTCATAGGAAAAAAATAATTTGATAAAAGGAACCACCCATTGATGACACTTTCTATGGTTACTTAATTATTTACTTAATAATTATGTTTAAAAATATTTTCTTTTTAAATTTGTATATTTTTTTTTTTTTTCATTTTAGGGTTGAAAAATTATCGTGGCATATTATCTAATTCAATTATTTTAAAAACATATATTAAGGTAAATTTAAACTAACTGAATATTTTATTGAAAATATAATAAAAAATAGTTCAAATAAATATCCATCAATTTTTACATTTTATTCATCGTTTATTATCAATAATCAATACTTAAACCAATTGTATTTATCAATTTATCTGTATTTGTCAAGTCTATTATATATTTATATATTCGCCGCAGTACCCATTTGTTCTAACTCGATTTCAATTATAGTCTATATACAGAATTACACATACCTATATCCCGAATACGGAATGATTAAGATATCGTTTTACTATCAGTTTTTTTTTTTATATTACTATATAATCTAACAAATAAAACACGTCTTCAATCTTATCGAATAACAAAAGGTTCAAATTTAGGAGTATTAATGCCTACATCATGATTTAGTCTGTAGGTACTATAACCTGAAGATATTATTACATCTTATAATAATCAAAGCAAACATTAATATCTTTTAAAAATCAAAAATGCAATGCCGTCCTTATGGAGATCATAACTACGTATATTAATATGTTTATGTAGGTAAATAACGGTTTGGCTGGTTCAGTGTGTAGTGTGTACCCATCTACTTGAATCTCAAGCCGCAAATGAAACAGACCGCCGAAATGGCAAACAACATCAGCACCAACAACACTCTGTCAATAAACGATTATTACGATTACGCCGACAGACCAGAGACATACATCGTTCCCGCATTGTTCGCAATCATATTTGTCATCGGTATGATTGGTAACGTAACGTTGGTGTTGATATTTATTCGGAACAAGCAGATGAGAAACGTGCCCAATATTTACATAATCAACCTTGCACTAGGTGATTTATTAGTGATCATCAGCTGCGTGCCGTTTACGTCTACCGTATACACGGTAAGAATAATTCTAAGTTTAACTGGAAAAGTGGCATGCAACAATCGCAAGCAATTATAATATTAAAACATTATACGATTTACATATTAGGTATTATTTATTTTACACGAGCGAGGTGATTAACACAGAATTCACTCCCATTGTATCCTTAAAATAACTTATCTGCAGGTTATCTGGTTACCTTAAGTAACCTTACATTAGGTTATCTTAGGTGTCTTATGTTCTGATTGGGGCAAGCAATACATTGGTTTAAGTGGATTTATAATGATACTAAGTTCTGTGCCTATATACTTTGTTAAATATAATTTGAACTGAGCGATAAATGTATTTGTTTTACAATGATGTTTGTGTGTATTTTTTTTTTTTTTGTTTCCATCATCAGCTTTTAAAGCTCTAAAAATGCATGAACCTTTAACTTTTAGTGTGGTTTCAGGTAAAAAATTGGATGTAGTTGGATCCAAAAAAGTAGCTATAAGAATTCGCGACAGACTTGAGACATTTTGCGGCATTGGTTTATCATTTATTTTTTGGTCAGAATACTATGTAGGTCTTGGTCAGTGCCGTACCCAGGATTTGTTTTCGGGGGGGAGGGGGCTTAAGCCCAAAAGCACACCCCTGTATACGGCACTGGTATTGGTATTGGTACATCAATTTTATACGATTTCGTTTATCTCGATCAATGTGGCACCAAGTCAGACAGTGAACTGCCCGACGTCAGCCAGTTCGCGACTGTGTAAGCAAATTCGTCTGTAATAATAGTATTGTTCGTTTGCCCAACACAGTTCCCATCGTGGCCTTACGGGTTGGCCGTGTGCAAAGTGTCAGAGACGGCCAAGGACGTTTCGATCGGCGTTTCCGTGTTCACGTTGACCGCCCTCAGCGCCGACCGTTATTTTGCCATCGTGAACCCGATGCGCAAACTGCACGCGTCCATTGGCGGACGGTTTGCCACCCGGTTCACGCTAACCGTGGCCGTGGCCGTGGCCATCTGGGCGGTGGCCGTAGCGTGTGCCGTACCCGCCGCCCGGTACTCGTACATCCGCCAGTTCCGCGTGCACAACGTCACGCTGTTCGAGGCCTGTTACCCGTTCTCCGAGCACCTCGGGCCCAACTATCCCAAGGTCATGGTCACGGTCAAGTTCCTCGTCTACTACGCCGTCCCGCTCACTGTCATCGCTTGCTTCTACGTGCTCATCGCTCGGTACCTGATGCACACCACCAACAACATGCCAGGCGAACTTCAGGTGTGATGGTTATCATATTATTATATTGTTATAACCCGCTGTACTTATACCGTGATGTGTCATGGGAACAGGATCGTTCAGATGTGGGTGGGAAGGGGCAGCGGGACCAATTTGCCCCAAGCCCTATCTTCGAAATATTTTTAGTGGCATAGGCGTAAATTGAAGGTGGCTTGGGTGGCTCAGTACTTTCCCTCACCCCCCCCCCCCCCCGAAAAAAAATCTAGGACATACAATTTTAAAATGCTATACTATAAATGTCTGTTTGTCTTTTAATATATTCAGCCCCCCTCCAAGTCAATAGTTGAAATTGCACCTATGCTTAGGGAGCCCCTCAAAGTCTTGATGAATTATAATAATAAGTAATAACAGTGTTTCGACGTTATTGAGCCATTTTCCGATAAAAGACTAAAATGACCCGATTACAACTTTATTATATTATATAATAGAAATAAATTGTTATTTCGTTACGTCAACTACATACATGTAATAATCCTATAATACGGCTAGATTTCGATATAACGATGCTCAATTTTTTACAGTATGTGATAGTGTAAACGATATTTTAAGATAAAAACCACAAACATTTATAATTATCTAGAGATAATAAATTGTAGTTTTTTAGTAAACTTGGTAATAATTTGCTAATAAAATATTGAAAATGTAATTGAGTACATGAATTTAAATGAGCTTGGTTGGTTATGATTTGAAAAAATATATTTGTGAGATTTTTTTTTTATCTCAATGAGTATTTTGTTTACAATACGTGTAATATGATGGTCGAAAGACCCGACATTAATTTGGTCCTGACCCCGAAAAACCTCGGGACGTCTACTGGACACGAATCAGCTGGTTGTTTATACTTTTGCATATTATAGTAATTAAGTATTAAGTTAAGCGTTGGTATATTTTATATTTAAGGGCCAAATGCATCAAGTGCGAGCTCGAAAAAAAGTCACTAAAGCAGTGCTCGCCTTTGTGTTGATGTTTGCCATCTGCTTTCTACCTCATCACATTTTCATGCTGTGGTTTTACAACTACCCCAAATCAACGGACGTGTACAACACTTTCTGGCATGTATTACGAATTGTTGGATTTTGTCTAAGTTTCATAAACTCTTGTATCAATCCTGTTGCCCTGTACTTGGTGAGCGGCACTTTTCGCAAACATTTCGATAAGTATTTGTTCTGGTGGTGCATAGAATCCTCAACAGCCGCCACGGAATCTAACTTGTTCGTCATCAAAAAGAACAGAATTATGAGTCAAGACATAAAAATTACAGAGTCCATAACGTTGCCATCAATGTGCACAGTTGCAAACAAAAATCGAAGAAATAAAACTTTTACTATGATCACAAATTTCTAATGTCAAAACTCAAAATACCAAGGGCACTGAACAAAAGGGTGGCTGTCGCCTTCTATCTAATATTTTTGAACATATTTTCATAATTATTTTAATGTTTTATCAAAACTCCTGTAATATTAATTTTAAAATTGTTTTAATTGAATTGATTATAATAAAGATGAATTATTTTTGTTAATAATTTTGATAATAATTTCAACAATTTTGAATTGATAGTAGTTATATATCATACAATACTACAAATAACATTTCTAATACCATATACGTATTATAATTTATATTTTATAATAGATTATAGTTTATCAATAAATAAACTTATAGTATAATATAATTAAATTTAAATTAACACGTTTATTAACTATACGATTTTAATGTTAATGGGTAATTTATTATCATAAAGATTAATGATTTTTTCAATTCGAATGCTACCTAATAACAATCTTAAATTGTTTGTTCTCCTATTCTCAGAAACAAAAGTTTTAATAATACTTATGTTTAAAGAAATTTGATAATTTACAATTATTTGACAGGAGAATGCAATGAATAAAAAATCAAAATAAAATGTATTTGATTCTGTTTTCTAAATCATGATTTCGCAGAATTCGTATCTAACTACCTTATCTGGGATTAGATATCTCATGGCATATTATAATATCATATTTGCATATTATATTTTTTTATACATATTGTATGCAGACAATAGATTTGCAATAATATTAAAATTATCGGCATAACCTATTAAATATTCGGTATGATGTTATTCTATACTCATATAAAATATTAATATAATTCATATAATTATAGTTCATATTGTATTTTATATTTATATTTTCATATTCTGTTGTGAACCTTTTTCACGCCCAACTATATCATATATTAATAAATGTTAAACAATTTTCTTATTCTATGTATAATACTTTTAGTTTTTACTATAGAAAACCTAATGAATATAATAGATTATAACTTTTAAGGGAAAATTTTTAAACGAATAAAAAAAATGGAATTTTTATATTATATTATTTTATTTTATTTAAAACGTATGTTTTAATAAATAACCACATCAATATAATATGCAATATAATTTGAATATTTCATTAATTGTTATATATAACATATAATTTTAAAATATGCTTATAATTAAATATTAATACTTTACTGTTCAATATTTTACAAATTATGTTAGAAACATTAAGTAACAATTAAGTACCCTAGTAAAAATGTATAACTTAATTATTATAAGTTATTATAAGTAACCTATATCAAAATAGAATAGTTGTACTTCAGCTGTTTGACTGTTTTTAAACATATACATATTCAAGACTACTTTGATATTGTTATTCTGGTTTTCAACATTAATTTCTAAGACAATAATAATAAATACTAAAATATATATTTTAATATATAGTTATTTCCAATTTCAATCATTCATAATTTAAAAGTTATTTATCTTAAGATTGTAAGCATTTTGTTTGGATACGTGCAATACATATTGATATTATTAAATACTGATTTTTTTTTTTTTGAAATATATGTAGACACATGTTCGAATAAAAGTTTATTATTCAACAGTAAATATATATATATATATATATATATAATTGTTTTAGGTTAGATTCATTAGTTGTGTAAATCAAATAACCAAGTATATTGAATAAGAATTAATATGGTTTCCTTTAACATCAAATTGAATTGTTAGTTTCATGTTTGTTCATATTGGCATAGTATGAAATTAACAAACACGAAAAAAAATTAATAAAAAAATCCAATCTTCCTCCATAACTTTTTATGATTTTGAAAACGCAATACATGACACTGTAATATAATACTGTGATTTTAAATTTGTTTTCTGTAAACTAATTTTGTAATATAATAGTTGGTATATTTAATTAATATTCCGAAAAAGCTTTTAAATTTAAAATGCATTAATTTGTTCGAGTTCTTTTGTAATTTTGTATTTTCATGTCAATTCATCAAAATATATATATATAATTTATATACCGTGTGTCCCAAAAAACAGGGGCCACTTTACCACTCATTACCATGAAAATATTTTTCAATTCTGTTTGCGGGACATTAAACTAGACTAATGGATCATAAATTTCTATGACTTACAATTTTTTTAATTCATGTATCTTGCGCAAGCGCAATAAAACTTACATTTTATTTTAACGGCAAGCTGTAATTTGACTATCATATTCGGGTTTATCGATTTTTTTCAAGCCATTTTGATGTATCAACTTATGTCCTAAACCCAAAATTGACTAAACTAGAGCTATGGAGAATTTAAAAAATTAAAAAATTAAATTAATTTTATTTTTTTTTTCTAACTGTAGTACGTACTTATTTTTTTTTTTTAAACACCATGCAACAAACAATCAAAATTATTATTATTAAATTAATTAACTATTTACTATTTATGAATTATTATCTTATTTTATTATTACACATTATGAAATTGCATATGGTCTTAATTGGCCGAGACCAAAAAAGAAGAAGTGTATTTTTGTTTCCATCAGAATTACCTATAATTAAGTATCTATTAAAATAATAATGAGCATTGGTATTTCTATTTTTGTTATTTACCTACCTATACCTATTAAAATGTGGAACTGATTATAAATTTAATTTTTTAATTTTTTAAATTCTCCATAGCTCTAGTTTAGTCAATTTTGGGTTAAGGACACAAGTTGATACATCAAAATGGCTTGAAAAAAATCGATAAACCCGAATATGATATTCAAATTACAGGTTGCCATTAAAAAAAATGTAAGTTTTATTGCGCATGCGCAAGATACATGAGTTTAAAAAATTGTGAGTCATAGAAATTTATGATCCATTAGTCTAGTTTAATGTCCCGCAAACAGAATTGAAAAATATTTTCATGGTAATGAGTGGTAAAGTGGCCCCTGTTTTTTGGGACACACGGTATATATATATATCCTGTGTTAATTGTAGCTTACTCATATTTTTTTTAAACTGTAAGTGTAGTATATTGACAATTTTAATTTCGTTATATGTTGGCCCGTCGTACGTGAATATAGCTATTATAGTCTTTTTGTTGGTATTATTATGGTTGTTACTTGTTGGGCTAAATAATATCAATCCCGTGTATGTATAATGTATATATTAGGTACCTATCAATTTCTCTATTATGATATATTACTATTATATACTGATAACTTTTGTTAGTACTATTCAAGAAAATTACAAAAACACATCAAATATATGGTAACATTTTTTCAACATGATTAATCATTATGCAAGTATGTTGAACTGTTGAAGACCATTTATATTAAACTATTTTAGATTCATAAGTATACCTATATTTTATATCATTCAATTTCATATTTGAATATTGGAGTGTTAATACGTATCATCTGTATGTCTTCATAAATTTTCAGATTAATTTCCACCTAGTACCTATCGGTTTGACATCAATGCTTTTTGAAATTTCATACAAAACGATGTATAACTAACGATTATATTATTACAAGAATAACCCATTTATTATAATTTATAATTAACGTATTGAAAATAAGTAACGATAAATCATACCTACTCAATATATTACCGTTATCAGAAACTGAGATCTTCTTATTAAATCTGTATTTTAAAAACATTAAATTAAAATAAGATTTTACGGTATTAGGTATGTAGACTGTTTTACTTTAATATGTTACCTAAAACGGCTAAAACTAATGGCTTATTGAAAATATAAACTGTCCTAGGACAGCTTTATTTGAAGCTTCAAATAAATTACAAAACTGACATAATATTATCTATTTTTATTTGGAAAAGATTTTTAAAAATGTTTTGCTTAAAACAATTAAAATAATATTCTACAAATACCTTAAGCAGGTAAGTACATCCGTTAATTTTGTTTTATTTTTTAGTTATTTCTTTATTGTAAAAAATAATTTAATTACATGACGAGTGTTTGAAAACTGGCAACCAAAACCTACATTTAAAAAAAAAATTCAAGAGAATATTAAGTTTTAAATATATGTGTTTGAATTTTTTTACTTACTTTATGTTGTAATTCCATGGTTAAAAAATAAAACATTCCATTGGCAGGTTCGCGCATTCCATATTATGCGCTAACAATTCATCTTTTCTTTCGGGCTTTCAGCAAACAGCCATCTAATACCCTCCGAAGAGACAGCTGCAAACTGAATATATATGTAAGACATAAAATATTAAGACGGTGAAATGTTGCTCAGCTGTAAAAAACATAGTTTTTTTATCAACAATGATTTAAATATTTAATACCTATAGGTACACGCATTAATTTTTTAGATTTGGAAATTAAATAATCGGCTTTTTAAGTAACAACGAAGCCAAATTCAAGGATAAGTAACCTATACTCGTTATTTTCTATTAATTACTGAGATTGAGATAAACGTTTGGAATACCTAATAAATATTAATTAATATTAATTAAAAAACATCTATTGATTTAAATAGGAACATAATTAAAAAAGATGTAAGTGAATAAATATACCTGAACAGATTGATGATTATAATAATAGTGATAATATAAAAACATAAAATCGAATTCGTTATTAATATCTAATTTCTCATACTTGGTCGATTATTTCTGAAAATGTTTTCATTCACATAATTATTAAACGATACATTATTCATGTGTATACATATAAGACGTGTACAATCTCAATTTTAATAATATTTTGTAAGTAACCGTCAATAAAACTTATGATATGTGACTATAAAAATAAACAACTTTTGAATAATCTCTCCAACAGAAATCACTTAATTTTATTTTTATACGTTATATACGCTATCACCTATTTGCATTTTTTTTAATTCGCAGATATCTGCATTCGTAAGAGCGTTTTAATAGTTTATAGACGCCAATATAGTCACTAATTGTGGT
This sequence comes from Diuraphis noxia, assembly GCF_037042655.1. Lineage (NCBI taxonomy): Eukaryota > Metazoa > Arthropoda > Insecta > Hemiptera > Aphididae > Diuraphis > Diuraphis noxia. The sequence goes on from NW_028301713.1 coordinate 80,048,112, forward strand.
GGGCCAGAGCTATTATTTTATATGAGTAATATCAAATAATAATATTTATTTACATTTTATAATCATATTTAAAAGATAATCGTAAAAAATAGAACGAAAATATTCTGTGTTGATAGCAGCGTTGTCTTTCGCCACTTCCGGTTATTCGCGGATGGACTCCGTCACTACATCAGCGCTATAGGGCACCAAACGCGATTCACCGGCAATAAGAGTACACGCGGTCGTCTCTGCTGCATTCGTTATACGCAAAATAAAATCATAATGATGCCATTCTATTATAGTTAACGTTACGGTCGCCCGATGACCCTCGTCGTATGCGTCTGAGGGGGTGACAAACGTTAAATTTACGCGTTCAAAAAGCACCGGTGGTTAGAGGTGGAGGGGGGGGGGAGGGAGTTAGAAAAATTTAAAAAAACTGAGTGTAAAAATATCGCCCTCTTTTAAATATACGGGCGCCTATATGGGTTACCTCGGGATGAAAACCGTTGCCGATTACGCGCGACGCGAGCAACGACACTGCAGCGGTTATAGCCCCTCGGCCCGCTGTTCCGGTTTCGTTTATGTTGTTATTGTTGTTGTTCGGAAGCCGGCAAGAGACCATGTGCTCTCGAGACTTCTGCCGTGCCGGTGATAGGGTGGGGGGGGGAGAGTTTCCACTACTCGGCGGGTGGCGCAACGACGAGGGGTTATACGGCGGCTGCGGCTTCGGCGTGGACGGCGAGGGGTTACGGCGGCGGACCGGGCCAGGTGTTCGGTTCCATCATAACCGCCGCGCCGCCGAACCAGTCGGCTAGTCAGTATGTACGCGCAGTCGCCATGCCCCGGACGTGCGTGTTGTTGTCGTTGCTGTTGTCGTTGTGCGCGGCCAGTGCGCGCGCTGCGGCCGCGGCCACTATAGTGCCGCCGCCGTCGTTTCGATCGGCCAACCTCACGGCGGCCGGACTGCTGTCCGCCGCAAAGTATGGCAAAACAGTGTTGGCCGGCGACGAAATCACCGTGACCGCCCAAGAGTACGCCGACTGTTTGGTGTTCCGAGTGCAGGCCCGAACCCGCGGTTACGTAGCTTTGGGATTCGTGGACCCGTTCGCCACTTCAGTGGACGTGTTGCTCGCGTGGGTCGACGATGACACAGGCGCCGGACACGTAATGGTGAGTTTCGTCCGCGAACAGGACACGATGTGCATCACAGTAGGTGTAATATCAATACGTGCGGGTACGCTGTAAGTCGTGCTCTGCGACGGTGATTATATAGTGATTTGAGGCGATCGGAGTAGACAGCTGGGTTCTGAAAGGTGGGCTATATATAATCGGTTAATTACAAACTAGGTATTATCAGAGGAGCTTTGGCATGTAAAATTGTTTCCGTGGTTCACACTCACGATCTCTATGGTTGAGGGCATGAACAGAGGAGGTGTGAATTGAACTCCTCTCGAGTCGAGTACTGGTGGCGTAAATCCGAGTACTATACTGTACTGCTCAATATAAATACTCGCCAATAAAATATTTCGTTGCAGAGGCACTATACGGGGAGGGTGTACTTTGGCGGCCCATATTTTTAACAACTTACAAATTTACAACGAACAATTTACTAGCGCACCAATATCACCCGATATAAAAAAGGCCCCCTTCATTTTTTTATTAAATAATATAGTTATAGATATATAAGTTCAAATTTAAAGTAAGAACTTTTATTCTAAAATTATAAAATCTTATGCAAATCCACAAGGTACCTACTTTCCATTTTTATTAAAATTGCAATTACATAAGAAATAAGATGAAATTACGTCATGCAAATAAAAAAGTTTTGTGGAACGTTGAACAATAATGGGCTCCCTCAAGCCGAGGGCCCATGGAATTTGCACCCATCGCACACGTCATGTATGACACGCCACTGCATATACCATAATACGTCTAATTCAATACATAATATGAAGGAAATATATATTTATTATTTATGCACGTGCCTATATATATCAGTGGTATAATTATTGCATGCAAAAGCTATCTCAATAACTTCCAACTTTCCAATTTTATTAATTCGTTAAACATTTAACCCTATACATACATAAAATACAAGTATTTTCATGACGTTAAAAAATGGGCCTGCTTAAATGTTGACATAGGTTATTATATTAAAAACGCGAATGACGCCACTATTATATTATTATCGTAACACATTATAAACAATATAATTTATATCTTTATAACTGAAATAAATTTTCTTTAACCGTTCAAAAAATCCTGGATCCTCCATTATACTGCAGTTTTTCTGTAGGTTCCCCGAAGTTAAGAAATGCATTTTATTGTCCTAAAATTTTGCACTTCCCGACCATCGTACTATACCTAAACAACTATATCGACCAAAATATACGATCGCTACGCGTAACATTCATCGCGATCTTCATCAATAAATTGTAATTGTTGTGTTACCAATGAGGATTTATCAACTGTACGATATTAATAGGTACAGTAGGTACACGCAACAATGCACAAGTGTCATGTCAAAATATCGCATTAATTAAGTTTCAGTCGCAATAAAAATATCAATTATTTATATTTCATGTCATTAATATCACACGTTATGTTATATCACATTATATTTATAGGAGGATACATCGACCTATTAATTATTATTAAATCGATGCTTTGGACGTATTTGTTCTGATGATATCTTCGTTTGGTAAAACACAGAATGTAACAATAATAGTAATAATGTAGTAGGTAGTTGGTACCTACATTGTATTACAAGCAGGTAACCAAAAGAAAAGACAAGTTACTAAAGTTTAACTTTTTCAGTAAATAACTATAGGTAATGGTTTCTTAAAAATGATCTTTTTTTTTATTTATTAAATTTTAATTGTTTCAACACAAATAGAATGTGAAACATATGATAAAATAATTTGGTGGCATGTGCATAAACTAATAGGCAATAATATTGTAATTAAAACGAGGGCATGATCGTTAGTCAAATATCTAAAAATTTTGGATTAGAGGTTTTAGGGGGCTACTATAGTAGCTAATAGTACTTGCAACAAATGCCACTTGAATATAGTAGGCTTATAAACACTCGTACAACTACCACGTCGTATATATCGGAATATACTAAACTAATATACTAGTCCACAGCTAATAACACAGATTTTTATCTATAGCTCTTGCTAAATCACTATTCATAAAATCTTAACATTTATCTGAATTTATAAATTACATTGTTAGTAGATAATAAATTCGAATGATAATCATCATAAGCGTGCGCACGGGGGAGGCAGGGGAGGCGGTTGCCTCCCATGCGAGATTTTCCTCTACACCAAAATATTATATTATATCTACCAATTGGTGAAAATCGGGTGGGGGGATTGGAGTCTGGACCTCCTTAGCTAAAGTATTGCCTCCCCTGCCAAGAATACCTACGCACGCTTATGATAATCATATATTGCAGTTGAAATTGAAATGCAAAATGCTTCACGTTATTTGAAACTTTGTGAGTTACAAACAAATCAATTTTTATCTACAAGAGAGATCGATGAGTGATTTTGAAAAAAAAATATACCTTTTTGAAGTAGGTATCCGGTTGTCCTAAAATTTGGCCTACTGGCCACTAGTAACTGTGAGTTGTACATTTTTTTTCTTAATATTATAGTATAATATAATAAAAATGTTCAAGTGGGATTACTAATATGTTTCGGTAAGGCTTGTTCCCCGATTTATCGCATGTTCGACCACCGAGCACCAACGACGCACGTGTCTTCTAAACTTCATCTTTCTGGATAACGCAGAATGCCTGTGGTATTTTCATCTATCGTCGGCGCCGGAAAAGCTCCGGAAATACGTACTTTACGGGTATACCGGTAGGTATCACACACACACACACACACACACACCGTGTAAACGCACACCTTTGTTATTGGGTTTGTTAATCCGATATTTAGAGCACCCGTATGCTGTTATTATTTTACGGCACGTAATATTCATTCATAATGGTGAGTATAACAACGTTGTAGTTATCCATACAAAGTAATCCTTAAACTGCGTTTAACAACTACACATTATAAATTATTATAATTTATTAGTTTATTATACTCAAGACACGCTCTATCAACAAGCGATATATGATTTCTAGTATATAGAGACAAAGAGATAAGAGTTCTCTTCTGTAGGTAAATAAGTCACTTAATAATAAATATGCTCACTTATGCGTAATCGATTGTTTGAGAATAAATCATATAATATGCAATACTATGATACAAGGTACCAACTACCTACGAATTAGTACATTTAGTATTTTTGTATAATATAAAACTGAGTTTCATCCTCTCTGGTCAATATATTTAAATCATAGTATATTGGCAAGAAGCCGGTTTGAACGGATCGTATTCAATCCAACGTTTCTTCATTTTAATTAGGCATACATATATTAATATAATTTTTGAGTTAGTTAACTTTTTATAGTTATAGATAACAGACAATCACGAATTAACAAAACTTTCAATACATCATACGACCATCATAGACATTCAAAAGATCTATGCATCGACGTACCATACCGTTTGATTATATATTATTATTACGTTTTTTGTGTATAATACATTAATACGTATATAATAAATGATTAGGAACCCGAAATAAAAAAATTGTATGTGAAATTTACATCACCAGTTATTACAATTTCAATACTTAGGAATCCATTGAAACATTAAATTATGTAAGTAATAAGAAAAGTAAATTCATTTTTATCTAAAAAAAATGGTTTGAAGACTAAAATGAAACTCAAACATTATATTCTATAAAATACGTGCACAAACACAATAATTATGTGGGGAAAAAGTACATAGTTTCCGAAATTATTAACAAGTTAAACCTGTCTTATATTCGTAGTTTTTTTCTTTTACCAATCAGCATTTTAGTTCTTCATGCATAACAAAATGATTCAGATATTTAGTAATTGACCTTACACTCGCCGTAGATAAGCTACCAACGTGAACATTTACATATATATTTTTTTGTAACAATTAATGATATTAAAAAGTATTTTAATAAGCTAAAATTTGGTTTTAAATCGAGGTTGACTAAAAATTTGCCATATTATTAAATATTAATAGATTAATTAAAAACGATTATTTATGGTACCTACCTCAAGTAAATGCTTACCTATACGGTTGATGGTTGTTAAAAATGTTAGATTGTAGTAAATTTAGTACATTGTAATACATTGTAGGTGATACAAATAAAAATCGGGTCATTTATTGATCGGTCAATAATAAATGACGTAATAAAAATCTTAAAATATTGTGTGAACAACAAACCGCATGAACTAAAATTCAAGTATCGCACTAGCTTTTTGAGTGGAATAACAAACACAAATTAAAGTAGATATAGTAAAACTACTAATACTCTAGATAGTGTATATACGATGGATTATGATGTTTTGTATTCCCGTAGAATTTTAAATCACAGTACATAATATATCTTTATGGACCTGATGGAATGCACGGGAGCTCCTCGTATATTATACACGTACAAAACGTGCTTCTATTGGAACACGTCGTACACTCATATATTATATGACAACTTGTTAAACGCGTCTTAAAGCAATTATTGGCGTGACAATCATTGTGATTAAGTATCTCTATTTTAAAGGTCGGTAATTAATTATCTGCAACAAGACCACGATCGCGTGTAGCCACGTTATATACTCGTATTATATTTTATATTATATATATAGTTAACATTGCAGAACATATTATACCAAACCCCTTGTTGAAAAAAAAACCTAATATTCCATCCGGTTATAGTGTCTATGAGTTTATAGGTACTGAATATTGGAATAAGAGGAAAAGAAATATTTTTCCAATTACCTGTTTCTTTAGCTGAACATTTTTTATGATACCTTAAAAGAAAATGAATGGATAGGATAATGTAATTCAGATAATTAGATACTACCCAGTACCCATACCTACCTATGCATTTTACGAGGGAAAAATCCACAGAAATCCAACATAATATAATTAAATATCAATCTCACGTTATATTATGACTGCCATTTGAATATGTTTAAAAATGAGTAACGTAGGAATCTATTACCTACCTTCAATTTTTAATGCGTAAAAATTCTTAATTTAAAAAAATATTAGCTGTGGATAGGGGTGTTTAGCAAATTTAAACAGGTAGTGGTTTTTTTTGATCTAACAATACATTATAATATTATTTAGTTAATAATATAGTAGTATGATAATATGATGAATTTCATAGTAGAGTTGACCCCTAAAATAACTTTCGTTGGTACATGTGTCATCGTATGTACGTATATATATTATATAAGACATAAAAGTAGTTCATATTTTTTATTTACCACTATGAAATCCAACAGAATAATATTCATAACAATATACATATATTTGAAAACTGGGGTATAATATGTAATACCATTTGTAATATCAGATTAGAATATATATTTTACTAAGTATACTTGTTTCAGTTGTTTCTTATTGTGTGCGTAATATATTATTTTGATTTGTGAATTAAACTCGTTCTGCCAATAAATTATAATAATTTTATGCCGCTCCCACGAACGTGCACTGTTTAATAACGATAAACATGCCATAACAGACTCAGGGACGTGCAGTCGGAATATGTATGTCTTTATTCCACAGTTTTTTTTTTTTTTTTTTTTTTTTTGAGGGGTTAAGGTAGAGAATAAAGAAACAATTAAAAAATTTAACATTTTGTACAAATTATTAAAACGATCTTAACAGCCTGAATACGATAGCCAAAAGATTGCACTTATTGTCCGTACCGTAGGTACATTATATATTGGTAATAAACTAATAAAATAATTTATACTATTATACTACTATTTGTGCTTGACGGAGGATAATATTGTAAAATTACTAAAAAAAACGAATATTTACAATCTTAGAATAATCAAATACGACATCCCCGACAGGCTGTACGAAGCAATTGGTCCATATTCCAACTACCATAATTTAATCTTATATTTAAAAAATATTGATTTGTATAACAAAATGAAAATTGTAAATATGTAAAATTTTTGTAAAAAGCTAATAACATTTGTAGTTTATGCTCAACTAATAAGGAAAAAAATTATCAAATACAATAAGTAATAAATATAAAAACTCACAAAGCTTGACGGCTTGAGTGAAAAAGGTAAATCGACTTCAAATTGATCATAACCAATAATTTTCAACTATTACCATGTGAGCCATATACTTGATGTACTTAATAGATGATTCAATTTTCTATAAAACAGTGCAATAAAACATATTTTGCACTACTGCCTCGTAATCAAAAAAAAAAAAAAAAAATGTAATAATAAAACGCGAACTGTTTGAAATCAATAAAACTAATAAAATAAAGCAGATCGTTGTATTCACAAGTTCACAACAAAGTAACGACTAGGTACTCAAATGCATTATCAACGTTGAATTTGATACTTTTTGAACTTAAATCCTAATTTCTTAATTGTAAATACCAAAGAGTAGGTATAGGAAATATTAATATTTCATAAAATAATAAGTTATATTCTGACGAAGAACTAAATAAATTATGGCTTATAATCTACGATGGAAACCAATGATAATATGTTTAGTACCTACCTAAATACCTAATAAACATTATGAAAATAAATTATATACAAATCGATATTATCATTATTATTATTATTCCCTAAAAATTAGTTTCATGTAAATTTTAATCTAACGTAACAATATAATATGGTATTTATATATTATATTAAATTATTTATATATTTATACTATTAGTAAAGTTTAAAAAACACGTATATTATATTTTTTGCTCGTCTCGTCGATTTTTTTTTAAACATATTAAGTGTATAGTATTATACATTCATACAGTATATAACACAATCTCCAAGCCGTTTCACGCGATATCATGGCTTTCCCACATACCGCGAGACATTCTTTTGATCCGAACAGCCCTCGCCCAACAAATATATGCTCAGCACCTGCTCGATCGTAAAACGTTGTCATCGTGAGACTCATTTAATTGTGCTATCGTCGCCGACTCACCTTCAGACTATGCCGTGCGGTCTGCCCGATATAATTATATAAACCGTAGAAGAAAGTATCATAATGTTTTGATATGATTGGAAAAGATACAAGTTAAGTAGACAGGTACTTTGCATGTATTCAAAACAATTCTGGTATTTTTAATTATTAAGAGTATACGCGTGTTATGATATTTTTAAGGTTTAAAATGAATGCGAATGAGCGTTTTGTTATTTTCCGGAATAATAAACCTAGTAAAATATTAAAATAATTATTGGTATATTATCGCAATAACCTGTCTACAACTAGGTTTATACGTTGTGATATTATGCTTCGTGAGATGGTTGTTTGACAAAAAAAAAAAAAAAAAAACGTGATTTAAGCGTAACCACGTGTGTCCGACCATGTCAGTGTCTCCACGGCTATTGTTAAATAATAATAATAATAATAATAAATTGTAGATACCTACTGCCTATACGATTGTTATGCGTCCGGAAATGAGCGCGATATCTGCAGCCCAACCTACCTTACGGCGTGTACTACACAGATATATAATATACGCATATATGTATAGGGGGAATACGGTGACAGTAGTATTATAAACACTGTCCACCAAGTATAGTTTCCATCGGCCCAGAGGATAGTTGATTTTTATTGTTGTTATTATTTTGAATTCTGGTTGTAATTATTAGTGAGAAAAAAATAACCACTTTTTCTTCCGTCATGGTGTGTTAATGGCGGTTTTGAAAAGGCACGCGCCAGTCTTATGGAACATCGACACCGCCGATGCGCAGGTGCTGGACGTAATCACGTCCGGTAATTTTTCGAGAATACTTTTTTCGATCAAAACACATTTGCTTATAACGTGTTATAGGCTTCGTTAATTTTTATATGTTTTCAATGCGTCATGAATATAACTATACAAGTAACAAACGCATTACAAAAAAAGTACCGGTAAGACTTTATACCCATAATACAATTATTATAAGAATTTTGTATTACCGTAAAATGTGTCTAAAAATATTTAATATAATAACAAACCTATTTGTTATTAATAAATATTAATATAGTGTAAATGTCGATTATAATTTATTATAAATGGTACCTACATATATGTGTACCTAATAGGTAATTAAAATCAATTTACAATCCTTCTTCTAAGACGTGTAGAAAACATAAAAATATAAAAATGTTTTTATACAGTTAAAAAACTTCATGTTAATCTATTCGTTTGTATGATTATGTTAACTTAAGCTTTATCTGATTAAAAAATATATTTGTATACTATAATATATAGGTACATTGGATTCTCAATGTACCTACCAACGCGGCGTTGCTTGACATAGTAAACATTCATCGATCCCTTTCAATGTAACTGGTTTTCGTTTATCCCAAACCCAACAATTCCCACGAGATTTGTCGATCACGTTACAATACCTGGCAACGTTACAACTTACAATATTCCTTTTTCTCGTGAGAAAAATTATATAATTTTATTATTGTTTTGAATGAATTCGATGATTTTTTTTTACTGTTGTTATTACTTATTACTATTACTTTACAATGGGTACATTGTACATAATATAATATAATAATACGTGTTTAGGTGTATGAGAAATTATTTTTAGATAATACTTCTTCCCGCATAACATTGTTGTTTGAAAACAGTAATCTCTCAAGATAATTTTACATATAATAGGCTTTACACAGGGGCACCTATAGTAAAACATCTGCAATAAATAATATAATATTTTATAATAATTGAGTCACTATTAAAAATTAGAGAACAATAGTCGTTCATTTAAAACTTATAGAATAAGACATAAGTAATACGTAGGTAACAATGTACTAAACTGTATTTTTGACATTTTTTATTTATAAATTGGCACATTCAATTAAATCAATTATAAATTATAATAATTAATAGGGTATTACTATATTACCTTCTTAATTTGTTTAAATGAAAGTACTATGTGATACACATATTTTTATGAAATTGGCGAACCCCATGAAAATAAACTACGTAGATGTATAATGCGCATTACGCGGTTTTGGTTTACCTTTTATGTATTTAAATATGTAACAAATAACCAATAATCTGTGATATAAATATTAACTTAAACAGTAAATACAACTGTCAGTTTTATAAAAGCAAATTTTTTATTCAAAGTTCATGTCAAATAAGAAATCAATTGTAAAAAAAAATTAAATACTTTAACTCCAATTTTTTTTTTTGTAATAATTAATTATAATACAGTCATTATATACCTACCTGTATTATACTACAGCGCTATGTAAAAAATTATCAACTAAAATGTCTAAACACCACAAATTAATCAAGTATAGTAAAAAAATATTTTAATCATACAAAATGAATAGTTTTACATTTCGTTAAGAATAACGGCCAAACATCTACAACACCTGTTTTTCGTTACCTAGCTGTAGGTATATGTAATTTTCTGAATGTAAATTGTAGGAATGCAGAATATTTAAATTCATGCTTTGTTCTAATTCTATTTCGTCTTGTGATGCACCACCCTATATAATTAAGTATAATTATGAACATTAAATAGCATATGTTCGCCATATAAATTATAAACACTTGTTACTATTTAAGAATTAACTTTACAATAAGGTATTATTTTAAATTACATAATAATATATTATATTTAATTTGATATGAAAAAGATAATAATACTGTATGTTCAGTAGCTTGCGTGGGATATTGGATTCACCAACTTTATGTTTTCGAGCTTACAGATGGGTTTAATTAATATAATTAGGTGTAGCACAAAATATATTATATAATAGAAGTATACATGTTATTTATTTTTATTAAATAAGTGTGTTGAAAAGAATTTCGATTTTTTTTAGATATTTTAATATTTACCTATGTAATTATGATTATAATATTAATATTTTATTAATATTGTGCCTTAACAGTATATATCTTTTTTAAATATAACTTTATGTATTCAAATTATTGTTGTCTCACATTTGAAAAAAGATTTTGACTTGGTACTTTTAATGGCTATAGTTGAACTCTTGAACGTAATTTACAGTTGGGTAATAATTATAATTTTTTTTTACAATTGTCTTAAGCAATTAAAAATTATTGTAAATAATTCTTATACATTTTGTATGTATTGTTTATAAATAAAAGTATTCATTTTCTCATAATATAATAATATTAAAATGAGAGTGTAATTAAATATTTAATACTTATAGTTATACTTATAACTTATAACTCTCTTTAAATACGTCACGCAATATAAATGATACCATGTGTTTTTTTTTGTTACACAGGATATGCATGGCAAAACTGAAACAGGTCTAACACCGGAAAAGGATGTGAGCCAGGACTACGAGCTACTGGCTTCCTTCCAAAATGGCTCTCATATATCCGTCGTCTTCCGAAGGGCTTGGGACACCTGTGACGCACACGACGATGTGGTATTTGGGGTATGTACTAGTAAACCTGTATTTTTTAGATATCGTTCAACTCAAATCATAATTTATGTTTGTCGAGGGTGTATACGACCATAAAAACCGGTTGTATTTTGTAAAAATAGTTTTAAATAATAGTAATAAAAACGGTAAATTACTTATTGAAAACTAATACTAGGAATTTGTCGAGATAGGCTTGTTAAAAAATGTTATTGAATAAAACCAATTACTTCCCAATTTCCCATAGCTACTAATAATAATTAATAAAAAAATTATTTAATTGCAAAGTACATATAATGCCTATATATTTATCTTGGAATACAGATTATAACTACATAATATAACACACTGGGTTCGTTATTTAACACTATTTAATGTATTTAATGATATATATTTTTATTTTTGTATTTAATTAATTATGTCCACATACAAGTTGTAACCATGGCTTAATAAAATTGCAATATATTTATAAAGGACAATAAGTGTAAACTAACAAAAAAGCGTCTCCTGTATCGTATTTTGAATTGGCTATATCTCAAAATCTATTGAATCGAAATAAATAATTCAAACGCAGAAGTTCTTAAAAAAAAATAGTTTTATAATTTGTTGTCATTAAATATAGGTGTTACCGTTTAAAAATTTAAAGTTGATTCATATTTATGACATAACAAAAAATGTGAAAATTTTAGGAATATTAATTATTTATGGATTTCATTAAATTTCAATATTTCCAAAAAAAAAAGTTAAAAAGTTAAAACTTTTCAAAATAATAAGTGTCTTACGTTAAATGGTTAATCCTGTATACTAGTATACTGTACCTAATTATAATGTATACATTAGCCATTAGGACAATAGGTATATTATAATAATATATTTTACAATAAAAGAGATACAGTTGCTTATAAGAGATCTTAGTCTGGTTGGTCTTCTAGGAAGATGAATTTGGGTAGGCATGGTCTTAGCATAGATTATTTTGGTGTTTTTTTAATGGAGATTTCTTTCGGTTTTATTTAGATTATTTTTGAAGTCTTTGAATTGATTAATAATTATCCATATTTATAGGTAAATTAATCTCTTATATCATTGTGTAGCTTTTTCTTTTGCATGAATCAATAGGCTTTTAGTGCTATTCTCAATTAATGTTAAAATACTTTTATTCATAAATTTTTGTTTGAAAAGTAAACATTAGTGTACCAATTCAAAATTCAAATATTAGATAAATAGATAAATATATTTAATTGTATGATAATATAATGAAGTGTTCATACAATATACTAATAAACTTCTCTATAAGTCATAAGTATCTACAAACATGAATTTTTAAATACTTACATTAAGACTTATGTAGCTATAACCGACAACAATTAAAAGCAATTACAAAACTTGATAGCTGATAGTCTATATATTATGTCGGCTTTAAATCTTCTTATATCGGGATATACTACAACAATGAAACGAACAAAACGCAGAACTGCATATACATTTATTAGTCCAGTGGGACAACACAATATAAGTTCAAGACGTTCACATATAATATTAATAAATAAACTATGATTACCTAAGCGTATGAACGGAGCTATCAACGGATCCTGATTTTCTTTCCCAGATAAACAGTGGGAATTTCGGGTTTCAGGACGTCATTATCGGTAATCTTCAAAAAATTGCGACGATTAAGGAAAGAGTAGTAGAGCCGGGCGCTGAAAACAACAAAATACATCGCAAACACGCAGTACAAATAGTTTAGGTGTCGGCCGTAGGCTTTCGACGTGAGCAATGACGGCTTGCTGACGGACAACAGCACTTCTTGCGTTCGGTTGCCGTCTACATAACACGTGTAATTACCGGAATCGTCGCCAGTGAGTCTGATCAAGTACAACGTCCCGAAAGTGTCTAGCAACGGTCCTGATGTGTCGTCGGCGGTCGACTCGGTTTCCGTCAGTATAAGACCATCTTTCCTCCACGTCACCTAACCCATAAAGAGAATAGAGTCGAAATAAGTTGTAGGTGAAAACAATGGTAGATATTGTAAAATTATTATATTATAATACGAACAGTCAATGATGTTACTATTATAATAGTCTGATATTCAATACGTTTATATTTTAGTTGTAATTCTATAAATAATCAAATTTGGCAAATCTATTAAGGAAATTATTTTGTAGGAAATTACTAATGAAAATTACTTTCATTGTAATATCGTGTTATGATGAAGTGTTAAATATTTCAATTTGTTGAATTTTGACGGTTTAGCGATAAATTAAGAGTGTATAATATTGTCTTTGAGTTTTGACCAATATCTACAAAAAATAACGTCAATAATGCGAAGGACGCGTAGAATGCTCCACATCTCTTTGATCAATTTTCTACGGAATTAATTTTACCTATCAGAATGTGATGGCTAAATTAATTTTGAATACCACTTTAACATTATTACATACTATCATAGACGCTCGACAGTGATATTGTTTGATAGCAGTTAAGTTGTGAAGAAATTTGTGTATCTGCCATTTGAATTCGCAGAGTCACAAGTATTCTAATTTTCCAGGAATACAACTATACCTTTTTATCAACGGTCGCTTCGGCGCACACCAATGTTAAACTGGACCCTTCCTCCAGCACAAATGTGTTTCTGTATTTGGGAAGTCTGTGATGCCTGTTCGAAATTTGACAGTAGGCGTAACATGTTTCGGAAAGCAAAAAGTCAGGCACCGTGGATAGCTTAGCGGCTAAACCCGGTGAAGCTGCCATCACTGCAGTGGGTAACTCGATCGATCTGAAAGCTCCAAACCAGCTCGATGTAACGATAATTTTGAACGGACGCTTTATTTGGTTTTTGATTGCTTGATTCGTATACACCGTGAAAAATCACAGTGGGGAAAATAAAAAGATATAACCGATAGTACGTCTGTAACCTATAGCGTACGAGCTCTTCACAGGACATGGCTAGAAATTTGTTTGAGATTTTACCGGTATCGGCAATTTGATTTTGTAAAATCTTTTTTTAAATATTACTATTTTGTTTTATATTTTGTTAGATATATAGTCCGATTATAACGGTATTATTTTTAACTGGAGCCATTTTGTTCGAAACTTTGTTTTTATTTTCTTCGGAAATTCAGTTAATGCGGGAGTAAATAGACTTTTATGTTATTACTGTTACTATTACCTGCAAGCCATACGGATATCGTCGTCGAAACGGACCCGACAAGCTGCCCTCCGATACCGTTTTCCCGCACATCCGTCGCACGGTCCCCATGCATCCCAGTCTCCATCTATTTTCTGAACTCGCTGAAATGCCTTGCTGATCGGCGTTAAATACCGCGACTCGTACTGCGCCCATTCCGCCATTGAATCGGCAGTCACCGCTGCGACATGGTCACCGAACCGACCCTCCCAATGCGCCGGCAGTAGGTCTAGGGCAAACTCGACGCGTTCATCAATCTCGATACCGGAACACGAGTACCGGGCGGTGTCAGATAAGGTCAAGTTCCGGACTACCAGACGATGGTCGGGCATCATGTACACCCGGTTCGACTCCATCGGGTCCAACATACCCAGCACTACTTCCTTTCGACCCGCGGTGGTGCTGTTCGAGTATAGAAATCTATATCGCCGCAGTAGCAACCGTGGGCGAAAACAATATTACCATCAAGACTGATTGTATAACTTACAATATCATGAGATAAACAGAACCTTTTTAAAGATTATATTTTTATAATATATCCAGGAAATGATTATTGATTTGGTAGAAAGTAAATCACAATCGAATTCAGGAAGACAGCAACCATCAAAATCGATGAGTATTTTAGATTTGCAAATCGTAGCGGAAGCGATCATAAGCCCAGTAACAGGTGTCAACTGCATTCTCAAAATATATACACTCTCTTTCTCAAAATGCGTTTTTGTTATCAATAACAAGTTGAAGATTTTGACGTTTCCAAATATTTTACCCTACATACATGTATAACGTCTACGTAGAACTAGGTAATATGTATCAATATAGGTACTGTATAATATTTTCGTCAATTCTTAGGTTAATAAATATATATCATATCAATTGATTCTTCTTAATCAAATAATATTTTCCAAAAACTTAGATGATTTCTAAAAAATATCGATCCCGAAAATATTTGTTGTCATTAAGGCTTTCTTGATTTCTAATCTTCGACCCTTTGCGTTGAAGAGATTATTCTCGATTATAATCCGAGATTTCCTACGTACCTATTCTATATTTGTGATGCAGTGCACCCGTAGACCTTACGCATGGTCAAACGACTACATACTTCACTATATTAGCTTATTGGGTCATTTCTTCTGCATACGACTGCAGCTTGAAGGCTATTGCACTAATGTTGTTATACAATTATATCATATTATACCTGTGCGATGTATACCAAAACCGGGCCTGGCCTTTATCCCTCTCACCGCAATAGTTGCACAGGAATTCTATGTCCGAGCCCAGAGGCGCGTCTACGATTTTCACTCGATTATTGTTCAGTTCAGTCCAAGGCCTGTCTGCGCATATTTCTCGTCGATGACAATCGCCAGAATTGCAGTCCGAACGAACGAACCCGACGATGATGGTAGCGGCAGCGGAGAGGAAAAGTAACTTTTCTTGGACCATGATGTCGATGGCGTGGCAGTGGAGGCGCCGAAGAATGACAATAATTTATGTTTTGTTCCCGTCGCCTAAGACATAAAAGATAAAACTATATAAGTATATAAGTAATATTATAACGCACAAACCGTATTATATGCAAACGCGGATGTTATGAAGACGTGATAGGTACGTTTTCTTGGCACGGTCATCGCGTGCGAACGTGATACGAATGCACCACGAGGAGTGTCATCATAATATGATATATAATAATAATAATATAATATATGAGCCTTACCGTTTACGAACTCGTACCAAGTAATATTAATAATAATATCATTCGTTTCGGACCGGTACGTCTTTACAAAACAATAGACGCGGTCGATGGCCTTCGATCTACATAGAAGTTAAACATAAGTAGAGTTAGGTTATAAGTATAAGTGTATAAAAAAATCATAATTTTACTATACTTATTATTTTATAACATTATCCTGATAAAAGTTTATTACGTGACCATACATCATTTAAAAACATTTGTCTATATATGCATATGCGTATAAAACAACTTGTCCATTAGATATAACCAAGAACTTGATTAACCTTAAGAATTAACATTTTTTTTTTTTTCATAATGGTTGGTTAGGTTTCAGATTTTAATAACAATTTGTAGTAGAAATAATAATAATTATTTTTGTAGCTATATAAATATTTGCCATCGGTTACTCGAGTAAAAAAAGTGGAATCATGCATCAAATCGTCGCGTTTACCTACGCCATAATCTCAATAATTAAGGAAACTATACCTTAAAAGTTAAAACCAAATGTAAATCTGTAACTTATGTCTTATACACTCATAAACTACTAGATTGTACGAAAATCTCTGATTTTGACGAAAATCTCAGTGATTGTTTTTAGATATGTTAAAATAATTTCTGAACAAGTATAGTAAGCACCTAACACAGAAAAATGCACGGGCGATGCAAAACGCGCAAATGAAGCTAATTTATCAAGCTAATGTTTTATAAAAATAGACCTTTTCGGCCGTTCATATTAACAATTGTTCTTAAGTAATTTACTAAAATAATAACAATTTTACTTTTATCAAAGCTGAACATTTAAATTATCCTTGCATGGTTTAATAGATTATTATTGAGTTTAACTTATTAAATGTGTACATCTTCTTAAACACACATTAAATAATAATCAGTTTACGTCAACTTTTATGTTAAAAATTAAAAATTAAGTATATTAAACAATTATACCTACTGATATACATACACGTTTATATGCACTAATCCCAATAGTTTATGATACAAATTTATCATCCACTCTATTAAAATAAGTACCTACTTTTAAAATATATGGTCGCCATACTCTATTATAATTATTATGGGCATAGAAATAATGGTGTTTACTCAAACATAATGGCTACGGACCGGACGTCCCACAGACTAGTCGACAACACACAGTGAAATACAAAATTTTTGTCTAATTTAAAATTCTGATAAACAATTAATGTGAAACAATTCCTCACATGATTATTATAATACATTGCATATCTTGTAGTTCTCCATAGTTTACTCATAAATTGCTGAACTTCTACAACATTTTTTTTAATTACAATTAATTTGATTACCTAATTAATTAAATATATTACACGCGTATCCCTGCAGTTTACTAAACCATAACAATTATAGTAGCCACTAGCTATTATACCTATACAAATAGTGTAGTACTTATATCATTTTCCAAATAGGTATATTTATTTTTGTTATTTATAATTTATAAATTATTGTTCAATTAAAAGAAACTTTTTTGGTTTAATAATAATAATGATGGTACCTCGGTATAGTCCATACCCACATTAAATATGCACAAAGGAGCATAATTACTTATTTCATTTGGTGAATTCGAAAGAATCGTGGGAATTGTTTATATTCAAGTGTAAATAACTAACGTCTATCTAAGACAAATCTATGTAAAGTATACGAAAAAAAAATTATTTAACCAAGATAACAATCAGGGATGCCCTGTAATTTTGTTCACGTGTACTTATCGAAATGCAAATATCTGAACAAATGTATAGCAGGTACTGGCGGTACATTGTATACTAGTATATTTATATTTTCAAATTCTTAACGTTTTATCTGCTATTTATCTATCTTAAATGTAAACCTTAGAAACGATTTATTTAAATGCATTGGATAAAAAAAAAATACAATTTATTATAGTTTTTAGACATTTTTACTACCATAATATTCGATTCCCACTCCCCTGTAGGTTAAATTAATCTTAAGGAAATTTTACGTAAAATACTTTATAAATATTTACTGAAGTAGTAATTAATTTAATGACTTTAATAATATAATTTATAGTGTAGGGATAATTGTTACAAATATAAACAATCAGATTGTTATTAATTATAATACATAGGTACCTGTAACTCTATAAATATTGTATTATTATATTATTATATTTACCAAAAAATGATCAAACCACTTAACTATACACAAATATTGATTAAAGAATTAGATTATTCATAAGAATCTGGCCTAGTTCTATAATGCAAATAACTGCTGTTTGAGTTTTAATTAATTAATCTTGAATGAAATGGTGAAGAATATTTATAGAAATGTGTGTTTATAGACTGATACCATGCGCATGTTTTGGACCATGAGTGACCGAGATCCAATCGACAGACAATATACTGATGCATTGAAATTGGGTAGCTCGTGGAAGGGCACTCAAAGTTTCCATCCGAAAGGCTCGAAGTTCAAACCGAACACGGATTACTACAAGAGATGGGATGTCACCATGGATAACGTAATCTAACGAACATAATATAACTAATTACATACTGCGATGCTGTTAAATTGTATTAAATTGTATTTTTTTTTTTTTTTTGTAAACATTTTAGCTACGCATAAAAGACGACGTTGACACTTTGTACTGGTGCAAAATTTTCAGAGCTCCAAAGATCTTTAAAAAAAACCATATTGTAGGGGTGAGTTAACAAGATTATAAGATAATAATAACGTTACTCGGAGTAAGTCGATAAAACCAATTTTACGGGAGAAGTGAAAAACAGTTTTAAATTGGTATTGATAATATACTTACCAGTTTTGACTTTTGTGTATTAACTTATGAAAATACAGGAAACAATTATTATGATATGATATCAAAATGCAAAAAAAAGTGCAAATGCATAAAAAATGCATTTGCCAGATTTTTCAGTGTAAGCGAAGCTCATTTTCAGCGATGAGGAAGAATGGACTTCGAAATTCTATAATTTAAGATAGATTTATCAAGAATTCATATTGAATGGGATTTTCCGAATAAGTAATCCAACGAACTAATTTTGGGTAGATTTCCAATTTCAAATCGATGGTTACAAATTATAGTTATAATATAATATATTATATATTATAATTAGCTAAATGATATTTGTTTTGTAAAAATATTTTAATTTTAGTAATAGATGTATTATAATATATTAAATGTAAGGAAGTGGGTGAGAAAAATATGATATTGCTATTTGAACGGGTGTTGTTGGGTCGTGGGGGACAATCCCCCCACGGGTCTGTTTCATTTAAATATATGTTATGTCCCTCCAAATTAAAAACTTAAATCGCGCTTATGCATATAACAATGTTATGAAATACGATTTTTGCTAATTTCTGCAGTTTGTGCCTTTACTGAACGACGACACTAAGCGACTTGTTCACCATATGCTCCTCTACGAGTGCTACGGCGGCCCGGACATAATGGAACAGTATGTTACATTAAAGGGCGCCCAGTGTTACGGGCAGGGCATGCCAGACGACTGGAACAAGTGTGTGTCGCCAGTGGTCACATGGGCGATGGGTTCAGATGGGCAGTTTTTGCCAGATCACATTGGCGTACCGATTGAAGGTCGTGAAGTGTACTACATGTTGGAAGTGCACTACGACAATCCCACGCTGAAAAAAGGTACGATGACATAAATATTATTATTAGGAACTTGGTATAGTTGTTCGAAAAATGATAAGAGCCTCGAGTACGATAATTCTTAAATTTTGCTATTACCAACATAATTTTATTTTTTTTAAATAGTAATTAATTTAACATTTTAAACATGTGCTGCACTGAGTGATTCATTAGATTTATATTAGCTCGATAAGTTAAAAGTTAATATGGAAAAAAATATCAACTGAACTCAGTTTAAAAAAAGTTAATCTTTTTTTTAATTGGTATGTAAATCACATAAAGAGTGAATGTGTCTTCCTAGTTTGTAATTTATAAATTATAAAAAACAATTTTATTGAACTTTCATTTCGAATAGTTTACTGGGAACAGGTGGATTTTTCCACCCCGTAATTTTGCATATAAGTTATTAGGTAGATATTGAACATTTACACGTGACTACGTGAGTTTTTTTCAGTAAAAGTTCGCTTCAACTCGAAACCGGACACAAAATATGTCTTAAGGGTTTCAAAAGTAGTAACAAATGTCCTCGAATAAAATTGTTTTGGAAAACTATGAAAAGCTAAACATAAATTATGAAATATAATAACATGTTTGGATATTATTTTAGTATATTACCTATGTTATTTGAACAAGGATTTGTATAGAAAAACAGAATAATGTACTTTTGTTAAAATGTTAAAGCGATAGTCGTCGCGTTTAACAAGCCTAAATTTTAGCTTTCGTGTACCATGATGGTGTACTATGTATTTTAGTCTTGTAATATCACCTGTTGTCGTCATTAGTATAATAATAATATAATATTATGATATTTTAGTAATGGACAACTCGGGCGTTAGGGTGTACTACACTGAGTTTTTGCGGCCCAACGATGCGGGAATCATGGCTGTGGGCATGGCTGTGTCGCCGATGCACATCGTACCGCCCAAGCAGCTTGCTTACAGGACGGCCAGTCTATGTGACAAGGACTGCACAAACGTCATATTCCCGGAAAGAGGCATCAAAATTACGTCCGTCCTCTTGCATGCCCACCTCGCATCCAGGCAGCTCAAGTTGAGGCACGTTCGGCACGACCAGGAGATGGCTATCATTGCACAGGTATCTTATCAGTAATTACTATAGTTTATAAGCATTATTACTATTACTGTACTAGGTAAGAAGCCATATAAATATCATAGTTGTCTGGATATCCAAATCAGGATGTTCCAACCAGAACAGTAATATTATATCACCTATATCATTATGTTTAGTATGTACGTACACAGTAGACACTTCCAATTATTTTTAAAAATAAACGATGGTCTTAATCAGATAATCCATTGAACTTTATTAAAAAAACTGTTAAGTACAATAATCACATAATAATTATTGGTTTCCCTTTAACAAATTATTACAATATTTTTTTTATGAACGTATAGTAAAAATTATTTTCCGATAGATGATTTTATTATTTATTACTTTCAGTCCTATATCATATTATATATTATACAAATTTAATATGCTAATATTTCGTAGTTTCCGTGAATTTTACGTTTGTGTCCATTTTAATATTTATAATATGTCAATGTATATTATGATTAAATCAATAACCATATATTATTTTATATTAAGGACGACCGTTACGACTACGATTACCAACAGGCGAGAGAACTGTCTAAAGAAGTGACTGT
Organism: Diuraphis noxia; assembly: GCF_037042655.1. NCBI lineage: Eukaryota > Metazoa > Arthropoda > Insecta > Hemiptera > Aphididae > Diuraphis > Diuraphis noxia. Next base: position 80,069,812 of record NW_028301713.1, read on the forward strand.
GTTTCCAGGTGACGAACTAATCACAGAGTGCGTGTATAACACAGTAGATCGTCCGCAGCTAACGCACGTGAGTATAATATTATTAATTATTTGCTTGATTGGTTGTCCGGTACCTTTAACGGCTACTCTACATTCCGATAATATATTATGCTATACCTATAGTATTGTCTTTTGGCAGCACAGCCTTCGGCTACACATGTGGTGTATATATAAATACAAATAAAATTTAAAATAGTCTATATGTAGTGACAGTCGATCAAGAGATCCAGCCTATAACAGACGCAATTATTCATTTTAGTTAATGCGTCATCGCAAATTTACCAAAATATTTATGGTGTTTTACAGGGTGGTTATTCGGCCAAACAAGAGATGTGCTTGGCGTTTGTTACGTACTATCCGCGCACGCCACTTGCAAGCTGTTTCAGCATGACGCCGGTACCGTTCTTCTTCGAAACGTTTGGCGTCCAACAATTCTTGGACTACAACATGGAGGGTGTGGAGAAAATCTTCTTGAAACTGACCGATAGCACGTAAGCGAAATTGATTTACTATACATATAATAATTTATGACTTTCGTCGTTTCCTGATGCAACCGAGGACATCTAAAATGATAATATCAACAAACTGTTTTAAAAATTAACATATTAATTTGCCTGCATCGACTTACTATTTGCCGATTCACTCGGAGAGAGTGGAAATAGTTTCTAACGATTTCTCACTTAAAATTATTTTAAGGTGCATTTAGAGTGTTTGGCCACAACGACAACATTTTATAAAGTAACTTCTCCTCTATGGTAAACGGATACTTTGTACTATCTATTGTTTGAGTTTCATATTGCAGACACTTTGTACGGTGAAAATAATTTATTAAAAAACAATCGCGGACACTTTGTACGGTATAAATAAACCGGGAAATATAGTTTATATAAGATAAAATCAAACTGTTCAAAACTTAAAATCGCGAATCGTGATCGCTACCAGTATGATAAAAGAGTTTGGTGACACAGTACAATATAACATATAATATGACTCAAATAATAAAGAAAAGAAAATTATAACAAATGCAAAATTACTTGAAATAATATGCAATACTTTTAATTTTTTTTAAAAATTCTTCAATAAATTATTATCATAACATTCATAACTATAATTTTTATTTTTATTATTATCATCATTATTATTATTTATATCTGTAAAAGTGTAAAACTGTAAACTGCATGTGTATTATTATTATTACCTGAAATAGTACAATCTGTCCGCCATGTTGACTGTTGTTTCTACCTAAAATAATACAAAGTGTCCTACAACCCCCCTCTATACATAAATACAACCCCACATTCCGTGACATACAGATAACAATGTAATATACGATTTTGAGTAACTTAATTCTTTTTTATCCAGGACTAAAAGTATTACACCTTCTCAGATAACTACGACCACAACAACAGCGATGCCGACGTTAAATAACGCGAAAACGTTGGACGAACTCAATCAGGCGCATATTGCGTATTTAATGAAACCGCCATCGTTCACGATCGATGACGTTGACGAACAAAATCTGTTCAAGGATTTGGAAATCATGGAACCCGTAGAATTCCAGAACAAAACGTTCCAACAGCATTTGGAAAACTTACCGTGGGAAGACAGCCTGTTGACAAAAACCATCGAAAGGCGACTGATCAATGGCAAACACATGACGTTTTGTCGGCTACATAACGACACGTTGGCCTTGGTAGGTTTTGTTTTGACGGCAGTTTTTGTGATGTTCTTTCTATATTTACATTTTATTAGTATCTAACTGCTAGCGCAAAAAAAAAATACATAACCTTGGCTTGGCTAAGTACCTACCTACATCATTATATAGGTATTATTCTATCTCTTGGGTCTGATCTGATGATGGGTCTGGAAAACTTAAACTCGCTCAATTACGCATGCCACACGACAAAATATATTATATGATAGATATAAGTATAGATACTTAAATTGTGTAGGATAGTCGAGTACCTCTTTTAAAATTTATATAAACTCGTATATATTAGAGTAATTGTCATTTCTAATTACTTATATCTTAATTAATGAGGTATATTTAAATTTCAGTCACGCACTTTTTTATTCCCGCATTATACCTATTTTTCAAGCACTTCTGCACTGGTTATATTATGACAGTTACCTTCTAGCTTCTGACTATTACATGAAGTAATGTCCATAATATGCATAACTATATTATATTATATTATTATATACTTAGTCAGAATACACAAGGAGAGTACTACCTATACAGTAATACTCAATCATACAATGTTATAAATTTATACCTACCTAATAGATAATGACGACATAAAAATTGTATTTGATATTTTCATGTCATATTTTTTTTTACTAATAATAATCCTATAGAAATCATTATTTAGTTTTCCGGATGTGAAATACATTTAAATTCAAAATTCAGAAATATAAAATATTCACTCAGATGAGAAATTTTGAAAATTGACTTTTCTCATTTCGGTATAACCTACTACTATTTTATTTATTTAGTAAATAGTGATCTAGATACAATTTCTTATTTACGTATAACCACTATAAACTGGTCTAGATAGGTTGTAGGTAAGATGTAGGAAGGTTGTAGGTATAAGTCTCCATGTAAAACGTATTATAAATTATAATTAACACTAAAAGTTTGGAACATTTTCAAACAAAAACTGTTTGGACAAATATAATATATTGCTGTAAAACAATTAATAGTATTATAAAAAGATGCTCTTATTGACTTATAGTACTGATTTTAATTTTAATGATTTACAGATGATGAATACGTACTTGTTTCCAAACTTCACGGCTTACACTGAACCAAAGACCTCAAATGTTGAATGCGTGCCGTTATCGAACAAATTCGAAAATTCTGCCTTGACAGTACAAAGTTCCTACGTATTGATTTTATTATGTATCGCACTGATTTATGTATATTAGGAATTGAAAATTATACCTATACCTATATAAACCTCTCACACACGTGATCCAGCTCATAGATTTAAGTACATTTTACCAAAGTCACATTTTTGTTTATATTTTGTAATTTTTTTTTTTTTTATTAATAAACGTATAATTTTGAATTTTGTAAATAACAAGGTGTTTGTTTCTCGATACAATGGTTTCCACAACTCCTAATTCATTAATTTACTAATTAATAAACTAAAGCATTGTGGAATTGTGATACATTAATTGCATTAATACAATAGTACCAAATCGGTAATCATACAATTCACAGGCTTACAAAAAATTCTTCTTGACATAGCCTTTTTTATCTCAAATTCTACAAATTCAAAGTTTCTTCTTTAGAAAATTACTCATATTAACTAGAAATTAAAAAGAATAATTTTTTTAAGAGTTTTGATCTTGAAATAGTGTTAAATATAAATGGAAATTTTATTCAAACATGTGAAGCAAGTTGCTTAACCAATTACTGTAGATTTTACATAAATTATTTGTACATCATAACTTATATTTTATCTTAATTCATATTTATTATAGCTTAAAAACATATTTTTAAATTAAATAATAAAGAAACTGTACTTACGTATTTAAATCATCCAGACATTTTAGCTTTTACAATTTTTGGTATATTTCTATGGATTTTTTTAATTTTTCCACATATTTTACCAATTGCGAAACTTCTAAACTTCTTATAGGCTATAAGCAATAAACATATCTACATAAAATAAATATATTGTAAAATGAAATTAAAAGGTATCTTGTATACCTATAATCTATATAAATTTTTACTATAATTATTTGATATACCTAAGTACTAGAAAAACCCAAGCTACACTAATACTGACTAAAACAGTATTACATTTAAATATTTGTCTTTACGTATTATATAATATATTTGAAATGATTACCAATATAAAATAATTTAAAGAAAAGATACCTAGTTTTCTATATATTTTTTTTAAATATAAAAAGTATGGTTTAGAACCTAAAAAAACTAAAATGATATAAAAATAATTAATATACTACGCGTAAAATAGACAATTATAAATATATTTGTCTATATGTATATTAATATTAATCTTAGGTAATTAAACAAAGCCGAAGGCAAGTTCTCTGCCGAAGGCAAGTTCTCTGCCGAAGGCGGCAAGTTCTCTGCCGAAGGCAAGTTCTTTGCCGAAGGCAAGTTCTCTACTATTGTACAACATCCATTGTAATAGCTAGCGAACGGGAGACTGGCCCGTCGCAGCTACTAAATGTGTAATTGGTTATTTTTATCAATAAACGATGGGGGCCGGAGGAGAAGTATTGGCACCATGGTTCCTCCTCCGGTTCTCGATACTAACGAAAAAAAAAAAAAAAAAAAAAAGGTAATTAAACAAATACATTATTGCCTTATTGGTATGAGAAATAATATATATTGATGTGTACTTTTATCAGGTGTATTGTTTATATTTAATTGATTAGGTTGAAATATCAAGAAGCGCTGATTAATGAAAAATTATAATAAAATAAAAACACCACTTAGGTACAGTTAATATTATTAAATATTTAACTATCAATTTTTTTAGTCTTAAGTATTATCGATTAATACTTCATAACAAATAACATTTTAACTAACCCATCAATAGGCAATAGCTAAAAACAACTATTTAGTCAATAATATTTCATATTCGACAACAGTGTATAGCTTTATCTATGATACACAAACTTTAAAAATGTAGAATGAATCCCAATAATAAACTGTTACATAACAATAATGTTTTATAATATTAATACATATTTTTTATTATAATTACATAAGTTAAAATGTGTTAATTTATCCAACCAAATGATTAAAGTTTTTTTTTATAATTTTCAATCAGCTTGAGATTATTTGTCGTAGTTTGCCTTTTAAAAGTACAGGTAATATTAAATGTTAAGGATTTAATTTTAAATAATATACAGGAAATCAGTCAATGCATAGAATATAAAATCACCACAATATGAGTATATTATATTAATGTCTATAATATTATTTATTATTCAAACAACTTAAGCGGATATATAGCGGCAAATGTAAGCCGGATATTATCATCTTAGAACATAGACATTAGACATCGTATACAATTGCATTCGAAAGTACCTATACAAAATAAAATTATAACACTCATGCTTGCCGTTTAATAGTTTGAATGACGTGTGTACAACAATCAACTTGTTGAGAAATTTCTCAACGTTTCCACTTTAAAATTAGTTAAAGGTGGCATTTAAATCAAATAAACATTGTTATTCAGCTAAAATTTTAAATTTTAATATTTATTACCTCTAGTCTTTGCACCTGCAATGGTTATATAGCTACCATTTTTATGGTTTTATAGATGCGTTATAGTATATTAATATAAAAATAACCATAGCACGTTACTTAAATATCTTCGAATCATAATTAATATGTATTTTACAATATGTAACTATGACAATACGAAAACCTCCCAAAAAATTGGTCAGAAGCATTTTACCATGGATCCAGTCCAAAAACATATTTATATTGATAAAAATAAATATAATACAATACTATGATAATACTAACATTTCTATTATTTTACTTGATGAGGTAATTGTGTATACAGACATTTTAGTAAATTAAATGGCTGAGGTATTAACTATTAATATTATATGGCCTTAAATTACTATTTGATATAAAAATTTATATTTGTTAAATTGTTAATTGATATATGTATGGTTTAAATATTTAATCTAAGTTCAATAAAACTAATTATTATAATAAAGTTTAGGAAATTAGAAAGTATTCAATTATTTTTCATGTAATCCCCATAATATACTACCTAATTCCAAAAAAAAAACTTTTTTTAAACTGAGTACCTAATTAAGTGAATAAGTTTTGTCCATATTAAATTTTAACTTATCTAATTATTAAATGTATGGTTTTTTTAATTGTTAACTTATACTAACTTATCGATTTTATGTTTAATTAACTTAACTTCAATATGAAAATATTGAAAATTAGGTAACTTTACTACCTTTTGTTTTTTAGCATCTCTGACTCAAAATTAGCAAGCCTAAAAATCTAAGCCATATTTCTTAATCTTAAAATAGATATTAAATTTTACATTAATTGTTTTATTTCAGAATTGTTTTTTGAAATATTTTATTTATAGATTAGGTAGATAATATTAACAGTTTCCATAGTTGAATGTCATTATGCTTAAAAAATAAGACAAACGTCACTCAACGAAGGGAAAAAATTGTAAATTACGCCTGGTATTTTTCAGGTAAAATTTCATGTGTAGTAAATTTCAACAGGGATTTTTCAGGTAGTATTTAATATTTTGTCTTCAATAAAAATATTTTTTTATAGTACCTAGTCTTTTAGCATTATCCAGAGGACACCAAGAGGAGCTAAATAATAATAAAAACTACGATTATAAGTTATCTGCATAGTAATGAGATCTCATCCTCACACATTCGGCTCTTGTAATAGTGTTTTCATTGTGTTGTTATTTTTCTATTTTTTCAATTTTTTTTTTTTTTAATTTGGTGTTTTCAATTTTATATATAAGGGTTTATTTATACTATTAATTGTAATGTAAAAATTTCAGATTGTAACTAATATTTTATCCATAAAATTATAAATATGAAGATCAGGTATTTAAAAGATTTTATTAAAATGAAAATGACCTAATATCAATATCAAAACGATTACAGTGAAAAATGTTCGGCTTATCCACCAATAAATGAACAACAGTATTTAAAATATTTATAATAGATATCGATGAATTCCAGCTAATTTAGATAGGTACTATGGGCACAATTTACTATACCTATTTTAGAAACCAAAAATCCCGGGTGAAATTTAGTATTATAATTTCGGTAAATTTATTATGTGACCTCAGTTATTTTAATAAACCAAAAAAGTAAATACAAATATAATATATAATACTATAAAAAAAAAAAAATGTTTTATCCAATATAAACATTTTTTTTAAACAACTCGGCAAGATAATAAATTGGTTAGTTTGTTGGGTACTTATATTAGTGTTGAACAAATTATTCTCCAAAACCCTAATAAGGTGGCAATGAAATACTGAAACGAGGAATGGTGGTATACGTGACTATGTTATTTCATCTCCTACACACGGAGATAGGTACATTTGATGTTTGGACCAGTTATACAACTAAATTATTCTAGCTAAAGATTGGAAAACTCGTCTTCATATCGTGCTTAAGTATAGTATACATATACGTTATAACTATAATATATTAACTATGCATTACTGCTTCACACCGCGTCACCGCTGCAGCAGCCTTGTATTAACCCACATGTTCTGTGAGATAAGTTAAAATCCTTTCTTCTGAGAGGGTAATAATACATTGAACCCATCGGTGGTCATCAGACACGTATTATCTGAAATGAAATAAAAATACACATCCTGACCCAATTTCTATTAATATTATAGGTAGATCATAAAACCACTTTGTTTATACGAAGTACCTATATACGTAACAATATTGACATAGTAATAATTTAATTCCCTAACACAAAACAAATTATAAATAGGTAAAGCCAAACTGATAATTAAACCGTTTTTGAACAGTTAAGTCTATATTAATGTGCATTTTATTTTTACAATAATTTTATACAGTTTATTAAATAATAATCTGCTTTACTTATTAAAACATTATTGTCTGCAAATGATTTTAGTATTCAAGAATAATTTCTTTGCAATCAAAAATCTTTTTTACAATACAAATGCCACTCATACTTATTTGATTAACGTATTATTGGTACTTACTTATAAGTCTTGTTATCACCTGTGTCTATAATTTAAGCCATCGTTTATTTATTATTTTTCATACAAATTTCATAGATTATGTAAGAATAAAAAGCGTATTTTATACTAGTTTGTTTAAAGTATCTAAGTAGGTTGGGCTAACTAAAATTTCTTATGATAAGGTTTTTTCTACCTACTTCAAAATAATGAGGGTTCCTGATTCCTTATAGCCTAAACTAGATACTTAGTACATACATGGTCAATTTGCATATATATGCTTATAACAGTTATAAAAATAAAATCAAAAGGAATGAACACTTTTTTTGGCCATATGATGATTCATTACCGTACCTACCAAAACCATAATTTTGATTTTTTAAATGATCTTCATAACGTACTACCTATTAACTTAATGTTATATTTAATTCAACTGTATATAGTTAGAAATGGCAAGCATAACGATAACTGTATACCACTTTATCATATACCGTGGCCTTAATATCTAATGATTTAAATGGCATTTATAAGATTCAGCAAAAAAATACTTGTTAGAAAGCCAGCACGTAGGCAGGAAAAATGAAAATAATAATATATTATAAAACATATTTGTGCACATAATGTAGGTACTTTAGAAATATTTTTTACTAAGCCGACAAATAAAGAAACTGTTGGCACTTCTAAACAATACTACTTTTGGTCTAATAGTAATATTATTTTCTAATATGTTATTATAACGTTGTTGTAAACTGTTAAATGGGAATGGTTGAAAATAAGAATTAACTACGTTTTATAATATATACATAATTTTTTTTTTATTGGGATTGAGGCATCTACAGCAACGGTCTTGCTTGGATGGAGGACTTATAATATTTATAATCATACTAAAATTACTTTTTAATTTATTAAGTATATACCTGGCTATACATGGCTGTATATGTTTATTTTTAAGGGTATATCTTATAATTTATGAAATAGATAAATATTTTTATATAAATAGTTTATAAAGTTTTTAAAAATATTTTAAATCCAGTGTTCTTTATATTGAGATTGTAGAATGTTGGAATCCTAACAATAACAATTGTAAATATAATATGAAAATGCGATGCTAGACAATTTGGATACACTTTAACGTAGCAACATTTAATAAGCTAATCAAGCAATCATAAAATTAAGGCTATGGATATAAATTAGAATATATTTTTTCTTTTTTATTCATAAAAAAATACCCCCGACGACACAGGCCATTGGAATACAATATTGTTTACATTGAGATCTTATTTTTAATGATACCTATTAAGACAAGATTTTTGTGCATATTTATAGAGGTTATTTATATTTTGTTTTGAAGGTTTGTTTATGTGATGAATTCGATGGTGGATGCTAGTGAGGATCTGTTGCATGCAAAGATTCTGAAAGGTGTTCCGGTAGTTTTGCGATCAACCATTGTTTAAAGAATGAACGAAATTCCCTCATTGTGTGTTTGATTGACAAACAGGTCACAGGTACCGCATGACGGACAAATTAGGGGCTCATTTTTGTTCATTAGATGACTATGCGCAATTTGTGTGTACCCGATCCTAAGTCTCGTTAGTATGACTTCGAACTTTTTTGGAAGGTCTATGGAATATGTCCATATGCACATATAGTTACATCTCTTTTGATTTCATAGAGTTTTGTGCAATTGTATTTCCAGTTTACATGCCACAAATTACAATGAAGTATTATTAGGCGTATTATATCTGGTTTCGATATTAGATAAACTGCTGTTGTTAACGATTCAAAATTGCATCTTTTTTACTGCCTTGCTAGTAAATTAGAATATATTCCTATTGTATATATCAATTTTATCACGATAAATCGAAATAATAACAATAATTGTTTGAAGTTTAAACCACTCGTGTCAATACGAATAATTAATTAAAAAGATAAAAATATTTATCTGTAAAAAAATATTACAATAAACTTAATCAACAAATAACATAATTTTATAGCTGACCAATATAGGTAATATTTAGTGTATATACCTACGTAGTTTATCGATAGTTTTTACTGCATACTTTTTACAATATGTTTTGCCTATGCCCAGTTTTCAATTAACCATTACGACGAGTGCGAAGTGACGATCGATGTGTTCTGCAGCAGGAAGAAGAAATTAAAATCTCTCGTATAGAGGTACCTACCTGTGTAATACAATGTAAACACGATATGGTCATTACTCGCTATAATCGATTTGCTTTCGTGAACTCTAGATATATTATCGGGTCGATGCTAATAATAAGGACACTATAAGCGGCAGTTTATAATATTGAAGAAACGTTGATTAAGGAATTAATAAATATACACACATTGTGTTTGTGTATAGGTACATCAAATTATTACATATATCATCGTTCATTATCATTGACTTTCCATTACCTACCTATTTAATATAATTGTCTTGTGAATTTTATGTATGAGTTATAGTGTAATTATACTATACTATAATAATACCTACACAATAAGTCATTTGCATTAAACGAATTGAGGTTACAGGTTTGTTGTTATATTACAAGACGCAGAGGTCCATTAAAAATTAAACAACGTTTATATTCATTTTAAAATATTATGATTAAAAACTAAATGACAATAACTAATTTTAACTGGGTCAAGTTGTTGTAGGTATTAAATTAAAGATTATAGGTATAGTTGATATTTGAATAATAATATAAGAAAAATATTTTTATTAATTTTAAATTTGGGAAACTCACTTTACAGTTGTATATGGTATGCTTCAGGTGTAGATACCTCATCATCCAGTAGATAGGTCACTATTTGGATGCGTTAAATTCGAATTCAAAAATAAACCATTGTACTTATACGAAAAACGATTCCGAACGAAGACAGGCCGTCAGCTTTTATTATTATTTGATAATTTATTTCTATACTAGTATAATAGTATAGTATAGTATAATACGGTTGGTTAAATTATTATTTTTTTACTAAAATATCATATTTATTATACATATTGTTATTAATTAATATAATATCGTATATCAGCATAATTATTATTGTTTTAATGTCAATATCGTTGATTATTGGTATTGAATAATAGTGTGAATAAATTAAAAATAGGCAATAGATAAAAACTAATCAGAATACTTAGGAAATATCATCGAGTTATTTAATTATTCGGATAGGTGGAGTCGACGCTACCTTTTGCGAGGCTCTAGGCAAAACTTATTCAACCAATAACCATAATCACCTACTTATCTATAGTCTACAGACTATACGATTTCCATACAAATATTTTTAAATGTAAATTTTAAGCGCGACGCCCTTGATTGCGCGAGGCTTCAGACAAATTCCTAGTTTACCTCAACCCCCCAACATTAACGCCGTCAATGCAGATAGGAAAATACAAAAAATATATAAATCATAATAGAATTTAATATGTTAATAAATACCTACCAGTAATAAAAATAAATTATACACTATTGTAATATTTGAATTTATAACAGGTAAATAGTAAATACATTTATTTATCATAAGTGGTATTAATTATAATGTACAGCTATTGATTTATTCCTAATTTTTATGAAAATATTCAATATATAATATGTATATCTAATTATCTAAAGTATACCTACTGTATACTTATAATATATATTTAATTGCTTATTTTTATGTTTATATATTTATTTATTTACATTAATTGGGCGAATAATTGATAATTATTGAATTATAGATGGAAGTACGTTATTTCCTATATCATTCAAATATTAGTTTTTAGGTACATGTACCTCATGAACGTCGTAATAAGAAAAATAAATAACTACCATTTGACAACACTTATTAGAACAACAGACATATAATATCGATGTCGTTAAAAATATTATTAATATAATTTTTTCTTAGAACAATATCAATATTCTAATTATAGCTTCTAATAAAATTAAATAAAAAAATATTAAACTATGTCAAACATTAAGCTTTCCTGTATTCAATATTTGAACAATACTGTACCTACCTATTATCTACATAATAAATATACATATTATAGGTTCGTATGCACTGTACAAGTTCGTTTGTACACATTTGAATTCACAATACCTATAACTTATATATGCATTATTTTCGTTTTCCCTATTTACAAATATTATGTAATAACAATTGGCTACTCGTTTTGCACAAAACTATGAATTTTCTTGTCCGTTTTTTTTTTGGTAGAATGTTTGAACTTATATTAAATGTTGTGATTTTCACATACAATAAATCATTGAAAACGTTGTCTCTACAATCCACTTGAAGCAGATTTTCACAGCATATTGGGAAACATTTTAAATTACAAATAAACAACATTTATATACCTAGGTAATAATTTTAAGAATTACATTTTGAGAGAAATAGGACATGAAATATGTGTCCTAAATCAGTATAAACCAATTAATAGGTGTATACCAGCAGATGTAATAAGCGGTAGCGGTATCATATTATGAGTCGTAGGTAATCAAAACATTTACTGTTATACAGTATTAAGCAGGTCGATATTTTAAGACAAAAATGTGACCTTAATTTAACCGCCCAAATATCGGTTATAATTTCTAAAAATGAAATATATGACTCTAGTGAATTTTCGATTTCATGGCCATGCATTTCATATTCCTGCACTGTTCATTATCCCTTCATTATCGAAAGAAGAAATTATCACCCACTTCTTAATTCTCTGATAAAGGATATTGTTTTATATATTTTTATGTATAGTTAAATATTAAATATGAAATAAATTAAAATTATAAATCGTTTTAATAAACAGACGCGGACTGGCTGGGATGCTGGGAGCCTGGGATTCTACTTTCTACAGCATCCCTTGCCCTAAAATACATCTTATCTAATTTGTTTTTGATCTAATATTATACAATTTTGTTTGAATGCTTGTTGTAACTTGGTACATGTTAACGTTTTTTACGTATTTTATTAAAACAAAATAAAATATTTTAATATTTTATAAATAATTTACATACCTATTTTAAATTTTCCTCAAACATTTTTGTTATTTGCCTTTTAAATTATATAACATACCATGCTCTTTTTACCAATCCGTAACTGGTAAAAAAATATGATAATATATTATTGATGTTTATAATAATTTTAAATTAAAATATAATATACATATTTTTACCATACTTTAATAAATTATTGTCTTCATATTATTAATATTAGGAGTGTTGCATAAAAAATATTAGAATACAAACAATTTGTGTCACAATTTAATTCATGGTATACCTATACTCCGGTCTCCGACGCATTCCTAAGACAAATAGCATAAACATTATAATATTTAAAAACGAGTACCTACATAATTTTAATATTTGGAGAAAAATAAATACGATTCTAATCCAAACAAAATATTGGAAGGAAAATGGAAAGCACTTAAGTGTCTATCGTTCTTTTTTTAGGGGGGGGGGGAGGGGTAATGGAGAAAATTGAATCTCATTTTTTGAGGAAAGTCGTGGTCCCACCCTATTCTATGTATGATTGTCGACAAGATTCTGGTTCCTTCGAAAATCATCGTCGCGGTATAATATAACATTATAATAATAGTCATAATGATCGTAGCAGTGGTACAGCAGCCTCGATATATACCAATATACCCGTACCTAGGATATAAATAATCCATTACAGACCCATAATATGTGGCTGCAAATCATACAAATGATCGAATAATTATTATACGAATAAATTACAACCCGGGACTCTGCGGTCGACCCCGTCGATAAAGAAAATCAGATGCCACTCTATATGAGTATGCTTACCTGCCCACAAAACGTTAATAATATTTAAGCGACATAATAATAAAATGTATACGCGTGATGAATCGCCCGTGACGACACTGCCATCGCACCGCCGAAGACACCGATGCCGGCCGGTGGTGCAGTCAGTTCACATCGACGCTCTGCGCGCGACGCACCACACGACCGTCCCCCCCCCCCCCCCGGACATGCGCCTCGATTTTATTGTTTGACTGCCAGGAACAAAATATTATAATATATAAGAGGGTAAGGTACTATTTAGTAGTAGGTAATATAATTTTATAATAATATATTTATACACTATGACGACGTCGGGCGTAGATGCAGCGGATTTTGACGGCACCGGTAGCTAGCGATGCACGCGTTACTATAGTAGGCTGCAGTCGCGATCGACTGATTTTTGAAACGTCCGGCCAACCGGAAAAATCTTGACCGTCCGATCATATTATTATCATAATAACAATAATAATAATAATAATAATATTTTATAATAACTGATTTGTGCGATTTAAAAAATATTACCCGAGACAATAACGTTTAATAGTAATAATAATAATATACGTTTTTGACAGTGAACAATATTACGGTCGCGTATTCAATATTATTATAATATCATTAAGTGTGACGAAATGCAGTTGTCGCCACTGCAGTGGCTCTTTGTAACGGCGGTCATCGTCGTCGTTGCGGTGGCCGCCTCGCCGACTGCCGACACGCCGCCTGCCACGGCCCCGTCCACCGCCGAAAAGGCCGAAGATTACGACGACAGCGGCGGCGGCAGCGTATTCCCGTTCAGAGCTCTCCAACTGTACAACACCGTGGCCGGTTTCCTGGAATACATTTTCGATATTGTCATAGCACCGATCACGGGTAAGCAATGGTTGTAACTTGTATAGGTGACCTAGGGTACCTAAACTATCGTAGATCTAATTAAGGCTAGAATGCACGGCCACAATAGGCACTTTTAAATAAGTAGGTAAATAATAAATACTAAAATTCGACAGGGCCTTCATGTCACATTTTTTATAGTATTTATAATATTTTATAATGTTAACGAAAATTAACGTAATGGTAATATTATATTATATTGAAAACAAATGTTACTTAAAAAAAAAAATGCGTATAAATAATGAATTTAATTTCTGGTTTGAGTTTCTTGTATTACCTACATTTAAATCCACCCTGTTAGAAATGGTAGAGGTTGCTCAAGGAACTGTTCCCAGATTTTTATTTCCACAAATATAAATAACTACACTCTTTAAATGCGATCTATTTTCAATTTGCTAAATTTTGAACGATCACTCATATCTGACGTTAGTGCCTATATACATATAATATTATCAATTATGTAGATTTGTCAATTCATCAATTAGAAGACGTAACCTGAATGTTCTATACTTGAACAACGTGTAATTAAAATAAAGTTAACGATTAATTTATTGACATTATTACTATTGTAATCTATTAATATTAATTGGTATTTTTTATTTTTTTATATAATAATAATTAATAATTATGAACGTTTTAATTTTAATAACTATAAAATAAATTCGAGTTATTATAAAAAATATTCACAGAACATTATTCTCATACAACTGAATTGTAAAAACTTAAATAAAATGAATCAACTATCTTTAATTTATTTTTACCTTTAGATACTCCAATAATCGTAGCATTTGAGGCTTATGAAAAAACAACAAAATAAAAACTAATGTTGCTTAAAGTTTATAATTTACTAGCTGATCCTCGTGCACTTCGTTGCCCGTTAAAAACACCAACTCTATATGATTCAAAATTTGTGTTTTAAATCCGGCTAGTCATGCTCAAAACTTCCCGAGACAAATTCCCGTAGATTTACAAATTTACAAAAACTCGAAAACGTGAAATTAATAATGAGAAAACAATAATACGAGTAAATAGTTATAAATACTAAATAATCCACCTTAGATTTGAAACCAATAAGAACCTTACATTTTACAAAAATATTTAATATTTAGTATATTTTTTCGTAGAAATATGATGACACTATTGTATTTTTTAGTATGGTCATCCTCTTACGCCTACAACTTATTGGACTAACTTTATATCCAAACCCTGCTCCACAATGTACTATCTTGTTTAAAAAATAAAATCAAGAACATCTGATTAGTAGTTCCAGAGTTTACCCTGTACAAAGATTTTCTTTTTACATTTATATATAAAGTTAGAAGATAACAGCAACGCACTATTCAAAACTTGTATTTACCTAAAAAATAATTACAAACTTAACTAGTACCTATATACATTAAAAGTGTATAGATTAACACATATAGGTTGTCAATTTTAAAACGCTACCATCTTCATACTTAGATACAAAAATAATACATTTCATATATTATTATACTATTAAATAATTTCTAGAGATAGTGACTGACATTAAATATTTTAGATGCTTATTTAATCTATAGAAATGTAAATTAATTGGTTAAAATCTATATAATTATGAATAATTTTAAATATTTTTCAATTTATAAAATATAAAAGTGATTTTGATGAAGTTAAATTCATATTTTTTTATATGTCAACCACCACCAACATCTTCTGTAAATGCAAAAAGGAAAAAATAATCATTATAGAATTCAAAAATATGAGCAAATTCTACTGAGAGTTTCTATTTAAATCAGTTGTCATATAAAAAGTATACAAAACAAGCCAAGTAAAAAATATTTTAATAAGCTATAGTAATTTTTATTTAATTAAATTTAATATAATAAACCATGACTGTCATCGGATCCATAGTGTTTGTATAAAATATACTAAATTATATTGTAATAACGAATCGATAATGATAATATAATGAAAAATAGTTAATAATAAATTCTGAATTTATAGTCTTCATTCTTGTCCTATGGTACTATAATAGCTTGCAAAATATATTATTATATAAATAAAAAAATAGAATATATAGCGTTCTATTATGATATTATAATATGTAGGTGTATGAGTCGTATATTTGTTTAATTTTAGGAAAATAGAACTTCAAATTCGTTTTAGAGTTTTAACGTTAAGACTGTTATTTTTTCTGAACAATAACAGTTGAACTCAATGCTAAATTATTTTTAGTGACCCATTAATTCGATATGCACATTGTTGATGGTCTTCATAGTTTAATGGTAAATTAAGAATTTAGATAGGTACCCACCAACAATAGATTTAAACTATTATTGGTCATAAAAATATTACCATACTCTTAAGATCACAAAAATTATCATTTGCATGACTCAAATAAAATTGTTCAAAACAAAAATTTAACTAAATTTTTTAATACGAAAAAATAGGTGATGATATTATACTATTATACATAATAATACATTAATACCTATAAGCATAATACAATTACATCTATGATTAAATTTTAAATGATATTAGTGTTAGTAATTTTAATATCAAGGGACTAAAGTGATGATGTTGGCGTTTAAACTTTGTCTCTTTTGGTGACCTTTGAAATTGGGTATCCATATTTGGCAAATCCGATGATGGAGGATCTAGGAATAAAATTGATTAAGATACAATATTTAATATTAGTAGGACTAGGTAAATTAATTCTGTTAGTCACTAAACATGAACTAATAGTTAATAAATGGAATCCCGTATTCTCGTATACCGTAAAAAGTAAGCCCATCTTAAAAATATTTAAAAGATAGCAATACATTGGTCCAAAAGTCTACTTTTTTGTTATAGGTTATCACCGTACCTAAAATCTACATCGTTATAATTTATTCTCTAAGGCTTTATTATTCCATACAGTTTATTTTCGTGTTCATTTTTATAAATTATACAATCATATTTAATTATCTCTTTGATCATTAATGTATAATACGAGTAATATAATACAGGGTGATTCTTTTATCAAACAACACTTATATGGTGTTTGTGTGTAAATACCACCTAACATACACCTATAACACACAAACACCACCCAAAACCACCCAACTTTGGGAGGCTATATCTTGTAAACGAATTGACGAAAAATGAAAATTTAAACGTGAAAATTCATTGAAAAAATAGCCTTTTTAGTTTATCAAATTTTAAGTATAGGTTGTCATTTGAAAATCAAAAGTTGATAATGGTTAACCTGATAAATATAAGGGTGAAAATATTTAAAAAATATATAGTTCTAGAACAAGATGGTTCCAAAATTTTGAAAAAAAAAAATTTGAAAAAATTCAATAGTTTTTGAAATAATGAGTGTTGTTTGATAAAAGAATCACCCTGTATATATTTTGAAAACAAGATATGAAGACTTATTATTTTAAAATACATTCAAAAACCAGAAATTTAGCATGCTCGGCGTAGTCGGCGAGAATTTCCATAACTATTGTTTGATTATAAGAATTGTAAAATGCAAAATGTAACTTTTGTTATTTCATAGGTGGTGAATCAAATAAAAAACAAACACCCAGTCGAGTATCGTACAAGAAATTTCAAGTTATTAGAGTGTTACCGTCTGACGAGGATGAAGTGCTTGATATTGAAGCAATATCTGAAGAACCAGGAGTGCAAGTTTGGATGCCTATACGGTTGAATAAAACAGCAGATCTCGTATTGCCGCCTAGTGTAGCAAGAGACGTCAAACGATTTCTAACACAAAGAGAAATCAATTTCATTGTACTCAGTTCCAATCTAGAAGTATGTGTAAAACTTAATTATGAATTTTAAAATGACATGATTCAATAAATTGTATGATGATTTGTAGAAAAATATTAACAAACAGAATCCTAAATCACCGTCTATTAATCAAAAATCAGAATTAAAAGCAACAAAAGGGCATGTAATGACTTGGAATAGATATCATCGTTATCAAGGTAAAATAGCCATAAAACAATTAAAACCTGAGTGTATAGAAACAAGAATACCCAAGAAAGAAAAATATTATACACAATAAACGAGTGGAAAAAATATTGTTATTCTATATTTTTTAACATAAAACCAAACAGACAATTCCAGATCATAATATTTTTTCTATAGATATTAGTGTATTATCTATTAACGCGATTAAGTATAACCAATTTTCATTTTTTAAGTTTATTACATATTTATATTGTAAAAGACAAAAAACAAATTTTAAGTAGTTATATTTTTTAAGCTACTAAATAAGATAATATATTAATATTAACGATACCACTGATGAATAATTGAATATTTTCAGATATTCTTGACTACTTGATGTATTTGTCAGAAAACTATCCTCATTTGGTGGAACTGTTGCCTATTGGAAAAACTGTAGAAGATCGACCACTTAAAGTAGTAAAAATATCAAGTGGTAAAACTAGAGAAAACGTTGTCAAGCCTGCAATCTGGATTGATGCAGGTAAAATGCATTATAGAAGATGAATATATATTTTTTTTTTAATTTTAAGCTATTTATGATAATATATCATAGTACCTAGGTACTGGTTTTAAATTGTTTTTGATTCTCATAAGTTTATTGTTGAATTATTCTTAAAAATAACCAGATTACATCGGGCAGGTATGGTTTTAGATGCTGGATTTACGTTGATATGTTAAAACTTTATCCATGTTCAAAAAAATACATATACTTAAGTCAACACTCAACGTGTTTATAATTCCCGCTTATAAGTTTAAAAACGATTTACAATAAAATCAAAGGATTAAAATACAGTAAAATCGCAATGACTAATATTTAGGGAATACCTAATAATTATTAAAACTAAATATTTTGAATCAATATTAAACTTGGTTCGTCAAATAAACATTTAGTTTAACATGTATTTATTATTCTACTAGTTGTATATATTTTTTTAATTAAATGAAAATTCAGAACGTAAGCTATTAGTTTCGTTTTCGATAATTTATATTTGGATAATATAACGTCAATTGATATTTTTGGTGATAGGAATTCATGCCAGGGAATGGATATCATCAGCTGTAGCATTATTCATTTTAAGACAATTAGTAGAAAATAAATCTTACAGAAAATTTATCTCGGAAATCGATTGGTATATTCTACCAATGATCAACGCAGATGGTTACGAGTATAGCCATACTGTCGATCGTCTATGGAGAAAATCTAGGAAGATTACACCCTTGAATTCTGGAAGGTAAATAATAATAAATTCACTTTTTGAAACATTAAACTAAAAATACATTTTTTTAGAACTCTGTGGGATTCGTCATATGGCTGTGAAGGTGTTGATTTAAACAGAAACTGGGATTGGCACTGGGGTGGAGTTGGCTCTAGCCAAGACCCATGCTCTAACACTTTTGCTGGATCACACGCTTTTTCAGAACCAGAAACTAAAGCAGTATCTGATTTTATATTAGACCACAAAGATAGAATACAAGTGATTATTGAACAAAGTATATTATGTTTCACAAGTTTAATTTTTAAATCTAAAGCCACATTAATATAAAACAAGTGTTTTTTTAATCGAGTTAGTCAGTTATGTCATTGCTAATTGCTATAATATATGGCAAATTTCATTATTAACATTATTCACATAAAAAAATGTTTAAAATGTATTTTTTACAATAATTTTATTGATCTACGAATTTAGCACTATTCGAGTCAATTAATTGTTCCATAATATTAAATGATTTCAGGTATATTTAACTCTACATTCTTACTCACAAATGTGGCTTGTACCCTGGAGTCACACAAAAAAGCTGGCTGATGATTATGATGACATGATGTACTTAGCGAGACAAGCAACTGAAGCAATTCAAAAAGTACATGGTTCACAATATCAACTCGGTACTTCTCCATCACTGCTTTACTCTACATCAGGTACATAATCTATATGTATATTGTATATATATAATCAGTGGCGTATCCAGAATTTTTTTCGGGGGGGGGAGGGGGGGGGTAGGGGGTTAAAAAAATATAACATTAAATGGTGTTGAATTTTATTTTATTTATTTTTTATAATTTTATATAATTTTAAATTTTATATATTTTATCTTTAAAAAAAAAAAAATTATAAATGTATATTCAATTTTCGTTTTGATTTAGCAAGTTCATCCAAAACATCATTAATATTCACGTTAATATCGCGATGAATATTTAGTAAGGCTAAACCATTTAAGCGTATTTGTCCAGAAGAATTTCTCAAATAAGTTTTCAAACGACGGAGTGTTGAAAACGATCGTTCTCCCGTGGCAGTAGACACTGGAAGTGTTATGAATATTTGAAGAAGTTTAGATATTATTGGAAAAACATCTGGACTGGTTTCGAAATATACTTCAATAGCATTTTTGTTTTTGAGTTCGGAAGGTGTTAAAGTTGAATATTTAGTATACCACAAAACTAATTCTCCGTTTAATAAATGATCGTTTAAATTTGAATCGGTACATACATCAATTATATCTTGATATATTTTTACTAATTGTTTGAATTTATTTTTAATCTAAGTAACAAAACAACAGTCGTACGACGATCAATATAATTACTATAGAGTTGTAGAGAACAGACTGTCTGCATAGACATTGCATACTGATACTTTTATGAAAAACGTTATCGAAGTATTCGAAAATGCACTAAGAATGTAAAAATACATTGGGGATTATAGTTTGTTAAGATATCGATATCGCAATCGTAAAAGCCGCTAATCAGTTTTATTATATTTGCATTTTATCTGTATTCTGTATCATACTATCATGTAATTACGGTTAGCAGGAGTAATTTAATGGTAATTGCTGGTCAGTTTTATATGTCGTATACGTAATGGGGACCACTGGCCGCTGGGTGTCGCGTGATGTGTCGATTTACCATTAAATTAATTAAACATCAAATAATTTTCGGGGGGGGGGGGGTGTTACAACCCCGTAACCCCCCCCCCCCCGGATAAGTCACTAATATAATTATACATATGTCATGACTGACTAGCTGATCGACGTTGAGTCTAAATTATGATGGATAAAAACTTTATATTTCCATAGTACTTTCATAACATCATTTATGTACAGGGGTACACTAACAAAGAATTTTTCTGAATTTGCATTTTAAATTGGTGCTCACACAAGATTCATGATGGAAATCGAAAATATCCTTTTTTATATAAAATATTGCAAAAAATAAAAAATGGTTATAATTGATTGTAATTAGTTATAAGCCGTATCACTGGTTACTCGAAAATATGTGGTAAAAACATAGATATATTTTTGCATTTATAGTCTAAAATAAAGAAATTATATTTTAAAACAAATTCGGATTTCAATGAATATTTTTAGCTTACCTATACTTTTAACTACATTAAAATCCACTCGACCGATTTTGATGATAATTTCAAATTATTTTTAGAGATATCAGGAAAATTTATAGAGCTGTTTAAACAACGTTCAAAAATAAATCAAGCACTATATCGAAACTGCTAAAGGAAAATTGTCCATCCTAGTCATATTATAGTTTAAAAAAGAGGGGATCTCATATGAAAAAGTAAAAACAGATGCTGTATTGCACTTTTTCCATAGGGATGACCGATGAGTAGTATAATATAAAAAAAAGAGAGAGTATCCACACTCCGTGCAAATACATCGGTACATGTTGATGTCAAGTGGATAAGAAGTAATAAGTTATTACTTTACTAATATTATTATAAATTATAATTTTTACACCTAGAATTAAAAAAATATAGTGAGATTGCTATGTAGTAACGTAATACTATTACATTTATAATTGGCTGCTAGAGTCAATCTAAATTTATAAAATTAATTGCATCTTTATCTTTGTAATATTATGTGACTGTCAGAAAAATACAACGATATTTTACTCTCTCAGCCTCAATAACACGTTGACATAATGGTAACGCTCTCGGTGTCGCACAAATGTACACACATATATGTAGACACATAGTACCTACATAGACATAGGTCAAAATCTAAAGAATGTAATTTAATTTACTAATTAATTATATACATTATTAAAGAAAAACTGTGGATAAGTGTGCTTGGTGGATCACTCTTATTACAGAATAATATACAGTCTTTCATAAAACAAACTGGAAAATATGTACCAATTAGAAAAAAAAATAAAAAAGTGATAAAAAAAACATCAGATTAAAAAAAAAATGGAAATGAATATCTATTATATTATATGATACATACACTAATATACAGCAATGTTTAATCACAATAATGACTATAGCAATGATGGAAATTTGCTTTGTAAAAATGAATGTGGGCAATAATGAATAAATAGCTAAGCAATTAGTTAATCGTTTACATATTATAATATTTTACAATGTTTTGTTATATTTTTTAATTTTTCAATTGATATTGTCGTATTGAACAATTGAGTATATTATGTACATTATTTGTTTTAGGATGTTCGGACGACTGGGCTAAAGGGAAAGCCGGCATCAAATACAGCTATACGATAGAACTTCCAGACAAAGGATTGTATGGTTTTCTATTGCCAGCTGAGAAGATTGTTTCAACAGGGAAAGAAATATTCACAGGCGTTAAATCCATTGCAAAATCAATATTGAAAATCAACAGCATGAAAGAGAAGACTAAAATAAAAGGATGACACGTTATATCTTTTGTCATGACATAAAATTTAATGAGAAATCGACTTTCAATTGAACTCAGATTTACAGAGTGTTCCGTGAGGATTTACCCATTGCGATATTTCCTGAGATAATAAATATATCATAAATCTGTTTGTTTTTATTAGACTCACATAGACAGGGGCTAAATGAATTTTATTTTTTAAATTTTTAATCTTTGAAAAAAATAAAGATACCTACCTATTTTATAGAGTTTAATTTGCTGAAAATGATGACCTTTCAACATTTTATCTTCATTAATCACATGGTTTTTAATAATTTTTTTAGTTTATTGATAAAACGGTAAAAAACTGGGTTTTTTTCCGAGCGGCGAGTCCCCCTCTACGGCTAATGAGTATATCCTCACGGGACACCCTGTAGTTAAGAACAGTTGAAATAAACTGGCCTAATAAATATGTTAAAAACTTAAAAACTATTTTATCTTAACTGTGTATGTAGCTTTGTTTTTGGATAAAATACATGGATTAACATACTCAACATTATTCATATCTTGTATAATAATTTATAAACAACTAGTCCAGGTTAGATTAGGTTATTAAATAATTAATTATATTTTATACCCATCACCAAACAGCTGAAAAAATTTATAAAATAGAAAACGTTAAACTTTGATAGCAAGGATTGAAGATTTAAAACATTAGGTTTCACATAGATAGTTAATTTTGTATCAAAAAATCAAAAAATCTCAAAACTGTACAAACATAGTTTTTTTTATGTATAGTTATTTTAAGTTCAAATTTGGATGAAATTAAATATTAAATAACCAAGAATAACAATTTTAGTTATAATATTGTTGTAATTTAAAAATATTTTTCGTGAGTAGGTACTTGAAATTTCTAGATTATACTTTATATTCTAATTGTAATAGTTAATGTACCTAATTAATGATTTATACTAATAGTTTATAATATATTGTATATACTATGAACGACTTAGTGAGTCTGATGCATAATGAATCTGATTTGATTCATTTAGAATTTATTTCATAAGTACTTACATTTTCTTCTTCTTTTTTTTGAAATAATAACATAATATAATAAACATAGTATAAATATCCTAGACTAACAAACCGTCTCCGCTAAAAATCGTTTTTCGTATACAATAATATTATATCATTGAATTCAAATTGAATACCATCCATTATATACTAACCCTCTAGTGGCCAGCTGTAAATCAGAGCGACATCCACTTACCAGCCATTTTTTTTTTTTTATTAAGTTTTATTATAAATGACAAATATGACATCAAATAACACATTTTTTATACTGATGTCCTCTACCACTAGCATTATAAATTATAACGAATTAATATCAATTATAGTTTTAAATAATAAATTATTAATCATTTGTTATTAAGACATGGACAATGGACATCATAATTAAAAGATAAAGTATAATTTTATTTTTTGTGTCAATCCCCTCCTTATAAATCAGTGACTTTATTTTATCGTATTATTATTTTAATTATTACATATTGTAACAATGTAACATTGCTTATGAAAATATCCTACACCTACCATACCATTCAATGCTGACCTCTGGATATAAAACCAAAACTAATTCTATCAAGGAAAAGTGAGTAATAATTGATTTCTTTTAAAAAAAATGTATCATTCATATTTTTCGGTCTATTTGAAACATATATTTATTTTGTAAAACAATTTTTAGTTTTAAGTTTATATTTTAAAACTTGTTGATCTTACCAGATTTCGCCCGAATCAAATTAAATTTTCATAGATTTATCGTATCTTAAACTCCATTACATGTTAAATACTCAGATTTTTAACACAGTTATTTGGATTGTTTTGAACAATGACAACAATATTATATACCTAAATAAAAAGTACCATAGTTTTTTATAAGCTATGTAACATAAAGTAGCTTATGTAATATAGCACTGCGAACCTTGCTGAATCTATGGACGAAATTTTGTGAAAATCTGTCAGACTGTGGATTTGCATAAGGGTCTTCAGCTTTAGACCTCTGAGAACCTTTTAATACCTAACTCAGCCGCCAATCTTCTAACCAAAATTTAGATTAATTTAGATATAGATACAATTCATGTAATTTTTTTTCTCTTTTTATATATTTCTCACTTTAAACCCAATGGCCCATGTTGCCGAGGGTATCATTAATAAAAAAAAAAATTTAAAAAAAATACCAAACTATTTTATTTAATGTGGCCATTGGCAATTCTAAGAAAACAAAAAAAGATTATGTTTTTTAAAAATGATTAGGTACTACATTCAAGAATATGTTGATTTAGGTGCATTATTATTTGGAGAAAAAAATTAAACTGTTGTTTTTGTGTTTCTTAAGAACTGATAGTCCATTTTTAGAAATAGTTTATAGTAAGCACTATAGATGACTCGGGATGATACCGTATACGAATATATGATATACCTATATATTTATCTTGGATAAATTATCTATATAATTTGACAATAGATACATAGCAACTAACTGTAAATTATATAAGATAACTAGTCACTATTTTATATTATGCTAATGGATAACTTACAAAACTATTAAAATAGACGACAAAGTAGGTACCTATACAATTTTGTTTTATTATTTCTAACAGTATTATGTACTAGGTATCTATATATTACCAGGGACGGCGCTAGGATTTGCGTGGCCCCGAGCAAAATAAAAAACAGTCACATCACATATTATCCAAACTAACTAATCTCTGAACAGTATAAAATATAATTTAAGAACTGCGGGGCCTTAATTATAATTTTAAAATCGCGGGGCCCGGGGAAACTGCCCCGATTGCCCCCCCCCCACCTCGAACCGTCCCTGTATATTACATAATGTATCAATGTATAAATAAACGACAAGTCATAATTTGCGTTTCACCCATATTTTTTTTTTTTTTTTAACTTCTAGTTGAGTATTTAAGTAGTTGTATGTCAAAACAATATTGGATCATGTCTTTAGTTGTGGAAATGAAGTGGCATTGTCATGGGCAAAAATGTAATTTGATTCGAATCGTTTTAATAAAGATAAAGGCTTTTCAATGGTTTTGCACAATTTAAAGTTGCTGTCGATCATAATAATTTCAAATAATCATATTATTCGCGAGTTTGTTAAAATTTCACTTATTGAACTATTTGGCTCAAATATAAATTATATATCAAACAAATTATTGCAATGTTATTTGTAGATCATATAATATTTCTATTCACACGTCCGCGAATAATTAATATTGTGTAATTCATGCGACTATTATGCCATGTCTCAATATCTATGATTTTAATTTGTTGTTATATCTCGTTAAAACAAGTCATGATATCAATATATGATTACTTACTAAATTACTAATAACTAGTAAGTGATATCATAATATATTGAATACATTCAATAAATTATGAATACACTTCTATTTTATTGTGTAACCATAAAACTATAAAAATACAACTTGATATAGCTGTACATTATATTATTATAATAGAAGTGTACAAGAATAATTAATACTTCTCATTAAAATGAATTATATTGATTAAATTAAGTCTACGGACCCTCACACTATCATTGACATTATATTAATCGTAAATTATAATATAAGTTCATATAACCACCTAGTCATTAATCTCAACAACTCAGTGTCATATCAGAAAATTACAATAACAATGATTATAATAGAATGTGAAATAATAATCATTTCATAACAATTTTCATACTTATAAATAATTGGTGAGGACTGAGGAGGTAATAGCAGTAATTTTTACTATAATACTAAATGTATAGAAATTATCAAACAAATTTTTCTTTATTCGACTTCTATGAGATAAAAATTACAGGACCATTTTCAATGAAAGTTATATCAAAATATTCCTTAACGGAAATTGAACTTTTTTTGTTTAAATAAATTGATGGTTCTTGCTGATTAATATGATTATGTTATTATTTTATAATTAGTAGAAATATAGCACATATAACAAACTTCATAAAAATAAATGTTTAAAATAAAAAAACATTAAAATCAAATGCATATGAACACAATTTTATTACCTACAATAATAATTACTTTTATGATTTGCTTTCATTATTATTATGGATATAGTTTTGAAGGTAAATACGATTGCACCAATTTTAACAATATAAGATTTACGTCGGTTTTTAAATTTTTCAGCTTTTATTGAATCTGTCAGATCTGTCTAAATCTCTTCTTTTTCACCAAAAATACTGTCAGAAGTTTAAAATAATAAAATAAATTATTAATTAATTATGTTATATTTTAAAATGAAGCGAAATGGAAAACGATAGAAAGATAGATTAATTTAACCCGAATAGTAAAGTTGGATAGGTACCTAATACAGATAGTATATTTAGTGTCGGTGGCGGTCCTACGGGGGGGGGGGGGGATGGGTGGATCGCCCTCCCCCTTGTTAAATATAAAATATAAAATTATTACATGACATACATTTTTGAGTAGGTACTTATTGTATTTAATGTGAATAATATTTCGCCCCCCCCCCTGGAATTTGTCAAAGACCACCACTGTCTAGTGTATACGTTTTTTAGAGCCATTATTATAACACATTTATATTTATCAATTTTTCTTACACTTTATAGTATTTTAGATGATATAGTATCAAAATATTCATCTGTCCTTTATAAGTTCACGAAATTTGAGGGAGATAGAAAAAGAAGACGTTGGCCACAATTTTGCTATTGGAAACAATCTCATCGCATTTTAACGACTCGTCAAATAGACCTTTGCGGTGTACACCAAAGTATAAAGTCACGGATGGGTATTTAAAACACTTAAACTATATTTTCCAAATCAAACGATAGTATACCCACGGGTTCATTTATAATATCTTTATCGGCTTTATCTTTTATACGCCCAACATATTGTGTTCACAGCAACAGTTGTATAACAATGCAAAGACCTTTAATAATACGATTTTTAACAGGCTGTGGCAATACGCATATTTGCACGTAAAACAAGAAAAGTTCAAGGTTAAGTTTTTTTTTCTTGTTTCTGCGGGGAGGTATAGGTTCACAATGGGCGATTGTAAACTCTCCCGGGTCTACTCCAGTACCTATACTACCTGACGGAAACGTGTAAGCTCTCCCGGATCTATTCCTGTATTACCTGATGGAAACATGTAAACTCTTCCGGTCTAGTAAAAATCATAAAATAAATTTTAATATACATTTAAGTTTCGTTTAAAAATAGTGAATCATATATTATAGTAACAATATAAATTAATGTCTATAGCTGCTATGAGCTATAATATTATAGTCAAAATAGAATAAAAAATAAAAAATCTAATATACATTTAAGTTTCTTTTAAAAATAGTCAATAATAATAATAATGATATAAGTTACAAATACAAAATATACGTATAAATGTTAAAATTTGATAATACAAGAACATACAGATTTAAAAAAAGTTAGGGAATCTATTTTTTTTTCTAAAAACATGTTGTAACATTCAAAACAACTCGGGAGAGTTTACATACTTCCTACAGGCAAACCATATAAAGTTAACCCGGGAGAGTTTACTTTAGGTAAACATAATTTTGACCCTGGAGAGTTTACCATCGGGAGAGTTTTCCACCGCCTTTCACAATAACATAATGATATATTTTAATATAGTGAGTGTACATATTTAACAATAATGTCGTTTTGTTTTGTTATCCGATTTTCAGGTCACAGCATACAATAATAAGACTACGGCGCTCTGCGGTGTTTTGTACTGGACGTCCATCGCGTGCAATAATATCGCCAGAACAATATTATACTGATAAATAGATATTATATTCGCGAATACGACATCGATATAGATACCTAACCTAACCTACCCAGTTCCGGTATTTTGTCAATTTTAATAATACCGGCGATATAATGCAGTCGCGGAGCAACGTAGTGTGGCCGTCCCTGTTCGTCGCGCTGCTGATGATGTCACCGGTCACCCATGCCAATATCTTCATCGCAGCCGTATGTTACAGCGGTTGCGGATCTTTGGCGTTAGTGTGCTACGTGTCCAACGGCATTGCCAACGGCATACATTACGCCAAGACCTTTACCAGTCTGCCGCCGACTGAAGTTGGATGCGGAGAGGCGTTCGTCGAGTGCAAGAACAACTGCCTCGAGCATTTTACGTTGACGCCTTAGTCTATCAACCGCAGCCAGGAAACTATGGTGATCCATGTCATGCCTGCTGCTGCCGCCGGTACACTGCAGGACTAAAGATTATCATACATATCTACCCACACGAACGCAACGAATTAAACATAAAATTATGATATTATTGTATAAAAATATGATTATATTACACGCGCTGGCTAGAAGAATTATATCGTATTTTCATACGAATGTTACAGTTGAACCTTTATATTATATACTTATTACAAGTCGGCCAGTCGCACGAAAAAAAAATTTATATAATACCTACATTTAAATAATGATTGGCTGTCGTAATTTGTTTTTATTCATTAGTTTTGAAGGTATCCATGACATCTTAATTTTATAATTACAATAATAAAAAACGTAGGGATTATTCGCCCTACTACAGTATTGGTTATAATATAGGTTCCTAGGTAACAAAAATGGTACCTAGTTGGTTTCGAATGTATCTATCAAAACTATTGGGTGTAGATCATTGCGTTGTAGAATCGGGTGTGTCTAAGTCTCAAAGTTGAAATCAATGGACAATAATTCACACGAAAAACGATTCAAAGGTCTCCGGATCGGTGTGTCGAGGTATTGGTGTCCAAAATATCATATTTTTTTGTCTTTATTCTTTAAACACAATAATGAACGTTATAGTAAGCATTTATAATCCTTACACGGTTATCTACATGTCTACTTGGCATGTACCTGCAGACATTAATAACTACTGAGGCCAAATTAAAGGCAAAAGGTTTTAACCAATTCCTGGTTTAAGATCTGTGAAGGACATCACTTAGAAAAATCACCTTTACTCCCAGTGTGTGTAAAAAACATAATTCAAGAATCCACGAATAATATTTTTAAGTTACAAAAAAATAACTAAAATCATTATTTTTCGTTGAAATATCTAATTCATCCAAATAATAAACTAAAAATACTTACTTAAAAAAAAAATTTTCATATAATTTTTATATGTTAAAACCTAACTACTTGAAAAATCTTGATTTGTATTTTCAATGGTAATTACGATTGAGGGAATTTATGACCACCCCTTACTTTTAAGTAGGAAATGTACCACTAATTATTAACAAAGTTATCCTTATTTGTATTTAATAAGATAAATAATGTAGGCCCTTATGAGTGAACATAACCATGCACTCGATTCCATGGCTGCTAAGGTTTTTACCTATGATATTCATGTAATATTGTCCGATGGTCCATATCACAAGATATGAACATAGAAGAGTTAAAAGAATGAATGCAAACAAAAACTTATTATTATAAAAAATGATATTCAATATAATATAATACATAATCAATAAATAATTATGATTATATTTTGTCCATTACATAATAGTAAGTTTTATTATTAAAATATAATATTGAAATATTTAAAGCCTTAACAATTTTAAATCAACTTTTAGAACAACAAAAATAATATACTAATCATAAGATACTAAGTGAGCATATTATTGTCAATAATAATTGAGCTAAATAAAACAATAATTTTTAACATAAGACAAATGTGTGGCATAGTAAACAATAATATCTACCAATGTAGCAGTTAGCTAATAAAAAGAGTTTTTATAGTTTGCTATTTAAAACATGCCAATAATAATTATTTCACATTTCCATCAAAACGTGTTAAATATAATATAAAAATTACTTTTTTTCTCTATATTTTATACATAAATTGAATGCATGTTTTGCACAAAATTATAAAGTTATTTGTATATAAACTTTAACACTAAATTTATAAAAAAACAGTTTTAAAATTTTACAACATATCTAAATACCTTACATTCTAAATAGTGGTAGTTAAAAATTAGTCATCAAATTGTTTTTTTTATTCAATATTGAGAGAATTTTTTCTATGAATGGTTAGACTTTTCTATTTAAAAGATTTGTGTGGTAACTATTTGTGAAAGAAATTTAATCTGAGCAGCATTGTTGTGTCAAGTTTTCCAACTTAAAATATAAATCACAATCATTTTGGAAAAATGTCCGCAAAAAAAAAATAAACGAACAAATACATAATAAATAATAATAACTTAAATCGCATCTAAACTATATGATTAGCTAGCTTTAGCTATTATAATTTGATCGATTATAATACAAATATCAATTAAAAATGAAAAAAAGTTTTTTTTTATGTAACCCTGTTAAAACCAGTCAGCTGTATATGTAAAATCTTTAAATAACTGTTGTTCATCATCATTTAACAGTCTTGGATCTTTGGGTGGAGTTAGTTGTGGTTTTTCAGAAGTAAATTCTTCATCGAAGTTACTTACATCTTCAACAGAATTCTAGAAAAATAAAATAGTTAGTCATGCAAAAAACTATAAAGTTTTCTTTTTAATTTTCATTAGAGAATATACAATCTATATACAAAGGCATAACAAGAATATGTGCAACAATTTAAAA
This sequence comes from Diuraphis noxia, assembly GCF_037042655.1. Lineage (NCBI taxonomy): Eukaryota > Metazoa > Arthropoda > Insecta > Hemiptera > Aphididae > Diuraphis > Diuraphis noxia. The sequence continues at coordinate 80,101,477 of NW_028301713.1, forward strand.
AAACATGAATAATGTGAGGGGAGAAACAATCCAGTGATCACACTTCCTTTTGCTTAAATATAATTTGATATATATATTTATTTTTTCATTATTCATTAAGATTTCTGCACCAATTTATTTTGAGATGCCGTAAGGGATTTACAGGAATCGTATGAGTGGCTAGGCCAAATATAAGACGGTTAAGATGAGAATGCAGTTTGTTGAAAAACGTTTATAGAACGTTTTAGCTTCTTTATGAATGGTTTTGATTTTTAAGTCAGAATAAAGGGTAAAATTAGAAATATAAAATGGGGCATTGGTGATGGAGTACAATATTTTGTTTTGAACGGTTTGTATTTTGTTAAAATTGGATTTTTTAACATTGCCCCAAAGTTGTAGACCACATTAGTTGTATATGTCCACATGGGCTTAATTAAAGATTTGTAAATGAGCAGTTTTATATTTAATTTAATATGTTTTTTTTGATAAAAATATTTTCATCAACTGGACAAGGGCATTTAATGCAAGTTTTTTCCCTTACGTGTTGGCCCAGGTGAAACGCCAATCAATGGTTAGCCCTAGATATAACTATTAAGTTGAACAATAAAATATAAGTACTTACAACTGTAGGTACAAATGGTGGTTTAACTTTTCTTTGTAACAAATCATCCCAAACAACTTGTCTGAAAAATGCCTGTTTTTTCACATCTTCTGCATCTCTTTCACTTGATCCTAATCTTCGTTCCGGATTTTTGCGTAAAAGCTAGATAAAAAATATATAATTATATAATTTTGTTAATTCTCATAAGTTGAATGCAAGTAAAATAACATACTCTTCGCATAATCGCAATTGCTTCCAATGACAAGAACCTGGGATACCGAACTTCATCATTCACAATAGAATCAAATACTTCTTCTTCGTCATCACCTGGGAATGGTGACTATAGGTGATAGAAACATAATTAATTGTATGGATAATATTATTGGTATTACACTAGCATATTTACCTCTCCAACAAGCATTTCAAATATGAGGACTCCAAGGCCCCACCAATCAACACTACGTGTATATGACGTTTCAGTGAGAACTTCTGGTGCTAAAAACTCGGGTGTTCCGCAAAATGTACCAGTTCGATCACCATATCCCATACCTTCTTTGCACAATCCAAAATCGGCAATTTTCACATACCCATCAGTATCCAATAATAAGTTATCTAATTTCAAATCGCTAAAATATGAAAATATATCATATTATTAGCGTGTTAAAAACAATGAACATTTTAATACACTAACCGATAAATTATACTGTTCTCATGTAAATACTGTAATCCTAAAACGACACAAGCAGCATAAAACACTGCCCTCGGTTCTGTAAACACATCAGCGTGTATATGCATCATTAAATCACCACCAGCAGCATACTCCATTACAAAGCAAACATGAGCCTGTGAAAAATATATTAGAAATATAATAATTAAAATAAGGTTTTTAAAAATTATAACATTATACAAAATAAAATAATGTTGTGTTAGCCTTACATCAGTTTGGAAGCAAGCAAATAAATTAACAAGGAATGGATGTCGAATATCATTTGCAACTTCAAATATTCTTTTTTCGGACAACAATGATTCAACTTCATCACGGGCAATTATATCACCTTTTTTCAGTGCTTTTATAGCAAAATATTCACTAGAATTTTTATGTTGACACAAAATTACCTGAAGATTGGGAAATAAGATCAATAATTAAATATAAATAATAATATTAATTGTTATTACTTATACATATGCATAAGTAAAATTTACCTTTCCAAAGTGACCTCTACCCAATACACTCAGCAGTCTAAAGTCATCCATTGACATTTGAGAAAATTTGAAAGCACTAGATGATAATGTGGTTTTATTAGATTCTGCTGGTTGCACGTTATTAGATGTTGTAAAATGATATGCTTTTGGTTCATTTTCCCGGTAATCGAGTACACGAGAAACAGGATGACTAAATAGTGGTGACTACAAAAATCAAAAAAATATACCAATTAATTAATTGATCAATACATCTCATACATTGTAGGGTAGTTGTTTAAACCAAGCATTATCATACTTGAATAAGAGTTTGATTTTATTTATTACATATTTAAATGTAAAATATTTGAATTATACAATACAAGGATAAGATAATGCCTGGTTAAAAAAAATACATGTTAAAAATGGCCAATTATAGTGTTAAATTACAGTTACACAGTGGTCTCAAATATGTGGCGTGCAAACCCTTTCAGCACAGCCTAAATAATTAACATTTATTTCTTCAAAAACTATGATTTTTTTTGTTTTAATAAATAAATAAATACTTGAGAAAAAATCAATATACACATTTATATAATACTTGGTACAATGGAACCTCGGTATCTCAAAATCTTAAGAAACCAAAAGAAAAAAAATCGACACACTGGAACTTTGAGATGCCGAGGTTTCACTGAATTAAATACAGTTATATTATAATTATCATCAATAGAAAAACGCACTTTGTCTTCATTTCGGATTTAGAAAAATAAATAAAAAAGGGGGCTAAAAATAATTTTTCCTTTACAAACCCTTTGAAGTATTATGTAATAAATATAAGGCATATTGGTAATTTAAGATTGAGACGACCACTCAATAATAACATCAAACATCAAATAAGTACATTACATTAATCAAATTAATTATTCGGCAAAATCAAAATTTGAAGCATTTGAATTAAAAATGCTAATACATAGGCGCAACTAAACATCTAATACAAGGGGTGCTGCTAAATTGTAATTTTGCCTTACAAAGCATACAAGTTATAAACCTATAATATTCTATACATGAAAACTTAATAATTTATTCAAATTTCAATACATTTCATATAAGTGGTAAAAACAATGTATACCTATTTACTATTTAGTATCTAACATTTTTAAAAATATTAAACTCATTGGGTCTATTTGTAATAATAGCAGTCCATCCTAATGCATATCTTTACAGTGGTATCTATTGTGCTTTTGGATATGATCCATTGGCTAGAAATAGCTTGTAAGCAATCCATAATGTGTATTATAATGCTAGTCAACTATCAACTATAGCAACTACAGAAATATGGAATTATTTATAACAATTATAACAAATTAATTTTATGATCAAAAGCATTAATTTTTTTCCATAAATAAAACATAATATTGATCATATTTCGTTAAAATATACATAGTTAGACCGGGAAAAACAAAGAGTGCTAAAAATCCTGAATCCTAGTTGCGCCAATGTGGTAATTAATAATAATATTTTGTTTAGCATTTCAGAACTCGAGCTTTATGTTAGTTAGTTAAAACCGCATAGTAATAAATATTTATTATTATTTATTACTATTTAATTTCCTTAATTAAAAATAAAATCATAAATGTAGATATAATAACAATATCAAATTATAATAAAAAAAAATCTCGATAATTCAAATTTTTTATGTTACAATGTACACAAAGGTGAAATGATTGATTGCTAGTAAACATCTAAAAATAACTAGACTATTTTTATATGTTTAAAAATAAAAATGTATAAATTGCATTCACTTAATAAAAAGTATATTATATATTGTGAATAATACACTTTTTACATTATATAAATGATAATTATTGTCCATTTCATAAAATAGTAGTTTTATGTGATGGCCTAGCTTGTACGGTCAAGTGCGTATGATTTCTAACCTGACTCTGCTTTAACGCACACAGTGCATTGCCCGCGTGCAACAAGGTACAAGTTATTTTGTTTTTCTCTATATGTGAACAAATTAGCTAAGACTAGGTTAGGACACAAATAAAACTAAAGAGTATGATGTATACAAACATGTTTTACTTTATATTCTATAGGGAGTTAATAGAGATCCTATTTTTTCAGCATAAAACAGAAAAGAAATTAAATCCTTCTTTAACGTATAGTAATATTCTTAGATATTCATATTTTACAATACAAAATGTTAAAATATGTGAAATACTGTTTAAACTACATACTTAGATAATTATTACTTATTAAGTGTTATATAGGGCTTAACCATTAAATTAAAAATAAATAAGCAATACAAGGTATTTAGCTTAAAAAATATTAATATATTATATATAAATCTAATATCGAATTATTATTAATATTTACTGCCTAAATTAGTTTAATGAAAATACAAATTTTAAAAGCTCTTTTATTGACTACACTAAATATTTAAAGCAAAATAATTAAGAAAAATAAACTCAAAGTTAACTCTCAACAAAAAACTATAGTGAAATTTAAATATTATGATAAAAATTTATGAGTTAATAAATAGTTCAGAGTACTGTAAACCAAGTTATAATGGAGTCAATGTTCATTTTCCAAACAATATATTTTTTTTAGGAAAATTAATAATTACTTGTAACTTGTTATCTAACTAATATTTTCATTGTTTTGAATTTATTTGTATCTTCAACTAATTAAACATATTACACCAATTATTTAATCATAAATATTAATGTAAAACTCAATCTTCTACTGTTAACATTAAAATTAAAGCAATTAATAAGCTATAATTTAAAAGATCATTCTATCTTTAAAAATTATATATTTATACTTATAGCACACCTAAGTTATCTTTAAACTAATGTTTAGCCGAATGAAAACAAATTTTAAAAATATATGTTGTTGTTTAAATAGAAATGTTAGTAGTTTTATTCATTTTATATATTATCTAATAGTAAGTCTACTACAAAATCATTCGTGCACAATATCAGTTAGAAATAGATGATATACCGGTTAGGCACACGCGTGTTAGATAAGCCTAGCACAGTGGTGTAGGAAGAGTATGTACCTCGTCCTGGGGAAACTCTACAAGAGGAGACGGCTGCGGTGTTCCCAAAGTTGAACTTCCAACACTTTCTATGCTCACAGACATTGTCATAACATGTCTCCTATGAACTGGTGGTAATGTCTGTTGCTCGTCGTCATGTAAAAAGTCAAATTCCTTCAACGCATTCTGCAGCTATACATATCATACAAGTTACCCCCCTGGTGCATTGATGTTCAAAAAGCTTTATAGCTAATATTTTTAAAATTGCATTTTAAACAAGAATGAAATACTCACCTCTTGATCTAATTGTCGAGGTGGCCTTGGAGGTGGCACGGTTGGTACAGCTGGTATTCTCTTATTTGCAGCTATAACTGTTGAAGGTAGGAATGTGGGAGATCCCGTAGATATATTTCGCTGTTCAGTGATAGTGGGTGGCAATGGTGGTAGAACTGCAACCCCTAAACCTAATGGACGTGCACCAGCCAATCCACAAGTGTTAATTGGTTCAGGTGTTTCACCAGGTGTACATTTTTCTTCGAGTCTTGTATCACCGCCATCTAAAGATTACATCAAATTAAGTTAGATTTAATTATCACTATTAAATTAGTTACTTAGGTATACAAAAATAATTAATTATGTATAAACCTGTAGAGCTGTCAGAATGTGAATGTGATCTTGAGTGTTGCTGTGCAGGAACTAATGGTGAGTTTTGAATTGAAGGTGATGATCTTTTAAGAAGTCGACTCCAAGCAGCTATATTGATGTTCATTTGATTAGCTCTAGGGAAGTTTTTAGCTTGCTGCTTAAATATTTTACGTTGTCTTCGTAAACGAGGTTGACGTGATATCATAGGATTTAAAAATTTAATCTAAAATATAAATACATTATAAAACATAGTTTTAGAATTCAGAACAACTATTAATATAACTTGAAACTACAATAATAAGACGTTAACCCATATGTGTTGTTTCTGTCTAACACATAACATAACTAAATACATTAGCGTTTAGCGGTTCCAACTTTTCCAAGTTAACATATACAAAAAAAAGAATAGACAACATATTTTTTTTTTCTATAAATCATTACAAATAGATTATATTAAAAAAAAATCAATTTTGATAAATGTTTTAGTTAGCTTCATTTTTTATGGAACAAGTTGTAAATAATAAACTCTTATCTGGCAATTTTTTTTTCAATCCATGTTTTAGTAATCAAAATTGAAGTATGGTTTAAAAAATGTAATACTTTAGTTAATTCATATTCACTAAAAGACCTCCATAGAATATTTATGTTATAATAAAAGTATACAGGTAATACCTAAGAATTAGGTGTAAACAACTACTCAGCTGGTAAATAACTGATTTTTTTTACAGATTTATCTTGATAGTTTGTAAGATATAAAAAATAATTTGTTCGAACATTAAATCAAACTAAAGATTATTATAATTCAGATTGAGAATTGGCAAATCTTCAGACCATAATCTAATACAGTAGAAACTTGTTTAATCATCATACGATTTACAGTCATTGTCATCATCAAAAAAGAAAGTTAATAATGTAATAACGATAAATTCATCGCAGTGCCTAACACGGCGACTACCAATCGCAAAAATATGCAATTAAGTAATGACAAACAAATTGAATCGTTTTAAATTTAATCTAACTGACTTTGACTTGATGAGGAGCAGTAGCTCCGATTGAAATTGAAACTGGAATTGAATCCACTTTAATAAGACGTGATACCCGCATGTTGTCTCTGTCTTACAAGTGCGTAACCTAGCAAATTTTACACTCAGCAGAACACGTGTAGCTCTCTAAGTTTAAAATTTAGAGTGAATTGACCTCAAACAAAATTTAAAGGTAACATTATTATCTAAACAACCTCATATGTTTTTTATCATATTTTAATTTTAAAGCGAATAATGAGTATTTTAAGATGTAAAATTGACAGAAACAACATATGCGAGTATCACATCCTCTTAAGATCCTATTAGAATGATCAAGGCAAATGAAAAGAATGAAAAATTAGATGGCAATCTAAACTTGAAAGCAAGTACCTAAGCGATGGATTGATAAATTTAAATTTCAGCTTGGCAATCGGCAACTAAATATTAGTGAAGAGAATTATTTCATCAGTTTTATCTGTAAATCACATTTCAAAATATATGTGTAAATTGAAAAAATTTTGTTAACTGAATATTCAATAGACCGTCATCGGGACGGCCCTGAGGGTGACAATTAATTGAGTTTCTACTATATTATGTTTAAAGTTAAAAATATGAAAAATTATTCCAAATTAAAATCTTTTAATGAGTGTTAACTTTAAATATTGCTCTTAATTAAAATAACCAAATAACTTATGTCCTTGTTATTCAATTTATTATTTATAAGATAATATTAACAAAACACAAGTGTTGTCTCCATCTTACAAACGTACAACATAACAAAAACTGTTGTGTGGTAAAGAACTAAGAAGGCTACAGTCATAACTAAGAAACAAACACCAGGAGTTGCTAATAAAAATTGAATTCTCAACCCAAGACTTAAGTCATGAAAACCATTCTTGCTAAGAGCTCAAACAATTACCAAGGCAAGGGTTAATAGTTAATACCCTAGATGTATAGCAGGCTGAATGTCAGAGACCCAAAGGCTTTCGAATAGATAACGTGTAATGAAATGTTGCACAATAAACATAATTTGTCTTGAGAGTGTGAATATTTTATTTCTTAATTATAACAATAACTTTCTTTACCGGGCAAAACAACAGTTTTTGGTATGTTTTACGTTTTAAGATGAAGACAACACGTGTGAGAGGGTGTCCTTTTAAATGTTAACTGTCTATAAATTAAACAAAAGGTAGGTGTAAGATGTCTAAATATTACTCTATGCCATTATTTTATATTATATAATGTATAACTAATAACTTAACATAATATGCAAATTACCTCTGCAAAAAGAAGTCCTTGTGGTTCCAATTGTAAAGCCATACCATGTCGAATATCATCAATAAATTCTTCTAATCGAAGAAATTTAATGGCACACAATGATCGCCAATCTCTCCAATATATACCAATCTCAAGCTCTCGAGATTTATCCAAGTCAATAGAAAATCTATAACAAGTTGAAATCCATATTATTAAATTTTAATTTTTGAGGAAATCTTAACTTAAATCATTAAGATAAAACTTTTTAGTCTTTAGATAGTTTTTTATATTCAATAGTTAATAAATGTTGTAAATAAAAAATATACGGGGCTTGTTCCAAAAGTAAGTCTCCGTAATTATAAAAAATCAAAAAAAGAGCTTCACTAAACATTTTTTACATGATAATATTGAGATACTATTATAGCCAATCTGGAAGCTTTTGTATGCCAGCATCAAATAACCATCATCCTAACTTTTTTTTCAAGTAGTATTTCACTGCAGTCTACACTTTTTTGTCTGAATTCAGTTTTTTCCCACCCATATTAAGTTTCTTTATGTCGGTGAACAAATTATAGTCAAATAGGACATGGTGTTGAGCAGTAGGAGAGTGGGGAGAAAGTCCCAACTGAACCTATCCAAAAGTATTTATGTGTTGTGTGCCACAAGAAGTCAAGCATTATCATGCAAAATAAGAATATTGTTAGCATTCCAGGTCTTCGGTTTTTATGGATTGATGTAATTTTTCTAGCGTCTCACAATACAAGGCCAAACTAATGGTGGTCCCAGTTGGCATAAATTCTATGAGAAAGACCCTTTTTCTGTCCTAGAAGACAATTGCCAGCTTCATCCCATGTCACTACCAACTTCGAAAATTCCGCTCGTTTTCAGCGTACAGCTCCAAACCCTCATAGGAAGTTTTGATGGGTTGGTATTTGCAAAGAAAGCGGATGCTGACAAAGTTGACGCGTTAAACTTGTTCGTGTGTCATGAAGGCATTAAATGTCTGATCTGGTAAGTTTAAGTTTTCTTGGAAAGAAAAGAAACTAACAGTCACAGTAGTGCTACTAACTTAGAAAAATATAATTTTTCTTGGCTCCCGAGAGCTTAGAGACCGTATATTTGAAACAAGCCTTGTATATAATAAAACTATTTTACTTTAACAATAAGAAATATCTAATAATATTCGATTCTTTAAGCAATGATAATCAGTATATACAATTTAAATATGTAGCAACCAATTATCTGCCAAATAATTAATGAAATCAATGAATGTAAAAATAGTATATCGTTTGCATGGATTCCCAGACATGTTGGCATAATAGGCAACGAAGAAGATGACTTAAAAAGTAAAGAAACAAAAGGTACTTCCATTTTTGAAGTATGTCCCACATATCTGACCAAGATTTGAACAACTCAACCAAATTCAAGTAAATGGATGAATGGCAAAATCTCTGAGATAAATGCAATAATAATAAGCTCAGAAAGATAAAGCATTCTATATTACCATGGCTTAAAACATTTGAGATGTCCAGAAAGGACGAAATAATTTTTGTCTGCATACGAATAGGCCACACTCGCATGACTCATGGATACCTCATGACCAAAGAAGAACTACCATCATGCCCGACGTGCAGAATACTCATTAGTCATATATTGACAGTTCAATGAAAGGAGTATAGAACAGAAACTACCTGTGATACTTTACGAGATGCTAGCACTCGCTTTCAAGACATTCAAAAAACATATCAATTTCGTCAACATAACAGAACTGCGTCAACTTATTTAAAATATTAGAATATAAAACAATGTATGAATATATATATATATATATATATATGTAGAAGGTAGCAATTAAGTAATTTAATGTAATGCAATTTAATTTGAATTCTTAAAAAATGTAACGCCGGCTAACCTTGTTGTTGATGCCTTAAACAATTATTAAAAAAAAAAAATTATAATGATAAAAAAATTAAACTATTTTCACTATTTTAAAGATTTAGATTACTTATTTTTAATCAATATTATGTTATATATGAAATATATAATTGAACTACCAATTTGATAAATATTTTAAAGTATACATTAAAAAAAAGATTTATTTTCCAATTTTAGAGTTATTTATTGATTACGAAAAAATAATCTATATTTAATTATAAAAGATCACCTTTGGTCCCATGCTTGTTGAGAACATGGTCGCCAACTAGTTTGACCAACAGTTTGATTATCTAATTTAATAACAGCCATGATTTCATCTGCAAATATGAGAATTAATTAATTATTAAATTTAATATATACATATTCTTATTTTATAACTTACTACTAATTTCATCTTTAATATTGTATGATTTACTAGAACTACGCCCAGTTACCCCTTTTACAAAAGATCTCAAATCTCCAGGATTGTCTTTTTCTCGTCTTGATCTACCTGGAACTTCTTCAAGCAAATCTTGACATCCCATTAACCTGTGAATATTTTAAGTAATTAATATGTTACTATTTAAAAACTTAATTGAAATACCAACCTAACTTCAAGTTTACCAGTAACCGCAGCACACCTCGATACAGTAGCTTTTTCTGGTATCACATTTCTTTCTGTTTTTAGGAATGGCTGTAAGCTGACATAAGCATGATTTGGAGTTGGACTAGCGGATTGAGCGCTTTGTAATTCTCGTACTAATTGGATAGCTGTTGTTGAATTAGCTGGAAGCTCTTGGCGACGGTGTTCAAGTGATTGTCGTAAAAGATCCAACTTACAACTAGATTCTGAAAGATTGGCTTGTGCCTGTTGAAAAATGAAAATAATACTTTTTATAACATAAACCATCAAAATAATAATTTAATTATAATTCAATAATTCTCTTAAATTACTACATTGTTCAATAGTAAAAACTAGTGAATTCTTAGTTAAATAACAACAAATATTATATTTTTAACATTAATAATAAATCCAGATGTCAATAGTAAATTATAAAAAGGTCATACATGCCTCACCTCAAATCATAAATTTTTACCAAAGAATTACAACCTAATGTGCATCACAAATGCCATTATGTTTAATGACAACACACAATACTGTATAGTGCTTTGCAGATCTATTCTACCGAATCTCATCAAAAATACTACACCAACAACCATCGATATAGTGACAGTAAAATCACTCAAAATAATATTTTGTAATAACACAACTATAGGCAACTCATTATAATGTAGCCCATTAAATAAAAATACATAAAATGTAAAAGTAAAGAATATGCTAATTATCTTTGTAATAGAAGCTATACATAATTAATAATAAAAAAACCTACTTATACTAATAGTCAGTCATTTAACATTTATAATATACCTAGTATACTTATAGAACATTACTTAATATAAAGCAAATAAAACAAAAAATGAAAAATTGAGTTACTTCCTTCTTAGTAGGAGGCGTAACTCATTTTGTAGTTATTTTTATTTTTTTTACATATTTTATCACCAAAATATTGCAGAATATAATAAGTAATAATATTACTGTACATTACTATTCATTAATTGTTAAATTAAGATTATTTGGTAAAATCATAAACATATTAATGCATAGATACTTTTGTTTACTTTTTTTTAAACTTAAAAACTGGGAATAAAAAAGTAACATCATAACATTATTGTGCAATAATAACAACATTGTTGTTTCTCCACAATTTGTTAAATCACACATAATATTTTACAACAACAGGGGTCAATAGGTCACGTGTATATAATATAGCCTGATTTTTAGTGTACATTATCATAATATTACTGAAGTGTGTGCATGTACTGATGTGTTAGTAGAATATTACTTATTACTAAAAGTAGTGTAGTCATTTTTGTCTAGATAATTTCCAAATATAATCCTAAACTCAAAAATATAATATTAAACCTTGATACTGATACTTATTAATTAAATTTATGAGGTATCAAAAAAATAGCATGTTTTGTCAAGTTGTTACATTATACTATCTGGAAATAGAAACTGCATCTTTTTAGCACACTACAGTTGGCTTAAAGCCATTACTTTTCTGGATATACTACTAAGACTATTTATTTAATTTTGATTACAAATGTCATATATATTTTATTATTAACATTTTAATATTTAAAATGTATACAAATATATATTTTAATTAATTTTTACCGAGATGCACAACAAACTGAAACATTCTTAAAGATAATTTATATTAATTTAGATTTTCAGAAGAAATTACTCATATTATGTTTTGATTTTTATTATCAACATACATTTTATATCAATAGATAGATAAATAATTAGTATCAGGTGTACAATTAATATTTATGTTGTTAAATTATTTTAAATTCTGTTTTAATTAAGGAATGCAGTATGTGGGTGAATTTGTCATATTTATGACCTTTGGAAAGCAATACTAGTTCCCTCTCTTCAACAACAGTAGCATGCTTTGAACAGTATGTTTGATGCTATGCCAAAACTACAGATCTCAGCTGAGAATTAGGATACTTTCGACTCTTTTAAGTGGCCAGTATTTTCTACAACATAGCTTTCGAATGTACGCTCATAATATTCTTATGTGACAAATTAAATAGTGATTTATGAAATGGAGAAAAAAATAAACGATAATAATTCTAGTTTAATGCACGATTGGTCTATTCATGCGCATTTAAAAATAACACAACAGCCCAATAACAATCTACCAATGTCTCAACAACCATGTTACGGATTTCAACGAGGAAATATTGTATTTACTGCCCAGCCACCTCAAAGGGCAGATTCTGGTATTGGCAGTTCATCTCGTGGATCAGCATGTGATTGTACCATTAATATAGCACCTCAGTGTGAGGTATGTTGTGGTATAAGAAGCCCAATATCAGCTAGAAGAGCACAAAGTTTTACAGCACATTTTTGTACCAATGTTCCACCAAAAAAACATCTAGAAACTGTGGATGTGTCTAGTCAGACATCCCCTTCTACTTCAACTGTTTTAACGAAGGTATTTTAGTTGTTTACTAATAATATGTTCAACACTGATAAGCTTTTTTTTTTGTTTAAGGAAAACGCCAAAATTTTTATAAAAAATCGTAAATTTGAATTAGATAAACATAAAAAACGACATGCTAGGACTGTGCATATTGATGTTTATTGCACAGAATCTTCAGATTCAGATGATGCTTTAACAGCTAAAAATACAGACACATTACTTGATTTATCAGATGTCAAAATTAAATGCAAAAAGATATTTAAAAAATCTCATAAGCCTCGAAGTCAATCAATAACATCAAATAAAAGTATGTTACAAAGAAGCCCTTGTTTGTCAGCAATAAGTTCTACAAATACGATATCTGATTCTTCTTTTTACGAGTCATCTAGTTGTGGTTTATCTTCATTTATGGATTCAACTACCTTGGAAAACAGTAGTTTAAACAGTTTCGAATCCGAAAATATACATCAAAAATACAAATCAAAAAACTATGATGACACAACAAGTAGTAGTTCAGATGACGAATGTTCAGAGACTGCCTGGAGTTTCAATAGCATTAGTTCTCAAAAAAATCAAATTCTAGCAAGACGCCCATGGTTTAAAGAAAAAATCATCAACGATGATATGGGCAGCTTTAGCGACTGTTCACAATCACCTATGTATAGACAGCCATCAAATTCTTCCTTTGTTACAACTCAAGTTGCTAAGATGGCATCAAAATTTGGACCTATGAAATCACCCGTAAAACAAGATCATCATGTTGGACCATCAAAGAATCCAGATTGTTCATGTTTTAACTGTCGCAGATATTATAATACCAGACATAGATCATATTCCATTGGTAGTGAAGCCTGTGAAGCTGATCAATCAGAGATATGGACATTGTTTAAAAAATGTCTTTAATTTTTTTTTTTTTAAAGCTATATTATGTGTAATTCAAACATAAATAAATATTGTTCTATTTTATAAAATGTTTTGCATTATGTCATTTATTTAATTTTAAAATGACAAAAAATGATGTAAAAATTTTGGATTTAATCCAATAAACGAATAGAAGTAATTAAATATTTAACTGAAAAGTAACCAAGGTTATATTTTAGATTTTTTTACAGCCAAAAATTTTAATCCAGGAAATATATTAAGATACATTTAAGTACATTTCACGAAAAATTATTATAAAAAATACATTTGTATTAAATCATAAAAAAATATATAAAATAATCATTGATATTAATGAAGTAATGTAAGATATAATGTATTTAGCTTTTAACAGTTTATAATATTTGTATAAATACTAATAAATAACAAAACATCATAAAATAAAATGTATGTTATATTTGTACAGTTTTAATTATTTTTTAGATTTATCATATTGTGTAAAATTTATGTATAAATTAAAAAAATACCAAAAATATTTTGTTTGACAATTTTATAAGTGGATCAATTTATAAAAATATTATCATTCATTGACAATTACAAAAAAAAACCATTAGCCTTGTCTATTTATTTATTATACTAACACAATCATTTATCTATTAAGTTATGTTATTAGTTTCTATTAAATACTTAAACAAGTTCTATTTTCTGATATAATATTGTGTAGCTCACTCAACAGTTAAAAACTAAACAGAAATAAATCTTATTTTTATAGATAATTATTTATCACAATATTATCAATTCTAATGGATTGTTTGAAAAATTAAATACAATTTTATAACCAATATAATTCTTCAGTCATATTAAGATAATAAACTATAATTATTTATTCTAAAATACACATTGACAACTTTCAATAATTTATTAATTAGACTTTTCCAATGCTATCAATATCCTTAATTTTTCTTCGGAAATTAGATATCAATAATCATAATAATTCGTATAATATATTGATGATCAAAATTTTTTAATCCAAACATTATAATATTGTACAATATACCTTAAAAACAATTTGTTTACTACTCAATAATCATTTAGGCCTCGATCATACGAGGTTGAAAGAATGGACGTTAAGTTATAACGTCTATCATAGCACGTATCGTACATCATCATCGTTGACTGGACGGTAAATCCAATGTATGTCAAGTGTGTGAACCACCTAGCAGAAAATCACATAATTCAACAACAGACATTAAGACGCCTGTCAGTAAAACGCCCGTGTGACTGAAACGTAGTCAATTACATTGATAGAGATATCAATAAATCGGTATATCAATATTCAAAAATATGTCATTGAAGAAGCCTACAACTTATCTAAGTGGTTTTATTCTATTTTAAAATAATAGCAATAATAATCGGTAAAGAATTTTTTTCAAATCCCTGAAATTAGGCATAATTGTTTACGGGTGACTTCAATCTCCTATACAAATTAATGAAGAATTATATTGATATTTATAAGTTACATTTACTTTAAGTAAATTTCAAAACAAACATTTTGATACCTAGTAAACTCAACACAAAATAATGATATAGAAATCTGATCCAAGGTTAGATTAAAGTTAAGAGAGGACACATACCACATAATCCATGCCCAGTGCCCACATATTATATTATGTCTGCCTTATAAACTTACAACATAACAAAATTTACTTCAATAGTTTTGTGTGTTTAGCTTTAATACATAAATAGGTGAAATTCACCTTTATTTTCAAACAGAAAGATAAGAACATTATTGGTGTTTTCTAGAGGTTTTTTTGAAAGATA
Source organism: Diuraphis noxia (assembly GCF_037042655.1). NCBI lineage: Eukaryota > Metazoa > Arthropoda > Insecta > Hemiptera > Aphididae > Diuraphis > Diuraphis noxia. The sequence continues at coordinate 80,116,873 of NW_028301713.1, forward strand.
TTGTAATTTTTAGGCGAGTTTTAGAGAATTTTTAAATTGTAAAATTTGATATCTAAATAACGAAAATTTTAAATTTATATAATAAACACAGATATGTTATAACCTTTAAGTTTAATAATAGGTCAATTCATAGTACTTGTTTAGTATATGACCAACCAGATCCCATAATCTACCATCATATTAGGTATTCTGGTATTCACTTAGTATTTTTAGTCAAATTAAAAATCATAAAATTATGTTACTTAATTATTAATAATTAATAAATAACACAAATATAAAATAATGCAGGAATGAATTTGATTCAAAATTAGTATAACAAAATATCAATGAAAAAAATATACTACTTGTATACCCATTATAGCAATATGCCAAATTTATTCAAAAGGTGTCATAAAACTGTTTCATTATAAAATTTTTTTTAGCAATATGCTTTTTGTGCATTATTTAAAAATATTTAAAAAAAATTAATTTTGTATTTCATAGATTGGTACGGCCGTATGTAGTATGTACATAATACATGGATAATCATCTTAATAGGTTACATATTAAACTCATTTTTGACCAGTATGTTACATACTAATTGAATACCCAATTCAGTGAATTAATAAGATTAACTACACAAGAATGGAACTGCTTAACAAAAAATATGATATGTTGCACATCTGTAACACATATGGGTATGATGTGGTGTCCTGTATACAAATCTAGCTTTAATAAAACTTGACTGTTTAAAAACAACAATTATATTCATATGTAGGTTGACTGGTTGAATATGTATACATTTTGTAACTCATTGAATTGTATTGTAGTTTGTTTCTCTGCATACAAAAATGAATATTGTATATATAAGTTTAAAAATGCTTACTTCTTGAAGAGCTTTTTTTTCTGCAATTTTGGAACTTTGTAATGTTCTAATAACATTTTTGGCTCCTTCTACAACCGCTGCTTCAATTCTTAATCTATGCCTTAGCTCTGCTACACGTTCTTCCAATGGAGTTTCTAAATGTGACTCAGATTTTTCTAAAATAAAAATACCATAAAAAAAAAAATTAAAGGTTGTACATTAAATAGGTATCAAATTAATGCACTTATCAAGTGATTTATAATGAATCAGTTATAAAAACATCAAAAATGTATTCTGGATAATGACAAACAATATAATTAGGTAACATTTCTAAATTGTTATATTATGTATATTTCTTACTCTTTTTCAGTATAAATACTTTTTAAGTAGTTAAATTAAATGATTGTTCAAAATAATGTACAAAGTTAATGTTTTACAATCATGAGCTGTTTTTTTACATGTAGTATAATAGAAAATATTTCTTCGATTTTCATTTTTGAAAACTGTCTAGCAGAAAATTTTCCTATACTCAGTTCACAAGAGATGAAGAGATAATGGTTACTTCAACTTGAAAATTAATAAAACATGGCATGACAGACATTTTAATTTTTTATAGTATAGCATATTTCTAAAACGGTTTTAAATTTAAGATTCAAGATTCTAGATTCAACATATTTCTACCATTAACCATTTGAGTTACCTATTGAGAACACCAGTGTACGCCTTGGAGTATGCTTCGGTATACATAAACCAGGTTGGGAAACGCTGCTTCACAGTGGCACCAAACCATATGTTCAGGTGGGGAAACTACCCTAACCTTTGAAAGTGTGAGGTCGTGGGTGGTTAGAGAGGATGTGGGTGGGGGGAGGATATGATTGTGATGTATAAAAATAATTCATTAAAGAAGAAATAAAATATAAATATTCCATAACATCGATAGCCGATGCGAATATGCAATTTAGTAAGGTGTTTCTGGATGGGATAGGTATTAATTTTTGTACTTTGCCCTACCTACAAAATTTAAGTTCGGGGCCACTTCTGGTTCATATTCCCAAAATTCAATTCAATTTCCCAAAATATTTAGACAAATTTTAGAATTGTTTATACCACAAACCTATTTATACACACATATCTCTTATATCTTTCAAACTAACACTAGTTAATAACAGCTATATTATAAGTAAAAATTATGTTTAAAATATTTATGATATAATAATATATGCAATTTGTTTTTGGCAAAAATAAGTTTAACCTAATTAATTACTAATAAAACACATAAGCTGAATATATACAGAATAGTTTTTTTTCTACATTACAGTAACCTACTCAATGGTGAAGTACACATGCCATCTACAATACAGCAGGGCTATTTTTTCAAAATGATAAATGTATCAGAACCTATTTTTGGACAGAATTAAATAATTATTAAGTAACTGAAATTTTTTTTATAAATTTTTCAACAAATTTTTTACAAATTCATTTGAAACTGTTACTGATTTGACAATTTAATTTCTGTTTATACAATTTGAAAGACACTCATTATAATACTTTAATACCTCATAATGTACACAATTTCCTTAAAAATATGTACCACTTTTAAAATAATTATAACTTTTCTAACCATGTTTGTTTTCACTATTAGATTTTATTTCTTCTTTTTGCTGTTTGGTCTGCTTTCCTTTCAAAATAGCCATTCTTAGGTATTCAATTTTTAATTTAGAATCAGATAACATTTGTTGGGCATCAGCTAATAACTTTTTATCTCGCGAATGGCCATTACTTAAACTTTGAATCATATTTTCAGCTCCATGCTTGACCTGAAGAAAATACAAAATACATTTCATTGTACAAATAATTGAATTAAATGTTTGTTTATATAATTTACCTTTAATTCTATATTAAGTTGTTTTTCTAGTTGCACTAGTCTGAGGTCACTTACAAAATTAGATTCTTGAACTTGGTTAGGTGATTGACCAACAAACTGCATAGGCAAAGAACCTAAAAATATAAATATTTTTATAAATTCTAAAAACACAATTTCATTACATCTTTTATAATTTTAATAATAACAAAAAACAACAGTCAAGTGCAACTCATAACTTATACACTCATTACATACAGTTTTAATGTATTATGCATATAATAAAACAAAATATGGCATACATGACATGTAATAAACTAATAATGAGTATTTATGAAAGAATTTTTCAACCTGCACAACACATTTTCCATATATTTTGAATTACACACCTAAATATTTTATTTTAACTAAATTTAATTATTAACAATATTGGTGTAAGGCAAAATAATGGAAAACATAATTTATTTGAATAAATAATTAAAATAGAGTATATAGATAAACAGGAGAATCATAATTTCTTTCAGAAGGATACATTACATATCTATTCTAATTAAAGTAAAAACTTGATGGTTCAGTCAATACATTAATCTGGATGAGACATTAATTATTAATAGCAATAAATAAATAAAAGTAAAAAATGTATCCACAAAAGTTTTGTGAACTGTTATCTCCCACACCCAACATATGTTTACATTTTATTGTACACGGGTCTATTTTTCAAAATTGTTTGAAATTAAAGTTGCACCAAAAAAATAAATACTATTTACTTCGCTAATAACTTGTTGAATATAATTAATCTCGTAATTAATTTGCATACAAACTTAATATAATTAAATTTTTATATATAAATAATATATTTATATTATTATTATTATTATATATTTATATATAATTTTTATAAAATTAATTGGTATAATATTTTTATACCAAATACTTCCCGAGATAATGCTGATAGCATTTCACGAATGACAACATAAAAACCCCGATAACGTTTTAAAAATACCATTAAGTAAGGCCACTGGCAGTCGCATGGCACTTAACATGTTAAGGCTTCTCTTTCCATTTATCATTTTCTAATTTTGATACCTAATAAACTAATTTACAAACATGCAAAAATATTTAAGTACATTATAAAAAATATGAATCTCTGATATACATAAACAAAATTGGTAAAAGAAATCCAAGACCTTAAAACAATGTAATGTAATATTAATAACAAAGAACTAGATTTCATTTTCTCATAGGCTACTTAATAAAATGTATTCTTGAAAGTTCAACAAAATAACAATAGGTAATTGGTTTCCGACCAGTGAAAAATATTAAATGAGAAAATAAATAATATGTCATGATAGACATAAAAAAATATCTTACATATTACTTAACAACGAGAATAACATACAAAGATTTAGTGTATAAATTTAGAATTTAATGCCACATTATTGAACATTTAAAAATCACTATAAAATATCTAGGCACAAAGGTTATACCATTCATATAAATTTTTTATAATCTATAAATGAAAAACTATTTTTCACAACATTTTCGTAGTGACACCTACTTCTTACTAATGTCATTGAAAACATTTTTAATTTGAATCATAAAAGTACAAATTTGTAGAATCAAATATTATGTTTAAAGAGTTTTTATAATTGATTATTTTCTTTTTCATTAGCTATTACTTATATTTTGTTTCATTTTAGGTATACAGAATTCTGGAAAAAAACTACAGACAACAGTCAAAATAATTCTAAATATCCCACACTATTATATTTAGTATTTTTATGAATTTTTTTAAAATTTTTAAATTTTAAATTTTTTTATATTTTATATTTTAAAATAGGTATATTGAGTTTAAATATGTATAAGTAATATGTTAAATTAGGTACCTATGTAATAAAACAGTATTCAGAAATCTAATTAAAAGGTAAATATTTATAACTATACATATACACATCAAAATTAACAATTGATTGATACACAGTAATATCACAGTACTTATTCAATTAATATTTTTAAATAAAAAATAAGAAAAATTATATTTTATTAATCCAATTATTACCTAAACATATAATTTTCATAATAATTTTTTGTCAATGTTTTGTGTTTTATTATGTATACGTATATACTATCAACTTATCACTAGTTTTAGAGGAACCTTAGAGAGCCTATTACAAAGCTAAATATTATTATGATAGATTTATTTTGGAAAACTTCTTATTATATAGGTACAATTAGGTGAAGTGGTTGGGTGTGGTTAATGCTTAGCATACCAATTTTAAAATTGTCCATAATAATCATAATGAATACCATTTATGATTTATGTAGTCCTTATTTTACTATAATAAATCTTATATTAATATTTTAATATGTAAATATGTAAATACTGAGCCATTAAAATATATTTAATATTTATATATGATTATTCAATGAGTGGTGTTTTTGCTAATTAAGTTATTCATCATAAGTCTTAATAAAAAAAAATAGGGGAAGGGGTTTAACGACCCCAATTTTTTCAGTAAAATGTGTGTTACATGGTTTTATTTTTAAAATTATTTTAGCAAAAAATTGCAAGCGATATAAAATATATAAATATAGAATAGGTACTTAACATAAAATATACTAAATTTACCAAAAAATATTAGATATATTAGATCCACAAAAGTATTGTAGTTGATCATTCTTATAAGATTAAGTAATAAGCAAAAACCACACTTGAAACAATAATAGCTAATCAGTGTCATCATGTTGTAATCAATTATCCTTATTACACTTCATAATTATGCAACAACAAAAAAACAATAACAATACATACCTATACGTCAGCCACATTTAATTAATAGGTATTTAAATATTATATCATCAGTGTTTAATCACAGTCATATTAGGGATTTACCCAGGGATTTAAGTATGATAATAAGTCTTAAAGTATAATTTGCTTTATAACATATGATTTCACAAGACATTTTTATGATTAGGTAATTTAATATATTTTAAATTTCTAATTACTTGAAATAGGTCGATCTGATGATCCATTTAATCCAGATGTCTTATGAACTCCAGAAGAAAACGAATTATTAGAAGCACTAGAACATGATTGCTGTCCAGTTGCTCCATGGCTGAGTATGATATGGGATTCAAGTTCTTGCAGTTCTGCCTGTAATTCTGCAAGCTTAGTGTTAGATTTTTTCACGATATCTGTAACATCTGACAATGATTTTCGATCCGTGACAACTTCTCGCAATTTTTCAGCCCCTTCTTTGATTTTAAGCTCTCGCCGAATCTCACGCCTTATGGTTTCCTTCAGTTCATCTAATCGGGCAGGAGTTAATGCATCGATGACTGACGAATCATGTCCTGTACCATCAGTGTTTGTTGTTACCAAACCATACTTAAAACCCAATTCATATAAAACAGGATTGTATATATATTCACCCTAAAACAATAAAATGTATATGTTATAATTTCATATTTAAAATTGTTTAATAATATTTCACTTATAGTTGAAAAAAAAGATGGACAATCAGTTTATAGGATTCTTATCGCTTCATTCGATCAATTGGTAGATTTGACAAAGAACACGTCTAAAATCCTGTCACATGTGTAAGGCAAAGACGAAAAATCTCCTGGTGGAATTCCTTTAATAATATTTTATTTTTTTAATTATTGACCACGTTAACTTCCTACAAAATTAAATTTTTGATTTTTAGAATAAATTATTATAATTAGAAATACATGATTTTAAATAAATATACCTAATTTAGTTTTACAATATTTAAAAGAGAGGTAAGAAAGTTATAATAGATATCATGATTTTCAAAATTTAATTTGCTAGCAAATAATATGTTTATAATAGAGAAAAGTTACATTTCTATGCATACAAAATAAACTTAGTAGTTAAATTTTAAAATATTATTGACTATTTAGGGACATTACTAAGCAATTGTTGATAGTCGATTTAACATTAACCCTCTAATCAATAAATTTAAAGGTACTAGCTCCAATTAAAGGACATCAAAATAATTTTTTTTTATCAAAATAAATATAAACTTGTGGTTTGATGATTATATTAGAAAAGGATTTCTTTTTTCTAAATCATTAAACAAAATATATTCTTAGATCAATTATTCATATTAACAGTGTCAGACTGGCCAAGACCACTGTACTACAAACATGGTTGGGGCGCTATGTTATTGTTTAGGATTAGGATCCCATAATTTTTTTATTTGCTTAGCGCGTTCCTGGTCTATATAAGGAGTATGGACCTCATTAAGTATTTATGGAAATATCCCTGGAAATATCAAACCATATGTAATTTTTAGATTCAACTTTTCTTTACAGGACCCATTGCCATCCTGAGAATTTTTGGAACTTAGGACCTTTATATTTTATTATGTAGGCCTTTAAAAAAACTGATTCAAAGACCTTTGGTGTACCAAGCTAACACTGCATATTAAACATTAGTTTTGATTTAATTTCAAACAAATATTAAAAAACTCTATGTAAGACTATGTATGTTTTGGATAAAAAAAAAAAAAAAAAACATTGGCAGAATATGATACATTGATTGATCAATTATATTAATTAAATGTAAGCTTTATCAGAAATATTGTCTACGCAGTTTAAGTATCAAATAACTAGGTATTCTAAATGATTAAACTGACACATTAAAAACTACCAGATGATTTCAAATATAATTTGATAATTATGTAAAATTAGTCTTAATGAATATGTAATCTTTATTTTCTCTAACGTTGGAGAAATGGATATTAATTATTTTTTATATGTGATGTTTTATCAAATTGAAAATAAAAATATATATTATAGATTATTAAGGTCATGTAGCTACCTACATATGTTTCCAATGACATTGAACATTTTATTTTTAGATAACAATTTAAAATAATATATAACTATCAACTTTCTGAAGATCATTTTTGTTTTTCATATTAAATTATTATTATTATTAATCAAAAATTATTTAAATCATCAATATCATACCAATTAATACTTAAAATCAAAACATTTCATAACTCAAAATATTGATTACAATTTACATTTAAAAACATGTAAATACAATTTAAGAAAAAACAATAGGTATTTAGATATTTAGTATTTACATTTAACTCTAAATTTATAACCATTTTGTCATAAGTAAAATTGGTTTATTTTTTACTTTTTACATATATTTTATATGTGAAGAAGTTAGCTTAGATAGAAGCTCCAGTTACTAATTCTTTCATCAATTAAGGTCAATTAACTAACCAAATCAATGAAAAATCAATTGACATAAGAAACATACAATTGTTATAGGTATTATAGGTATACCTAATGTAACTATATACCTTCAAATTTTAATTATAGAAAAAGTTATAGAAATCTATTTCATAAAAGTCAGTTCCTAGTCAGAGTTAATTAGTATTACATTTTTAACTGTTGAAATTTGCCTAAAATTTTCTAATTCATACTATGTGTTAATAATTGTTGGGTATATTCATTTTTAGACTTTAGTTATTAATGCACAACATATGTTGATATTATTAATACTACCTATTCACCACTAATGATTGAAAGATAGTAGGGACTTATTATTTTGTGTTGATCAATTTTGTCATACTTTACCTCGTATTTAACCAACTAATAAAATGTATCTACTAACCTATCTACTCTATTATTATGCCAGCTTAATTTAGATACACCTGAATAATTCTAATTAGAATATATATTTAATTTTTAGGTAGGTATCTATTTACCTATCTATTAATTTTAGTTTGAATTAAAATCTGTTTAAGAATAGATAACTTGAATGTATTATGTATTGCTATTAACATGAATTTCACTTAATTCTGCTGACATACAATTCATGGGCAATTTATCAATACACTTATTTTAAGTTTATTATTCATAAAAAAACTATACATTATATTGATTTTTGACAGAAGTAATTTGTAGAAACGCGAATGCTATAAATTTACCAGGTAAATTTTTACCTGTAAAATAATTTTCTGTATAGGTATTTTATTAATTTTTTTTAGTTGCACACACTGCAGAAGTGGCAGTTATGGCAAAGTGAAGCCAGACACAATTTTACAGCCACCACTACAGTGTGTGGCGACTTTAAATGTTTTAACTTTTGAACATCAAAAAATAAAGGAGAATGTTAATTTTATTTATTATCATTTTTAAAAACTTTTTATTTTACCAATATTTTTTTATGTAAATTCTCCACAATTCTTCATCTCTAACAATTTGTTTACAATTAAATAAGTACATTGAGAACCCTCTATTAATGCATAAAGGCATTACACTATTGTAAGTTAAAAGTCAAAAGAATAAACTTTTTACTATTGTTTATTCTAACTACCTAGGTACTAAGTAGTATTTACTTCAGGATAATATCATGCAAGTACTCCTCCATCACACATACTAAACATTTCTACATGTGGTTTTAAAATCAAATTCAAAATATTCAAAGTGCTTGACTATAAATAAAATTCTTGTGTTTCCTAACATCTACCTCTCCCTAATACTGAATACCGTCTAAATTTTTTAATACAATTTAATACCCAACTATGTAAAGTACTTGTGTAAACTCAAAATAAGTAGATGGGTTTAGATGAATTCAATGAATAAAGTATTCATTTTGAATGTTCTTAAATCTGAACTTTTATTAGTGTCTACTACCAACATAAAGTGAATATAATATACATTATTGTAGGTACTCTGTTATCCTGTTGAACCTTGACCCATTAAATATAGCTTTTAATGATTATCCCAAAATAATACAGGTATTATGTCACTCAAGAACACCAAATTTCAATCAAAAGTAATAAATAATTATTAGGTACTTCAACTATTGTAAACAGCACTATTTTCCATCAGCTTTAAATTGTGAATGAAAAATTCAATATAATATAGTCTTATAAACGTAATATACTTTTATTCCTATCATAGCGTATTATAGGTACCAAGGAATATTGATTTATTAATAAGTATCCAGGACCACAATGAATATTTTTAAATTATTAACAAAAATTATAGTGTATGCTGATTAGGTAAGAATGTATGATTACAAACCTCATGAACATAATATAACCTTGAAAGAGCACTGAACACCTGGAGTAATATTTTAACGTAAAATTCTGATATTCTTTATTCTCAGATTACAGACTAACAACTGTAGTACTCAATTGTTACCTATGTTATTACCAGAATTACGACAGTTGGAAATATATCAGAAATTGAGCAATTCATCAAATTCATTAATAGAACATTCAGATTAAGCATATTAGTTTTTGACAGCCCCAAGGCAAAATTTATATACTCTAAGATAATTTTGATAAGAATAAAATGAGTATTAACTATTTAAAACTTATACATTCAAATGTGAGGACATATGTATTATGCACTCCAAACATAGAGGCCACATGGATTACAAGTAGTGTCTATTAAATCAATGAGGGGAAAACTAACTTAGGTGTTGATAAGAATTTAATATATATGCTTCTATAAATAGGTAGGTACATATGGAAAACATATTGAAGGAAGAATTACATAACTTTTCAAAGAAAAAAGATTCAATAGTTTAGATATTGTTAATTGTATAAGTAACAAATGTGTTTAATGTTTAAATTAACTATAAACCTAAGTTCTTAACGGTTATTAAAAAATTTGTAATGAAATATAAGTGAATCTACCAGTATATTATAAATTAAATAGGTAGGTACCTAGGTAAAATTATTCTTAACTACCTACCTAACTACCTACCTAACGCCTAAAAATGCCTGTTTAAATTTGTTTTCAAAAAATAAAAATAGATGTAATAGGTTAATAGGTAAGTAGATGAATTAAAATGTACGGGTCAAAAAGTGAAATTACCTCGGAAATTACTTAAATATCAGCTAGTTACCTCAACTATAAGCCTAACCTAATCTACCTATACATAATCCTAGCCACAACTTTATTTACATTATTGATTATCAAATATATAGTACTGATCAAAGTAGGTACCTATATCTATAACGAGATCTATAACTAGTACTTTAGTGCTACAAGGAACATTTTTAAACTAGGTATCTGATTAAATGGCACTCATAATAGTAATGTACCTATAGCCACACAATATACTTGGACTCAACCATTTTATGCTAACCTGATATAGTGCAAAAGTGGAAGTAGGAGCGATTTAATGTTAAGGGGATTCAATACCGTGATTCTATGTCTTTGTCTAACATAAGCATGACATAGGATTTTAGATTTGTTTTTAGCTAAACATAGGGTTTTATATGGTGAGAAGCCATAACTATTCTGAAAACAGATTTTAACTTGGTCTACTTGAGATCCTCTTACCCGCCTTTAACATTTTAAATCCTCCAAAAATTGAAACTTGATAATTTTTTAATTACTATTTTATAGTACAATGTTTTTAGGAATTTTGGAGATCATATAAAAATGTAGGAAAAATTGAACTCAATTAGTCTTGACGACAGATTCAAATCTGTATAATGAACAATTTTAAATCTTTAAAATTCTTATCGCTTTATTAAATCAAAACCGGTAGGTATGGCAAAGAACAAGTCTAAAAGCCTGTCACGAGTATGTTAGATAAGGACAGAAAACCACGAAATCGAATCCAATTAAGAGACTGAACCTAAAGCGGAGTGAGCCAAGATAATGTGGACATTATCGTCATCAACGACAACAATAAACACGAATATACATTCAGGTGCCTACAACAGTAAAAAATAATGATATATATTACAATATTATTATTATTTACAAACTAGGTGAACGATCAGAGTGCGCGGCAATTGTTAGAGCGCTTGTGCATCGTCGTGTGGCCGCCAACAGGTGCGGGCGGAAGACGCAAGCCCAAAAATACCCGCTTCTCCCCGCACGACCTTGGAACGAAATGTAGCGTGTTGCATGCCTATACAGCCTAACTACCCAAATGAACCGAGTTATGCGTATGCCACACGGAACCACATCACTTTAGAGGTATCGATCGATACGCCTGTGTAGGTGCCCAATGGACAATAACTATAATACCTATGCACGGTATTCCGTTTCAGTAACATTAGGTTGGACTGAAAATACGAAAAATCCTAAGCCGGCGACGACATTCGTCCGCGTTTTGAGACAGAATTCACGGCTTAAACGCGCATCGTCGGCGCGGCGCGGGGTGTTGGGCCACAGGTGAATGAACTTACCTGATAGTACTCGGCCATTTCGACCTGTCGAGCGCCGGCAACACGGACAGCGACTGCGGGCAGCTGCTGCTCCTACGACGACGTGTTCGGGTGACAACAAAGGGCGACCATCACACCAGCCGCCAACCAGTTGGGGGTCGGGCGTTAAAGCTCGAAGGCGCACAATCACACAATCGACAACACGGAACCGCGAGACAGCGACGGATCTACGCGGACGAGCAAACAAAAACGACTACCGGCGGCGGAGGAACGCGGAAAATCATTTCGTTTGCGACCACGACTCCTCTAGTTGCGCGTAATCCGACGACACACGAACACCATTTTTTTTTTTCGTTCCCGTGGCACCGGTGGAGGGGAAAACAATAATAACATACACACGAACGCACGCACGTACGCACGCCGTACGCCCGTACACACGAAACTCGAGGACCGTTGGAATTTGATTAATGACTCGATTGCAGTCAATTGCAGTACTACTCAGTACTCACTACTCAGTAGTCAGTTGCACTCAGTTGCAGTCGAGGAGGATCGACTCCGCTCGTCTTCAGTCACAGTCCGCACTCATTCGTCGCTCGGGCTCAGCGCTCGGATCGAGAACGGAGCTGATGCGCAATCGCGGTGGGTCCAGTCTCCAGTGTCGCCACATCGCTCGAGCCCAATAATCATCGGCACGGCCAGAAAGAACACGAATACACGAATTATAATATACTTACTAATTTAGGTATAATACAGTAATAACTAAAACTAATAATAACGAAATACGACTAATACAAGTAACGAGTTACGCTGGCATAGATGCAGTTAACTCAATATAAACTATTGTCTATCCATATTAATTTATTATGTACATTTAATATTTAATCCATAATATATGATAATATTATAGTGTTACACAAGTATAGTAATTAGTAGTATTGCCTCGGACAGTGGCGGATTTAAGGGAGCGGCACGTGCCCCCATGTCAATTTTAAATCGACAATTTTTTCAATGGAACTATGAGTATCATATAAATGAAAAATTCAGTTTTTAAGAATAATACTTCCAACTATTGATCATCATAATCATTATTACCATTCAAACTGATAAAACAGGGTTAACAGATTTAGTATCTCATCGATACCTATTTTTAATTATAACCTTTAACTATATTAATTGAAATAAAACTGTCCCTCTATCAAAATATCAAAGATCCACCCCTGGTGGCCAGTTCACAGAGACATAATAAATTAAATTTAAACTAGGTAGGTATTCTGTGATGTAGGTATATTTACTATTTCTAAGTTAACATACAACTTACCCTAAAACGATTTCATATACATAGATTTAGATAATAGTCTCCTATTCATTACTCAGTGACTATACATTATCATTTGCCATTTATATAGGTAAGTACTAATCAGTAATCAGTAAGTTACTACGTCAGATTTTTCGTTCTGTAATCAGCTTATATAGGTACTCTTTATAGTATTTTACATGATTTCAAATAAACAATACAATTTATGTCTACCTATTACATTGGAACTATTATAATTCTCCGGCATTCGTTTGCACTATGTTGTATTTTATATTTATATAGGTTCAATAACATTGTTCAAACCAAATAAAGTAAAAAACATATTTATATATACCCATGAACTATACGAAACGGCGGTCGGCGAAAGAATGCGTGACCGGAACCTGAATACTGCAGTAGGGATATCCTTCGCAGTCTACAATGTATATATTATTTGGTGTTACATAAATATAACTGACACGTTGCAGGTCGTGTAAAAGTTCGGCCTCCTGAAGAGAAATAAACATCATGGCTGCCCTATTTAGATCATTTTAGAAAAAACTAACAGTATTTAATTTAAAATACATATTTAAATAGCTAACTCGCAGTATCTTATCGTGAAGTGTCATGTTATATTTTAGGGTTACATACACATTTTTAAACCACGATTGAAGGGCTAAACAAAATTATCGCAGAATATCCAAAAAATCTACTGACACGTGGCTCATCGATTCATGTTAGCATGGTATCATAGACGTACCATGGTAATTACTAGGCTTGGTGCACATAACACATGTACGGCTCGTCGCTTCTCACATAGGTTCCCACGACGCATTTCCTCGGTACGTCGGTACAGTACTACAAAAGTACAGTCACGGAACGCGGAGTTGCAAGTCGAACCAACCGTCGTGAGAAGCCGAGTTTATAGTAGGGAAAAATAATGTGGACATTCGGAACCGGATGTTTTATAACTGTTCAAAGTTGCAATTATGAATTCTAATGATTTTTAAATATAGGTGTAGGTAAACAAAATAATATATCCGAGAACAATTGTTTCTATACACACATATATGTATAATACTTATAATGCAGATTGTTAATATTTGTAATACACTTATACCTACATTTTCATCACCCAGTTTCTATATTAATTAATACTGAATAATTGATAAAATGTTTGTTATAGGTCAGGTTAAAATTAAACAGTTTATAATATTATATATAATAGATCGTAATTGTTTTATGCATATACCATAAATACCATAATCAGTTTTTGGATAGCGCATGTATTATTTATTTGTAGTTGTCTATTTACTATTTATTAGTGAAGTAGAGAATATAATAGTTATAAGCCCTCTCCTAGCCCTATTCATATAATAAAAATAATAATATTTTTTTCACAAACTTGGTCTTAATAAATTCGAACGAAAACACTCAAACGCAATCAGAAACAAGTTTTTTTTTAAAGTTTTTTTTTTTAAATTTAATAATAAACAATATTTTAGATACCTACCATGTTAATCAATGAAAGCAGATTCATACTATGAGATTCGCATTGAAAACAATGGTAGAGCTGGCGATCAACCAGCCGAGTTATCAGCTAGGAGGTCAATGATGATGACAATGAAACGAGTAGGCGATCAGGATCGAATCAAACCTGGCAACCGAACCGCAGCTGCTACCATCGGCACTATCAAAAAAATTGGAAGTGCTTCGAGGAGATAGAAAAATAATCAGTGATTAACTTGTTGGATACCATCAGGATACTAAATGCAAGTTTTCACGTTGTTTATGTGACAACCAAAGTATTACCCGACAACCCGACCAACCATCGACTCAGTCAGTCAGTCATCAAGACCATGGTTGCTGAAAATTAAGTCCACAGACAGATGGAAGACATAACGGAGGATCCGCTGATAAATGCACCTACGTTTTTATGGCATAGCACAAGCACAAGTTGCGTTTCTCATCGTAACGTTCTTATGACATTAAATATAAAATACTTGACATTTGTTTACAATATGCATTATAATCATTATATTCTTTATTCTTAATTGTATACAGGTGTTATGAGTGGCGCACAGAGGTATTTTAAGAGCACATGCTGTTAGAAAAATTTAGTCAACCACCACCCGATTTTTTATTTATGAAAATTATTTCCACTTATTAATCAGTAATCACTGTAGTTCAAAGAAATTAATTATTATAAACCATAGTTTATGTTATAAATCTATTAACTTCCCTGTGGCTCCTGCACTCTAATATACACCCACCATTTCCACTTCTTCATTGATCATCTGGTGCCGATGGAAGTCGACCGCCACTGAGTTCGATTCCGGGGCGTAAATGGCACGAACGGCATCGTGATGGACCGTCTGATCACTTACCCAGGTTATGGTCGCCCTCGCCACTTGCCTTCTTCTACCACAGTAGGTCGACGAAGATTGACTGATCCGGCCGAATGGCCTCGATTGCCAACTCTAAAATTGATGTGTTTGGCGCCTATGTTATTTATACTAATAAGGCTGCCAAGAGTTCAACTGGCCATCATCATATCTGATCTGCAGTTTAATTAACAGCTTTGGGTTTTCTTTCTTAGCTTCAAACTGATAAATTCATATTCTAATTTTTGATTTCTTTGTTAAACATAGTTTAATGGTCCATGATTGGCATAATTGATCCATTACATTTTATTGAACCATTAGATTTTCATGCAACCCGGAATTATAGATAATTAACCTAACACTGAAAAATTAATCGATATAAGATAAAAAATTTTTTTTTTTACTTTATGCATTGTAAAGTAGAATATACGATGAACCTATTGAAACCGATATTGTTTTGAAATCGTTTAACTGTCATATACTCGTAATTATATTCTAGAATACTAAACATTTCGTATAAACTTAAATGGACGCTTTGTTGTGTCTAACAATAACATTATTCAGATTTTACGTTTAATCGAAAAAAAATAAATCGTGAAACTACTGAAACTTGAAAAAATCTATTATAAATTAATAAAAGAAGTTTGAAATTAAATAATAATGAGTCTAAAAATAACGAAAAACAATTAAATATTTAACGAGTACGAAGTATTGATAAAAACGCACTTTTTGATTGTCGAAATCGCTGAACACTCTTTTTAATTTTTATCAGAAACATATTCGACCTTTTTTTGGTATATTCACAAAATTTTCCGAAGTAAGTTTTCAAACCAATTTTCTTATTAATTTTTTTACATGATGTCTTCTTCCTAAAAACGACCCTGGCCATTTATTCATATACAAAGTCATATATATTGACACGATCAGAAATTAAAATGAGAGTAAAAACTAATGCGACATGGTGTAACGTAGGCACAAAAGAGTGATAGGTAACAGGTAAGCAGTTGTATGAAAAATGATTCTGATGCTACTCACTCACTCATGACTCATGAAAATATATAATATTATGTTCTTACTATGTACATAATAAATTAATAACTAATATTAGTAATAAGTAATAACTTATAAGTTAATTATTCATTTACAGCTTTTCCTAATTACTGTGGAAATTAAGATTAAAAACTGAAAAAATATAATAAATATAAAATAATTAACCAATGATGATAAAATAGTGAATATATTAATTTAATTGAACAATACAACTTATAACTAATCGTTTATGGCAAATAGTGACATTATACCTGCATATGTCGTAAGTCATCATTATATAGGTATTATTTACTGTATGTACGTTCTATGAGTCTGTGACATCACAGATTACATTAATAATTATTTGCTTTTTGCTTTTATGGACTCATGGCCACCGATAGGCATAGTATTTAATATATAATTGATATAACTATTAAAAATACAACATAAAAATTGACATCCTGGATCGAGCTAATATATATATTGAGTAATTCCATAACTCTAATTAATGTTTGTATATATTTGCTTATACATTTCAGATTAAAATCCATAATTTTCATAGCAAAAACATATAAATAGTTTTTAAATCGGTATCTTACGTTTACATCATAAAAGTAACATATGTACCAATATAATAATATAGAAATAGACAATATGAATTATATTAGTTATTAATATTATATATACGATTTAGTACTTCTGTGTTATTATCACTTATATCAGTTATATCTATATCTTTAGACTATGTTTAGTTTCAAACTTAGTTAAGTTCCTTGCACAAGTTTTTTCAGTTATTTTTTTACTTGTAAGCAAGTGTCTTATATGGTGATCTCCTTAAGAGTTGGACTATATATGATTAGCAATCAGGACATCAGGTTGGATTTTATATAGTTGAGAATTTCTTAAGTAATGGTTAGACTGGTTAGTATTATAGAATCAAATATCCTCGATAATGACTACACTTTCCTGGTTTTCGTGATAGGTGAGTTGATTCCCGAGACCTATTTTATGTATTAGTTGATTCCCGCGGATCATTAAGAGGTAGCAGGTATGTATGAGTTGATTCCCTATTGTTGTATATCAATTATCAATAGATTGCACGAGTAAAGAGTTTACAGCCGTAAAAAGTCCGACCGTCACATACAACTCGCTCTTATATATTCACCGAGACCAGCGTGAATTTACGAAAAAAAAAAATCATTAGACATCGCACTTAATGTTTTTAGTAATTTTTTTAATAAATAAATACATAATAAATAAAAATTCGATGATTTTCAAAATATGAAAAAACTAAAAAAAACTAAATTTTTGAGAAACTTGTCAGCCAATCTCCTCGTGGTTTTTCATGGGTTATGCTAATAGGTTAAATTTTTTACTAAACAAAGAAAAAAATATATATAATGACCCAGAAATCAACTCGTACATATTACGTCTTCTTGATGACCCGAGAATCAACTAAACGGTATCGGTAAACGAAATCTGTCGAAAACGCGAAAATTTGCAAGTAATTTTGAAGTTGAAAAATCATAAAATTTTTTGCGTTTATAACTAAGGATTAAAAATACAAAACTAAGTTTTCTATTAGTTTTCCTTCAAGAAGCTATAGAGAAACTCGAAGCATCATTATAGGAAAAATTTTAAGTGCGTTTGGATTTGAAATAGCGTAACGATAACGATTTATCCTCAAACGATTTTAAATATTTGTAATTATTCAAAAAGTATAAGTCGTAGATACTTGAAAAATTTTACCAGTTATTTAGATTGGCATTTTCTTTACATGATTTAATTTTCAAAATATTTTGACTTTTTTTGAGGTATTTATAAACAACTGAAATTTTCAATTTTTCTGAAAATTTTTTTTTGAAGTGCCGATAAAATTTTTATAGCCCTATTAAAATACTTGAAAATTTAATACAAAGTTCCTCATAAGTTATTCTTATAGTGATCAAAAAATTATAAAAATACATAGGCACGATTTTTTTTAATTAGCATTTGAAGTTCAAATATTGACTTAATACGTAAAAATAACGGCAATTTTCAAATTATCTTAGATCGAAATTCATAAAAGTTTTTCTTTTTAATTCTAAGATTTGAGAATTTAATACAAGGCTCATAATATAGTTTTGCAATAGTAGTTGAAAAATAAAAGAAATATATAGCCACATTTTTTTTTACATGCATTCAAATTTTAATTTTGACAACATATGAGTAAAAATCACGAAAATTCGTAAATTATTATAAGCTAGAAATTCATAAAAAATTTTCTTTTTAAATCTAAGATTTGAAAATTTAATTCAAGATTCCTTACAAATTAGTCAATGTTTATCACAAAAAAAATGTCCACCGGAAATTCAAATTAAATTTTTATTAGCATTTGAATTTCAAATATTGACAAAAATTCGTCAAAACCATGAATATTTTATATATATATAAATTCATAATATTGTTTGTATTTATATCTAAGGTTATAAAATTTAACACCAAGTTTTCTATAAGTTTTGCTTCAAATAGCTATAGAGAAAATTTGAAGCGTCATTATAGGAAAAATGTTTTGAGCGTTTGAGTTTTAAATTTTTATGAAATCGCGTAATGATAACGATTTATCCTCAAACCAGGTATTCGTATATCTATGATAATATAAGGTATTATGAATTATGATAACTACATGATAACTACACTAATTGATTAACCATGCCTTATGCAAAATGCGTCTTAATTGAAAAATAAAATATTTGTTTCAAAATAGAATATCTGACAATATTTAAATATAATATATCCTAGACTGACAAATCGTCTCCGTTCAGAATCGTTTTTCGTAGACAATGATACCTATCATCGCATTCAAATTTAATCTCATCCATTACAGTAACCTACTGTACAGCAGAACGATATCCACGACTTACCCGCTTTTTTTATCGTCATATTATTTTAAATTAGATATTTTGTGCGCCTATTAACTATGTTATCGGTGTCCAGTGGCCACCCATGGTATACCGTACAAATCCTACCTATAAAAAATATATGTTCATAATAAATATCATTATTAAAATATAGATACCTATTCCCTACATGGCGTTCACAAATCACAGATTTTTTCAACTAAACTCTATTCAGTTTAAGTTGACCCACTCGCCAGACGAAAACTGGTTTTGGTCGCGCATGTCTCGCAGCGCTAGTGTCCAATGTCGCATTACCACCTGGTGAATATGACACTATACACCGTGTGTTATATTAACACAACGTTTTTGCTACTCCGCGCGTACACGTATATTCCTGTACACTCCGCTGATTCGTTTGAACATTTTATTGAAACCTAATTTTTATTTTTATCTACAATTTATTTGTAACAATGGATAATAGTGGCAACACAGAGACTGCAGGCCCGTCAGTCAAATTATTTCCATCACCAATAAAAAAAAATAAACGAGGAAAAGTGAGTATTATGCAAAATATATTTAAGAATTAGATGTTAAGTCCTAGTTTTTATTCATTTTTTTCATTTATTTCTTTTGTTTAACTTATACAACATGTTTTTCCAATATATTTCCTGAACTATTGGTACATTTATATACATATTTACATATTTAAAAAATAAAAATATTTTGTTTTTTAGATAATTAGTTCTTCCGAACGTTTAAGGATTATAAACATGTACAAGGCAAATTTGGAGGAAGATCCCAACATGTCCATGAGGAGTATGAGACAGATCATTTCAAAAAATATGGGAATTAGCGAGTCAACTGTGCACAGGACAATTAATGTATACAAGGAGACAAGTACAGTGACTTCTCCGAAACGCAAAAGGGTAAGAGAAAATGTTTTCCATTTATACGATGACTTTTCGAGAAACGCAGTCCGTAGACATGTCCATAATATTTGGTTTCGACGTGAAATTCCAACCATCGATAAAATACATAAAGAAGTTTCTGATGACAAAAGTTTACCGGCTATATCGCGAACTAGTTTGTTCAAACTTATTAAAGATCTGGATTTCCGTTATTGTAAGCGCAGTCGTAATAGTGCTCTAACTGAAAAAAACGAAATCGTTGTATGGCGTAGACGACATTTACGGGCAATACGAGAATACCGAGAACAGGGTCGTCACATTTATTATTTAGACGAGACATGGGTAAATGCTGGCGAATGCCTTATTGTTCTACACATCGGTTCCGAAGATGGATTTGTTCCCGGTGGGTTGTTATGTTTTGAATCGAAAAAAAATTCACGGGATTATCATGATGAGATGAACGGTCAGACATTTTATGATTGGATGGAAAACATTTTACCTCAACTGCGAGACAACTGTGTTATAGTGATGGACAACGCGCCGTATCACTCGGTAAAGAAAGACAAATCACCGACATCGTCTACAAGGAAGGCCGATATAATAAAATGGTTAGAAGATAAAGGCGAGGTCGTTGATTATACCATGGTTATCCCAGAATTATTGGAAATTGTTAAAAGAATCAAGCCACTTCATAACAAGTATGTGATAGACGAACTCGCCAAAGCTAGTAATAAAACAATTTTGAGACTACCTCCTTACCACTGCGAGCTCAATCCCATTGAACTCGCGTGGTCATCTATTAAGAATCACGTAAAAATGAATAATAGTACTTTTAAATTACCAGATGTAAAAAATTTATTATTAGAGGGTATAGAACGAGTAGATCAAGTAATGTGGAAAAACTTTATACAGCATACAATAAAAGAAGAAAAAAAATTTTGGGAAATAGACAATATTGTAGACGAAGTGTTGGCAGCGGAAACATCAAATTTGACATTGACAATTACCGGTGACACATCGTCAGATTCTGAGTCCGAGTCTGACTAAAATCACATAATCAGTAAATATATGCCGATGTTTTAAAATTGAAAAAAAATGAATGTAAATATGACGATGTTTTAAAATTGTATAAAATGTATGTAAATATGACGATGTTTTAAAAATTGTATAAAATGTATGTAAATATTGCGATGTTTTAAAATTGTATAAAATGTGTATACTTAAGAATAATACTACAGATATTATGAAAAATAAATACATAAAAGATAAAAGCAAGACATTCTTTTTAATACTCTGTATACAATGTCGTATGCCTGGCGGTGGCTGTCGACTCCAATCGTAAACGATGATCGGCGACGGCAGCGACCAATCACGGAACACCATTCACCGACCAGGGGGGTCAGACTGTTTCGGCGGCTCAGTATGCATGCGCGAAAGCGGGTCAACTTAAACTGAATGGAGTTTAGTAAGATTGTAATAAAAATTGTTGATTCGAGATTGAATTATTGAAGAAATACTTACTCAATTATTTATATTATTTTAAAATCATAATGAAGTTATTAATAGTAAATTAGGATAGGTACATGCAAAAAATGTAGGCAATGGTATTATACAGGAAAATGGCATAAAAAAATACGAATTCATAAATCATAATAGATTGTAAAAAATTTAACAACAAAATTATAAAAAAATCTTCTATAAAAGATTAATAGGTACTATAGTCTGACTACTGTACTCATTTTATTAAAGTATACAAAACAGTGCTATCTATGAGAAAAATTCTTATTATTTTTTATCAATCCATCTTGGTTAAATATGGTTATGTTGTGGTTATATTATTATCTATATCAGCTGTGGTCAAAAAGTTTAAAAAAACAATTGATGTCAAAAAAGTGGTTACCAAGTTTTTAATGATGGAAACACTTATCACTTATCAGGCAGAATGATAAATAACAAATATTATACTACCTATTATTATATTATAAACATTACTCAGGAGTCAGAAGGCAAAATTGAAAATTCAGAAATAACTAAATAAATCACTGAAGTTTCACAATTTATAATAATGTATTGAACAATGAACTATCAAGTAAAAAATTAAATTGTTATATTTTCAAGCTGATTGACTTTACCCAATAAACTTATGTAATTCCAAAAAAAAAAAAAAAACAAAAAAGTTTTTCAGTAATATTAATTTTGATTCATGCTCATTGAGCGTGTCATATTTAATAAGGATAAGACAATGCACATTCCACATATTTTGTTATTTATATCTGTTTGCAGACTGGCATTGGGTAAGACATAATTATTCAATGTAATCTTTATAAAAGAATAAATGTTGAAAAATATATTACAGCTGAATTTGAGGAAAATGTACACATTGACGATAGTAAATTTGGACCGTTGGAACAACCAGATTCTCCAAAAAATGTTTCAATTGCACCGCAAGTAACAGACTTTACTGATATCCTAGCAATAAGTAATGCCATTAAAAGCTTTCAGGTATGATTTTTACTATCAAGATATAAAATATAAACTATTAATTGATTTTACATATAAATTATTTAGAAAAAAATGGAAGAAGAACATAATTACTTGCCAACTATGCAAGCATATTTAACTACAAGTACTGCTAGTAATGGTGGGAAAGAATTTAAATTAAGTACATTTTTATCGTCAGTTCTATATGCTGAAATTGTCACTGACAATACAAATACTAGTCAACCATCCATTAATGAACCATTGGCTAATGTTACTGCTGCTAACAATTCAAGAATTGTAAATTGTACTACACTTACACATTTAAATCAAACAGAAATTTCAGTTGAGGTAATATTTTCTAGATTTAATACTGTTGTTAAATAATAATAATGATAGCTAGGTGACACCTACCTATACAAGTGCTCGTTTAATATTAAAAATAAATCAAATTTTGAAACCAAATCCAAAATATTCAAAATCAAAATAATTAAAACACAAATATTCAATGCAAATCAAAATTTGTTGAGATAATTAATAAATATTTTTAGAAGAAAGGAATCATTTTTTTTATATATTTGAGTTGAAGTTTTGATTTAGAGTTCTTTTTTTTTTTTTTGTGCATAGGGATAGTGTTTTTATGAGCAAATTATTTACATATTTATCATTGTAATTTTTAGTTTTAAATTATGTCTTCATCCCTACCTATAATTATGCAACTGAATATAAATTATAAATTTAATGTTATAAATACAATTTACTTAGTGGTTACAAATTAATTACTTAGTCAACAGTATTATGTTATTAATCTAGAGTCTAAATATAAGACATTCATGAAAATATGGTACATGTTTGTTAATGCCCAGTCAGTACACAGTATAAAATTTATGTCCCCGATATTCTTGTTTGTAATCGTCCCATCATAAATAAAATATATTTTACAAAATGTTACCGAATTTCTTGGGCTGGGCCCAGTAGTATATGAAATGGATAATTGTGGGTGTTGGTATTCTAAAACCAGTTAGCTAATTATCAACTCTCAATCCCCTTTCCTTCCGGCAATTTATTTATTGACACCACCTTCGCGATCCCTTAACAAACATTATATATTTATATGGCCAATTTTCATTCATTTCACTAACTTTAATTACATTATTATTTTGTAAAAATATAATTCCAGAATTATTGTTAATTACAACTGTAAATAATTCACTAAAATTTGACAGGTTAGGTTAAATAGTTGTGTGAACAATAATTACACATTAACTATACAGCAGGACAATAACTAATAAGAGTGGTGGGGAGATCAATTTTGTACGGTGTAGTGGCATAGCTATATCAAACCAGAACCAAAATAATTTTTTTGAATATTAATTAAAATATTTATGTATGGCGGATTACATTTTTTAGTTATTCTTTAGGTTGTTAATTCATCACGACTTGGATATGTCTTAAAATATGATCCTGAAGTAACTAATCGCCGTGAATCTGGTGTCTGTTCATTAGTGTTATTTTATGCTAGATCATGTCAATTCAGCACTTTAGCTGCACCTCACTTCAATGTACTTCCAAGAATATTTCCTCAAATTAAAATGGTAGCTTTTAATGCTATATCTGAACAAAGGTAAATAATAAAAATATAAATGTAAATTTATTTGAAATCTATAATAATTATTTAAATTTAAAACTTTAATTTTTAGATTTAATACAATGTATGGTATAACTGGAGTCCCATCATTAGTTCTTTTTCATAATGGAAAACCTATTGCCAAATACAATGGTTCTGATTATTCACTTTATGAATTTACTAAGTTTGTTATTAGACATACAGGTATGCATAAACATTTTTATTTATTATTATTAAGTATTTAGTTTTTATTATTATAATGATTAATATAATATTTTGTAAAAATATATTTTTTATTATACATGCCTAATATCTATAGATACAATTAGAGAAAAAGGCCATAGTAAATTGTTTTCAAATATATGAGTGTATAATATATACAATTTTCAGTATCCTTAAAAAAACTCTATTCAATAACTTAAACTTTACTAAATCCTCTATTTTAAAATTTAGTTGTCTACGTATGGATCATTTATTGTTATTGGATCACATTTACAAACATGCATGTAGCCAGAAAATGTCTACAAGAGGAGGGGGGGGAGAGAATAATTACTGGCCCTTTTATCACTTCATATTATTTTGAATTTGGGGTGTGCTCGGCCTACTCTGCTGGCCCTCTGCTTGTCACATGCCTGTTCACAAAATTTCTTATTCTGCACTCTACGTTTATATAAGAGTATCTGTGATATTCCTTTATATCATGTATTTGGTTAATATTAATTATAATAATAATATTTACACCGGCATATTTTTAAACAATTAAATAATTTAAAATGTTTTAATACAAATATATATTATTCAACTTATTATTTTAATTAAAATCCATATTATGACATATACATTATTTACATACTTTTTGTATAATTGATAGTTTTATTTTGTTATAGGTATTAAAAAAAAAAAAAAAAATGTATACCTATGTTTTATTGTTTTTATATAGATCTGATTCCAAATGAAAAGGTGGAAATTTCTGTGACAGATTTTGTGAAGCCTGTCCCTGGATATGGGAATCGTGATTATGATTATTCTCTTTGGTTAGCATGGTTTGTAATTATATTCTGGACTCTAGTTTATGTTAGGACTATGCATTTCTGGAGAAAATTTGTTGAAGACATAAAAAACATATGGCGTGAAGCTGAAGCACAGCATGAACATGCAGATTAAATTAATGTAAATATTTTGTATACAGTGTTATTATTTTATTATTTTTTAAATTTTTCTTGCTGTTTTTATGTTTTAGAGCAATAATAATGCATATGTATATAATTTTAAGTAATATGAAAATAAATGATACTTTTTATGATATCAATTCTCAAGTATTATTCATTCATCTAGTTTGGGAACCATTTGATCAGTGTATTTATAGTGTCTTCAAAAATAGATAATAGTACTATAATGCTGTGCGGGGGGATATATTTGTTGCACATTACTTATGAAACACTAAATCAGAAGTCAGTGTGAACATCAAACATGGCGAAGTCTGATGCAATAATTTTTAAATATTTGGAAATTAATAGTCAATGTGCAGTTTGTGGCATTAGTGCAAGTAGTAAATGTGCAGCATGCACATTGGTTGTATATTGTTCAAAGGAACATCAAAAAGCTCATTGGAAACAACATAAAAATGAATGTATAGCTTATGAGGTATTTAAATTTATTGATATTTAAAAACAATATATTTATGTTTTTTTTTTTTTAGTTACATATAGATTCTATTGTAGGTCGTCATCTGATAGCTAAACGTATTATTAATCCATCTGAAATTATAATTCAAGAAGAACCATTAGTTATAGGTCCTAAGTTTCCAACTTCAGAACCAATATGCATTAAATGCTTACAACGTTTGAAAAGATCAGAGTCTGTAGTTGAGTCTTTGTGTGAAAAGTGTTTATGGCCCATTTGTGGTACAGGATGTGCAACATCAATCAATCAAAATACTCACGAAAATGAATGTAAAGTGTTAGTTAAAGGATCAGAAAAAATCGCCAAAAATAATGATTACATGTATGATGCTATTACTCCTTTAAAATGTCTATTATTACAATTCACAAATAAAAACAAATGGAATTGTCTAATGGAATTAGAGAGTCACATGGAATACAGAGGCCCAGAATCAGAAGTATACGAGTAAGTAGTATACATAATAAAAAAATGTTAAAAACTTTTAGTTTTCAAAATAACATAGTATTCAAATAATTAATATTATTTAGGGAGATCAATTCAGTATATAATTATTTAAAAAATAATTATTTGAGTGGAGAAGAATTTGATACTTCGTCAGACCTTATACACAAAATTTGTGGTATTTTAGACATAAATGCTTTAGACGTTCTAGTAGCCGGATTAGAGTTAACTGCTATATACCCTACAGTAAGCAAACTAGAACACAACTGTTTACCAAACACTGGCATATCATTTGATAAATGTGGACGTATTTATGTTTACGCTTCTCGTAAAATTGCCAAGTAAGAACATTTAAATTTAAATTAAAAAAACTAAAATAGTGAAATATTTATACATATGAATTAATGAAAGAGGTGAACATATAACTACCATGTACACTAACGCGTTATGGGGAACCCGAGAACGAAGAGCTCATCTTTTGTCAACAAAATATTTTAAATGTAATTGTAAAAGATGTTCCGATGCTACAGAACTGGGTACTAATTTTAGTACTATTGTATGTAACGTAAGTTTTATATTTTAACTCTACTTACTAATCAATGTACTGGCTTAATAAATATATATTATTTTGATATTTGATAAACATATTATATTAATAATAATGTATGCAATGTTTAATAATTTGGATATTTTATAGGTGAAAGATTTTTGTAAAGGAAATCTCACTCCAATACATCCTTTAGATGATTTCAGTGAATGGGAGTGTGATAGGTGTCCGACAACTATTTCATCAGATAAAATTGATGCAATTTTAATAGGGTTAAATCACATTGTTGATAAAGCTCTTCAAGTATTAGTATATAATATTGAGTTAATTATTACCCAGTAACAACAAAATTATATTATTTTAATTTTAGAATCCAAGTATAAATTCACTAGAAGATGCTTTTTCAAAATTAAAAACACGTGTTCATTCAAATCATTACTTATGTTTTAATGTAAAACATACATTAATACAGCTATATGGTCATTCAATGGGTTACAAACATTCAATGCTAACTGATGATTTATTGAAAAGAAAAATTGGTATTAAATTATGAGTTTTAACAAAAAAATAAGAAATTCATTAATATTATTTTATAGAACTATGCAGAGACATGTTTTTCGTACTAAACATCATTGATCCATTATACACACGATTGAACATTTATACTTCAGTGATATTATATGAACTTCATTTGGCTTTGTTGGAATCAGCTGCAAGAATATCAGAAAATAAAGCAGAAAGTAAAGGAATGCTTAACGAAGCTAAAGTGTTATTATCTAAAGCATTAGATATACTTAAAAATGAACCAGAGGGATCTCCAGGTTTTAAGTTATTACAAGCTTACAAACCTAATATTACTACACTTAACTAGTAGAAAAATTAAAAATAAATTATAAAAATTATCTTTTATCCATAGAGAACTATAAATAAATTGTAGTAACAGTAGTCGGTCATAAGTGCTTGGCCGTAATTTTAATTTTTATATGATAATGAAGAATTGGTACAAATATAAGTAAAAAAAAATATAATTAAATCAAATTATTAAACTGTAAATTAGTAATTGTAGCTGTAGTAAAAATTAGAAATTCTAAAACTTGAGGGGCTGAAACCTTGCTAATCTGCTTCTGGTTATAATTGTAGTTGAGACTTGAGTATTATTATTATTTATGAGTTTTTAGTTATTACATATTTGTTATTATTATCTACATGTGGCGTAAATATATGATACATTTTTGTTAGATATAATTAAAATTAATTTTTAACCAATATTATAGTGTTAATAAAAATATTTTAACAGTAGTAATTGTATGTTTTAAATGTTATTTAATTATTTCAGAATTAATTTAAGTGCAACAATTGCACAATTAATCCCATGCACTCAACGTCTACTTCTCTGGATTATAAAAAAAGACAGAAATAAACTAATAATGTATCTAAAACTTTTCTCGGCATCCAATGGCGAACAAGTATTAAAGTACAGCAACTAGTAAACTTGTTGATACAATTGATTGTAGAATAGAATAGACATTCTATAATCAATGTTGATACCCATAGATTCTTGAAAACATACAATTTTTTACCTGTAAAAACCAAGAATTTAATAACCACAAGACAAATTATAATGTAAAACATTTCAAAGATATTATTTTTATCATTGTTTGAAATTAGTGTTAAACATAAACTTATTAATTATAATAATAATAAAGTATATTGTGTACAGTTTTAATGTTGTGAATTGTAAGTTGGTATATGCTAGGTAACCAAATGATTTAAAGTATTTCCTAGTATCAGGCATCAGCTTTTGATAGTTGGTACCAATTAAACTGTGTAGCCATGACGTAGGTACCTACACATTTTTGTAAATTAATAAATTGTTTTAATTTTGGAATCATTAATATTACCTACCCTACGATAACTCTTGAGGCGCCCTTGTCCCCAAAAGCCGTGATGATATGGCAACGTACAGCTTAATGCTTAAATACCCCTAACGCCTATAAGTGACAGACCACAAACCTGCACATGTCTAAATTAATACAATCATAATACCTATATAGTTATTATAATAATATATAATAAAAATAATATAAATTATTATAATTATAATAATAAGCCATTTGGTAATTATTATAGGTATTTAGGCACACCATTTTCTTAGGTTATGAATGTTATGATGACTTACGGCCGTTAAAAATCTAACACACCGATACTGCCTGCTTATATTTGCATACTGCCTAGCTATTTGTATAGGTACCTGTGATACTACCTACATACATTTTGAAGATGTTTTTCTATGTTCCGAAATTGTCCTAGTTTTCAATACTTTCTGGAATCTCCTACAGCATCTAAAGCTAATTTCGCTTCATCTATGGAAAGTTCCATTGTTATTTTTCTAATTAATTTACAAATAGTTGGATGCTTATATAATTATATCCACAGAGTTTTATACATACAGGCATCTTATACATTACACACTAAAATACAAACAGCTGCAGAACAGTAATAATAATATAGGTACTTTCCTACTCTTAAACCAATATTATTAAGTAGCTAGGTAGGTATATTAAATATAATATTACCTAGTGGCTAGTAATTATAAATAATTATAACTGAATTTATGGTTTTTCATGGTCTTACTCTCTTACTAGGTTTTAAATTTAAAATTTAAACGCTTGTATTTTTTTAAATGAAATTTAAAAAAAAAAGTCATGGAAAGATCGCATAATTTCATGGAACATTAAATTAATCGATACTATTATCGACTGTAAGCCATTACGCGTGCGCATTTGTAATTTTTTTATTTTCATATCGTCCATCGCCTGTGTCCTGTGTCCTGTGTGCCGTTTGTGTGTATATGTGTACGTGCGTATGAGTGTGTTTTGTTTACAATATACATAATACATTTTTTTTTAATTATTATTAAATGCATACAAGATCGTTGATCACCTACTCGGCCACCAGTCGAGTACCTTCACTAATATTTTTGAAGTTTCGAAATTAATTATCTCGTTTCGCAATTTGCAGTAAGATTTCCCCAAGCCCAGTAAAATGCGTCTGATGCCTATTTCAGATATATCGTCGTTGGTTCCTGTGCGTTGAAATAAAGAAAAAACGGTTGGAGTTGATCAGATGCATCCAGTAGTTGATTACGCCTACGACGCTTAACATGCAGGTACATCAATATTTATTGCATGACAAAATACAGTAATGGAAACTATTTTTCAAATTCAACCTACACTATGCCATAATATATATATATATATATATATCAATACTATTGAAATATGTCCCTTAAATATTGACTATCAGGCAGTCAATTGCCTGGCTTTGTACTGTTCCAGAACATTTTCATTACCTACCAAATAAATTAATTGATATTGGTCATTTATAGTGATGGGTGATATTGGGTTTTTACAAAAATTTTAATAACAATTTTGCATCTTTCCGATGTGACCACTAGAAACGGTATTTTTCAATATTTTTATGTTATGCTTGGATTTTTATATTACCTAATACTAGATTACTCTTATGTATAAAGTATACCTACTTAGATTAAACATTTCAACAATGCATTATATTATGTATACATTCATTTGCATCATATATTTGTATTTAGATATTAACAGGGCTTGAGACTTCTAGCATTTGTATATTTATTTATAATAATATGTTAAAATATAATAGAGTAAGCTACAAATCCGTTTCCTACTAAAACAAATGCAGCTTTAAAAGTTTTTAGTGCATATTTTTGCATATTTTAGGATTTTTACATTTTTTCTGCTATTTTTATAAGTATCGTGCTATTTTTTGCATATAATTTGTTAATTTGAAAAAAAATGAAGTAATTTTGTGGTTTATACTTAGTGAGCGGCTAAATTCCTACTTTACAAAAGTAAAATGTTAAAACGTATAAAGCCACGGTTACATAATGACTTCAGTGCAGACGCCAATTATTTTTTAGAATTAGATTAAAAATAAATATTATTAGAATTAATGAAAATAATTTTTTTTAAATGTTTTTTAGAGCATATTTAATTTTTTTATTGGGCATATTATAGGGCATATATTACCGTTTTTTAGTGTAGAAGTCTCGAGCCCTGGATATTAATAATCAAGTTTTTTTATATAGGTGACTAAATGTTTTATATATTTATTAAAAATATAATTGATTAGTCAGACGATTTATATATCGGTATTGAGTTATCACCAGAACACATTTTTTATCAGAATAATCTATTACAATAATATAAAGATTATTTATTTATACTTAATACAATTAAAGATTTATTTCAAGTACATTATACATTTATGCTTCTAATGTGTCTACTTAGTGTCTTAGTACTCTAGTCTCCAATTATATTCAATAAATACTAATGTTTTGATGTATAACTAATTTTCGGTGTATAATTATATGCATTTACTGATACAAAATATGTTGCAAGTTTTCTATAAATCATGGTCTTAAGCTATTATCATCAATATCATACATTTACAATGTCAGATCAGGTTTGACATTTATTTGTTCTTATTATTCTATGTTAGATGCCTTTATCGTATATATCTAATTAGTTATTTTTTTATTTTTTTATTTTGTTGTTCTAGAGCACTGCAAAAGGTCCTAGGTCTTACATGAAGTCATATGGCCGTGCAAAGTACTCCAATAATCCGAATAGTGTTGTACAAACAGCCATAAATTTTGATAAGCTTTTGTGTGAAAACACTAATAGGCCTACAGCGGCCAAATCTTCAGGTACTGTTGGCAAATGGGGTGTTACTTCATTTACTTCAATTAGAAGTACTAATTTTGTCACAGGTAATACAAATACAGGTAATACTATAAATTTATTTTGGTTTTAAATAATTAATAATAAACATTTTTAATTAAATAATTTATATTTTTTAAGGAAAACCTGAAGAAACATCAGGATCTCGATTTAGTGTAGGAAAGAAAAGACAACATCAAGAAGCTAGTCCTGCTCCTAAAATTGTTATACCAGAACCTACTTTAAATGTAGTAAGACCTAAGAAATTTTTTAAAAGCCGCAATGCTGATTCTAATAGATCTGACAGAAAATATGGTGGATCAGAAGTGACAAAGAAAACCAAAACAGTTATTCAAAAAACCCCAGAATCTTCTCCTGAAAAAGAAGACCGAAGTCCAGAATCAAAAGAATTGTCTTTTACATCATTAACACCGACTAAAGACCCGAGTAAGCCACCTATCGTTCTTCGAATATTTAAAGGTAAATCACAGTTAGTGAATGAGCCTAATTCTATTCAAAAACCTCTTCAAGCAATTGAAGTACCAGAAAGTAATGATCAAATTACCCCTACTATAACTACAAGAAGTCTTCGGAGACGAAACCCACAAACTACATATACTGAGCCAGAAACTGAAGAATCTCCTCCAATTATTGATATACCTAAAAAGAGACGTCAAGATAGGGCTAAATTCACAGTTCCCACTTTAAAAATTAATATATCTAAACATACTGTTATTAATCAAGATGATGAATTGAAATATGAAATAAATGAGAAAGAAACAACTAACATGAATATTGATAAATCTAAAATAGAACAATTAGAAAATGATCGCAATAAGTTATTGGCTGTATTAGAGGGTAGTGATGATTCTTTATCTAGCCCTAAAATGGATATTCCAGAAGAAAATGAAGAAGAAAAACTCGATGCAACTGATGATTTATTAAAACAACTTGAAGTGCAATTCACACCTGATAAAGAAACTTCTAGTAAGAAAATTGAGAAGAAAAAAGAAGATGTCAAGGTCCAGTCTGATATTCCTTCTTCAAAACATCGAGGAGTATTTGTAGAAACTGAACCAATTAAGATTGATGAAGATGAAGTAACAGAAAAAATGGTAGTAGACCCGCCAGAAACAGTAATACCAGCAAAGAAAAGTATTTTTAAATCTAGGAATGAGAGAAATAAGAAAGGTATGTTTCTTTATAAACATTCATGGGTTGATAAGGATAAAAAAATTGATGAAGAAAAGAAAGAAGAATCTACTCCAAGTACAAGTCCTGGTAGTTTTGAACAAAAACCTCTACTAAGAATTACAAAATCAACTGATGTATTTGATGATGATTTTGATTCAGTTACAAGTATTAAATGTGACAAAAAAGAAAAAGGAGTAAGTTTAATTATTACACAGGTTGATTTTTTTAATGTTAGATTAATTTTTAATATTTATCATTTCTACAACTTAATATTTTTTATCATTATATTTGTATTACAAGTTTTTATGTTTTTAAATGACAACTCAGAATTTTAATTTCATATTTCAAAATATAATATTTTTCATGGTGCTGTTTTTTGATATAAAAATAAAATTTCGTAAGATTGGATTATTAACTGTAACTTGAAAGTTACACTTCACTCATCAAAAATTTAAAAAATAATAAATTGAATCCAAAACTATTTGATTGAAATATAAAAATTATGGCATGATTCAAAAAAGTAAAAACTTTGAAAATTTCATTTTTAATGTCTTCAATTATAAAAAAAATAATATTCAAAAATGTTAATTGTTTTTGAAATAATGAGTGTCTTACTCTAAACAATTATCCTGTATATGATATCTTGTATTAGTTTTAGAATTTGTGCAAAGCAAGGAACATATTGGTTTTTTGAAAATATTCTTTTTTATTGAACATTATTTTGTCAGAATAGATTTTCTTGATACAGTGAAAACTCTCTATAACGAAACTCGTTACAACGAAAAACTCTATATTACGTAAATAACGTTAAGTTAACTTATAATGGTTGGTTTGATTTAAAACCTATTAATTACTCTCTATTACAAAAACTCTCAATAACGAAAGAAATCACATGGTCCCTTCAGATTTGTTATAGAGAGTTTTCACTGTATTTTCAATTAATGAACCCACCCTATTGGTTAATTTTGAATTCAGTTTAGTTTGTTATTTAAAGTAGCCAGTTTTTGATATTTCAAGAGTTTATTTAGAAATGTAGAAAATTGACAAAATTAAAAATGTTGAAAAAATGAAATTTTTGAATTAAACTTCTTTCTGCATTATTTTCTTAATATAATGACTTAAAGCCTATAGATTGTTTTTAAGTACCAATTATAATAATTATAATTTAAATCAATTT
Source organism: Diuraphis noxia (assembly GCF_037042655.1). Taxonomy (NCBI): domain Eukaryota; kingdom Metazoa; phylum Arthropoda; class Insecta; order Hemiptera; family Aphididae; genus Diuraphis; species Diuraphis noxia. The sequence continues at coordinate 80,151,164 of NW_028301713.1, forward strand.
AAAGCTACAGGATCTTTTATTTGCTTGAAAACGTATCTGTATAAACAGAAATTAATCAATAAAATGAAAACATATTTTCTCCAGACTTAGAAAATGGCCTTAAAAAAATAATGGTATTACCTTATTGCACTTTTTTTGATCTTTATTGAAAATATTTTTGTGGATATACCTTTTTAACTTAAAATATTGCTCTATTTAAAAATGTCCTAGTACCGATACCAAATATAGTTAGTAAATTTTATTATTAATCAGTATTGCAAAACAAATTTATGCTAAAGTAAAATTATTCAATAATGGTTTTACTACAAATTGAATAACATAAGTAGATTGTTTTACTTACCTACAAGTTATTTACTATTTTATTGGTTTTAAAGTTATATAAATATATTTGAAAGAAAAACATAATTTAAATATTGACGCAACCTTAATTATATTATAATGTTTTATTGATTGTATCATACAATTTAAATTATTAAATTTAAATATTTTTGCTCAGAAACCTCAATTTTTTTTTTTTTTTTTGGTTTAGTATTATACTGTGGTCCGAAATGTTAAAAAAGCTCACCAAATTCAAGAGTCTGGAGAATTTCAAGAGTTTAATGATGATGTTGAGTATATTTTAGATGCTTTACAACCAAACAACCCAATTGGAACTAGGTATACTAATTATTGGTATTAGCATTGATTATTAATACTAGTACTCACAGTGTTTTATTATTCTAGATGTCTATCTGCAATAACATTGGCCACTAAATGTATGACTCCAGCTTTCAGGATGCATGTTAAGGCACATGGAACAGTTGCTAAGATATTTCGTGCATTACAAGATGCTACTAAAGATCAAGTATTTATATTTTTTTTTTATTTTTTTAGATAATTTTAAGTAACTATGTCTTATTATTTTTTAGAGCTTAGGAATGTGTACAGCTACCGTTATGTTTGTTTTAAGTCAAGATCGTTTAAATATGGATTTAGACCGTGATTGTCTTGAACTTATGTTAAATTTATTGGAGAATGATACGAGTCATGATCAAGCTCTTGATGATTGTGGTCTTACTGATCATCAATTACAAAAGACACGTGAACGAGTTATTCAGTTGTGTTCTGAGATTAAATCTCAAGGAGCTGCTAAATACTTAAACACAGATAACATCACTGTAGGACAATTAGCTATGGAGACTCTTTTAAGTCTTACTAGTGTTCGAGCTGGTGAGTGGTTTAAAGAAGAAATGCGACAGCTTGGAGGTCTTGATCATATTGTACGTACAGTTGTACAATGTTGTAATCATGTTGACTCGATGACAAATGTGTGGTCCTCAACATTACTCGATCGTATTAAAAAGGTGGATCGTTGTTTAAGGATACTTGAAAATGTAAGACATATGTTAGTTATTTTTGAGTAAGTTTTATTTCATTAAATGGTTATTATCTATTGTATTTCATTTTTTAGGTAACAATACAAAATGAAGAAAATAATGTGTATTTATTAGACTTTGAAAATGGAATTTTGATTGACACATTAGTTAGATTGTTTAAAGTATGTGATTATGAGATACCGTTATATCCAAGTTATGATGTAAATGACAAAGACTCAATAAGTGCAGTGTTACGAGAATGTCTAAGAGCTAATTTAAAAGTGCTTATAAATTTGTCACACGATTCCAATCAAATAAGTAAGTGTTAATATAAGTAATTAAATATTTGTGAGTTAAAAATAAATTTGAGTACTATACTATTGTTATGTTTACTACTAACTAGCTCATGGCTCAAAAATTGGACAAAAAGATGGAGTTATTGACACAACTTTGCATATTTTTCTTAAAGTTCCAGAATATGTCCCTCATGATGAAAAGTTTGATATAATGTTTTCGGTAATTATATAACATAGTGCTCATTTAATTATAATTGCATTTTGTCATATAAATTAAAATCATTTTTTAGACCTTAACATTGCTGATTAATCTAGTTGAGATCAATGTGGAAAATAGGAAACTTATAGCAGAAGCTAAAGCTCCTGATACTAGTGATATTCAAGACAGTAAGTTACATTTTTTTTAAATATAGTTTTTAAATACACATTATAAAATTGTGTTAGTAGCAAAAAAAACATTCGCAATCGAAGCACTAGTGAAAATGTTCTTCCAACAAGAAGAATTGGCTAAGACTGAGGAAAAAAAGACTGATGAAATATTAGATGGCGAGAACAAACAAACAGAAAAGCCAGCTAAAGACGCTCCATTAAAAGCACATACACAATATATTGAGGAGACAATTTCATTACGTAAGTATAATATAAATAATTATAGAGAAGTAATATAAAAATATGTATTTGATATTATATTATATTAATGTTATTGGCAAAAATGTAAATAAAAAATTTAAGAGGATGTGATACCCGTATGTGTTGTCTCCGTCTAACAAGTGAGTAACTTGCCAAATTTTATGCTCAGTAGAACACGTGTAGCCCTGTTGGTTTAAAATGTAGAGTAAATTAACCTCTAATAAAATTTAAATGCAAGATTATTATCTAGAAAACCTCATATGCTTTTATCATATTTTAATTTAATATCTAATATTCATAGCTTACTTTAAAATTAAAATATGATACAAAGCATATGAGGTTTTCTAGATAATATTCTTACCTTTAAATTTTATAAGAAGTCAATTCACTCTAAATTTTAAACAAACAGAACTACATGTGTTCTGCTAAATCTAAAAATACTTTTAAGACGGAGAAAAATCATGCAGTATGCAGATATCACGTCCTCTTAACGATAATGACTAGTCAATAACAATATTTCTGATCCAATTAGACACTACAGACTAGAAAATAATGGTTATGGCCATTATTTTCAGGCAATGAAAAAAAAAAAAACACATCATGGTAAAATCAATATATTCCTCGCTCCGCTCAGAATCTAAAAATATTAACCTTAGATTAATTTTATTACAATTTTGAAATGTAATTTAATTTAAAAAAAAAAAACTACCCCAATATTAGTCATTGATACTTGTCTATTAGTAATTAAATTACATTGTCATTTGTATTGCAAGATAATGTTACTTTAGAATATTAATTAGCAGTTAATAAGTAATGAATTTCATGCAATTGAGAAATGTGATTTTTTAAATTTCTTTTCCTAATTTATAGTCGTTGAAAAGGCGGGTCAAAATATGCAACACACAATGATTGCTTCATTTATTGCAATTTTACTTGGTTATATTACAATGGATAACAAGGTAATTATTTAAACTTTTAACAATTGCAGTAAAATAACTCTGTATATTTATTTATAGGAATACCTTGAATTTGTTGGTAAGCATTTACCAGATGGTCGGTTTACAGCTATGTTGGCTGTTTTGGATAAATATTTAAATTTCATGAAGCTTACTACTGCTGTAAGTTTAATTGGACAATTCATACTTAATTCCTGTTTATATGTAATTAAAGTGAAATATAAATTATTGATCTATTATATTATTATATTTTAGCCTGGCACCAAAGGAATAAAATCTGTTGAAATGATTATAAAGCATTTGACAAAATGTGAAAAACTACAAGCTGATGCATCTGATCTACCTAGCACTTCAGCATAACTAAATAGAGTGGTTATATTCTTTAGGACCAAGAATAGCATAATTTAATGTTTTAATATTTTTACTTATGAAACTTATCCTTTTATTTGCATATAAATGTATTAATTTTGTAATTTATTTGACTGTAAAGTATTATTTCTTTGTTGTAACAATAACGGATTAATACAATCTTTTCCTATTCTGTACGACTTCTTTTTTGTCGTGACATGTAATGTTTTTAATTTTTAATTGTCTCATTGAAAATAAATTTAATCCGTCTGTTATACCTAAGTAAATTTTGTAAGTTGTATTTTTAATTAATTTTTATGTACGGTTCTTGAATTTAGTGTTATAATACCATAGGAAGTAATATTACCTTTTTAAATTTATTATTAAATTCATAACATAAAACAATACACGTTGTATTTTCATGCTCCTATTGTTTATATTATTGTAATTATTATTTAAAAATGTTATGTTTAATATTATAATAATGGTATTAACTAAATAAATAGCCTTTTCTAATTTGTCATAAATTAATATATTAAACACATTTATAATATGAAAATTCAATTCTTAAAATTTAGTGTTCAGCTACTTCAAACACTAGCTAAATATGCCAGGTTTATTAATTTTAAACAGTTAATACATAATTAGAATAGATTCATTTGATAAATGTATGAAGTACATTTTGTCTAAGCTTCTTATTCTATTGAGCATTTCATATCTTGAAAATTGCTACATTTTAAAATATACGAATCTATAAATTCCAGAATGTCAAGAATCTTTAGTTAAATAACCCCTTAATAATGATAAGTTTTAACATAATTAATCGGTCAAGTTAAGAGGAAAAACATTACCAATGTATGTTAAAATTTTTCTGTAAATACTCCAATTATTTCATACTTTTTTCTTCCAATGATTGCTAAAAAAAAGTTATAATCTTTTGTTGGTTATAATATGATAGTTATGATTTAACTTACTCAAGTAGTCAATTTTAATTTTAAATGTCTTCAAACAATGATGAAAAAAACACTCATTATAAAATATATATTATTCTTTACATAAAATAATTTAGGCAATTTATTTTTAGGAATAACAAATTAAATTTGTTTTTTTTATCAATTCTATGTTATCTTATGGTATTGAGTGTTTATCTTAGGCATTTAAAAATATTTTATCTGAATATTATTGTATTGTCTTAGCTCTGAGGACTTTCTGTTATAATATATCAAAACTTTACAACAATACTTAAGTTACTTGATTTTTAATGAATATGTCCTATATCCTATTATTTTTTAATATTTCATTTTGAAAAATATTTTTCATAGAAATAATCGATAACAAGAATTTCTCTTTCAAAATGATTACAGTAAGAAAAAGTACAGTTTTTCTTGATTTTTTAAAAATTTTATGAGAAAACATTTTACAATCTACATGTATTTTTCTATTGTATGATATTATGAAAATAGGTTTTAACTAAAATGTTTTAAAGAAATTTGTTTAAACACTTTTTAAGAAGAATACAACCATTAGTTGTTCATCAAACACCTATAAAACTAATCTATAAAAATAATCAATGCTTGTGAAAGTTGGAACAATAGGTTTTTTCATCCAGGTCGGAAATAAACATCCCAATTAAAAAAAAAAGTGTGAAAAATATTTGAGTAAGTAAATTTCAACATTATTTTAATCAAACATAAACATGAAACATTAAAATATCTGTAAAATTATAATATAATATATAATATGTATATATATTTATTATTTGTTATTATGAATGTATTAAGCAAATAGTAATTACGATTATCATTAATATTATATTTTATATATATTTTTAGCAATTTTTCAGTGATTTCCGGGGATTTATAGGTGTATTTTTAATTATCACTAGGAATTTTAGAAGGCGAGATGGAACTATGAATTCTGTGATTGGCTGTCTTGAAACGTAGCAGTGCAGTAGAACTTTTCTAGTATTTTAGAAAGATGTTAGAGCTGAGTGCACTATATAGTATATCTTTCTATTTTAATTTTTAGACTCACACGTAACATGTACCTAGAAAATGTACGTTCAGTAGAACTAATTTTGTGTTCTTAATTTAGAATATTAGAGTGAATTGACCTACTATAAAACTTAAAGGTGAGAAGATTATCTATACATTTTTAATAAAAAGTTGAGTAGGTTTTTAAAAATACACAAAAATTGAAATAACGTAAAAAAGCCTACCTACTTACAATCACAGATAATTTAACATAGTTTTACGAGTATTATAGTTCAATTAAAGATTATTTAATTATAGTATTAAATCACCACGCGAATTTGCTATGTTTGGGTCAGAGAAGGTAAAACAAAGTTAATATACTCGTTAATTTAAAAACAAACATTTTATTGTAAATAGATTGAAGTTTTTATAGAACACTATTTAATGTTAAGGTTAATACTTGAGTGATGTCAGCAAGGATAATATTAAATATTATTTAAGGTCCATAATGTCAATCAATATTGAACATGAAGGAAGAGAAAATATCACCCTGGTAAACTGTGGTAAACCTACATCAGCAGATATTTTTTAGATGGTAGAAAAGTTCTTATTTGACAGTCATATGTACTAACCTCGAAATGTTGCTCATTTAAAAAAGGTTCATAGATATGAGCACGATGCCGTTGTATCAAATATACCTGAGCGACATATAATAACACAGCTTACTGTTATACTTATAAGAAAAATTGTTTATTTTGAACATCGTTGAATTTTGGTATAATTATTGTGTACCTACCAATTACTTTGTACAATTTTGAAAATTTTGTGTTATGGCTAGCTTATAATTTTTATTATACGCGTATTAACACCATATCTTAAATCGGTATCAGACAGCTAGTAGACTTGAAGAAACGTAGATATTAAAATAAAAATGGCAACTAAAATATAAAATACCATTTTGAAATTGTATAGAATTGCAAATAAATAACTCGGCAATATGTTCCATAAACAAAAAAAAATCCTTAATAGCATACGTTTTTCTTTATTTTCCATACTTTAAATTTTGTATTTCATGATTATTATCTATTAGGTAGGTACCTACTATAATCTATTAGTATAGATAATAGGATAAAGATAAACCCGTAAACCTATATTATAATTAGGTATATTGTTTAATACATATTAGATGTGCATATATCAACGTTGAAATCAATAGCACAAGCTGGCTGTATTGAATAGGTAGGCCTCTACCTGTAGGTAATGTAAAACTTCGTTCTATGTTTCTGTAAAACACTTTTTTAATTTTTTAGTCATATTATAACATTATAACACAATATCTATGATATATAAATAAATATGTTTGCACTTGGTAGCGTTCAGTTAAGAAGCTCAAAAATTGATACATGATGTATGACGATCTTATATAATATTATGCTCTATATAGATCTAGGATTTCTATTACCTAATACAGTAACACCTATATGGCTATAACAATATTATATTATGTATAACATATAAGTAGGTATAGGTACCCGATATATAATATGTATTATATATGTGCGTATATACAAAAAAAATTTATATAATAAAATACATTTAGGTATATAAAATAATAATGAATAATATCATGGTTAAATGTTAAAAATTATATATTATCGTCGTAGCTCGTCTACGTGCTCGAACACATCACGTACGTTGCGGTGCACGCGTGGTCAGTCCGCCGCTGCAAGATGTCTTTGGTTGCCGACCGGATGGTGACGTCCGTGCCGGCGTTCAGCTGGACTACCATGAAGTTCTCGAAGTCCACACCGGTGCCAGTCGCCTTTTTTATGGCCACCGCATGCCTGAATCCCAGTGCTCTGCATAGCGAATGGTAATCGACGTCTGTGTAGTCCTCTGTTATGCACTGCTCGTGCCAGTGCCCGTACGACCTTACAGCCAATACGCCTTCGTTTCTGCAGCATAAATGAAACACCGTATGTAACGTATAGCCATCATCAATCTTTATTATAGCCTATAATAGGTATCAATGATGTGGTACTTTTTTATTTTTATTTTCTACTAGTCAGTTCGCCAAATTAATATTATTTATTTAGTTAGTTGATATTTAAATTTTGAAATTTAAAATTTAAAATTGTCATGTTACATTCAATTAGGCACCATTTTCTTTAAATGTAAACTGAAAAATTTAAATAAATAAAACTTGTTATATTAAAGCAATTCTTTAATTATTAAGTAAACAGTAAACACTTGTTAATGAAATATTAAAATTTGGTAATAATCACATTCCCAAACGAACCAGACATCGGAAGTAGGAAACCGGGGTTCTCAACATTTATGAACGAAAAAATACTATAACAATTTTCAAAAAAATATGTAACCATTGACGAATAATTCTTGTTTGAATTTTCAAAAGTACCTATATTTTTATAAAAATATTTAAACTACCTACATTTACTCAAATACTTTACAACACTGGGTATACACTTATTACTGAAAGACCAACACTACAACAACTGCAACTAAGTACAGTAAAGTTAGTATTAGCATTACAGTTCCGTCGTTCCGTGTTGCAGTTATTAAAACGGGCCGATATTTTCGGAACGTGTTTCCAAACGGTTTTGTGCAGATGAAGATTTTAACGCTATATAGACACTATAGTACTCTTAGATATTTGTCACCGTTTTTTAATTTACCTAGTTAATATATAACAAATTCCTCTAAAACATGATTTTTTTGCTCATGGGCCATGAGATATCATAATATTATGAAAGTTTCATAGTACCTATTATTCTTATATAAATATTAAATAATAGGTAATATTGGAATCGAATTTACCTTTCCACGTGGATGATGGATGCATATCTATTTATATGTCCTATAACTGTATGTCTGTATTATACAGTATATATATTTATTATTTAAGTACCTAATATCAATATTTAAAATATAGAACAGAAATGACAGCGAAAGTAAGTATGCGTCATTAGGTCTCAATGGTCTCATAAACATTGTCAATGTAAAAAATAATATTATGTTTGAATTATAGAGTAAGTCTTGTGTGCATAAGCAACTATTAATGATGGATCATAGATATCTACTATTATATTATTAGGTAATAAAAAAAGTATCAATATATAGTCAGTCATACTTTTTTCCGGCCGGGGTGATTAAGCCAATGCATTCGGCTTCGTCGTCGGATTCGGGACAATCTTCTTCGCCGTCGCACACGAGTTCCGATGATATACATTTGTTCGATCTACATATAGAAGAGATGTGTATGAAACCCTCGTTAAATTATTCATGTATACAACACCTATATATAGTGCGTGTTACACATGTTTTATGTTTGCATATTTTGTATTACTTACGATTGACAGTGATAAACGTTCGTTCTGTTGCAGTAACCAGGACAGTTGGCGAACTCTTCGTCCGTCTTGTCCAAGCAATCCCAACGTCCGTCACATAATCTTTCCGGGGCCGTGAGCTTTAGATAATCCACGCACGTGTTATTCTCACATGTCTTTGGTTCATCGGTCCCGTCGCCGCAGTTGTTGAGTCCGTCGCAAAATGCAGTTTTCTCCACACATTTGCCGTTTGCGCAACGAAAACTGCCCACGTCGCATACTATGGAATAGTTTCGTATTTAAATACTTATACTAATATATTATATTACATAATATAATAAAACATTATATACCTACATTGTTGCGGTACAGTACGACCTACCTAAGTATGTTAAGCATTTAAGTGTCATTATTGAGTATGTACATTTATTACTATATTATCACTTATCAGTGTGTCATGAATAATACATTTTTTGTTAAGCTAAATCTTATATATATATATAATAAATCGTCGAATACGTGAATCATTAAAACGGCACACTTTTTTTGTTTGTTTTTGTACTTGAGAATCAAAATAAAAAATTGTGCGGATTATCCGATCAGAGTCATAAACGTATTCCAATCGTTCTTTAAGACAATATTTTTATAATTTTTATTTTTATAGGTACGAGTATATAAAATAAGTGTAATATTTCTTCTTGTTTTCAAAACATGTCTATTTTTTTAATTTTACAGACGTTCTGCTACTGTCGACTAAACCAGTAATAAAATTGTCACTTTTTGTTTAAATAATATTTAAACAAAAAGTTTATATGCGGTCCCTTCCAAAATATTTGGTATCTTACATTTTAATAACAAATTTCTTATCTTACAATACTTTTTTAACAGCAGTTATTGTAGGTCTGTAGGACATTAACGTGATTTAAAAAAAGTCATTAGTGAGTCGTCCTCTTAAAGGTTTTTAGTATTGTTATAATTTTAATAATGACAATATTTCTTAGTAAGATTATTGATCGGTAAGCTAGATTACTATAACTGATTGGCAACTACTAAATAAATACCTAAATTATGATACAATCAGTTAAGGATAATTTTTGTTATAGAGCATTAGCCATCATCCCCTCTCCTACCGCACTGTACCCTTCACTCAATATTATATTAATACACTTTACGTAAGTTAAATTCATTACTGCATAGAGTGTTGTTGGTTTTGCATTTCTCGGTTCGCTCATGGCACATTTTAATGGTTTCGTCTTGTTCGTCACGACAATCTGGTACTCCGTCGCACACTCTTTTCCACGGGATGCACTCACCGAGCTCACAGCGTTTGCCACCACAAAAGGGGATGGGCATTATTTTCACACTTTCATCTACAAAACATAAAAACGTATACACGAAATATAAACGGACATATCATATTAAACAGGGTTTTACACGTAATGTCGCGTGTGATAAAAATGGCAGTGATTATGTCGCACACATTGAAAAGTTATGTACTTATATACCTATAAATTATGTACAGGGAGTATCTGACACTTGGAAGACGACACATTATTTAAATTGAATTTCAGTGGAAAATGTTTTAACTCTCCGGATATACATCATATAGTATAAATAATCAGTAATTGCTAATTACCTATATAATATGATGCGAATTGCCTACCTTATACGGTTTAATTTGACGTTTAATAAATAGCTGTGAATCGAAAAAGCATGGTTGCGTGTTATATTAATATTGGGGGCATTTATTTATAAATTAGATACTTGAGTATGATTTACCAATGATTTCTGCGATTTTGTTCATCAGACATTCAGCCATGGGTAGCCGGATTCGCACGTTACGATCGCATAGGTTCATGTCAGACTGGATCGACGGTGCGGCTAGAAACAAACCGAAATTCGATTCACAGATGACCGCAGTCACGTGCGACATATTGTTTCCATTCTGAAATGACGTAGACCACGATTACGGCTAAGTTTATATACGGTAATATTATATATCTTGATGACCTAAATATTATCAAATATATACCTATATCTATATGCATATATAATACATTTTTCTGCAGTACATATACATGGTTGAAGGGCACTCAAAGAAATATCTTGTGTAGAATTAATAAAGTAGGTTTGTTAATTATTAACACACTAATTATTGTTGAAAATAAAAATATTTTGTTAATATAACAAACTGATTGTTCATTTAATAAAATCTTTGACAACTTCAATAAACTTAATTTGTTAATAATATGTATACAAAATTTTTAACGAAACTACCAATATTTTATAATTTTAACAAATTGTTTTAGTTATTTTAATGAACCTTTTAGTCAATTCAATTGACTCTGATGTCTGTTTATTTCTATATATACACACACTGAACATTTAACAGACATCCCTGTTAAAACAAAAAACATATCCATTGTCTTAATCAAACCCCGGGGTTTACTTCCCTGATTTTTAACCATATGAAATCCTATAATGCACTGCAGGTGGTCCAGTGTACGGGTATGGGTACTTGTATGTAATATACTAATTACATGCATCTGTTTAAATGAATGTCGTTCTCTCTTATCCACACAAATAAAGTACCAAATAACTTTGATATTTCATTATTTCATATTAGAAATTATATTTCAATTTGAAACTTTCGAATTGCACTATTCAAATATTTTTTTTCGGTAATTTTTTCCTAATTTCATTCATTGATTATTCCATACATAATATTTTTGTCTTTTAACAGTGAAATAGAAAAAGTGATCTGCAGGTTACCTATACGCACTTTCAATAGCTTGTCAGTTGTCCGAGTCTAATACACGAACCTTGGTTATTACAGCGCAATAATATGGATTTACATAATGCGGCCACAGTATCTAATGGGTCAAGACTCAATGATGGTTAAAAGTTGTGTACACTTACTGAACACGATCGGGGTGTTTGTAACACAGTAAAGCATAACTCGTTAGATTCGTCGCACTGTCCGGCATCTGGCCGAAGGAAAGCAACTTCGGTTTTTTTGTTGTGCTGATCGTTGGTGTAGCCGACCGCGTAGCAAGTACCACTCGGCCACGGTGACGGCTGGAACGGCAGAACTCCCAACGGGGCCACACCTCTGCTCACGGTTGCTGGACGAGCCAAATGAAGTAAATCAAAATCTGTACCGGGAACTTCTTTGACTCCGTCGATCCGGACGATCTGTTCGTACGGCGACTTGATCCATATGATCGAATACGTGCTGCCACCCAACACTGCCGTCGCGTACGACTTGTTTAAACTTGAAAAATAATACAAAACGAACAATATAACGTTGGACATAATAAAAATTATTCAGGGATGATTTCCGTCGGGCGTTTGTTGTGCGCTCACTTTAAACCGGTTCTTTTGACAAGCACCCAAGAGTCCTTCAGCAGTACTCCGGACTGAACCAGTGTACCGTCCACTACGATGTCAGCGTGCCAATGGTACCGTTTCTCGTCTACCGTCTTCCTGCCACTGCATTTCACGAAGAGTCCTTCGCACACGTCGGTGATCTTCAACTTGTTCGTTTTCAAAGGCAGAGCACTGTCCCATGACATTCTCTTGGCATAGTGTTCCGAGTGACTGAGGACAACAACAATAACAAACAATGGACATTACAACGAAATCGGTTCCAACGAAACAAAGCTATACGCAAATCAAATAAGTAGGTAAACTGCCAAATTTATTACTTTGGCCTATATTATTGAGCCTTGATTATTTTATTTTTGTGCTTATTCACATTTAAATAGGGAGCATAAGGACTTGAACGATTTTAGTGGTTTTATAAGTTGTGACTTAAAACAAGATATTCGATTTTAGTTACGGGTTCGTAAATAAATTTTTATAGGAGAGTATAAAATATTCACCCTTTTCTAAAATGAATACATAGTTAATGTATACTAGTACTTTAAAATAATAATTTGTTCGTGTATAATATATTTTGATAGTAAAATGAAAATTGTCAGACTGTATTTTATGTTTCTGTTGATTTAGATTGAAATCGTATGTATATCCATGTAGGTAAATATAAATGTTGTGTACCTATATATTTGAGTATGATGCACAACATTTCAACTAGGAATGATTAATTTTATTTTAAAAATATATTTTAAGCAAGTACTAGGTTCCGGGGATTTATTAAGACTATAAAAAAAACCTCGTAACAGCCAAAAATATATTTCTAAATATTGCTTTTGGTTCATAAATAATTAAACAACAGTTTTGATTGAAATCTCAGTACCAAAACAAGTACTATTATGGTTATTTTCAGTTCGGTTTCAATCCTCGAGCCTCACTGTCTTATTTTAATATTGTATTACACGATAATTATATAATATAATATTGAATAGGTACGTACGAGTAACCTAGGTCGAAACACGTGTCGTGTGCCATCTTAACAACCGCCTCGTCTTTTATGCACCTCACCCTCCAGACGCCGTTGCGATTCACGGTCACCATGCCAGATTGTCGTAACGTAGGCCGTCCGGTCGCATCCGACGTCACAGCTGTAGTGCCGTTCGTGATCGCCACTGAAAATAAAACGGACAGACGGTAAAAATATGGTAAGTTTTTCAACCCGATCGTTATAAATTTTAGGTGGTATAGTTACCGCAGTATTTCTCGTCACTGCCGTCGTTGCAGTTCACGTGCCCGTCGCACCATGCGCTTTTTTTGACACATTTTATAGGCCAGCCGCAAGTAGTCTCGTCAGTTTTGCACTTGGGCGTTACGCAATTAGTCTCGTCCGCGCCATTGTGACAATCCACGATCCCGTCACAGATGGCCGACGAATTGTACATATTCGCCAGTCTCGTTTTGCAGTCACAAGACTCTTCGTCCGTCCCGTCTTCGCAGTCTACCGTACCGTCGCAACGATGATTAGACAACACCACTTGAGTTATTCTAGAGACAGACACATCAACGAGCTTTAATATTATACGCAATAATCTTATCATTAATTTTAACTCCGTGACTTCGAACTTTTAGATATACTATTGGCTCTGGGTTTCGATTTAATTTTAAACATTGGTTTCTGCAGATCGTGGTTCTGATTTTGGTTTATACTTTATTGTGTTTTTAAATACACCCTTTTACATAACATTAATCCGCTAATCGATTTGTTTAAGTAAAAAAAAAAATTTAAAACCATCATAAGAATTATTATTAGGATTTAGGTATCAAGAGTTTATCGTAATAATGATGTGTTTTAAATATAATTTTAGATGAATAAATTACTAATATTTTTTTTTTTGATCGTGATGGTTCACGGTTCTGGTGGTAATACATGCAATAATATATTGTGTTGGGATTTAGTGTTTACTGTTTAGTTCTAAACCCGGTTAATTTTAGCATCATTTTTTATATTTTACCTTTTACAACTGAACGTTTTTTCGGTAAACTGGTTGTCGAAAAGTTGACTCAAAGCACTGAAAACCGTATCGTTTAGTCTAGTAATATTATTACTATTGTATTTTTCTTTGACGACTACTACAGTCGTACTAGTTTCGATTTTAATGACGTCTCTGTCCTGAGGATTAGCGTTGACATCGTATTTTAGTAATGGTGTTGTGTTTGTTCTTACAGACGCTAAAGTTGTCGGCGTCCGTTTTGTAGTGGAGATCGTGACATTTGTATTGATATCTCGCAGTGGCTGTCCAGCACTTTTTAATTTACTGTACTTTAAATTGCTGTGATCAGTGTTTCTCGACCGATATAAATTCACATGATACTGAGAACCGGTATAATCACAATTTTGTTCGTCTTCCGCGTTCATACAGTCCACATATTTGTCGCATTGACGTTTAGTCGGAATACATTGTTTTCCGGTTTTGCATCTGATTCCTGGACAATATTGTAGTGGACGGTTTTGTGGCAAATTGCTCTCTTCTGAAACAAAACATCATTTATTTGATTAGCCTTATAGGGAAAAATGAATATTGCAAAAAGCATCAACAAGAATAGAAATAATACAAACGTAAAACACGATTCAATTAATTTTCAACTCACCAGTAGCTTTAAAAATCCAATCCATATACAGCGCGACTCTAGTGTATACTCCAGGTTCCATAGGCCTCGCGCATCCTTCACCGTGGCTTACTATGCCGGCCACATACCATTTATTCAGATTGTTAGGCTCTCTGCAGAGCAGTGGACCTCCACTATCTCCTTGGCAGGTATCGTGGCCACCGCTCAAATATCCTGCACAAATTTCTCTACCGTCTATATCAGATTTATGGGTGCATTCGGCAAGAATCGGTACTTCTACTTCTCGCATGTTGTCGGCTAAAAAATGAAAATGAAAATAAAAACACAGTCGACCGTTTTCCACTGTTATGTTTGACTTACGGTCCGGTCCGTGTTCAACCGTAGCTCCCCAACCAACAGCTGTACACATTGTTCCCGGGAATGGAATCCAACTCAATTTATTATCGGGCAAGCACACTGGACGAATCCAACGGTTAAATTCTAGACTGCGATCCAATCTTAACACGGCCAAATCATTTACCATCGTCGATCTACTATACTGAGTGTGGATTATTGCATGCGTTACTATCCTCGATTGTTCCATGGGCGAAAACGAAAATCTTCTCAAAATTCCGGCTTGCACTTCATAAAAATGCTTCTCATACCTATGTATTACAAACGATTATCAAAACATTAATTCGAACATTTAAATTAAATATGACATTAGTTAAAACTTTAACAATATAATGATAATAGTCACGCGTAGAGTATATCACGTTCGGTCCTTACTGATTAACGCAGTGCGCTGCGGTCAACACCCATTGATCACTTAATATAACGCCACCACAATGGAATATGCCGTCCTGGTAAAGTGCAATGAGCCACGGCCATGCACCAGGATTGCTGGCGATACCTCCAACTACTCTAGGGTCTTTGGATCTCGTAAAGCGCGAGGTGATGTTACTTGATGATTCTAAATACGGGCTTCTTCTCATTCTATCGGGATCAATGTTTTTGTTGAATTTAAGATCGGAACGTATGCCACACATTTCTTGTTCGCATTCTACAAATATTCCTTGTTGTTTGCAATCGTCTAGTAATATAATTTGATTATTTCCGTCGATATTGATATACGGACCGTTATAAGCAGTCAGCTCATTCATATACCGTATTTTGTTTGGCCTAATTATCAAATCAAATATTTTTATTAAAAAAATAAATTATAACTTCAACGGAACAGTATAATGTTATATGACTAAATAGTTTACTTGGACATCTCTCCAGACTCAACCATACACGCTTTTTCCGCCCACGTGTGGATTTGATCGTTACCACACATTGGGTACCAATTTCCTTTCCAATTATGGTGCAAATAACCGGACGAGTATGAAATGAAAAATATCTAATATGTATAAAACACAAAGTATATAAATTATAATATAATATGTAATGTATAAATGTATTGCATACACCTATAACATGTATATAATTTTTAAAAGATTAAATTTTATAGAAACATTACTTAAAGTAAATATTATAGATACCTACACGAAACATTCATCATTTTTTACTATAATTGAAGCATTTTCACAACTAACAAATGTTTTCATAAATATAATACTGAATATATTTATTTATACATATTATCATCTTCTTTCTATTAAATGGTTAAAAACGAATACATTATTTTTTTAATCATAATCATAATTATTATATATTTTTAAATATTAATATACCATTATTCTATTCTGATATAACTAGTTAAAATTGCTTGCTATCATTTAATGCTTAAATTGTATTTGTATAGGTGTAAATATTACAAATTTAAAAACTCTTTGGGCATTTATCACCATATATTATTATACCTATCTTTTACTTAAAGTCTTATCTAAAGCTAAGGCTTGAAAATGTAATGCTAAGTTTCACGTAAGTAGTTCATACCAAAACTCAATATTTTTATTATCATTTTAAGTTCAAATCTGTACAAAATTATACATTTAAATTTTAAACAAATAATAACATTATTAGTTATTTTGTAGTTATTCAAAAATATTTTTTATGTGGATTTAAAATGTTTAGGTAAATACATAATTATATTTTAGGTAAACGAAATTTTCAAAACTTTAAGATTAATTTTAAGCTATTTCCTATTTATACAACGAGCCTATTTTGTATTCACCACAATTTTACACCGTTCTACGGTTAGGCGGTATTTACTCAAAAGTTAATAAACAATAATAAAATATAAATATTATATTACCTGTTAGGTTTATAAAAATAATTAAATATTAATAAATACAATGTTTAAAAGTGATAATAGATAAAATAAATATTATAAAATACACTTAGTAGTATAGGCTGACAGACTGTCTTTGTGCAGAACGGTTTTTCGCATGTAATGATTTATCATTGAATTAAAATGTCACGTCATACATAGTACATTAAAGTGATTTGTTAGTGATTAAGTATAGGTACCTACACAGTACACTCGACACAGTACAGTACACCACTATAGCGGTTACTTGCTTTCCTTCGTTCGTTCGTAACTTATTTAATTTATAAATTATTGGATTGATATTATGAATAATAGTTAATAATAATAGATAATACATAAACAGCAATTTAACGATTTTGTTAAATAAATGTATTTTAAATAAAGCGTTTTAATAGTAGAAATTAAAAGTATTGTCTAGTTAAAAAGCTACAGTTGATATAGAGTACATACGGGGGTAGGAATTTAGTTTATAAATAGGGAAAAAAAATTTTAATAGTAGATGGATGTTAAAAATTAAATTAAATTACAATGCTATCTTAAATTAATGTATGGTTTATATAAAAAAATTCTCATTAATACTTACTTGATTCGGATTTTCGAGGTGTCTAGATAACAAAGTGCATTCGTCTTCATCGCGGCTGTTGGGGCAATTTGTAATGTAATCGCAACGATTTTTTCTTTCGAAACAGCTAGAACGCTGTAAAACATTATCCCAATCGCCACAACTAAACGTTTCGTTATTACAACCTATAAATAATAGATTTTCCAAATTATACGTGTATGTATTTGAATTTGAATTTATTATTGAATAAATGATTCAAATAAAATTTAATAAATTAAAATCCAAAATTATAGATGATAATATTTCTATATTGCGTGTATGTAATATCTATTTTATTGGATACACATTACACATTACATAATATGAGGGACATAAAATGATTTGTCGGTAACAATATTAATTGTTAGGAATCAGTGCTATATAAATATATAATATTATATAGATACCTATAAATATATAATATATTATGTGACGTACCGAAACAACCCAATTCGTCTTCTCCACTCGGACAGTCGTAATATCCGTCACACAATTTGTCTTTGTCTATTCGTTGTTTGCAATCGCACTGGCTTTCATCACTCGCGTCGTTGCAATGGATTCGGCCGTCGCACCAGTTTTCGGTGTCCACGCATCCGGAATTGTCTACACACGGAAACGTATTCGACGGACAATCGAGATTACCTGCGGACCAGACACACGTAGTCGATTAGTTCGATTATAATGTAATACTATAAAGTTAATATTATGTTACAATATGTTATTATTAGGAAATAATATATACTAAGTGATATTAGGCGGAATTATTTATATATTTTGTTTCATTACCCGTCAAAATGTCGCCGTTGTTTCTCGCAACGCTTTTGGCGTCGCTCGTCACCGCGGCTGCGTTTTTCGTGCTGTTATAAAGGTTTTTTATTGTTTGGTTTGAATTATTTTCGTTGTTTTTGTTTACGTCCACGGAATACATACAGTGCAACCTGTTCGGTTGTCCCGCGAAATCGGCAACCGAACAAACCACGTCCGTTCGACAAATCAACAACACCGGGTAATCGTTTTGAATGACAGTGGGCATGGGTGGTTTTCGTTTGTACGTGCTCAGCGACTGTGCCGTGTACTGTATTGGATTTTTGCTTGTGTCTTGCAGCTCATTAACTTGTTGATAGTTAACTATGTTTGGTGAACACGGTGCTGGGTAAAAGCATATTGGATACGGTTTCGGCTGTACTTTTAGTTGCTGTATCACTTCAGGTTGCTGCAGGGCACTTTTGTCGCCGTCGTCTTTGTTATTCAATGTCAAATGTTTAACGTTTTCTGTGTTAGTGTTACCTGTCGATTGATTAGTGTTTTGTCCGTCTTTATGATTATCGAAATGTTTTTCATCGCGGTCTTCCGATGAATTTCTTTCATTTACAATTGTTATATTATTGTTTTTATTAGAAACCGGCATTTCCGATACTATAATGTTTTTGTTTTCAAACATCAAATCAACTGTTTTGTTTGTATTATTAGTGTTACTGTAATTATTGCTGCCACCGGATTTTGATGTTTCTGTAATTGATTTCGTAGTATTTTCAATTTTGGATGTCGATTCTGAAGTTTCTTCTGTAACATATGTTTCTGAATAATTGTTTTCGAGTTCTGATATTTCTGTAGTTGATCCTGAAGTATTTTCATTTTCTGTTATCGATTGTGGTGTTTTTTTTAGATCATAATATGTTTTGCTATGATTTATATCAAGTTCTGATATTTCTGTAGTAGATCCTAAAATATTATCATTTTCCGAAGTCGATTCTGAAGATTTTTCTAGAATATTCGAGTTCGAAATATTTTCATTTTCATAGAGTGATCCCGAATTTTTTTTAATAATATTATATATATTGCTATGATTATTTTCCGGTCCCAATATTTCTGTAGTTGACTCAGAAATATTTTCATTTTCAGATGTCGAGTTTGAAATTACGTCTTTATTCGAATAGTTATCTGTGTGTATAGTGGTTATTCTGTCGTTATTTAATTCTGTCGTTCCAATAGTTTCGTTTGGATCCTGTGTTGAACTTGTTGCCGTATCGGAAGTAATATGTGTTTGCATGTCCTCATTATCTAGACTGCCGGTAAAATATATTATTTTTGGTCCAAAAGTTGTTCGAGTATCATCTTCACGGTTCACTATATTAGTTACCGCAATGGACATTTCCGGTGATAGGTCTCCTTTTGTGTCGACGGTTCTATCAGTGTTTTCTTGGTTAGTGGTACTTTCAGGTGTCGATGATAACATAGTAGTGAATTCTTCTTCGTTCAAAGTTGAAGTAATAATTTCGTAATCCGAAACACTACTTAATTGATTGGTTGCACTTTGAGGTGTGTACTTAGAAAATATAATTTTTTTTAGTTGTTTCGTTTTTTCACCCATGACAGGCGCATGTTCATTTAAATTTACTGGTGTAAATGTTGTTAGATCATATGATAGTTTGGTTAATTTTGAGTCTTCTGTTATTGTGTCGACAGTCGTGATAGAGTCTGGTGGACATTTACAACGGCATATGCCATTATCATCAATCGTTGATAATGCTTTAGATATCCGATTTAAGTCCTCGTAGATTTTATTGAACTTCCCTTTCATTTGTACACAGTCGACAACCGTTGTTTCTTCACGCAAACCCCGTTTATCCCGATTAAACTGAACATCTAACCGATTTAGACTATTGTGTAGCCTTTTAATTTCATACATAAGATTTTTTAATCCGTTATTTATCTCACACGATAAAGATATTTCTTGTTGATTAACGTCATCTGAAACCGTCTGAAAATGACTATTATTATATGATTGGGTTACATAAGATATTGTGCTGGAACTCTCTGATTTAACAAGATTTTCGACGTTGAGCGGTGATCGTAATGTTCTATTTAAATTATTATCAGTATTTGAATCCCTACCTGAAATATTGAAATCCTCGTTGAAAATAATATGTCAGTGTGCTATATATATATGTATATTATTTTAAAGTCAATAAAATTATAGAATTGTGGGACGTACCTTGATTATAAATATCATTTACAGCGTAAAATGTTAATAAACCGATAAAAGTGGTTGAAATCAATATTAATAAAATAAAGTATTTTCTTTTCCAAAACGGCATATTATTTTCATATAGCAATTTTATAGTGGAAGAATTGATATTGGACATTCCTATACCTATATGTGGACGAACGAACTACATTAATTTGCACTTATAATTATTTGAATTTAGAATATTTCTGACCTGTTTAATAATATTGTTGAATTAATTTGGTGTTGGTGGTGGTATAGATTTTCTTCAGATACAACTCATAATAGTTAAAACTTCAGTACACTATAAACTATTATACGTATTTAATAAAAACAAATTAAAATATATATTTTTAACGAATTTATAAAAAAATTATTTTAGAAATTAAAATATATTTAGTATGGAACTCCGCACATTTCACGATGATAGTTGTTTGGCGAATACGTATGAAAGACTGAGGGCAGTTATTTGCTGAACTGACACTTGTTAGTAGCACATAATACGAAAAAAAAAATCGAAAAAAATGACAATACATACATCATGTTAATAGAAATATTGCTTCATTCATTGACGTCTGAATTTGTATTAAAATGCTTTGCGTTGCATTAATTTTATGTAATTACTGTTGTTGGGTGTTTTAAAAATGCAGGACAACAACAATATGCATACCTCTACTATAGTACCTACATAATTGAGGAATTTTTTTCAAAAAAAAAAAAGAAAAACCGTTTGGTTTGATTCACATATAAGTATATATTTTAATACTCACCAATACTTAGGATAATATTTATATTCAATTACTATGGTGTTTTATCAAATTTATGATAGAAAATATTCTAGATTTATAAATTAACACATCATATACTACATAATATGTTTTGTATCGTTTTATACAAATTATATAACGTAAGAGAAACGTTCAATAAGCTTCTAAACTCTGGGTAGTGGCTATGGTACCAATATAGTTTCTTAATACCATAAATGATGATATATTTAAATATTTGAAATTTAAAGTTATTACATTTTTATTCTTCGGGTTATAATAATAATTTTTTGTATGTACCTACGTCCTACATTCTAAGTACAAAATGTATAACCCTTATTTGAGTTTATAAAATAAGTTAGATTTATACATAGACAAAAATTGGGTTGAAATGTAACCTGCTAGTATTGTATACTAACCAATACTAGTTCAGTTGCTTTACCTATGATCTACTTACCAAATTAATTAAGTACAAATAATTAAATAATTAAAATAGCCAATACATACAACATAAATTATTCTTTATTAGACATGGAAAGAAACTTTTATGACATATTTTTATTTATTGACATAAAACTATTATATGTAATATAATATCTTGATAGATATATTACATATAAAAATGTAATACACACTCAAATAATATCCTATAAATTGTTATTATCAGCATTTAGTTAAATTTGTATCACCTCCTCCCGTCACCGCACCATCACATATACAGTATACACCAGTTTACCACCTGTTTGCCCCCTACTGATATTACGTACTTATTCGTACCCGTGTTCTACGCCTCTACGATACGTTTTTATTGGCATAAAAGTTAATAATATATGATATAGGTGGTATTACTATAAATTATTGTAAATATTTTTAAACCCTGACTGAATTATCTACGGCTAAAAATTAAATAAGGTACTTAGAGTTATGAGTACATGAACAAATTATAAAATATCCTTAAAAATAGAGACTCAGAGTTGTTCTTTATTATATGCAATCAGTTAACTTTGGATTAAAATTTTGCTCTTAGATTACAGTGACCTATTCGATTAATGACGTCATTTGTAAAGGGGGCAGGGTAGGCATTTTCCCCCCTCCCTTATTATTAGCGGGCCGCTGTCGGGCTGCAAGCCCGCCATGAATTAATATTTCAAATTATTTCATTAGCTTCACTAATATATTTAAATTAAGATTTTGACATGTTTAGTGCTATGAAGACTAGAAGATACCCAGTTAATGCCTAGCATCTAATATTCTTACTATCTAAGTAACTCTTTAAAAACATGAATTAATAATAAATATTTAGTAATTTTATTGTATGTTTTAATTTATTTTTTGTAAATACATTTATATTAAAATTTGGCATAAATAGGACATCAATTATTGGGGTAAAATTCCTCTCAAAATAAGTCATCACATAATAGCTCATATGTGATATTGGGTATCCCTCTACAATGTACATAGTATATATTATTATATATGTTTAATAATATGTATTATTTAGTCATTATTATCCTCAAAAAGCGAGTTATTTATGCCTTATCTTAGATAAACGTGATGGTAAATTAGTAACTATAGTATGTATAAAATTATGTAAAAAGGCTATTTGTATTGAGATAAAAATGTAATTGTAATGTAATTGTTAGAGAGTGGTTTTTTTTTAGTTATACTATGATGGGCTGGTCAAAACTTTTACCCCCTTCACAAAAACTGAAATGACACCACTGTATTCGATTACGTTGAACCCTCAACAAATAATATAGTAATACTAAGTAGAGCGATTTCCCTGGTATTTTACTAGGTATTATTTATATAAACGATAATATATACGTAATCTCTATAAAGGATAATATATACCTACGACTTACCTAATAAAATTTGAATTGCCGAATGCCCACGATTCTACCTATTATATATTTATATTATATTATGGATAAAACCATAAAGGATATACATATTTATTTTATATATTTAATTGTCAATGTTATTAAAACATTATACATACATATATAATGTCAACAGAAAGTTTCATTAGTCTAAAACGGAAAATTAATGAAATATGGTTATCATGAACAGTATTTATTTAGGTAATATTATTATGGACCTATGGTATTCAACTATAGTAAATACAGATATTTCAAAATATTACTGAACGAAAAATTACCAACTCTCCCTGGCATACATAACAAATCTAAAAATCACACCATTTACACGAATCTCCGAAAAAAATCGTACAAGAAGTAAAATACTTCTAAAGTGTTTTCACAATAGTTTCGTAGGCTGTATGGCTCATAAATATCCATTAATCTAAGATTTATCATCCAATGTAATGTAGGTAATTTTTCATAACATCTAAAAGTAAATGGTACAGAGACCTCTTAAACAATTAAATAATAACTATTTGAATTTAACCAATTAAAAAAAAGTAAGGATCATTTCAAGGTGGCTTCTTCTATGAAGTATGCAATGTCACTGTAAAATAGCATAATTTCTGTGACTGTAACTCAGTATACAGGTTGTGTATATTTTTATAAAAAATTTTTAAAAAAGTTAATGTTATAAGTGTTAACCTTGTCAGGAACATTATAAATGACTGTTAGGTATGATCTATATGCAAACGATTAATTTAATCGTATACATAATGATATTAGATAAATGTATTTATATTTTATAATTCAATAGATTAAAATAATCTTGTTAATTATCTATAGTTGAAAATTTATTTAAAAAAGTATTTTTGAATTATGTATCGGAAAAAATTAATTTATTATACTAACAAATTCATGGTATGTTAATTATTTGATCGTGTTTCTAATATGTTATAGGCGCGAGACACAACATTTAAAGAATTTTAATGAATAATCAATTTATAAAATTACATTTAAAGCCCGGAAATGAAAAAAAAAACAATTTTAACAATGAAGTGACTAAACATTTTTATTTATTTTCGTTTCAGTAGGTAATACTTACAGATTTGAGATTTTTAAGGATTATAAAATTATAGAAAAACATAATAACATAGGTTGTAAGGATTAGTTGAAAAAATTGTTCTTTAAATTTGATTAGGTGACTTATAGCTCTTTTAGATAGGTCGTTACAGTGCAAGGTGACGATGATGTGTTTATCAAAATCTTATTATAATTTTGGAATTAAAAGAAAAAAAGAAATACTTTTATAATAATATGTAGGTAATTTGGAAAAAAATAAAAAAAAAAAATGAAAAGGCAAAAAAAATATTCGACTAAAACGGAAATTTTTGATGACGTATAAACGTGAATATTGTTCTTGTTCACAATTGATAATATAATATTTTAATTAAATGAAAATACAATACCTAATAATAGACAATAAATTATCATTTACTTTTGGTTATTTTTAACTTGGTAACATCAAATTTTTAGTTAAGATTTCAGTTCCACTTTCCCGTGTGCGGTCTTAATAATATTTAGTGTGTTCTGAATGTAATTGTATATTTATTTTAATTTTAATAATCCTATATTTATTTAACCATCAATCATAAAATATAAATTCAATATAAACATGAAATAGTTACGTTACATACAATCAATATGCTAATCAGTAACTCTGCGGAGATATAAATCTAAAAAAAATATTACCATGATTGCAATAATTGCAATTTTGTCTTTAAATGTTTATTAAATATCATATATACATACATATTACATATGTATTGTTTCAATGAAACTTTTCTGAACATGGCAACACTTTTTTTAATATTGTGATTAACTAAAATTGAATAATTATCTCAATTTTGTCTAATTTGTGGGAACGCATATAATTAAACATTTATTAATATATCTATTACCAACCCATACAGCAAAAATATAAAAAAAATAGGTAATTCTTTACAATAATTTTAAAATTAAAAAAAACAATGGTTGAATTTTTAAAGTTTAAATTCTATAATTATTATATTTAGTTAAAATCTATTTACATTACTTGGTGAATCTAGAACAAATTATGCAATAATTAAATCAAGGATGTATTTAAGAATTGTCAGGTTTAAACTTCTAAAAATAATTTTTATGATAAAATTAACTTATAAAAAGAATGGTAAGCAAATGGCAATTGAAAAATTTAAATTTTCGTGAGTTTATTTTTAGTCTAAAAATCATAGACTCGGCTATTATTATGAATTATGATTGTACGCGTAAATATTATGTAATAGAAATTTTATTTATTAAAAACGTCATTTATTTTTCTTTACTTAAGAAGCATAAAAAATAAGAGGAATTTGATTTATAGAAAATACAATTTAGTATTTACCATTTTTCATATAAAAAAATTCATAGTATGATGACATAATATAAAAAATAGCTAACATATTGTTTTAAGTTCTTAAAAGTTTTTATTAAATAATGATAACCATTTTCGTTTTGAACTTAAAAGTTAAAACTATTTTTGTTAGGTATATAATACTATGTTAAAATAAATGAAATCATACAAAGGACAAAAATTATTTATTGGATTTAATGAAATATATATTAATGTTTATATAATATAGAATAGGTAGTATACAAAAGTATGATTTATTATTTTAACTTTTTTCATCTCAACTGTTCTTTAAATTTTTTTAAATATTTAAATCTTAAAAATAAAAATATTAACAGTTATTTATTCGTTCATTAAAATATCCATACCTTTATGGCAAGTGAAAGTGTCACTAATGACGGTGCTGCTTTCCTCAAATGTAACATGTATTATGTATTTTATTGTAAACTGTTTATTAATATTAACTATGTCTTAATACCTTATATGTCTATTTTGTATCACATTTACTCATTGTGCCGTAATGCATAGATTGTAAATTTCATAAAAAAAAAACAAAATACTTTTATGGCTTTATTATTATTTTTCCAGTAATTTGCTTATTTTTAAATTAATATTTGTAAAGTAAAAATTATTTTGCAATGATAAAGGCCACAATAACGTATTAAATATGTTAAATATAAAATAAAAATGTTTCCTTTTAGATTTCCAGAAGAATATTAAGTATACAATATGTACAGTGTATCTCAATTGTGTAGTAGAGGGTCACTGGGTCCAAATTTCGGACACTATCTTGTTTAAATTGTATAAGTGTAAAGTTTAATTACAAAAAACGTGTAGGTACCTACAACATTATTTATATTTGTTTAAAATTATGAAGTTTGTCCTTTTAATTTTTTCGTTCAGAATGTAATTATGAATTGGAAATTAAAATAAATATTTGCATCAACAGTGGCCGGTAGAGTTTAAGTAAAAGGTTTAGAAGATAACATCTTATCGATAAGGTCCGACAATTTCATTAGATAAGTTAGTTTTAATTGTATCAATATTAAATTGTTTACTAATTAGATAAATTTATATATTGTATAGAAAGCTTTTAATGGAAGCTTAATTGTTATAGGTTAACAGATAATAAGTAAAAACAAACGTAGAGCACAATAGCCCCCTCTCTGTAGTCTGGGGAAACTGACAAGTGTTAATATTTGCTATTTGTTATAATGATACCACTGTATGGTTCGTCAAATTGACAATAAACCTCAATTGAAATCTAATAGAATTACATAAATTTAAATTGATCTGTTAGATTATATAATATAGGAATTGTTAATAAACGTTAATAATAGTTATTACACTATTTTTTTATTATTCTATTATTAACAATATTTAATAAAAATATTAATGGCTCAAGTCTCAAATGCATTGTGCATAGAAAATACCTTTTTATACCTACCTTCCAATTTCTTAAAACGTGACCACAGGATAGGGATAGTCCCTTTTGTCATTGCTAATCATATTTGTTTTAGAGATGTTCGAATTTTACACGTGACAATCTGGCTGTTATTCATTATACTTTAGGTTAATTGTATCTACATTCTATTTGAATATTTGAGCATAACATGCATGCATTAATTGTTCCGCTCCAGATCTAGAAGGAAAGAAGGAAATTTACAAAAATATTGATAATTGCCAGTTAGAATTCTAATAAGATAATTCAGACGAGTCTTTCAAGTATACGAGTAGATTAATTTTTTATTTCGCCTACAAAATTTTTAAAATAAATTGTAAGTACTAGAATCTGTAGTAGGTAGGTACCTAACCAGCTACTGCTTGATCGGCTGCACAATCACAAGCCCTCTTGGAACACTTAGAAAATCCAATGCAAAAATGTATATTTATTTTAAATATATCTTGATTTTTATTACTTGTAAGTCGTCAGATATAATTCTATATTTGACTGGATACATTTTTCATTTAATTATGACAAAAAAAATTACTTTACATAATATTATTTGATAATTTTAAACCATTCAACTTAGCATATTATAATGTTATATTATTATAAGCTTTATTTTTATCACAACTCGATAAAATAACATCAATGAATAAATGTATGATGATACTCAATAAAATAAGTTAGATTAATATATATATATATATATATATTTAAGTTTAATTACAGTTATTTTTATTGTTATTTTTTATCCCGAAAGACATTCTTTAAATTGTTGTCGGTTGTAATAAAATTATTACCTAATTACTTATTTTATGCGATCAAATTGCATTCTGCAGTGTTTTCCTTGCACAGCAAAAAATATTAATATAATAGTTTAATGTTAAGTCATCATCGAGACATTGTTAATTTAAAAAAATAATACTGTAGGTATATAATATATACCTTCTATAATCATGATATACCCATGATTAACTAATTAATTAATCATGGCTATACCAGATACCTATACATCTTACGGAGTGTTATTATTTTGGTTGATTATAATAATAACAGTTGCTATGTGTTTTTTTTCAAATTCTTTTTAATTATATTTCTAACAAATTTTATGTTTTGAATGTTTAAGAATAATTTTATAATTTAGGATTCTGAGTGTAGCGATGGATGTATTGTATACTTAATGATGTGTGTTTTTACTGTCTTCTACACTTGCATGGTTATACCTAGTTGGCTAGTTAAAAAAAAATGCTTAGATTTTTATATCAACATTTTTTCTGATTTGGATCTGTCTTACTAACCACGGAGAATAATAGACACGTTGACATTTTTGTCCACAGAGCTAATCGCGTATAATCGAACTGACCTAAGCGAAAGTGCGCTCCTCAGCAAAATTACTGTGCCACTTTTGTACCAACTGCATAATGTGATAAATGTTATTAAGTTTTCTTTTAAGTTTTTAAATAATTACATGAATAAAATTGTTATAAACAAGTTGAATACTGAATGCATTTAATTTAGATCCACGTAATCGATTGAATATTAAGATTAATATTCTTCTTTATTAAAGAAAGTGAATAAATATATTTCCAATTTCGTATTGCAAATTATTATATTGACGTGACACTGTACACGCATGCTACATACCCATCGTACTATTATATATATATAATTTTTATTTATGTAATTTTTAAAAGAATTGTGCAAATATGTAAAATGTATCATAAATAATTCAAAGAAATTGTTGTAAACCATATCAAAGAGAACAAGATTATAATAAGTCATAACTTGAAGTTCGGCATGTTTGCAAATATGAATAATAATAATATATTATACGGTTAGGAATAAATATAAAAAAATTAACATGGTCAATGTGTAGTTAAAAAAAATATGACGTGCAAATTAATTTAAATTAAAAAACCAAAGTTACGAAAATATTTCATTTAATAATTTAAAATAAAACTTTCAGAGTAAGTATGTCATAAATACCAAAAATACTTGTACTGAATAATATGTTTTAATCTAAATTAAATAACTAGCTATAAAAATATAAGGAATTTATTTAAATAAATTATTTGTTGAATACCTATGTATTAATGGTTTTCTCAAAATACCAAACTGAAACTATATGGCTTATAATTATTAGGTAGGTAAATTATAAATTATAATATACTATAAATATGTTAATTTACCTGATAAATAAATAAAAAACACCGTCACAATATTTTTAAAGAGAACTTAAATTACATTTAAAAGGTATTTTTAATTTTTTAGCTTAATAGCAATATTATGTTTATCAATGGGCTGCCAAAAGGTCCCTATTATCTACTTGACTACTTTTAGCTAACATTATTTACACTAATTACAATGATTAGGTATCTTCTGTTTCGGTTTTACATTGTATAAATTAATAAATAAGTCTAAATAAAAAAAATGTGCCTCATTACTACCCAGAGTCCTGAAATAGTCTTTTATTAATTAATTAATTTAATGATAAAGGTTAAAAACAATTACAGTACAATAAAGCATTATTGAGAAGAATTCAATGAACTGTTACAAATATAATTGAGAAGGTTAAACTTTCATTGATTTTCGATTTAAAAGTTTAAATTATTAGAATTAGGTAATCCATCTAATATTAGTCAATAATATTACTATATTAGAATGATGTTTTAGGAACACAATTCTCTTAACATATTATAATATAATAGTACATCTGTAATCTGTGTTTATATTCACTCGCATTAGTAATTACATATTTAAATATTTTCCAGTACTTACCTATACTTACCAACTTACTTATATAAAAGGATAAATAAGTTTTGATTTTTCGAATTTAGGTCGACTTAAAATATCATTTATAGAACGATTGGACCACCTTCTCACCATAATAGTTAAAATACTTATAAGCATTGTTTTATATTATTATAATACACTTTCGTCGATGAGATATCATTTCTAAAACAATTCAATGATAAACACTCATTATTTTTGAAAATATTTCTTTTACATGATTTTAATTAGAACAAAAACTTTATTT
Organism: Diuraphis noxia; assembly: GCF_037042655.1. Taxonomy (NCBI): domain Eukaryota; kingdom Metazoa; phylum Arthropoda; class Insecta; order Hemiptera; family Aphididae; genus Diuraphis; species Diuraphis noxia. The sequence continues at coordinate 80,181,472 of NW_028301713.1, forward strand.
TCAAAGGTTTCTCGTCAGATTTTTTACACGGGTTACAAATAAACCGAAAATGCATAACAGTCGATTTTTACTCCTTGGTCATATTTACCGGGTAAGTATTAATTTTCGGGGATAAAAAAATTTCCTTAAGTATAGAACTTGTACTAACAGGCGTTTCTTCCTCAGTCTCAGCCGCGCCAAACCACACTGCCATCGTGTTTAGTATAGAATGGCGGGATGCCTCATGTCTCCACGGCGGACCCGTGAGACCGCAGCTTAGACCGCACGTCCGGAGCTTCCTGCCAAACTTCCGGCATCGACGAGACGGTGGACAACGGAGTGTTGATCTTTATTTCTGCTGCAGAGGAAACTAAAGGCGTCATTACTGTAGCCACGTTCACCATCGAAGATAAAATGCCGAATCGCAAGACTGCTGCAAGCCACCACAATTTTGGCTCACATTAAATACTTAACAGTAGGCTACGTTCGTTTCGATGGTTAATTCGGAATGAGAGGTTTCCAACCAATGTTGACCGTCGATACGACACATATTTTGAACCATAATGTTGGCCTATTCATATACTGTGTATGAGATGATGACGAATAATTATGCGACGTTCTATTCGCCGGTAGAATTATTCATTGACGTCGTCGCTAAAAATGATCATTGTACAGAAAATTTTAATATTTATTAAAATTACAAATAATAATATACAAATAATATAAAATATGTGTATATGGCATACTGTAATCGTCGATTTATTAAGTAATTACGAGTTATTTTCTGTTAGCAAATAATATTTTAAATGACAACAAAGAAGCAGCTAGGTACTTATACTTATTACTTATATCGTGTTCATAATAATATGATAGGTAAGGATACTAGATAACTAAACTATAGTCATATATATATATATATATATATATATATAATATTGTACAGTATATAATAATTATAGTAGGATAAAAAAGAGAGTTCAAACACCTCACCCTCACCATCACCCTCACCCTGACCCTCACCCTCACCCTCACCCTCACCATCACCCTCACCCTGACCCTCACCCTCACCTTGACCCTCACCATCATCCGAGTGCGCCGCCGCCGCCGCCGGATCGCGTACGTGTGAGACGTATATTATCGTTATCATTTATTATGTTATCACACCTTATCATATAATTGTTATCACTTATCACTTATCATGTTATCACTTATCATATTATTGTTATCATATATATCCGAACAAGTGTGAAATTGATATATGACGGTTAGGTTCAAAAACCTCACCCTCACCCTGACCCTCACCATCATCCGAGTGCGCCGCCGCCCGATCGCGTACGTGAGATACATTTAACCAGTTATCATTTGTTATCACATATTATTGTTATCATATACGATGATTATCTTTTACCGCCGTTATCACATCGCCGTTCTCCCACGGTTATCAAATAAATTGTTATATTTATCATTTGTTATCAGTTATCAGTTATATTTTTATTTAACCCAGTGGAAATCGAATGTTATACATTATTATTGAAATATGCTATAGCCGTTTCTACTAGTAAATTAAGCACGTTGGGCGTCGTATTAACAATAAGATACATTAAGTAGGTATATTTTAGCGCTGTTTCGATTATTTACAATAATAGATATATTATCCGTATTCAATTAAATCATTCCACCTGGACATTAGTGATTTTTTCCTGCCAAATGGCAGTAATAATCACAAATAAATGCCTTCTTAATGTGCCCTATCGGTCGCCTGGATGTCGCGGACTCTTAATAGCCGCTAGCCACCACCACCACCACCACCACCACCACCACCGCTGTCACCACCGCCACCGCCGTATATTTCCTGTCATTTGGATTATTCGATATTAAAATACCTATTAGTGAATAACTTAGTAATGATCGGTTTAGTCGCCAGGATGTCGTTAATAGCCACAATGGGCGTTTATATTGAAAGACACTTATATAGGTATCCTTATTTAAATAAAAATATACTACACACTGTAAAACTATTTATATTGATAGATGTATTGACATTAAGTTTCAATCAATTTATTACATTCCAGAAAATCCATTAATATTGAAAAATGCCCACCACATATTATAGTGACTACTGACTAAAAGAGCCGTTTGGCGTTTAGTCCGTCTGCTGCCTTAAACCGTTGCTCACGTATACGCTCCGTCTTTATAAATTTTTGTGAATTTAAAAGTATTTTTTTCAGTGTTTATTTCTTTGCGTATTAATTTTTAAGCATTATTTCCACCTAACACTGTGTTTTTATTTATTTTTTCTTTCATTCGCTCTTACTTTATAAAATTTTAAAATGTTTAAGTGCGATCAGTGTGCATCTACGTTTACGCGTAAGGACAATTTGGTTAGACACGGAAAAACACATACTGGTATACGTTTCCCGTGCGCTGTTTGTCCATCGACATTTTCATACAAGTCACATCTTCATAGACACCATAAAAATTTTCATGGTACGTATTTATATAATATTATTTTTAATCATTCATAATATTAATTTTTCCAAGATATCGTAAACGTACCCATACTTCGTCAACCCGCTCCAGGAGAGAGCGTTATTCAGGTTGCGCCTCCTGTCGCTCCTCAGATCCAGATAGCACCGCAAATATTTGTTCCCGATGTCCCGGCCGGTACATCAGCAGTCAACGATGATGACGACGAGATGTGTTTGGAAGTGCTTGATAACGTTGAAAATCTTGGACTGTATGATATCCAAGGTAAGTTTTTTTTTTTTTTTAACGGTCAAATCTACGATGGGTATGATCTCTTTATGGATGCTCATGCTTTCGATGAATTATTATCGCAAATCAACCCTACACAGGCGACATGGTCACCAACCCAGTCATTGGTAACATGTAATTTTTAAAATAAATATATATATATATATTAACAAATTATTATTTATGTATAGCCTATCAGTCCACCATCATCGTTTGACTGTTTAGATAATTGTGGGCAGTACCCTCCATGGTATACATCACCAACGAATCTAGTAGATTATGTAAACGACGGGCCGACGTCTTTTAACCACTCGCCATCTCTTCTCGGCTTCACGGGTCAAAAGTTGACAAAAAAATCAACCAAGCGGAGCGCAAAACGCAAGATGTTCGAATAATTATTGTTTTAAATAATTTTGTGTAAAATAAAAACAAGCATGATACATAAAACAAGTTTTTTCATTTATTAGATTAAGGTTTACAATAAGGATTACAATTTAAAACAAGGTATAAAAATAATTATAAGATATTTACATATCATACATACGCCCGCCGCCGCCACTGCCACCGCCACCACCGCCACCACCGCTACCAATGTTTCCCACTTTATATTGTCGATCAAAATCGTTAGTAGTTGAGTATCCGTTCTAGCAGCAAGTCGTTTAAAAGTGTGTTTTAGTGTTTAAATCATGGCTGGATCAATCAGAAACATGGAAACAATTTACCAGAAGAAGAATTTTACATATATTCCACCAACACCGCCTGCAGAGCTCATCGACTGTAGCAATTTTACACTAGACTTCACCGGCCGTAAGTTTTTGAATGTAGGTCTTGATCCTACAGATGATTTCAACACTATAGTGCAAATAATAACACCTTCACGATATGTAAATATGTCTACCGAATTTCTAAAACGTATTTTCTCACTTATGGGAAATATATTGTCGTTTATACTCGAGCAACCTAAAAAATACAAGCGAAATTTATTTCTGGAAACAGAAATTATTTCGCTATCTAACATGACGTATCAAGGAGAAAATGTGTTAGTGATTGAGTCGAAAAGACAAGCCGGGTGTCGAATATTGTTAAATAGGACAGATTTAATGAAAATGCAATATTTAGAATGGTCAATTCATGAAACGGTCGTTCGAAAGTCAACCATCATACGGCCAGTTGTCTTACAACAGTTTGAGGTTATTGGAAATTATTTGGACCAGGAATACACCAATGTGAAATCACAACCGAAAAACAACGATGAAATGATCGTTTTTATCAAAAATTTAAATGACGATAAAATAATTGGATCAACTCCTAAAGGAGACATGAACTTCATCAGTCAGCTCAAAATAAATGCTACTACTCAATTAGCTGAACAATGGGCGCAACGATGGAATGGTGAAACGTCACCCGAGGTAAACCTTTAAATTATATCGTTTGTAAAAATATTTAACGTGTAATTATTATTTTATAGTTATTCACCGAATCCGAAGTGAGGCTCATTTCACCTCCGAGATACTCGAGTATGTCTCCAATGTATGATGATTTCAACCCTTCGCAGGCACAGGTAATTTATAACTTATATATATTGAAATAATACAAGTATTAATTATAATAATTATTTTAGGCAGCTGACGAGGATCGTGGTATAGATGATTTTTTAAACCAAATCAACCTTACACAGGCAACATGGGCACCAGCCAAGTCATTGGTAACATTTAATTTTTAAAATAAATATATATATATATTAACAAATTATTATTTTTGTATAGCCTATTTATGATCCTGGCAGTCTACCACCGTCGATCACAGACACTCTTCCCCAATACTTTGATCCAGCGCCTCAATATATTGAATCTAGCCCTACAGTTGATGAGAACGACGGTCCGACGTCTTTTAACCACTCGCCATCTCTTCTCGGCTTCACGGGTCAAAAGTTGACAAAAAAATCAACCAAGCGGAACGCTAAACGCAAATTATTTGAATAATATTGTTTAAATAATTTTTGTGTAAAATAAAAACAAGCGTGATACTTAAACAAGTTTTTTCATTTATTAGATTAAGGTTTACAATTTATATTTAAAACAAGATATTTATAAAGTATATAAAAAAATTACAAAATATATACAAGGTTTACAATTTTCTAACATCTCCACTAAACGGATTGTAAGTTATAATCTGGTCATGTAGTATTAAACAATAAGCTGCAGTCTTTTCTGGAATGACGGTGTCCGTTTCAAAGTCTATTCTTAGGTCTACGGTCGATGATTTCACGTTATCATTCTGGTACGACAAATCAACAACGACGATTGGCACATAGTTTTGAAAAATATGTTTTGATAACAATGGTTCACAATAATCTCTCTCGTAATACGATTTTTGAAAGTCTGTATAAGCTTTATAAAGTATGCTGGTGGTATTATTTTTAAAATCGGCTCGAAAGTCTTCATATGGATACACTTCAGAGTTTAAGTGTACTTTAAGATTTTTTAGTTGACAGTGATCAAATCGCCCAGCGTCGACTTCGATATTGTTTTTTCTACTTGTCTGTAATCCAAACAAAACAAATCTAGGTTTTTCGAGCAAGCTGCTAGACTTTACAGTCCACGAATGAGAAGTGTTTCTAGGGAGCACGGGATACTCGCATAGATCCCAGGTCCTGAACGCACACGACAGTGTTTTACGAGAATCTAATACTTTCAATAACTTTAATTTTTCTTTATCACTGACTTTGATAATAGGCATCTTCCAAGTCACCTTAGTCAGTTCAATAGTAATTTTCTTATTTTTCTCAACGTTTTCGGTGGCTCCGGTACCCACAACATGTATCGCATCGAGGTCGGTAGATGCGCGATTTAAAATCAGTTGCTGATTGCAATTGAGTAATATTTTCTTATAATCTTCGCAAAACCCAAATACATGTTTTAGTGGAATGCATCCAGAAAATACATTGTTGGTCATAAAATTTTTGTTATCTTCACTATCCATTGCCGAGTCCCAAGCCGCGTTCTCTAACGCATTCAAATCGTTCGGAGTATACGAGCAGTATGCTTTCAAACATGATGACACTCCAGGTGATTTCAATTTCTGTATTTCTATCCCGTTTATTTCATATCGCATCTCAGAGAATAAAAATGCCAATCCGTTATTTGAAAAACGAACTTCACCAACTGCATCGGCTGGTTTATTTATTTTCCCCTCGATGTAAATATAACTCTCACACGGCAAAGTGTAAGAATCCATGTTTTGAACATTAATTCTAATTTCTTCATTGTATGATAGAGCGGCGCTTGAATACGGTGTGAACGAATGGTAACTCTTTTGAGTTATTTTACAATCGTCGACATAGTCGGCCGTCACGTCTAAATATGACTCATCCATCATTGTAAAGAACGAAGAAAATTTAAATTATTTTTCGTGAGCTTGATATTTTTCGGCTTAGATGTTGATTTCTTAATGGCGGGCGGTATACTGACAGGTTTTTTGATTGTGGCTCTTTTTATATTAAATTTGAGCGCCATATCCACGGGTTATTTGTAAACGAACTGTTATTGGCTCACCGCGTAGATTAATCATACAATCGTTTTGATCTTTTAGTGCGATATTCACTTTAGTTATTGAAGTCGTGTTGAGGCCGTAGAAAACTGGATGCCTAGGTACCTCAACGATTTTATATCCCGCAGGTACAGTAGGATAAAGCTCGTGTATGATCTGGCTCGGTGCTCCGTCACAGAATGATCCGGTGATTAAATTACACTCTACTTTTATAGAGTTTATTTTCATTATGTTGACTATATTTTCAGATTCGTGAGTAGCGCCAGTAGTGTATAGCACATTTCTAAATCCTAGCAATTTCGCTATGCTATTCTCAACCCCTAAATCGACTTCATGGCTGCACGATATCATACACTTTAATGTTCTGCTGTTTGCTTTTAATTCAAAAAAACTGACATAGTCGGGCATCATTTTTTGTATAATAGACTCTAACTGATCCAACTCATACGTCCCCGTAGGTATAATAACGTTATCGTTATTATTGATCAAATTACGGAAGGCAATAGTATTGCAACCAGGTTCTATGTTTGGTATAGAATTATTTGTCTGTAAGCTTAAAAGACATATCTGTGCAGTATTTTCTACTTCCAACGGAGGAAAGATCTCGCATGACAAATCACTAGAGTTTCCGTTTAACGTTAATGTGAACATGACAAAAATTTTAAACACAAGTGTCCACAGTTTGTAGTATTATATTTCTGCTCTTTGCTGTAATTGAAATGTATGTTGCATCCGTGAAAATATGTTTGTACTTCTAGTGGAGGTGGTAAATTTCCAAAGCTGTCGTAATATACGACTTTTTTTCCGATTTTTTTATACGCTACCCAATGCGTTCCCGTACCGGTTTCCGCGTCCAAATTAATAATCGCTGATTCCTGATGTTTAGGACGTAGAGGCAACTTATCTCTGGTAAACACGCCGATGAAATGAGGTAATTTCATCATACGAGCATATTTTATAAGTTCGTAATCGTACAACGCTCTACTGGGTAACGTGGCAATTAGTTTTTTGACTTTCTATACTTTTTCGCTTTTGGACCACTTTTATGCGGTGTTTCTATTTTATACGAGTTGCCTTTATACGGCGTGAGATATAAACCTTTACCCAAATGGGATGGAGTGTTTCTATTAAACTCATTGGCGACCTTCACAACGTTGGCTACGCCGCCAGTCAGGGCTCCCAGAGCTGACAACCCGGCGAAAATCGGTATGAGTGGTAGCACACCGCCTTTTTTCGGAATATTTATTGTTCGTGGAACTTTGGTCTTCTTAATTTTGAATGTTTTTCGCGCAACGGCTACACATTTTTTAGTCAATTTCATCAAGTTTTTTTCACCGACATTTTTCTTGATAACATTTTTAGCTGCTTTAAGTGCTGCTTTGTATCCACAACCACCACCTACTTTACGTTTTGCTTTCATGGCGGTAGTTACGCCCCAAGCTACAGCTTTTTCTTTTAGACTGGAATCTTTCGACTTGAATCTATCCCAGGCTCGCTGCTCTAATATATAATCAGCTTTGTTACGATCTGCGATAGAGTTACTATGTTCGTACGCAATATCGTGGTCTCTACAAGCAGAGTCCAGTGGGTTTATACCTTTATCACCTCGAGCTAATCGTTTTTTTAAATTTGTACCAGGTCCACAGTATTGATAACCTACAAAGAAATATTATTATTATTTAAAATAAAAATTATTATTATTTAAAATTCTGGACTTACCAGGCACGTGAACTTCCAACGGCAATTTGTTTATAAGCGTGTTGATCAGACCACTGCCTTTATTCTTGTTGCTTCTTCGAGCGAGTGACATTGTGTACTGATTACATTCTCGTCGTTGCTCAGTTATTTATAATGAAGTTCATCAAACAAGGAATAAAACTCACAGTTGAAAACGTGGATCCACCTACAACGTTTATGAAACAAAGACATGGAGCGCTACTACCTAATACGATACGTGCGCTTATCGTGGGCCCTTCTGGCTGTGGGAAAACTAATTTAATATTTACCTTATTAACGCATATAAACGGAATACGATTTCACAACGTATACATATATTCAAAAACATTGGATCAACCTAAATATAAAATGCTAAGTGATATATTATCAGATATTGATGGTATAAAATTATTTACATTCTATGAAAACGAACAAGTTATTGAACCTGAGAAAGCTTTACCGAACTCTGTGTTTATTTTCGACGATATTATTACTGAAAACCAAAAGATTGCGAGAACTTACTTCTCCAGAGGTCGTCATAATTTAGTAGATGTTTTCTATCTGGCTCAGAGTTATTCAAAAGTGCCAAAACAACTTTTGCGCGATAATGCTAATTTTATTGTATTATTCAAACAAGATGAGACTAATTTAAAGCATGTATACAATGAGCATTGCTCTGGTGACATGTCATACTCAGAGTTTAAAGACTTTTGCACTTCGTGTTGGCGTCTGGGGAGATTTGAGTTTATCGTGATAAACAAAGACTGTGAACGCGACAATGGACGATATCGTCATGGTTTTGACACATTTGTAGTTATATAAAGTGATGTCATTGTAGAAATGATTCATTCACAGTCAAGGCTGCTAGCGGTGATGTACTCGGGGAACTGATTAAAGCCAAAGAAAATATTAAACGCAAGTATACGGCATTAAAACAAGGAAAAGCAGAAATTCATTCATTAGTATCGGAAACATTAAGTCCGATTATCGAACCATTGAAACAACGTTTCGATCCATCAACATTTCAAGCTCCATCCGTTAATGAAGACAGCATAGAACATAGTGTTGGGGATTCATTCAAAATAAACGACTGGTATAAGTCTTACGATATAGACAAAACGTATGGGCCTAAAATACAAACAAATGGAAGTGTACACTTGGGTAAAAAAGATATTAAACTCGTTGATAATACGCTAACTATTGAAGATATGTCATATCCACTAACACAAGGACTTGGTAATTTAATATTTTCAAAAAACCCTAAGCTGTATACCAAAAACGATTTAAAAACATATAAATCAATATTAATTCAAACGTCGGCCCATCTCACAGCAGACGGGACAAAAATTAAAAGAGGTGGGAATAAATACACGGATTTAATCCAAAATCTGTTTCCATCGGGCGCTGGACTGTCAGTCAAATTACAAAAACATAATTTAGTATACTGGAACGACCCTAACGAGCTAGTCGAAAGGTTGAAGTTACTATTAGCGTCAAAAGCAGCTGGTAATACAGGAGTTTCAAACGAAATACTCTCGATTTTCGAAGAATTGCGTGAAGCAGGGATAATAAAACATATTCCAAATGTCTAAACGTGAAATCTCAGTCGAATTACACAAACCAGCTAGAAAAAATTATACAAGGCGTAGGGTTAATGTTTATGGCAAAAACGATCTATGGCAAGCCGACTTGGTCGAAATGATACCATATTCGAAAAAAAATAAAGGGTACAAGTATATTTTATGTGTTATAGACTGTTTTACTAAATTTGCATGGGCAATAGCGTTAAAATCCAAAACTGCTAAAGAAGTTTCCAGTGCAATGTCTAAAATACTGCTCAAACGCTCACCAAAACTATTACAGCTCGATAATGGTAAAGAATTTTACAATTCAACATTTGACGCGTTGATGGGGAAGCACAAAATACACAAGTATTCTACGTACAGTACTATGAAGGCTTGTATTGTAGAACGTTTCAACCGCACATTGAAAGAAAAAATGTTCAGAGAGTTTACGGCACGAGGTTCACACGAATGGGTTTCTATTTTACCTTCATTGATTAACGAATACAACAATTCAAAACACAGGACCATAGGCATGACACCAGTGCAAGCTGATGCTAATCCTACGTCAGTAAAAATTAAACAAAGAAAAATTATTACTGGAAAAATTAAATTTAACGTTGGTGATAATGTTCGTGTAAGCACATATAAAGGTGTATTTGCAAAAGGCTATTTACCGAGCTGGTCTACAGAAATATTTAAAATTGTTAAAATTAATGAAACATTACCTACTACTTATCAGCTACAAGATTATACTGGAAAACCAATTGCTGGCTGCTTTTATTCAGAAGAAATATTGAAAACAAACTATCCAAATGACTATTTAGTAGAGAAAATTATACGTAAGAAGGGGAACAAAATTTTCGTCAAATGGCTCGGGTTCGATAATACGCACAATAGTTGGATAAATACAAGTGACATTAGAAAATAGTGTCAGTCTAGCTACAGACATGAACGTGTTTGGTAGTTCTCAGTCTGGTGAAACTAATAAATTTTTAGTAAATCTCGAACAAGTTGTTAAATCGTATTCGAATAAACTCGATAAAGTTGAGCATTTACTTGAAGAAAATCATAAATCTATTCTATTTCAAGAGGAACAAACAGAAAAGTTAGAATTAACGTGCATAGAGATTACAGAGCATATGACAAGAGGCGAAGTATCATTACAATATATCAAAGAAAGTATAGATGATATTAAAAAAATTATACCAGCTATACTGAGCCGTCTTAACACTATAGAAACTTATTATAAAGACAAGCCATAATGTCTTCATCCATCTTGGACATGCAATGCGTTCTTGGCTTGAACAATAAATACATGATTAAAGAAATGTCTATAGTAGACACAGAAACTTGGGCGACCCAACACTGGATTTTTAAACATTCAAAATCCATGGAGGATAACAAAAGTCGTAAAACTAACAAGTGGCTGGAACGTAATTATCATCAACTATCTATAGAATACGGTGACATAGAGTATGAAGAAGTCGGTAGAATATTGAATTCATTAAAATTTAGATGCATTTACGTCAAAGGCGAACAGAAAAAACAAGTTCTTATGGAGTATATACCACACGTCGCACTCGTCAACATTGAAGACTTGGGCTGCCCTCGTTTGGATCAAATATGTGATGACGAAACTCTACCCTGCTGTATTTTTCATATGGGATTTAATCCAAAACAATGTACATTTTATAAAGTATTTGCTATAAGGAAATGGTTTATAAATAATTCTTAAAAATGATATACATTTTATTTAATAAACATAATAATATTATATTTTTACAACGTTTTTATTTTACATGGATAACCTAACATTTTCAATATATATACATGGTATTTTACAATATAACAAAAATAATTATATAAGGAAGGTGACTTGTATACAAACTCTTCCTCCTTTATCCCCGACTCAGTCAATGTGCTGTAAAAGTCTCTCTTCCGTGGTAATAGCCTATCGTTCAACTTGTCCCAGCTATCGGTGTACTCATACGGGTACACCCCTTTCCGCGTCACGAGTGGCATATCATCTTCAGTGAATACTTTGGCGGTTTCTCGAAAGTTTTCAAGAGCTGGTGTTATCAGATTTTTAGCGAGTGAAGATAGACTCGTTGCCATGAAACGGAAAGTATCAATAAACCGAATCGAAAATTTGCTTGACACATATTTCGTAAACGAAATATATTTCTCCTCACTGTTGGGTATTACTTTTATAGTTTGGGTGTCATGACCAAGTTCTGTGACTATCAGGTGTGCGTCGTAGTTGGACAAGTTGTGGAAAAATATCGGCACAAAGTTTTGTGTTTGCAATTTTTGGTTGCATACATTACAAAGTGCTTGACGATATTTTCCTGTGAGATGGCAATGGTCAGCTGTCTTGCGATATAGTATCTCCGAGGGTGGGCTAAACTCTATTTTACATAAATTGCAATGCGTTGCTGCTTCGTGAGTCTGGACGTCATCCGCGGACATGTTTATGGCTATATTGGTCTTTAGTAATTTTTCAATCTTTAACGATATATCCGTCACGGTATCGACGAAATGTCTTGCCACATCAGGTCGACTCTCACTTCCTCGGTAGATAACTGGTGCTGTTGGTATCTCGTGTCTCGCTAATAGCTCTGTCGGTACATCTTCACTCGCCTTCACAATGAGCCCATAGCTCATCGCTTCATGTTTGTGAACAATCTTCGTATTTCCCCCCTTCACTTCGTCCTTCTTAACTAGCAGTGTCTCAAAATCAGCATAGATGGCAAATGGGTGTCTCTCTGTGTTTTTCCACGCATCAAATTGCAGACACTCACCTTCTTTCGGCATCACCGGTAATATGGGCTTATGTATTCCACATATTAGTTTATGCTGATTCATAGCCTCCTGCCCGCTCAACTTGTGTTTATATATTTGATTGTCGAAACTCGTGAAACACCGCTTACAAAAAACAACTTGACCGTTATGTCTAGTTTTTTGATGTCTCATAAGTCGTGAAAAATTTGATATAAACACGTAGTGTGTGTTGTCGTCGTCCGTCACCGACAACAAGTCGAAATGGTTCGCCTTCTCTTCATCGACTACGCGTAGCGGGTACACCTCGTATGTCGGATATTTCTTAGGTGGTTGAAACTTATTTTCGAGGCCGTAAACATTGACAGACACGTTCGGATTATTTCTTTCAAAAATCTTTACTTGGTGAAGAGGTGTCGGGAAGGTGATACCATCAAAATTATATTTTCCTTCGTGTTGACGATAATTTTCATTGACACGAAATTTATTTTCTCCTACAACATGTTTTGCTAATATAGCCCACTTGAAACATTGCTGATCTGAGTTTTGAGGGTTAATAGTAGCCCGTTTATATTCAATACATGGTGGTAGTTGAATAAACGAAGAGCCTGACAATGGAGAATATTTATATATTCCCAACAAAATGCCGTCGATGTTTTGGAAAGAAAATCCAGAGCCCTTACTGGTATATTCCTCCTCTTCACGTTTCAATTTATTAAAACAATCTTCTAAAATTGACGATAAATCGCTATCTGCAAAAATCTCCCTGGCTGAGGTTTTAAAAGCTCTATTCTCGGAAGAATTTTCTACGTTAGGTCTATTATATGTAGCCTCTATTTTCAAATTAAATTTAATCGGCAAGCAATGTTTGTTAATGGTCTCTACTAATGCGGATTTGATGGACTTGAAGAATTTTGAATAATTGTGTACATTATTAATATTTTTATAATAATACCACACAACCTTACGGTTGTGTGTCGATTGAATTTCTATGAAACCTAAATTGGTTACTGCTTGAAGTCTAACTTTTTTTAATTTCACTGCAGTTTCAGTATTTTCTGCATGTATACGTTTATTTCCTAGCTGTGTATAATAACCTAAAATTATAAATATATTGATATACATCATTATATAGTTAAAAAAAAAAAAAAACTTACCTTGGATATCATACAGTCCAAGATTTTCAACGTTATCAAGCACTTCCAAACACATCTCGTCGTCATCATCGTTGACTGCTGATGTACCGGCCGGGACATCGGGAACAAATATTTGCGGTGCTATCTGGATCTGAGGAGCGACAGGAGGCGCAACCTGAATAACGCTCTCTCCTGGAGCGGGTTGACGAAGTATGGGTACGTTTACGATATCTTGGAAAAATTAATATTATGAATGATTAAAAATAATATTATATAAATACGTACCATGAAAATTTTTATGGTGTCTATGAAGATGTGACTTGTATGAAAATGTCGATGGACAAACAGCGCACGGGAAACGTATACCAGTATGTGTTTTTCCGTGTCTAACCAAATTGTCCTTACGCGTAAACGTAGATGCACACTGATCGCACTTAAACATTTTAAAATTTTATAAAGTAAGAGCGAATGAAAGAAAAAATAAATAAAAACACAGTGTTAGGTGGAAATAATGCTTAAAAATTAATACGCAAAGAAATAAACACTGAAAAAAATACTTTTAAATTCACAAAAATTTATAAAGACGGAGCGTATACGTGAGCAACGGTTTAAGGCAGCAGACGGACTAAACGCCAAACGGCTCTTTTAGTCAGTAGTCACTATAATATGTGGTGGGCATTTTTCAATATTAATGGATTTTCTGGAATGTAATAAATTGATTGAAACTTAATGTCAATACATCTATCAATATAAATAGTTTTACAGTGTGTAGTATATTTTTATTTAAATAAGGATACCTATATAAGTGTCTTTCAATATAAACGCCCATTGTGGCTATTAACGACATCCTGGCGACTAAACCGATCATTACTAAGTTATTCACTAATAGGTATTTTAATATCGAATAATCCAAATGACAGGAAATATACGGCGGTGGCGGTGGTGACAGCGGTGGTGGTGGTGGTGGTGGTGGTGGTGGTGGCTAGCGGCTATTAAGAGTCCGCGACATCCAGGCGACCGATAGGGCACATTAAGAAGGCATTTATTTGTGATTATTACTGCCATTTGGCAGGAAAAAATCACTAATGTCCAGGTGGAATGATTTAATTGAATACGGATAATATATCTATTATTGTAAATAATCGAAACAGCGCTAAAATATACCTACTTAATGTATCTTATTGTTAATACGACGCCCAACGTGCTTAATTTACTAGTAGAAACGGCTATAGCATATTTCAATAATAATGTATAACATTCGATTTCCACTGGGTTAAATAAAAATATAACTGATAACTGATAACAAATGATAAATATAACAATTTATTTGATAACCGTGGGAGAACGGCGATGTGATAACGGCGGTAAAAGATAATCATCGTATATGATAACAATAATATGTGATAACAAATGATAACTGGTTAAATGTATCTCACGTACGCGATCGGGCGGCGGCGCACTCGGATGATGGTGAGGGTCAGGGTGAGGGTGAGGTTTTTGAACCTAACCGTCATATATCAATTTCACACTTGTTCGGATATATATGATAACAATAATATGATAAGTGATAACATGATAAGTGATAAGTGATAACAATTATATGATAAGGTGTGATAACATAATAAATGATAACGATAATATACGTCTCACACGTACGCGATCCGGCGGCGGCGGCGGCGCACTCGGATGATGGTGAGGGTCAAGGTGAGGGTGAGGGTCAGGGTGAGGGTGATGGTGAGGGTGAGGGTGAGGGTGAGGGTCAGGGTGAGGGTGATGGTGAGGGTGAGGTGTTTGAACTCTCTTTTTTATCCTACTAATTATATAGTGTTTACTGTAAACGGTGTAAACGTTAATTAATTAATTTTAAATCCAACTTATGGTGACTCAATTATCACAGAATGATCAATTTATTTACATTAAATGATGGTAATTATTTGGACGATTAAATTAAAAAAAAACTTTGTATAATATTTTTTTTAATTCACCTAGGAAGTGTGAGAGTCTATCAGTGGCGGTCCTATGGTGGGGGGGGGGTGGATGGATCGTCCCTCCTTGGTTAAATATAAAATATAAAATTATTACATGAAATAAATTTTTTTATGACTTCTATTTTTGAGTACTTATTGTATTTAATGTGAAAAATATTTCGCCCTCCCCCCCCTGGAATTGGTCAAGTACCGCCACTGGAGTCTATTACGTCACATCCTGCATAATTTAACAAACGTTTCAATGAAGGATGCCATTCATGGTTATCATTGTTATCAAGATGGGTATAGGTACGATACTGACACTGGTAAATGTATATTTATTAGTTATTATACTCCTTTGTATTTATACGAGTAGTTCTGAAATTAATATTTTATGCTGTCGTTATAGTTGTGGTTGTTCGGGGAATCGACATTTTCATAATAATTCTTTGAAGTTAATACAATATAATATTTATATTCAAACAATAGAATTATAAAACCTCATCATACGCGTAATTCATATTTTGAGCAGTGTTAATATTAAAAGATAATATTAACTTTTGTTTGCTAATATCATATTGCACTAAATTCTAAATTGTTTTTCGTACTTGCATTTTCCTAACCATTGTCAATTGCAATATATCTAATATTTAAATTATTGCCATAAGAATAAATAAATATATTTAACTTATATCATTATTTATTATACACGTTGTACAAGTGCAAGAATAATAACGTATCAACGCAAAATTATTAAACAACTTTTATGCTTAGGTATGTTGATCATTGTATTTGCAATAGTGTTATAACTAATTCAAAACTATACTTTGTAATTTTTATTATCAAAATATATTTGCTTTTCTGTGGATCGAAATTAAACAAAAATATTTATCGTTTTTTTTATTTTTATTATTATTCAATCTGTGATGTCCAGTCTGTTTAAGTGAAACGAATGTTTGCGTGAAAATAATTATATTTGAAAAATATGTTAAAAGGGCACCGACGTTTATTAAAAAACTTTTGTGAAAATATATATAATATTCTATAATTTATTAGTATGAAATCATTTTTTTTTATCCTGAATAAAGTTACGTACTTACCTATTGATTTTAAAAATAATAAATTAAAAGATTATTTAAAAAACAAATATTTTTCTGTTGACACTTTCGTGTAAAATTATTGTTCAAAATATTTTATGTCCCACGTATAGCAATAAATTGAATCTGTATAGCACTTGTCTTGAAGTGTTAATTTTCCTTAATATCCCTAATAGAATTTCTCTATAGCAATAAGAAAAAAATTAGTTCGAATAGTTTGATGTGTACCGATTTAGCACTGGTATTTAGATTTGGATTCTTCTTTTCTTGTGTATAGATTTAATTTTGTATTCATTTTAATGATGACGTGTTTATATCATTTATAGTTACATAATACATATACATAATATCATTATGGTATTATTGGTATTCATGATTGTGTTCCTTATATTAGTCGTAATTTCATCGCTCCAAGTATTCACAAAATGTGTGTGTTTAAAATTTTAAATGCATTAATTTATTATTGCAGGGTAAGTTATGCCGTTATGGAACACGGACCACAATACCACATGTATTGATGTATAAATATTTATTATTTGAAAATTAAACATTATTGCGATATTGTAAATTACTAAATTCTTTACTAGTGAATATTTCAGTTCGGTAACATATAGGTACTTATCTACCCGACACCAAAATATTTAGTAAGCGATATGTGAGACTCTGAGCGAAGACGTGTGATACATTATATTTAAAACTGTAATAATTAAAATAGTATTATGTAACGGCATGCAAGACACAACAGCTTATTGCATATTTGTAATCGTTTAACAGGAAATCACGTGTGTGAGAGGATAAGCACAACAACGCAGTGGCGCATTTAGACGTTAAGCGCCCTGGGGCAACATTTTACAAGCGCCCCCCCCTCCCCAAGAAATATACATATAATATTTTTGTTTGAAAAAAAAATTTGTAAAAACAAACATTTTGTTGAAACAATTATAATTAATAAATGAAAAAAAAAAATATTTTTTGTAGATAATAAATATAAATATATTTAAAATAATTAATAATACACTACAACAAACGATATTTAAAAAAAGTACTTATAGTTTTCGTCGTGAACGGTCTTGTGCGAATTCTTGAATAATATCATCGTAGCTTATTGATGTAGTGATATCAGATTCTATATTCATAATTGCTAACGCAGATATTCTTTCTTCGCCTATGTTTGATCTTAAATATGATGTAATACGTTTTAGGGCGGAAAATGATCTCTCAGTTGAGCAGTTACTAACTGGAGTGCATAGTAACATTCTTAAAGCAATATCTATATATGGAAAGATATCCTTCAAATTATTTTTTCTTATGAACACTAACATATCTTGAATACTTTTCGGAGGAATAGATATGGTTTTCAAATAACTGCTAAAATGAATACATTCATTGGGAAATGAAGATCCCAAATCTGTATTATATTCATTTCTTAACAGCTCAGCAGATATCCTTATGTCTGCTGCTGTCATTTTAGTAAGTTTAAAAAAATAATTATAATTTTTTAAAAGGTGGTCGTATGCAATTTTTCTTCTTAACAATTCCGACTTTAATTGATCTAAAATAACAAAATAGGTATTTACTTTAAAATTAGTTACAATACTTTCCGTTGAATGATCATCACTAAATTTTTTAATTTTTTTTTGTCGCTTTTCAGTATTTCTAAAGTTTATAATTCCACATTTTTCAATAGCATTTCTTTTAAAATTTTCATAATCCTTATCTGTACGAATATCACCAACATAGATAATTAATGATTGATAAAGCTCAACAACAATACTTAAATCAATATCTACACTTTGAAG
This sequence comes from Diuraphis noxia, assembly GCF_037042655.1. Classification (NCBI taxonomy): domain Eukaryota; kingdom Metazoa; phylum Arthropoda; class Insecta; order Hemiptera; family Aphididae; genus Diuraphis; species Diuraphis noxia. The sequence continues at coordinate 80,199,812 of NW_028301713.1, forward strand.
TTTTTTGCTAACTGTATTAAACCTATGTAATATGTCTCCCCAAAAAATTGACAAGAAAGATGTTTCTAATGATTTAAGTATTTTGAGTATACCATTTGCTTCACATCGAATAGCTGGTTTTTCTTTTTCATTTTCTCCAATCTTAATTTCAGGATTTAGTAATATAAAACTTTATAATACTTAATCACGTACAGTGCATAGAACCATATACGTTGGAAAGTATAACGAATTATAAACAATAAAGAGTAATAAATGGTAAATCAAATAACACTGTACAATTACCGTAATCACCGTCAACTTGATACACAAGACGCTGTCAGAAGACAGTTTACTGTTAATAGTAGATTGACAAAAATAAAATAAGTGATCGACAACGTTCGGCAGTCGGCGATAGGGAAAATATTTATGGATATTATGTTATTTTTAACTTGTATTAACTAATAAATTGTAATTGCCGCCACGGGTGATATACCGATATATATATATATAAATAAATCATAGATATTTATATCCATGATCGTCGCAATCCCGTTCAGCCGTGACCCGTATGAAAACCGTTTATAATCATAGACCTAATGAATTATGAGTAAAATGTCTATGTTTAATTTATAATATTTATTTCTATTTTGTGTAATAATTATATCAAACAAAATATAAATATTTCAATTCTATGTAGTGGTAAACTGTAAAAAAATTTCCGCCCCCTAGCACTTTGGGAATCTGGCGCCCGGGGCACTTGCCCCAGTTGCCCCCCCTTAAATGCGCCACTGCAACAACGTTTATATTTTTTGTGGAAATCATTGTTTTTGATTGTATCAACACAGAATATATGATATATATTGCACCAAGCAAAATAAAGTTAAGATTTTCCATTTTTGACAAACAAACATGCAGTTTAAGAATTTAGGAGTATTATCTCGTTCCGAGTATAACAACGCGTGATATGAAAATTCTGAATTAAATTTAAAATTTTTATATTTTTATTTATGACGAAGTTAAAATTAAAAAAAAAACAAAATTTTTAGGAAATTCGACCTCGATTAGACCCAGAGCCAAAGATGAAATCAAATTTAGAAGCCTAATCATTTTATAATACTAATCAGCTGTAGCTATACATAATTGGAATTAAAATTCTAAATACCTACTTATGTTGCATGTGTTAATACTCAAAAAAAGAAAAATGTTGTTTCTTGAAAGGCAAAAACTGGAAACAATATATACACACGGTTAATTTTATAGATATTTTAAGTTTAAATTTGAACAGGATTACATATTTAAACAAAGAATAACAACTTTAGTTATTTTATTGTAATGTATAAATATTATTCAAGGGTAGATACATGAAACTGTTTAAGTTTCTTATTATATTTTATACCTACATATATTAGCTAGACACAGTGTAGATTGTTGGTAAACTAACCTACTGTACTAATAATGGTAAAAATAAATTACTTCAATAGTAATCATATTATAAAATATACACTTGGTAAATGTTATTATAGACTGATAGGCCATCTTCACTTAGTCGTTTTAAACACCATATTGAATTCAAATTACCGACGTCTACTGTACAGCAGAATAGTTCCCATTTGCTCACCGATTTTAATTATTTGCTAACTTAAACTACATTAGTTAATATTATGTGTTTAGTTTACACTTTATTATTTGTATTTTTGATAAATTAATATGAGTTTAAACCAATAAATATATTCTTAAAAATATTTAAAAAAATTCATTTGGATAGTAGGTATATAGCAGTAAACAAAATAATCAGGAAATTAAAATTCATCATATTTTTTCGAGCAATAAATTACTTATCAAGCAATATTTCCATACCTATAAATACGGACGTAGTTAGACGTATTTTTTTTTCTTAAACGTAATTAAATATAATACAATATAAATAAAAATCATGTTTCTAACATTTATTTTTATTCTATGTATGCTATGACTGAACCTAATATTACGAACAATACGAACAGAATATTTCTTTATAGTTTTACAAAGTATGTATACTTATATAGTTATATATAAATAAACCTATAGGTATTCTTACATTTTTGTAGAAATAAGCATATTTATTTTTGATACTAAAATTTATTTACCAATTGATCATACATTCCATACGGGTAACATACATATTATTATTTACCGTAGGTAATTCGAAGCTCTTATTCTGATGATAGAGAAAATATTTAATTATTTATTTTTTAATATTTTCAATTTATCCTTAACGTTTGATGTTTAGATTAACATTACTATAATAATGAAATATTATGATTTAATCTCGCATTGGCGTTACATGTCTATGTTTTCATTTGTTTTCTTGTTTTATTTCATATTAAATATGAAATATTAAGTACGTAATTCATCATATTAAATACAAATTTTGTATTCTGATACTCAGACCACTAGACCAGGCAATCTGAATTTCAATACCAATATTAGTAAATATATTTGTTTGAATCCTATTTGCATTGCTGCAGAAGGTATGATTTCAATTTCGCCATTATTTAGTTTTTTATAAAGTATTAAAATATAATGTAGTTATTTAGGCATATTACATAATAGATAATATAGTATAGTAGTATATATAGACATATTTATAAAAATATTTTTTTATTATAATACAATAAGGTACTACTAGCTTGCGCTATCTATACCTAGAGATGAAAGATAAAATACATTTTGGCGTATTAAGTGCGATAAATAATATAAAAATATTAAAAATACGAATATTGAGGCATTGAGGGTTGTTGCCGTAAACGGATTTCGCGTACTCCCATTGCTCCTTTTTTAAATATAAATATTCAATATTTATTTTTGAATACTAATTTATAATGAAAGGAATATTATATAATATAATAATTATAAAAATGTATGAATATTATGTATATTTTTTATGATTCGAGTAAATTATGATAGTAGGCAAAAATATAGTCATTAGTCATCATAAAGGTTCATAGTGTTCTGTAATGTTCATACATGCTAATAGCTAAGCTTCGCATTTAGGAGAGCGGGATTACGTTATTTTGTTGAAATCCAAGAAACATCTTTCTTATATCTTAATAGATTTTAGGGGCTTAGCCCCTGCCCCTTAGTATACCCTATTTGTGCTTATAATAAAGTTATTAAATAATTGAAAAAAATATTTATTTACTATTTAATTTAACAGTATGCTTTTCATAATATTTAACTAATATTTAAGCATATCTCCAATATAAATTCGTAGTTTCAAATAATAAACAATGTATAAATTAGTTTTTAACAATAATTTTTTTAACCCTGCTACTGATGGACAAGGTTAATTTCAAAAGAATTATTATGATTTATTACCTGTTGTTAGGTTAGGTTATTTTTATTACGGAGTTTGCAATTATTTTTGTTATAGATACTCTAAGCCCTAAGTGATCCGGGCTCTATTGAATTAGCTCCCAATTTTGTATAAATATGAATTTGACTATTGAATTGGTTCCTTAAACTATAAAAATAAAACATTATTATTTAACTAGGAGTTCTCATATTATACGTGTTTAATTTTAAGACGTCAATCTATAATATAGCCTTAAAATTTGCACTCAAGTATAGTATAGTGCAGGATATACCTAGTACCTACCTATATTATTATATACATATTTTATACCTATACATATTCAGTGAATTACATAATTACATAATGAACTTTAATAATATGCATAAAAATATGATTAAAATTTATTTAATTAATATTATAATATATTACATCTAGTATATACTTTTATAAAAATGTGCTATACTACTCTAGTACATATAATGTCCATTTTAAAATATTAACAACATTTTGGTAACCAATATATTTAAAAAAAAAAATAGTAGGAGCCAATTAAAAAGTACTTATTAAGTGTAAAATATTGAGTACCTGTATTGAGGAGCCAATTCAGTTGCGCCGAGTGGTCCAGCGGAGGAAAAATTTGAGAAACTCTGGTCTTAGGTATAAATTTTACCTTTTTACAGGTTTTTTTTTGTTAATAATTTAATATGTATAATATAATAATCAATGGTTTTACATCCTCTTTTATTACCTTCTAAGTTAAATGTTAAATTTTAGGGACTGGCCCCATTTCGAAGATAGTTCTTGGTTTAGACAAGTCCAGTTACACAAGGAATGGGTGGGGATGTGTGTAATGTATAAAAAAGATAAATTGTAATTGGGTGTTTGGGTATATCGTTGAGAACTGTCCTATTTGGATTTGTTTACTATATAGTATATACGTCTTTATAAAAATATATATCTTTTATACTTATTACTATTGGGCATTGGCTACTGTTAATATTCATATTAAGTTAAATTTCTTAATCATTAATGGCAATAATGGTATAAAATTATGTATTAACTATTTGGTAAAACTAATGTACCTACTATTGTAATTTGTTAGTCTGTAATCAATTTCAACATTCAAACATCAATATACAACTCAATAGCCAATGGTCATAACAAATTAATAACAGTGTTCACTGATATTTGAATTAATTTCCATATTGATTTTTATTTTTTATTAAAAAAAAAAAATATATCGATACATTGTTTATTAAAATCATACTGTTCTATGTTAAAATCGACGCATAGGTAATTATTTCACTTGAAAATGTCGTTATTACGATGTAGGTATGGCCAGCATCACGATGCGCCGAAGTGTTTAAAATATGCTACGGCATCATACATCAAGGGGCCACCATCATCCCCTTTTTTTATAATTTAACTAACAGAGATATAAATCAAAGCATCGAAACATTTAGTAATACCTATAACGTTTAATCGTATATTCTGGATGTAGTACACAGCACAATCTCGTGGTGCCTCCCCCCCCCCCTCCCGAGATCTCAAAAATCTACTATGACATAATGTGTCATATATAAATTGAGTGATGATCGGGGCTACGGTCACTATGTAGAGAATGTACCTATCTTTTCTACATCGATTCGTGCGCTAAGACATATTATTTTAAATGGTGGTTTATTAGCTGTTGAATGTGATACCTACTGATACCTGTTATCATGGCAATATTAAGTCGTTATCAAAATATAAAATCAAGATCACGTGTGATGTACACATAGATAATATATATTATCTATGGATGTACATTGAAAATGATATGTTATGTGATAATATATTAAATTTTTGTCCGTGGTATTTTATGATCACAGAACGTGTTAGTGTAGCCTGTAGTTAAGACGTTAAACAAGTAGTAAATACTATTTACTAAGTACTAATTTTTATAGTGTTACAGGTATTTCGTGTTAATACCTATTTATTACTCATAATATAGTTCTTATGCCATGGTAAATTGCAAGTTGGGTAATTGTGAATATCAAAATAATTTGTAGTGAATTCTTCATATTTACCTATGCAGTTATTTATAATCTTGTCACTATCCAAGTTTGAAACAGTATACTGATTTTAAATTTCTACAAATAATCATGGTAAATTAATTTTTACAAAGTAATTTTGATATAATAAATTATTTCTACAATATTGTGATTCATGTTATTAGTATTGGTTATAATTGTTTACCTTTATATAATTTATGTGCATAAATCACTACCATTTACCTGTTATAATTTTTAGGGTAAACCAAAAACCACTGTGTTAAATGCCAATCATCCAAACAGTAGAAAGACAAAGCAATTGATTAAATCTAAACACAAGTAAGATACTAAATATTAAATTCATACTTCATGGTTTATTGAATTATGTATAATATATGAATGATAATATCTTCAATGTACTTTAAACTGTTCTTTATGTTTGTTTATGAGAAAAAATAACGTTTAAAAATATTTATATAATATTATATTACAACAGATTTTTTGTTAAGTCGCTTAAAATTTAATAATGTATGGTTTTTGTGTATATTATCGAGTATTATTTTAGTGGTAAATTAATTTATTAAATAGATTCACAAGTATTTTTACGAAAAGTTTTCTTTTGTTAGTATAATTGATCGTAACATTATTTGTTATGATTTTAGGATTGCATTTCGGGACAAAAAGAAGTATATTAATTTAGCAAAACCAAGTTCACTATGTGAAAAATTAATTTGGTTCAGAGATAATATTGATAACACAATTGAGCAATATACTCAGGATACTCTCTCATTATTAATTGAAAAGTATGTATTTATTGACTAATAATATTAATCAGAGTATGATTAGGTACTTGGAAAAATAATTAAAAATGATTTATATTTTGTATTGTACTTATATTTAGTTTGCATACTGATGAACTAAATACCTATCATAAGAATTTAAAAATTACATTTTTAAAAATGGAATTATTATGTAAATGGCTAAAATGTTATTAAAAATATATTAAATTAAGTATCAACTATAATATTTAACCATGTTAACTTTTATCAGTTTACATAAGATTTTACATTAGTACATAACCAATAATATTTTTATATAACAATAAAAAAACTAAAATTAAAACATTTGAATATCAGATACACATGCCATGTTTTAAATTGTTCAGTAGTTTCATTAAGAATAAAGAATATTTACCAATTTTTATATTGCATCTATTCATCTCTCAAAAAAATTTACATTTAAATTTTATTTGCTAATTTTTAACCTTTTTGTGCTGAAAGGGTTTTTCATTCTGATTTAATAGAAATAGATACTACAAATAGTAATAATAAGCATTGTTTTTGGTATATTTAGAAATATTGTCTATTCTTTATGTAATAGTAAGATCAATACAATTTTGAAATGGTATAATTAATTTTTAGGTATCTTCATCGTTTTGACCATGAAGCTAGTATAATTAAAGCAAGACATAGAGATAAGGGAAATCGACGATTTGCCAGTCGGGAAGATGTCATTAGACACACAATAGAACGAGAAAGAGAAGAGTATAATACTGCTGGAATTGGTGAGTTTAAAGAATACCTAAATTCTAAAACATTTTTTTTTGGAATCTGGTAATTATTATAAGTAATAAATAAGTGAATTGTAAATGTTTAAAATCTATATGGGCAGCAAAAATTTTATTGTTTTGAATTGAACAAAATAAGAAAATATTTCTTGAGGATTCTGATGGTGTAAATATATTTCTATTTATGTGGGTAATAATGTTATGATTGGGCCTTGTCTCAAATAAGTTATGTTTCTTTGTACTCAAGTGTAAATATCTGCATCTGGAAAGGACTTAGCATACATTTATATTGAACTCAAAATCTTTATTTAACCTTCAAAATTGCTTGAAAAAATTAATTTAGTTATTTTAGTACTTATTTCAATGAGTAATGCATCATTTTGGAATATTCATAATGTATAATATTTTTACTCAAGCTACAAATTTTCTTGTTATTAAATAGCTGCCACCGAAATCCCTAATATTAACATATAAACTATTTAATACAATATAAATAGCCCTATAGGTAATATGAATAGTTAGGAGTTAATTTTAAACAATAACCAATTTGTTTATCTATACCAATGGTCGGCAACTGACAGACCGCATTCCAAATTCGGATTGTGGAAGACAGAAAACTGAACCGTTGAAAAATATCTTACAATTTTTTTTCCTTCATATTACTATATAATAAAAATTTAAAGATTTAACTTAAACCTTTTTTCCCAGACTTAATTTATTTATTGTTTTAATTTTCTGGACTTCAATATAAATTAATTGCTGACCGCTGATCTATACGATTATTAAAATTATTAATTACCTTATTTTTCATCTTAATTTAAACATAATATGTATATTCAATAGTTATATCTATATGAATAAAAAAATGTAAAAATCGCTAAATCCAATAATTTTCAAAACTGTTTTGAAAATTTGACATAATTATGTAAAATATTCGTATATTAATAATCTTAAGAATGATAGTTGTTACTATAATATGTTATAATTTATTTTATTTTATTTGTTTTAAATATTTTTTAGAAGTGCCAAATATACTTGAAGCCAGTCAATTACTGTATTTGCGCACTTGGGATGGTGACATAAAGTATTTACCAAATTTCAAAATAATTCGCTTTCGTTGTTTAAATTAAATTAAATCTACTTATAAAAAATACTACCAATGTTGTTGATTGTTATTATTCCTAAAATATTTTCCTATTTGGTATTATATGTGTGAGTTTATATTTAATGATCAGGATTTTTTTTTCGATTAGGAAAGACAATTTACAATCTGTCCATAATAATATTACAATAAGTAAATTTGATGTATTTACATAGAATAAAATAGCATGAATGTTGAGGAAGAAATTCATTGGCAACACCACCTTTACTAATTTAATATATCTCTACACCATCTACGCTTTAGTCTGCAGGTGGGTTTTTTGGGAGGGCAATGGTGGAAGTATAATTTAAAATATAAAATATGTGATTTTAGGGTATTGTTATGCATGTTTAAATTTTGGTGGAAATGTTTGTACACTGTTTTGGCTAGTTCAGTGCCTCAGTGGTAATAGTTATTTTTAAGTTATTGTGTAATACTGTAATGAAAAGTTAGAAACATACCTGGAGGCTTTGATTAGTAAGCTTAGAGCAGTTGATTTAAAAACCATAATGACGTGGGTTTTTTTTTTATTAATAAGAATATATTTACAATCTGTGTTAAAACAATAAGTAAATCTGATAATTAATTTATTTACAATAATTAACACAAATAACATGAAGAAACTATTTTAGATTTGTTTTAGATTAGCAAATCTCTGCAGTATTTTCTCTTGAGCCTATGAATGGGATTAATAGGTTGAATATTTGATGAGATTTGCGACACTAATGGGTTACTATGGGCAGGTAGCTTGGAATAGAAAGATCTGTAGTGTTTTGTGGTTAATTGGTCGACAGACTCAGTTTTTAGATCAAAGTATAGTGTAGAATTGGATACAAACCAGGGCACAGACGTTATCATTCGAAGAGTAATGGATTGGAATGCTTGTATGGTACGAATTTGGGACGGCTTAGCACAGCCCCAGATTTGGATAGCATATGCCCATATTGATCGCAAGAGAGATTTTTACTTAACAAGCTCAGTGTGTATTGGGAGTTTTGATTTAAAAATCGAAGTAGGTGTAGTCAGCTGGTTAGGGTTTTTATTTTTAGTTTAAGGTGCGGGTCCCAAGTTAGTCTTTTATCAAGCATAATAATGTCGAGATAATTGATATTTGTAGAAAATGGAATTTGATAACCTTGAAAGTAAATAGGTGGAGGTTTAGTTCTTTTTAAAATGAATGTTCTAAACAGATTTGTCTGGATTTATTTTTATTCGCCACTTGGTTGCTCGGTTGTCAATGGAATCTATGTGTATTTGTAGAGTGTTGATGTTTCATCAGGGTCATTATTAGCACAGAGTATTGCAGTGTCGTCTGCGTAAGTAGCCATGATGGTGTTTTTTGTAACTGGAATGTCAGTCGTATTAGTATTAAATCGATCAGGGGAGAGGTTAGGTTAGCTTACCTTGGGGCACACCAGTTTTAATGCAAAACTGTAATGATTATGAGCTTCCAATGCTTCCATATCGGATTATGTAGGAATGGTTTTCGAGATATGAGCGAAAAATTTTACGATCAGGGTTAGTAACTTAAATATTTGCTTATTTTTTTGGTTTGACTTCTTGTAATCTATTAAAATCTAGTACGTGCCATGGAAATTTGTGTCTAATTGGTACAACTGACAAAAACATGTCACCTCTTGAGGCATTTCCTATGTTGAATAAAGTATAGTTTTTTTGTTTTTATTTTCTACTTTAAAACGATACATTTGGTAACCACTAAAAAAACTAAAATTACCTAGTTCTTGTGATCATGGAATTATATGATTAATACAAGCACCTAACAAGTACCTTTAGTATCTTAAAATATAAGAACTAAGAATAAAAACAGCAATTTTTCAGGGGAAATCCTAATTGTATTATTTGTTGAAGTTTTTAAATAATGGAGGTGGGTGGGGGTAATTATTTTTTAATTGTTTTAATTTATTTTTTAGCACACATTTAGATAACTTTGAGTGCTTTTATTCTTGAACTATGGTAATTGACTAATGAATATTGTACTAATCTCTCATACTATAGCTTTTAAGGGTGATTGTACAGCCAAGGAACGTATTTAAAAACATTGAAATAGAGTTAATTGTAATTATTCCTTGTATAAAACTTAAGCTGTTGAAAAAAAAACATTTTTAAAGGAATTTTAAAATGTTTTGTTCTTTTTATTTTAAGAAACTATTTTATTATTTTAATTAAATAAGAATAAAAGCTGTCATTCGTTAAAAGAATAAAAGCAGAGACAAAAGAAAATTTTTCCCGAGAAACATATTGTTAACATAATATTCAAAACATCTATGAATTAAATCCCTATAAATAATCATCTTAAGAATATTTTTTGTGCATTATTTTAGTTCTTTGAATTAAACATTTTTATTCCCTAAGTAATTTTTGATTTTGTTAAGTTCAATTTCGATTTTATATTTTTGAAATTGAGGAAATTATAATTTTTTTCAATACCTAAATCAAAATGTACGATACACAACAAAATGTATTTGAAACAATTACATTTTTATTGTCAGTTTTGAAAAAATATTTAAATAATTTCCTCATAAAAAAAATATGAGCTTGCTTAATGTTTATTTTTTTTCACGGTTAATGGTAACCATGAATCCTCAATTAAAAATAATTCGAGTGTAATTGTTTTTAACTCGTGAATTTTTAAAAGATGGGCGTCAAATGTAAATCAGCTTTCCACTCGTAAAAAAAAATGTTACCAAACAAGCATAAATAAGTATTACTATAGCTCTAATTAAAAAAAAAAATGCAATGCGAAACGTATATCATACATCGCGTTTAGGCTATTATAAAACTAGAACATAATATTATTATGGTTGCTATTAAACCATTTCGACCGGACGTTTTGTAAATACATTTAACCCATCGGGCTCCTAACGCACTCACGAAAGTGGCGTCGGTACACTTTCATAATATAAATGTATAATACACGAGTGTCGGCATTATAATATATGCCATTCAAAAAATATATACATTTTTTGGAAAACAGGAAGCAAAACGATATCCCCCGATTCCGGATGCGTGAATCTATATTCGTTTCGTTGACCATATCCGATTTTCGTTCGATTGCGATTCAGATTAAACTTTTGTCGCACCAATAATAATAATAGTATAGTAATCATCATAATCATTCTGTATATACCTAACCCTCCACGGGCTCCACGTACGTAAAAAAATAAATATTATGTTGCACAGTCGGTGCCCCGCGAGTCGTATCACTCGTAAAGTAAATCGCTTTTGTTTTTTAGCCCGTTGCGCCCGTGCTCGTGTTGGATGACAAAAATATATATATACACCATTATTATTATTATTATTATTATTATTGTAGAATTCGGTAAACGTACGCGATTTTCCTCCCGTTTTTTCCCTCTCGTATTTAACCCCGCCGACCCATTTTCGTTCACCTACGCCTATACTCTTCACCAACCCTATATCCTCCTCCCCCGCCGACGAACCCGCACCAGTCGACACGTACCGTTCGTGAGCGTGTACGTGACACAAAATTTAACTACCCACACCCACATATATTATGTACGCGCCCGTCTACCCACGATGATGATGATGATGACGACGGCGTATATTGTACACACACTCGAAATCAACCGATTCCTACGGAGTGCGGTGGGATCGTCGAGTTGGAGACGCCCGCCGGATACACATGTAAATAAATATATGTAGATTTTTATAACAAACCTCCTTATAGGTAGCAAGAGTTTGGCCAAAAGATCTGCAGACGGTGCAGATGTGGAGAGGTGGTGGTGCCTTCATACTTGCACCGGCGACGGAATTCATCCCCTCTCCCCTCCACACAGATAAACCGTAAGTAGCTCGTGCAGCTATATATATATATGTATATATAAAATATATAATACAGGGTGTAATAGAAAGACCTGACCAAAAAAAAAAAAATCATGCTAATTCATCGTATGACAATCTTTTTAAATATTATATGATGATGAATAAATAATTTAAGAAATATACTCATCATGTCAGCAAATGTTCAAAAATCATATTTTTTAAAAAGTTATTGCGTTCCAAATTAATTTAACCAAAAAAATATTGAATTTTGAAAAAAAATTCTAAAAAATAAACTACTTAACTTACATAAATCTTTTTACCATCAAAATTGTTTTTATAATCAGATTCACAAATAGGCTATTTTGAATTTATCCGATATTTTTTTTATGTAATTAATTTTTTTTCAGTACTTAAAAATTAAACATAAAAAATTGTATTATACATGTAGTGCTAGGTTCACTTAATGAACAAAAAAAAAAAAAAAAATATTAATGTGAAAAAAAGTTAGTCCCAAAGCCAGTTCTATCCGTTTCACCTTGTATATATATATTATGCATAACACATAATAACATACACCAAAACATGCCTACCTAACTTTGTGTCGTGTGTGTGTGTGTGTGTATGTGTGAGACATGCACAGGATTTAGATGTCGCGTGTACCCACCGTATACTCTGCCCTCTAGTCCCGCGACTACCCCCGATCATCACCGACTTAATGGCCGAGGATCGTATATCCGATCACGTATATAAATGTGTACCTACATATATCTATATATATATATATGTATATGCCCATCATACTATATGATGCCACGCGTCGTATTTATATTACACACAATAATATGTATCAGGGCCTAAAATACATCTAATTTCAGGGGACACACTTATTAATTTAACTGTTGACTTTGAACTTTGACACATTTTTATAGCAAAAAAAAACCTGTGTAAGTTGTAACTTCCAAAACCCCCCTTCTTTTATGTACCACTTATTACCTTACACATTAATAATATTTATATGATATTGTTACTAAAAATACAGAAAATAAATACAAGTATAATTTAAAAATATTTTATTATAGTAATATACTAATATGTAACAACTTAAAATGAATAACACTTATTATAATCATCAGTTGGTTGCTTTAGTCGATCAGCTTTAGCTTCAGGAAAAACACCTTGATACCACTCTTGGTTGGTCGCTTTTTCATGCACCTTACTATGCCGTTGTTTTTCGTTCAACCATAACAATACAGCTTCCTTTGGATTGTATTCTGATACGGATGGCATATTTAATTTGACGTACAAACAATCCTTAATAGTATTCGGTGACAAGGAAGATCGACCTGACGTTTTTAAAACATTATAATAAGAAATTAACCTTTCCACATCGGCTGAGTGGGGTTTAGCAGCCAACAGTCTTCCCTGCAAAAAATACTTTAACTTAGAATAGTTGTTTTGTATTTTATAGTTTAAATGTATAAATGTGATTAAAAAAATAATAAATAACAATAAAAAATATATTTAATATTAGGTAAATCAATATACCACTTGGTACATACCACTGATATACTTAATGGTTTCCAAGCTTCATTTAACAATAATAACTTTAACAATTGTATAGACATTTTCTTTTCTGCAACTTCTGATGTGTAAGACGCTTCTCTGTAGCTAGTGACAAAGTCAACTAAATTAATATCTGGACAAATCATTTTATGGCATTCATTAAGTTCCGAATCTGTCACTGTATTGCTTAAGCGTTCCAACGGTTTAAATGCCTTCCATTCTTCAGCATCTAGTCGATCAGCTAAAAATGTTTTAATATGTTCCAATGTATCATTTCGTACAGCAGAAAATGAACGGGTATCAGAGACGAATAAATGATGGGACTTTCTTCGGGAATTTTTTTTTTTTTCATATAACTGTATGTCTTTTAACATAATATTTGAGTGATTATTTTCTGGTTCAACATCAATTGTTTTAATTTCATTTTCTAATATACTTTCCCATCCACCGAGTAAATGATGTTCTCTTAGATTTTCAATAGAATGTATTAATATATTTCTTTTCTCAGCTATATCATATATAAGAACATCATCTGATTGGATTTGTTTCTGAAAACGTTTAATTTAAGTTTGGACTTGAGATTTGGAATATCTGCTTGTACAATATGCCTTAGAAGGACTGAATGTGTTCCAGGATTTATATATTGTAGGTCACCTTCTTTTGGTTTGTACGGTTGAAATTGCTTTTCTGGGTCCAACTGGTTGCAAATAAGACTCACCACTTCCCTGGAAGGCCATGACCATGCGCTTAAAGTTCCACGTTTAGAATCATTAAAAACTGTTACTAATAGCTTACTAATTTTTAACGCAAGAACTTTGTTTTGTTTTAATATTAGTTTATTGAGTGGAGCAGTATTGTGTTTCTCAGAAACAGATAATTTTGACAATTGGTCAACTTTTACACATTCTTTATGCATATGTGATTCAATATGTTTTTTTAATCTGGATGCTCGAGGCGCACAACCACTTTCAGAACAGACAGGTGGCAAATGATTTTTTTTCTTACATAACAATAAAGCAGTATTTGATTGTCTGTAACAAATAATACACCTAACCATCTTTCTACCCTTTGTAACTGGTAACTTTTCAAAACATGGATCTAATATAAATTGTTGTTTTTCTACTAATTGGGTGATATTATCACCAGGCTCATCATCAATTTCTTCATATAATGGCTTAGATTCACAAATTTTTGATGAACTTGATACTTCACTAACAACTCTATTTGGTAAACTTTGGTGAAAAACAGTGGGTTCATTAGCACACAATCCAACTACAAAATACAATGAAAACTCAAATCAGGACTTAAATAAATTAGTCATTATTATGTGTGTAGATCCTTTAGCCAGTTATATATTTTATTAAACAAGACAAAATAACTAGTCAATTCTTTAAAATCCAATTTGTAATAAATAATAAATTATAATACCTAACTTTAATTTTTTTAAATATTTCAACATATTTTTGGCTTCAAATAAATACATATTACATATTAAAATACATTTAGGTATATAATATGCTGTAGAGTTATACCTAATATACTAAATTATATATCACTATAGGCATAATAGAATATTATAACTTAATGTGCTATAAAATAGAAATTACAATGCTCTTACTAGTTATTTTTTTAGTAGGTTACAGTACACACTACCTACACAATATTGAATTAATATGAACTTACTTTGTATTGAAACATTATCAGTTTTTCTTTTTTTTATAACATATTTGTCCATAATAATATAGTATAGAAATAAAATAGGTAATTAGGTTCAAAATGCTAAATAGGCTAGAGTAGTTCAGTAAATAAAAATATTAAATTATTAACAATACTAGTTGATACTAACTATCGTCTATTATAATAATGAATAATGATTAATATTATTACTATCAGAATTCAGAATCACTAATACCATAATAATATTATGTTGTTCAACAATTTTAAAATACCCACATAGTATATTTATAGACAAAATCCCACGTTTGAAACAAGAATTTTGTGGAACAAAAGTCCATTGGAACTAGGCACATGTGTTTTGTGGAACAATGTGTAATGACCAGCCAAAGTGTATGATATCAGATATAAATGCTTATCACTCGATATTTGTATAAAATTGATAATAATTATTCTCAATTTATTTTGAAATGAAGTTATAACAAAATTGTGTTGAAATTATTCCTAAATTGTTATTATTACGTCTTAATTCCGCAATCAAAACTAAAAACGTGTTATAAAACTTGGGACACACATTTGTCATTCAGGGGACACACTTTGATTTTCAGGGGACACAATGTGTGTCAGGGGACACAGTATTTTAGGCCCTGATATGTATATAATGTTCTACGTAAGCCCGACGGCGTGGTCGCGGACAGTGCGCTTGACGGTCGTCGTCGTAATAATACTAAACGAGTTCATAAATCACACCGCAGTTTTGACCGATAGCGGGTTACCACGGGTATAACAGACGTGAAGCCCCTTGTTATATATGTATACCTATATATACGAGTCATACTATGAACATATTATTATTATTATAATACACCACAGCGAGTTTGTATAACAATAACAATCTTATATTGTGTCTCGTCAGTTGTCCGTCGTGTGTTCTATTCGTTTGTGGTCCTAGCGCGCTGATTTACGATCAGCTTTTAACGAACGCATTAAATACGTGAAACGACGACGACGGTGACCATAGAGAAACTGCGGCTGCCTTTTGCTGAGCGGAAACGGCGGCAGATAATAATAATTGAAAAAGATGATATTATGCGAAAAAGAAATTAATACACGAGTGTCTAGAGCCGTCCTATAACCTGCTGCAACTCCAGCTCCAGTACACCCCGCATATACTGCAGTGTTATTTTTTTTCTTTTTCTATTGACCAAAAATACGTCGACAACTAAGTCATTTTTTGATTATGTGTTTTTTAAATATATATATATATATATTTTAAATTAAATTAAGTTTTTGTTTATACCGTATAGATTTGGTCCTTATTGTGCTTGACAGATTTGTTCGGAGATATGGAATTGATTGCGATCTTGGTTATATTGGTGACATTCGGTGACCATGTGGTTACGCTGTATGGGCCGCATTACGGAGGTTCGTCTTTACTCATCAGGTGTGTTCAGGGGCGTATTTATTGGGGTGGCTGAGGGGGCTTCAGCCCCCCCCCCCCGAAATCCAGGAATTATTTATGAAGTCTGCTTATTATGTCCTGTCAGATGTAAATTTTCTAACACTCATATAGGTTGAATTGGGAATTTCAGTTGGAGAAAATACCACAGCCCCCCTCAAAAAAAAAATCTAAATACGCCCCTGGGTGCGTTAGGTGTGTGTGCAGGGCGCAGGCTCTGCTACAGCGCAATTTGTTATGCGTATTAACACTATTAACCGTGTAAATCTACAGTGGCAGTATTAAAATATTGTCGCCGATGTGGCGAGCACTTTTCTACTTTGCGCAGTTATAGTACAGAAATAGTTAATTTACGCTATTACCGATTCGCCATAACCGGAGCCCCCCCCCCCCCCAACTACATCAATACCCTATATACGCTGCAATCGGTAACCACTTTTGACGTCGGTCGTTCGTCCTGTGCGCGTATAACCTGCCACTATACCACCAACGTTTATTCACGTTATTATTATTAAAAAGGGAAATATTTTATACTGTTTTCATTTCCGTAACTCGTTAACTGATTTTGCAGAGGATGGGTGAGGATGTGAGGTACGCGTGATCG
This sequence comes from Diuraphis noxia, assembly GCF_037042655.1. Taxonomy (NCBI): domain Eukaryota; kingdom Metazoa; phylum Arthropoda; class Insecta; order Hemiptera; family Aphididae; genus Diuraphis; species Diuraphis noxia. The sequence continues at coordinate 80,216,970 of NW_028301713.1, forward strand.
TTTATTAAAAAACAATATCGCGTTACTACAGAGCTCCACTAAATATATTAAATATATATTTGTATACTACATATATATATATTATATACTTTAAACAGTTTAAATCTGTATAGGTAGGTACCGTGCGAACCTCTGTGCAGTGTCGGCCAGGCTATTGTCACCAACTGCCGTCGAAATGAACGGTAAACGATAAATTATTAATTAAATTTTCACCGCCCGAGGGCACACCGGTGGCAAAGCGAGTTAGGTGGCAGTGATTCAACGAGAAAATAAAAAAAAAAAATTAAAGAAAAATGGAATTTCTGGCGGACGTTTAAAATTTATTTGGTTACGGAAATCTTACCACATTATGGTCGCGGTGAGGGCGACGCCGTACGGTGTTTCCGTTTGGCTCATTTGGGGGATGCATTTACTACACAGAAACTAAAAGTTATGATTTTTTTTTATTATTAATTTTTCTTCTTATACTTATATATAAAACTAACCGTCGTTTACGACGTAGAAAGTTTTATTTGGCACTTACTCTTATACATATTATATTACATGAATTGTAGTTATTTTAGAATTTTTAAAATATGACGTGATCCCTTATGTATGTTTATTAATTTTACAATGATGTATTGTTTTCAGGCAGGATCGGCCATTTCGGCTAATTAAAAATAAACCTATTTAAATGTTGGTTAACGTTTTAGACCAAATAATAATTCGAAACAGTGTTATACTTCCCTCGGTGTAATAGAAATCGTGAACATAACAATAAATTATTATAATACTTCAACCTATCAGCGGATCACATCTTATATTGCTTGGGCTGGATAATATATAGTTTTGGAAATTTTTAATTCGACGCTATTATGAGTTATGGTCCTAAATGACCTAAATCATATTTCAGATTTGGTAAATAGTTTATGATATAAATTTATATTACATGCGTACCCATGTATAAATGTATAATGTAGGTACTATATAGTCTTTAGTCATATAGATTAGTTTAGGTAAAAAATATGAACACATACAATTTGATAAACTCGTATACAAAACATATTTTGTTATCAATTATCTATAAGTCATCTATCTATTTGAGTATTTGATGATATTATCGGTGTGGGGTTATTTGGGGTGCGTACCGATAGTGTACACTAGACACACTTGAAAAATAATTGAAATAATATCATACCAAAGCATTATTTTATCGACAAAGTCCGGATCGGATGTACCGCGAACCTAATGATTGGTACAGTATAATATATTAAGTATAGTAACATAATATACTCTCGCGTGTTTAAGTTGTAGCATTACAATGAAAATCGCATATATACATCACCAGCTTATTCATATACAAACGACCAAAGCCGAAGTACTTCTTCTTGCATAGATTTAAGATAGTAATTATATTATTATATGATACTACAGGTCCTACCTGTGCGGCGAAAACGATTGAACGATAGATCGACATTTGCAGTCACTATTTTGACACGTGACGTGACACATGCGTATGTATACGCACTCGCAGATGGCGAAAAAAATTAAGAAAAAAAGTGGATGAATAAACGCAATAACCTCTCTGTTGTGTATAAATTAGATTCGAGTGTACCTTGTCCACGCGTTTGACGTAATCGATTTGTCATTGTATTCGAAAAACAATTCTTTACGGAGATAGTCGTCTGCCTAGCCTAGGTAATATCTATATATTAATATATTATTAAGTTTATATTTTTATCGTATGTTTTTATAGTGTTATTTTAGAAATTGAATTCAGTATAATATACGAATTTCAATTATAGATACGGTATGAATAAAGGCAACATCAGCTTACAATAATCAATCTAATTATTTTTAAAATGCCATTGTGTATAGGTTTTAGAACTTTATTGTTCCCCAGTAACTATTGTGATGTTATTAAACTATATTTCGTGGGGCAAGCCGTTTTTGACCAAAACCATAAGATTAATTTTCCCGCGATATAATCTTACAAGCTAATCGCAGTCATAGGTACATAGGTACAAATTGGTTCAATTTGATGGGGGGGGGGGGGGTTAAGCCCTGACTATTTATACATTGAGTTTTTAATAGTTTGTAGGACACTAATAAATTGTCGGGGCTAATTATGACTTTGGGGGGGCTAAGGGAACTTAGCCCCTCTGTAATTTGCGCCTATATGAATTATGATCATAGTTAATGTATTGTTTCGTGCCATCGCATAGTAAGCAGGACGAAACCACAATCAAATACTGCTTAGAGATACTATTATTATTATTATTTATTTTCTGTTCACCCGTATTATTCGTTATTGATTATATTGTTGATTGTTGTTATTATTGCTGTTTCGAAGATATTAGGTACGTCTTGCCGTCTTGGTGTCTTTGTCTGCTAGTCTTGAAAGTTATAATATTATTACTGTAGAACACAATAATATTATGGTTATTTGCCAACAAGAATCCTTTTTTTACTATACTGGCAGTTATTAAGAATCTCTTTTTCCACATTCCAACCTATTCTCATAATATTATCGGTGCAAGTATACATAGTTGTGGCTTACAATTTTTTTTCTTCGAAAACAACATATACAATAGTCTGACGTGGATGTGCTTATAACTCGGCGAGTAGTACCTATACTCATCAGGCCTAATTTTAAAAATATTTGAGTGAGCCATGGGAATAGGACTAAAAATAGATTTATATTTATATATTGTTAACCCTATTCCCGTGGCCCACTCGGTATCTATATGAATACATTCTCCGTATCCTGCTTCCTAGAAAGGAGGTCTTAAAATGTATTAATATGTACGGATTTCTTACCAGAAATCACAATGTTACAGACTAATATTGCAGTATTGGATAGTGTTCGAAATTTAAAACAGTACTTATAATTTTAATTTGTGTTGAGACTTATAAGTAAATAACATTTTTTAGTAAAATTTTTTTGCTTATATTTATTGGTTTTTACTTTTTTAGATTAAAATCATGATTCTGATTTTAATTATTATTGTGCAATGTTATGTTCACATTTTAAGTAATAAGTTTTGGTGAAATCAGCGAGTCCGCGATACAATACGATTAAATGTGATTTTATTCATAATGTGATTTTTACCAGAGTGATGTGGTTTGACAACCGACAACATGTCTTCGATAGCATGGCCGTTGCGATGCTGTTCGTATCAAATATAAATTAGTCACCTGACCTTTTCCAACATTAATTAAATAATTTAAAAAGCTTAGTCATTTTTATAAATTAATTAACACATCGACTGTATAATATTATGTCTCGTGTACGCTCTGCTTTAACATAAAAATTAATAAAAATCTAATATAATATTGCTCAATGCTCATTCGACAATTTGACAAGTAAAATCGTTAGTTGACGTGGGTTGATATAGGTATATAGTTTTAAATGTTATATTTGTACTTAAACAGTTTATCATAATAAGTTTAATACATTTCAATCTCTCACTGAGACAATGTGACAACAGTCGTGTCCGATAGATGATGGAAAAGTAGGTAACTTCATTTGACGCCAAAGGATTTTTTATAATATTTTGTGGAGTAGTAAGTTTTTTGTAAAGGTGAATAAAATTAACTGGTACCGTTTCCAAAAAATAGCCAAGGAAATATATTAATTTTTTTGTGATGGAAAGACGGGTGGTAATGGATGTCATTTTGAAAGTCTCTCAAGTAGCAAATAATTTAACACGGTACTAATGAGGAACACGTTTTGGTGATTTTTATGTCCGTTACAATCACAGTTTAAAAAAAAAAAGTGGGAAAGTGGATATCACTCTGTTGTACAGTAGGTTACAAGTGGGTTACTGTAATAGATGGAATTAAATTTGAATCCAATGATATTATATCATTGTAAGTATACGAAAAACGATTCTGAGCGGAGACGGTTGATTTGTATATGATATATTATAGATTATAATTACTCATTATAAATTCTTACTAAAATATTTTACCTTCCGCTGGAAATTTTTTTGATAAATGTAGAAAAAATGTATCATGAATCTTTAATCAAATTTCCAAATTTTAGATTCGAAACTAAACATTTTTATGAATTTCTATCTAAGATAATTTGAACATTGCCGTAATTTTTACGTATTTAGTCAAAATTTGAACTTTTAATGCTTATAAAAAAAATCGTTGACAAAATTAAGTACATTCTTCTCTCGTGTCCGGAATCACCAAATTAAATTCCGTTTCCCCAGTAATCAGCAACCATAGACATATAAAACAACTAGATAACCCGACTGTGAATTACATTCCCATAAGAACGTTGGAGTCGGGCCGCCATAATATGCCAACGGGGCAATGTTTACATAAAAACTCAATAGATAAGATACCTATATTGATAAGTGATAATAAATAATAATTCAAATAATGAAAAAACGAATTTCTTTTCATATTCTATAGTAAAAATGTCAACTACAAATTAAATTACACAAAGTAGTAATAAGTACATAATATACTATACAGTATAAATATTAATATTAATTTTGTTATCATTAATAAATATGCTTATCAACCATGCGATTTTGTAAACATTGCCCTGTTGGCATATGGCGGCTGACTTCAATATTATCCCGTAGTCGGCTATCTAGTTGTTTTATATGACGTCTATGTCAGCAACATATAATGCCTTGTCGTTTGCCAAAATCAGATCGTCTTTCGTGCACTTAATCTTCAGAGTTCAGATTGAGGCATGTTAATAAATGTTGGTAGTTTTGCGTCATCCCACAGTCACACTTATCATCTGCGCTGAACCCCACTTCAATAGCGACGCCTTGCACCGGGTAGTTCCCGTTTTGAAGCGGTTAAGGGTTTTCCATGTAAGGAAGGGTAGCTGGAAGCCAGCGGATCCTTCCTCCTTGGTTTCCAGTGGGGAGCTGGTCACTTTATCTTTCCACAGGTCAAGTCGTCGAGCTTTAGGCTGAGTTTCCAGTTTACTTGTTAATTTTAAGAAACTTTTCCGAGACTTGAGCCTGGCTGGTTGAAATGGGTGTGCGTACATTGGGTGTCGGGAGTCTTCTTGTTGTATTGTTTTTTCAACCTCTGCAGCTAATTAAGTACATGAAATATTTTAAACAACAATTATTTTCATCTTATTTTATAAATAGCTTTACTACCACTTACTTTTAGTAATAAAAAAAAATGTTTGAACATTTATTTGTTGATCATAGAATATTATTCAGAGGTATATATTTAGTAAATTATATTTCTAATTTTCTGTTACTTACACCCTATGTAATATTCTTCATAAAGTCTTAAATGCTTAGGAAATAAGAATGATAAACATTTTATTTAAAATAAATAAAAATTTAATATAATGAATCCCTACAATTATTATGATGATCGTATAAATCAAAATTTCACATTTAAAATTATGTGCAATCAATTATCACATGTAATTATACTTAAAATATTTGCCTTATTTTATTGAGAGGATGTCGAAACCGCGTGTGTCGTCTCCGTTTTACTCACGTACTACGTCATAATATTATCAAATTGTTGTTCACTAGTTTCAATAGTGTGCTGCTAATTTTGATATTAGAGCTAACCGACCTATTATTGAACTTTTAGGTAAGAAAATTATCTAGTTTCTTTCGTTGATATTTTACAACATTTAAATTTTTAAATGAATTACAGAACTCGTGTGTAATTTTCAATAATATTTTTGATTTACACACTCATAACTCATTTAAAAACGACCAGTCCACACCATAAACTGGCATAAACAACGTATCAGAGTCCTCCGTCTCGTATCTAGATGCGGAGTTTAGCTCGCGACACGAATCACGGGTTGGCCGAATCTTCGACGGAGTTCTGCGACGCAGGTGTTGTAGTTGGTGGTGAGGAGACAACGTTGTATGGAGGTGTTATTTAAGTTTTAAATGAACAAATAAAAACAAAGAGAAAAAATATTAATGGGCGGAATGAGCTGTAAAGGAGACAAGGGAAAGTAACATGGTTGTGATAGGGGGAAATAACACGGATATGGCCATTGCACTATTGCAGTGTAGCCGAACCTTATGTTTAGGTTACATTTTGAAAATTTAGGATAGGGACGCTTCATATTGACCACTTTCATCTCCACGGTATTCTATTTTTACCGATATTAAGATATTAGGCATCTTGAAATGTTTTTCACTCTGCTATAGATTGATAGGACTTTTGCGCCATAATTTATAGCTACCTAGTTTATTTTTTTTTATTAAATTAGGAACTTTTGAATAGTAATTTTTTTCCATCAATAAATAATTTTTAAATATTTGAATAAACTTGAAAAAATGTAATACAAAGTCTCATGAGGCAGTTGTTCTTAATGTAATTTTAAAAATAATAGCGTACCTACATTCAGAATATATTTTTATGAGTAAGTTAGGATTTTGAAAAAAATCGACATAATCACGAAAATTTTCAAATTAATTTGAGTTAGAAATAAAATATTTCTCTTTATATCTAAAATTTTAATTTTAAATATTAGATACTTTAAAAGCTCATATAAATATATATCTATTGTCTACTTTAAACCAAACAATATTTGAATGTTTTGACAATCGACACGTACAATATGTATTTTCGAAAATTCTATATGATTTATAAATCATTACATTTAGTTTACATTATCTATACATACGACTATTATCAAAGTTTTTATATTATGATAGGTACTTAAAAATAAAGTTTGTTTTTATAAGAACACTTCACTTGAAAAGGATTTGTATCAATGTATACTTGTCTAGGATTTCGGTGACATATTCTTCTTTAATTTATTTTTAATGCTAACTTAGTGGCCAAATTCTGAACATGTAAAAATTATCAATTTCTAAATGTACGCAAGGACAATGATTTTAAAAACTAATTGTCATACAAATGATTCTCATTATGCATAGATTTTAGGTAATATTTCTTTTGTTGTAGTTTATACGAAAACCGTGACTTTCACAAACCCTGTACTATCCATACGTTGCAGATATAACCACTCAAACGTACATATGATGGTGATAACTGCAACGTATGGATAGTCCCTGTACTACTTATCACCATCATATGTACGTTTGAGTGGTTATAACTGCAACGTATGGATAGTACAGGGTTTGTGAAAGTCACGGTTTTCGTATAAACTACAACAAAAGAAATATTACCTAAAATCTATGCATAATGAGAATCATTTGTATGACAATTAGTTTTTAAAATCATTGTCCTTGCGTACATTTAGAAATTGATAATTTTTACATGTTCAGAATTAAAGTATACATTGATACAAATCCTTTTCAAGTGAAGTGTTCTTATAAAAACGAACTTTATTCTTAAGTACCTACCATAATATAAAAACTTTGATAATAGTCGTATGTATAGATAATGTAAACTAAATGTAATGATTTAAAAATCATATAGAATTTTCGAAAATACATATTGTACGTGTCGACTGTCAAAACATTCAAATTGTTTAAAGTAGACAATAGATATATATTTATACGAGCTTTTAAGGTATCTGATATTAAATATTAAAATATTAGAAGCAAAAATAAAAATTTATTTTTAACTTAAATTAATTTGAAAAGTTTCGTGAATATATACAACACGATTAAATAGATAATATTATTAAAATATACGCATTGCGTCATATATTATATTGTAAAATAATTAACATTTAATTGATGGTCATATTACTAGAGCCACAACAAATCATTAGCATGAAGAATTTCTTTGTCCTACTCCACAATGATTTACGCCGCTTTGCAATAACCGGGGTTATCGTCGGCTCTGCATCGTCACTACAACCGACGTCGATTGTCGGTTCCAGGAAATTAACTGACTCTGGACGGTTCGTCAAGCCGCCTCCAGACTCGACCTCACCAAACTGTATTGAAATGTTGGGCATCGATGCTGCTCGTCTGTGTGGTAGCGAATTCTCGAGATCATGAATTTCAGATGCAATGGTAGGCATCACTGGTGCCGCCGCACTCATGAATCCAATATGATAGCAAAATGTCGGACTCTCATAAGCCGCTATAATTGTAGGGATCGGTCCTGTAGTTGGTTCGTCTGGAGTCACCATCACTGAATCATCTAGCTTTGATGCGTCACTGGGCAGTGTATCAATCGCGACATTCGACTCTTCGGGGCAGTTTTCAGCGACAGAAGATGTCCGAAGCACTGGCAAATTCGGCATTGAATTAAATCTTCTGCTCTGCCGTAAATCCGCTGGCCCGTGACTTTCCAGTTCTTTTGGCTGATTCGTACGGAGATCAGAGAAAACCTGCAACATACAATTGGTCGTGGATGGCATGAGTGGACCGCCGGCAGAAGATCTCTCCATCTCTGGCACTGAGCTTAGTCTTCTGCCCGGCTGCAAACCACCTAGACCGTGACTTACCAAAATGTTCTGTTTATTTCCCTGAAGATCGTTGAAAACTTCTTTTTTGGACGATACATTATGCGTATTATCCCCTTTTGACATCTTCAATTCGCTGTTGATTGACGTGATCGTTAAATATTACGTTTATTTTTGATTAACGAAATTAAGTAAAGCTCAACAATTCTATGGGTACAAAAATACAAATAGACTTTATAATTTTTAATTACAAATGAGCGATATAAAATATGTGACTGCTACGATTAGTTTATAAAGAATGATACAATTATATATCACGAAAATATATATTTCAACACTTTTTTTTTGCCATGGCAACAAGATTTTTATTTATTTATTAGCTTTAAATACGAGCTTATTATTATATCACAGAATAATATAAAATAGACACTCGTGTTTCTGTATCTTATTCTAGTATGCAGTAAAAATATCCGTATAATACCTATTTGTATTTTGTACACTTGTATCGTATCCGTAATCCGATAGAATGTTATCAACGTGGCCAATGGAAATTTTATAATATTATATCATCGTATACGAAAAACGATTCTTAGCGAAGATGGTTTATCTGTCTAGAATATATTATAGATTATTATCAGATTTAAAAAGAAAATTTTTTATGAATTTCTACCTTAAAATAATTTGCGATGTTTTGTGATTTTTACGTATTTTGTCAAAATTCAAACTTTGAATGCATATTAAAAAAATTGTGACTATGTATTTCTTTTATTCTTCAACTGCTATTGTAACATTATGTTAGGAATCTTTTATCAAATTTTCAAGCTTTTCTACCCAATAAATTAATTTTTATCGATATTAATTTAAAAAAAAATCTAATAATGATCGAAAATTGCCTATGAATTGTTCAACTTAAGTCGAAAACATTTGAGAATTGCACGGTGAATAGAATATACTTATATAAACATTTGGTGAAAATTTCATGTATCAATGGTCATTTGTTTTAAAGTTACATCAAAAACCAAAATCAATTTTGTCGAAAACTGATTGTGCGTAAAATTTCCAGTTTTCCCCTTAATGTTTAGTTTGTTTATCCCGATTATTTAGAAAACTATTGAGAATTTTTACTTTGTCCACCCCAAAAGTACCAACTAGATTCACTTTTTGATCGAACGAGGTACTAAAGTCGATAATAGAAGCACTTTTACTGACCCAAAACGTGATGACAGACACAAAACAAAAAAACACACATCATAGTAAAATCAATACATTCCTTCCTCGCTCCGCTCAGAATCTAATGCCGATTTCAGAAACCACTCGTTGAAATTTTGATTTATATATACTTACATCAACATTTTTAAATGAAATATCTACAGAAAATTGTTTAAATGGTATAGGTATAGAAGATCTAAAAAATTGAAATATAGTCCTTTAAGTATATCACTTCGCTCACACAAGAATTGCATGACGAAAAACGCTTAGGTAAGGATAATTGTTGAGAGCTATAGGTTATACTATAAGAGAAATACTAGAATACGCGATATTTTCTCTTAAAATTGAATAGAAATATATTATATTCCTTTGTACTTTTCTGCTTTAATCGAGTGCGATTTTATCACGTGGCTTAAAATAAAATTGTTCACGGTATAAATTTAAAATTTATCTATTAAAAAAATATGCAAATTTTAAATTACATACAAAACATAGAATTGATTAGGTTCTCGATCATTGGCCGTTTAAAAATTGAATCTTGTTAATACAATTTGGAGAAATCAAAAAAATAAAATAAAAAGCACTTTATAATCATTGATGGGTAAAGAAATAGCAATGAAATGTCTATAAATAATAATAATAATTTTTAAAATAATTGTGTAGTAATAATAATTTTTTTTCATTTTTTTGCGCGCGTTCTATACTATTGTATAAAATAACTTTACGAGTTATTATTATTATTATTTTTAGTTTTTTGTATACTTCGTGTACAGTTTTATAATAAATATGAAACCATTATGTAGAATACGATATTATACATTTGTATTACACAAATACTGGGTAATGGTAATTATAAGCAATAAGCATGTATACTGTAAATATTATAATGCATCCATGTTTGTATGATGTGGCTTAGTATTTAATTTGGTCCATATAATATTATGTTCCTTCCACCTCTAAAGATGAATCTACAGTTTACCTATATGTATTATTAATTGCACTCTGAACCCTGATTGTAGTTTTCTATCCCAATGACCACCATGCTCAGCAAGGGTACTGCAGGAAACACAGGCCTATGCCTTGCAAGGGGTGCTATTATGACGTAAGAGGTGGCATTTCTTTGGTGGTAAGCAGGGCCGTATTTATGGTAATATGTTGATACTTAGACTAAACAAACGAAAGGATGGAAAATTCTGATTTTGTCTATGTATACATTTTGTCTAGAGCCGGCCCTGCCGCCGACAAATACGTTATGGCGATTGGCGCCCAATAGCTATAATAGGGTTGATATATATTCTAATAGGTACCAATCTTTATTTTGTATTAAATGGTAAAATAAAACAAGCATTAGACCACGTTATAGCGTATATAATGGTGTAATGTAAGAAAACAATATACTTATATCCTTGTGGGTAAGTAACGACTTATCCATAGTAATTAAATATTACGTATATGTTGCTCAACCACACCCAACGTCACCATTGCAGGTGTCTCAACCGTGAATTAAATCCACCGTCATGAACAAATGTGTATAATTTAAATGGCAACATTTTTTATTAAACTTAAATATTTTTACCGTGGATGAATTATCGTAAAATCTAATAATTCAACAATCATAATTTTTTTTTTTTTAGACACAATATTTATTGGGAAGTTTATATCAGAATTGCACTGTCCTATGTTGTCTTTAAAAAAAAAAAACTGGACAGCCTAGAATAAAAAATTAAACGTTTTATTTTCGTTTAGTTAATTGTTCAAAAACACATAAAAGTTAATTATTTTAATGTTAAGTAATTAAAATAACTAAGATTTCCATAAAATAAACATTTTAATATAGTACCTGTGTAAATATAATATAGGTATACTTATACTCACCATTAATGATCTCAAATTAAAAACTGGAGCAGATATATGTTCCGTGATATTCAAATTTAATAATGTAGTGTCGTTATATATTTTTTTGTTTAATTCATTAGGACTTTAGAGCGTACCAATATTTAATTTTGGATAATTTTGGTGTGTAGAGTCACTTGAGAAGTTGAGAACATGTGAGTTACACGGGTTTTTGAATATTTGAGTTTTAACAGGTTTAACAGAAAGTATTAAGGGTTTGGCTAATTTGGGTATAAAACTAGCTTGCTTTTAATAACAAAATAAATTTAATTTGAATACTCATGCACGCGCGTATCTACATGCCATTGTATTAAAAATATTATATAAAGCAAATGATCTTTTGTTTCTATTCAGCTTTGTGTGTATATAATAATATATTTATTCATAATAATATTATAAATGCGAAAGTAACTTAGTCTCTCTGTTATGTTTTTACTGTTAAACCACTGAACCGATTTAGTTTGGTATGAAGATAGCTTAAACCCGGCAGAAAACTTTGATAGGCTACTTTTTTTTTTTTTAATCAACCCCTAGGGAGTGATACTAAATAATCAATCTAATGTAATTGAAAGTCAACTGCATGGGTAAACATTTTAAATTTAGGGAGGGTGTTGATTTTTATTGGAGGTGTTGTTTAAGAAGGGTTTTTAGAAAATCAATCCAAAAGAGTGTGGTAAAGTTTGTATGGGAAATAATATTTTTACGGCCAACAAATTTACTTGGACTTGGTATTAATAATACTGGTTGTCACAGTTAATGAAACACGGTAAGTGAAGCACTGGAAAATTGCTACATTGTACCTAATTATTATATATTTCTTGAACTACATACGTTTTGAGTTTATAAATTTATTCCTCGTTTGAGTGTTAAATAGAACTGTCTAATTATGCTATTAAATGATTGTAATCCTTATAACAAATTAATTTATATTATTAATATATTATAAATCAATACTAGTTATTTTAATTATATAGATAAAAAATCTTTGTTCCTAATAGGCGAGTATTCAATATATCATTAATTTATTTTATTCGTCTTCATAATATAAGTATATATAATATATATTTAATATATATACTGCATAATAAACACATATAGACAAAATTTGACATAGTTTTTTTTCTCTGATTAGATCATCACTTAATTTTCTTAATCATTCAACTTATGTGAAAGAGGGAATACCCGTGGCAACATGGGTAATTGGGTGTGGGGTGGTACGATAGGGGTTATTTTTGTATAATTGTTTGTAGGTTTTTAAGTTGGTATGTTGTAACACGTATTTGTGCATATGTGGCTAGGATGTGTTGCTCAAAATCTGGGGGGGGGGTGATTCATCTGGGAGCTAGAAACTGCAGATTGAGCGTACGACCGTGCCTCATCAAGCCACAACAATGTAGTTTGAAATATAAATTATTTAGTACAATAGCATATACTCGTATAATTAAATTGATATCATACTTTTGTATTATTTATTTAGAAATATTTAAAAATTTTAACAGTTCTATATTTTGTAGACTGTAACTTGTAAGTCATAAAACAGTTTGAATTTTTTCTCAGAAAAAAAACCTTTCTTTTTCAAGATTTTTAATTATTTGTTTTCATAAATAGAAATAGCTAGGAAAAATTAGTGTATAAACGATTCTCGTTATTACATTTATAAGATAAAATTAAAAATCGTTTTTCTCCAGAATTAATAAACCTTTATTGGGCTGTAAGCGTATTATTAAATCAATTAGTGCGAGGGCAGGAGATACTGGATGGATTCATTTATCCATAACCAATGGTTATTTTTGAGTATATTAATATACTATGTTCAGCGATGTACATAAATTAAAAAGCTGTATAGTTTATTATTTTGTTCTAATTATTTTAAGTTTATATAAAACGAGTAGAGTTGAAATGAAAAAGCGGGTAAGTCGTGTATGTCGCTCTGCTGTACAGTAGGTTACAAGTGGGTTACTGTAATGGATGGAATTAAATTTGAATCCAATGATATTATATCATTGTATACAAAACACGATTCTGAGCGAAGACGGTTTATCTGTCTAGGATATATTATAGATTATTAAAAATTTTCAAATCTTAGATTTAAAAAGAAAATTTTTTATGAATTTCTAGTTTGAAATAATTTGCGAATTTTCGTAATTTTTACATATGTTGTCAAAATTCAAACTTTGAATGCTAGTAAAAAAAAAATTGTGACTATATATTTCTTTTATTTTTCAATTGCTATTGTAAAAATATATAATGAGCCTTGTATTAAATTTTCAAATCTTAGATATAAAAGGAAAATTTTTTATGAATTTCTAGCATAAAAAAATTTACGAATTTTCGTGATTTTTACATAATATGTTGTCAATATTTGAATTTTAAATGCTTATAAAAAAAAAATTGTGACTATGTATTTCTTTTATTTTTCAACTTCTACTGTAAAAATATGTTAGGAGCCTTGTATTAAATTTTCAAATCTTAGAATTAAAAAGAAAAACTTTTATGAATTTCTATCTAAGATAATTTGAACATTGCCGTAATTTTTAAGTATTTAGTCAAAATTTGAACTTTAAATGCTTATAAAAAAAAATCGTGCCTACGAATTTTTAATATTTTTTAACTTCTATTGTTACAATGTGTTAGAAGCCTTGTATTAAATTTTCAAGCTTTTCTACCGAACAAATAAATTTTTATCGATATTTATAGAAAAAAAAACTAAAAAAGTTGAAAAATTAAAATGTCAGTAAACAGCTCAAAACAAATCTAAATATTTTTGAAATTTTATCAAATATATAAAACGCCTATATAAACATTCAGTCAAAATTTCAAGTATCTGCGGTAATTTGTTTTAGAGTTACACCAAAATAAGGAAATCGCTAAAAGTGAAAATCCAATGTTGTAAAAATTTAAATTTCAAATGCTCATAACAATTTAATTTGAATTTCCGGTGGAATTTTTATTTGTGATAAACATTGAAAAACTTGTAAGGAATCTTGTATTAAATTTTTAAATCTTAGATTTAAAAAGAAAATTTTTTATGAATTTCTAGCTTAAAATAATTTGTGAATTTTCGTGATTTTTACGTATTTTGTCAAAATTCAAACTTTGAATGCTTATAAAAAAAATTGTGACTATGAATTTCTTTTATTTTTCAACTGCTATTGTAACAATATGTTAAGAGCCTTGTAATAAATTGTCAAGCTTTTCTGCCTAACAAATAAATTTTTATCGATATTAATTTAAAAAAAACTAATAATGATCGAAAATTTGAAATGCCTATGAATAGTTCAACTTAAGTCGAAATTTTTTGAAAATTGCATGGTGGATAGAATATACTTATATAAACATTAGGTGAAAATTTCATGTATCTATGGTCATTTGTTTTAAAAATGCATTAAAAACCAAAATCGATTTTGTCGAAAAATGAGTGTGCGTAAAATTTCCCGTTTTTCCCTTAATTTTTAGTTTGTTTTTCTCAATTATTTAGAAAAGTATTAAGAATTTTTTACTTTTGACCCCCCAAAGTACCAACTAGATTCACTTTCTGATCGAAAGAGGTACTGAAGTCAAAACTCGAAGTATTTTTACTGCCCCTGTGTCTGTGATGACAGACACAAAAAAAAAAAAAAAAATACACATCATGGTAAAATCAATACATTCATCGCTCCGCTCAGAATCTAAAAAAATAATAGGATGCATATGTTTTTAATTTAGTTTTAAATGTATTTTTATTGTTTTGACAATGGATATACTCGTACTTTTTGATCATTGATCATAATTAATAATTTGAAATAATACTCAACTGTTTTTCTTAATTCCAGTAATAATTATTAGATAATTAAGAACATTGAACAACTTTGGCGTTCCAAACGAAAACTGTTATAACGGGTTGTGGGTATAATAAAATTGTTATAATACAAATATACAATAGTATATCTTTACACAAGTGTAGTTGGTATATTAATAGATAATAATAATAATTATGTTTGAAAAAATAAACGGTAACAAAATCCAACTGATGCTGGCCAATTATAATAATATTATTGCGTACTAGCTGGCCACTAATAAACAACGGTTTGTTTGAAATTATCGGCTTTGGTCTACGACGAAATCCGGAAATGGTTCATTTTATTTTTTTCTGTCTACCTACACGCGCATAATACACCTGCAAAATGGCTGCATCTTATAATATCGAGAAATCCGACCACATTGAAAAGACCACCATAAGAAAAGTTATCGACAAAACAAATAGCAACATCGAATACGATGAAATGGAAACCAAGCTACACAGATTCGATAACTACAACGAGGAAATAACTTATGACGATTTGGCGGGTCTACTGAGTTATGCAAAGCAGTTCACAGGCGACGACGCGTCGACTGCCATAATCGCTCAACCGGACGAATCCTCCAACATTGGACCGGCTGAGATAAACATTATTGCAGACGACGTGATTGCGACGTCGTCAACCAAGCAGGTCGCGGCCGTAGAAGAACATATTAAGCAAAATGACGATGCGTTGGACGTCACGCCGACCAGGGGAAAGGAGGTCACATTCCCTTTTTGGGGCTTGTTCGTCTGGCTGGACCCGGGAAACACTCCAGCGATACGCGCACATCCACGCCCGGGCATCTTGATGAGAATCATTAGCGCGGTGTGGAGAGGCGTAACAAGAGCCGTACGCGGAATTCGTTGTTTTTTATTGAGTTTTTTCCCGAAGTGAAACCGTACGAAAGTTCCCCCCCCTGGTTGAGGGCAGCAGACAAAGGCGTGGCGATGTGAGGACGAGGAAGGTACGTGACAGAGCACTGCAGGGTGATCGGCGGTAAGTCGCCAATACGTGTTATTCGGCCACCAGCTGTGGCGCAACGGGATCGCAGACGTCGGGTGCTCGGGATCGCCGACACGCGAGACCCTCTGACGGCGCGGTGGACGCCTAGCTGCTTCGGTTGCGATCGACGACGACGACACGACGACGGTGAGGCTAGCCATATCGACGCGGGCATCGACGCCGCCCCGTCGATACCAATAACGACTGCAATGCACCAATGCACGAATACGACTCGTTGCGACGGTGACGACGGATTTCCGTAGAGCTCAAAGTGTTCGGGTAGTAGATGATTATAATTTATGTAGGGTAGATAGGAACACGGATGTCAGTATAGCGCTGATGGACTCGAAGAAACTAAACGTTTCAGAGTTACGGCGGTGCGCGACTCCACGGCGGGACCATTGGCAGCGGCAGACTGCACGGCGCCGACGGATGTGGCCAGGGCGAAAATCACGGAGAGTCTCACTACTGATTCTCTCCCCTTTTCGCCTAGTGGTCTGATACTGTCGGCCTAGTCACGACGCCTCGGTTAGGTCACCGCCCATTCCACAGTACCCATCATATTTTATAGTCTTCGTCGCTCGCTCCGGGAGCTT
The DNA here is from genome assembly GCF_037042655.1 of Diuraphis noxia. Lineage (NCBI taxonomy): Eukaryota > Metazoa > Arthropoda > Insecta > Hemiptera > Aphididae > Diuraphis > Diuraphis noxia. Next base: position 80,233,823 of record NW_028301713.1, read on the forward strand.
AGGTAACCGTCGTCACCGGCACAACGATCATCGTATTAAACATTTGCAGTATCGTCAAGCGCACAACATCGCGCACTAGCCACTTGTCGTCAATCGTTGTTCGTCTCGCAACCGTCGTGGTCGGGCTCCATCCGCTGCCATGGTCGTCTTCGCGGCCCGGGCAAACGCGCCAACGATTCTCGAACGCCCCTCAGGACCGACCGAATAACGTTGTAGAGGTGACCAGTAGCCTTACTAGCATCTTCTGCGATTATCACTCAATCGCCATTACGTACCACTCACATCGCCACGTCTTCTCTGATGCCTTTTTTTTTGTTTTTGTTAAAATTATTAGTTATTGTTTTTTTTCAATTTGCATTGTATTATATATTATACTTCATCTTTTCGACATAATCTGTTCAAAATGTTAAAGCACACATTTGTTATGTTCACTAAATTTTTCATTAAATTTTTCAATAAAATATATTTTGTTTATATACAGTAACATTTTGTTTTTTATTTTTAGCATTAAAAAGTACGATTTTTTAATTTAACAGAACGATGGTCTCACTGTGCAAAATCATGGTGTCGCGTGGGACCCATAAGGAATACTAAAAATTTGTTTTTTTGTTACGTATCAATTCGACCAAATCTCAATAAAATATATTATAATATATTTTTGACACGTCATACTTAAAATTATAAGTTTATCGGTGTGGTAAGATTAAGCGTGATTACAGAAAAAAGAAAAAGAAAAAATTAAAACACCACGCACACAATATCATAGTAAAATCAATACATTAATTATTAGTCGGCTTAGAATCTAAAATATCAATAACTACTTTTTTGTTATTGTTCTATGAATACCGCATTGTCATTAGTGTTTACGTAAAAGTAGATATTGCTCCGATCCACAAGTCAGACGATGAAATCCGTGTTGAAATCCACACACGCTGTCTAGTAGTCTAGTTGATGATGTTGATAATACTTGTTGTGGACATAAAAAAAATGCCATTAAATAACTCAAAACAAGTAAAAATATTTTGAAAATGTTATCAAGTATAGGTTAGGTTAGGTTCCATCTGCGTTCTCTCGCCGTGGTGAACGGTCGTGTGTTGTTTTTAGTGCATTGCTGATAAGGCCTGCTCTGTGTAATATATTTCGTATATTGCTAGTTAGTTCGTTTTATCTATGTCGTCGTCTTCGGGCGGCGGCCGGAATTCGTCTACGAACAGACTAAAATCGACTTCTCAAAATGGAAGTTCGGGGCTCGGCTCCGAATTTACACTCGTCTCGTACCAACGTAAGTCTAAAACTAAACCAAACCCAACCAGTCCCGTCTCTCCAGGTTTACAACAAATTATGGATAATCCACCGGTTCTTGATACATCAAACACTACTTTCAATTATAACATTCCCGATAACGCGCACGAGCCAATTATGGTCGATGATGCTATTAACGGCTACGACCGTTCTAATGAGTCTGCCTCAGCCACCACGTTATCTACAGATATCACTATGCCATTAACAAACCAAAATCCAGCTATCGATAATAATAACATTAACACTCGTCTCAGATATTTTTCGCCGGATTATAATGGTCCTATAGTTATACTCGCCGAATGCACCGATCAAAACAAAAATTTAGGGAATTTGCATCCGTTTAAAATAGCAAAATTCTTTTCTACCAACTTCACTGGCATTACCAATATTAAACCAGTCGGCTCAAAAAAAGTTAAAATTACTTTCAATTCGATCACCAACGGCAATATATGCCTAAGTTCTAAAATCCCGAGTGATAACGGTTTCCAGGTAAACATACCTGTCTCGCTTATTTTTCGCTTATGAATTTCTAGCATAAAATAATTTACGAATTTTCGTGATTTTTACATAATATGCTGTAAAAATTCAAACTTTGAATGCTTATAAAAAAAAATTGTGACTATGTATTTCTTTTATTTTTCAACTTCTATTGTAAAAATATGTTAGGAGACTTGTATTAAATTTTCAAATCTTAGAATTGCCGTAATTTTTACGTATTTAGTCAAAATTTGAACTTTAAATGCTTATAAAAAAAAGTCGTGCCTACGAATTTTTAATATTTTTTTAACTTCTATTGTTACAATGTGTTAGAAGCCTTGTATTAAATTTTCAAGCTTTTCTACCGAACAAATAAATTTTTATCGATATTTATAGAAAAAAAAAATAAAAAAGTTGAAAAATTAAAATGTCAGTAAACAGCTCAAAACAAATCTAAATATTTTTAAAATTTTATCAAATATATAAAACGCCTATATAAACATTCAGTCAAAATTTCAAGTATCTGCGGTAATTTGTTTTAGAGTTACACCAAAATAAGGAAATCGCTAAAAGTGAAAATCCAATGTTGTAAAAATTTAAATTTCAAATGCTCATAAAAATTTAATTTGAATTTCAGGTGGAATTTTTATTTGTGATAAACATTGAAAAACTTGTAAGGAATCTTGTATTAAATTTTTAAATCTTAGATTTAAAAAGAAAATTTTTTATGAATTTCTAGCTTAAAATAATTTGTGAATTTTCGTGATTTTTACGTATTTTGACAAAATTCAAACTTTGAATGCTTATAAAAAAAAATTGTGACTATGAATTTCTTTTATTTTTCAACTGCTATTGTAACAATATGTTAAGAGCCTTGTATTAAATTTTCAAGCTTTTCAAATAAATTTTTATCGATATTAATTTAAAAAAAACTAATAATGATCGAAAATTTGAAATGTCTATGAATAGTTCAACTTAAGTCGAAATTTTTTGAAAATTGCATGGTGGATAGAATATACTTATATAAACATTAGGTGAAAATTTCATGTATCTATGGTCATTTGTTTTAAAGTTACATCAAAAACCAAAATCGATTTTGTCGAAAAATGAGTGTGCGTAAAATTTCCCGTTTTTCCCTTAATTTTTAGTTTGTTTTTCTCAATTATTTAGAAAAGTATTAAGAATTTTTTACTTTTGACCCCCCAAAGTACCAACTAGATTCACTTTCTGATCGAAAGAGGTACTGAAGTCAAAACTCGAAGCATTTTTACTGCCCCAAAACGTGATGACAGACAAAAAAAAAAAAAACACACATCATGGTAAAATCAATACATTCATCGCTCCGCTCAGAATCTAAAATATGTTATTTATTGGATTGAAAAATAGATGTTTATAATTTGATCATTTTTGAGTCATAATTGAGTGTACATACGAATTTTGGAATTATATTTAATGATAAGATAACCAATGTCTATAGTTAGTATAAAATTCATTATAAACGAATCAATTAATTTATTTACATGATTGTTTTCATATTTTTGATACCTTGGTGGTTAAAAACTTTATTTTTTAAGATTTAAAATTTTTATTTTTAAATAAATAGGGGATAACTTTCTTTTTTCTGTTATGAATTGAAATAGCTGTAAAATAAAAAGTTGTACTTCGTGTGTACAATAATATCCTTACCAATACCGAACATTTTTTTACGTATAAAATACATGACACTGTGCACCCTAGTGATATAATATTTTGATTCTACTCAGTGGTTGGTAATCATGCTACTACGAAACAATAACTTTACTAGTCCGAGACTATGCAATAGGCAATAACTATCACTGAAATTCTCAAAATTAACTAAATTACTTGAGTGAAATCAATAATTATATAAGGTAGGTAGATATATAGAAATACATTTTCTTTGCATTACTACAGTTGTCGATAAACGCTATAGCTTTGCCATTTTTTCCTCTTGAACAGTTTATGGTACTTATATCATAAAATTAGCTGATCACCGTGCACTTCGTTGCCCGTTAAAAATATCAGCTCTATAGGATTCAACATTTTTGTCTAATTCGTCGTTTATATGGTCAGCCATGATCAAAACTTCCCGTGACAAATTCTTGTGGATTTCCCTATGTCAATATAAATATAAAAATATTTTATTGAATAATGAATATCGAACGTATGTCATTCACGCAATAATAATATCTTTGATTGAATTGATTAGGTATTAACAGGTTAATTAGCATTTGTAAAAATAAAAATAGTAGGCACGTCACTTTAAAAATGTTTAAACAATTTTGGGAAGTCGTCCATCGTCATCGTCTTCTTCATAATTATCATGAGTTTTATGTTATGACTATACCAATCACCAGATACTGTTTAGTTTTGCCGGATGATATATAATGGGTGGACCCATATGGCCATATTTCATCCCGATAACTTAAAGCGACTAGTCTCTAACAGAGATGCTTGATGTGCACATGCGTAAGGAGAAATAATAATTACTGTAATAAGATTCGTCTTGACTTAACGGTTATACAGGTAACATTTAATGTTTTTATATTACGTTTATACAATAATGTAGAATGTAGATTGTAGGAGGTATATTTATGATATAGAATTATATCGGTAGGCAAAATGATATTAGGGTTTATACTATTATATGCTCTACTAATATTACTGAGGAGGCTTCACTTTTGACAAAATCAATAATGTCGATATCTGATGATATAGTTTTAGTTAAACAAATGAATCTTAATGAAAAGCGTTGAGATAAAAATCTTGGTTTCCCATATCCCTATGTTCTTCTAGTAGAAGATTTTATCGATGTGTCACCCATTATACATTACATAAAGGTTAAAATATGTGTTATATAACTAAAAATGTTTTTTTGTGACAAATGAATTTAATATTCGAATATAGTTTTGAAAGTTTTTATGGTTTCTAAGCTTAACGAGTAGTTACAAACGTACGGCCATTTATAGATAGATAAACTATAAAAGTGTTGTTATATTTTTTTAAATTTATTTCACGGCAATTTCAAAATAGTCGGTGCCAATATTATGCTTGTGATACAAGCCACCACAAAATCACAAATAGGCAGTCTCTCAGTTTACTTATCTAACATTTCGAAAATGTATTATTTGTTGTAGTTTACATATAGTACGTGTATACGTGCATTGTTTATATAAGTGTTGCCGTGCTGGTGCATACATAAGATGCGGAAAACTGTACTGATACGAATAAATCGTACAAAACAAAGTTATTATAAAAAACTTAAATTTGTTTTCCTTATTAGCTCAAAAACGTTAGTTTGTCGTGAAACTCTTAAAACGCGTTGCGTACGTTTAGTTGTGTAGTAAGTATTTATCCTTTTTAGTTTAATTAAATATGGAATTATGATCGGCTAAAGACGGTATGCAGTCCACCGTTGTTGTTTATTTCAAACTCAGTCGCGTTATTTGAAAGTTAAAAAGTCAAATAGTTTTATTAGGTATTGTGACGAAACGCGATATCGGCAGTTCTTTTATTAAAAAAAACATTAATAATATTATCCACTGCAGTTTGTCGTTTGAATTATCTTTGATATTTACGACAGAAATAACGACAACGCACGGCATAACCTTTTTGATAGTGTAAAATAGTAATAAAACATTCGATTTATCCATTACAACAATACGTTTTTCTATGTGCAGAAAATAAGAAAAACGAAAGAAGAGAGAGAAAAACGATTTATGCGGGCGTTTTTCCGAACTTCACATTTCTCATTGTCTCGCAGCAGGCCGTATGTGCAAGTATATCGGTATCGTAGGTAGTGTGCACAAAACTACAATTTCTCTCACCCTATCGTCAGGTCTCTTGTATCAAGGCGCAAGTCTTCAGCTCAACAGCATTATAGAGCTCCCCCCTCTTTTATGCCGTTCTTATAAATCGTCTTATCGGACTACACAAAAACGCAACAAGAAAACAATTTCTTTCATTCGGATATGGTGAGAGCGAAAAAAAATATTTTAGTACACACATACGTGTAAATTCACTATATATCTATACATACACATTATTACATAATATATTATCCTTACCTCTACATATAGACTTTTGTGACCCTTCTATAAGCGTTTATATTATATTTCGATGATATTACGATTTTTTACACGAAATAATAAGAAGAAATGAAGAATAATTAATATATTATTGTGTAAGAAATGGGTGCACTTTACTCGACACTTCTTTAGTAGGTATACAATATAATATTTATTTATGCATGTACAGTCTTCCGTTGTCTGTTTGACTAGTTAATAGTTGGGTTAAGATATTAATTATGTTGAAATTTTCTTCAGCTAAAATACTATCAGTCAATCAATAGAATATTTATGTAAAGTAATTTGAATTTCTGATTTATTAAAATATATGAGTTTCGATTTTATTAACTATAGGTCTTCTATAGATAAAACTTAAATTAATGGAACATGTTGTGATTCGAGCTTCGTAATTTCTGCTGTTATAAATTTTTAATTGAAATTAATGAGTACTAAATTGGTCCCCATTGAGTAATTATCTGAAATAGTTTTCTTTAATAGAAATATCATCATTTGAATTTAATAATATTGTATTACTCATTTTATTTCTACAAAACGTTCACAACAGTAAGAATCGGCATTTATCCATGGGCCCATGAGGACTAGGCTGAGATGGTAAATTAACATCCGGAGCTTCTTATTTAAAAAGTAAAATATGAGAGGGTGCCTTTAAAAATATTTGTTTTAGCTTTTTTTTTTTTTACTTTGGTAAGTTTAGGTTGTTAAATTGTTTCTTATGCTTTCCGCAATTCTATGAATACCGTGAGCTAGTCAAGTGAAAACTTTATTGTGGTAGTAAATTTTACCTTATAAGGGGCTTACTCTGATAAAAACGAAAAAACGTTGTCATGGCGTATTACATTACTTTCAGCCATAAAATAAGCATGGATTTTTCAAACTTGAACTATTGTAGATCGAGTAGTTTGATTTTTTTAGAAATTCTGTTGTGAGTAAAAATATTTTACCAGGTTACTGATCAAATTCTAGGGTTCAAATAATAACGTTACTTATAAAACGGCGTTTTGAGTCTGCTGACTCATCAATGGACACCCATAGTTTTTATCAGTTACAACATTTTTAATAATTTCCATAACGTCTTCGTAGAAAAACAAATACCACCCCAGCCTCACCTATTTAAAATTTTTGAAAATTTTCTTTACCAATATTTAATATGTAATTTGTATGAATTTGAATAGTTATTTTCAAAATTTGTTCGACCATCGTTCGATGTCAATCACAAATAGGTACTTAAAAAACTACGTCATCCCAGTCCCCCCCCCCCCCCATCGGCTAAATTGCAGTGTTTTTGAATTTTTCAAGGTTGTATATTTTGTGAATTTCATTCATATTTGAACTAATTATATAGTATGTTATCATATGATATAAAATATAAAATACTTATCAGATTATTACAAAATATAATATTAGTACAGTATTATGATGTAGGTATAATATGTATAAAATGAGTATCATACAGTATTTTCCACATAACTATGTATACATTGGTGTTTAAATTTAGTAGTAGGTACCATTAATCATTATTCATGACGATTACAACTCACAAGTGTAACAGTAACGGATTACCATGACATGTTTTAAGACTAAAAATCACTAACTTAATGTTTTACGTAAAGTAGAGACAGTTGGAATTTCTTTGAATGTGAGCTTTTCCAATAATAGTCGGAAATGAATGTAGCTTATTGTATGTAACAAAAAATTACTTAACATCAACGCTTCACATAAATCATATGGAAAATTAAATTTTTTTACTTGTTAAGAGCTGTTGAACGTTTGAATTTGTGTTATTGGTTTCTTATTCACTGACCTTGAATGTTTATCTATTTTTAGATATTGCATAACAATTTATCGTAAGACACTTAAATTTATTACTCTGTATAATGAAGTTTTTTTGTCATAAAATAATAAAATATAATTATTTTTAATGTTTTGGATATCTAAAACAATTTTTGTTTGGTTAAATTAATTAACTTTTTTTTATAATATTTCAATATATTACACTAAAAAATCAATACAAATGCTAGTAATTATTTCTAAATTAAAATTCATATGTATATGAAAAAAACAATTATTTCAATATTTAAATTATCTGTTTAGAAAATATGTAGAATTACTAGTGTATTACATGTTTTTAATTTCCAACAAACTTATATGAGGGAAATTGGAATATGTTATATGCATAATATAATAATTATGAAAAATAGTATTTAGAATATCAATTAAAATATTTTTAAAATACTTTTTAGTTTTTGATTTAAATATTAAACCAATGATACTTCTCTTGAAGAATATTTTAAATTAGTGCCATTATTTATAATTTAATAATTCTAAAAATAATATAATTTAAGTTGTTGATATTTGATTTAAAATGTGTGGTATTGTACAAATATCCTGAAAAAGAAAAATAATTATTATTCTAAATAAAAAGTTTTTTTTATAGGAATAAAATACTTTAAAAAAATATTCTAAACAGTTGTTCAGAATATTTTCGGGAAAAGTATTTGAAAAGTATTTGGATTACTACCCAAGACTGAATGCTGGTTTTTTGTGTTCTTTGTTTTTGAATACATCAGTGCAATGGGTGGGTTAAATTTTAATTGAATGATAAATAATTGCAGATGAAAAATTATTTTAAGTTGAACGTTTGGTCTGTCTCTAATTCTAAGGTTTTTTTTTTTTTATAATTGATTAATATTACTATATATACATATTTCATATTTAACTGTATACATATTATAATATACTCGTATAACACTTAATTAATGCCATATAATATTATCTTATTGTTATTAACTCTTAAGTTAATACTGGCTTTTGATGACGTTTTCGTTTAGGTTCTGTATATTTTAGGTATATCTTAATAATCGGAGATTGAAGTATTTTTCTGCTCCAAAAGGTGTCAATTAAAATCCCCATTATTTTAAACCATATAAATCCATTAGTATACATAACTTCATTAATAATCTAACAGAATTAACAATAATAGGTTTGTTGGTTTTTATAGTATTTTGATCATGGTTGATGGATGTTAATAAAAATGTACGTTATCTTTTGCATAGTACTACCTTGAATCTACATCCATGTATAATGTATTATTTGAACTCAAAGCGAAATATAATATCAAATTCAATATATTCAAATGTGTATTATTTAAATTTAAAACAATATTCACGTATGCGGGTTCGTTGCTTTTATGTAATATGTATACTTATATATCTACTAGTAAAGTGGTGGTAAAGTTCCTTATAAAAAAGTTACTCTTTCTTTTCTATCTAATTTTGTAACTACTTACTTTTTGTTAACTATAAATATAGATAGGCATGTATTATACTTAAGTAATGTGTGTTTAAAATATAAAATTAATATTAAAAAAAAAAAAATATGAAAAGTATTAAAACTGATTATCATTATAAATGGGTTATATTAAAATTTAGAAGCAATAATAAATACAATCTGAAACAATGTTTTTGATAGAAATTGATTACACATAAATTCTTGGCTATTCCTATTAATTGATAGAAAATTTAAGAAATGGCTTCTTGATGACTATAACCATAAATATAAAATAAATAATACCTAATATTATATTTTAAAAATACTGTTACAACAATACACTATACAACTATATTATTTATAAATGAAAAAATCTATACTATTATCGTAGTACGTTTAAGACTTTTATGTGTTCAAAGTAGGTTTTTACATATTTCTGCGGGATATTATATTCTCCACAAATATAGAAATCGAAAACTTTTAAATTGAATTGAAAAAAATACGTATGCCTTTGGTAAAAATCAAATTTGAAGTTACCACTGAACCTTCTGAAGATAGGTGGCAGTAAATGCGAATGTTTCTATTCCAAGATTTTTGAACCTAACGGAGCATATAAATCATAGATTTGAAAAAAAAAACTAATATAGGTGCAGCCTTCATAGATAAAAGCCAAGCATTTGATCGGGTCTAGCACGACGGACTTTTATATAAATTAAAAACATTAAGCACTCCAACTACAATATATAAACTAATTAAATCCTTCCTCTCCGATCGTTGCTTTAAAGTTCGAATCAACGATACTACATCTGAAATATAACAAATTAACGCAGGAGTATCTCAAGGTTCAAAACTCTCATCTTTACTCTTTAACTTATACGTTTCCGACTTCCCTACAACGAATAATACTGAAGTAGCACTATACGCTGATGACAGTGCTATATATCCAATCTCTAAAGACGCCGAAACAAACATCCAAAATATTCAAGCTTGTCTGAACGAAATTCAAAAATGGGGAGAAAATGGAAAATAACATTAAACCCTCAAAAAGTATAGCGGTACTTTTCACTAATCGTATCCCCAAAACCCCTGGTAATTTAAAATTTTCGGTAATATAGGTATTCCTTGGGCACATAATATCAAATAGGTACCTCGGTATAATTTTGGATAGAAAACTAACATGGAATCCACATATCACCTCCAAAATACAACAAGGCTACCAAAGGCTAAAAGTTCTATACCCATTGATCAATCGACAAACTACACTAACCTGGAGATGTTCTGTTATGCTATACAAGCAAATCCTATAACCGTTTTTCTATACGCAGCCCCTGTGTGGGGAAATTGTGCTAAGACCCACATACACAAAATACCAATTTTCCAACCAAAAGTTCTGAGACCATATCCAATGCTTCATGGTTTGTACGTAAAGATGCACTTCACAAAGACTTCCAGCTACCCACAATAACTGAGTACATAAAAAAATTTAGCAATAAACTTCTTCGATCACATCAATTCTGCTCAAAGTGTGAAATTTTATAGACTAAGTGACCCACTTTCTATACAACGACTCATGTCTCACAAAATTTACGTTTGAATTTTATTATTACGTATATAATATTCCTATGTCCTATATGTCTGTAACTAAATGAAACTTATCGGAGATTATTGAAATATGATAATTAATTAAATGTAAGTAACAATTAACACATTGTAATATTACTATTATTATTTGTTTAGTAAAAAACATACATATAAATATGTATACGATTGTACATATTATGAGTATCGCATGTTTATAAGATAATGACAGCGACTGATAGAGAATTGATTATATTTCGGATAAGAATTTAAGATTCAGAAATATTTAGTAACAATTTGAACACATCAAATTTATCAATTGAAAAACATAAAAAAGCCTAAGTGAACATTTCTACATGTCATATTTTAAAGTTCATAAGTGACATTATTTACGAGATGATAATAATTTAACCTAAATAATATACACTCATAAACTTATGTCTATAATTTATTCTAAAAATTATACATCTATGATGAATTTATTAACATCAAAGGTAACATGAGTTACACAGGGACCTACTTTAGCAATGTCTTCAGTAATTTTAAATCTGCTTACTACTTTAATAATAAAGGCGTATTTTATTTTGTTTATTACATTTTTTAAGTACGTAGTTATTATCTTAAATCTTGCACTTCAAAGTTTTTTCAAGTTACAATATAATTTACTCATCAGTCATGTCTAAATATTTTTTATAATATAATATATTTATATAATTTTGATTATATAAATTTGTAATTTATACATTTAATTGAAAGTTATAGGTTTATTGGTATTACTCTCAATAATTAAAACATATAAAATTGAAGCTTAAAAATGTATCTTCAAATATTCACATGGGATATGGGAATGAGTTCTATACATATAGGCACATTATATAGCTTTAGTAATATGCAATGGATACTTTTAATTCATTTTACAATAATGTAGAATGTAGATGGTCTATTGTTAATATGTGTGTTACATTCCAAAGCTAATAAATAATAAATCACTATGAAAATATTTGATCATTTAATTAATGTTTTTTTAATTATTTACTTGTATACCTACCTCTGATCTAGTTCAAGAAATGTGAAAATGTATTCATGTACAAAAAAAATTTGGGAAAAATAAATATTATTTTAAAAACATTGCTAACTTCAAACCTTGGATCTAAATTAACAATAAAATATACGTTGAATCTTATGTTCACGAATATATATTGGCCATCTCATAACTTTAATATGTACCTACCTACTTCTATAGTTTTTATCTAAATTAATTAATATGTATATATATTAGTGTATTACTGATAGCATTATATTTATGCTAACAATCGGGTAATTATTTATCAATTAAAATTAACTGAAAGTTAGTTTTCTCTAAATGTCTGTGGATTTATATTTAAGACTATTGATTCATTTACACCAAAAATGGACATACGGAGAGTAAATACTTATTAAAAATAAATCATTTTTAAAGCTTCTGGCTGTGCTTTTCCACTTTAACAGACTTTTCGTTTCACGTACGTGACATTTCCTTCGTATAAATGGCCAGTGACAAAATAAATGCATTTTGTTATACAAAATAGTTCACTGTAAGATTTTACCTCACGAAACCAATAATAAGGTGTAGATTGGTTTTAATGAAGAGATTGGAATTATAATTGCATCATTACTTTACAAAATTAATGTATCGTAAAAATATTACTATAAAATAAATGTAGTGAAATATCATTTTTAAAATCATTTGAAAACCAATCATTGTTAATAGTTATTATATATATTTTTTTGTTCATTGAAAGAAAGGAACCTAAAAAAATATATATAATAGAGCGTTCCATTAAGAATTGATAAAACATTAACCAAATTCTTTAGTAGGTAGTAGTAAATTATTAAAATTAATAAAAAAACGTTTAACGAGTTTTCATCCTAAAATATCAATTCAAATATTTATGTAATCAATATTTTTACAATTTTTCATTGTTTACCAATAATATTGTGTGTGAACGTCATTATTAATTACTAATTAGTCATTACAACAGTATGGGAGGATATGTATCTATCGAATAAAATGTGTACCTATAGTATTATAGCTATATAAAATTATACAGTACATATTATACTTGTCCCCCGAATCGTTAATAAATATATGTAGGCACAGAAATTACATGACCATAACAATTGAAAAAAATTAATTAATATACTATATTATAATATGTGAGGCAGGTATATATTATAATATAATAGGACTAATAGGTATCTATTAGAATTAGAATTTTATCATTATTATTATAATAGTTAGTATTGTTATACATTTATTTAAAATATTATGATGAATATAATATATACAATTTCAACTATACAAGAGTACGGCTGTAAAATCTCACGACGGTAACAATCGTAAAATAGTTTGTATTGTGTTGTTTTGTTTGTTTCTTTGCGTTTCTTTCATTGCTTTTGTATGGATCGTTTATTCTTTTGCGAGCGGATTTCGCAGGTTAGACTTTAGAATAGAAAAAGTTTGCGTTGACCGACGACATAAAATGTATAGAAGTCATATGACAATGATATTTGTCTGTTGAAACATTCGAGTCTGAAAAGCTGTGAAAAAAGACAAAGCCACAATATCAATGACGTATTTTAGGCATGAAGCCACCCAGTGCTAATGGTTTTCGATGTCTCTCTACTTCTAAAAGATATTCTATCAATTTGTAGTTTGTAACTTCTTTCCCAATTTAACCAATTAATACATATTTATTCAGGTCGATTCACTCGGTACCACATATTTTCGTTAATAATGAATTTATTCAAATTCTGATTTTTAAGATTCTGAAATTTACTCAAGACGACATTTTCAAATTCTTGTAATTTTTTTTACTACTAAAGAATATCTCGCGGCGACGCAAACATATTTTTTTCAACGAGAACCCCTGTTGTTACGGTAAATTATTTAATGGATAATTTATTTGAAAATATTGGTGTACCTACTACCTAGTTTAAAATTCGAAAGAATGTTTTTTCAATTACTGAAATATTTATTCTAAGAATAATATAGTTCTTAAAAAATTTTTTTTTCAAAAATATAAAATAATAGGTAATAAAGATTAATATTGGATCTAGTATTTATTAAGCTTTGATCATTTTTATAAGTTATGATGGATTAATATTAATTACTTATATTTTAAAATTCCTATATTTAAAAAAAAATTTTTCTATACACCATTATACTTAGTATGAATTTCGATTTTTATACTGTAAATTATACAGTATAAAAATGAGTTCTATTTAAAAATTAGAAAAACAAAAGTTTTTATATTCACAGGATAAGTAATATCTCAAATTTATAAAATTTATATATAAATTCTAAAAATCTGATTTTGAATAATTAAATTATTAAAAAGATGGTTAATCATTCTGTCTAATATTGTATAATATAACTTAAATAATATAAAGTAACAAAAATTTAAGCACATAATAATTGTAATAATTTAACATTATAATGATTAATGTACATTATGGTTGTGGCATTGCGCAGTTGTAGATTAGTATTGCTTTTTTTTTTTTTGATATGCCTAATTTAATGTTAACAAAAAATGTTTTTATGCATATTCATTAGTTAAAGAAAATACCTATTATTCAATATAAATTAAAATAGTAGAACGAGCTAAAAAAACATATATAAGACTCATATTACGAACTTTTCTTTAATATATTGCTTTGAGTTTTACTGCACATATTAATATATTATAGCATCAGAGTAAATACGTCCTTGCTTTTTTTATACACTTTACGTAATAACTTATTGCCTTTATATGTACCTCAAATATATTCTTATTGATCTGCTGCAAGCCGGTATTGACTCAAAAGTTAATAACATTATATCAATTATAGTTATCTTACTGTACTATAATAATAACTAATCATTAACTTTATATTAAATTCATTATTTTCACTTTTTAAGCATAATATTATTATACTATTATTATAATTAATATTATTAATTCAACTTATTATAGTATTACTTATAGTAAAATATACTTAGGAATATAGGCTGACGACCGTCTTCGCTCAAAATCATTTCTCGCATGAAATCGATTTCTTTTTGGATTAAAATTTGACATATTCATTATTATAGTGGCCAACTCAATGCATATAGGTAGGTATCTCATATTTGACACATTCTATACAGCAGATCGAATTCCTCGGGTTTTTTTTTTTCATTGTTTGTAATGATAAAATATTAAAATGGTTTATCTGTGTAAATTAATTTTATCTAAATAAATCCAGTAGGTAACTATACCCACTCACGAATTATAGCTATGTCGATACTATTTTCTTATAATAACCCTTGAAATGAAACGTTGTTTCATTTCTAATCACTAACCTTACTCGGTTTAACTTCCTAATAAATAAGTAATGGTGGTATATATATAATTATTATTTTATACTTAAAAAAATTACTTCGAGTGATTGCTATTAGTTGTTACTTATAAATGCTTGTCGTATACACGCTATATCTTCTTATTTTTGTTTTGCCTTTTCCACCTAAATATGTGGGGCTGACTTCTTTTGACCAATACATTTCCATAGGACTCTATTCGTTAATTTTTCTTTCCTCACTTCTTTACCTATTTCTATTTCATTCTATAATATTTTGTCTATCTATTTATTTTTCGTTCTTCCTCACCCTTTCTTTTCTCTATATAAATTTCAATAGCTACTCTAAATGCCTACGAGTCACAGTCACCTTTATTCATAATAATATAACCGAATCATCTCGAGCTATTTTCCCACTCTAAAAATATCCCTATCAGCATTCTTCCTTCATTATCATTATCATTATCATAATATATTACGGTGTATCTAATCTACGATATAATTATTATAGGTACCTCAGTTTCTTTTGATCTCTCTTTTTATACATTTCATAGACTATAGACATGATGAATTGCTATTTGAATTTTATTTTCACACATAATTTAAAAAAAAAAAAAGCTAATAATGCTCGTAAATATTGTATTCATTTTGATTATTTCGTCAATTCCAATCGACTTGCAGCAGAGTCTTAACATTAAAAATTTATTGAAGTAACATGTCATGCTGCCTGAAAATTCGTATTACCTAGGTCTTTGATGCTTTATTTACTATAACATGTTTTTTTTTAAAAATTATTTGCTATGTATTATAATATTATATACCGTTAAAACTTCCTCAAATAAGTTATAACTGCAAAGTATACGATTTGGACGGTTGACAGACAGAGAGTACCTATAGTTATTTATGTTATTCGTCGGCTATAAATTGTCGAATAGGCGTTTTCGAAACTGCTGCCCGTTAATGTAATTTGCCTATACCTACAATCCAATCTCGGCTCAAACAAACGGAAATTAATTAATTGCGTGATATCAACGCCACTGGTGCTGTGGGGTTTGCGCATAAATTGTGTATCCGTGTGGGTCATATAGTCGTCGGTGTTACCACAACGAACAGCCATCAATTGCTTTTCCACATGGTATATATAAAATACATATATGTATATATAATTAGATGAGTAATTATAACATACGTTATGGGAAACTAGATTACAGAAAAAAATCACAAACCTACAAATTATAAGTTATAAATTCTTAACAACTATAGTTATGTAGGCGTATTTTTAATAGACAAGGCAGCAGTTCAACAAAACTATTATCGCGGTGAAAAACTATTAGACTTTTAGAAGTAGAAATATAGAACGTAGATATAAGTAAACGCTAATTATACTGTAGAAGAAACGATTTTCATTTAAATTAATGGCCAACGAATTGAAAACAGAATAGATGCATATAAATTATACGTTATAGATACAATCGTTTATATTATCTGCGTATGATGTTTATATTATCGTCGAACATTTGAATATGCAATAATACGATTATCCCTGAAGTATTCAAAAACCTATTCTGAGCGAAATTTATACTGTTGAAATCATTCTTTTTGAGGTTTGTTCGATATGTTTCAACGGTTCAACCTACGCGTATTTCGTTTTTCTTCGCGCTTAGAGAAATTCGCTACATTAGCACTTCAAAGAACCATGCACCTTATGGAATCGATTTCGAATCAATAAACAGGCATATAAATGAAACTCTTGGCGTTTTTTGATCGCCCCGTAAATTGAGTAAAAATAATATAAGTAAACCATTGTAAACCAAATATATTTCTCGGTTACTTTGAATCTGAAATAAAAACCGATTTGTTTGGTTGATCCTATTTATCATACGCACGTGCGACTAATTACGCGTGTTCCTCTATTACAATATAAGATACAAAACTATATAATACATCTATGTATATGCACATGTAATATATATAGCGACACACGACAGTTTACGGCGGCTGCTTTCCGTGGCGTTGTTTACGTGTGTGTGTGTGTGTATGTGTATACCTACACTATAGTGGTTGTGTAATAGTGGTTACTGCGGCAGATCAGTCGGCGGTAATGTGATGGGCGTAAAGTTGTGCACCCCTCACCACATTAATATATATTGTACTATACATAAATAGTTGTGTATAGGTCGCTGTGAGGTGATATTATGCGTTGCAGCGTACAGGTATAATGAGTGCGCGTTTAAAGAATATAATGTAGCCACTCTCTCGTCATGCAGGCCTTAGTAGCCATGGGAGTGGGCGTGTGGCTGTGGGTGGGTGTAATCGGGTCGTGGCTGGGGGAGCACATAAATCGGCGATTAAACTTTGTCTTCCGCCGGAGACATGCAAATTATATGCAAAACGGAAACAACTATATCCTCGACTGGTATTTGGCATTTATGCGAGGTGAATGTTAATAATAATGCTTGCGCCGTGTATACATTCTGGAGTCGAATTATTGTATCCAAAGTGTGCGTTTGCACGTGTGTACGCGTCTAGTTCGCGTGTGTGTTAGTGGCGTTAATTGTAACCCGCCGTAAAACTGCAGTGGCGTTCGGTCGCCGTCGTGTGGTTCCGGAACTTTATATATATATATATGAACACGCGTCACCGTTGCCATTTGCTGGCCAACCGAGCGATTAACACATAGTTTACCCTCTCGACAACCTCCGTAGACCACACAGTTTCACCGTCGCCGCCCTCAACCAATATTATACAGCGAAATTGCACGTGTGCGTTTTATGGTTTTTGCGGTTCACACCACCACTACTACCACTTTTCTATAAAGTGTATATATATATATATGACTATTACCGTCATCAGCGATACACCCACTACCACTTTCACTGCTGCAACTTCGTATCATTATCGTTGTCATAATCTGACTTTGCACCCGCACACACGCACACACTCTACCTACTAAATGAAATCAAATAACGAAGTGTCCTCGTTTCTCTACACCACATCTTATTCGCGACGTTTATATAAATACTATATAAATACCGTGTTAAAAGGAGAATTGCTTAAATGCAAAATTAATGAGAAAACACAAAAAAATCAAATCAAGAAAAATAAATCCGTATCATTAGTGGCACCGAAGTCCTAAAAATCTAGTAGGGTGAAAAATAATTAAAGAGGCCCAATATCTTAATATCGGCAAAAATGGCGTACCGAGGAGAAGAAAGTGCCAAGTGGTGAATATGAAGCGGCCCTATCCTAAATTTTCAAAATATGTTGGGCCATGGCCCGACCTTAACATAATAGGGTTCGACGCCACTGTGTGTAATGTATCGTAGTTATATATTATCTAGTCCTTTTATAGCTAATTAAAATAATGATAGGTCGAACCTGATTTTTTGGTGTTGAACCGAACATTGTTAGAGTATAATGCGAACCTGAACCTAACTGAATGTTAAGTAACGTCGTAATAAGATAAAAATAATAGTAAATAGTTCAATACTATCATTTACTTACAAATCAATTATTATAAACCAGGGATAGTTAACTTTAAATATTGTTTGATTATAAATATTTTCAAGTTCGATTTTTGAACAGTTCAACCTATTACTATTAATTAATTGTACACCAAGCCTGCAACAAATGTCTATATTGTGTTTGACTGTGTCACATGCTATTAAGTTTTAACAGAACGTTACTTTAAATTAAAAACATACACCAGTAATCATGATTGTATTTTGTAAGCAAATACTCGTAATATGATAAAAATATTGGAAGACAGTAGAAAGATAAAAATACCCATCTAACAATACAAATTATTGGCTGAGACGCTGAGTTAAGTGAAACGTTGGTATTTCATTTTCCCAGACGTTTGCACAAGGAAGTGTACCGTTCATGAAGACTCTGTTGAAAAATGCGAATAATTTAAATAACTACCCAAGCCCCTATTACCAAGTTAATATAAAATAGTTTTTTGTAGCTATTTTTTGCTAAATGTGTGTTTATTATTAGTCATTCTGTAAGTTTTGAACGACCAAATAATCGTTATAATTTGGTACAATTATAATTATATTAAACTATTACTGTAAATATTCGTTTTAAAACCATAGATTAGAGATGATCTTAAGTGAAGTAAATTTTAATGAGTTATATATGTATAGAAAAAAACATGAACAGACATAGTTAATAGAAATGCCACTGGAGTCTGTTACGAGTATATAGACTACAGAGCAAATAACGTATAAAATATGGTAGGGGATGAAAATTTATTCATGATTGTTATGTATAACAGAAATAAATAAAGTAAATTAATTCAATTTAAAAAAATGTATTTATTTATATTGCTTATAGAATTTATTTGGTTAAACAGGGATTACATTATTATATATATAGACAAAATTATTCAATTTAAATTTAATATATTATGGTATTTTATGTTCTATAATACTGTAAGCTTAAAAAATAATATACACGATATTAGTAATAATATAAATAGTTATTATAATTGTTCATACTTCATACACTCATTACACTTCTTGGTTTATTGAATTTATTTATTTATTTATTTATTTATTGAAAATCATCAACGTATTATTTTATAGTATTGTAATGCATAATGTTTTGGAAATAGTATTATAATTAAAATATTAAGTATTATAAATATATGTAAAAAGTTACTTGTAGTACCATATTATAGTTACTCGATGACCAATAAATTAATGCTCTTGTGGGTTATGAATAGTTTTAAGTATATTCTTGATTATAATAGGTTACTTAAAGTTATGATAGGATTAAAGAATGTTAATTCCGCATACAACGTTAAAATGTTTTCAATGAAAAATTTTACATTCTTGGTAATATTACCCACTCAGTAAAATTAATTTATCCCTAAGCTGGTTGTGGAATACATTATCGCCCATAAAAGCGGTAAATGTTGGTTCACGCATTGATCAGTCCATTAGAAAATTTTTAATTTGTCATTCTGATTTTCATATCTGTTTTTGAAACCCATAAATAAATAATTATTTATACGATCCATAATAAATCGATATCAATTAAACATAGTGTTATGTTTATTACAACCACTATTCAAATATCTAAGATACTTCAACAAGTTAAAAATACAATTTCATGTATAAATAAAAGATATTTTTTTTAAATTTGAATTAATTAAATGATACAGATAGTGATCCACCAACATAGTTTATTTAAGCAAACATTAAGTTTAATTAAGTTTTTAATCATGAAAAATATATTTTAGAGCTCTATAATACTTTCTTATTTTTTCCTTAGCAATATAAATGTATTAATATATTTTTTTAATAACTGCTACCCATAATTTGTGGTATATTATAGGTATCACAAAGTGATTATAATAGTTGTATTACCCAGCATTTTCATTTTTCAAATATATAATACTTGTTAGTAGTTGTTACCCTTTTTTTTTTATAGTTAAGCATCAACTAAAATATTAGATTATATTATGGTAGTTGGAATATGGACCAATTGCTTCGTACAGGCTGTCGGGGATGTCGAAGTGTTTCCTAGCTTCATTGAAGTTTACTCATTTTTACATTTATATAAAATAGCTTTATTGAAAATATATTTCTACACAGAAAATTATATCCAATCATAATAACTATTTTATTATTCATGATCAACATGGGCACCCATATAGATATTATATAAACAAAAAAATATTCGATTTTCGTAAACTGAAATAAAATTCATGTATGACTGTGTGAATTACTTATAAGTTCCTATATGAGGGTTTAAAAGCAAAAATTACGAGCTCGAGCCTCGAGTCTCAGGAATCAATTTAAATAAATTTTATTGAAAATGGTCCAGTAATTGTTAGTCTATTCATTTCGATTAAGCCAACTATCATTTTTATACAAATAGATTAATATATAAATATTATATATAATTATCATATAACACACCAATAGTGGCAAATGCTCTTTGTATTCGAGGCTTTGTATTATATTCATATCTTGTAATTCTTGAAAATCCAAAATTAATGGGTGAAAACAAATGCGTTCTAACCAATTTATTATTCGTGATTATTTTTTAAGTAGGTATTACATTTAGCACTTAAAAAACAAGTTTTGTTTACTGGTATTTTATTCGGGGAATATTGACTCAAGTATCTAAATATTATCATAATTATAAATGATCAAAGTCATAATTTGAAATTTGGATCCACAAAAATAATCGGAAAAGTGGAAAACAAATTAACATAATTACAATGTATTTTTGTTTATATTTTATGACATAATACTAATTGGGAGTGTAAAAAACACGATCACGAACTACTTATTCGAAACTAATGACAGACTCGATTTATCTTAATTAACATCAATGGTATTGTGATGAATTATTTATAATTCAAATACGTTTAAACAAATACATAAATATAAAATCGAAATTAAAGTTTTTTTTTCCATTAGGACTATAATTCGCGTTTCAAAAAATTAACATTTATCATCTTTAGTTGAACGGAATATTATAGCAAGGTGCAAAACATTGTGTGGTTCTACGCTAGCACGAATTCCTAGTGTTGTCGTTCGATTATGTCATCCGGTTTCTAACTAGATACAACTCTAGTGGAGAGGGACGAAGACTTCACATGTCACCTCTTAAAGAAAGGGGCAGTATCACGTGAATAGTGATATGGGCGAGTCCGTTTTCGACCAAAATCGTACCCTTCCCTTTTTTCCAATTCACTTTTCGACTAAAACAAAAATTTATATAATAAATTCAAAATAATAAAATAATGAAATACAATTACTGTCAATAATTATTATTATTAAGTATAATATTAGTATAAAAACAATGTTAATAAACAGGTATTTTTACATTTTAAATAATTTTATTTATTTCATTTTATAACATTTTATGTAACTTATAATAATTTTAATAATTTTCCATAAGTAGGTATAGCATAAAGTATATAATATTAATCATTATTACTAACATATGCCATTATTATTGCATATGTATGACTACTTTTTTTTAATATAATATCATACATTACAATATTATGACATATTAACACAAAAAATAATATTAATAAATAGATATTCTTATAGTATTTTAAATAATTTTCTACATTTTATTTTAAATTTATTATATACATTTTTGTTTTGGTTGAAAAGGTAATCAAACTATTTTAAATTTGGTCGAAAAGTGAATTTGCTGAAAAGAGAAGGGTACGATTTTGGTCGAAAAGTGATTCGATCTATTTTAAATTTGGTCGAAAAGTGAATTGGGGGAAAAGGGAAGGGTACGTTTTTGATCGAAAACGGACATGCCCAGTGATATATACGTAGATAAATAGATAACGACTACCGACTTGTAAGTATCGACAAAGACCTTGAAGGATCTTACTTAATAATTTGAGTGGGTAAAAACATAATAATTATAATGGCACGTAAAAATTTCCCTATATTTAAAATAGTTAAGAGATATTTACGGTCATAGTGGGTGTGGACTCAAACAAAATTGAAAAAATAAGTTGGGTATATATTGTATATTGTTATTGTTTTACTACGAAATCGTACTATACATTCGACTCTTCGAAAAACTGAAACAAAAACGAAGCACTTACAACTACAACCACGGGTATCGGATACGATTTTATTATGTAGATTGTACGTGTTATCCGTTTTCTATCGCGCCTACAATTCCATCATGAATTATGCGTATAAGCATTATAATTCCCTCGTTCTCGTACACGAAGTGGTGCCGGGCAACCTGCATAATAATACTAACCTCATATAATGTACTTACCCCTATCATAATCCCTCACCCACACTTGGCTGCACTTGTCGAAAATAAACGCAACCTCTATCCGCTGTTAATGCAATATTTATTCGCGTGCAGCGTGTTGTGTAGTGTTATAGCTGTGTGTATGTCGGCGGCCGTACAGTAATTAATTGAAGACGCGCCAGCCGCTGCCCGGGGAGTGTAGCAGTGTTTCGGGTGTTCTGTTTCTGAGGGGGAATTGATTAAGCTCGACGGAACGGACCGAACCCTTTTTATCATATTAATGGGTTTTCTTAAAAGCCCCTTCTTCCGCGGCATCACCATACTTTCGGATGCCACTTATCGCTATATACTCACTTTTATCTGTTGACTGCGATGCTTGCAACCATCGCGCGTATCCTCCGAACGAGTCGGTTGTAATGTGTGTAACCAATTAGGTAATGCCATATTTTGGAGAGTAAGTCAGCTTATCTTCCGTTACAATTATGTTGCATTTTTATATTACACGTTGTTTGTAAATTTTATCATATAACATTTCTACGATTTTCTAGTACATCTTAATCAATAAGTGAGTAGGGTAAATATAGTAAATATAAATAAATATAGGCAGGGCAACTACTAAATTAAGATGAAGGCATTTAATAATTTTAAATTAAGAAATTAATTTGTATATTAAAATATATATATATATATATTAATAGGTACCTTTATTTTATCTACTCGAAATAACAATCTTTAATGTTTAACAAGCTTAAGTAGTTAAAATCTCTTTCGAATTGGATAAATAGCTATCTAGTTATAAAATATATTTTTATTAGATTTTCAAAAATATTTGTGTCGACTAGTGAGATGTACCAATGCTGTGAATAATGCATAGAATATATTATTTTATCTTTTGAGTAAACAATGCTCATGAATATATGACCTATGGGACCTAAACTTTTTAAAACTACGTATATTTTACATATGCAATGTAGACTTTAAAAGTTATACATAAACTCAATTTTCAAAAAGAAAGTTAATTAAAATACAATTTAAAGGTTTGATTATTTAAATTGTATGTGTACTAATTAACGAGATTCTAATTAAATTTAATTCGAAATTATACATAATATAATAATATTTAATCATTTTAAAATAATTTAGAATATATTTTTCTGATATAATACACTTCTTTTGATAGTCTAAATAATTGTTTTTTATTTTAATATTAGATATTAGTCATTGATGCCTCAGTCTATTGCGTATAAGTTATCGTATACTACAAATAAAATTAAAATATATACCTTTTGGTTTAAATAAATCATCAATATATTTGTAAAATTCATGACGTTTTATTAAATACTTGATAAAAAATGAATCAAATTTGGTTTCATTTAAGAACATTGAATTCATACACATTTTTATGATAAAAACATAAACAATTTAATCAACTATTAATATCCAAAATGTTTTAGGCATTCTTTTAATTATTCATTTTACGTTGGCTTATACATTTTTGCATAACTTCTGAAACTAATCCACTAAAAATCATCTTAACTATGATAAGTAATTTATTTTTAATTAAATTCGGGCCTCTAATTTCCCTCCTATCCGAACTTTTACACAAAAATTTACCTCCATAGTTAATATTTCACTCATTCCAGTATTCATTGTATTTATTGTATTCTATTTATATATTTTATTATTGTGCAAACAATCTAATCTTGTTATGTTATACTTAATACCATTAAGCTATTTATTAGATATTCTGTAATAATAACTGCCTATATGTATATATTATTTAATTGTTGAGTCATAATAGTCTAATTTATATATAAAAAAAAAATATGTTACATTGTTAATATATTTTTAACTATTTGTTTTTAAACACTCAATGTAAATAATTATCGTAGTTGTTTGAAGAATATAGAATAAAATGGAAATTTATGAATATTATATATGAAAATGTAAATTAAAATAGTCCTGAGGGATGTGTTAATTAACAATCAACTCAATTAAGTACATAATTTAAGGTGATATATAGGTACTTTTATAATTAGTTTTTATCATGATGTACCTACCTATATTTTAATATATTGTTCAAAGTATTTTAATTTTTTTTTAATTGGATTAAATGACCTATAAAACTTTTGTGTAACAAGTTAACATAATTATAGACTTAACACGATGAGTTGATTGGAGAAGCCGTCCACAACATTCCTGGGTTGTGTTTTATGGTTATAGATCGATGGACGATGAGTGAGGTTCTAGTACTTTGTTAATTTCGGAATTTCTAGGTGTGTATGTAGATTTTGATTAGGTTTATAGAAAAGATCTTTTGCTATCGAAAAAAAAATTTTATTTTGGATTATTTGTGTTTTGTACCGGTTTGATTTTTTTTTTTGTGGTGTTCCGAATTAGGATGCTATACGTCCAAATTTTAGAAGGGTTTTGTAAAGATTTAGTTTAGGCGTGATGTGAAATGTTGACCTCTATAAATCTAATTTTTAGCACGGTCCACTGAATTTCGAATTATCAGTGACCATTGTACATTATACATATTATCAACAAATAACATAAAAATATAGTTTTGTTTTTATCTAAAATGTATTTTAGGATATGTTGATTATATTGATCACAGATAATTTTCGTGGCAATTCGCTGAACATCTCTATAAAATAATATAACAATAAGTGTTCAGTGTTAAATTATGTTATAAATATAAAATATTGACGGCCGTACATAATAAGTTACATAAATTATAGATTACTTTAAAATTAGCAATTAAAAATTTTGTTGCAGGTGAATATATTCTAAAAATATTGCTTATCTATCTGAATATACTAATAGTTTATAGTATGCAATGGCGTAATTATATTTTAATAATCTCTATATTAAAGTTGATCATGTCTTAAACTTAAATAGCTGTTGAAAAACCATGAAAAAATTTCAGGAATTGTTTATACTGAACTCAAATCTGAATAATGTATTGAATGGCCTGATTTCTAAGACTCTCTAATTTAATATAACATAACATCGTTGTATTTTACATCAATGGATGAGTGAAGTGAGACGAGTTCTTAATATCCTGTTGAATTTTTTTTTTGTGTTACCTAGGTTTTTTCATAATATAACAATGTCTTGAAATGCTAAACTGTTAAATGTTATTTTGTTATCGAAGAATGGGGATTCCAAAAAAGTGTTGCTTAATATTTTAGAATTAAATCAACAGCTTTTTATTTTTTAGTTTTGTATTTTTCTTGAGTTTATTATCAAATGAATAATGATAAGTAGTCTACAATTAGGTTCAATTTATCTCAATCCATACTATTATTAACAAGAGAAAACGGTTTTATTTTTGTTTGTGTGTGCTATGTTAATTTATTTTTTATATTTATATTAAATACACAATCTGTACCTGCAGGCCGCAGGTAAAATATGAACATGAGCTAGAATGAAACTGTACATTAAATATCTTGAAAAATGAATCTTTTTTTATTTATCTTTTTACCTTCCTTTAGTTGCTTTAGATTATACTAATTGATTTTTGAACAGCGGAGTTGATATCTTACTTTGTTTTAGCCTTTCAATATAGATAGGTACTTACTTATTTCTCAACCTTTATATTGAATAAAAATATGATATATTACATACCATTTCTATGAATAGTTCGGAAGGTAAATATGACTTTCAAAACCATTTTTAATATTTTAAGAATGTTTATTTTAACTCTTGTTCGTATAAAATGTATTAATTTCTAAAAATATTTTAGATTGATAAATTTATGTAAGAATAATATACATTTATGACGTGGCATTCTATATAACAAGGGTTCTCAATCTGAATGACATACCACTTTTGGGAAACTTGAACATTTTGAAAACCCAATGAAAATGGACATTTTGTAACCACATTGATTAATTTAGTAATACTATTGTTAGCTTATAATTGGAGGGGGGTTCTTCATGCATGTAAAAGTATAGGTATATACCTAAGTGGGGTTGGGCCTCAAAAGTTTGAGAACCAATTATGCTGTAAAACATAATAATAATTTTAGTTACAATACAACTTTATTTTCTAAATATCAATACATTTACGGAAAATAAATGTTATAATTAACACTTTAGACATCTTAAATATCTTAGATACATATAAAGATATCGTATACAAATAAATGATTTGAATATAATTCAACATTTATTTTGTTAACACATTATAATATAAATAGTATTTTATCATATTATAATAACTGAAATGTAATAAAATGTCGGTATCAAATTATTTAATACTATCCTAAATATTATATACATTATACAGAATACAAATAAAGTAGAACTATGTATTAGGTATGTAGTTTTTGGTTTTATGTTGTATTTTTGTATTTAATAAAATAATAAAATATAATGATGATTATAGAAGATTAAATATAGCAGATATATTATAAATTTATAAGTTATAAAACTTTTGATACATAATAATGCAAAACACAAAAATAATGTACCTAGATTTCTGAAAATATTTACAGTTTTCAAAAATTAGCCATCAAAAACATGTCATTGTTAAAAACATACATTTTAAATTCTTATGAACGCCCGAAGTGTTAAAACTATTGATTTTAATTTATTTTATAATTTTTTGATCAAACTAATTAATAAAGTCAAAATTATTTCAAATTGGAATATTCATTAACGTATTAAAGATGCATATAAATATGTAGCTAAATCGGTAAGAATTTAATAATATTATTTTTATTTTATACATAGATAGTAACAAACATATTGTTTAGTTATTTATGGCAGAAATGTAGCTTCACAGTTTATCATACATTTCAGCAAAATAACCCATTTAAATATTGGGGGTTTATTTTGACCGACATTTTATATTTTATCAACGTATTATAATAATTTACACTATATTTTACATGGTAACAGGTGGAAATATTTTCCCATTTTAAGTTGGACTCGTTACCTTATAACCACAAAATATGTGATCAATAAGATTATGCTGAATGAAGGTGTTGAAGTTAATCCTGAAAATAAAAAATTAAATAAAAATTAATATTTAATACAATAATTAATATTATTGTTTTATACAGCTTACAATGTTTATAGTTCCTATTTTAATTGGTCATTGATTTTTAGATAATTGTTATTTAGTAGGTATACAATTATTTCGTTTTTCGTATCAGTTATTATGGATTAGTTCGATCACTATTTTCAAATGTATAACTGTTTTGTATCCTACTTATAATTTGTTGTCATAATTTTCAATATGTTTTTGAAATTTTATATTCATCAACATTTTTAGAAAAGCATTTTGCATCAGGTCCTTACATTGAATATATATATATATATATATATATATGTATATATATATATATATATGTATATATTTTTTTTTAAAGTTTATTAAGGCTTCAACAACACAGGTTTTTAGCCTACTATAATCAAAAAATGTATACAAGAATAAGAAAGGAAAATATATATATGTGTACAACTGTACAATGTACATTACATTTTGGAATATATTTTACTACATATTATAGTTATTATTTACAATGGGTATTTAGTGTTTATATTTGAAAATATATTATATATAGCAATTTTAATATCAAAAGTACATAGTGGGCTATCAGTACATTAATAAGGTTAAAAAAAATAAAAGCAATAAAAGATTTTAGAATCGCATTATATTTACAAAAAATAAAATATCCATAAAAGTTAATACTTTTTGAAATAACGCGAAATTTTTGTTAAAAGAATCATATTTTACCCATTAAATAAAAATGTTTAGTAGAAGTGAGTGTTTTATTCATAATATAGAGTGTCTTCATTTAAACGAGGGTTTTAATAGATATCAACATGTTATTAATGGTCTTGACAACCTGATGATTGTCACGATTGTAATCGATATTTGTAAGGGTATCTAAATATTTATGATGACCAAAGACTGAACAGCTTATACAAAACCATCACTAATACAGGGGTAATGATTATAAATTATAATATCATCATAATGTTTATTAAAATAATTAATCAAAGCGTTCGATTTCAAAGAATTTGGTCTTTAGATATACAAATGAATAACCATTCTTATTACTTGCTTAAATTTAATTTAGTTTTTTGTTTGCCTTAATAAATACATTAGCACTATGAAATACTGTTATCTTCTATTACAAAAATTAAAAAAAAAAAAAAAAAAACAATTATTTTTATTATATTAAATTTAATATTTTCACTAATAATGGACTGTGTTATTTTGAATTTGAATCTGATTTAAAACAAATACATAAAGTATTGATTTTAACTAAAAATAATTTAATTTATTAAATACATAACAACATCAGTCCCTAATTAAATTTATTTCGAACGTTTTTACCTGTAATAAATGTTTGGTTGATTAGGAGCTTATAGTCTTTAGCTAGGTACTAAATTAAAGATACTATTATATTCATATCTAAAAATATACCAAGAGAATGATATATATTAATATATAATTTTGGAGAAGGGGATAAGGGTAATTAAAGTGAAAGCCATATCTACCAACTTGTACATTTATAGTTGACTGTTCAGTGAACCAAGCGTGTAGAGCTATAGACAAGATGGGGGAAGGGGTTTTTAGCTTAAAATATTATATTGTGGACTGTTATTTATATTCATAAGAAGGAAAGTCACTACAATTTTGAATATTTCACATAAATGAATAGATTTCTACTTACATAGTGGCAATATACCAATATAATATAATTACAAAGATACAACACTACAACTATAATATTTTATGAAATAGATGAAACTTTTACAAATAATCTTATATGCTTAAGATAGTAAAAACGTATCAATTATTGTTATTCTTGATATAATTTTTAAATGCACTTTTAGCATAATTATGAATAATATTAATCATCATGTTTTTAGATTCTGAACGAAGTGATGAATGTATTGATTTTACAATGATATGTTTTTTTTTTGTCTGTGTACAGCATAACTAGTCAAAATAATGCTTCAATTTCAAACTTTGGGGGTGGTTTCCGATAAAAAAGTGAATATCCTTGGTGCATTATAGAGGTCAAAAGTAAACATTTTCCAATAGTTTTCAAAAAAATCGAGAAAAACAAAAAAAAACGGGAATTTTTACGCAAAACCAGTTTTCGACCAAATCGATTTTTTATATGGTTGTAATTCAAAAACTAATAAGTGATATCTATATACAGTTTAATTAAAAAAAAATTTTGACTTTTTTTGAGTTATTTATAGACCACTGAAATTTTCAATTTTTTTGAGAATTTTTTTTTGAAGTGCTGGTAAAACGTTGGACGACCAAAAAAACTTGAAAATTTAATACAAGGTTCCTTATGAGTTGTTCTTATTGTAGCTAAAAAAAATTAAAAATCGTAAGTCACAATTTTTTTTATAAGCGTTTATAGTTCAAATTTTTACGAAATCTGACGAAAAAGCGAAAATTTGCAAGTAATTTTGAAGTTGAAAAATCATAAAATTTTTTGTGTTTATAACTAAGGATTAAAAATACAACACTAAGTTTTCCACAAGTTTTCCTTCAAGTAGCTATAGAGAAAACTCGAAGCATCATTAAATCTCTTATCCTAGACTGACAAATCATCTCTGTTCAGGATCGTTTTTTGTATACAATGATACCTATTATTGCATTCAAATCTAATCTACTCTAGTCAGAGGTTCACCCCACCACCTAATGTACAGCATAGCGTCATCCACTTACCCGCTTTTTTGGGTTAAATATCGACTATAACAGTGGTTTTTAACCTGTTGTCCGCAGCCCCCTGGAGGTCCGCAATACTTATGTCGGGATTTCGCAACATCCTTAGTCCTTACACCTAACATGGGTGCATTATTAAAACATTTTTGGATTATTATTTACTTTTTTTATTCATATAAAATGTATCTTATATTGTAAGAGATAAACATATGTCCACTTTCTATAATTTGTAATGAAAAATAATTATT
This sequence comes from Diuraphis noxia, assembly GCF_037042655.1. Classification (NCBI taxonomy): domain Eukaryota; kingdom Metazoa; phylum Arthropoda; class Insecta; order Hemiptera; family Aphididae; genus Diuraphis; species Diuraphis noxia. The sequence continues at coordinate 80,264,628 of NW_028301713.1, forward strand.
ATAATTTTACGATAACATGAGATGTTTATTAAGAAAAAGGTATTTGACAAAAAATTGGTAGGGAGTTCGCGATTTCTAAAAATCTTTCATCCTGGGTCCGTGTTCTAAAAAAGTTTAAGAATCACTGAACTCTAATATATGGATGAAATATTACATAAAAACAAAACTGATATCTTTGTATTTTTTATTTATTATAAATTATGTTTTAAATAATTGTTGAATACAAGCGTAAATGGCTCAAATACAAAATTTTTTTCTATTTAGAAGCAGGATAACTTAGATAAATTTTCATATAGATACATCCAGGTTGAAAGGGAAAAAGGATTTCAAAGGACCCATGAGATTTTATGTGAAAAAGAGATCTATTAGACTTTACGACTAAGCAATGACCTGCAACTCAGTGCCACCATTCCCTAAGGGTAGATATAGTTTACTCAGCTTCCGCTTTATTTTTTACTCTAAATACACATTTTGCCCTTACTATCCTTTTTTGTGACCAATAATACACTAATTATAACACCCGTCCTTCTCAGTTTAACATAAATTATATTTTATTATGCGCCTTTTATGTATGTTGAATTTTTATGTATTTCTATAAATGTGACTGTTAGTATAATACTATTTATTATATTATGTATGTAATTTTTTTAAGTTAAAAACAAATTAATGAGAAAAATAATTTTTACCTTACATTTTATTCTAATACATTATATACACTTTATACCCAATCACTGAAGTAAATAAGTTTCATACTAAAAAAAAACAAAAAAACAGGAACGTTGCTATTTTTGTGAAGTAATTTCGATTGTATCTCATAATTGACAAAATTCATTATAATGGGTGTTTAAATTACAATTTTTACCATAAAACATTACTTATAACAAATGACCCACTCACCTAGTCAGGATGTGATATAAGCTTCCGTATTTCTAAGGATGTTATTTAACGTATTTATATTACTGTAATTAATTTATTTTACAATTATTAATTAGAAGACGGTATGTTGAAGTATTTAAGTGAAAAATATCACTGAGGGATATTATATAGTTATTAATTATTAATACAGTTAAATCTTACACTTAAGTATTGCGTACTGTAGGATGATGTGAATATGTTCATGATACACAGCTTAAAATCTGTCTAAATATTTTAAAACATTAATTGTGTATATAGAAAACAATTATATACGAAAGGGTCGAAAAGTTACTTGTCTCGGTGATTAGTAGTTTTTGAATTACATCTTAATAAATAATTGTTTGGAAAAATAATATTTAGGTTTAAATGCAGTAACTGTGATCTAAAACCTAACCTAACCTTCATAGTTCATACTGATAAAAATACAATTTTATGCATAATAAGAGAAATCATAATTCCTTATCGTGGGCCAGTTTTTTAAAATGTTTGCTCTTTAAAAACAACTAATGCGTAGGTTATAGTGTTTTCAAGGTGGAAATTAGTTAATTTTGAACGATATGTATTTTTTTAAATCATAATTAGAAAGAATTAAGCACGCGGAGCTAAACATGATAGATATTCTTATGACTAGTGTAAATACATTACAAAAATATCGATTATGTGCGGAAAACCAGCATTAAAGAAAAATATTTTTGGCGGTCGGGTTATTTACCCAGTTACCCTACGCGAGCAAAATCTGAATCACAGACCGCCTGTTGCCGACCCCATGTGTTATAATATGGGTTGAAAATAATCATAAATTTCAGTCGAATACTTTAAAACATTTCCACTGATTTATTATTGCATTAATATTTACTCACCAACAATATTATCGTCAATCAGTTAATAACAGTTATATTCTTAGATGTTAAATTGAAATTATATGATTTTATGAATAAGTGATAATTTGGTTTAAATGTTTACATAATATATATGTTGTATTAAAAAAAAATATATTAAATAATTATACATTTTTTTTTAAATATTAATTGTTTTAAACATTGTTAGTACAAAAAAAAAATTCAATGAAAAAAAAAAAAATTAAAAACGCAATTTATCTCCAAACTATTACAAAGAATTATAATCCATAGAATAAAACGATTCCTTATATTTATTTCACCTCATCAATTTGGTTTCAAATTGTTTCACTCAAAAATTCATCAATTATAACGGATTTAAAAATAACAAATTTACAACCATAGCATGAAACATGATAAGGCTTTAATAAAGTGGTATCAAAGATTTATATAAAAACTAATAACCCTTAAGTTCTCCCTATAACTCACATCTACGACTATACACAATACTTTTATAATTTATCACAAACCGTCAGCGAATTAAATTCGACTTCTTCAAAACACTCTAAATAAAAATTGGCGTTTTTTAACGATCTGTCCTAACTCCTAAGATCAACTTTGTTTAACAAATTCTGGCATTATATACCGACACTAAATTAGTTTCAGATGAGAATATTTACAGGTCTTAACTGTTAACACCTGGTATTACATCGTAATTATAACACAAATCAAAATCCTTGAATTGTTGGTATATCTTCTTAAAATAACTCCATTAAAAAATTGGTTTTCAAGATAGAAGTTTTTCATCAAGAACAACTTTTCGAAAAGGAATTTTAAAATTGACATTTATATTTTACACATCGATATATATTTATATAGTATAATTGTTAAATTTATTTCATTTTTTTGGAATTCATCAACATACATTTTGAATTCAAATATTAACGATTAAAAAAAATATTGTATTGAAAATAATATATTTTAATATTTTATATATTTTATGGTGAGTTTTAAATTTTTAAAATCTTAAGAGAACCTAAAATGTCTGTTATCGATAAATATATTCTGAATGCTAAGTTTAAATTTGGAAATTTTTTTTATTAACAACAAAACAATAAACAGTAGCTAAGGCCATTGAACGTGAATATACATTGAATAGTAACGATATTGAAATAAAAAATTACAAAGAGGTTAGGTTTAATGAGATACATGTGATTAGATAAAATAAAGTAGGGAAATAACTATATGGGATTTCATTAGATGTAAGGATTTGTAATTCCCATCACACTTTGGAAAATTGTTATTATATTGGTGTTTATTTCTTCATAAGCATATCTGTTAATGATATGTTATGATGGACATCACAAATCATTACATCTAATAAAATCCTATATAGTTATTTCCTTACTTTATTTTAACTAATCACATATATCTCATTGAACCTAACCTCTTTGTAATCTTGTATTTCAATATCGTTACTATTCATTGTATATTCACGTTCAATGGCCTTAGCTGCTGTTTATTGTTTTGTTGTTAGTAAAAAAAAAATTCCAAATTTAAACATAGCATTCAGAATATATTTATCGATTTTTAGAACATTGAGCCCATTTTAGTTTTAGAGATGGTTAAAAATTGGCAGTGATAAACTATTGTGCAAAATAAATTATCATTATTGTCGTTACAGCGTGCAATTGAACAAGAATTGCTTTAACATATCAATACTGAAGAAATCATTGATATATTTGTCAACATAAATTTCGTAAAAATGTTTTGTAGTTAGGTATAAAAGAATATTGATAGGAAAATATTAATTAAATATTAAATTATATAAAATATTTAATTTAATATTAAATATTAATTATTGTTTTATGTATACATTTTAGATTTTTAGATATTATTAAATTAGTATTACTTATTAAGCATATTATACAATAAGGAGTTAGCTTATGATTCCTTTTGGGTACGTTTGTAAGTAATAATCGCAATGTGTATGAGTATACAATATATATCAGCAAAATACTATAGCTACTCACTTATCGCGTCAATCCAAAAACTACAAAACGTATGAACTTGAAATTAGGAATAGTGATTCATTAAATGATCTAGAATCTAGTTGTACAATAAAAAATAATTTTTTGATATTCGAATTTTAAAGAGATGATCAAAGTGGGATATTAAAACTTATGGTACCTACTAATTCAAAATTTTTATTGTTTAGTAATAGTAGAAATTATTATTTTAGATTTTTAGTGGAGCAAACGATATAATATGGTATTTAAATTGATGTGTTTTTTTCTATCTTTCATTAACATTCGGGTTAGCAAAACTGCTCCAATTTTCTACATCAGTATTTTTTCCAATAGATAAGTGAATCTAGTTGATTCCTTTGAACATAAATATAATATTTTTAAAAATTTTAACATTTTTGAAATACTTTGTCTCTTATTTTTTACGAGTGTATGAATTTAAAAACTTTATGACATTCGATTTTTTAGGTACCTTGGTACCTAAATTAACAAATTTTCAATTATCGATTTTTGATATTTTATTACATTAATGAATTACTTAAGACACTCAACATTTTCACCATTTCCCATTCATGTTAAAAGTTTCAAACGATTTTGAGTCTCTTTATAGCCATGAGAATTTTTTTAAATTTTGTAAATTATTTTTCAGTTAGAAATTTAAAAATTTTTTTCTCTTATCTTACATTAAAAATATTGGTAGAAATTTCCCCACAAATGTTAAGCAGAAAGTTACGGTATTTATAGCCATGTGATATTTTCGACATTAAAAATTTTTTTTTTTAATCATAAAGATTATTGCTATTATTGTAAGATAATGTTGATTATTCAACAAGTATGCTAGGGTGGCACAACATCTCTAACCAAAATCGTTTTTCGTATGCAATGGTTGATCATTGAGTTCAAAATATATAACATATCTATTTCTTTGATATATTTTACAACTACCTAGTAAAGCTGTATCTACTAGTCCAATTTTAATTTACTCGTGTAGATCAGGCAGATGTACGCATCAAATCTTCACGTGAATAAATGACCTCTAATAAAAAAAAAAAAACTGTTTCTTAAAATCAAATATGCTTATGTAATTAATTACTCTGTTGAATTTGACGAAAATCTCAGACATTGTTTTTAGAATTATCAGAATAGTTTAGAGAGTAAGTAGTTTGAACAACATTAAAAGCATACCAAGTTTTGAATCCAATCAGTGACTTAAGGACTACGGTTGGCTATCTAGGTTGAATTGTTTTCCAAAGCTAGGTACACTGACGTCGTTTTTTGGTGAGCTGAGGTAGAATAAAGCCAAGTTATGTTTAAATCAATTTAAACCTATATAGTGTATATACTATAGAAGAGTTGCCACATAAAAAAAAAATCACATGGGTGAAGCCGCAATATTTAGCTAGTAAATCGTATACCTTGTTCTGCGAAAACAAGGTACACTCTTTCACTAATCACCACGAAATTTATTTAATTCACAAATAAAATTGAAAAATATTTACTGGGTAATGAGTGATGAAATGTAACCTGTGCGTTCGTACACGGGTATATATCATGATATTTTATTACTAAAAATTTTTTTTTAAATTTGTTTCGGCCTACGATGTAAGTATTGTTAAATAACTCATGCTTATTCGTTCCTCTGCAGATTAAACCACATCTCAACGTTCTCTACCAATATATGTATGGCTATAATAGTACTTTTTTTAACTTTCAAATCATCATGGATTGTGATTTCACAAATGAAAATAAAAACTGTAAACTATCTAAAACAAATTCCTGTGAATAGCACTTAGAGCCCATCATTAATTCGTGTATAGTAAATGACTTCAAAAGAACATGAGTTGCTCTACCAATTAATATACAAATAATTTACTAATACAAAAACTTCCATAATAACCTAAATAAAACTGGAAGAGCTCTGTATTACAAAATCGGCTTAAAAACATTTAAAGCTATGCTAAAAGCATTGCCTACACAAGATATTTACCTAGAAGACAAACAAACCAGATAATTTATAAATATGATAACATTTCTTTATTTTGATGATTTGTATTCATTATAAATCCATTACATTATAATAACATTTAGAATGTCAAACCAGTAAATTAATTTGATAAGAAGAAAAAAGTTTAAACATTCAATTTTATTATAATTTATTTTTCAAACACGTCATGAAAATAAGATGTCAATTTACGTAACATTATTTTATAACAAAAATGTATGATAAAGAACCATGCATTAAATTATCCAATCTTAAACCTTAAATTGTATACATTTTTATCCACAAAATAATTGGCAAATGTTTGTGGTTTTACGAAATTTGTCAAAATTAAAAAATAGGAATTTTTGATTTTGATATTTTTTAAGTTTTACCAAATCAATTTAGAGTAAATATTGTACTAATATCTTAAGTTTTTTTAAACTATAACCAAAATTGTTATCTATACAAACAAAAAAGAGTTAAGAAAGTTGAGAATTTTAAATGTGTATAATTAATATGAAAATAAGACACAACTGTAAGATAATGTATAGAAAATATTAATGTACAAATTAAGTTATTCATTAAATATTTTTTTTACTATTATTTAAAAAAGACATCTGGTCCAATAGAGTACAAACTATATTTAATTTTATAAACAACAAGTTGTATCTATTGATAAATATTTTTCTCTCATGATACACTTAATTACAAAACAAAATTGTTTCGATATTCTTTATAGAATGTAAATAATTAAATGTTAAATGTACACAATAATAGTTTAAGTGAAAAACAAAATGACATGAAATGTAAAACAAGGCATGTCAAACAATCTAAATTCAAAACTTCATCGGTTCTACGTCATTTAAAGTCGATTCTCACAGTCCACGTCGTGTCATTTTCTGTGCGTAGGTATATCTACGTGTTGCCCAAATTTTTATATTTATTCTATTCACTCCTCAGGGATTTGTCGATGATATTTATTCAAAAACTCTACCACCCAATACATTTTACTAAAGTAGGAAATAATTTTTCTCCTCTAACTCCTCCACTCCTACCAGTTACCACCTACCAAATTTTCTGATATGCACACCACATATAATTCATAACTTCTTGTAAGTTAAAATTTAAAAATAATACAACTTATATCCTTATAGGTATCTTCTTGCTATGCTCAGTTGAATTATAACCAAAAGTGCCCGATTTTTACTTATTTTCTCATACCATTGATTATAGAATAAAATAACCTTATACAATACATATAATAATGTATTGGATTCATTAACCAACGATACAGTGTATTAGTGTAATAAATTTGATATATTTTAAGAGACAAAAGAAATATAGACATATAGGTCATAAATCCATCATAATATCGTATAACGGACACAGAGCATCTATCATAAGGAAGAACGCAAAATTTGATACGTAGAATCAAGCACATTTAATAGAATAAAAATAATAACAAAGTTTCCAGACGATCTTGTTTTACACTATTCTAAGTGGCTAAGATTGATATACATGTTAAATATCCTTTCATATATTAATGAGGACGATAAAATGGATATCTCTCAAAAATAAATAAATAATATAAAAATAATAATATAAATTATGAAAATACAAAAAGCAATCTAATTCTTGAAAATGTATTATTTCTTACAATGTTTTCGTATAGTTCAAAAGTTGTTTTTTTAGTTGCTTAGGGGGCTGCTATTTACTTTACGATACTTAAATTATTAAAAATATCAATTTATCACTCAAACATTTGTACCAAATTTTACACTTTCACGAAGATACAATATACTACGTTCGTACCCATAAATTATAATTTGAAATACTGTAAGGCATAATACATTAAAACAAATGAAAACGAAAAATAAAAATTGCATGGAGAAACTCTTATGATAAATTACTTAAATAATAGTACAAAACTATTATTTTTTAATAATATATATTTGTTATTGTTGTTGTTGTTTTAACGCGATTTGTTTCGTGTTTTGATTTTTTTTTTCATCATCTTGTGGAAGTTATACCAATTGAATAAATCCATGATACCTCATATACCTTTATGCACATATTATTTTATTTTTCAATTCAACTTATAAGCTCACAAAACGGTTTTAATTTTAGTCAAAACTGCGCACTCAAAACCGCTGGATAAGAAAATAATGAAGAGTTTGCACTAACAAGTTTACTTTAATCACCCAACTTATATATATTAATGGCAAAGACAAATTGTACGTAGAGTAACTTGTTAACAAGTAAACCTCATACAAGAGTTGGTTTAAAAAACTGCCATGTGCGTGGGTTGTATACACATACACATATGTATATCATTAGTACGCCTATGCGAGGTACATGCATAAGCATAATACTAAAGTAATAATAATAATAATAATAATCGTAATTTAAGTATAATAACGGTTCTCGCTCATATGTCTGTTATATCGTTAACTGTGCGGCCCATCTACCTATCGTACCAACATATCCTGGTCATGTCGATGTTTGATTTCCCGAGGGATCGCAGTTATCCCACTCATATCAGCGTTCTGAAAAAGTTTCATTTTCGCACGGGTTCTATTGAAGAGGTGTCACCAATGTCATTTCCTTTTTTCCTCCGTTTTTTTTTTTTTATTTTAAAATTTTTTGTTCCAATCTTTCCGTAACAGTTAATGCCCTCCCCAGCTCACCAGTGAACGGTTAGAGTTTCACCGGGGAACTTATTGTACCAAAATGTCCCGTTAACGTAGCTTCGGGTTAAACCGCATTATCCATTGTTGGTTTTGACAGCTAACAATGACTTTTGAAAACACGCAATTTACCCACATCGATTGTACTCTTGTTAGCTACGGTCCAGACCAGTCAACATCCGTATTATATATACCACTATTATTTTAATGTTCACATATGATCGGAAATGTTCAAAAGTTGCCTCCCGTTCATCATAAACAAAGGGTACGGAAATATGAACACACAATATTGGCTCCAATTTATAGCCTAACTATAGGATAGAAAATTAATTATAATTCACTAATCTGAAACGTTAACATTTTTTTTCATGTTTTTTTTTTGGAAAGAAATTTTTTTTTTGAATTATAATTATCTTCTTCTGATCCAAGAAGATGGTATCGATCATCATCTACTTCTAAGGTTTGGTAGTTTGTGTTAAATTATTATCATTTTTGTTTTTTTTTTTTTAATTCGATAGATATATGATTAATTTCTGTAAAAATATTGCATATGAATTTTAAGTCAATATCGAAGTAAGTACCTATGTGGGATGGTGTGAATTGATTTGTGATTTAAAAATAGCTTAAAATTAACCTAAATATTTAGAAAAATTATATAGTGTATACCAAATAATAATATATATGTTAGGATCATAAGATTGAGTGTATTGAAATCAATCTCTATGATTAATATGATTTGAATTATTACAAAATATATCTAAAATTGTTTAAGAATCATGATAATTTTTTTTAACAGTACGTGTGTAATACACACACTTGTGCTCTCGGTCTTCGCTAATCGCATTTCTTAGCTACTGATAGCAATAACATATACGACGCATCACGCAACACACTGCAATTAAGAAGGCATGTTGTTTACTACGGCCCCCCATAACCAAATATGTAACAACAACCACCCCCGCCTAAATACTCCAACATGGACTACTCTAATCCACTCATGCCTTCAATCCACAACCTAGCACACACAAAACATTCGCAGAAACAACAGAAAACTCATCCTTCCCGAAAAATATCAGGTAATCATCTTCAATACATTGAATGACATCCCACAAATCGAATACATCAAAGCATTCAGCCAGCTTACATCACCTAATAACATAAAATTCGCTTCGCGCATATCAAACAATAGATTTTGTATATATTTCGCTAGTAAGAGTATCGTCGACTATATTATCTCAAAACAATCATATATCGTTATAAATAACACAAAAATTGCGTATCGTCGGCTCATTAACCCGACAAAACGAATCATCGTATCAAATGTGCAGCCATCTATACCTCATGACATAATTATAAAAGTTATTAACAATATCCTCATTACAGTATTATATCCCATCACTTTTATGATAGCCGGTTTCTCAAACGATGAGTACGGCCACATAGGTAGTTTTTGACGAAAAGTATATTTAAACCCTGGCGATATCTATAAACTACGGAGTTCATTATAAATTAATTACGATCAAACCGTTTACCGCATATTCTTTTTGCATGACACTGTATTATGCTATATTTGTAAACAAACTGGTCATGCCTCAAACCACTGCAAAAAAGATTTTAATAATACGATTCTAACTAATAGCAATAACCTCTCTCCGCCGACATCCGAAGAAATCGTTATAGATACTAATTCACAAAATGACCCAAATACCACGGATAAGGACAGTACTAACATTATGTTAGTAACATAGAACATATTATCGAACATAATAATCAACAATTAACTAACAAGCCTACTCACTCACAGGTATCAGTTGACCACATAAAAAGACTCATCTTATCATACACCAGCGCCAGTGACACCAACAACGCATCCATTACAGAGAGTCATATTAATACAACAACAACATCAAAGAAAAAGGAAAACCACCAAACTAATAATAGCATTCTCTCAACAAAGCTATTAGAATCCAAATCAAACGAAAAAAAAAGCAAATGCAGAATCAACACACACTACACACCCTACACCAATTAATAACACTAAAATAAGCAAAACTGCCGTTTAAAATCCAAAACAAATCATCAACCCATTGCCAAAAAAATTAAACGCTCCAACTCCATAGAACAGATAGTAGCTAAACTAGACGAAATACTAGCCCCAGCCAAAACTGCCTTTGAAGGAAATACTGACCGAAAAATAGACTTCACTCAGCTCAAGTACATTATTGAAAATTCTTTCAGCGTGGATGATCTTTTCAATTTGATAAACCAATTTAACATAAAGCCGTTGGAAATGATTGAAATATTAGACACGATCCGCTCAAAAATAAAAAAAAACCTTAGCATTAAAAACAGACTCATGAAACTATGCAACTTACTTATCGAGTCATTATGAAGATGCAATCTTCAATATAAAGAAATCAAATATCCAAAAAATCAACCACTCAAATTAAAAAAATCACCATTTATAAACACTAAAATGCAGACAGCAAGTAGGTACCCTTTCCATTTTCGACTTCAAACCAATATTTCAAATACTACCTTCTCTACTCTAGGAAAACAATCTTGATATGTCTAAAATACTTACTATTACACCCACCCTAACCCCCAAATGGAAAAGTCTCATCGAAACCAGCATCGGACTTCTCATATTAAAAAAAGACGACATACCCTCTTCTATCTACAAAAAAGAATATTTTCACACAATACAAAACATCACAAGTAAAAAAATGTACATGAATGCTTCCAAAAGCCAAGGTGGTGTTGGCGCTGCAGTAATCTGGAATAACGCAGAATTTATATATAAACTTCCCAACTCCTGCTCAGTATTCACAGCTGAGTAAACTGCCATATTAAAATCACTCGAGATAATATCCGATTATCACTTACAAGACACTATTATCTTCACCGACTCCCACAGTTCGATCAACAATATAAAAACACATATAATCTCCAGACATTAACCTATATATTCAAAATAAAATCTACACCTTACAATACCATAAAAACTTCAAAATCAAACTCTTTTGGATCTCTGGACATTCTAACATAAAATAAACCTATGACAGTACCCGAAGAAGCCACAACCTACCCGAATCACTCAATGCAATCACCCTCAATCCATTACCAGCATCAATCAATTCATCACAGCCGCCAATCTTATATCCAAAATTTAATGTAACTTATATATATACAATTTTTGTAATTTCTGTAATTTATAATTTTCGCACTGTTAGCCCAATGGCCCATGTTTCCGAGGGTATTATTAATAAAAAAAATTTTTTTTTAATATCCTGTTTTGTAAAAATTGATATCATAACACAATATCTACAAATTCGTGGTTAGTTTTTATGCAACTTACAATTTTCAAATGCTGTCATCTAACATGTGCTGCTACATATTATATTACATGTATGAATAGTATTGTTGATGATCATAATCTTTATTTCAGTTCAATTAATTTAAGTGGTATTGTTAATTTATTTTTGACAATGTATATATTTTGAATTTTAACATTCATACTTATGAAATATAAATTATAATACAGATAGTTATTACCTATATAGAGTAATTAAAATTTTAGCTTATATTATATAACCTTGTTGAATTAAAAAAAGTTCTATAATATTACCGTGTTATATTCAATAATTGGTGGCAGTAATTTTCATAAAATCGATGATTTTGAATTACATGATATTGTTTTTAAATTAAAATAAATATCAATATAAATTAATATTAGTGTTTACCTGCCGAATGACCATGTGGTTGTAGAATAGACGCCAGTCTTGGTTTATCTTCGTCCAGCATTACTTCAGTTTCCGACCAGATTACGTGGTATATGTCGCTTTGGCATTTCACCTTCAGCTTACCAGCAATTAAAACGTCGTATTCAATTGATGAAACAGTCTTAAATAATTGACCAGATGGCCTAACTGACGGAATTCTGATTATGTGACCATTTCCCAGCTAAAACAAACATTTGCTTATGAATTTTCAACTCAACCTTAAATCAGATATAATTCTGACAACATGCATGCATTTTTTACTCGTATAAATCTAAATAATATATTTTAAATTAAATTCTGTGATACAATAAATTATAGAAAGTCTACATTTTTAAGATATTGCAGACATTATAATTCTTAGAGACATGATGAGATTCCTGAGTAGATATATGTATATAAATAATTGAATAATTTTGTACAGTACTTATTAGAAAGATTGATCAATATACTTCATCAAGATACGAATATCAACATTACAAACATAGCCAAAAGTCTTCATTAAAATGGTAAGTTTAAATAGTATCAGAAAATTCTAAGGTCACTAAATAACAATAATATTTATCAACTCTATTTCAAACATCAGTCGTGATTATTTCTATTCAACGATCCATTTAATATTTTGTTACATAACTTATATTACGATCTCAAATCTGTGTTCTAAAAAAATATCATTTGACGACATGACTGAATTAAGCAATCAAGCAAATTCACTTTCAAGTGTTCTAGAAAATTGTAATTATTATTAATACTACTTATATGTTATTCAAGAAGTTAAGCCTAATTTCTTTTTAAATTTACACGAAACATTTAAATACAAAATATTAAAAAATATTCAAAGAAGGAGAGATAGTTAAAATTTATATGAGCATATTATAAAGAACATAATTAAATGAGAATAATGTGATAGCTCTACATAGATAACCGTACAAAATCAAAATTTACAACATTTTATATGAAAATAAGAAAATTTAGTATACAAATTGTGTTGTGTTGATAAATTGTATTTATTAGTTTATGAATTCAATTAAAGAACAGTAAAAAATACTATTTACATTAAAACCAATAAAAAAGATGAATCACCAAAACCATTAAAAATGCTTTTAAAAATATATTTAATAATTTTAGAGTATATCAATATAATAACTCTGTGGTAGGTACAAATATTAGTTTTTAAATAAATACATTTCTTATAGACAACTTATGAAACTTATGAAACTATTAACTGAAAAATATAAAAAATTAAAAATGTTTTAAAATTAAACCCGACACCTATGTTTTATTATGTGAATTAAGTTGTATTACATTGGTATAAAAAGTGTAATGTAAATTTAAAAACTCAATTTTTAAATTTGTTTTGAATTTTTATTGCGTTAAAATAATAATTAGTTATAATATCTGGTTTAATATACACAATATTAATTTTAGATAATATCTAATAGGTAATTAATCGATCTAGCAGTTTTCTGTTAAAAAAAATTAATCTATCAAAACAAGTTTCATTGGATACTATGATACTACTAACAGTGCTCAACAAGAAAACTTTTTGGGTTACCTTACACACGGCCATCTCAGAAAATGAAAAAGCGGACATACTGGCAAACGAGGCAATCACCTCGACATTATCCACATCTATTACTACCCTTCCATTCCAAGACATAAAAAGAAGTATAAACATATTCACTGCTAATATGTGGCAAACTCCCTGGGACAAAATACTAACCTCAAAAAAACTAAAATCAATAAAAAAGAATATTACTAAATGGTACACTCAGCACAATGTCTCTAGACATTCTGAAATAATTAATACAGGAAGAAGAATCGGACATAACAACCTCACCCTCATACACACCATAAAACACGATCAATATCTGTTTTCAATGCAACGAACCTCTCACAATAAGACACATAGTTCTAGATTGTCTACTATATGTCAACGTAAGAATCATCCTCAACCAACTTTCCCCAATGGAGGAAGCACTTGGAGAACACAACACCCACTTGATCCATAGTTTCTTGAAATCAATTGGCATCGACACAAAAATTTAAACATTAAGCTAAATCTATACATACCAATTATAATGTAAATACATAATACTGTATCATTTAATCTGTAATCATGTAACATACAATCATAACTAAAGTATCCATTAATGATAATGTATCTACAACCGTAGGCTAATGAATTAGCCGTTGAAGCCTTATTTTCAATAAAAAAATCGTAAAGTTATTTCCTTAATAACTGATAACTTACATTTTCTATCATTTTAGGTTGCGAGTGGAGCAATATATATGTAGTTATGAAATTATACATATATATTTATTTATTTATTTTTATGTCTGTAATCAACTTTAAAATCAGTAAATTTATTTTAATCTTCAACTAAACTGAAATTGGTGCTATTTGAAAGAAAGAAATTCTAATCATTTGATCATTTGAAAATTAGTTGGCAGAAAATATAACGAGAAAAGGGGAATAATTAAGCAACCTGTTTTCAACAAAAACTATTTATTTTTTTTTTGTTTTTTTTTTAAAGAAAATTAATCTTTGAACAAACTTGACATTTATTTTTTTTTTTAGACATGATGATATTTATTTAAAAATATTACTTATACTAAGGACAACTTAAGAGGAATCTTGTATTACATTTTCAAATGTTTAATACATATTATTTCACAAATGAGTATGTTTTTTAGAAAAATGTCGTCAATTTCAACTTCAGACGCTTTTAAATGGTGGCTATGTATTTTTGATATTTATTAGTTTCTGCAAGAATAACTTATGAGGAAAGTAATATACTTAAAACATATTTTTTGTATTGAAGATAGATTTTTACAGTAGCATCATAGACTCGATATATTGTATAATAAAAATTCATAAAACATTTTTATATGAATAAAACTAAATAATGTAATATAAGATATTGTTATGAGAAGTAAAAGACGCGGTATATTTAAAAATACGAAATGTTTTTCATTACCTTCATGAGAATTTGTTACAAAAAACATACACATTTCGTTTAAAAAAATTTACTAAGGTAAAATATTGAACATGAAAAATACTATGGAGTTGATTATTAAATATAATCATTGTAAAATGATATATATTATTTGGATAATATTAATATTTAATTTTTTATTTATGACTCGTATCTTTTTTTTGTTAAGATTTATATTTATATTTCATTGATATGCGTTGTGTTATAATTTATATAAAAAAAATGAATTAGTTTGTTGAACCTTGTATAAAATAGTATAGTTCAAACACAAATCACAATAGATTTAATGAAAAAGTTAAAATTAAAAGTTAACATTTGTTTTATCTGATTATAATATCAAACAGATTTAAGACCATTGGGTATTACACATTTTCACGGGGGGAAGAATAGGTTAAAAAGTACCCAATTTACATAAACGTAATAGGTTTTAATTAAAATATTATTCTTTTGAATACGTTTTGAAAAAACAATTAACGTACCAAAAAACGTCTGTAGTTTGTTTAATTATTTAACCATGCTGGAAGTAGTGAGATAAGATGACATTCTCTTATGCCTACCTAATAGAAGATATATATCATATAATAAATGTTGTAGTCTTAAATAAGTTATAAAATCGGACAATAACAACGAAAAAAAAAACTTGGTACCTATAAAGCTATTATTTTTTATTTTAAATTTTGTGTTTTTATAAAAGATTAAGTTTAAAAGATTTATAATATAATGTAGGGTGTTAAAGTATTTGACTCAGTAAAGGTATTATTTTTGAAACTTAATTTTCATTATTATAAAATGTTATTGTACTCACCCCTTTATCATTAATGAACCAAGTGATATTTGCAGGTGGATTTGAGGGCGGAGATGAACAATTTGCTTTCAACTTCTCACCAAGAGAATACTGTGGCTTTTCAAGATGTAACTCTGGTTTGCCATCCATTGTCCCTAAAATATAAATAATAATACTCTCGTGTTATTTTATATTTTGAATAATAAAACATGATAAATTTGCTAATAGTTGGTCAATAAATGATATTTTTAAATTTTATTATATCAATTAGTTAGCTTTATCTTATAATAAAATGTTTTTTATATGTATATATTTTAATTTTTTTTTTGTTTTTGAATTTAATGATTGTTTGAAAAAGTAACAGTAGTTAATAATGTAGGCTTACACATTAATGACATGTAAAAATTAAACATTACAATAATTAACAGATATGTATTTATTTAATAAAAATCTGTTAATATTTTATATAAATGTTGCTTTAAAAATTATCTGTACAGTTATAATTATTATTTTTATTTATTTAGCTATAATTTTACATATATTAATTTGCTAATCATATAGTAAATAAATAAGTATAATTTACAACTTAATATATTTTAACATTTTATAATTTTAATAATTCATTTTTTATGTATTAAAAGGCTCAATATTTGTTTAAGCTTGTTTGTTACAAGTGTCTTATGTTATAAATCTACGAGGTTATACTAATACGTACGGACAACGTGCATCCAAGCAGCTACAATTTGTGTGTGAAATGTTGGTGCATCTGCACTAACTTCACATCTGTACTTGCCATCCAATTCGGGCGTCACTTGTCTCAGCACCACTTGGTTTGGCCCTGATTCGCTGACCTTAAAAATAAATCGAAATATTTTTAAACTTTTGTAGTTTAATTAATTCACCCGATAAAAGGTGGGTGTGTGAAAACTTATGATGGCAATGTGCCACATGAAGTTTATCAGTTATTCCATTTGGCTGATTATGGAAATGATTACACTACACTAATTGCATATGCTGAACTTACGTCTACATTTATAGTGGCCAAAGGGAACACTCTTGTGTGTGGCAATTCTTTAGGCACATAACGGAAAAATTCACGACGGCCTTTATACCATTTTACTGTGTACAAAGCTTCTTGTTCTAAGTCATAGTCACATCGCAGTATGGCAGTAGTACCTTCTCTTATCGCTATTGGGACTTCAATGAATACGTCCTTGAGACATGTTGCCATACCTGTAAAAAATTTAAAATCAATATAATTAATAACTTTTTAAGGTAAAATATTATATAGCTTATTTGAAGTCTTTTTCAGAAAATTTTAAATTAAAATTTTTTTTTTGTTTTTTTACATGATGGACAAAGTTAGAACAAGATGTTATTTCGAATAATCTTATGATCTATATTCAATACCGTTTTGTAAATTTTTCTTATTAATTCTATTGAAAATTACTAATATACAAATTTTTTCGTAATCACATAAACATTTCAAACATATCTATATCTACTATATTTTTCAGTTACAATATTTTATATTACATAATTTATGTACATTGCGTAAGATTTTAGAATTTATTTTTTAATGTAAAATTATAAAATATATATTTATTTAAATATTCGCATTGAGTTTCAGACGTCTCCAACAAGTATGTAATAAATCGAAATAACCACAATAATAGAAACTGACTGAAAACCGTAACTAACATTTGTAAAGGGTAAAGTTATATTAGCTGAAGGTTGCTAATACTATTGTCCCCTGAGAGTATTGTGAATGTGCAAATATGTAAAACCGACAACAGTTTTGGCGAGATGCCCTAGTGTGTAGCAGTTCGCCGATTGACTGGGTTGCCAATTTGAGAGGAGAACCGTATGCTGCTTTGGGACTTGCATTATTTTTGTTTTTATAAAGTCTGTTTACAAAATTATTGTTTATCACTTCGAATTTATTAGAATTGTTTTCGTTTTCTGTCGTTAAGTTGTTTGCTATTTTTTCTATGAATTGGAAAGAGTGATCGACTGAATTTTAATTTAAACATATTACATGATAGCCAATCCAGTTAAAATAATTTATCATCATACGTTTGGTAAAATACATTTTTTAATTTAAAAAAAATTGTTATTATTTCATTGCATAAAATTTAAAATTTAATTTTAATGAGTATAAACTTTTTTTATTAAGTAAAACTTAATTTTGATGTCATGTAAGAGTAGATGATTAGAAAATTATTATTTTTTCCGTACATTTTTGTAATGAGTAATATTAACAGGGTTAAAATGGTTTAAATATAAACTGAATAAGTTTGTATAAGTACTGACTACCATAGTCGAATTGTATAACGTATCCATAATGAGAAAAACTAGTATTCCTTTTATTCAAGAAAAAATACTGATAAATCATAATAACTATAGGTACCTACTATTCAATGTTCGTTTTATAATAAAATTATAGTTATTTAAACACACAATATGATTACAAAGATTTATCTAGGTTAACTATATTTATTTTTTTGAAATTCTAGTTCGATTCGCTGTTCGGTACTGCTCTAGTCTTTCGTCCATCTTCACCATATAATCTTGAGTTCCTCAAAACTCAGTAACAATTCCTATCCTATTCATCATAATTATAGCAAATCAACACACGTATTTCATAATGTTGTCACTGAATACGACGATGATTAGGTAATTCTCTCAATTCACGAAAATCAAATCACCAAATCAACTACAATCGTACCTATATCATATTAAAATCATAAAATTAAAATTATCGAACATAATTAAACCCACTTTTATTCTCAAACACGAAATTCACTCCCAAATTACATTTTCCAATATTTTAATTTCGACCTTAGTAAGCGAAAAATATCTAGATACATGTTGACAAAAATTGACCTTGGCCCATGAGATCAAACTTTAACATAATATTCATATTTATATCCTTAAATATTTCCTTAACCTAAAATCAAAACTATCGTCCACACAAAGCTAAATATTTATAAAAAATTTCTAGAACTAATTTAGATGCAAGTACGTTGCACGCCTCCAAAATTTGGGTTCAATGAAAAAATCAAATCTAAACAATATAAAAATAATTCAGAACAAAGTTATTCTATTAATAACAAAATCCCCTTCGATATATCTAACAAAATACCATAATCAGATCTAAAAAATGAATACAGTATTAAAACTAATTTAAAATATTACATACCATAATTAACTTCTCGATTAAACGAAATTCTTAGTAAAAAACTTAACCAAACCAATTGTTTTTTTTTTTAAATACTGTCACGATGCCTAATCTTATAAACGTCCAGAAGACGATAGTCAGTTATAAAATCTTAAGTTAATACTCAAAATTAGAAATATTATTAACAATTCTAAATGTAAGTGAATATAGTAACAAAATCAGTGTCTGAAATGGCTTATCAAGTGATCTATAAACTGGTCTTATAAATAATTTTTATTTTTTTTATAATTTTTTTTTTTT
Organism: Diuraphis noxia; assembly: GCF_037042655.1. Classification (NCBI taxonomy): domain Eukaryota; kingdom Metazoa; phylum Arthropoda; class Insecta; order Hemiptera; family Aphididae; genus Diuraphis; species Diuraphis noxia. The sequence goes on from NW_028301713.1 coordinate 80,284,117, forward strand.
AGTATTACTTTAAAAAACATAATATTCAATACAATACAATTGTTTATTTATAAGGTCCTTAATTTTTTTTTATGTAAATTTGTTTAAAATTAATAACCTTAAAACCCAATCTATATGAAAAAAGTATACAACATTTGCAAACAAAGATATTTGGAATTAATTGTCTATAAACATTTAAAATTTAAATTAATTTATTATGTACGTATCTCATATATAGTGGTGTACACTTGCTAGTTGCTGGGACATAAATCTTCAAATATCTGAATTTAATGGTTTAATCAATAAAATACGTCATAAACTTATTATACTAATTAAATTGATCAGTGATTGTAAATATTGTAATATTTTATTTAAAATATTAAAAATGAATAAAAAAAAAAAAACAAAAAATACTAAACCTTGGATAAATTACTGATTTAAATAATCTATAGTTATTTAAATCGTAATGTTCTGAATAAAAATCTATAGTTAAATATTTATATTTGAGGAATTATATAGTAAGTGTGCGTTTTAATAATTTAATATTCTACGAGCGAAAGAAAATATGGAAAGAATCGTCTCGCGAAGGGTACCTACTTTGATACAAAAAAAATAGGTCGCTTTTATGAATTTTTCTAAAGTGTATTGTTTTAATAGTTGTTGAAAGATGTATATTTTAAAAAGGAAACGTATTATCATATAAAAAAAAAAAACTGAGTGGAGCTCATTTGCTGATGAATAAATCACTTTTCTTTGTTGTTAAAATCTTTTACAACATTTTGTTGACATAAATATTTATAACTAAAATAATAATTTACTTTAGTAATTGCATGTATTTAATTTAGGATGTAAAATACTTTCATTTAAAAAAAATTTAGTTAAATTTTCAAAATGAGGCTAAAAATTATATCCAATATTAATTTAAGGGTCATATAAGAAAGTATAATATTGGATGTAGATTTAAGATAATGTTCGGAAATTACCAACAGTGCACCAGGTCCTTATTTTTGTATCTTTCCATTTATTGAATTATTATTTACTATTATTTTATCAAATAAAAAACAAAAATATTTTTAGGTTTGATTTATTAACTGAAAATTTACATCTAGTATTATTTTTTCAATAAAAAAGTAAAATACCCATATATTTTAGTAATATATTTGTATTATTCAATTGAAAACATTTTTAATTTTCAACGATTAGCTTAGTGAAAAAAAGATGATAATTTTAATATACAACAAAATTTTTTTATTTTTGTCAATTTTATTGCTTAGAATTTATTACAATATTATTATAACTAACTGAAAAATTAAAAATTAAAATATATTTTATGTTCAACATAATATGAGTAAAATTCAAACCTTGAAAACTTTTGTGTGGACATTTTTTAATTTAATTTTTATAAGTGTTGAAAAAAACAAATTATTGCAGAATCGTAAATTTCACTATGATTCTTAAATTACGAATTATAAACCAATCATATTTTTTCCTATTATATTATTATTGGATTTTAATATAAAATTAATTTTATTTTCATCATAAATAATTTGTCATAAGTATTGGGTAGTTAAATACTATAAATAATTATAATTTATAGATGTTATTTTTTGTATCAAAGAATATAATCAAGTAAAACACTTTTTTTAAAATCAATTTATGAGTGTTTTTTTGACTAAACAATGAAGCAAACAAAAGCTTGTTATTAGCTCATTGTACACAATACGGAATATTTCTGAAAGGAGGCAGAATCCATATTGAATTTTTAATTAAATTTGTAAAAACATATCTTCTAATAAGTTAATAGTTAATTAAGATATTAAAACATTTTTTAGTCTGACTTCTTACGCGTAGCAATAATATGATGTATAATGACTGCATCCGATTTGGGTTTGGAGTTTTTTTGTATATTAAGTGGTGGTAACCTTAGGTGGTTAGAGTCTTAGATTATTTTATATACTAAATTTGTGTTGATTGGATTAGTTTTAATAATACATATAATTATTATAGGCACCTACTATAAAATATTTTTAAAAAAATTTATAACTTAGCATCTGCAGCTGTCATACGCAATGGTAATTAATTTGAATGGTTAGATCATTTTGACTAGCAGAGATTCAAAAGAAATTTGTTGAAATGTAATTACGTCAAATTAACATGAGTTGAAATATGTAACAACGCGTCTTGTGTCGAACTTACTATATCCATTAGACTAGCGTTCGAATTACAGTGTTCAAATGACATTACACAGTATAGTACTTGTCGAAAAACATTTGGAACCCTATAATCCAAAGGACCTAATTTGAAATGTTTGATATTAAAAATACCCAACTATAAATTTACATTAAAATTGACTTTTAATTTACGGTTAGTTAACGATCTAAAAATTAAAATAATTTCACCTTCAGCTACTGATGTTCTTGTATATAAACGACAATTAGTTAAAACAAAATTATTTAACTGTACATTTTTGAAAAACATTTGATCGAAGAATTGTTATGAAAAAAAAACATAATATTAGGTTAGGAAAAACATACTGTTTATCTTGGTAGACATTTTAATGGATTTGTGAACTTAATATGATAACTCATCACAAACGAAAATAATTTATCATATGAAAATTATAATATAGAACATATAAATATTATATTAAACAGTTTTAAAATTAAATGATTAGAGAAATAAAGGTAAGTATTATATAATTTATAGAGAGAGATGAGCGATCTCATATATTGTTTCACGTCCTATATTGGTTATTACAAGTAAAACCCGCAGTGCGGGTGCTGTATTAGTTCAAAGAAAAGGACATACTATAAGAAAATACGAATTAATAAACGATAAACATCCCATCAATGAGTGTAATATTAACAAAAAAAAAAAGCAAAAGAAGATGAGCGCACGCCTAATCAATAGTAACAATGATGCATTACCTAATATGATAATTATACATAAGCTATATGGTATATTATATCGGCTAGTGAATTTGCGTGTTTATGACGTCAAGCATATTATTGGTTGATGACAAACACATGTCGTTAACCGGCAGAGAATTTTTCTATACGCGAACTGCGACTTCGCAGTGTATGACGTATGCCAATATTTTGTACTTATTTATTTATTTTTCAAGAAACTAATGGGTCCCACGGAACTTGTTCATATTCACATAAAATACGACTTAGTTATATAGATATACACTGTGCACGTTTAGAATCGTTTTTATTATTATTTATTTACTCTTAGTATTTATTAGTTTTTCTTCGAATACAATGATATATCGTTGAATTTAAATTTTACCATTTCGATTACCGTAATACACTGATCTACTCAACGACACGGTAGTGTGCACACTCAAGGCCTTTTATATAACAGTTTAACTTCCCTGAGTTTTTGTATAGGAATAATCTAAAAGTTGAATGATGTGTAAAGCATTTGTCGTACAGAAATTTTAACATGAATGGAAGGTCTTCCTTATGAATGCTAACTCTCGCGGTGGAAGGATTGGTTTTGGAAAAAAAGTTTCTGAAAAGTATCTAACAATTTATGATGTGATTTTTGATGATTTACTTTCATAGTTTTTTTTTTTTTCAATTCAGTCTAAATAAAGTTTGAAATTTTATTTTTGAACACATAATTTTTTTATTAGCACGAAACATTTTTAAAGATATTTCAGCAAACCAGTTCTCAACTAGATCATCTCTTTTGTAGAATTTTTTTTAGTCTTATTTTGTTTTCTTGTAAAGTCAAAATTAAGAAATCAGCTAACTATTAAATATTATAACAATGCATTCAACAAAGAAATGTCTTTTCAGATAATAAAACAACTGAAACAACAATTAATAAGTAATTGATTAATTTTGTAAAAATAAATCTTCAACTGTGGTAGAACTAATAGTATTATCAACATGCAATTTGAAATATGTGGCAAATTTTTAGTTATTTGCTATGAAAAAATAATTTCTGTAGTCTGTTGTAATAGTAGAGTTACTATAATAACCAACACCGCAGGATACTTTTTGCGGTCCACGCACACGTATATGTACCGAAATTGCCTATACAAAGCGCCAGCCAACGAATATTAAATTACCAATAATATTATAATTTATAATAATATGATAGTATATAAACATTAAACACACAAAAAAGAACTTAAATACGATTTTATGTATGATGTGAGTGTATGCTATGTAAATTATTTGAAATATAAAACATGATGGTTTTAATCATGTATTATATAGTATTTTTTTGTATTTGTAATTATATTTTATTATATTATATTATAATTACAAATTATTATACATGATATATGTATGCTTAAAAGAAAATTATAAAAAAAGGAGAACTATTAGGTAAGTTAAAATTATATTAATTAAAATTTTAAATACTACATTTTTGATAATATCCATCTCACTAAATTCCAAACTGAAGCGTGTGTGGTTTCAACCATGCAAGTTATGATAATAACTAAATAATTGATTTTCATGTCCTATTATTTTAAATGCACACAATTTATTAATAGATGAATTTCCAATAAAGGTTCATTCTGCTGCCCTTACCGTTTTATTTTGTTTAAGTTAAACTGAGTTTTACGGTATTTATTATTTCTGAAATGTTTTAGAAGATAAATAAAAGATAATTTACAATCTGTACTCTAATATTTATTAATAGAACAAAAATTTTGAAAAATTATTCTTCTACTGAAGATACTTTAATTTTTTATATTCTATGCATATAAAAAAATTAATGCCATGTTTGATCGTTAACTCTGAATTAAATAAAAACTTATTGTCTTAAGGTACGTCGAGGAATCGCGAATGACAATATTTAATCAAAGTTAATACTTATACATAGTAATCATATTTAAACATTAACTAAATACTATAAACCCCACATAATTATTAATATAATATCATTAATTAATTATTCATAGAATCAAATTAATATTTTATTTTAATATTAAAATATTGCATTTCATCGTATGTATTGATATGTGTAGGTTAAATTGTTGTATAGGTACATTTTTTTTTTTTTAAAACAACAATAAAGTACAAGTTTTTAAAGTTTTTCTTAGGTTAGGTTAGGTTAGGTTTTTCTTATTAATCTTGTAAACCTATGCGGACGATAAAGTCATAATTTCATCCAGTCCAGATCCTATTATAGCCTCCACAAACCTACAAAACCATCTTTCATTAATGGAAGATTGGTATAAAAAGTGGAATTTTAAAATAAATCAAGCCAAATCAGTACATACTACATTTACACTTAAATTAGCCCCATGTCCAGGGGTATCGCTTTTTGATACTCAGATCCCCTCATCCCCAAACGTTAAATATCTCGGGCTAACTCTTTATCGCCGTTTAACCTGGGCCCACCACATCAAAGCCAAAACATCACAATTAAATTCCAGCTTACAAATGCTCAAAACCCTAATAGTCAACAACTAACACTCAAAACTAAATATTAAACTACTCCTTTACAAATCTCTCCTAAAGCCAATTTGGACATACGGCTTACAGCTATGGGGTAACGCAAACATTTCCAATCTAAATAAAGTTCAACGGTTTCAAAATAAAATACTAAGGAAAATTACCAACTCTACACCATATGTTTAAAATCACTACCTGCATAAAGACCTACACATGAAAACAATTCAGGAAGAGGCAAAAAATTATTATAAATGATTCCACCTACGCCTTAACTCTCATCCAAATGAACTTATAAAAAATCTAGCTTCATTAACCATTCCTGGTAACCCTCCTCGTCGCCTTTAGCGTAAATGGTGCAGAGACCTACTTAATCCCTAACACAAAAAAAAAAAAAATAATAATAATATTAAGGTTAAAACAAAATAATTAAAGACGTAAGTGTCATCGGTAGGTGGTCTTCATTCAAAATTTCATTATATTGTCATTGTCATTAGCTCATACTCTTATTGTGCCGATTGCGTATATGTAAATTGCGTATTTATTAATAAAGTAAAAAAAAATCTTGTAAACACTTATTATTATTGACTATTTATGCTTTATAATTTAGTCGATTAGATTAAATTTTTGAATCAATAATTTATAGAATATTTACTGTACACAAAATCTTATGATGTTCATAAAAATAGCTCCGAGTTTTAAAGCTCCGAAACGAATTCCCTGACCCATATTCATCACATTAAAATACTGGTACGGTATTAAAAAGTCTGTCTGGTAAAAGTTCTTGTATAAAAAATGATAAAACCGAAGGCGGTGAACGCTGACACTAAAAAGTCTTCAAACGACAATTCGGCTGTTGATAAGTTGACAATTTCTTAATTAGCCTCTACAGATGATTTATGACATTGGTGTTCATATTTATACATATTAAGTATAGTTTTTTTGAACTCTAACAAAATGTTGTAAACGATTTTTAAACATAATTTTCATTTTTAAAACTAAAGAAAACTTTAAGCGATACTTACGTATATAATGTAGTGTATATTATAGTATATATAGTATATTTTTTTTAAAAGAAACTGATGAGAACACTAAGCGATCTGATCTATCAACAATGTTTATTACAATGTTATAAGCTACTGTGTTCAAAATTTCTTGTAAACTTTTGGCATAAATTGAGTTATAGATTTATTGAATTTGTATTATAAACCTTTGTATTGATAAAATGCTCAAATAGTTGAATACATTGTATAAATTAAATAATGTACTCTATGGTTTATTTTAGGACTATTGACTAAGTTTGATTTACATAATTCAGGTATCGTTTTCACTGAAATTCTGTTTAACCATTAAACCATTTTAATAGATGACAAATTGAGATCATAAAATCTAAGTATTTTAATTAGTTATTATTTACAGATAATTTAAATTGTTTTTCATCTTTCAGTAACCCTTATCTGAATATATCTATAATACGATACACTATTAAAATTACAGTAGATACTTGTGAAGTTGCTAATATTTAATAATAATAATAATATGATTTTTGAAAATATTTATTTGTACATATCTGAATTTTATATAATTTTAGAACGTGGGGAGTATTTTTTTATTGCTATCACTGAACTACTGAAGTTTGTATTGTTGAATATTAACTTTAATGTAAATTCAGTAATACTATTCAAAGTATTTTGTGTAACTACGTCTCATAGTTTGATGTGTATAAATTATATAATTTTAATCCAACATTCATAGTGTGAAAAATACATATAACATCGCGGTTAGAAACTTTTAATGAGAATAATGACTATATATCATAATGTTTTTGATTGATAAGATTATTAGAATATTTGATGACAATTATTGTTATCAAAGTATAGTTGTTATTATTCACAAAAATCACCAATATAATTTTATTAAATTGTATTGACAAAATAAAATATGGACGATCTATTATGATATATTTATTTTTAAATAACTATTTTGCCAAAAAATTTAAGTTATATATTTCAAGTTTTAGGTACTGTTACTATACTAAAAATGACGTTTAAAAAGTTAGATAAACCAAAATAATATTTATAGAGGTTATTAAATGTTTATGGTTTATACTTAAAATAATAACATTATCGCTATTAATATAGTATAATGACGTATACTTTAGTTGTTTGTTTATTAACATAAAATAATGTTTTTTTTTGTTTTTTTTTTTTAATAGCCTAGATTTTTCAATTAGAAATAAAAAAGAATACAAGAAAATCTTTTTAAGAATATTGGTTAAAAAGATAATTATAACGATCAAGCTGTAAATGATTACAGAAGATGGATTTAAAAAAAATGAGATGTTCAATTTTATCCCTTGTAGTCTGTAGATAGTACATACTAGGTTAGTTTTATCAGAAGAACTTTGTAGAAATGGTCTAATCGTTTTTGAAATTCTGGGGAGCTTAAAGCTTTATATAAGTGAATTTTGTCGAGGGAACATTTTGTTAATAATAATTTTCCTGTGTGATAAATAACCATTTTTTTTTTGGCTTTTTCTTTAAAAGTCAATATAGTGACATTGAAATGTATAACCATAATTGAAAATATTCTAAAAGATTATTATATTTCAGACGCATAATGTATAGTTTCAGGACATTTTTAGGTAAAATATTACAATGGGAATGACATGTAAAATAAATATTATTGATATCTCAGAACTTACAATTTACAATAACAATAATTCTAATGGTTTACCTATAACTTAAATAATTGTTACTCATATTCTAACTATATATAATACAATTTCACATTTCAAATCGATAAAAATGTTCACAGATATCGTTCCTGAATAGAAAATAAAAAACTAAAAATTAACAAATACATCTGATTATTGAATATTGGTATTGGAAAACGTGAAAATCATATACAAATTTTCAGTGTATAAAACTATGTAATAGCCTTAGGGCATGGCATGTTGTAGTGGTAAAAAACTAGTTAAATTGAAAATTGATGATAGTATTTCACTAGAAAATATCGAAAATCACACTTAAAACTAAAAAAATTACATTAAAAAATAACAACGTTTCACAATTAACTAATCAAATTTTTATTTTTACGCTTAATAGTTCATAGTATACTTTGAGAAAATATTTTATGAAGACAATTTACACATTTATTTTATTTTTATTTTTTCTTATATAATATTTACATTTTTATAAAATATAAAAATTTTTAAACGTTCTTCGATTTGGAACCACAATAAGTAAAAATTAAGTAAAATTGTGTGAAAAAATTTAAAAATAATTAAAATAAGTAGATCCATAAATGACTGAATTCTAAAAATTGCAAAAATGTTTAGATTTTAATTCCAATTTACACGAAACGCATTTAAAATGTACTTAGTAATATACTGGAATATTAAATACTTCATCACTATAGTAGTGCACATGTCTTACAAAAAAAAACTATACATCGTTGCTTACCAACTGATTTTTAAATTATTGATAATTTCCCATGATTTTTAAGATACAAGATTAGTCTAGTTGAAAATATCTAGTTGGCATAATGTTGTATAATTTTGTATAATATAAGGAATTAATGAATTTAAATTTTTAGAAAAAAGTCTAATTTAAAATATGGTAGAAAAAGTTTAAAGTTTGATTATCACGTAAGTATGTAGTTATGATAATATACGAATTTATATTGATGATAGTAATTATATTCGTTTAGAATATTATATTTTTTTTTATAATTAATTTTGAGATAATATTAAAACAGTCAAATCGATTTGACTTGTTTGAAAAGGATTGTTTCTGTAAGTGGGGTAATTATTTGTGGCGTTGACATGTTTTTAAAGATAATTTAAACTAATAAAAAAAGAATATATATATTACATAAATTATATTGTTTAAGACTCTGTGTTCAAATGCAAATGAAAATGATTAGGTTAAAACATTTTTCTTCTTTTAAATAAATAAAAACTCATAAATATTAATTTTATCATCAAGGGAATTGATTTTATTAAGCCATTGGTATGTAGGTAAATGATTAGACGTTAAACGTTAATAAACCTTCACTGTACATTTAACCTAAATAAAAATTAAAAATACAGTTCTTTATTTAAGTAAATATTTACAATATTCTTTTGGTAAAAAGTTAAAACAAAATAATAATAATTTAATATTTAAATCCAAAAACAAAAGACATACATATTTAAGTGTTGTATTCATAAAACAGTCTTAACCCTTAGGTAATACAAATAATACTTTAATAAGAAAAAACATTAGCTTTTTTAAATTAAAATAATAAAATTACATTATTATTTTGGGTTTAATGATAGAAAGATCGTATATAATTTTGAGTATTTTTCGATTTCTTAATGCAGAGCGGACAATTCAAAATAAAGAAAACATTTTCATCAATTCCAGCAGGTGAGGTAATTATTGAATGTTATTTCTTAGCAATAGTTTATATTTCATTTGATAGGTTTTTTTTTCTAGAGATAATCCTCAAGTAAATTATGTTACTTGTTTCAATTTGTTCTCCGAAAAACAATTAATCTTTATAATCTTTAAATGGAAATACTTATGCTTTATTACCCCTGCAATTATATTTTGATAATAATAGTATTCATCGCAGTAAATCGGTTATCTAAAACGAGGATTAAACGATTCTAATATTTTCATATCATGTATTTCAGTATTCAGTTTCATCAATCTCATATGAACCTAACATTACACGCCTCCCTAATGGAACAATTATCTTTCTGAATTTGATCCAATTAAATAGCATTTTTTTTTACATTAAATGTAATAAATACCAAAATTATGTTTGCCATTGATAAATTTTCTTTTGAAAAAATTATTTTTTCCACACAAAAAATAAATAATATAATGTCAGTTTTCAAGGTATCTAATTGTATAGTATCTAAATAAGAATTCTACCTTACATTTTGAGAAATGACCAAATTTTTTCCTCTTTCCCTTTTTTATCTTGCAGAAATATTTATTTTATATGGCTTTTTAATCAGGTTACCTATTTTTACATCATTTTCTACTAGATTTAGTACATATATAAGCTGAACATTCGTTGATTACAATATTTTGACTTGATATATTGATCTTTATTTGTTGCTAACTCATGCAAGAAATTCGATACACACACTTGTTATGTCACTGTGATATCAAATTGATTATTTGGGGGTTATGGACCTTCAAATATTACAAAAATAATGTATTAAAAATGATAAAAATGTAAAACGAGTTTTAATAAATATTTAACAACAAAATAAAAGATTATTTATCATTGAACTTGAATTTAAAATCGTTTTGAAACATAACAAACAGTATTTTGCTTATTTTTATAAAAAAAATTGATTTTTATCAACCCGGGCTACAATTAATACATTTTGATCAAACAAATAATATTATTACGATATGAGTAAGGTAATAATAATGCTATATTCATATTCAATATATTTGTGTATTATAATACATAATGGCATACAGTATCATCTAATAATCGACATCATGACTATAGTAAATATTATTCATGTGTATATTACTATATTATTTACAACTATATATTATAATATAGTAGTATACTCGCTGAGATGTTGAGTTGCCATACAGGTTTGTACCTGATGGGTGTATTTACAACAGCTGCAGGTCGCATATTATTAAATAGGTTAGCTGTCTACTATCGTAAAATATCAACGTCAAACGGTCGGGAGCTTTACTATGTATATTATAGACAAATTATAATGGTTTATGTAAATATTGTTATTGTAGGTTAACGCCATTATATGCAAGGAACTGCAAAACGTATTGTATACATTTAATATTGTGTTATGACTTGTAGCCAAATTAATTGATCGACTTGCCGCGCGTCCGCAACAATATTATCTCATTCGATTGTATTTTTTTTTGTCTGCACGGACGTAGTTAATGCGAACGAGTATTCGGAAGTAAATAATAGTATGGAACGCCACTTTACACGACGATTGGACGTTGGGCAAGTTTTTACAAGATAAGGTACAATATTTTATCTAAATAACAATAATTATTATTGAATTGAGTAAAAAAAAATATATAAACGAGTTAAGAGTTAATGATTACAGACATTTTCGGAATAAAGGTAAAGCATTAATTAAATGAAACCATAGGTTACCAAATATTATTTACGAACGGTTGAAGTTCATTTATTTTTAATTACATACAAATTGTTACTATGTATGGAATCAGTTTTATGTCTACAAGTTTTCAACTTTGAAGAACAGAGTAACATATTTATAAGATAGTACCGATGCTAGTTGAAAACATTGTCTAAAGTGTCAACAATCGAAAGCCTTATAAAAAAAGTTGTCATACATATCTAAAAAATACCAATCTAAATACTTGTGACAATTTATTTTAAATCTCTACGAATATTCGTCACACAAAATCCATTAAATATTCATATTATTTCCTTCCCTAGATTATTTTATAAAGTACTGAACATTTTCTTGACCACTCAAAGTACAAACTATATCCAATTTTCTTAAAGGAGCCTTTATCCAAGTTAAAAATCAGATTATTTTTCAACTGTAAAAAGTTTCTCCGAACACAAAAAAAACTCATCATTGTAAAACCAATACATTTCTAACTCCACTCGGATCTAAAATAGTATATTATTTTGTTATATTATATAGTATGCTATACTGTACTGATTATCATTGGTGGTTTTTGTCTTTAGACACTACAAATATCGTTTCATTCTATCTCAAAAAAACAATTTATTTACTATTATTCTATTTATTATCTTTCAGTTATTATTTTTTGAATCAAATTAAAGGTTAAAAAAACGATATTTTTCTTCACAAAATAAAATTATGTCTTGAAAATTTGCTGAAATTAATTTTTCATATTTTAGTGGTATGATCAAACTAAAATCAATTAAGCTACAAAATATTAATTAAAAGTCAATATCTATTAAAATAATTAACTAAAAAGTAAAAATGTCTGGCTTATTGACATCCTGCCTTTGAATACAAATTAAAGTAATATGAATAATCCGGATTGGAGGAAATTCATTAATCTTTTTATTTCTTTTCCTCTGACCAAATTTCCATTTTCACTAACATATTTATACTAATATTATGCCATACCATTTATATGTATTTCATTGAAAAAGTGTAGTCTTTAATTTACGGCGTCACTATATTACCATAAAAATCAGTTGTTCGATTTGAGACTAGTGTTTTTTCACGTTTCGCTGACTTTTAGTCACGTATACAAATTAACAAATTTACTAGTTCCTTATGTGCTATAGGTAACCGCCAGGATAATGTAGATTCGCATCTAATGTACTCGTATGCCGTTATTTACTGATAACTATCAATAAGCTCTGTTGTAACATAAGTTAGTCAAAAATCAGTAAAACAACATTCACATGTTTCTAATATAACTCTCGACTCTATTAAAAATAGTAAAAACTATACCTAATCATGATAATTTTGTGTTAATAAAAAAAAAATAATAATTATAAAATCTTTAAATTATTCATTTTTTAAAAGCCATTTTAGTATTATATTTAAAATTTACACCATAACAATGTAAAAATGTGTCCATAACTACCGAATTTAGCATAGATCAGTAATTTGTACAAAATATTGTATCTCATAAAAAAAATTACTCATACATTGTTTTTATATTATTATGTCATTGAACATTGAGGTGAGAATGTTAAATTCATGCTTCGTAAATAAAAAATAAAATAGTAATAAGATACCATCTTGAAGTACCCATCAATTAATATTTATTACCATTTAAAGCTTTTCGAAGAATAAAACATATATCGATAATCGTTAGAACGAATGACCTGTGAAATTAACTGTAAGATACGTTGACGCTTGATAGGATCTACGATTTTGATTACAACATATAAGAATTTACTGGAGTTACCACTGGTATATTTTTATGCATTGGCTTTTTCACCTCTTTTTTTTTATCACAATTGTTAAATTCCAATACATAACTGTTTGTTTTATATTAACTAAACCACAATATAATGATTTCAAATGATAAGCTCCGATTAAATTGTGTTTGTGGAAAAATTTAATTATACGCATCCATATTCCATAGTTAATCTAAATTTCAATATTATATAGAACCTTAATAATTTTCGTAAAAAATATTCCCTAAATTTTCTAAATTATTAAACAACGACGGCCAAGAATATGAATCAGATAGGTCTTGATAACAATAAATATGAAAAGGTGATTTAAATGAGATAGACAGTAGTGTAGTGTAATAGTATACAACCGTTTTGTAACAGCAATTAGTAACCATTGTACTACGTACTATTACTAGGTACTATTGTAGTGTACCGGTTCGAATGTACTTATGGAAAACTATAAATCTTAATATTACGTATAGTGATAACTAATAACGACAAAAAAATATAATATGTATAAAATACTAATTTGTAACTTGAAATTTAACATATATAAGCTATATTTTAGCCTATAATAGTTTGTAGGTATCTATTTGCTACCCTTGTTTTTTGAAGTATAACTTTTTTATGCACAGTATATAGTGTAAGTTGGATTCATCGGCCAGCCGTTGCGACCAAAAATCGTTACTTATGTGGCTTATTCAATACTAAGGTACCTATGGTAATAAATAATAATTCATTTTTCTCATCTTTATACAATAATAATAAATTAATTTCAATTGAAAATTTTATTCTTTCATATTTTCAATACAAACTTAATATTTACTTTTTTATATGCTCTATAAAAAAAGTTTATCTTCATCAATACAAACTATTATAACGTATATATATATACATATTTATTTATTCATTATTGTATTTAAAATTATATTAAATCAAATGAATGCAGAAACCCCCAATAATCCAGAATCAATACTTATACACAAATCAGAATAAATAAGTTTATAGATATATTTTCCGGAAAAAATTAGTTTGTTAAAAGGACGTCGCATGTCTTGTCTCCGTCTTATACACGTACTATATAGACAATTTTCGTTCACTAGTTTTAATAGTGTGCTGCTAGTTTTGATATTAGAGTGAATCGGCCCATTATCAAACTTTTAGGTACCCAAGAACATTATCTGTGTTCTATCGTTAATTTTTAAATAAGTTATAAGCATTTTCAATAATAATATATACTTTACATACTCATAACACATTTAAAAATTAAAATTAAAATTAACAGCATACTATTAAAACTAATGAACGAGAATTTGCTATGTAATACGTGGGTAAGACGGAGACAACACATTCGGGTGTGACGTCTTCTTAATATTTTACAAAATCACACTGGTATCAAATATAGATTAGGTTTTTTTTATAAATCAAAATTGTATTCTCTTTGTTTTATTAAAATTATACACATATGATTTATTAAATTTAATAATTTTTCAAAATATTGGATCATCTAAAAAATTGTGCTCGTCTTGGTTATCATTCACAAAACTCTATCGTGCTTACTTGTGTATACATTCATAGTTTTATTTTTGTTATTGATTTATATAGAATGTAATATAGGTACTAATATCGACATATTTCATTATTCATTTATTAGATAGTACCTACCAATTGTTTAGTATTATGTGTATAATCACATTTAATGTATGCTTTTAAAATGTACTGTAAAATGGAAAGTAGTTCATTCATTATAGATGATACAATAAACTTATTTTGTAAATGATTTTGTAACTTGGTCAAATTCAACATTAAGACATTGCTTATTAAATCTATTGTTAAAATAGTATAAATTTTATTCACAATAATTGACTCAAAATAGTAAAATATATTTCGCCTAAAGATATTTGAGCTTTTTTTTAGGTGGATAAAATATGAATTTTATAACCTTTGACCAATGTTGGTTTTATACGTATTTGTTCTTTCACTTGTAAATTTGACAATGACACTTCCACTCCAGTGGCACAATGACATTCTGTAGCTTGCACCCATATCAGAGATTATTAGTCTCCTAGACAAGTACCTATCTACTTTTTGCATGTTTGCATTTTACCTAAGCATTGTATCTCCATAACTTTCATATCAACAATAGCAATATTATTTTAAAACGTTGTGTTCACGTTTTAATTTAGGTAAACAGTGTCATTTTATAAAATGTCAACTTTACTTTTTTATATGACTTTTAACCTGAATATTGAACGGACATATAAATCTACCTCTAGTATAACAAAATAAATAAAAAATATTTTAATATCTATTGAGTTATTGAATAATTATCGATGCAAATTTTTATTAAAAATACCGTTTACATAATACTTTAATTAATATATTTTTATTAAAAAATATAAATGATATTACTCCTATTAATGTTTTGTTTATGCAGACAGCTATATCATGTGGAGCGTGAATATCTGGATTATATAGGCAAAATATACAAAAACAATATATTTATAATAGTTTTTTATTTTTTATTTTAATAGTTATCACAAAAGAACATTCATTAAATGCATTGTAAACTAAATTAAAGATGCTAAATTTTTCCCATAACTGTATTATAATGTAATAAATGAGAAAGTGAATTCAAAATGAAATATATAAAGTTTAATTTAAGTGGTTGGCATCGAGTAATAATATATTATTAGTATTATTAGAATCAGTTAAATATATAATAAAATTTATAGTACATTAGTGGTCATTTTACAAATTATTAGCGTTTAAATCTGGTCCAATTTGTATATATTAATAAATAAATAATTATATTTATTGAACTATTTTATTTATAAAATGTATTCAAACAATTTTTCGAATTATTAATACTCCAAATATAATATATTTTAAATTGTTGATCTACCTACGATCCTCGACTCGATATATAAAAATATTATACCTTACATCCCTAAAAAAAAACTTGGTTTAATAAATTACACTTAGATAGGCCATATATTGTACAACCACCTATGCATAGGATACCATCTTCTACCAAGCCACCATTCAAACTTGGCCAAAATAATTCTCCATTCTGCACACTTAATCTTAATTAATGTATCTGTGTGACCTATACCATATTTTATATGACTGCCCTGCTCTATAGATCAAACGTCTGATTTCAATTAACGCCTTAAAAACTTTAAATATTTCTTTTAATTTCTACTCCATACTCAACAAAAAATCCACAACTATCATTAAAATTTTAATTTCTTCTATATTATATGCTGGTTTTACCATATAATATAACGCAATGTATAATTTATTATTATGTTAAATTGTAATTGTAAAGGTATCATAGATTAATACTAGAAGCTAATAAAAAAATAAATTGTTGATTTTAAACTAACGTAGAAGTTTAATCATCCAAAAATGCTTGTTTCATAATTTATTAATTTATAGTAAATTGTTGTGTACATTATTGTAAATTAATGTTTAATCTACATAGCATATTATATGGTTTTTAAAAACTACAGTTATTGTAATAACATTTTGGATAGCACTTTAAAAGGTTGCGAAAAGGGTATGAAACAGCTAAATCGTTGCCAAAACGGTCCCTTATTAAGGAGAAAGAAAAAAATTAGTGACCCCCTGGGGAAAGCAATAAAAATGGAGAAAACCACCAGGTATACATTAGTAACGAAAATAAAACATATTTATCGGTTCGTTACTTTCATACGGTTGAGTTGAACATTTTTGAATATTTAATGTGTATTTATGACGGAATAAAAATATATTACATAGGTACCTAATAATTTATTAATCTGCATTCCACGATCAAAATTATATAAGTTACGTGCATACTTTTTAATAATAAATTCTTAACAATAATTTGTAAAATCATTTTTTTTTTTTTATGATTTACGTATTTTAACGATACTTTTGTAACACCAGTTGCATTATGTCAATATAAATATACCATAGTAACTTTTATTTATTTGTATGAGTTTACTTACTCCTATTACAAGTAATTAAAATTATTTAAAAAACCTATGATATATTATTTTAAACATAAAAATTTAAAAAAAAAATTATAAACAAGTCCAATATATATTTATTTTCAGATATTTATTTATAAGATTATTAAACAACAATTCACTAACATAAGCCTATTAAAAAAAAAATTAAATTAAAAATATGAGTAAAATAAAATGTTACATATCTTCATTAAATAATGTCATATGTAATTAAATTAAATTTAAAATAAAAAATGTTCTAAAAGGAAAATAAGCTATTTTGTAAAATTGATACTTTTGATCTCCAACCAAACATTTTGCCATTGATTCATTATTTTTTATCTCAATTCTCAATAGTCAATATTATTTCGTTTATATTATAAATAATTAAAGTTTACTATAATATGAAACTTGGTTAGTGATAGACCGAAACGATAAATAAAAACTGAGTCAAAAGCTATCAGAACATGCCAAAAACTCGGTCAAGTGAAATCGTGTCAATTTATATGCATTGGGCCGAGAAGTCTTTGATAAGTTTTTCAAAATAATGACTACAAAAACATTGTACATCAATCTATCAGAGTCGTCAAGTTTATCTAGCGAATAAATAATGTAGCTATTATTGCTAAAATTGGTTTCAGCTGTTTCTCGTACTCGTCAAATTTGATGTTTTGCTAGGTATATTAATAATATTTAGCTAGGCTTGCCTATCTTTCACTCGTAATACATATCAAAATATAATGCATTCGAGGTACTTATATGGGTGAAATTCAAAATATATTAACACTTAGAAGCTAGTTGAATTGATGTAAAGCTCAAAGCCAGATTAATTCCGAGAGAATCGGATAAAAATTAAATCGTGGTATCTAGCAAAACGTATTATATATAATTGAATCTTTTTCGTTTTGTGTACCATAGTAAATCTAATCGAACTAGATTATAAGGCATTCGGAAACTAATCAAGGGTTTTGGGGCTAAGTGAGCCAATACATTAAATGCGTCCAGCTCCGTAGTATAAGTAACATACACGTTTGTTCGTGTTCGCGTTTTGTGAGGGACACTGACTGATACGCCTTCTCAGTAGTCGGTCCAAATAGAATATACCTACCTACATTGTATACATTTAGTGGTGATGATTGTCGTCAAGGAAAATATAAATCTGCCAAAAGGACGTTAATTATTTAAAATTGAATACACACTTCACAATCCAATTATTTTGTACCTAAATATAATCGATGGCGATTTGTGCGTTACCTATAATATTATTACGTTCGTATATATATATATATATATAAACGATATTTTTCAGACACCATACTACGTGTACACAGTGTCGAATCCAGGTATACTTCAGACAAATACAACTTTCTGACTTTCAACAAAATGTACCTATTTTTTAAATGCACAATACTAATTTAAAAATAAATAATTAATAGGTTTCCAATTTATTTTGTAATTTTTTCAATATTTATAATTTCTGAATTGTAATAAATTATAATAATACAATTTATAATATGTGACGACCTTAGATTAACCTTAGATTGATTTAAAAATTTAAAAATTAATAATTTGTTTTATAACTTTTATAAATATTTATAGTTTCTGAATTTCAATAAATAATAATAATAGGTAATACGATTAATAATGTGTGAAAACCTTAGATTGATTTAAAAATTAAAAATCAATAATTTGTTTTTAATTAGTTTTGTAGTTTTATATAAATTTGAAATGTCTAAATTATAAATTGTAATAAGAATAGATAATAATAATAGATAATATAATATAATAGATATAATTCATAATACTAAAATGACGTATCACCATTCACCAATGAAAAAAAGTGAGCCCCCCCCCCCCGAAAAATTTTCTGGATTCAACACTGCGTGTACATACAATTATTTTATTCGCTACCTATACTAAATATAATAATAATAATGATAATGAAAGGAATTGGTCAACGGTCAGCAATACGTTTTCTATTAGAGTTGACTTTAAACAAAAAATAAAAATATATATGCATACGTACTATGGTGGGTTGAACTCTGAAGACTCTTTATACTCTTTATACCATATAAAAGCGTAATAGGGTATTCGTAAATAATTAATAATGATGAACAATGTGAATGTGGTGGATGCCATATATGACTTACGTGTTGCTGTTTCTGTCAGTAAACCCAAAAGTCCACAGTGTTGGCTTAACCACATTGTTTAATATTTAATTGTATTATTGTTTTCCACCTGTCTTTTACACTACTGTGAGACACTTGAAACCCAGGACGTTTTCATTAGTACCGGAATCACCATGAATTTTTTAAAATGAAATCAATATTAATATAATTCATTGAACTTCTATGTTATCTGACAGGGGACAGTATTTGATTAACAATATTAAACAATACAAAAATTAAGCGCACTTGCGCCAAATAAAAAAAAAAAAAAAAAACGGAGAAAACATTTAAAATGTATTATTGTTACATTTTATACCATCTATATTTTATTAGATAATTTTTAGTTATTACATATGCATAAATATTTAATTATAAAATAATTATGTAAATATTAGTGCAGTTTTTTAACAGATACAATATATTAAGTAATTTTACCAGACAATTTATACTATATAAATTATAAATTTCTCGTATACAAAAAGGTTTTTGGGTGTAGTATTAATATCATCTTTATTTTATTTTATTTATTTAAATCTATAATTTTAAATAGATTTCATACCCTCTAAGTAAAACTATTCAACATGTTTCAAAAATAAATTTGAAGTAGGCGAATTAATTTTCAAATTTAGATATTAACTATCGTGGACTTTTATTCACCCTTAAAGTACCTTATAGGTTTTAGTTTATAATCCAAATGTTGTTATATAATTATAAGAATTTAATAAATTTTGAACAACATTTAATAACAGAGCAGCTCCCATTAAAATATTTGTTTTTAGTTTTGAAAACGTCTTGTATTGTACGTTTAAAAGCATGTAAATAAAATATTTAAATTTGATGTTTTGTATCAAAAGTTTTTTTTAAATGCATAGGTACCTACGTTTATTATAAATTTATAATATTATTTACTTGTTAATGTTTTATATATTTTAATTTAAACCGATGTATACTTATTATGGTTATGGATAAGTATTATTACTCTTATTAATACTGCATATTTATCTTACCAAATGTATTACATTTATACAGCATGCCATTTTAATGTCTTAGTATTAATATTATATCTTAATACTTTAAACAGTGATTGTCCAGCTATTATTTTGTCATAATAACAAATTTTAAATTTATAAACAGTTTTGTTATCTATATTCAAGTGCAGTATCAAATTAAAAATATTTTGCCCAATTTTAATTTACACAAATAAATATTTATAAAATACAGAAAAAATAAGTATATTTTTTAATTTCTGACTCATGTACATGTGCAAATATATAATATATTGTAATAAGTTTTTCTGTATCTGATTTCTGTACACGTTTATATATTATTATTCTAATGATTCTTTTTTTCTTCTTTTTTTAAATAAACATATAAATGCGATTTTCTCTAAAAAATATACCTCTAATAGTATATTTTTCATATAATGGCATTACTACGGAAACAATAAGTGTATTCATATAAAGTTACTCTATTAGGTTATCAATCGTCTGTCCATGGTTTTTAATTAAATAAAAAGTAGTTATAACCCACCCGGGTTTATTTAGTATAGTGTGTTTGTATGCATAACGTGTGCTTGATATATTTTTTTACTCGATATTCAATGATGCAAAAAATAAACATTCTACAAAGCTATTGGTTCAAAAAGGTATTATAATGATGAGAATCCCGAGGGATCGAGCCATGAAATGTATTATGAAACAAAAGTGGATTTTAAACCTAGACTGTGAAACTATTAAAACATATTGTATGGCAAACTGTTTTATTCAAAAACCACAACAATAATAATATACGTGCTGATGTTAATGTTTTTTATCATCTCTGATACACCAAAATATGTTTATTATTTTTGTCATGCATTTAAGATACGAATAGATCGAAGTTGATGTGCGATTTTCTCCATGGTGATGGTTATAATAAATATGTAAAGGCCTTAATATATTTATCACGATCATTATTAAAACGATTCAACTATTACGAACATTATGATTGTTTAATTTATCGGAATAATAAATTGGCACAAAATTCTTCATATTAAAATTGATATAATTATATGAAAGCTAATTGGACCTCTTTAAGTAAGATACCATTAGAATTGGTATTTGTTATAGAATACGAATCTTATTTGACAATGTAACACCATCTTATAAATTAAATCATCGTTTCCGGTGAATATCAAACTTCATTGACAAGTTAGTGTGCTTTCAATTCCCGTCAGTGTTTGACTAAGTAACTAAACCATTGTTGTAGTCACTTGTAGACTTATGGGTAGCTAATATAATTATCAAGACACGGAGAATAAATAGAACTTAACTAGTGAATGCATTTGGTAAAGAAACAATACTACCCGAGAAGTACTACCCGAGGTATTGGGGACAGCCACAATATATTATATGCTATTAAAACAGTGTGTATCAATGCATTAATATAACCTCAGTGATTATTAAAACAATTTAAAAATAATACTTGTCGCATAGTATAATAATATTATATGTATTAAATGTATAAATAACCAGCAAAATATTTTTATGCAAGCTAAAAATAAGTTTTAGATTTCAGATAAATTTCTAAATCAATTTCTGTAAAATTAAAAATTATGTAGAATATAACACTCATTGTGAGTTCGATTTATTTGGTTGTACCATGATTCATTTTAATTTATAAAACAATAATTATACACATTTATTTTATTAGGTAGTTTGTTAGTTTATTAATTTTTTTTCTTTACTATAACTTTAGTATGTTATGGGCTTTCTAGGCATTAACTTAATTTCATTCAATAAACATAATTTTATCTAATACTGTATTTTATTTGATTAATTTAATCACTATTTATTTCCATTTGTTCCTTAATTTACTTTAAAATCAACGATCATGGGCCTTTTCAGAAATCACCTTATGGTTAGCAAAAGTGACAGTTGACCACATGATTTTCAGTCCCGAAATTCTCATTTTTGGAGGATATTCGAACGGTTATAAATTTATAATGATAAAGAATAAGCAGTAACCATATTTTTCTTCAGAGACGTATTGATTAAAAATTGAAAGACGATATAAAGTTATATACAATAATTTAAAACCTGATTTGAAGAAATTTGGTATTAAATTAATCGCCGTATCTGTCAATCATATCACAATTAACCATAGCAATAATGTTATATTTACCTGTTCAATTGTCAAAATACGTTTAGTATTTTATATAAATTCAATCAAAGTAATATGTAATTAATATAACTCATTAAAATTGTATTACTTAAATCACTTATCATTAAATACATATAGGTATATATTAAATCTTATCAGATTCCAAAAATCATATTCATTTTTAACCTATTGAATCACAAATTGTATAGTATTTGGATTTTTGTATTTTTTATCCACTCTGAAAAAAAAAATGATACTCTAACTAATTTTCCAACGCAAGTTATTATTGGAAATACCATGTTCTAGACTGACAAAAAAAAAAACTCAAGATCTAGATTTAAATTTCTTGCAACTAAAAGATAATAAGCTTATATTTCAGTTTCAATATTAATTTATGATAACACTTATTTTCTTTGGATTTTTACTTATAAAATAATGACAATATTAGAACTCAATTATACTCAAAGTTGAATTTTCAAGTAATTTCCGATGAGTTACATAGGTATTAATATGGTAAGGCTTTGAAAAAAATATTGTTTGTACAGTAACAAAAGATAAATAGCTGACAAAAAAAATATATCAAAAGTAATTATAAAACTTTAAACAAGTATACCTAACAGGTCTATAATAATTTATTTTGTAAGCAGATGGAACCTATTAAAATTTTAAAAAAAAATGTTGGTTTTTATTTTAGAGGCTTGCAAATAAATTTTTACTACTAAGTTTAAAATAAAAATGTTTTCCCTAAATTTTACTTAATTTTCTAAAAATAGAATATATGTGAATGGCATTATTTTATTTTAATTAATCTATAACCATATAGTTATTAAAGACAATAATTTTTTGCAGTTATATTGGAATAATTATATTATATTTTTATATTGAGTTAAGGTTCAAACATTTTATGTCATTAACCTGGGTTATTTAGTTAGTTTATTACTGTGGAGAGTATGGTTGGTAAGAACACTTATATATACAGGGAAGATTTGTCACTAACAACCTGGTAGATCACCCATTCGGGAATTAGTAGGCTACTAATAGTAGCATTGGCCGATGCTATACCATAGAATACGTTAATGATTGAGGTCAAACACCACTCCTCACCACTAATGTTCTATAAAATATATTCAATGAAATAAAAATAACGCAACTTTAAATCACAGGCACATTATATTATTCTGACAAAAATTTAGGTCTAGTTATTTTTACCATATTCGATAATCGATATTTTTTTATAGTAGAAATATTTTAAAAACATTCATCATAAAAGTAAATCTTCAAAATAAACTGTTTTAAAAATGTACACAAATTCGTCAAAATATTATTAGAATTAATTTCTCATTGCAAATAATACTTGTTTCCCAATCTCTTTTGTCACCACGAGTATTTGTGTTAATAAATATATATGTTATATACTAAGAATGTATTCGACGACCCATGACCAAATCTAAAATTTTTATTTTTCATTTTAAAAATTATAGTGCTACGTGTATATCTAACAATGCAATTTTATGGCCGTAAAAATTTGTTGGTTATCATTAATATATTTCCTAAATTAGAAAAATGTTGTGCGGGCATCTACGTCTGAGTAAGCGAATACTAGTTACCTCCCGAAGTCAAAAAGGTCAATAATTTTTTAACAAATTGCCACCCGATTTTATACGTGTTGCCTCCCAATGTACCCTGAATGTTATGGAAAATAAAAAAGATGTAGCACTAGTTGCCTCTTAATGGGCGGGCAATAAATGTATAAGTGGTTCCAAACATTTTCGAATAGCACTTATCAAAATAAGTTTGTAATTTCAGACATAATTTATGACTTTTGTGCATTGATATTTGTCACAATTATACCTGTATAACTAAATATCAAAATAATATATACTATTTTGTGTAATGATAGGATATAATCAAATTCTAAGTTAGCTGAGCTAAACTGTAATAATTAATAATATACACTATCGTAAGTGATCGAGTATCGTTTGTAGCCACTAATTGAAAATGCATATGAAATAACCAAACACTTTATTTTATTGATTAGTTTTTATATAATTATTATTTTAATATAGAATTATATACGTATTATAAAAATTTAATATAAAATATATCAAATTTTGAATATAAACAAAATATATTGGCTAATGTATAATGTCCACATCGTTGAATTAAAATAAAATTACGTAGTGATATTCTAACTTAATTGTTTAGCTTATCAATCTTGAGCTAAGTGTCACTAACAGGTGGCTTCTTAATTATGTAATCCCAATAATGTTTTATTACCTACTTCACGTGAACGTATTCTACTGGTTGTGTAGATTGTATATTTCTTATTAAAATAAAAATAAAAGAACCCAACACACTAGATGCAGTCCTCGGACCCGACGCAACTACCACCACACAAATCCTTAAATTCCTAAGCAAAACAAATCTGTATATTACATTTAAATCTAAAAATAAATGTATGCATAAATAACTGTAACTAATGGCCTTTGTTGCCGATGTTTATAAGAACAATAAAAAAAAAGAACCTTTGTTCGAAAAACATTGATTTTGTTTTTGTGAATTATAGCACAATTCTCCCATATTAAAGGAACTACATATAATAACAAACATAATAATAATAATAACAATAACATAGATGTTATTATTACTACTTATGAGTGTAGGATTAAGTTATACAGCATGAGTGAACATTTCCAGCTACTTAGGTTTACCGGTTGATAAATCGGTACCTATAATATTTTTAGCCTTTGCTAGATTCGTTGTAATTTGGTAAGTGTATCACAGATTATGCATGAAATAAATTTAAATAACATATTTTCATAATATAGTTGATGATGGTGAATTGACTCCATGTTAGCTTTTTGTCCCCAATTACGACACCGGTATGTCGTATTAATGTTGAGTACCTTCATAGTATTGTAGTTAATATTTACAATACCTAGTCTATTATTAAAATAATTACATAAATTATAACATTGTGTTAAATATACATTTTTTATACGCACAGTCAGTAAAGGGTCACATCGTAATTTTAAAATTTAATAAAAAATCTATACAATAATTATATTTATTACATATATAATGTAGACCATTATATAAAATGTATAGTATTTGGTAATTGCAGTAGAATTGTATTTTTAAATAAACAATAGAAATAGAAACGTAAGAAAAGCGGAGAGTAATAAGAAACTAGTTTCTCTTCCCACACACCGGGGTCATCGGTTAAAAAAAAATTCTTTTTATCTATATTATAATTTATAATACAATGTAATACAATACTATTGACATTTTAGCTACTACAGTGGAATTTTTTCCATTGATGATTTTTTTAAACGGAACTTCAGTATCAAATGTTTGAGTTCAGCTAAAAGGATTTTGTTCTTTGAATATATTAATATTTATAAGTTGATCTGACTTGCTTTAAATGAATATAAGCTGTAGGTGTTAAAAAATGATGTATCTATACTTGATTTTAAAATTCAAAATATTTTTATAGAATTAGATATTAGTGCGTAGAATCTTAAAACATATTATGAACAATTGTCAGTCAACATTCAAATAGTATTTGTACTACCTAATAAGTTAATAGTCAATGGATTTATTCATTTACCTAATCATTTTTTAACACAATATAAAAATGTAGCAATCGATTTTATTTTATTACCACGATACGGTTAAAATTCCGATATTATTAAAATGAACCTATTATGGTAAAATAATTTATTGGCAAGATATAAAATATTATATTATACATTTATAACATAATAAAAACTAACATTTATAACCATTTGTTACGTCTAACGTAATAGCTTATTATTTGGTTTCAATTACTCAGATTATGTACAAAAAAATTCAAATTTTTTAAACTATTTACATTATCTAGCCAATAGATAGGACTTGATAGGTGTAATAATATTAAACATTATAAGCGTAATAAATTGAACAAAATAAGTTGTTACAAGGTATTTATAATTTATTTATGATTTTTATTTTTATAAGTCTACGATTACTTTTTTTTTTTTTGGAAAAAGAGGATTCTTGTTCATAAGAAATGAGGAAATTAACTAGTCGTAATATCCGAGTGAATATTGTTATTTTTAATTGTCATTTCCAAGCTTCTCATCAGTTGAAACTTGAAATGTTAAAAAGTTTGCCATTTTTATAATGAATTTTAACCCTTAATTGTTTATTTGTGAAGTAGAAAAATCTTAATAATTTGAACATACCCATTATATTTATTAATTCATTGATAGAAGCTTTAATATCATTGGTCAGTGTGTTAATAAGCAATAGTTACAGAATTGTAGTTCTTGTCACAAAGTAATCTGCCATATTATTTATTGTCCATTTGGTTATCAATTTTAATTACATAATATAATAGCACCTATATGTTAGAGATTTTTTTTTTTTATTTGAATTTATTTAAGTTTGGATGTTTCGAGCAACTTCATAAGCCTGGGTATTGTTTTGAAGTTTCAACAAAACGCCGAGTGAATCACTTAAAATTTTGTCAATGAACAACACACCAATTGAGAGAATCGTGATGGCCAACATGGTTGCTTCATATAAAGTGGTGACTGGTGAGTGATAGCTATAGGTTTTCTTGTGAAAATACAAATGTTTCTGTTGGCAGTATTTACATAATTAAATCATATTGAGTGAGGAACTACCCAAAAATGTATTGTTACTCGTAATATCAATAAAATTAATTTTTATACATTAAATGAATGATCACAGCAGTTTTTATAAAAGTATTGAACTTATATTTTTTTGTTCTAATGGTTGTTCGTGATTATACATAATTTAAACAAATTTAAATAATTAACGTTTTAAAATCTTGTATAAAACAAAATTGCCTCCTCTAACGTTTTACACATAATAGTATAATACTTACCTACAGTAGCATATTGATCGTTTTAAACAGTTTAATGACTTTAAACTATTGATAAAAATTGACGTGCTTACTCTGTTTTTCTATTTATGTATAAACGTATTATAGTTGGGTTATTTACAGGCCATCACTTAAGATTCATTTTATATTGTTGGTTTATTTCATTATCAACATAAAAATTACTTTAAAAAATTTAAATTATTTGCTGTTCGTGTGAGCAATAAATTTAAGTTGGTTCAAATAAAACAGTATAACTTTTTTCAAATTAAACATTATTTATTATAATTGCACAAACACACGCTATTATAAAAATATATAACAATTCAGGAATGTATTTAGTATAATTAAAGTTTTACACAATACACTATGTAGAGTATATTATAAGACAAACGTTTAGATAATTCATTTTATTTTGATGGTTTAACATTTGTATAATATAAATGTATACAAAGTAAATTATGTGGATTGTAGCTATGTATTTAATGAGTTAAAATTATAACTATTTATTTTTACTTTTATTTTATTTTGTTTCAATATTTATGTAGCATAAAAATTAAATTTTAAATAAATGTATGATATAATCTGTTCTGATAAAATATCTGGACTTTTCATAAAATTGTTAAAATTATTAAGCCAAATTCGGTAGACAAATAATATTATTTGTATATTATTTTAAAATAAAAATTGTTAAGAAATATTATTATAATGTTATAAAAATTTTAAAAAAAAAATTAAATGATTTTATTTGAATAAAGGGTATTTAATTATTGTTTCATTTAAATTAAATAATGTTTATTTTAGGTGAAGAAATAATGTTAATAACTGTGGTTTGGCATGGCGTGGTTGCTGCAATCAGGTCACGCAACATAATTGAAGGTATGCACCACCAACTACCACTATTTCCTAGATGGGTGACCACAAACACCTTGTCACACATACACGTGTTACCAAACCCTTCCCTCCACAGTTAAAATATCTAATAAGAAAAACCACCCAAGCAACAATGTTGCCACAATTTAATTATTAAAAAAACGTGAACAAGTGAGTACCGCTTCACAATACAGTAGATAGTTGTCGAGCATGTAATTGTAAGGAATATTTTATATTTGAATAAAATTTTAAATCATTGGATACGAAAAATGATTCTGAACGGAGGCGTTATGGCACCCTAGTACATTTAAAAAAAAAAAAATTAAAATCGAAAGTCGAAAATATCTCATGGATATAAGTGACATAACCTAAAAATTTCGTAAAAATTTGAACTTTAAAAAAATTTTCCACATCTATATGTATCATTAGTATTTTTAAATCGCTATTAAAGAGTATTACGAGGATCTTTGTGTTAAATTTTTTAGCTCTTTTAACTTAGATAAAAGTTTTTATCAACAGTTGGTAGCTTTAAAAAAAATTTTAAAATTTCTCAAAGCCATAAGTAACTGCATAAAGAGCAAAAATATTTCGAAAACATTACCACATACGAAAAGTTATAGCATAAATATTTGGTGGATATTTTAAGTGTTATTTACAAGTTTAACATTTACAGTTATTAATTTTTGAAACAAACCAAAGAAGTAAAATCATTTTTTTTCAAAACGTTTTTAACTTATTTTTTTATCTTCCTCACATTTTTAAAAACTTCTGTGGATTTTTATTTTGTAATCAACAAGATTCACTTTTATAATATCAGAAGAGACACTGATATCGAAAATAGGAGTATTTGTACTATCCCAAATGATGATACCAGAAAAAAAACACATTTCATTATAAATACAATTATTCAATACTGCGCTCAAAATCTAAAACAACAACATATTATTAGCACTACAGTTACAAATATATAAATTAAAAACTTAAGATAATAATATAAAACATTAAAATAATTTAAATTAGGGATCTTTAGCGATAAAAAGAAATACAATTATATAGAGCAATGAAGATTTATGAAGACAGGATATTATAATGATCAGGTGTACGAGGGGTAGCAGAGGATGTTTAATATATGAAATTTGGAGTATGATAGATACATTATATTATGTTAAAAACGCAAGTTACTTAATCAAAATAATTATTTTAGAAATTTGAGCTATTAGTAGCTTAATTAATATAAGTATTACCACGATATCTTTCAGTGTTTGTTAAATAATTATATCATATTGTTAAGTAAATGATTTAATTACTGCGGTTAGTGGTATGATATTATATTAATTGAAAAAACATGATTTTAATCTATAATACAATCATTACAATCAAATATATTAAATATATTAAACTTAAGAACTTCCAACTAGTCTTATAATTTACTAAACAACAATAATCTCTGATTTTTACTTGCAATAACTGAATAACTTATGTGTATTGTATATTATGTTAAATTACTGATTTATTATAATAATTTTTATAATTTAATATCTTAACGTTAATGCTAGATAAATATTGTTTACCTATTTCTTAACTAGAATATTTTCTTTTCATGAATTTTTTTTAGTGTCTTTTGGTAACATATTATTTATAAGTATTGAGTTGTGTGTTTGATGTATTTGATATGTTTTGTTAATTAAAAAGTTGAGTTTGAAATTTGAAATCATATAGACACTTTTTAAGAATAATTTAAGAGATATTTTTAATTATTTACCCTGTTTTTCAGTTCATATCAGTATGTATATACATATTTTGTAGTAGAAAACACGTAATTTATTTTTCCAACCAGATTATTGCAGCTTATTGTGGTAAAGTTAAAATTAATGTAAAAAAAAAACATATCGAGGCAAAAACAAGTCAAGATTAAATAGTATTATGTTTATGTAAATGCAGTTAAATTATATTTATATATTTCACATTTTTAGACAAAACTTTAAAAATTTAATTAAAAATAGGTTGTCTAATATTGATGTTGTTTTTTTATTTTTATTTGAAATAAATAGTATTCTCTTATTTAAATTTATTGTGTATATTAATTTTATCATTTATACTTATCTGAATAACTTAATCAATGAGCAACTACAAAAGCCTACTATATACTTTGTAAAACAATAAAATATCTTATATTAATATATCCATCTAAATATACACTTAACATTCAATATTGGATTTGAGATTTGAAATAAAAATACAACAAATGTTAACACTGCTGTGTGATATTACCTATTTTTATCATGTTAAAAAATATAAAATCGTTAGTTGACTAATTTGTTTCACTGATAATTTATCTATGGAAATAAATATAAATATTCATGTATATCTATAGCTATAATTGCATGTCCCGTCCAAATAAACACAGAACAATAATATGTAGTTTGTACCTATTTAATATTTTTATTTAAATTCATTAAATTATTGAGTGACTCGTTTTTTTTTGGAATATACATTTATGATAATTATTATCAACTACTATAACAATACATGCATTTTGTATAATACACCTACTTTTTCGTAATTTACTTATTAGATTTAAATTTAAATGAAAATTGAATGTCCAAACAATATGTTGTAATCAAATCACTTAATAATATTTCAGAACTAATTTTATATTAATAATGTTCACATATTATGTGTATTATGTTGTTGAAGAATGTAAGAAATAAGCTTTGACATTTAGCCGAATACATTCCAAACGAGAAATTAAATAAATATTTAAAACAGTCGTCTACACGAGTTGTTTGAGATTTCCTTTAGAGTCCAATTTTCAATTCAGTTAATGGACTGCAAAATACGTAGCCAGTGTTTATGGCTGTTCTAGTGAATTCAAATCAAAGACAAACATGCAATTTTAAGCTGATCGATCGCCAATCGAGTGTATAACTAATAGGAGTAGAATGCTTTACAATGTATATTAAAATCAAACGCCTTATTAACTTGGATGAAAATGATTAAGCAAATTAATCTCTAATGTAATTTAAAGTACCATCAATATACAGAAAACAATCTGTTTGATAAAAAATCACTTATAAACATTATAGATAGGTACCTACGTGAATAATGCATTACATTTAAATAGCATTTATAAAGATCTTTTATTACACCCTATATTAATTTAGTCATTTGACAAAAGTTTGACTATTATTTTAAGAAAAAAATTGGTCTACTAACAACATTTTCGACGAAATATATAAAAAAAATATATAATATTCAATTTTAAAGCAATATTTTATCATTTTAAGAACGTAACTTAATTTGTTTTATTTAACCTATGGTAACATAGGGCATTAGGTCATGGTTATTATTTTTTAGCCCGTTTTTTTGTTTTACGAAGTGTGAGATTCCAAGAATTTTGTGGAAAAACTGAAATATTAAAGTAAAATCAGTTTTCAAAAAAATCTATAACTACTTGTTGTAGTTTTTTCGATGAATTCCATGAATTTTTTTTTGAGTACATAATGATTTTACTCGTAGGGTGAATTCGATGCTCGATATAATATTGTTATGGGTATTTGCCTACTGTATTTATTTCTTCCTTAATGGTAAAAAAAAAAAAAAAAAAAAAAATGCAATATGGCCATTGGGCGTATGGCTGTTTAAAATTATATGTATAAAATGTATACATTTTAATATTGATATATGAATTATAAATTCCGCACGCGTATTCTATTGCATCCTATACTTTGTTGTTTCCATAATTGAGCTGCTCACAGACATATAGAGTATCGTCGTGTTTGAATTTATAACTCAGAGTCTTTGTGACCTGTGTTGAAATTAATTTTAACACCTTATACTTTTAAATAGTCAAATAGTCAATATTATAATATTATAATGAATCACCTATAGGGATGAGACAAGAGTTTTATTTAAACAGTTTATAATATAAAGAATTTAAATTGAAATAAATTCAGAACAAATAAAATAAACGACTTGCTATTCAACTTTGCTTTGCGTAATTCGAATAACTAAAATAGAAGCATAAAAGAACATAAAAAAAACTGTACAGGATTCCAGTATTTTTTTAAATTAGTTCATTAAATTAGGATACGTAAAGAACGCACTGACAGAGATAATCTTAACTCTTTAATCTTTAATCTCTTAGTAGTTCGTCCGGCATATAATAAATAAGTTTATAGCCTATAGAACCTGGAAATTATCCTTACTCCTAATGTTAAGTTATTTAGACAATGTTGGGAATGCAACGATGTAAGATGAGCATCTGGTGATTATGGCTGTATAATGTCAATATTAAAAAAAAAAAAATAACATAAGCAATTAAAAATGTTATTTTGCATTCCAGGTGGTATAACATAAAATCACAATATAGGTACACGCATATGTGAAATTATATATTTTTAATTTTTAATCTTTAAATTTTAGGTTTTTTTTTTTGTATGATGTCAATACATTATTTTTGTATTTTAACGGATGGCATTTTATATATTTATAAGTAATGTATGGAGGTTACTCGTTGAAATAAGTGCGCATTAACCGGGGTCATTGTAAAGACTAAGGATATACATTTTTTAAATTATTATTCGATTGTATTGGTTTTTGGTTACTCTTTGACTTTAATTATCTCTTTACACATGCATTATGTACATATTAGAATAATGAGTACAAGACTTACAAAAAACAAAATCAGATAATATACGATGCTTCTAACATACCCGTCACAGAATAGTGTAGTATAAGTATCTATGTTATTGTGGTATAACTTCTTAAAGCTGTGTTACTATAACTCAAACTGCTTAAGAAAATCGATTACGTTCAAAACTTAGTTCAATCATAACATATTTTCATTTCATTTCTAAAACATTTTTTTTTACTGCCTAGTATTGTAGTTTTTTCTACGAGTTTTATTATCTATTGAGAAAATCCAAACATGACGTTAAGTAAGGAATTTTTAGTAATAATTTAAGAATGCTCAGTTTATATAATTTTTTTTCACACATTTATCATTTATTCATATTTTTTTATTGAACGATTGAACCCGATCACACAGGCTCGGATAAATAGCTTAAACCAACTTTGAAATGTTTATAAAAGTGTTGATGCCCTAGAAAAGTTGCAAAGTCTTCTTTACTTTCAAGTTATGAAGAAGTTAAAGATATATTTTTAAAGTTTATGAGCTATGGTAGGACAGGATAAAAAAAAATTATTACTAATATAAAAATACAAAATAGTAAACATTAATAATAAATATAATATTTGGTATAAAACGCAGTTAATTTATTAAAATATTTATGATAATATGTTGACTAACGTTATCCAGTAATCGACGTATTATAGGTAACTTATTAGTTATAACAACTAATTATTTATTAACTCATTGTTTATGCGACCACGTTATATATGAGATTAAAATAATTTTAATTCATGGTAATAACTAAGTATTTTTATCAGACATTTTATTTATGTTTATACATTCATTATAACTTATTTTAACAAAATATATTATTATTTTGTGTTAAATTCTCGCTTAAAAGAATTCATTGGCTTAATAGTTTGGTAGCCATCTTTTATCAAAAAAATTTATAGTCAAAGATAAAAAAAAACATCATTGCAAAATTCATGCATTCTAAGATTCATGAGTCAAATCCACAAAACGGTTCTTATTCAAATAAATTTTAAAAAGTCTCCATATAAACATAATATTGTTTTTAGATCTCATTAAAAAAAAATGCAAAACTTTGTGTGTTTATTAAATTAAGTCAAAAAACGGGGTTTTATTTAAAATATTAAAATTCTTTGTTAAAAACGAAGTAAACATACATTAAATAATAGTCTGTTACACTTATAACAAATTGTGTCATATACATACAATAATAAATTGAACACACAATATTTGATAATGTAATTTTCCACTTTGAGTAATTGCCCTTGTGATTTTAATGTTGTGTTGACAAATGAGAAGGCAATAAGCACTGTGCCAGTATTTTGGAAGAGGTACACAGTATTCTGCTTTATAGTAGGTACAATATAAGTGTTTGGTTTTATAATGTAATAATAATATAGGAATCTGATCAAAATACTACAAATCTCCATAAAACATTTAAAATATTTTAAAAACCAAGTTTTGAAATCTTGTGAGGTTTATTATAAAATGTAAGAAAAATGTTAATTGTACTGTAAAATATTATATTGTACACTTATAAAAAATTCTGAAATGCTTATTTCATTTAATATATACCTACAAATTTTAAACTTTAATAGATTTATAAAAAAAACTGTTTAAAAACATCGCATATCCATATATTTTTTTTATCAGTAAAATGAGATTTACAACAGGCTCACTGTATCAATCGACTGAAAATATTATGTTTATAATAAAATTCAAAAAAATAAACATAATCGTGACATAAAAACATTAATTTATTAAACACAAATCTGTTTAAAATGTTGTTGTACTGCATTGTCGTGGAAAGCCAATAAAAGTGTGATTACTATTTATACGATGAAGTGAATAGGTATATACTATAAATCAAAGGACGGATGGAATACAGCGAGTAAAGCAAAAAATCAACACCATTAAAATATCAATGAGAACCGTGGTCGGATTGCAACATGTTAGTCGTAAATCATCGGCGCCACATAAAATATTCTTCGACTAGTATACCGGTGATCGTCTGCGTCGTACAAACGAGTAAAAGAAATTTGGTTTACGTGAATGTGTGTGAAACCCACGTCGAGTCTGGACACATTATTCATAATACTCTAAAATGTTATTTATTAGTTTGAAAGGGTAGAGCATTTTACTTGTGCATTAACTTTGCGTACGCCATTTATGTAAATTCGCCTCGTGGCTTATATTTTACAGCATTTCGATTATATAAATATATAAACATAAAAAAAAAACCATTATTATTATATATTCCAGTGTAAATGCGATTGCTTTACCTATTTTTGTTTTTTTTTTTTTTTTTATTTGCAATTGAAACGTATAATATTGTGATTTACAATTATTGGCATTATGAAATTGATATTCACATATTTTATTGCTTTAATATTTCGTACTTAACGAGGCTAAAATAATTGACGGTGTACATATACAATACAGTTAATTGCTAACGATATCGGGCTAAAGACATTTCCAATTAAAATGATCCAATAAGATTCATGAATATAATGAAAAAAAAATATTTAAACCTAATTATCTTGTGTTTTACCCCATTCACATTATTTATAATAAAATAATATTAAAAATGTGAAATATAGTAAAACGAGAAGCTATAATATTAAATTCAGGAAAAAGTATACTATTATGCATATCCGTAATAGTTTAACGAACTATATGTTTCAGTAATGAATTTTCAATTTTTTCATATTTAGTAATTGGTGTTAGTTTGTTCTTTGCTTATGCTACACCAGAATCATTAAAAAAAAAAACAAAAAAAAATTAAACATAA
Organism: Diuraphis noxia; assembly: GCF_037042655.1. Taxonomy (NCBI): domain Eukaryota; kingdom Metazoa; phylum Arthropoda; class Insecta; order Hemiptera; family Aphididae; genus Diuraphis; species Diuraphis noxia. The sequence goes on from NW_028301713.1 coordinate 80,319,946, forward strand.
GAACCCGATACTAGTTTTGGATTCTGAGTTGTTAAGAAAACACAGATTTCTAAAATCACTTTGTAATTGATTCAATAGTTTCGACATTACAATATGGTAATTTAATCAATATTCAATAACCATACTCAATGAATTTATTTGAGTCTAATAAGTGATATTTTGCAGTATGCGATTGGTTCATTTTATTTTATGATTATTGCAAAAAATTAATTTTAAGCCAGTAACTAATTGTTTGTTAATAATAGTTTATAAGTTAAAACTACATATTAAGTAGAAGTGAAAATAGTTGATGGTATAATATTAATAGTTGTAATAAACAGTAATCACTTAGAAAGTTGAAATATTTAAATTGTAAAATATGTTAAATAGAATCTATTGAATGGATCTGATGAAATATCTATATTTTTTTTTTAGAGTTGAATTTGTGTTATAACTTACAAGATGTATTTTTTTATTTACACAAACTTAGTTTAATTGTTTGCTTATTATAAAATTTTAGGCACTACTAAGATTAAAAATATTACATATCGATATCCATATGACAATATTGTGTACTGTAAATGATATTCAAAGGAATTTACAATACTTAAAAATAGTGGTTTCTTTTAGAAAGTAGAAGTATTATAGTCACTCCTTAAGTAGTATAAAAAATAAATAATTTAACACTTTTGTCTTTAAGAATATCTAAAAATTCCAAAAACTTAAATTTTAATGAATTCATTATTAAGGAAAAATGAGATCAAGGGTGTGCATACTTGATGAATCACTCAGTATATCATGATAATTGTATATCATACAGTGTTTATCATAATAATAATAACAATAATGAACTCATAATGGCATAATATTATAATACATAATAACTTGTGAAACGCCAATGGTACATATTACATAATATTATTATATGACATAGGTATATCGGCCAGATATTATAATGTACGAAGTACTATTTTTCATGTTAGGCGCTATCACCATCATCTATCGATTGAGCACCATCGACGGTCTCACCGTGGTGTGGAAGCGATTCACCATGGACTTACTTCGTGTTCGTTGATATGAAGATTTTTAATGAAAAAAAAAAAAAAAATAGATAGATTGTCACCAGTCACTTTTGGTTGTCCGCCAATGGGTACAGAAAGAAAAAGAAGTGTCAGTATTATGTGTTATAAATTATTATTATAATATGTTGTGAAAGGATCATCGCACTGTTAGGGCTTAGGGCTTCTCGTCGATAATGACTGGCTGACAATAATATATATTATATATATTATAATAATTATATTTATTTTTTTTTTATTGATGAAGTATCAACTACAGAGGTTATTAGCTTTAACAAGGGTATTACATTTATAAATAATTATAATCAATATGCTTCAATGAAGTAATGTATTAAAATTTAAAAGGTACACTTTAAACTTTCTGTAGTTGAATGTGAATAAAAAGTTTTTCTAAAGAATTATTAAATAAAAATCCAGTTCATTCTTGAATGCTTTTAAGTACTTAAGATATAGGTAGATAATTTAACTGAATGGCCTTTATCTTTTTTCGTGGAAAATGATCTCTCACGTAATACGAGAATGATGTGACTAGCAATATGTGATGGTTTGCTATGAAGTAGATAGGTACATATTAACATTATCTAAGTTCAAAATTCAACATTTTCAAAATTACAATAAATAAATACAAGTGAAGCTGTAACCTGATAAATATGGTATGCGAAGTTATGTTATGCATTTAAAAAAAAATATGAAAATAATTATGTCTCAACTTAAATTATTATAGGTAATTGAATATTATTATTATTATGATTTTATCCAAAATCATCATTTTAGGTTTCTATTTGAAATAATTACAGAAATTCCGTACAGAAAAAATAGAATTTATTAAATTTGAGGCAATATGTTAAAATATTATAAAATGTACCTAGTATTTTTTTTTTGTAGTTTTTTTGACGGAGAGCACTGGATATTGATCGTGATTTTTTTATGACACTCGTATAGAGGACAGATATCGACGTGGTCACGGACATTGATGACATCGTCGTTAATCTACCTGTCAGCACTATTGTCGCTTAAAACAATTTCTCAGTAGAATATAAAGCAAATATTATTAAAAATGCATCCAAGCTGACTACGTCATTCAGAGTCACATTCCACCATTATATAAATATAATAAATTTTAAGTCATACTGTCTTATGTATTTACTTTATTAAGTGATCCATCCTTCTATCTTTGCCCCTGAAGTATCGTGTCATCTTTAATAATTTCACCATTGTGATTAACATTTTAGTTTGCTTGTTCATTTTTTTGAATAATATAAATATATTTCTAAATTGTAAATTATCAAAATGTAGTAAGTATAATATGTATTGAAAATTTTACTTAAATTAATAACTACATTAGCATATTGTATGGAATTTTGTTTAAAACTGTTTTAATAAATTTCAATAGTTAATATACATTTTAAAAACTTTGGCTTATATTTGATTTTTTTGTTGCAAAATTAATTTTAAATCTTATTTAGTAAATATAATTAATTAATGTGCTTTAATATTTGTAGCTTTTTAAGCTATTATTTTACTTGAAAAAAGATTAAAAACACAAAAGCCGATTATTGTAAAATGAAATATTAATTTCTTAAAAATCTGAAAAATGCAAGGTACATTTTTGAAATTACATAAACCCTCTCAGTTATAGTTTTTTTTCTATTTATCTACATATAATTTTTTTTTTTTTTTTATAAAAGTAATTATTATAGTTATGCGTGATCTTATAAATATCAGGTAATTTCTGATGCATATTTTCTCAAGCCAACTTATATAATATTTTGTTATAATTACTAAATCAATTAGACCAATAATATGCAACGTAGAATATTATTGTTAAAGTTTAAATATAGTTACACTATGAATATTATTACCTACTCATATGTAATTAATCTATATTTATTTTACTCAGCTATTGTATACCTATTTATTATTTATAAATTAACAAAAGGATGGATCATAATATATTTTTACTAGTTACTAATTACTATACTATCATCATGATAGTATCATGAATCAAAGAATATATAAATTAGAGTAATCTAGAGATTATTTAACATTGAAAATAATTGTAAAATAGTAAAAAGTATCCATTCGAATATATAAAATTAAAAACTGACTTGACATTGTATAAAATTATAAATTTTTCAAAAATTCCTGATTGTAATTATAATACTTAGTTGGATAACTAACTTTATCAATTTAGATTGGTATTATCAACTGAAAACTTGAGTGTACATGAAGTGATAATGATTGTCTAAGTTGGAATTCAAATAATAAAATAGTTTAATTTAGTTAGGCGCTATTACTTCTAGTGATTTGTGGTTATAAATAGGAAACGCCCGTTATTTACATCGTACACATTATGGTACATTTATGTACAATGTAGATACATTATATGTTAATTTACGCGTAATATATTTACCAATAAATATTTTTAATATGAAAAAAAGCAAATTTATTTCCATATTCACCATTAGCTGAAATTACTGATTGCATAAATTTAAATCATGAAATTTAATTATCAAAGTACTAAAATACATCGCTTTTTTAGATTTTGCTTAAATATATTTTTCGTTTAATGGTTTACATTTAATAGAAGGGGGACATTAAAAACTCAATAAGTTTCATGAAAAAATCTATAGAATTTTAATTGAATATAGAATTTATTTTAAAAAGTATTTTTTAAACAAAATGTAAGAAATCGGGTTTATTGATTTTTGTGTGTAGCATGGTTCAGTTTGGTAATCAGAATCGCTATTCATACACAACGATAGTTTTAACTTATTAAAATTAATAATATACCATTAATTTGCACTCATTAAGGTCAGAACTTAAACAATTGAAACAAGTAGTGGATGCAATATGAATGAATGTGTGGGCAAACAGTGTACCAATATTTAAGTAACAACAAATCTACACGTTTAATTAAACATAATTGGAACAATTGTGACATCTAATGCAAATAATTATGTACATAATTTTTACTCCCATTGTCCCATATGAATAATATTATTAATTCATCAAATAATATATACGATGGATATTAATTTTGTATTTAATGAATATATCAACGTAAAAACAGCCAGATACCTACTTGGAGACAACCAAACTACCTAGCAAATAAAGCTTAGCAGGGCACTTAAAAAAAGAAACACCAAATACAATTTATAACAATTTATTTAATGATCTTATACACACTTCGAATTCTAGTAATTATATCTACATTGATGCATCTAAAACTGAAATGGATATAGACTTGTAATAGTCCACCTCATTATAACTAAACTGTTCAAACTTAATAATTTAAGCAGTATTCACACAGCCGAATACCTGCACTAATTAAAGCAGGGGTGTCCAACCTTTTGTGAAGTCTGGGCCAAATCATATAGGTAGAAGTTGTTGTGGGCCACATACTTTTTTTAATAACAATACATTCAAATTTAATGATTAAATTATATTCTATATTTCTATAACACGACAATACATTTTTTATAATTTAACTATAGCGAATATAATAGGCGGAAATATTTTTACAAATATTAATAGTTAATACTAATAAAAACACGGACGTGTGCATCGGCCTCTACAGTTTATTTGATGTTTTATAATTTTATATTCTTAAAATAAACCCTGATTTAAAGGAACCCAATTAATAGATATATGTTCAGACTCACTCAGCACCTTAGCTAATCTGAAATCCAAAATACTAACAGAGCCGTTGGCTTTAAAAATTAGTAATCTTCTTTCCAAATCAAACAAAGACATTAGATTCGTTTGGATCCCAGAACATAGCAACATAACACGAAATAAGGGAGCAGATAAAGCAGCATAAAATGAATTTAATAGTACCGATGGTGAAATAATTCCCTTTTCTTCACACGTACCTTGGCCTAAAAAGAAATAAAGAAACTAGCTGAACCCGTGCACTTCGCAGCCCGTTAAAAAGCACACCTTTAAATATCTCAAACTGTGTGTTAAATTCGTTACTTTTGATCATGCTTGCAGATATTTTTGTACATATAGATAGATAATGGTTAACACGTTGGCTACCAGACTTGATTTTAAAAATATTTTTTTATTTACGATGAGTATCACCCGTGACTCTCAAAAAATATAAGTTTTCTTGGTTATTGAATTCTACATAACTTTAAGAAAACGAAATACCTGAGAGTTACCAGCAACTCACACGATACACACATAATGACGATTTGTGAGTCCCCCGTGACTCTCATGGTACATAACCAGAGATCGTCAAAATTATATCTATTGCATCATGGTGTGAGACACCCGTGATACTCATGGTAGCCAACGTGTTAAAATATACTAAGTAATAATCATACACTGATAATCAATATAGATTATTATTATGTAATTTTATTCGTTTTATCCAGAAAAGTCTGACAATTCAAGTAGGTATTCAATAGAATAAAATTTATTTAAACGCATTTGATTACACAATATTTTTTGTTTTCCCTTCTGGTGCGTACACAAATAAATCAGAAGGTTTTCCGACGCGTCAGTATGCCACATAAAGCTGTCCATGTGAGAAGCATGGATTTTCCAAATTCAATCCACACACTTGTAGCGATTATCCTTGTGTTTTGTTGATGGTCATTGAAAAAGCGAGTTGCACCGGAAACTGCAAAATTTGAATTCAAAAAGGCATATTTGTTGGAATCATTGGGATTCGTGACAACAGTACATCTTCGCCTTTAAACTTTCCGCTTAAAATTGTAGCTTCGATAATGTTCATCAACTTTTTCACTGAAAGCCTGGTACCGCCATTGCATATCCGTGGTGGATATTTCGTAGAAAAATTATGGGCACGCCAAATTTTAATGTTAGAACGTACGATGGCATGTCTGCAGATGAATTAAGTGAATTTAAGAATTTAGTTGGACAATAATTGACAACTTCGTCTTGATTTATTACGGTATCGATGGACTGGTACGTTATCGTGTCGCCTGGAATTTCGTTTAAAATGGTGTTAATAATTGTAGGTATTTACACCAAAATAGCTCGTGCAATGAGCCATAGACGATTTTCGTAATTTTGTGGTAGATTTCGGAAAACTTTGTCAATTGACTCATTGGTTGTTGCTATTATTTTACAGGAACTAGTTGAGAATGTGATGCATTATGTCGATTCATCGTTAGGTAGTTTACTATTTCCCATTTCCTGCAATTGTTTTTGCGAAATCGACTGATGCATCATTTTGTAGATGTATTAATACACTCATATTATACATTTCATGTCGGTTTCCAATCTTGCATCTCGTTGCTCAGTTATTTCAGATGAACGGAATCAGGCTTGACGTTTTTTGGCAGTTCCCAATCTTGCATCTATTTGCTCGATTGTTTCTGAACATATAATTCAGTGAGCTTAAAAAATGCTAAGCTTTTTAATATTCTCAAGAACTGCATTAATATTTTTGGTTTTTAAATTCCTGCAAATTGACTTTTAATATTATTTGTTTGGTTTCCTAATTGTATACAAACTTAATAATATTGTATATTTAATATGTAATCATACACTCTAAGGAATGAGATCAATAATTAATTTTAATCATGTTTAATCAATTAAGTAGTTATCATCAACGCATTTAGACATTTAGTGCCCTGATGTAAAAAAAAAAAAAGTAGGCGACTTCTTTGGATCAGTGGCGTAATTACGGGGGGGGGGGGGGGGGATTTGGGTGTCTTATCCCCCCAATGACCTTTTTTTTAAGACTGGTTAACTACATTCACCTATGCACTTCTTTAGGTATCTAATAATATTATTATTAAATCCTTTATGGTAGTTGTACATAAATAAATACTTAGTACTAGTTCGTTTTAAATGCAGCCACGCAAGTTTATAAGTATCACCATTGCAATATGCTTTGTGTATGTTTTGAGTCTTTTTATGCATTGTGTAGTGGTACAAAAATAAACCCTAAGCAGTAAAGTATTATTTTATTGTGGATCGACGACGCTCGACGATTATCAGATTATTTTATCTAGATTAAAGACTTTTGTCATAATATCTATCCTATCTTATCCTATACCCTACTATTCTTCCGTAGTCCTATTGATCTAAAAATAACTTATCGATTTGTACAATTAATCGAAATTTATTCCATGTCTTATGTGTACATAAATATATTGCTCTGAATTCTGAAAGGTGCTTATAATAAATACTTTTGATTTTTTTTTATGGGGGGGTATAGGTAAAATTTTAAAACATTTACCCCCCCCTCCACAAACATAGCCAAATACGCCACTGCTTTAGATGTCTGTCCATAAGGAATATGAGAGATAGATCCTCATGCATCTTTTAGATTTTCAGAAAAGAAAGGAATCTATTAGTTTTGTTGGTAATGTTCGTTAAAATATTGTTTAATAATTGTATAAACTATAAACTCACTCCCCCCAACCTAATTTAGAGTATGCCAGTCTTATTCACCAAAATTCTGTATTGATATTTTTTATTGATAAGGCATCATAACAATATAAGTTTATTACATGTATTACTAAAATTCTGTTTTATATGAGTAATTCATATGATTTTCAAAATAAAATAGAGAAATCGTATAAAAATTGTTGAGAATTAAAGAATTGACCTAGACGAACAATCTAGTTAAAATTGTAGTGGGTAACCTATCTAATATAGTAATATCTATATTATAAAACTCTTGGAATTATTATTGAATATGTAGGTATTATCGTTCAACTTGAACTAAACTTTTAAAAAAAATATTATTTTATTATCTAATGCATCCCATAAATACTGATATTTATTGAACAACTTTATTAAATTCCAATTGAATGAATCGGATATACAAGAAACAAATAGCTATGATTTATATGTTTATATATTGTAAACTACCCAGTTAAATATCATATTAATATTTGAAAAACTTTATCCTTTTATATTATATTCACCGACAAATTGTAGGAATAAACTGTAAAGGAAAAATATGTTAAATAATTATTTATAACTAAATTTTAATATTACAACCAAAACATATTTATCTGAATGGGTATTATATTATTATACTTTAATCTAGCTGTTACCGCACACTTCGTTTTCCGTGATAATATATGTTACGGGTAATGATAACATTTGAATTAAATCGAAATCAGTCGTAAAATATGACATTAATTAACTGTTAACATTAACCGGATGATATCATATCGTCCAAGAACTTTTGGATAATGTCTTAACAACCATAAAAATGTATAAAATCATTTTAAATTACTAACAATATTGAATATATTTAAAACACAATTAGTAATTACCACAAAATACATAGTATAATAAAAGTAACTTTTTGGTCTTACGAGTGATTAATATTGTTAGCAAAAATAAACAACTGTACTGTTATAATTTTAATGCATACGAGAAAAAAATAGTGACATATATCCAAGGCTGGGCATTAACGAGTTAAAAATTAAAATTAAGTTAAAACGTTAAGTTAATATTAACTAAGTTAAATAACTCGTTACTTTTTTTTTGAAACTAATTTTTAACTTAATACGTTAATTTTTATACATATTTAACGTGTTAACTTCAAGTTAATTATACACAGATTTCTTAAAATTAAGTTAAATTTTAAATTTGATACAACTCATTCATTTATAACTTTGTTGACTTCAGAAATATTAGATATAATAGAAAATAAATGGGAAATTGTTTAATTAACAAATAATAATATAATTGTATACACGATACGGGTCGCGACATTTGTGTACTCAATTAGTTTTCTTGTAAACCAAGGCATAAATCAACCTAATGACATTTTAACTCATACGCCACACATCCCGAGAAATACGTCATTACAATATTACTTATTACCTAAAATTATTAAAATAACTCATGGGGAAAAAATAATTTCTCAAAATATTTGTTAACGCTCCGATTCAAAGTATTTATACTCCAGGGTTTATAGTATATTTAAAAATAAATATAAAAATAAACTCCACGGTGATGTTATTTTGATGACTAAAAATGATGATAAAAATTGTATTTTAAATTATTATTTTATTTATTCAAACATAATATTACCATTTATGCATTTATCAATAAATTATATTATGTGCTTATGTAAGTCATATCCAATATACTTTTGTCTCTTATTTTACTGATTGTGTTTATACTGTATAATTTATATGGATATCCCAAATATTTATGTGTAGCAGCTTATGCCTAATAGTATAACTTGTATCATTTGTGTATTTATACTATTTTAACTTCCCCTCCTTTCTTTAATGGGTGGGAGTGAATTGGATAAATCATCAACTGCCCACCCTAAATCCTCAGTAAATATTGCTAAGCATACTACATGGTTGTCCACGTGAGCCCAGAAATCTAAACTTGACCCAAATTCCAAATTTGTCATTCATTTCACCTATTTTTCTTATAAATTCAAAAAAAATTAAATTTTTAATTAAGTTAATTTTAACTTAGTTAATTTTTTTTATTCATTAATTATTAACTTAACGAAGTTATAAAAAATACTGTAGTTAACTTTTAACTTAACTTAACTTATTTTTTCTTATATTAACTTAACTTAACGAGTTAAAAAAAATCGTTAACTTGCCCAGCCTTGCGATATATCAAATAAGATTAAAATGATATCTAATCATAATAACAATTTTATTTTATTTAAAAAGAGACTTCCGTTTAAAAACGATTTCCAGCGTAAATCTAACATTCCTCGAGTTAGTACATTTTTAAAATGCGAATTTCGAAAAATACTTTCTTAGTATACCACTACATGGTAGTAGGAAGCTATTGTTAACATTTCAAGTACCTAACTATCATAGTTTATGCTCTACATTGATCAATCAGCCGCCCGTGCATACATTTTGGCAATCAAATTTGAAATGTACCTACCAAAAAATATCCTTAAGTTTGAACGAACTCACGAAAACTCGGCGAGGAAGTAGAAGACGACGAACACGATTGTTCATTCGTCTTGTGCGGGTGATAAGATATTCTGACCATTTGACATGCACTGTTCGCGTAGATTAATTATAGTTTATTTTATTGTTTCGTCTTTATTGTGATGTCGTATTGTTTTTCGATAAATCCGGTATTCGCTAATTCGAAATTATAGACGGATAAAAAAAATCACCTTAATCATCATTATGTTATAAAAATACCATATGATGTAAGTATGATGATGATTATTATAAAATTATTATGTATACAATACTGGTTATGTAGATTTATAGGTGTTTATGATTTAGAACATTGTGATATATATGTATGTATGTTTGTACTCGGTGGGACAGAAAATGTCAAAGTCAGACACGATTGTAAATATTATAATTTCGGCCGACGAACCATCTCCAATGGGTTCTATACAATACGAATACCACGTGCACACCACGCAAATATACGTATAGGCACGTATAACGATATTAACGCGAATGGCGATGGCGCCAACACGTATGTACGCATGAGCACACACACACACAACACACACACACACACACACACACACACACACACACACACACACACACACACACACACACACGCGCGCGCGCGCGCGCGCGCGCGTATATTTGTATGTACATAATAATATATAATATTATGTATAGCACATATAATTATTATTTTCCAAACGCCATTATATTGTTTAAGAGTTTCACACATGCTCGGCGCGCCGTCGTTAATGGTTTTAACGATTTGGATGCAAATTAGTGAAAGAAAACCGCCGAAGGGGTACGGCTTGCAACGCGCACAGCAGTATTGTAATTTCGTCCCGAGCACGCGGCGGTGGCGGACGGCCGGTCGGCTTCGGATCTATACGACTTTCCACGATATTTTCCGTTTTCCGAACAATTATTATTGTTCTATATTGTACCACGGACAAATCCGATGCCGGAAAGTTACGACAGGCTAACGCGCGAGCGGCTCGTGTATATTATATTATTGTTTATATTCGCGCGAACTGAGGCTGGCGCGGCGAGGGCAGTATAATATAATATAACGTAATACTAATTGAGTTATGGTACAGTGCCGCTGAATATGTTAATCAAATTACCTATACGACGAGTTTGGCGCGGTGCTCGGTTTATTTACTTTGTACAGACCCGTATTTATATGTTTTATTATTAAATACGCACAGTGAGCAGCATAACTTTTTGTGTCGACATAACTTAGGTTTTTATCGCCGGACACAAACCGTCGTTGTCATATTTGACGTGCGATCGCATCCTACGCTCTTATTTCAGAGATAAGGGCCTAAAAGACCCCGAAATAACATTCATAGACTGAGGTGTGGTGCGTAAAATTTTATATTAGATTATAATAATTTTTTTAAATGTATTTATTATTATTAGTATTATTTACCAAAATTAAAGATATTTAACCTCTATTGTTCAACATGAATTTAATGTAAATCATTACGTTTACAAAAAGAAATAAAAATAATTTCGAGTGGAGATTAGTGAGTGACAACATCATCTGCCCCTATTTCTTAGGATATTTTATACTACAAGCAATATAAAGAAAAAATTTAATTAAATTAAAAATGAGATTTATCGAGTTTTAATTTTTAAAAAAAAAATTATCAAAAAATTATTTTATAGAAAAGTAGAGTAATATTAATTGTTTTTTTTACATAATCACCAAACAAGTTTCTTCATTTTTCGTATCATCTCTATAGGAGTCTGGAAACGCCTTGTTTGAAATCCTCCTACAATTTTTTAACTCCATTCACCTGTGGTATTGTTCTCTTCTCCATCTGAGTATTCTTTCAGTAGCCGTTTTTTACGGATTGAAACACATAAAATCAGAGAGTGACAAATCAGGACTATGAAAGGGTTTGCCCAAACTTCCCACTTGAATTTCTGGAGAAGTTCCTCTGTAAAATTCGGTGAATGTGAATATACATTTTCATCGAGAAGCTCAATGTGTTTTGACAGTTCCCATTGTACTCAACCCTTTATCGCTTTTCTCGGTTTTTTGAACACAATATTATCGGTTTATATTGACGTGGACGGTTTTCCTGCAGCGCGATACTCAAAACATCAGTACGGCCGTTCTTGAACGTATTGCACCACTTATCGATGGTCTCCATTTTTTACCATACATTTTTCACATCTATATACTGAATTTGTACTTAACAATTTTTTAACCCTTTAAATCTGATCACTTCGTGAATTCCAATTATTTACGAAAACTGCAGTAGTATCCATGATGGATAACTATTAGTGAGTGTTACAAATTAATTGCATTATGCGTGAGTGCAATATACTTACATGATAACTCTGTGTTGTAAAAATTATCCATTTCCAACAACGTAATATTTACATTTAGGCTAACATTATATACGTATCACAGAATAAACTCTGTTGGAATCTGTTTTTTATTGTGTCATGGGCATAACTTACAAGTCCATATCCGTTGTATTAGTCTTATTAAAATTATTCATATATTCAAGTTCAAAAATGTTAAATGAAAACAGATATTCCTATTATCCTGAAACTGTTTGTTCTAAAATTCTTAAATGTCTACACTGTTTAAACATAATGTATATTCAAATGTTAACCTCGTTGTTTTTCTTCGCCACTTCTGTTTAATATTGCATTGGAGAAAGTCGTACAGAGTATATAAAGAGATAACCATGGTATCGACATTGGAACAAACAAAATTGGCATTTTAGGTTTTACAGATGATTTGAACATAGTTGGTGACGATGGAGAGAGCATGGCACAGAGCACCGAAGCCCTCAATAACGAAGCAAAAACCATAGAGCTGAATGTAAATGATAATAAAACCAAAGTTATGAAGCTATAACCAGAAAACAACCAGATCGAAAATGTAGTGATTCGAGGGCATACATTTGAAAAAGTTCATCAATTTACATATCTGGGGGCCGCCATCAGTAGTAATAATGACTGGTCCATTGAATTAAATAGCCGTATCATCAAGGTAAAAAAGTCATCCTTTTCGTTGACCAAATACTTAAAATCTAAAATGTTTTCTAGAAGAACCAAAGTACACCTCTACACAGCGATAATTAGACCGACGCTAACATATGGGTGCGAGGTGTGGTCTTTGACAAGCAAAATGGAACAAAAACTCATGTCGACCAAAAACAAAATACTGAGAATCATCTGCGGCCCAGTATATGACAATGACCTGGGGTAGAAGGAAGAAAAAAGAGACCCAAGAGTTGACAGGAATACCAAGGATAACCAACTTTGTAAAGACCCAAAGAATACAATGGTTTGGTCACGTGATGAAAAGGTCCAACTAACTCAAGTACCTTAAAGTGGCGGTTAAATGGAAACCCACAAGAAAAAGGCCAAGAGAACGTCCTAAGAAGCAATGGATAGATGGAGTAAAGCAAGACTTAGAGAAACTAGGGATATTAAATTGGGAAGAAAAATACAAAATCTAGAGGAGTGGAAGGCAGTGTCGGTGGTGGCAAAAACTCTTGAAGAGTTGTAATGCCTATGAAGAAGATGTTGACATTTAACACAACTTCAGGCTTCTGTATTTGTAAACTTTTATAAATTATGCAATATTATTTTAATGATTTTTTAAATTTAACAATGCGATGAAGTTACTGGTTTATCCAATTGCACATGTATTCAATATTTTCTGATGCTCAACTTTACATTTCATTAATACTCAATTAGTATACAAGTTTTGAACAAAATTACCTTAAAGAATACACCAAGATAATAATATTTTTTGTTAAAAAAATTAACGTACTTTTTTATGACTTTTTAAAATTATAGTTATTTATGGCTTAGTAAAACTTTTTAATATTAACATCAACTAATAGTGTAGGTTAGGTATTGTTTACGAAAATATTACATTAAAATACGATTATGCACCTACAGATTATAATAGTTAGTTTGTAACACATATTATAGCCATATAATATGTATGTATACTGTATACTGTATGAAGAGTTAAGGAATAATGAAAATTGAAATATAAACAAAAAAAACTGTACCTATTAAGCAATAATTTTAGCGTTACTTTTTACCGAAATATTATGTAGTCTTTTTTAAAGTCTAAACTTTACTAATTCGTTATAAATTGAATTTAAATTTTTATATTAATTAATCAAAAGATTACAAATATACTATATCAACATGCATTTTTCTATTCCAAACATAGTCATCATTTTAGAAACGACTACGAAAGTATATAATATGTGTATTAAAATTAACTTCGTTTAATATTTCAAAATAAATGTTTTTAAGATAGAAAGTGAGTTAAAAATGTGATTTATGTCAATATTGAACTTACATATTTTGTTAATTTATAAACATAATATTTCTTGTATAATAATAAATTGTCAATGTACCTACTTAATAATCCCAAGTCTGCTTATCTAAAAATTAATTGCCAATAGAAATGATTTCATAGAATTTTTACAATTTGGACAATAGTATAATTTTAATTGGATGAGTTGGATGACAGAAAATCGATGTGTTCTCTTTTAAATCCAATTAAGCTCTGTACAACAATCGAAGAGGTGGTTGGATTAGTCTAAGCCCTAAGGCACCGTAAGCAATTAATAAGCATATAATATCAAATTTATATAATTTATATTTATAAGGTTTATTTTTTTTTTTTCAATAGACTTAGTTAAAATCAAATTATTTACAATGTTGTAACATTAGTTTAAAAATATAAATGATACACATAAATCAAAGATATACAACAAAAATGAGAAATATTTAGCATATATTGACAAAGAATGATAAGTTAGAGAATAAGTATTTATAGAACAATACTGTTGTCTAATTTATTACTTGCTGGTATATTATTTTTATTCGATCTGGGTTTTAGATTCTGACCGGAGCGAGGAATGTATTGGCTTTACAATGATGTTTATTTTATTTTATTTTTTATTCTGTGAATAAATAAAAAATAAAAGCGGTTAAAGGAAAAAAAACGTACGATTTAACAATTTTAAAATATTAAATAACTTCGGACGATGATTTTTTTTTTTTTTTTGAAATTATAACAATATAACTAATATAATATATCATATCCTAGACTGAAACCGTCTCCACTCAGAATCGTTTTTCGTATACAATGATTTTACATAATTGAATTCAAATTAAATACCATTCATTACAGAACCCACTTGTAACTTTCTGTACTGCAGAGCGACATCCACTTACCCGCTTTTTTTTTTACTACCTATCCTAAAATTAAAAAAATTCATATTCATTTTAATATTTATTTAACCTTAGATATTTTCATGAGTTATGTTCCAATGCTTGAATTTACTAGAACATTGGAATTTACCGCTTAATTCACCTTGCCACTTCAATAGTACGTGAACGTGAACCAAAATCAGTGCAAGCGGGATGTTAAATAAATATTTATAATTACAGCATTGACTGAAACTAAGATTTTTCTTCATGCTTTGTTAACGTAAATTCCAAATTGTATGAAAGTCATTTTTAATTACCTATTACATTTACTTAGTATATAAATGATAGTTAAAGTAAATTACACATTTAATACACAATTATAATACTATAAATCATATTATTTTTCACAATAATTTTTAATTATATAATCACTTAAAATTTCGAGTACTATGTTAAATATACAAAAACAAATTTAGAAAAATAATTATACTAAAAATGACATTAATAATTTACGATAAATATTACAGATTCTGTGAGATTTTTTACTCAATTAAAGCACTTTTTTCATTTTTTTAATGTATCATAGACTACATTGCAGTAAATTAATTATTTAAACCTTAACATTCTACTTTACACTTACATCCAAAATTCGTTAATGTCATATAAATTCATCAGAAAAACGCTCTAAAATATTCTGGACACTAAGTTAAGTATAATTATCATCCCAAATCTGATTTAAAATCTCAAATAATTAATAGGTAGGTACCAAAAAAAATGATCCACATGTCTCCTTATAATTTCGGAAAACATAAAAGAAACTGGTGACAATATCACCAAATTCCTTTTAAAATACACCATGCAGGATAATTTTAAACCAAACATTTTAAATTAAAGAAATTAGTGTAGGTACTATTTAAATATTTTGTGGAAAACAAAAAAAGGTTTCCAAATATCTTGAATTTTTACCATTGCATAGTTATCGTATTAGAATGTTTTTTGAATTTCTTGAAAAGATTAAACATTCAGAACAAAATATAAATTATTGTATAAATACCTACTTGAAAAAGTTTTTTTCTAGAAACCAATTAATATCATATATTTTATTTAAATTGATCTACTTAAAATAATTCGTCATATATTTTATAAGGTGTCGAAATACAAAAGAAAAATACTGTTAGTTTAAATAATTAACGCCTTAAATTACGGTCGGGTCAATATACTTGTCGATAATTTTTCGATTTCATGTTATATTTGTATACCAATATTATATTCATAATGATGCATCATTAATCTAAAATGTCAAGTGTATAGTTTTTAATTACTACCATCGTATTATTTGTACGTCATATGGTATTGTATGTAATTTTCTCAGAAAATGTCGCTGCATTGTCTTCTCTATATTCCATTAACAGAAACCGTTTTGTATCAGTAATCCGAATTATAGACTGTGTTCGCCCGTTGTTTTACCCTCTCGTAATACTGTAATAGTAGCTAGTTGAAAGCACTTAAACTTCACAGTTTACTAATTTACTTATATATAAGTGACCAGATTAAAAGTCATGCGTGTTACTGATTCGAAAATCGTCAATAGGGCCCATTTATGTTCATGCATTTTGTAGATAAACTATCGAATAAAATTTAAATAAGTATTATTAAGCATGTGATGGTGTTTAAAATATTAAACATGTGTTCATCAGTTCCAATCTTAGAACAAAACAATTATCAAGAAATACAATGGAACAGTAAGGACAACTCGGTGAAGTAATAATGGGTAGATCAGGATAAATCTATAAATAGACAAAAAATATGAATTATTCATGAAAACAGAATTACTCGCAATTTTTCGCCATTACTTATATTATTATCAATGTTTATCATAATAATGTTTAGACTATAATGTAAACAATTTATATATCACATAAAAATTATCATATTTATGAAGTTCTTTTCTGATAATGTTCGATGACTTTTTCTCTTTTAGAATTAGTGTTTAAACAGATAATACAAGATTCATCTTAAGGTTTTTCTGAAATTAAAAATATTAAAAATAGGCTTGTTAATATTTTTTTCATGCTAAGGGGTTGTAGTAAAAATGAACTCCTTTATTCAAAATCGATTTTTGTGTTTTTTGAATTTATTATTAAATTTAAATTTAACACATGCATTATAGTGGTCTATTCAATTACCTTTTACACTTAAAACCTACCAAACGAGTTCTCTGAACTTTGAAATTCAAATTTACAGCTCAATATTCAATGACTCGATACTACTTTGAAAATACGATGTATTTCTAACTGTTAATCGTCTGTAGTGTGTTACGTTAAGAGATACTTGTACGTTATAATATTGGTTTTATCTAATGCAGATAACTCGGTAAATATTATATTACGCAATAAATAATGTTCTTATCTAACCAAAAGTTAATTTTTTATTTAAGTGCGGAGGCGATGACTTGAGCGGTATTATTTGCCGATGTTTTAATGATTTTCAAGCGTCAATGGTCTTACTTGCGCAAAACGGAAAGTTTACGAACAGAAAATCGTTTTCACATTAGTTTTCATTTCACTAAACACAAGTACAATTCAATTACCCAAATAAACTTATTTCACACACACACACTCACACGAAGTTTTTCGTTTCTGCATACAAGCATGCAACCGGCGGCGGATGTTCGTTCGATTTGAACGCAATCCGGAAACGTTTTAGGCTCTAGGTATTATATACACCCCTCTCCTCATCATACATCTCGAAATCTGATCTTAAAAAGATAGTGCGTATAGGAGGAAGACGGAGAAAGGGCACTACTCGAAGCAAGTTTTCCCGACTCGAAAACTTTGACCCGTTTAAATTTTCAGACCTTGGCCATTTAAGATTTTCCGCAACAAAACTCAACACAAAACAATGAAACTTCCACTGTTCATTATAATTTCAAAAAATACAAAACACTTCATGTTATTCGATGAAAATGGTGTTCATATTAAGTGATAAAAATGAAAAACTACCCGCGAAATTTTCAATTATGTATTTCATGATGTTTAAAAGAGGTATATATATTTTTGAGAATACTCCGGATGATTCATTCGCGAATGGTGGAGTAATTGCATTACTTTCCTCAATAGAACTTTATCTTTCTATAGAATGGAGAACAAAATTAATTTTAGTCTAAATAAAATCAAAAAGATTAAAATAATAAAATACGAACCTAATGAACAAATCAATGTATATATTTCCATTGAATTATTATTTTTAAAGTATAAGCCATAAGATTTATACAGACATGAGTTTTAGTGATAACGTATTGTATTTGTAAGCTAAATCTTTATGTAAGGTGTATATTACTAAACTTAGATGGTTTTTAATTTATAAAAATGTAATTAATTTAAAATAAAAAACATTAAAATGAATGGAACAAAGCTTTAATGAATGAAAAATAAATTCTGTAAGTTCTAAATTACTATTACAAAACTTAGCAATCATTTTTTAACAACTTTTTACGCAAGTTTGGTTATTTAAAAATGTTTTATTTAGAGCAAGACGTAGTAAAGAAACTTTAAAGGTTATACATAATATTATGTTAACATTTAAAATGTTTACTTGGATAAACAATATAACATCCAGTATGCATAATACATAAACATTTGAACTATTTGAAGCCTAATTTTATTGTTTGTTTTGTAGAAATAAAATTAATCTACATCAATCCATATAATTTAGGTACTATAAATTTTGTTTAACAAATTAATATCATATAATTTTCTTCAAGACTTTAAATCCAATACAATATGTATTACATACTAGTATAATAATACATTTAAAAAATATTATTTTTTATTGCTTAGATAATATTTTCTACAAAATTCAAAAACAAACGAGTACATTCTTTGTATATATTATACAATTGTGTCAATATTTCATATTGTTTAATTTACATTAAAAAAAAATTTTAATATTATGATTATTAAAGCCATGTTTTTAAATTTTGTAATTTTAGATGATTACAATTTCTAAAACGAATAATTGCAGATACTTTAAATTTTCACAAAACATTTATCTGACAAGTTTCCTTATACGTAAATTTCTAAAATATTTTAGCTCTTTTTCAGCTATGCTAAGACAAATTTTCAATTTTTTAAGCATTATTTGGTTTGTAAAATTTTGCTAAAAATAAACTCTTTATTTAAATATAAACGATAAGGGAAAGCTGGACTTATGGTGGCCAACTATAATCAAACTAACAAAATCAAAAATAATTAAGGTTCTTCAATATGTGAAATAACTGTCAACGTTAGGGGTAGACTGTTAACAAAACCTTTCTACAGAAAAAATTCATAACACATATATATATATAAGTTATAGTTATAACTATAACATATCAGTATATCCCCACCACTCAAATCTACTAAGCTATACTCTGTTTCCATTCCTGACAACCCCTCACCTCAACCTCGCACATACACGACTTGTTATATGTATACGAGTATGATATACTCATGTTAATATTTCAGTGAATTTTAATAAAATCTATTTCTCAAAAACCAACGGTTTCGTGAAATTTTAATCTCTAGTCTTCTACACATTTTTATGTAACTACATAGACATAAATAATATAGAAATTCAAGTTAACGAGAAAAAGGTTAACTTGTTCAATTGTTCACTGCAATAGGATGTAATCATCTTTGATTAACACAAATAATAATGGCTGTATCTAAACGTAACACGCAGTGGCGTAGGCAAGGGGACGGCTAAGAGGGCTATAGCCCTCCCCATTGACTGTGTTGACCTTAGAATGTTATCAAGATTAAATATTAATTTTCTGCCATAACAATAATTGAATACAACTATAAATAAATTAAAAAATGTATACCTATGCATATAATTTTAAATAGTTAATAGTGTAAATAAAAAAAAAATATTAAATATTGTATTTGTATTTTTTGTATTATTTTGTGAGACTTAGACCCCCCCTCCCATACACAATTCCTGTCTACGAAACGGTAACACGTTTAAATTAAACAACTTCCTTGTTCACTAAAAATTAAAAAGTGCCAAAAATAACTTACTATATACCTACGTTTTTTTGCCAAATAATGTCAAGATTAAAAATAATATTCTTATTTATCAAATACATTAAAATATTATAGTGTTACTGTATAATTTTTTCGATATGACAATTAAGTATCTATCTTTTTTTTATTGGGGGTTGAGGCTTCGACAACAAAGGCCATTAGCCTGTGGAACTGTGGGGGAGGGAACTGTTGGTTTTGGTACTCGTGGATGGTATCTATCTTATTAATAAGTAATAACTTTATTATTAAATACTAAAGTGAGTTCAATGAGCATTTACCAATGAATTGAAAATGCAATAATAAATTAAATTCCTTTAATCTACCTATTATAGCTTTACGAATCTTCGTAGTGTTCATATCTTTTATTTTGACTACTGGTACTTTTATAAATTTTCAAAAAATTATGACATTTTCAACAACACAAATAGCATCCACCACATTCCAATAGGGAGGTACTAATAATTAAATTTAAAAAGTTCAGGTTATAAAACATCAACATAATGTCTCTAGAATATATATCATATTTTTATTATGAAAATATTGTGTTATCAATCCATCATAAAAAAGACAGGTGGGACAACACTAGTGTGAAATTTAGAAATCACATAAATTCAGTGAGTTTTGATGCTGTTGTAAGGTCCATGTAGCACACAAACCATGGGATAATACGTTAGATCAATGTGATTAATGGTCAGCGAAAGGTCCACTAGCATAGTACATATAAATATACAAATATTATATTGTATTGAAAATTGAGTTCACTACATTACGTTATCATAAAGAAAGAAACATACAATATAAAATATCATATCAATAATAATAATGACTTTACATAGAATTTGTAAACGTTATATTGACGTTGTTTGACACCGAATGTCAATAACCAACATAATATGATAGCTTCAGAGACAACGAATGCCTATATTGAATAATATAGGTATATTGTTAAATATATTATATCAAATTAATATAACATTTATTCAAATTAAATTTGAATTTTGAATTTCAATAACTATAACTATTTAATCGTTATTTATTAATTATTTTAGAGATGTTATGAGAGACTGAGAGAGAGTATAATGTATTTTTTCTTACGAAATATAACTACCTACGTATAAAGTCAATTTTTAATATGAGAAGCCATTTAGCCATGGGGAATATATGATTTAAGTTCGTAAGACCCTTTACCCTCACAAGACACGTATCTAAATATAAAATGATATATGATATTACTTATTATATAATATTATTAACATTATTATTATTGATTAAAAAACCTATTAAATTTATACATTCTCATTAACACTACGCCCGAATTTAATGACCTCCGTCTTACAAATGCGAAATATTGTAAATTAATAAATACTCAGATGTTTATATATAGTATTTTTTGTTATTTTTAATACTAGTCTCAATGAATTTATCATAACTATTAAAAAAAAAAAAAAAAAAAAACAGTTCCAATAAAGCATAAACCATGTTATCGCATTTAAATTAGACGATAAGACAATTTAATATAATATAGTGAACTGATAATCAAAAATTTGTTAAATTACTTACGCACTACCAAGTAAGCGAAAGGTTTATTTTACATGGATCTTCTCATGTGTAAATATGATAGGTTAACTCTTCTTAAACGTTTAATGAATTTGTAAATTTACTTTAACTACATTCAAATTTTCTATTAAGAACTTTTTTACTGAAAAATAAATATAGTTTACCGTAATATTATTGGGTGATTGCTATACATTCATAAGTGTTCGCATTTTGTACTGTATTAATATTTTTTAATAATAGAAAGTATATTTACAAAACATTTATATAATATATACTTATTTATATTTTATTTATATTATATTATTTTCATTAATTTATATGTTTACTCCATTATTATGACGTACTCCTTAGAATTTTGAAAATTTGTTATTATATTTTTATAATTTTCATAATCCATAATAATATCATTTTTCTCCCATCTTTAGAAAAAGGTCTATATTTTTGCTCCCAAAATTTCGCTGTTCACCAATCAACATAGGTATATCATACAAAAGTAATCAAGTGACGAGTGTCAAAATGTACCATTTGTGTTTGTGTTATTAATTACATAAGTAAGTACTTAAATCTGATTTTTATATAAATTAATTTAAACTTGTAATTGCCGTAGAGATAAACAAATGTTTTTAATATTGGTGAATCACGTAGTTTGAACAATAACAAGAAAATATTAGTTTGACGTGCTACGCATACTTATTTATAACTAAAAATATAACTGAACAAGTATTCGAGAGAAGCTTATTAAAAAATGTGTAAAGTAACACAAACTACGAGAACAATAACAAATTTTGGCAAAAAACAAATTAAATAATAAAACAAATGATTTGCAGGTAGGGATCTTATAAAAATGATTTTCAATTCAACTTTCAAGTATAGTTACCATTTACCAATTGGATTGCTCCAAATGTTATATACTTATAGATTCTAGGAGTGTATATTAGTATTTTTTTTTTTTTTTTAGATATCACAGTATGCAATTCAATTTTTACGGTTATAATAAAAGTTATTCAGCTATAGTTAGTTAATCAATTTAGTTACAATGTACCTTTTTAAAAGAACCTAATGTAAACTACAAACTACGGTAATACAAGTTTTTACAAGCGGCACACCAAAAATAATATTTTAAACGATTTGTAGTTAAATAAATATTTTAGTTTGACATTTATGAAATTTTTAAACTAAGTTTATTATAATTCAAAAGATAATAGTTGAAATTGAGTTTAATTAATTTCAACTCCCATTATTGTTTTCAGGTTTAACATAGGAATATACATGGGATGTACTGTTGGAATTACAAAAAATGGTATTTGATTAAAAATATGGCAATTTAGATGCTCCTTAATCACGACCTTTGTAAGTTGTTTGAATTATTAGTTTCAATATAAATTATTAGTAATTACATAAAATAATAATTATATTAAAATCAGATTCATTCTTATTTTCTTAATGATATATAAAATAGAATCACTGAAAAGAAACTCTCTAAAATATTAAAATGAGATATTTATACGAATTCTAATGAATTATTATTATTTTATAACTGATGTACAGATTAATTAAATACAAATTGTAATAATTTTCTATTTCCAACATTGATATGATAATATTTTTCTTTATTATTTTATCTAAATATGTGTATATTTTATAGCTTAATTAAAAAGTTTATACAATGTTAAAATTTATGAAAGGATGAATTAAAAAATGGGGATACTTTTAACAGCCTGAAACTGGAAAATTTTTCAAAGAAATGAATTTTAAATATCAAAATAGAAATATATTTGATTTAAAACAAATTATATAAGCTTATACACAGTACATCAATTAAATAATTCAATTTTATAATTCCATATACAAATCAAAACTAATAATTAATTTATATTTACCTGATTTAAAATGTTTGTGAAAGTCCCTCATCACTCATTTAATCACTTTTATGATTTAAATTGAAGTCTCAAAATAAAATATTTTGGACATACACATACGGGTGTTTTTATGTTATTTTCACCATTGTAAAAATACTTTGTGTAACTAAATAATTATTAATCAATTTAAAAAATAAATAAATAATGTTATTTTTGACAAATATAAGAAAAAATGATCGAATCTACTACAAAATTAATAACAAACATATTAAATTAACTAATATAGAAATACACCGAAATAAACATAATATGGCCTACTGAAAATACCATACCAATGCCGTGTCTAGAAATTATTTAAGACTCGAGGGGTTAAAGTTACAACATATTATATGCTTGATATACTATATGATGCATATTTTAAATAAACCTGGAATTTCAACATGGGCTATGAATTAGGTTCCCTCCTCCTATAAGCCACTGCATACGATTAATGGCTGCAGAGCCTTTATGTCAATAATTAAGACCAATAAGAAAAGATAAGTTAGATATTAGTTGTCCCACAATAATAATTAGTATAAATGCGAGTATGAGTAATCTTTAAAGGCACATTCCAGCATAATGATTTCATGAAAAACAACTTGGAAGTTGCAATGTTGTACGTAAATATACTTACCATTCCAATCATTAGATTTATTTTCCCAGAAAAAAGGTACACCACCGGAATCAAGTTTTTACCAAGCGAATCGTTAAACATATTACAATGCCAATCAATAGTAAAGACTACGAATACTTGGAGTTTAGGAATGACGATGAATATGTGGAAATGCAGGGAAAATAATCGATGATTCAAGTTAATGGCTGTGTTTTTTGGAATATTTTATTAAATATTCGTATTAGAAATCATTTTTGAAATTTTTCCATTAAAAGGGGTAAAAATTATATTACATTAAGTATAAACCAATACATCGCTATAACTAAATGACTCCAATATAATGCAGATGATATGGTTAAGTTTCCATGTGCATTTTCTATTTTCGATTAGATAAATATATAATAATCTAAAAATCTTTGAAGATTAGTGCTAAATACCTACCTGACTCATTTTTTGTTTATTTTTCAGTATAATATAATACACAATTGAATCTCATAGTATCTGGGCCACCCAACTAGAATTTGTAATAGTAGTGTTTCGTAGGTTTTTTCTTGAATGAGTAGGGATATGTCTGTTGGATTTATCAGGTTATTTATGCCAACTAAACTGCTAAGAGAGTCATTTAGTATTCCATATTTATTATGCGATGAATCTTTGTTTATGATCTTATTTTATACTACTGCTTTATATATATCTATTGCTTTGGTTGTATATATAGAGCATTCGTGAGGAAATTTGTAAGTAGTGGTGGAATCTTCGGTTACTTTACACAGATATTCCTACGTTTTGGTCTGTTTTTGAATACATCAGTGTAAATGTGTTTATAGTCGGAGTATTTTTGTAAAGTGTTTTTAAAAATGTTTCTGTGTATAATATTACAGGTGTTTATTTTTTGAATTCTGATATTTCTAGGTTTATATCGAGGTACATTTTCCTAGGGTTGAAATTTGGGGATTTTCTTTTTACTAAGCATTTTAAGTCTATTTGATAATCTTCGGCTTCTTTTATATTTTTTGTTAGTTATTTATTTGAAGGGTTTTCAATGTTTATTAGTGTTCTGGCTGTGTAGAGAAAAGTGTTGTAGGTTTTCTTAAGCCTGGTGGTAGTTCATTCGCTATGTTTCTCAAGCTCTCAAATGCTGGATTTGAAGCCCCCTAATGCGAAACATATACCAGTGTTAACGTATACGCAGGAGTAGGAGTATCAAACATTTTTAAGTATTTTTGGTTAGCAATCCTAAGTATAATTGATCCATATTCTGATTTATATCTGTTTAAAGCCTTTGTAAATCTTTAATAAAGAACAGGTGTCGCCACCCCCAATAAGATGTATGTGAGATGATTTTGAAAATATTAAGTTTTTGTAATATGGACGTTTTGGTGGATTTTAAATAGGGTAATGAACTGAGTTTTGAGTCGAATGTCATACCAAGGATTTTTATTTTATTTTTATTTGGAATCTGTTGGTAATCTATTTTTATCTGTGGTATTTCTTGGTTTATTTATTTTTTTTTTTGAGAACAAAATATATTGAGATTTCTCACTGGAAATGTTGAAACCAGTGTTGTTTGACCATGCTTTGTGAAACTGCCAATGTTAGATTGCTTTAGACAATGCTTTAGATATGTCAAGGTTTACCATACCAAGTGTTTATTTGTTTTCGAAAGCTAAGTCGATTTCTGATTTAATTATGTGTAGGTTGTCGATTGTAGATCTTGATTGATGGACCCACTTTGTTCTTTATTAATTTATGATTTTGTTTTTTTCAAGAAACCAAATGAGTCTAGTTTTTATAATTTTTTCCATTATTTTTGCCATAGTGTTTAACAAAGTTATTGGTCTGTAGTCGTCAACGGAGTGTTTGTTTTTTCCAGGTTTATTGATTGCAATAATTATGCCGCTTTTCCACTTACTTGGAAGTGTTCCTATTCACCATATCGTGTTATATATGTGTAGTTGGTGGTATTTACTGTTTTTAGCGGTGTTACCTAGATTGTGAATGAAGCAGTATAGTATTCCGTCAAGGCCAGGGCTTTTACTTCTATATTTAAAGAGTGCTACTTTCATTTCCTTTATGGAGAAAGGTTCGTATAAGCTTATTTGGTCTGGACAAAGAGGACTTACATCAGATTTTATGGGCATATTTTCTGCTGTTGTTTTTATGCCTTTAATAAATTTTTGTTTATAAACCTTATCGCTGAAGTTGTCTTGAAAGTGAATACTGATTTTTTGGGAAATCTCATATGCCTCGGATGTTGTTCCAAAATCATCAGTTATATAAATTTCCTGGTCTCTATACCTTTAAGTGATCTAATTTTATTCCAAATAAGCGATGGGTGTGTATTGTTGTTTATGGTACTTTTGAATTTTTTCCTTGATTCTTTTTAACTATTCTTGATTAAGAACTCAGATTTGGTTCTTAGTTTTTTAAGTTGAATAAAGTTTTCTTGAGATTTGTTTTTTTTAAACGTTTTCAGTGCATTTTTTTTTTTATGGCCTTTTTAATCGCATCATTCCATCAAGGAAATTTTGGTTTTGATGTTTAATTTGTGTGGTTTCCAATAGTTTTTTCCTCTGTTAGGATTGATATTGTTGTGAATATTCTGACCATTTCAATAATGTTTTGTTGGTTAGTGGTGGATAGTTTGGAAACTTCTGCATCAACCATTTCACTGAAACGTGTCCAGTTTGTGTTTTTAAGGTTCCATCTTTGACTTTTGTTCCTAACGGTCCTAGGGGTGAAAGTTATTTTTATTGGAATATGATCACTACTGAATATATCGGTTAATACTTTTCATTCGGTTCTATGAGTGAGTGAGGATGAACAGACAATCAGATCAATACATGAACAATTTCCATTTGCTAAATTAATGTGTGTAGGTGTTGAGTCGTTGGATAACGCGATGTTATCTTTGTTGAGTAGTTTTTCAATTTCTTTACCTCTGGGGTCTGTTTTAGTGGATCTCTATATAGGACTGTGAGCATTAAAGTCGCCTAGAAGAATAAAGGTGTGGGAAATTGTTGAATGATGTATTCTATATCCATAGTGCTGAAATTCTTTTGGTTGGGGAGATATATGTTGCATATTGTGAATTTTTCTTTTATTTCGATTTGTATCACCAATATACTTCTAGTTCACTGTGGATGTGGATGGTTTGGCTTGATATAAAATCTTTAACATAGATAGACGTACCACCACTAGCTCCACCAGCTTCTAGGCGGTTTTTTCTATAACCTTCATAATTTTTGAGGAGAGCTATGTAATTTTCTTTGAAGTTTGATTCTTGGAGGCATATTATTTGTGGATTATGATCTTGTATAATTAGTTCAAGTTCATGTTTTTTTTAAAAAACCTTTTATGCTCCATTGGATAATGGCAGGGTTTGTGTTATCCATATTTGTCTTTATTTATTATTATTATTATATTTTTAGGTATTTCTTTATTGCTGTAGTGAAGATGGGTCCTCTGGAGGTTTACTGTTGACTAATGCTTTGTTTAGTCTCGTGAGCTTGTTTTTAATACTGAGGTTATTGATTTTCGGATGAATGGTGTCAATAATTTCGATCCTATCCATCGTTGAAATATTGAATTGTTTGAGTGTGCTAATAAAATGTTGCACGCCAAGCGTGTTGTCTATAATATATTTGAGGAGAAGGTTATTTTTAGGTTCGGTATTTGATTGAAAGCGGATTTGGCAGGTGTTAGTGATTCATCCACATTATTTACAATTTGTTCTATAGAATTTGAGCGTTTAGGTTTTTTAGGTGTTACTTGTATGGTTTTTTTTTTGATTTATTTGAGTTTAATAGCATGGTTGTGAGTGTACCATTGTTAGTTTGTTGGCTTTGTATTGACGTTGTAGCAGGTGAATTGTTTTTAAGATTCACTATATTCTGTGTGCGATCAGGGCTACTATGAATCGATTCAGACGGGGGTGGTCTTTTCCTGTAAACTACTGGCTCTTTGTAATAGTTTAATTGCATAATGATTACAGTAAGTACTAACAAAATAGAATCATTCACTTTGGTATAACATTTGTATTAAAGTGGTTAGATATAACTTAATTTATACGTATAATATATGATGAATGATATTTAATAATACGTTGAATTTGTTTACTGGTGAAAAAATAACAACTATGACAAAATAATAGAATATACGTAGGTAGAAAAACACTATGGTATGTATGTTGATAAAAATAGGATATGATGGGATTAAGTAAAAATATCGTACGAAGTAATGTAAAGAAAATGTAAAAAAATAATTTCAGTTTAGTACAATCATGAATAGAAGCGTGCAGAGAATGATTGATTGATTGATTATTATTTCAATATCAAGTCGATGGAAAAAAAAATCATGAAGATTGATGTAAAATTATATGGTTAGGTTAGGTAAGATGTTTTTTTTCATTTTTTTTTTTTCGTATGAGGATGTGTAAAAATATTCAACATTTTCGAATAAAAGAAAAGTGCAATGAAATTTACAAAAAATATTATGAAATATAAGTCTCCGAAATTATATCCATTAAAAAGAGAAAAATTGATATTTTATTTGACATTTTAAACAAATGTCTAATATATTCTTTATTTAACGAATAGGTGTTTTACAAATATTAAAATTAACTTTCAATCTTTTGATTTTAATTTTTAATATCAACATTATTTAAAATTTTTTTATCAAAAATTAAATTAATAATTATAGTGATATGAAATAATATAAGCAAAAACTAGTAAAAATAGAAAAGAAAACTAAGTAAAAATTGGCATTTCGTTAGAAATGTAGGCTGAACGACTTTGCTTAGAATTTATTGTTTTTTTATGCAATATTTTTATATTATAGAATTTAAACTCAATAAATCCATTATAGTGATCCATCCATCATATAATGTACAGCAGATTGGTACCCACTAATCCGCCTTTTTTATATGTCTACTACTTAGAATATGACTAATGGAAAAGAACAAAATGAAAACTTATTTAATTTAACTCAAATGATTTAATTTGTAGGAAATGAAGTGTCTGAACCATTTTTTGTAAATCCATATTTTTTTTATTCGTAGTGAATCAACATTTTTTGAAATTATTAAACGTGACTAATTCTGATAAAAATATTGGATATCAGTATATCACTATTCACTATATTATTTTAGTTGTCTTCGAGACAATCATTCGGATGATCATATTATTTAAAAGTATCCAAATGTCATCTGCATACTTGAATTATTCGTTGTGATAAAAAAATTAACCTAGGTAATATTCGTAACAAAATAGTATGTACCTAAAGACTCTAAAGAATAATAATTAATACAAATAGTTATCTGAAAAGAGACTCGTCTAAGATATGATGGATTTTCTATTGTTTCTAATATTTCTATAGGCTTCTTCAGATTTATCTGTGTTTTTATTAAAACGATTTAATCTTCCTTGGTAAAAATTGATTCTTTGATCTACTTAAAAATACTTTATAATATAAACAGTTGTCTATTTGAATATTAGGACTAATGAAACAAATATAATCATTCCAAAAAATTTTTTTCTAGACAAGCCATATTAGCTATTAATATATTATACTTCCGTGCATATTAGTGTACCTATATATTATCGCTTCGTGTTCTTTCACGTTGGAAATAGTTGATCGTTTTTTGAACTTTAAAATCCTACATATGTATAAAAAGTGCATGTGTGATCAGGTGTTGTTGAATCTCTGATCGCTTAAAGTATTTTCTGTTGAGGACCGTTTTCTACATCTCAACAAACTTATTAAGGTAGGTAATAACTAATAATGTTATTTCATATCATAATATCTTATCGTCATATTTCGGCCCACACAGCACACAATTGCGATAATAATTACCCGGCACATGTCAAGATCACATCGAACACTCCATATCATTCATTTAATACCTGTAATAACACGGAACAGCGTTATCTTCAATTTAGGACCGTCCTTATCATTATTCTCATTCACATATTTGTTGCAAATTATTTTGCCTATTCAAGTCATTCAAGGCAGTATTTTTATTAAATTGTCCAGTAATTAACTTATCTTACCTTGTCATGAGCCCGACATGGCGACATCCAAGTCAAGTACAATATTTCTCCTAAACTTAAGCCATTAGGAAGTGGTCCTGTTCTTCATAGTGCCTCAAATGATAGTACATTTACTTCGACGTCTAAGCGGACCAATAAAACGTCTTACTCTAATGATGACCTTATGAAAGCTTTTCTTGAAATACGAAATTCTCAATCGGTACAATTTCAAGAACTTCATGTATGTCCGCATTCAAGGTACAACCCGTTCACGTGACTCCTACTAACTTGCTCCAGTGACAAAAAATTATTTATTTGATGATCCTCTAAGGAGAGCTATGTCTTTAGTTAATAGTCAAAATAGTTAAACTATTTTTCTAATTTAGGTTTTAGTTTCCGTTATATTTAATTTTCAGGAGTCCACTAAGTAAAACTGTATAGTTTTATTATATATATATATATTATAATATTGATACTCAATGTGTTATATATCATAGGTGTGCGCAGGGGTATGCAGGGTATGCAGCTGCATACCCTGAAGTTCTGTGAGGGGCAAACATCGACTCTGGAAAATTGAAACATCCAGATATCAGTTATCAACTACCAAGTATTTGCGAAATACATACTTCTTGTATTATGTAATGGTATTTATTACAATATTTTTTTTAATTAAACAATAGGTTTTTTCAATATTTGTGAATTGTGTATACATATTATCAGAATTTTATGAGCTTAAAATAACTTTCAGGGCGCGCTATTGTCAGCCTTCTGCATATCCTGAAAAAGAGGCCTGCGCACGCCTATGTTATATATATATATATATATATATATATATATATATATATATATATATGTTATAATGTATATTCATTAATTAGTAATATATTGTAAAAGCTGTATGGTGTTTAAAAATTAAAATTAAATAATTATGTAAATTGTTTATGTTAATATGACTTCCCCTATGATTTATAACAATATTAGAGTGTACATTCTTCAATGTAAATACTAATTGCTTTCAAATTAGTGCTTATCTTAAAACCATGAAATTATATATTTAAACACAAGGTTTTCCATAATTTGTTATTATATTTATTTAACATTATTAAAGAAACAGTCAGCATTTTTTTTTAAGTTCGAATTTTGACAAACTTTGTTAAAATAACGAGCAATAAAAATTATTTTGTAGTTTAAAATGTATGAAATTTTAAATTTATAGGGCTTAGACTTAACGATTATATAATACAATGTTCCTTATTAAAAATCTAGTTTGTTTTAAACCAAAAACTTTTAAAAATATTTAACCAATTCTTATTTATAGACATCTGAAGTTCGAATTTGGACAAAATTAGATATTCAAGAAAACCTTTTAAATTATTTTGTTTTAATTCAAAAATATTATGTGAGAGGAACTTGAAACTTTTACGTGTATCATTATATTTAATGTACGCATTGAAGTTTTTTAAACTTTTAGATGTATTTTATTATTTTATACCATGAACCTATTTCACATCTTTCAATTATATAGTCGGTACTGACTCAAAATATAATGACATTAATATATACTATGGTCATATGGGTAATTAATATTATAACAATTAAATATTTATAAAAAAATAAGAAATAAATGCAATGTTTTCTATAAAAATTAATTCAACCTACCATATTACGAGCAGTATAATAAATTACCATAATAGCAATATAAATATCTTATAAAATATACTTAATAATATAGGCTGACAGACCGTCTTCGCTCAGAATCGTTTACCGTATGCAATGATTTATCATTGAATTCAAATTTAACACATACATTACAGATTACAGTGACTTATTCAATGACGATATATCCTTGACACTTACTGTCGACAGAACGTCTAGATATTTTTCCTCTTTTTTGTGTGTCTTGTATCTTGTATATTTTTTACTAGATATATATTTAGTTTCATTTTTCTTTCGATTTGTTTTGATTTTCCTCCTGTTATTTCCGATATTGATTGACGGAATCATACAATTATAAACTGAACTGAGTTTAAAAAAGTTCTGTATATCTAGAAGTTAGTAAGAGAGTTACTTTTGTACTGACAGATAATGGTGTATGGCCATCAAGTGACTGCAGTATTCATCGTCTAGATCTTTTAACAGAAGTAAATTACGCCTACGTTGTAGTTATAAGTAGAAATACAGTCCATTTAATTAAAACTAAGCTAAATAAATATTGATCGTTTTTACTTTTAAAAAAAAAAAAAAAAAAAACAAGCAAATAGTCTAGTGTCTTTTTGAAAATTTTGAATACTTGTATTTCTTACTAAAGGTAGATTAAATAGGGTAGGATAGGTTTTACTGGACTGTAAATAATAATTAATGTAATGAATTGTAATGAAAAATATCAGCTTTGTCCATATGAGTATATGACTGATGAAATAAATGTTTACAAAGAGTATTAAATTCATATTTTTATAAGTAGGTACCTAATCTAATATTGTTTTAACTCAAAATTAAAATTTACACCATGTGAACCATCCAAAACTATGAGGAAAATTGATTTATAATTATTCTCTCAAAACAAATTGATAAAAAATAAATCGAAAAAAATTGTAACAAGGGATTTTATATCTATCTCGGATGCATAAAATATTATAAGTTTTTTGATTACATTTAGGCAACTAAATAAAATATGTACGTAATTTTATACACTTTTAGAACTATAACTCGTCTCACCAGTCTTTGTTAATACCTAAAGCTTAGTTTCTTGGTGGATAAAATCGACGAAGACCCATAAATTGTTATTCTCAAAATGTAATAGCTGTCATCTTCAGCACCTTAGTGTTAGCGACAAAATAACGTTTCTCTTAATATTATTTACAAACTTGGTGTTGTACAGTTAGTATCCCAAAACGGTTACATTCTGTAACAGTATAATAATATATATTATGTGTAATGTGTAACACGATAGGTATAATCGACAACCATCGAAATGGCTCTACTATTATGAATCGTATCTTGTTTTAGAAATTTACAAATTATCACCACCACTCGGGATAAGTTTTTCATATCAAATGTCCAAAATTGTAGAGAACATAAATATGTTATATGTATCCACATTTTGTGTAAATTGACGTCCTATGACTAAATCATTCATTTTTATTATAAAATGTCTTGGATTATAACGTAACAAATTATAGTTGATTAACTAACAATAATTTAATTTTCACACATTAGACACTGCGTAATAAATTCGTTGCATTTTACTTGATAATATTACATTTTTTTTGACATTGAATTTAAAAATTATTTCAATACTGACTTATATGGAGTGTTTGTTTATAAAGTAAAAATAAAAATATTTAAAAACAATGAGTTAAATATTGAAAACAAAATGTGTATCTTTATATTTACATAAACTATAGAATATAATATAACCTTTTTTATAAAAAAAATCCTTTACCTAATAAATAAAAATATATATATATAATATATATACTATTAGAATCTTGATTTATATAAGAATCTGAGTACAGAATATTTTTAATATCTATTTGTGCATGATTTTGGATTAAACTTATATTTTTTATATTATGATTAAATATTTAAATGTTCAACACTAAATAATGCATACATTTTTCTTAATTAGGTTAATACTAAATATGTTATTAAAGCTTCATAATGTAAATGTTTAAAAAGGTATAGAAATATTTCACGAACTTAATACGTTAGGTCATTTTTCTGGTCAGGTTTCAGGTAATTATATCATATTTACAAAAAGCTATATTTAATTTGAAAAATGAATCCGAACCACCTTCGATATAAACTATTGTGCTTAAGTATATTACATTTTCTAAATTATTAAATTACTAAAAATGTTTCTCGTATTGTTTAAAAAAATTATATTTCTAATAAAAAAAAGTTGTACAACTTTTTAAATTATATTTATATTATTTTGATACAGACAAATACCTACCAAAACGCTTATTTTAGTTATAGTTTTATTCGTACATTTACGTTTATGTTTAAAAAAAATATAACAAAGTATTATAGGCAAGAGATAAACGAATATTTCGCAAAAATATTGAAGAATGAAGACAATCGTTTATGTTAATAGGAAAAAAAATAATGTCGAAAAAATTGTTGTTCTAAGTAACGTATTTTCTTTGGAATCTTACTAAGTGGTTAATTATCATTTATGAAGCTTACACGAATACTGAAATACAATTGTTGGGAATTTATTATTACGTTTTAAAATATCTATGTATATAATATATATAAATATAAGTTTTATCTATTTATATATGAAACACAACGGAAAACGTTCAGAAGTTTGATGTTTGATTATGTCGATGAATACAGAGCTAAACTACCTATGTATATAACAAAATTCGCAAATGACAAAGTACTTTAAACGGCTGTAGAGATATGTGGATGTCGTTAGTAGTATGAATAAGCAGAGGATAAGTTATCTAGGCCAGACTATAAGAAAAAAATAATACACCTATATATAGCATGTTTTATCGAAAAATAAAAAGTAAGCGATCATCTTTTAACTCACTTATCAACGAAACAATTTTTATAATTCTTAAAAACGTTAAAAACTATATTATGGACAAATATAATATGTTACCATCGACTCATTCATAGATATACTGCAGCTTGTTATTCTGGCTAATATGGTTTAGGTATATTAATAAATCATACATATAATAATTACGAAAAACCACACAAAAATCATGTGTCGACGCAAATATACAAAACAATTACAACATAATACCTATGAATAATTATAATTCACAGGTAAAATACATAGGTCTAACCTTTATGACATCATTTTATAGTAGTTTTCTAAGTTACCTAACTAAATGTGGTACACATAATTGAAACAAAATGAAAACAAAATGTTAGTTTTTATATATAAAAACCAAGATAAATAAAAGTATATATTTTTAGTATACCTACTTGAAAGTGTAAATAATTTTTGAATAAACTCAAAACGACGGATTGATATATTATAATTTATGTCCAGTAGGAAAGGTTTTTCATTTATGCAATTTCTAAAGAAATGTAAATATTAAATCCAAAAATATTCTTAAATATCAAATCTATTCAAATGACTATACAGTAAATGCATTATAAAAAAGTTTGCATTTTATAAAGAAAATTTGAACATATTCATATATTTGAACTTATATTTGAACTTACGTTGGTTCCAAGTTATAAGATATGATGCAAAAGTTATCATAACACCATGATACGACGACTCTATAGTAAAAAATATATTAGAGGTATAATCATTCCACTCAATAGAATAGAAGAATTCAAATTATGAGGAAAACTTAAATATACATTTACATGACCACGCCATATACTCAACAGCTATAGTCACTTTAAACTTATTCTTCAAAAAAGTTTGTAAATATAACATTTATATACATTCATATTTAACTCAAATTTAAATTTCATAAATGTTTGATAAACAAAATGTACTTTCACTGCAAGTACAATACATAACTCATTCTCAAAATTAATGTGGTTTATGAAAACAATTATGGTAGGTACATCGGTACCTAATTCAAACAATTATAGTATATATTTTATACACACGATGTACCACGAATATTCAATAATTCGAAATACTAGAATTAATGTAATTTATTATATTACTCCTTAGTGCATACCACTATGTATCTGTCAATATTCATGAACATGAACATGACAATATGTTTCTATAGTCCATAGAATGTTATAGGTAGGTATATAGACATTACTTGCAATAGGTAATAATATAGTGTGCAATAAAATCAAGCTTGAAATTCAAACAGCATCTCTATACCAAATATTTGTTTATTCATTAGCAATTTTTAACGTAAAATTCTCATATATATATAAATGTTTGTATTTTATAATAATCTATGTCTCAATTCCGCTTGAATAAATTTAAAACATTAAGCAATGTAAACCTACCACACGCTAATGGCCTTGTTGTTGAAGCCTTATTATCAATAAAAAAAAAAACATTTAAAACATTTTTTTATAAAAAAAATACCTAGGTATAAAAGACACACCAATAATCTTGCCTTGTAGATACGTTATTACAGTTATATATTATATAATATAATACAATAACTCGATTTACTTTATGATCAAGATTAAGCATTAGTAAATAACTTTTTTTTATATTACGTAACAAAAATAAAATGTTCAACTATAATATATATTAGATATCAATTTAAAATATCAACGTTGAAAAAAATGTTGGCATTTCCTCTAGGTAGGTATTAAAATAATATACAATAATACCTTGTAATTGATAATATTTGAAATTTTCAACTTAAGTTATTATGTTCGTGTTATGTTTATTTAATATTGTAATACTACGAACTCTCACCTCCAGCACAGTCTTTGACTTTGGTGGTGATCGAACAAAAATTTTTTATTTAGTAACTCAGCTTATTGTATACTTTGTTTGTTGGAGAATTAATAAATATTATTATTATTATATAAATATAACTATAAGTACTATCTATCATATTGTTTATTATTAATGGCTGATAATAATGATGCTAGCAATAGTTTCACCGATATACCTATCTGACACAAGATATCAAAAATTGTATTAAATTTATACATTTGTTGACGGATCTTATACAAAATATATCATATTCCTAAATAGCTAAATATAATATTTTATAAACGTACCTACTTAAATCAAACCTTACTCATTCTTGAGTAGTATTCCAAATAAAGTATTCCAAATACAGTATTCGGAATACTACAAAATATTTTTTCCTAAAAGTATTTTATTCCTATAGCAAAATACATGTTATTTACAGTAAAAATTATTTCTCTAACAATTTTAAAATGCTCTACATATTTTAAAATTTTAAATCCAATATCAACTACTTAAATTATATTATATTTAAGATTATAAAATTATAAATGTTAACGCTATTTTACAATTTTCTTGAAAAATAGTATCGTTGGTTTAATATTTAAAAACTAAAACTAAAAAGTAGTTTAAAAGTATTCCAAATACTTTATTCAGAATAGTATTTTTGTGAAGTATTATAATACATATTCTAAATACTATTTTTGTAATTAGGTATTCGTGTATTTATTCCAAATACTTTTTAAAAGTATTTTATCCAAGTTTACCTTTTTGATTGTAAACACGTCTTAAGTTTCTATAATTCTATAAGTGAATATTGTTCACCGATTAATGTGTGAAATAAATATATAGTACGTACGTAAAAATACAATCGAGATCGAGATGTAATTGAGAGTTAAAATTTAACGATTAGTACCTAATTAATAGGGCTCGGAAGTTGTAGGAGCTAAAAAATTGCAAAATATGCATTAAAAATGTTAAATATGCAAAAATATTATTCTGAACTCCAAAAATATGCGCACTTCACCTACTAACTTGTTTTGACTAATTATATAACATGACTGCATGAGTTAAATTTGAAGTTTTATATTTTATCATATGCATTAAACTATACATATGATAGTCATTATTCATTAATCAACATCAAAAATGACTTATTATACTAATTATATAATATATTATATATAATTAAACTAATATATACTATATAGTATATACTGCAAGCCATTAAGTTACCTAGTTGAATACTTAGACTTTTTATTTTTTTCCTTATTTAAATTTTCAAATTTTTAATTTAATCACTTACATGTTTAGAAATGATAATTATTAAACATAATCATTACAAATTGTATGCATGACAAAACAAGAGTTTTATTTAATCTATAAACAACCATAGACAAAATTTTATGATGAGTTTTTTTTGTTTATTGTTGTATTAATACTAAATGTATAATTTTCTCATACAACTATAATTGTTTTTTTCTTTTTATCTTTCTATTTAAGCTTTGTTTAGCACTAAGTTTCGATGTTATTACAAAACATATTTTACCTATTAACAATAATTAATTATATTGTAATCATAACATTAAACTGTTGATTTTGTAGCATATTATTTATATGTGTTAAGATTACAATTATAGTACTTTCTTTGATTATCATGATTCGCATATTTTACAATGCTATCTATATTTATTTTGTTTACTATTCGTTCAATATATATATTTTAGGAATGTAATGTATTATGAATAGTTAAAAAATGATAAAAATATAAATTATTTTATATTTTATAGCTTACCTACATAGTACCTATTTTACTGGATAGTCTAAATGTTAAAAAAAATTTTGAAAAATAATTTATTAACTGACTTTAAAATAATATAAAGCAACTTTAATTAAATATCACATAATATATTAGTACCAATTGCATCCTGTATAGGCTTTCTAATGCAAAATTTAATTTATGTGTACTATAAAATAATATAATTAAAATGGTTGTAAAAATAAAATGATTCAACACAAAAATTCATTAAATCGCAGTTAAGGTTATAATTATAATTGTAAAACATTTTAATTAGTTAAAACATTGAATAATGTGTTGATCATATTTTATTGAGTTTAAATTGATTAATAACTAACTTAGTATTTTGCATATTAAATTACCTTTTAGTTTACTCTTAAATATAAAATAAATATGATAGAAAGGTATGAAAATTTTTTTAAATATTCCAATATATTCATATTTACTACTACCTAATTCCTACTATAGAGTTTATTTCTATATTGTACTCTATAAATATTAAATAGTCAATAATCATAGGGTAATTAATTAGTTTATTAGTATGAGAACCTAATTAAAAAATGTTATTATGTGTTGACTAACAAAGTACCTAATGTGATATTACCTAATAATTTCAGAATGTATTACAAAATCTTACCTAAATTAGGTAAACATAATATTTTTAACAAAAGTAATATTTTATTCATTTAACTACGACGCATAATGTATGGTTATATCTCAACGTACTTATATATTAGGTATGTATAATTACTATAAATTAGTATAGACTAAAAATTAAAAGTATACTAATATAAATCACTTATTCAATACTTTAGGTCCTTTTTAAATATGCGGCATACTACTAACTAACAAATTATGTGCTGGTATGATAATTACAAATACTAACGATGTATAATTTAGGTACTCAATGACATTAGAGCTATGAACTTTTACGAACTGCAAACAAACCGTGACGAAACGTTAACACCGTGTAACCGCGTTCAATATAATATTATACATTACCTATACCTGGCTAACTACAACTTATTAACTATAATATAATACCTAGTTGAAGATCTATACGTGCTTATACAATATGGTGCCTATCGATACGAAGTCATATATTATTATATATGGGTAACGACTTACCGATGACGAACGGCACCAAAGCGGCGGTACACCACCAACACCACCACGTCGTTATCGCCAGTCCACCGTGGCACGCGGTCGTCTTCGTCATCGTCGTCCGGCGAGCATTGAGAGATCGCAAAAAAAAAAAAATAATAATAATCGCTTGTTCGAAAATATCTGAAACAAACGCCAATTGAGTCGAGAAAATGAGTTCAAATGTTGGCGGTGGAGTCGCCACAGCTAATCAGATGTGCGTAAATCGCGACCATGTGTACCCGGCCGATTTGGTTCACGAGACGTGGGTCAGGCGTGGGCTCTTTCACGACACTGCCGACCCACAGCTGGTGTTACTGTTTGCTGCCGCTGCTGTCGACGGCGACGACGGCGAAACTACGAGTGCGAATTGCCTACACCCTCACAACCCCGAAATGCTGCCCCCGATACACAACCTCTCGGGGATACCCATCATACTCATATAGGGTGATTTTCGACGTTTATTCTACGCCCCGCTCCAATCACTATAATATAATCATACCTGTATAAGGTACAAACGTAGATTAATATTTAACATTATTACGATTTTGATGTATACCTACATTACCTGATGTATTTTCATATTTTCATCTACACATAGGTATAATATACATATAATGTGATATACAGTTGGTGATTAAATATAATAACAATGAAATTATAAGTGTAATTACTAGTCATAGTGCGAAGTTTTATAATTTTATAATTTTCAGGACAAAGCAAAGAGCATAAAAATAATAATTTAAGCTGTGGTAATCGCAACGACATCAACATTTTGGAAAGTAAGCGAGTTGTTGACACACACCACATGAGGTAACATGTGCAGAATTTCAGACATAAATATTTCTTTTAACTTCTTTTTTAGGACATGGGAGTATGGGACAAGCTATCAACCCAAGTATTAAAATTCTTCTGAATTGGTAGGTAAAGTTAAAAATTAAAAATATTAGTGTCTTTAATGAAAACATTTGTTATATATTCTTAGAATGCAAATAATTAATTGAATAAAAATGTTTTGTAATAGACTAATCAAACTTATTTTTTCAGCATAAAATAATTTCAGCATAATTGTTTTAGGCCGAAATCAATTTATATACAAAGTAATTCACCAAGCATACTCACTCCTTTTTTCTTTAATACTGAAATTATTCAAAATCTGAATTTTGGGATCTTTTAATACACTCAAAGACCATATTTCAAATTCTTGAGATATTTTTGCACCACTTAAGGAGTGTCTTGTAGCGATATAAACTATTGTTTTTCAAACAAGAACTCCAATTGTTTACTGTGACTTATTAGCGGGTAATTTTGATATATTGAAATTAAAATTCTATTGAGTAGTTTTTGAATTTTATATCATTGTATTCTTAGGATAAAAAGTTTAGATTCATAAGATATGTGGTGTATGGTGGATCTTAAAATATTAGTCTATAAATCTATTAACACAAATAATTTGTAGAAAGGACCTAAATATCATAAATACTAGTTCCAATAGTACGTGTATTTTATACTTTTACAAAACGATTTTTAAGGACTATTATCCTTAGTACAAAATTTTTAATAACTAAGAAACTATTTTTTTAAATTTTGATTTCGATTTGAATTATAGTTTTACAAATTTTTTTTATAAATTCAATATTAAATATATATTTTATATAGTATAGTCTATCATGTAATCGATCATATCTGATTGTTACTGCTGGGTGACTTCTCTCCTTATAATATATGTTCAGGTCACTGCATAATACATTACACGAGCTTACATAACCTTATTGTAAATATTATTACAGATTGTATATATTCCAATGAATGTAAAAAAAGAAAAGTTTTTAAGATTATTTTTAAAATGTTATGCTTTTTAATGAAAATAGATATTTTTTAAACGATTTTGAGGCAATTTCGAACCAGTAATAAGCTGTTAATTAGTTTTTGGTACCTTTTTATAAACTAAACATGTTATACATGTTATTTTACAATAACAAAACATTAACTAAAAAAATATTTTCATATGTATTGACTTTTAAAAATAATAAGTTTATAGACACTTATAAATGAATCACCTTGAATAGTTGTACTTAGCTATGATAAAACAAATTATTGAATTTAGAGAGAAAACTTTCACAAGTGGTTTCGGTCCTTGAGCTTGTGAAGAAGAAAATTAAGTCAATACTTCTGATGAAAACATTGATCAATTAGGTATTTGGTGTTTATACTTTATAGATACAACTCATAGACGATAAAATTATTTAAGTGAAGGTGAACTAACTTTACCTCCACTATTAATATGTTCAAATCAAAACTCAAAACCTGTTAAATTTTATCACATCTAGTATGAGTTGATAAATGTCCAAATAAACTTACGGACATTCAGATTAAGAACTTTGGTAGAGTATAACAATAATAATTAATGTCCATATTTTCTGTTTTAGTTTGAAATCGTTGAAAATTACTGAATAATAAACACCTATAAAAGTTTGTATATAAAAATGCAGAGCGGGTAAGAATTAATATAATTTATTTTCGATGTACAAGTTTGTTAATCCAATAATACTTACGACGGTATAACGGTATAACGGTCGCTTTTTTTTTAACTATTATAGTTTTTAAAGTTTAACTAAAAAATTGGTGTCGAGACTGCAATAGCGTTGAAAAAAAAAATTAAAAACACCATCATCACAGATAAAATTACTTCGATGCAGATTTTTTTTCCTTCATATTCTATATATTATACACCTAAATATACCTATACGTTTTATAAAAAATTAGGACATGGAATAAATTGTTTTTTTTTTTACTTATTGCACATCATAATATCAAATTTAAACTTAAAACTAAAAACTTTTGACATTGTAAATTTAAAAAATTTTAAGTCCTGCGTTTCTATAAATAGTAGGTAGGTATAAACAATCGTTATAACGTATATTCCTACGTGCTATCGTATAATAATTATGTAACAAATAATTCAAATTTCATTATAATAATATGTATCTACCTAAGCAGTAGGCATAACATTTTTATAATGTTTCAAGCGTTTTAAAAAATAACGAGAAATGAAAAATAAAACATCACAATGCTCTGTACTCAAAATGCCTAGGTACGTCATGACTTTTCAAAATTTCTGATGTAACACTCCGTATATACTGTACGGTGTTCATTACCTACATATATACATGGCCTACAATAGTATTCCATAGGGAATAGGGATACACACATTTTGCCACAAACAATCTCGTGGTGTCGAGACACGGTACTACGCTTCTACGAATACACCTGTCAGATCGGAGAAACCAAATTACAGTTTCTGGTCTTATCACACGTCGTGGTTTTGTTCCTTATATCCGTATCTAACTACATACTAAATACCAATTTCAACGTTATAGTATGTTGATAGCTTTGCGAAACTTGTGGCGGTGGCCGTAAGTATATTTGAAGTACGAAAATTACTAAAAATCGTGATGGGTTAGTTTACCTATGGTTTACCTGGTTGGTTTACCTATAATATGATATAGATATATTAACTATACACACGATATAGGGATCTATAAGTTTAATGTATATCATCTATGACATTGGTACCATAACTTCAATGTATATAATTGATTCTAAAACAATACATTTCAAAAACACAATTAGAGCACGTCAATTACAGGTACTTCAAAAATGAAACTTTTATTTTGAAATTTTGACAGTTGAAATAATTTCATTAATTTTTGGTGCATATTTATTTACAATTTTTTTTTCCAAGTAATTCAAAATATTATTTCAAAGAGTTTTATCAAGTTCAAATGTGCAATGAAAATTTAACAGTTGTACAAAAATTGAAAGTATAATTTCACATAATCTCAGCTTATTATATAGTCAGTCGAGTCGTGGCAGCTCTTCAGAGCAGACGTACCTAGTGGTCGGTAGCTCTCCAGAGGAAGTCACTATCCAAGGCATCGTCAAATCCGTGCGCGAGGTGTGTTCTAAACCACGCCCAGCGTCCAAAAGCAGCAGCCACACGCACGCAGGCGTAACCACGCCCAGCGGCCAACCACGTCCGTTCCCGTGCGCGCAGGCGCACCAAACCACGCCCAGTGACCAACCACGAGGCTCTCCGCGTGCACATGCGCAGATACCTAGCCGTTGGCTACTAGACCTCGTGTGCGACCACCAAGACAACAGTTCAGCCGGGACAGTGAACAAGACAAGTCGGACCAACAAACAGGCAGCCGAAGACAACACATTGCACCAGCGACCCGGGGCTCGGGCCCTTGGTAGCACAATGTCTTACACCAGCTCGGACGGTGAAATGGACCTCACTAACCGGGTCGTGGCGGCAATGACTGGTGCAGACGCCCTCAGTTGGAGCTCCGGCGCCCCGTTCGAGCCTGAGAAAAAAAAGATGAAGACCACAGAGACCTCCCAAGCCACCTTGGAACCACCTCAGGTCAACGGGAGCGTCTGGTGCGTGAGACTCAGAGAAAAACTGAACAAAACGAGGTCCATTCTTAAAGCAGCCGCCTCCGATACCAAGAAAATCATCGAAAAAACAGCGGACGTTTCCTTGAAGGGATACTTACATAGCCTGCTAGTTCAAACTGATGAGGCGCACCAAACGGTAGATTCCCTTCTCTCGAAGAAGGGGAATGTGCTGAACCTACCAGAGTTCGGACCACTTCACAGAGAACATACCAGCAACAAGAAAGTCTCCACTGCTGATGCCTCCACGGACATGATTCTGACCCCAGGTTATTGGGATAGTCACGTGGTCATAGAGTCGAAGGCGGTAACTGCTCGTAGAAGAACACGGAAACCAAAGTTGCCAAGCGGCCAGCTCCCGCAGGAAGTACAGACGGACGTCGCGATGGAAACTGACACGGAAGACTGGTCCCAAGTCGTCAGCCGACGCACCGGGAAAAATCTGACGACGGCAGCGCGTCAGCCCACCGCCGGCTCCCGCTCGCAGCCTTCAGGTTTTTCCAAAAAACCACCAGCGATACTCATTAAAAATGCCGACGGGAAGAGTTACAGAGACACAGTATTGGCGGTACGCAATTGTGGCCTGACCAGAGCAGAGATCGGCACCAGCGTCACCATGAGACAGACGCGGGAT
Source organism: Diuraphis noxia (assembly GCF_037042655.1). Taxonomy (NCBI): domain Eukaryota; kingdom Metazoa; phylum Arthropoda; class Insecta; order Hemiptera; family Aphididae; genus Diuraphis; species Diuraphis noxia. The sequence continues at coordinate 80,364,690 of NW_028301713.1, forward strand.
GGATGTCTTCTTCTGGAGCTTCCCAAAGGAGGAAACTCAGTCACAGCAGCCAAACACATAGTCTCAGCCATGTCGCTAAAGCTAGGAGACACCGTGGGTAAAGTTCTTCAGCTCGGCGTACAAGTGGAGGTCGAGGTGCTGGACATCGACGCAGCCGCCACCGCAACAGAAGTTTTGGAGGCTCTCCGTAACGCCATCCCTGGTCAAGGCGACCCAACCGTCAAGATCGACCGGGACGTAGTCAGTGATGTCAGGATATGGGGCACACGATCTGGACAACAGATTGCCACGGCAAAAATGCCTAAACACGTTGCCACCCAAATATCCAGAGTTCCGATCGGGTGGACCATGTGCCGGGTCCGACCCAGGACGCAGCCACCAGAGAGGTGCTTCAGGTGCCAGGCCTTCGGACACAACGCCAGGACCTGCACAGCAGAAGACAGGACTGGCGCCTGCTGGAAATGCGGTGTGATAGGCCACTCCATGAAGAACTGTACCGAGGCGGACGACCGTTGCATAGCGTGTGAAAACGCCGGACTGCAGAAGGTCACGCATAAGCCGGGCTCGGGCGCATGCGCTGCCAGGAAACAGTCGGGTGGAGCAAAGACGTCAGATGATTAGTTTCCTGCAAATTAATCTCAACGCAAATTGGTCAGCGGAGCAGCTCATGGCACAGACGGCGGACGAGATCGGGGCGGACATCCTCATTGTGTCTGAACCAGCTACCAATCACGGGCACGAAGATCGATGGTGCTTCAGCGCCGACCGCAAAGCCGCCGTGGGAACATCGTGTCACACAGCACTCAGCCACGATGGCCGGGGCTCCGGCAACGGGTTTGCTTGGCTCTCTTTCCGTGAGCTGACCGTTTTTAGCTGCTACTTCAGACCTGGGGCCACACTGCTGGACTACGGACTCTTCCTCGACGACCTCGAAGCGGCGATCCGCGCTAGGGGAAATGCCTCGATTATCCTGGCTGGTGATTTCAATGCCTGGAACATCGAATGGGGCTCGAGGACTAACAACCCTAGAGGCGGTCCGTTGTCCGATCTCGCCACCAGCCTAGGACTGATCCTGGCCAACTCGGGTACCACGCCCACCTTCGTGAGAGGGGCAGCCACCTCAATAATAGACGTCACATTTTACCGAGGTGTCAACGTTACGGGATGGCATGTACCTGAAACGGAAACCCTGAGTGACCACAATTACGTCTGCTTCAGCACGGCGAATCAGGCCCAGGCCCAAGTTCAAGCCGAACTCCCCGCCCATGCCCACCCTGGCTGGTCCGTGAAGAAGTTGAACGTTGACGCCTTGCGCGGTCACCTCAGCACCACGCGCCTAGGAGCCACAGTCGGACCCATATGCGTTGAGAAAGCCCTGTCCTCGGCGAATTCGCTTGACACTTTCCTGTTCGGCACCTGTGAGGCATCAATGCCCAGAAAAAAAACGGGTCCCCAGGGCAGGCGACAAGTGTACTGGTGGTCGGAGGAGATCGCTGAGCTGCGGCGGCAATCCCTGGCCCTCCGCAGGCGCTACCAAGCCTGCCTCAGACACGTAAACCAGCCTGGCGTCCAGGAAGCGAGGTACTTCTACATCGCTGCAAAAAGAAAGCTTCGCATAGCCATCCGAGAGGCGAAGAGCAAATCCTGGGCTGACCTCTGCGCTCAGATCGACTCCGACCCCTGGGGTAGACCATATAAACTCGTAATGAAGAAACTAGGCTCCCGCAACCCAGCCGCGGACTCCAGGGGCAGAGAGGCTGTCATCGCCGATTTCCTGTTCCCGGCAGCCCCCGTCACGGATTGGAGCTTGGCTCCTTCCGCAGCGGTGCACAACATCTTTCAGGCGTTTGACCCGGTGCTGAACACGATAGAGTTTACCAGAATCATTCCGGAATTCAAGCCAGAAGAACTCAGCAGAGCAGTCAACAGACTCGCATCGGGCAAGTCAGCTGGACCTTCGGGAATTCCCAATGAGATCCTCAGGGCTACCGTGTCCGCCCAGCCCAGCGCAGTCCTTAGCGTTTTCAATGACTGCCTCGACGCGCTGACGTTTCCAACATGTTGGAAGAGGGCACGGCTGGTGCTGCTCCGTAAGGGCCCAGACAAACCTCCGGACGCCCCGTCGAGCTATAGGCCGATCTGCATGTTAGACACCCCAGGCAAGTTGCTCGAGAGGCTCCTTCTTCAAAGACTCGAGGATCATCTGGACGAGCACGGGGGACGAAGAAGAGCCCCTAACCAGTTTGGCTTCAGGAAAGGATTCAGCACGGAGTGTGCAATTGGCAAGGTACTCGGCATCGCCGCACAGGCAGCCACCACCCCGAGAAAGAAAAGTATCTGTGTTTTGGTGACTCTGGACGTCAGGAATGCCTTCAATTCTTTGAGGTGGCCTGTAATCGATGCAGCTTTGAGGCACATCAACACCCCGGAGTACCTGGTGGAGATGCTTCGGTCTTGGCTGACTGATAGAACGCTGCTGACTGGTGAAGAGATGGCGGAGAGGCCGGTGACCTGCGGAGTGCCGCAGGGCTCCGTTCTTGGCCCAGCCTTGTGGAACGTCGCGTATGATTCCCTCCTGACGATGGACACGCCACCCGGGGTGCAGCTCGTCGGCTTCGCGGACGATCTCGCGGTCGTGGGAATGGCCGTGACCGGGCAGCAACTCGAAGACGCAATCAATCCCACACTCATGGCCATTGACGACTGGATGCGTAGCAGGGGCCTGGAGTTGGCTCATCAGAAGAGTGAAGCGGTGATCCTGTCTCGGAGACGGGCGTTTGTCCCACCTCGACTGACGATCAACGGCCACCTGATCCCACTGCGAAATGAAATCAGGTACCTCGGGGTCATTCTGGACAAGCGTCTGACTTTTGCAGCCCACACGAACACTGTCGCAACGAAGGCAGCCCGCTCGGCCGCTGCTCTGTCCAGGCTTATGCCGAACATAGGTGGACCGGTTCAGTGGAAGAGGAGGCTGCTAGCGTCCGTTGTAGAAAGTCAGTTGTTGTACGCCGCTCCTGTCTGGATCTCCACCATCACAGACGTCGCCAGAACGAGAGCGATCTTGATCCGTCCACAGAGGACCGCCGCCATGAGGGTGATCCGGTCCTACCGCACCGTGTCGGACCAGGCCGCTCTGGTTCTGGCCTGCATGCCGCCCGCCGATCTGCTCGGATTGGAAAGACGCAGTATCAGGTCCCGACTACGCGACGTTTTGGAACCCGGCGAACAACGACCTTCCAAAGCAACCGCAAAAAGCGAAGCGAGAAACGCTACGATCGGTGCCTGGCAGGCTAGATGGCAAGCAACCTCAAAAGCCGCATGGACGCGCTGCGTCATCCCTGACTTGGGGAGATGGCTGGGGAGGACCGTCCCGTGGGTGCCTCTGACGTTCCACATGACACAGGCACTCACGGGCCATGGTTGTTTCCAGTGGTACCTCCATCGTATGGGCAGGGCCACCAGTCCACGTTGCTGGCAGTGTGCAGACGACTCGGACACCGCCGAACACACATTATTCCAGTGCGTCTACTGGGAAGGATTTCGGGAAGCTCTAACCTCCCGGCTAGGTCGTCGTCCGAACACCATCGACGTGCCCGACATAATCTGCGGTCCAGTGTTCGAGACTCTGCCGCTGGACCCAATCGATAGGCAAGCGGTTCTCATAGAAGCCGAGGAAATTTTTAAACTTTTTTACCGTATGGTGGAAAACATCCTTACCACGAAGGAGGATGAGGAAAGGCGTCGTCAGGCCACAGAAAGACCTCCGAATTCACCGAACTAATTAAAATTACGCATACCTATAGTTAAGTTTCAAAAAAATGTAGCCGAAGGCAAGTTCTTTACTATTGTACAACATCCATTGTAATAGCTAGCGAACGGGAGACTGGCCCGTCGCAGCTACTAAATGTGTAATTGGTTATTTTTATCAATAAACGATGGGGGCCGGAGGAGAAGTATTGGCACCATGGTTCCTCCTCCGGTTCTCGATACTAACGAAAAAAAAAAAAAAAAAAAGCTTATTATATAGTTTTATACATAAATGTTTAAAATGAACAATATAGCCCCAAGAGCTGTAATGATGTTGTTCACCGATAAAAACCATCTCCAAAAATTCATTCTCATTTAAATATTAATTAGTCTTAGTTTTATTTTTTTATTTTTTTTTATTCATGGTTAAGCATCAACAACTTACTATGGTTGTTAGCTTATAACGATATGAATATTACCTAGTTAAACAACAATAAATACATAGAATTCACTAGATTAAATTATAGTTTATACATATCAATATGTTTGGGAAATGAAATAATTCCATGGCTGATGTCGTCAATGGTGCACAAAGCTTCGAAGAGGCTGTCTGGAATTATAAGGCTACTTCTGATTTCCACGTGGTTTCCACAATTCACAATGAGGTGTTAATTATTAAACTTCCTAAAATATCAAAATAAATGTTAAATCGATTTTTGAAAAAAATAAATTAAAAATTGAAAGTTATTTTGTGGTTATAAGTAAGTATGTTGGCTAATATCAATAATATCATAGAGCTTTTTTATACCCCTAATTATTCAATAAATTAGATTGGTTCTGCGGGAAATTCTATGTGTTTCAACAATTTAATTGAAATTTAATTTATTTTGGTATAACTGTGTATAACATAGATATATTTATGGTCAGTTATTGGATGTTATTTACAGTCAAATTTTTTGATTTCAACTGCACATAAATATAAACACAATCGCTTTGTATTTTTGAATATCACTGCAAGACCATTTTAATGAATGACGATATGATTATATATGATTCACAGCAAAAAATATTTTTAGTACACTTTTAACTTAAAAATAAATTACACTACTAGCTATATATGTTTTAATTTGTTTGACACTTCACAATATCGTACTTAAGCATGGATACGAATAAATCAAATCTCTAAAAAAATGTTAACACAAATGGGTTTTGTAATGACATCTGATCAATCGCAAGTATTACTACATTTATTCTTAATTAAGTATATAAATTAATTATAAAAAATACGATTTATAGCGGAAAGATATTATATTTTAAATATTCTCCTGTAGTAAAACGTATAAAACGTCAAGACCAGTGTTGTACTGTTGTCAGATTAAAATTAGACTAAAATTGTATAATTAGGTTGATGGAAAATAATAGATATAAATGATATAATATAATAATATGATTAGGTTCATAACATTTCAGAGAAGATTGATCGTAATCAAAAATCAAATGAAGTGTTTAATTGACTTAAATTAATATAGGTTCCATATAATGCAAGAACATAGTGATTTCATGTGTAATTGTTTAGGATTTTTTTCGAGAAACAGTAAATTCAGACTCAATATATTGTCAATTTAAATCAATGTTTTTTATTTTATTTAAAAAGAAGATTTTTTTTTTCATTTTTTTTCAACATTTATTAGAAAAATAAGTACCTGTCAAACAGTCACATCACCAAGGGGTACATTAGTGGGACCGCCCTCCAATCAATTTTTTTTTAAATATTTTAAATATTATGGAGTTTAATTGTCTTGAATCTCGGATGTACCTACCTATATAATAAGTAGTCTGCGTATGCTTATAATAATCATAAATTGTAATTTAATGTTATAGGTTTTGTGTGATAACTAAAGGGATGATGGTAGGGACGTAGGGCGTACAAAAAGCAGGAATGGGCCATTAGATTTGAACTCCCTTACGGAAAAAAGTCTGGTTACGTACCTGCTCTCAAGATAACGTACACAATTAGAACGTGTCCATTAGGGTAGATTTCATAGATTAAACAAAGAAAATTTCATGGACCAGTTCATGGAACTCTAAATTTAAAATAAAAAGCTAATTTATAGGAGCCAAGTTCCCAGCCACCCCTTCTCATATTTGGACACCGCTAATAATTAGGAAGCTAATATAACTATATTATATATGATGTATATTATTACTTTAGTAATAACGTTTGTCAGTTGCATCGCTCACCATCGTCAACAATAATTATTATGAGAAAATTGTTGGATTCTGTAAAAAAAGCGAGGCAATCGAATATGTTTAAATTTCAAATAATATCGGAATTGAAATTCAAATCGGTCGGTGGGTTGGGTAGATAGCGCGTTATTAGGATAGGAATGTAAGGATACCCAGATCAAATCTTAGAGCTTATAGTTCGACCACTCAGCATGCCCGAGGTTTAATATTTTTTTTTTACAATTCGGACACAAAAATCCTGGACATCATACAAACACTGGTGTCCTATCTTCACATTTTCAATAGTGATTTCATATTCAAATGTTGGACAATGAGTCCACGACAAATAGATTTAACATCTGAAGACACACACTAAAACCCAATGATGACAAGTGACGGCTGATATCTAGTTAACTATAATTCAAACTATATATCGTTATAATTTTCTAGAATTGCCTATTTTCTTATTCTTTTTTTGTAGATATTTAATATTTATGTATTACACACATGTGTGTATAGTATAATATTATAATTTTGTGTTTGTGGCTTATGTATAATGTATTATATATCTATTTAACTATTTAACAATTACCTATATTAAAGAGGTCACAGTCCCTTTTTATTTTTTTTTCCACTTTAAGTCATGTCTAATACCAGTAATAGTTAATACCCATGTATATTATAAATGTAAAGTTCTACGTCGAGCATATCTTCACGATACACAATAAGTAGTAGATAGTAGGTAATATATTTTTAAAAGACTATAAAAGACCATAAAATACTTACTCCTATACGCTTATCAAATATTGTAGTGACGATAATCGCACATAATATATCTTAACATTGTTTTTTTTTTTTTTTACAAGTGTTAAACAATTTTTTCAATTATGTTTTATACTAGAAACAATAAGAACATGTGATAAAAGCTAACAGATCATGAGGTTTTGTTGGAAGAAGCCACCCATCGTGATAGCTCGATAATAAATTGAATTTAAGAGATCACGACACCATCTACGTTTCAATAAACATCTCAGAAAATTTCCAGGTATTGTGGGAGTAGCCAACTTTGTTATTAGTTGATTTGGATGATTATTTAAACTTTAAACAGTAATGGAATCTTTTATAAAAGACTTTTGCTACATCATTTATATTGTTTTAAGTTATAAGTCGGTGTTTAGTATATAATTTAACACGTAGGTTAGAGCATTCATTGGTTTTCTAAAAGCAAATTTTAAAGGTTTGGATTTTCAAGATATTTTTCTTTTTCGCATTACCCTAAAGCTGAAGGCCCGTAGCTCAATAGTAGTTTCAATAGTGTTTTATAAATATATTAATATTGTCTTGAAACTTGGTGGATTATTAAATATAATGATTATAATATATTTTTTTTTGAAAAGTCACTATAGCTGCACTATCACTTTAGCAGTTTAACGAATAAAATGTATGACTACATTTCACGTATTTCGTGAGCAAATATTTTATTCATGCTTATAGAATATGAAAAGAATACACACAAGGATGTACGATGTACCATCGAATGTTCATGACACGGACGACAGTACCTACTATGTCACAGTCGTGTGCGAGTTACTTTTAGAGCTACTGCAGCTACTCAAAATCTTCGAGATGAGGAATGTTCAGAAAATAAAACGATAAGTCCGACAATAAAATATAATTTAAGCTTTTTTCCTCAAATAAAACTAAAAGTCTACAATGTATCAGTAGCTTTTAGTAAATTCTGAAGTTCTAAAAATTCTATTCTGTAACTTTTATATAACATTATATAGAAATAGAAAATATGTAAGTTACCTATGTGTACCTATGATAGATTTCAGTATTTAGTAAAACAAAACGAATTAAGTAATAATAGCAGTTAATAAATATCAAAATTATATAAGTATTTAAAAAAAAAAAAATTATTCCTATTGAATTTTATAAAATATCGAATGTTCGAATAACCAATTCGTAGTCGTCCGTGAACATTCGATATTTTACAAAATTCAATAGGAATAATATTTCAATTTTTTTGAAATACTTATATGGACGACTACGAATTGGTTCCCATTTGTCGAATTGGTCCCCGGCTAGTCTACAGGTAACATATGAATTGGTTCCCGTAAGCTTCCATGATAATACAACCTTGTTAAATTCACTTTTCAAATTATTATGATATATTCAACCAGAAACAATTTCCTTCCCATTTATTCAGACTCAGGACTGTTTAAAATTCAAATAAGTTCGAATACTTCAAACACTATCTATAGAATACCTAGGTATGGTTAAAAATGTTACTCAGTATAATATATTAATATATACATAATATATGATACATAAGTATTTTTCAATATTAATAATTGTGCTTATATTAAATAAGTAAGAATAATGTAAAAATAAGTCATAATAATAGGCACCTAAATAATATAAGAAAAATTGTGTGTGCTATGAATTTACAACACACACTTTTAACGAACTATAGGTTCGAAATTCGGACCTTTTTCAATTTTTTAATATTTTCATCAATAAACTTTTCCCTTTCAGTAATTGTTTTTTACTTGAATTCAATTAACTAATCAATCTATTAGATATAAAATTATATTTATAAACTTTTCCGTACATCGTGAAACCTAATAAAATACTATAAGATTATCGATTGCACATATTACACGTATCTTTACGTATCGTTAAACTGATAAGTGATAAGTAATTTTATGCAGGAACCCATTCGAATAGTTGTATACTGGAAAGTATTTTTTTCGGGAACCAATTCCACGTTTGCCAATGTTCACAATACCCGAATTGATCAGCTTACCCTTAAGTGACATGCGTTTATATACCTAGGTGAATATTATATAGATAATTCAATACAGTGAGTTCCGGTTAATGATTTGATCATCACATTGGTACAGGTCATATTAATTGCATAAAACATTTATTTTTATGGTTCTTTAGTTTTAGTTTATCTAAAACCTTTGAAGTTTACCTTCAAATGATACAAAATTCAAATAATAATAACATTAAAAAAATAAGTACATACAGAATAAGGAAAAGAAACTCTATCAGTTTTATTTTAGATTGGATTTGAGTGACTACTGATTTGTAATTTTATTTTCATATTTAAGTACCTGGAATTTAAATCCATTTATGTAATTTTTCATTTATTTTTTCGGGAAAGAGACAGTAAATTGTTTTCTACGTTTTCATCTGCACATAAACAAAAAATAAATATTAAAATAATTATGATATAGCCTTAATTCATAAAAATAGCAGCATTATGAATTTAAATAATAATTTAAAAAAAAAAAATGTAAAAACAAAAAAAAACACTTTTAGCCACCACTGTTATCACACAGGTAATCCTAAGCCGGTAAAAATGAAAAGGAAAATATACACGTTTTATGATTTCGATTGTTAAGGGTGGAACTCACTTTACCTTAAACCTTTTAAAAGTTGGGACCAGTTTCCTACAAAAAAGGTAGGGCTCAGTTTACTAACACCGATTTACATAATTTTATATTATATCTACACATAGGTATAGGTAAACACATAAAAATTAGTTTCATTAGAATGTAATTAGAAATGTGAATGTGTTTAAGTCATAAATATAATTATTTTTAAATTATTTTCAGTCAGAGCTTTTAGAGACAGTATTAAAATAGTGATAAATGAAAATACCAACAAATTATTTAGTTTAATGCTCTTGAAATTTACAGTAAAACCACCTTAAATAGACCTTATAGACAGGCACATAACTAAAAAAATTTCTATAAGGGGCCAATATTTTTTGGCCCCTTTCTGTTTTTTGTACCCAATACCACTCCTCTCCTTATCAGACAATATCTATAAAAAATAATACTTCATTTCACAATGTATTGTCTGTATTAGTTAAGCATTATATTTTTGTTATTTATTAATATAGGTATACAATATACATCTTAAAAACTATATTAGGACAAGTCGTTTATTTCTATGGTTCGCTGCTTAGTGCTAAGTCTCTAACTCGATAGATAATAATATTATATTGGGACATATCATTTTGTTAGGCATGTTTATTTTATTAAACGATTACCGTATTGGTCCACTATAAATAAAATATATCAGTACCGCATGCGGAATACCGCACCGTGTGGACGGCTTAATTTGAAATAATGTTATTTTCATTTGTGTCCGGTTTTGGCAATAATAGCAATACGACTGTAATAACGCAAAAATAAAAGAAAAGAAATAAAATAACAAAAAATAATACAAGAATTAGGGATATTAAAAGATAATACAAGTATTATATATTACTAATATAATATACCTGAGTTAATACAACTATTAAATATAACTGTGGCTCCTGCCAATAGTTATATTAATTAGTGGAAGATATTAGAAATAAAATGGTGTTTGGTTGATTTATTTGAGTTACACTAAAGGATCTGTATTGTTCTCTAGTTCTCTACTCTTATTATAAGAGCTGGAGAATAAGCTACCAGATATAAATATTAAAATTGCGCTATTACCTTCCTCCTGATCGTCTGAGGGTTCTCGAGGTCGTGATTCGAGAACGATCAAGTACACCGTAATAATAAAATATTAATTATTATCATTACACGACATTTCCGCAGCCTGTTGCGGCAGGTCGCGGAAATGTTCGGGAATGCCGCGTCGTGTGGACTGTTGTGTTTATAGCAATGTGTTTTCGTTTTTTACCTTTTTTCTAACCCTGCCGCATGCGGAATCGCCGCATTCAATGTCTGCGGAAAAAACGCATCATGTGGCCCGAGCCTTATATATAGTATTGTCTGTAGTTGTGTTTATCAAATTTGCGTTCGATAGTCGATACCCGTATTTGGCATTCCTAGATTTCAATTTATCTATAGACGTCTTATTGTCTATCTTGTATTATTGACGAATATTTATAAAATTTCGGAATTTATTTTTGTTATACGATCGTTAACTTTACTATATTATGGAGTACCATATAATATACAATTAGGATTTAACCGGCTTGGAACAATTATATTACACACCATAATATTTAAAAATAAAAATAAAGGGGACCAGTCTGGGGCCACTGACATTTCTTAGGGGGCCAGGCCCCCTAAGGCCCCCCTTGGCGACGTGCCTGCTTATAGACCCCCCCCCCTGTAAATGGGCGACAAAAATGGCAAAAATAAAATCATTTCGATTGTGTTACCTACATGTTATTTCTTAAAATTGAACTACATTACACAATAATTGTCATATATACGGTGTTGGAGAAGTCACTTTTTTTTGGTGAATAAATTATTTACATTACTAATCCTTTTTCAAAATTGTAACTAAATTACTCTTAAGTTACTTTTTATGAGGGTAGTCAAGTTATGTTACTTTTTAGTTAAAAAGTAACTTAATTACAATAGAAGTTACTTTTTTTTAAAGTAACATTTATTATGTCAAATGGGCAATAAGAAAAGCTATGAGAAAAATATCACAATCAAGAATATTTAATTTATAAATAAAAGTACTAAATACTTAGGTATATGATACTATGTTATAATATTCACATAATATATTATATTGACAAAAGATAATATATCAATATTTTTTGATAATATAAGAAGAAAAGAAAGGAACGATTAGTTTTATAACATTACTGCCAAAGAATAATTTAAATTACGCATACCTACATTACTTGCAATAATTTGTAAGTAAATTACCATCAAATTATTTAAAAATCAATTTCGTTACAGTAACTCGTAACTTAAGTTACTCCCCAACACTTCATATGTATAATGTATTTTGTATTCATATGCTGTAGTACCTACATGGTCCGCGATCAAATATACATTACCTACGTAGGTGACTAAGTTTGAACTCGATTTTGACTTGACGTCGCTGACTTGCTAGACACACGGGTTTCAGATTTACGCTGTTCGACTTTTGTGAGATTTCGTTTCTGATTTTATAAAAGCACAAGACTGGACCGTAGCTACCGTCAAAGTTGCACTTACAGAAGCTCACCATCGTGTCCCCAGTCCACCACAAGTGGATAGCCAACTGATGTGCTACTGGATATTGTCAGCGATCCGACGCAACAGGAACTTGGAATGCATACAGTGTCGTCCCTAAAAGGTTTTTCAAGGGTGAGGTTAACCTATTTTTAAATCAATAATACTTACTTTATATGATTATTTATCAAAATTTGGGGAGAACTTAAATCAATCTCACTGACTTGTTTTTTTTATATATACATATATATATAATGAGATTACATTTCAATTAAGTTCACGTATAAAAAGTATTGTTTCATACATTTACCTCTAATAATGTTTAGTCTTTACTCTTTATTTATATGTTTAAATATTATTATAAATTTAAAAACGATTAAGAGGAGAGGAGCACTATGTACGCATGCAGCCAATAGAAATATTTTGTCGCCTAGTTGACTGTAATTCTATAATACTACTATAATTTAATATTTATTTTTAGAATATATTATTTTTTGTCATCCGGTGAAAATTCCTTAAAAATGGCCTATACTTAAATGAACGAACAAAATTATAAGGCATTAAATTCTCATACCAAAAGCAAATGATATTTTCTTGTTATTCAACTACAGTTATATTGAATATTAATATACATTGTAGGTAGGTACCTATCAACGGTGTTGTAACAATATCATGAATAGACAGTGGCGAATTGACTAACTGAATAGGTACTGGAAAGTTTCCAGTGAGCTGAAACTCTATAGGCCGATGTACTAGAATATTGTTTGATAATTTTTTAGTGTGTATCTACATTGTTTGTTGTCGTTCGAGTACGGTATACTCGTATAAAAATTTTGTATGTCATTTTGGCAGCACTAAGTAGTGTATATGAGAGTTAATTTAACCGCCAACGTTTCTATAACATATTTTTCTTTAATTTTCTATTTCACTGTTTTTTTTTTTTTGGTAGGAAAATGTTCTAGGAAAGTGAATCTATTTAGTAATTTGGGTGGTCTCTTTGTTATCTTTTTCATGCACGAAGTTTCATAACCATTTTGACCTATATTGCACAGAAGAATTATTTTTAGAAAAATTATTATGTAAGTTGTAAAATAAATTATTATTAAAGTAAATAATAAACCTTAGGTGTTAAAAATATTTTATTTTTTGAAAGCTATTATATGCCTATGTTCCAGTTCCACCATGCATGAAGTGTTTAATTTTCTGCCATACAACCAAAGTACACAAATATCATAAACATTTTTACCATATATTTTTTTATTTATTAGGTACCTATTTGAATAAAATTATTTAATTATGTATTAAATTATTTATTGTAGTATAAAAATTATTTCAAAACATTGTCAAATAGAACTACGAGTATATTTTTATGCTTTATCGGCGTTTCTATTATTTAAAATTCTAAATTTTCATTGTCATTAGATTGGAATAGGATGGTTTTCTTTTCAATTCCCCTGAAATAGTTTTAAATATATATTGACTAATAATTAAGAAGATTTCTAAAAAAAAAGTTTTTTTTTGGAAAATTATACTACCCAAATCATTAGGGGTAAACGACACACAAACGATAAATTCCTGCCTATCACACAGTAATTTCCAGATCAAAGTTTTTAGCCAATCCGCCACTGTGATAAGATATTGAATTTCAACAAAACTTGAAAGTATAATTTACAGAGTACTACAGTAATATCACTTGTTACTTATCAGTAAATAATAAATATAATAATACTAGAATTGAAATAATTTATTAATACTGATGGGTTATTAAATAAAACAATATAAAAGTATACGTCATCTGTGTCCAGAACAATCAGTGAAAAATCCACAGAAACAAAACCATCACAAAAAAATAAATATTATTCTAACTTAATTTAACAATTTGACAGCCACACGTACAGATGTGTAATAACTCAGTAAATTCATTAAAAAGTTGACATCTTCAAAATTAGGAAATTCTAAAAAAAACAATCATCTAGTCACCAGCAATTCATAAATAATGATGTTCATTTAAAATAAAGGATGTTTTTATAATATTATGAAGATATAAAATTTTAGACATAAGAGTCAATTAAATAGATAACTCAATAAAATTATTTCTTTGAAAAAAATAAGAAAATAGTACCTATGATAAATGACTACTACGGCACTACAATTCTTGTTAACATTTAATGTTTAGAAATAATATTTTGGCACAATACTACAACAGTCTATTATTTACAACTCCGCTACAACTTTATTTCATACACATATAAAAAAACATAATTTTACTTAAAACTAAAAATAACAAATTATTACTAATAACTTACTGTACAATCACAATATAATAATTGTTGTAGTCTACACTTAAATTCATAAAATTGGGTTTCTACCTTTAAGATAAAATACCACATTAAGCCCATTTAGAAAGATTTTTTTTTAAATTTTTATACAAAACAAATCACAATTTTTCAATTATGTAATTTTTCTATGGTTGCCTACATTGGAAGACTTAATCATCAAAAAATAATACTATAATGAATAAAACAAAATTATATTAGTTATTTTATTTAAAAATAAATGTCTTTAGGTCAGATCAAACAATATTATAATAAACATATAATTTTTACAGTATTTTTAATTTTTATAATATTTATTACAAATTATAGTTATTTAACTTGTGACACTGATATTTTTGACACTATATAGATTAATTAAAATCACAATAATTACAACAGAGACTAAAAATATAATTGGAAAAGCACTTCTATTAAGAGCATTCAGAATTTAATAAAAAAATAAAAAAATGTAATTATTAAATTTATCTTAATTTTATTAGCGCAGTAAAAAAAATTAAATACTTTAGGCGCTGATTTGAAATGTTCAACTAACATGTTTTTTATGAATAAAAATTACAATTATTATCATAGACATTACATAGTTTTATGTAGCTACATAAATCAAAAATTCTTTGTTAAAATAATTATAACACATGTAAACTTTTAAAAATACACATTCATTCACAGAAATACTAATAAAATAGTAAACATATTATAAAAATGGAATGATTTTACAGAACATAGTTCCCTAATTAATTATCATGAGAAATAATACAAATTTATCCTAAACACTATAATTATACTAAAAAAAAATTGATTAGTAATAGTTTACTATAATATATTGAGTTGAGCAATCAATTAATATAATTAAATATTCTACTCTACATCATTCCAATGATTAAACAATGAGTTTCTTTAAATAACAAAACATAAACAAAACACAAAAGTTCAAAACAATATCAGATCTATTTCATGCTATAGGTAATATATAAAGAACATGATGTTTAACTTTTTAACAAGTAAAATCAACACTTGACATTATTTAAAGATAGTTTTCAATAATTAAAAAAAACTAAAATTATTAAAATGCCTAATCATATTACTTTAATATTCAATTTGCCTATTGTTTTATTTTTATTAGAAACTCTTTAGCTTACACATTTTGTAAATGTGTTGATAATATTATAATAAAGGAATGTCAAAAAATGAAATTTTATACACATTATTAAAATGTCTAGATAAAAAAAAAAAAATGATTTTTCTACAAAAAGTAATTAATTAAAAATACGAATATTTCCTAAATAAATAAATGTATGTAGAATACAATAATAACTAATATATAATTTTTACAAATTTAAAGAACATATGGTGCATGACGAATGTTGATCACAAGTTGAATCATGGTGGACGGGTGGCACTGGGTTATTGGATGGATAACGTTGAGGACTGAAAAAATCAGTTGAAGTCATCATGGATGTAAACCAACGATGATTAACAGCTGGTTGTCTGTTAAACATTGTTGAAACAGGTGATGTCTGTGTTTGAAAATAGGAGCTGCCGGAGTTTCTATTAATGTCTGCGGATAATGGCGAGCAACGTTGGCGTGCATTAACACCACGTACTTTAGACCTCGCCCCGCCAACAGCAGCTCCCGACTCTACTCACATAACCTGTAAACAAATAATAAATTGTTAATACAATTAAGTATAAGTTTATTAAAATTATTTAATATAGGTACCTGTAAAATTATGGTGCCTTCATATGTGTTATTAGGATTCAATGTGATCGGAGTGATTACTATGCCAGCTTCAACACATACCATGTTTGGATATTCGTCTTCACCAAAGTCACTCATTGAACTTGATGTCACATCCCATGGATTCCATACAACTAAAAATAACATTACTTAATTATATAAAATAATAGGATTTAAAAATAATTCCATTTACCTGTATCTGGCATATTATATTTAATCATTTTCATTTTTCTTCCAGATACAACATTTGAAATCACATGTTCCTGTTGTGTATTTTGATAGATTCTATCGGTCCAGTGATTAACAGTCACCATTTCTCTCGGTTCTTGGTACACACCATTTTCCTTGGTCTAATTTTTTTCAACAAATTGATAATAACTAGTTTATTACTAACAAATATATATATATATATATATGAATGCTATAAAATATTAATTAAAACAGTCCATACCTTGTCTACATACATGCATCCTTGAAGACCAGATATATTACATTTTCGAACATCTGGCACTTTCAGATATGTATGGAACAACATGTTAAATTGAAATGGTTCTAGAGATGAGTTGTATAAATTAAAGCTGACTTGTAATTCTTTTTCTCTCAATATCACTCTTAGTACTAATTTGAAACTAGGTATAAACAAGTTTAGCATATAGTTTTAGACGCACCATTAAAATATGAAAAATATTTACCTATAATTCCACATTTGTTTTGTAATAGAATTGTCCACTAATGAAAAGATTGCTTCTATATCACCATTGTCTAATGGTTCAGGTTGTTTTTCAACATTCCATCTGCATGTCATGGCAAAACCATGAAGAGGTCCATAAGCCCAAGGTCCAAAATGAGCTGTATATAAAAAACAAAAACAAAAATTATTTTAATAATTTAAAACTGATTTGAACCTATTTTGTAAGTCTATACAATATATTATTATATTATACATGCTGTTAGCTCAAATTTAAAAATTATCAATATTTCTAAGAATAAGAAACATGTCTTAAATGAAAAAAGAAATAAGTAAATAATTAAAATAATAGAAATAAATTGATAGATGTAGAAGTATTCTATAAAAATATTAATCATTATAATGACAATAATAAATTAGATGAAAATTATGAAAATTAATGTTATTTAAAAAAAATATTATATCAATGCAATAATATATTTAATACAAATAATATAATATACTGTATATTTAATACTATTATATTAGTTAGTAATGTTTTGGCTAAAAATTAAATATAATACAAAAATTATTTTAATAGATTTCGAAAAAATATTTAAATTGGTTCTATAAAATTCAATATGTTTACCATTATTCAGGCATTGCTTATTAATTATATCACAATAATATAATAATTGGCTTATAAAGTCTAATTCATATTTTGATTAACAATTGAAGAGGGTTAAAAATATTAAATTGTATCTGTTATATCTGCAAAATATATTTATAAATATTTTATTTGTTTTAATGGTATTTTTTACTAATTTATATTTTTCATTATTGTAATATGACAGTGTTTTGATTTTTGATTGACAGATGATAAAAAAAAAATACATGAAAATATTGAAATGTATTATAATTTTATATTCTAGACAGAGTAATTGGTTTTACAACAATTTATTTTTTTATGAAAATCTTATAAAAGATCATTCTTTTCAAATTTTTAATAATAACACCATAATCTTGTGCAACCCTGTTTCAAAATTAGTAAATTAAACAATCATCAATACCGGGATTTAATTTTCTATAAGGGGGTTTTTTTTATATAAATGGTTATTGTTAATTACTTATAACCAACTGAAATTTATTGTAATACTTGTGGCACCAAGATGATTTTCATTCTCCAATAAATTGCAAATACCTGTGCAGATTTACAATTTTTTATTAAAGGTTTACAGGCTTCAGTGCTTCACTCAAACTACTTTTGTTGACCACTGATAATATTTTATTATTGCTTTAAGGGGATGATAAATAATAAAATTATCCTGTCACTAATCACCATTTAACAAACATAAATAACATATTATTATTATAAATATTAATAAAATCAATTTATAATTTCCCCAGTTATAAACATGGTTGCTCAGAGTTGTGTTCAATAATCCAGCATTATGAGTAAACTTATTTGGTCTAATAATTTTTATTTGTTTAATAACACACGGATTTTTAGAATTTATTTGAGATGGCCATATTAATAATTGTATTGTTAAAAGTAATGTTTTCGTTGTCTAGAAAATAAGTAGAAATTTAATTTTCAACACTTTCTTTCATTTCTTTGTCATCAAGTGACATATGAATATTGGAAGGTACTTACGAAAAACTATTGGAATGCCTCCTCGAATCGGTTTCTGACCATCAAAAACAGCTAGTTTACTAAACATAAAAACATTTAATATTCAACAATTTATTAAATTAACATGTAAATATCAATTAATTACTACTATACAACTTAAAACGTTCTTTTCACAGAAGCAAATTTAAGTACAATAAAATGGGGTATAGGTATAATTTTTTTTTTCAAAATTTTAGATCTATGCTGTTCTAAAACTATATACATTTTTAATATTTTTCACCCTTATATTTATTAGGTAAACCACTATCAACTTTTGATTTTTAAATGGCAACCTGTTTTAACAATATTATAAATTAATAAAGCTATTTTTTTATGAATTTTCACGTTTAAATTTTCATTTTTCGTTAATCCGTTGACGAGATATAGCCTCCCAAAGTTGGATGGTTTTGGGGTGGCGTTTGTATATAAATGTGTTATACCATGTCAGTACCGCGGCCGCAGCAATTGGGATTTTTGTACTATAGCGTAAAACATAATACACTTTTCAAATAAATTCAGTAAGTACGATAATTAAGCCTAAGTTGTGCCCCAAAATAGGTAAACATATTTACACAGCACAAACACCACGCCAAAACCGTCCAACTTTGGGAGACTATTATCTCGTCAACGAATTAACGAAAAATGAAAATTTAAACGTGAACATTTATTAAAAAAATAGCCTTATTAATTTATGATATTTTTAATATATAGGTTGCCAATTAAAAATCAAAAGTTGATAGTAGTTAACCTAATAAATTGTTGAAAAATATTAAAAATTTATATAGTTTTAGAACAGCATGTATCTAAAATTTTGAAAAAAAAAAAATTGAAAAAGTTAAATGCATTTTATAAATAATGAGTGTTTTACGCCTCATGAATCACCCTGTATTTTTGTTGTAATTTTAGACTCTAAGCAGAGCTATAAATTAATAGGTATTACAATGATATACCTATATGTTGTAGGCTCTTTAGATTCTTTTGTCTATGTTTTATAGTAGAAAATACTTCAATTTTCAACTTTGAGGATAGTTTCTATAGTATAGATTAGATCTAGTTTATTGATATTTATTGGTCGTCGAAAGACAATAAATGGCAAGAACTTTTTAAGATAATTGGGATATGATAAGATAAAATATACTTGATTGAAATAATTTTGTTATGCACAAACCGTTTTTGACAAAATTGATTTTATTTTCTGTGCATGATATACTTTTTAAAAATATGTTGACTTTTTTGAGCTATTCATAGAGATATTTGATTTTCAATTTTTTTAGTGCTTTTTCTAAAAACATCAATAAAAAAAATGAGTAAGCGGATGTCGGTGTTCTGTACAGTAAGGTTACAAGTGGGTCACTGTATTGGATGGTATTAAATTTAAATTCAATGTTATAATATCATTGTACACGAAAAACGATTCTCAGAGGAAATGGTTTATCAATCTAGAATTATCAAAAATAAATAAATGTCAGTACCGTATAAAAAAAAATGTGTTTATATAATTTTGAGATTTTTTTTATTATAACTACACGTAAGTGAAACCTTGTTTTAAATTTTCAAAGCTATAAAAATTGATGTTTAATACATTTTGACAAAATTTGAACTTTAAACAGTTATAAAAAAAACATGATCGAGTCATGAGTACCTATGTCTTTTAATAATTTCATACTGCTATTATTATGGAAAGCCAGCTTGCATTAAATTGTCAAGCTTTTTGACTGAACGAATAAAATTTTATTGAAATTTATAGAACAATACACAAAAAAAAATTGAAAATTGCAATTTTTATAAATATATTAAAGAGTTGAAATATTTTGAAAATTTTATCACGTAAATAAAATCATAAAATAAATGTTTGAAGAAAATTTCAAATACCAATTACTTATGGTTTTTGATTAACAAAAAAAACAAGATAATAATTGAATAATAAATCGAGCGAATATTCCAATGTTATGAAAACTTGAACATCAAACACTTATACACATTTTATTTCACTTTTCAATAAACATTATTTTTTTGATAAATGTAGACATACTCATGAGGAATCTCGTCTTAAATGTTTAAATCTTAGATATAAAAAAAAATAAGTAATGATAAAGTATTCATGTATACTACAGTCTACAATATGTATAATATACCTATATCTACTTTATTAGTTAGGTATATAGAAAAAAGCATGGGAACTCACTCTATGTTTCAACTCTTCTAGTGTATGATAAATCTCAAAAACCTATTAGATCAGGATGTATTATAATAGAATTTGATGATAAATCATTAGAATATACAAAAAACAATGCTATATTACTATGGATATATTATACCACTGTTAGTAACATTGGTAGTACACAAAATTGATTAATTAAATTAAAAATATTTAAGTTATAAAAGTATTTACTTTAGGACTTCTTGGCCACTTGCATAATATTAACTAGATCAAATTTTTTACAAGGAACTATGTTGCTCCAAAAATAATTAAATATCTGAACATTCTGAACTCATTATAAGAAATAAAAATTCATATTATATTAAAACTACTCTAACCTTAATAGAATCTTAAATACGAGTGTATAAAGCAAACTTATATTACTATGCACACTTCGGCACAACTTTATGCAATTGAGTTAAAATATGGTGTTATTTACAATATCATGGAAACAAATATTACTTATATTTTGAAGTAATTTTAAAACAAATTTTAATAAAATTCGATATAACATTATATGGTATATTTATAGTTTTTGTAAAGATAATAAAAATTACAAATTAGTAAATTATAAATATTGATTTGAATATGAAATATTTGATTATAAAAAATAAAAACAATTATTTATACATTATTATTTATTATTTAACGAATCGAAAGTTTGCATTAATTATAAGGTTAAAAGGTAGGTAACTAAAGTTACGCATTTATAATACGTAAATTGGTTTATGGTTTTATGCTTATATCATTTGATTCACAACATTAAATTAATACAAAATATTTAAATCGATTTTTTTTCTAAAACTATTACACTCAATACTTATACCATCTCTTTAATTCATTGTTTACAACGAAACCATTTAAGTTGTATACTAAAAATAAGTAAAATTCACTTATGTTTGATAATTTAGACAATTGTACTAAAAAATGCTGTGAAATTAAAAAAAAAACTCTCTTCAATGTTATATACTAACAGGTAACAGGACTTTAACAAATTTCTATTACAAATATTACTATACCTGTCAAATAGTACTATTAAACCCTGTATGTTATATTTGACAAAATATAAATATATATAATATACATAAATATTTAATATTAAATATTTGCCCAGTTTACAGATTACAATCGATATAAGTAGGACTATGTAGACCAGGAACACATGTTATGTGAAACTTCTGATACAATATTTCTATAAATAAAATTCAACGTATATATTTTATAAATGGTTAAAAAGTTCAATTATATTTCAAAACAATACCTTATAAATTCAATAAAAAGTAATTCTCCATTCCAAAGTCTAAAATAAGTTTAAATTATGTTTGCGCTAATATAATATATGTGACACAAATATTGATATACAATATACATATTCAATTGGAATATTAGATATTTTATAAAAATATAATTATGTTCATTATAATATGTATTACTATCTAGAAGAATATCGATTGTAATAATTTATTTTTATTATATTAATAGATATACTCGAAAATTCTGGGGAACAATACACTTATTGGCATACACCGGTATGGCAGTTGTTTCATACTCAGTAGACAGTAATTATTTTAGTATAACAAGATTAATTATAATGTATATACAGGTAATAGTAGCAGTTGTAGTTAACCATATTTGTTCCATACGAGTGCAGCATAGTCTATTCAATTATATTACATTATGTATAAATATATTGCATATTGTATAGCAAATTATTTTGAAAATATTGTTCTAGTGGACGTGCAGTGATATTATATATAAACTCTGTAACTCTTCTGCAAGCAAGTGTGTGATATATATATATATATAATATGTTCACGCGCAATATTTTTTTTGCATCTGTCCTCGAACCTTAAGGGTGTCGGTCAAAAGAAGAGTTAACTCTGTTGGTCCACCCAGCCCTTCTATGTACAGCATCCCTTTCATTTCCTCGGTATGTGCCTTGACAAATGAGCGTTCGAGACAAAAACCGTCGAACGGCGGAGACCCTTCCGCTTCCTCCCTACCGTCATCCACCAGCGTTCTCGGCCTTTGCGCCCTCACGTGCGCTTTTCTTCATACTACACACGATCCCCTGCCTACCACACCACCATTCCATCGATTCTTCACCCTTACCACTGCTGCCGTCTCTGAGTTTCTCGTTCGTTTTAATCCATACAGGACCTTTATCACTAATTACAATCATGGCTACCACCGCTGGTATATTGTTACTGTTTGGACACACCATGGGGCAACATCAACTGGAGCAAAAAACTAGCCACGCACGGTACGCGGACGCACTGTAACGTATACTAAAGGACAACGTCCCTCAGATATATTATTTAATACATATACACGACATGATTATACGAAGTAGCACAGCAACCACGTCAGTATAATAAATTATCGCCAATTCAGAAAATCATAACGATGATATTACGTGCATATAATAATTTATAATATAACGCTGTGTTTAGTAAATATGTGTGTATATTGTACTCAAGTTCACGTCATAGGGCAAAATGGTTTTGAGAACTGAAAACATAAGAGATGGGACATCGGTGATAATATTGTTATATACACACAACAATATTATACTCAGACAGTATACTAGATAATTATTGTGAAGGGTATGGCAGCATTCGCATTGCATACTAATTGTTGTCAGCAAACAATTATAGTCTAAGTAATAAGTAATAACTTATAAGATAATATTGCTATTATAATTGTAACATAATAATTTAAAGACTATCATATGTATCGAGATAATAATAAAGTAAAGTCATAATTACTAATAAAGTAATAACTAATAAGTTATAGGTATACATCATATACCTAAATAAATATACGTATACCTCGAATAACTATAAAAAATATAATAGATTACACACAAACATATAATGCATGTCACGTGGACGATTTCGAGTTATACTAATATACTATGTATGCAGTACTATAATAATACCCGCGTACCCAAAAAAAATTATAATAATTTTCAATCGGATATCGAAATATATATTATATTTTGTAAGTATACAAACATGACGAAGCATCGACAATTATACATACACTTAGGTACACGCAACACGTATGATAATACAACTATGAACATATTATACTAGTATACTTATATAACATTAATAACAATATAAACTCTGTTTTAAAACCTAGTCAGGAAGTCAGCTATACACATTTATATTTTTTGTAAATAGAGAACTATATACGATTAGGTACCTAATTGTATTTTATGTTATTTTTTTTTTTTTTTTAACAATAAATTGATTATATATTTTAATCAGTAAAAGTTCTAAAGCATTAATTTTTAATAATTTAACACAAAACATCAGTATATAGATTTTAACAACTATACAAATAATAATTTTTTTTTTTTTTTTTTTTTTTTTTTTTTATTTTAGAACCATCAGCAATAAAACTATTATAGTTCGACAATTAGATTAAAACGATAAATAGAATTTGTGTGTACAATTTAAACGATAACATTGGTATGAATATAATGTTAATAATAGTTTTAGCATATATAAAATAATAGAGAGAAAAAAGATAAGATAAAAACATAATGAGGTGATTATTGTTAACAATGATAAATAATAACAACTAAGCAACTTTAGTTAGAAGTGAATTGAGGACTGTGGTTAGCAGGGAGATAAGAGGACTAATAATAGCGTTTAGATTGGAAATAAAGTTGGACAGAATGGTTGAGATGGGTGGAGATGAACCATTCGTGTTGTGATTTTTCGTTGCTTCTGCGTAGTTTTTCGGTTTGATAGGAGGAGGTTCGGTTGGAATGTTGGCCGCTGGAGGAACCGGTGTATCATTATTATCTGTGTTATTCATTTTTCGTGCAAGGCGCCTCTTGAGATAATATTTTTTTTCCTGCTTGAAGGCTGGGCAGCCTCTATAGTTGGCGGTATGAGCGCCGGAACAAAGTACGCACTTGGCCGGTGTGGCACGAGATTTGGTGCATTCATCAGTGGGGTGGTTTTCACTGCATTTGACGCAACGTGGTTGATGGTTACACCAGTTACGAGTATGTCCGTACATTTGACATTTTTTGCATTGGGGAGGTTGGCGAGATTTTCTGGGCTTTTCGATTATAACTATGGAGTTTAATAACTTAGTTACTTGAAATATTTCTAAATTATGTTCCTTTGGTTCAAGGTTGATTAGGAATAGTGGCAACGGTGCCTTTGTTTTTTTATTCTGAATATTGCTAACGTTAGGTATTTTATGTTAAAACTATATATTATCGATAAATATCATTAAACAGTTCAATATGTATGTAATTAAGTGAGCAATAATAGTTTATAATATAAAATAATATAGTAATAAATATTACTATTCGTTTAATTTTGTATAATACTTGACAAATTATTCTAATTCTTTAAATATATAACACAAACAAGGTATATAGGAAAGCTCATTCTGTGAGAGCACTTAAGTCTCACGGTTTCTTAACATAATTTAATAAAACACCATGTACGATGTTCTTAACTCGTGTTTAAAATAATGCCTATAGAATTTTAAGGTGTTTATTTTTAGTTTAAAGAAAACTGAAAAGAAAATATGTACTTACCAAAAAAAATGTAATTTACGATTTCTACACATTTTTATAAGTTTCCGACGATTGTAGTAGTTAAAATCGAATTAATAAGTGTTTAGTTTATTTTGTAAGATACATGACTGGTTTCTTTATTTGTTCAACTTTTTTTTATTTTATTATAGTAACTTATGAAAAAGAATAAGAACAAACAGCCTTTTGACATAGAATGAAAAATTAAAATTTTCAAGAGTCTTTGGATAAACTATTAATTAAAAATATTAAAATCTAAATTACATTTTTAAAAGATTGAAATATTTTATGCAGTTAAGAATTTATGTAAACATTATCAGCGTTAATCAATTAATTTTTTCCAGCTTCAAAGTATAATTTATTAATTTATTTAAATTTTAAAAGAACATTATTCTAAGACTTATTATTTTGCAAACCAATCCGTACGTCACTAAATTGTACAAAATATAATATAAATTCAATAGAATATGGATATTGACGATATTGCTTTTTTTTTAGTTAGTTAATTAGTAAATTATGATGTTCAGATATTTACATATAAATTAACCTTATTATCATAATATGTATAGGTATTATATTTTAAAAATATCATCGTGTGCACTGTATATAAAATAATAATAAACTCTAAAACTTTTAAGTATCCATGAATAATATTTTTAATCACGACAAAATAACTAAAATAGTAATTCTTGGTATAAATATATAATTTAAGCCCTTAGTCCATTCCCATCAACAAAGCAATCACTTTTCTAAACCTTATTGATATGTACGACTTAATCTAAGAAAACTTAATTGTTTCAAAAGTAAATGATAGCCACAAAAAAACGCATCATTGTAAAATTAATACATTCGTTGCTCTGCTCAGAACCTAAAATAATTAAACTTTGTAATTTTAAATTTGAATTTAATACTTTCTGAGCTCTATATAAAGATAAGTATATACTATACAGCATATTATTTTAATTTTAAATTAGGTACTCAATATTGTACAAAGCACAACATATATATATAATATTTTTGAAAGTAAGTATTCTTTATTTCAAAAACGTTATTAGAAATTGTATTTTCAAAAAAAGAAAAATAGATACCCAACCAGTCTCCCATATAGTAAAGTAGGTGCTCGTTATACCTTGCACTGTAATGTACAATATATTTGTGTTAAATTTAAATTCAATGATAATTCTATACGAAAAACGAGCAAATACGGTATTAAAGCCTATTTTACTATAAGTATCTTTCGTGATATGTTTTTTGATACTACTAGCTATTTGTATATTCATTAGTGACCTACTCGACAACTACAATACAGCGGAGCGGTAATACCCACTCCATCGGTTTTTCTCAATTTTTAAGAAAAATACTGGGAATTCAACTTAATTCAATTTAATAAACTTAATTTACATTTTAAAAATAGAAATTATCAAAATGAGTTAGTTAAGATTTTAAATGATGAGTGTTTACTACGAAAATAATCATCCTGTTTCTGTCATCCTGTATGTATCAAATGTGTTACTGCAAATCAAAGTTAGAGTAGCTAAATTCAAAGTATTATTGCTAAAACAGATAAATCACATGATATGAAATTAAAATAAATCTAATATCTTTTTTTTAAATCAAAATAAATCTTAACTATGTGGTAATTAGAAAAATAAACTTAATTTTCATTCACAAAGTAAAATGTGGAAGTTCAGTTTAATATTTATACAATACACTTTACCTACTTTTTTTAAATATTTTATTTTATGTATACTTCTTAAGGAAATCTTTTAATATAGCATCAATCAATCGACCAATATATTGGAATTTAACATAATATTATATGTTGTACTTCAAAACAGTCTTCTTTAAGTTTCTCAAAATTTAAGAAACTTATTTAAAAAAAAAAAAACAATGACCTCTGGGACTAATATTCATAGCTTGAATGTGAGCTACATCTTGCTTTTAGGTAAGCCAAGTCAATGTTGAAAATTAGTATTTTTCATTTTTTTTAGCTGATTTTGAATATTAGTAATGAATTTAAAAAAAATCTAAAAATATTATTGATAAAGTTGTATTTAAAAAAATAGATTTTATAGTTTATATAAGACTATGAAAAAGTATTGTAATCGTTACCTTAAATATGTATTAAAAAATATAATACCAATAAGAGGATTTGATTACACTATAGTTTAGTTTTAAACTTACATACCTATATATAATTGGGCGGAGTTAACTAAGTGGATTATCATTTACGAAACAATGAATTACTGACTAAAAGTTTAAAACGTAGTTTAACGGCAGTGTATTTTACGTGGCTATGTAACAGTTTTGGGTCTTATATAGTAACTGGTCTCATCGAGTAAGAGGTGGCAAGAGGGACCACCCAAAGTAATGGTGTGTGGCGTCAAGTTTTCTCCGATTGTTTTTCACACTGGACTTGGCTAGCATGAACCACCACCAACCATAATCACGAAACGTGGGGATCGGTCGTGTGCGACCGTGTAATTACCGAGTGCTGGCTGGCCATTAATATACGACTGCCACAACGAACGACATTAACAGCCGCCTTAGTGATTACAAAACGGATACAAGCAAAAACCTAGCCATTATCGCCGTTAACGCTATTACAGTATTATAGCCGATGCTGACATTGTACTGCAGGGTGGACGAGGCAATTTGAGGTACCGTATATATGAGGAGATCCTGGAGATGGACGAGAGGGAGTAACCACCGCAAACTATACTAAACGATCACACGCGCGGTGCGACAACCGGCGGTGAATAGCCGGAACAGCAGCGGTATAGAGCGAGTATGCAGTGATTCGTGTAGAGCACACTTGGCAGAACGGGTCGTAGGAAATAATGAATAGATCGCGTAAAGTTTAAACATATGTATATTTCAATTTTCACGGTAATACATTTTTTATAAAATTTATGGATTTATACGAAAAAATGATTTTCACAAATAATTATTTTAAGATCATAATTCGTAATTTACATATCTGTATTTACACTAAAATATCACATTAAAACATTTACTTATTACCTTTTTAAATGTATAATATAATATTTTATAAATTTTATTTAGTTGTTAACTATTGTGCCATCCTATAATTATCGATTTTACATCAAGTTAAATTGTCAGTTTCATACACTATTAAAAGCAAATCAATTAAATAAAATACGATGAGTAGAAAAGAAAATCTTTTTGTGTTTAAATATGTTTTTATAACTCTAGGGTGAAATACAAAAAATGGCCGAGAACAAAGGATACGCTTGATTATATTAAACATCAATGCCATAATTTAATCATAGTAATTAAACGGCGAACTGGGCCAATTAAACAAAGTCAAAGCTTAAATTTAATCTCGTCCTATGCGAACTGATAATGCTATTCAACTATATTATGTTCAGGTCGGAGCACCACATATTTAAACAAGAGTCGAGCCGGGTCATTTCAGGCTTTTAGACATCAAAGAGTTACGACGAGACGAAATTATCGACTCTGGAAAACATTCACAAGTGCCACTTGACCTACGCGAGAATCTCATTTTTACACCGCATTTTTTTCATTGAATTTTTTAAAAATGTAACATAAAATTAAATGACTGCAGTATAAGCAAATATTATATTTAAAATGAAATATTACCTGAAATACTTGGATTTTATTTTAAAGTATACTCATATACAAATAAAATATAAATAATTATTGTAAAAATAACATTGAATCTTAACTATTATAGATTAAATTATCTATAAAATGTTTTACGACGAAAGCAGAAATTAAATATTCTTGAAATTTACTTACTGTTTACATACAAAAATAATTAATTTGCCAACTATTTTGGTAACAATCATTAAGAAATAACTACAACTTTAACCAAGGTTAATAATAGCAACTATCTATAACAATTCTAATATAAAATAATTGACAAACTATAGATCAATCAAGAGTAGGTAATATTCTTATTCAATAAATTGATTCAAACAAAAAAATTATGATGTAACTCATAAAAGTAATATATACCAAATACATTCGTAACATTTATGTATTCTTAATAAAATTATACAAAATTTCAGAAAAATGAAATAAAAATATTTAGAAAAATTTTTGTTTATTGTTGTTATAATATAATTTAAATTAATGCCAATAGGCACCCACGTTCCACACATCACGCCAAGCTGTTATTAATAATTATTATTTATATCAAATGTAGGTACTAATTATTTAATTTTACGAATTGTAGACAATCACATTATTTTTATTGAAAAACGATTATATAAGACTATATTATGGTCATCCATATACGTTAAAAAAAACTGTTTATGGTTGCTCTTTTTTTTCAAATTAAAGTATTTAACTAATATATGTATATATTCACTAATAGTTATAATAAAATATGTAATGAGTTCACACCCCGCAGTATAAGTTAGGTAGCAAAAAAATAGTAGGCATCCATCAAAAAACGCGGTGATTTGCGTCTTTTTAAATTCCACCTTATTACCTTATAAGCAGCTCCTGTGCTTGCCTACCAGTATCTGAGGGACAAAAGGAGGAGTTATAATCTGATTAACGAGGTTCAAGGGTTGATCCAGGCCAAGGCTATCAGTCAAAAGATGTTGGACGACAATGACTTGGACAGAGCGAGAGAGGGTCCTTAAGCGGGATAAATGCTTCATCAGTCATTACCAGACTGCCACACCCTCAGAGGGGTGAAAAAATAACAACGAAACCCTTTTCAGCCAGCTGCGCAAATTTTGCTTTGAATTGTCTTAAAAAACTTTTTAGTATTTTTTACAAATTTCTAACCTTTAGATAAAGTATTAATAATTTGTTTTATAAAAATTACATTATACAACATAAATAAAATATTTAACTATGAATAAATCCGATACTAATATTTAAAGTAAAAGAAAAATTTGGGATAATTTATGCAGCACATAAACTTACAAGAACAAGTACCGTACGTAACTTTACTATACATTTAAACGATAAAATATTAAAATTTGGAGATTATAATTTATATAAATAAATAAAATGGTTGGTTCAATATATTTATTTATTTATTTATAATCGTCTATGAAGTTAGCATAATCATATAGGTAGTTGTTGTTAGTTTAATTAAGTAAGGAAGGCAACACAATATACAAGCTTCTGAAATTTTAACCTGTAGAAAAAATATTTTTTTCTCTTGTATATTATTGTTTTAAATGTTTATTTATTTATTATAGTTATTAAATGTTTCAGCACACACAGTGCTATATTATAAGTATTTATTTTTACGATGAATTAAATTATACTGTGTGTTTAAAATTTAAATTAAGGGTCTCTATTTAAAATTTTGTGTTTAATATTGTCTTTTAAAAAAAATTGATTGTTTTGAAAAAATTAAAATAAAATTTTCAGAAAAACATACAAAAGATACCTATTTTTTACTCCTTGTATGGACTTTTTGAAATATTATCTAAATAATCCATATGGAAAATATTGTTTACAAAATACTTAAGTTTTTCAGAACTTGGGCCACATAAAAATATATGTCAACAATTGTATTAGATTAACATTACATATTAATTTATTAATTATTTCATAATTTACCCAAAATATTTTTGGTTAAATCTCTATGCATTTTACAATATTATCAAAGATTATATTTCGATAGCAATGGTCATTAATAATCATTATTTACTTATTAGTTATTATCATATTATTCATATTTACTTCTAATTTTAATACTAGGTTATGCAAATAATAACAAAAGTAAAACTCTAGATAAATAAAAAGCAATAAATATTTGTAATGTGTCTTTATATGGTTTTATTTAATATTTGCGTATACTCAAAAATGATTACTATATAATTTTTAACGGAAACCTAAAGTTTAAATGTTACAAGGTATAATATCCGATTTAACAAAGAATTTTGAGCTGAAAATATTCTTGATATTTATTACTTATACATAACACGTTTCACTAAAATCTTCAATGTTTAACAAGAAAATACATGTTTCTATATAATATGCTTAGGTAACCGCGTAATAAATAACTATAATGTACCTCCGAGATATATTTATACTACCAGAAAAAAAATGGTTTAAGACTTTTATTGCCGTATTTGTAAAAGAAAAAAAGGTACCTTTATGTCACCATTTAAAGAATAAAATGGACAAATTTCACGGTCATATTGTTGGTCTTTTGACACGTTTTATAACTTTATAAGAGATTAAGTGAAAAAAAATCATTCAACCTTGAAAATCTAACATTTTGTTCAGTTCTGTTTGTTATAAAGGTCTTTTCAAAATAAATAATATGATGGTAATCACGAATTTACAATAACAATTCTTTCCCATTTTTATGCAGGGGTAATATTTTAGAGGTCAAAATAATAACTTATTTCAAATGTGTTATTCCATATACTGGTAAATTTAACTAAAAACCAATTTCGTTACTATTTTTTGTGTATTTTAATCCGCTTAAAACCAATAAATCAAAGCTTAGTTTATTATACATCGGCGTTATCGTCATCGACATTCACAGTGCTTGAAATCAGAATTTGTTTATAGCTAATTTTGAAAAAGGGTAATATTTTGACGTTAATTAAAAAGAGTGTATGTTTAAAATAAATATTGAATTGGATTTTAATTGCTCTTTATAAAATTTAAAAACAATTAGATTCATTTCACATTTAAATAAATATATTGACAAACTACTTAGTACAATAGGTAGGGATATTAAAAATAGTAAATCACGTCAAATATTTATTTTAAAATAAAAAAATAACATTTTATTTTTCCCAATGTACCTACAATTATAATATTATAAATCATAATAGTACGTTGGTGCATAGATTATGATTTTAGTTGATACTTCAAACAAAATAAAGATAATATTTATCATACAAATTACATACTATAATAAAATGTAGTTAATTAGCAATAACACGGGGAGAGAGAATACACAGATTGAAATCATTAATATTATACTTGATTTGATAATTCATTAAAACTACTAAGAGTGGTATACGATATATTAATAAATTATTACGTAATATTAACGTAATATTATTTTTAAATATTTTACAGATTTATGTGTTTGCAAATGGCAACATTTTGTGTATTTTAGACAGTTCCGTATCGTAATTATTTGAAATAATTAAGACTAGGAGACACGTAATACTTTATAAAATATACTAGTTATGTTCATACAACACTGTTTTAGTAAATAAATATTATAAATGCTAATCATTTTTACGACTTTAAATAATGTTATGTACCCTTATGTTCTAATTATTCATACAACTGAATGATTTTTTAATCAGCTTTTTCCAAAAAAAATTATACAAAAAATTTAAAGATTGTACTAACAAAAATGATACTTAAAATAGTTATATTATGTCATAGCCTAAATATTTAATTTTTTATAATATTCTTAGAATTACCAACATATTATTTATATAATATTAGTAAATAACTTAAGATACCTAAGACCTAGTACCTATTATGTTAAATTATTGGAAATCATATGCCATCTAGTCAAATTAAATATCAATTTACCAAAATTACTAAATTATTAGATATCATAACGCATTAAACTTAATCAAATCCAATGCAACTATGCAACAAAAGTTACAAACCCCTTAAACGATATATATTATAAATTCCAATGTAAGTTTCTGATTAACAAATAACAAAAACGTTGACATATCAAAATAAGTGCAAAACGAATAGGTAATCGCGTAAACAATTTTAAAAAAAACACTCACCTGACGAACAACTGTTCCTGATTGTTAACCCTCCAAGAGACCACAGTGGCACCTGTTATAACAAGAACGAAAGTGATTGACTTTATATGTATGAAAAAAATAATCATTGAGTAGAAACTAACAAAAATAGTATAATATGGTATAAATAGGGTCATTTTAGTATTATTATATTAATTTAATAATGATCAAGGCCAATGACAGACAGCGCGATTAGCCGAATAACAAATACCGCCCGGTGCAATTACAAAGTTTTGGTGATTGATTAAGGCAATATTGTATTTTTTCGAATAAATAATAAATAAACAATATCGTCATTACCGTGCAAATTGATGGTGCATGTTGTGTTATTTCCTCTGTCGAGAACGACAACACTAGACGCGGTAGCAGCCATCACCGTCGCCGGTCAAAACACAAATGATACGCGTTGATAGCGATTAGTGATATCCAGGCCACCCGGAGCGGCCGGAGCCGAGGTCCGTGTTATCAATCAGGGGTACCCGCTGCCGCCAAGCAAAACCACCATGAAGACTAGAATCACCACCACCACTACTGCCAACCCCCCGTCAATGCACCAGTGTAGCCACTGGTTAATCTCAAAATCCCGCGCTCAAACGAATCAAACGATTACAGACCGTCATGGCTCAAGGCTCATGGGTGACAGGAAGAGTGCCGAGTTATTATTTACTATTTACTATTAAGTATTAACTATACTTATTACTTTGTACTTTAGTAGTTAGAATCAACTAGTAACTACTTAAACTATTGGACAGTGGACACTTGATTTTAACACGTCTTGACACAACTTTATTTCTACTTTAACGTAAGATGTCTATGGGCTACTATTTAGTAATTACGACGAACACGCGTCGTGCACAATAACAAAAAAGAAAAAACCGCAAAGAACGATAATCCAATTATATTTTATTCTTCGTTTGACGACGGCCACGATAACCGATTGCTGGTGACGGGAATAGAGCCCGAGTAAATCTTTACAAAGGGCTGTTATTGCCTGAGGTTCGTATTTGCTAGCAAGTTTTCTATCCATATATTTTATATTTTATACAATGACGTTTATCGATCGTTATAGAATACTTTTGCAGCCGAATAGATTGCTGATCTACATTATTATATCATGGAGAAAGTGGTTAGCGAAAGCGTAGGACACAAAGAGTGTCCGGCCCATAGAATTGGTGGAAATAGCTAGGAATTAGGAGACTTTATTATATTGTAATTGTAATGGTCTATTAAATAGGCAGGCTGTTCAGTGGTCACCAAAAACGTTCTCCGTACGACCATACGTCATACACCAGTGACGACTGACCACTGACCGCCAAAAAAATAAAAAATAAACTCCGTATAACAAATAATATTTTTAATTATAATGTTCTAAAACTATTGTTCTATGATACCTATAACAAAAGGCAATGTCTAAATAGACGCATTCGGCATTCCCTGCCATTGATTATACGACACATGGACCTATTAACAAGGTTAATTACAGGTCTATTAGGATATATTTCATTTTATGATTGACGCAATTATTACGCGATCCCATAATAAATTATTGTTAACTACTATTATTATTTATTGTTATGGTAATAATAATATTGCCATATCGGTCGTCAGTTGTTGTACTCGGCAGTCACTGATGTAGTGAATAGTGATCTAGCTGATCTAGACTAGTGAATACTGAATAGTGATGTCTGAATGTCTGATAGACGTGAGCGCGTAAACAAACCTAATCGTTTGGTGGGAGCCGGGAGGAGTAGGACTGCCGCTGAGATAAGGACGCGCCGTAATCTTTGAGCGCGACGAATGGGATATTGCGTCGTCCCGTGTTGTAGTAGTGTTGTGTACACACTAAAACAGTGTTGTTGTATACACCACTGCCCGCCACCCGGACTTCATGCACCAGCGACCTTCTTAGCCACCGCTGTGGGCCGGGTGATAGTCAATAAATAAGCGGTCAGCCAACGGACGAAACCTTTCGCGTGCGCCGTTAATCGCCCATAGTCCACACAACTTACGGTATTATAGGTACGATTATGTGCTGTTTTTCGTTTGTTTCGCCGTAGTTGTCAGTTTTCCACGACGACGCGTCCCCGACTTGTGAGCTGCTCGCACCAAACCCGAGTAGGGTAGGGCGATCATCGATTATTCACGATAATAACATAATAGGTAGGTGGTTGAAGGATCGTGTGTAATGTATGAAACGTAACGATAGTATGTAGTACGTAAGTACGCCGGTTATAACATAAGGTACCCTACGCCTGTTCTGTGTGTCTTTTCGCCTGACTGACCGCCAACGACTGTATTGCCTACTATATCTTCTGCCGCCACGATTGTATTAATTTGCTTTCTGCAACTCAGCATATTTTGCTCACTATTTGCTCTCGACCGGTTAATTCAGATTTCTTTTACTCTATTCCCGCACAGGACTTGCGACGTTTTGACTGATTCAGCTGCGTGGGATTGCTTTTGACGGCCGTGCTGTTCTCTAAAATATAACATGATGAAGTTTGGAAGCAAAAATTCCGCAAATACGCCAATCAAGTGTACCATCCGTCTGTTGGATGACAATCAGTTGCTGGAGAGTGAATTTCAGGTATAATTTTAGGATATTTATTGAAAATAATAATTAATAAAAATTATTATTACTTATTAGTTATTTAGTTTAAACTAGACTCTTGAAACATGTATATTATATTGATTAAATATTATCTCTGTATTTATATATTCTCATTTTACAACTTTTTATTTAATACTTTCAATGGATATGTGTATATAATGTGTTATGAATGAGAATATTAATAGTAAATTAGGTTCCTACCTATTGATCATCATATGTTGAAATGGCATTATGTATTTTAATGAACCAGGAACAAAGTTTATTACTCTTCTGAATTAGTTCTTTGATTTCCAACTTTTGTGTTGGTAAAGTGATTAATCAATAATTCATAATGCTATAAAAATTACCATCAGTTGTAGGTATATTTGTAATCAGAATTGAAAATTACATACAGTTATTCATATAATTGTTACTTTTTATCATAATTATTAAATAGGTAGATTAATAAATATTATTTCACTTTGATGAATGTATATAGATATTTAATTATCATGTTTAGGTAGTTACCTACATGTATACTATTTGTATTTATAAATATTTAATAATCTATAATGACCATTAAAGTTTTTTTAATTTATATTATCTTAAAAAATTATAATTTATTCTGTACTAATATACCTACTCGTATGTTTAATGATACATTAATACACAATTAGGATAGTTCTATTTATCAAAGTATGTTTCAACACTTCAATTATATTAAATATAATTAAACAAATTTTGTTTACAAGAAGATAATGAATGGATTTATATAAGTGTACCTTTTAAATTATATGCACCTAGTTACAAAGTTTTTATTAAGTATCTATTTAATCATTAAAGTTACATATATTGTATTACATATTTGTTAAATCATAGATAAGCAATAATAATAGTAACATGAGTTAATATATTTAAATGAGATTTTACATTTTTATCAAATTACGCTTAGAATATGTGGTATACATTTAATCAGTATATTTTTCTTTACAACCATACCAATATTTAACAATAAAATATAAGAAGAAAATTGCAGTTATGATTATTCTCTATATTGATCCTTGAAATGAGTATTATCAAAATGTATTTATTATTTTTAAATTAAATTTATAAGATTTATAAAATTTAAAAGTAATTAAAAATAATCTTAAAACCATATAATAGGAAAATGTATACAACAAAACAATGCTTATTGAATAGGTTCCTCAGTCATAATCAGAAAAAAAACATTGGATACTGTCAACTGAAATATCAGATTAAAATTTTGTTCTACATTTTTCTACTTTTTATCAATGATTTGAGTAAAATCAGGCATCACTTTATATCCGCTGCTCGTTTGTAAAGTTATGAATAGCAATTAGGTACTTATGAACTAGGTTACTAGTTCATTACAATAACTACTTTTTTAAATTTTCTATATTTTGTTGCAATTTCCTAAAAGAAAAAATTATTGAGACATTGACATCTATCTATGTTATGTTAAAGTTATACCAAATGATAGTATTAGAAAAAAACGATATGTTAAAATAGTTTTATTTAAATCTAGATTAATAATTTTTTTATAAGTAGTAGTGTGTACCTTAAAAAAATGTTACAAATGTAAGTGTATCTCATTTTAAATACTTACTTCTACTTCATACTAAAAGATATAATTGCCTACCATGATACCTCATATTTGAACCTAGTCCATTAACTTATGTCTTGCTGGTACTAAGTATTAATTAATAAAATGCAATGATTTATTATTATTAAACTTAAGCTTTATTCTGAATTTATATTTTCTGATTATATGTTTATATACCATACATACAGTGTTAGATACATTTGTTTATTAATTTATGTTTTATATTTCCTTGTAGGTATATATTATAATTCAATTAATGATAATAATGTATATTATTTTTTATTTTTTAGATAAATGAAAAGGGAAGTAGCTTGATAAATCGAATTTGTGAACAATTGGATTTAATTGAAAAGGATTATTTTGGTCTAAGATATGTTGATAGCAAACGTCAAAGGGTACTTAATTTTTTTGACAACTACAGTCGTTTTAGGTATCACTTAATTTTTTCATGATAGTTCAATAATATTATGATTCCAGGATTTATTTAATGATTTCATTAAGTGGTACCTATCGTATAATTTACAAATTATTTATAGAACATTACTTTAATTTAATTTATTTTGTATTTTTACAGCATTGGTTAGAACCATCTAAATCGATTTTTAAACAAATTCGAGGTTTGTTGTTTAACATTATTATCATTAAATATAATTTGTTAAAAGAATATCTCTATCTTAGATATGGAAGCTGACAATATATTATTTAGCTTTCGTGTTAAATTTTATCCGCCAAATCCATTTCGGTTAAAAGAAGATATTACTCGCTATCAAATCTATCTTCAGTTAAAAAGGGATTTATTACACGGTCGCCTTTACTGTAACACATCTGAAGCTGCTCTACTCGGAGCCTATATACTGCAGGGTAATAAATAATAATCTATCTAATTATTTTACAATCACAATTATTTAATATTTGTTAATAGCTGAACTTGGAGATTTCAATCCAGAAGAACATATTGATAATTATGTAAGTGAATTAAAGATACTATTGAAACAAACATTACAATTAGAGGAAAAAATGATGGATATTCATAAAAATGAATTGAAAGGCAAAAGTGCTGCTGAAATGGAAACAATTTTTTTGAAAAAAGCGTGTGTGCTGGACACATATGGAGTTGATCCTCATGCTGTTAAGGTAAAAAATACTATATAATATAATGGCATATTAATGAAGGTACACAGAAAAATTTATCACATTTCTGTTTATAATATAGGATCAAAGAGGTAATCAACTTTATTTAGGAATTAATCATACTGGCATCCTTACATTCCAAGGCAGCAAGAAAATGAATCATTTCAGCTGGTCACAAGTTCAAAAAATTAATTTTGAGGGTAAAATGTTCATCATTCATATCATTCTTAATGAGGTATTTTTTTATTTATAATAATCTAGCATATTAAATTCATTTTGTATTTTAGTTTATTTAAGTATTTTTTTGTATGTAATTACATGCTTCTTAGGATCAGAGAATCAAGGTAGTTACTGTAATTAAATTTATTTTAGAATAATTAGTATTATATAGTACATTATATAATATAGATACCTAGTATACACAATGAAATTTTTGTTTATCAAAAACTTCTCTAATGAATATTTGAAGTACTTCAATAAAAGATTAATAATTACATGATGGGCACTTTTTTAAATGAGCACTTAGGATTCTTTTAGTTTTCACTTAAATAAAATTTCAGAAATCATATAATAATAAAATATACAAACTTGATACAAATTTAATTTTTTAACGTTGTTGTACAATTTTCATGGCATTTGTAAATATTAATGTTGACCCAAGACAAATGTTATAAAGAAATTTTTCTGAAATTTCTTGGAGATATGATAACAAATATTTTTTTGCCCGAGGCTGGTATTGTTATCAATCACTATTTAAAGATTGTTCCAAAATATTAGGTTAGTCTTACTAAGACTAACTTAGTGTTTGTTTCAAATCAACTAAATTAGATATTTAATAATGTTAGAAAATATATTATATGTATATCATATTTTATTATGCAAATATTTATAACATTTCTTTGATCTGTTATGTCATGTTTCAATCTATTTATTAAACTATTAGATTTTATCTACTGTTATTAGATTAAGAAAGATACTTACATTTATAAATTAATTTGTAGATTATTCAATTGACTAGTCTTTCTACATAAAGCTATAGATATTTATTTTTAATTTAATTATTTTATTGATTAGATATTCACTTCTATATAGTTAAATGCAGATCATTTTTTAATTTTTAATTTTTTTTTATGAAATTCATAACTAAATGTTCATTAATAATTTAACAATAATTTTAAAAAGTAATTCGTTTATATATGTTATATACTTATGTATATGAATATTTTCAGAAAAAGCAAACTATTGGTTTTAAATGTCCTAGAGGTTCTTCATGTCGTCATGTGTGGAAATGTGCTGTGGAACAAATGTTGTTTTTCACGTAAGTGTATAATTTATTTGAAAATCAAAATATTTTGTTTATAATTTATTTTAAAATATCCTAGAAGTACTTGAATTTCGAAAGAGCTTTTAGAGATGAAGTTTATCTTCTATTAGTAAATGTATTTTCAAGACAGTTTGGATAAAATTAATTTTCAACATAACTATGTTAATTTTATCATTTGTTTTCTTTGTAGTATTTAACTGTCATAGCATTCAAATTTAATTTAATTAATTATACCACTTATTATTATCATAGTAATGAGACAAAAATTATTATCAATTCTTATCTTAACATTCTTACAATTATCAACAGTTATAAAATATAATGTGAGTTAAATTTTAATTAAAAAATATATAAATGGTAGTCAAGAAAAAGTACCCACTCTGCTGCAGTGGTGAAACGACCGTGATCTTTGAAAAGCGATTGCTTCTCGATAGGGTATAATATAATATAATAGGTACCTATAGCCGGTAAGTCGGTGGGTGTGTAAATTATAAGTTTGCTTATGGATTATTTTAGGTTCGTTTTGCCACTGCTCTGCTGTACAGTTAATGAATGTGTTAATTTGAATTTTATGATACTTCATTTTATAAAAAAAACAATTCTGAGCAGAACCCAATGTTGTCTCCGTCTTACAAGTGCGTAACATACCAAATTTTACGTTCAGCAGATCATGTTTAGCTCCGCGAGTTTAAAATTTAGAGCAGTGGTTTTCAACCTTTTTAACAACGTAGCACACTTCTTCTCCTACACAATTTTCGCGGCACACCAATTCATATAATACGTGATATAATACCTAGTATATATTTAGATATATAATATTTATTTTTTTTTTTGTGGTACACTTCAAGGGCGCTCGCGGCACACCGGTTGAAAACCACTAATTTAGAGTGAATTTTGACCTCTTATAAAAATCAAAGATAACATTACTATTGGAGGCTTCTCATAAGCTTATTATTATTTTTTTAACTTTAAAGTGAGATGAGTATTTTAAGATATTATACAAACAATTTACAATTTTAAAATACTCATAACTCGTATTAAGATTTAAAAAAAAAAAATTAGCTTATGAGAAGCCTCCAATAATAATGTTACCTTTGATTTTTATAAGAGGTCAATTCACTCTAAATTTTAAACTCCCGGAGCTAAACGTAAAATTTGGTATGTTACGCACTTGTAAGACAGAGACAACACATGCGGGTATAACATTCTCTTAAATATATTTATATTTATATCATAGTAATTCATAAATTTGTAAATGAGTTCATTATGGTGGCTTCAATGTATACTCAAGATACGCATCAGCCTTGACGACATTTTCAAATTGACTTAAATGTATTTAAGATATGAAAAAATTTAATTTTACTTAGTACACTATTTTTGCTTGAGCCAGCAATGAACCTTATTATTTGTCTAATAAATTCCATCCCATGGGTATGTGTTAAATAATTTTGTGTATTGGAATGTAACTTTAAATTTTTAATTAAAATCCTCTCTTTAATTTTTCCTAATTTGAGCTTTGCAATCTAATACACTTATAATTTATCCAAGTGACCATGCATAAATATTAATAATCAAGGTTCAGAGTTGAAGATAGCCGTTTTTAACAATCGAAAAATATTTTTTTTTTAGAAAAATGTGTCATTTAATATTTTAGAAAGTAGATTTATTTATTTTTTGTTAAATTTTCAATTGATTTGATAGTTTTATATACAATATACTTTTTTAACGGTAGAAATCGATAAGATCTTTTGATGACAGTGCGTTATCATCTGTTAATTATTTTTAATGAGCACGCAATACTTGTTACCATTATATTAGTGTGTTATTATTATTCATATTTTACTTATTTGATATTATTTATGTAGTTTTGTTTTTTTTTAATTACAAGTATGTTTTAAATTTAATTATATGATGCCTGGCACGGGAAAAAAAATGGGTTTTATTGTTGGCAATTTTTATTAATATCCCTAAATACTTTACAGAATATTTGGTATGACCAGTTAACTTAACATTTATAAAAGAACTCATACTAGCTATTTATAGATTAAAATATGTTCATAAATTTCAAATCATCAATATTTCACAGTAAACAATTTATCTAATATATATTATATGGTTTTTGAATTTTTTTTAGTAAATTTAGGAATTGTTTTTTTATTTATTATATTGCCTCTAAATCCAAACCCCAGTATTAATATATATTTATGAATGTATTTATATTTTATATAAGTAAATTAAACTGTTTTAATTAATTAATTTGCAAAATAAGACTAAAATATTTATTTTAATGTAACAGATTTCCTTCAAGCTCTGATGTTCCTAATGTTGTTTCTGGTGGAGGATTTTTTTCATGGGGTACCAAATTCAAATATAGTGGACGTGTTGAACGGGAAATATTAGAAGATATGACAATCACCAGAGAATCTCCATCTGTAACACGTGTTGGTAGCCTTAGAAGAAAATCATCAAGTGAACCTCCTACACCTTCTAATCTTGTTATTAATCAAGTTGGTATGTATAGTATATTGTTGATTTTTAATTTTTATTAAAAATATATTTACATATAACATGTTGTTTAAGTATTAAGTTATTACCTAAATATAATACAAAGCCAAATTTTAGATCATTTCACAATGTGAAATAATTAAATATAATATATATATTTTCTCATGTTTTAATATTAAAAATATAAAATACAACTAAATCAATAGTTTAATACTGAATGTTAAATTTGTGAATCATTGTATTAAAAATTTCCCTCAAAATATATTATAGTGTATCTATTTATCTTACTACTCGGCAATTCTCATAAGGGGTTAATTATGTTCAACCTTTATTGTTTACAGATATAATATTGTTCACACATTCATAATTAAATTAATTCTTAAATCTCAATATATTGCTATTTAAAAAGACAAAATATTTCAAATCTCTCCCCCTCTAAAAATAATGAGTATATATTATGTCTTCAGCTTTACCCAACATGACATAATCACATTTTATTATTCAACTAAATTTGTATTTTTATTTCTGATTTTCATTTATCTGTTATATATTTTTATGAATTGAGCAAAGCCAATGGAACTATAAGTTTTACATTGATTTTTTTTATTTAACAACATGAATTATTTATATTTTTGTTACATTTATTGAAAATCAGATGTTGATGTTCTACTAATCTGAATAAATTAATTACCGATTAAGATACACATTTTGAAATGCCCTTTCAACTCAGTATTTCGTACTAATATTTCAACAACTGATAATATACAGTGTACATTATATAATATTAAATATTAGGCAGACAGAATACTAAACACTGAATGTTTGGCTCTCTTCTTCACCTAAGTGCATTTCTTAGGTTTCTATAGTTATTAATATATCTTAATTTAAACCTTTTAAATACGCCATGTAAAGCGTACTAAAATGTTTGACTTATTAAATAACTTACCATTTAGAAATAGACTAAATATTTTAAGTAAGTTAACTATTAATTTTTTTAAATCTCATCTAATTGTATTTGACATTTTTTTTTAGACAAATTATTGATTATTATATTATTAAAATTTTATTGCAGGATTTAATAGCCTTCCTCGTTCATTAACAAACACTAGTGAAGAATACAATACTTCAATAGATTCATCCAATCAAATTGATAATCATTCAGTTTTAGAGACTCTATTAGAAGACCAAGAGATCATAACATCTAAAAGTAAGATATATTATAATATAGTTCTTGTATATACCAATAGTTTTAATTTATTAAGAATTTAGTATTTTAGTATTTTTAAAATTTTTTTTTTAATATCTTAAGATATTATAAAAGACTAAAGAGTGATTAATAATTAGATTTAAACATAATTATAAATTATAATTTCTTAGTTGAACAAGAGGTCCATCATGAAGAAACCTTGAATGATCATTTACTGATTGGTAAGTTTCGGGTATTGGGTCGTATATTGCTCATAATTGGTTCAATTTCACCATCATATTTTTATTCGTTGTAACCTTTTAACTAAATGCACATAATACACATTGATAGTATTCCTTATACACTATTTTAGTTAAATATGATTAAAATTAATCAATGAATTGAGTTTTCATCATAAGTGGTATAATATTATTAATAATATTTCTTACTTCATATTATCGTGCATAGTTCACTATGTAATACTAATACTCATAAATTTATATTATTTAATGT
Source organism: Diuraphis noxia (assembly GCF_037042655.1). Taxonomy (NCBI): domain Eukaryota; kingdom Metazoa; phylum Arthropoda; class Insecta; order Hemiptera; family Aphididae; genus Diuraphis; species Diuraphis noxia. Next base: position 80,408,445 of record NW_028301713.1, read on the forward strand.
AACAGTGCCACAGTGGTGACATATTTTTAAACTAATTGCCACAAATTTTATTTTGTAATGATCTCAACTTAAGTTCCTTTTTTTTTTTGATCAACAATTAAAAAAAAATTATAATAATAACCTCAATCTATTTTATATTACTTTTAACATTTTTATTCACAAATTACTGTAGATAATTTATTTTTATTTTTTTAATCATAAAGATCTATAATTTGATTGTAATAACATTATATTAAAAAAATATATATTTTAATGTAACTAAAATAATAAACTAAGTAGTGATGGTGCTTTTAAATAAAATACATCATGTTGCTTTTTATAGTGAATTATATTTCTAGCTTCATTATATCTTTAAGAGGACGCTACACCCTCATGTGTTGTCTCCCTCTTACACGGGTACTACATACCAAATTTTTGTTCGCTAAATTCAATAGTGTGATGTTAGTTTAGATATTAGAGTGAATTGCCCCACTATCAAACTTTTAGGTAGGAATATTATCTGTATTCTCATGTTGGTTTTTTACGATATTTAAATTTTTAAATGAGTTATGAGCATGTTAAGTGTGAATATTTGAAAATTCACATAACTCATTTAAAAATTTAAATATCGTAAAAAACCAACATGAGAAAACAGATAATATTCCTACCTAAAAGTTCTATAATGGGTCAATTCACTATAATATCCTAACTAACAGCACAATATTGAATCCAGCGAACAAAAATTTGCTATGTAGTACGCGTGTAAGACGGAGACGACACATGCGGGTGTAGCGTCCTCTTAATGTGGTATGTACTAGTTGGGTCCCATGTCAAAAATCATACCGTGCTAGAATAGGCTTGTATTTTTGTGTTCATATCATACTACACTACTTACGTCCAATCATGGCTTACTATATTACTATACTATACTGGTATGATCTCGAATTTGATTAAATAATGTACAGCCAGCGTAGCCATATTTTTTTTAATACCTCAATTGATTATGATTTATGAGTTATGATGTTAACCTGATTGTGTTTAGAAATAGACAATACTAACAAGCAGACTAATTAATAACATAACTGTATATTTAGCCACGATTCCAATCATCTGGTTTAACCTACAATATGGTTTGTATATTTTCAGCTCTGTTTGGTAATAGCATTTAAAGTCCTAAATAATATTTTAGTAATTACGTAATACTGAATTTTTTTTAATCACCACTTATCTTTAATTCAGATTAGTGGTTTAACCCATATACCTACCTAATATTACAATATGATTTCATACTGGCCAATTTGAATACAAATGTTATATGTTGGGACCCAACTTGTACACAATTTAGAACTGTAATTATTTTTGGGCCAAACTCAAATACTTATCCCTTTGATGCTCTACTAATCAATAAAAAGCAAGCACATAACATTTTTACGATTTATACAAAAAATGTATCTATTCAGAAATTATAAATCATAACTATTTGCTAATTGTTTATAGTATTAATCATTAACCATTATATATATATTATTTTACTCTATAGTATTTTAATTGTTTAGTTCACATTCTTTAAATTTTAAATTAATAAAAATGCACAATCTACATTAATTCTATATTCTTTAAGTTAATATTAACATTCACTTTAAACTTAAAACTTAGAATTTAATTTACAAATTCAAAACATTTTAAACATGACTGAATATGTGAAAAATGTATATTAAAATAAATTTGTATTTTCATCATTAATAAAATTATTTTATTAGGTAATATTGTTTTTATTTTTGAGGTTTTTCTATGTTCAAATTACTCATACTACAAAATGATAGTATGGATTTCAATTTTATCATAAAATTTGAGATTATTTTAATACCTGTTAGCTACAGCTGTAGATTTTCTTAATCATTCAGATCATTATTTATAATACAATTTTATAAAAAAAAAATCTAAATATATATAAATATTAGTGATGCACAGTGATATCGGACCAATCTTACCGAAGTCAATATGACTAGACTATTGAATATTATATGAATTCATTGCAATTTGAAATTTCTATTTTCCATTTATAGACGTTTTGACATTGAATCAATGTCAGATACCTTTGAAATACTTACGATAATCAATACAATATGGCCCTTACACTAAATGTATATTATTGTATATAGCTGTGACAGTTGGATTTTTACAATTAGTCTCTTTTTTCTGTTATCTACGTTGAGTTAGAATATTTTTGTTCTCTGATATTTAAAATTAATTAACATTTATGAATTGTCTTAGATAGTGTCATAACCTGAGGGTCTTAGTGACATATGGAAACATTTTGACTTCCAAATATACAGATAGTTATGGTAACCTTTGGTAAACCTCAGGTAGATGAAAAGTAATAAATAATGTACCTACCTGTAATTTTAATTCAATATTTAATTTTTTTTTTTATAAAAATTGTAAGAAATATCAATTTAAAAAAAGTCAATAGATTTGTATTTATTATTTAATATTGTATTAAGTAATATCACCTACCAAACAATATCATGTTTTCTTCTTAATTTTACAATTACATGTTGTAAAACTTTGTTTTATTATTTGCGCGCTCCTCAGTCTAAATTTATGAGAATATTGGATGCTCTACTGCAATTAAAAATTTTAATTAATTTTATCATTTTCTAAATATAAAATTATTAAAAGTTTATTTTGATTGTTCCGATACTATTTTGAATTGACAGCGCACTATTTGTTTTATCTTTGACCCACATGTTACATAAAAATGTGCGTTGCAAAACAAGTTGTGTTGTTAATTTTAAAATTATTGTGAATTGACTTGTTATGAAAGTTATAAACTGATAGAATATAAATATTATAAATCAGCTAACAATATAAAATTGGTATTTGGTTCTACTGAACACATTTAGTATTTTGCATGTACATCAAAAAAAGAAAACTAATAGTAACATCCTCTGAAAATCTTAATGTCAGGTATTTAAAAAAATATATGTATACTATATATTACTAGTTATTATTTTGTAAATATATTATTGAATAATAACTTAAATTGATTTCTTTATAAAATATTTCTATAATTTTAGAACTATAACTATATTGTATGCGTATTACATTCAATATTTTAATTGTTATAATAAATAGTTTAATTAACTTATTTATAAATAATGACTCATCAATAAAATTAATTCAACCACATACAATATAATAAAATGTATTGACACCTATAAATGTAAAATGTAAACATTGAATTATTTACCTATATAATTTTCATAAGTACTTTATCTCTTTTTTTTCACGCACCACCTCAAAATCATAAATTTGGCATTAAGTAGTTTTTTCCCATCAACAATGGTATTTAAAAATAAATAATTGCTAAATAATTTTTTTTACAAATACTTTATAATTAAAATAGGAATTGCAAGGATTTTTTCGTATTAAAATGTATAAACTGTGTTAAAATATTTATATTAGTTAAACTATATTTAAACAATAATTAAAAAGAATATGATGAATCAAATTATTTTGAGACAATATGGTTAAAGATGAGATCCGTTTAATCTTAATTAAATGTAGATTTCTCTTTATTCCAGTCTTCTGTGATTATTTTCACTTTGATCGCTGATTCGTAAATGTTCTAATTTTGTATTTATATAAATATAATGAAAGCAAAATTATTAGATTCTTTCAATAGTTTATGCTGTAATAAACATAATGTATAAATAATCTTAAAACTAAATTGTACTAAATTCTATTATAACAAATCACCTTTATGTGTATTCTACGTATTATATTGGTTATTACTCAATTATTATAGATGTATTTGATTATCCCCATCAAATTTGCTTCTATGAATTTTGCTATCCATTTTTGCTTAATTACAATCAATACAAGATTATAAATATGTATTTTATAGGCTATATATATATTTAAGCTACTAATAAATATATAAACTTAGTAGAGAGATGTGAAGAAAAATTTCACATGTATACATAATTTAACATATATACAGGGTGATTGATTTATCAAACAACATTCATTATTTCAAAAAGTATTGACTTTTTTCTAAATATTTTTTTACATGGTTTCAAGTTGTTAAAAAACCAAAGATTTTATTAAAAAATTATATTTTTAAATATTTTTTATCCATATCATTTTTTATGTTTTTACTTTTTTGAATGACAACATAGAGTTTTAATTTCGTATTCCAAAGCAGAATATTTTTCTAAGTATTTTAATGTATAAAAATCGAATTTGGGGCTAGTAGTTTATGAGTTATTAGTATTTAAAGTTTAAATTGGCAGAGTGGAGTGGTACGGGGTTACCCCATAAAATGTTTGTCCACTACTCCGCTTGTCTAAACTTTAAATACTTATAAAGTTATAACTCATAAACTACTAGCCCCAAATTCGATTTCTATGTATCAAAATACTTAGAAAAATATTCTACTTTGGAATATAAAATTAAAACTCTATGTTGTCATTCAAAAAAGTAAAAAACTTAAGAATTATAAATATAAAAAATATTTAAAAATATAATTTTTTAATAAAACCATTGGTTTTTTAACAACTTGAAACCATGTAAAAAAATATTTTGAAAAAAGTCAATACTTTTTGAAATAATGAGTGTTTTATGATAAATCAATCAACCTGTATATTATATAAAGAACAAATATGAGGGTACCATAGCATCTTATTACACGAAGCATTTGTTTAACTTAAACTTAACACTTACTAACCTATTTCAAAACATTTAATGAAATCCTAAAAAATAGTACCTTTACATTTCTCAAATTGTGTGTTTGTATCTTTCACATCAAATCTTAGTACTATTTTGATTACCTACAAATATTTTATTAACATAATGATAAAATCAACTAAATAAATATCAGTTCTAGATTGAATCAAATTTATTATGCCATATTATTACCATGGTATTATTTTTATATAAATTTAAATACAGCATATTGTTATACTTATTGCAGCTTGAGCCTAAGCTTATCTTATAAAAACTTATATTTATCATTGTTAATAAAAATAATGTATAATTTGTTTATAGACTTTACTACAATGGTAACAGATGGTTCACCATTAATCCAATCTGTTTCTAATCAGCAGTCTGGTCAAAAACATTTAGAAACTACAGCAATTCGAAACAATGGATCAAGCTTGTCATTCTTGCGACAGACTTTGCTACCAATTATATTTGCATTGTTTATGATGGTTTTGGTTGTAGTTATTATTCTAGAATCTGATTTTGATGTCATAGCTACTATTAGAAAATCTCCAGAAATCGCTGCTTTCAAGAAAAATTATTATGAACCTAGTAAAGACTTTTTATTGCAGCGTTTTATCAGGTCAAAGATATTTTAGTAATTTAATACTACTAGTTCAATCACTTTTTATATTAGCTTCACACTCTAGAATAAGATACATGAAAATTGATATAAACTATTCAAGGTGTTGGAGTTTTATTAGGTACCTATTAGGCATTGTATCTTAAAATTAAATGTCTATTGCCAGGTTGCATAAACAATAATTTACCATTTAATGAATAATAAGGTATAATAATTGGTATCTTAAAAATAATTGAGTTGCCCTTTGACTGGTTTATCGAATTTTAGAGAACCATTAAATTAATACATTTTTATGCAACCTGTCATATGTGTGCTCAACATTTTAATGACATAATTTTGAAGAAATTTGATCAAATTCTAAGATTTATAGTTATTTTTTACAAAGTAATTCACTTAAATTTATGCATTTATCTAATTGTCCCAATGAAATATGTGATTTTATAATGATTTTGAGCTTTTAAAATTTTAAAATTTTAATTATCTTAACATTTTGTGTTTTGATATTAATTTAAGTGTTTATGTTTTATACCAATTCATAAGAGTTTTTTTGTGTTAAGGGTGCCACTGACATTTACATATACCAATGAATACGAATTTTTTGTAAATAATGCTTTTTGGTGTTAGTACTCAATGAAATATTGGTGCTTATATCTTAACAAGTCACTAGTCAGTAATTTATTTTATAAAGTATGTTCATACTAAGAGGTTCCACTCCATATTTTGACTTAATAATAAAATAGGGTTTTCAAGAAATTTAAGGAAGTACTGAAATACTAATATTAAGAAAATATATTTTTCAATCCTTTTAAATAGGTAAACGCAATATCTATAGCTAGATTTTTTCAAATAATAAAAATTACAAAAACTAACATGTCAAACATTTTTGTTTAGTTTTAGTTATTACAGATACAAAATATTATTAAAAAGTGATAGTATAAACAGACAAACTACTCAAGCGTATATAATATACATATTATATAATATGTAGAATGTTATTAATATATCTTATATCAATTGATTATTGATAAAATATTGCTGAAATCACTCATAAATTTCAATTTACTATGACTAAGTTAATTTTGTGATTAGAAAAAACTTTTTAAAATAGCAAGTTGTATTGTGTATGTGAAAGCAGGGACGGCGCGAGGGGGGAGGGGGAAATCGGGGCAGTTGCCCCAGACCCCGCGGTCTTAAAATTATAATCAATGCCCCGCAGTTCTTAAATGATATTTTATACTGTTCAGCGATAGTTTGGATAATATATAATGTGGCTGTTATTTATTTTGCCCGGGGCCCCACAAATCCTAGCGCTGTTCCTGTGTGAAAGGTCTTTCAGCTGAAATATTTAGTAGTGGTTTCTTTTAGTTTGAACATACTGTGTTCCAGAAATACTTACCGCCATAAAATATTTCCACATTGAACAAACTCATTTTTCATGTATTCTAAATATAATTTTGAAAATTTATTAACATAAAAAATAAACGATACATACAATCAGTTATCTTCAAAATAAATCTTTCAATATACTTAACACAACCGAATCCTACTTATTATTTACTACTAGCTCACCAAGTATTTTAATAAATTAGATAAAATTAAATCGCTTAAACTTATGACAGAACTTTTTTTTCACCTATTTTCGTATAGTTTATTGGTACTTTATTTGTGAAATTTTTAGAAATATGTTATAAAAATATTTATTCAACATTTGTACAATTCTTTGTAGTATAATTTGATTGTGGTACAAAATACTAGTCATTTTTAGGTAAGATGACTTATTTCCAATAAGTAAATTGATCATATTTTTGTACCTTTCTTTTTACTCTGAACCTCGCTACTATATTTAACAGTAAAAACTCCCAATAACAGAATTTTATTGAATAGTAGTGGTGGAATATTTTTTTAAAGATCTTTGATTCCAGATTAAAATATATACTTACAGACTTCATATTAATCAACTTAACATCTTAATAACATGCATTTGTTTCAATTCTATTGGTTTCATTTATTTTATTTTTATTTTTAATATCATTTTATACCTGCATTTAATTTCAAAATATAGTACTTAAACTACTTACATCAAGTAAATTTTAATATAACACTTTAAAAATTATTCTTAATTATTTATTTTATTTATTTTTTTAAATTTATATTACATTAGATTTTTAGTACTTTATCTTTAATTAGGTATTTGGAAATATAAATCAGGTGTTGGGTTTAAATAATAGTTGTTAAATTAATGGTTTTTTTTTTTTTTTGCTCATACAGTTTAAGAATTTTGGTGTTAAGGATGTGTATAATTTTAAATTATTTAAATTATTATAATTTTCATCCAAATTCTACATATCACCTGTTATTCAGTCCGGCCGATTTTTTATACTATTGGCTATTATATTCTAGTTACCAAACATTCCAATATTATTATCAACATGATCTCTAAAACCAAAATCTAACAAAAAAAAAACTAAATGGTGAATATCAAAAAGTTGTATTTAAAATTTTATTATTCATTGTCTCATCGAATACAATTTATAACTAACACAACACATATATTATTATTATTATTATTATTGATATAAACCACTATTTTTCTACATTTTTGTACTTAAAATTCTTTTGATGGCTTTGTTGTTTATCATGATTTTATTTTTGTTTTATATAAATTATCGATGTGCAATTTTTATATTATGTATTTTCTAACTTGAAATTTTTTATTCATATATATATTCCACAGTAGTTAGGCTTATGAATTCAATAATGTTATAGACTATATTATATTCCTATTTAGTGAAAAAAATCTACATAGTTATAAGTTATATTTCTTGAATTACATAACATTCCAATAACAAACTATGTACCTATAATTTTTATCAATGGTTGGAAAGAGCTGAAGCTTTTATAATTTGTTAATAGTTTATTTCAAAAATGAATACTGTTGTAAAAACTATTCTTACCCCTACTAATAATTGAAATTTGTATTTAATTTAAACTTTGAACCTTCTACAGAGTTGTTTTTTTCAGATATAATTCTTTACATGAATCATTTTAATTATTTATTAAAAAATTCAACCTATGATGACACAAATACCAACATACAGTAAAGCGTGCAGTTTGCTATGTCAAATAAAAGTAATATTAAAATGTAAGATCCTGTGCTCTATTCTGACCATTTAATCGAAAATTGTATTATTCTAGTCCTAAATACTTTAAAACTAACTGTGTTTATTATCTAAGATTATATTACATTGTTGTACTTAAGTAAGCTTTACCAATACAATCGTTTGAAGTAAAAATAAATAAATAAAAACGCTGTTTATTATGCTGCAAGACTACATGTTTTACTTTTCACTATTTGTATTCTTATTCCTTATTTATATCCAAATTAATTGAATTCCTTGCCTAAGTATATTTATTTTAAATAAAATATATTACGTACATCTCAAAACTAATGAGTAATGAATAATGATCATTAGCAGGTATTGGTGTGGCATTTTTATTATGAGTATTCAAAATAAATCTAATTCATACCTATAAATTCCAACTATAAACAGGCACAAGATTCAAGAGATGTCACCTTTAAATACTCATTAGTGTACTAAATTATTTACTATATGCATAAGACACCTGCTGTTATTAGCAATGTTGGGTAGTAGTGTAACGGGCATTCTATGGTTATTGGTTGTGCCAAACGGTAATCCAATTACTCAATTAGGTGCCTACTCTAAAATGCTTCTATAACGCGATACAGCCCGCAAAGACCTAATCATTTATTTTCTATGATACGACTTATTAGTATTGTATCAAAAAAAATCTAAATTTTTCTCTGTAGTTCGTACTTATTTTTTTATGGGTTTTACTGTCCACTATCGTCCGTTGGAATGCGCGAGAATGATCGATCTTTGATTACCGATGGGCATCACTGCAATACTGCTAATTGCCAATTACTGCAACAATAAGTCGCTTATTGCTTAATAGTAATTTTGGTCACTATCAGAGCCGTATTTAACGGGGCGGCGAGTTTTTGAGGATCGACATAAAATAAAAAATTAAGGGTGCCATATTTTAATTTACCCCGGGACGACAACATAGCTTAACGCGGCACTGGCCACAATCGCACTAGTGTAACAACATACATTTACTACAGAATAAATTATTATCATGACTAAATACTAAATAGATCTATTTAGTCATGATTATTATTATATTTTTATAATTTATGATACATTATTATTCTGTGAATTTACTACATATGTATATCTATTATGTAAATTTAGTGTTTACAGTATTTGGTTACATTGTTACGGTTTTAGTAGTTTGGGATTCTTTCCAATAATGCAATAACAATAATAATTCTTTTCATAATAGACATAATATCATTATGGTCGTTTTATATTGTATGAATTTAAAAATATAATATATTTACTATAAAAAAAAAAAAACTGATAAGAAAAAATTGGCGTCATGCGGCTCATTCCTTTTTATCTATAATATTGCTATGAATATTAGTAATAGGTTTTTTTGTTTCTTACATTCTGTGTCTGTCGTCGGAAACTGCTGGTGATAGGTGAATAATATTGGTCATTGGTGACATTGGTGTATACTATCATTGGTCTGTGGTATTTATGTATTTAAGTTCAAGGCAAAATATGGTGATGGTGAAAGTAATGTGTAAACTGCAAAGGTAAAACCGTAAAAGTATCAGTAAATAAAATTGCTGTTGATTATATTCATACAATCATACTCAGTTTATATGGTGTAATCAAATAGGTACTAAATAAGTAGATATGTATTACAATTTTCTAATAAATTGAATTTTGCAGTACCTAGGTAGGTAATTTTATTTAATTTTTTAATTTTTAATTATTGAAAACAGTATAAACTTAAGTAGACTTATAGAATATTTAACAGTCTAAAATATCATAATATATCATATTTATTCTTCCAAAAGTTATATTATTATACAAACAATTTATGAGCAAATCTTAGAAGCAGTAAATTAACTCTTATATTTTATTGATTTTACTGGAAATTTCTAAAAGCTGACGAGTGCTGGTGTTAAATTTGTCAGGATGTCTACAATATTAGTAATTTATGATGGATCAGTGCAGATCATTTCATTTAATCGTCCAAATAAACTAAATGCCATATCATATCAGGTAATTATGTGTAAAACTAATATTTTATTTATTTTACTTGAAAGTAACATAACTTTTTAAATATTAACTTTGTAAAAATGTACAGTGTTACAATGAAGTGACTAAAGCTCTCGCAGAAGGCGCTAAAAATGATTCTGTTTTTCTTACCATATTAACTGGTGTAGGAAAAGCCTATAGTAGTGGTACAGACCTATTTGATAGTTCTGTTATAGATATTGAAGATCGTTTGATTGCAACACGGTAAACAAATATTTCACATAGGTAACCATACTATTTTTTTTAACAATACTTATCAAAATATGTAATTACATCAACAGAGACTTTGTAAGAGCGTTCATAGATTATCCAAAGCTATTAGTTGCATTAGTCAACGGTCCAGCAATTGGAATTGCATGTACTACGTTAGGATTGTGTGATCTTGTCTATGCAACTAAAACAGTAAGTCAATTATATCGTTAGTGTTAAATTTATACAGAATATTGTTCAATTTTAGGCGACATTTTCATGTCCTTTCCACAGATTGGGTATTACTGCTGAAGGATGTTCAAGTATTACATTTCCATTAATTATGGGCAAAACTAGGGTAAATAATAATTTGTTTTAAAATATGGCTGTCTTAATAACCTTATGTGCTTACTTTTAAATCAATAGTTCAATAAAATTACAAGCATCATCGCCTCACATATTACTATTGAGTATTTATTACAATATATACCCAATAATATTATACATTGTATGGCAATTATATTTTATTTAAACATTTATTACACTATATTTTCATTGTTTGCCAAAAGATTTTACTAATTAAAATATCTGTAATTATTTAATGACAATAGAATAGAATAGTTCCATAGAGTATTACTTACATGTATTTACTATTTAGGCCATTGAATTTTTGTACTCTGGTAAGACATTGAATGCTATTGATGCTCAGAAGATTGGCTTAGTCAATGAAATTATAAATGACGGGATTGATGGAAGAAATCAATTAATTCAAAAAATCACAACTGAAATAGCTTTGTATAAATTGGTAAAAATATTTTCCAATCCTCTTTATCAATAATTCTATCTGTCAACTGTCATATTATGAAGTAATTAAATTTTTTTTTATTTCAATGAACTTTACAGCCTATGGTTTACACAAAATCAATGATGCTAAATGGTGTGATCACTAAAGATGAACTGCACAAAGCTAATGATAGAGAGATTGAAAGACTGATAGAAAGATTCAATTCAGATGACTTTCATAATTCTATTGCTAACTATTTTAAACAAAGAATGTTAAAGAATAAGTTATAAAGTATTCCTTGAGAAATATGTATCTATATATTATTGTTCACTACAATTTATGTATTTCAAACAATTTCTAGCATTTACTTTTACATCACATTATAATAATAATTTTGAAAACTGGTTGCAATATTATACACCTATTATAGTTACTCTAAGCTTTAATAGAATATATATATGTTTTTTAATATCAAAAAAAAATTTTTTTTTTGTTGATAAATATTAAATATACCTTACAGTAGCACCAAACAAATACGAAATACCTACCACAGAATACAAATATTTTAATTACATTTGCTTATGATATAGATATCAGTTGTAATATTGATTTTAGAATATACTTAAGAATATTCTAAAATCAATGGATGTAGTTAATAACCAGCATACCTACTAAATTAATAGTTTATCTATGGTTACTTGTTAGCACCAACTAATAACTATAAATACTTTAATATTTGTGGGCATATATATTATATATAGTTGGTAGGTTCATACTAATGAACGACATTTAAATCTTAGTAAATATAAGATTTAGTACAGTATGAAAAAAGTTAGGAAATAATATATTATTAAAACCTAGATTTTATATTTACAATACATAGACATATGCAAACAAAACTACAGTCTATAATCTCCAAATTCATACACCCAAAAAATTAGTCACATTAAAGAATGATTATTCAGAGATCTCCACAAGATACTCTGTCAAAGTTTGAAATATTTATGTTACAAAATACAGTTGAATGAAAATTATTTTTAAGAAAAGGTGAATGTCAGTGTCGAAAGGCAAACATTTTTGAAGAAGCGAACAAAAAACAATGTTAAATGTATATAAAAAAAATCAGCTTGAGTAAAATAATTAAGCCCCGTGTATAAGTGCATTTCAAGTAGCAAAAAAAAAAAAGAAAAATGAAAAAATTATTTAGTAGGAACACCCAAACACACACTAAAGAATATTGGTAATCGGAATAAAAATCCTCGACGAACGACCCCAAAAATATCCCTGAACTACAATATTACTCATAATCACATAAAAATTATTATAATATTAAATTACAAATAGATATATTATATAATTTACTTAATTATTTAAAAAATTAATGTATTATATAATATTATAAAAGTATAAATAATTTAAAATAAATTAATAATATATATTTTGAACAATTAAGTCAATATGATGTAAAATATACATGGGTAATAATAATTAATAATACATTTATACTCAAAGTAAATTTTTAAGTTTTTAACTGTTAAAAAAAATAGCAGGTGCAGCCTATATAAAAATATTTTGATAACAATAATCACAGTTAGTTATTGAATTGAAGTTGAATATTTATATTGATATATTGAACATTTGAAGTTTTTATGTTCTATACATTTTCGTCAAAATATTACGAAAAACGTAATATTGTATTTCAGAGTACCTACTATATACAAGGCCGTAACTGGCAAACAATTTCGGGAGGTTTAACATTTTTTTAAATATAGATTCTAAACACTTCATTTTTACGTTAAATATATAAAATGTTATTATTATCATTATAATTCAGTCTAAAATAAATAAAGTAGTAGGTACTTTTTAATTAGTCTATACACTCTATAGTTTGGTAATTAACACGTTCAATTGTTTAAAAAAAAAGTAATACAATCAAACAACACCAGCAAAAATAATGAGGCATTAAAGTCAATCTACGTGTTGACCTCGGCATTGAACGTGTTAATAATTATTATTTATTTATACATATAATACATTTGTATTATAACCATTTTTTATAATAATAATCAAATAAAATAGTAAATTTTTAAGACTACGAATTGGCCACACACTTTACACTCATGAACATATAATGAGCAAAAAGGAACAATATGCACCTCATGCGCAACTCCGCAATTACTGTTAATCAGCTTCTAATTGAATGCCTCCTCACAAAAGATGTCAGAGACAAACTTATGCTCCCCAACAACCTTTGTGAAATACTAGCACCGAACACGGAAAGAACATCTTCACTCCTAGAACTTCTTAAAGAGACAAACCTACTGCAAAAAATATATCATAAATACTTAACATACCACATACAATTCATATTATTATATAGGTATCTATTTGTATCATATTAATTATCTTATATACATTTTTTTTGTTTTCTTTATCATGCTTTATAATCCTTATGTAAATTAAAATTAAATTATACTATGTATTTCTAAAACGTCAATAACCCTGGCAGTTGAAGCGTTTTCTAAAAAAAAAAAAGTAAATTTTTAACATACCTTTTGTTTCTTTGTTCGGACCCCTGGACCCCCCAGTTACAGCCTTGACTATATATATATATATTATATAATAATTTTTTGAGTGATTAGTATAATATTACGTATTTAATATACCTATATGTAAAATATATTTATATAAATCATTTTCATGTAGGTACCTTAGTAATAATATACATAAATCTAAGGATTTTTTTCTGGGATCGTACGTCGGGGGATTTCTATTCCGGGATTCAGAATATTACATAACAGTTATAGGTCTAGAGCACACTGGAATATAGCTGGTCGATATTTAAAAAACATTTATACATTATAATCAACTAGAGTTAAATTAATGAAAAAAAGGGGGAAAGAAAACACGGGCAACTAAACTTTAAAAAGAAAAAAGAAATAACCACGAGCTATAGGTACAGTAACTTAAGGCACCAAAAATGACTAAATAATATTAGCTTAGATTGTACTATCGTAATTCGTACGTAATTTGGTATGTTTACGCTTATTCGCAGAGGCTACCCATACCCAATGGTCAATGTATAAACAATATTTACACAAAATAATTAATTATACAGTATTTTTTTAATGAGAAAAAATGGAAGGGGAACGTGAGTACCCATGGGAAAATACATTTAAAGAAGCAAAATAAAAATGTTGATGAAATTATATGCATTCTGTGAACTGCAATCTCCAATCTTCAGATTCTTAAGTCTAAAAAGTCCATTAATAAAATGAATTATTTTAACAATTTGTAATCATTAACAATAATGATTAATAAGAAACATTTATTCAAAAAAAAAATTGTGAGAATAACACACCAGGCAACAAATTGCTGCTAACAAATTTTAAGAAGCAAAAAAAATATCAGCTGAAAACAAGATACTGGAACAAACTGCAATCAATTTTAATCAACAAAACAAATAGTATTATTTGCATTAATTTTTTTTTTTTAAACAGTAAAGTGGATGTTGCTCTGCTGGACATTGGGTTAGTATAATGGATGGTATTAAATTTGAATTCAATTATATAATATCATAGTTTACGAAAAACGATTCCGTACTGAAACGGTTTGTCAGTCGTGTAGGATATTTTGTTGTAGGTATATTAATTATATTATTATTTTAAAACAATATATTATAGTTACCTAGGTATACCTATAAAATAAATTCCAAATGTATCAATTCATATTCATATTTGGAAGATTCAACTTTCTGGGTCATTCATAGTAAATGCAATATAGGTACTACAAAGTATTAGAATAAGTAACTAACAATTGGAATATAAATTATTATACTCAAGAGTCTAGAAATTTCAAGTAACCAAGAATAATATTTTTAAATTAACTAATTATCTAAAATTATTATTCTTATCAGTTCTTCCAAATTTGAACTTAATAACTAAAAGGAAAAATCTTTTGCTATAAAATTCGAACGTTTTAGAAATTTTTAACGCCTAAATAATTAATACATTTTCAGTTTAATAATTTTTGAAATTTAAAAAGTTATATATGAAAAAAAAACGTGCTTATTTAATTTTGATATTTTCCAACTGCTATTAGGTCAACTACGTATGGTTAACTTTGTATTCAATTTTCAAGTTTTTGACCCAACGAATAAAATGCTATTGACATTTAGATTTTAGAAATAGTAATAAACAAAATAAACGGACAATTTCAAGCGTCTATAAATAACTTTAAAGGAGTTGAAATATTTTGAAATTTGTATCAAGTATAATAGGAATTTATAAAATAAACATACGGTGTAAGTTTCAAGTTTCTACAGTTTTCAAATAACAATAAATAAGAATAAGAATATCGGTACAAGAGAAATTACTAACTCAAATGATTTGCATATTTTCGTGATTTCTATGTATTTAATAGTATTTTGCAAAATTCAAACTTTAAATACGTATAATTGTGACAATATTATAGTATTAGGTACAATAGTATTTGATATACTAAATCGTATTTTGCATATTTATGGGCATTTTCGGGTAGAACATATAATACCTACCATGTTTTCTTCGTATTAATGCTTACCTATTTTCTTAAAATGTTTCTACTTTTTCGGACTAAATAGCTATAACTCAAAAAATCTATAACGTGATTTATCAAATATTTGTTTTTTTTTCAGACGATAAACAACAATTGTTAGGTTAAGTATGTTAATAAACAATTTTTTTGTAAACTATTTTTATTATTTTCAACAGTTTTTTAATACAGGTTTTTTTTTTAATTTTTAGAGCATATATTTTTGGTTTTTTTCAGTGTATATTTTAAAGAATATTATTTTGTACTTTCGATGCTTAAAAGCATTTCCAATCATATTTTCGTGTTTATAAACACGAAAGATAATAGCCAATAGCCATGCGTGTTCATTATTGTTCAAGGGTATATATACTTGCCTCTGAAAATGCTTTAGTTCTCCACGCGCCACTGATCTATACAGCTTCTTCAACTTTAGGACAGGATGAATTATCAGCGAGTAAAATATTACTTTCCCTGTCCAATTGCAGTGGTGCAGGCTCGAAATTGTGGAGGCTTTGATGAAGCATGTTGTATGTATATTCCGAGGTATATTCAGAATATTTTTACCACCACCCCTAATAAGCGGCAATGACTAAAGGGCTGTCAGTTTTCAGACATGAAACAATTTTTTATTTTTTTTATTCAAATTGCTTCAAATATTTCTATATCCTGCCGCCACTGCTGTTCAACGCACAACAAAGCAAATTTACGTAAGACAGAACCAACCATGGTCAGTTATAAGACAAGAATTTCGCACGGACATAAATAGATATACAGTTTTAAGTTATAGCCAATAGATCAACTAAAGGTATCTAACCGCAATTTTTGTTTTGCGATAAAATATTCTCTACGTCGTATATACTATATGGTTCTACTAGTAATTTCAAATTACAAAAAATCGCAAGCAATGTATTAATTAGGTATCTCCTGAGTCCTGATCAATCAAAAATATTAAAAGAAACCTACCAACTTTCACCACCTTATGGTTTATACTAGCGGTTCCCAAACTGTACGACGCAGTGTCTTTACACTGGGCGCCGCGTTGCCATAGAATTTTATCATACATCCCTTTAATTTATTATGCACAAATAAATATGTATCTAAATCTTAATATAACTTATGAACTTATGCATGATTATAATTAAATAAATATATTCATATCTTTTACAAATTGTTCTGATATTTTTTTTTTGGGGAGAGTACTGTGTAAACCCCGTATTTCAAAAAAGGGCGCCACGAGCCAAAAATGTTTGGGAACCGCTGATTTATACCAACTTACAACCACGATTAAAGATCTTAAATCGTGCTTACAACTAAACTGTACATCAGACCATTGATTATAGAATAGTCTATTCATAGATCTTATACTAGACAGTATAAGCCATAAACTGGTCTATGGAGTCTGTGGCGTTAGTGGAGGTAGAACCGTCTCGCACTAACGACCAACTTTTATGACTGTTATCAGAAGGAACAAGAAAATATTAAATAAACAACAAGGGACACGAGATGTGTTTAAAGGCGTTGTGTCGCCGATATATTTATAATAAGATAAACAAACAAACGGATGGTTAAATGTACGGCGTCGCGTGAGCAGGTTCGGCTTAGCGATCGGTGAGCGTGCGCGTAAACCGTAGGAAAAGGACTGTGTCGAGAGCACGATTTAAGATATTACACTGGTTACACATCGAAATGTGATAAGGAGACGGTCAAACTGAGTCTCAAAATCAGCTGTGGAATTGCTAACAGGCGCCATCTAACGATTAAATGTGTTAAATCTTTATGAGCCACTGATTATTTATATAATCTCATGTCTGAATATCACCCACGATCTATTCTATTTGCATAAATTTACTGTAGTGTAATTATTAAGTTTGATTCGATTCATATCACCACAAGTCTATTCTATAATCAATATCAGACTTACATGACGTAACACTTTAAGAACCACTGAAACATAACTCTATATAATAATTGTCTGGAGTTCATGGTTCGTGGTTTGATCAATTCGCCGATTATCGTTACTACCTTCAGATTGTAGAAAAAATCACGCGTCGCCAGGACAGGACGTACTGATCGGCAATCACCGTCCATCGAATTACTGAATCACCCGATCACCCTAAGGCCTACGGCCGACTATTAATTTCACAGTTCGTATTTTCGTAATAACGTGACACTATCAAATTGTGATATATTATATTTTCGTCTTCTCACGTATTGCTAAGTATTATTTTAGAATAACAATCCATTTGTGGCAGTCAAACATAACGCTAAAATGGCGTCCAGACGAATCGATCCAAAAATCAAAGAATCATATTCAGCCGTCAGATACGTGCAGGTCGAAGGACTGGTGAGTAATAAATACTAATGTGTGCTAATATCCATAGATTTCGATTATTTAAAAACATTATTATTAATTCTCTCAATGGCGACCGGTGTCGGGCGCTAAAATTTTTGACTGCAGGCACTGATGAAAATTGCCAAACACTGCCATGAAGAGTGTGCCAGTGACGTGATCATTGCTCAAGGAGCACTTTTGGGATTGGTCGTTGAAGACCGTCTTGAGATCACCAATTGTTTCGCCTTTCCGAAGAGCGTCGACGAGTCCATCAATGATGGTCAGTTGCTTGATATGAATGATATGAATAATACATAGTAAAAGTAGTACTACCTTTAGTACAGAGTACATGCTAACTGTTATTCAACCACACTATTCAGTAAACATTACGCTATTTGTTCATTGTAATCTAAAGAATTTTTAATATTTTTTTTAAATTATTGGTTTGTAGTAAGTACCTAGGTAGTAAGTTCCTAAATAATATTTGTTCTACTGGATTGGTTATGACACAAGATAAAACAACTTGGTTGCATTTAAGTTGAAATAAAATTTCATACTTAATAAAACCAAAATATACACTCAAGTCATTAAATGTACCATACTTTGCTTCTTTGTCATTACTAAAAATCAGATTTTGGAGCTATATTATATAAAATTAGTATAATGATAAAAACATTACAAATATATTTGTATATAAGTATTAACTATTTAGTACATTTTGTTATAAAAAAAACTGAAACATGCACATAAAACTTTAAATTAATCTACATCTCTTTGATTTGTAGCGTGTTTCTATAGAATTTAGAACATGCCATATAAAGATACAATTTCACAATAATTCGGTCTTTAGTCATTACCATGATCCTAACTGTTGTCCTTGTTTATACAATTGAATAAGTGTTCTACAAAATATAAGTATGACATTTTTAGTTAAAGGTCTACTAAATGTATAATGGTAGGAACATACTTTTCTTTATATTTTTGCAATTTTATCAACTATGATTTCTATTACAATCATAATTTATATGAATATGCTCAAAACTATGGAAAAATGATATTTATTTAATAGTACCAGTGTTCATAAAAAAAACTTTATTTTTGTTTATTTTATAGAGAAATATCAATTGGATATGATGAAAAGTCTTCGTCAAGTTAATGTGGATCACTATCATGTTGGATGGTATCAAAGTTCTGATGTTGGAAATTTTTTAAGTTTGCCATTGTTGGAATCGCAATTTCATTACCAGACTAGCATAGAAGAATCTGTCGTCTTAATTTTTGGTGAGTTTTATTGATTTGTACTAAGCAATTGTAAGTATATAAAATTATTAGAGTTCAACATTTTAATTAGGTTAGAATTTACTATATTTTGTTCACTATATTTTACAAGTATATAAGCACTTTTCACAAACTATATTGTAAAGTTTAAAAAATTTATTTCAGTTTTCAGTATTAAAACTTATTAACCCTGTTACTATTCTAATAATGTTATTAAATTTTTATATTTTTATATTTATTTTAAGAAACCCCGTCTTACATTAATTTAAAAAACTAAAATATTGTATGTAGCATACACAGATTGCAAAGCATAAAATAAATAGTGTAGCAGTAAAAAAATTAACACTTTATCTCAAGATTCTTGAAATGTTTTTTTAATTCTAACAACATTTTTTGATACTCTATCCAAAGAGTGAATATGGCACACAAAAACCAAAACTAGTTGGTTCTGTGCATTTTCCACCAAATTCTCGATAGGTAGCAAATTATTTTAGCTAATTACATTCACCTTGTATACTATAATAGGTCTTCATTTGCAAAACTTTGACATACGGAGGAGATATTACATGATGTTCAGTTGAAGAACCTCATTCATGGCCAGATATGGCATGTTCTCTCGGGGGACAGATATTTTTAAATATGGACAAACAATTACATTTACTTGAATTTTTTTTTGATTTCGAATATGAAGACGTTAAACACTTACCATATGTGTATTTTGTCAGTAAAAACTATCCTCACTGATAAAATAGAAATGTTTAAAGTTTTTTTTTTTGTTTTTTTAAATATTTAATCTCAATTCAATTTTTAGGTATGTTAATAATAAATAAATAATTTTTGTTTCAGACGCTCCCAAAACAAATCGTGGGTTTTTGTCTTTAAGTGCTTACCGTCTTACACCTCAAGCTTTAACTATGTTTAAAGAAAATGATTTTCTGCCAGATACATTGAAATCATTAAAAGTTGGTTATGATAATTTATTAGTGAAAGTTCCAGTTGTTATAAAAAATTCTACATTGACTAACATACTTCTCTCAGAATTAAGTTTTAAAATTAAGGTTGAAGAAGGCTCTGAACATTTGGATATTGGCACTGCGTAAATAAAATAATATGATTCAATATTTTAAATATTTGTAAAAATTTACATAAATGACACATTATTTGTTGTTGTAGTACTGTTTTAGAAGGGCAATTACGTCATTTAATGGACCGGGTAGATGATCTAAATCAAGAAGCCATCAAATTCAATCGCTATCAGCAAGCAGTTGTTCGCCAATCTGCAGACAAACACCGTTACTTACAGAAACGAGTAATATTATTAATATTTAAATAATATCAAAGTAAATAATGATATAAACATTTTTTGTTATTCTATTCAGGCTTTAGAAAATCAAGCACGAGCAGCTAAAGATGAGCCACCATTACCTGAAGAAGATATTTCTAAGATATATAAACCATTACCAGTACCACCCAGGTTACCACCTATGTTAATGGCTACTCAAGTTGATGCATATGCTGAAGAGATAGCCAAATTTTCTACTCAGTCGTTGGCTAAATTGTATATGACTAAAGCTATGAACACAAACAACTAATTGTAAATAAATACTATGTATATTATTCTAAAATAGAGTAAATACATAATTTTATATTTATAAAAATAATAAATATAAATCATACTCTTTATTATAAGAGTAAATGAAATATATAAGTATACAACTGAATATATTTATTACATTTCCAATATATGCCTGTCATCATTTTGTGTCTTTGAAATGTAATATATCTTAACTCAGAAATTAATAATTTATAGACTTTATATGATCATTTAACAGAGAGATAATAGAAATATTATAGAGTTACTTCTTTTTAAAACTAAATATGATCAAAAACCTATAGATGCTTTATGCTTATTGGCTATAATATTAATTCCAAAATTTAAATTGTATTTTATTACATATATAAACATTTGGATGAAATTACATATTAGGTATTTAAATGAAGAATATTGATATTAATTATTTGGTATAATTCAAAAATATTGCTCATTTTTTAGGTACTTGAAATTTTTAGAGTACATTATTATATTTTATACATGACAATATTTTCAAAATCAATTTATACTGTAACCGATATAGGTATTTAAACATGTAAAAACAATAGGCATATTATAAAAGCATTAAATTTCAAAACTTAACTTTTTAAAGAGGAATAATGTTTTTAGTTACTCTTAGGTATTGTGTTATAAGGTAATATACAGCTATATTTACTAATATTAGCTGATATACCATCTTCACTCAGAATTGTTTTTTGTATAGGTATAATGATTTTATGTTGAATTCAAATTTAGCACATCCATCAGGTACAATTGACATTCACCACTGACCACTCATGGCACCTATCTACTTTACAACCGAGTGGTATTTTATCAATATCAGTACGAACAAGTAAAATGTATGTTATTGTATACTTTCATTCTAAGTATATTTAAATGAAGGTATTGTAAAAGGCGGATACCAATATGGTCATACTACGTTTGTTGCGTGCGGTACGTTCTGTGGTCCAGATGATGAGGTACCTATTAATATATCAGGTACCGTACTTATTGAACCTAACAATAATTTTAAAACAGTAAATGTAAAATGATTGTTTATTTAACAAAACCAAAGTTAAAAACGTAGTACACATGTATAAATAGTATTATTAGTATTCAATAACCAACTGTGCGACGGAGAGAAGACCTGTTGCCGTATCCTGCTGGCTTGTGCCGTTTTACTATCATCTCAAAGGAAGGCTCATGCCACCCTTCGCAACGAGCCCTCATCCCTCCGGAAAGTCGTACCCTGGTGCCAGATGGCTAGCGGCTCCCCGGCAACTCATTTAAGGCTAATCGTTATGTTTCAAGAGACTCGCGGGGTGTGGTTGGTAGTGACCAGCTCGCGACCTATCTTCTTCTATTAAGACGTTACCGCCACAGCTCCCGCGAGAACATCCACAAAGCCGCGGGCGTGTGACGCAAAGTTAGTCTGGACACCACCCACCCTTGCGGCCATAGGTCGCATGAAATGAGCGAAGGGGCTGCTCCAAACTCCCGCGGGACGGGATTTCGAGAGCCGCTCTCTCGGATACCCACAACGACCCTTTTCCCGTCGGCCTGGTCGCCGGTGCGGATTACTCACGCCGCCGCGCCATCCTATTGGAAGCGGTACGGTTTTTCAGATGATGGGTTTCCGTCCCCACACCGGGGCTACTCCGGGTTTTAAGTGCCTGGTCCGTGGGTGGCCCAGAGTCAGCCTCCCACTCGCACGTATGCGTTCACAGATGCGCTGGATCTAACTGTGGGCTCTCGACCAGGGTTCATGGGAGTTTCCAGCAGACGTGAGGTCGACGGCCCGAGAGTAACTCATCTCCCGCCGGTGACCTTGGCCTGAGCCTTCCGTTCGGAGGTCCTCCGTCTCCCCGTCTTTATGTCGCGGATTGGTTTTGTCCACTCGAATAGAATAAATTCTCATGCGGAGCTAGAGGGGCCAACATGGTTCACCTGTCTACCGAGTCTATCCTCCATCAGTACGCCTTAATGCAAACGTACGCAGCTCCCGGAGCACGGCCTCTAATTATTGCTGTCGGGGATTATTATTACATCGAATTATTTATCAAAATTGTATTTTGGTTAGGCATTCAATACTGAAATTTCGTGACCTAATTCATATAGCTGGTCGTACTATTCCAATTTTGTTTATTACAGATAACCGAGCCAACACGGTGTTTGTTATTTTGAATGAACAGTTGAGTAAACCCAAGATACGAGTAGAAGTTATCGACGTGATTATTCAAAAACTAATCGTATATTAGTTATACGCTAAATTATTTAACACTTAATAGTTAATTATTCTAAGTAGGAATTAGTTTGAGTCACCATTGAATATTGATTTTTATTTGTTACGATTAAAAGACGAGAATATTTTGCATTTTCTTAAAAATTTTTATCTACATCGTACCTACTGGGCACTGGCTACTGAATTATAATCATTAATCGTCAAAATCACAAAGGATAAAAAAAGTTGTGTGCCGAATTTTAAACAAGTGATGCTAATATACCTAGTATAATATCTATTTTTTGTAAACTAATATTATAATATAGGTATACTAGATAAGTATATTCGCTGTATGTTTTCTTACTTAGTTCTTGGTAGTGAACTAGTGAGTGACGTTTTATATTGCCGTAGCTATGGGCGGGAGGTTAAGGGCTCAAGCCTATTAAATAAGTAAGTTGTAGGTATCTAATCAATCCATTAATACATAGGTATAACTGTACAAGGGTTGAAGGGTAAACATGTTATTTAGGTTTGTAATTAAAGTTTTAATTTGTTATTCCCATTCGCTGTTGTCATTCCTAATTCAATTTCATGAAATCTACAATTTTATCTGAGAAAAAAATATTATAAGATATAGATTATTTAAATATACGACTAATGAAAATGAGATACTAATAATATAATATAGGTATAAGTGCTAGCAGCTAGCAGTGGTGAATCAGGAATTTTGTATGGAGGGGTTATAGCGGCTTTTGTAAATTCACATTTTTGATAAATAATATTTTTATAATGAGGATCAAGGGGGGGGGGCTATAGCACTCTTCACCCCCTTGGCTACGCCCCGGGTGGAAGTGCTTAAACATAAATAGTGACTTTACTCAATTTGTTTTAAAATAAGATAACTCTTCTAAAAATTTGATAATATCTGTAAACTGTAAATTTGCTCTAACATATAAGGTAATGCCTTATTTAAACTAAAAAAAAAAAACAGTAAATAATAATAAATTACTGTAACCAACCTTCAAAAGCTAGCACAAAAATTGATGAAATATTCCAATAATAAGTTTACAGAACTTCAATTAAGAACTAACTATAAGAATACTTTACCTGATGTGGATAGAGCACGTGACTCACCTCATAATCTTTTGGCAGTCATTGTTGCATATGAAGCTGATACGTATAAATTATGTAAGTAACTTACCAGTGGCGTATTTACAGGGGAGGTCCTGGGTTTAACCACCCACCCCAGAAAAAAAAAGTTACTCAATGTTAATGCCGGCAATGTCGCTGTTTGATTGTATTGATTCTTTTGGCTATTTGCGATTACATAACTAATTGAATGATGTATTTGGTTTTATATTTAGACTAAAAATATATCAGTTATTTCATTTTTTCCCGGAATGTAAAACAGAATTGATTTTATTACCACCTATTAGACATTACTCGACATTAGTATAATTCTAACATATATATAATAATATATACTGCATATTATCGTCTATAATAAATTTAATTTAAAGTTTTTAATTAAAATATTATTTATAAATTATAAATTATAAGAAAATGTCTAACCAGTATTATGTGTGTGCGGAGTTGTCAATAAAGAAATAGGCTGCGGTATTCAACGGGTATCAAATATTTTATTACGGGTTTTCTGATAATTTCTCTGTAACAAACTGTCCATAAAGATGAAACTATGTAAGGCAAATTAATAGGACCTATAATACACTTGTCGGCTTGTCGCCGCCCGTGCGTGCAGGCTCGTACTAAATAGTAATGTTTTGTTGCATTTTTTATATTTCTTGTTCTTTTGTTGTCACGTGTCGTTGTCGTTGCTGAATCAGATCACGTTCAATATTGTATTATCCACAAGTATGTTCACCAGAGCATCAATATTTATTCCTTACTTGGATAAATTCATTAGTGAGTTGGACGATAGGTTCATAAACTATCAATTAACTTTGACGAATTTCGACTCTTTTTTTCAAGAAAACGGTCACCTTGAAGACTAAGAATCTTTCAGATAAATGTATAGAAGAATTACAGGAAAACGGATTTTCTAACATAATATTTGAGGCAGAATACAAGTTATGGCAAAGAAAACTTATGCAAACATATTATAAACCACAAAATGCTCTGGAGACTTTAAATGTATGTAACATACCTATGTCTATTTACCCTAACATTTTTAAACTTCAAATTTCGGCTACACTTCCGGTATCTTCTAGTCTCCTCCTCTTCTTCATCAAATGAGAGAACTTTTTCAAACTTGAAGAGGATAATAACTTATCTTAGAAATTCTATATCAGAGGTACCTATTTATTTACTTATAAAGTAATGAATAACAGTATAATAATGATCCATTGAATCATATCTATTTTTATTTTAGGGAAGACTAAACGGATTAGCTATGTTATTTATAAATTCGAAAGATAAAATTACACCAATAGAGCTAATTGAAAAACTGGGGAAAAAGAAAACACGTTTACCCTTTTCAATTTAAAATTTGAAATAAAGAAAAATTAAAACTAAAAGATGACATTGTAATTAATTATTTTATTTGACGAATTAACTATATTCTAATAGATGTAAAAATTAATTTTACTAAAATTGTAACATTTTATTTCAGTTATACAATTATATTGTTTGTATTCATTTAATCTCTTTATTCCTTTGACTTTTAAAAATGTTAAGCCCCCCAAGAAATTATTGAAAATACGCCACTGGACTACCTACGATCTGAATTAATTAATAACAATATTACAATTTTTATGTAGGTACGGAGTATAATGGAATCCTAAAACAGGTTCATTAGATCGCAATTGGTTCTGTCTTCCGTGTTCTGAAAATATATCGAATAATGGTGATGAAGAGACAATCGAGACTGCCGTAAAAAAAAAGTTTCAGAGGCTGCTGACTATGGAATCACGGGATCACAAGAGGTTATACTATATAGATGTATTTTTATAACAGGATGTAAAACTCATAGAATTGCTTGTAAAAAAAGTGATTTTTTGTGCAATTTAAAGTGTTGTAGTAGTGCATTACATTATAAATTGTGAATATAAAATTGAATAAAGTTATTAACATTGTCTATTAGTATTTTAGACATTTTAGACAATTTCCTAGTCATAGTAGTAAATGTGTTAACCAAATATTTGATTTTTACAGCATTGCCTATGTTGTCAGTTAATATACCTAGGCATTGACCATATCGTTTACTAATATTATGTTCGGAATTTATGATATTGGCTAGGCATTTAGTGCCGTTAACTAATTTACCTACATAATTGTATAGATAATATATATAATTTGTGTATGTTCTCCATATTTATAAAATAATTAGGTACTGTGAGTGCAAATTGCTAAGTTCTTATTATATTATTATTGAACGTGATACAATTTGATACCTCGCATTCGAAATTCAAATCAACCACATTAGTAATATATTATATAATAATATCGTCGAGCTATGACATGAATTAATTTCATCATATCTATCTGGCTTAAATTTCATTGCAAAAAAAAACGAATTATTAAATGTATACCTTCGTATTATTTACGTTCAGTGTTGTAAAGTATTTGAGTAAAAGTATTCAAATACATTTTTACGTATTGAATACTTTTTAAAATACTTTTATTTTTGAAGTGTTTGAACGGTATTTTAAATACATTTTTTTTGGTATTGAATACTTTTTTTATTCCTTTAATACTTTATTCATTGTCAAATAATAATAATGTCATAATAATATTATAAATATAATATTATTTTATCATTTATGAACAATTCGATATCGGTTTTAGTTTTCGTCTATTAATAGCCTAACTAAATATGTTTTACTCCGAGAAACCGTCTGTTTATCGTCGACGACGATCGCAATTCGCAACGGTACGTTATCGGTACCTAATACCTAGCAGTGCGCCAGTAGAGAGAGTGTTAAGTGTTGGTGGTGCAACAATCACCAAAAAAATAACTAATATGACTGATAAGCATTTCGAACAAATTATGTTCTTAAAATGCAACACACAAATGTTCGATTAATATTATATATTAATATATTATGAATGATTCAGAATTAAATTGATTTTTTTGTTTTGTATTTGAAAATTATGTCAAATACTTTAAAAAAGTATATTTGAGTATTACTCAAATACTTTACTATAGATAGTATTTGGGTGGTATTTTAAATACTTTATTTTGTAAGTATTTGAGTAATTACTTAAATACTTTTTAAAAGTATTTTTTACAACACTGTTTACGTTTACCTATCTATATTGTACATTTATATATATATATTTAGTCGACAGCATTACATCGAGATCTTGTAGGTCAGTAGAAATTATATAAGTACTGATGAGGTAGGTACCTATTCTGACATCAGTGTTATGCTGTTGTATTATATTATGAACTTGGTGGCTTGGCTGATGGTAATTATTTGATAAACACGAGCTAATTTAGCATAGTAAATTAGTATAAACCGCATTAACCCTAGCTAATTATGGTGCATTTTTAATGTTTTGCTTTCGACGTTTTCGTAAGCAAAATGGTAATTTAAGTCTGTGTTTTAGGAGCACTTTAATAATTAATTTGATGTTCTTATACCTTTATAGTTTTATTGTTTTATCATCATATATTATTATAGATAGTTCCGCAGGTGCTCCTAATTAGTAATTTGTTAATAAATCACATATCTATAACCTAGATGGAATTCCTTTAATTTTAACCAAATTATCTGTACCTATGGGCTATGGCTATATCTATTATCAGACATCATTGTTTATGTTCAATACTGTTTATTTACTGTAATAATTATATATCTATCATCTATCTACCTAGAGATGATAAATTATGTGTTAATTATTAAGTTAATTAATTTTAAGGGTTACAAATAAATGTACGGATACTTTTTAGCTTGTTATGAGTCTGGATAGTCCTCTTCTTGAGAGGTATGAGTATGTATAGTGATGTGCGCTCTGCCAAACATTCAGACGGCACTATGGTTTTTAAAAATTTATCAAAGACAATTTCAAGGTTTCATCACTAATTTGCATTAGAATTGATTATTTTAAACATATTAGCATAAGTTAAAATTATGTATTGTACAAATCGTGTACGTGAGTGGTGTAAATAGGCGTCCACACAATTTCATGGTCATAGTCTCATAGACTATATATACCTATATAGGCTTTATATATAGGTTATCTTAAGATGCTGTATTTCTGGTTCGATTATGTAATAAATGGTATTCTCATTCCTTTTTCCTGGGCTGGAGTCCGCTTAATTTAGCCAACGCATTTGTATTTTGTTGTTTTAGTATTTGCAAGCGCCAGTGTCACTTTACTGACTAACTGTAGCTTTAGTTTGGAAAATGTCATTAAAATAGTAAAAAAATACTGCGAGGTTAGAGAACCAATAATAAAAGCTTGACTATTTTTAGTTCCAACTAACCAAGTTCCTTTTGGAATCATTATTGAAATTCAATTTAATATTCATATTATTTATCTTTCAGTAATGGGTTTCAAACAGCGATAGTAACCAGTCATAGTAATCATCAAAAATGTATTAGAAGTTAAGTATGTGTTGTAAATATAATTAACCTATGGTACAATCATATACTCTTTGTTGTTTTTAAGATCGCTTTTTTATTCATTGTTTAATAGTTTTACCATATCGGAAGAGCTCCTGCGTAAAATATATTTTTAGGAAATTAATAAATATTTCAATTTTTAGTAAAAATAATATAAATATTTTTTATAAGTACTGAATAATATTAAAATAATATCCATATATATATATATAATTTTGTGATCTGTTCTAAAATGCGAGATCGCTTATTTTCTAATTTTTAGGGGGTTATTTAACTTTAAATCGATTATTTTGGGAGAACTAAACCACCGTAAGCCTCCTTCCTGATTTCCCGATTTCCATCTATTGGTTTTACACCAAATTAAATTAACAAAATAATATACATATATTTTTTAATATTGAGTTCAGGCTTCAACATCTGAGGTCATTAACTTGGGTTATTTAGTAGGTTTATTACTGCGAGGGAAGATTCAGTTGATTAGAACTCGTATGTATGTGTGGCGAGGACTTTTCACTAAAAACTGGGGTGGTTATTTATTCAGGAACTATATACTAGTGACACAGACTGATGCTTGACTTCAGAACACGTTAAGTCAAACACCACGCATGCAATACCTGCAGGTATGTCACTATATAAAATATTATTATTTTATTAATTGTAATTATAATTACTATTAATATTTATTAATATAATGATATAATAATTTATTTTTAATGATAATGTATACATGATGGGTCTATATAACGAATATTTTTAATTTTTTGATGAATAGTTGACAGATACATCGAAATTTTGTCCTGCATTTAAATTATAGTTTTTATCGTTTCTTATTTTTTACCTTTATAACTCATATACAGGGGCGTATATAGGATTTTCTTGAGGAGGGGGATATCAAAATTTTTTTAGTGTTGATGCAACCTTTTGTTAGTTACTCCATGTAAGGCTAACAATAAAAACAATAATATTAATTTTAATTTTACTCTATTTTATTAATTTATAAAATAAATTCTAGTTTTCTGTTTTTTATATGAGTCATATAAGTGCTGAAAACTCCATGTTCGAGCAAAAAGATACGGAACTAAGACCGACAAGATATAATATAGTGAATTTTAGGGTATTTTTGAATATTATTAAGAATCATAAAACCAGAACTTATTAACTCTTTTAGAATAATTATACTCTTTAAATTTCAACTGCAAAGTTCGATGATTTTTAATTGGACATTATAACTTTTATCTTCTTCAGAAAGTTTAAAATTTAAATCAATTTATCAACCCGGGAATAACCTATAGATACATCATACATTGAATGCATCTTGAACCCGGTCGTATATAATATTTAATAGAATCGATATTTTATGAAAATATGTCACAGAATAAGACAATATGTATGTACAATATGTATTCATCTTTACTTCCAACAATATGTACAATATGTATTCATCTTTACTTCCAACAATATGTACAATATGTATTCATCTTTACTTACAACAGCTTGATATTATTTTCTTCTTACAAATTGTTGATTTGTTATATTTTAGTATAATATTCCACACTTAAATACTATCTGTGACTTATGAAGAAAAAACATTTTCAAAACATTGCTGCAAACCTAAAATTTGCTTGTGGCACATCAGTGTGAAAACCATTGAATTTTTTTACAAAAATAAACTATTGAAATTGAAGAATGGACTAACAAGTACTTTCACTCGTGGTTATGTTAGTGATTTAAAATTTTAATTAGTTCAAGACAAATTCCAACATTCATTTATTTATTAAAACATAATAATTAAGATATAATATTTGTATAAATCGTGTGTGGCATGAATACGGTGCTCTGCAGAACTCAACGCCTAATGTACATTTGAAAATATTGGAAGTCATAGGGGGTGATTACTCCTTTATAAGTGGTGTCCCCCTTCCTCTTTTCATAAAAAAGAGTCTCACAATTTAGCCAATAACGGCCTTATTGTAATTGTGTTTCGTATAACAATCTTATTTTTGTATCTGTTCGTGAAATGGATACCTATCATGCCAAGTGACACTTATATCTATATGACTATGTTTTCAACCGTAACGTACTTTTCAGCAATACGCAGTTTCAGACATAAGTATATAGCTGAATGAGCTGATTCATACAGTTAAAAAAATCTGTCCCAACACTCCCAACTGAACAGATTTTCAATACCATTATTTGGGTTATCTTAACTAAAAATAAAATACGTAAGTAATAATTATTTTTAAATTTTGGACAAATAAGTAGGTACTGTAAGTAGTAGGGGTTAGCTAAAAATGTATGGACCTAATATCGAACTTAATTTCATAGGTATGTATAATGTATTCATGTGTTATTATATTAAAATGATAATGCAGTAATATTATTAATAATATTACTAATTAATATTATATTATTATTAATATATTATTAATAATATTACTACAATAGTGCTAAAACAAAATAAACATAATTTTAAACTTTTTTTTTAGATCTAGAGTCTAGACTCTATAGATGAAGAATGTAAAAAAATGTATGTATTATAAGCATAGTTATTATTTATACATTATATTCTTTTTTCTGCCTCTAACAATAATCAAAAATTCAGTGGTAAATGCTGACTAAGAAATATTCAAATATGTGTATGCTTATTTAGTCATTTATCATTTTATAATTCATTACGTATTAGATTTTTAGTAAAATGTTAATAGATAACTCAGAAATTCAATTCACATGATAAAGATATTGCTGAATAATTCAAATTTTTCGTTTCACATAGACAAATAAATTGTTACGAAAATGAAGTATGATAGATTAATTTATATATTTATATTACGTCCTTACCATCATATTCGTATTTAATTTTAATATTTATAAAATAATTATAATTTATAATACTATTAATATTACTCATATTTTTTATTATGTAGCCATCTTGTAAATTTATTATGTCTTTGCATATCATATACTAATACATGTATATGTATAATATGTGATTATTGTTTTAAACAATGTTCATATTGTTAATTATATGTTATACAATTTTGATTGCAGAATTATTTGTTTAGAATATAGAAATAGCAAACCAAAAGTTAAATATTTAAAGTGGTCGTAATTATCAGAATTCCCTTATAAGGTTACAACTGAGTTGTTTATTCTGTCTAAAATAATTATCACGGATCTTAAATGTTAATGCATTATTATCATCTCGGGGTTCCAACTCAAATAAAAGATTGTGTTATTCCAATCTCCTTTATTGCTGTTTGAGTTAAAAAATCATAGAAATTTATCTTTTTAAATCTAAGATTTTTAAATTCAATACAAAATTTTTATAAGTTTGTCTACTTTTATTAAATAAAAAATGTCTAGCGGAA
Organism: Diuraphis noxia; assembly: GCF_037042655.1. Taxonomy (NCBI): domain Eukaryota; kingdom Metazoa; phylum Arthropoda; class Insecta; order Hemiptera; family Aphididae; genus Diuraphis; species Diuraphis noxia. Next base: position 80,440,889 of record NW_028301713.1, read on the forward strand.
AGTCAAATTAAATTTTTATAAGCGTTTGAATTTCAAATTTTCACAACATTGGATATTTACTCAATTTCTCTTATATGTTATATCGATATTAATACTTTTTATTATTCAAAAACAAATAACTGCACGAAACTTGAAATATACATCACTATATGTTCATTTTATTAATTCCTATACTTGATAAATTTTAAAATTTTCAAAATATTTTGACTTATTTTGAGCTGTTTAACGACATTTTACATTTTAAATTGTTTTCTATAAATGTATAGGCACATTTTTTTTAACCATTTAAAGTTCAAATTTTGACAAAATGTATAGATTATTTAGTAGTTAAAAATTTCTAAAACGTTCAACTTTTATAGCTAGGAATTTTTTGTTAGTTATTTTAAGTTAACATTTTGACGAAATTACATATTAAATAACGAAGAATAACAATTTTAGTTATATTGTTGTAAATTAAAAATATTATTTATTAGTACTTGAAATTTCTAGAGTATACTTTATGTTTTTATATTCCAATTAATATTAAAATAGTTATAATATATTTAATGACTCATACTAACTACACTAAATAGCAGTGGAGCCGGTGGTGGCCAACATGAAGGCCAAACATCTCAAGAGCCAAAACGTTTATAAACAATAAACATGTTTTATAATTTTTTAAATTTTATTGTATTTTATCGTTAATAAGAAAATATTGGTTTTTTTTTTAATTGAGCCTCGATAACAAAGGTTAATGGCCTTAAGCATTAATATTTTTTTACACAAAAACGGAGCTTAACAATAATATATACATAACAATAAAAATAGTATGAAAAAAATCTAGATTAAATTAGTTGGTAAAGTTTAATTTGTTTTAAATAACTAATTAATTTTTCAATGTTGATTGGCTGAGGACTTAGAGCTTCTTCCAGGTTTTCTTCTATGTTGAGCTTAGCTCTGATGTCGGTGAAGTTACGGCAGTGGCATATTAGATGAGTATAATATTGTGTATATACAATTACTATGAATACATAATATGATGTATAATTGAGTGAGTCGGTACTCTGGTACATGATGAATCTGATTTGATTAATTTGGATTTTTTTTTTTGAAATACTAATAATATAATTAATATAGTATACATTTTCCTAGACTGACAAACCGTCTCCGCTCAGAATCGTTTTTCGTAATACAATGATGTAATTATTAATACTATCCATTACAGTAACCCACTTATAAAGTTATAACCTACTGTTTAGCAGAGTGACATCCACTCATCCACTTTTTTAACTAAACTTAACTGAAAACGAACAATAAAGGGTATATAACATATTAGAAATATTCAAATGTTCTAAAAAGTATTTTTAGAAATGGTTTTTTTTATTGTGTTTTTATTCATCAAAAGTTGAAAAAACGTTTGATTGATCAAAAAGTTTGAAAATCTAAGATTTTATAATAAGTTGTTGTTGTATGTTGTTTATACATATTAATTATTAAATTAATTTTAGTACATTTAACTTGATACAAAAATAGTTTTCCAATTTTCATAATGATGATTTATCACATAGATACAATAATATAATTTAATAGTTTGCATGAGAACTAAAAAACTGACCGTCAATTGATAAATTTACAATAGAATGCTTCACCATTTCTTCGTTTGATTAATGATGTCATCAACGCGTGATATTTAGATAATAAATTAATTATATGAATTATGATCTTACCAATCTTATTATACCTTACTTATCTAATAGTAATAATTTTATCAGAAGCCAACAAATTTAATATTATAGTATATTAATAGCCAAGTCAGTAGTCACCAAGATTATCGTAAAGTCATTAATCATTGGACAGTGGACACTATTATAATTATACTAGTATATGTAGTATTAATCAAATATAAATAAATTGAAAACAATTATTATTGACAATAAGCATCGCATCGTTTAAACCATAATTATAAGCATCTAGGATATTGATTATTATTAAAACATTTGAAACACTGATTAAAACACTAATTTGATAATATATAAATTGTTTTTGTTGTTGCTTCATTGCCTACATAGGTAGGCATAAAACTATTACCTATTCGTAATTCGTGGCGATCGGAAAAAAATACAGCGGACAGAGCGAATTGCCGAGTTTTTAAATAAAATAAAGTTTTAGATGATTAAATATTATTATTTCGACGACTCCACGCTGGGAAGTAAGTAAAAAGCATAACAACATTTAAGTGTAAATAATATATTTTATATTTAATGTATATAGGTGACGTCGTCGACTGTAGAGGTGAGTACCCACTGTATAACTATTTCCTGTATGCGAACGAACGTGTGTTCCCTACACAACGATAATATAATAAAAGGGTCCCCCTCAGTCAGGGCCTCATCCCAAAACGCGGCAATACAACATAGTACTATTATAATAATGATAATAATAATAATAATATTACAATATTATACGTCGTCATAATATGTTTTGTAGGCGTAGGACGTATGCCAAATTGCCAATGTGATTCGAACCGGGAAAAATAATTACGTATTTCAAAATCTCGACGACCGAAAACCGGTCGTCAGGAACTTTTGCAATTATTGTAAAGGCGTCTGACGGTTAATAACACAACGCACTGAAAATGTGCGTCTTTGGCGGCCGTCGACTGTGCCGTGTGCCAATAGTTGTTTTGTGGTGGCGGAGAAAAGAGCGAGAGGAGGAAAACGCGTACCTATTTCGAAATCCAAGGGGTTCGATGACGATCGGGGGCGGCAGGGGATGCGTGCGCGGGACCGACCGTCGTCGGCGGCGCGTTAGGGCGTAGACCCTGTGAAATATCAACGAAACGCCGGATCGGGACAGGCGGCAGCACCGTTGCGCGACGGGCAAACGGGACCGGGCGAGCGCCGAGCACCGGGACCGCGACGGCAGTCAGGCAGTCTGCAGTCAGTACTCAGCAGCAAAAGCAGCGGCGCAGCGCAGCGCCCCCGAACCCGTCGTAATGATTTTCTAAAATGGCGTCACACACCGACGTCCGACACCGCCGCCGACGCGACAATTGACATTTCCGGCAACGTCCGCTCGTAGCGCGTTGCACAACACGTACCGCCGACGGTCCGTCATCTCTGCTGCCGCCGCCGCCGACCGGTTACTGGTTAGGTTAACGCACAGGCTCGTTCGTCTCCGCCGCCGCCGCCGTCGCGTTGTTGTTATTATTGTTGTTGTTAATTATTGTTTTTTTTTTCTTGATTTTTTTTTTTGAAATTTATTATTTTCGTCTCGTTTCCCCTCCGGTTTGTACTCGGACGACAATTAGTATTTCGTCGATTGTCGTCCCGTTTGTTTCCCTACCACCAGCTCGACGCCGCCTCGACACGACAATCGCGATTATCTCACAGTCGCAACTTCCGCGGTCGGACGACGACGTTTACGCGCGCCCGTTTTGTCGATCGATAAACCAGTCTCGTGCGCGTGTCACCGTCGCCGACTCCAATCGTCCGAGTTTTTCCACGCCGCCGTTTCCCGATGATAGTGTTGTCGTCCTAGCCGGCGTTGTCGCGGTCGTCTTCGTAGACAACATCCGACTTTGCTTCCGCTGCCAACAAAAGCGGGCCCATCGCCGTCGTCCAACACGCCATGGGTGAGTTATCTTTTGTACCGTCGTCCCGTCCGGTCTCCTGGTCGTTTATGTCCTTCGCGGATGAGATAACCACCGGACGACCGTTCCCTGCTAGCCTAGGATATTGGGTGTACCCGCCCACTGTCAGTCTGGAAACTAGTACGGCCCTGGGTGGACACTCGACCTGTACACCTGGGAATGTATGTGCTCGTTGCTCGTTGTCCATGGTACCCATGTCATGTATGTTTTTGCTGGTTTTTACTTGGGTACGGCCGGTCGTTCAAATTTCTTATAAACAGTGCTGTAGTCCTAAAAAAAGCAGAGGGTATACTATGAGTTATAATATTAAACATTTACACTATCATTAGGCATCACTTTGGTAGAGGGTAAATAACACAACACATACATCAATTGTGCAAATTAAAATTAAAACTAAACATTTTTTTCTAAATAAATTTATTGAAAAATAGTCTACAGTACATTGCCGTCAATCGCCCAATATATATATTTAATCATATACATATATATAAATTATGTTTTATACAAATTGTCTATCTTAAGTGATTCTTAACATTCTTAGTTTTTCTATCAAAAATATTAATAATAATCTAATGACTTTTATCTTTATATTATTTGGTAATTTCACTACAACAGAGAGCATACGACCTTAATCAGAAGGTATACGGATTTTATTAGAAATAACCAGAAAGTATACGGCGTATACCACCGTATACCCTTCACTACTACAGCACTGCTTTAAGTATACCTGTCGGTGAGACGGCCATTTCAATAATGGCTATAATTTCTTCAGTATACCTAATAATAATTTCTATGCGATATTGTTGTTCACACTATTTACCTACTTGCCAACTAAAAATTATCAATCAAGTGCCTGCTTGACTGATATAATACGAGTGTTCAAATATTGTTTTTTTTTCTTTAAATTTAAAATCCACAATTGTTAATCGATTGTGTTTGCATGAAGTAGGTAGGTAGGTAGTTTATTGGCTGTCAATAAAATAACATGATTGTTCTATTAGGATTAGGCTACTTATCTAAGGAGGCGACTGTTTTTTTTTTCATCCAAACATTATTAATCAGATAACTATAAATATGAATTGATAATGTGTTTATATTATGTGTTGACTTTGACATTTTATGATGCAATCAAACTGGTTTGGTATTAAAAAAAGTGTACCTACCATACGTTACTTGTTTAAAAATCACAATTTAGCATAGGTACCTAAAAATATATAAGCTACCTACATATGTAACCATTGGACTAAAATAGTATGCTTAGAATGCTAAGATAGTATAAGAAGTCATTTTAAAAAAAAAATCTTATTCCTAAGTAGGTTACTCTCAGGGTTAATTTACTCTAATAATAAATCTAACAACACAAGATAAGTATTGCAGAACAAAAATTTACCATGTTTAAGTTAATAAGACGGAGGCAACACAATACATAGATTCAGCATCTTCTTATTTAAAGACCATTGTATTATGTTTTATTGCAGAAATATATCATTTTTAAGAATAAGTTGTCAAGATACACAACTGAATAAACATTCACAGTTTGTCATATCCAATTACTGCCCTTTAAGTTTATCATAATACTTATGTGTTGAATTATTTTAGTCTGGGACATTTTGGTACATAGGTTCATATTATACTCTTTCAAGTTAATTAAAATCATTTTTAATACCTATCAAAAAAACTATCCACAGACTTAGCATAGATCCTCGCTTAGATCAGAGGTCATCAACATTTTCCAACAAATGAGCTGTATTAAAATTTTTAGATATCTAGTGATCAACCATTATTTATATTATTACACGCAGCACAACAATAAATTTTTGGTATAATACCTAATGTCCTACAGTTATTTCTCCTTCGAAAAAATCCAAAATCACCCATACATTTTTCTTTGCTAGTAAATACTTTACTTAATGGATACAAAGTGTAAAGGTGTGTTAAAGTTTTCAAATTTGAAATTACTCAGGTATGTGGTCAAGGGATATCGGTATAATTCATTTTTAATACAATCGACCAATATTCCTCTAAATATTGACCAGTTAATCACGATCAGCTTGTTGGCGACCCCTGGCATAAATGAATATAAACTGGTTATAGGTAGTGTTATTAATACATAGGTAGGTACCTAGATATCTTTTACTTATATTTTCCTTGTATTTGAACAACAATAGTTTTGAATTTTGATTGTATATATGTTTTGTATTATACAGTAAATTCATGCTATATCAAACTGAAGTTACTAATTACTTGTAAATTAAATTTTTTATTGTCACCATCATTCAATAACTTTAGATACTTATAATTTATAGCCTGATATTAATATTTTTTACTGTTTTACCCAAGTGCCTACCGAGGTACCTCTAATTTTACATTAGATAAGTATTATCCTAGTACCTAAGTAATATGTATATTATATTTACAATAAACAAACCTTGCCTAGTTCATGTTTTTCCTTTTTTAGGGATTATTTGATACTAAAATTGTTGATGGATTACTGTGACCTTATAGGTATGTGATTAAAAGTAATTTAGCTATGAATATTAGTTATATAAGTAGAAAAAATTATTAATGTATCTAGTTAACCACCTTGATTAATATTAAAAATGTACTTATGTCTCATAGTAATATAGTATTAAATTTTGGTTTGCTTATAAAAATGTTATAATAAATAAACATTATTTTAGTTTTCATAACTTTTCGTGGTACCTATTAATTTGTTATATCCCTCCCACAGCATGTGAAAAATTATCATCCTGCCACTTAAGTTTGTTATCTCGTAGCCATTCATAATAATAATAAATTGTACATAAGTGTCAAGAGTTCGTTTTTTAATATGTATAATAATAATAATAACAAACAGTATTACCTAAGTGATAGTAATTCAATTTTTAAATTGTTTAGTAATTATATTTTTCAAAAGAAGTTTAAGTACCTATATACATTTATTAAAAACATAAATTAGCCATAAAGTAAGTAATTGGTTTAATGATAATAATCATAAGAACAAAATTAAAATTAGAATGGAAGCTTAATTTTCCCTTAAAAAATACCTATGGTAGGTATCACTTTATTAAAATTACAATTATTTTATCCTTGATTTTATTTTTAAAACATAGGTACAAGTACAACATTATGGATATAAATACCTAATTAAGTAGAGATTTGACAAAAAAAAACATTTTAAGCATCTAATTTAAATTGTTTTATTACTTATATAGACCATGTACCTACCTATTAAAATGATTCTTATATTATTTATATGCTTACTGCTTAGATAATTTAAAAGTGATTTTTAGAAGTCAAGGTTACATTTTAAAATATTTTTCATTCATAACACAAAAATTGTGCACCATGTGACAGGTTTGATAGGTGACAATTTAGTAAAAATAATGTTAGTATTAAATAACTTATTTATTATACAGAGACCTGTGTTAACAATTATTTTGCTATTATATTTATTGCTTTCATATCTTGCTTTATATTGTTTGTCAAATATTAACCAGTTGATGTTGAAAACCTATTATTAATTTTTTTTTTTTTTGACAAGAAATGATAAGTTATTCAGATTTATGCTATTATGCTGAATGAATATGATTAATGGGATGTTTCGTTGAAAACAACAAATATTTGTTTAACTGTAGATACATAATGCTTCGTGTAAAGATAGAATTTTGCATTTAATTACCTACCTACAATAAGTAAAATAAATAATTGACAATTTTTAAAAATCTTAAATCTCAGATGATTTATTGCGCACCTGATTGCACATATTTTTTAGGTACCTGAAAATATTGAAAGTGTTATAAACTTTTTGTACACTGACAATATAATAAAATTCTGCTCATAAATTGACGATAATCATTAGTAGTAGGTTCCCTTGATTGTATTTTGTTTTTCTATTAATGTTATGGCAAACAGTTATAGTTAGGTATGATGAGTCGATTCATAGCATATAGATTCTGTATTGTTTAAAAATATCTTATCCTAATCTTATAATATATTTATTATTTGTTTATAAATTATACCTACAAAAAAGCACTTGAATATGTATTAGATCTTTACCTATTATATTATGTGATATGTGAATTAACTCTATATTTTAAAAACGTTTAAATACAGTTTAACACTTTTTATATATTGCTTCAACTAATTTATAATTTATTTTTCAGATAAATTATGTAGATAGAAAATTAATTGTTGGTACATTTGTGTATAAGAATAAACATAAAAGACAAAAAAATGGCTAGAATGTTGCAAGAGAATGTTGTTACCTATAAAACACCAGCTTTGGCACATTTATTCCATTCATTCCCACATCTAAATGTCAGTGGTCACCATGTGAACTCCGCGTTTGCCCCATGGAGTGAACTTTATTTGGAAGTAAGATGCATGAACATAATATTATATTTAAATATCATGGTTATAACAAATTTTATGTTCCAGTCACTTGGTATTCTTGGTTCTATTCCTTCGGTGTGGTTGATAATTACAATGTTTTTATTGTTGATTTATCTTATGACGAGATGCTGTGATCGAAAACCTCGACCAAGGCATAGTATTGTTGTGCTCAAATGGACCTTAGCAATATTTACTGTTTTATCATGGTAATTATTGTACCTATATATGTATATTTTTTTCAATATATATTCATTGTGTTTTATCTTTATGTAGTGGTGCCGTTGGCGTTAGCTTATATGGTAATGACGATTTACATAATGGAGTTGTTCAATTTCTGACATCTGCTAGAGCTTTGGATGACTTAGTTATTAGTGTTAAAAATCAAGTAAGATTACAATTTCAATAGTACTTACAGTTTTAATATTATTTTTTTTATGTTTTAATAATTTTTTTCTAGACATCAGATATTGAAATATTGCTTCAAGTAAATATTCAAGACAAACTAACCAATATAGGTGATATCATTGATTTACCAGTAGCTAATTTGACTGCTCGAGAACAAATTGTATTAGCTCTTTCCACTTTAATTGGTAACGCAGCTTCAACATTGTCAAATATTCGTGGTATCAGTAATTCTTTACGTGGAGTAAATCTGACTCCTTTTATCGATGATGTGTATTTAATGGAAACAATAAGGTGAGAAAATTACATAATTTATAGATTAAATAACATTTTAATTGCGTATAACTTAATTTTATAGATGGCCATTGACTATGGGTGTTCTAAGTATTCTATTGGTATTTTGTGTCATTCTTTTATTTGGAGTAGCCAGGCATTCTCGTTGTGCTTTAATCATGTATGTATTTAAAATGCTTTTTTAATATGTAATAATTAACTGTATATTTATTATTTCATTTCAGGTTCTCTGTTTTTGGGCTTTTTGCTGTCATCATATCCTGGTTAACTGCATCTATTTATTTAACTGCTGCAGTTGTAAGCAATATACATTTATAAATTCTATTTAATCATAACTGTAATTGTTATTCCTGCCTGATATTTCTACTATTTTATGGCAGGCATTGGGTGACTTTTGTATGAATCCAAATGAATGGTTAGAACGTGATTGGACTCCATCATCACTGCGTCCAGACACATTATCTTTCTACACAACATGTGAAGGTAGTAATAACCCAACTGGTAGTACACGGACAAATCCATTTAGTATGGCAATACGTCAAGCATCAACTTCAGTAGATGCAACTAACTACCAGCTCGATATTGTAACACATCTTGCAACAACTTTATATCCCCCCTCTACTACTAGAGAAGATATGCCATTATTATTACGAAAAATGAGAGTGGATGTTGAAAACGCTGCTAGAATGGTTTCTGCTTTACCTGCTTCACTTGAATGTCGACAAATACACGTACAGTACAATCGAGCTTTACATGCCTCTTGTGATCTTGCCTTGTAAGTTATTCACATCATAAAGAAAAATATATTAATAATTATTTATTTTCACTTTACAACTGTAGATTTGGATTGGCATTAATGTTATTAGCCAGTGCAGTATCTGGGATATTCTTTACAATTTTGGTGTGGTTAGATTCTCACACATGGATATACATAAGAAAGAAGTATGTTTTTAAAAATTTAATTTAATGGTGCGTACAGACAAGAGTATGTGTAGAGTTAAATATTTTTTTTAGCTCATTTTGGGTTTACATTTTGGAATTTGAATCATATTGTATAATACTCTATGAATTGAATTTGTAATTCAATTAATTTAAATAGTGATCTATGCTATGTTGATTTCTTGATAAAATCCACAATGTATTGCCTTATGCTTGTTTAACAAAATACTTTCATCTGTATGCACCTCTAGAAGTTATAGAATTGATATAATAACAATTTATTTTAATTGTGTTATTATTTTTCAGACAAGATTATGCTAAAGCAGAAGAAAGAGATCCTTTCCTAGGACGACCAGGATCCACAGCAAGTAGTTCACAATCTCATGGACATCAGATGTCTACACTTACACGAAACCAAGGGTCGTACTACTACCCGTTGTTTATTTCGCATCCGACGCCTGCTCAGCACGCTCAAAACCGCCCAGCATGACTGTCTGTGTTTTTGTTTGATTATTTTGGTATCTTATTATTTTCTTATTAGTTTTTTTTTTCATATATTCTGTTTTCAAAGTAAAAAGGGCAGTTTATAAAAAATAAACCTATAGTAAATTACACTTGACAAAATCAGTACACAGTACACACTTTCGGAATTAAAATATACATACACCAAGAAAATAATACTTATATTTACATCTTTAATGTGTTTAAATAACCATATTTTCTTCTGCAGTTTTTTTAGCAATTTTTTTTTTTTTGCTAGCTTTAATAATTGAATTGTGTTTCTACTTAATTGATTTAATTGTTTCCAGCATTTATTATTGACTTCTTATTCTGATTATTATTCTTACTTCTCTCATTTCAAAAACAAAAACAAAATAATCTTAAATTTAAATTTGTATTTATGGCTGTTTTATAATATACATTTTTACTGCATGATGTCATCATTGTAAATAATAAAATAAAAGCTTTCTGTGATACAATTGTTTGAACCAACAAGTGAATAGTTACTTTTTTATTTTAAAATAGTTAATTGCATGATTTATTTGTAGTATTATAAATGTTGGTAACTGTATGTATGACTGCTGGTATGTTTATATTATAGAATTTATTGGATAAATAGCTTAGCTTTATATGTAATTAATAAAATTATATTAACAATTTATAAATTAACTTAAAATACACATCTGTAATAGATCCTAATATATTTTGATTATGAAATATGAAGACTTTGTAAGATTTACTAAAAATATGCAAAGAGTTCTGAAACTAAAAAAAAGCAATTACAATTTATTTAGATTCATATAAAAGTTTGATTTTTAATGAAATTAAATATTACAATTTTGTACAGTTATAATAATTATTTAATTCTGTACTTAAACATTCTGTACTCTTAACTTTTTAAATTTTTAAACTTGATTAATTTATTAAGAATCTTCTGTTAAAGTTTACCTTAAATGTCATTAAACATACTTATCATTTTGAAAATTGCTTTATGCTGTCCATTCTACTCTTTCTTTATGCTAACTTTTCTTTGCAATTTTCATAACCTTTATTTTTAATAATAGTCTTATATCTTTTATCTATGTTTTTTTAAATATCTTTTATATTATGACTTAAGGCTTAAAAATTAAACAGATAATAAAAATCTACTTACCTATAAAGTGAATATGAAGTTTAAATAATGTAATGCTTTGCATGCAATCTTTTTCTTTTTTGTTTATAAAGAGTTATTTGTAACATATTATTTTAGTTAAATGTAAATTAATTGTGGAATGTAAAATACATTTTGTTAGCTTTGCTATCATTGTTAATTATGTAGGATAATTCAAATGCTAAGCAATTTGTGTTATTTAAATATTTGTAGTTTAGAAGCTTATATGAATATACTAACTGTATTTCTTATTTAATTTTTAGACCACGAGATGAATATGGAATGGGTAGTGGTATAGCAACGTTAAATGGCCGTAATGGTGGTTATATGCACGAAAGCGGTCCATCAAAAGTTGGACCACAGTATGCTACGTTAAACCGTAAATTCCGCACACTTGAACATCCAGGTGCGCGTGGTGCACCACATCCTCCGCCATCATTCCGCGGTGTACCTACCTATTCCAATACTCTAGGGTACAATCGCAAACCTAATCAGTCAAATGATCGTCAATACTCTACATTAAGTCGTAAATGCAAAACACTAGAATCTTCGGATTTCTACTGAAATGAACCGACCTCTGCCGATCAAACACAAATATCGACCATAAGTGGCAGTTCACTGTCAACATTTGCGAGACCTACACCTGTACCTGACACTTCCTATCAGATTACAGAGTTGTAATGGTCTAGCAAGTATTAAAAATTATTTTGTATGGCCTTTTAATGTTATCATGCTATCATTTTGAATTTGAGCACAGATTATTGAAAATTTACAAACATCTGGGGAGGATGGTTATTGAGCAATATGTGTCATCAATTTTTATTCACGGTTTTGTAGTTTATTAGGGTCATGTATGTTATATTTTATTTTATTTAACTTTTAAACATTTGTTGAGTATTTTTATTATTATGAACTTGTGTTAATTTAATAACTTCACAAATTATTCTTTTTTATTAGCTTTACGTTTGTTTCACGTATTCTCCATTTAAATATCTTTGGGTTTAGTAAATTTTATATAATTTATAACAGTACTTTAACCTCTTTGTTTCTTTTTTTATAGAAGTGTAATATTTAATGTGTACAGTTTTTTTTTTTTTTTAATTTTCAACATATTAACATTGAAATTTTTAAGTGCTTAATGGTCTATCCTAAATCATAGTCTAGTCAATGATAACTGGCTCATTTTCAATGATGTATTTGGCCCACAAAATTAATAATAAAATGTCGTTAATGTGTTTGGCAGGGGTCGTCCCATATTCCCTAATCAGATTTATATTTTTTTTTTTACTAGTTCCTCAGTTTAAGAGATTAAGTAACCATTATTATTCTTCCTTTTTCATATTATGTAAAACAATATTGTTATAGATAATAATAATATGTTTTTGTAAATAATAATTAGTAACAAACATTTAGTTTTATAAAATGATTATAATATTCACATGTCCACATTGTTTTAATTTTGATTTTAATGAAACACATAAGCTTAATAATGATCTTTCATTATTCAAAAAATATTCCAGAAGCGATTAAGTTTTTTCTATTCCAGTATTTAGGAACTTTGTTCACAGATTTCATATCCTTTGTATTATATTTTATTAATAATTATAATAATTTTTTTACATTTTTAGAGTATAAAAATATGTTATTAATAGGTGTTTTATTAAAATCATAGTTTTTTTTTTTTTTTTTAAATAAAGTTACTAACAAGGTTCCACTCAAAATAATAACTTTATATGTATTTAAATTAATATTTATTATTATTGTTTGATGATCAACTTTAAAGTTGTAAGAAAACTGCGTGCATTCTGCAAAATTCAAATCCCTTTATAACAAATCAATTGGTACAAATCCAATCATTCCACTTATTATTATTACCAATAATATTGTGAGATACATTTAAAAGTATGTTTAATAAATGTAAATATCCAAATCAAACATTATCTACTATCTCAATTGTATGATTGACATTGAATTGTATGCCTATATACAGTACCAAATCACCGTCAAATGTACACAGATTTAAATTTTCTTTTAGGTATAGTTTATTTTTCTCCTTTAAATGTAAATGTTATTAGTAATTTAACATTATGTCTTAATGGCTCTTTATGATTTGAATTTTTAAATTTGTTGTCAATTAATATTGATTTATTTTAAAAATTGTTTTCAATGTTTACCTCATCGAAGCTCATAAAAAAAAAAAAAAGATGTGTACCAAAATGAATGAAGCACAATGTTAACGCATTTTGTACTTTTATACCACTGCTCCTATTCAATTTGAGGTTGTAATTGTTTTTTTTCTTAACTTGATAACATTTTAGACGTGTATAACATTTACCTAAGACTGAACGAGACTGTTAATTTGTTTTTTTTTTTTAGTTTTACGTTATTATTTGTATTCAAAATTGCAATATTCTCGTTATGGTCATACATTCTACATACAAATTTAAATAATATTAATCCTCTAGTACAAAAAAAATTAATTATTATTAATATTCTGTGTAACTAAAATAATAATTATTATTATTATTATAACCTTGTTCAACCTTGACAATTTTTTGTATGTTCATATAATTTAGAGATAAAAGAAATGAATCATTAAAAACAGCAATTATACATAGTATAAGTTCTATGATTTATTTTTATGTACTCTTCTATGCAGGCAAAAAAGGGACCTATTACTAAGTAGTTAATCCTCTAATAATCTTTAACACATTATATGTTCTGTTGGTGAGCATAACAATAAATGACAATTTATAAAAATTGAATTTACAAAATATTTAAGTTTGAATTTGGTATAAGGAATATCTACTTAATATTTGTATATACCTATTTTAATATATACTATATTTTTTTGCTAAAACTGAAACAAAATAAATATGTTAAATTTTCAAAAAATGTAAAAAAATTGAGGCTGGGTATGCCCTAGCTCTGTTTTTAAATTTACTCCATCATAATTTCTTATAACTTATAATTGCTTATTTATGTATGAATTATGGTCATAAAGCTAACTTAAATCGTTGTAGTTTCTAAAATACTAAAAATAATTGAATTATTGTATAAAAAAGTTATCTCAATCCAAATTCTTAGCTTATGTTTTTAAGTTTTTCAGTTTGACAAAGTGAACCGATAATTAACAATATAAAATTATGAAGTGCAGTTAAAAAGAAAAATAATGCAACAGAACATAATTTTGATGAATAATTAATACAGCAAAAGCATTTTAAGAAATTTTAATTAACAGGAAAGTTTTTCACAGAAAAATAAGTAGTTACAGTTACAAATAACATACCTATTAATTTATATATTTAAATAAAAAATTATTAATTCTATAGGTTATGTTACATCATTGAAGGGATATTATATTACCTTTTTGGCTATGTATTGATATGAAGTAAAATTGATATAATTATTCATCTACATAGGTAATGAAAATATAGTTATAACTCTTAATAGGAACCAAATAACCAATATCTACAACATTTAAATTATAGCCAACCAAATGATAACTCAAGAGTTGTGACGTATATATGAAATAGTGCCGACTAAGGATGTAGGTATGTACCAATAAACTATTATTTTATATGTACATTATATTTTACTAAAACAATTAATTAATGCAAACTTTGTTTTATAAATTCGAAATTAGGTTCCACTCCACCTCTGTATTTTATTTATTTATATACAATGGAACCTCGATAACTCGAGTCGGTTGGGTACAAAAAAAATTCGACTAACGAAAAACTTCAATATAAAATATTGTAAGGCATTCCTTCGAGTTATCAAGGTTCCATTATATTTTAGTCTGTTGTCTTAACTACAAATAAGTGATAAATGGAGATGATAATATATATCTCACTTATTGTTCCCTCCTTAACACATCACTGCAGTTGTACAAGTTCTTATACGAAATGTAATATGTATTTATCTACTCGCACAGTTTTATAGTATAGCCAGATTCCTATAGATGTTATTAGAAATTAAATTAACTATAATACCTGCACTCAGCTGATCAGGTAACCACTTAAAATGAATAGGTGTATTAATAGTTCGTGAATTTGTGATTAAAACCAAAAAGTAGGTATGTAATAAAAATAAAATAAAGTACAATTATTATAAGCATGAAACGCGTATTGGTAGCTGTTACTCGTAATACTTTTTATGTAGGTAGGTACTTCATGTAGCTATTTCATTACTATGTACAACAGAGTTCAGCGCGTGATATTTTGCTTTTTCCCCTCTCGACAGCGTGACTCGTGAACTGGTCCAAACACCTGACACTATTAGGTAGGTACCTAATATATTAACGGCGACCATAAAATAATAGTAATAGTAAAAAAAAAAAACGAATTTAAAATGAAATTAGGCATATGCACGCCATATAACGACGCGCATACTATGGCGTGTTTGCATTCGCGCTGAACATGTTTTACATAAAGTTGTACATTTTTGTTTGTGTTTTATTGTTTACCGTAGTGCTACCGTTACCGTCTGCCAAGTAAGAGTTTTGACGTATTTTTCGCTGTTTTTTTTTTTAAATTCGGCCCCGTCGTTACGTACCTTAATACGTAAATCGCTAACAAAAAATAATAATATACCTAGGCAATATGCGCATATTATAGCGCACTAATCTCCAGAGTCATACATTATTGAAAATTTCAGTTCCGACTTGTAGTACCTAGGTAATGAATTTTTTGAAATTTTTTTTCGTTTTTGAAAAATTATGTAGATATCCATCGATGGTCGACGATTTATTCGTTGTGGTTGAAAATGTGTGCCATCGTCGGGAGTTGGTATGTCGTGGTTCAGGTGTTTTTTTTTATATTGTTGTCTAATGGGGGCGCTTGGACAGTATAGGTTCCTGTCTGTACTACCGTCTACCATGATCCGAAATATTGTCTATCTTCGATTTAATATTATATAGATAAGTATTTTGTTTCCACGTGCAAAAAATGCCTATTTGTTTTCTTAGCGATTATCATTTTTATTACATCGAGGATACAATATAGATCAACATATTCATGTTTATCCAGTACACATTATGTATAGCAATTAGCAATAGCCGTATAAACTATAGGTATTATGTGTTATGATTTGGTTTAAGGGTACAAATTTAAATATTTAACTATTGTGTTGTTACGTTTTGGTTTAATTAAAACGCATCAATAATTTTAGATTTCTATAATAAACATAGATGTTTAATGATCTGCGTTCCATATACCAAATCAAAAGAATTGACTATATATTATTTAATATTTACACGATTTGCCTGATTTAATCGAAGATTAAATAACGAATAACATGATTTAATAACGACCTTCCTTGTTTGTAACTTTGACATATTTTAAGAGATTCAGTATGTTTAGGTAATAGACACATTATATGATATAGGCATATAATATTTTAATAAATATCCTAATACTAGTTACCTATATATTATGTGTAGTGTGTAGGAGTGGTAGTATATATAGGTCATATCTCATAGGACACTGGAACACGGTGATGAATAAAGTCATTAGTTGTTATGGTATTATTGTATTGGTATGTACTATGTATAATGAATGACGATGTTAAATTTTTGGCCACCGTTTTCTTTTGTTTAATCAAACAGAAATGCAGCCGGATAGGATTAACGTTAACGACGTGCTGTTTATGTATTGAATAACAACTGAAAAATGAATAGGTATATATTATTTCGCTTTTCTATTATTACATTTTGCATAATCTGTGCTCGAAAAATACACATGTATTTTAATTATTTATTCTCAACGTTTCAACGTATATATTATGAGTGTTATGCAGTTTAAAAAATGACAGCAAACGTTATGCTTATGAAGTTATTACTGATGATTAGATATCTTTAAGTGCAGTGTATATATTATTAAGTTTGAGCTCCAACTATACATCCAACCTTTTGGCTTTTGTTCCATAATAAGTATTATATAAAATAACAGCAGATGAAAGTTATTTTAGAGCTCCATCGATGTTTTTTAAATTCTGAGCGGAGTGATAAATACAGGTATTAATTTTATAATGACGTGTGCCTATTTTTGTGTCTGTCATAATTACTTATTTAGAACAGCAAAAATGCTTTGATTTCCTACTTCAGCATTCTGGTAGCAAAGTAAATCTGTTTGTTGGTAGGTACGGTGGGGATTTAAAAGTAAAGTAGGTATTCTAAGTCTTCGAAAACACTGGTAAAACAAAAAAAAAATGTTAAAGGAAAAATGAGATTTTATCTACGCAAAACAAGTTTTCAACAAAATTGATTTTGTTTTTTGGTGTAATTCAACTATACATACTTAAATTTTCACTGACGTTTGATACTGCCATTTCCCAAACTAAACAAAATATTCTGACTATTTGAGCCATAAGAATTTTTTTTTTTAGTTTTTTTTTTCGATTATAAATAATGTTAATTATAATTAATTCTCTGTGAAGGATGATTTTTAGTTATATTATTGTGATTTAAAAACGTTATTCTTGCCAGTGCTTAAAACCTTTAACAATTATATTTTCAATTAATGTAAATACTTTTTCAACAATTAATTTAATCCAATGATCCTACTGTATTCCGAATAATCGTAAGATAAATTAGTTTAATAGAAATAATGGGAGTTTCCAGAATGCGTCCCAAAATTTAATGGATTCTGAGTGCATCCGAGGACAAAAGGTCATATTTTTCATGTAGCTATTAGTGCATTTCAATTTATTTAGTGCTACCCAGCTATAGGGTGCTTCTAAAAATGTAGGTATGATATATACTATCATTACTATCATTGGTTAAAATGCTATTCGCTGTGTGTGACACATATGTAGTACCTAAATGACACTAGCTATGTATAGTGTTTCGGACAACGCTCTACCGAAACCATACACACTTTTCGTTCAGTGATACCATTATTTTATGATCAAACTTTATGGTGTATAAAGAGTGTAAACAGCAGCTATGAAAACAACTTTTAAAATGACGTGTAAATGACTAAATTTGAAGTAGGCACTGTTCTTAATTATTGAGTGATTAGTATGCGACACAATAATTGTTGTGTTCAGTGCCGTACTATTTTTATGCGGACATAAACAGTTCACTAGCACTTATTTCAAATTAAATATGTACAGTTTCCCCGCCGTTGCCACTGTCATTGTTGAAAAAATGTAGTATAAAGTACATTCGAATTATCATAATCGATCATCAGACCTGTATCTAAAAAAAAAGGTTAAATCTGTTAGTTTAAACTTTATCATAAATAGGTACCTCAGACTGAGATATAATGGTCTGGAAACCACATGGTAAGCACGAACACAGAACAATGGCACAATCATAGATATATAAAGTAGTTGAGCATAGGATATTTCATGCGACGTTGCCACATTTACATTGCCGGAACTTTTTAATTTATTATTTTCATGTATTATTACACCAATTATTATATTATGATACCAAACTTAAACGAGCCGCGAGCAGTGCACCGAGCCCAGTTTTATCGACAATGTTACTAATCTTATTTTTTCTAAAAATGTATTGTCACTAAAAACAATACAATCTTCTATTAAATTAATAAAAAATTATAATAATGTTTAAAACAAGTAGGTATTACAAAACAAAATATCTATAAGTATATGATATATATTAATATTTGACATAATAAAAATTAATGTTTAAAAAAAAATTAAATGAAATAATATAAAAATTATTTTATCGGAGACTTTTAACTCGTACAATATTTTGAACGACTAAAATTATTTAAATGTACCTATTGTATAATATAGTTAAATAAAAATGACAACATTACAGAGTTTTTTATGCTCAATCGTGAAGGTTTTCTTTGTATTTCTATATCCCTTGATACGCTGACAAATTTGCTCATTCGTGTCATAAAAAAGGTGTTTTATCATGTTGTAGATTCCTCACAATTGTCACTGTAGAGTGTTTTCAACGCTACAGGTGGTTTTATTTGGCGTCACATTTTATTATAGCTAAGTCCACATTTTATACAGATAGCGTTGTAAACTCTCGGTGCCCATTGTATCCCCCCTACCATTTTTGAGGACTATTATTTTTAGTATAGACATTTTAGTTAAACTACTCAAACAAATTAGGAATTGGGCAAATTAAAAAAGAAAAATTTGTCTAAAGTTTGTCACGAAAGTTTCATGACGATCGAATGAATAGTGTAGAATGCATATAAAGGATAAACAAACATAGATTTACATACTAAATTACCAATTTTGATTTTGTTATTACTTTTTTTTTAGGATTATCCATATAATTTTTATCTTTTAGCTACATACCTACGTACCTTAAAGCAAAAAAAAAAAAAATCTGTTTGCAAGACTAACGATTAACCGGATTAACGAACAGGAACAACAATTAATTTAGTATAAACATAAATAGTTTATTACCAATTTACATAAATTATTGGATTATTTATGTATGTCTATGCCATTTAGTTTAGAGCGTAGACATTATTTTTATTTTTCAGACAGATGTCTAGGAATAGGTGGCTGCTGTATGTTATTCTCATCACTGCATATAGCACCTACTATAGACTATATAGTTTCAAACTCGCAGAGTTAATCACTGCTCAGCTATTTTAATCAACTCGAACGCATTTTATACATAATCTATGTTTATCGTTTATGCTTACTGTTTAGGCGAAACAAAACTTGCGAAGCGGAGTACAACGATGAAGTATCGTCGTCGGAGAAAATACTTCGGTGGTTGACCGATCCTTGTCGGTATGATAAAACAGCGGCCCCTGGAAAACTCGTTGCGCATAATCCAATCGTCGTGTCCACTAGGATTCATGTCTATCATTTGACTTCTGTGTACCCGCGAAACCTGGTGAGTTATATTATATATTTACAATAACAACTTCGGATAATATTATATAGATTTGATAAATCAATTTTTTGACATAGTTAGTATGTCCAAGTGAACACGTCATATAGGCATATAGCCTATATGTTTGTTATACTCTATACATAGGATATTCTACTGAACGTATATGTACATAATATGATTAGGAATTTTGATACAAAATCTGCTACCAATTTCGGTAGATTGAACTATTTAAGACTGAAGTATTGGTATAGTATCTTATTCATTTCAGAATTAGTATATATGCAGTGAACCAGTGACTAGTTTTATTTTGTTTTGTAATTTATGCTAAAAGACATATAAGAGAAAAATAACTGCTTACAACATTTATGATACGTATATAATTATAAATTATAAATAAACGTAGGTTAATATATTATAATATGTTAATATATATATGGATAAATGAATTAATAGGACTTCAAAGTGCGGATACTGTTACAATTCCGGTGGAAAGACGTCCGACTGGCATTTGATAATTTAGCGCCGATGGACTCTTCCGAAGTTGTGTGTCAAAAGGGAGTGTTGGAGCGAATATGGATGCCGAACGTGTACATTGCCAACGAGAAACACTCACTGACGGTGGCCGACATGACCGAAGACCTGATGGTCACTGTGTTACCGGACGGAACCGTGATGTTATCGGTTAGGTGTGCTACAGCTGGATTCTTTACTGCTGTTTAATGTTGCTTAAAAAATATACTATTACGTATTTAAGCTTATAATATTGTTAACCACGTATATTCGGTATTTGTGGTTTACCTGTTACAGGTTAAAGACATCTGTGTTCTGTTGGGTGAAGCTAGGCAGATTCCCGTTCGATCGTCAACAGTGTCACTTGATCATGGAAACCTGTAAGGGCATAATATGCGTAAATTGTACCCACATATACCTACTACATAATATTATTATTAGATTTAGAGGCAGTGGCGGGCTCAGCTCTTTTGTTATCTACCCCTTTCCCCTCCCGTATGAATTTTTGGTATTTCTAAGACCACGTTATATATTCATTTATTGCTTCATCGTAAATTTTATATGACAAAAATAAGTAAAATGGGGGTATATAACGCCCTCATCCACCCGTGATCACGTCCCTATTCAGAGGTGCTAAAACTTCCTTATGACTTATTAAGGTATAATAGATATTATTCAAAGTACTTTTCTCGTGTAGAATGACATATTATCTTACCTATATCATTTTGAAGATAATGTTTCTCTGAATTTGTCTTAAAATATTTAAAATGTTGATACAATATCTAAATATAACAAAATCCATATAAATTCTAATATTTCTAAAATTAAATCAAGTTTTGCTTAATTAAGTTATAAATTTATAAATTTATATAACTATATTATAACGCAATAACGCGTAACTTTCAGGGACATATTTGTAGGCTAATACCTATAGTAATATATTTAGTATCAGGAATCAGGATTTATAGGTTAGGTTAAAATAAGGTTAGTAAAAATACTTCTGTAATAGTGAAAAATATTGTAACTATGACTGATTTTTAGAAAAAGAGATTTTCTACCATTGACGGGGGAGGGGGGTGATATTACCCCCATCACCCCATCCCCCCTAGTTACGCCACTGACCTATCACGTATATAATATAATACAATAATATGAATTATGAATCTTAACTGTGGTTTATAACGAACTTGGTTGCAGGGAGATATGACACTACACAATTAATGCTTGAATGGGAAATCGAATCGCCGGTCACCGCAGCGTTAAATGACAACTCGTGGGTGCCTTATTTAACGGAATACAAGTTGCTGAAAATAATACCGCACAGCTCCGAACACTACGTTGAACCAATTTCTCTGGACCCGACTTCTAGTAAGTACCTGTTATGGTATATAAATAGATAGATATGTATATAATACATAATTTGTATTAGAAAGATATGCATAATGCCTTAGTGTATTGGTATGCTGTTTGACGTTATTGTTGTAACATGATTATAAAAACTAAAAAAAATTGGTTAGGCAATAGGTCAGGTTTGCGGACGGTGTTCTTAAGTACATACTAACTATCTATATTTTTTCCTATTAATTTCTATAAAAATAACTTTTGTAAGATTTACTCGATAGTCGCAAAAAATATGTGTTGTTTATATTAAAACTGCGTTTGTACTTCTGTAATCAGTGGCGTATTTTTTTTTTTTTTTGGGGGGGGGGGGTGTCCTCAGTGTCTTGACACTCCCCGATATTTAAAAAAAAGTCCTAATATATTGGACATTAGTGTTGTCATTTATTATTTTAAAGTATACTATTTTTATCAAATGTAAAACTTCTTGTCAATTCCTAACATATTAATTTGTTAAAAAATTAATTCAATGTCTTTTTACATTAGTAAATAATACTAAAAATTTTGTTTGTGAGGTTCAATAAATGTTGACACCCCCCCCCCCCCCCCCCCCGCTTAAGAAATCACCCAAAATACGCCACTGTCTGTAATCATTGACCATTGTACATGAACATGGTACATTGTATATAATTTTATAATTCTAAATCCTTAATTCCTGTGGGACTCGGTAAATTGAGTCTGAGATAAGTTTGTTACATTTTTAAATTGATTAATTGAATCCCGGAGAAAATCATGTAGGGTAATAGGTAAGTAATTGGGTCCCGCGAAAAACAACACTATATAGCCTATATAGGTCCCGGCTACCTACTAATTAAAAAAATAAAAATAAATCTTATTATATTAATTATTACATCACAGAATAGATGTAATTTCATCTATTTTGTCATTATATTATACTTCATTTATATTGATTAAAAATATTACTTCATAAAATATTATTATTATATATTATAATATATACGTATACGCGCGGGGTGATTTATGAAACGTAAAACACTCATTATTTCAAAAAGTGTAAATGTTTTTGAAAATATAATTTTACATAGCTTCAAGTCGTTTACAAAACAATGTTTTTATTAAAAAATTATATTTTTAACAATTTTTTTAAGTATTTTACTTTTTTGAATGACAACATGTAGTTTTAATTTGATATTCCAAAACAAAATATTTTTCTAAGTAATTTGATATATAAAAATTGAATTTAGGGCGAGTAGTTTACGAGATATAGGTATTTAAAGTTTCGATGAGCGGAGTAGAGTGGTACGGGGTTACCTCGCGACATATTTTGTCCACTACTCCGCTCATCTAAACTTTAAATATTTATAACTCATAAACTACTTGAACATTTACACTTTTGGAAATAATGAGTGTTGTAAGCTTCATGAATCACTCTGTATAGGTATATATTATTTGCACGTTAAACTTCATTAATATTTATTTAATAAACTCAAATCGGGTTATAATATTACATGGTGTATAATATAATAATTTGCTCTCCTATATAATAATAATAATGAAATTTATTTTTTATTTTTTTTATTAGTAGCCGGACCCTATAAATACAGGCTATAATCTTTTTTTTCAAGCGACCCAATTTATCTACTAGCTTTTTTTTCTGGGACCTAACTATTACTTGTTTTTCCCCGGGACTCAATTTACGGTCTTACGGACATAACACGTTTCCACCAATATCCGTTACCACCAAATGAGATCTACCTATAATTAAACCATGGTTAATTTACCAAAATAATTTGTATACTACGCTTATATTTAAGTCTTTAATACAGTAATAAGTTTATTTAAAATACTAATGATGAATTGAAAAAAGGCAGGTAAGTCGTGGATGTCGCTCTGCTGTACAGTAGGTTACAAGTGGGTTACTGTGATGGATGGAATTAAATTTGAATCCAATGATATTATATCATTGTATACGAAAAACGATTCTGAGCGAAGGCGGTTTATCGGTATAGGATATATTATAGATTATGAAAAATTTTCAAATCTTAGATTTCAAATAAAAATTTTTTATGAATTTTCGTGATTTTTACGTATGTTGTCAAAATTCAAACTTTGAATCCTTGTAAAAAAAAAATGGTGACTATGAATTTATTTTATTTTTCAACTGCTATTGTTAAAATATGTTAGGAGCCTTGTATTTAATTTTCAAATCTTAGAATTAAAAAGAAAAACTTGTTTGAATTTCTATCTAAGATAATTTGAACATTGTCGTAATTTTTACGTATTTAGTCAAAATTTGAACTTTAAATGCTTACAAATAAAAATTGTGACTATGTATTCCTTTTATTTTGCAACTGCTATTGTAAAAACATGTTAGGAACCTTCTATTAAATTTTCAATCTTTTCTGCCTAACAAATAAATTTGTATCGATATTAATTTAAAAAAAACTAATAATGATCGAAAATTTCAAATGCCTATGAATAGTTCAACTTAAGTCGAAATTTTTTGAAAATTGCATGGTGGATAGAATATACTTATATAAACATTCGTAGGTATTGTATTATAGGTACATTGTATCTACTTATATATATTATACTTATACTTAATTGGTTGATAATTTTTTTTTTCAATCGTAGAATATAGTATAGTGTAGTAGTTTTTGTAAAAACGTGGTAATAATAATTTTATTTGTTGGAAACGGATATTGGTGGAAAAGGGAAAGGTACACCTTTGGTGGAAACGGGCATCGCCCCAATTTACTTATTAAGTGTCATTAGGAACCTAATTTACCAATCTCGATTCTTTATCCGGTATGGCTGCAGTATGACGTATGTATATAATGTATTTATGTATGTACTATGTAGTAATTATAATATATATAATATATATATATGTATTACATAGGTACCTAAATTAACTACTTAACCTAGCATATTTGTCTCTTATTACAGCTTACCGTTATACATCTTTGACGTTAACGTTCTTACTAGCCAGGGAGTACGGGTTCTATATCATGGACTATTACGTACCTGGCATATTATTGGTGACAATTTCGTGGGTGTCGTTTTGGATGGCACCAGACGCGACACCCGCGCGAGTCGCAATCGGTACGTTAAAAAAAAAAAATCCCATACATTTAATTTGAGCGATGACCGTGTTAACACGCAAACGTACTAAGCCTGAAAAAAGTTTTTTCAGTGGCGTACACGGAGAAGGTGTGTTCACCCAATTGCGATGATAGGTTTTTTTCACTATATTAAATATGAATAAAGTGTTTAAAATGTTTAATATTGATTTTAATTTAGACAACAATTTTAATTTTATTTAGCGAAATTATTTGTGTTGTGAAAATGGAATCAAAGATAAAAACAAACTTCTACATATTCACACATACTATAGCTGCTGTGTTACAACAACTGTCAGTGCCCTACCTTGTATATAAATATACCGTCACGTGGCAGTAAAGACAGTAAAATTATGTGCTATACCGCTATGTGGGTTATATACCTGGTAGGTTTGTATTATTAAAGCTCTGTTTGTTATATAAAGTTATTGAATTATGACATCGGAATAATTATTATATTATGTTAAAAAAAACACATTTAATTGTATTATTATAGTGTCACAGTGGGTATTATAATAGTATGATAATAATGACCGTAAACTGGTCAACCATCGACCAACGATCAATCGTTATTTATATTTTATAGATCTATAAAAATGTATTATTTTATTATATTTGATATTTGAATACCATTTAACGTTCAGATTGTTCATTTGACATATTTTGTTCTCAACAATCAATATTAATTAATATTTACACTAAAACAAATTAACAAATATTTTAACGGATGAAAGTAAAAAATAAATTACTGATAGCATTGAAAAATATTCTTTTTATGACCCCCTCTAATTATAAAATTGACGTGTACGCCGCTAACTGTTTTTGAGTTTTCTTTTGATTATATAATCATAATGTATATCTATATGCATGTAATAATTATTTAAGAAACCACGATTAATATTGCAGGTACAAGTACAATGCTCACATACTTCCAGTTGGGTGTCGACACAGGCTCCAAACTACCTAACGTGTCCTATATTAGATCCAACGACTTGTGGTTTATTGTGTGCACTGCGTTCATATTTCTCTCTTTGGCCGAATTTGCCTTTGTCAACACAATATGGCGATATGGGTGAGTGTTTAATATAATATAAATGTGTAGAGCACCGAATATTTTGAAGGGAGTTTAAGGTTTGAATGTTTGTATTATGAGCAAATCAGTGTTAGAAGTGGCATCGTTAAGGCTGAAAGAAGGGGGTAAGGGTTAAGAGAATATACTTTCAGGAACAAAACTATAACTTTACCATGTATACAAGTGATATAATCTTTTTTTTTAAATTTTTTTTTTTTGAAAATGGACAGGTGTCGTCGCTTTGCTTCACTAATTTAAAATATCCTCTTAATAGTCTTAATATGAATAGCCATAAAGTTTAAGTCATATGGACGACAAACAAAATCTCTTGTTGGAAAATATGGTGTTTTCAAAATTCAAAGTATGAAAAACATTTTATAGGCAATCAGCCACTAGATAATGTCTTTGAAGGTGGACTACTACGATGTGCATACGTTCGCCGCATGGCCACACTATTGCCCCGTCCTCACTATCGCTCACTCATGCCGAATTTAGCAACATTTTTTTTTTAAATTATAGAAAAAATATCATTCGATTTGGTGTGAAAATCCACGCTGGGTGTGGTTAAATTGAGAAATGTATCTACCTATAATTATAATGACAAGGGGTACGGTACGGTATACAATCGTATGGGCGATTGTAAACTCCACCGATTTACAGGTAGTCGATTTTAGGGTTGGATTTATAGCATGTAAATTCCACCGATACATTTTTTTTTTCAGGTAAAAAAAATGTAAATTCCACCGATACGTATTTTTGACCTGAAAGCACATAAATTCCATATAAAAATCCAAATATACATATTTTTACAAAAGGTCTATTAGATATTCAATTATTATTATTATATTATTTATTTTAATATTGTGTAAAAAAATATATAAGTATCTGAATATAATATATATAAATAATAAATCTGTACATAAATTATGTAGGTACTTATTACTTACGTAATGTTAATAATAAAATTATATATTTTTCAATTATTTCTATTTGATTTTTATATGGTTTTAAATTATTGTATTTAAATACAATAGATATATTATAATTAGGTCCCGGATTTAAATGTACTCAAAACCATACAAATATGCTTTAAAAATTAGCCAAAAATCTCCTCAAAAAATGACCTTAAAAATGTAATTTATATTTATTTTTTATACAATTTGTTATTTTAATTTGGAATTTATTATTAAAATATATTTAATACTTTATTGAAAAAAAAAAATTTGAAAAATTGACTTGATGCTGCTATGAAAAAACATACCGGTGGAGTTTACATTTTTTTTCAGTTAAAATAAACGTACCGGTGGAATTTACACGAAAAAAGGTCGCAATCGGTGGACAATATAAGTAGAATAAAGGGTTAAAATGTATGACAGTATTATAATATGACATATCATTATAACTAATATCATATTGATAACTTATAATATACTTAGTGTAGGAACTTACACATGTACCTGGTTATTACTGCGTGTAGGAACTTACATATGTACCTTATTTTATCATGTAGGAACTAACATATGTATCTTGTTTACCTGCTAGGTCTCGTGTAGGAACTTACATT
Source organism: Diuraphis noxia (assembly GCF_037042655.1). Classification (NCBI taxonomy): domain Eukaryota; kingdom Metazoa; phylum Arthropoda; class Insecta; order Hemiptera; family Aphididae; genus Diuraphis; species Diuraphis noxia. The sequence goes on from NW_028301713.1 coordinate 80,468,670, forward strand.
CGCCCATTCCAACAATCCACGTTTACTTCGAAACACGTAGTGTCCTATACGCTTACATTGTTAAAATCAATACCTATGTCCTATACAGGGTGATTCTTTTATCAAACAACACTCATTATTTCAAAAACTATTGACTTTTTTTCAAATTTTTTTTTTTTCAAAATTTTAGAACCATCTTGTTCTAGAAGTATATATTTTTTAAATATTTTCACCCTTATATTTATCAGGTTAACCATTATCAACTTTTGATTTTCAAATGACAACCTATACTTAAAATTTCATAAATTAAAATGGCTATTTTTCAATGAATTTTCATTTTTCGTTAATCCGTTTACAAGATATAGCCTCCCAAAGTTGGGTGGTTTTGGGTAGTGTTTATGACGTGTTATAGGTGTATGTTAGGTGGTATTTACACACAGACACCATATAAGTGTTGTTTGATAAAAGAATCACCCTGTATAGTATATTCTATAATTTTACACGTATATTATCGCAGTGTAGGTACATATCATATATGAAATAGTATAAAATAGTATAAAATATATCATCATAACTACTTTAATACACTGTTAGTTGTTGCTCATTCAAAAGTAAAGTTCATAAATCGTAGACTATTAATGGGTATATGGTAAAGTTATGAATTTGTGATTGAATATCTTTTTTTAACGAATTATAGGTATTATTTAGTCAGATAACTAGTTTTATCTTAATACTATACATCATTCAATATAATACCAGGTGATTTGTCAAAAATAAAACACTCACTGTCTCGTTATAATTATCATTTTAGGAAATATTTTTTTTGTTTACTTTTAAGTATTTATGAAACAATTTTTCATCTAGGTCATCATTTTATAAGTCATAAAATCAAACAAGTAGTTAGTAAAATAATAAATCATAATAAGTATTAAAGGCTAGATAATATAAAAAAAGAAAACGGTTTCACGTGGGACAAACTTACATTATAAGTATTTACACTTTATAATTGATTGAATCAACTTGATTCACTAAATTGTTATACTTCATAGAAGAGAATTTTATCAGTATCGTGGCATTTTCTTTTTTGGTATCAATACTCAATAATTTTTAATAACAAATCGAAAATCAACAAAAAGATGGATCTGTATGAAAGAATAATTTAGATTCTTATAGGTTATCAGAAGAAAATAAAAAACTACGATGTACATACAATTCTTCTATATGCGTGGTATAAATGTTGTACGGCTGCTGTGGATAGTGCCTCTGTAAGTTTGCTACCTCGCAAAACCATCATTTCCATAGATAAATTATACATTGTGGATTCCGCAAGGGATATTGGCTATTAATAGGGCAGAAGACTTGTAGCTCTAATAAAGCTCTAAATATTCAAGCACTGCTTATATACTTAGAAACCTCATAGTAATATATAGATATGCACTTAAAAATGTCTTTAAAATTGTTAATAAAATAAATAACATGTTGCATGTAAAACAAGTCAAAACAATTACAAAATTTAAATATGTTTTGTACCATAGCCAAATAAACAAAATATATTTTTTTAATTTTATATTTAATCTTCTGACACACACAAAATAATAATAATCATAGTTTAGTAAAAATCATTTTCCTTTGCAAACGCTTCTATAGGAAAAACGTGTGCCCTGCATGGACAGCCAAAAACCATATTATACGATAATAATTTAAAATTTAAAATTTTTTTATCCGAACATTTTAACTGTATTGTTTGAAATAAAATTATCAGTATGGAAAAAATTGATTTTAAGTTAAATATGTCTCAAAAAGTATAAAATTGAGTATCAAACAGTAAAATATGCCTTAAAAACAAAAATGACTCAAAATATGCATTAATGTGCAAAATAAAATTCCAAAATTAGCTGTGTGATGAAAGCATGAAACGTATTTATTTCGTACCCGGCTATTTTTGTGACTGTGCAAAACAAATAAGCAAATGCTACAAGTTCTCTCTGCCCTAGCTATTAAATACCCAAAATCCTTCGTGCGCACTATACTATATACTAGCTAGTACCCAATATATCATCATTATTCATTAGTAATTTGTGCAAAGTATTATGTATTTATGTAATATACTAATATGTATTATTAACTACTAGAATATGCTTAAATGTGCAATCTACATTTTTTCAGTTGTCATCCCGTCAAGTTGAAAAGCAAATCCAACAAACAAATGTTTAAATCATCGATCAAAGCGAGCAAAATGTCCAAGGGGATATTAAATAATGACCGACCGCGAAAAACCATCGCAGCCGACAGCTTATTTCTAGACGGAAGAAGGCTACAGAACAAAGTAAAGTATAAATACTTACCAGATATCAGAGTATAATACAATTTATTAGCTTTACCACAAAGACATTTTCTTAAGAAAGCTTATTCCTTATGATGGATATAGCAGGTATAATATGGCACAGAACAATATGATAATAGATATATGAATCGAATTGTTCTTTATATTGTTGTCGTCACCCTCACCATCACCACATAGCTTACTTTTGTGTACCTTCGATATTATTAAAACATGCGAATATGTTATGCGGTTATGCCAAAATATTTCCAGATGAGTTGTGATACAAGTTTTTTTTTAATATGCATGCGTGGAGCCTTTGATTACTTTGTCATTCAGTGAGATTACAGCTGTACCATATTTAATATAGATTACGAACCTATATGTTAGAGCATTAAAGTTATATAATACGCATAGCTGTATAGATATGAATGTATGATAAATTGATATGTATAGGGAGATTTACCGAGCTTGCTCATATCTACACCTATTTTTTTCATTAATTCGGTTATTTAAAATCTTATTTTCTTAATTTTTGAGTATACATATATATACCTATATATTATATAATAAATTATTATATATACTTAAAAAACATTTTCTCAAATTTTAAAGACTTCGCTTTTACTAATTAAGGAGTCTTCCGTACAGATAAATATTTCTGTTTTTCAAATAAGAACCCTCTACTTTTCTACTGAAAATTTAATGGATAATTACTGAAAATGTTGATATATTAAATAAAAATTTGATTTTTAAACAGGGTCGTCATTTGAGGGGGTCAGGATGTGCGGTTGTACCCCTTACTTTTAGAATGTTACAATTGGCTTGCGCCTTGTTGAAGCCTAAAATAATGCACGAGCCACGAATGCACAATTATTTATATGATTAAAATCAAATTGTAATAACCGGTCTATAATGTATAGAAATAATTGAATGCAGGATAATATACATATACGTATGTATATTTATTTTTATATGGCCTGGTGAAATTTCAAAATGGCCTGCTTAAAACTTCGCACACCCGAAAAAAACCTGAAATGATGACCCTGTTTTTAAACGAATTTTTGAGTAATTTAACTTTGTGATTTAAGGATAATAGATCCATGCTATCTATCATTATACCTAATTTTGAATAAGATTGAGGGCTACATCAGTCTGGAAACATTAGCAAATATTATTAATCTATTGGTTTTTATAATTTGTAAAAATAGTCCAAGTGTAATAAAAATACTAGATCCATTATTAGGTAGATACCTACTTACATGTTACATCTATTTTATATTTTTGTAAAACCAGTTTTTATGTCTATTATCGTTATAGTATAAATATTTAGAAAATTGAGGAATTATACTTTGAGCTTTAGAATTTCAAATTTCAAAAAAAAATTATCCATTTCATAATATAAAATACAAGAATAGGGGGTTCTTATTAGAAATACCTACCTAACTACGCATATTTTCCGTGGCGCGTGTTGCGTGTGTTACCTACTAGTTTACTGGTTTTTAATTGTTGACTATATACCTAATAACTATATAATATATTATGTTTGGTGTTTTGATAAAATAATTAAAACTCTCCAAAAAAAAAAAATGTAATCTACTAGTTTGTGTATTAAATACGTAGGACGTAGATGCTACTATATAGTCTGTCTATCAGTTGTTTACAAACAGGGCGTAAAGCCAGTAAGTACACATCGTACTCGTATTATATAAATATATATATACCAATGTATAACATCAATTACTCGATTAGAAATAAGGAGTATAGCTACCTGTAGGTACACACCTAGTGCCTAATCACATGTGACGCATGTATCTAGAAGTATCTAAATATTTTATCTTGTGTTGTGCGCTGACTAATATTATACCTACAAAGATAGGTAAATATTGTATAAATCTCGTCTTACAGATTCTTATCAGAGCAACGAAACCAATAGTCTGACGCTCAGTGGAGAAATTATCGGGAGTGTAGGCCGTAGGGTATGCAATTCACAGGGACCCTCCGGGGTTTTTTTTTTTTTTTTTTGGGGGGGGGGGGTGGCTCTATTCCCGATATCTCTTATATAATCTTTAGTAAAAGCTGAATTGGATATAAACAAAATAATTAACGACTTTGCTGCCGTAAAAACAAAAAGTTAATTTTTGTTAGATTTTATAAAAAAAATAATATAGTTAATAATTATCAACTATGACATGTGAGAAAACAGTATTTTTAATTTAAATAAGGCATATCCAATGTTTTTCATTTTTATTATCACGTTGCGCCACTGCTGACGCAGACGATGATGACGCGTGTTCATTTTTATTTATAAGTAATTTTTTTGTCTGTGTTTACACTTGCATAAAGAAATGAAATACCTATTTCAATTAATAATTTGTATTATAATAATATAGGTAGTCAGGTAGGTGTGCATTTCGACTTAATAATTATTATATTTTTCAAGAGAGTACCTAATATGAGTTTATCGATACGTAATAGTTCAATACTGAGCGTTTAAGAATAAATAATTAGTCAAATAAATTTTCCATGTACCAGCAATGTGTACTGACGGTTGTTACTTGTATGTCACTTTTTATGATCCAACATTAAAAGTGCGAACACATGTGTGAGGAAACTTTGTACGTCGGGTAAACGTTAGATTGTGAAACTCGGACATTTTGTTATATTTTAATATTTTATACATATTATTGTATAGGTATAATATAAATAGGGCTAAATTCATGACAAATTATATTTAAAATGTTATTAAGTTTAAATACCATTTGGTTTACCTATCTAATTTTGTAATATACAAATATAGTAATATATAGGTAGGTATATTTTTTTTTGCTTATTAAGATTATGAGTTATGACATTAAATTATTGTATACCTATCTAGAAAATTAACATAGATAAAAAAAAAATATAATAAAATGATAGCACTAATTATTTATGTTTGGTTGTTATTTAACCAGTAAATAAAAGAAAAACTGATTATTTTAGAATGTTTATATAGGTGATACTAATATAATATCTTTAATTTACTTTTGAATATAAAATCTCATCAAAGTTTATAACATTGCTTATTTACATAATACTTAATATATACTTAAATACTTCATGTATTAAAATAGATATAAGAGTAGGTACCTACACAGCTACACAGTTTCCGTGTTCCAAAATAAACATATTCACCAGATCGTACAAAGTGTCTGCGTGACCATTATTATGTTATCGTTATGTATTTTAAGCAATAATGTATAATATTATACATCGCTTTAAAGTTTAAAACGACCTTCTGTCCTTCCGACCGGTAGTATCGAGTTTAGATTAGTGATTGGATTGACTTCAATAGTTAAGCACTTTAAAGTAAAATTAAAAAAACACGATAGCTGCTGCTTACTTTTCCCTCCATCTATAATATGCAGGATACGGTTTGTACCTAATCATTAACCTACACGCAATTTTTTTGATGTCATAAAATAAAGCTATCATCAATGTGGATATTAATTTGGTAATTGTGTTCCCATAGGTCTTAATAATAAATCAATCGTTATAATAAGCTGGGCTTGAAGCGTTTGTAACTTGACTTCTTTGTATTTATGTCTGTACCAGTAGGCATGTCATTATACAGTACACACTCTACTGCGCGCGGCACCTAATATAATTATATATTATACTTAATAATTATCGGTAAAATATGTTTAGGGTACGACAGAATTGAACGCAGAACTGCCCTACACAATGGAAATGAAAGCGATGGGCAAGGTGAAATTCAAGGTATCCGAAGAGTCAGCACGTCATTTGCATGGTGGCTTAACGACTACTGCCCAACAGATTTCGATTTGGATCGATGAGAAAAGTCGAATTGTGTTCCCAGCATCGTTCATTTTATTCAACGCAGTGTATTGGAGCCTGTTGTGGGTATAACAAGACTTCGACGACCTGTGGGAATGGTTGCACGGATACCAACACCTTCAAAGCTGTACAAGAATTTCAAGGGGTTATTCGGTGTGACTAGGTGTGCCCAACACCGGTATTCAGTATTTTCTGAAGGACAAATATAAATGGTAATATGGTATATATACATAGATATTCCTTACATGTATGCCAATATTTTTAAATACTATTACCTTTGCTTGAATGTAAGTAAAACAATTTTTTGTTTGTAAATTAATTTCAATTTTCGCCTGTGAACTAAACATAGGTAATACAATGTACCTTATATAAATAATTTTATGTCATAAATATATTTTTAATTTTTCATACATTGTCGATGTTTAGACTGTACGCATAGATTATTTTGATAACATTTTTTAAAATTATCTAATAAGGAACCAAATTAATAATAATAATAATAATATAAACACATAGAATAAACATTTAAAAATAAATTGGCTATATTGTATTAAAATAAGAATGATACAAGATTTGTATTCAGTATTCAGAGTAAATTATTATATAAATAGCAAAAATATGAAGTATAAAGTATCACCACATATGCTTGGAGTATGTAAAATTATTCAATTGGTATAAATAAAAAAAAAACAATCATAACAATATATTATATATAAATTAAAAACAATCGAAAAACTATAGTATCAAACAAAGTTTAAAATAAAAATATTAACCCTGCATAAAATAAAAATTTAAGTGCGTACGATAAAAAATATAACTAACATTAAGTTGTGTATTTTAAATCAATACAACGCAGAGAAATTATGTACATATAAAATGCTGTTTAAGAATTAATTTTGAACAATACAATGTATTGACATTGTGGTTAATTTTAGTATTATTTAATCATTTAAAAGGTGGTTAGCACCAAAACTATAAAATATGATTTTTGGTAGCACACATTTCAATTTAATTTAAATACTCTATAAAGTGTAGTACATATTTTAGTAGTCTTCAACAGGTTTTGACTTAAAAAAATATCTAATTGAGATAAAATTCAAAATTTTTGATACTTTGCATTTATAAATAGGTCAAATTGTTCCACAACAGACTTGTTCAGCAAATTGGTCAGTAATAATGTATAAATAATATTGAGCAGTTTTTTTGTGATACACTATTTGAATTATTCTGTATTAGGAATGTTGTCACTTGCACTATAAGGAGTACCATCATATTTTCTCAAATGTAACTGAAATAAGTATAATTTATTAGAATATAATATTATGTATGACTCAGAAATAATACTGGAAATGCATATTTACCTGCAAGTGTAAATTAACTTCATCACTGCGACTTAAGTATGGAAAATTACCACCAGATTTGAGTTGAGCCAGTTTAGCATCCGGATATTCCTGGTAAATTTTTTCCTTAATGGGCGAACCTAAGGCATAGTCATCAAATACATCCATAAGGGTGACACTTTTTAAACCTCTCATCAATGATGTATTAACGCGGCTATTCAAACAGTTTATGGTCAAACGAGATGCTAGATCAGCCTGTGATAATGATTCAATCTAAATGGAAAAAGTATAGTTATTACATTTTACAATACAATTATGTTATATAACCTGTATAGATAGAAGTTAATTACCAGTTCGACCATGAAATCTATTGAATCCATTATCCGCGTATCGTAAAATGTTTCTCTAGATGAAAAATTTGATAACACCATTTTTCTGAGCACTATTGCAGGTAAAATCCAAAACCTTGAAAACATATAATTCAAATATAATCACTTATCAACAATAAATAATAGCGAGCTTAAACAAAATAATATTATAAACATTTTAAAACCTAATTGTACGGAAAACTGAAATAATTTCAAAAGTAATGAAGTGTAGTTTATAAAAAAAACTAATTGTAAGGTGATATAATACTAGTATTTAACCATTTAAGTAATAAATAATAAAAACCTTTATTTTGTTATCATTTTTTACAAACAAATAATAACTAATAATTGTTATTTTACATAAAGACAAAATTAAACTTACAAAACAGCAGCATCTTTATATTTGAATATTGATGTATCAGTAAAAGAGTTGCATAAGAATAGTGATACAACTCTAGGTTGATGTACAATTGTAGAAAACTCTACAAACTTTTGAGCCAAAAATCCACCTATGCAAAATATAAAATTACTGAAAATACACAGTTTATCTAAATGGCAAACTATAAAATCTCTACATGTTTATTTGTATTAATTTTTACTTTTAGCATCTTTTAATCTTGTTAACAATAGCAAACAGTTTCAATGCTTATCTATGCTGCTGTTATGTACATAATAAAAGCCAGCCACCTGCACAAAATTGGTAACTGTTTTATGTTCAATAGTGTACAAACTCATAATTTGTGATGTAACTTTTGTTTGGACAAATAAACGGAGACTGATGGTTGAAAAATGAAATCTCATAAAAAAAGTATTGACTCCAGGAAATTTCTTATATTCTGGTTGAGGTAAGAAATGCATACATTAAATATTAATCATGAAGCTATTCATTAAGTTAAACAATCAATTATTTTTATTAAAATATAAGTATATCATTCTTTTTTTTTTTTTTTTTTTTTGTGGGGGAGAGGTTAAAATAATAATTTCAGAATTGTTAAATAAATAAAAACATAAGATTGATTTCATATTACTACTCTTTTAAAAATTTTGCAATTTCGTACGAATGACAGACAACAATAATATACAATTAATTTGTATAAGTTTTAATATTTAATGACATTCTGTACTAATATTAAGACATGAATTAAGTAAGGAATAATTTATTGTGATGCTTTAAATATATTCAATAGATATTTGAAATTATACTAAGTATAATTCAATTATATTATAACAATTACTATCAAAGTTTAATATAAATAATTGTATTTTTGTTTTTGTTGAAATAAACATTAAAAACATTTTAATTTATTTTATTTTATACTAAATATATATTGACCCAATCAAATTGTGAATAATAATTTGATGATTTTGATAGAGCGTATCTTAAATAAAGTGTTTAATCTTATAAATATTATTTTAATTAAATTATTTGAAATGAAATTGTAAATAAAGTTGATTAGTAGTAATTCAAAAACTAAAGATAAATTATTTTCATGTATTGTAAAGTAGTTTAAGATATTAATTCATACTAGGGGTCTTTTCAGATTTTTTTAGAAAAGTAGCGGGTGACAAGCATAACACAAACCTAATTTCATATTCAAAACATCTAGTCGATAATATGGCACATTATACTATTGCAATAAAAGCGCGTTTTAAAAATCATTATAATTATAATAAATTGTATTTCACATCATTGTATAAAGTTATTTTTGGGAGGTTAGTTTATAGCATCTTTGAATTAAGTGATGTATCTCACTATTATCTACTCTTTTAAATAATATCTCTAATTTATACAAATATTATTTGTGAACTAAAAAAAATGGTGTACATATCATGCATTTGCTTTGTATGCATTTAAAAACATACATTTTGATAATTCATTAATGGCAACACTTCTGAAATTTATGCTGTATTATGCATTTATGAATAATGTATACTTATTGTATCGACACTGGACATAGTATAATTATGCTACATCAACAAATTACAAGCTGCATTGGTTGTAACAAATTAAATAAGATGAGAAAATAATTTTGTATGGAGTATTTTCACATATTATACATAAATTAAATTTTTAATTGTTTTAGTTGTTTTAAAAGTTATCATCTACAGTTAACTATTGTTTTCTCATGGCGTCATTTGTATTACGGTAAAATTGCACATATTTTTTCAATTACTATAATGGTTACTATTTAGTACAAACAAAGGCGTTAAGTCTTAAGGTCATATATTCAAATATAATTTTCAATTATTGAAATTATAGGTATTAAAGATTTATTAAAAATAATAATAATAATTTAATCAAACATTAACCTAACATTATACACATATAAGAAACAATTAAAGTAGGTATGTGCTATTATTTTTAAGATTATAACTATTTAATTACCTAATGAAGCACCAAATAAATGCACTTGTTTAATATCCATATGATCCAACAGTTGCATGAATCCCTCACACCATTCAGTAACACTCCAATAAGGAGGATTTTCAGCCTGAAAAATAAATAATTAGCCATTAAAGAATTTTTAACCGGTTAATATTTGTTATAAACTCATTAACGTCACATACTGATATGACTCGATAGCCTTTAGAACTGAGCGTTAGTAACTGTTTGAAAAAAACTTCGGCTCGTCCACTCACTGGATGCAAGAACACCAATGGGGTCTCGACTGAACGAGGACCCGTATCGTACACTCTCCATCCCTGCAATGGTTGGATTTCAAATAATAATATTGTAGACAACAAATTATAACTTACAACTTGTAAGCACTTATCAACATTATTGTTTGCAACTTGTAACATTATATATTGGCCTGTGCCTAGCTTTTATTATGTTACATTGAAACATCTAAATACCAAGATTTTGCTAGTCGCCGAGATTTCATCGGTTAGGGGAGGGTTTACTGTATATTATAGTCATATAAAGATGCGAGTGACGTACGACAAAACACACCAGTGAAAAGCAATCACTAAATGTATAGTGGTAGCATGAATTGTAAAAAATTTAAAAAGTCAAAACCTTATTCGTGCCGGTATCGTCCAATATGATCTGCTTGAGAGGCACGTTGCACCTGAAGCTCGTGTACTCCGGCGAACGAAATATCTGACTGGAGAAACTCATAGCATTCGTTTTCAACGACGATGATTATTGTTTACGTTCATCGTCATGCGATTCGGATAAAGAAATGAGAACACAACTTGCAACTCAAAACGCAAGACACGCAGAAAAGAAAAAAAAACAACAACCTGTTGCTCAACTTTATCGCAGCGGCCAGAATGGCAGAATAACGTAATAATAGTAATAATAGTAATAGTCGAAATGTACTATGATATTATTATATTTATGTATAATGATAATAATAGTCAGCAATCGCCAAGGTGTATATTATTATTATGAATAGTGTAAAATATAAATACACTCTGCCACCTTGTTCTACTATTTTATTGTATAGTGTTACTGTCTTACATAGTGACTTGAGTGGAGGGGCGGGAGAGAGCAACAATTCCGATAAGAAAGTACGAAAAGACGTAAACAACGCGTCGTGGTGTGATAAGCCGTTATCTATATCACGGAATAAACTCGTATAATTTTATTATAATAGGCAGTCGCGTAAAACCCCGCCGTTTCCGAAAAGAGGAATAATTGGAATAAATGAATATTAATAAACAATATAAAAATGACGGCCGTAGAATGACGACCACCATACGAATCGCTGCAGAATATGAATGTAAATTCGTAGGAAAACGCCGGACGCGCGTTGAAGGCTCTACCTGGAAACGGTCGCGTGCAATTTATCGTTTTTAACGTCCGATTTCTCCGCTCTTGTTCGCCGGATCGTTGCCTGATCGGAAAACGTTTTCTGTCGAATCAAACATTTAAACATCCGTTTGCGACCCAGACGATCGATAATTATTTTCACTTGACACTTGTCAGTTGCCAGCCCGGTGCGTCTACCTACGGGCGAAACATGAACTTCGTCGTCGATCTGAATAACAAAACCGCCGGCCGTGACAGAGTAGCGAGGTACTTTTCGAATAGGTTTAGTTATTATAATGATTACCACCATCAGTCGTCACTTGTCACTTTTCAGCATTATTAAAACATGTCGGAACAGCCTCCGAAAAAGAGAGTGTACAAGGGACGACGAAAAATGACCTAGAAAACGGTTTTTGTAAAAAGTTAAACTATTCGTTTATATTTGTTTGATTGCATACCCAGCACTCTTTTTTTTCAACTCTTTCAATGATGTCACCGCTCTAATGGCTTTTCTCCCTGACCATCACACAACATGGCAAAGTTTTGTTTAGCCTTATGTGGTTAGCTTAAATATTAGAGATACTTAACCTATTTTCAAATTTAATTTTTAGAACATTACCTGTGTTTTTGCATTGGGTTTTTATGATGTTTCAATGTTTATGCAAATCTTAATTTCTTATGCAAAATTTTGTGATTTAAAAATGTTAATATCTTTAAAATTGAAATATTGTAAAAAAACCAACGAGCTAACAAATCATGGTTGATTCTGCTGATTGCAAATTTACCATGTTCTACTTAGGTTGGAAAAATAAAAAAATTGTACTCTCCGACAACCTATTTGTATAATTATTATTAATTAGTTGAATATGTGGTTATATATTTTTAAAGGATGTTCCTATTTATAGTTATTAGCTATTATTAAATACTGCTTACTTTAAAAATGCAATATTTTCTTCTCTATGGTAAGAGGTGCACACAATATTACTAGCAATTTTGTTTGTTTGTTAGATTTTAAATTCATAAATAGTTAACAGATAAGTGATAATATTATATACCATGTCAAATTTCAGTACTAGAACTGCCCACTTGGTACTATAGTAGTATAGTGAATATGGTGGACAGAGTGGCCGAGCGTTCTAAGGTGTCGACTGCAACACACACGTCACCTGTTCAAACCTCGGTTACGGGCGTAATGAATATTATTACTCCAACATGTATTAAGTGATTTTAATGTTATATTATTTACTAGAAAACTCCCATAACTATGGTCACTCACACATAAATTATAGTTTTGAATTTATCAAAACTTGCTACTCATGGATTATAACATTAGTGTTAAAATGTTAAAAATGTAAGATACTATTATTAATTGTACTGGTAACAAACACCAATTTTTATATTGGTAATTATTATATCATATTGTATTATAATTGGTGATGATGAGTGCTGTGGTAATTCTATGATTTTGTAATGATCAATGTTTTAGTGTACAATATTTGAAATGGATACTAATGGTTTTTTTTTTCAGGTTTGTACAATATGGTTCAAAAACAACATGGCATTACATGGAAAAACATGACTTTGACGTCAAATCAATTAAAAAGTTCAAACAACTTGAACAATCCTTGGCAGCTTTTCGTAAAGGTATATTTTATACTTGATTATTTTTTTTTGCAATGTAATATCATTAATTTTGTATAAGATACATTGTTACTACATAATATTATGTAGTATCAACACGTTGTATTTAGATTTGGATTAATAATTGTAGTTATTATTACAAATTAAAATAATCAAATGTGATAAATGCAACTTATCTTAAACAATCTACACATGGCATCTTGTGTTCTATAAACGTTATTGTATGACTGTGTGTTAATTATTATTAGAGCGCGGATTTATATGCATTAAAAATCAATCAAATATGGGCTAAAAAATCTTAAATATGCATTAAAATGTTAAAATATGCATGGAAAGTAAAAAAAATATGCTTAAAAAAATTCATTACAATATATTATAAAAAAAAATTATGGAACAATACTAAAAACACTTTTTTTTATTTTTTCCACTTTCACTATTTTCAGGTAGCTTTAATCTATATATAAAAAAAGGAATCAATTTATATCAAAAATGTCTCCTAAAATAAATGTACTTACCTATATTTTGATATTTTGATATTAATTGAAACTATAAAAATATAATTTTGTTTTCTTATATTATAATTGAAAATAGTATAAATTTAGAAAACATCGAAATATGCCCCAAAAAAGAAGAAATATGCAATTAAAATTGTAAAATAAGCCCTTAAAATAGAAAAATGACAAAATATCCAAAAATATGTACTAATAAAGTTTCATTTTTTAAATCGTTATATCATGAAAAAAATTTTGTGCTCACTTAGCATATCATGCGATCAACCAGAATAAATATGCAAATGCATACAAATCCTCGCTCTAATTATTATAAATACTTACTAACAATAAATAAATAAATTTAAGAATAAAAAAAGTATCCAAATCAATACATTTACAATTGTTACCTATGTTTAAAACTTAACATATATTTTTTTTTTTTACAGTGTTAAGATTTGGCCGCTTTATTGATTCCTTGCATACTGCATTGCGGACTATTAACCATTCAGATAAAACTATTAGATATTGTGTGACGTTTTCAAAGATAGCTCATTCTTTGTATCTGTTTTGTGACCATTGCTTATGGTTGAATAGAAATAACTTTTTACAAATAAATGCCCCAAAATGGGGTCAAACAAGCAATCGGTATTGGCTCTTATCTATAATAATGAATCTTGTCAGAGATTTTGTGGAGTTGAACAATATACTAAAAGCAATCCTGGAAAAAAAAATTTTAAACACTCTGAATAGAAAAGTAACTCCTAAAGACATATTTACTGGTGAAGCAGTCCAATTTGTTCGTTCTCATAAAGACTTGTTAATTGATACCGTAAAAAATAGCTGTGATATAATGTTACCATTGTCAAACTTAGGATTTATTAGGTTAAGTCCAGGTACAATAGGTGTAGTTGGCATGATATCATCAGTGCTTAGTTTGTACACACTTGTGGACCAGAAAGCCAAGTTACCTTATACGTGAATCATTTGTTGTCATTTAAATTACCTTTTGATAAGTAAAAAAGTAGCAATATCAGAGTTTAATAAATATTAGGGTATCTTTTATGACACAAGTTTAATTTTATAACACTAATTTGTCAATTAAATATTATATTAATTAATTTGTTTATTTTATACTTGTTTAAATATAATAAAAATAAAAATCATTTTTAAAATGTATAACTTTTATATTGTGTATGAATTTTACATTATTATCATTTTTTATTTATTTTGTTATTTATAAGACACATCATCAAGTATTTTAAATAATTAAGTGATTAAAAATTATAAGTCTGTTAGAAAAGTTAAATTGTAAAAGGTACTTAACTTTTGGATTTTATGGTAGTTGGAGGGTTGTTGATTGACCTGTTAAACAATTTAATTTATGTAGAACAAAGTAATCAATATAAATATAAAAAGAGCTGATTTAATAAATTTTTTTCCATTTTAATTTATTATTTATAATTTATTTTATTCAACATTCCTATTCAACCAAGAGTGTATTATATTTTTTTAATAATGTGTTAAATGAATTAAAGATTTCAATTTTGAGTTATTGTTTTAGGAAAACTTTTAATTTTATGAAATGTATTTATGTAAGTGGGTGTATACATATGTACAACAATGATTCCCAACCTGGGTGCTACCGCCCCCTTGTGGGCATTTTTTATTTTGAAGAGGGCGCTCATCTATCATTTAAATTTTTTTTGTTTATAAATGATTGTAATGAAATGTATAACTGCGTAGAATAAAATACCTAATGTAATCCACAGAATTATGTAGGTACAATATTTATAGACACTTAAATAATATCAAAATACATATTATCTTGACAGGTACTTGATGTTAGGTTAGGTCTTAAATTTAAAATTAAAATTAACTAAATTGTAGCGTTAAAATGTTAAATGATATTTTGTCTTAAATTAAATAGCTTATTAAAAAATAAAACGTGTATCGTTTAAAAAAATTGATTGGGGACGGGGCAGTGTGAGATTTTTAAAATCTAAAAGGGGCGTTGAGTAAAAAAAGGTTGGGAAACACTGATGTACAATGAATATATGGTAAAATTAATGGATACACAAAAAAGAACCTATTTGTTGCATAATAATTACACGTTTTAATTAAAAATGTTATTTGCTTTCCTATTTAAATAAAGGCCTATTTTAGTAAATATATTTTTTAGAATTCCATTAAAATTAGGTAATTATTGAAATTTTTGAAACATAATTTAACATACCTACATATTTGTTTGACGAAGTGTTAAGATTAAACAGTTAATTTGTGCTAATTTAAAAAAAGAAGAACCACTGATTAATACTTAAGTGTTTCATCATTACATTATTACCTATTGACAATTAATATTGATCTGTCACCTGTGAATTGTAAATTGATGCATAGCACGTTGAATGATTTTTGGTATAATTTGTAAACCTGACAGGTACAATACGAAAAAAAATATTTTTGTGTTGATTAAAAAATATAATAGTGATTGAAATAATTATTGTACTTGGACATAACAATATGTGAATACTTGGTGAGTAGTTATAATATATAAATATTTAATTACATTTTACTTTTACAATATTCTTCCTTAGACTTAACTGGTTAGAAATCATCACTAATTTATTATGAATAGCTTGACAGAAAAAGTTGCCCATCGGTCACTTGTGACAATTTTATTTATTTGTATTGTTTATTTATTTGCTTAACAAGACGTCTACACTACTTTTGCTTCAGACGTTCCTAGAGGATAATTAGGAATTATATTGGTTGATGAGTTTTAGATTAAGGGGTTAGTCGTTAGTATGAGCCCCAAGGCCACCATAGAAGTGTGGGACTTCTTATAATCATTTTTTGATTCTTTTTAACTGTTTTTATGTACCTACAAATCGGTATGAAGGGTGTGACTGAATACGCATCGCCCAGTGTTATATTATTTTTCTTTGAATCATATTTTATTTTATGACAAACTAGTTAATCCTGTACGGCGTACGCTGTATAGTGTTGCTCGTTACGAATTAAATAGGTACCAAGGATTTACATCTTAAACTCCGTTCAAACTACCTATTTTCTTGCTGAATCAATTGACAACTATTTTATTATAATCTGTGAATTTGCACAAAGGGTCAGTAGGCCTCTGTTTTTTTTTTTTTTAGTACTTACCTTTTTGTAATAACGTATCTTAAACTCTGTTAAATTTATTATTTGGGCGGTTTTAATCAAGTATAAAACAGATTCCATAATGATATACAAAATAAATATAAATAAATTATATACCAAAATATAAATGTATAGGACCTATGCAACAAAATATATAAATATATATATATAGGTATAAAAATATGTTAATTTTTCAACAAATTTCTGTAGTCCTTTTAAATGTAAAATTTAAAAATATGGCTTCGAGCTTTGAGGTGTACACGTGCTCAACAATAGGATTACGACTTATGTACACTCATCAAATTTCAGAACTATGAGTGCGATACATTTGGCTGTAGATAATACACACACTTACAGCAAACATTTATTAAAAATATTCATTGATATTACATTTACTTTTTAACACATTACATGTTTGCACTTTACTGGTATAAATAGGTCGCTATAGTTGTAATGAATATGATAAATTTTAATTTAATAGTTATTATTTTAATTGTATAAGAATAATTATTCAGAGCGAAGACTGTACATTTTTACATTTTTTACTAGTAAGTAGGTAATGATATTATTTTGGAAACAATATTTCCTATAAGTATAGATTTATAATATTATAATAAGCTAAAATAATTGTTGACGAAAAAAAAATCAATAATTATATAGGTATATTGACATTTGTAATAAATTAATAATTAAATTATTATTAATGATATTTATGACCAAGGTGAATATGTAAAAGTCCCACCTATATAATATATATATGTATATCCACCTTGTTTATGACTTAATCTATAGCTGTTATATTTATAAATCAATACCATTGTAGCCTCGTATAGGTAGTGTAGAGCTGTCCTAACCTAATGCTACACCTAAAGCGAAACGTATAGGTACAACGGCCGAGAGGGCTGCGTCCGAATTGCATGCCAAAAAAAAAAAAATGTCCGAATTTCATGCTGTATTGCTGTGTATCAGCAATAGTTAATTTATTATTATTATACCTAATTATTATTTAAATTATTTTTTTTTAAAACTCGACCAAATTTTAAATTATTGTAATTTTTTATTTATTTAAAATATACCATGTACAAATATAAAATACATTCAGTTTATTATACTAAACTAAATGTAGCGAAATCCCGTTCTTTCAGTGGAAAATTAAGTTAAATTAGAAAAGTTCAAAACAGGCACGCGGCGTAAAAGCTACGCCCATTACTCGTAGTCGGCGACCGGCCTACGATTTTTGCTTACCTCACTCCAGGATGCCAATTTCCTGAAAACGAACTATCAACCTTCATACTCTCCCTCAATCACACATTCGTCATTGGAGCCGACTAACAACGCTAAGCACCTAAACTGGGGCTCCAGATATACCAACACAAGAGGCCGTTCCCTTCCCAGGGTCATGAATGTCCTCCTCACCCGCTAAAACTATCACTACAGATTCTCCTACATACTGGCCTACGCATGCTAACAGACACCCGGAAATCCTTGACTTCTTTCTGTCAAGCCTGCCAAACCACCTCAAAACTCAAACAACCAACCTAAATGATCTTGTTTATTTTTCATGATAGACCTCAATTCGTTCTTCACTCTTTTTAAATCGTTCACATTGTTCACAATCAACTGAAGTTATTGGTGTGAATTTAAGCTTAAAATCATTAAGTTATGGTATTAGGTCTGATTAAATTTTATAATTTTTCTTATATATTAGGATACATGGGATAATAATGATTTTTTTAAATAGCCAATGGCATTACTTTATTTAGCAATATTTTCATTCGTTCTTTCTTCTCTTTTTTAAGCTTTCGCTTAGCGGCTCCACTTGTACATTGGAGGGACATTGTAATAACTAGGGATGAGAACTTATAGGAGCTAAAATAGACAAAATATGCAAGGAAAAATTATGATATGTGCATCAAAAATTTGAAAATATGCAAAAAATATATTATAATATGCAATTTTTTCTATAAATAAAAAATCTTCTAAAAGTTTTTCGATAGTTTTCCCTCGCCTGTCCGTGAAGTTGGATCCCCATAAAGTATTTCTGCTATTGAAATCGCCGAGTAACATGTAGGGACGTAGTAGTTGTTTGATGAAGTTCTCAAGGTCTGAGAGATTGAGGTCAGTGCTATCCGGGGCATATATGTTGCATAACCTGATTTTTTGATTGCTGTTTGAAGTTATTTTTATGGCAATTGCTTCTAATGGAGTATTAAGGGGAATGCTTTCATGTTCTGATGATGTTGAGGCAAAGATACATACCCCTCCACTGGCTCTGGCGTGGTTTGTGCGGTTCTTGAAGTATCCTTTGTAGTTTTTGAGGGAGGGATTTTTTTTATTATGATTTAGGTTAGTTTCTTTTAGGCAGATGGCTAGTGGTTGGAAGTCTACAACTATTCTGTGGACGTCTGGTAGTTTCTTAAAATAACTATTTATGTTCCATTGGACTATTGTTTCTAATTGTGTTTGGTTGTTGTAGGGGGAGGAATGATTGAAGTATATTATATTGTTTTTTGATGTCATTTTTATTTATTTTTTTTAAAGCAGCGGTTGTATGATTGTGTGATTGAATAACGTGGTTTTATTTGTATGATCATGCTTCTGATTCGTTAGAATCATAGAGTTCAGCATTTAGAATTTTTGTGAAGCGGGTAATTCTGTTGTCTCGCAGACTTGGTTTGATTTTCGAAATGATATCTAATAATTCTTCTTTTGTAATATTGTACTCTTTATAGATTGATACGGGATCGAAGGGACCTTCGTCATTTTCTAAAATATGTTTAAAGGTGTCGTAGTCGATTTTGAAACTATATTGGTCGTTGAACAAATGCTGTGTAGGTTCTAAATAAGTATCGATATTTTCTAAGAATTTTTTTAAGGATGCGGATTTAGTTTTCTTAATCTTTTTTTTCTGTTATTGTTTTATTTTGGTGGGTTTCACAGTTTGAAGGAGCAAACATTTCATTTGTTTCTTGAGCTATATCCATCGGAGACGAGGGAGCGGATAGGGTATAAAACGAATCTGGCAGTGATCTTTTGATGCCGCTTGGTTGTTCAAGTTCCATTTCTATTATGTCTGTGTTTGGATTTGATTCGAGATCTAGGAGTTCTGGTAGGGTTAATGTTGAGGTAGAAGCTGGTGGATTGTTTTGGGGAGGGGGCTCAGAAAGGATCTTTAGCGGCTCTAGTAGAGGTATTGAGGGTACTGTTTGGGGGTGTAGTTCTGTGGGTGTATTGTCTATATTTAGAATATCATCAGTTCTTGAAGCCGAGTTTGGGTTGGGTATGTCATTATTTTCCTTTGTAATTTTACTATTTGAAAAATTTTGATTTGTGCATTGGGATGCTATATGTCTTTGGGACTGGCATATGTAGCAGTTTAGGGAGTCGGCGGATAGAAAAATCCTATAGTTAGTGTCTTCGTAATTGATGAGAATTGATGTAGGAATTTTAGTGAGGTCTTCGTGTTTAATGAACGTTTGGCGACGGAAGCTTAGATATGTGTAAAACCTTCGACTTGTATGCCAGCCTTTAGAAAAGTTATCGGGCTGCATAGAGATATATTTAGTTTGACGAGTTCGTTAGCGATAACGTCCGGGGGTATGTTATAGGGTATACGTTGGACAATATGATTCTTTTATTTGGATTGTATAGTTTACGTAATTTGAATTGTTGTTCTTGTATTGAGATGTATGGATGCTTTTCAATTAGATTATCAACTAGTGCCTTGCTCGATAAGAATATACATATGCGTTCTTTAGATATGCGGGACGCGAATAGAATATTGGAAGGTTGAACTAGTTTGTCTATAGCAATTATGTAATCTTTGTGTGGCAAGCTTACATTTATATCGATTACTATAGCTTGGTCTTTTTTAGGTATTAAGCTATTAGCAACAGTAGAAGCAAATGATTGTTTACTATTATCCACGTTAATTGGGGTTTCTGGGTGATTATCAATGAGTGTTTTTGAAGAGGTAGATTGTTGTTGAAACTTAAGGTCTGATGCTATTTTGGGTGAAATGGGTTTAGCGATGATTTTTGTTGTATTGGTTGGAGAGGTTTTTATTTTTGGTTTTTGAACAATGTTAGTTTGTACTGTTCTACGGATTGAAGGGCTTTTCAAAGCCGATGGTCTTAAAGTTTGCATTTTGGTGGTTGGGCCTTGCGCCCGGAGTTTAATGTGTATTAGCTAATAGTGTAATTAACGAGCATGTTACCTGAGATACGGCGAGTGCAAGTTGTATGCTGTACTGCTATCGCAAGCTATTAAATACGGTACTCGTGAGACGCGATAAGGTACGTGTTGACTGTGGGGTGTCTAACGCAAGCCCGGATTAAGACATTTTGAGGCCCTGGGGCCAAAATTTTAAATGAGGCCCTGTATGAAAAAAAAAAATAATGTATGTTTTATGTAGGTACTTAGCTATTATAATAAATATATATAAGTTCATAGTAATAAATAATGAATAATGTATCAGTATCACTTTATTTATAATTTATAATTCACATGTTTTTTTCTTGCTTTTGTTTTACAAAATTCTTTAATAATTGCTTCATTATAGGATTATTAGTAATTTTACTTTGTTCATTTGAAACTGCAGTTTCACTGTGTACAGACACACCTTGAACTTGGTTGTCAGTACCTAAAATAAATACAAAACAATATACCTAAGTTAATCTAACATGTAAGACATCATCAATAATAATTCTTAAAACTAATATACAATTTAAGAATATGTTTTTAAGTTTAACAATATTTTTCTTTTTGACATGCAACATGAAATTGATATTTTCGTAGTATTATTATTAAATTATATTATGATTATTCACACAAATATACAAAAAATAAAAGTGTTTACCTGAATTTATAACGTAATTGCTCATTAATCCTCTGTACTTATTTACTTCAATTTGTTGTTTTTCTTTTCTTTTTCTTTTTGAAGAACCACTTTCAAAATGTCTTTTCATTTTTAAAATAATATGATGAAAGAATGAAGATCGAAAAATTAATAATTAAACAAGAGTCAAAACACTCAAAACGAATAAAGATAACAGAATACGACACATTTGTTTTTAACGTGTTGTGTTGTTGTGTACTGGTGTACAAAAATAGCTTTTGCTCGTTCGATAGATGGGTGATGGCCGACGGGTGACGGCAAGCGATTACTGAAAATGTGTGTAGCAATATGCGGGTAGGTGTTATACACATTATACACTTTGGTAGTAAACTGTATATTATTATTATTATAAATTATTATATTAAGAGGTTTACTTGACATAGGTAGTGGATTATACGTCAGCAGATATTATATTATCATCGATTTTTTTTTTATGTGATTTATGCATTAAAAAGCCTCCTATAACGAAAAAAGTAATGGACAAATATGAGGCCCCTAAATAAACTCCAACGATTGAGGCCCGGGGGCCATGGCCCCCCTGCCCCCCCCCCCCCCTTAATCCGGGCTTGGTCTAACGACGAACTGACATAAAATTAAAACCTCCCAATGACATTGACTTAGCGGTCCACAACCTAACCAATATAATACAAACTGCAGCATGATCTGCTACAAATACTGTTCCAGCACCTCCTTCGGCAAGCCCACTCCCTAAATATAGACGTAACATAATTGTAGAAAAAAGAAAAGCAAGAGCTCTTTACCAGCGTACGCGACTACCATCCCATAAACTTTATTACAATAAAGTTTAGAAAATACCGAACCACTGATGATCTGCTCCACAGCGAACGCATCGGGGAAGGTAACCGCAGTAGGTTCTAGTGTGTCCGTATTGTTGACAATTGAAACATTGGCTGATTGTTTTCGGTTAGTATGACTCTTCGATTTGTATTTTACAATGAAGTAGTGATGACATTTAAAACATTTCGTAGGATTTCGGTGTTGGTTCTAGATCAACGAAAAATAACGAGAGGGGTTTTTTATTGGCTTTATGTAGTACATTGGTAACTTGCCTTACCTCATAGAGACGAATTTCTAACTCGTCTTTTATTAGTTTTAGCGGCGTGGTAGGGTGGAGCTTACGTATGACTATCCGAAGTGGTTTATACTCCTTGAGCTGGTAAGTATGATACTCGCGGCTGAATTTGATTGTGTTGACCATCCAGTGTTTAAAGTGTTAGCATTTAAATTCGTTGTTGTAATTTTTTTTGAGATAGTAAGCCGGTGGAACGGTTTTATTCGTTTTGTTTTTAATTATATTATTAGGACTGTTTGGTTGATTATTTTTCATGGTGGTTTCGATACAGAATTAATGATGTTATTAGCTATAATTCCTTATCACGGGGGCCTAACTGTACCCATCCCTCCTGAACTACCAACAATGATACTAAAGTAAAACTACTATTAGTAAGTCACTTCTTTAGATTATTATTTATATAAATAGAACCCATTAAATTGCTTTCCCATGTTTAGTGATGTTAAAATACAGTATTTTATTTTTTGTATTATACCGTATTATACACATTTTATACGATATAAAACCCTGTATTAAAAGATATGCAAATTTGAAATAACATATAAAATTTAAACTTGATTTACTCAACATTGGCCATTTCCCCATTTGAAAATTGAATTTTAATTATACAAATAAGAAAAATATTATAAATTAAATTCAAAGGCATTAAGCCAAAAACAAAGTCAACAAGTAACGTAATAATTAATAATTTTAATAAACATAAATTACTCTTGGTTCATTTTTCTAAAAAACAAATAAAATAAATGTATAATGTAAAAAAAATAACAATAGTAAATAGTAATAGTAACAAAATTAACACTTTAGTATTTTAGTTTTCTTTTTAAATAATAAGTAAAATAATTAAATAACCATAGT
This sequence comes from Diuraphis noxia, assembly GCF_037042655.1. Lineage (NCBI taxonomy): Eukaryota > Metazoa > Arthropoda > Insecta > Hemiptera > Aphididae > Diuraphis > Diuraphis noxia. The sequence continues at coordinate 80,492,404 of NW_028301713.1, forward strand.
TAATATAAAAAAAAACATAATAATAAATACTAAATAGTAACAGAAACAATTTTGACTTTAAGTCTTTAACAAACATAAATTAATACATTTTTTGTTTGTAAATAATAAATACGTATTTAAATTTAACAAACATTTATATTTGTAAATTTTCTTCATTGTCTTCAGAATCAGCTAAACTGTTGTTAAATTTAAATATGTAAGTTTCTATTATTTACAAACAAAAAATGAAAAAAAGTATTAATTTATATTTGTTAAAGACTTAAAGTCAAAATTGTAACTGTTACTATTTAGTATTTATTATTATTAAACAGTTATCTTATTATTAAAAAAAGATACGATCAATCTGATTCTGAAGACAATAAAGAAAATTGACAAATATAAATTTTTGTTAAATTTTAATATGTGTCTATTATTTACAAACAAAAAATGAAAAATGTATTAATTTATGTTTGTTAAAGACTTAAAGTCAAAATTGTTACTGTTACTATTTAGTATTTATTATTATGTTTTTTTTATATTAACTAGTTATTTAATTATTTTTCTTATTATTTAAAAAGGAAACTAAAATACTAAAGTGTTAAGATTATTACTATTACTATTTACTATTGTAATTTTTTTTTTACATTAAACATTTATTTTATTTGTTATTTAGAAAAATGAACGAAGAGTAATTTATGTTTATTAAAATTATTAATTATTACGTTACTTGTTGACTTTGTTTTTGGCTTAATGCTTTTGAATTTAATTTATAATATTTTTCTTATTTGTATTAATAAAATTCAATTTTCAAATGGGAAATGGCCAATTTTGAGAATTCAAGTTTAAATTTTATATGTTATTTCAAATTTGCATATTATTTAATACCGTATAAAATGTGTATAATACAAAAAATAAAATATCGTATTTTAATATCACTAAACATGGGTAAGCAATTTAATAGGTTCTATTTATATAAATACTAATCCAAAGAGGTGACTAACTTATAGTAGTTCTACCTTAGTATTATTGTTGGTAGTTCAGGAATAGTCGTAGCTGGGCACAAACCATTCTTTATACTTTCTTTTTGTTTAACCGTTTAACAGGTGGTAGGACTTCTTCGACGATCGTAATAGGAGGATCGTCGACTTTAGGTTTGATAGATTTATTCTTGCGCAATGCTTGGATTGCTGTTGGGGTGACGAATTCTATGTTTAAACTCGAATTGGAGTCACCATCGAAAATTTCATTCGTGTGGTCAGCTAACTTAAATACAACAGGTTCTTCCGTCTTGTCCAATCGCCCGTCATTCGTCAAATAATTCATAGTCATCGTATATACACCATTGCGGTTTTTATTCAACTTGAATGCGGGAACCGCCTCCACTTTCTTGACTTTCGGAGTTTTTACTACTTTCTTAGATTTAGCTTTTGAGTTCGAAGCAGCAGCACGCATCGACGCTTTTTTCTGTCTTGTTCTTTTTATCGTGTCCTTTTGAGTTTCTATGGCTTTCATCCTGTTCTGCTGTTGTTCTTCAATTTGTAAATTCTTCTTATCGATTGTTTTTTTCATTTCCTGTTATGACAATAAAGTTATTTACATTTAAAATATACTGCATGTTTCCATCTATATGAAATATATTATTATGCAGTATTATAATTACTTTACAGTGGCGCCTAAATCTAAAATTTTACCATGACATTAGGCACCTGCCTGTTTCTTATAATTACCTTACCATGCACCAAGTATAATATTTAATATTTATATAATATTATTGACTTTTAGCTTACGATTAACTATAATATATAATACCATTATCATAGTTTATTTAGAATGACAAAGGTGACCCCCCCTACCACCCTACCTACAAAAATCATTTATGACTATTGTCATAAGAAAATATAATTCTTGGCGCCACTTCACTGTTACTGTATGTAAGGCATGACTAAAGTGACACGTAGATAATTTTATCTTAAACTAATATGAATGCATTTTGTAAATTAAAACCAATTATTGTGTTCATTAGAATAGAAGCATAAATTATAAATATATGAGTACTACCTTAATGATCTACGTTTTTTCACCCAGATTTGTTTACATAATATGGGAACTACAAATGTATAAGTTTCTGATTTAAATTCTACAATTGTATAATAATCGATTAAATTTAACAACTTACAGTTTCCAAAAATGTATCATCAATCCAACCTTTATTGTGTGGAACTGGCACCCAAAAATCAACACAATTTTTATGGCCATAATTGATGCCACCTCGGTAATCTTCACCAAATGTGTATACATACTTCATATTCCTCATCATGTTTTTTTCATTTTTATTATTTAATCTTTCTACTGAATTACTTTCTGTACTATGTGTAGTTTGTTTTTTGGATAAATTTGATTTATTTTGTAAGTTTTGTTTTTGATTTATATTTTTAATATTTATTTGGTCAGAGTTTTTGGAACCAATAAATTCGTCAACATCTTTTACGTCGTTAGACCTTGTGATGTCATTTTTTGTTACATTATGTTGTCTAATTTCAGGTTTAATTCGTTTTTTAATAGCTGGTTGTACTTTTGGTTCATTAACAATAATTGGTTGTTTTTGTTTTTCATCTTTAATTGCTTCCTTATTTGGGCCATTGTCATTAAAATCATCAAATTTTGTATTCATGTATTCCTCATCAAATTGAAAATCATCCAAATTATCATTTTGGTTGTCATTAGTTAGGTCAGTCGATAAACTATAACAAACATTTTCTGGAAACTTACATTGGAATGTAGATCCCTTGAGTATTTCTTCATCAGTTAATTTAAAAATTTGGTTAAGTTCCTGCCACGTAGCGGTAAAATTGCAATTACACTGTTCATTCTTTAATATTGGTTCTTCAACATTTAAATTTTCATAGTATTCATTAAAATTCATATCGATCAGTGCTGTACCTGTGTCATTTGTGTTTAAACTGTCCAAACCCCATATAGTTAGTTGATCATCAATATTCTTCTTATCGTTACAAAATTCGTAATCGGAATTACTGAGAAATATTGGTTTTAAGTCCATACTATTAATGTTTTCAAAACAATTTGGTTCGGACAATTTATTGTTCATTTTCAAATATTATAAATATATAAATTACTTTCTTGAAAATTTCCTCTCAACTAAAAAAGTTAAAATTTATAAAAATGTAACAATTAATAAATAAATAACAATAAATAACAATTATAATAATATCCATGGTGATCAGTAATCACACAACCGCTGGGTGGGAACCAAATTGTTATAAAGTAGATATATATGAAAATGAATCCCTATTTTCCTTGGTCAAAGCATCAAGCGTGAACGGCTGGACTAATTTTGCTAATTTTTTTGTCAGACGGTTCTTATGGATGAATAATTTGAGAAAGTTACCGCGGGTTAGAGAAATATGACATAGTGGTGGTGATGAAATTACAGTGGAGCCATCAGCCCGGTAAAAAATAAAATTAATAATGATATGGCGTCATTTGTCCAGTGAAAAGTAAACTAAATAATAATAATAATATTTGTTGGTGATCAATGGAAATCATTTAAATAAACAAAACACAAAATCATTTATTCGAAGTGTTTTGGTAAGGTTGTTTTTAAAAATGCCAGCAATTAGACGTACAAGCTTAAGTCGCGGAACTAGATTAGCTACAATACAAAGATATACAAGAGCATATTATGAAACTGACAATCAATGTGAAACATGGTATGAACGGATTCAAAATCGACCACAAATGAATGTTGCGTTCCATCCCTATCGAGCTGCATTTAATTATAACGTGGAAATCGATTACAGTTCACAGCAAGTTGCTATTGAACCAATGAATGTTAAGATTAAAAATGAAGTACCTGAATTTTGTTGCTCTAGCGGTAAAGTCAAATTGACGCCATTTAAACCACGTGATGAGGAAACCTGGTAAATAGGTTAGGTAAATTTATGTGTAATAACAATGGATTAGTAAATAAATAAAAAAATTTAAAATTAAACAAAAAAGGATTTAAAATTTGTATTTCTTATTACCAGCGCTCGGGACTTATAGCACTTAAAATCATTAAAATATGCGCTTAGAAAGCTCTTAAAAACATTATTATAAGCACTCAAATAAGCATTTAAAAAACTTAAATTTTTGCAAAAATATTTATCAAAAAACAAAAAAATCAAAAAATCAAAATAAATCTTCATCTTTATATAATAAATAAGTTATTACAGTAGACAATGTGTGTCCAGGTATGAGAAAGAGATTATAACTTGTTTATACTGAGTTAATTCTATCCAAAGTACCAACTATTTCCAGATTGTTACCAAAAACCAAATTAAAGTTGAAGATAGATGCATTTTTACTTTTCTGGAAGGTGACAGCCAAACACAAAATAACTATCATTGTAAGACCAACACTTTTATTATTCTGCACATTAACTAGAAGCTAAAGAAAATTAATAATTTATGAATAAATAATTACTAATAAATAAATAGCTAAAAAAATTAAAATTTGACTAATCGTTCTTAAAATCCCATTGTGATAGAAAAATATTATATAAATCAGAGGTATTTAAACTGTGCACCGTTAAACTGTTCACAAATCACAAGATTTGATGAAGGGAGCCATGTCAAAACACTGGAAACTAAAATTAATATAGGTCATGAATATTATTTATAATAAATAAAGCGGTTATGGAATCAATAACGGAATACATAACATAAGACATTTGAACTTTGATTTGTAGTACTCAAGTCAGTTTAATTATCACCCATATAGGACATATATATTTTCATAACGATTAGGGAGCTGTCAAAATATTGTGAACACACAGAAGAGCTATGAGATGAAAAAGTTTGAATATCTCTGATATAAATAATTTTTAGTTTTTACAATTAATATATTTTTTAGTACGGCAAGATAACTGCTGTCAAATAATTTGCAATCATGTACCACTAATAATGTTTAACCCTTTGTTGGCCAGACTAAGAAATAAAATTTATTTTCCATTTTTTTTTTTTGCAAAAAAACATGACAATTTACCTATTTATAAATAAGTACATCTTTTAAAACATTTTTTTAGCCAAATTTGAGTTAATTATATTTGATACTTATTGGTACCGTTGGTCAGTTTAAAACATTTTAATCCTGGTACTAAATGTACTGTTGGTCATTTAGCACATTATTTTTTTTACATAAAATCAATACAAATCAAAAAACTATTTTTGGGAGATAATTTTTAAAAATTGTAATATTATGTTTAGGTTCTAAATAATAAAAATTTATCAAAGTATGCATATGCATTTAATATAATAACAAATATTTAAAATCTTATTCATATGATTACTATTTTATTTTTAATACTAAAAAATGTACATCAAAGAATTATTTTATACCATGAAATATATTGAAACAATTTTTTTTTCATTACAACAAATATATGTACTACAATCTGTACATTTTTAACGTGGTCTTGACTGTATCTGATTCATTGAACATACCTCACATCTTACTCGGTTATTTACATATTTAATCCAGTGTACAACGTGGTTTCCAAGTCTTACATCATTTGGAACAGACCTTCTAATAGAGTAATTGGTCCGTTCAGGTCTTTATATATTATATAAGAGTTCACGAATAGTATATCAATCATACCCCAGAAAAGCCTGTGCCACCACTTCTTTGACCGTCTATTTACTCCATAATATGTGACTTTCAATTGATCTGCATCAGTGGCGTATTTTGGAATTTTTCATGGGGAGGGTCCAGACAATTTTCATAATATAGATTCGTTAGGGGCTTCGCTCCACAGTTCCACACACCCCCCAATTATTCTTTATTAAATAAATTTACCATATTTTATATCAGTGGTTCTCAAGCTTTTTTGGTTTATGGCACATACATCACAAGTTTTCGCGGCACACTAACACAAATGTAATGAAATATATTACTGTTTTCAATATTTTTAACAGCATAATTTCAAATATCAGAAATTTCTCACGGCACACCTAGTCGATCACTTGGCACAGTATTGTGCCGTGGCACACCGGTTGAGAACTACTGTTTTGTATATTTATATAGAAATTCAATTTATTACAATGAATTAACATAAATCCATCATTTTGATGTTAATTATTTATTTTTAAGCAGTACAATTATGTCATGAAAATTGTATTTTATTTTTAAAGCTTCCCACTAAAAAAGCTGAATATTTTATGTACCTATCTACAAATATCACGAAAAGAGACCAAATACTTTGAAAATCGCTTAATACATGTCTAGAGGACGAACATATAAATACCCGGTGAAAAATTCAAGTCTCTAAAATCGATTTTGCTTAAAACTGCACTTGTTTTTCCCAATTATTTTGATAGGCATCGGAAATGTTTTATTCAAATAGTACCAACTATTAAATACATTCTATTTTTACCAAAAATCACTCCCATCCTACAAAATTTAAAACGTTGAAAATTTCTCTGCTCAAAAACACACACACGTTTTTGCGTTAGATTCTCTATTCTTTATCTATATTTGGCAGTGCCGCATTAAGCCATGTTTCCGTCCCGGGTAAAATTAAAATATGCCACCCTTAGGATAATTATATATTTTTTGTTTTATATTGATCCTCAAAAATTATCAAAAATCCCATAAAAACATTTTAAAATTTGCCTGCTCGGAGTAATTGCCCCCCTTGCACCCCCATCGTTAAACGTGGCTCTGATATTTAGTGTTTATTAGGTATTCGGTAATCGCTATAATTCTACATTATATATACGTGTCTAAAATATATTACCATACAATGGTCCTATATTAATGAATTTTTTTTAACAAACTGAACGGTTGAAGTGGTATAGACGCAGTTGCTGATGTATCTTAAACACTACTCAACTTTTTATCTGAATTGTTTTTTCATTTTAAAATTATTTCAATGTGCTATCAACTAAGGATCCGTTTTACAATCATATTTTAAACCTCGGTTATGCTTGAACCATCGATTTTACCGGCCGAATTCTGTGATTTAACCGGAGTTCAACTATTGTAATACGGGCCCTAACATACACAATGAACCCGAATTCCCAAAAATTTCAGAATTCTGAAATGTACAAATTATTATTATTTAATTTAAAAAAACAGGATTCTATATTCTATATTCTAAATTGTTGCCTACTTTTTTTCATTAAATAAAAATAATTTGTACATTTGTGTTTGATTGTGTATGATAGTACACCATTGTTGGTTGAGCAATAAAATATATTTAAAAAAAAAGTATGATTAAAAGTCGAAAAGTTTTGTAGATACATCATTAAACGTACGCCGAGTTGGTTTTAAAAGTTGTATTATCCATAACTAACAAACAAAAAGTTAGGCTCCCCCTTTAAAGGAGTTTTTTCCATATCTTAGGACAGCAGTTCCCAAACTGTGTTCCGCGGCGCACTAGGGGTAGGCGGCCGCATCTCGATCATCCCCTGCGCCACGCCAATGGTGGCGGGGGGGGATTTTATATATCTCGTTCTTAAATATTGATATAACGTCCTTATGACTTGAAAAGTTATATCCATTAATCGTGCAGAAGAATCAAACGAATAATATTATAATCGTTGAAAACATGTTTTAGGTAATAAAATCAAAATCAAATGCATCATTGAGCAATATAATAAAAAGCGTCTGGGTGAGGGCTAATATTATGCCCCCGTTGCCTTCTCGCATAAATACGCAAACGCGCGGGTGGTGGCGCCATGGTCCCGCTCGGATTTTTCCGTCTCGGCTTTTCCGATGTTGTGTGAAAACTCGGGTGCAGTGACCGTGTGCGAGCTGTTGTATAATACGATAACTAATAGGAGACGCACGTTTTCGCTCAAACTTATACATACATATATATATATATATAGGTGTTTTCACCTTACGCCACTATATCCTCTCGCTGTTCCCCAGTAATAATAATAATATATTATTAGGCAGGTACACGCGGTACACACATATTATTTCCTCCACTCGCCGTACGCCCACACAATGGTCGTAGAGCAATAATAATAACGGTCGCTATAGCTCGTGTGAGTACATTAATAGATGGAACGACTGAAGTAGCGTAGTAGTGATAGGTTTATATTTTATGTACGCGCACGTGCACGCCGAAACATTGTACCTACACCTCCTATGTAGCATTCAGCGTCGCCATCGGACTGGAAACTACCCGAAAACTATATTATACATCACCCGAAAAAATCCGGAAGCCGCCGTTATGAGACACACACCACTATATATGTTTATATATATATAACGGTTGTCACCAGTGTTATAAATGCGTGTAATAAATATATAGCGTATATATATTTTAGTTTAACATTTTACCGGCGTCCTGCACACCGTTTTCGAAAAGAAAAACTTAATGGGTAGGTACATAATATAATACTTTTTTAGCGCTTTACACCGATCACAGCAATACGCACGCGCCGTGTTAGAGCATAACATAATTTTTAAACGATATTGTATTATACATGCACAATGGTCGAAAACGAAATTTCTTGTGTACACAATGTTTTACGTAGCTATATGCGAGTGGGGGTGGGGGGGGGATGAAACAGCTGCGTAGCTTCACCCTGTAAGATCAAAATAAGGCTGATCAGTATTTAGTATTTAAGTATAGGTAATAACATGGGTAATTGAACTTCCGCGTATACTGCTATAATTAATGTCACATTTTCAACCCTATACATATAATTAATATTATCATTTATATTTTTGTCTTCGAGGAGTACAACTCCTTAACGTTACGTTTGTATACTTTTTTTAAACTGATAATTGTTCGTGATATTTTTCTAAAAAATAATAAGTTATAATATATAAACGTTAATTTTAGAAGATCTTTTATGCTGTCGGCTCTACCTAGCTATATAGAGTTAGAATAGTAAACGCATTTAGCCAATTTTTGGTTCATTTGCAAAATGGTCATATTATTTTTCCAATAAAATTATCAAAATATTAATATATAATTAAAATATTTTATTATCTTGTTTTGTATTACTTTTAACTATGGGTATTGCCAAAATTGATCTTAAATTAATTTCGCATTAAAATTTTGCAATTTTAGAACACACATTTGTGCCCACTCTTGCACTCCTCAAATATTTTCTCGTTTCTTATAATGTCACCTATGGTAAAATATTATACCTAGTAATAACGTAATCACAAGGAAAAAAAGTTTTAAAAAATGTAAATAGCTAGGTACCTAATTGTAATTTTTATTATTAAACTTGTATCGTATGTTCGTATGTGGACATGAGATCGTATTCGACTTTACTATCAAGACGGTGCAGTATTGTGGACGGGAAATTTATCAGTGTTTTCTCTCGGGAAAATTGTGAATACGGTGGTCGAGGTAGGTGGAATGAGAATTTCCTCTGAGATCACAATTTAAAACGGTAAACGAAATGACATAAATTCCCCATGTGGCCGCGTGTCACATACACGCGCATATACAAGTATACCTACACTTTTAAGCCGAGCAAAAACGTGAACTGTTTTGTGGGCTAGAACTGTACTCGTGTGGCGTGTAAAATTTTCTAGACGATAAATAAAATAATATGAATAAGAATTCATATTATTTTATGTATGAGATGGCGTGGTAAACGTCTTTTTACGTTTGATTAAAAAACTATTTCGACTGACGGTTTATTTTCCAATTTTGAACTCTCCTATTACTCAACGGCTGGCATACCAACTGAGATTTCCGCTGTGATTTTCTATCGTTTGACACGTCCTATTATAATATTTTGAGTTAAGGTAACGATTTTATCTCTGCAGGTCATCACTTCAATCAGTTGGAATGAGATACGAGAGACAGCCACTCAGTGAATGGTGGCATTATTTTTTTGATTGACTTGACACTTGAGTCATTATAACCATTCTATTTTAATATTTAATCAACACTTTTTTTTTAGTATAAACTCTGAGGGTACTAGTGGTTTATTTCACCAGTTGTTTACTGGTTTTATATAGTAATGTGTACATTGATATTATAGCTATATATACATTATGCTCACATACATGTACAAAAATAGAACAGCTGTTAAAAACTAAGCTGCTCATATAGGCCACTTATGGTTTAGGAGTTTTTCTAGGAGATAGCATATATTTTCATGTATATGAATCATAGTGGCAGGAATCATACAAAATCTATCAACTTTGCAGCACCGCACAAACTACTATAGGACGTTCTTATAGAATTTCTTAACATTGCCTAAACTCGTTACAATATAGTTGTACATTTTGAGTCAAACTTAAATTTGAATAATTAGGTAGTCAATGAATATTATTCAACATTTTGAATCATAGATAATCCGGTGAACGAGTACATTTTTGGACAATAATAATTTAGATATATTTTTTTATTTATTTAAAATTTTAAATATATCCAATTTGTTTAAAACAAAAATAAATAAGCGTGACAATATAGTTTCTACAAAAATAACATGAAACACACGAAAAGGAGACTATTCAATAACAGAACCTCAAAAATAATATTATTTTTTACTTAATTTTAAATATTTTTTTTCTCTATTTTTTAAAGTCAAGAGACCAGTTTCTTTTAAGACTACGAAAAATTTGTAACGTGAGAGTAGGCGTGTTTTTAATTAAGGGGATTATATGGTAATTTAGTTTGGAGTGGAAACTTTTGTAGTGGTTTTTAGCATGCTCATAAATATTGTTCGCATTTTTTGGTCGTTATGGAGAGCTGCATTATTATTTTTATATACCACGGAGAACCAGTGATAAGTCTTAGGGTAATTGATTGAAATGTTTGGAGAATAGGGCAAATGTTTGCGGGTTTCGCTGGGTCCCAAATTTGGATATCGTATGACCATACTAGTCTGATGATAGTTTTGTATACCAGTAGGCAGTAATTTGTTTTTGAGACTCAAGTTAGATTTAAATAGAGGTTTAAATAGACGAAGGTGAGAATTTAGTTTATTGCGTTTTTTCTTGGTGCCAGATTAATCTTTTATCCAGAGTGATACCTAAATATTTGGTTGACTGGTTAAGAGGAATTTGTTTGTTATTGAAGTTTAATGAGAGGCATTCCATTTTGTCTCGGGAAAAGTTTACTTGAGCGGATTTTTCATCATTAATTTTGATTTTCTAGTTTTTGGTCCAGGATTCTATTTTATTTAGATGTAATTGTAATTTGTATTGATTTCAGACGTAATATCAGAATTTATATTAGATGTAAGTATTGCTGTGTCGTCACTCGTCAGCAAAAGAGACAAGCAGCGTTTGATTTGTTATAGGTATTTCAGAGGTAAATATATTATAAAGTGCAGGAGAGAGAGAGGTCACTATACTGGGGAGTGGGGGACTCTAACTTTAATATTCTGTACAGTTGAATAATAATTTTTATTAATGGACTGAAAATGATCGTTTTCTAGATATGATTTTATTATTAAATGATATGACAAGAGGAGGAAGTGTTTAAGCTTAATCTAGATATTTAAATACTTATTTTGATTTGTGTTTTACCAATACAAACATTACATATTAAAATATGTTGGTAATAGGTAGGTGTAACATATTATGCGGTTTGTATACCTATAGAGATTTATACACGTATATCAGTATATCACATAAATACGGTTGTCATCATACTTGCGCATCAAGACATTATTTCTCGCTTTTTTCTATTAACGTTGTTTACTATACGTATTACCCATGTTAGTCACTGGAAAATTTAGTTTTAGCTGCAGGTCAGTAGGTATAAAGTTTCGATTAGGATTGTCGGTGTGTTAAGATTGTTAGAAACTTTGGGCAATAAGAAAATTCAATTATTTCTTTATAAAAAGTCCGGTATACTCGGTATATACGGAACGGGCCACCATAAGTCAGCCATTTATATATGGATATAATTGTATAAAATATAAATGGTTTCTTATAATATACTAGTGTAAAAAGTGTTAAAATTCAGAAAACTGCATCAACAAATTCATATTTCATATATTATCTTTTTACAATATCAACTTAATAATAGGTACATAATGTAGATTGCGTAGGCTGTGTGAAAGAAATATTTTAAACTATTATTTTAAAGTGTTTATTCTTTATTACTGATAAAATGTAAACTTAAATATTTCATTTCACTTTTTTTTTTCATATAAATACATCAGAGAGCTTAAAAATTGATAACTATGTAAACAATAATATTATGTATTGAAATTATTTAGGTATTCACCGTCGCACAAGGAATAATATTTACGTATGATTTTCGATCAATATTGTTAACAATATTATTCTTACACGCATTGTATAATGTATTGAATATAAAAATGATACAATTAGATTATAGACAATATTTTTTTCAAGTATTTGTTCATCGCTGAAATAAAATAAAAATATGATATACTTTCGTTAAACATAATAATTTATAGACTTATAGTAATATGTTTTTCGTTATACCGAAAAATTAACCATTATTACTTTTTTAGTAATGTTGTAGCTTGATAAAAAATTATATTATTGATTCGATAGTAGTTATTTTGAAAAACATTTTTTGTCCTTAGCGTTTTGATAAGTATACTCATTACTCGTATGCACCTATATTATTATGACGTAATATTACTAAAGACCGGAATCCCGTGCAATTACATCTTCTTATGGCGTGTTCTAAATTCTACATAAATAAGCTACAAATCCAAATCAAGAGATGTCGATTAAATTGAAGAAAGTTTTATGTTGCATAAAATCGCATGTTTTTTGGATTTTTGCACAAAATTGCACTTTTTGAGTTTTTTTTTTTATAAAAATTTACTAAATAGTACTTTTGTACAAATATTTTTGTATTATTTTTATCATTGCTATATTATGTTGTTATATGAAGTATTGGACTTCTATATAGTATAATTATATATATATATATAATACGAATTAATTAAGATAATGACTACTACTATAGTCGATAGATGATAGATTATCGATTACATATACATATACAGCACTACAGTCTATCCGTAGCAGCCAGAAGTCTTAATCAAATATTGTAAAGTCAGTTATATACCTACAATATATTATACAAAGTGTCAGTTGATTATTATCTTATTGAAATTAAACTATTTTTTTTTAAATTTTATTTTTTAATATAATAGTTAATGTCAACTAATAAAATAATATTATAAAAAAAATAATAGTACTGAAAATAAAATTTGAAGTATCTATAATGAAAATTTTGTTTTTGTACGATTTTGCACATTTTGACATTTTAATTGAACATTTTTTAGGTATTAACTGCACAAAAATCCGATCTTTAATTATTCCACTTTCCCGGAAATTCAACCAGCACTTTTTACTTAAATTAAATGGTCGAACTGCACTTGGGTAAAAAAATGGTAACTGCCTAACTGCACTCGGGTTCAAAAAAGGTTGTTGTACAAAAATGTTTAAAAAATAAAGATAATTTAAATGTTTGTCAAACACTAACTTCCTTTTCCGTGTAAAATGCAATTATTAGCATGCTAATTATTAATTATTTTTACACTTTTCAATTTTATATATTATTATTATTATTATTTTACATTTATCTCACCATATGTATATTATATTAACATAATTATATTTAATTAGCAAAAACTAAATAAAACTGCTAAAACTGTTAGTCCTAAGTTTGTAAGTGAGAAGGGAAATGAGTTGAAGTTTTTTGATCTTGAGTGCAGTTTGTACTTAATCTTTTTTTTTAACCCAAGTGCCATTCGACTTTACTCAAACTTTTTATAATACATAACTACTTAATGTGATATTAAATGTTTTCAAATTGAATAATGTACAATTCATTAGTGTATAATATGCGATATAATCCAAATTCAAGGGATTTTCTTTTTATATATTTTTGGCATTTATTAAATACTTGATTTTAAATTCGTTGACTATATTACATAACAACCAAGATAAAGTTGGAAAATAAAAGATATTAAATTGTATGATAATATTTAAGTAAAACGTAGGCTATATATTATAAGGTATATAAATTATAAATATTTATCGTGTATTGTACTTAAAATAAACAAACACTTAGTTTAATAATTTTTCACTTATGACATTAATATCATGACATAAAGTTAATATGAAAGAGGTAGAAAATATGAAATTTCTTATCCTACCATTCGTGATATCGTGTATATTGTGTTCACCGATTTAGGGAACACTGAATTTCCGGCCGAATTTGTTTGGAATAAATTGATTTTAACCTACCAAGCTGGTAGTATATTAATACACATTTTTTAATACATTTCAAAAAATTTTGAGAATTTGGTCTGCACATGCGCAATAAAAACTTTTTTTTTTAAATAGCAACACCTATTTTTAACACCATATTCGGATAGGCCTATTTTTTGAAGTAATTTTCATGTATAAACTATATGGCTCTAAGTTCAATATTGACTGAATAAGAGCCATGTCAATTTAATTAAATAATACATTTTTAAAATTATTTTTAAACATTTATAATTTATTCTTATTGGTTACTTTTTGAATATTTGTACGAATTTTTGTTTTAGAAATTTTATAAACACGACTTAATATAACATAATATGGATACAAAATTATTTATTAAAAATCGACTAGGTACAACTGGTACAAGTAAACAATAGTTAGTTTATAATTACACAATAAATTAAATAAATTGTTTAAAGTTTGCTCTCTATTTTCAGCACGACGGAACTCCTAATCACAATGCTCATATTATTAGTGATAATTTAAATCGGGCATAAGAGGGAAAATGGTACTTATTGCCCCATTGAATCGCCAGCAAGATCTCCAAATATTACTCCACTCGATTTTTTTTAAATTTAAGACAATAATCTACGCAGATCCACCAGTAAATCTAGCAGATTTAAAAAATAAAATCGTGGTTGCGTGTAATAACCTTAAAGAAAACCAAATAATGTCAGCAACCAATAGAGGATGTCTACAGCGTTTTAAATTATGCTTCGACAACCACGGAGCAAACTTTGAACAATTTATTAATTATTTAATTTATTGTGTAATTATAAAATAACTATTGTTCACTTGTACCAGTTGTACCAATTTGGTTTTTAATAAATAATTTTGTATCCATATTATGTTAGTCGTGTTTATAACATTTCTAAAACAAAAATTTGTACAAATATTCAAAAAGTAACCAATAAGAATGAATTATAAATGTTTAAAAATGTTTAAAAATAATTTTAAAAATGTATTATTTAATTAAATTGACATGGCTCTTATTCAGTCAATATTGAACTTAGAGCCATAGTTGATACATGAAAATTACTTCAAAAAAATAGGCCTATCCGAATATGGTGTTAAAAATAACTGTGTTGCTATTTAAAAAAACAAGTTTTTATTGCGCATGTGCAGACCAAATTCTCAAACATTTTTGAAATGTATTGAAAAATGTGTATTAATATACTACCAGCTTGTAAAAAAAAAAATCGATTTATTCCAAACAAATTCGGCTGAGAAATTCAGTGTTCCTTAAATCGGTGAACACGCTGTATAGTCATATAGTAAGTTATATTTATCACCGGCACTCATAGACCTAAGGTAAATAAATATGTGGTCTATGCCGGCACCTGTTTTAATGTATTAGTATGTAACTTATTTTTTAAATATCTGTGTATAGGTGACGCAAATATAATTTGAATATGAATTGACATAGCCCAGTGAATATAAAAACCACAGAAATATATAACATAATAAGCCAAATAATTTAGGCTCGGTACCAATCAAGGTAGGGTTTTCTTACCTTGTTACGTTTATGCGACGTATTGTGTTTGTTTGTATTGTATATATTATTATCTATCACAATACGTATTTAGTTCTTAGAACGTGTTTTTCAAACTTTTAGAAAGCATGGAAGTCTTGTTTGAGTTGAAACATAGTATAACAATTTAATGTAATAGCTATTATGTATTAGGTATATTACATGGTGGTTGAAAGGATAAATATGTTAAATTATTAATTTTGTCGGGGAGGACTTTTTGATCGGTTTATTTCGCCGAGCAAAGTTTTTTTGATATTGGTTTCATATTGATGTTATAGGATACGAACAGTTATTATTAATTTATAAATAAAACTCCTAAGTTATTATATGGTTTTAGTAGAATAATTGTACAAAATATTTACTTGAGAATGTGAGATAGTGATCTTAAATTTGTTTTTGTCAGATGTATGGCATACGACAACATTAACTAGTAAGTACCTAAGAGTATTATTCGATGTTTAACGTAATATGGTAACACCACTAACACATATTGGGTTTTCTTTCTTCGACGTTTATAATTAGGGCAGATGACTTGTAGCTCTAAATATGCAAGCACTTATGCACTTAAAAATTTCTTTAATAATTATTATTAAAATAAACAGCATGTAAAATAAGTCAAAACAATTAATTTTAAATATTTTATTTTGTACCATAGCTAAATAAACAATAAGATACATTTTTCTTAATTTTATATTTAATCTTCTGACACAAAAAAAAAAAAATAATAATAATAATAATAATAATAATCATACTTTAGTAAAAATCATTTTCCTCTGCGAGCGCTTCTAGAAAATACGTATGCCCGTGAATAGCCAAAAACCATATTATACGACGAAAATAAAAATAAAAAATTTTTTATCCAACCATTTAAACTGTATTGTTTGAAATTAAAATGTCAGTGTGGAAAAAAATTGATTTAAGTTAAATATAACTCAAAAAGTATAAAATTAAGTATCGAAGAGTAAAACATGCCCTAAAAACAAAAGTGATTCAAAATAATATGCAAAATAAAATTTCAAAACTAGCTGTGTGAAATCATAAAATGTATTTGTTTCGCACTCTGCTATTTTTTTGACTGTGCAAAACAAATAAGCAAATCCAACAAATCCTCTACCCTAATGATAATATAAGCAGGGCCGTATTTAGGAATTTGACACCAAGGGGCAACAAAAAAAAATACGCCTCATTAATCATTATTTAAAATACAAATTTAAATTATAAACAAATTAGCCGCCTTCTCCTATTCAGACGCCCGGGGCAACAGTACCCTGTAGCTCCCCCCTAAATACGGCCCTGAATATAAGAGTAGAAAAATAAATACATATACCTACGTAGGTAAAAGAATTATCTCTATGAAGATTTTCTTAATGCATGAAACAATTCGTAGTGCTCACAAATGAAATGTAAAATGATAAATACTGTACTATTACCTATATCTATTCGGACAAAAATATGGATCACGTACCGGGTTGAAATTTGAACTTTCTCTAATCCATATCGTTTGAATTTCGGGGCATGCACCAGTTGCCCTCGAAATGACCTTTTTATAGGTACTACATGAATCGTCCAAACTACCCGATCCTCAACCTACACTGTATCAGCTGCCCTAAACTTTATATATTGATTGCTTTAAGCATATTATTTATACATACCTCTATGACTACAATATTATATCTGGGTTAAAACAAGGAAGGAAAATATGTGACCGCACGACTTCATGTAGGATATAAACGCGTAGTATTAGTAGGTATTAAATAATGAAAATAAAAAAAGCATGTGTTATGTATAATAAAAGAATAAATACAACATTGTCGATACTCTGTGTTCCACATATCTATATGAAATTCTCAGTCCGAATTAATTGCAATTCATAATCTATTTGTTTAAAAAAAAAATCCAATCTGTATAACAAAATATGATCCATCCTCAAGTTAAGTTTCTTTTTATGTATTAAAATAATATATGTTATAATTTAAATTACTGCCCGCCCAATGCTGCCGTAGTATTTATTTTCAATAAAAATAAATACAGAAATATTTTCTATGATAATTATACATTGCAATCTGTCGAGAAAAAAATGTCAAATAAAACAAAATATTCACCTCTAAAACTTTTCATGTTGATAAAATTTCCCTTTATGTATCAAGTGTGCTATTTTATGCTGAAGTTAAATTTGTGTGATCTATCTTATCTATGTGTATTTGATTGAGGGAAACTGGTATATTATTAATTTATATAATACTTACACATTTTTTTAATGCCGAAAACAGCGCTGAGGCAACTGGACTACAACCGAGAATTTAGTTACTTCAAAACTGTATAAGCGAAAATTGATAAAAAAAAAAAAAAAAAAAATACTTAACTCAGTTCCAAATTTATATCTAAATAAAATATGTCATAAAAAGTTTTTATATTAGAACATTCTCTTATGGTCGAACCAAAAGTGTTAACAATATATCATTTTACCTCTTAATGTGTTTTGATACTCTATACTTCTATACTAGGTATATATAGGTACTAGGTAGTATATAAAAGGCTATTCAGTATTTACCCTTTACCCATTACATATTGAAGGATGCCCTTAAAAAAACATTTGGTTTTACCTTTAACGCTGAGCACGGTTGTATAGATAACAACATTACTCAAATAATGCGAATTACAAAAAATAAATAAACAAAGACAGTTACTCGTATAATAATATTATTTAACAAAATAAATTAAATAATTGAATAATTTTTACTGTGCAGAATAGTCTAAAATTCAGATTATTATACATACCTTAAGTAAAAACAAAAACAAATTTAATTAGTTAGTAACACACAAAGCATATGCAGTTTGATCCATAACTATATAATTTTTAAAAATGTAGAAATCACAAACATAATATTTCTTTAATATTTTATTCATATTTTATTCATAAGTTATTTAAAAGCTTATTTTCTGCTTTGTAGTACTGATTACTGGCCTATTTAAGCAAAATAACATTTTAAAGTATACTAATCAAGTACCTTTATAGCATTACACAAATATTGATATACCTACTGATTTTATTCTTTATTCTGTCAAGGAATTTAAATGGAAAGTATATTGTTTTTTCGTCATACCAATAGTTTTTCTATAATGACTTTAAAATATGTCAAATTATCAAGTTTATCACTACCTACTTCTGTAGTATAAAATAGTAAAATGTGTACCATACCTATTATGTGTATAACCTAATAAGACGTATGCACTATACTGTCTTCTGTGTTATTCAATTTAAAGTAAATAGTTTACATAGTTAGTATTTGTATTTTTCTTCTACTTTGTACCTATGGATTTTTTAAAACTTTAATTTGATTTTGATATATCATGTGTTCATGTATCCAATATCAAATCTATAAAGAAATGTACAATAATCAGTGAAAATATGTAAATAGGCACATAAACAAAATAATAAGGATTTTTATTATATTTTCTTCATAAAGTAAATGTACATTGTACAATTATTTAATATTACACACATTTATGTCTTTAGATTAGGTTAGTACTACTACTACCCAGCTATTAGTCAAGTATTAGGTCTATTTTATTAAATAATCAATCGAATGTATATATATGTATATATATAAAATAAATGTACTTATAAAATTAAAATAATAAATAATGTAATGCAAAAATAATGTAATTTGATTGTATTATTGTATTCCCACAAAACTATTTTTTAATTTTATGGGGAAGTGGGGAACTAATATAAAAAAAGTTATGGTGATATAAATATTTAATGATAGCCACTCTTTAAAACTAGTTAACAAGAGTGTCATTATTATAATCATTAATGTATTTATATATCATGTTGTTTATATAGTCACACGGATATTTATATTGTAATATACACATATACGTATGTGGTTATATATTGCTATGTCGTTTTTTAAATAAAATACTTTATCGGCTCGGATGATAACTATCGACCATTGGCCTGATCCGGACAATATCAATCTTCATGCATATTCCCATGGTTGCTGTCATAGATACATATTTTGTGTCTTTAAATACGAATTAACGTATTCTTTGATATAAATTATCAAATAATGAATTCTTGATATAATAATTATTGTGTTCTTAATTAATTTTAAATTATAAGTAAATAAATATTAAACCTATTTTTTCGTCCTTCGTTCATTTAATATATGAAAAATCTGTAGTTGAACTATAGGGTGAGCTAATTTTATTATATGATTAAATCCTTATATTATATATATATATATATAATATAATATAATATAATATAATGTAATATAATATATGAAGGTTGTCAATTTAGAGTGTTTACACTGTACCGTTATATACATAATACGTAATATCAAAGCATAATATATGATTAAAAAGAGGTAAATAGTAAATACGTATAAATTGCACGCACATCTTATTTTTACATTACTACAAAATAAAGACGTTTAACGCAGCATCTAGAAATCATTCAGACATATTAAATGAATTCATTCAATGATGTACAATCTTAGATCGACACCTAAAATAATAGTTAACGTTAACTTGAATAGAAAAGCAAGGCTATATCATATTTTCGGATAACCTGAGCTGGGAATAATTTTCCAAAAATACAAACATACGTATTGAACGAAATAGGTACAATAGTATATTATTATTGTTTTTAAATGATTTACCAACAAACGAAGATAGACAATGCATAAAAGAAATGACTGGATAATTTTATTTTATGGAATACTTTAAATACTTATTAACATTTTTGCCTATATAATCAAATTGTAAAAGTATAAATTTATTGTATACATCTATTAAATATTATTTTAGATTCTGAGCTGAGCGATGAGTATTAATTCAACAATGTGTACCTATTTCATTATTATTTTTTATTCGTGGATACGTTAAGCAGTCAAAATAATGTATCGATTCCGACTTCAGTATATTTTCCGGTGGGAAAATAAATCTTGTTGATTCATTCGAGAGGTCAAAATTTAAAATTTCCAATAGTTTACAAAAGCATCTGGAAAAACAAAATTAAGGAAAATCAAGAAATTTTTACACGAAATTAGCTGTCGACAAAATAGATCTTGGTTTTTGGTGTAAGGTGTTACTCTTAACGAAATTACGGTAGATACAAGACATTTTTGATGAATGTTTATAGGTATTAGCACTTTCTATATGTATAATAATTTTTGGATTGCTGAACGGGACAAAATACTGTATAAATATAATCATGCATTAATCATTATTCATTTTTAATTGAGCTATCACGATAACGTGGTATTAGTTTTGAAAATGTGGACATAATCATATGTATAAATTAAAAAATAAATAGTTAAACATTTATCATTATTGTATGACCTCATGTAAGCTGCACAAAAAAAAATCTACATGATTAACAATGGCAAAAGAAAATCAATATCAATCTATTTATTGTGCAATGCATTATAATTTTAATTCCTCAGTATCGACATTTTGTTTGTGATATTTTTCGTCATTGATTATTTTGCTCTGTTTACCTAATGGGCACCATATTCTACATTTCAGAGTAGGTGAGTTGCGGTCCAATCCCTAAATGATGTATGAGTTGTGGCCCGGGGTTATGAAAGGTACGCATACCTACGAATTGCAGCCATACAATAATGTATATAATACATATATATATATATATATATACCATATGACTATAATATATAGTATATAAACATCACAATATTACGTATTTTCTAGTATGAATTGTCATACCAATATTAATATCTGCCAAAAAAAAAAGTATTCATATTATATTAATAATATTTTTATTTTGTGTGATAAGAATAAAGTATATAATCATCATATTGTTAAAAATAAAAGTATATACGTATGATATATTATACAAACGAAACAAAGATTGATTTCGGACTGAATACGCATTGACAATTTTCATTTTGACATTTGAAATTATCCGATTATCGTAGTTAATGCAAGTCATATACGACAGATAAGACGATAAAACGATCTATATTATCTGTATCATATAATACAAAAATATAACTTCCCATGCGTATTGAACATTTCATTTATCGTTATTCGTTTATTGCTATAATATGTATGTTCAAAACCATATCTGCCATATACATGATAATAATAATAAGTTAGTAAGTAAATATAAGTAATAAGTATATATATATATTATATAGGTAAGGCACATAATATAGGTAATGATAATTACTCGGATCGCAACTAACGCAACTAACCTACACCTAAAATATTATCGGGCCGGAATTCACCGGTCTCCAACACCAGAAACGACAAGTCGGGCCGCAACATCCCTACATTTTATGCTCTCTATTTCGATATTGTAACATTATTGTCATAAAATTCGGCATACGTGTGTCGCTATTTTGAGACCTTCAATGTTGTATATATATATATATATCAATTATGAACTGTAAAATAACAGAACTTATAGAACACAATGTATTTGTATAGAAATAATCGAATAAAGTCAATAATTTCAGACGTGGGTATAGAGACGCGGGTGCCAATCTAAATCGATTCTAATGCTCCAGGTACTGGCAGGTAGTAAGATTGAATTAAAAATCTATATTTTATAAAGGTTCGAATCAGTGCCGTAACTAGCTTTATGCGCGCCCTTGGCAACCAATGTTATAAATGTATAATGCATTTTTAGTATTTAAATTGTATAAAAATTGCGCCCCTAGTGCGATCATTTTAAGCTGCACCTTTGGCCACCGCCCACCTCGCCAATGCTTATAGATACGGCACTGGTTCGCATAGTTATTAGTTTATTACTTATTTGTATACTTTTCAGAATTTATTATAGTGTACTAATATAAGAAAATTACAAATTAAAAACTCGGGCTTGAATATTTAATATTTAATAGTTAATACAAAGAACTTGATAAGTTTCTTTCAAACGTACAAAAAAACATTTTTTTTTTTTTAATATAAACTTCAAGTTCAAATTTAGCTAAAATTGGATATTAAAAATAAAAATAAAACAATTTTAGTAATATTACGTTGTAATAAAAAATGATTATTTGTAGGGACTTGAAGTTTTTTATTACAATGTATATTAATATTATTTAGTTATTTACTAAACAATGAATTTTTCTAAATATTTGAGTGCATTCATTTTAAGCTAGTTATACGACGTAGTTAATAATATCGTCATACGGTATGTCTGTATTGGTATAAACACATTATATTATACTACGTTATTAACAGCTAGTAATTATATAGGTATATGAAATAATATTATAATGTATTCGATTGGTATTTGGTAAAAATTAGTCAAACTTACCATACTACTAATCGAAAAATAAATAACTTATAAATATATAGAAAATTATCCTTAGATTTATTGGCTGATAAACCCTCTCGGCTAAGTTATTTTTCGTAGAAAATGATTGATCATTGGATTTAAATGTGAACACTTCCATTAAATTGCCCTTCTCAACAATGCCGAGTTGCAAACCACATCTACGTATACACAACAGAACGTGTTTTTTATTTTAATATTAATAATGATAATAATTACAAAAGCTGCATATTGATATTTTTAAACTTAGAAGTCTTTGAATACTAAATCTTAGTAGGTATACACAAAACATTTCTAAAATATTATGACCATTTGAACATACCTACGTAATAATTTGTTAACAATTATATACCTCAGGGTAATTCACTAAAGTTTACGCATCCCTATTTAGTCCTTTAATAATTCATTATTGTTCTTAAAAAAATGTTTATACTGCTTGACGAGTGAACTGTATTACTACTAAATTTGAACTCCCGTTTTTACTGTAAATTATTATTAATTTTTAAAAATGTAAAGGTACCTAATTAAAAATTATACTGAGTAGTTTCTTAGTGATTAAAATATTTATAATAAGAATATTATTCTTTGAAAATAATTTACAGAAATATAAAATATATGTAAAGTTTTGGAGAAATACAACATTCCACCCAACTTGTATGGAGCTCTGGGACCGAGCAACGAGACCACATCGAACATGATAGCCTTTCTCAAAGGATCGGATTTATACAACAAAATTTAAACGTATTGATAAAAAAAAAAAAAAAAATGTAACATTAACTTAAATAGTAACCATATGTAGTTAGCATCATATAAACATTGTAATATCCTTAACATTGTATCTTAACAAAAACTAATAACCTTTGTTGTTGATGTTTTTTTAGTTCAATAAAAAAAATAAATAAAATATATTTAATATTGGATTTAGCATTTATTATACATATTTTATACTTGACTATTTTTACAAACTATTAATTTTGAATGTTAATAATAAATAATAATCACTAAAACAATTTCAAATCACCATTGCCCTCATATTTATCAAACCCATAATCATGAATCTATTATCAGTATTATCTTTAGTAGTTAGTATACCCAAAGGTAAATAAACCAAAAACTACTTGTTTGAATTTGATTCTGCTACATCAACATATTCAACAAAAAAATATCTGCTAATTAATTTACAGTGGAAAGGAGGATTTTTATTTAAAAAAAAAAACAAAATACTGTATCTCCACTGGACACTGCTAAAGTAGTATAAGAAATCTCAAGAATATTAAAAGTATAGTTCCTAAGTACCTACCTATATTTAAAAAATCAGATTTTAAATCACTGTATTATTGAAAAAATATGGGGTGAACATGTTTGCTGAATCTCCCAACGTGCTCCAAGTAATAACAATTAATTATATAAAATTCATATTATAATATAGATTGATATAATATTACGTAGGTAGTACACAATATTACGTAGGTAGTGTCTTGTGAAGTTATGACTACCTTAAATAATGCTATACATTATGAAGTAACTTATATTGATAATGCTTCGAATAATTAATTACCTATACTACACTCAGTGCTTCAGTAGGTAATTGCGCGTTTTAAATAATTTTTGTTTTCGGTTCATAAGCACCAATTAACGATAAAAAATTATACCATCGCACGAAACTCCGTTAAAACTGGCAAATATGTATGTAAGTGTATAACGATCTCTGAGGAAAATAATTTGCCAAGAATAAAGAGAATTTGTGACCAGTGCCGTAACTAGGCATTGGCAAGGTGGGCGGTGGCCAAGGGCGCAGTTTAAAATGATCGCGCTAGGGGCGCAATTTTTATTTCATATAAATACTAAAAATGCATTATTAATTTATAACATTGGTTGCCAAGGGCGCACATAAAGCTAGTTACGGCACTGTTTGTGACTACATTAAAATCTATTAAAATTAAAATACATTGTTTAAGATTGTTCATAAATATTTCGCTAAGTTCATATTAATTACAAGTGTTATACTATTGCTACTAAATTTGCTGTAAATTTACCAAAACGAGAAACGTTATTAAAATTTAAATGTAAATTATTAGCAACTCGTAAATAATATTTGATACAGATGTCTTTGGCTAAATGATGATTAATGAGTTCGTTATATAATTATCCGTTATTAATTTGTCTTTGTTTAACTTAAATATTATATTATTATGTAATTATTTAAAGTTTTTATGTTATTATAATAACCCGATATGTTATATGCAAAATAAAATAAATAACTCTCTAAAAACCTAACCCTCTTGTTATTAAAGCCACTATTTCTAGTAAATTTCACTCTTTTATTTTATTAACTTCTGATTTGTTTATAAAATTAGATGTAGCAGATTGAAGAGTTCAGAGAATAAACCATCCCTTAATTAATTCGTGTTGTGCTCATTTTTTGTTCTCTAGATAATGAAAGTTGTATTATTGTATTATAATTTTAATGAATATTTTTTCAGCAGATTTTTGTACATTTTTAATCCTTTAATCATATACCCTGCACATGACTGTCGAAAATGTACCTTTGCAGTTATTAGATTTATATACTTATAAGTTGTTATATACTCGTATGCATGTACGACAAGTTGTTTCTATTTTTGAAAATTAAATTCCCGTCTTTCATTTAATTTTTGATTCGTTACGTGGATGTTCTATATGCAGATTACAGAATGATTTCCGCACTAGTAAATTCCGCTGTTTGTTTCGTGAAAAATTATCCATGTATTGTGTAATTATACGGTGTCTAAAATATTTAGTTATGTTTTATGAATTGGATCTGGATGTAGTATCTGAATTTATTTCACGAACGGTTCAGATCGAAACGAAAAACGAACGTGACTTACAAATTGTGCAGGTAGGTAAATTCTCGATTTTTTCCTAACTATACAAGACGTTCAGTTTGTCTGTGATTGTATATAGTCTGCTATTGCGAGGCTGTTGCGCCGTCGCCGCGATGGAGATTAAATGTTTAGGTTATCTCCATCATCATCATGTCGTAACAATACATTGTTGTAAAGTATTTATGTAGTAACAAATTAATAATAATAATAATCATACAATAACTTCCTAATCTTAAATTTAAAGAATAACGGTGTTCTTAAACCATGAGGCATGTTGATAGCAAATCAACACACTATCTACCGTCATAATCATACATAATATAATACTATTAAAATAACTATTCATATTATAGGTTGGATAATGACTTTTAGAAGCGTGGAGGAATTTAAACAACAAACATGTTTATTATAGGGATTTACCATTTACCCAACACTATAGCTTCAAACACAGACATATTATTAATTGATTATTATTGAACATTGTTTAGTAGGTAAGAGTCACTAGGTAGTAACTAGTAAATAAAAAGTATGTAATACTTCTAAAATACCATAACAGTTTTTGGACTAGAAATTAAAACTCTTATGAATTCAACCATTTTTTCGAATTTATGTAAGTCATTATTCAACTGTTTTAGTAGTTTTTATAGTGACAAAAATATATTTAATGTTCCGTGATGTATTGACATGTGCGTAAGCGTGCGAGAGTTGTAAGTGATAACGGATTTAATACGTAATATTATTATGTTTATTTATTGTTTATTTACTACTCATTGGCACGTCTAAATGTACATGTCTTATGAATTGCCTATCTAATACTCCTTAACATACTACGCAGTCGAGATGGTACATAAACCTACATCATAATAATATAATACAATTAATTTATAATCACGTCTATAATAACATTTTCTGATTTGGAAATGTACAGTAATAGAAAATTTTCTAGTATTAGGGAAAGAGGGAGACTGCTCGTTTAAAATCACACACACATGACTGATGACTCTAAACAAGCTTCATAACTTAAAGAATTCGGGGAGTTTTTAGGGGGGGGGGGGGCATCAAAATAAAATATCTGTGTTTATTTAAAGGATGTAAAGGTGAGATTAAAAACTTAAAATTCAATTTAAAATTAATGAAAATCTCATTAAGTCAAATATCTAGAAAATAACTTTCAGATAAACTTTATCCGCGTGCTGTCATTTGATATTGTCTGCTCTAAACAATTCGTCTAACTAAACGTCAGCGTGACTGCATTATAAACATAATAATATTATCATGTCACACATGACATGATTCTCTCCAACGTGCTGAGACACATGGGTTCTGCGATCAGTTCGGCCCTGCATCAATTGTACCGTACTGCATTATAGCTCCACGAATTATTGGAATATTTTCACTGGTTAAAGTGTACGACACTAAAGCAACATCAAAAAACGACAACGAGTCAAGCAGTGTTAATAATTTAATATTCATATGGATCACGCTATGTAGGTACGTGACACCACACTTCTCGTCTGTGCCTCTCCGCAACCGTCGTACCTATTGCAATAACTGCAGATAACACGAAAACGGCATCGGAATGCGGTCGAGTTGCCGCCCATTGCAATAATACTATAATAATAGTAAACACTAAACAGTAATGGATAATGATAATAGTATAACTCTATAGTTCCTAAGGATTTTTATTTTTCTAAGACTGAAATCAATATCACCGTGTACACATAATATAACAGTACTTATTAACCTATATAAACGCATATCGTATTATAACTTATATTATTATATATATATATATATATAAGTATACGATATTGTACCAACCGTTGTGTACACGCGAAACGCACACCCGACACGATCTATAGTGTCTTTAACTCCACGCCATGCACTAATACTAATACCTGTTGGTCGACGACAGATTTGAGATAGCGTGGTACGAAGTCGTGAGTCAGTCGGATGTTGTACATAATATGATCATTAAAAAATACCCAGGGAAGTTGCTCTCTTGTATAGTAGGTGTCGAGTGTTGGTACCTCGTCATTGAGTACCTAGGCCACTGTATTATTGTATGGATGTGTTACATTCAAATTAAACGATGTACAATTTTTTTTTGCCAAAAATGTCGCATATAGTATTTATATGCTATACATGTAGCATATTGTTATTAAATATTATGACATTATAGCATTCTTATTAACTCAAAATTCAATACGACGTATTGGTATAGGTAGTAAGTATTGCAGAAATATTTTAAAAATTAAACCATGTTTTACGTCTGGTAAATAAATGCATTTTTAATTTTTTACATTTTAAACAAATCTTCAAGTTCGAAACTTCGACTTATCGAGGTTTCATCAGGTGTGTATGTATATGGTATCATGGACTATAATGTTTGTTGTTATTGTGTTTCGTTTTGTATACAAACGTACGCACGAGTGCGGCTGCTATTATATTCATAGGTACTGCTGTGGTTGTGGAGGGAGGAGAAAACTTGCCTGTGGGAACTGCACCGTAGCAACCATGGGGGTTAGGGACATACGGTTGTAAACACTACTGTGGTTTAGGTTTTACGCGCATTAAAATACTATACTACGAAAATAGTAATATAATAACGATATATCTAAATCCCCACCACTATAAAATATACGAATACACATGGAAAATATTACTATACGTCAGGTGCTCTCACACACGAACGACGGACTTATTACCTCTATGGTTCAATATATTATTCTATCGTAGTATTACACTGTAGTAGTATATTATTCTTATTAAAATGTATATACCTACATAGTACATATTATATACATTTTTTTTTTTATTATATACTACTAGTTTTGTG
This sequence comes from Diuraphis noxia, assembly GCF_037042655.1. Taxonomy (NCBI): domain Eukaryota; kingdom Metazoa; phylum Arthropoda; class Insecta; order Hemiptera; family Aphididae; genus Diuraphis; species Diuraphis noxia. The sequence goes on from NW_028301713.1 coordinate 80,521,179, forward strand.
TATGCGTGCGCGCGCTTTAGTTTCTTTCACTCCGTCGTCGTCGGCCGCCGCTGTGTTACTATTATTATTCATCGTCGTCGTCATCGTCGTCGTCGTCGTTGCCGCCGCCGTCGAAGGACATTGCCGCCACCGCCGCCTCTGTCCGGCCCGAGAGTTCGTATATTCCGGTTGCATACCGCCGACTGCCGACGCCACTCATTCGTCCGGTCACTATCACGTTGGTAGAACGTATCTCACGAGCGCGCAATACGATGGTTCGACGCGGACGCGATTGATCGAACACTTATTCAGTTTTTATACTCGCGTAAAAAGTGTGTGCGTGTGTGTTTTTTTAAAACTTATATTTGTTTGTTTCCCATCGACAAGTTGGAAGTTGGTCGACTATACTCCTGACGATTCGCCCTCGAGGATAATACTATATATAGCACAACGCCACCCGAATACTATACGCGACACTTCACCCACGCACAGGTTAGTTTTGCGAACGCCAGACTAAAATAATGCGTAATACATTGAAATGACATCAGTACTGACGAAATTGTCACGTAGCCCGACTGTTTCTAAAACGGACTCTGTAATTGGTTTATTTTCGTAACCCATATTCGGGTTGACCGTTCGCTAGACACCATTTCGTATATGATAATAATACTACAGGTACCTATATAGAATAGCAGTCATTGCACTTTTTGCGTGATTTAAAAAACTTGATGATATAATTTGTATGTTCTAACTTATAATTAACACTTGTTGATAATATAGCCTCAATATAATATAATCAAGTTGTGTAATGATAATTCACGAATAACAATAATACATAGTACCTATATTATAGATACCCATGCGTATTTTGCATAATAGTTTTCAGTAATGTCGCACTTGTTTGACGGGACATAATAATTAGATTTTTTTTAAATTGAATGTACGGTAAAATACATTAATACTTATTATTTTAATATGATGATGCGAATTGTGAACGAACAAGCAATTGTTTATCACAGTCAGCCAAGCGGGTAAAGCGTTAAAGTCTCCCGCAGACTCCGCGCAGTCGGTGGGTTGCTATGAGAAATTGAGATTTGTTGTCGATCGATAACTTTACGACGATAGTTCAACGACTGTCTAGTATTATTGTCATTTATAGATCAATAAACGGGCGGGTCGTTGTTTGACAGTTTTATCTATTCTACCTGCAGCACCATACAATAGGCGGGAGTTTCGTAAGCCTTTATTAATAATATATATGTATATAAGCATTATTACAACTTTTAGTAGGCATCTAACATAGGTACTATATTATCAGATTAGGTCATTGATAAGATAAAAATGACTCAATAGTATTGGTTAAATATTAGTTATTACTAATACGCTAAACAAACAAACTAAAACGATATATTTTATCTTTAATTTACCTAACCGTGGCACAGGGGTGCAAAACTTTTATAAGACTTAAACCTTACTTCTATAATTCTACGCTGCATCATTTATTGGTGAAAGCAATATTCATCTACATATATGTGATTTTTTGGCGTTGAAGTCTTTAACTACATAAAAAATAAAACAAAATTGTCAATCGCGCGCTATAAAAATGGTAAGATTAACTCATTATAGTAATCACTATATATTATATATTGTTTTAAATTACAATTATTACAATAAATTTAATTTTAACATTAAAAATATTTCAAGAATATATAATATACCAAATAATTATAATTGTAACGTGTTATTTATAATAATATAATTGTGTCGTTCATTGCGATATGTAAAAGTAACGAATTCAACTAGCACCTAAAAATGTGGTTTATTAACGTTTTTCGATCGCGAGTAAATATATTTATTTATATGCAATATATATAACTAGTCAAAAAATTCAACCCAATTGGCTTTTATAATTAAATTAATTTATATTCTATTAAATATTTCGTCGGCGAATGACGATTGATTAAAAAAAAAACTACTCGTATTAGAAAAACAAATCATTGACTTCTCAATCTGTCACCGAGAAATTTTTACTAGAGCAAAATTACACAAGTAAGAAACAAGAAGTAATTTAACAGACAATAGGTTAAAAGGACGCTATATCCGTGCATTTGTTTCTTCGTCTTATACACGTTAGAGTTAGACATGGCGAATTGTCATTCACTAATTTCAATAGTGTACTGTTATTATTGATGTTAGAGTGAATTGACCTACTATCAAACTATTAGGTAAGAATATTTGTAGGTATGTGTTTAAGCGCGGAATTTTCTGGAATATTTTAATTTTCAAGTGATACGAGTATATGAGCATTTTTAAATTATAATGTTTAATTTACTTTGCTTGAAAATTAAAATATTAGAAAAATCACTGAAACTTAAGTACAGATAATACTGCCATTACCTAAAAGTTTGATTATTGGCCAATTCTCTCTTATATCAGAATTAACAGAACGATTTTGAAAGTAGTAAACGAACATTTGCTGTTATACGTAAAGCAAAGACAACAAATTCATGGATAGCGTCCTTTTAATCTATTGACTGTTAAATTATTTGTGTCTTACTTGTTATCTAGTTGTGTAATTACTAATTATGGGTAGAGCCCTCTTAATACTTCACGGTATTATTCGAATATGAAAATATGACGAGGTTATAATGGCGTTTCGTGGTATTAAATATATTAAGTATTGACCACAATAAAATTATTATCAAGAATTTCAAACGTCCTTAATTTCCATACATTTGCAAAAATCAATTAGATCGGAATTTTAATATTATATAGGTTTGCAGACATAATACATTATAATATAACATTATATTAGTGATAATCGTCGTTATAAAAAGAGATCGCTTAATCATGGAATTCTTACCAAGTATACATTTTTTTTATAAGCATAGATATAATGAGGAAATCCAACTACAGTCTAAAATCATTGAATAGGCAATTTAATTTTAAATTTTTGAAAAAATGTTTTTTTTTAAGTTGAAATGTTGAAACCATGCAACGATTAGTTCTACCAAAAACTTAATTATTTTTTTTATGATGATTTTGTTTTTTAATAACTTTTACTACTGAAATTAAAAATTAAAGGTACAGTAAATTTTTTACAATATTAATTTATAATTATCGAAATAGATATCGAAAAAAAAATATTTTTATTTGTATTAATTTACATTCAATGTCTAGACGAGCGGAGTAAAATGACAAGGATAGTACTCTGCGAAAGTCGGGAATAGAAATATAATAAATAAGTACCTAGTAAAATATTTATTATTTTTGTTATAAACTTATAATTAATATAATACAATACAACTAAACAAAAGTATTTTTTCTTAATTTACTCGTAAAGTCGTAAATATTGATCTAGGAAAGTAATGTTTTCAGTTAAATGGACTAGGTACTCTGAATTTTAACATAATATATAGTTGGTATCAGTTTATATATTTGAGTACAATTCTAGAAATAATATAATATCTTAGTGTTTAATATAGGTACTATTCACGTACACGTTTTTATATGTATGTAATAAATTGTATTATAATAATAGTATTAAATATGCACTACGTTTTATGTGAAATGTGAAAATATCGCTTTTCAAGTCAAGTCTGATGTAGTTATATAAAATTCAATGTGTGTGATACATACGTTAATCGATGTACCTATAAACATGTGTATTCAATTCTATTAGTTCAATTCAAGTGATAATACTGGGGTTTTTAGACTTTTGAAAATGAATACACATTGTATGACTGTATATAGACATTTGTATTTCAATATTGAAGTCTCTATGATTTTTCAATAATTTCGTATATTTTTGAAAATACTTAATTGTCTTGTATAGTATCTTACTAAAGATGAAATTACACTGTTCAGTTGTTGTATTATATTTATTATAAGCACTGTAACAAATTTAAAAAAAATCTCATTTATTAATACACAAGCTTATTTGTCCTGTATAGTTATATATGTACATGTCCTGTATCAAAATCGTACGTAGATATTGACGATAAGAAAAAAAGTCCTACTGCTAATTTCTCACACAGGTGATTTAGGCCGGATGTAGGTGAATAATTATTATTGTGAAATATGAAAGCAAACATGAATAAACATAATATATCCTTAATCATTGTAATTGGACTATATTGTAATAGGCGAGGCTCGACTAGGAGTTAGGACAGCCGCTAGCGCTGACATTTTTGAAAATTGTTTGACTGTATATATGCGGACAGTATTGTCTTAAATCTTAATGCAGGTGTTAGTGAAAACATCACGTTATTTATTATATTTTATAATCATCCAGTTGTTTACTTTACGCGGTGTTTTAATTATAGTTATTTGGGGACTAGGTTTTATTTTGTAATTTATCAGCATTCAGCTATACTATATTGGCGATGATCAAATAATAAGTATTTCGATTCGGTAAAACTCGTCGGCGCGTTAATGAACTATACGAATAATATTATACGGCTGCAGTGAAATGCAGTATTATTGTGTTCATATAGGCGGTATGTGATTCAACCTATGAATAATATTATATGATGGCACTTCCTCGAATACTTTAATCCGCGGAACGGGTTTTATTATTTTTCTATCCAACACGTATCATTGCCCTCGGCTATGCGTAGAACCATAATATTAGGTATGATATTTTACACACGGTGTGCCGTCTACTTCGAATTTCAGGCAGCAACACGACAACTGATCAAAAAATCTCTGAAACATTTTGATAACGGTACGTATTACTAATGAGTGGTTGGCACGACGATACATACCTAAAATAATATTATATTATGATCTAGGTATAAGTGCCTATTATTAAATATTTGATATTTTTCGGCTTCAACGGTGAACGAATATATTTTGGCATTCGTGGAAGATTTTATCAATCAAAATAATTTCAAGCTGCTAATTGATATAAATATTTAATATTGTGTTAATATTAATATCGGCATACCTATCGCGTATTAAATTAGTGGTACCTAGCTATAATAGCTATGCTGCACGAACTAAACCACTTGAGTTTAGTATTCAGTGTTCACGTGTCTATATAGGTCATCGAATATTAGGTTTTAATAGAAGTCTACGGGTCAGTTAATTTTACCTAACGATATTTTATAAAATACTTTGATATAGACTCTGGCTTATTTAAATCTCGGAGAAATTAAAAAACCGTTCTTTGATCGTGCATTTACTATGTAGTTCAATGTATTTCTAACTACGTATTCTATTTTTTTTTTTTTTTTTGTATTGGTTTGTTTTGTTTGATAATGAATTTCTAGAATTAACTCAATATAATTTATATTATTTGTTAACGTAATTTAGCAGTTAAAATAACTAAGACGAAATTTGTTATTTTTTCTCAAATTAATTTTCACAGTAAACGAGTAAATGTTTTATATACCTTTTAATTATTTTAATTATATAATATATGAATATCGTAAGTTGGGGGTTTTTAAATTAAAATCAGGTTAGTGATCTTTGTTTTGAAAATATATTTAATTTTTCACTTTTTCTTCTATAATTTTGACACAAATTAAAAATATTCGTGTTTTAGATGAATAAAAATAATATCAGTTAATAAATAATTTTCTTTTATCAAAACAACTGAAATTCGTATTGTGAACTTTATTAGTAAAATAGATACCCACACTATGCATTATATATAGTATGGGTATTTTTACAAAATGTACCTTTTAATTAAGTATTATTAGTATTTATTATTTTTTAAATAAATACTAATAATACCTAATTAACAGGTACATTTTGTAAAAATAATATAGATACACTTTCTTTTGAGTGGAATTTAATGTTTGAATGTGTAATGTGTTCAAAAGTAAAATGTTTATTATTGAATCGTGAATAATATTTTTATTATTTTTTAACGATTGGCGTATTGCGTATTTGTACATCAGCATGAAATTAAAAATCACAGTTTTGTCGTTCTGTATTTTGATTTTTTTTTTTATATATCCGAATGGGCAGTTATAATATCGGTTTTCCAAACTTTGACTGTAGGTAAAATATTCATAAAGAGCTTAATTGAACTATGGAAGTTTAACAAAATAAACGTGCTATATTATGTATCTACATAATATAATAATATGGAAATTATACTTAATTATGGATAAAGGGTAAGAAAGTCTATGTAAAGATTAAATTAATTACGATCATTATGTACCTATTATAATAACTGTATTTTAAACGGAAGAGTGTCGTGTGTGATGATGTATTGATGTGCCACCGAAACACCGTCACCATTGAGATAATATTATTTTAATAATAATGGTGATTTATTATTCGCCCGGTGATTTGTGACCGAACGATCAGTCTTGCGAGAGACCTTGGACGTCGATGTAGTGGTGGACGCGCGTCTTGTCCTACTATGGTGTGCACTGTTCGTCAATCGTATTGTTTGCGAGACGCTTATTGTGTTATAGCAGCAGCAGTTATGGTGAGAAACTTCCACCGAGGCGTGGATTATTGAGTGGCACTAGTAAATCTACTACATGACGCACGGGTTCTGCTGATGCTGCAAGAATTATTAAATATATTCTAGGGTCGTGTGATGAGACGATGCAGACAGAACGCCCTTTAGGTCCGGACAGTCTGCACCCACGACGTGTGCGTGACTAATCGGAACGGACGTATAATTAATAATTATATATATATATATATATATATATATATATATATATATATATATATATAGATAGATTCAGGTACAACAATAATATAGAATGTTATTATTATAGGCTATAGTGGTCAAGTACGCGAGGTGTAAGATTTTAACGAGACATATCGATTAACCATGCTGATACTTGCTCTCTATTGTTTAAATTTTCTTTGATCTGTGTTTATATAATGTATAAATCGCGTATTGTTGTATATTATGTTGTAAAGTATAGTATGGTGTGTGTAATGTACAATGCAAGGGGATACTTTTTTAATTTTTTTTTTTAAACCGAATTTATTTTAATTCTATTTCACCTAATCTCAACAATAGAGCTTGTTTTCATCACGAAGGTTTTTTATGTAAAATCATTTTTTTTTTAAATATAAAAACCAATCTTTTGAATTCTATTCACTGAGGTAAAATATTATTTTTATTTATTAATTATATATATCGAATATTGAGCCGTATTTATAAGAATTTAAAATTTAGAGGAGTATGCAAAATGCACAGTGTACATTTTGATGAAGCTTTTAAGTAACTACTTCACTTAACTTTAGATGCTTGTGTAAATAATAAATTGTTTGTTCAATACTCGATATTTATTTTGAAAATCAAAGTTTTTAGTAAAATATAATTTTACTTTAGTACACCCAATTATTTCAAACAAGCGCAGTGGTTGTAGTTGGAAAACTTTAAATTTATATTTAGTATACCAACATAGAAACGCAGGGTAAGGGCTTAATATGTTGGTTTAAAATTGTAATATATTACTCGATTATATGTTTTAATGTACCTACTATTATGTAATGAATGTTTTCTAACAAGAAATAGAAATCCCAATTAGGAACTTAAAATTTTTTCAACTTTAAAAAATATAGTGACATCGTATGAAGGCTTGAAGTTGATAAGTTGATATCGCCATTCTTTTAATGGTATCTATAAAGAATCTAAATATTTGAATAATATATGGTATACAAAATTAAAATATTATACTTACAAATTCTAAATATTATAATTTGAATAAATTATTTTATAAAGAGAAAAGTGTGGCAAACATACTTGGTGAATTACCCTTTATAATTAAATAGATAAAAGTTACTATCATCATCATCAGCTCTTAAAGTCCAAGCTTTGTCGTTGTAACAAACCATATCTGTCATATGTCATCTTCTTGAGACTTTGGTAAGAACTAAGAAGTATAACCCATTCGTCGGAAGATTTCTTCATAACAGATTTACGCGGTCTTCCTCTGGTCCTTGTACTCATTATTAACTATATTGATAGTAAATATTGTATACATTTAAATGTTTTTCATGTGTGGTTGATTATCCTCATACTTTTCTCGACTGTGGGTTTTATAATGTGTAAAAACTGAAAAGCATATCGTGTGTTGTTTGTGTTCCATTACCTAACAAACAGTTTTAAACATCATATTAATAGGTATATATAAAATACAATTTTTCTCCATAAAAGTGATTACAAATTTTGAACTAATTAATTTTCATAATCAATATATAATTAAATTTTAAATGTTAAAATTGTATATTATTTTATTTTTGACATAAATATATCATATTATTATCATTTGTATATATAAAAAAAATATTTGATCTTTCTTGACCGTAATTGGTCGTTCTCCGTTGAACACTAGGAATGTTTTCATTTCCTGGGTTTTCTCCCAATTACACCTCTACGTACATAAAAGGAACTGCGTGTAGTCGATTTTTAATTAGAGCTTGAATGCTGAAAACTTTTTTACCCTAACATATTAATTTTATTTAAACGTTTTATTTTCAAACGGGGTCTTTTATATTATTATTATACACTATTGTATAGTTCTAAAAATATTCTATATCGTAGTTTGGTCGGTTTCAAAATATTATCATTTTTTTTTTCCAATATGCCATTAAACCCATTGTGATGGTCGGCACAAACGTACGTCATTATAGAACAGAGATGTTTTTTTCACCAGTCCTAATGTGTTTTTTTTTTATACCCATCGCGATATTATTTTCTGATGGCATAATTTTTCTCTTTTATTAATGCACGGTATATATATATATATATATATATATATATATGTGTGTGTATTATTTTTGTCACAGCTGTTATTATATGTTTCACGCAATTTGGTGAGCTGAAAATATAACCTCGGAGTTTGGTAGTAAAAACGTACTGTTATGGTTGTGTAAAAAAAAGATAAAAAAAACGAGTATAGGTATACTCGACGCGCATATAATATATACGTCCGTATTAAACCATAGAATATAATAATACACATATTAAACATGCTTGAATCGAGTATAAGAAACAATGAAAGAAAGTTTCGACCAAATGTTTGCATAGATAAATCGTTAAAATCGTGGGATTCTGTGCGTATATTTGTTTGTGTTTTTTTTTTTTAAACGACGATGCATAATATAAGATAACAAACCGTCGGTCAACGACAATAAAATAAGTATATTATTACTAACATAATAATATATATTATAAATTATATAATATTATACAGTTTACTTCTTGCGTCTGTTTTTTTTGCACATAGGTACTAGAGACTTATTAGTTATTACACTTTAATGTATTTCTTTCTGTACACTAAGACACGGTAACCGCACACGTCATAATAATATGTGCCGAGTGTGTGTGATATTTTTATTACCCCAATAATATTATATGGACATAAAATAAAAGAACAATTTCGAGTTTTCAAGTTTCGGTGAAGTATGGTGAAATACGACAATATAATATATTAAAAAATATATTTCAGTCCGATTTATTTTTCAACACACGTTTTTCCTTTATTCGTTTTTAAACATTCCTATGTCCCCGTCACAATTGTTTTTCATAGAATTCGTTTTTAATTTTAATTTAATGTTACAATTAGATAGACTTTTTTTTATATATTCTGATATGCTTACTTATTATAAATATCTAATAACAATTATTTCGTATATTCCTTTGAACTATAATTTATTGAATGATTCTTCGCCAAGTATGTTTTCCGTCATTAAAAAAAATTTTAAAAGTCTATAACTTACTTCTAAATTCAAATATCAATAACCAAGTCCTGTTTAGAACTCTAAATATAAATGCCTACCGTTAAATTTGATGAAAGTATTCACTATAATATTAAAAATAACAGAGTACCTACAATAGATTCTTCTGAACATACATTGTAGTATAGGTATGTAATGCGTTAAACGGAAACAACACATATTTATATAACTTCTTCTTAAAAATGCATTTAATTAAATTCCGATTTGGATAAAATGTATAGTATCTATTTTTATAAAACCTGTATTTTTAGATAATTACAGGAATTAATTGATGGTTAAATCATTATATCACCAATATCTTTAAATCCATTTTCGTGGAATATTATATATACACAGGATAAATTTTACATAGGTAAGGTTTAATAATTTACCATGAAAAAAGGGTGGTTCGCATTTGAAAAAAAATATCATCACCACAAGACGTTCCTATTAAATAACATACAAATCTAAGCATTTAAAAATTCCAAATGTCAGAATTACAAGTGTATTTGTTATCAAAGGAATAATGGGATTAGTATTCTTGGTAAATCACTCTGTATACATGGTGTGATGCAACAAAGATGTGTCGTCCGCATGAAAAAAAATAATTCGAGCGTTTCAAACAAATCGCACTCGATGAAATCAATTGTGAATTACGACGAACAGATAGGTAGATGAATTATAATGACCGTGAATATATGTACTGCGTGGGTACAAGGCGCATTGATTTTATATCCTTGAATATTCTGCACACATAAGAGACGATGGAAATTAAATTGAAGAAAAAAAAAATGATTCACTAATCATGCTCACCCCACTTTTTTCTTTAGTAATGGATTTTTAAATTTATGATTTTGTCATTTTAAAGTATACTTTTTATTAAATTATATTTGATTTTTACAATCTAAGTATAACATGCATAGTGATACAGACATTTACAATACTACAAGATAGGTTGACTTACTGGAGACGCCGCCCATTGGTGACCCTCCGGCATCTGAGTTATAATTACAATTTCATAGAAGAACGAGGAATGCAAAGTTGTCGATAATATTATTTACTATTATTGTTTTTAAGTATACATAGGGAACAAATTTTCAATAATTAGAAATTCACATTTTTATACCATTTCAGAAGGAATTGTCCTGCGATGATACAAACATATTTTTATCAAATGAAAACCAATATTTTTTACTATAGGTAAACCTTTTTAAGAAATTTATTTGTTTTTTATATTGATGTACCTATCTAAATACAAACTCTAAGAAGTAATTTTGAGTTGTTAAAATGTATTTACTGAATGTATTTACCTTAAAATTAGTTTTACAATAACTATACGTTCTTTAGAAAATTTCGATTTATATACATACATAGTTTGCTAAGACATCATTTTTTTATCAATTTACATTAAACATAGGGGTTCAATGTATCGCTAAAAACAGTATTTCAATGGTATGAAAAAAAAATATAAGGATTTTAAAGTATGGTTCTTGCATACAATATAAATTCCCAAAATGAGAATTTGAATACAATTATTATTAAAGGGAAACATGGGGATGCGTACTTATAATAGTGTATTACCAAGTATAATAACTTTTTTCCATTTAAATTATGCATATTGATATTCAAATTTTTTTGAGGACGAGATGCTAAATTAATAATAAAAATTTAATTTTTTTCTTGAACTCAAATAAACTCGGGAAATGAGCATTTATATAATAATATATAGTTTATATACCTAAAACAATACAATATGAATGATATTATAATATATTATAATGTTATCTGTACATACTACAATCCCTAAATGATTTTGGCTACATCGAGTATTCGAGTTTATGCGCGACGTTTTTTTTTACGACACCGGAAGATTGCATTTTTAAAGTTAAAATGCATTAAAGCACGTTACCATGGAACCCCTAAGTCAGAATTTTCCACGAGAAATATACCATTAGTTAGTAATCAATTCGTAACTTTGTTTTCATTGCATTATATTATTACGTATCATATGAACCGGTTGTTTGCTGTTAAAACATCATATTTAAGAATTTTTCTCATCATCGCGACTGTCATTTTTATTGTTGTTTACTTTATGCAGTTACGCAACTGCATCTGTCTGAAATAACCATAAGTCATTACACAATAATTATCTCACAAGGGTCAGTGGACGACGATGTGTATTTATAAATTCAAACATTTTCAAAAGACAAAAGTGTTTTAAATTTAGTTTGCGTCGCGGTCCCGTGATGTTTTTGGTCCATTTAATCATGACAAATCGGTTTCGTGAAATAAAAAAACCACAGACATTTGAAAATCTCATAAAAATTTCTATATACTCCACTTTTAACATTCACGTAGAAGTGGACGTCGATCCATTAGTCATTTTTGGCCGTCCAGTATGTTGAAGTGATCATTAGTCATTTTTCGAACACAACTACCTACCTATTATAATTTATTATCGCACATATAAATGCAGTTAATACCCTAACACATTACATAGTAGTTTTTGATTCGGTAAAATGTACATAACATTTAATATTTGAAATATTTTTTTCGACACAAGATTAGTTTATTTATTTTGCAAATACGCGCGTAGTGAATTAAGTGTATGTCGAAAAATAAAAACTGAACAAAAGTAGTTCCTTTAGTAAAACGATAATAAAAGTAAATCAGACGCCCTAAACGAATGGCTTGCCATTTACTACTTGCTAGTATAATATTTAAAATTCAAAGCATATAAGTGGAATGGAAAAGTAGAGCACACGCGATGGAAATAAAAACACATACCCAGCTTGTTGTCTATAATAATGTATATATATTGTAATGCCTTAATATTGTTAGTCTACTTTAGTTTTCAAACGGCGTAGATATTTATTTATTTTAGTTTCTCTAAAGTCTATAGGTGCTCTCTAGAACACTTGGGCTGGATAATATTCTCATTTGTCATAAAATTGTCGAAGATCAGTTAAAAATAATTTATATTAACTTAACCTAACCTAACCTATAGCTTAACTTTACCACACCTACCTATTATTATAAATAAATCATTTGAATTATAATTTAGTGTGTTGTGGTTTTAATTCTCGGTCCATATTTGAATAACGCATCATCGACCCGAAAGATTTCCTATACAATTAGCATTATATTGTCGGATGTATTATTATTATACTAATATTATTGTATACTTGTGACTATAGATAAGATGATGGGATTTGTTTTCACATCGCTTGGCTAGGTATGTTACTGTGGGGGAGGGTACGGTTGATTTTTGGACACGTGTTTGTCTGTGCGTCAAGGATTTACCACTAAGAAACCGGGTGGTCACCCATCCAGGAAGTAATGAACCGGTCGGTGCTAATTCTCAGATCGCGTTTCGTGATTGATTGCAACCATCACGCTATTATGCCACGCAACTTAGTATTCATTATTATTTAGTATTTATCAGACAGTTATTTTTGTATAAACACAACACGTTTTTATACTTTAATCTTGTTTATATTTTTATCGTGGGTTTTAGAACAGGGAAAAATCATGTGTTTCCCAAGTAATGACTAATGAATAATCTGTTGTTATATGACGTCATATAGTGGCACGGTATTTACTTTTAGTCATTTAATTGTAATCAGTGAAATATCTTGGAGTTTAGACAAATTAATATAATACTTGGATACGGGAATCAAATTTGAACATTAATTGTGTTTCAATTAGTTTACAACATACATATTTAAATAATAGACAATTACATAATTACACAATATGTCATTTTATTTTATCATAATTTTTCTAATGACAAAAAATGTGTTTAATATTATTTTTGCAAATAGGTTTAGAAAAAATTTGAGTGTAGTCAAAAGATTTGAAATGATGATTTGCATAAAATTTATTACACACGTGATTATATATAGTTCGTCTTGTACAATTGACAACCCAAGCAATTCTTTTTAAAGTGATTTTAAATATTAAATGCGCAGCATTATATAGTTTAATTTTCTACTGCATACGCTCATTCATATTTCGTTTCACCAAAATTATAAATCACACAATTATGTATTATTACGTGTGAATTAATGAAATAATGAAAGTTTCTTAATACATTAGATATACCTGCACTAAGCCACGAATACGTGATATAGTAGAATCATTTCGCATTGAATCTTTTAATAGAACCGGTAGTAAAAATGGTTAAAGATATGATTCAATATTTATGATAATTGTTTTGACGAATATTCACATAATAATATAATAATTGATTGTGTGTCATATAATACTTAGCACTAATATAATCGTGGTTTATACCTCGATAATGCTGATACAATCATAAATTGAATACATGAATATCAAGATTATTTTTTTTACGAAAACAATTGCCTATTTACAAGTACACAAAAAATATTTTTTTTTGACAACACACAAAATTATAGGTACCTAATTTTTATATTTATAAATGTTCAATAATGTTTGGAGACTCGTATAAAGAAACATGCGAGATTATTAAAAGCTGTATTACCTTGAAACTTTAATAATTATGTGTTAATCGTATAATATAGTAAGGAAGTGTATTAGAATTAAACGAAATCTTTTGAAATCACTACGTTTCAGCATATAGATAGATCAAATGCGTGTGAAATTCAAAAAATAAATAAATAAATCTCTTTAGGAAAAAAAAAGACTGATTAGTTCTGATAATATAGAAGATTTTATATTGAGTTGTTAAAAATATATTGTAGTTTTGTAGTTTATTGTGATTTTTTTTCATTATCTATTCACTTGGTATTTTAACACAGCATTGATTAAGGGGAGGGGTGATAAATAGAGATGAGCGCCCAATCCATCATAATAATATCTGGGTGCACGTTATAGGATACCTCCATTATTTTTTGTGTTTCCTGTTTGTAGTCACATGCATGTTTGTAAAAGTGACAAGATATAAAAATTAACAATGTGCTGATTGTGTTATGGTTATTATATTATTATACAACTGTCGAGTGTGTATGACATGTATCGACTCCGTATTATACTTGTATTCCTGCTGTGTGTACAATTTACAGTCCCGTTACTCGTAACATTTACTAATAATATAATATACCCTTTATGGTTTTCCATAACTAACAACCGATAGAATAATATAATATTGTAAATCATGGATTTTAGAATTCAAACATTCGAATTATAATATTATGTAATTCTGTGTTCTAGTTTCGGGGCATAACTCACACATCTCATTTGTATGCTCATGAACGAATTCGTACAAATCCACTTAAGTTTTTTTTTTTCAACGGATGCCTTTACTAGATACTATGTAATGTATTCACCCGTTTTTCTGTCGTTGCATAATTGAATATGTTTTTGAACATTAATGTTGTATAAATAAAAATGAAAAAAGGGGCTGGTATCGTACTAAAACAAACATGACGATTCAAATATTCAGCAGAGAAGTACATTATAGTAAAAAATTAAATTTCGAATACTCTGGAAATTTAAACCACAAAACTTTCACATAAAATATGTACTATATATGTGTATGGTATATATATGGACGGTTTATACGTATTTAGATAGATACATTGGATTGTAGCGAATTAATAATGGATTTAATAGTTTCGATTGGTAATAAATATCCAAAATTCGACATCAGCTGGATTTAGCAGAGGTTTGGAACGTGTATTTTAAGGTATAGGCATTATAAACGTTGCGTGTAAATACAATGGAAATGATTGAGGGAAGCGATATTGAAAAATTCCACGTTCTTAAAAAAGTTATCAACGTCGGTTTAGTGATAAACAGACCCAAGATCTTATAATATTGGCTGTTTTGTGATCACAAAGTCGCGGTGTCTTATTCTATACGCACCGACGAAGATTTCGTCATCTTTCGATGACTGGTTTTTGATCGAACCAACGCTTTTCTCAATACACGAATAATAATATAATATTATTAATGATATTTGCAATCTTTCGAGCTGTAGTATAATATACATGATAATACGACGGTATAATCCATATTATATATATATTACCATTACATCATGTTATAAAATACATAATATATTAGGTATATATTGTTATATAAATTATAATATTATGTTACACGTGCATATAATATATGATATAGAGTAGTCTCGCAATGTCGCGGCGTAATAAGGATAAAGTAATGGCGTTTGAGTGTTTAAAAACTCGTACATTTTTTCCCCTCTAAAAAAAAATGCAAAACAGACGACGGCGCATTATTCAGGCTAAAACCGCCGTAACGTTTAGCAGGATCGGTTGGTTCGGTGTTGCCTATGATTGCCGGGATGATGTGGGTTTTATATTTTAACGTCACAGAGACGAAATTTCGGACGGGACGTGCGTGAGAATAATAACATAGTCAGGTAGGTGTGTTTATTTTGATATTTTTTTCTACACACGTGGAATGAAACCGAGGAGAAAAAGAAACGTTTCGCAATGGCCGTCGACGCACATTCCCATATCGCAGTAATGTTGTGTTATTATCGCCGCGCGCGCGCATGTGTGTGTGTGTGTGTATAGTCTTGCGGAAAAAAAGAGAATAGTAAAATAATAAAAACTAAAGGTACGCACAGCATTAATAATACGTACGCGTACGCCGGCGCCGCCGCGGGGAAACCTGCACCGTCGCCGCATAGTTGTTGTCCGGAGGAGGTGCAATTAACGTGGTCCGGGTCCCATGACCGTGGCACATATTATTGTTGTCGGCCTCATGTACGACTATACGACAGCGACTATATTATATACGTATATGCGCAATAATTATCATCATCGTAGTAATATGTATATACAGTTGCAGTTGGCAGTAGTTTTTACTTTATATATATTATTATGTAAAAGAAATAACGTTTAGGTATACATTTTATACCCGTACGTTACCGGCCAGAAGAATACGGTGGCGGTGGAAAGAGACTACGTGTTTTCCCGACCACGCGCGATCTGCACTTATTAATGTAATATTATTTTTATGTATATTTATCAGTCGGTGGCAGTACCTGCTGGCTGCTGTGCTTCCCGATATGTCTTGCAAAGTGCTTTGAAAATAATCTCGTATATATATACCACATCGATACCTGGTATGGCTGCCATTACTCGACGTCGTCGACTGGGATGAGGAGAATTTCGAAATTGCTCGAAATCCATCATTTTCGCTTTTTGTCGATATGCGTGTGTGTGTGTGTGTGTTGTTGTGACGTGTGGGACTGTTTATGTATTTTTATTACACATATATATGTATACATGTATATGTATTGTATTCTATATACATGTATATACGTGTAGGTATGCATGATAGTGGTGTCGTCAAGTCACTTGCACTCAATGTCGTCTCACAGCTATAAGTCCGTGGTCTGTGTGCCTACAGCTGATATTATATTATGGTGATTCGAAAGTTTTGTCACCGTTTCCCTTTGATTCATAAAAAATACATCAGGTAGTGTTATTTATTATATATGGGCAAATACGAGTACGACGTCGTTGCATTACGGTCGTCGAGCCACACTTTTTTTCACCGCGGAAACTTGCGATTCGTCTTTTATTATTACAGCAGATATATATATGTATAGGCATACAAATACAACATGTATAGGTATATAATATAATATAATATTGTATAATATTCATATCAGTGAATATATAAAATATAATTTCTTCTGTCTTTTTGTTGTAAATGTTTTATTGGTATAGTTTGAAGTTTTTAAATATAAAACCATATTTTCGAAAATAATTGATATTTTTACTATTTGATTAGGGTTTCACTTTTTGGTGAATCTATAACACTTAGTTCCTCTTGGTGTGTGTTTCACTATTTAAAATCTAATCAAGAGGTTATCATTCGCATAATATAGTTTCTGTAGATAACGAGAAATCGTTTTTTGCTGCAGTATGTATTTTACTCGTAGCTGACCATTGCACACACCGCAAACAATATGTATTATGAATTTTAAGGTATTTTTTTACGTTTAAAAATAAGTATACAGCGTTCGTAGATATACTATGCAGGAAACCGCGCGTTGATTTGTTTAGTGAACGGCGAACATGGTGGGCGAGTCATTAATATTTCATCAACGATTAGCTCAACGTATATTATAATAATATACGTATAACAGTTAATACAACGAGTTGTCGTTATGTTATGTTCAATCGTTGAATTGTTGGTTAATATATATTATAATGTAATTAAAATAATGTATTATGACATTATGTGACCCTCTGCTTGAAATTCAGTCTCGCGAACATGGTAGCTCTTTGTACACGACAAAACATCATTATGCTGAGATTTCAAACGATATAATATAATATATTAATTTTGTCCATTTATAGGTGGGTGTATAGTATTATACGTCGTACAGCAGGTATGCTATACCTATATATTATTATTGCATATTATTATATCGTTGACTGTTGTCAAGGGTTGTGCACGCTAACGTTTTTCGTCGAACCATTTGCGGACGATTAATGGCTGTATGACGTTCCAAAAATATTATGTATAAGTAATCGTTATTCCGGCCTTCGTCTTCATCTTAAATATTGTTTATTATTGTCGGTCGTCGGAGCCCGGAGAAACAAGAGAGATACGCCGACATATGCGCTAGCGACGACGATCATTATTATTGCTGTTATTGTTATAGTTTTATTTACAACCACCAGCACGTCATATCCCTTTCCGCGAAAACGTTCTGCGCACATAATATCTATATACACACATAGGTAGTTTCTAATTTATATTATGGATATATGAAAGCTTTGTTGTGTCACGTGCGTGAAGGATAAAATGCGTGGGCGCGTATGGGTAAACGCGCAATTCGCTCAAATTTCGTTTTCGTTGATGAATAATTGATACTAGCGTATAACAATATGTTTAAATACATGTACAATATATTATTTATACTCTTGGGTAGGTACAAATACAGACCACATGCATTGTATTCCTTAAACGAAAACGGTGTAACAATTATCATTGCCGCGACTTCGTGACGGAGGCTGTACACACATACACACACACACACATACACACATAACACGCACACTAACCGATTTGGTAAACCAACGACGACATCAGGGATATGTTTTTAATTATTTTTTAAATGGGTCTTTTTTTTATCGCTACGTGTGTCGGTTTTTAAAACTTAATATTCTAATAGTACCTTTATGGCTATATATATAGTGATCATTAATTGATGTGAGCTTTCTAGCTACATATTACTATGTCGTCTACAACCTACAGCTATCTCTGCAAATCGCATAGTACGTAAAATTATACACGCATAGGTACAATATATAATAATATCTTGAACCGTTTTATTCGGCTCCTAAACGTGACATTTGACGCAGATAAGTACTTCAATTAACCGACGTAATGTTATATCATTAAATCAAATTATTGCGATTGTTACGTGTGTATAATTATTATTATATGCATTGTACTGTCATTATTATGCGGTGCGATAATCGGATTTTTCTTCAGTCACACGCCAGACCATACGGCGACTATTGTACATATTATAATTATATTATTGTTGCTTTATTTCGGAAAGCTCTTAGTTTTTTCGTTGTTGCATAGAACAAGCGTACTGCGGACTACGGAGGACTGATTTCGCGTAATGCGGTTACGTTTTTTTTAATCGTTTTTTATATGTCCTCTCTGCAGTCCAATATTAGATAATCGTCATAAATTCATTAAACAGAATTTTAAAGCTGTGATATTAAAGTTATTGCCGAGTACCTAGTTAAACACAGTAAACATCAAAAGCGTTTTGGCTGGGCGTCCTATATATCTGAACTAGAACGTCTAGAATTAAATACATGCCTAGACGACATGAAATGCGAATGGTTGTCACTCATAACTTCGTCAGAGTTTGACAGCGCATCACAATAGTTTTAACAATATTATGAATAGATATATACACACGGGGTACTGACCGCGTCGAGACGATTGTTTCTGTTCACTCCATGTATATACACTTTATATACATAATTGCGCGAGTCGTTGTACTGCAGCAAACTATTATCCGAAACAGAAGTGAATTTAAAAGCACTTATCCCCGTGGGCACGGCATATGACGTAGGGTAGCAGTTTTGGTATTATTAATCGGATGGATTTACGCGTAATATTAGGTTGGACCGGTGGCTATTTAGTTTAGTGAACATTGCCGCGGGTTGTGCAGATTGCGTCTACCCATTTCTACGTCTCGAATATCGGCAAATTTCTTTACCGCTGTCTGCTCTCTTGATATGGTAGACAGTTCGACCATTCGATATTCATCAACCACGAGAACTAATGTCTCTGAATTTACCGTCGGAAAATCGATGAAAATCATATAGGCTTCACGCATATTGCAGCAGTCTTTGGATGTATTGTTAAATAATGTTATCCATACTTACAACATGGTTCGAAATATTATATGATATATGGTTTGAGTATAATATATATAGGTACTATAATACTATTATACTGCAGTTATGTGTTATAAACATTGTATGATTTATATTAAAGTAAAAGCTTCTTGAAAAGTTAAACTGAATTTAATTTATCGTACATTGAACGTTGTGAAAAAACGTTCGATAGTATAACTTTAATAATTTTTGCATTTAATACAATATTAATCGTCAAAAAAAAAAAAGCGTTTAAGAGTATTTAATTAGATTTAAACTAATAACTATAGGTAATTTAATGTTTAACAGAGTTATAAGACTCAAGGGTAACTTACAAAATGTTCGCCCATTAAAGTGATCCACTTATAATTTTTCTGATACCACAAATTATCAATTAGAACTAATTTTATATCCGAAAACACTCTTGAAATATGCCATAAGTGTACAATATGCAGAAACACAATAATATTACAAAATATATGAAATACAATTATGAAATAATTTATAAATTTAAACATTTCTGCAGAACTTATAATATAAAGATTATAATCTGTGTAGGCATATAAGATGACTTGTCCTGGGTGATTCGGAAACGTTGAAGCTATGAGTATGAAATTTGGACAGTAGTTTTGTTTCATGGTGTAGACACTTATTAAGAAAAGATTTTTTATTTAAATTTAACCCTTACTGGTATTAAAAGGGTTAAAAAAAAAAAAGTAACTAGTCGGAACCATTGAAGATATGAGTATGGAATTGTGCCAGTATTTCAGTAAGTTCGTTTTAAAATGCTCAAAACTCCCTAAGACAGGATTTTTTTAAATTCAACCCTTACAGAGGTTAAAAGGATTACAAAATATACAGAAGAAAAATTGTTCGTTTGATCGGTTTAATCTCTGGAACTATTTAACTGATATTAAAATTTTTTGCCATTAAAAAGCTACACAATCCCATGAATCTATAGGTTATACTTATACATATTATGTATTGATAAGTTTCCCTTAATTTTTTTATTACAAATTTGATATAATTATAGAAATAATAATAATATTAAATATATTTTTGCGTATTATATGGTTGCTATAGGTTATACAATGTAGTATGGAGATTAAGAAATTAGCAATTTATTATTAGGTACCAATTTTAAAAATTGTTTCACTTTTACTAGGTAAGCTAAAAATGCGATGAAATATTATGATTGAATATACTTTTAGTCCTGTATTTTAAGTGAATGTGTTAAAAATCAATCATTTATGGAGATTAAGTTGGGGTAAATCCACGAGAAGTTTTGATTATGACTATAGTCAGGTATAAATGACAAATTAACCAAACATTTTGAATTATATAGAGTCGGTATTTTTAATGGGCAACAAAGTGCACGGTGATCAGTTATTTTTATTATTTCTTATACAATGCAAGTATATATAAAAAAAAAATTGTGACGTCTGTGGTCTGCCTGTTAATAATATAGTAAGTACGAATATGTAGAAAAATATCATTCAACATCAACGATCCATCAAAGTTTTTGAAGCATAAATAAGTTAGGTTAGGTAGCAGTAATACCACTAGATTTTGGTACATTTTTTCGAGTCGGAACTCTTTACGTAGTAATGATTTATTGATATTACGTAAAAAATGTACTTATAGGTTTTTTTTGAATAAAAACTTCATTATATTTTTATTGTTTTATTTAGGTTATTATTATAATTAGGTGGTTTATATAGTTACAAAGGAAAAACTTTTTTTTTTTAGTTGAAATTGATTGGACTGATCCGTTTTTTCTTAAATAGTTGATCATGAGTTTGATATTTTCTATGTTCTGTTTCTATTCTAATGTTACGAATCTGTTATTATAAGCATTTAATGGTTATAGGTTAACACCGCAGGTTGTACATCACTGATAGTCTGAAGTGATTTGTCTTTAGACATAATAATCTGTCTTTGAAGATTTTCTCAAACTTCTTGAAATACATATTATACTTAAGCATCTTTGTACACATTTAATGAATAAATAGCGATATAATGGTCCCTTTAACACGATTTAATGGCCCGTGATTTGGTGATTGTTCTGTTAAATTTTTGTGAGTCATGCAATTAATCAATTTTTATGCAACTCATCGATATTAATATGTTCTAAGATGTTATGTGTTATATGTAAGCTTAGATATGTTGCCTATTTAATAATTGACTATTAACGATATTAACTTAAACTTATGTTAAATTTAACTCGAGTTAAAACTTACAGATCGATAAAATAGTTTTAATTTTTTAACGTGGGAGTTTAATTACGTGTTTGAAACAATAAACAGCCCTGAACGATAGCGGAAGGAATTATTTTATGCTATATCACATGAACGAAAAAATATTCTATATATTATATGAACTGTTTATTAACGATGATTTAGAATTAATTTATACTAATAACGAATTTCACATTGAGGTTTAATAAAAGAAAAAAGTGATAAACACTAGATAACTACTTAAATTTGTAGATATGCACAATGTTAAAGACTTAAAAGTTTATAACTAAAGATCGGATTTTTGTGCAGTTATACCTAAAAAACGTTCAATTAAAATGTTAAAATGTGCAAAATCGTACAAAAACAAAATTTTCATCATAGATACTTCAAATTTTATTTTCAGTACTATTATTTTTTTTATAATATTATTTTATTAGTTGACATTAACTATTATATTAAAATATAAAATTAAAAAAAATAAATAGTTTAATTTAAATAAAATAATAATCAACTGTCACTTTCTATAATATATTGTAGGTATATAACTGACTTTACAATATTTGATTAAGACTTCTGGCTGCTACGGATAGACTGTAGTGCTGTATATGTATATATGTAATCGGTAATCTATCAACTATCGACTAAAGTAGTAGTCATTATCTTAATTAATTCGTATTATATATATATATATATAATTATACTATATAGAAATCCAATACTTCATATAACAACATGATATAGCAATGATAAAAATAATACAAAAATATTTGTACAAAAGTACTATTTAGTAAATTTCTATATAAAAAAAAAACTCAAAACGTGCAATTTTGTGCAAAAACCCAAAAACGTGCGATTTTATGCAACATAAAACTTTCTTTAATTTAATCGACATCTCTTGATTTGGATTTGTAGCTTATTTATGTAGAATTTAGAACGCGGTATAAGAAGATGTAATTGCACGGGATTCCGGTCTTTATTTATAACAATAATCTAGTACCTGAGTAGGTCGTGACCACAAGACTAATAAAACAACATTAAACCTGTTTAAAATCGAATGATCACTATTATATTATCATAGCAATGAAAAATGAATGAAGATCGTGAAAGTATAGGTACAATTTATACAATATGTGTTTATTTCACATGTCGAGTAATAAATATATTTTCGATTTGTCCTCTGCTTGTTCGTAATGTTTCCATAATGCAGTATGCTGCACACACTAACTATACATATATATTTAATGATGCCATTTCTATTACACTGTTATTATTATTATGTTTGTTGTTATTATTACTCTTGTAAGCATCAAATGGGTTTATTTAGTGTATATGTTCAACGCTGTTAGTTAATGCAAAGAAGAATAACACTTTTTTTTAAATAATTTATACAATTAAATGTAATGTCGGCCGGAACGAAAGCCTGCGGGCTGCTGGCAAGATAAGATTTTCACATTTTAATTAATAAATTGTATGTTATATTGTTCAAATTTGTAAACATTTTGAAATATTACCATTATTATTTGTATTCATTGTACATATCAAGCGTATTTGAGTCTATATTCCTAAAAATATTTAAAAAATAAAACGTCCAGTTCCATTTTTGTCGAATAAAAAAAAAGTATATTATATGATGAGTATATTATTTACTTATTTATTTACATGACTAAATGCATAAAAAAAATTATTATTGAGGTAAATATTTTATAAGCACATATTCAAGCCATAAATACGAATTATGTTTTCAAAAAATAAAATTATAGTATTCATATAATAATGGTACGTACTACGTACTCATTTTTAGATGAAAAATTCAACTTATATTATATATATTTTAATACATATTTTGTTATATTATGATCTTGGTAATCGAAGAATTCTCGTAAAATTACTGGTATCAATATTTATGTTTACACTTTAAAGAGATTCAATTAACATAGTTTGAAAATATGCATAGTGATTCATCAGCATATTTAGTTACTCGTCATAATATTTTGTGTTTTAAAAATGAATTAATTCAAATTCTGATTTTTGAAATTTAAATATACACTAACTGAAGAACCATATTATTTTCAATTATTTAGAATTTTTATACCATTCGGTAAAGATAGTTACAATTTTTACAAACCGTTCTTTTATCCTTTAAAAATTTTATCAGATGGCTTTTAAAAATATTGATATATCAGAGATAGATTGAAATTTGAACGAGTAGTTTCTGAGTTATAAATATTTATAATTTATATACTAAAGAATAGAAATAATTATATAGTCCTTAAAATTTAAAACAGCGATTTTATATTTATTTATTTTATTTTATGTTATTAGTTATATGGGCTTAGTCTTTTATTTCCTAGTTAGAACCGACAGCAGAGGAGGATCTGTTTGCAATGGGCTTAGCCTTTTTGACATTAAAATATATATTTTTATACCAGAAATTTAACAATAAGAAAAAAGTAAATAAAATCTATACAGCTTACATTAATATAAAATACATTTATCAGATGACAATAATAACTTATGTTGAATATATACATTAAAAATTCAGTAAATCGTCGAAGGAAGGCTCAGCATTGGCTAATCATTAAACATATTAAAGGTTCATTAGCCATAATTTTGGTGGTGACGTGCGGGACATAGAAGAGGGCCTTTGAGCGGGATGTATGGGATGGAACTTTAATGGAGATTTGAGAGAGAAAGACTGGAGAATCTATATTATTGTTTAAGAGACCTGCAAGGAATTTAATATCAGCAACACGGCGACGTTCGGCCAAGCAGATCATACCTAGATGAGTAGCAACAATTTAAAAATAGAGAAAAGCATGTTCGCTGAATAAAATATAAATATAAATTGTATGCATTTTTATAAATTAAACTAAAATGCAAGATTTTTGGTTGATATAAACTAGGATAATATGTTAATATATAACCTAAAATATATTGCAATACTCTTAAATAATATTGTAAATGGGTTATTTTTGTTATAAACTATATTTATGGTCAAATATATGCGTTTGTATATGACCCATTACATATTATTACATTCCATCTTTAAGTAATTATTGTAATTTGACAAAGGCTATAGTGTACGACTGTGATAAAAATGGCTAACGTTAAATCTCCAAACTGAGACCATTAATATAATAGGATCTACGAATACGATACGATTCATGGCAGATAAGAATGCATTAGTGAATAATTTTATGAGCTTACATATGTAATTTAAAAAAGAAAAGGTTGTATCACTTTTACATAAGTTTATGACTATGTAATAATGATATAATGTATATGGACTACGATTGATTAAAATTATTGTCTGTAGTTTTGTTAATAAATTTCCCATATTGTAGAGATATTATTCTGTTCTGCAGAACATTAATTATTTTTTTATGGATGCTATATAATAATAGCTTAAGGATCTAACACCTAAAATTCAATTATAATACGGTTTGATTTTAAAATACTTAGTTTAAGTTCGTTAAGAAATTTTTTTTTCCTAAATAACATAAGGTTTAATGCAATAATTGCTGTTAGGTTCCCACGGTTAAGTTTTGTGAGATTGAAACAACAAAGTATATTTATTGTTGTTTGATTGGACACACTCATATAGGTATGCAAGACATGTTAAATAAGTACTATAAGAGCAAAAGAACATTCTTTGATAACCTTGTGCATGGCTTGTATTATCTGAATTTCACAACCAAAACGAAAATCATTTTAAATAATTGTTTTCAACACTTCCTTGAATATTAAGACTATGCATCTATACCTATAATGGTATTGTATAATTTGACTACACATTACACATCCACGAACCACGATAAGATTTATTACTTATTTTTCATATTATAGAAGTAAATCTATGAGAAATATACATTATTTGAAATTGAACATAATATGATATAGTAATGGTTTTCAAGCTTTAAAATACATCTTAAAGTTTTATGATTTATACCTACCTACCTACGCCCTACACCATGGAATGTTTAAATACATATAATACAATATTACGACTTTTACCTGCATACAGTTTTAGTATTTTACATATTATATTATGTACATTATTTTCACTTTTTTAAAGAGTATAATTAGAAAACAATATGAATAATAATGATATATGGTAAAACAAAAACATTACATTAAACAAGACGTTGTCGTTTTACTTCGTTGCGTTCGTTATATTTTCAGACTTTCAGTTAATCTTTATAGTTGCTGGAATAACGGTATCTACACGCTCGATAGGTATTATAATATAAATTATCTGATTAAAATTATGAAATATTATTATGGCGTATAATTTAACCGTACCTTTGTTCTTATCTAGTATAATAATGTGTAAGAGATAACAAAAAATAGATGCATTTTGTCGATAAAACTCTTATAAATGTAATATGCATTTACATTATGAGTATTATATAGGTACGTATTTATTTGGCTATACATATAATGTAGTTGACTACATCGATCATTGTGTCCAACAATTTCGAAGGCTACTGCTGTTACTGATATACCTATTATAGTAGGTGTATATAAATATTGTCATAGTATCTAATATACGTTTTTTTACAGTTCATAGACATTTGAGACGAGGTCACAGCGACATTGGATGCATTTTTGTGTTTATCAAAATTTACATTATAGGTATATATCATTTGAAAGACATTAACGCCCGGGGAATGGAATCTCGCGTACATCGGGTCCACGGCGACGTTGTTTCTGTCACAAGCTTATCCACCGTCGTCTATATATAATATATATATATATACACCATACATATTTCACGTTTCGTTTTAGTCTGTAACACCTTTATCCTTCTTTGATTAGGCAACGTGTCTATTCGGTATAAAGTAATATTTCATGCAGAGTTCACACGCCGCCAATTTGCAATGGCGCTGTCAGCGAGTTTATCGTAATGATTTTCAACTTTCGTAGTATTTTGTTCAAATAAAAATTATTATCGTTTTAAGGCGACTGCGGATTTCTTTGAACTTCAGAACTCAACGAGTTACAACGATATTATTTATTTATTACGTTGGATGAGCGCTCCATAAACAACCAGCAAGACGTAGTTTAATACACGAATCCAGAATATATAGCACGCGGTCATATAGAGTTGCCGTGATTATTGGTTCAGAAACAGAAAATCGAATAAAACCAACAACTATATACAACCACACGTCTACACACTCTGCACTCGTTACGTATTGATATTATATTATAATTATTATTATTATAACACACACATATTACGTGTTTTCGTATTTTCACAAAAACAAATATGCAAGTCATTACGAAAGTGAAATTTAATTCGTACTATAATTATTATTTGAATACGACCTTGAGGCGTCCCCGTCGCCAACTAGTTTTATTTTATTTTTCGTCGACATACACTGAATACGATTAAATAATGGCAACGCCAACATGTCGTTTTATACGACCTATTTACTAGATGATACAGTGGCTATTTAAGGTGAGGGACTCAAGGAAATTGATACCGTGTTCGTTTTAATCAAACTAAAAAAAATGTACATGTTTTGAATTTTTGATACGTTTATCATTTTTGTCATGAAATAAAATGTCATCCTCTTCCGTTTGAATATAGCACTACAATCTATAATTATGTGCCAAAAATGATAATAATATTTTATATTTGTATTTCGATATAGGTCATAAATCATAATTAAGTATACTTATATTATTGAACGCATACAATAATGGACTGCGGAAAACTTAAAAACTGTTTATTTAAATATAAATTGAATTCTATACGGAGGCAAGATATGTATAAAGAATATAATGATATGCATAGACGTACAGCAAATAAAGGCGATTTTTGAGCTTTGGGGCCTTGACTTTTACACCGAAAATTTCATCAAAATCATCAATAATTATAAAATTATAACAATAAAAATGATGCACTTTAATCGAGCTCGTCTCTCCAAATCTCAAATGATATTCATTTCTCTGTCAATATTTAATACATATATCATACAAATATTCTCATACTGACTACTGTATAATTGTATAAACTATAAAATATTAAATCTCATTAAGTACTTATCTATAACTGCAATTATTATTCAATTAAATATTAGCTGTTGTAATATATATATATATATATATTGTATATACGGTACATCATATATGCATGTAATTACATATATTTTCTGATTTAGTCTAAAACTCTAGGAGCAGTAGCGTGCACATACGAAGAGAGCACCCGACGTGGTGCAAATCTCACTGGTCGTCGCTTATAAAGATAATAATAATAATTATTAATGTGTGCGATTACAATATAATGAACTGACGAGTAAATGATAAATGGGCCCGAGCGGAGCAAATCGATCATAATAATTAGTAATAATTGAACTATAGATACGTACGCTATTACGCATAATATATTATTATTATTATTGCGTACAATTGAATATATTACCTAGGTACTGCACTATTTCTGCTACCGAACTAACCTAACTAACCTGACCTGTACCTACCTAACTCACCTAAAACCGCGTCGTATTAGATGACCTTTATATGCCTATACGTTACATGCACGACGTCGGCGATACACTTTTGCTTTCTCAGGTCGGTTTAAAAACTTACACAGCAATGCGTTTTGATCTCGTTAATCTCCCTCCTTCCCCCACCAAGACGCCTCTCATTCGAGGGGAAAATTGCACGGAAAATAGCACGCACACGATGATGTGCAGCGGAGGCACACTGCTTGCAGTATACAGTACATAATATAATAATATACGATTGAGCGTATGCAGCGTAGTGCGACTATATAGGCAAGTTAGATAATATTATCGTTGTCATCATCAACTATATTATGTCAATTTCATAAAACGGTCCGTTTAACACGTCGAGTCGTCCGGGCGGAAAGACGTAGTTTTGCGACTTCTCGAACATAATATTCGTATTACCTACCCGTATATCTATACGTGGGTAATAGGTACGCAGTGCGCGTATACCGGCGACCCGTTTGATGCTGCGTGTGCTCGATTGAAGAATTATAATTTGTAGGTACTATAATATTATATTGTCATATTGTAATAATAATAATAATATGGATAACATACGATATTATGTTTTAATACTACGACAAGTAAACGTGGTTATTGATAAACCTTGAAACGACCCCTAGCTTATATTATGTTAGGTGGGTATGTGTGTAATGTGACGTATAATTACATATTATTTAATTTGTTTAATGCCATTTTTAATATTATTACGTTTAAAATTCGGTCGTATGCATTTGGTGCACGTAATTATGATATTTTTTTTTTTTTACATTTGAATCGGGAACTGGGGGTGGCACTGACGTTAGTCATTTCACCCCTAGTTCCCACCGTTTATTGAGAAAAAATTAAACGTACATCGTTTGCTAACCTAACGTAATTATGATAATAGTGTAGTATAACCTAACCTAACCTATAGGAGGATCTATGAAATTATGGCCAGACAGACAACGCTTGTTGAAAGATTGTTGAATTGTATAAATTTATTCAAAGTCCAAACAATTTGCTAAATAAAATTCGACCAAGACCAAATAATTTATTAAATAAAAAAGCGATGAGATGTGACTAATTGCCAATTGGTGTGATGATCTTATGGTCTTCCAGTCGCTAGTGATCGTCTTGTTGTTCGTCTGACGATCGTTTCGTCGACGAGCTTCTCTCGTGGAGATAATTCCTATAGTCCCCGCTAACTTTACTATCTCCGTACCTATATTTCATATTCGATATCCATGGTCACAAACCGAGAACGTGGCCACACGCGCCTCACACACCGGATGTCCCTTGCACATATATTTTATGGTGTGGTATTAGCTTTACGCTAAACACACAAATCCTGCGTGACATACTTTTATGAATATTCATATGAGTAGTATATACAACGTCACTTGATTTATTAATATGAACAAAATCGTCATTACGTTGTTGCTATATCACTATTTTACCATTTTATTCTTATTATCCATATCGTATATGGGCTTATAGATATATAGTCACAGCTCGCTACATAATAATACTAATTGGAGATGTAAATGCTTTGAATGTACCAGGTGAATTTTTATCCATAAAATAATTTACAGTAATACATTTTATCGATTTTTTTTTACCCAAAAACATGTTATGTGGCCCGCTCTGATCGAATGCAATCAAAAATGCCATTTCCAAATTGTAAAGATATCTCTTTTTTATCAGCTTATAATAAATATTTATTAAACAATAAATATTGGTACCTATAGGTAAAAAATTACCTAAATTCTATATTACCATTTTTAGCACATTATTGGTAAATTTACCGGTATTATATTTTTTCTAACGTAAATTCTCTATCTCTGATAAAAATAATAATAATAATTGACGAATGCAACCACAGGCGAATTGCCGATGGAAAATTTTCGTGCTGTACTGTTTTAGTGATATTATGTTCTTAAGGAAATTTAGTAATATAATTATGCAAATCGGTAAATAGCCATCACGTAACTATATCGTCGTAATTATTACACCGCATTGTTGTGGGCCGTTTGCGCACTGGACCGATAACATCTACAAACGCTAATCCAACGAAAATAACAATAACAATTAACGATACTAATAATAATTTTGATAGACGGACAGATAATATTTAAATATTAACATTATGATGACGTTGCCGTAGAAGGCGTGAGT
This sequence comes from Diuraphis noxia, assembly GCF_037042655.1. NCBI lineage: Eukaryota > Metazoa > Arthropoda > Insecta > Hemiptera > Aphididae > Diuraphis > Diuraphis noxia. The sequence goes on from NW_028301713.1 coordinate 80,552,151, forward strand.
GGAGGTCAAGTTGCAGGAGAAAAAAAAAAGAGATGCCGTAGGATTTATGATATAATAACACTATGCAGCCTCGCCTATCACAACCGTATCGCGATCCAGCGCACTTTAATCATTGCACAATTGTACAGAATTAATTATTTCACTCTTCAAATTAGTAGATATGTGCAAGCGTTAGTCGATTCGTTCCGTATTACTAATTAATAACATTATTTTGTTGTACGAGCGCAAATCGTACTTATACGTTTCATCTTTGTATTTTAATAATTCAAACGTATTTTCAGTTTCAGTGTACATACTATATGTACACACAAATGTAGTGGCGTGAAGGCGTCTAATATAATATATTTATAGCTTCGACAACTCGATGCGTTTGCGGTCCTATAACAGCAGTAATATATTACTCTATGTAAATTCCATGCATTTTAAGTGGGTTCGTTTTTGCAAACGAGGTTGTAACACGGTGACGACGAGCTATTATATGGGTTTTAATGCGAAAACATAACGTGCCAGCCGCCAGGTGTATAATAATATTAAGTATACATGACCACATGCACACGTGCGAAAATCATATACGTAAAACATTTAATAGGTACGCGGAAAAAAATGACCAATTAAAATATTTTATAAATTCTATTATACCATGTAGTTACAGTTTCATTATAGTATAATATTATCAAAAACCAACTTAGTTATAAATTATAATCCTGCGGTGACGATAATAATTAGAGTATAAACTATATATAAATGTGTCTTGCGAACGTTCGACAAATCATATCATTTGAGCACAGTCTGTGTGACGACTGTATAATAATATGTATACATATGGCCGACGAGATACACCATAAACACCTGTAATTGTAAATTGTAATTCGTGTATATACAGTGTCAGGGCCGCCCCGAAGTTGAAAATCAAGGGGAGGAGAATAATCTGGAAAATGTCGACTACAATTTTTTTTCTCAATCTACGAGTGTTTTTACTTTTTAACACGACGTGTAGGTATATGCAATAAATACAAGAAAATTACAACAATTTGCTCGGCCAAGTCGATCTGCGCGGGCGTATATTATTTAAAAAGTCTCTCATCTAGATCAAAATAAAATTATGTGTGGCCGAAAAATTCTATATCACTAATCTGTTTCTCATCACGGTTCATTCGCACGATTGTCATTACGCTGTATTATACTTACTCGTGTAGTCATGTGTCGGTAACATTACTTGAACGACTTTTCGAAGCGTAGTGGATTTGCGACACACTCTCGTCGTCGCAAAAAATACCAATCTGTCGAACGGAGTTTCAAAGTAGCCCCCGGTACAATGCGAATCGGTTATAGCGACGAGACTTTGTCCAATTCGAAACGAACTCTCCGAGAGCTAACACTAATAATAACAATAATAATAGCAATAATAATAATAATAATAATAATAATAATGATAATAATATCCTAGTAAAAAGAGAAATCACTACTATTGTCATCTCTATTGCACTGCAAATCTCGTATACAAAATGTTACATATATATATATATATATATATATATATATATTAAATGTAATATGTATGCGCTAAGTTGACGACCCGTCGTCATTTATCATCGTTGGATGATTTCGGGGCGGCAGCAGTAATCCTTCGCCAGCGGCGGCTACGAAATATTTTACGACCGCGGCGCGCGTGACCCTGTGAATCCAAATTTAGAGAAGCCCGATCCTTATCAAATAATAACGAGCACACGACTCTTTAAGGCGGCAGTAGAGGCACTTTTTATCTCTCGTTTTGTTTTTTGCGTCCTTGACCGTTCGAAGAAATTACTACTTCGACGACGACGATAATAACATAATGGCTACGACTTTTTCGCGACAAACACTACGGCGCTGCTAACCCGGTTACGCGTACACCACCCTTCCCCGGAGGGTGATTGCGACGACGACGACGACGACGACGACACTGCAATTCGTGTGTTAAAGACGTACTTTATTATTGTATTATAACATTACACAGTCGCGTGGTAATAATAACACTATATTGTTATTATTATATATATTATAAAACATCGTGATCTCCGCGATTAGTCACGACTTGGGTCACGGTTAGACGATAAAACGTTTTGCAAAAATAAAAAGAACAAAAACCAACTCGGCTACATTTTTATAACATTATAGATATACGGAAGCGAACCGACGAAGGTCACCCTTACATATTACATATATATATATATTATGTCGCTCTAACAATTATAATTATCACCAGCATCGCGTACTGTATAATATGCATTCATGCGTTATACATACACAACATTATTATATGTTTATAATAAATACGAATGGTTGTATCGGCAACAATAATAATAATAATTTTAATAATGTATATAATGTGCCAATAAGCTAAAATATTATGTCGTTTTATAGGTATGTCCGGTATATCCGCGCACGCGACCCAAGGTTCGAATGTGGGCAACATGTTGTATAGCTTATAATAATATTATTGTCTTCAATAATAATGCACATTTACGTATATATAACGTTATAATAGACGACTCAGTGTCGGATAGCGCGCGATGTATTATATATTTTCTGAAAATAATTTTCAGTATATTGGGATGGCTAGCTGCAATATAGCTTGTATAAGTTGTAGGTATATTACTGAAATAGCGTATTGTATATACGATATAAAACAATATTATATATTATGGTATCGTTCGGGTTCGCAATTATTATTTCCGTTTCGGTATTATCAACACCGCTGTTGTTATATATTGCTATTAAATATTAAACTCTCCGGACGGGGTTGTCCGCTGCTGCGTAACTACTCGTTTATATATATATTGATCGATGGATTGTATGTAACACGCGTATACACATATATATGTCCAGAACAGCTGTTGATTCGAACTTCCATTATTCTCCCCTAACGACTTCATTTGGTCCAAATTATATCCCGGAAAACACGAGCTTTCAGGGTTTTTTTTCCAAGGCGAGAACGCGCCGAGGGTTTCCCATTTTGTGTTAACTCGTCACGTCTATCTCGCGATTTATATTGATATATTATATTTTAATATTTTACATCATAAACGACTAAGTCATTGCCGGTAGAAAATATGCATGTATATAATATCTGCCTACTCAAAGTAATTATTTAATCCTACGTAAAACATTTCGTAAAATGGGAAACGATTCGAAGGACGGTACATTGACTTTGTGCTTTTTATTTTTTTTTAGAAGTATATAATAATAAAATATTAATGTTGTTATGAATCGATAAAACGCCGGCAGTTGACGCGGGAGTGGGCCAACCCACGTCCGTGTCACGCAAAAAAGTTAAATGTACATTTTACCCGACGACTTTGGATTCTTTGAAACTTTCCTGGCCACTTTCGTACATTTTTACCGAACACGATATAAGTTTATAATCAAATTGAAAAAACCTAGTTTTCAAAAAAAGGTTACAAAATATTATTAATTATAATTTTCGTCAAAACAGTGATTTCATTATAAGATCATTTATTTATTTTCCGAAATTGTTTAGCCTAATATTAATGGGTTCCAATGTTTGTTTGATTTATGTATTGAGATTATGTGGAAAACCGAAAAGTGCCAAATACTTCTAAAAAATTAATTGAATGTCACCAAACCATTTAAGTACCAACAGTGTAGTTAGTACGTAACCATAGGAACATAAAAATGTTTTCCTTAGATGTTAGTGCTCACAAATATTATACCTATTATATTTATTAATTACTATATCAATACATAAATAAGCTATTTATAATCAATTACAATAATTATCAACCTATTTGATAGAGGTTATATTGTATATTTTATTTTTAAACTGACTATTATAATAATATAATATATATGTAATATGTAATATGTATATATATATAAATATTTAGTTGTCAACCAATGTCGTTATTACCTTGAATGCCATATAAAATCAATATTAATTAGCATATATTTAGTTGCATGGGGGTTTTTTTTTTGTATAAGTAAACCATTAATCATTTTTTGAACTAATAACAATTATTATTATTATTATTTTAAATTTTCGTCAAATAGGTCATTTGCAACGGTAGAAAAATTTTACTCAATTTGTTTATAACTATTGCAACACGACTACACGAGAATATAGTTTGAAAAATAGATTGTCATACCATTCAATTTCAGTACATAATTTATACGATGCCAACTTAAATCGACGTAATCAGTAACAAACTAAACGGGGGGAAAAAAATCACAAATAAACATGCATCTTGACAATGATTATAAAATTATTCAAATCCGTTTTTCTATGTAATTCAATTGCTGTTGTTCGAGTGTTGAAAACTTCAAAAATTCAATTTTAAAATCATTTCGAGTACAATAATAGTATTGATAAGTCACAAAATCAATAGATGCGTTAAACATAGTATAAAAATCAAACAAAAAAAAATTCAGAAAAAACTTAAATAAATATCTTAAATTATATTAATATAACGAAATATTTCATATCTGAGCGTAAAAGTATATTATATTATGTATTTTTTTGAAATATTTATGAATACTTTTATTATTGCCAACGAAAGTTCGGTATGGAATTTAAATGGCGTAAAAGTAGGATAAAGAGATCAGTGCCAAACATTTATCGAAGTATATAATATTTTAGCGATTTGTAGTAGCTATATTATGAAGATGTATATACCTAAATATTATTATGCACTGCATTATCTCGTATAATACTGCAATGCACACGTGTGTTAACTTAAAACAGCATATATTATTATTATTTATTCTCGTTGCTAGTTTAATATAGCATTATAAATATATATATACGCCAACTTTGTGTGCATAATGTTTTTATGTTTTAGCTTTTGTCGTATGAAGTAATTCTACAAGTAGAAAACCTAAAAACAAAAACAGTTCTTGTTATTAACTGTGTCTGTCGCCTGTGCACAGGACCGTCCAGAAAGACAAACTATCGGGTGGGAGGGGGGATATAGATATAAATTAATTGGCTAGCTAAAAAATAATTGTCTCGCTTCGTGATTATTATTATGATCCCAGTAATACAACAGTTGGAATTTATTAGCCTTGCACACATTAAGTGAGAAGAAATTGTTTGGTATTCAACTAGAACTTAGCACTTTGCGTACATAGTAGACGCGGTTGGGTGAAATAAAGACTCACAAGATGCAATTTTATGACGATATTTCTGGTGATAAATATAATATTTAGAAATAATTGTTGGTTGATCATATGGATCTAACCTACAAAAAAAGTGACTATATCTTAAAAACATAAACATTTTTTCTTATCATATAGAAATAAAATGGTTTTATTAACAACTAAAAACTAAGAAAATATGTATTTACTATATTAAAATAAAATTCATTATTGGCTAATTTAATATACAACATTTAATAACAAGTTTTTGTAGTATTTTAACATTTTTTTACTAAATTATAGGTAGTAAAACATTTTGCACAAAAAAATGTAAATATGCGTGCAACTTCGGGTATCATTGTCCGTTTATTAAAATTTGTGAAGTTATGGAGCTTTGGATGTGCAAATATATTTAAAATTGATCCGTTTTTAACAACGTAATTTTTTTTTAAATCATCATTAAGGGAAATTCCATGCACTATACACGTTTACCTGTTTTATTTTTCATGTCACTAATTTTTGTATTTCGTAAAATATTACGAGAAAAATACGTAGGTAGAAATAAAACAAAAGGATAAATAACAATTATTTTGCTTATTTACATAGGTTACGAGTTTATGATGTAAACGTAGGTACGTTAGAATTTAGGAAAGATAATAGACAGTGTAATAAATTTCTTAATAATACCTATACATGTCTTTTTTTTTAGGGCGTTTATTATAATTTAAATTATGATAATGAATGAACCAAAATTAAAAATGAGGAAAAATAGGTAATTCTCTGCTGTATGTACCTTGTTATTGAGTAAGTCATTTTATAATAGAGTAATATGTATAGTTACTACATGGTACTATACATATGTATTACCTAAATTTGAATTCTATGATAAATCATTGCATACAAAAAACGATTCTGAACGAGAACAGTCTGACAGCTTATATTATTAAATATATTTTGTGATTTATTAATTTTGGTATTATATTGTAATTTATTTCACTATTAAGATTGGTAAACGACAGGTTGAAATAATTTTCGTCGAAAACATTACATTCATTATATTGTTATTAATATTTAATTATTGTGATAGGCAATAGTTTGTATTTGTAACATGTTATTATGATATAAATTATAATTATTAATTTTTGATTTGGAACCGATTTACCGTTAATATATTATATGACTAAAATTTTTCGTTGAAATATCTTAATTTAATTTCATCCAAATTTGAATCTCAAATGTGTATAAAAAATTGTGTTAATTTATTGCGTTTGAATTTTAGTTTTAATTATGAACTACTTAATATGCGGAAATTTGTTTTAAGATTTCAAGAGTCAGCTAGAAACATGGAACATTAAATACAAATCTAAGTACAAAATAATTTGCAAATGTTCGTGATTTTAACGAGTTTATTCATAGTTTTTGCTTAAAATGCTTAAGACGTGTTCATGTATCTTATCTAATGTTTGCAAATATTCAAAGTAGAGATTTATGAGGAATGGGAGAGCTTTGCCTGTACATTTTAATACACTCCTGTCATAATCTATTTTAGAGCATACTTACAAACTTTTTTCAAAAATAAGGAATGATATGTAGTTTTTATGTACACAATAATACAGCTATAACTTGTATCAAAGTTGATAAGTATATATATATTTTTTTTTTTTTGTTTATTTTTTTGTTTTATTATACAATCTGTAAATATATTTTTACAATGAGTATAAGTGTTGATAAGAAATAGAGATAAGTATATATAACATCACTTGTATTGATAATTAACTTGAGGCACGCGACTAAGAACCATTAAGTGCCGTGTAATAATGGTCCCGAATTGGTATATATAATATTATTCTTTTGTACTTTGTTTATTTTCGTACCATTGCCTACCCGAGTTGAATGCCATTTTGAGCGGGTTTGAAATTAATATTGTTGTCGTATCATCTATCAGAATGACACATCTGTATGTACTGTAATATGTATTTATTTATTATTGAACAATAATATAACGGGGTTATTGTTCGTCCGGGAAGGAAGTATTAACCACTACGTACCTGCAGGTAGAGATATACGATTTTTGAAAAGAACGTTTTGTAGTCGATAGACCTTTTGATTAATAAACATAGCTCTCAAAATATAGATTATGTAACGTAATTATGTATATGGTATATATTATTATTTAATATTGTAATGTGGTCGAATTCTGTGGGACAATCATTGTCTATACGCGATGGCAATGGCAGTGGAAAGGCGTGTTGTGGGTGGGGAGGAGGAGGGGGAGGAAATGTGTTTTGGTGAATGGGTAAATGTATTTTATATTGTCATACCAGGAACACGTTTCGGAGAAACTTCGTATAAATTAATCGCATGACATTAAATGTTCACCGTGACTCATTCCGGAATGGGATTTATGCGATTTGCTTAATCCATATTAAATTAATGTGTTGTACGACTGTGTGTACGAGTACACGTCGTGAAAACCAATGAATATACCAAGTACCTATATCGTTGTTGTGCATCAATTTGACTATACATTATAATAACGCGACGTGTTAATTGCAATTGGACTATATGACTTATGATGGTGTCTGGTACACCAGTATTATAGTACCATATTATACACCTAATAATATAACGGCGGTGACACCATAACAGTAACGGCTTAATTTAAAATATTCACGCATATTTTAGTATAATATATTGCGGTTCGTCTTTTGTCTTTGTATATTAACGACATGTCGACATTAATACAATATACTGTAATGGAGCATGGTGGGCTTTTTTTTTTTTGTAAAGTTTTTACTGTACCGATAAATAAATGTATCGCGAGTTTACTCATACAGGAAGTGTGTGTCGGCGGCACGATAACTGAATTTCTGCAATAAATGTACACAAAATTAATATTATAAATGGCAAGCACGCGCGTTTATTATTATTTTTTATCACTCAGAGGTGAGAAAATGAAAATAACATATTGTTATTGCATTAACGTGAACGTGAGTGTGCTGGAATGCCTGAAAAATAATTTACCGTGAAATTCGCAATCGGGTGTCAAACTGCCAAAAGGTTAAGTGAATTTTTACTCGATTCACGGAAAATCGGAAATGGAAAAAATCGACACTAGTGTTTCTAAACGGAAATTAAAATTTAATTTTAATACAACCATTCTATGATAAACAGCGCAGGTATACGATTTTTGAATTTAAAATTTAATTATTTTTATCGTCGAGTTCTTCCTCTATAAGTGACGAGATTATCTTTTTTCGGGGCTGTGTGATGGTGCGTGGCTATAGGGATGATGTTATGGTTCAGAAAGGCTGTTCGAGGTTAAAATGCATTAATTACACATATGTGAGTTCAAAAAAAAAAAAAAAAAAACCATCGTTAATTTTTTTGTCAAGTTACGTATACTTATCTGAGGGAATATCTGCAGAAGTCGGAGTAAGGTGAGGGTGAACCATTAAACCTCTCCTACAGCTGTTACGACCTTGCAATCAGCAATAATTATATTACAAATAATATCATGACGTGTCCAGTGTCTGGCGGTGGGTTTTTTTTCACAATTTGTCAGAGTTGGCGTATCGCCGTAACTCTATAAGTTTTTGTAAAAAAGTGAAATATAGGTAATAATAAAATATGATATGATTACATTTTACATTTTTGCGATACGTAGCGGTTACGCGTGGATGAGCTTAAGTCCTGTTAAGTATTTACTATTTGAAAAGTATTCTGAATACTTTTTTAAAAGTATTTTAGTAGTATCTTAAATAGTTAAAAAATAAAATGTATTTGAGTGTTTACTCAAATATTTTTTTTAAGTATTCTTCACAGGTCTGATGGGCCATCATGGACTTAAATTATCGTCTCCGACCAATCGGAAGGGTTGTTTCCGTCCATCGAAATATGGAAACCATGTCATACCAAATATTGTCATGCCACTCTATCACGAGTTGAGCGAGTTTGTGATTATAGAGCCTCGGAGGAGACATTTCGTGTGCATTACACTACGCGCCGGAGAGTATATTATTATTATCATCATCACATTCAAGTTCGCACGATTGATTTGAATCGATCTCGAGGACTTGAGGTCCGTTTCACAGCGGCTGTATAGTATCAAGCGCATCCTGTGGGTTAACGCGCATTTCAGTTTACGTTGTTTTCAACTCTTACGCTATATATAGACACACTAGCGGAATGCGCCATTCCGTCGCCATCGCCGCAATGTCGATTGAACTTAAACGTACACAAAATGCGTATAATATAATGCGCTTGGCTATATCCTATACCGTCACATTGTCGCGATCGCCACGATAACTATCTATACGATTCGCAATGCATATCGTCATCATACTCAAGTGTTCACCGCGTATATAATAAGTATTATATTATTCTGTCTTTGCGGCGCATTGTCACCCGCGATAACAGAAAAGTCTACATCACTTACGTTTTCTGTACACTAAAATTATTAATGGCGAGTAAATGTCATATATAGTATATATATATATATATATATATATCGTAACTATACCCGAAAACGTGACTTTACGCGGCGCGTAAAGTAACTTTAATACAATTTTCGAAAAAACGATTCTAAACAAACGGGTCTGCAATGTGGGGGACTACGACGAATGTTCCATATTTACATATTTATTATTATAGACTGCAGGGTCGTCATTTGAAGTTAAGTCATGGGGTAGCAACAGTGGAAACCCTGGAGGTGGGGGGAGAGCTACCGAGCTTTAGTCCTCTCAACGTTGACCATGTGAAATCTAAAAAGAAAAATTTTCAACATTAAACTACCTAATCAATCAGATAAATTATTCATTACCATTTTTCAAAAATAGGTTTTTCTAAACAGTAGTAATATAAAAATATTATACTTGTAGTGATCTTCTGATGAAAAAAAAATAACAAGGAAATTGTATTTTTTTCTAAAATTTCTCATATTTCGTACTGATTCTTAGGGTAGCATAACTATTAATTTACTACTCCTATAAAAATTTTAGGGTAGAAATTGCTACCCCTCGATACCCTGTAATGACGCCCATGATTGGCTGTCGGTCGTGTTCCAAAAACTCGTCGTCATTGGCACATTTCGACAACGATATATTATACCTATAACAGGTAATTACATAGAATAATCAATAATATATCAATTAGGATTCAACAGCAACAGTAATATTATTATACCTAATTATTATATTCGTCAGACCGAAAACGCATGCCGTCCTGCGCAGTAGCACGTTCGAATTTAATAATTTAATACCATTATGTGACCAATCCGACCTGTAGCTAGTGATCTGCGAATAAAATATTATGTTTCGTTGGGTCGCTTACCGTATATAAGGCGATTCTTTTTATCAAACAACACTCATTAATTCAAAAACTATTGACTTTTTTCAATTTTTTTTTTTTTCAAAATTTTAGATCCATCTTGTTCTAGAACTATATATATTTTTTTTAAATATTTTCACCCTTATATTTATCAGGTAAACAATTATCAACTTTTGATTTTCAAATGACAACCTATATACTCAAAATTTCATAACCTAAAAAGGCTATTTTTTCAATGAAATTTTACTTTAAATTTTCGTTTTTCTTTAATCCGTTTACAAGATATAGCCTCCCAAAGTTGAGTGGTGTTTGTGTGTTATCGCCTTATCGGTGTATATTAGGTGGTATTTACACACAAACACCACATGAGTGTTGTTTGATAATAGAATCACCTTGTATAATATTTCGTCATCGTCAAATAACATTATTTTACCATCAAACCAAATATTATTTTTCGTCGTACTTTTAACTCATATTCTCCGTCTGCGAACTGTTTACAGCGTACATTACTGTACTCGTGACACATCACGGCCTGCAGTGCGCGATGATTACCGATCGGCACGCGGTGGCCGCTGTCGCCACGCTGGCGGTCGTCTGCTGTTCGATGCTAGTGGTTCGCGGTTACGAGTCCGGCGCGCCGGTGCTCACGTGTCGCACCATGGTTCCGGGTCACGGCAAGGCGGCCCAGGTGTCTGCCGCCCCGTACAGGATCGTGCCGTCTGAGAACGTCACGTCGTCAAGGATCCGCATCACCCTCACCGCGCCGCGGCCCAACGACTACTTCATCGGGTTCCTGATCGAGGCCCGAGCGCCCGGATCCGGCGACGATGCCGTCGGGTCGTTCGTCCAGGTGCCGCAGGACTCTCAGACGCTCGACTGCAACGAAGTGGCCGTGAGTATAATGTTACACAGTACCTACGATATTTAAATTATTATGTAATATTATAATGATATATTATATTGGCGGGTCATGGGTTCGACCTTGGCCACCACACAATATCTGGGCGAGTTAAATCGAAGACAATTTAAGTCCGAAAAACTTGAATAATATTTATTATTAAAAAGCACCTAGTCTTTTTTCCTGCTAGTACCTACCATTGAAACCACAATTTTTCGCTTTGAGTAAAGTAATTTTTGCCACATCCAATGTGTTATGTTTTGCGAGCATCATTCATATTTTCCAACTTTTATGATGTCCATATATTGCTGATGAGTGTTTCTATTCTTTCACATGGTTTCGATTGTAAATCCATATTTTATTAATCTACTCATTTGACTTTTGACGTATCTACGCGTTTTTCGTGCAAAGATTTTAAACGCGAATACACCTACTGTTTTTTCACGAAAATAATTTTTCAAATCATTGTACTCGAACGAGTTTTGCACGTCTAGATGAAGAAGGTACGATACACAGGGAAAAAAATGAAACACAATTGAAACTGCAGTCGTAATACAAACTAGTTATATGCTATTTTATATTATATACATAATACATATAATATTATATTGTTATAGAGTAGGCGTTGTAAAATAGTGAAAATTATGGCTGATTTGTACAGTACCTACCTGTTTTCTTGTAATAATAACAGTAGATTATCGCAATAATGCATTCTCACGAGTCACGATCGAGATGTGTAGACCAAGGTTAATCTAGTTGATTCCAAAATAGTATAATAAAAGTAGGTTGCGTCTTGTCGAAATAATAGTAGATAATAGAGAACTGAAAAAAACTTTTGGGCATACATTTTTAAAATGTTATGGTACAAAACGATGTGTATATTTTAATAAATTTGTATTACAATATTGAAACAGGGGTTTCTTGGTACACAAAACGACCATAGCAAAGATACAATAATATAACTGAGATTGGTTTTAAATAACTAGTCTAAGAACTCTAATTTTAGCCATTTTAAATAACACGTTTAAATCACACCGATTTTCCTAATGCATTCGATATTAATATTTAGAGTTCAGGAGTGACGCACAGTAGCAACACGAAAAAGAAGTCCGTGGAATTCGATTGGCAAGCACCGGACGGCTTTAACGGACAAGTAAATTTCGTGTAAGTTTCGAATATTTTATTAATACGTTTAACACAATATTAATATTCTGAATTCAACAATATTATACCGTATTATTATTATTATTTACGTAAAAATACGATTAAATTGTAATATATTTTTTTTATGCAGAGCAACAGTGTTACTTGATTACGCGACATTTTGGGTTGGCATTACTTCGACTCCAGTTCAGGTTAACAGCGCAAAAGGTGGGCTTTCAGTGGCCGGACCTATCGAAATCAGCAGATCAGAAAATGTATACCACTTTTGAAAAAATATAATTTATATGTTGTATATTATAATAAATTGCTATTTTTATCGCATAATCAATGGAGATAAACCTTAAGCTATTTTGTGATGCAAATTTTTTATAGGGTCTCAAAGAAATCGAGGAGAACATTTACAATGGTTGTGGAAAAACTAAAAACTGCGTCGGAGCGCCTCTTGGTTGCATTCAAACTATGAATTGCCGAGCGGTTGTCGCCTTGATGCCCTGGAATGACAAGTATCAATTTGAAATGATGGCCCATGACAGCCAATACGTGGCTTTTGGACTTTCAGATGACAACAAAATGGTAAAAAAATTTAAACGTCTATTATGATAATTATGATTTATGAAAATCATTTCGTACATTGTAATAATAATACTATTTTTAACGTATCATACATTTTAAATAGCAAGTGTGAGTTGTAAGCTAATTTTGGTTGATAGGCCCATCGATTCAATATAAAATCTTGTCTGCTATGTTTTTCCAAAGAGTATAATTAAAAAATGTTTCTTGATTTTAACGGGTAAATACAAACGCTCGTTTTAATGATGGTTCAGCATTTATAACATTGAATCGAAGACTTTAAACTAAACTTAAAACACTCTAGTTAAACATACAAAGTAATAAATTATGGGATGATTAATTATTGGACTTATGTTTTTGTGTGGTGATTCATTGGTAATCCATAAAGCAAAAGAGCGTATAGTTGTTTAAATTAGCTGCAAAGTAAAATTAGTTTTAAAATCAACAAGTTACATTAATAATATTTACCTATTACATGTATATAGTAGGGACTTGACGAACGGTATTTCCAATAATCTTAAATCTTTCAGCGATAATTAATGTAATATTTGTTTTACAAGATTTTAATTTTTACACCTATATAATAATTAATTAAAAGTATCGATTTTTGCCTTTAAAAAAAATAAAAAAAATATGCACATTTCACCTATTATCAATGTTATTGCTGCAGTAGTGCGTATTTGTTTACTTTACTATGAGTCGTCCAACATTTACTTATCAACTATATGTATATGCTTTGCTGTTCATCAGGGAGGCGACGGCGTCGTCGAGTGTGTTCACGAAGAGAGTGGCCGGAGCAATAGCGTGAGTGCTTACAAATCGTGGAACGTGCCCAACCGGAAGCAAAACCGACGTGTCGAGGACTTGTCGGGTGTGAGCTTGGATAGCGCTTCGATCATCGACGGAGCTATTTACTGCAAGGTTGTCGTGGATCCCGTTTTAAAAATGGAAGACAGCACTTACGACCTGGACAACGACGATTATTTCGTCCTGCTGGCCGCCGGCGCCTCGTTGAAAAGTACGCGAATTGTGGCTAAACAAAAATAAACGTTTGGTGGTAATAAAAAAAAAAAAATTTTTTTTTTGAAACTCGCGTAGCGTTCAGTGTCGGTTACCACGACGTAGCGTTCATAAGTAGTGCCGACAAGAGGAAACTCGGTCAGTTGAGAGCGGCGCGTGTAATGGATCCATTTTACGACAACTGCGGTCAGACGAAAACGTGCTTCGGGTCGCCTGATGGGTGCTTGTCGACACAGGACTGCGCCGCCGTGACGGCCGTCAAAGTCGAAGGGACCCGATACATGTTTGAAATGAAAGCTAGGAATGCTGCCTATGTGGCCGTCGGCATCTCGGACGATCAGAAAATGGTGAGTGAGCGTCGCACACGTATAATTAGTTTTGTGATTTGAGATTTTTGTAATTATTTATCAAACACGTTTGTTATTAAACCGACTTCTCAACGATTATAGTATACATATAAAGCCGATAACTTTTTGCGGAATTATTTTGGTGTGTTCAATGCGTACAAAGGTACGGTAGCATAAAGATGCTACACAAATAATTTTCACCGTGTCTAACACTTTGCTCCGTACAAAACCGTGCCTCATAATCCCTGTATTATATTTTTTCAATGACGGAAACAACAAAGCTCTTTTTCGACTATTTAAAGATATAATGACAGATTTTGAAGGTCAAACGTATATTATTCATAGTGCAGTGCGAACAAAGCGGAATTGTTACGAGAAAATTTTAACGAATGGAATGGAAGACGTTAATGGCCAAGGCACAGCCAAGTAGAATATGGATGACTTGTTATTGAGGATCAGGTTAAATTTTGGCTGCGGACCCGAGGACAACAGAAATAGATAGTGGCTTTTTTGTGGTCGTTCATGGTTATTGTTATTATTATATTTTATTAAAATGTACCTAATAATACTGTCGTCGTAGTGCATGTATATAACAACAGTCACGTACACGACGGTGTAAAAAATCGAACGAGCTGTACCATAGAATGCGAATGACTATATTATAATGACGTTAAATATATATATATATATATTTTTTGTTTCTCTCTGCAGGGAGGAGACAGCGTTATGGAATGCGTTCACGAAAACGTTGGCACGAACCTTGTCAAAGCTTATATGTCGTGGAACGTCCCTAATCAAAAGAGCAACAAACGGTTAACGGTGAGCAGCATATTTTTATCTCTGAATGCGTGGTGCTGTTGGGACGCTATAAAAATGGTTGTTATGTACCCATTCTGTGTTTTTGTAGAGCCAAAATGGACTTACACTGTTAAATTCTTCGTTTATCGACGGTACGATTTACTGTAACGTCGTCCGGGACGCCGTTACTAGAGTGGAAGGAGTTAATTACGATCTGATGAGAAACAAATACTTTTTACTGATCGCTGCTGGCACATCGTTAAAAGGTAAAACAGATTGTAATAATAAAAATAATATTACATGCAGTATCATTAGAAAACGGTAATTTATTAAACGAATGTGTGTCCCAGAACGGAGTGTAGGCTACCATGACTTGGCCTATACCTCGACCGCGGAGGCAAGTGCACTGTCGGAAATCAAGTCATTGAGAACCTCGTCGAAGTTGCTTTTGAGGTTACACGGTTCGTTTATGATTGTCGCATGGATTGGAGCGGCCAGCATAGGTATAGTCGTCGCTCGGTATTACAAACAGACGTGGGTCGGAGGTTCGTGCTGTTCCAAGGACTTGTGGTTTGGGGTAAGCCGCTGGAAAAGTGTTTTGTATTAATAATTAAATTGATAATGCACTGTAGTAGATATACACTACTGCAGTGCCTATCTGTATTGCTTTAGTGTTGTGTCAATAAACTCGTAAGGTTTTGATTAAAACAGGATTATATTGAACTTATTCCATAATTATTTTGAGTAATCATTATCTGTTTTCAATAATAATTATTATTAGATAAAATTTGTATCGTTAAAGTAATTTTATTATGTTAATATTTGGACTGCCAAAAATATAATTAAAAGTTTAATATACGTATACGTGATGTTTATAAAACAATTTTTTTTGTACCTACTTTAAAATAAAATAAAATATTATAGAAATTTAAAAAATTCTTTGATATGAAATAATAGTTTATTGACATTAAAAAATAATAAACGCATTTTTTAAATTCGACTTTATTGTAGTGCACCTCAAAATAAGTGTGTTGGGTACACTTTCATTATATTACAGAAGAATCTCGATTATCCGAATTAAAAATAATAATATATTATAGGCACATTATTTCTGATTATATATTTCTAAATAACTAGTTATGATAATTGTGATTCTACTGTATATTGTTAGGTATTTAGTTGTAATTTGTTTCTCAATTTTTTTCAAAACAATCAAATACTAATAAAAACGATAAACCTTTTTAATCATTATTAATATTATTTATTTCATTGACGCGTGAAATATATTTTTGTTTTCTTATCATTTTTTAAAATGTTCAAATATGTTGGAAGATAAATGTATACTAAATAATTATCCATACGAATACGATAGTAGAAAATACGAATTTGGAGGTCCTCAGAGAATTTGCTATTCTAATAATATGTACCAAAATGATAGTAACTGTACAATATCAAAATACAATGTTATTATATTTTTCCACCCGTAGTGGCATCGTTTGTTGATGATGTTCACTTGGATCCTTTCGTTGGCCGGGTCAGCTTGCATATTCGTGGAACTTGGCGAATGGGTATCCGGTCCCAGTCAAACGCACGCCCTTTTGGGAGTCGTCACTACTGTGTTGGCGTTTTTCCAACCAATATTTGCAGCGTTCCGTCCGCACCCTGACTCGTCGAAAAGACCGATTTTCAACTGGATTCATTGGCTGGTCGGAAACGCCGCTCACATATTCGCCAGTGAGTATAGCCAACCCGACGTATTTTTTTTTTCAATCCTATAATCCCTTCGATTTTTTGTAACCGTGGTTTTGTTTCGTTGTTTATAGTTTTAACCATATTTTTCGCCGTCACTCTCAGTAAAGCCGAACTCCCTGCATGGATGGACTGGATACTAGTAGCTTACGTAGGCTTTTACGTAATAATTCATTTGATATTGTCGGTAAGTGCAAACCACACTCGGTGTACATTATATTAACGATTAATTAATCACACAGTTTTTCTTAATTATTTATCTGTACACTTATTGAACATTCACCGATTAAACATTGTGGTTTAGATATCGGGTTGCTTGAGTGAAAAATCGGGAAGCATGCGCATAAACACGTTCCCCATGAAAGATCTTCACAACGGAAGGGGTCCGATGAGTTACGAACAACACAAAGATGCACCTGTAAGTGAATTACCAAGTCAAATATGCACTGTGGTGCACCGACGTATACGCAAAATAATTAACACCACTTAATATTTCGTTGCAATATTATTTTTTTTTAGCATTCCGGATTCCGAAAATTCTGGCTGTTCATCCACGTGCTGTTTATTATTTTAATAACATCAGTGCTGGTATTGATCGTTATTTTTGCCCCGATTGAAACCAAGTTAAATTCTCTTCGGGAACAGTTTAGCTAAGAGCTATCAAAAGCTTTTGTAATATTTGTACTATAAATTTAATTTACTTTTTATATTACTATTTATTAAACCAAAAGAATTGTTTTAAATACAGGATATTATACATATTGCCTGAATAAAATGTACAGATATTATAATTATAAATTCATGTTAGTATTTCATTATGACGTTGTAGTAACCTACCAAACTAAGGTTTGCTTGAATCTTGTTGTATAGGTATTGTGTACATGTTTACATGATGTCGTGTAAATCCTTTTTGTAATTCATTGACCATTGTAAAACATTTTATTTGTCGATTTAGATTTACAACATTATACGTAAATAAAGGTATTTAATGAATAGGTATATTGGTATTATGGAATATACATATTTATTTTACAACAATATTGTTCTACAAAATATTATTACATAGATGATAGATGAAACATTGTGATTAATGACTGTGCTATAAAATGTGGAATTTAACTATTTAAGTAATGTCCAAGTGAATCTACAGGGATTTTGAATAGATACCTGAAAACTACAATGATTATTTAAAAATTAATATTTTATAAGTACCTAATTAATAATAATCATCAGATTAGATTGATGATGTGTGTATGATATAAATAAGTTACGTTACGATTGTATACACAAGTTAATAAAACGCCGTCTCTATTGTTTAAAAAAAAACGTAACGCTCTTCAAACTTTATGTCAAACAATAATATGTAATAAAAAATAAAATAATTTTATATGGTATTATATTATGTGATTTTTTTTTTGAGTTTTTGTGTGTAACGGCTAATGTTGACAATATATTTTATATATTTATACCATCATATCATGTCTGCGTACTCGTCAGGGGATTTGTAGTACACTGTGAAATAGTTATTACATTTTAATATTGTAATTATTATGGTTTTAAAATTTCATTAGACGAATTTTCATTGAAATATTCAAAAAATATCATAATAGATTAATTTTGAAGTTGATATTGAAAAAGTTTCATTTTAAACCCTAAATCAACATTTACAATGACAAATATTTTAGCAGTCATGCACTGGCAAGACCAAAAAACATAGAATGGTATGAAATTGCGTGTCCAATCAATGTCTTAAATAGATTTGACACCGATAATTTTTAAGGAGTTCAATGTAGGCAATTTTAAATGCGCTTGCTGATTATGGAACGCTTAGCGTGTGATCATTAGTGTGAGTGTGTAAAAAAAACAACGAAGTGCTTCCCACATCCCACGTGCATCCAAGTGTCAATACTGCACTACAAGAATATAAATTGTTTTATCAAAAGTATCTATCTTTCCTCAATCGTATTAACTAACCTATATTTTATCCGATGAAATTTCTGAAATTTTTTTTGAATTTGTCAAAAAATGTGTTCGAAAAAAACTTTTTTACATTTTTAAATTAATTTTTTCACTTGAACATTATTTAAATTTTAAAATCTTAGTTTGAAGAATTGAGGAGTTCAATTTATTTCAAAAAAGTGAGTATGTCGTTTTCAGGTAGGTAAACTTTTCATCATGAAATAAAGTATGTTTTTCAGAGGTTTTATCCAATGACTAGGTTTGATACTTTAGTTCGAATAAGATTTAAGTATTTTGGTAAAAACTCAAAACAAGGATGGGACTACAGGAGCGAATCGTTAATTACTAATCACATAATATACATAATATTATACAAGATACAATTTATTACCGCCATTAACGCTTTTTACTTCTTTATTATTACAGCATAATAAACTTTAGTTAACGCTTATGAAATATATAATTTACATTACCTATAGGAATGATGTATAACTGTATAACGCCGTGTAATCCAACTTTTCTACATATTTAATTTTATTATTTTAAAATTCCGTTATCAAAACTTAAACACTTTTGTTTTTTTTTAATATTTCCCCACGTATATTATTTTAATTTGAATCACGTATTTTTGACAGAAAAATTAAAATTAAAGTTTAAGTTGTGCACTTAAGTACATGATAAATAAACTTATGGGTACATGACATGCAATTCGGACAGATTTCTCTAAGAGAATCCTAAGAAATTTTTTTTTTTAATGCTATTCGGATGCAGCTGCCAAACTATATTATTAATTGAGTATTTCAACGACTAGAATATTTTACGAATATGTTAATGAATTCAACAACTGGTCACATTAATTGATTCATCTGAAAATATTACTAAGGTATATTATGTTAATAGTATATTATAATGTAAAATTTTAATTATTTCATGATGATACATCGTAGTTAAGGTTACCTAATTTCACCAGGAAGGTCTCTTAATCTTTTGTTATAATTTTATGTCGTAAGGATGATGGTAGTTTCTCCTTAGGGTAAATTATATTGAGAGTAGGAATGGTTGATTTCTTGGGAAATTAATGTAGGTCGTAATAATCAACTACAACTCTTTTTTTAAAAATAAATTAAGTATATTTTGAGAGTAAGTGTCTGAACTTTATTTCTCTTGTGGGTGGATCTTTTGATTTCTTCAATCCATTTAACGACATGGTTACTTGGAAAACTAAAGAAACACTAAAGTGATTTGATTTAGGCGATATTGTGACAAGGTCTGTGATTCTGAGACAAATATTTTCACATTTCCATGCGATGGGATAGAAAGGTTTGACATTTTAATATCTATCATAGAAGAAAAGAGGATTCCAATTGGCCAGAGTTTTGGATAAATTAAATAGATGTCATACAGAGGGAGTAAACAAGATAGGTACTGCCGTATATTTTAGATTGAGTACTCGCATTCAAATTTGTAGAACGGGATGTGTTTTAAAGGACAAATTAATGGCTGATGAGTGGTTATTTGAAAGAGTTTGTTCTGTTTTATGTCCGTTGATGAGGCGTGCGCCAAATTGTCATGAGTGAGAAATTCTTTAAGAATATATCTTTATGGATATGTCAGATATGTATGACCTACAGGTTTCACAGTGGCTGTTAAAATCACTAAATATAATAAATGAATTGTGCAGTTGTAGGTAACGAGATGCTGACACTTAAAAAAAAATATATTATTGGATATAGACATAAAATTAAAACACTACATTTATATAATTAATATAGTTAAATTCGAGTTTCAACAATTCCACACTAACTTTGATTAAATTACAATATATATTACATACTTGATTAATGATAAATATCAAAAGCATAAAGTAGGTATTATACGTGGACGTGTCAAATTTTTTAATATAGTGTTTCTATGATGCAAAATAATGATCTAATATGAACTAATTCTCAAAGAGGATAATAGTAGAAAGCCAATCGACTTTTATTAATGAAAGTTGTAATTTTCTCATGCATTTATAATTTATATGAAGCTAAATTAATGTTTCCCGCTTTTACCAACCAACTTTATGTAGCTCATCTATTTTCCTCAGCCAGTGTTAAATTCAAGAAAAGCCCACTGGCGGCCCTGGGATTGGTTTTTTGTATCCTTCATTTTTTTTTATGAATGAATATACATTACAATTATTGTACTTTTTTCTACAAACACAATAGTTCGTCTTTTAAAAATAAATACAGTTCGTATCCTATAAGAATTACCAATTTAAATTGGCTCTTGATACCAAGCTTAGAATAAGGTTAATTGATATAATATGAAAATCACTTATCAAAAGTAAGATCTCTTTCCTTAATGTTTACCTGAACAATAGTCAATAATATTCTGCGAGTGGAAAAAAATTAATGTTCCTTTATTTGTTATAAAATAAAAAATGTGTCTTCATTTTCTAAATGTGTCTTAACAATGTGGCTCACTTCAAATTAGCTTCATAAATTTGCGGTTCCTAAAATTAGGTTAGAAGCCACCCCTAGACACCGTAAATTAACATGTTGTAGAATCTATAACAAGTTATTCTACGGTTGAATATAGTTTTAACAATTTGAATTTCAAACGCTTATAAAAAACTAATGTGATGACTTGGGCTGGGATTTCGATGCACTTTGCATTGTTTTCCAAAGCTTACTGTGCGATGCTCGTCTGGTCACAAATTTGTTTTATGTACTTTTATGAATGAGAATAAGAAAGTTTATTTTGAATTTTTTAGTTTTTAGGTAATTTTCTTAATTTTCTAGGGCATTTTAGAGCTTTTGGAAACCAAGTATGAATTTGAAATTTTATTTTAAGATTTTTACACCAAACCTTAAATGCTGGTTTTTATATAAATATAACAGATTATAAGTCTAACCTGCTCATGATTCGTATTATATTATCGGACAACCAAATATAACAAGAACAATTTTTTTTATGCTGATTTGGTGTAACAGGTTAAGTAGATATTTTTATTTTATGAAATATTGCTATTTACAATTAATTTAATATTAATGTAAATACTAGATGTAGGTATTTTGTTGTATAAACAATGACCAAAATGATGACCTAGTAAATACAAAGAATGACTTTTTTGTAATATATTTTTGATTTTTAATCTCAGTTGCCTTACCTACTACTTTAAACTGTAGCAAAGCAGAATAAAGAACATTATTATCAGTTTCTTTTGTTCAGAAATTATAACTTCAAAGAAGAAAAATGCTTTCGTTATCTTTTAGATTTCTCATAAAAATATTATTAAAATATTTTCAACAAGTCTGCGTAGTTCAAGTTTTCATCTATTCCATTGTTATTCACATCATTATAATATATACATTATATATAATAATGTAGGTTATATCATATAAAAAAAAAATATAATAACTTTCTAAACAAATCAAGTTTTGGGATTCTTTAGAGTGGTAGACGTGTATATTACATATTTATATAAGTACCTAGTATACATTTTTTTTTTTTACTATTATTACTTTTTAATTAAACACCACATTTGAAGAAAGTAATAAATCCATTATTTTTTATTGTTAAAACTATTCATAAACACATCAAGCCTACGTAATTAATCTATTTAAATATGATATTGCGATACTTCAATATGATTATATAATTATATTATTGTTCTGTAGGCGCCTGCTGTGAACTAACAATAATTGCTCACGATAACTGGATCTGGTAGCACATATTCTGAAATATCCAAAATTATTATTATGTTTATATTGTTTAGCTCGGAGCTCCGATCCAAATAATTATAGTCCGACGGGTGGCTGAGTTCAAGGTAAATATAATACCACTATTAAAGCGTAGATACCCACTAGCGACTTACCCATCATCGCCCGTTAACAATTCAATTGGCTCTATATCATGAAAAGCACGGGTCGTATTCGTATTATGATAATGTATTCCGTATAATATGTTTTTGAGGGCTCGTGGTATTGACGTCCTGTTAACATAACTGTATAGGTTTTTGGTAACTGTATGGTGCGATTTCGCTCATATAAGAACAGATTTAGTATTTCACTATCAACTTAATTGAAAACCTATCGAAAATTCGGAAAATTGACTAACTACGCATCATGTACTTAGTTTTAAATCAATATAATGAAATTTAGAAAAAATATTGAATTACAAAAATTGTACCTTTCATTGAATCCATTTATTTCTACTTAATATCCAACTATCCAAGATTGGCAAAATCATAACACAAAAAATGAAATTGATATTGAATTATAATTATACGTATTAACATATTCTACCTTTTTAATATTAAAGTCCTATATTTTAAACTCAACATAAGTTGTATGTGTCGTACTATCGTTATTTGTAAAAACCATTTTTTTCGTAACAAAAACAATGCTAATTTAACATAGTATATATAATTAATTAATACATTACGCAACATTAGGTACATAGGTATACCTAATGTAATCAAAGAAGATTATTTTGTGTAACTTTTTTTAATGAGCTGATGTAATTGCGCTATATAATATTAGTCCAGGAATCTAGGTGAACTCCATTAGACCCAATGGGAGGGATGTGATGGCATTGTATATAAATACTGTAAGCTAACTTTAAATATACATCAGTGTTTATTTTTTTTGGTTTATTTTATAAACAAAGATTTATATTCATCCCGTCTATGTTTCAAGAGTTCAATATTTTCAAAATGACTATTAAGGTAAGATTATTAAATTGTTCTTCTACTTTATTAATAATTTATTTGCATCTAAATTTCAAATGTTCATTAGAGGCATGTTATTTTGCTTTATTTTTGACAATAACTCGATAAAGCATTTAAAAGTAATAAAAAATTTATTAATATAATCATAATATGCGTTTTGATAAGTATTAAGTAATTTATATGAATCTTATTCATCATAATAAAATAAAATATAAAGAGTGTTCCAAATTAGATAGAGTAATGTGGATAAAAATAGGATAACGTGAGAGACGATAGGAAATTAAAAAAAATGAATTTGAGATGGTAAAACAGGAGAGTCTACTTTACTATTTATTAAATTATTAATAAAATTTAAGTAAGCCGCATGCCAACGATCAGCTAGAGAATTCAAACATATAAATGTACTAAATTAGGAATATAATCGTGGGACGGTAATCAATTTTAAGGAAATAGCTGTAAGGAATTTTCATAATATTTATATTATCATTTATAGATTATAAACGGTGTAGTGCTTATTAACATTTTTAAAATAATATTTTATAATAGTAAAGAGTTGATTTCCTCTAACAATTATATTGAATACATATTAAAATAAATAAAATAATATATTATTATGATGATAGTGATATTAGTTAGGAATGTAGGTAGGTTATGCGTGTATATTATTATATTACTATACGAAAATTAGTCAAGTCTCGATAACTCAAATCTCAAGGGAATAAAAATGAATTCAACTTAAGTATTTTTCGAGCTCATATAAATGCCTTTAAAACAACACAGCTTAAAAACATTTCAAAGGCAAGACAAACAATCGAGTATTATCGAAACTGTATATTATGATATTGAAATGTTTATCGTTATTTTGTTCAGCCGATCACTGTGTTCGCCACCGTCGCCACTCTGTTCGCGAGTATGGCATTTGCTTATCCACTGGAGTACAAGAGTTACTACGATGACCACTATAATGGCTACGACGGTGCAGCAGGTCATCTGCAGTACCAGCACAGCGGTTACGCTCCTGCACCCGCCGCTCCATACCATTTCGAGTACGGCGTGAAGGACCTGCACACGCACGACATCAAGAGCCAACAGGAAGTGAGCGACGGCCACGGTAACGTCAAGGGATCGTACAGTCTGGTGGAACCGGATGGCTCCATCCGAGTGGTTGAATACACGGCCGACCATGAACACGGGTTCAACGCTGTGGTCAAGAAAATTGAAGCTCCCAAAGACAACAATAAATATTATTACCATCAGTCGCACGCAGACGTTGACTACTACCACCAATAGCCGTCAAACTATCACAAGTACTATTGATTACCTAATTATAATTGTGAAATCCGAAATGTAACATTGTGTATTCTTATTACTATCATAATATTATTCATAATAATCTACTGATAAATAATTGTTCTAAGGCTATTGTTGTTGTTGTTGGGCATATGTAATTATAATAATAATATTAATATAAAATTGGTGATTTTTGACATAGAAGCGATCATATACCTAGTTAGTAACCTTGCTATTTGGATCATAATATAATGTTATGCAAACAATAATTACCTAACTCGTTTATTGAATAAACCATTTTTATTGTTGAATTAGAATATTATATATTATATTATTATATTTAACTATAATAATGGTTTTTTGTTTTTATACTAATAATAAAATAATAGCATATTACTGACAAAGTAGGTATATCTTATATAAAACCTATCCTACATTAGTACTTTTTATTAAAAATATTAACTAGGCCGAGGAATTATACTTTACAATATTGACTTCGTTTTGTTACCTAGCTATAATGTATATTATCTAAATATTATTATACATAGTAACTATAAATGAGTATATGATACATATTATGGTATCACAACTTATTAGTTATTACCTATTAACTTGATATTCTCGCCATAATAATGCAATAGTGTATTATTTAAGGTAATATAATAATTAAAATGATTTCAGCCAACTTACATAACATAATATTAGAGATTAGAGATTATTTATTATATTAAATTAGTTTAATATTTTTATTAAAGAAAAAAAGGTATACCAGGTAACTTTATAGGTAGGTATTATATCTAAGTCATTTTACGTCTTATATTATAATCACGTTAAATGTGAATAATAATCAAGGTCATACAATGTGAATCAATTTAAGATTTTCGCAATAAATTTAAGTTATGTATTTGAAAGACGAGGTAGGTAGTTACGTTTAAAATACCTAATAATAATTGATAACAATAAAAATAAAAATAACGACAATACGCTTCTTGCAGTTTACTAATAGATACCAATATCATACGTGATTTGTGATGTAGATACCGAAGTTTTATACAACGTCAGAAAATCTAGTTTTATCGGAGTGTAATGCGACCTAGGTTTATCTTTCAAATAAAAATATTATTATCAAAAGTTGACTATTTTACGAAGTGGAAGACTTTTTTCTGGAAGGCAAAGTTTTGTACTAAAAACACGCATTCACTGAAAACCCTTAATATTTGACTTTTGTTAGAATCCTATGGTTATGAAATGGTGTGAAGACGCATTCATTTTCTAAAGGATAAAATATACCGTTCTCACAAAATGTTTTTGTCATCCTTATATAGTCCTCGCGTTTCTACGAATTTAAATATATACATTGTACAAAATCGAACATTTATAATACCTACGATGTGATGTGCACTATATAAGTTTAAAAAAAAAAAAAACTGCGGTTATATTTCATAAAATATGTAAGTATGTTTGCATCACAAAAAAAAAATTATATATATATATAGAAATAATACTAAAAGTAAAATAACAGTCTTGGTCGTAAACAAACCATAATACCATATCGCCTTGCGCTTTTTTCAAGCCAAAATCTAACGTTGCTTTATCGTGAAATTATGCGTGTTACATTGTAAATCTCCACGGACTTTCATATTTCTGGAGAACAGCCAAAGAGTAAGTATTGTAATGTTTTCACGCGAGTGGCGCGAGCTCCCTCGTAGATTAATCACGTCCGCCGTTTTGGAGCAAACTAATTTCGTACATATACGCGTTGTTGCTATTTATTATTACCTATATGCATAAGAATTAAGAATATATTAGAGAAGTAAATGTATAACGTATTTTACAGCTCAAGACCACTAAATCCCATTACATGAGTGGTCTCATTAGAAGGCACTCGCTGGTTGCATTTAGTATTTAATATCTATTTAATAATAATAATATGTTAAAATATACAATTCTCTTTTCGCCATCACCCGTCGTCTGCAGACTGCGCAATGCGTTTATTTACGCTCATTTTTCCCCATCTACTCCAAACCGTCTAAAATAGATAGGTAGATACGTTTAAACGATTCGTACAGAGTCCATTTTTTGGAAAATCTATATCCGGTACTTGCACGCACTACAACATGTAATTATTTTCATAATTTAGGTAGTAACCTGCTAGGGCTTAAATTATTTCGTAAGATGTCATTATTAATATTATTATAATAATATAAATATAATATAAGGTCACATTTTCGTAATTTTTAACAAAAGCTTAACGTAATATTTAAAAAATGACTGAAATTTTTTTTATTTTAAATGTTTATAAGACAAAAGATTTTTCATAGGTACCTATGATTAATTATTGTATTATTAATTTTGTATAAAAAAAATAATTTAAAAAATATATGTTACACTTGTTAGACATAAGTATCAATATTATTATGGATATTGTAAACTATTGTGTCCTGTAGTAAAAACAAAAGTAAATTAAATAATAAAATCATCCCTTCTTCCTCTAATGTTAAATATTTGGGTCTGACACTCAACAAAAGGCTTACCTAGGCCGAACATCAAGCAGAAACGACCTATATTAAATGCCAGAAAAAGAGCACTCTTTCCACTTATAGGAAGGCAATAAAAAATTAACCTAAATACAAAACCCTCCTTAAGCCAATTTATCCAAATTAAATATAACCATATAGAATCTAATTGTGGGAAGTAGCAGAAAAATCAAATATTTATAAATACTAATCAATCTCACTACGAATGATTACAGGTGCTCCTCCGTATGTTTCAAACCACACCTTAAATACTGACTTAAAAATTTATACTGTTCAAGGAGAAGGAAAACATTCCTTTAAACTATTTCATGCCCCTTTTACAAGCCACTCTGACACCCTAATTCTTGCTTTAAATTATGAATCTATCCCATGAAATCCACCTAGAAGGTTAAAGCAAAATAGGCACCATTACTTAAAATAACTCTAACCCTCTCTAGCCAGTAAGTGTTGCCTCTGGGTGATTACTTCATGTCAACCATGCCAATATAAATGTAAATTCTTAAACATACTTATTGTAAAATTCATTTATAGATTGTATGTAATAAATATAAAAAAAGGTATTTTTCTGTTATCCCTACTACCGCGACTACTCAATTCTGTTATTTCGACTACAAGGTATTACTATAGTATTATCCAGATAGTTCCGTATTTTAATACATAATAAACATTATGAATTGCCATTTATGTAATAATGTATATTAGTATAACGTTTATAATCAGTAATCACATAAATTATCACAGTAGTAGAGAGTTATTATAATGTAGAACAAAAAGTCATCAAAATTATCAATAAAACCTCAAGTGGTAGTCGCGGCATCGAGCGGTTGTAGGGATAACAGAAAAGTACCTGAAAAAAATTAAATATGAAAATTCCTGATAATGCTTTTCATAGATACTAATGATAATATTGTTGTTTTAAACAGATATAAATTTAAATTCAACAACAATTTCTACACTGTTATTCAAAAGATAATGGTCATACCAATTGTTTTATTTAATGCGGCAATTGATATTGAAAAATTTTGATATATGTTTATGAATATTAGAGAAAAAGTAAAAAAAAAATTATTCAATAAAATTATTATAATAATAGTTGATAAAAAAAAAAAAAAAAGGTTGCTAGAAAAATCAAATTACAGAATTATAAAACTTGGCTTAAAGTACAGTTATTATTGATTTTGATGTCGGAATGGGCAAATACATGTTAATTCACTGGCCAAGGATCCATGACTATTGATAGTATAAAATTAAGCTATCATGAACTTAAATTGAGCAACAAAACATCCAATCTCATCTATTTCAGTGTGTGACCACAGTGCTCTTTAAAAATATCAGAACCCATAACCATACAGCTAGTAGATTCATTAAACATTATATAGTTAAACATAAGTATTTATAATGCAGAGGGTACCTATTTAAAAAGTATAAAATATTGTATCCATAAATTAATATTATAATAAATAATAATTGTCTTTACACTTTGAACCTTCTAAAGATGACTATATTAATTTAATTAATAAATCTGTAATGAACTACATTGCAAAATTTAAATTTTAAATAGGAATTTAATAATTAAAGTATTATTTTGTTGGTAGATATTTGTTATTGTTTAAAATTTCTTAAAAAGTAATTTGAATAAAATAAAATACTATTGAACTGTAATTTAAATAGTTGGTTTTGACAATGATTTAAAAAATATTACCTAGTTGTTAATATTTTGTAGCCAAGATGTATAATATATGACATATTTTTATATCGAGGATTAAAAGTAGATAGATATAAAATGTTTAAACACAGTAATAATTTTTTTAATGAGCACAGATTTTAAGATTTTTAGGAAGGATACTTATAAATTATTTGACCTACTCTGTCAATATTTCAAGTATTATTATGACTGCCACTGACCAAAATTTATTAATTAGTAAAAATATTATTTTACTCATATTTAAGTAATAATCAGTATTTTATTTTAAAAAATTGATGATATATATAACCAGTAGCAAAACCAGGGGGATGCTCAGACCCCTCCAGCATTGGTGCGTTTCAAATAATTTATTAAGTATCTATATTAAATTTAGAATATATTATTGATAAATTATTAACAAATAATGATTTTGTGATATTTCATAATTTATATTATGATAAAAATAATAATAATTAGGTAAGTATGAAGAATATGTGTTTGGCACATGAAATTAAGTATGGATCACTTTCATCCATTGAAAAATTTTTGGTAGAGAACCACTCAGACCTTTTACATTACTTAAAATATCTCAGAACTCTCACTATGAAAATTAACCAAAGTAATAAATATTTAAGTAACCAAATTATAAGATATAAGGTCCATTCAAAAAATGAACAAAAATTAAAGATAATTTTTAAACCATTTTATATTAAGTCCATTTTAATTTAACATCCATGATAGATGAGCTTAAAAATATTTAGATACATTTTTAAAGCAAACCTCAAGAAATCAAAGATAAAATTTAAATAAATGATGGTGTTGTATTTTTAAAATTTTTATTTTTATTAAATAATCTTACAAATTTTTATTTTTACATAAGTATCATTAATACAACTATTAAAAAAAAAAAAATGTCTAATGTAATGAAAACAAAATATGTTTTATTAATAATATGTAAATGTAATTCAAATCAAATACTATATAACAAACAAAACATATTATTATGCGTAATATATTATTACTAAATAAATTGTACACTCACATAATTATTTCAATATTATGAACTGCTGTTGGTAAATCTTTACTTATTCCTGTCGTTCTTCAGCAGCTATCCATCCTTTTGGTCGCATTTCATATAAGCTCCAATTATTGTACGGTGTTCTGAAATCTCCGTGTATGGGTTTACGAATTTTAGGATAAGTGGGGTAGAATTCGTAATTGTTGAGCTTTGAATGCTTCTTGGCTGCACCAATGCACGCTAACACAACTGCCATCCAAGTACCGATCATTTTTTGATTTAAGATTATACCCGTCACAATGCCAGTGGAGAAACCGCCAATGGCATAGTTCACCATGTCATCTTTACCACGTATGTTAGTGGATAAGTGCGTCACCAAGCAGAACGTCGATGTGGCAGCAAACATTGGTCCCATCAACTGTCCGTATCTGAAAACCAATGGTTGTACAGTTTTAAAATACACTTTGGTAAGCTAAAACGAATGTGTTACAACTTCCGAACATAATAATTATTACCTGTAAATGGTATTCAGATATCCGAATGGTTTGCTGACCAGGATGATTTCTGATGTAGCCAGCCCGA
Organism: Diuraphis noxia; assembly: GCF_037042655.1. NCBI lineage: Eukaryota > Metazoa > Arthropoda > Insecta > Hemiptera > Aphididae > Diuraphis > Diuraphis noxia. The sequence goes on from NW_028301713.1 coordinate 80,582,945, forward strand.
ACCCAATGATGGACACTTGTTTGTTGGTGTAGAATAGTTTTTTTATGAGGTCCTTACCGTCCGGTGTATCGTAATACGAATACCTGAATAGCGACATGACGGCTGATGGTTTAGTTGGTGTGGGTAACAGACGATCGCGGAGATCACGACTATGCAATCAAGTATCGATGGTACGATGATTGGGAGACAGGAGACCCGGCCAAGAAGAAAACGATTAAGTTTTCGACGTTTATTTCTAGTTTTCGCTACTCACAAAACTGAAAATACGAATCCGGTCGTGATAACACGAACATATGTTATGCGTTTCGAACGATAAGCGGTAGACTGATATTTGTATATTATTATAATAACTAATATTCACCTTGATCAACTACAGAAATCACGATTAAAGAAAAATATACACTCGTGAATCGTGATGGAAAATAATAGTAAATACGCGTTCTGCAGTCTGCGAACGACTTATCATATGATAGCGATATGATATCATATTATCAACAGAACAATTTATTTTGAAGGGCATCAGCGAGTGGAGTGTTGCCAACATCACCGTAAGATGACAAAACGGTGGTTGCCGCTACCATCAACGTCCAAGATTCAGGACGTCTTATTAAGGGGCTTGATTGTGTGTCGTTATTAAGGGGCAATATTTAGATAACATGCAATTCCCTCGCCATTCGTATATCGTATGACCTACTTCGTAATAATAATTAGAATGGGTATAATTTTATGCGAGTTTTGGGCTATCTACGTACACAACGCATAATATTATGTGTCTACGGCGTCGCCTACCAAAAATGAAAAACGTGATTTTTAAAAATCACTTTTTACTCAAAACAAGCTTTACGAGAAAAACTCTCACGCGTTGAAGAGTGGTCTGATTTTAATCATTTGTTTTTTTTTTCGTTTAATTTCATTACTTAAAATAAAATATAGGTAATAAGTTATTATACTAATAACAATAACAAAAGCTTGTGAAATATGGTCATATACAAAATCGTATTATATAGTTTAGAAACAGAATTTTGAAAATCCAAGTCGAACGCTCCTCGTGAGAAGTCTTCATCTTTCTAATAAAAAAATAAAAATAATCGAAATCTGATCACTCAACGAGGCGTGAGAGTTTTTCCTGTAAGTCAGAAAAACAGGTGTAGGCACTTTGACATTAATATTAATAAAGAAGCCCGGTGTTGCTATAATAATTAATAATACCTATATTATTATTTAATATAATGACATTGATTAAATATACAATATATATGTATGTATATTTAATCAATGGTAATGATCTATTTTTCATCATAAATCGGTTAATATAAATAATTTATCGTAATAATTTTTTTACAGAATTACACCGATATCAAAGGATTTTTTAACACAGAATTTTAAGGGGATTCGATGTCGTTATTGACGTTATTTAGCAATATCTTTGTCTAAAACACACGTGACATAGAATTGTATGCGTGTTCTTTGCCAAACCTGCCGATTTATCTATTAAGTTATAAGAATTCTAAAAACAGATTTTAATTATTTGTAGTCTATACTTGAGATTGACTTTCCCATATTTTTGATATTATCTCTCAAATTCCTAAAAACCTTATATTAAAAAAAAGTAATAATTATAAAATTGTTATACATCAACTTTTGGAGAAGTTTAAACAACTTGGTAAAGAAAATAGGTATAACAATGCTATATGTTACGTGTATTTTAGACAAAGACAGAAAATAGCGGGATCGAATCCCCTTAATGAAGGATAAAAACTAAGAATAGGTACTAGTCAGTGGACAATAATTAGTAAAATACTCACAATATTTTAAGCTCCGTAGATAAACTTGAAAATTAAATCAAAAATCTTAGATATCCAATAAATTGTTCTTATTATTGCAGTTTAAAGTTTAGTTTGTCATTGAATTTAAACTTAATATATTAATTACAGTGAGTAGTGACCAACTCAATGACGTGGTATAGTGTTAGGAACGATCTGGAGGGGAGCAATAGTGTTTTTTTTTTGGATGGTGGCACTGTCGTTTGACGTTAAAATAAAAATATAGAAAATATTCAAAGTATACTTTACTTTTTAGTCTAAAATTATTAAATTTAAATTGTTTATAGCTGTGGCTTAATATTATAAATTATAATGCATTTCCACTAATCTACTGTCTAATACTTATTTAGGAATAGTGGTGGGGGAAAGGGTCAAGGGATCGATGTGGTGTATTTTAAATTATATAATTATATTATATATAATTTTATATTATATTTTTAAATTTCACAGGAAATTTCGATTGATAGCAACAAAATATATTAGTTATAATGTAGGTATAATACATACGTCGTAAACATATTTACCTCCGCAATATATTAATTCAAAAATAAAATACATACAGATTTCTCATATATACATAATACATGAAAAAAACTGCAGTCTATTTTAAACGAATAGAAATAGTAATCATGATGCCCAAAATTACATCACATATAAGTATTGTGTGTTAAAAATTATTAGGCAGGAAGGTAAATTAATATAGAATATTGAACTATTGCTTGTTTGTATACCATAATAATTGAGTGTAGGTATATACTTATTTTTGTTGATTGTAAATACTAAGTATTTACTTATATTGACTATTTACTTATCATATTTTTATGTGGGAATCACAATGCAGAGAAGATAGATTTTGGGTTTAATTTACACGATATCCACCGTACGATTTGATTCAAAATAATGCATGAAGTTTTAGACTACGTCATGCAGTCGTCACAATAATCAAGTATTAATGCTATTAGTGCACACAGCTTGATGATATCTCAGAGAAAGAGTCGTATACATTTGTAGTTATATGTTTGCGAGCTTTATAATTTCAAGTTCAATAAAATTTAATACACCACCCGGTTCCCGAGAATTACTATAGTAAATAATGGTGCGTTAAGAAAGAAGCACGTGGCACGTCGCACATGGAAAATAACCTTGTGACTTTTATTATTCAGAGGTTTTATTTTTGTATTTTGTATTGGATCATAATGGACAGTTTTAATTTTATAGTGTACAGTATTTTTTTGTACGACAAATCTTAATGATTAGAAAGATAACAAGGAGAGACATTATAATAATTAGTAAAATTATGTATAATTATTTTGTATTGTATTAAAATTTTAGTATTTATTACTATTATAGCTATAAACGTAAGTACAATATACCTACTCATATGATATTATGAACATGTGCAAAAGAGTCATCCGATGAAATTGTCTTCCTGACAACCCTTCTCCTTATAAATACATCTCTAAAAATGTACTTATCATCATTATTTATGATAATCATGAATTATTAATATCAAATCTCATCATCAGTTCATCACCCAATCCGTAGTCGATCGTGAGTCTATAGTATCTATTAGTATTGGTACCTACTTAATATTTATATTTTTAATTTAAACACGTGACAAATAAAAAAAAATATGCATTACCACCACGAAAGTACGCAATGTAGGATGATAATGTTGTCCGAGTTTCTATACCAACTGCTACCTTATAAGCTATTTCACATGGCACGTTTTTTTTAATTTTTATTATGGTATTTTTGGTTACAGGCCTTATCCACATTGTAAATGAGAACGCACGAACACCAATCGACTATACGAGTATACAACAACAATTATTTAGGTGTATAGATTATTGATAAAGGAAAACTGTAATTTTTGCGTAGATATTACGGGCGTCTTAAACATAAATATAACATATTATTATATAAATTACCCTGTATGTATTTTAAGAATATACTGAATACCCAGATGATATATACAAGTAGGTGTCTAAAATAAATAACGAATTCAGAATTAGAATACACACTATAGGTTTATGAGGTCAGGTCTACTTCATATATAGGTAATTATACTCTCATGCGTGCATTTTTAATACCTACAGCCTTTGTTGCGATAAACACAACTAGCATATAGTTAAGAAAATTGTTAGTACAACAATAAAATATTTAAGAATATAGTGTTTGCAATGCATCGAAAATATAAAATATATTTAGGTACAGTAATCAATAATATGCAAATTTAAAGATAAAAAACAGGTTTTATTAGATAAGAAGGACATGTATTCAAGATGAATATATTTTATTAAAATATATCCATAATATTATTATAATATCCACTTTTTATGGGATGATTTAAATTTATTAATGATAATTGATAAGGTAATTGAAATTCGAACATTTTTACCATGTTTTTCATAATAATCTGTAATATATTATGCAGTTTTTAAAACATATGTTTAACAGTATAATAATATTATAAATTCATCTGTTAAAGTTCATATAATACCTAACCAAAACTTAATATTTTATAATATACATATAATATTACGAGGATATGATGAAAACTAAATCCAATATATTATTATTCTTTATTTATTTGTGTCAGTGACTATTTGAGATAAATTATAACGATATTGTTCCGTATGACGAGATGACTGAAATTAACATTGATTGGCCACATCTCGATGCCAATGATGACAATCCGAGACGCCAATGTAGGAATTTCATGATGTATCGCACCTTAATTATTAATTGACACTAAAATTGTGATTGTTTGTCATTAAATTTATAGTATGGTGGTACCGTTAAAATCAAATCGGTGGTCAGAGACTGTTGCACACTTGCACTGTTTTCCGTAAGTCCAAGGCATATTTGATACGATAGTAATATCATAGATCGTAAGAATCCTGATTGAACATATGGAGGTGAATAAGTACCTAATGTTAAAACTAATTCAATAAAAAAATATTAAGTTAGTTACTAGTTAGTAAAATAGTAACACATCTAATTATAAGTTCTCCTAAATGCAGTATTATTGGATAAATGCAGTGATCTTAGTTACCACAAAAACAACATGATAGTTTCTTTATTTTGAATTTTTTTTTTTCATTCAAATCTACAGTATATCGACTCAATTGTAGAAATCTTATGGTCAAATCACTGATTCAGGTTTTTTTTTATCGATTGTACTACAACCATTATTAGCGCTCATTCCACGTGATTTAACTGTTATTGCGTCACATTTGTGTGTTTTCAAAAATGATGGACTATAAACTAGAGTGTAATAACACTCATAAAAATGAGAATAACTCTTCGTGGCATGGCATGTCGTATCGAACGTCGATTTCAATTTATGCGTCGCCGAATAGTCTACGAGTGACCGCCAGAGTGTTTGATATACTATTTATAGCAGCATTGATATCGACAACGTTTGTTCGTACCCTCGTGGTTGGTACTGGTATCCGTGTTTCACGCCACGTCGTGCCACATATTATTATGTTTATTTCCATTTCATACGGAAATGGATTTTGATCATATTTCAAATATGTCGCTAAGGCATTTCATCTGCAGTAGTTTGAAATATTACAATCATATAAGGAATTGAACACAAACTATAAAAACTCATCTTTAACAACCTTTACGATCTAAATACAATAACCAATTGAAATACGATCTAGAACAATTAATGGAAGTAGCCGTTTGGACGAGGGGAAAATTGGAAGTAAAAAAAAAAAATAAATATATAAATCAGTAAATAAAATTAATAAACTATTTATATTTATACGTCAAAAAATATTATAAAATATTTAAAACAAATTATTTATTATAATAAGTACGCCAACAACTAAAATACAATATCAAAAAAAGTTATTTATATTAATTATATTTGTTATAGTATCTATGTAAAAATGTATATAAAACATATTGTAAAAAAAATATTTAAAATATCTAAAAAGTATCGGTTGAATTGGGGGAGGACGTGGGGGAACTGAGCTACTCTTTATTTTTTCTTCAAATTATAGCGTACCCCTTTATTATATTCATCAAGGAATAGGATTACTATTAAATAGATTAGCTTAATTGTTAAACTTCATTTAGAGTCCACCTTTATTTATTTTTCCAATTCAACCACTGCTAAAAAGTTGTTGAATGACAAACATAATGATAATTATTTATATTAATTATAATATTATATCATTTTAATTCAGAGAAATGTTTTTAGAGTTTCCGTGTATAAATGATATTTTAGTTTTGGTATCATAACTTTGAACAATTTTTTTAAATACGCGTTTATCCGCGTCAGTAAATTTCTTTATAAATACACCAGAACTTTTAATTTTTAGTGTTTTTGAATTTTTCTTAATATATTTTGATGATTATCTATTATAATATTACTTATATTTTATTTTTTACGTCCAATTATCTCCATGTCCAAACGGCCACGTCCAAACGGCTACGTCCATTTGTTCCTATTCGATAGAAATAAAATAAATGTATCAATAACGTGCAACAGCACAATATTTGCCACAAATTTGTCACAATTACGCTTAGATGTGTGGTAGTTTGATGTTGGTTGTAGCGGTGGGTGTGGTGTTAGTTAACTTATAACTTTTATAATCAACAATTATCGTCCATAATATTGCTGGTGTATAAGAAATATTTGCTTTTATGACGATATTCTCCTTAAATCTTCAAATATGAAAAATTATATCAAATACTTAGGGGTAACAACTCATAAACCCATAAGGAGAAAGGATCAATTACTCAAAATTGGGCTGACGTTTTATAGGGAAATCGCACATTTTATCGGTCAAATTTCATTACTAAAAAATGTTGTCCAATCTTGGGCGCTGACTTAAAAAGACGGAACACTTTTTTCAGGATAACATATTATATTTTGTATATTTTAGTATAGCTTCGGGGTTACTATTGTTGTATAAATTTAATTTTTAGCTAAAATAATAAATCAAAATCAATATGTTTATAAATATTTAAAATAGGTATTAAAAATAAATACTACCACAGAGTATTTTAAAAATTGCGTTTTGTTTTTCAATAATATTTTTTTATTGTTGCTTTTGGGCAAATCGAATCTACTGTATATGTTTGAACTTAAAATTAAATATTATACCTTACAAAATGGACAAATAATTTTTATCTTATTTGATAAAAATCACAACATTTGCTTCATAATCATGTAAATTAATAACCACTGAATTCAAAACAATAAAGATACATCCTTACAAAAAAATTAGAACTGGTCAGTGACCCATTCATACATTTTTACAATCACATAAATATAATGACAATGACTCATTCACAATGCATTTATTTATTTCGTAATGCATAATATAATTTAATACAATTTTATGTTTTACTATTATTTAACTTTTATTCACATTAACATCATAAAAATATATCACATGATATTAATTGTTTACAGGAATAGACAAATAAAGCACAATGTTATCATTTTTTTTCTGGTTATTATTTTTAAACATTATAATTCATTATATTAATATCATTATTAAAACGAGAACTGAATAAATCGTGCCCAGCACAAAGAGTTAAAATAGATATAGGTACATTCAGCAGTACAGTATAATGTTAAAAAACAACTCAAAATGTTATATATTTTTATCTGGGCAAATTATATTATTTGTCAATAAATTGTTTTTATTACGTTAAATCGTATGTCTGTATCTAATTTTTCATTTTATAAACAATTACAAATATATTGGTGTATAAATTAATTATAACTGATATAAATATAAATTATACTTAAGAAGCCTACGAAACACGAGTAATGTGTTTTTTGTTCTAAAACATCTCTTATAAGAAAAACGCTCATACCTCGTATCGTAGAGTAATGAAATTTCGACTATATAATACAATTTTGAATACGACAAATTTTTACAAGTTTTTGTAATTTTTATTATATTTATTTTAAGCAACGAAATTAAAAACCTAAGTCCAATGCTCCCTCTAGAAAATCATCCTCTTTCTAACGAAACATTTTTATTCAAATCCGATCACTCAGTAATGTGCGAGAGTTTTTATATCACTGGAATCTATACTTCTATAGTATATCATATTTCGTGTCAATTGTCAATGGCTAAACCTAAATCAATTTGTTAGGAGTTGTTAATAGTTATATGCATGTGTATGAGTATGCCAAGCACACTTGGCAGTTTATCACTTCTGCAGAGATTTGAATTTATTATAACCATATTTACATAAATATTACATATGTCATATAATATAAACGCAGTGAAACCCTTTATAACGGACACCTTTAAAAAGGGGACACTTCAAAATAATGTACATTTTTTTTTTTGGAACAAATTCAACAATGTATCAAATTTCTACAAACTGTACCCTCTGAATAGCGGACAACATTTTCTGTCTCTAATATTTATTGGTGTTATGTACTAGACATATCTAAAATATATTTAATTATGAAGTTATATTAATAAATAATATTAATGAATTAGAATTATTAGAAGGCAAATAATCAATATGAATAAGCTATCAATAAGATTTAGGTAGGTGAATGACTAATGAGTGATATAAATTTCATTATTTTCCATGAAAATTTCATATCTGTAGACAACTGCAGAATTATATCAATAGTCATAGATTTCTGCACTCAAATTGAATACTCGTGTATCGAAAATACGGTATCCACTATTTAGAACCAATTGAAGATGTCCCAAGTGTTCAATTAATTTCAGACAGCTGTCCAGTACTCCAGTATACAAATGTGTTATAGTGTATACCAACAGATGTAACATCTATCGATTTTATCAGTTGATACTTGCTTTAATAATGTATGTGGAGATACTCATTACATGCGAGGTTGATCTAAATATTAATCGATGGTAGGTAATTGCATATTTTTATGAATATAGGATTTTAGCCAGTGAGAATATTCGTAATATTAGCTCTAGCTAAATAAACCAAACAAAACATCAATTCCTCACTTCAAACATAATCTTAAACGTTTACTACAATTTATCATTTTTTAATTAGAATATTTACGCTATTGCGATATGACCGATGGTGAGTATTATCTCTAGTTAAAATTTTACCATAATTTTCGTAAGTGATCTAGGCTCTTAGGCCCATTTTGAACTTTTTAAATATTTTTAGCTATACCTACACTATTTTTCATATTGATATAGTTTATTATTTCATCAATGTAACTACATTAATAAGTCTTTTAATGGATTATTATTGTTTTAAAAGATTTTTTTTTGAACAATAGATATGTAAGTAATGTAGAAAAATATTTGATTATAAAATAAAAAAATAAGATCTCTTATTCATTTCATAATTTGCACTCCGTGGTATTATTACGTGATTCTTTAGTCATGTTCTCAATCATCCACATAATAATGCTTACATTATAAGATAAAATGTATTTATCCACTGAAAATGCGTATCATTTGCCACCTTATACCATATACCAAATGGCAAATACCTAGTATATTACTATAATTTTTATGAGTGCAGATGACACGAACACTATTGAAAGAGCCGCCGTATTATTATTATTTCGCATCATGAGAATATAACGGGACATGTAAATAATAAATTAACATAGGTACACAAAGTGGCCACCATATTTGTTTTCGTCTATACACATCCGTTAGCTTAACACTAATATTATATTCCTCTATATGCCAGCCACTTAAATTCGCTTAAGATCATAAATAGGTAGTACCTAATAAGAATGAATAGGAATTATAATAATTGAGATTTTATTTTTTATATTTTTGAAGAAATATACGATTTTTATCATTTAGCACAGTGAGAAACCTGCAGGATAAATGTAAATTAAAAAATTATCCATAAACAATCAAAATCAACGGAATATTATTGATAAAAGACGTCACCCATTTGGATTGTATTTTCAATCTTTATTTGTATAAACTAAAAGTGCTTATTTATTATTGTAGAACAGCATTTTCGTTTCAAGAATACTGGAAGATTACCAGGTATATTGTCATGGGATCCCATTTTGGATTAGACGATTGTACTTGAAAATATGTATACCATTTTTCAGTTGATAGATTATTTGTGAAATCTTTTTTGAAAATGTTTGGCCTTTGTCTCATTTTTCGGTTGAATGGTATATTAATATTAATATTAATGAATGGTATTTACTATAAGTAAACTATTATTTAGACTCTTAGTTCTAATATAATTTTAATTTTTGATCCAGGTTTCAATCAAGATACTTAAGTAAGAAACTGAGATATCATTAGATTATATAGATATTATATATTATAGAAAATTTAGGCACAGGATGAGCCCGATTTTAAGTATTTTAATTTATTATAAGATTTAATATTGTTAGATAATTGTATATAATAATATTGTCAAAGTAATTATTGTAGATTTATTGAAGCAATGAGTGAATTTGTTTTAATTAAAATGTAATTAAAATAAATGAATTGTAACGAAAACTCTCAACATTACAAAATTATACCTTTTCTCCTATAATTTATTTTAGTTTCTCGTTCACTATTGTTAGACAAATTATTATAAATTTTATACACGTCATATATTGTACCATATTTAAAGTAAACAGTGTTTTAAATGTTTAATTATATTATGTTGAGATATCATCTTATTCCGGTAGTGGTTACACACATTTTGTTATATTTTTTATATTATAAAAGATTGGGAGTTTAGATGCAGTTCATAATATTTTGGATTCATCGATTATGGCTGTTTTTACTATACAATATAGTATATTTTATTCATAGTAACATTATCTCAGTAAGTAGTCCCTGCTGTATTATTCCTAAAAAAAACCAGTTTTTGTACTTAAAATATTTCAAATTGGTTCACTAGTATACCTATATATTTAAAAAAAAAAAAATTAAGAATATATTATTATGAATTCAGTTTTTCAATCAATAAATAAACATTCTTTAAAAAAAATTATTAGATTAATATCTTCTTTTATAATAATAATATAATATTACATATTTCAATATTTATATATAACACCCATGACATGCTGCTATTATTATAAAGAATATGATGTGTAACTGTGTTTAACTTTTACCTATCTATTTAATGATATTATAATTCAAAGATGTTTTTCGTTAACGCTACGATTTCTGCTAGTAGAAAATTAATTGAATAATTTTTTTTTTCTCGATGGCTGCGACGGCGATGAATTTGAACTCGTGCTGTTAAATTCTTTGTCACGCCTTGACGCCGTTCTGAAATGAGTATAAGTGGGTATGGTCGTTTTAAGCAAATAGCATTCCACGCCCACAAGCTGACATTTTATAGTTTATATATATATATATATAATATAAATACATAATACATATACGTTGTTAAAATGGTTACGTTTTTTTCTGTACTATAAATCGTTAGTGACGCCGGTGACTGTTGAATTATCTCCGAGCCAAAGGTCCTTCCGGATGTTTTCCGGTACGTTAGTAATCTTACACGTTGTCGTTGGCGATATTTACTATATATATATATATATCTACCCCTATCGTATACCTAACCATATATATTATTATATACGATCTACGCTGTAATGAAACATAAAAACGAAATCAAATGGTATTTTGAGATTCGTAGCAAATAACTATGTATGGTTATTGTAATACACTGGTGTTATATTTTCGTATCGAAAACGTTAAAACGGAAGTTCACCAAAAATAAAAATAATAAATAATACATTCATATGAAAATTAAAACCTGAGAAAAAACTGAAGACTCGTAAAATTATTTTACAACCTAACGCTATTAAATTCAAATATTATTACTTTTTTTAAGGGCCATCGCTCATCAACTGGAAAACGTTTTGCTGACTGATGTCCTTGTTTTTATCCATCAAAATAATAATCGTTTAATCGAAACTAAATCAAAGAAGGCATTGGAATTAGAAATTACTCAAGTTTTTTCAATGTACATACAACAATGTATGCATAAATTAATAAATGGGTGTGTACGCATAAAAGACGAAATCACGGTACAAAATTGAATAAATATCAACAAATTTCGTTCTAACGGATAATGTTTAGGATGGCTGTTGGGAACGAGAACTCCAAACAACGTGGTGATCACGGTTATTGCAGCTGCGTTCGAAATATATTCCACTATATATTTTGTCATCGGGTGTACAATGCTGTAAAGCTGAAATGAAATGGATCATGTTATAATAAATCGCCGTACCCTAACAACTGAGAAATATAATAATGTATCCAACACAAACTGTCTCAAACTAATCTCAATATAAGGAAACGATCTGCAAACCATTTAAATGTTATATTATGTCTACTGTACGTTGTCCTATGTGTCTTAAAACGTTTCAGATCTATAATAATGCCAAGCAAATGAAATCGATTTTTTCTCGTTGTTTATAGATTGATTGTTCTAATAACGCGTTTACATTGTTAAAAGTTTAAACGGGGTTTCGGACGGCGGAGCAACAATTATCGTTATTTATGAATACACATTTAAAAACTTTTAAGACTCTTTTGTCTGCGCATAACATACGATCAGTATAACTTGAGTTGTGAGTATACGTGCGTAGTATGTAAGAAATAAAAAAGAAAAGAAAAAAAATGCTAAAAGCTTTTATTTCAAATATCTAAAGACGCCGAAGAACAAATTAGCAAGATTACTTTTACGACTTATTATAGTGTCTATGTTAATCAATTTATGAAACAATTAGGAATGTATTTTCAAAATTCGAAAAAAAAGTCCATGAATAAAAGTGATAAATATAAATTAAATGTATTTCTCACGTTACCATTAAGATTTACGCATAGGTCATTTAAAGTTTATCGTTGAATTTTATCTTCAAATAATTTTGTATTACATAGTTTAACGACCAGCTTTTCGAGTTGACACGCTTGAGTTCACGTAGCTTTATAGCTATGTATATAACTTAATTTTTAGATTTTAAATTCGAACCAAACGCGAAAATTTGGGTTAGTAATAATTTATTTTATGCAACCGCGCAACCGCCTGTTGCAATTGACCAGACTAATTCTTATGTATCTAAAGAACAGCATTTCATTTCAAACGGGTGTATTATAGTTATTTATTTATTTTGAAATCGTATAAAATAATTTGTGGTGATTATATAAATTACATAAATGTAAAATTTTATAGATTAGGTTTTCTGTTCTATGCTATAAACTATTGATTTATTATTACTATTATTCCAAAAATAATAATAAGAAAAACTATAATACTTTTTATTTTTAAAATTAATGACGTTGATAATAATTTAATATTAGCTTGGATCCTAAAACAAAAGCAAAAAAAAAAAATAAATACTTTAAATAAAACCAAACAAAAACTTCAAAAGTGTTTAACAACTTTATCCGTTCTATACTAACTACTAACTAGAAGGTGTACGACTAATGCTTAGAGTTAATTTGAAAAAATAATAATAACTACGTAGTATTAAAATACAGGAGCGATGTAAATCATTTTTTTTTTATGAATTTTTTTCTGAAACGATTTATATAAGTAATTATATTAAAGTAATAAAAAAATGAACTGTTTATTATATTTTTATTTTTATATTTATATTACATTACATCTAAATTCCTTTTTTTTATTTTAGAAAATCGTTCTAATATATTATCTGTTGAGACTTCTTTTTCCCTATGAACATGAAGTAAAGCTAAACCATTCAATCTATCTTGACTCATTCGTGATCTTAACCAATCTTTTAACCTAGATATAAAACATTTTTGTAGAAAAACAAAATTATTTAGTAGTTAATTTGATATTTTGATATTGTAATTTTTAATGTAAATATACCTCCGCAAAGTAGAAAAACTTCTTTCAGCTGATGCAATGCTGATGGGCAGACAACCACTTATAAAAAAGCTTGTAAAACCGCATTTTTATGATATAAATTATTTTGGTGAGATTCTAAATCTCCATATTTTCTCAATAATTTAGAAAATGTATTTAATGGTACAGTGACCAACTTTCTTAAAGGTTCACTATTTATAAACCCTCCTTTATTATTAACAAGGAAAAGTACACAACATTTACAGAATAACCCAGATTTGATTGATGAATATGCTAATGATATTTTGTGAAGTGAGATTGATTTAAATATCGTTTTTCTTCTTTACCTTTTTTAATATGTGTTGAGAAAGGATAAACAAAATCAGATTCAGGCAAGTAGTTTTTTTTTAACTAAGCGATATTTAGTATTTTTATTTATTGACATTGATGAGTTTATATAATACCCAATATCGTTAACATCATAAGGTTCTAAAATATCATTTTCTATAGTACTCGTAGTCTGCGTCGAACAAAAAAACAATCCAAAAATAGCTCACTGAATGCGGTCTGCCATGGAGGACTGATACATAACACATACACGGATCGCAGTGGGTGCTGGGCAGCGATATTGTTTATATTATTTTATAGAGACTGCGTGGTAATCCCACGTTCTGTGTGTCAGCCAATCAGAACATTCAAATAATATCTTTAAATATTAAATAACCATATTATATTGATAAGTGTATCATAGAAAAATAAATAGCTTAATCCCAAGGGGTGGGAGCTAATGCTCCCATAGCCACCCCCTTAAACTCGCCACTGAAAATATACTGTGTAGGTATGCTAAATTTTTAAGTACCTACACAAGCTATCTGTTTTACATAAACTATTATTAATATCAAGAGAAAATGTGTTTTTTCATATTTAAAATCATCCAGAGAAATATTTTGAATTGTTTATTTAGAGAGTGCATTTATATTTGATAATTCAGTAATTAATTAAATGTTTGTGGATTCTAAATGTTCGATGGGGTTAAAGTGATGCTCACACAAAAATGTATAAATGCGTTAATGCAATAATAATCATCATAATCTAAATTACAATAATACGTATTTGTGAAAGCATTTCTGAGATCGATGATATAATTTAAGGGGAAGATTTTTTTTGTGAAGTCTGTTGTAAGGTTTAGAATAACAATTGTGTTAGACAGGAGCAAGTGTTTCACCACTGTTTCCGTCTGCCGAATAATACTTTTGTTGTATATAATATACTTGTTGTATTGTGTTGAGCGTTTTATAGCGTTACACCGCAAATTTTATTTTTATTTATAATTATGACTACGAATTCAAACATTTTATACACAAGATGGTATATCTTATATGTCATTATAAGCAGTATTTCATTACTGGGGAACGAATAATGTACAATACGATACTATGAAAACATGAGTGTTTTTAAGTACGACTTCTTTTTTATAATAATAATTTCAAATTATTAAAACGATTCAATTTATGCATGAACGTTGGTTGATTATTTTAAAATATTTACCAATTATTTATTATTTATTTGTTTTAAGCATTACGCTATAAACTGATTGAGTTTATTTTTTAAAGCATTTTAGTAATTTAATCATAGAACTACAGAACTTAATTTCGCTTCTATAATGAGCAATCTTATAAAGATATATAAATTAATAAAATATTTTCATTAAAAATTAATTAACACATTCTCAGTGTTTTTAATAGAATATTTTTTTTTGTTTTTCAAGAAAATATTCAAAAGTTCTCCTAAAACACGCTTTTCAAACATTTATTTACTTTTATAATATACATTTTTTTCCACGAGATAATACCTAATTTAATAGATTTTATAATTATTCAGTCATAAAAAAAACTGAAAATTGCTACAATGATATAATACTGCATTTCCGAGGAAATAAATTAACTCTAAACTACCATCTATTTTCAACATAATTTCAATAATTTGAAACTATGAATTAACTAATTTAATAAATGATCTATTTATAATTAATACGAACAAGAAGAAAACAAATTCCTTACATAAATATAAGTATAAAACAAAATAACTTTTTAGCGTTGTTGTTCAACACATCAATGTACCTATATTGCCTACACATTGCGCCGTACAGCTGATGGCAAACGTTTTGTAGGGGAATCACGTCTTATACTTCGTTCAACTCAGGACAAAACATTAATGCATTAAAAAAATATTCCGTTTGGAACTTTGATAATCAAATTTAATAAAGTTTATTTATAGGTTTATAGAAATGTTTAAACTTTTAGTTTATTTACCACAATAGAGAATACCCTTTAAACATTACTAAAAAAAATCTACTAAATAAAATAACTGATTAATAAGAAGTGATGATTTATTCATATCGCAATCATTTCTAAATCGCTATAACAATAAAATTTATTTTATGTAATTCTTTTTAAATACTTTTTTGTGATTTGCATTGAAAACCCAATGGAAATTTAAAAATTAACCTCATAATATTTTTTATTGAGACATCTCAACTTTTAACCTTTTAAAAATAGTTTCAGTGGTTTTTGAATAAAAAATAATATGCATTTAATATAAAAATCCTATTCAATAGTTTAATCAAAATTTGAAATTTCTATATGGTCATTTATAGTAATATTATATAACAGAGGAGTTTTAAAAAAATGTTTTGCTTCTATTCTACGAAAAGTATTTTATGCATATTATGTTAAAATTATTTTATTACTTGATTATGCCCACTAAATGTGCCACTGGTTTTAAGATATTTAATTTACATAGTGGTGATATTTTTTTCTTAGGCTAATATTTTTTTATAGATGTTTGACTATAATATAATAATTACAATTGCCAATTCAATTTTGATGGAAGCTGAAAATTCAGACACCTATGGAATATCGAAAACTTGATGAAATATAATTTATTAATGATGACACAAAATGTGTTGAACAATTTTACTATATTTTGTATAAGTATAATATTTATAATAAAATATATTATTCTTATATAACTACATACTAAACTATTTTTTAATTTTTTCACATCTATCTCTTTTTTAATTTATTTGGAATAGCATTGTTTGGTTATATTGAAAATGACGAGAAAAAAAATATTTTTCTCGAAATTATTTAGGCAATATAATTTATTTTGCTTATTTATACACTTATACTGTGGTATTTTTATCCTTATCTAGAATTTCAATATTATTATAAATTATGAATTATATCATATTCATAATAATATGCAATAGCACAAGTGTTGGTTTATGTAACAAAATATATAATACGGTACACAAGTATTCAAAAAAATGTATTTATGATCATCAAATTCATAGTTTTCTGGGGGTTTCCTAACTGATTTTTGATAGTATAACAATTCAAACCAAAGTTCAGTAGATTAGAACATAGTAGAAACTGCAGCTATAATGTTAGAAAAATAATAGAATTGTTGGTGTTTTTTTTATTCCAGCGTTTCTTTTTTATAGGCAATTGATTCTCTCTCTCAATTTTATTTTGCAAAGTTATTCTACCACTCTTTTCTCCCTCTAGAAACAATTGTAACCACATCTCTATTTTTGAGAGTGTCTTTTTTGGGCGAAAGTAAATTATGTTTGTAATCAAGTTTTGTATTAAATTGTTTTGTATAAATCCTTGACAATTTTTCATGAATCTTTAAATTATACATAAAATTGTTCCATAATTTATAAGTATCATATTATTATGGACATTCTTATTTATTACATTTTTTTGCATCATAAATTTGATCATCTTCTAAAACATCATCAACAATTAGTTAATTTTTGTTTAGGATATATTTATATCAAATATTTTCTTCTCGAAGATAAATCTTAATCTATATACATTATTACATTTTGTAACATGTAACTGCCTACGGGTCTTCATCAGAGACTCAATATATATGTTAAAAGTTATTTATATGCTATATGGTTAACGGTATTTTTTTTTTTAAATTAATTTTGAATCATTGTCATTCTTGTTTTTGTGCAACCTGTGATTCACAATAACATTAGTCTCTTGTCTAACTTTTTATTTAAATCACTAAAAGCCAGCACTATCTTAGGTAACGCTTTATACAGAAGAATAGAATACTTCTTCTAATGTTATTCAATATAACTTTTAAACTTTTCTTCAGTTAGTTCTTAAATATTAATCAATAACACATTAAATTAAGTAGTTTTAAGTGGTATGGTTGAAATTATTTAATTTAAATCTTTGAAATATCATACTACGAGGATGATTGTAGGATTATTCTGATTGAAAGGAGAAGAATATATTTTGTCTGTGGGTAAAATCATATTTACTTACAAAAATTGTGGTTTATGATACTTTGAATTTTGCTATAGTGCGTATTGGTCATAGCATTTTTTAACACATGCAAATTATGAAATTGGAGGAAATCCATACTAATTTTTATCTATTATTATTAAGATAAATTAAATTAAAAAAAAGCGGGAAAGTGGATATCGCTCTGCTGTACAATAGGTTAAAAGTGGGTTACTGTAATGGATGGAATTAAATTTGAATCCAATGATATTATATCATTGTATACGAAAAACGATTTTGAGCGAAGATGGTTTATCTGTATAGAATATTAGGATATATTATAGAGTTTAATGATTTTATTATTAATACTTATTAAAATATTTGAATTTCCGGTGGACATTTTTTTTTTTTTTTTTTTTGATCAAAGTAGACAAACATATTATAAGGAATCTTTAATTAAATTTTCAAATATTAGATTCAAAAAGAAAATTTTTTATGAATTACTATCTAACATAGTTTGAACATTGCCGTAATTTTCACGTAGTTAGTAAAAATTTGAACTTTAAATGCTTATAAAAAAACACATACACCATGGTAAAATCAAAACATTCCTCGCTCCGCTCAGAATCTAAAATTTTGAAATGAATGGTTTTAGCGCAATTACACCATACACTCAACAATACATATTTAAATCCCATTATAAGAGTGTAAGGCTATTTATTCCTATTCCTGAACATAATTTACCATTATAATATATTACATACTATGTAGGTACTAAGTAGGTTAGCGCACACTATCTGGCGTTTCAAATCCATTCAACAATGGTGACGTCACGTCATAAAAACTTCTGTGATAAATGTATCTGTATAAAAATATTGTAGAAGTGTGTGTGGCCAACCCAAAGACTATTACTTTTCGGATTGACAAACGTACAGTCCATGTACCTAATATCATTATATTTCAACTTGGTGTTTCATTTCTGCAGAGAAAAAATGTTCACTTAAGAGTGCATAGAACTGCGATTATTTTTCATTGTACTTAGTTATTAATATTACCGACTGCCTTTCATGGATATGTTGACTGACAAATGATATGAAGTATTGTGTATTTATTAATGCATATTATTTGATCCATTTTGACATTTTATAAAATGCCAACTGTGAAAATAATATTGCGAATAATCAGATCGGCATTTCAATGAATCAAATTATAGCTATTTTTCGAGTAAATTATATTATAAGAATGATATTAATATACATATTTTATGGAGATGCGTACTGACATTAATCGCAGAATTTGATATATGAGTTCCCAATGCAAAAGGAATTGCAATAATTTATTTTAACTTTCACACCTCTGAATCTGTTGTTACCTGACATATTCTGGAAACTCAAAAATATAATAATATTACTAAAAAATAAAGCAACTTGCTCTGGAAACTGGAAACGTTGCTTATTACACAATAAGTCATACGGGTAGCAGGAGTGTGTTATTTGGTTTCCGAAAAGTCAAGCTTACTGAATTTATTTTAACCAAAATTATTAATACGATTAATGAATGCTATCGGACTATTGAAAATTGGGATATTAATGAGGCTGATCGGGGAAACATTTTGAGTGCACTTGTTGTGTAGTTAAATGAATTAATTATTGGTCTAAAATATAAATAATTCAAAAAAGGTCACCTTGAAGTATTCGGAAAACCATACCTGAATGTTTAATATTGCTTTTGTCGAAATGAAAAAGTCATATTCTGTATCAAACCTATTCTAAATTAAATAACCTTGTTTAACTTCAAAACTGTTCATTTAAAAATACATGTAAATTTATTTTACGAATTTTTAGCAAGTACAAAAATTGTATAATTATGGTACAATATGTAACGTACATATTTTATAATATTGAATCTATTGTTGTTATTATAATATAATCAAATTTCACTTGAAGTTCAACTTAAAAGTCTATACATTTACCTAATATATTTTGTGATTTTTTTATGTATTTTATTGTCTTATAATTATAAATATTCATTTAATAGTGAGTATGTTTGATTTATGTATAGTTTTTGACAACATTAAAGTAGAATAAATAAATAAATAAATAACATTGATTGTCTTTAATTAATTTGAAACTTAGAAACACAATTGGTATTAAGTTTACAATAAGTAATGGTAAATAACTATAAATTGAATAATATAATGCAGGTATTTATATTATTTTATTGTAAAGATAGGTTTTTAAATTAGGGTGTTTTCATTAAGCTAAGTAAACTTAACATTTCTTTGTTTATCAACGAATCAGTTATTTTTGACTGTTATGTATAAACCATATATTTAAGGCATTATGCACACGTTACTTCAGACGTTTTGAATTAAAACATACTAGTGTTATTTTGTCATTCAATTTAACACAAATATAAATCATAATATATATAGACTATTGTAAGTATGCATTTGATTGTAATAAAAGCAATTTTTTTTTTGTACAAATTTAATGAAATAATTACAATTACTTTTTTATTGTGCTTAAATGCGTAAATGTTTATATGTATAATATTTTTTATGGTAAAAATCCAAAAATAATAATACTTATTAGTAAATACTTTTTTGTTTAATTGTTTTCGAAATGAATATCGTTATCGAAATCATCGTAATTTGTAAGAAACACTTAGGTGTATATTTTGTAAAAAAATATGGGCTTACGATCTGGGCTTATAAATTAAAAATTTAGACTTGATTGCTGTCCATTAGTTGAAATGGATATTCATTTTTTCAAATAATATAATGACTTGAATAAATATTTAACCTATATGTAATGAAAAAATAATATACCTACCTGTATACAAGTCATACTGTACACTTGATGTAAACTTTACATTTTTACTAGGATTTTAAACATATATAAAAATTCAAAACCACTTATTCAGATATAATATATTAGGTATGTATATTGAATTATTTGTATACAATGTATATATTATATAGGTATTGGGTAGGTGCGTTATTAATTTATAGATTTAATCTTTTAAAGTTAAAGTTCAATTATTCATTTAGAAAGTGGATAACTGTTTTAATAATCAAAGAGAAATATAGTTTTGTAAACTGTATATTTGTTTTTTCTTAAACTTGGAGAATAATAATAATATCACATAAAACGACGTCCAACATTTCATCGATATTAACATAATGTTAATATTATACAAAATAGGTTTCATTAATATCATATTGAATCGATTCAAAGCGATGCATTGGTACAAAAAGTAAAATATGTTGTTCAGGAAGTGTCATAATATTATTAAAAACTTTAATATTCTGAATGTAGTTATCAGTTGAATTTTTACTTATTCGACCTTTTATTAAAGTTTTTTCAAGATTGATTATTGGTAAAAAATTAACAATATACACAAAGTAGTAGGTACCGTGCGTACATAATATCTAATTATTTTATCCTTGTTTGTATTTTTATGAATAACAAGTAATCTCTTTTTTTGTACATGATGGTATTTTTTGGAATGATATAGCTATAATACTATTTTACGTCGGTATTTAAACATATCAAAACATAATAATTTTCTTTTGTTTTTTTTATTGCTATAATTCGAAAGTTGTATCCATTTGTGTTTTTTATTTTTGGTCCAAGTGAAGTTTTTGAATTTTCTTTTGATTCTGCTTTTTTTTTTTTTTTTTTGGTTTCTTGTTTCATTATTATAATTTTTTTTTTTTGTAGCTGTTTTATTTTTTAGACATATTTTAGATATTATTATTTTGTTATATAAAATGTGTTATATCTGCTTTTTGATTCATATTATCATGTTTTGGGAATAAATTAAATTAATGTTGTCTTGATTCGTTTACTTTGACTTATGAACTATGATATGAATGAGAATTTGCATGTTATAGACTAGCAAGTTGCAGTAGCAGGTAATAAGTACACATTCTAAAAGTATGTTATGAGTGTATTTTTTGAATTTATATAGTTCTAGATTAATGTTATGAAAATGCTAAAAGTAAGAAAACTTTTATATAGTATATACAACATAGTCACGTGAAACAGTTAAGGCATTTGAGAAGTATACGTTTAATTGTGATAATTCAGTATAATTTTATTATTGCTTTTTAAGATATTTAATGATTTTTCTTAAGTTAAAATGTAATGTTATGCAGAACTACAACATCCATACTTTAGTTTTATGCGTATGACTATTGAATTCCTTTTGGGTATTATTTTATGACGTTGTTTATTCATGTATTTTACGTTTATATATATTATAAATTAAACTGTAAGAAATATAATTATAATCTATTGTGTAAGTTTGACTACAATAAGTACAAACACTAGTGAAGGTTAGCAATTTCGGCAGGTATTTCGTTTAACTTAAGTATATTTTTTTATAACAAATAACTTATTGAAATTAAAGCTACATTACGATTTTGCCATTTTATTTAGTAAATTTCAGAAGTTATATATAATTTACTACCTAGTTATTAGCTGAGAAAATAAAATGTTTGTATTGTTTCAATGTCTATATATTTTTACATATTATTATTATACATATTATATAATACATATATATGTGTTTCTATATTAATCCATTTCAAAATTAGTAATAATTTACTAAAATGAAATTGTTAAATAACATACGATAAAGCATGCTTTCTCAAGAATAAATACTTTTTTTTTTAAGTTAACAGTTTATAAGTGATTAGGATGGATTTGTACAACCATTACTGAAATTTCATATTGCTATATCCATACGAACATTTATTTTAAAAATGTTTCAAATTATTTTGGCATAGAACGTTTTACAGCTTTGAATTATTGTATTGTAAAAATAATTGTATTTTTCAATTTTTACTTTCTTGCATTTTATTTCATTAATTTTTGATTTATTTTATTGTCATGCAATCAATTATTAGTTATTGATGTTTTAGGTCAACTTGTGACGACAAACGTACGGTTTTTTTTTTAAATTTTGCAATATTAACTATTTTCTGGGATATTATAATATTTTATCTGACAGTACGGTATTTGCAGGTAGATGTTCTAAAATCAAGAAATATGATATCAAACAGTATTCAACCAAACCCTTGGAACCATTTACTAAGGAATATCCTAAAATTTCTATACATTTAATCAAAATAATATGTTCTTAACAATAAGGAACATATTTGTTATACTATATTTTTGTCATATGATAAAATTACTATCTGTAAGCTATGAAAATATATTATCGTCTATCGATCCATAATTTATTTTACATTTATGTGTTCACCGTAGGTTCAAGGATCCGTTTTATTTTTTAATATCTAGAGTGGGGTTTTTTCGATATCCAGTTAATAAAATTATCAATATATAATATATACATACGTAATAAATACGTACATAATTTGTGATATAATTAAATCAAACAACTCCAGATAATAAATTATTAACATAATAAAAATATATTACTAGATTGGCATAAAATTAGATTAACTATGGCAGTTATAACTTATAGTGTTTATGTCGATATATGTAAATGATATGCTCTACAAAACAACTATAAATTAAAAAATAATTAAATTATTTGCCCTGTATTGTACATTGTAGTCATAGGATATAAATTCAATTTGATGGGAATAAAAAAATATTTTAATTTTTAATTTCAGTGATTGATAATTTCAGTACACCTACAGTCATCAGAATGTATCAAATACCAAGGTACAGGCGTAATTAAACTAAGAGTTATTGTTTATATTATATGAAAGTATTAAATATAAAGTACAAATATTTGATGATTTTTAAAGGGTCTTTTGGATTTATATTCCATGAATTTATCGAGTAAGGGTGATCAGTATAAAATTCAAATGTTTCATAAAATTTAATTTTAATCTTAGAATTGGACTAATTAGGGTATTTAATGCAATGTAATATTCATTTGCTTTTACCAGGTATTCTCTAATAACTAATAAGTAATAATCGACTATTTTTATTAAAGTTTCGTAATGCTGCTATAAGCAATAATTTTTTTGTCATGCATACGTGACAAAATTAATAGCTTTTAATATTTAATTGATTTTGTTGTTTAAATTCACGAATGTTTTAAATATAAATATATATATATAATATAATATATAATGACCTTTTTTATTAAGCGGTTGCAATAAAATTAACGGTCACGTTGTCCGAAATGAAAAAAAATATGCTGAATTAGATATTATACGTATTTTAATCCTTTTATTAATGGTTAAAATCAACATATACGATAGGGTATAATCGTTAAAACAAGATAATTATACTGGCTGCTGCTAATATTATAATTTATATTTTTTATAATTTAAACAAATAAAAATAAGTGATTTCTTCAAGAGATTTCATGTCGGTTTGCAGATGCCGATTATTACGTTCAAAATACATTGTAAAAAGAATCAAGGGCTAGGCAGGAAGTGAAAAAAGTATAAATTGAATAATATTCAAAGAAAACCAGTCAGGTATCGTAAAAAAGTTTCTCCGATGATCCAGAAGGGGCTAAAAAGTTGACAACGAGTCCGGAGTCATGATATCGAATATTTTTTGGCTTCAACTTTTCAAATATTTTGGGACTGCGGAAGAATATGTGATACGGTGGGAAATATCTGAAATTATAACATGTGCCCGATATTCAATATATTATTATATATTATATATAGCTACATATGTGTGTATATTAGAGATGGCCTCTAATTTTATTTTAGGAGCCACAGATTTATGAAGCTTTTGAACTTTGAAGTGAATCATATTGTTAAGATACGTTTATAAAATAAAGAGACATTTCCCATTACAACAAAATAAAAATAAAGGACCATTTATTTTTTATACAACACAAAATATTATTGTTCAGGTACAAATTAATAAATGAGATCTTAATTTTTAGAATTATTGCTTTTCATATTATATTAATTAATTTTACTGTAAGTTTGGTGTTAAGAGCTACACGAGACTGATTGAAGAACCGCATGCGACTCATGAGTCTCGTTGTGGTCACTCCTGCCATGTCCCCCGGTATATTATACAGTTAACACGTGGGTTTGTCGTTATTAAATCGTAATCTCAAGTTCAACAGCTCCAGAAAATTATCAGAAACCCATCAACGAAACAACAAGAACTTGGCGAAGAGAACTCCGAAAATATATACAATTATTTCACATACACAAGCCTAGCAAAATTAATAAAAAAAAAAATCACTTGTACAAATAATATATATTTCACATACTCCCTCTAATGTTAATCATAATATTTTCCCATAGTTTTAAGACCAATACTTTGTAATTATTACAGGCTAATTTCAGAAGTTGAAGCCTTATTAGTTATTAACCTAATAAAAAAAAAAAAAATTGTAAATTAACCTGAGATCAATATTCGGAATTCCACTATCAACTATCATGTTCGTTTCAACAATTATTTCTGTACCCGGTCAGATGATAGTTTATTTTTTGTTCATCAGTTTATAACCCATGTAACGCGTGCAATTTAATTATATCAAAGTTGGTTTATTTGTTCAATTTGGGTTTATGGTATATTACAGGTAGGATGTAGTTAAAATGTACCAGTATATAGAATTTTATGGTCACGTATATATTTTACAATTATATGCTATACCGTACACGAGTTTATATCGTATCTTGATTAAGGATATTATATTATAAATTGAGGAAAAAAAAACAATAACTCAACACCGCTATTACACCGCTGTACCTTATTTTCGTATACTAGATTGTAGTATGAGACTAATGATATTTTTAAATTTGAATAGTTATTATTAAAACTACCGCTACTGGAATATCAGCGAGCGCCTTCGATCTATAATGATTGATATATATAATATATATATATATATATAATATATTTCACTTAATCTAACCAAAATATTTTAAGTTTTGTTTTGAATTTAATGTAAATATAATAGATAAAATAATTTTTATAATTTTCAAGGTCCGTTCAAACCGAAGCGGTAGCGGCAGCGAAATTTAATGTCCATACGTTTTAATACGAATGCACTCACTATCGCAAAATTAATACCGCGGTGAAAATGTTACCACAAGATTGAGCGCGATATTTTTATTTTTCGTTGCAGACACTATATATTTTTCGCTTACCGCTACGATAATCAGTTGTAAATTCCCAACTATGAGTTATATACATTTTATCATTAATATATTAATATCTATAGAAAGCTTATTACATTGTATGATATATTTTTACTTTATATTCAAACACATATCTACGAGTATTCATCGTAATTGTACACCTTGCAGTTGAATCTTTAAAAATTTAAAATAATATATAGTAATTTGCTGTTTTGTACTTTAAAATATTAATATTAATAAATACAAATATAATTATTCCTAAAATACATGTACACGCATGTGTGTCACAATGTCGACTAGTAATTTTCGGCAAAATATTTCGCTCTCCGGTTAGGTTAGATCAGCGGCATTTATAGTTACCGCCGCCGCTACCGCTTCGGTTTGAGCGGATCTTAAGTTAAACTATGAAAAAAAAGAGATGATGAATATACACACAGAGAAAAGAAATCGTAGTAAAATGGTAAAAATTGTGAAATAGCTGTAATTCTGTGTGATATCTAAGTACTCAACTGAAAAGGAAAAACTGTTATCCAAATTATAGACGGTTGACAGTATATACCTAATGCATAATAACTGGTATGGAATTATATAAATGTACGGTATAATAATTAATAGTAGTCGATAGCAGACGAGTTTCGTAAAATATTTGGATTAACTGTTTAGCATTTAGTGGTAAAATCCAAAAAATCCATTAGAAAAATTGATAACATCATATTTCATAAATCATAATCAGCTAAAATCAATTTAAGGGATTACATACAGTTATGGATGGTAAAAATAAATTAACCACATAATAAAAATGTAGGGTAAATTATTTATTTTAAAATGACTGACATCATGAGATAGTGTAATGGTAAATGACTTATAACTTTATAAGATATTTAAATTTGGTAAGATAACCATTCATTATAAGCACAAAAGCGTCTCAGAAGAATGTGAATTATATTATTATGAGCAGACTAACTAATTCATTATAAGCACAAAAGCGTCTCAGAAGAATGTGAATTATATTATTATGAGCAGACTAACTAAAGTCACATTCCCAATAAAATATATTTAATTTTAATTCACACCATTGCTCAAAGATATTTTTTCTAAATATAATAAAGAAATATGAGATCAGAACTTTTTGATAAAAATTATGAAATTCATGTAATAATAAAACGAATTTCTTTGATTTATTTAAACACTGTTGAATTTATTGATTATGTGAATTTTAAAGGGAGTTTTTTTAATACTAAAATGTTACAATGTTACATTGGAATAATTTATAATTATATCGTAACGATATTTTGAAGGTTTTAAGAAGCCACCTATTGTGTAATACTATTCTTTATGATAAAATATAAATCATTTTGTATGCTTTGATCTTTTAATTTCACAAAAATAGCATTTGTCTCATTGTAGGTATTTTATATTATACGCATTTAGGTATTTTTGGCAATTGTATTTTTCTTTCTACTGTTTCTAGAGTTTTTAATAATTATAATACACTTATTATTTTCAGACAAAATTGTAAAATAAAATATTAATATAACTCAAAAATCAATGAAAAATTTGTTTTAATAATATTATTATTAATACGTTCTGAATCGTATTTTGAATACTAAATTGAAAATACCTAGCTGTTATATCATTTCGGTAAGATACAAAATAATTGTAGTTAAACGTGTTGAAAATTGCATATACGTTTT
Source organism: Diuraphis noxia (assembly GCF_037042655.1). Classification (NCBI taxonomy): domain Eukaryota; kingdom Metazoa; phylum Arthropoda; class Insecta; order Hemiptera; family Aphididae; genus Diuraphis; species Diuraphis noxia. The sequence continues at coordinate 80,610,657 of NW_028301713.1, forward strand.
ATGAATTGGGTTGATTCGATAAAAAAAATTTTATATAATATAATATGATATACCTATTTACTTTAAATTATCGTAATAAAATAACGCTCAATAATCATGATTATTCTAGTTGTAGGTAAGTAGGTACTTAGATACCTGCATGGGAATTTCAGTTTAATTTCTGTTGAAAGTATTTCACAATTCTGAATTCAAATAATCCAAATAATCCAAATAACATGAATTATTAATACAATATCTTATATGATTACGGCAATCAGATCTTGTGTTTCCGGAAATTAACGACTGATTAATTATATCATAATTTAGCAGGATTTTGCAAGTCACTCTTTTTTAAATGTCACATAGTGTAACTTATGTATTGTACTGTAAAATGTACCTATCCATCAAGATAAAATCAATTTTTTTATGCTAACCAATATAATTTGTCAGCTTTATAATTTGTCGCCCATTTAGCATTTCAACATTATATCAATTGTTAGCTTTTCGTACCATATAAATAAAAATCATACACAGTAATAATTATTATTTATTATTTTATATAGGTTAAAAGTCAATACGAGAATATGGTTATTATATTTAAGCAGATATTAACATAATTAATTTAAATTTAAGATTTTATTGACCATTTTATTCAGGACTCTGAAATTCAGTAATACATATCATAATTATGTAATATTTATTTATTTATTAGACGGGCGAGATTCTTTTTTACATAATGTTTATTAAAAGTTAATTATAAAGGTAATTAAGTACATACGCAATCAAATATATATGCATTAATTCTATATAAAAATAAAAATAAAGTTTTAAAACTAAAAAATTAGGGTCCACATTTTGCTGTTTACCATCATCCCTCTCATTGGCTCGTTAGCTAAATAGTTTGTGGTGGTATGAGGGATACAAAAAGGAGGGATGGATCTAGTGAAACTTAGGTTTCTTAAAGCATATTAGCGAAACAAGATCAGTGAATCCAACTTTGTTGTTTAACAGTCCTTTAGTAAATTCAATACCAGTGTCGTCCTCGCTCAACCAATGAGGAAAGGCCAATCAAATTAGTTACCGATGAGTAATCATGATATAAACAGTGCGTTTTTAAAATATAACAATCAAAACATAAAAAATTATTCTGGAATTGCTCAACTTGTAAAAATACATCCATCATACTCAAGAATGGGGCGAATAAGTATACAATATAGAACACTAGTAGACATATGTAGATTTAGTTCATTAGGTAACCTAATAAGTAATAATGAAGCTTAACGATTTAAACGCCTTGCGGTATAAATGTTTAATGAGCTGCTTAAGCTCAAGGTTGGAGGTAAGCTAAGAACCTCTAAAGCAGCAGTTCCCAACCTGTGCACCGTGGCGCCCTAAGGGCACCACGAGCTCATTTAAGGGGCACCACGGCTCATCCGAGAATGAAAAAAATTATTAAATTATATATTAAAAAGTAAAAATTTATCGCAGTTGAAAAGACAAAAAATTATTTTACGTACATACTTGGAATACTATCTGTATATCCAATATTAAATATAGTGTTTCTAATATGTGTCAAATAATTCAATAATAGATAAAAACATTGCCAAACTTTCCAAAAATAAGCAGCCTCAAATATCTCATTAATTATTAGTTTTTCACTATTAAAACAGAATTTTTTTTTTTAATTTCAACAATGAAATTATAATTTATTAATAATATATTCAATAAAATTATTTAAATCAGTTATAAATGAAAAATAGTGTTTATTTTTATCACGTTTCTCGTGATATTCACAGAAGGGCACCCAACAAAATTTGTACAAACAATAGAGCACCTCCTGCTAAAAAGGTTGGGAACCGCTGCTCTAAAGTATGGTACTAATATTGCTAATATTATTTTATATTTATTCGGAAAGATATATTACACGTTAAAATTACAAGTAGTTTCATCGTTATATAGTATAAGAAGAAATCACATTATTTCAATATCATTTATTATGTTGACCAGTTGAATGGCAAAGTTCTATAACATTTAGACATCTGATTTCTTACCATTTACCTACCCAAACTACAAAGCCAAAAAGTTCGTTTCGCTAATCAGAACACGGTTATTATATGATGTTAAATCATACAGTGATTAACTTTCGTAGGTTAATGTTTTTTGAACGACAGGTATATTAGGATTTTTTGCTTGATTTGATTTTGAAGATTTTAAAGTTAGTCTTAAAACTTTTTTTTTTAATTTTACCGTCATCCTACAAATATCAATGTTTGAAAATGTTGTCAAGGTAAATTTATAATACTGTTATGACAAAAAATATGTCCATAATGCTGTAGATGGTTTCTTAAGATTTATATTTTACTTGTTTATTATATAATACCCGAATTATTGGCCATACTATTATTATAGATAATAGTCACCTAAGTAATGTATTTCTATAGCAATATACGGGTAGGTACTTGATACACTTTACAACTATCATAATATAACATATGAAAAACATTCTGATTTTATTTTATAGGGAGTAAACTTAAAATAAAAATGAAATGTATTTGTATGTTATGTATGCGCAAGCGATTTATTGTGTACAGGAGAGCATAGCTACTAGCTAGTATATTATTTATACGAGTATTAATTAATTAATTATGAATAAATAGTGGACTTTCATAATATATTACAAATTATAAAAAGATGACCGGATGAAAATATAATTGTAGGAATTTAAAAGTTAAAACGTGAAAAAAAAGGTAGTGTGATAAACAGCACGCTAGATAGGAAAAAAAGATTATTTATAAAACTATAACCGAGTAAAAAAGAATTGAAGTCAAATAATTAAAATGTCTGTTTTTAATATTAATATTGTTAGGTATGGTGTGGGCTATTATATTATTATGTCAGCCGGTATGATAATTATCGTTATATCATTACTAAGAAGTGGGTGACACAATTTTCCGATTTGCCGGCATTGTTAATTATACTATATTGTGTTAAAACTTAACTATTAAAAATTTAGGGTATTATGTCGTATATTCTAAAACGGAGTCTTAATAACAATGCAACATATATGAATAAATAAAAAACATTTAATGACATAAATCGGATCTCTTTTACTTATTTTTGTAAACGTTTTATCGATAAGTGATACATACAGTAAAATAATTACGTGTCTATTTTAAGAAAAAAATGTGTTAAACAAATACTGACGACCAGTTGTTTGCTCTCGGATATCGTTTGTTTTCCTGTTGTCGAAACTCAGTAATGATTGATTTACCTACACTTTTTAGCTCTAAATCTCGAAGTTTTGATAGTGCCAAATGTGCGTATTTACAGTGACGAACGATTAACATATTACGTACTTAGGTTCATACCGTTTAAAGTATATTGGTATATTACATTTTTGGTTTCCCCTATTGAAATGTGTACATACGTATACGTATGTGTCACGTTTACGGAACAATTTAAAAACGAAAAAAGTGAATATTTGTATAAAAATCCTATGAAACTAAAGACACCGAGTACAACCTATATAGGATACCTTGAAGTCAGCTATATCGTATATTGTCGTCATTGCATGTGTCGTGCGAAAAATTCAAACCCTTTTTGAACCAGGGTCTTGGATTTTGTAGTAGTTTGATTATTAAATTGGGGCATGCACAAAAAATACGAGTAAAACCATGGAGAATATGATTAATATTATCTGACTGTAGTTAATTTATTACGTTGCGAGAATTATACACTTAGTCGACATTTATATTTCAGACAATTACTGGGGATTTCTGAAACAAGCAAGCAGTATTAATTCATAAAACATTTCTCTGCTACAAACTGTTGAGATATTTCTTCAAGTGGGGATTTAGCCCCATAAATCACTATGCTCCTGCCACCCCCTTCCCATCTATAAAAAAAAAAAATGAATAAAAAATACTTCGATACTTATTAATATCGTAACAACAATAACATAATATGCTATACACCTAGAAAAATGGCCCTAGAAATGTCGATCGATTTTGACCAAACGCGTTGTACGGTGTTGATCAATTGTCGAGCCGGTTGAAAGAGTGTTTGGACAAAACAAACACGACACGGTCACTGTGAACATATGACTATAACTATACTACTACTAAAACTACTACTACTATTATACTGTCTACTACTATATTACTACTACTACTAATATTACAACTGATATTACACACACATAGACAAACATAATGACATCCGGCGCGTCGCATTGTCAGTTTTAAATAGTCGCCGTTCGCGGAGAAGATCGGACGGACGGAGGAAAAATAGGGGCCGCTTGTGCCGGAGCAAAGTAGGGAAAAAACGATTACGCTATTCCGTCGTCATCGTCGTTGTTGCCGCCGCCGTCGTCATCGTCTATGTGTATGTGTGTGTGTGTGTGTGTGTGTGTGTGTGTTTTTCGCGTATGTGTATCTGTCTGTGTGTGCGTGCGCGCGAAGGCCTTATATCAGCGCACGCTGTCACGGGGACGCGCTCAGTGTACGTCGCGACGGTTTGCCGTGATCACGTTGGGTGTTGTTGGGCCGACGCCACCACGGTTTCGCGTTTCCACGTCGGAATTTTCTTCTCTACCCTCGTCCGTTCGCCAGACATCGTTGTCCCATCACAAATCGGCAACAGACGTAATAATAATAATAATGTTATTTTTGTTGTTATTGCTGCATAATTTCTACATGTAGGCGACGGCGACGAGATTTTTAGAACGATTTCACATTTCCCCCACCCCACGTTTTTCTCCACCGAAAACTTATCACCTTTATTCTAACGGTGAGTTTTTCAAATCAATTAATAGGTAACATAAAAACTTCGTCCGGTCCACGAGTAATATTGTCTTTTAATTTTTGTTATTACATAATATTACCAAACCGCAGCTATTATCATACCTGTATTACAAGTTGAATATAATAATAATAATAATAAGTTTGCACGATATAAATATGAATTGCATGTCATGGTTTGAATGATTATAGAAAAAAGTTGAAAATTAATTTACGCAATTATATAATTGGAAAAAATATATAAATTGAGTATATTATCTACTAATACCCAACTATCACATTTAATCAGAGAAGCTCTTGTTTAAATGCATTGTTATGATTAAAAATTAAAAAATATGAAATATTGTCAATGTTTTTTTTTTTACAAATAACATTCAATTTAAAATGAATATTTTAAAAAAAGTTCAAAAGGTAAATATTATATCTCAGAAATAATCAATTTTATCGACATAAATGTAATATTATATCAAATTGATAAACTAATTTTGATTTTTCAATTATTTAGACAGGTACATCAAACAGCGAGACAATCTATTTTATTTATGTTAAATATGTACTCAGAATAAATTTATTGTAAAGGAGAATTCAAAACATTATATTGGCTGGAAAAATAAAATGTACGTACTATAAAGGATAAAACTATACCTGCTATACATAATAGATAATAATGAATTCTAAAATTCTAATGAATGTAAATACCCACTTCAAAGATATTTATTTATATATTATATATATTAAAATTAATATCTTTAAGTTTAACATAAAAAATAAAATTGAAAATTAAAAAATTATACAATCAATTTTTGATAACTTGATTTTTTTTTCTATTTCCAACGAGCTTAATTTAGATAAATTTTAGTTAAGTATCTCAAACCCAATTTTTACCCTTCTTCAATTTCGAGTTATCGCGATTCGGCTCAACATATTCTGAAAAAAATACAAACCAATTAAAAATCTATATTTAAGTAGACATTGCACTCAAAAATAAATCATAATTTTAAATTGTTGGTTTCTTGTATATCATTATTTTTTGCATGGCTATTATATACCTAATTCATGTTATATTAAGTTTTATCTTTAGAACATAAATGTTAAATGTTAAATAAGCCTTATACATTAAAAATATTGAAGGTTCATTTTTGGTTATAAATTATAATATATAACTATAAAAAATTTAAATAACATAATAAATTAATATAACGTACAAAAAATATACCTTAATATATTATACGATTGAAGGGAGGTTCTTATAAACAAAATATTGGGCATAATAATAGGTACTTTAGATTCTAGAACTAGGATAAATTAAAATCCTGTAGTAGAAAGTAAATGAAAACTTTGTTACAACGTCTCAGTTAACATCTGACATATTATTAAAGTCTTCTACTTCCAAGCTTCGTTTTGTTTAAAAACCATACTATTGCCACGTCTTATAAATCGTATTAAGACATATAAATACATACAAAGCTATTTTTATCGTCATATAATGATTATATGAAAATTAAAATTTTAATATAATTTTAGATTTAAAAAACTAGGCGCTCTATTTAAATTTTTGCGTTAATCTATAATAATAGTTTGTCAATTTTTTTGTTTTTACAGTGCAGTGCATTTTTTCTGTTTAGATTTACCAGGAAAGTCATTAAATTGTAAATTGACATGGTTGCTTGTGTATTGTCAACTGATAGGATACCGTATGTGAATTATACTTTCTCAAAATTTCACGGCTTATAAAATTTACATTAATTATTTAAAATGTAGTTTGTTCCGTTCGTTATTTATTACTGCCATTGTCCACGTATATACAGTATAAATATAATAATGATGTACGTACGAAAACCTACATTAATTACGGAATTATCGTTTAAAACGTTTTGGCGATTTGTCTGTAATAAAAATAATATTGTTGACAGTTTTATCGGAATATTGCTGTCATTTATTATACATGTTCCAAAAATAAAGTATTAATTTCAAGCAATATAGAAATACAGCAGAAAAAAAAATGCTATATAGTCCACGCAGAATGTATTTCACGTTCAGTTTTTTGTGTTATATACATCTCAAGCGGAATTACGAAGATGTGCGCTGGCTATTCGATGTCCTTAAATGTTCAAGAGAAAGAAAACTATTCTACACACAATGGCCAACGTTTATTATTTGACTTTAATGAAACAGTTTTATTATAGAGGCAGTTCGTTTAATACAAATTATATATTTAAAAAAAATCTCATCTGTGCAATAATGATTTGGAAAATTTCCTGGTAAAAGCGGACAAATAATTTGTTACGATGTACATTGAAGAGTAGGTCAAAAAAACGGTATTATTATAATATAGCTACGCTTTGGTTGTACCCCCGTGGAAAATGAAAATAAAATCTTCTGCAATAACGTTGTGTGTGATACTATAAATCACTATCGTAGTATCGTTCTATGTTTTTCAGTTGCCACAACAATATCTTCGATATTATGTTAAATGTGATTTACAACGCAGTATTTTTTATTTATTGTCAGTGCTAATCGAGCGCGATACAAAGGTCAAAATAACTCAGAGAATACATGAAAACCAAAAATAGAAATTTGAACAAATCGAATTTGTAAACATAAAATAAAGTCTGGTGTAAAAGTTCCAAATAACGGGAAAAAAGTACATAAAGCTATTGATAGTTAATGATTTTTATTTTATTTTCATTATATTATATATCACTTTATAAAGTAAAACGTATTTTTATATGATCATTTATAATGTATTATAATTTTTCAAAAAACTTAAATGCAATTAAATATATCTTCTGATATAATATTATAATATGAGTGACGAGTGTAGGTAACATTGTATTATGCGTAATAATCGTAGATAACAATAGAATTTTGTAGTTTTAAATATTTAATATCACCGTTAAAAGTATTATAATTTATAATATTTCATTCATAATTTAATAATTTAAATTAAAACATTATTATTTAATTATATTTTGTCATATATGTGGCTATATTTGTGTTATGTACCTACCATTTCAATATAAAAATTATATCGTATTTTGTAAACATTACACGTAAATTAAGTTTTCCATAACACAGTATGTCGTATGATATTGTAAAATCGAATATTCAGAGAATATTTCTTATTTTCACAAGTTTACACATAAATATATAAAAAAGTCTGAAAAATAATTTAATTCATTTTCTTTATCGTATTCAGAAAATATTAGCTGTTGGCAAACGCCTGAAGAATATTAATTTTTTATCACAATAGATAGTTTTGATTTGCATTTAAATACCTAATTACTTTAATATCCATTCGATTAACAAATTAAATTGCAATCGTTTTGTGATCGAGTATTGGTTTATATTATTGATTTATATATTTAATGCATTAAATTTTAGATTACGTTATAAACTATAAATGTAGCTTAAAAATCAGAATGAAAGTATGTAAAAGTTAACTAACCGAATAATAAAATTATAAATTAATAGATGTATTTTGTAAAACTAACATATTATTATCAATTATATATTTCTGTTAAAACTTCACTGAAAGTAGGCAACAAATGAGGTGTTTGTATTTTTACGAAATTTGAAATATCAAATGATATTCAAAGAATTTTTTTTTTCTATCAAAGGCTTTATCGGTACTTCTTAAGTGTTATGACAACAATAATATTCAAAGACAATGGTAATATATTAAGACTAACATTTTAGTTTGAGTAAAAGTATATTTTTAGAACTGAATTATAGTTTTCAAAATTAAATAAATTATAGATATTATTTATAGCTAAAGCAAAGTTTGATGGATAGGTGTACCTAACCTTAAATCAGCGTTATGTATAATATATTTGCTAAACACTTTTGTATGTTTGATCATTTAATATAAAATTACACATTATAGGTAAGGACAAAGTATTTTGTATATTTCGTTGATTAAATTAAAATTTACAAAATTTAAATGCTAATGTTCACAGTTTTTATATTTTATAATTACCATAATTTTATCGAATATTGTATATTGTACATTCTATAATAAAGTAAAATGCTTATTATCATAAAATAAACTTAAAGTCTTGCTACTAGGCTAAATACCATTAATTTACTTTTAAATGTGTATAAATAGCTATTAAAATCTTCAGGTATAAGCGGTTTCAAAAATTAGAATTGTAAATTTAACCGAGTGAAAAACATTTTTTAAACCAATTCTAGTCAAATTTGTGTGTTGAATAAGCATTGACTTGGTTTTTTTTTCGTACATTTATAGGAAAAACTTTTCGTACATAATTTAAAACTTTCATAACGGTTTTATTATTATTTTTTTTTCAATAACAGAGTAAGAAATTATTTACCATTCCAAAATGCTTGCTTATATAGTTTCTGGCTTACAAGTTTCCGAATCGAAGTATCTACATTTTATGTGTTGGACGTAACATGCTACAGGTTATTTCTGTATTGTAAACCACTCAGATGCGTTTTATACCAGTCGGCAGTCAGATTATTGTTTAGATTATGTGAAAATATTCTTACGTTTCCACAGTTCCACACAGGTAAACACCAGTGCGTTGACACGAAGTCCACCTTCCACTGAGTTCGGCGAACGGGACTGTGAGATTGGATGGTGCGTAAGCATATATAATATGTTACAAAATGCTTGTTTGAAGTGAAGAGTAAGTCACCGATATACGGTCGAAGTGATTGATTATTTCATTGTTCGTGAAATGGTTTGTCAATAACATGAGGGTACTTGACAATGATACGGATTCTCGATCCGTAAAACGAGAGAGCATACGAATGAAGTGTATTACACAAAATATTAATTCCTCTTTTATTTCTTCTCGAAAATCAACGATAAATAGGAAAAAAATTCTCAGCAACTCTCATGCAGAATAAACTGAAATATAAATATGAATGTTATACTAAACATAAAATTAAAACTGGTAAGGGTGATAGCCTTATTACTACATCGTTTTTACTTATACATCATATTATATTAATAAAAATGGAATTGTTGTTTTAGATTCTAAGTGGAGCAATGAATGTGTTGGTCTTTAATAATAAGTGTTATTTTTTTGACATATATCATGGTATTTTTCGAGGATTGTTTCTATAGTAAATTGTACCTAGTCGTTATTTTTTGGTAAAATAAGTCTAGATGGTACTTCTCCTAATAATTAGAAAACTTAATGCATAAGTACAAAATAGAAAATATGATAGAATTTTCAAAATATGTTAGATATATATATATATATATATACTTATATATCTAACTAACTGAGTCTCGCAAAAGAATGTCTTGAAAATGTTTATGCTTAGATAACAGCCTAAAACTTTAAAAACCTTAAAAACAAGTTTCCTTATAAGCTGTTCTTATTAGAATTAAAAAACAAAGTTTACGTAAACCACAGATTTTATGAGCCTTTGAAGTTCAAATTATGACGAAATCGGACGAATAAAATAACAAACAATTTCATAATACGTGCTATTCATGAATATTAAAAACTATTTTGTTAATAATGTATACAATTTCAATACTAATTTAATATGTATTATTAAGTTTCACATAAGTTGTCCTAAAAATATCAAAAATACATTAATTAAATTATTTTTATAGACAATTCAAAACTTTTTTTTTAAATTACATATTTAATGTTTACCAAAAATCAATGATTTTAGTTAATTTGTTGTACTTAATTTAAAAAAATTAATATTTTAGAGCCTTTATACTTTCGACTATTTTGTATGTTAATTTTTATTAAATACTACGAAATATTCCAAAGACAGATTGATTTTGAGCTATTTTTACTTTATAGATTTATTCACAGCGTTGACATTGGTATTTACTTATAAGTTTATAACATTCAGTGTAAAATATATTATAATATAAAGTAACATAAAAATAAATAGTATATTATAGATGCGACTAGTTTTTAACTACAATATTTTTTTGTTCGATTTACTCATAGACATATTAATTTTCATATAATATAGCATAATGCAAAATAAATATTATTATAAAAAGTAATTTATTGAATATTCTTTGTAATATAATACCCAGTGGATAAAAATATTGATGTAGCTGATATGAATTTTTTTTTGACTCATGATTCAGAGATATTTTGGGAAGTGTCTGTTTTTTAAGTTAAGGTACATAAATGTCTATAACAATAAAAGTTAAAGGAACATATTCATGAATATGCGCTTGCATATAAATAATATATTATATTTATATGTTTGGTTTGAATTTTTGAAAGATGTCGAAACGAGTAATTGGATTTTGATGTACTTTTCATAGTTCATAGAATTCTAATATTTTATTTTTATTTCATACACTTCTGATATTTGCTATCTACGTTGTGTTTGAAACAAATGAAACTTAACTTTCCGTGAGAATATTTTTTTTTTAGATCTATACCTGTGGGTATATCTTCAGGATATAGGTAAAGGCTATATGATATAATGCGTATAGGTACATAAAAACCGTTAATCAAAAATTAGAGACATTTAAAATAATTAATACCACCATCTTTTGAAAAATGCACCATTTTAAGAAAATTTGTCTTAAAAGATTAGTTAATATAGTATATTTTGTAATATCAAGATATCTCGAAAGGAATAGGAATTTAAAAAAAAAAAATTAAAATACCATTATGGATGGAACGTAATTTTATGAATTTTGTAAGGAACGCTCCGAGCTACTGACTAAGGTACGATTTATTAGCTATACTATTTATCTAAAAGGATTATTTTAACAGTTATTTTCGATTATATCAAAAATATTTTACATTTTCGAAAATATATTTGTTGTAGAATATAATAGGTACATATAATCGAATATAAACTTATATTAATACATGGTAATATGTTGTAAACTTATAAACATATGCATGCCCAGAGTTTCATGTCAAGTTCAGTGAACATTATAACTGGTAAAAATTTGAAATTATCATACATAACCTGGGGAATGGTGGGGATGAAATGGGACACAAGAAACTGGTTATTTTTAGTTTTCAATAAATTATATTAGATATACGTATGTTATATAAATCTTTAATGAATATTAATGATAATAATAATATACTAGGGTCTATATTAAGGATAAACTTTTAAGCATTTGAAACACAAAATATTATGTTCCTATAAAACAAATATTTTTATCCACTTATAATAATTTAAACAGACATTAATTACATATAAATTCAAAAATCAATTTGATGGTATGAAGTTTTAATTAATAAAACTGGAAATCGAAATGAAATAAAAAATAAAAATCATTTTTCCAAATAACAACTTCTCAATTTTGTTGGATTTAGAGTTATTTATACGTTGATGATATTCCTTAATTATGAAATATTAGCTTTAAAAGTATAGCAATTTATCAATACCACTGGCTGGCATTGAAAGACATTATACTATTATAGCCTATATTAATATTTAACCGAAAATAATTTTTAATTCAACAAAATACCTAAAACGATTTTTTAATATTTTTTTCATTAATTTTAATTAATGTTCCAGTTTTAAAGATTTTATTTTATTTTTTATTTATTTGTTGTACTATACGTACCTTTAAACGCTCTTTAGAAGATTTCTGTACGGCTATACCTATTCATTTTTGTTTCTTTAATGTATAACAATCATGCTAGTTTGCTGTAAGCTCATTAATTAGTATGTCCAGCTTTATACCAATATTGTTTCGTTTCAAAATGTAAAATATACTACAACCACCTATTAATATAATAAACTTGCTTACTAAAACTAAAATAACTGAATAGTTATATATATATATATATATATACATATAGACATGTATTTATACTTACAAATATAAAAACTTAATTATAAAATCTAGTTTTAGGCTGTGATGTACACGAAGTAGGTAGGTACATTGCAATTACTTAAAATATATTATGTTATACGACTGTAAATTATGACTATGTAAATAACTTTTGTTTCAAGAACCTATCCACCCTATTTATTTAAAGCTTTTAAATCTTAGGCTCCTATATAGGGTAACAAGTATAACCAGTCTAAAGAATGACACATTAGCCTTAGAGTATCTTGAATAGAATTCAATAAAATATTTAAAAAACGATTACAAGTGAAAAATAATACAATTTATCGTTGTTAAAAAGTACGCGAATGTTATAAACATTCTAAAAAAGATGTTTATTAAATAAATAAAAAATTAAGTAACAATGAAATTATATATAACCTTACTAAATTACAATGATATTTATTATATTTTACTTCTTATTTCACTCGTTTTTATTTCTATTAACGAGTAAATTTAATTCCTGAGAATTCCATTAAGCGAATTATTATTTTTATTTTGGGGATGATGGTATTTTATTGTTGTTTTAAAATATAATATGAAACTAATAATAACATAATAAGTATAACGATTAACGAGTAATTCAAATAATAGGGTACTACGCAAAAGCCATGTAACCATAATTATATTTTCCTTAACAACCACGACGTTTTTATGTCAATTTTTAACAACAGTTAAATTACTCGCTAAAGTCTCTCTCTCCGAAAAGAACAAATTTTAATGTAAAATGTTTTACGAGATCACTTTATAGAGAAAAGCACTTTATCGCACTCATTTTGCTTATTTTAATGCGTATTTAACTCGCAGTCCACCTGTAAACTCTGCCGAAAAACACAAACGATTCGAAAACCACAAAAAAAAAAAAAATAAAAAACGCCGATTAAACTTTGTCGGGGAAGTAGTGTTATCGAATGCCTGTTGGATATTTCATATTTTTAGTTTATTACTATAATTTAAGAGAGGTATACTGTTGACTATAATAATAACAACTGTAGATGAGATGAGCATACGATGGCTCTATGCAGTGGCGTATATAGGAAATAATTTCGGGGGGAGGGGGGTTATAAAAAAAATTTATTTAATTATAAATTAACTTTGTATTAACAAAAAATTATAAAAACTAGAATATTACCTATATAAATCAAATCAAATCAAAAAATCCAATTTTCGAGGTTGGTTTGCAAAATTATTAATCACTTCTTCAGTGTCTATTGAAATACTGCGATGAGTTGACATGAGGGCTAATCCTGTTAGTCGATTTTCACTTGTACTATTTCTTAAGTACGACTTCAATCTTTTTAGTGTTGAAAATGATCTTTCCGATGATGCTGTTGATACCGGTAAAGTAACTAATATTGACATCAAGCACCATATATTTGGAAAAAAATCAAGGGATATCTTACTGAAAGTATCAATAGCAGACTTTGGAAACTCATTCTGAGGAACTTTTTTCCATTTTTCTATCCATACTTTTAATTCTGATTCAAATGTATTGTAACTGGGTAAAACATGTTTATAAAAGTCTATACATTTTTTAAAAATTATAACTAGGTTCACATTTGATGAGGAGATTCGGAATCAACTTTTGTAATACAGAAATAATTTCGTTATGTTTAGAAAATCGTTCTATTAATTGATTTTTAAAATAATCGATAAATGGTATAAATATTGTTTGTTTATAATACTGTTCCGGTGATTCAGCTGACGTATTACTACGAGACAATTGGCGCCCAGTTATTCGAGGTATTTGAATAGTTTCATCCAATAAATTCAATTTTTGTTCGACTTCTAAAAACAATGTTTGAAATTCTTTATAGGCATTTATACGAATAGAAGATAAAACTTGTATATAATTTTCAACATTTACACAACATTCAGATAAATCATTATTTACTTTTTGTAATGCATTACACAATAGCAATGTAAAGGCAAAAAGTTTTTCTGACATATAATGCTATTATGAATTGAGACGAGCGATGAGTCTTAGATAATTGAAAAGCGAGTTGCGATATTTCTATATTATATAATGCATAAGCTATAACTTCGTATAAATCTTTGAATCTCAATATACTTTTGTGACGATCTACCCAACGTGTTTCACACATTTTTATAAGGGTACATTGTTGGGTACTTGGAATATGTTTTTTTATACATTCTTTTAAAACCTCAGATCTCATTGAAGATTTTCGAAAGAAATTTATAATTGTTGAGACCGAACCAATACAATTTCGTATTTCAGGAATGGTACAAGATTTTCCTATTGCTAAATTGAGTGAATGAGCCGCGCAGTGAACGTAAAACGCGTGTGGTATTTCATCTCTAATATACTTATTCGACAGGCCTCGCCTGCAATTTTCATTTTTGTTTTATCCCGTGTTGCGCTGTTGGGTTTTAGTTGATAAATTGATTAAAAAAATTCGTATGAGTGCCGTACCAGCAAAAAATTTCGGTGGGGGGGTAGGGGTTCAACCCCCCCCCCCCTATATACGCCACTGGCTCTATGTCGTAAGATGCACTGAAATATAATAAAAACACATAGTTTGTTGTAATAACAATAACGGTAAAACGTTAGAAAAACGGATTGTATACTATTATTACATATAATGCACCTATAATATTATTATGCATTTATGCGCGTAACCATTGCTGTAACTCTGTAAGTCATCTTTTATCGTCGGCGCCGACGTCTGTAGCAGTGCAAAATTCTACGACAGCTATCATCCAGTCCGGGAATTTCAAGTGAACAATATTTTTATCGATGCACACAACGCAGTCTGCAGCTGGTTCTCGAATTTATGTAACGCTTAAAATAAAACATTTAAACGTTTCGATAATATTATTATTATTATTATTACAGTCTACTACGAAAAAACACCATTATCAGAATAACCATCTGTGAGTTGCAGGTAATAAAATTCGCGTTCCATATAAGGATTGGAGAACGCGATATAGTTGTCACTTACCACAACTCCATTAATAGGATTTTGTTTTCATCGTAAAAGTGTCTGATATAAATTCATTCAAGCCACGAGCATTAAAAGTTTTCGAGTGGACATTTTTTAGCATGTTTTCTTTATAGAAAGACATTAAACGAGACATAATTGGAAAGTAAAAAAAAACATTATATTTATAATTTATAAAATATACAAAATATTATTTCGTTATAAAAAAAGTATACCTAGTAAATTATATTTCGTAAGGTATATAAATATAAACATTTTAATGTTTTAGAAATTAATTATTTTTTCCATTATTATATTTAAATATTTACATTATATTTTTACCTATATACACCTAGTCAATGAAATAAATGTCGTGTGTCTAAAGATAGTTATACAAAAGAGTGATGATAATAGTGTTTGATTAATATAGGTAATATTTATTTACACAAAGCCACAGTTCTAGTAAAGAACACGAAACAACTGTTACTATCTTACGGTTGACTAAATAATAATATGTTGACATTTAAACACTCTAGAATGTAGATTATAAATTCCTTCATCCTTGTTATAATATTGAATAATGAATTTAATATTATTTCTCTATTGTTGATTTTAGTTTACAATGGTAATGTTAATAATACAATGGTAAAGATTTTTTACTTAAAAACAAAATAATGCAATAATTAAAAATCGAAATATAGTAAAAAAATAGAGAAAGGCACAATGCTATATAGTATAGATGTCTAGAACTTAGAAGGGTCACTGTAACCGATGGGTCGAATTTGAATTTTATGATAATACAATTGTATACGAAAAATGATTTTGAGCGAATACGGTATAGGTCAGTCTTAAATGTAACTAAGTATATTTTATGATATGATTGTGATAAAAGTAATTAATTTTATTATTAAGCAATAGTATTTAGTACTGCAGTAGTTTAAATTAATTTTTGCCGAAGAAATTGCATTTGAAAATGTCACTGTGTAATGTATAATAATATACTCGTACTCTAAAACTTCCAAGTACAAACAAATAATATTCTTAAATAACAACAAAACAACTAACATCATCGTTATTTTTGGTTTTAATGCATTATAATTTCGTCCAAATATAAACTTAAAATAACTATATTTATAAAAAAAAAATATAAACTGTGTTTATAAATGTTTTGATATTTTAGTTACAGAATGAACAACTTACGTGGAAACTTGTTTTAAATTAAATATTTTTTTGTTTAAACATTTTATACATTTATGGCTATACAATAATTTTGTAAATTTTGTAAACAAAAATGTTGCTAAAATATAAACTTCAGATGCTCATAAACAATTATTGTGGATATACATTAAACTTCTTTTTTTTAATTTTTCACTAATAACACATCTTGAGGAACTAAGTACTACGAGTATTTTCCTAATTTTTTGAACAGGCGAAATCTTTTATCGGTAATAATTATTGAAAAATGGTGATAAATATCAAAATGTTATCAATAAGTAGCTCAAAACAAGTCAAAATACTTTGAAAATTCTATAGTATATAGAAAATCCCAAAATTAAAGTGCATATTTTTTAGAGTTAAAAAATTCAAAATAAATATTTTTGAAAACTGGTTTTAAGTAAAAATTTCAGTTTTTCCTTAGTATTTTGTTTGTTTTTTACCTTAACTGAAAGTACTGTGCATTTTTTGATTCTGAGCGGAGCGATGAATGTATTGATTTTACCATGATGTGTGTTTTTTTTTTTTTTTTTTTTTGTGTCTGTCATCTCGTTTTGGGGCAGTAAAAGTGCTTTGATTTATGACATCGGTACCTTATTCGATCAGAAAGTGAATCTAGTTGGTATTTTGGTGGTCAAAAGTAAAAAATTCTTATATATTTTTCTAAATAATCGGGATAATCAAACTAAAAATTAAGGGAAAACGGGAAATTTTACGCACAATCAGTTTTCGACAAAATCGATTTTGGTTTTTGATGTAACTTTAAAAAATTGACCAATGATACATGCAATTTTCACTGAACGTTTTTATAAGTATATTCTATCCGCTATAAAATTTTCAAAAATATTTTTGACTTATGTAGTACTATTTATAGGTATATGCAATTTTCAATCATTATTAGTTTTTTTTAAAATTATTATCAGTCAACATTTATTTGTTGGGTAGAAAAGCTTGAAAATTTAATACAAGGCTCTTAACATATTGTTACAATAGCAGTTGCAAAATAAAAGAAATTCATATTCACAATTTATTTTTATAAGCATTCAAATTTTGAATTTTGACAAAATACGTAATAATCACAAAAATTTGCAAATTGTTTTAAGCTAGAAATTCATAAAAAATGTTCTTTTTGAATCTAACATTTGAAAATTTAATACAAGATTCATTACAAATTTGTCAATCTTTATCACAAAAGAATGTCCACCGGAAATTCAAATTAAATTTTTATTAGCATTTGAATTTCAAATATTGACAAAAATTCGTCAAAACCATGAATATTTTCAAATTATTTTGTAGTTCAAAATTCATAATATTGTTTGTATTTATATCTAAGGTTATAAAATTTAACACCAAGTTTTCCATAAGTTTTGATTCAAATAGCTATAGAGAAAATTTGAAGCGTCATTATAGGAAAAATGTTTTGAGCGTTTGAGTTTTAAATTTTTATGAAATCGCGTAATGATAACGATTTATCCTCAAACCAGGTATTCGTATATCTATGATAATATAAGGTATTATGAATTATGATAACTACATGATAACTACACTAATTGATTAACCATGCCTTATGCAAAATGCGTCTTAATTGAAAAATAAAATATTTGTTTCAAAATAGAATATATGACAATATTTAAATATAATATATCCTAGACTGACAAATCATCTCCGTTCAGAATCGTTTTTCGTATACAATGATACCTATCATTGCATTCAAATTTAATCTCATCCATTACAGTAACCAACTGTACAGCAGAGCGACATCCATGACTTACCCGCTTTTTTACTTTTGACATTCTTAAGTACCAACTAGATTCATTTTCATACCAAAAAAAAAATCTTAAGTAGAAAAAATTAAAACATTTCCACTTCCCTGAAAGGTGACGATAGTGATAAAAAAATCAGTGAAAAATTATTCAGTTCAGAATTTAAAAGTAAAATCATTAAAAACTGTTGTTTATCTATAAATAGCTCAAAAATAACTTAAATTTTTTCAACTCATTATCATGTATAGAAAATGCTTATATTTGTATTCTGTGAATATGAAAAAACGTTCAAATTCCTATGGGCATTCCTTTCTGAATAAATTACGACAAAAACAATATCGATTTTGTCAAAAACTGATGTAGCGTAAATATCCCTGTTTTTTTTTTTTAGTAATTCCTGATTTTTTTAAATAGTATTAAACAGTTTCTACCGTCCCTCCAAAACTCTATACTGAGGATAAATTAAAATATTTTACTAAAGGCTATCAAACGAAAATATAAATTAGATAAAATTCGGTATAGTCATAATCATATAAATTGAAGAATGAACCTTTAATTTGTTTCAAGACTATGGATGTGAAGTACAAACATATGTATAAAAATTTAAAAACAAGACAATACATAGTTTTAAAACCAATATATTATCTATACATATTTTGAAAAAAATATATATTGAAATTATCAAAAAACTGGGTAGGTATTTTTTAATAATAACAAAGTAAATATCATTCGATTTGTTAAAGTAATATTTAGTTGTTGCATAATATGCTGAATTAAATGTTTTATAATATATAGAGGTTGATAACCATTTTATACTAATTAATGCACTGTAAAGAAAAAAATAGGCGAAAAAACGATGAGACACTATTGTGCCTTAAAAAAAATATATTGAATTTTTTAAATAATAAAAATCATAATAAATCTTAATGAAAAGACGAATTACTATTAATTACTAGTTATTAATTATAGTTATTATTACTATAAATTAATTAGTACTTTTTGAATTTCATTTTAGTACGCTATACTATTAATAAATAAATAATTTATATAGGTTTAGATAATTTTTACATTTTTCTTAAAAACATTTTAATGTAAAACTATTCAAAATCATAATATAAATCTATTTAACATGTTTATGTGCAGAGTTATATTACCATTCAAATATCTTTGATAGTTTATGATTATTTTCGGTTTTATCAATAAACTGATTAATTATTATAACCATATTATTAAAAATATTGTTGCCTTTAAGTACTATATATATATATGCTAGTTCAATTTAAGATTTCCTATAAATATTTATCACTCATATTTTACGAAAAAAATTCTTAGAAACTTTAATTTAATTTACATAGTAATACATATTTCACGTAGATAGAATGTATTTTTCAATAGTTGATTCAATTCAATTAAAATTTTGTTAAAAATGATATTATTTTTTTGTTAAAAATATAAAAAAGTTAGTACATAATTATTTCGTTTTATTTATAAGAAGGAACAAGTTCTTATAAGTTATAAAAAAATTTATTTATTATATTTTTCACTCAGTATTGAATAAATTAATCAAATTATCAAGCCCTAGTTTATAATTTACTTTGTAGTGATTATCAGGTTCTTTATTTGTAATAATCTTTTTTCTGAAGGTACTTTTAAGTAAACAATATTTCATGTATTGTTATCAACTTTTATTGGCCTTATAGGGAACCTCAAGTTAACAATTATAGTGTTGTATAACAGTAGAATTTTCTCTATCCATCAAATTTTCATGAGATTTTCATTAATTATCTTCAACAATACTTTTAATCATTAATTTTTCCAAGAACTGGAATGAATTTATTGGTTAAATTCATATACTTTTAATGACTAATGAATATAGTCGGATAATTTAATGTTATTTTCAAGATGTTTATTTTACAATGTACCTAAATAAAATATAATATCAGGACTTTGAAAAATGGAACGTGTTAGGTATATCATATTAAAATAATCAGCAGTATAACTACTAAGGTTTAAAAATAAAAATGAAATTCGAGAAAACTTAGAACGTTGTGAATAAAATAACAGTTTGTACAATGCACACCAGTAGATTATTATAATGCGTACAATATTATTATGTTAGAATAATTGTATTGATGTAATGTAAAAATGGTTCTGCTTCCGGAGTCGTATTACATACATCTTTGTAAAATGTGTGTTGATGTTAACAATATATTACACCATACCCTCTATTGTATTTCACAATACAGCTTCAAATTTCGTACCCGTTCAGAATCTACAAGATGTTTGTATCGACTAAAAGCCGGACGTCAGCATCACATCCTAGTATTTTGAGCACACATATTTTGGTTTTTATTTGTCCAAACACTATAATTTTTTAGTAACTCGGACAAACATATTATATAACTCTGCCGGAATACTAATAAATCTGAATTGTACGAGAAATGAGAATTCAAATGTGACAAAATTTCGTCTTCGCAAAAATTGCTACCTTTCTCGTCACGTTTATACTGGTGGATAATATTTATACAAGATCCTAGAACACAACACCATATTAGGGTTTTGCTATCTTTAATAATTTCGTTCAGTTTTCGCTTTGTTACAAACAATTTTATCCGTCTAAAGTTTTTTCCGAGACCATAATATAGCAACATATTATAGTGATTGCTGTGCACGAGCCTATCGCTGCAAGTAATATCTTCCCACCATTGTTTAGTGTTTATATTCTATTTTCCATTTTGTCTACCATAACGACTCGACTTGTTCTTATTATTATATCTGCCCACTATATTTTTCAAGTTTCCATTTTTATCATTTCTTTTGGTAGAAAAAATAGTGCAAAAAAACAAAGAAAAACTTGCTATGACCCGGAAAAGTGTAGTTTGTTATTTAATTTAATTTAATTTGCAATCGATTTGACTTTATTCAGCTGAAAAACTGATATATATATATATATATAATCGGGAAATCATCAGTCTAGAAATGAAAATTTGATATATTTCGTGTAGGTGTTGAGATTACAACTACATGACTGCATTTTTTGTGAGTGAAAATTAAATTGTTTTCCACTGAAGTTGAATTACTATCTGTCACGAAGAACCACCTTTAAAGAATAACTCCTAACTTTACTATCCCAATTATCTTCAAAATGTGTTATGTATCATAATACATTCATTTATAATCATTAGATTACACATTTACAATTATTAGATAAGTAGATACATCGATCATTTGTGCATTATGTCGTTAATAGTACCATAGGTAACTAGACACACAATATATTATATTATTACTAATTATTTTTGTTTGACGACAATTAGTTATTAATGTTGTATAGATACCTAGATTTTTTTTTAAATAAAAATTGTATTGAAATAAAAACCGAAGAATGTATTGTATTACGTATGTACTCGGGCTATAATTCTCCTAAAGAGTAACCATTGGAAGCCATAAAATAATGAAGTACAATATAAATCAAAGTAGGATGTAAATTAAATGTTTATAGATATTCATCATGATTATTATTCCTGTTCTCAGAAAAAAATATAAACTAACGAGATCGTGTTCCACCGCATTAGTCAACTTCCGTCAAACAGTCACGAATTTCCGGATAAGGGAAAAACGGGCGTGCACCATCAGATTTGAATGATTTGACACCCGTTGATTTTGTTTTTTGTGCACGTAAAAGATTAGTATTTTATAATATTATATAAATATCCATATTATACATAAATATAGCAATATTGGTCAATTTAACTTTAAAAAATCATAGGTTATATAGGTTATGTTGTACCTACCTAAATCTATTGCGTGTTGCGTAAATGTGCATTACAACATAAAATAATACACACTTTTTTAATCATAATCAAATTATTTAAATCTTAATCAGTTTTAAGTCATTGAATACAGAAATAAAATTACATCGCGATTATGTATGAAACTATATTATAGTATATTTATCAAAATAATAATACAAATATATATTATATAGTATATTAAATTGATACAAAACGAAAATTAATGGAAAGACGGATTATTTTTAACTCAGGTGTAATTGGATAATACAGCAAATAGTTATATACTTACGTCAGTTATAATAATTATGTATCTTATAATTAGCCATTATTGGTATATCATTAACGGTTAGGCAACAGAATAGGTAAAATCAGAGAGTACAGTGTAGGTACTCAGTACACTCTTCAAAAATGCACATTATTTCTTATTTTGAGTTTAAGTGCAATGAGTGCGAAGTTAACAAAAACAACATTAAATGTGTATTAGACACTATTATAACACTTATCATAACAAATAAACCTTAAAAAAATGGATGTTTATAAAAAAACTGTATCTCAGAGTGGCCGTAATATACAAAATAAATTATTAAATTTGGTTGTATGGCTACATTATAATGACACTTAAGATCTTATTATGGTTTTTGGAGATTGTTCATTTTGATTTCTCCTATTCTGTGGTTAGGGTACACTAAATCTGTTTGAATAATAGTATGTTTAAGAATATTAAATTTAAAAATGATTTAAATTTTAGATAAATAAATATTAAATGTAAAGTGTTACTACGATTATTTTTAATTTAATTAAAAATACTATTAATATGATATCGTGTTATTTTAGAATGATAAGAACACAAAAAAATAAGAATAATACCTTTTTCGCTTAAATTTTACATTCAAGAAACTAAATTAGCTGTTAAGCTATTAATAAATTACAAATAATATCTAATAATATATTAAACATCATATTTAAATGTCAAGATTAACGTTATTATACGTGTTTTATTTTTAACTATATATGTTATTGAATTTCTTAATGCGGATTAAAACATTTAGATGTATTTAATAACACCTCTGATACAACCAAATTATTAAAAGTTTGAAAGTTTCTGACTATGTTTTATATTACGTTTTGCTAAACAATATAATATATACGATATTACTAAGTACAATTGGTTTTTGTGTACTTCAAACTTCAGTTCTTTGGCCAATCGGCGTCTGCGTACCTCGCTTTGTGAATTAATTCAGCCGCGATGGGCAATCTGCCCACAGCGGATAGCACTTCGTATATTTCCAAACGTGATTCAAACTAATCTCTAAACTTTCCTAATATCTCTGAGAACAATTTGAAATTTTTATAAAAATCAGTAGGGTAGTCTTCGAGTACATAAGCCACTAACATAAATTAATATAGGTATATACATATAATACCGATATACTGTGTATCAAAAAAATAAATTCCTTTGTATGATTCAGTTACTTCACTTACATAGAAGGTTCCAAGTCTTTAAGTCTCATTCGAATGTAGATTCATTTTTATATAAATAGATAATATATCTACCGTGTAAATTAACTGCATATCATGTTAAGCGTAATAAGTAATGACGATTGTAAAATGATGTAACATCTTTGTACTTTATTTGACCTATGGGTGAAGATTGAGTGAAGGTTATTTATTATATATTATAATATATTATTAGATCTTCAAAATCATTTATAACACCTAATTCCCATTAAATAAAAAATAAAAAAAATAAAAATAAAATAAATACATATATCATACATTCGCCTATGTTTATGCCAACAATAAGTAATAATGCACAGCAAAACGACTCGATCATAATAATTTCTACCCGCTGTCACACACCACAACTTGGCAAATCGTCTATATATTATGAAAACCCCAACGTTTGCGGTTTTCCAAAATCGATTATGTAAAATTGTATAATAATATAATATACGGATGTACGCACGAATTATGCACATTATTAAATTAGGTATATAATATTATATAAATGTCTAGCAGCTGCAGTTATATTGTATGGTATTTTTTCAATTCTGGGCAACGTCTATCATCTATAAAACACGTCTTGTTAACTGTTGAGTTTTTCCGTAAGTACACATACGTTGTGTGTGTGTCTTAACCTAATCGGTAATCACATGTGTATATATAATATATAAATATACCACTCATGAAGACAATTTTTAATGGCATAAACGCAAAGAAGATTACTAAAATTGTCCACCGTATATTATGTAGCTGTCTTAATACTTACAAGATCGTTTTATTTTTATATTTGTAGGTATAGAGTAGGTATACCTCCTAATGACATTAGAAAGAGAGTTTTTTTCATGTACAATTTAAAAATGTATAATATCATTTGCATAATGAATTTGCAAGTTGAATTTACGCATGTTGATAAATCACACTAAAAAAAAGTTTCAAATAAAAAGACTTGGGAGAGTTTGAAGTTAAAATCGAATATAAAAAACTTAAGACTACAACTTGCGTAATAACCATAAATGTTTTACTTTTATGATAAAATGCACCTACATGCGGTAAGATTAATACAGGTTAACCTAACCTAACCTAAACTTAAGTTGTGTTAGTAAGATTTTCCGCTTAATTATTTACATCTACAAAAACGACGTAAGTATTATAAATCTTGGATTTTTCTTTAAAATTCAAAAATACCTACCTTGCATTAATATTCGTTAAATTTTGAATAGACTTTAAAATCAAAGCTTAAACGAGAAAATAAATCTGAAAAATCTAACAAAATATGAAAAGAATCATTATACTAAAAAAAAAAAGTTTCATTTATTTTATAAGATATTCTATAATTTGTTTCTGGAGACGAAAATGGAATTAAGAATAAATTATTACCATTAAGAGCTCTGATACTAACGTTTATTAGGCCTAATATAATAGTAAATAAGAAACACGAGAAAGTACCACAAGACTCTTATACATTTGCCATAGTGATATTACATTGTTAAAGACAATAATGTTAGTATACACAAAACGAAAAAAAAAACACTTTTTCTCAAAACCATACGAAATTATGTACGGCGTTCATCTCAAAAATAATAAATAACAATAACATTTATTGCAACAACAAATATATAATATAGACATAATTTATATACCTATATGTATATTGTATAAACAAGGTGTCCCAGGGGATTTACCCATTGCGATATCTCCCGAAATAATGGAGATATCAAAATTCTGGTTTTATAATAAGATTCATAGGGATATGAACTACAATTATTCCATTTTTAAATTTATTTAAATGTTTTTGTAAGAAAGTTAAAGAATATATTTTTATATTTAATTATTTCCAAAAAAATTAAGATAGCCATTTTTTAGAGTTTATTTTTCTGAAAATATTGACGTTTCAAAATTTTATTTTCATTAATTTCCTGATTTCTAATACTTTTTTTAGTTTCGAAAAAATTGCGAATTATTTAATACCATAATGTTATCAAACATGTGACCCTCCACGCCGCGCGCATTCCCATACCACCGGCCGAATACTCTCCGCGTTCCTAATAGTTATAAATTTATAATCATATTTTATTTCTTCAAAACTAGAAAAAATATAAAAATCAGGAAATTAATGGAAATAACACTTTGAAACGTCAATATTTTCAGAAAAATAAACACTACAATAATTGTAGTTCTTATCCCTGTAAATCTTATTATAAAACCAGAATTTTGATATTTCAATTATCTCGTGAGATATCACAATGGGTAAATTCTCGCGGGACACCCTGTGGCCTGTAAATAATATATTATATATATTATATGTATATATATATATATATATATATATATATATATATATATATATATATATATATATATATATATATATATATATATATATATATATATATATATATATATATATATATATATATATAAATAAACATTAGTTTCAAACTTATCCAATAAGCATATTATGTTCAAATGTGACTGAGGCGAGTTCATAGTAAAGAGTGGAATATATTGAAATTATTTACAACATTAGAACGCACTATGAAAATAATAACAAACTAAAGACAAGAGAAAATATTAATAATAAATTTCTTATGGTTAATGAAATGATCAAAATTAGCTGAAATAATATTACATTTTCGTGGAAAAAATTTACTTCTTATTATAAGGCTTTGAGTTCGCAAATTAGTATGATGTAACGGTATATTTAAATTTAAAATATTCTGTTTTGTCCTGGTATCATGACAATGTAAATATTAGTATTTATTTATATTAGCTTTAAATATGTATACAATCTGACGTTCGTAAGTTTGAATAAAAGTTAGGCATTTTAAATCAGAATTAATGTAATTAGTTTAATAAAATGTTGGTTTATTAAAAATAAATTCAACTAATGAATTCATAATAATTGTGTAGATAAAACATTGATATGTGTGTAATATGCATACAGCCAAACACCAAGAAACCACATGCAAAATGAAACTGTATTAAAGCTAAGCAAGTAAGCTTAGTAAGTTAATTCTATAAGAGATTTAATATCCAACATATTTATGAGCTATCCGAACTATTGAAATAATTTCCTAAAAAGATTGTTTACAAATTATATTTCATGTTTAACAAATTTACATTGATGATCAGAAAGTACCAATGATATTCATTATAGTCTTCTCTTTCCAAAGATAAACACAACGTACCTAATGATATTCTTTGATATCGTGCATGGCAGTTTTATAAGAATATCAGAATCTTTAAAGCAATTATCGAGAGTGACTGTAAATATAAAAAAGTTGAGCTGGTGTAGGTAATCGCTGTTCTGTACGGAGTATGTCGAGTGTCTCTCATCATCGAGTAAGACAGAGTAATGGATGTATTTGAGTTTAATAATATTAACCAATGCACGATATAAAATATTAAAATTTTCAATCATGCCTTTCAAACAAAACTTAATTCACCTCAAACCCGATTAAATATGGCACCAAAAGCGACACGAACAGATGAACAACGGGATGTAAGACCCCAAATCGCTCAAGTACGCAATGCTCAATCCCGATCATTTGAAAAAATTAAGCATTGCAAATCAAGACTAGAAACCGCTGAGTATGCAACGAGTTGTCATTATTGCAATGACTATCAACAAAGCATAGAGACAATCGATATAACAAGTGTGTGGTGGTCGTATGGACTACATTTAAAAAATCCTTGTTTCTTACATGTGCGCGTCGGAAAACCTTGCAAATTTATTTGTGTACGCATGAAAATAAAAATAAAATAATATTGTCTAAAATCACTTCAACAAACATGAATAAAGTGAGCCATTCAGTTTTTAGATTTTTCATGTAAAATGACCGAAAAGTCACAAAAAAAAAATAATACAAACTATAAATATCGTTATAAATTTCATATGAGTTCAATTTTGAATGAAGGCGTAGTTATGTGCACCGAGTTTAGCTAACAATAACAATGATAAAAATAATGTAAAATAAATAACTTTTTATATTATGTTAATATACATATACTAAAAATAAAAATAATAATTGATATCAAACTTTCAATTGTGTTCGCTATAATATATGAATATACCCACTTATGCAATATACTTTTTTTATTGACCAAGTTAAAAACTCAGCAGCAAATACCATTAGATATATTATATTTAAATTTTGTTAACATATATGAATTTAAATTTGTATGTATTTTTTATAATTGTTTGGAATATTACCATTTTTTTTCGTTACTTTAACTGTAAATTAATTTACTTGGTGAAATTGAATAGCGTAGGTTTCATACTTTCATTTATGATTAGACCCAAGTGTGGTGTCTAACACTGTTTACAGTATAATTATTGTGCAGTATGACAAACGCGACCGACGTATTTTATGTCGTTATAAATACTCGAAAACTCTGAGAAGATACAATAATTAAAGAGAATAAACAAAAAAATTGTAAAATAAATGTTTAAAAATGGCACAATGGCTTCTCGCATTATATAATTTTAATTTTCGTTTACTAATAAACCGATGTATATAAACAACGTTTCAATCCTTAGTGGATGTCATGCATACGATGAATTTTGTGCCCCGTTGTGATCTGTGATGTTTCGTGTGTTTCCACTTCAGGGGTGAACAAACGGTGAGTGGGCGGGCAGCCGAGTTCGATGCGTTGATCACCGTCACCGCCGCTGTAACAACGGTCGGCAGAAACGCTATGTCGGCCACGGCCACAGCCGTGTTGCTGGCCACAGCGCTGGCGCTGTTGCAGTGTGCGGCAACCGGTTACGCTGGACAGAGTGCGGCCATACGGCACGGCCGTTCGCGGAACGCCAGGAACCTGCGGCCGAACTCACAGGCACCGGCTAAGCCGCAGCAGACGGCCACGGCCACCGTCAGCGAGCTGGACAACGACATCGTTAACCGGCTGCTGCGGATCGTCGAGTCGCAACAACAGTTGGGAGACAACTGCACTGCCGGCACGCACCTCAACCTCGGCGAGGGCGTCGTCGACCGATACGCTCAGGTGAGTGACGTTTTGACCAATGAGTATAATATAGTAAGTAGTATATTAGCTGTACGAAAAAAGAACGAAATCGTATTTACGAAAAAAGATTTTTCAACGAATTACCCGAGATTAATGGCATTTTCCACCTAGTTGCACTATTGCACTAAGGGCGCACCGAGTGCCATTTGCGTGTTCCATCTACCACGATTCCAGTGCAATGTGTTCCATCTTGAAAAACTGCACTCGGTGCGGAACTTGCGCACGAGCTTTTTGAGACGGTTTTTGTTAACAGTTGTTATCACTACTGATAAAATATAAAAATTCAAAACTTGAAATCGTTAATTTATCGTACATCATACAATAACTCTACTAGTCATTGTGTTATATGGGTAGGCGGTATACTGTATAGCACCTACTTTTTTATAGAATTTAGAACAAAGAAAACTGAAAAGCGAAAAAAAAACAGCCAACAACATAAATGAAAAAAGAAAATATGTTTTGCAATTCGCATAAAATACAACTGTTATCAATAATTACGAGTGTACCATGATAATAATTTTTCTTGTTCCATAATATTATCTAGTAGTAAAATGTTGGTACTTGTGATAACACCGAACAGTGGAAGGTGGAAAATGCTATAAATAAAAATTTCCAAGCATCATCATTTGAATGGATATTTTCTTATTCATGAGACTAATCGATTTTAAACAAAAATATTTTAATATTTTCGTATTTAATAAAATATTGTCAATTTTCATAATACATAAACATAATATTTCGAAGATCATAGAAATAAAAAAGAAATTAATTAATAATACAGATAAAATATATCACTCTGTAAACTATAAGAAAAAAAAAGTTATTCTTGGAGATACTCTTCGGTATCCTACTCCTTATTTTTATATCACTCTTTTCTTACTATATATCCCCATTTGTTTTTTACATCTCTCCTTAAATTGATTTCTAAAAATAATTATTATCATCATATGTTTTTTTATATACTAATATGACGTTGAGCTGACAGCATTATATTGCTAAAAATAAGGGACTATAAAAGGCTATGTTACGCGTCATCAGTCAAGTCACGAACATCAGGATAATAATTTAATACTTTTTTTTTCTTACAAGACAAAAGATTAAAAAAACCACTACTTCAGTTGATATAATCATCAGCTTAGAATTCCATCGATACAATCAATTAGCCAGAAATCGTATTATGCTCCTCAAACAAATTGTGCTAATCAATAATCATATATTGTATAATTATATATATTACTATTAACTGTAATATTGTAAATAGTACCTACTCTTACCAAATTCAATTAATTTTACACACGAGAATAAACAAAATTTTAGCTACACAAATATTGTATATAAAGACGTGTTTTAATCATGTAAACGTTTAATATATTTCAATAGTTTCAATATTATACTCGACATGTTCAAATTAAAAAAAAACTTGTTGAATGGTGCAATATTTTTAAACAAATATAATACAACAAAACATTAGAATAAAGGTTAAAAGGCGTTATTTATATTGTTCAGGAATGAAATATGAACTTATTGTATTTTAAATTACATTTTTTTTTTATAATATAAAATAGTTCAAATATTTAAAATATTATACAAAACGTTATATTGTTAAATTATATTTGTATGATATATGTATACTTTGGGTTGGTTGGGTTATTAAAATTCACCTTTAAAAAAATATCATATTTGTTCATCTAAGTTTACTTTTCCAACTCTTTTCTTGTGAATGTCCAGAGTTAGATTTAATTAAAAAAATATATCTATCCTTTAAAACTTTCTATTCTTTTAAATTAAATACTTAAATTCACGAAACAAGACTTTTAATAAATCTGACTGATAATAACAATATTCCAAAACTTATAGAAACACAAATAATATTTAATATGAAAACTGTTATTAATGTCAATGCTATATTAAAACAAGATTTATCAACATAAATAATTGTGTCCAATATTTAACTAAATATATTAATTTATGGAGGTAATTGTATTATTTAATATGTAATTTATTTACATTAATTTATAATATTAACTACTAATTAATGCATCAAAGACACGAAATGATCAACTTTTCTGAAAGAACTTTTTTGCTTATGGTTTTTTTCTAAGCTATATTTTCTGTTTACTGATCTACTAAAAAAAATAATATAATATAGGTAATAAATTTGTAAGAACGAAACATGATAAATTAAAACCTACTATAATTTTTTTTTTTTAGGGGAAAAATGGCAACATAGGCCATTGGGTGATACTATAATTATAGTTCAACTAAATATATGCATATTCAGAAAAATCTTGAATTTATTGAAATTATATAAATAATACTTCATAAAATATTAAAATTTATTTAGTACTTAAATTAATTTGAAAATACATGTTTAAGAAAAGTGCACCTTTTGTAATAATATTCAATGTATATTTTAATAATATATTACACTAAAAATATCATGTAAAATATGAATTTTAGAAGACTTGTTCTTTATTTTGACTTTCCCAATTATTTTTCAAAATTAATATCAAACCATTATTTTAATTTTTAATTTTAATTTTTTTTGGGGCAAAGAACACATATTACGAAAAAGTGTTAAATAATGTCATGCAATATATTTTGTTTTAATTCCGTGCTGAAATCAATTGTAAAAAATTAAAATGATGATAATAATATAATAATTTAAATATATTACTGAAATTGATTAATTAAAATTTTTGAATTGCCAAACATGTAACTTCTGAGGACTCATTTTTTTAAATGCAAATTTTTGATCAAGCATAATATTTTTTACCAAAAATTTAGTGAAAAACTAAAAATTTTGAAGTTTTAGTTGTTTATAAACAGCTTGAAATTAATGTAATTATTTGAAAAACTGTTTTCTATTAAAAATTGATAAATTAATAAAACGTGGATTGTTTAAAATTTTCAGTATTATTTTTTAATAAAAAAACTTGCTTAAGGATAAATTGGAATGTTTTAGTTATAATTTCATCTTCCAAATACCAACTAGATTAGTTACTACCAAGTTAAAGCCAGAATTCATCGATTCAAACATGAAGGTTGAAGTATTTTACTAACTATAAAAAGTAACTTGTAAAAAAAAAAAAAATTAAAAAAAAAAATTAATCACGCATAATTATAAAACCAATACCGGTACAATGTACTTGTATTGTCAAATCAGAAAATTTAAAAATAAGCATTCACTACGAGACATTAATTTATGTTGAAAAAAATCATACAATTGTCTAAGAAAAACAGTAAAAATTATTTAGTGATTTGTTATGTAAATAACTGTTTGAAAAAAAGATAATCATGAAAAAATATTCAAATTAATCAAAAACTTATGAATGAATAGCTCAACGATATTTTAATGGAAACTTCTTTGATAATGTAAAAAAACTTAGGTATTCATTCCAGGACTGACAATGGAATATTATCAAACAAATTGTCCTTTTTTATTCATTTTTTATAATCTTCGAGATTTTGGTTGAATATCAAATTGATGTACTGTTTATTTAATAATATAAGTTTATAGGTATATATAATATTACATCTATTATATTTCGTCTAATAATAATATTAAAATTACTTTTATGTATTTTTTAACTCTAGTTATTTAATGTACATTCTATAATACAATTTATTTGTGATCCGTAGGTAGGTACTTAAAATGAAAAGCCTTGTAATCAGGTTATGATATACATTCAAAAGATGACCACTCTTAGTATAATAATTTTTGACAAGATACATGTGTAGTACCTAATACCTAGCTGCACTTGCGTGATGTATATATTTTTCGTATTGTAAACATACATTTATACCGTCTGTTTTAATCAAATTAACAAACATACAAGTGTAGCTTAAAGTTTTGAACAGTATTATCTACGCACGGTTCATTCAAAATGCATTAACTTTGTATTTTTAAACGTCAGTTTTATTGCTTGACAATATAACAGACTAAAACTTCTGTGAAATTATTGAAAATTAATTTTAGTCCTGATTAGGTTCGCCAATAGAAATATAAGAATTTAGACAAAACAAACAAATTAAAGCTTCAGAATATTCTGATGAAAATAGATACAAAACATTTTAATCTAGTTATTCTATTAGAAGATGTATTTTAAAGACAATTATAAAAATTTCATAGTTCAAATAAAAATATCAAATAAAAATACCTTGGCTATACTTTAAACTAACAAAAGTTAATAACATTTTAGTGTATATAAGATTTAGCGAATGAATAATAATGAAGTTCGAATGTTGTATAAAAAATTATAATTTTTGTTTATTTAAAAAAAAAAAAAAAATATTAATATATAATATTTTCTGAAATTATTATCGAATTTAGTCAGTGGTAAAATTATAGTATGAACAAATAATAAATTTAATTCTTATTATCATTTGTTTAAAAATTTTCATGATCTGTATTGATTATTATTTATTCTATTGCAGTAATCAGTAGGTATTTAATGAAAATATATTTTAATTTAAATCTTAATTTAAAAAGATCGTTTACTAAATGTAAAATAAAACATAGAAATAGGTAAAGCTATCAAATAATAATTTTACCAAATATTATTTTTTTAAACACAATCGCCACATTGCGAAATTTATGTAGATGCATCAAAAAACATAGAAAGAACTGAAATTGCATTAATTCAGCCAAACTCTCAAACAGCACTTTAGATCCTAGATTACAACACTATTTACATACCAGAATATCTAGCTCTTTTAAAAGCGACAGAATTAGCCACCATCTCAGATAGTTAATGTACAATCATATACACTTACTCTCTCAGTGCTCTCAAAAACTTAGTAAATCCTAATAAAGACAACCCTATTTGCACCCAAATATTCATAACCAAAAAATA
Source organism: Diuraphis noxia (assembly GCF_037042655.1). Lineage (NCBI taxonomy): Eukaryota > Metazoa > Arthropoda > Insecta > Hemiptera > Aphididae > Diuraphis > Diuraphis noxia. The sequence goes on from NW_028301713.1 coordinate 80,644,352, forward strand.
TATCAGATGTATACGGGTACCTGGACACAACAGTATACCAGGTAATGAAATCGCAGACAAAATAGCCAAAAGAGCAACATATGAAAAAACCGAATTTTGGAATATCTGAATATCACAACTTATTTCGACACAAAACATTAAATAAACGCTAACCTCAATCAATGTCTTCGATAATTGAGATTAATACAAAATAACAAATTAAGAGAAATTAAATCCTCCACCCTCCCTTGGATGCACGTTATGTCACTCCCACGCAGACATCAAATCATCATTGATAGACTACAAATTAGCCACACATTATATACTCATAAGCATTTAATAAACAACAAGGAACAACGGATATGCACCTCATGTAACACCGCGAACACAGAAAAACATCTTTTAACTGAATGCCTTCTCATAAAAGACGCCAGACACAAACTGATGCTCCCCAACAATCTATGTGAAATACTAGCACCAAATAAAGAGAAAACATCATCACTACCGTATTAGAGGAATCAAAGAGACCAACCTTCTGCATAAAATCTAATAACATTAGCAAAACTTAGAATATCACACAAAATGAAAACATATTTCTCTTAAAACTTTTTGAATCAGTTTTTCACCTATTTACAATTTATTATTTTGTTAAAATTAAGTAAACTATAATATGTATTTTGAAATGCCAATAACCCCGGTAGTTGAAGCGTATTTGTTAAATAATAAAAAAAAAAACTACCTATTAATAATTAATAGTTATTTATTATTTAATTATTATGTTTATAGAATTATTGTTCATTTTAAATATTAAAATTGAGTATTATTGTAACGAGTTAGGGGCTAGAACTTTATAATCTAAAAATATATGACAAACGAAAGAAAAAAAATTAATAAAATGACATAAAAATGTTAAAAAGGACACAAAAAATAATATTAAAAATGTATATTTTACTGTAAAAATTGATAAATACTGTATTTGATACAAAAGTTATTAAAATAATTATATTATATTATTATTATATATTATTAAAATCATATTTATTTTACTAAATAAAACTGTATAATAAAAAATACTTGTTTTAGTAAAATTTATATTTTTTTCAAATTTTTTTTTCACGACAGCAAAAAAAAAAGTTAATGAACATTAATAATCAACAAGCTTATGGAATCTGTATGTGTAACTTTCAACAAGAAAAATGCAAATATATGTAAAAATGAATAAAATGCACCAAAAATATTTTAAAAAGACCGTAAAGCAAAATATTCCCTAAAAATGCAAAATGAAAATTGTACCATAAATTCTATTCTTCATGAATCAAATTCCTGTATAGATGGTCATTGAATGTGAAAATTAGAAAAAAAGATGCGATTGCATCAAGTTCTGGGCTTTAGTAATGTCATTTTTCCTTCAAATTTTAAAACACGAATGATCGTCGATTGCAACGATGAATAGATTAACCAAAACTTGTCGTACTAATGAAAAACAAAAATATTGTAATATTGTTAATCGTATCAGTAAATTGTTCAAGGTAATATTAGATTGTAAAATTATTGCACTTCAACAAAATAACTCAATTATTATAAACGCTTATTAATAAATTCAATTTAAAATTCATATCAACAAAAATCGAATTATGCATTATGTTCAAAATATGCAAAAAAAAAAAGTGGTTCTACTTAAATAAATAATTATCCAAATCGTGGATTTATCTGACATCCAATCAATGCATAGAAACCCTACTTATAATGTTATAATATAAGCATAAATAATAAATGGATCAATTAAAACTATATGAAATATACACTTCAATACTGGATCAATTATATTTCAAAAAATAACTTTGATTTTGAATCATAATTTAATATTTTGTCGGTTTTCGTTTTGAATAATATACTATAAAGGGTTCGAATATTAGATATTAGATACATTTTCGCCCAAACTTTAATCACTTGTTTTTATTGGTTATAAAAGTAACAGAAAATCTCTATTTAATCGAAATAAAATGTTATTATCGATATTAATAATAGTACAATACATATTTTTTTTACATATTTTTTTGTAAATTTGTTTCATAAATATTTTGAAGAATATATTATTTTAGTAGTAGGTATCAAACATAAATTTAAAATAATATCAGTTTTGGATGAAAACGTGAATGGTTAATGAAGTTATTATAAAAAAAAAAAAATAAAATACTAGATAAATATCCTGATGCGTCGTTTGATCAAAATAGACTTGTATACACGTTAAAATGGAAGAGCGAAGGTTATTTATACATTTTAAAAAAAAAAGTTAAAGTATAAGTTCATCTAACTACCTATTATAAAGACATTTCATTGTTTTCAAATTATCCAATATAATCACGATTAATGATGAAACGTATAAACCTATTATTCACGCGTTTTTAATAAGATTTATTTTTTGTTCAAACACAAAAGAGCATTTAAAATTTTTAAAATGCTTATCCATAAGCTCTTTGCTGAAAAAGTGGATAGATTTATTTTAACATTAATAATAAATTATTGAAGTCAGCTATTGTTTCAGGAAAAACATTTTATTTTTTATTTTTTTAAAATAAATACGGCAGGTGCGTTGTCATATTATCACCATCATATTTTTTTATTCGTATAATATTATATGCTTAACTATAAGTATAAACCTCATATGCATGATTATACCCTAGTAAAATAATATGTATAGTATATATCGTCCTATTCATACAAATTACTGTTATAGAAACCCATAACAATTAAATGTTAATTCAAATTCTGATTTTTTATTAATTTAATCTCAATGTTTTAAAGTGCTTCTCCCAATCAAATAATATTGACAAATCAGCTGTTTTTCAAATAATAATAATAATATATGCTCGGTTTTAAAGTGGTTAATGTAATATTAATTATATGATAAACATGTATAAATAATATCTATATATTAGAGGGTAAAAAGTAGCAATTTTAAATAAATTATGGAGAAAACATGATAAATAATACCGAAAAAAAAGGAAGCCGTTATGATGTATATAATTTGTTTTGAGTGTACATCATCATTAAGACCACTGTAATAAATTTGTTAAAGTTGAATTTAATGTTGAACTCGTTGCAAACGTGGTGTGTAAGGTTAAGTCGAGTTAGCTTACGTTATTTTTCTATTAGTTGTCTACGTTAAGTTATATACTTTTGTCGAAACCTTGCATATTGTATTATCTAATTATGTATTATAGTATAATAGCGTATACTACTAGCTGTTATTAACGCATGAATCAATTTTGATTTACAGTTTAATGGTGCGAATAGTTTCTTAGTAGTTTAAAATTTATCTATATACGTTGAAAATTGTAATACCCTAATAAAAATGAATTAAACGTTTCATACTTCTAAATAAAAAACTTATAAAATACCTAACTTAATTCGTGAACATTTTAAATTAAAATTTTTTTTTAGAATTAAAATTGGTCTAAATATTTTGAAAATAGAATTTAGTAAAGAAATTAATGATTCAAATAATATTGAATAAGTTCCTAAAAGTTAAAGATTTCGTGTTACTTAAAAAAAACATCTTTTGAAGAGAAATTTGGACAACTTATGTGGGTTCTGCATTAAATTATCAAGTTGATAACAAATTTAAGTTTAAGAAAAAAAAAACAATTGTATTGGTTATTTAATTGTACTAATTGTACAAATTCATTAGTAATTAATGTAATAATTCAGACTATTATGGCAGATGACAAAGTTATTTGATAGTAATATTATATATATATATATATATATATATATATTATTTTTATTATTAAGGTGAATTCGCGGCAACATAGGTCATTGGGCGTGGGGTGGTACGGTAGGGGTTATTTTTGTATATTTGTTTGTAGGTTTTTAAGTGGGTAGGGTTGTAACACGTGTTTATGTATGTGTGGCAAGGATATGTTGCTAAAATCCCGGGTGGTCACCCATCCGGGAGCTAGCAACTGCGGCCGGTACGTACGCTCAGCGCGTTTCCGCAGATTGAGCGTACGACCGCGCCTCACCAAGCCACTAATAATAATATTATATTGATTAAAGTGGTAAACATAAGTCAAATATAGAAACAAAGAATTTTTAAGTATTATTAAAACCAAATCCGTAGTATTAAGGCTTACGATTTCTATACATATAGTAATACATTGTGGGTATACATATATATATATTTATTTAGCTTTTAGTATAAACTATTATAGCTCAATAATTAATGTGAATACCGGATATACATATTATAGTATGTAGGTATATATAAAATGTAAGAATAGTCATAAAGAGTGTTTTATTTGAGGGTAAAATATAAATTATCTTGTGTTTATCCAAAGAAGCCAACTCGTTATGCGCCTACAACCAACTAATTAAACAAATTTATTGCTAAATACTTAAAGCATCTCTTAAAAAGAAAACAATTATGTCATTTATGACAATTTATGTCAATTGATTTATCAAGATTTATGCTGCAAGAATTATTAAAAAATCATAAACTGGTAATATTATTTAAACAAATAATTTGAAAATAAATCAATCAAAAACTACCCACGATAAATACCAGTACATAATTAATGTTAGGAATTAAAAATTGTAAGTCATAACAGCTTTGCCTCATTGAAAATATTATTACTTCGTTATTTCTGACTTCTCGTGTATAGCAATCGTTAGTTTTTTTATTTTAAGTTTTAAATTTAACTGTTGTAATTTTGTAAATATTATTTATGAAGATTGCATATAAGTATGAAGTAACATAATATCAGTTAACATGTGATTTATTCAATTACCTACTTGAGGTTATTTCTGTATTTATTCTTTGTTGAAATGTATTTATATAAAAAAAGTAATGAAAATATACTAAAATAAAAATAAAATGGAGTTGTCTAAAAACGTATACAGATTTATTTGAAAGTTTACTTGCGCTTTCAAGTTCCAAGTTCTGAGTACCTTTTTCTTAACGAACTAAATGTTACTCGAGGGATTTTGGTTACTAGAGCGGTTCCTGTGGTCCATTTCTATCAGTATGGTATAGTCTAAGACCTACCTTTGTCGTAAGCGGAGTGCTTTTTTTGCAAATGTGTACTACAACCATAAACATTGGTAAAAATGGGTATTTTATAGACACATTGAAAGAACTTAAAATATAAAATTATCAACTGTTAAAATAAAACTTAAAATTTAATGCTATCTAATTCTTATTGGTTTATCGCAGTTGTAAAATACCTATAATTATAATAATACAATGTTGATAAAATCGAAAACATTAAAAAATTGATCAAAAATTATACTTTGTATTATTTATATGGTCTACCAGGTTTAAATTTGCTTAGTACCAAACGCTGGTAATGTGGTTTGTTATTTTTATAATCTATATCGTCCCAAATACGAGTATCTACAATCGCCTTCACATATATTTTTATGGTGAGTAAAATTAAATGTGATTAAAATCATTGATGTTAACCTGTTTCAAAAATGCATGTACTACAATACAAACAATTATGTTTAAAATGTCATTGTTTGAACTATTTATGAAATATATTTTTTTATTGATACTCAATAAATTAAATTCATTGAGCCTAAAAACTTATAAACGTTAGAAAAATTGCTTCTTATTTATTATTTAGTAATCTCACAAAATGTTCCATGTTTAACACTTGTATTATAGTAAATCCCATATATAATAGATAATTGTCAAAAAAAAAAAAAAAAAATGAATAATCAGACATGTAAAAATTAAAACTTAATAATTATTTTTAAAAAAATAAGTAAAATTGCATAAAAACCAATTAATTCATTAATGAATGCATAAAAATGTATATTAGGTAAAAAAATATAAAAAATAAAGTGGAAAAAAGACTAAGTCTCACGTATATATCGTGAGTAAAGTTTAATTGACTTGAAATCCTCGTATAATTTACAACATATAGGTCCTGGTTATAATACGGTAACATTGAATTTAATAGCTTTACCATTTTATTTTCTATACTCAATATGGGCAATAGTAGGCATATAAGAAATGCTAGGCTATGAAACCCCTCCTAGACATTAAACATACATTTCAAACGCTTAATTTATTAGACTCAATATAATTTTTCAGAGCTAATAAAATACTAAAATATCGAGTGTTATTTTATTTTATGAACCATTTTTATTTTTAATTGTGTCTTTTTATAGTTTAACCTATTCATTAAAAATGCAAGAAATCATGAAAAGAGGATGAATTTTCTACATATTAAAAAAAAAGTTAAAGTTTTATTCAAAGTTCGAGAAAAACACGAAGATAACCATCGTTAACATATAAGATTAGCTGCATTTTTTTTGTTTTTAGATAATCTTTGCAAGGAAAAAAATTCTTTAAGCACCACACAATCAATAATGCTACCAATCGATGTCTATAATTACATTTGATTTTCACATCCATTAAATAACTGTAAAGATGTGATTTACTCGTATTTTATCTTAAATTATTTTGCTTGCAGTTATCTTATATATTCAGTTCACATTTCTGTGGATGTTATCTTAATTATTATTCTTGAAGAAAAATAATTTGCATTGGTATTTTTCAATTTAAATTTGCTAATTTTTAGAGAGCAAAAATAATTAATTGATAAAATAATTAAAATGACGTTTTTGATATTTTTTATGTGATTCCTAAACAATTCATCATTAAAAAACGAAGTTATGGTATGTTTTTAAATATATATTTAAATAAAAAAAATAGTTATTTTATATTTAATTATTAAAATAATTTTATATATTTTCTTATACATGCACAAATTATAATTTTAGTACTTATTTTGTATACTACAATTTAATATTAGATATATTAATTATTTGACAATTAATTACTATCAGTAAAAGTAGAATTTCAATTATCTTTATAACCGCCTTCGAAAAAAAATTGGGTACTTAATTATTTAATGTACCTTTATTATTCTTAACCACTAAAATATAGATTAAGTTCGATAAACTAAAGTCTTTATGGGTACTTAAAATATATTTGAACCGAACGGTATAGGTTAAGAACAGACATTTTAATACGAAAAGCATTACAGTTGATGGTTGAAAAATATAAGTATATAATATATCACGTAAATAGATGCCCAATTTTGAATATCAAATTGTATTAGTAGTATTATCGTCTATGTCATAATAACGGGTAAGCACGGATAAAAAACAGGTGTTTTACATATTAAATAAATATTCACAATAAAACTATACAAATAGATAATTTATCTCAACTCCTAAATACTGGAAATACCATTTGTAATTAAAATAATTTAATAATTTTTATTACCTATTTATCTTTTTATTCGGTAGAATATGGTCTTTAGTTATATAAGTTCTAACTTATGTACACTATTGTCTAGAAGACTATCATTCGATATGTGTTTTATCGGATAAATACTATTATTTATCTGGCAATACCGTAATATTTGATCTACGTTTAGAGACAAATCAAATTTTATCTGTCATAATTCATCAGCAGGCATAAGCGATAATATAGTTGTAAAAACTTAATCTATTTAACTAATATTATTATGCAAACGTGTAGCTGACAGAAGTCGTCCGATATTATGGAATGAGTGGTGGTTTGGTCCAGACACAGTAATAAACGCTTTAAGTGGTCATGACTGTGGTATACGGCCTGAAGCGGATGGTGGTATATAATAGGTAAGTACTAGTACTATATTATGTGGTTAGCATTTCAAAAATTGCGCTGCGTGTGCATATAAAATACTTAAAACCCTGTTCAAATGGTATATTATGTGGTTTTTATTTTGACCACTGGACATTATTTCATCTGTTCGTTTTTACTAAAGCATTTTCTTACTTCTTAGAAACGTCAAATTTAGCATAAGCTTACACGATTAATAACAATGTAATAAAGTCCAGTTACAGCTAAAGTGACCGCCACGCCAACATGTATTTTATCCGTATGTCTGTCGTGTAGTATAGTAACAAAGATGTTTCACGATAAAAAATCGCTGATTCAGTTTAGGAAAAAGATATCTATTATATTATCTTCAGATATACAGAAGTGTTTTATATCATGTGCGTTGACTAATAGTTTTTATTTTATTTTCTTAGGATTAAAGTTTAAAAATAAAATTAATCATGCTAAATTTGAACACGCTCATATTAATAAAGAATTTAAATACTTTAAATACTTTTAAAATATATCAGACTAGCTGTCACGCAGAAAACTGGTTTAATAAAACTTATAATAGTTTTATTTGCCATAAGTTAAACAGAATGTTGTAATCGTGGAAGTATAAAATACCTTTTATTGCTATATTACGCGCAAGATAAATATAGAAAATAAATGTTGGAGTGGCGAGCACTTGAAATTTATCTGAAAATTCAAAAAAATGAATTGTGAAAAGAAAAAATAATAAAATATGAAACATTTCAAGTCTCAATGAATAATATTTTCGAAAATAAAACATACTAAATAAAATAATTATTTTCATTTAAATATAATATTTTATCAGCATTTATTAGTAATACTCTCAGGTGTATTTAAGAAAGACATGAAAAATCATGAATTAAATGTTTTATAACATAAATATTTATAGAATTTATCAAAAATTCATACATGGTGATATTTAGGATGAAATATTAGAGGTAACATAATATTATTATGAATTATTATAATATTTGCCCTCCTGCCTAGAGCTAGAATATTTTCAAAGAATTGTGCAAGTGTGTTGAAAAAAATATTTTTCTTTTAATATTTATGTGTAACTAACTGATCCCCGTGCACTTTTTTGCCTGTTAAAAATACCATCTCTATATGATTCAAAACTTATATATTATATATATATATTTTTTTTTTGTATAAGAAATTTACAAACTATTATTTTGTAGAACGATAAGCAAATGTGCACAGAGTAATTATTTACATGAATATTTTGAGGGAAGAAGCCACCCATTAGTTAAACTACCTATTTTTTTTTTTTTTTTAATTTATGTTTAATTCGTCGTTTAATATCCGGCTAGTCATGTTCAAAACTTCCCGTGACAAATTTCCGTAGATTTACTAATTTACAAAAACTCAAAAACGCGAAATGAATGTTTCGAAAACAATAATAAATAGTTATAAATAAAAAATAATCCACCTTAGATCTGAACCTGATAGAAACCTTACAATATACAAAAATATTTAATATTAAGTTTATTTTTTGATGGAAGTATCGCGGCACTATTGTATTTTTGGTATGGTCATCCTCTTACCCCTGCAACTTTTATTGGACTACATTTTAGCCTAAAACCTTCTCCACAATGTACTCATTCATTAAAAAAAAAAATCTCAGATCTGATAAGTAGTTCCAGAGTTTACCCCGTACAAAGATTTTCAATTCATATTTATATAGTTAGATTAATAGAAGTTTTGGCTGATAAATAAAAAAAATATATTAAACTATTCGTTACTATTATTGTAGTATTTTTACAGAATTATATTTCATGATCATTGAACTGTACTTAAAATACCTTTTATAATGTTTTAAATAAAAAGATTCAAGGAATTTATCCCAAGAGCACTATTTGAGTTGTCTGTTATAATAGCAATACAAATGTACAATTCAAATCCAAATATTATATTTTAAACATTATTAAAATATTTTTCCATATATATATATATATCATTTATATTAAGATATTTTAGTTTGTATTTTCAGAATATATTAAATTTGTAGGTAGTATTTTTATTCTTTCACAAAATCATACTGTATTTTGTATATTTTTGTGTCCGTGTTTACAAGATATACACATATCTAAATTAACGTAATACAACTTATTAAAACTAACCAATAGTTTTCTGTTTTGTTTTAAATGTTAATACATTATTGTAAAATTAAAAATAAAAGTATAGAAATAATATAATAAATTATTTCAAACTTAAATTGCAAAAAAAAAAAAAAAAAAAATCTATAAATTCACAGTAAGGCAACTATGACAAAATAGTATTATCTACTATGAGAAAAAATAGAAGGATATAATAAATGTGCTATATTAATAAATATATATTTATTCGAAAAAGGTTGATAAGAATAAGTGAAATAATTGAATTTGTTATTTATTATTTTTAAAATATATTAAAATATACAAGTTTCCTCGCATATTATATTATTTTTAAGTTTTGTATTCCCGCAAGAAGTCCAAATCCGCGATCAACATAAAACTACCCACTCCAACCAACCCAACGCCTTCATCAAAAAACCGACCAGTCTTTCCAAATTCCATTCACAATAATAGATCTTATGCCAACGTCACTGCCAACACACCGCCCGAAGATTCGTATTCAATTTCCATAAATAAGTTCATCGAAGAATTCAAAACGATAATGAATCCATTAATCATTCTATTAACCTCTGTTCTTAATCGTTTACAACCGGTCACGGTATCAGTACCTTAACTTTTACCGATACGTATTCTATCATTATCTTTGTCATATTATATACAACTCTATTGTTATTTTTATTCTTGTTAATGTCAATTTAAGTACTATGTAATTGTCGAACTGTAATAGTTTAAGCTGATGGTTCTAAAATAAAAAAAAAAAAAAAAAAAAGTTTTGTATGTTGCATAGAAATACTTAATACACAGCTGTTTATGTTACACGAGTATAATAATAAATAAAACTATATACCTAATAAGATTATATAATTGTTTCGTTTAAATATTTTAAACTATTATTATAATATTTATAAACTCGTTTTAACTTTTATTCAGTTAAATCTATATTTATTTTTAAATTTTTACATAGTTAATTAGTAATAATACTTCCTCTGTAATTAATTATACGGCATTATATGACCTAATATAATTATAGAAGTTTTCGCGTTTAACATATTTTTAGTAGTTTAAAGTATGATCATAATATTAAGTTCATGCTATCATTTTTTATAAACAAGAATATTGTTTATTTATTTTTTATTTTTAACAAGAAATATACAATCTGTACCCTTGAGCACAATAAGAATATGTGATATAATATATATATATTTTTTTTTCATGAAAACGTGAGGGGAAAAGCCATCCAGTGAAAGCACTACCTATTTATTGTTTATGGATAATTTTTTTATTTTTTTATTTTATATAATTCTAATTTATTCATTTAGTAAATTTCGACACCATTTTCTTTTCAGTTGTCGTGTGGGATTGCCTGGAATTGTGTGAGAAGCTAAATTGGATAAACAAAAATATAAATACATTTTTCAAATGTAAACCGAATTATTGTAAAACCATAAAAAAATTGTTATAGGTTATGGTATAATGATATAGGTCGAGTATAACATTGAGTTAGCTACTTTAATGTATTTGTTTAATTTGAATTCAATAATAAATCATTGTATACCAACGATGAAAAACGATTCTGTGTCTGTAATTTTTGAGAATATTATTTATTTGTATAAACTGCTATTAGTTGTTTGTTTTTCTATTTGAAATACTGCAGGTTGAGCTAATTCCTACTAAATATAAATCATACCTTAAATGGCAAAATCATATGATAAATAAAACTAGCAAGATCAGACTATTGTTCTATAAATTTAAAACTCTTAGCAACATACATATCACCCACCACAATGAGAATCGTTTTCATAGCTATCGCCCAGTCAATTTATTTATATAGTATTGCAAGTTGGGGTGGTGCCTGCAATATACATCTAAATGCACTTGAAACCACTATAAATTCTCTTATTGAAATATCTTTTAAAAAACCATATAGGATGATCAATGTATTGTTGTATAAAGAATGTAATCTATTAAATTTAACTCAATTATGTCGCACGACATATATTATCGAATATGTTTTTCCTTGATATTCAAAAATTTAAATTTAAACATAACCACTGTACATGAGCGAAACAAACCAATATGTTTTAATTCCTATATGTGTAGAACGGGATTTGGAAAAAGAAACCCCTTGAATGCTGGAATTAAGACGGCGATGGCATCAAATATCGACGTCGGTTTGCATAAAATCTTTAGATTATATAAGAAAATGGTAAATGAAAAAAATAAATTACTAACATAGATAAATTTTATTATATCTGTATATTTATTCTGTAATTCAAAAAATATTTAAAAATTTATATTTATGATAAGCTTATAATCACTAAATCAACTATAATCGACTTATAATGTGTTAATTTAATTATAATTAATTATTTTAGTAAATGTACGAGATATTTTTAAGAACTTTTTCTCCACAATAAGCCTAGCTTACGGAGACAATCATTTTAATATATATAATGCCGTTTTATAATATGTATAAATATTTGTATACATTTACATGTATGTATACATTTTTATTTTTTAAATGAAAATAAATAAATAATAATAATAATACATATCATCTATATAGTAAGTATTAATGTTGAATTTCATATTATTACTAGGTGTTATTAAGAAGTACCTATTATAACATATGTCATTATTAATTACTGATATACCGAATAACAATGTACATAGGTTTACATTTTTGAAAAATTATAGTGTATATTAATAGTATACTACTTACCGTTGAAAAGTTCAAGTCCATATGAATAATATTTTGGAATTACAACAACATTAAAATAATACTTCGTTGGATTTTCAACTTGTATAAAAACATATCTAAATGCATATTATGGTAAATTATTATTTTTTATTCAATAACGAGCGACTGCGATGAATGATTATTGATTGTCAAAAAATAATTATATAACATGAGTATTATATGACGAATATTAACGTTGATTGCATTGTATTATGTTGATGCGAAATTATAATGAAATGTATTTAATGCCGAACGCATCGATGTTCACCATCATCAAACAAATGTCCATTAATAATAACGTTAGTATATGATTTTAATATTACTGGGCATCTGAGCTACCTACATAAAAACAGTCATTGTAAGATTTCAGTAGGATGTAGAAAGGAAATGAAATGTAGTTCCCTCGGGACAAATAATATATGAAAAGTGTACAGGTTTCATTTACAAAAATGTGTTAAGACCTTTTTTCACTTTAAAGGGTAATATTTTGTAGCAAATCCAATTTAGAAAAAAAATAAATGTAACTAAGCAAGAACGTAGGAACCTTTTTCTGTAACCTATACTCAGTGATTGTATTTTGTGTAACTTAAAATTAAATTTTAAACTTAAGGTAGGTATGACATTTATAATATGATATATAATATTATGCATTATGTACTTATACAATAAATAGTATAGTTTTTAAAAGACAAGTTTTATCAGGTTTTTACAATAAAGCATATATTATTTTGAATGACAGATCAAACAATATATATCTTAAGCACTGTACGATTTAAATTTAAACGATTACAATAGAAACCTTTGTAAACTGAATCTCAATTTCTTAAAATTTGTGTAAATTATACTTAAAACTTAATTAAATTTAAAATTTAAGTACCCAGTAGAATTATTTTTACGATTTATGATGACTTAAAAAAGGTATTTTGTGATTTATTGTTTTTATCGTATAAATTAATGAATCATTTTTTTTTTTATTATTCTCGTATTATTAGCTTTTAGCACATTAACTTATCACAGCTCGACAATTAACTTATTTATACAGATTATAGAATTAATTAAAATAGCAATAATAACAAATATATAGTTTATAAAAATCATACAATATGGCAGTTAAAATAATAAGATAATTAAAGGAGTATTATAATTATGGTGCAACGAGAAACAGGTTTGAAAAATGTATAATATGTTAATGAGGGAAAGATAAGAATAGAAAGAATAGATACGTTTTAATGAGGAAAAATTTTACGAACATTATTAAAGGAAGATAGTACCTTTGGCAATAACAGCATTTAAAACTGAAGAGAGAAGTGAAAATCGTGGACTGATAATTGAAATCAAGTTTGAAATGAAATACGAGAATGAAACAGAAAAATGTTATGTGGGGATATTTTTGTTGCTGATAGCTTCAACGTAAGTTTTTTATTAGAATTTGAATATGATGCAGGAATTGTGGTCGGTGAAACACTTGGAGGAGTCTTCTTGTTTTCTTTTTTTTAGGCTTAAATAGTTGACATCCCTTGTAGTTGGCAGTATTGTCCAAGGATCACAGGGCACATTTGGTTGGACTGTTACGATCATTAGTGCAATCTTCTATGACGTGGTGATTGTCACTACATTTGACGCGTTGAGTGGTATGATTGCAATTTAGTTATGAGTGTGTCCAAAATATTGATAATTATTATGGCATTGCAGAGGGCCATATATTTTTCTGTGAGGTTTTTCAACAATCACTTTCGTATTAAACAATGACTTAATGTTATGAATATCTTTATTATTATCATTCCAAAAAAGATCCAAAAAATTGTGACAAAGAATGCTGGTTTTTATCCTTGGAATTATAAACATTTTAAGTTGACAAACAGACAGAGCCGAGGAGATGTCGGTACATGAAGTAGCCGATACTATAGTAGTGTAGATCTAAATTTAATATACATGCGCACTATGAGCTACGGCGATAACGAAGTGTAACGACGCGACGACGTACTTGTGTTCGTGTTGAACGTTAAAGCCGAACTAATTAATGTAAAATTGTGACTATGTATGTTTAATATTTTTTAACTGCCATTGTAACAATACATATAAGGAGTCTCGTATTAAATTTTCAAGCTATTTTACCAAAGAATAAAATTTTACTGTGATTTATAAAAACAAAAACTAAAAATTTTGAAAATTTTAAATGTCTATAAATGTCTTAAAAAGATTTCAAATATTTTGAAAATTGTGTCAATTACAGAAAATTCCAGCATAAATATTTAGTAAAAATTTCATATTATGTCTATAATAATCTGTTTTAGAATTACACAAACATCAAAATTTGATTTTCTCAAAGATGATTTAACATAAAAATTCACGTTTTTCCTTAATTTATTTATTTTTGTTTGTTTTTCCCGGCACTTTTGAAAACTATTGGGAATTTTGAAATTTGACCTCCCCAATGAAACAACTAGATTCATGTTCCAAACGGAAAAGCTACTGAAGTTTGAAAATCGAAGCATTATTTCGACAAATTATCGTATATATAGACACACACACTTAAAAAAACATACAACATTGTAAAATAAATACATTCATCGCTTCACTCAGAATCTAAAATAAAATCCAGATCAATCTGTGAAAAGTTAAAATACGATGTGTATACTGTACACGTTAAATAGGCTTATGATAAATAATTTAAGATTTTCTAAATAACATACTTCAGAAGATTCTGTTTATAAGGTATCTTATATCATCAAATTTCAATTAGGTATGTTAAGTGTTTTAGAGACATTAAGCTCTTCATTGCCATTTTTTAAATTTAATTATGGTAAATTTTACAACATCCACGTTTTCAAATGAAATATATCCTACAAAAAAAAAAAAGGAATATTAATTACGTAATCGCCGGTACAATAACGGTCAGTTCACTGCAGTGAATACCTCGGGTACCACACGATTGCGTACGATGTATCTTTTTGAGAACACGATTGCGTACGTTAACACGATTGCGTACGTTAAACCATTAACTTTAATATTTACCCCAAAAGTCAAACGATTGCGTACGATTTACTGTGCAACGTTGCCAAATTTATGTTTTTATTTTTGATCAGTAAAATTTAAATTTTATGACTTAAGCTATGGTACCACTTAAAAATCTCAATTTTCGACAAATATGTTATAATATAGTATACAAAATAAAATAATTAAAAATATTTTATCGAGTGCGAGTATCCTAAAATATCCTAGTAAAATAACCGATTTCGTTATCGCCTATTAAATATCACCTATCGAATCTCAATTAATTTTAAATTATATGTTCTATAATATAGAACAATATTGAGCGCTTAACAGTCGATCGCAATCGACCGGTCGATCTTGGACAATTCCAAAGTCAATCATATTAGAATTTATTTTTAGGGCCACGCGCTCTATATGTTTCTTAATAAGTATAAGAAAATGGCAACAGTGCTTCAAAGTTGCAGATAAAAATCGTACGCAATCGTGAACATTTAATGTTCACGATTGCGTATGTCGATACAGACCGTACGCAATCGTGTTTTACCGAATACCTCCAATTAGCTGAAACCATGTCAATTGTGGCGAAGAAAACTTAAAATATTAGATAACAATCCAAATGATTTCGTTAAATTTTTGGAATTTTGTTATAAAGATACTTACCTATCGAGCCTTAAATCAATGACGTCATATTGATGCAACTTTTCCAGTTTCTTATAGACAAACAGAATACTTTAAAAATATTATCTGTGTAACGGGATTTCTGAGGTATTTAATGATTTGATAATGTTATATCAGCCTAACTTTCATCAGTCATATTATTAGTCCAATATCTTATACAATTCTCGAGCAGGTAGTAAGTTTTATTAAAATATTAGTTTAAAATATGATTTTTTTCCATTATATTTGTATCAAATCCATTTAATTTTTTGTGAATGAATAGTTTTTCATTGGAAAAACACATCCTAACTTTAATCACGCAATACATATTTTTAAGTTTGCGCATAACCACTGGATAATAACTTGAAATAAATAAAAATATTTGCTTAACGTTATTAAAAAAAAAAATCAATAACCATAGTGATTTTAATTTCAAGTAGGTAATAACAGACAATAATTTATGATTGATGATCCACGAAGAGGGATTAATCGTTTTCATTGTTATTAATTTTTAAAAAAATCATCTTTTACTCTCATAATACAACTATCAATTTATAAGCTAATTTATTTATTTTTGTATGTATTTATTTCGGTTCTTATTTTACAACTAGTTTTATGATTAGTGTTTGATGAACAATGTTATAAACTCAAGTTAAAAGTGACTTTATTTTAAAACACGTGAATTATATTTAACAGTTCATATTAGAATAGTTCAGACTGTTGGATGTCATCTTATATAAATACATTTTATACTTTACTGCATTATTATATTATGAAGGTGTTAAAATATGAGTATGTGTGTTGATGGGATTGTAGTTGAATACAGTGTGTAAACGAGTGTATATTACCTGTAAATGTTATTAGAATACATTTAAATGTTGACAGATAATAAACGAACAGATGCTATTGAGATGAAGTTGAGAATTTCTCAGAACTTTTTTAAAGTCTATGCACATTACATATTGATATGAGCACACATGTTTGTAATACGTATTATATGTTTACCATAATAAGTCAGTAACATAAACTTTAATACATTCAAGCACGTGGCGTGTTAGAAAATATTGTTATATTCGAATTTCAATTTGAAAATCGAATGATAATAACGGAACGAGAAACATTAAAGAGCATCAATACGAAAGAAATGGAGAATATTTCTTTAGTGGAAATATGAACATTTATTTATTTTTGTCTTTAATTTTATACACAATGGAATTCCCAAACATTTCGATTTCGAAATCAAGGATATTGGGGAATGGTTTTCTATAAATATGTGCATCCGTATTTAAGGAGTAGGTTCAACTATTAAACAGTATTGTAATGCGCTTATATAGTTACTACCTCGAAATGTGAACTAAAGACACAAAGGCCACAAAGGCCACCTATATTCAGTGTGGTTCTTTTGAACCTTCTATGCCCATATACCACAATCTAATATGACGATCAGTGATCACTATTCAGCGGCCATTCTTGTGCCGTAATCCATCCTACTATTGATTTTGATCATAGAAATGTAGGTGGATAATAGTACACATTAAACATTTACACACAATATAAATGTTGAATAGAGCTAGACGTGTGCATTATAATGATTACATTACGGAAGTTGGACATTAACGAGTTTAAAAATAATATTAAGCTAAAACTTACCTGGCTATCGTTAATAAACTTAGGAAATAACTTTTAATTTAATAAGTTTCTTTTTAAGATTTTTATAATCTGTTAGTTTTAAGTTATACAAAAGCATTTAAATTAAATTAAATTTGTAAATAAGCTAGTGATTTTCACTCGAAATATTAAATTATTGTTTTCAATACTTGTTAAATAGGGTATTATTATAGTAAGTTAATATATAATAAGAATAACGTTAAAAATTAATTAATAATAATTATAAATAATTAACAACGTCAAAATCATATATATTATAATGATGAACCGTTGTACACAGTAGTCACATGTACAATTCATGTAGATATTTTTGGTAACGTTATCCATTTGATTCAAGACTTATAAATATATATGGCTACTCCAAGATTGGTTTATTAAATTGAGATATCTACCTAGTTTTTTGCTTGTGCGGAACCTCTATTCTATTTTTATCACAAATTAAAAAACTTTATTTTTATTTTTTTATTAAAATAATTGTAACTTATTTGATGTTTTTATTCATTCATTTTTAACCCAACATTATAAAAGTAAAATAAAGGAAAAATTTTAACTTAGCTAATCTCAACTTAATGTGTTATACAAATTTATTAGGTTATCCAGTCATGTATATTCCACGAATATGGTGTTAAATTTCAAAAATTAAACTTTTGAAGTAGATGAATTTTTTTTTTCAAAATAATTTTGTTACGTTAAAATTAGCATAAATCATTAGAAAGACTTTATTATTTAGTAACACTTAGTAATGTATTATCTAGATAAAAATCTGGTGTTTAAATAAATCACTTTATGCCATTTATTAAATAAACCCAGGGATAACAATTTTTCAAAAATATAGTGGTAAATATTTAGGTATTTATTAATTTACTTAATTTATTGTTACATAATATGGTACTAAT
The DNA here is from genome assembly GCF_037042655.1 of Diuraphis noxia. Taxonomy (NCBI): domain Eukaryota; kingdom Metazoa; phylum Arthropoda; class Insecta; order Hemiptera; family Aphididae; genus Diuraphis; species Diuraphis noxia. The sequence continues at coordinate 80,663,096 of NW_028301713.1, forward strand.
ATAATTTAAAATTCAAAATTACATGCATTGATATCTGATAAATATACCTACTTTATATTTCACTGCTAAAATTCGATAAAATATTATTATTCAAATTATTTAAAAATATTTTAATATTCAATTAGGAAATATAAAACTAATGAATGTTTTGAATACAGATTTTAACCTTTTTATAAATATAAATTTTAATGACAGAAAAGTTTTAAGTTTTATCTAATGGTTTATTTTTATGATAACAATTGTATATAAAATTCACCGAGATTATACCAAAAAGGTTAAGAAAAATAAACGTTTATTATGAAAACATTTATAAAAGTAGCGTTATGTTAATTTTTTATCACATTACATAATAATATGACTAATAGGTATACCTTTTACTCAAAAAGATTAACGCAAAACATGTCTAAAGTTTTATTTATTTAATACGAAATGATAACCTAGTACAGTAGCACCTTAGTACCTGTATACAATCTAAAACTATTAATAATGCTCAGCAAAGTATTTTATATAAATATAATATAATATAAATACAATTAAGATGTAATTTAAATTAAAAACAAATGATTACGTACGATTAGGAGAGGATCTAGAATTTTTACGGCTAAAGCAGTATTATTCAAATTATTGTACATAGAGATATAACTAGGATATTATGATAAGAATGGAGGATGTGATAAGTATTATACGTTTCAGTGGAATAATTTCAACATATTTAGAGTTAACATTACGTAAAATAATTTTCATGATTCAGCATAATAATAAAAGTAAAATTATAATTATATTCAACAATACTATCATATTGTATCATCATTTATTAGTGTTAAGGTTTCTTGTGAAATCTCTCTTTCGTTAAATCAACAATTGCTTGCATAGCAAAGTAAAATTTTTAGTTTAATGTAATCAATTTTATCATATTAAATTGATATGAAAAAATATATATTCTCAATTAAACCTCCTAATAACTTAATTATACTAGCCACTAAATTATTAGACCAGTGTCGGTATGTGATAAAAAGTTATTTGTGTATGGAAGAATCGTACTCCTATTAGTGAAGAAAATATTAAATAATATAAAATATCTTCAATAAAAAATATTGGCCTCACGGGCAAGACACCCAGTGTAGTAGTACTGCCATCGGCGTTGATATTTTTTCTAGTTGTTTCGTATATTTTAGAATAATTTAATTTCAATCATCATATAATTTAAATTTTTTATATAGTATCGTAGTGATATTAAGTCAATAAATACAGTTTTTTTTAAAGATGTTCGAATTACAATCGATAATCTGACGGTGACTTAGTTAGATGTAATTCATAATCGAATAAATAAATAAACAATTCATCATTCGTAATGGTTTTATATTATTTTAAAAAACAATATATATAAAGACAATAAATTTAAGTAATTTATAAGGAAATTTAGTTAGCGTGGGAAGACAGAGTTGGTATTACAAAAACAAACTGGACGGCGTGATGGAAGTGTCCACTGGCATAAATTCATCATAATTGAGTTAGATTATATTTTGTATAGACATATTTTTAATTGTTTCGTATGGCTAATTTTATTTTAAGCAATAATTATGTGGGTTATACTAGATATTAGTTATTTGTGACATACTAAAAATAAATAACTCAACTTAAGCTAGTATGTTTACTGTGGTTTTTTTAATCGTAAGTTTAACTACCTATGTTAAAAAAAAATAACTTTACTATTATCTTAATACCTTTTTATAATGTATAACTGAATTTAAAAACTTTGCAGGACTTTTTAATACATACATTTAAACAAACGGTCAAGTCTAACGTTATTTTGCATAGCTTAATTATAGGTATGCATTATAATGGTCAATTCCATGAAATGTAAATGTTATATTCAATTTTTAATCATGCAGGTCATTATTTGCTCACTTAACACAGTAATCTAAAGCCCTATAAAGTGCCAATTTCATGAATATTGGGCCATCCTACGCCTGTAGTGTAACATATACATAAAACGCTATACAAACTCATCTAATAATTAGCATAAACTTTAAAATTAAACCTATATAATTATGAATAAGAAAAACGACTAAGAACTACCTTTTAGTCACAACGTCTTTTGAGTTTTGACGAAACCAGATAATATGTTAAAAAGTTTTAATGTTTCACGAGTTCAATTTATTAAATAACGTGGTTTCTAAAAAGCACTATGCCAAAGTTATAATAAATATATTATGTTTACCATAAATTTAAGTACAATATGTAATTAATTATCAACTAACTTATATTGGCCGAGGTAGGGACTTATTATTTTGAGAATAAAGAATTTTTAAATTTCTTGCAAAATTAAATTCGCAAAGTGAATTTATTTGTTTAAAATATAATGTTTTTCAAGTCTTAACTATCATTTTGTAACTATCGCATTTACTTATTATATTAATTGTATATAGATTGTAAATTTTCTTTAATTAAAAAAAACAAAAAGAAATTAAATTTTGTGATCAATGATTACAATCATACATTTATACTATCTTACAATTCATTACATGTCACATTAGCATACACCATATATTAAATTATATTATTTTATTTAAGATAAGTTGTGGTTGTTTCGTCATTTTAAAACTTACAGGGATTTGAGGAATGGGAACTAATTAGTTTTAGATTATAAGAAGAGATTTGACTGTACTATTTTTCTTTGTTACTATCTATAGCAATGGTTCTTAAACTGAGGTTTAAAATCCCCTGGGCCCTTATGACATTCATGTTGGGGTGTATAGTGGTTCTATCTAAAAATAAAATAATAATTCTGTATCAAAAATTATGTGTAGGTAACGAAAATAATTATAAATCTGTATATTTTTATGCACCTATTTATTTAATTTGTAACGTAAAAATAAAGAAAGATTAAAATATCAATTATAATAGCTCGAGAGCTGTATAAAAAAAAGTTTTAACTGACATGCGACAGGAGACCGCGATTTCTAAAAGTCTTTCATCAAGGGGCCAGTATACAAAAAATGTTTAAGATTAATTTGATTGCCTGCCTAGATGCTTAATATTTACTTACTATAGCTCGTCGTCATGTCCATGATTCACAGATGGATTTTTTACTGTGCTTACATATTACACATGATCCTACATTCTACCTAATCACAGATTGTCTATCTAATTACTAAGTAGTAAGTTGCACGTAAATTGATTTTTACTTAAAGAACTGTCTTGCTAGACACTCAAACCAGGTTTTTAATTTTACAATTTTTTCATATAAAAATGCATCGGATATGCGAAGGCACAAAAAGCATGTGAATATTGTAAATGAACCTTTATAAAAAATACAAAATAAATATTTGCCCAGGCTACTGCACAAGGGGAATGGGCAGCTAGTAAAATACAATAATATATACATTTTTATGCAGCTTTAATATTTTTTTATTTTTGTTTAACAAACTATCCGTGGCCATTAAACGTAACATTACATTATATATACACAGGGTGTCCCAAAGTGATCTGACATTCTGACAAATGAAATAACTTTTGTTCTAATCAATATTTTTTAAAAATTTCTTTTAAATATAATCCATAGACACCTGCGCTACATTTTTAGAACACATTTTTTATTTTTTATTTTTAATACTGAAAATAAAAAACTTAAAAATTGATAAAAATTTTCTTCGAAATATTCAATATAGCCAATTTGTAAATCTGATTTTTAGAAAAATTTATGTAGTAAAAACACTTATTTAAGTCAAATGGCTGATTTTTTATATTTTTTTTTAAATATTAATATTTTCGTTAAGTAAATTACGATCTAGTTTATGTTAGAAACCTTGTAATTTCAAATAATAATAAAGTTTTCTACAAATATTTTATAGGTAAGAACATTTTTAAATAAGTGCTGTTAAAATTTAATTATTTTTTTATTGTATTTATTTTAATAATATGTGATGTATAAACTATAAATTACTATCATTTACTATAATTTACTTAACGAAAATATTGATTTTTAAAAAAATTGTAAAAAATCAGCCATTTGACTTAAATAATTGTTTTTACCATATAAATTTTTCTAAAAATCAGATTTACAACTTGGCTATATTGAATATTTCGAAAAAAATTTTTATCAATTTTTAAGTTTTTTATTTTCAGTATTAAAAAAAAATAAAAAATGTATTCTAAAAATGTAGCGCAAGTGTCTATGAATTATATTTAAAAGAAATTTTTTAAAAATATTGATTAGAACAAATAAGTTATTTTATTTTTCAGATCTGTGGGACACCCTGTATATATAATATAATATGTATATTTACATTGCAAGGATTTTTAAATGATAAACGTTAATTTATTATTTTTGTTTACTCTCGTTATTATAAAATATAAAATATCACTATACTTATTGACGCTTTTATACAAATAAAAAGAAAAATACGATGTTTAGTTTCTAAATTAATACATATTTCTATATAGATATTTAAAAATTGTTTATATTAGTTGACATGTTTTGTGTCTAAAATTACAGTTTTGCCACCCGTGGTATATTTTATAATAAAAAGGTTAATTATTGACTATTGTACACACTAACATATGGAGGTAATGTTATTAATTTTTATGTATTTTAATAGAACTGAACCATTTGAATACATTTTATATTTATCATCGTTATAAATATTATAAAAAAGTGGAAAAGTGGATATCACTCTACTGTACAGTAGGTTACTAGTGGGTTACTGTAATGGATGGAATTAAATTTGAATCCAATGATATGATATCATTGTATACGAAAAACGATTTTGAGCGGAGCCGGTTTATCTGTCAAGGATAGCAAATACTTATATAAGCATTCAGTGGAAATTTCAAATACCGGCGGTCATTTGTTTTAGAGTTGTAAAGCTTAGAGTTGTAGAGTTTTAGAGTTAAAATTTTTTGGTTGAAAAACAGATTATGTTAAGCTACGTTTTTTTTCTTTATTATATGGATAATGAATTAACACACCATGATCAATGCGAATCGATATAATAGTTGTTGAATATAATCAATAAAATATTAAAAAATAACAAATATCAACAAGAAGTAGTTAGTAGAACAGATTATTATCATAGATCTAGCTATAAAATAAAATGATTTAATATAATACACCCGAGTATAGGAACACTTGAATCAGCTGTCGATTAAATATTTTCAAGTGAATAAATCTACAGTTTTCATTGTTATATGATTATGGATTATAATAAGTTACTAAACTATTTTATTTCAATGAATAAAAAAATACAAGCAAAAAGTTGTATAAACGATATTGTTAAATAATTTTTAGTTGGCTTACGTAGAATTAAATCAGTGTGTAAATTTTATAAATATTCAAAATAACATGCAATGGTTTACACATATCAAAATTTACGTAAGTACGAATTAAGATCAGATATTATTTTATTGATGACTGCATTAGAGTTTATTTTATTGCTAACTTATATCTTTTATAATTTATTTTCCTTTATAAATATTGTTTAAAAAAATTTAAAAAAAAAATTACCTATATTTTGTATTATTGAGTAAAAAGAGTTCATTATTTTGAAATTATAGTTGAATTGATTATCATATTTAATTTATATCAACACTTTTATAATCTGTTGAATTATAAACATTTATGATATAAATTATAATTATATGAGCCATGCATGCATTGTTATTTACAGTAATAAATCATTAATTTTTTAAAAGAACTACGAAGTTTAATATATTAATATAGCTTTGTAAGATTCTATGAGTGTCAAAGACTTTATTGATTAAATATTTTTCAATAAAATGCTTTTCCTAAAGGTTAAAAAGTTCTAAAACTCCCACGTTACAGATCAGAAATCTCATTTTAATGGTTCTTTCATGAGGCCATTTTTTGATTTTATCAATAGTTTCTCTAAGCGTGAGTAGTAAAATTACTATTTTATCAAAACGGATATGAGTATTTTATTTTAATTCACAAAATAATGAATATTTAATATTTAAAAATATATTATATCTATCTTGTATGAGCTATAGTAATCTCTGAATATTATATGTATTGTAAATTAATAATGATCTATTGTTGAAATATTGTTCCTTTGATACTCCTAAATTTTTAATAATTTTACTAATTTATATAAAACCATAAATTATTCTACACTTATGAATGCTCAATATATAATTTTATTTTGTCGAGTCCGGCCTTTCTTAATTTAGTGTAATGTACATATTATACAGTAGGTACCATAAATAGTTTAAGATACTAAATGTGAAAATAAACTTAATAATAAAAACATTTTATATTTGAATTTATAAGGAGATAATATATGGTAAAACTGAAAACAAAACAAAACAATTACTTAGCATTATACATAACTAAGTTATAATTACGTACATGTGAAATTATTTTAAATAAAAAATACGTTTAAAAATTGAATATGTAATATTAACGTAATAATACACTTAAATTGGATGAGAACATGCGTGGTTTATATGAATAAACGAAAATGCAAATGGATTATTCTTAGACCAAACGTCTAAAAGAGCTTACTATAGTAATGCCTTAGTAGTTACCATAACTATTAAAGAATTTCTTAATTTCTTAAGTTATAGAAGATGTATTATTATGTATTAAATTATAAAAGTATTAATCTATCATAATATGAATTGGTAATAAAAAATGAGTTGAAAGAAAACTACAAAAGATAATCGTAATCTAGAAATGTGGATGATATGATTTGATCAATTTACTCAAATTTTAACCATCCATTTATTAATATTATTTTGATACTAAAAATTAATTTCTAATTATTTTATTCCATACATTTTTTGTTCAACTAGTTTATTGTTTAATATTGACTGTCTACTAAATATGTGTTATAAAAAAAAAAAATGATTACCTATTTTAGTTAGCATGTACATAGGTATACTTGGTTGAATGTTATTTATTTTATAAATTTGAATAATCCATACATATAGAGGCGAGACGATATAGAATATAGATGAAAATGTACTATTATATTCTATTTCATCGAAAGTTATAGTTTTAATGAAAATTTCACGTTTAGAAGATAATTATTATCATCCAAGTCAACATTAATAATTAAAATTTTTTTTTTTTAACAAATATTTTAATTTTATTATGTTTCCTGAAATGGTGAGATCGATGCATTTTTTAATTGTTAGTACTTTTAATTTATTAGTATCATTATTATGTATAAGAATTTTAATGTGTCAAACACAAAATATTTCATTTTGACAAACGTCATATTGTTATCGTTTTTTACAAAAGTAAACTGCCCTTGTGAAGTATATCGATTTAGAAATAATTGGAATTTCTATGATGTTTAAACATTTTATTTTTAATAAAATCGATTACCTGACTTGTATCAGTAATAAATTAAAATATTCTTATAGTTTACGAAATATTGTTATGTTTTTATTTTTATTAACGATTACCTAATCATTATTTGGTAAGATTAAAATGTTTAGCTTAATTAAGTTTACTTATCGGCAACGGTTTTCAAACAAAAATAGATGGTTATTAGGTACCTATATAATTTTAATAATAATGGATTATCGGTGGGTACTTTTTCGTTTTATCGCCTATATACTTTCATTATTTACACTCACCAACGTTAACGTCTACGTCGTTATGGAAGTTGAGAACTGTACACTTAATGGACGGACGTATTCCTACAGAGATAATGATTGTCCGAGCTAAGACCATTAATCACGGGATAATACATGGTTTCAACTGTTATTTTCTCGCTTCCCGCACTATAGGTAATAACTTTCGGTCTGACAAAGTAAAAAGAAGTTAACAAAAATGTAAAACGTAACTTAAATTATATTGGCCTGAGATTTTTGTTATTTATCCTATACTATTCTAGAGATAATTATATTCTAAGGTGAGGACAGCTAGATAATCGATACCAATATAGCTTGTTATTCTAACGATGAATAATAATAATAATGATAATAGTAAAAGTAATGCAATAATAACGTCCTTCATTCTAATTTGTTTTTTTTCACTTTTTAAAATGAAAAAAAAAAACGAAAAGATGGTTTGAGACAAAAGGAATATGCAAGATGTTAATATTGTTATAATTATTAAAAAATATTTCTGCAGATTTAAGTATTTTTCGATTAAATTTAGTTCGTGAGAGAAAATGTAAACAATTTAACGCACTCTATTCTTTATGTTCGACCACAAAGCTTGATTGCATGGTTGGAACTTTTTGCTGAATATTACGTCAACGCACAAAAGAATTGAACATGTGGTTATCTCTGTTGTAAAGATGTTATAGCTTACTGCAGGATAGCATGATAAGAAGAAATGAATAAATCCTTAATTTTTATCTTCGAAATATATTTAAAGCTTTAAACTGATCGTAAAATTGTTTATAAAATTTTTAAATTATGCAGTTTTCATTTTAAGTAAACAATGATAAAAGTACTTTTAAAATCCATTAGGAAAAAATTTAAATTAGGAGAACAATAATTTTTACGCAAAACCGCTTTTGAAAAAAATACAATTTTTTATTTTGTTATACCTCATTCCAAAACAAATAACTGTATAAACAGACACACTAGACATTTTAAAAGTTGTTTATAATGTAAGAGTATTTTATACAATACGAGTAATATATGCATTATGCATAGTATGATTAAAAACATATTTTGTCTGTACTATTTATAAACGTTTGGAATTTTTTACTTTTTATAATTATGATGATTTTTCATTTTTGGGTAAAAAAGCTAAAACATTTAATTTTAATTTACTCTTTATCTGTACCAACATCAATATTTATAGGTAGTAATTGTGATCAAATTTAGAAGAAAAAATAATTAATCTTCCTCAAAAAATAATAGATACTTTGTTATGGTTAAAAAATATTATTTATAGGATTTGGAAATTATAAGTTATAACCATTACGTACATTATTATTTACTTTACCCAATAATAATGAAATTTTCAAAATAATCTAATTTTAAACTTTTTGTACTACGAACCAATAATTATTATTACATGGTTTTTTGAAGCAACGTAATCATCAAGAATCTGAAAGTCTAATGCACCATGTAAACAACATCTTCTTAAAAAAAAAAATTTGAAATCACACCTCTCATCTACGAGTCGTGAGTGATTTTGTTAAAAACGTTTTTGACCGAAAACTACGCCGAGTGTTTCACGCTTTTCATATTAATCGGTGTTGTCGTTGGCATGTGTGCACCTGCGGCGGGTGCGTAGGTCGCTCGGTACCCGTATTATACAACTCCACTCATACTAATTATTATCATTTATGACTAACACAAAGGCGCCATGAGTGGTGGCTACGAGATTGCATATTGCCTAAATATTACCCCTTATTAAATAAATACGAACACGGCTCTTAATACATAAATTACTGCACTAAGTAATAGTATTAGTAACTTAGTAGGTATTAGCACCTACTAAGTTTAGTGGCTCACATAAGGATATACTGAAATCGAAACTTATTGTGCAGCAGAACTGCAGAACGACTCAGGTTTTTTAAACGATTGTTTATTCTTATTGTAATGAATTACTCGATGAATCTTCTTTGAATTCACTTAATATGTTTATGTAGATAGGTACTTAATATGTGTTTATATTCTTACATTTAGAAATACGAATAATTTACATTTATATAATAGTTATTTTGGTGGTACTGACTAAAATTTTCAAGTCCATACCTATAGTAGTTTTTTTTGATAAACCATTGCAATTTGAATGACATTATGGAAATTGTTTACAACTACATTAAATAGTTTACATACTGAAAAATACAATAAGAATCTATATTATTGTTATAATCCTTTTAAAATATATTGAATTCATCAATAAAACAAAATATACTAAACGATCATACATTACCATGTTCAGTTTTCAGTTGAATAGCTGTACGTTATATGATGAAAATTAGAAAATGCTTGTAATCAGGGTAGTAATTTGTGAATATGAGTTAAATAGGTATTATGAGTAGCCGAGTTAAGGTATACAGCCCTGGTGCTCATCTATTATTGGTCAAGTGCATATACTATTGTAGTTTATGGAACAATAATAATTACATGCAATTCTATTCCTATTGGAGTCTATTTAGGGAGAGATAATATGTTAGTTAGGTATGTGGATAAAATGAGTGAGCGCATTTTTATAGTTAATGAAAAGTTAAAAACACCATAATCTAGATTTTTCTAAGTCTCAATTATGAGAAACATACAATTTAAATATTTGATGGATGAGTAGATAGCGATTAAAAATTATTATGGGTTTTGTATTATCAAATATTAATCAATTGTTTTATTAAACTTAAAGTTATTATAAAAACAATTAATCAAAATTAATTTTATATATTTTATAGAAAAACATTCATCACTTATATATGAAATAAACGATGTCTCTATTTGAGAGCAATATTAATCATTTATATTGATAATAACCACGCCGTGTTTATTAAAAATATTATTATTTACTTTTCAAACATAAAACTTAAATCAGTAATTTGTTTATAATTTACGTTCTAAATGTTTCATAAAGTTTTTAATAACACTTAAAAGTAAATAGCCAAACACTAAATGTTAGTGGTTGACAGTTGATGTTACCCTTTATAAATATTATAAAGAAATAGTAATTTACAAATAGGAATGATAAGAGAAGCAAAAAAATACTTTCAACTCTGTTACTTTCTTCATTTCGTTTACTAACTTGAAAATATGCCATTTAAAATGTAAATATAATATAACTATATGTCTTATGATTTTATTTATTTAAGTCGAGTTAAATAAAGAATAAAGATGTGTATTACTATCGTATAAATAATAATTTTCTAATCTTCTTCTTCAGTAATCAACCCTAAGGTTGGTTTTACAGCATTCTTCCTTGCTCCCTCCATTCTTCTCTGTTACTGTCCATTCTCTTCAGTTCTTCGTAGGTTCTCAATCCGACATCTCCAATAATTTTTTTGGTTTACGTTGTTCTAGGACGTCCTCTGCCTCTCTTGCCTTCTATTTGTCCTTCCAATATTCTGTGGTGTAGTTCCTCCTCGTGTCTTAAAGTGTATCCAATAATTCTCCATCTTCTTTCTTTAATTGATCTTAATAATCCTCTAGGTTCACTTATTTCATTGAGTACATTCTCATTGGTACGAAACTCAGTCCAGCTGACTCTTACTTAGCATTCTCCTCCAGCATCACATTTCGAAGCTTTCTAAATATCTTTCATCTGCTTTGTTTATCACCCAGGACTCTGACCCATTATTATAATTTTTTAATAAAATTACAATATTTATTTTTATTATTTTATTTAAAATAATTTGATTTATACAAATGTGTTAGGTACCTACATAAATTGATGTACCAATATTATCTATTATATAAATGTGAAAATGAAAACCTTTGAGGCTTATATGTTCTCGGAAACTGATGAACCGATCGTTATGATTTTTTTTTTTTTAATTGAAGAGTTCATTTCGAAAAAGGTTTATGGCATTAAACGATTCTCTAACTTAATAAATAAAGGAGTTATCAGTTATTATAAATAATGGCCTGTTACGTAGACTTGGTAACATGGCAAGCATTCTAGGTTTTGCGATTTCAATTCTTGATCAAAATAACTTAATCAAAAAAGTTTATCCTGAAATTTCTCATCTTTCCAATAAATCTAATGAATGGCTCCGTGTACGTGCAATTTTGGCCCCTAAAAATGATACTGTCAACATCATGAACGAAAAAGTTTTTTCCATGTTCGAAGCTGATAAAAAAAAATATATTGCCATAGATACACTTACTAATCAAGATGAAGCTATAGATATCCCGACTGAATTTCTTAACTCATTAAATCCATCAGGTCTTCACCCACACAAACTTGATTTAAAAATTGGTGCGCCTATTATTCTCATATGAAATTTAAATGCTCCCAAATTGTGCAATGGAACGAGATTAAAAATATTATCTTTGAAAAAAAACATTATTGAAGCTGAAATTCTTACTGGCTCAGCAAGTGGACAAATTGTATATATCCCAAGTTTACATACTAACAGTATGAGGTCCACGATCTACCACAGGTAGATTGGCTACCTGATAATATTATACTTCTGCGAATCAGAATTTTTATTCCAGGTAACAAAAAAGTTAAGATAAGCTTTGAACACCATACACCGATTATTATATAACGAATAGAATAAAGTTTGAGTTATATAGATTTAGTACATTTAACGGGCAATGAAGTGCACGAGATCAGCTAGTATCATATAAATAAAGTTCAAAGTTCAAACTATAATGAAACAGTTACAAATTTCTGTAACTATTTAAAAATATAAATGATAAACTTAAATATAAAAATAAGAAGATTAATTAAATTCAATCACATTAATAATTACTATACATTTTTACGTAAAATATCATTGTGTTTAATGTTTACTGTGATATAATATATGCATAATATATACTTACACTTATATTAAACTTTAGGTCTTTGAGAATAGCGTAAATCGTGTTGGTTTTTTAAGACCAATAGTATCTTTTGAAGATCAATTTTTTGGTTAGAGCTTTTGTTTGAAATGTTTTTTGTTGTGCTTTTAAAAATTGGATTTGTTATCAATCTGGGTCATATTTTTTTCTCTATAGTATTTTGAAGTATACCCAATACCCAAAACAATATCGACAAATAGGCGGACTTGAAATAAAATAAGTCAGTTAGAAATGTTTTGACCGAGGAAACGATAGTTTTGTTTGAATTTAATGGTTTTAAAATTGAATTGGAGATGAGTAAATCGAGAGAAGAGTGCACATTGCCTGTACGTTTTTTTTTACATATACAGAGTGTCCCGTAAAGATACACCCATTAGCCGTAGAGGGGAACTTGCCGACCAGATAAAAACCAGTTTTTCGCCATTTTATACATACATTTAAAAAAAATTATTAAAACTCATAACAATAATGAAAATAAAGTGTTAAAATTCAAAATTTTCAGCGAAATAAACTCCATAAAATTAGGTATCTTCATTGTTTTCAAAAAATAAAAAATAAAATACTTTGTAGCCCTTGTCTATGTGAGTCTAATAAAAAAAAGTAGATTTATGATATATTTATTATACCAGGAGATATATCGATGAATGACGGGACACTCTGTATAATTTTTTTAGACGCACACTCTTTGTATTTTAAACTTTAGATTTAAACTATATCAATAATTATTTAAAATTAATATGTATTTATTCTCCTGATGACTGTACTAATAAAGTATTTTTGATTTTGGTTTAATGGCTTAGAAACAAACATTAAAAAAAAAGATTAAAAATATTATTGTTAACAAATAAAACGATAGTTTAGGTTGGAGGTTCTAGACAACATATAATTTTAAAACAATTTTTATAATGTTACATGTTATTGTACATTTCGATTTTTTTAAGGTATTCAATTTTTTTTGGTAGTTTTAAAATGGACTAATTGATTCGTACAGGTTGTCTATATAAAATACTATATTGAATCATCGTTATGTTGTACCATATAGTCCATATAATTTATATTTACTTGCAAATTTAATTTTCATGAACGTTTTGAGGTTTGCTCTATGATTAGTAAGTTTTAAATATTTTAAAACATTTGTAAATGTTATGATAATGAATCTATGCAAATATAGATTAGTGATAATGGTAGAAAATCAAGATGTATATTATTATATTATACACTATACATTAATCAGCTACAACAATTTTTATTTTGTTGGATCGACCGATGATGTATGATGTATCTTTGAAATGCTATTGCATTTTTAACCACGCCTGCTATTATTATACTTGATATGCGCTTATACCGTATAAACAGAATAATATTCATTGTTTTAGGAGGGTCAAGAGCGCTAAGCCATTGAATATAATATATGCAAATAAAATTATTAGCTTTTATAAATTAAGTCAATCGAATCCATTCACGAATTTTAAATAGGTACACTGAAATTCCGTTGCATTATGCTTAAATAGATAGATAAACAATATGATAGAAATCAATGCTTGCGGATGGTAAGTAAATAAATCACAAAAATTAAATTAATATATTTTTTATAGCCGAATTTTGACCACTGGCGATACTAGTACAGTACTACCTATTGTTCATTTGAAAGTGAAAACTCACTTTTGTATAGTAAAAAAAAGGTCACTGTTATAGGCTTATGATATACATATAACGTAATTAAATATATTAAATATTAAATTATATTGAAGAAAAATATAACATTAAAACATTTTATAAACGGACTGGATTTAGGAGTTATTGAAATACAGTCATGACGAAAATACTGATTTTATATTTTAATGTTATATGAAAAGTATAGGTAAGTAAATTAATTTTTTTTTAGTGTAGGTATCGTCAATATTTTAATGATTAGTCGTTTATACCTATCTCCAGTACACTAAGAATAATAATATTGTTTTTTATATTGATTTTCCCTGGTAGTTATGCATACAAAAAAACATGATTCAAAGATTATGTTAATGTAATAAAAATACTTAAAAAAAAAAAATGTAGCATTTCATTATAAACCTTTTTTAAAGTACACAAGTACTGATGTTATTTTATATTATATAATACCATTTGATGACAAATAGAAACGCTATGTTATCTTCATACCTAATAAAAATAATATGAAAACACTAAACATGGTAAAAATGATTATCAAAAGTTTTGCTTCATATAATAACTGAAAGGAAAGAAGTTGTGTATTCATTGTACAACTTAAGCTTTATAGAGTTTGAAACCAATTATAGTAACTAAATTTGAAAATACCGAGTTCAGATGTATAATTTAATCTTACCGACATACTGAATTAAAGTTTAAGTTATTTGTCTAATTATTATAAATATAATATAACCATGTAAAGACTTCCATAAAATATTTGATGTATATGTATTTTAAATATTAATGAATTAATTATTATATAACTTACTGCGTATGATTTGCTAATTTTTGAACCTTATGCTTTGAAAGTAATGAAACTTAAAGCATTAAATAATACAAGTCCATATTATAAATGTAAAATTTGCCTATTTTATAAGATTACCTTTATGTTACGGTAAAAGTACGAATACTGGTTAAAAATAGGATTTACCGCTAAATTCTAGGTTTAACTAGTATTTGTACTTTTGCCGTAACATATATAAATTAAATGTTTAGATTCATATACGTAGTAGTAAAAATATACTGCTGATTCCACCCAGCTAACGCAAACATGTGGTCATTTTTAATTTACTTATGCTTTTAGATTATTTAATTATTTACAACACTACGCTTAATTATAATTTAGAAACCCACATGACATCCACTCTTTCATTATACTTAGTAGATTTATAGATAGTTGATTTTGTGAGGATAATTACGGGCGATTATTGCACGCCACCAATATAATATGTTTCTTAATAATGATAAATATAAATACAAAACCTACACGTGAACATTACAAAACACTAAGCAATTTAGAATAATGAAAAAAATGCAGTTAACTCATGGATGTCGCTCTGCTGTACAGTAGGTTACAACTGTTACAAGTGGGTTACTGTAATGGATGGAATTAAATTTGGATCCAATGATATTAATATATTATTGTATACTAAAAACGATTTTGAGCGGAAACGATTTATCTGTCCACAATATATTATAGATTATTAAAAATTTGTAAATCATAAATTTCAAAAGGAAATTTTTTATGAATTTATAGTTTAAAATAATTTGTGAATTTTCGTGATTTTTTACGTATATTATCAAAATTCAAACTTTGAACATTTGTAAAAAAAAATTGTGAATATGTATTTCTTTTATTTTTCAATTGCTATTGTAAAAATATGTTAGGAGTCTTGTATTACATTTTCAAATCTTAGATTTAAAAAGAAAAACTGTTATGAATTTCTATCTAAGTTAATTTGAACATTGCCGTAATTTTTACGTATTTAGTCAAAATTTAAACTTCAAATGCTTATGAAAAAAATGACCTTTCTAAAATACCAGCTCAAGAACATAACCTATCAGAAAAGATGCTACACTTGAAACTTTTGAGCAAGTTTAGAGGGATAAAAAGTGTTTACAGAATAAAAAAATAAATAAACAAATAAACATCATTGTAAAACCAATATATTCCTCACTCCGCTCAGAATCTAAAAATATTAAATTACCTACAAATACTTGTTAATAATAGTTATTTTATCAATTAGTATTTATCTTAAGAAAACCACAGCCAGAGCAATAATTTTAAAACATCTTAATGATCGACAAAATAAAATTAAATGGAGGAAAAGCTTTTGTTCTTAAAATTACGTTATTGACTATGTAAGGTCTATTTGTCTATTTTAAAGATTTTTGTCAATACGCGTTGAATTTAATCAACCACTATATACACAGGTGCATACATGTTGTGGCCAGGGATAAATCAATTTATGTTATATCAACTCCACCAGGAAAATATTTAGTATTATTATGTATTTATACGTATTTATACGTATATTTATTCTAAATGAGTTTTTATGTCAAATTATGTCATCATATTTTATAAATTAAGTGATAAATACCATCTTGATATTCAATTTGATTTATTTTAGATGATATGATACAATATTATGTATTGAAATTTGTATCAATTTCATTCATTTTTTGACGTCTTCCTGGCGAAAGACTCATTCTCAAACGTATTTATCCGCACATAATATCAAAAAATGTACTCCCGTCCTCACAATTTGGCTTTAGTACCAAAAACAGCACTGTACACTAGGTACATAGAGTAATTGACGCAATCTTTACCTCTTTTTAAAACAAATGCTACGATACTTTTGCATTTTTAGACATCTCCCAGGCATTTGACGAAGTCTGACATGAAGGTATTCTGTTTAAACTTCGTAAATTTCTTCCTCCTACACTATTTCTACTAATGGAGTCATATAATACAGACCGACATTTTTAAATAAGTCAAGAGTCCGCCACCTCAAATATAGCCATAATTAGTGCAGGAGTAACCCAAGGAGTTGTGCTTTCTTCTGTCTTATTTAATACTTATGCTTCCGAGTGCCGATCGACCTTCAACACAAAATACTGTTGTTGCTGATTATGCTGACGATAGTATCATATTGTCAGTATATAATAATGATCCACTAATTGCTTCAAGAAAGGGATCATCTAACTTAATTCTAATAAGTTGTAAGTAATCACATAATAAACAAGCTAAGTACTAGACATACTAGTACTGATGGGTGGCTTCTTATTCACATAATCCCATAATTTTTTTGTTACTCTAATCTCGCATATACTTATTGTACTTAATTTTATAGATTGTGTATTTCTTGTAAAAATTAAAAATTAAAAATTAAAAGTATGCTGCTAGGTATGTATTTATAATTTTGTTATTTTGATATTATTATTATAATTTTTTTAATTTAAATAGAAAAAAATTACAATATGTAATATTGTGTTGACCTTTTAACTAAGCTAAGCGTATTGTGGGAAGGGACAGTCTATTGACACTTTTTAATCTTGTTTTTTATGTTTGTTTTATACGTTTAAGTTATTTCGGTAATTTTTTTGTATAGTGCTACATTTAAAAAAATACATGCGTTATATTTGTTCCCGGCGCTGTTTTAATTGCCCCTATATTGTTTTTTATGTTTATTCATTCGCATATGTTTAAAAACTCGTGAAGTCAAAAGCTCAATAAACAAAAAAGTTTGAATCCTGTTTGAAATAAACGATTTCACTGAAATATTGCTGCAATCAAACACAGTTTCTCCCCCATTGCTTCATCCAGACTACTTCTACATATGTATTTGTTTAATTGTCAAATAGCGAACCACATATAATTTAATTTAAAAACTATGCAATATTAAACGTACGACATTATGAAATTTTAAATCATGGAATATAAAATGCATAATACACTAGATTAGTATAATGTATATGAAAAACTAAATGCATATGAATCACCAAATATAAAATCATACAGAATGAACTGTATTAACTTTTTTTCTCATATGTGAATTATAGCATCGATCTCGGTAGTTTACGAACAAAACCGTGTCAAACGTAAATAGATAGATCACAATAATTCAATTTACCAATAAGGCAATAACCTATACTTTAGGGTTCTAAAATTTCATAAAATTTATTTTATATGAAAGTTTCATGAAATATTTCATTTTTATGAAAAAATAATAAAAATCATTATTTAAATCTAGAATAGAAATGTTATTGAAATATTTTTTACATACATAGTACATTATAAAAATTATATTATATACAATTCACATAAACATACATAAAAAGTTTCAATAAAAATTACCTATACCCATCAACTACCTAGTTCATGTTTATTTAATATTTTATAATTACTAATTAGGTAGATAAAGTTACAACCAGAATCCCTATTATAATAACCTATGAGTTAAAATCTTATATAGTATTCCTATTTAAATTCAAATAAAATAAAATTTTTTATATTTATTGAATTCTTAGTATAATAGTATATTACAATTTATAATTTACAACCTAAAGGACTAATATAATATCATATTTGTGTATTAATATATTATGAATATAATTATATAAAAATATTGTATTATATTGGTATTATGAATTATCATTATAATTTATACACATTAAAGAAAAAAATAATCATGAACCGATAATCACTAATCAGCTATGAAATCAGTGAGACCATTTAGTGATTTAGTCAAACATAGCAAAAACAATAAAATATCATATTTTTAAATATTTTATTGAAATATTTCATATTCATAACCCTATTATTAAATAATATTATAGGAATCACAAAAATATTATTTTATATTTAAAGTTAAAATAAAATAAAAAAATTAACAATATTATATTATCTAGAATTAATAATACATTATTATAATATTAAGAGTCAATTGACTTGAAATTCTTAGAATAATTTTATTAGCAAAAAAAGTAAAAATTATATATTTATCAGAAATAATTGATATTAATTATTCAATCACCTGAAAAAAAAATATTCGTACTTATTTGGGGTATTAAACATTAAAGAAGTTCAGTTGTAATTAATCAATCAGAAATTAATATTTATTCCTAATGTACAACATAATGAATAAAAGTTTAAACGGTTTATGGTAAAATAAGCTGCTCGTGACACTTAAACATTACCTATTTCATTTTCCGTTTTTGTTTTTTTAAACTAATTAAAACGATGTATAACAATTTTATAATATTGGTTGTGGGAGATACGTCTCTCTGCGATATAATACCTGGAATTAAGTCCCAGAGATAAAAGAATCATTGGGACACAGATTGACTAAAAAACCTACTCATTTTTCAATTTTTTGTATTGTTAATAATACTGCATTCTGAAACTGTGTATGATATGATGAAAACAATTATAAGCACAATATATTTTTGTAATAATATTAATATTTTAAATTAAGCTGACATTATTTACTGTAAAATATAATCCACATTAAAATATAAATTATTTTTCTACAGATTATTAAAATCTATTTTTTTTTTTAGATAGGTACCCAGATAGAAGACGGAGACACCAATAATAAATTTTGTAAAAAACGAATGTTCAACTTTATTTGAAATAACATGTTTTTGATTGATTTAGATACAATATTATTATATTATATTACGTTATATCTAATCATAAATTTGACAAAATTATAGAATGTGATGAATGATTATAGTAATAGATAATATTGTAATATGTTCATATTCAACTTTTTCACAAACACTTATAAAATGTTAGAACTATTTTGATGATTATTAGATGTATACTAACTTATCTACGATTTCTTGAAGTTCAATATTATAATATAATTCACTAAATATTTGAAAGAAATTTGAATTACTGATATAAAAAAATTTAATGCGAGAATGAAATCAATGAGTGCAGGTTACGATTTATTATTGGCCACGTGATTATTAAAACTATATTTTGTACGCCCTTCGGCTACCGAGTGACACAATCACGTTTGTCTGAAGCGTTTGATTTGTTTGTCATGGTGTAACTTTTATGAATCTTCAATGGCATCAGTAAATATTAGAACGGATTCTTGAACGGTTTCTGCGTAAACATTGAAAGCCGTGTTAATTTTAACCTCGATTTTCGGAAAAGTAAATAAACATAATAAGTAACCGTAGAATGGTTTATGAATCTCAATTCACTAGAATAGAAAACACGTAATATGAACTTGCGCAAAATTTATTTTGCGAGATTACGTGAGCTTACATGAGCTATAGGATTCTTTATATTAAATGTTATATTGCTATGACCTAATACCTATATGGCTATACCAATGGGTAGATATGATATAATAATTATTTGTTTAAACAATTTTACTCACCTTGCATATAATAGCTATCTAACTAGTGTTACATTGTAAATGTTTTTTTTTTTTTAGCTTAATTGCTTTGAAATGTAAAGGTTTATTTCTTAATAAATTTCTCATTTTTTTTTTTAAATTTATACTTACTGACATTTTATATTTCATATTGAAAAGCTCAATGTTCTGGATCATTTGTATACGTATTGAATTGTTATCGAATATTGAAAATGTTGTAAGTTTTTGCGTAAGATTTAGATTAATGTGTGAAGAGACTGCATGTGATTTTCTTAATATAGTATTCACACTACGAAGAAAAAATAAAACTTACATACCAAATTAAACCAAATGGAATGATTTGCTGAGTAGACTAAGCATAAGTATTAAGTAATATTAAATTACAAACACATCTCATGTTCTAATGTTCATCGTCTAGTGTATACAAATTGTATTCTTAACATTTTCCCTGTTATTAAATTCATCAATTTGTCAAAGTACATAATATATACAATCTATATTCATTAGCACATTATCTCATGCAGTTAACAGCGAACTTGGTAAAATAAAATAAATCTATTATAATATATTTTTAAAGTTTAAAAGTAATTTTTAATACAATTTTGCTGTTTCTGTTGTTTTATCTATTTATAATAGTTTAACGATGTTATAAAAGTATAAAACCAAGAATAGCGTAATGATATTGTATAGTATTATATAGGGTGTTAAGTATTTATGTTTTGTGTGCATGCAGTTGAAAAATTATTTTGCTGAAGTGTTGTTTGTAATAATTTGACACTATGATAAGAGTTAAAGTAAATTCTGTTTTTTATAGTTTCAGAAACAATAAAACGGAATGGCTTCGTACTTAAATAATAGTTACAAACACAAAAATATTATCATTAAAACGTTGCTTGAATCTAGATACTTAGTATTTCTTTTTCCTACATTATTTTATATCTTATTATATATGGAATATGTATTCTTTATTAAACAATGCGTTATGAATACTCATAAAGTGAAGTGAAAAATAAAACTGCTTGCATAAATATGACATTATATTAAGTGTGTTTAAACAATAATTGAAAAAACAAAGGAATAACTATAACTATACTGGAATGAATTGTGTGAATATTTTCTAAATATAATCGAAAATATTCAAAAGATATATTAATATATTTTTGTTTATTTAGTTGTACAGATTTTTGTCATTTTAAAACGTAACCAGATAGGAAATATAAAAATGATTTGAATTTAGTATAAAATAAACTATACATTTTATGACAGCTGTTTCATTTTTTTGTAAAATAAAAAAGAGATATCAACCTGCTTTATAGTAGGTGTCGAGTGAACACTTGAGTAGGTCACTGTAATGGATGGGTTAAATTAAAATCCAATGATCAATCATTGCATATAAAATCAATTCAGAGTGTAGATGGACTGTCAGCTAAAACTATGTTGGTACAATGAATAGTTTTCATACCATTAAATGTATTTTGGTATGAGTATAATTTAATATTCTATAAATAATATGTAATATATTGAACTATAATTGGATTAAAATCAAATTGCATGCATTGATAATATTAATTGTATTATATTCTTTCATATTAACTTTTAGGGCAATAACGATTTAACGTTGAACCTGTATGAATAATATGTGAATGGTATAAATATCTCAAAAGTTAAAATTAATTTCAACAAATTGAAAATGGCATTGTTGATAGTAAATAATAATAATATAGGTACAAATAATGTTACAAAACAATAGTAAAGTTGACCTTTCATTATGTTTCGTTTGGATATTTGATATTGTCGAAATTTTAAACTGAAATGCCTATAGTACTATATATTTAACTTTAAATAACTATTTTTCGTATACATATTTGTTTCTCATATTATAAAAATAAAGATGAACCTCGCTTAAAATTTTATCTCTAAATGTCACAATTTGAAATTTAATGAATTTATATTGAATAAAGAAAAAATGTTCGTCATTTTATTTTAACTTCAATCCCGTATAAAAAATACTAAACATACCTTGATAAAAAACCTTTATATATTAAAAATTAATTTTTAAAATCTAAAATCGTCAACATTTGAAAACAAACCACTTGTTAAAAATATTCATAAGTTATATGAGGAATCATTAATTAAATTATCAAACCTGAAGTATAAGTATAAAAATTAAAAATAGTATTCAACATTTAACTAGGTACAAAATTATTTACATATTTTTTGATATCTGTAAATGCTCTCAAGAATTAAAATTTTAAATAATTAACTGGCAGAAAATAATATGGTTACATCAAAATGAGTAAAATTATTAATTTAATGATTATTATTATTATTTTAAGTTCAAATATACAATCTGTATAAAACTTAAAACTTAAATGCTTATAATAAAAAATTGATTTAGATAACACGGATTTTAATAGATTTTAATTTCTGTAAGAAGAACTTATCATGCATTAACTTTTATTCCATTTTCATTATTTCTACTCACTAAGTCACATAACATAATTTTTTCATTCATAAATCGAAAAAAATCAGAATCAGAATTATGTTAGTACAGATTATGTTATATCATTATTTGAGGTTTACTTTCGTTTGAAAAATAAAGAAATAATTAAAAAAGAAAATTGATGCACTCATGTAACTTGAAACTTTGCATTATAGAAATATTATTTATTTGAAATAAGTATGAGTGTTAAGTACTACTTATGTAACAATAGTTATGCGATTCATACAGTTCTGGTAGATGAATTATTTAAACAGTGATAAATATTAAATATCGTATCGTTTAAAATTTTAAAATAAATGTAGGAAAGTTGTATAAAAGTTTTAATGTATATGTTATGTTTTAATTTATTCAAAGAACTAGCGTTGAAGTTGATTAATAAAAGTTAAGAAAACATTCTAATATGTGTCTTTATTTTGATTTAAATATCAGGAACCGGTGAATAATAGAAGTTAAGTTTTTTTATTGAAAAATCATTGTTCAATATTACATCCATATTAATTTGGAAGATTTAACTGCAACATTTATTGGTTTTTTTACATCCAATTAATAAAATGAACACCGAATAGAATATCTTCAAAGAAATAAAAATATTTAAAATCAAATATATTGATTACATCCATGTTAATGTAATAAATATTGAAATATTTTTATAAAAATGTCTGCAAAATATAAATAATTTGAATTCGTAGTACACAGTTTAATTTATTGTATTTTTAATATTATAATATATTTTACTTTTATTAAATTTATATTATTTTTCTTACAGTTCACAATCACACGTTACCCAATATTTAATATATCTGGAATAAAATCATTATTTATAAATTATTTTTTTTATGGTATAGTGAATACGATAAACAATATACAGTTGGAATTTTTATATTATGTTTTTCATTATTTTTTTTTTTAACCTATGGAACCATAATTTATATATATCTTTGCATAGTTATTTGAATTTCAGTATCTTAATTTTTATTTATTTTACTGAATCTACAGCCTTAGCTGTTTTGGTAGGTTAATAGGTAATTACTGTAAGGAATGTGAGGTTGGTTTTTAGACACGTTTGTGCATGCGTGTGGTGCAATGTGGTCATTGGTTACCCATCCGAGAACTAGTGGCACATGTTGGTCCTTACTCTCACTTTACGTTTCGCAATCGATTGCAGCTACCTTGCCACTCAAGTTCCGTATTTTTGGAAGTATTTATATAAATAATAGTATCTAATTAGTTTACTCTTATACTTAACAGTTTACACGATTACTCTTGATATTGTATTAGGCTTTTATAACCTAACCCTAAAATGACCATTGACCATAAAGTTACAGTTTAAATAAATAATATAATATTACAACTGACTATTATTGAATGCAGAACCAATATACACAAAACTCTTAATGGCTTCAAAGTCATTCTCACCGATTGTAATGTTTTGTACCTACTCTTCAGTCTTCTCCATACTTCCACTGCAGATACCTAGTTTCATGTATTTTGTTTTATATGTGCTAATTTTAATCCCATAAAACTTCCAAAAATGTTTTCAAATCTGATGTTTATAGATGTTGAATTTCATACTTTATATTTTGGAAAATTAAAATTACTTTTATCAGCTACTTAGAATAGTGACAGAGAGAGCTATATAAACGCTATATGTTAGAAAGAAACTGATGCCTTCAGCTCCAATGCCACGATTGATTCTTATAATATAGATACACAGTAAAATATTTAATAAAGTTACACCTATTGAAAGACTTTAGTGTTATAAGTTATATAGTGAGTATATCAGATGGATTTGGATGAAATCGTTTATGACGCAGTGCACGGAATATTGATATCACAAATAACACTGCAACAATACTGACATAAACAATAGAAAAATATTATGACCATACATTATGGATGTGCTATATAATCAAGACAAGTGTCGATATTCCGATATTTTTTGAGATAACATAATTGAGAAGAAATTGGAAATTACCGGGTATAAAGTTATAAATAGCAAAAGGAGTTTATCTGTATTGGAAAAGTAATTGAATATGAAATATATGAAGAAAGAATTGTTTAGTTTTTCTAACTAACATTAGATGTTATATCATTATTTAGCTTTTCTCAAGTGTGATGCTGTATTTTTTTGTTTTGTTTTAAGAATTGGATCTGCTATCAAAAGTATTTAGTATTTTAATTTCAAATTATTTTCGAGTCATTTATCTGTAATCCACGAAAATTTAACTATCCATAAATAGGTTTGAACAGACCTTCAAATTTAAGTTATTCGCATGGAGTATAAATCGTGTTATATCAATTACGCGCAAAAAACATTATTATACAATAAAGTATCCAAACACATTTATTTTTATAACGTTGTTATATCTACTTTAATAATTATTTCTGTTGACTGTCGTGTGTTTAACTTGAGTAATATGTATAGACTAATAGGCTGCTAACACTAATAATAATAAATAAAAAACTTTGGGCTGATAATAATATTAAATGGACTGAATTATAATATTTCCTGAAACGACATAACAATATATAAACATGAATTGAATACAAAGATTATAAATAATAATATTAATCACATAACATGCACATAGGGGTGTAGGCGACCACCTACTATATAATATGAATATTGGACCAATCACTTATCATCCGAAAATAATAATAATAAAACCGTAACTATAATGATACAATAAACGCCACAAAGGCCATAAACATATTGATATAATGTCAAAAAAACGTATCTATACAAATAATTATGGGATAATATGGAATATAGATAAAAATCGAGTCAAAATCAAGTATTATAATACTGCATTACCGGATATTGTCGATCACTCGACCGCCCATATGACTTCATATAATTTATAAATGTACAATGAAGACTTCCCCGACGTCTGCTCGCCTCGTTCAGGTCCTGCGACCCATATGCTGACGGCTGCCTGAATGTCCGACATCCTTTTGGTAACCGATTGGATCACACCCGCGCACGATCACTATTGACTCGCTCGTCACTCCTTACGTGCACGTTTTTTAACGATGTTGCCCGCACGGAATGAAAACCACATGCCACCAACGACAACTAAATCGATCTTAATAGCGATTTTATTGTGCGGCAATGCGGCGCGTAAATATGTTACGTGTACATATACCGCGGCACGGCGACAACAACAATCGGTCGGCACAATTTAGGTAGAACGAAGACAGACTCGAAAGATGACTACTGAATACTACTAAGATATGTAATATGCTAGTGACCTGAGGCGATAGACCTTTGATCCGGCGGCGGTAGTCGGTTCTGCACCGTACGGGAGAGGGGAGTGGGCTTCTTTTCTAGAAGATTTTGTGTCTTATCGGCGAAAACCCATGACCAAATAAGTATTGTCACCCCTAGAGTTGGTACCGAAAATTTTCAGTTTCATACAAATCGACTTTAGAAATCACAAAATATGATCATGGTTGATATCTATAAATGTCGATACTTAATAAATAAGTTACTTAGGCGCTTATTAAATATTGTAATACCTAACCTAACCTATGTATCAGTTGTAAGTATAAAATATAAGACAAAGTTTATAGTGTACGAGTGATTGGAATGTGTATAAATTATAATCCAAAAATAACACAGTGGCATGGCGGATGTAGTATGTTTTGGTATGTTCTGTACCCCTCGAAAATCCTATAAATCCCATACCCCACCAAGCCTATAGCTCTATGGTATCGCGATCGTCCTCGGCTATGCCCCCTCCCCTATAATTAAATAATATACTGTATTACTGTAAATAACATGGAAGATTTGAAGAATAATTTAATTATCCAATCCAAAATTAAATTTTTATCGGTCGGGGTTTGATCGTTGATCAAGTTTACCCGATACCCGATAGTGAAAATGGAAAATCGGGGGACCCAGTACTGAAGATCCCTCCATTGCACACTCGAGGATTATGATGATGGGGTATTGGAGGGTTTTCTACAAAGATTGGTTAAACTAACTGATGGAAAAGTAAACGAGCTCAACTTGTCTAAATATAAGACCTTAAACCTAATATTCAGAGGACGACGTGGTAGATCTTTTATTGTCACCTTCCAATGAAGCTTATATAATTTTTAAATATTCAAATATTCTATTGAAATAAAACGAGTACGTAATTTAACTTGGAATGTTTTCTATATCTATTATGTTTAAATAACCTGATTAATGTACTCAGAATTGTCTCATTATAGAACACAAATCGTTATAAGTGATCAATATATATATATATATATACACGTAGCTATACGTTATTGAATCATAGAAATAATATTACTAAATTAAGTATGGTTTACAGTGTTTACACCATTCGGTATATATTATATATATATATATATATATATATATAAATAATAATAATAATAATAAGGAATATGGTTTACGAGGATTATTATACGTAGGGTAATATATCTAAGAGAATTCGTATCAGGATAAAATATTCTTTAAAATACCATTTCACAAATCCTCATATACATTAGTAAAAATAAATTATATAATATTATTTGTAATTATTTACATTGGGTATTTCCTTATGATTTAACGATAGTCATAAATAATAATAATAATAATAATGTAAGTAATGACTGGTGTGATAGACATTATGAATTAATAGGTACAGTCTTTGGAGTCTTAACACATATAGGTGTGATGTATACCTGTAAATGTTTGGATATCTCACTCCGAAGCATTTAGAGTAGGGGTGAGTCGTGTCAAGTCAAGCTATGTCAAACCATGTTGAGCTATATCGGGTAGAGCTGTATCGAAAAGTGTCAAGCTACGTAAGACGGAATTAACTCCCGTTTTACTCTCATTGCACTCAACCGTTTCATTTGCATAATTTATATATATATATATATATATATATTATATACAGAGTGTCCCACGAGGATTTACTTATTGCGATATCTCACAAAATAATGGAGATATCGAAATTCTGGTTTTATAATAAGATTCACAACGATAAGAACTACAATTATTTCATTTTTAATTTATTTTAATGAATCTGTAAAAAATTTAAAAAATATATTTTTTTATTTAATTATTTCCAAAAAAATTAAAGATAGCCATTATTTAGAGTTTATTTTTCTAAAAATATTGACGTTTCAAAATTTTATTTTCGTTAATTTCCTGGTTTTTAAATTTGAAGAAATTAAATATGATTATAAATTTAAAACTATTAGGAACACGGAAAGTATTCGGCCGGCCGTATGGGAACGCGCGCGGCACGTTGGGTCACATGTTTGATAACATTACGGTGTTAAATAATTCGCAATTTTTCTCAAAACTAAAAAAAAAATATTAAAAATCAGGAAATTAATGAAAATAAAATTTTGAAACGTCAATATCTCCATAAAAATAAACTCTACAAAATAGTTATCTTTATTTTTTTTGTAAATAATTAAATAAAAAAATATATTTTTAACTTTTTTACCAAAACATTAAAATCAATTAAAATATGAAATAATTGTAGTTCTTATCCGTATGAGTCTTATTACAAAACCAGAATTTCGATATAACCATTATTTCGGGAGATATCGCAATGGGTAAATCCTCACGGGACACTGTATATATCAAATACTATCACCTTCAGCATATAGATCGTATACTAATAAAGTAATATATAAAATTCTATTATCTAAGGATACAAATATAAATATATTTTTTTTTTTTATTACCCTATTTTATTCCTACGATAAAAATGATAAAATTACTACAATATTTAATTTTTATATTTTTATACGTCTATATGCTCATAAGAGGATAATGGGGTTAAACTCTGATTGTTATAATCAATATTGATATAGAACATATATTAGGTATGTATCTGATTATTCATTTAACGGTATATGAATATAGGAAATACGGTGATAAGTTGATTAATATTAATATTTAAATTATTTACTTCTATATATCTTCTATATATTTAAATAAATATAATACTATTATAATATAATAATTAATATAATTTTTATTATTAACATAATTCTATAAAATATAATATGATATAGATAGTTTGTGATGACTATATACAGATGTAAGTATTTTAATCCATATCGAGAACTCGTTTATCTTCCAAACGATTAAGCATTATTTAATATTTTCAAAGAGTTATTAGTTTAACTTGATGTTTTTAACGAGTGGATCTCTACATATTTACTCTATATGATGTATATAGAGTGTAGGGTGGTGGATAAATCATAGAAATTTGATTGTCGTATTATTCAAATAGCAATATTCTATTTGATATGCTTAACTATAGTGTTATGTTTTAATTTCAAGTCAATATACATTCATAAATAATCTATATATATATATATATATATTAGTTAATATTATTAATTTTCTAACATATTGTGATACTATATAATAATAATAATAAGAAGTTATAACATATTTTATTTTTATTTTATTTCACTAAGTAATATAGTTTAAATGAAATTTTCAAACCAAAATAGTTAATTAATATAGTATATAAAATTATTATATTAATTTAAAAATTGTATACTAAAACCATGATTTTTAGGTGGTATTTAACTAGTGATTAATAGCTAGTATACTATGAATGATAGGGTTATACTATGAAAATATCAAGTCATCATGTCTATGTATGAATATAATAAGGAAAAAGAATTCTCCTAGCTATATTCCTCATAATTACATAGTGAATATAGTATTCCGAGACATGTAAATTTGTTATTGTTATACAATATGTTATGTCTAACCATATTAGACTTCGTGGTGAAAACTTTATCACAAACATCACATATTTAAAAAAATTTTAACGATAGGTAATAAACAGTGGAGTAATAACAATAATAATACATATACTGTATACAAGAGCTTGAAGAACGGTATGATGACTCCCTAGTTCCTTGAGTGAAATCAATCCTCTTTTATATGATATTTCCAACCTCGTTACATAGTTATAGTATTAGATATATATATTTTTCATAAAAGGTTTATCATAACATATTAATACCTATAATTAATATACTAGAAAACTCAGTATATTATGTTAATATAAAAATAATAATGTATTTTTTTCTTATGAGTTTTGTTTGAATGTGACATTTTTAAGGTAATAAAAAAAAATGCTGGTAAATTATATTATTATTGTTGATAAATACCTAATGTTATATAAACATTACTTTACATTTTTATATTGAAATACATAAACTAGTATGATTTAATGACTTTGCTTACTAAAAATCATTAAAGAGAAACTATTAAAATTATACATTTACTCTTTCTCATTAGTTCATACTTTTATTTACTATATGAAGATCATTAAACAGAAAATTCACTTATTATTATTAATTAACAGTTTAATTTAAAAGAATTAGGTTAGGTCTATACTTATGCATGTATTCATAATATATCTGTATAAAAATATTGAAATATATCTATTTATATTTAAAAGTATATATCTCTAACTATTTATATAGATGTATTATAGTAGTTTAGAGTATAATTTTCGAGATGTGCTTAGTTTAGAGGATATGGGGGGGGGTATGATAACTCATAGTATGAGTATTGATGGTATGGTAGAGGGTGAGGTCTGGAATGTGTAGAATAGACATGAACTTATCTTATTAACTACTTGAAAATATTAAAAACACATGATAAATCTATTAGAATGACCAAGGAATCAATCGAAAATAATGTAATTACCAACATCTATGCGGTGTTTTAAGAATATGAAATCCATACCAGAAGCATCAAAACAGTTTAATACTGAAAATACATCTACAAAAATTGAAAAAAAAAACATTGTTATTAATGCATTATGTGTAAATACATTTATAATAGGTACTTGCAAGATTTTATTCTACTAACTTACTCTTTTCGAATAATTTTCACATTCGTCCTTCACGGGTGGTATTAAATTCTAATGTTTATGAAATCATTTAAAATTAAAAAGTGTAAAACCATTCTTTAAGTTTGCCAGCTTTAAAAAAAAAAAAATGTTGTTCATTCGTCTACATATATTAAATTCGTAATTATTATGTTTTAATGGACTATCTTATGGCGGCTGTCAAATTTAAAATAACAATACCCTTTCATCACACAAAGGAATTAAAATAGCCATTTGAAATTAGTAGTTTAAAAAAGTAGTCTACTCTAAGTGGAAACTTCATCAAAAGTTATAATTATACAATTTAATTTAAATAAATTGTACCGCGTTTAATGAATTATAATTAAACAATAGTTTTCTTAAAATCTGGCTAATCATTGCATGTATGAATTTTATTTTGTTAAATATATTCATATTTACTATCAACATAATAAATTTAGTTCAAACTAATTACTAATATATATTATTTTGATTCAAAAATGTGTTTTGATATAATATATGAAAGTCAAATTAAATTAAATTATTTCACTGAACATACATTAAATTTTGGGTTACTCAGTATAGGTATTGATATTGTATATTATTATCAAATAGTCCATATTGTACTTGCGAAGTGTATGAAAAACAAGTCTTAACTAAATAAAATAATTAAAATGATAAGCAACTGTGTGTATTCTGATTAGTTATAACATTAAAAATTATATTTTAATATATTTACACATATGATGTTCTTAAAGTTAATGATCATTTTTATCATATCATTATAATATTGGATCAATTATTCATTTTTATAAAAAAACTAATACATTTAATTTTCTAGTACTTAATGTTTTCTACAATTTATAAATAATAATCGATTAGTCTTTCGTATTTTCGAAAAACTAAAACAATTGGATATTTTACTAATTATAATTATTGAATGTCTTGTAAAAAAAAAAAAAGAGATAATAATAATAAATATCATAAGGATAACGTTTTTACTATTTTTAGTATACTTATTCATAACAATATGGTATAGGCATATTATGACTAGGTGTTGTATACAATATACGGTCGTTTTATTTCTTCGTCATAATAAAAAGTATCTACTCATATTTTTTTATTTATTTGAGTTTCACATTTTCATGGTTTCAACTTATTTTATTTGATAAAAAAAGCTCCAATTTTATCACATATAATTTTATTGTGTATATTTGTTAAAATAAATTCTAAGTTCAACAAAACCTTTTTAAACATTTATTTTTTGTGCATGAGCAAAGCTTTATGCGCGAAATCATTGAATCATTTCCATCAATCGATTATTATTTATTTTCGAAATAAGTTTTCTACTAAATTCCATAAACCATAATTGAAGCAAATGAATTGTTAAAGGAAGAATAGGAGTGAATCATTTAGTAGATGAATAAAATATAAATTGAAAATAATAAAATTTCATACGTTATGTTATCACAAAAATATATTTATTTTGAGTACTTATATGGCTATATATATAGCTATATAATACATACTTATATTCAATTTTTGTTTATACGTTTCAGGTTTAAAATATTTGTACGAATATTAGAAAAAATAAATAGTTCAATAAAGGTGGGCAAGTTAATGAAAATAATTAACTCAAGTTAAGTTAAGAGGCCACGTGATCGCTAAGTTAAAAGTTAACAGTTAACAAATTATAAATTTAACTAGAAGATAATATATGGAAAAAATATAAACTTAACTTAGTTTAAAAAAATTAATCTATTTTTTATTTTTTTTATTAGTATGTAAATCACATAAAGAGTGATTGTATCTATCTAATCAAATAAAATATATCAATATACAAACTTATTTTATCAAAAAAAAAAAAATGTTTGTGTTATTGCAGTATTGGATTATTTTCGTTTTAAATTAATATTTAGGTATAAACTAAAATTTCAAAATATTTTTAAATGTATGGATTATTTTTAAATCAACTGAGAAAAGCTAAGTTATTTCAGCAATCAATAAACTGTTAAGTTCATAAGTTGATTAGAAAATAAACTAACTAGTTAAGTTAAAAAGTCAAGGAAAAATTAACTTTTTATCTTTAATTTAAATTTTAAACTAGTTAATGCTCCTTGTTAAATAGTATAGCTGAATAAATAACAATATTGTTAAAACTACAAATAAATTGAAAAAATAAATCTATTAAATAAGTTAGTTTTTGTTGAAGAACATGTAGTATTAAAAGCATAAAGTTTTTGCCTATTATTAAATAGATTAATATTTTAGATTCTCAGCAGAGTAATATGAACATGTATGGATTTTAGAATGATATGTATTTTTATTTTTATGTAAATTAGGTACTTACATAACATTTAGGAACAAAAAAAAAATGCTTAAATTTTTAACTTCCTTTATAATTTCTGCTAGGAGATTAAATCTAGTTGTTAATTTGATTTTTTTAAATAGTAAAAGTAAAATATGTCTAGTTCTTATAAAAATAAAATGATAGTTATTGTAAAGTAAAACCACATTTTGTATTTTGATTTATTTAAAAAACGAATATCTTACCGTAAGAACATACAATTTTCATTGATAATTTATAATATTTTTTTAAATATTACATATAATTCAAAAATTATATTGCCTCATAGTACACGATTTATAGGTATTAAAAATGTTATAATTTTTTTAGATTATTTTGACTACCTAATACTTGAAAAAACTCCTTGTTTTTTGAACATACAAAGGATTTAATAATTAATATGCTAAATTTATTGAACTTTATGTAAATAGTTACAAAACTGATAATTTATTCACGATAATTTCTCAACACGTGTTTGTTAATATGTTTTTTGATGAACTATGTTTGATAAAAATAAATAAAGAGGGAAAAATTGACATTTGAATTCAAATGATATTTGCCTGGGTCGGATCGGATGTCCAAATAAAGTTTGTAAACTTTTTTTAAGCTCGTAAACTTTATTTATATTATGTTGATACCACTAAAATGCAGCAGAGAGAATTAAATAAAAGATCTAAAAAAATAAAATAGTTTTGTGTTACTCGCATAATTTTTCAAAACAAAAACACAATAAGTTTTCAGAAACACAAACTATTATGTTTGCAATTTTATTAGTTTTTTCTTTAAATAAAAAAAAAATTCATCAAGTACGACATTGTTATATAAACGTCGATCTACTTGAAGACTTCAAATAAATTCCATCCATTAACCAAACAGTAGCCCCCTTCTATCAAAGACTCCACATCAAAATGCTAGACCATCCAGAACCTAATCATATCTCAACTACACTCAAAATTTCTTCCAGACAAACCTACCCAACATATGAATTGAAATTGGCCCGGAGACCTTCTCAAAAATTGAACTATACAACTTTAAGAATCATGTAAATGTAGCTATACTGTGAGCTTCTCTTTTTATCTTCCCATCACTGTCTTCCCCCCTCAAATTTACTCATCATACAAAGTATAGATCGTAAATTTTGATTTAACGTTATTTTATAAAAAAAAGGTACGATAATGATTTGTTAAGACTCAATGCTAAAATTACTAATTTCTTGAATAATATAGTATATTATAATATAAAATATATAATATACACTATTATTGCTATGACTATTTGAGGAAAACTAAAAACACATATTTCAATTACTTTTTACATTTCTATCAACTGATTTTCGTGAGACCACAGATTATTATTTATTATCATGATATAATTTATGTCGAGAAATTCAAAAATATTAGGTCCATACTGATACATATAAACTAGGCAAATCATTAATGGCTAATTTAATAATGAACTCTAACGCAACAAAGCCACAAGTTAATACCATTCCTGACCACCATAGTGTGGTATCTTACATTTTTACAAAATTCAAAAACAACATAAAAATGATGCGATAAAATTAATGCGAAACCAGTTATAATTATGACTTGGACCATTTACAATATCGTCAGTCATCAGATAAAGGTTAATTTATGGTGGGAAAGGATATTAAGATTTACTTACAATGATAATACATTTACACATTTTCTAAAAATACCTTGCGAACAAAAAAACAATTGTGCATATTTGACATAATCGGCAAAACTAAAATTCCTTAACTTTATCCCCAGCTTTGCTCACACAAAGCTGCAAATTTTTTATTTAAAAATAAAAAATAAAAATAATAATAATTTTAATTAAAATATAGTTTTAGCTTGACCTTTTTGCATTGTACAGTGAAACAATGTCTCCAAATTTATTATAGTATGTACTATGCACAAAGAAAACAAAGTATACTTATATTTACAAAATCTGAGTAATACAATAAACTAAGTTGATACATACCATAAATTATTATAATCACAATTAGTTAGAACAAAAGCGTTCCAGTTGTGTTACATTTTGTATTTATGTTACTTTTATTATTCTTATTATTTTCACGTATCATTATGTGTTATGTAATGTTTGATTGAAACATTGTTTTTTAGGTAGACATTTCCATATTGGTAACTAACTATTGTAGTGGGTAAAAATAAAGGGGGAGGCATGCGACGGCAGGGGGAGATGGAGCTGGGTAGCATCTACCGGATGTATCGACCCAAGATCACGCTAAGTGCACGTATAATCGAATAAATTATTAATGCGTTACCTATATTGCACTTCCTTATTACTCCACTACTTATATTATATAATGATACTCGTGATCAATGATTTGCTTCAAATGTGATAAATATAACTATTCACTTACCTTATGTGAATCAGAATGTGTAATACGTAGACCCTCACTGGATTGATTACGTCATTGATTGTATGTGTCGATGCACGTTATTTATAACTTTTAATTATTTTACAGTATCCTATCACAATTAAGTGCACATTTTCTTTATAATACACTTTTGATTCCTACTAATCGAGTTAATAGTATCATCTATATTCGTATTAACGTGGACAGAAAAATATTCGGTGTCTAGCGGATTACTGTGAGATAAAACACTGCACATGCATGTCTCTAAGTTTGCTTATATAGTTATAGTTAAATTCCAGATGAGGAAGGAGCCGGGCCAAGAGAATATCCTGTCCGCTCCTTAGCTCTTAGAACGTAACTTTAAGTATATTTTGATAATTCACAGTTCAATAAACAATGAAATACCAAGCAGCGCATACCTCATATTCTTAGTATGTAAGCATTTTTATCTCGCTTATATATTTGTAGTTAATTTCCAGATGTGGAAGCAACCGGGCCAAGAGAGTATCCTGTCCGCTCCTTAGCTCTAAGAATGTGTAACTATACAAATATACTTTGATAATTCAAACCTTAATAGACAATGAAATACCAAGCAGCGCCTATCTTATATTCTAAGCATGTGAAGAATACATGTTTATTGGCTGGAGTGGATAGTTGGAGGAGCAATAGATTATAATTATTAGAATCATTATAGGATTGCAATGTTGACACAGTAAATAAGACAATGACAGTTTTTTGTGGTTAACGAACATAGATGAATATACAAAAGTAGACTCATACTTGGTGATACGCAATATTGAAAGTTAACTTCGCATAGAATAAAAACTGGTTATGATTTTAATAAAGATTTCGTCGGCATATGGATCGCTGTCGGCGATGTGGCAGGGGCGTCCTTGTGGGGGGGGGGGCGAAAGGGGCGATCGCCCCCCCCGTAAGGTGACTGACTTGCATAGTAATTATTAGTAAATTTTATAATTTATATTAAATTATTTGACATTTATATAATATGAAATTTCAGTAATTTCACAATATTATCTTGTTATCAAAACACGTATTCGCGATCATATAGTATCATACTAGTATCTATGCTTTAATTTTAAAGTATGTTTCTTCTTTATTTGGATTGCTTTTTAGGTTGAAAACTTGGATAAGAAGTGAAATGGGCCAAAGTAGATTGACAGGTTTGGCGCTTTTACATATACATAGGCAGCTTCAATTAAGCGTTGACAAAATAATAGACCGCTTTGCTAAAAATAAAAGAATTTTAGATTTTGTTTTATAAACTACTTATATTTAACTATTAATCAATAAAATAAATTTGTATACTATGATGACTATGACAATTTGTTTTTAATATTGTAACATTTCAGTGACACAAATATTTTATAGATAGGAGACTATTATAGTTCTAAATTACAAAAGTTGAAAAAAAAATGGTTCATCACTCAGTATCTGAATCCCATATTCTCATGTAAATTAATATTTATTTTTTTATTATTTCGCCCCCCCCCCCCCCCCATAGCCAAGGTCTGGAGACGCCCCTGCGATGTGGACGTGTTGCACTGTGTGTGATCATTGTCTGTGCATAGCGCTTATATAGTGAATCGATTGTCTTATCCCCACTCAATTGTTATTGCGTAACCTTAGAATGTATTGTTCATGTCTGCAAGTATGGTTGTGCGCATGTTAGTTATGTCGAGTTTTCGCACATTGTTGTTAGTTTTTTTCGCAATATTTTACTAAGGGGTTGTTCTGTTACGTCATGTGGGTTATTGTATTTTTCTTTTTTTGAATAATATCTTATTGCTTAAGAGGCGTTCTTTTGTCGAATGTGTGGTGTGCGCATGTATGTATAATATGTTCTATTTTGCACGTTGATATTGGGTTTTTGCAATATTTTATAAAAAAGAAGTGTTCTGTTGGATCATGTGTTCATACGTGCTAATGTTATTTTTCGTTTGCATAATGTTTTGAATTGATATTTGTTTGAGTGAATTTTGTATAATACGCACGCGTGTATTACGTCTCGTAGCTATGTGTAGGTACTTATTGTTTTTTCCGAATTTGGTATTTTTAAGTTATGATTTTTGTAAGTTTTTTTTATAGTTTTTATATCTGGTGCATATATGTAATTGTTGTGTTAAAAGTTTTAGTCAGGGTATTTTGGTACTTGTGTCAAAGTTTTAATTGAATATTGAGTTTGTACACGTGAGTTAGTATTACTATATACGTTAGTTTTTTGATGCTATGGAATTTTGGTTGCGTAATAATGTATTTGTGTTGCGTAATATTGTCTTATCTCGTTATTTTTTGAATGTGATCTTTGCTTGAGAGGTGATGTCTGGGAATGTTGGTTACGTAATATTATTTTGTATTGCGTAATAAATTTAAATTGTGTCTTAGTATAAATTTCGTTTTAACTCTAACTCCTAGGTATGGTCATATTCTGTATATGTATTTATTTTGTAATTTTATTCAAAGTTTAATATGGTGTATAATTCATATATTACACTATTTTAGTTTAAAGTTGAAAATTAACCATCATTTTGATGAAAAAAAAAAATGTCTGCAATTAGAAATTAGAAAACTCTTTTTGAATGGCACTGATAGCCTATGTTTATAGGTCTGTCAATAATGCAGTATCTAAGCTAACAAGTTAAAATAAGTTTGTATTAGTAAACTTAAAATGTTTTTGTTTGTATTTTAAAACACATCAAAATGACATTAGTGTCGGACTTGACACTTTAAGCTCAGCTTTGTTCTCAACCTGTGACCAACGGCTTAATGTTTACTCATACCATACTTCAAACTATCTTATAGTTTCGATGCCACCAATACCACTATCAGGGACAATAAATTATACATTATACATTTATAACTAAATTATAGATAAGTTTTAATAATATATTCCTAAAATTATTTTATTTAAATTTGTTCTGAATTGTAATAACTGAAGTGAATATAATCTTTTATTATAAATTAATAATATTTGAAAAATTAAAACACTAAACACTTTCGTAATTATTTTATTCCTACTTAATTTAACAAAAATAGTTAAAGCTAGTGGCCTATGTTGCCGAAGCTATAATGTGCAATAAAAAAAATAAATAGTTGTAATATACCTATAATTTAGTATTTTAATATATTACAATTCTAGGCTCATTCTCGTAAATCTCCCTATTTACAATTTATTATTAATTTATTATTTATCCAATATTACCGTATGATACGTAGAATTATAACTTATAGTTTATTTATAAAACTATTAATGAAAGTATTTCAATATAATTAAAACTTTATCAATAATGTAATATTATGAATTAAAATTCATTCATAAAAATTTTGTGTTATAAGGCACCACGTTATTAATATTTTCATAGTTCAAATAAAACTCAGACTTTTAGATAAAAATTTAACTTTGCATACCAACTAAGTAAATACTTCTTCAAATCCAAGAACACGATATCATAAGTTTACACATTCCTAAAACCATCGCATACTATTGTCTGAATAACATTACTAAAGGAACAATATTCGTTTCAGTTATATGTGCATTCTAAATACTTTGTAAAAAATGACGTAGATTACATGAAATGAAATAACTGTCTGTTGACATAGGTACCATATACCTAGATGTTTGGATCCAGTGGAATGAGTTTGTAACCTTTATTCTGAAATATTGATTTATATTTAAACAAAAATAAATTATTGTAAATATTCTGAAACACCTTTGAGTGAAGAATAGTTAAGAATAGAGTTTTTGATAAATTTATTTTCACCTGCTTAAGTAAATTGTTTTGTTATATAATATATATATACATATTGTGTTAATTTCTTCTTCCATTTGGAAAAATTCAAAAATCCAAATATTCTATAGATTTTTACATTGGCGAATAGGTACTAAAAAGTAGAAAAAAATACATAAAGTCAACGTTTCTAAACTCTTTAGAACAATTTTCTTTATAGTTTATTATTTCATTATTTGTTATTATTTAGTTTGGAGTATTTTTATTTTTTGTTCCATTATAATTTACACTCGTTTTTAACTCTCATAGCAGTGTAACGTAAAAATGATGATTTTATAATAATATAAATATTATTTGTGTTTAATTGAATATTTTATTAATGTGTGGGTATATTTTTTTATTTAAAAATATTAATCGCGATCTTTTGGCACCTAATTTAATTGAAAAAAAAAGAACGAAAAATATAAAAATAATAATAATAAAATAGCAAATGAAAGTATTACTAATGGGTGGCTGCTTTCTTCAAAAATGTCACGTATTATGTATAAATGTTATCAAAGATATGATGTATTTTTTTTAATAATTTGTATATAACTAATTTGTTTCACATCTACTTGTTGTGCCAAAAAGTTACAGATTGTGGATTGAATTTAAAAAAAATAAAAAAAATAAAATGTTATTACTAGGTTTATTGTAATCTAATAATTTTTACATATTGTATATTATACAAAATAAATAGACTAAAAGTAATTTTTGAATGTATTGAATCGATATTATATCATTCAAAATTCTAAATAGCGTGTTATATCGTGTATATAATTTTACTTGTGTTCTAATTATTATAATTTATATTTATTGTACCTGTAATTTTGCTGTATTTTTGGGCCATCGTCCCTTAAATATGTTTATTATGTTAATTACTGATTATTGTTGTGTGCTGTACTAAATAAGGTCATTTTATTCCGTAAATTAATTAATTAATAATAATAATAATAATAGTAATAATTATTATAAATAGTGAAATTTAAATAACGATTATTATGTTTCAATATGTTGATTTTCTATGTACCTAGTAAATGTAATATATTTATTTACATTAATTTGTATTTATTATTATAAAAATACACACATAAGTTCAAAATTAAAATTACTAATCGCAAAATGTATTATTTTTAAAATTTTGTACTATTATCTTATAACCATTTGTCAATTAATTCATGTAATTTTAATTCAAATGATCTCACTGCATATTATATTAAATATATTTTTACATAATGTCCGATGTCTCGTAATATTCGTAATCAGTCAATATTGATTCACCACGTATCCGACAATGTTTCTTACTCAACACAATGAATTGTATGATACAATGAAATGTATTCAGTTTTATTAATTTACTAAAAATGAATATGCATTCAATTTTTATATTTAAATTGAATTTCATGTCAATCTCACGTAAGTGTTGTCGTTGACATTTTTCAAATAAACTAGGATTGTCAATAATATTATATTATGACATTATGTATAAAAAAATATATGTAAGCAAAATAAAATTGAAGTGCAAGATAAAAAAATTAGTTTCATTCGGCAGCACTTTGTGGTATATTATAATAATATGTTAAGGTTTAAGCGATAAACGAGAATAATTTTAATAATAATTTTATACATCAGTACGAGTTCGACCTCCGTCCAGAGCACACGTGTGTTACGTATTTATTAGCTTGCGATAGCAGTATTTATTATTACATGAACACTCTCCGGGCAGGTATGTAACATCTTATCTGTATCTGTATTGACCCTCACTAGCTTGCCAATTAAGCCGCTGTCGCTCTACACAGCACACCGATAATATGGCTTCGGCTTCTTTATCAGTCACGGATACCCACAAACAAACACAATCTACATCTCAATTAAAAACTAACACTCCTAAATCATTCGCAGAAACCACTGCAAACACCACCTTTCCAAAAAAAGAACAAGCTATTGTTCTAAACACCATTAACGACATAGCCCAAATTGAATACATAAAAGCTCTAGGAAAAATCACTCCAACCAAAAATATTACA
This sequence comes from Diuraphis noxia, assembly GCF_037042655.1. Taxonomy (NCBI): domain Eukaryota; kingdom Metazoa; phylum Arthropoda; class Insecta; order Hemiptera; family Aphididae; genus Diuraphis; species Diuraphis noxia. The sequence continues at coordinate 80,704,348 of NW_028301713.1, forward strand.
TTTGCATCCCGTATTTCCAACAACCGTTTTTGCGTTTATTTTACGGACAAGCATATCGTCGATGAATTAATGAAAAATCATTCATATATATCAATAAATGAACATCAGATACCATTTCGTCGGCTGGTCAATCCGGCAAAAAGATTCATTATCTCGAATGCTCACCCGATAATCCCACATGAAATAATCACCGAACATCTATTATTAGAAGGCATCAAGACTATATCTCAAATAACTTTCCTTAAAGCCGGTTTTCATGACGACCTGGCACACATTAGTAGCTTTCGTCGCCAGGTATATATACACCCCGATGACATTGCTAATGTACCCGGTTCAATCGTCATTAATTTTGACAACACAGACTTTAGAATATTTTTAACAGACGATACATTGACATGCTACGTATGTCACCAATCTGGACATACATCTTCTTTCTGCAAAAAAAATAAAATCAATAATCACGACAACACTAGTAGTATCCAAATCCCCTCTAGGGATGAGGACAGTGTATTACCTAATTCCTTAAGTTGTACTCAAACGATATCTACATCAAACGAGAATGAAAACGTCACCCAGGACAAAAACCTCATACCCAAAATCTCTCAAAAGTTAACCCTTATCGATGAAAAAACAAATGTTATCCAGACCTCCAGTACGTACTCAACAGAACCACTAGAGCCTACTAGTGCAACTTGTATCCCTAATGAACCAATCAAAAGACCTCCTCCATCGCCAACTAGCTTTTCATCACCATCAGTCACACCACACCAGATCGATCAACAGAATAATGAAAACCCGAAACAACTTAAAAACATAAGAGAAAAACTATTAGATTCAAAAAAAACTAAAAGTAAAACACTCGATTCACCCAAAAAACTCAAAAAAAGCAACTCGCTCGAAAATATTCTCTCAAAACTCAGCGAAGGACTCAAACCCGCCGAATCCTTCTTTTCTAATAATATTGAAATATCTATATCTCTTGCTCAATTCACTTACATAATGGAGAACTTCAGTAACAAATCCATCAATATCAATTCCCTGTGCGAGGAAGTCAATGTCGACATCCTCACACTTCAAAAAATTACGGAACAAGTTAGAACAATGATAAATGATAGAGTTACAAAAGCAAAGCTCACCAGGCTACAAAACCTTCTATTCCAATCTCTCCCAATACATTAGCTATGACAAACCTCCTATTCCAGACACCAGTAAGGATCCCTAAAACCATAAAAAAAAAAAAAAAAAAAAAAACTATCAACCATGACCTGTATTATACAATGGAATGTAAACGGATTCTACAAAAGATCTGTTGATATAAGCCGAGTTCTCTACGAACTAAACCCTAACATAATCTGTCTTCAAGAAACCAATTTTAAAAACTCTCAGCAACCGAACCTCAAAAACTACACAGGATACATTAAAAACCGTACAACAGCTAATAGAGCAAGCGGAGGAGTGGCCACATTCGTAAAAAATAATATTGAAAGTAAAGAGATTAACATCCGAACCCACCTAGAAGCAATAGTTACAGTAGTGGAACTTGATAAACCAATACACATTTGCAATATTTACATCCCAGACAGTACTCCGTTCACGATATCAGATATTGAAAATATATTACACCAACTCCCAAAACCTTACATAATCTTAGGAGACTTTAATAGTCGAAATACATCTTGGGGATGCAATCGCACTGACCCCCGTGGTAAGACAATAGAACAAGTAATTGAGAACGATCAATCCCTAATTTTATTAAATAACGGAGACTCTACCAGACATAATAGTTCTAATGGATCGCTATCTGCTATTGATCTAACCTTATCCTCCTCTTCTTTAGCTTCTTCAATGGAATGGCACGTTCTTACTTCATACTCTGGAAGTGATCACTGGCCCTTAGAAATTCGGATCCAAAGTAAAAATACTCTGTACGTTCCCTCCCCTAAATGGAATCTCGCAAAACCAAACTGGAAACTTTTTGCGGAACTAATTGAAGAAGAACTGATATCAAATCCGATAGTCTTAAGTCATCTTGTCACTCAAGAACAAATCGACTCTAAGGTTAACGATTTCTCCAACATAATAATCACAGCTGCGAATATAGCTATTGGACAAAAACATTTTAACAAAAAAAACAAAACAGCTCCCTGGTGGAATGAGGATTGCAACAATGCCATTAAAAAATACAAAAAAGCTCTTAATCGTTTCAAAAAATCAAAAGACCCTAATGACCACATACTTCTAAAAAAAGCAAGAGCGGAAGCCAGATACATAACAAAAAGAAATAAAACCCTCTCATGGAAAGAATACACCTCCTCTATCAATCACAATATTGATCCCTCTACACTATGGAACAAAATTCGGTCCTTAAAAGGATACAAATCACATCCTTGTCCGGATAGACTTAGAGATAATAATAAAGTTTATGATTCTCCGGTGAACATCGCGGAAGCGTTTGCGCAATCTTTCAAGACCAACAACAGTAACCTAAATTACTCAGACAAATTTTTATCATTCAGAAACTCTCTCCCTCCTTTATCAAATCTCATCCCTTCCTCCAACGAACATAGTTTCAACCTACCTCTGAACCTCAAAGAACTACTCACTGTTCTACAAAATAGTAAGAGTAAAAGTCCAGGACCAGACAACATTCCAAATGCATTCATCCAAAACCTCCCTGAAAAGGGAGTCACAACACTGCTCCAAATCTTCAATACGATATGGTCACAGGGAGTTTTCCCAAATCAATGGCGGAATGCAACGGTAATTCCCATCTCCAAACCTAATAAAAACAGATTCGAAATAAACAACTACAGGCCCATATCTCTAATAAACACTATGAGCAAGATTTTGGAAAAAATAATCAACAAAAGACTCATCTGGTACCTCGAATCTTCCAACTACATCTCCAAACACCAGTGTGGCTTCAGACGCAATCATTCCACCATAGATAACCTCTCAACACTACACACCGACATCACCTCAGCTTTCAAAAGAAATCAACACCTCATTCTTGTCTCATTGGACTTACAAAAGGCGTATGACATGGTCTGGAGAGACAGAGTATTATCAATTCTCGTGAAATGGGGCATTAACGGCCACATGTTTAATTTTCTAACAAACTTTTTAATTAATCGTTCCATCAGAGTAAAAACTCAAAACACACTATCTAGCCAACATCACATTGAGAATGGTCTATCTCAAGGCTCTGCTCTCAGCGTCACTCTTTTCCTGGTTGCAATAAATGACATTGGCAAAAACCTGCCCTTTCCGGTTAAATACAAACTCTTCGCGGACGATTGCAACATTTACTGCAGCGGGTCAAATCTAACAACCTCAACACAACTGATACGAGAATCGCTTAACATATTAAGTCAGTGGTCCACAAGAACTGGCTTCACGTTCTCCCCTTCCAAAACGCAAAGCATCATTTTCAACAAAAAAAATAACTCCTCATTGCCGCAAATCACCTTAGACGAGACACCCCTAATCTTCGCCAATAGTTTACGTATTCTAGGGCTCATCTTCGACCACAAACTATCTTGGAAAACACACATAAAAAATCTTAAAACTTCCTGCAGTATCAGATTGAACATCATCAAAATTTTGTCAAACCTTACATGGGGATCAGACCAGAACAGCCTCATCTTAATTTACAAATCACTTATCCTCTCTCTCATTAATTATGGTTCTGTTATTTATGGCACTACCAAAAGGAATTTGCTAAACACTTTAGATCCAATTCATAATCAAGGCATCAGATTAGCTACTGGAGCTTTTAGAACCAGCCCAATAGACAGCATCCTTTGCAACGCAGGTGTACCTCCACTTCAGATCATCCGTGACATCAATACCATTAAATATATGATCAAGACGTTAAACCTGCCAAACCATATTTCCGCCTCCAACTTCCATCATCCCTTTCCAAACTACAGATCAAGAACACCCAACACAATCTTCGAAAACTTTAACCGAATCAAGGAAAATATCAATCTGGATATAGATACAATCAACAAAATCCCCATCTCCTCATGTGCACCGTGGAATTGGTCCCCTAATATAAATACCGAACTTCTCAAGTTCAAAAAAAACTCAACTGAAAACTCAATCATTGTATCTCATTTTCACGAATTAATCGATTTATACTACTACGACGACGTGCTCATTTATACTGACGCTTCAAAAAGCTCAAACGGAACCGGCTTTGCAATAGTAGATGGTACTGAAGTCATAAAATTCCGACTTCCGTCATTCACTAGCATATATACGGCGGAATTATATGCGATATACACGGCAGTACAACATGTAGCCACTTCCCACATCTCCTCCTCTCTCACAATAAGCGACTCTTTCAGTGCACTCACATCACTTCAAGAACAATACCCTCAGAACGAACTTATTCAACTCACCAAAGAATGTATCGCATCATCGAAAAACAAAATCAATTTCATGTGGGTTCCATCACACGTAGGTATCCCTGGGAACGAGAAAGCGGACACAATGGCCGATGAAGCGGTCACCTCAGCATCTACCACCTCCATTTCCAAAAGCATCTCCAATGACCTAATAAACGAAGCTCAAAAACGTATACTCGCATCATGGCAAACCCACTGGGACGACACTCCAACCAGTAACAAACTAAGGAACATCAAAAAAACAATTACAAAATGGCCATACCCTGAAAATGCATCTAGGAGAGAACAAATAATTATCAACAGAGCTAGAATAGGCCACTCCAATATCACCCACTCCTACTTAATCACCAAGGAACCTAAACCAATGTGCGACTCATGCAACACCCACCTTACAATTGAACACATCGTTATGGATTGCCCCACATTTTCAACCGCACGTTTTATTCTCAACAATCCAAGGTCAATCGAAGAAGCTCTCAATCAACATAACTCCGACAACATTCTTAAATTTTTCAAACAAATAGATATAGACAAAAAACTGTAAATATTAGAATATTTTACATTGTATAATAATAATAATAAGATAATCTATAAAGACAATGTCAACTTTTATATTGTATAACTATCATTTTGTAATTATAGGCTAATAATCCTAGTAATTGAAGCCTTTATGTTAATAAAAAAAAAAAAAAAAAAAAAAATTTTATACATTTCATCTAACAATAATTTAAAATCCACTATAACAATGCAGGATACAATCATATTCCAGGTATAACGATTAGGTACTAGTTATGAACTCGTATTTGGTTGGTTTTCTATCGGTCCCGGTTACCTAATATGTTTTACGTCAGGAAATAACGATGTCATTTTGAAAAGAATTCCGATCAAAAACCAGTCCTCGAATTTGCCTATAAAAATCTCACGGCTTAATGTGAATTTTGTTAAAAGGTCTTATTATTATAACTTTCATATTTGATTGAAATCAGATCACTATGACAAAATATATTGATAATTATTTTCATATTATAAAACAAACATCAGTTTTTCTGTAAGTTATACTTTGTGTAATATTAATGTCAAATAACTGAATTTATACATTTAAAATGAATGTTAACAGTGTTTAATTATTTTAAAAATAACATGTTTATGTAATTAGATTCGAATAGTGTTTTTATAATGCTTTGAATAATAATAATAATAATATATTAACTACATTTTATAATTCATACGTCAAAAAAAAAAAAATCTGGGCATAAAAATGTTTGGGTACTACGACATGATCTTCTAGCTTCCTTAAATTTAAATATCATCATAATGAATTCGACTGTAAATAATTTAATAGTGAAACACCAAAATATTATTTGCAAATATTTAGGGTATAATATTATGAAACACAAAATTTTTAATAGCTAATTAAATGGTGGAGTTATATTACTACAAACTTAAACATAATACAATTAGAACGTCAACATCTAACCTACCTTTTTGTTTGCAAATTGCATTAAGTAGTTTTTTATTGAATTAGTAACATTTAGGTTATTTATTATAACTTAATATGACGTTGAAACATTAATGACATATCTCGTATCCTCTTAAAAGATTTAATTCATAAAATTTTTGCCATCAAGCAGGGTTTATTTTCAGTAATGTATTTTAGTTTTAAATGTGAGATGAAAGGAGTAGGTACTTACCTAGTTGGAATAAGGTGAACGTACGTTTCTGGTCAAATATGGAAGGACACACTCAATTATGTGTTTGAGATTTGGAAGAGACGAATCTCTTAATGTTTGATCGTGATAATTTAGTTAGCTAAGCCAGAGTTATCTTTTGTTGTCTGGTGATGTGAACATTAGTGGGCAAACGTGGATTGTTTAGGTCAGTGATGAAAAACGTGGGGATTGCGAAATTTTATGACGGGGTCCTCAATCATTAAACATAAAATGAAAAAAGCTGTACACTATATAATAATTTTATTTCATATAACGTAAAAATATTTTGTACTATCTATGGCCGTGTCGATACTAATATTATGTCATATCTTAAATATGATTATTTAAGACCATTAAGTATGTATATATTATCCACTTACATAATTTTGATAGAAAGCGGGTGGGTCTCCTCATCGAAATAAATTAATTAGAGGTCCGTGGACCCAAAAAGGTTAAACACCGCTGGTCTAGGCTCTGAGTGGCTGGAAAAAAACGATAAAAACTAGACGACCAATGGACAATGTCCATTGCGCATTGTTGAACGATTGACTCTGATGGTTGGAGGACGATGACAGACAGTGTTTAGTGAGTAGTAAGGTATTTTCTGAAGCTTATTCGCTCCTTAAAAATCAATACTCTTAAGAATATATATCATTTTAAAAATTAATTTGAAAGTAATTATTAGGCTCACATAAGCAAGCCCCAAGCGAAGTCGTGGTAAATTATCCTCTCCATCTTCTTCACTTTTATTTTGTAATTTTAATTTTTTAATTGTTAGTTTATTTTGCATCATTATGATATATAAATTTTGTCATCATGGTGATTCTCCCTAACTTTTATGATTAATATTTCATTTGTTTCTGTTCCATGCACTCATCACTCATTACCAATCCATGTCTGAGCGCTCTTCCAATCGTTTGCAAAACTAATTACAGTACCATACTGCCCCTGTCTCGCTGACTTCATCTTAACACTAACTACCTTCATATTCGTATTTGTAGTGTAGCCATATTCTCTGTAACAAGTTCCTTGAACCTCGATTGAAATTTAATATTATTTAATGTTATGTATCAGAAGGTGCTTGTTATATACATTAAAATAGGTACAATGTTTAAACACAAAATGTATTGTAAATTTTTACTTGAATAATATGATGTAGATGCTGCTTATAATGTAATCCAAATTATGGGAATAGTGAAATTTCTATTGATTAGAAAATTATTTTACAATAATAAAAATTTCAACTTAAAAATGACAGATTTGTTCAAATATCAACTTTTTTTTTAAGCAATAGCATTGTTTTACTGAATATGTTTAAGTAATAAATATTAAATATGTTGTGTAACACAAAAATAGAATTACTTAAATTATCGTGTTGTTGTTGTATTATTTGCAAAGCATATTAGAAACGTCAGAAGTTCAATATTTTTTTTAATCTCATAATATCATGATTATAATATCAAACCACTGACAAAATAAATGAAAAAATTCGATTATACTTAACATAATAAATTTACCGGATGTCAGTTGGGTACCTTTGTTCAATTGTTTGCAGAATGGGGGTGAGGTAATTATAATTTTAAAAATAAAATCAATGATAAATCACGACTTTTGAAAAATTGTTCTGAGTGAAGTTTAGTTAGTTTAAAACAGAACTGGCTATAATTAAAGATTGTATTAATCGTTTCTTTCAACTTTTAGACATTATGGAAAAATAAATCTACTCGGTATAGGTACTAATAGAGAATAGTGTTGATGTCAGTAATATTCTACTCAATTTAAATGTTAGTGCATCCTATTAGATTCTTAACATAGCGATTAATGTTTTGGCTGTTTTTATTCATTTAACAAAAGAAAAAATTTAAAATGTTTCCGGTAACAAATAATATGTTGTATTTTTTGGGCGTCTAAAAATAAATATGACGATTTTTTCAGAATAACCGGATTAACAGAAAATTTTCACATCAATATACTGTTAGTACAGACATTAGTATTTTAAAATTGAAAATAATTTCTTTAGTCGTAAAAATATAATTTTCATTTATTTCTTTGCTATTTATAGAAATTCAAAATTTTACTTTAGCCCCCAATCTTATAAACTCATTACATTTTATCATTAGAACACAAACTTAACTCAAAACCCGCTCGTGTAAATTTTCAGAAAAAATTAACCTTTATAAGTTACAGTGTAAAAGGAGTGTTTTGATATAAAAAACATAAGTTTTTATCTTTATTGGACAATACTTAAGTAGTACAAAATTCTCAAAAATTTTAAAATATGGTGTTAAAGTATAATCAAAAATTGCAAAACTCAGATTTTGAATAAATGAATTATTAAAGAAAAAAAAGAGGTTAAGCATGCCAGATGAATCAAGTTGTATAGTTCACTAATAATGTTTAAAATAACCTAAAACATTGTGTACACAAAAAAAAATTTCTGTTGTTATTGTTTATTCGTTGTTCTTAATACAGAAGCAGCGCCTATTTTATATTCTTAATAATATGTAAGCATTTTTATCTCGCTTATATATTTGTAGTTAATTTCCAGATGTGGAAGCAACTGGGCCAAGAGAGTATCCTGTCCGCTCCTTAGCTCTAAGAATGTGTAACTATACAAATATACTTTGATAATATTCAAAACTTAATAGACAATGAAATACCAAGCAGCGCCTATCTTATATTCTAAGCATGTGAAGAATACATGTTTATTGGCTGGAGTGGATAGTTAGAGGAGCAATAGATTATAATTATTAGAATCATTATAGGATTGCATGGGTGACACAGTAAATAAGAGAATGACAGTTTTTTGTGGTTAACGAACATAGATGAATATACAAAAGTAGACTCATACTTGGTGATACGCAATATTGAAAGTTAACTTCGCATAGAATAAAAACTGGTTATGATTTTAATAAAGATTTCGGCGGCATATGGATCGCTGTCGGCGATGTGGACGTGTTGCACTGTGTGTGATCATTGTCTGTGCATAGCGCTTATATAGTGAATCGATTGTCTTATCCCCACTCAATTGTTATTGCGTAACCTTAGAATGTATTGTTCATGTCTGCTGCGAGAAGTATGGTTGTGCGCATGTTAGTTATGTCGAGTTTTCGCACATTGTTGTTAGTTTTTTTCGCAATATTTTACTAAGGGGTTGTTCTGTTACGTCATGTGGGTTATTGTGTTTTTCTTTTTTTTTAATAATATCTTATTGCTTAAGAGGCGTTCTTTTGTCGAATGTGTGGTGTGCGCATGTATGTATAATATGTTCTATTTTACACGTTGATATTGGGTTTTTGCAATATTTTATAAAAAAGAAGTGCTCTGTTGGATCATGTGTTCATACGTGCTAATGTTATTTTTCGTTTGCATAATGTTTTGCATTGATATTTGTTTGAGTGAATTTTGTATAATACGCACGCGTGTATTACGTCTCGTAGCTATGTGTAGGTACTTATTGTTTTTTCCGAATTTGGTATTTTTAAGTTATGATTTTTGTAAGTTTTTTATAGTTTTTATATCTGGTACATATATGTAATTGTTGTGTATTATTTTTGATGCTGTCTTCTTCCGATTACCGTTTGACATATTGGTTCTGTTTGTTTTATTTTTGTGCAAAATTTTAGGAAGGGTATTTTGGTACTTGTGTCAAAGTTTCAATTGAATATTGAGTTTGTACACGTGAGTTAGTATTACTATATACGTTAGTTTTTTGATGCGGTGGAATTTTGGTTGCGTTATATTGTCTTATCTCGTTATTTTTTTAATGTGATCTTTGCTTGAGAGGTAATGTCGGGGAATGTTGGTTACTTAATATTATTTTGTATTGCGTAATAAATTTAAATTGTGTTTTAGTTTAAATTTCGTTTTAGTTCTAACTCCTAGGTACGGTCATATTCTGTATATTTATTTTGTAATTTTATTCAAAGTATAATGTTATGGTGTATAATTCATATATTATACAATACATTTTAAAAATCTTATTTTTCAGTCAAAAGCATTGGCATACATATTTTAATATGTCAAAATAACAAACGCAAGATGGCAAATTAATGATAGTACACTCTTTATAATAATATTTAGCTATTATAATATACAGTTGCCTATTAGTTTTAAAATTCATATTATTACGTCATCTTTTTCTAAAATAAAGTTAAATCTGATAATATAATATAAACCTTAATGATCAAACTTATAAGTATATTTTATGTTAAATTTTATCTTGATTCGTATCAACTTAATATAGCTCTCACATACCTTAAAACTATTACACATTCATGAAAAGTTGATGTTATTAATAATTAAATATGCAATGATACGAAGCATAATAATTCCATACTTTTAGATTGTATAAATTATTTTAAAGTTCGCTGTGATAATTCAAAACTAGGTAGGTATAGAAATATTAAAGTTGTGCTGTTAAAACGAATCTATAAGTTAAATAAACATGCATTTTCAGGAGTTATTCTAAAGAGAAATTTAATGCAATTTTGAGATATGAATTTAGTGATAATATATAAATGGTGTTCAACGTTCGTGCTATTAAGACGACATAAATTAACGATTGAATTAAATTCAAAAGTTTTCACCGTTAAATTATCAACTTTTCACGTTATTACCTAAACATTTCTTAATTTACTATTTTATATGTTTATAATTTTTATCAGTTCACTAGAATTTCAATAATCAACAAATAATAAATAATAAATAACAAATAATACGTATAAATCAAAAACCTATCAAAATATATTATTCAGAATATTCAGATATCATTTTTTCTATTATAATTATTGAGATAATACAATTATTTAAGTAAATATTTCTACGAAATTTTGGCAATTATCTAACTTTTTTTTTTTTAAATAGCGTTTATTGAAAAATTTACAATCTATACAATTTTTGTTCAATGAGTAAATTGGAGGGAGGGATGACAATAATGAGTCGGTTAGGCTAACAGTTGAGCTACCTTTTGATGATTCTTAAATCTAGTTAGAATATATAATGGCGTATAATGGAATTATTAGATAAGATTTCTGGGACAATTTCTGTTTAGTCGGCGGGTAGGGTTGCCGGGAAGGTGTTTTGAGCGAAGATTGGATATTAATTTGTTTGGGTGGCCTTGTATTTTGCAGTGAAGTCTTGAGTAGAATGAAATTGCTGTTTGGTTGATGGATTGGACTTTGAGATCTTGATGTAAAGTGGCATTAGTGACATACCAATGAATACTAATTTTATGTTTAGGTTAGTGTTGTTTGATAAGATATTGCGGAATTTGGGCCAGTTTATTTGTTTAAAACTGGGCTTGCTCGGGGCTTGGGTATTGATTTGAAATAGTACTGGAGTATGGTCTAAAACAAGATCATTTAGTTTGGTTGTTTGAGTTTTGAGGTGGTTTGGCAGGCTTGACAGAAAGAAGTCAAGGATTTCCCGGTGTCTGTTGGCATGCGTAGGCCAGTATGTAGGAGCATCCGTAGTGATAGTTTTGGCGTGTGAGGAGGACATGACCCTGAGAAGAGAACGGCCTCTTGTGTTGGTATATCTGGATCCCCAATTTAGGTGTTTAGCGTTGAAGTCGGCTTCAATGACGAATGTGTGATTGAGAGAGAGAGTATGGAGGTTGATTGTTCGTTTTCAGGAAATTGGCATCCTGGAGGGAGGTAAGCAGAAGCAAATGAGATTGGAATTGAGTTAAGAACTATAGAAGAAGCAATGATTTGAAGTTTGTCTGAAGTATGAGGGGGGAAGGGAGAATGACGTATTCTGTATGAGATAAGTAGAACAGTTCCTCCATGAGCGGAGCCATCCGGGTGATCTGCTCTAAGTGCTTCGTAGCATTAGATGTTGAGGAAGTTTTTCTGGGTGAGATGAGTTTCTGATATCATTGCGATATCGATTCTATTTTCATTGAGTGTGTAATGAAGTTCATCGGTGTTATTTAGGATTCCGTTAGCGTTCCACAATAAGATTTAGAGTGGGTGACTGGAGTTATTAACGGCAGCCATTATTGAGTATGAGTTTTTCTATGAGGGTCGTGACGAGTGAAATTAGTGGGTTAATTAATGATTTTAGCTCATTTACAAATGAGGAGAGGTAGATGGAGAGGCTATTCGATGATGATTGGTCCGGTTTCTCCTGATTTGCTGCTTGGGGTTGAGAAGAGTTTTAGTTGGGAAGGGGAGGAAAATGTTTAGACGATGTGAGATTTTCGGTGAGATTTGAATTGACATTGTCAGTATGAGTGTGGCTGGTTATGAAGTTTGAATTAGAATTTGGAAGAAGTTTTCTGTGTTTGAGGATGTGAGACGGACATCCCCTGTAGTTAGCAGGATGGGAGCCTCCACAGAGTGCGCATTTGGATGGTTCACTTTGAGATTTTTGACGCTCGGAAGAGTTGTGGGTATCGCCACAGCGAACGCATCTTGGGATATGGTTACAGTAACCACGGGTGTGTCCGTAGGACTGACAACGCTGGCATTGGGGGATTTCGTTTTTAGTGTAGGTTGCTTCCACTTTGACCTTGGAGTAACAGAGAGAATTTAATTTGAAAATTTCTTGATTAGACTGAGACTGTACGAGGTCGATAAAAAAAGAGGCAGTGGGGTTTTAGTAGATTTTTGGAGAACGTTTGTGATGTTCATGACTTGAAAACCTAGTTCAGATAGCTCTTTGGTTATGTAGTCCTTGTCGGTAGAAGGATGTAGGTTCCTGATTACAACTCTGAGTAGTTTGCTTTCTTTGGACTGGTAAAAATGGAAGGAATAATTTTCGTTTTTTAGAAATTTAATGACAGATCTGTATGAATCCGGACTGAAGGTTTGTAATTTGACACCTCTTGTATTCAAAACTAGTGGAGTCGGTAATTTCTTTTAATTTGATACAGAATGTGTTGAAGTTTAGCTGAGCTTGGATGAATATTGGAGGAGGAAGATTTATTTTATCTATGTTGATTTCGGCAGCATTATCAGTGGGCTGTTCATTCGTACTGTCCATTGGTTCATTTTCAGTAGTGGGATATATCGGTGCATATCGATTTCTTGTGATAAATAAGTCTGAGTTTGGTTTTTTGTGTGGAGGAGATTTGGTAAGTGGTGATCTGGTTCGTTTATTTGAGTCTACTGTTTGCCATATATCATCGCTGTCGGAAAAGTCGTCGTATGACTTATTGCTCGCTTGTGATATTTTAGTTTTAACGAGAATTAACGGTGATAGAGGTTTATTGTTATGTTTTTTGACAGCGGAGTTAGTTTTAGATGTTGAACTCATTACGTAAAATGATAAGCTGAGCGGTGTCGGGTGGACTTGGGCGGGTAACGACCGCGCGCGGTCGGCGGCCGTATATTAGGTAGTGGGGCAGTTGAGTGTGGGTCAGTAATTACGGGCTGAGATAACGGGAGGATAATATCATATTACCTGTATCGAAGAAGACTCGTCTTTACGCTATCGAAGCTATAAAGGCGTACTAAACGTTAACATACGTGTTGCTCGGACGGGAGTCGAACACGAACTGCAATTATCTAACTATACGTTCATTCTCACACGTCAGTATATAAGAGTTTTATTGTTACTGTTTTCAACACAAATGTTGATTTTTTATCTGTTATAAATATTTATATTAATTAATCAATTCGACGATACGGCAGTTTAAAAAGCTTATACTTAAAGCGTATTTTACAAAAAATAATAGCGATGGATTTTAATACAATTATGAGACACACTTGTAAAATTTGTGTTCTATGAAATAAATATTCATTGTTTTTACATATTTTGTAGTTTTGTATTTATATGTATATTATAATATGTAATTACTAATTATATTGGTTATCGGTCGAATGAAACTACATCTTGATCAATTGTTATGTGTACAATTTATATAGTTTACATTCAGTGAATATAATTATAGGTAATTTTATAAATCTTAAGTCTATAAAATAATTGCATAAAACAAAAATCTCAAACTATAATGTGTAAGAGTGATATACTTAACACAATGATTTACTTATTTTAAAATTATTGCATAATTTAATTTCAAATATTTTATATCATAGCATAATATATTTCTTTTAAGATGAAACATGAGTCACGACGATAGTAGAACCAAAAATCAGTATAATATTCTTTCAATATTTTAAGAGTAATCTTTGTTCATACACCTTTTAATTTAACGTGCATTTTAATAAATAATATCGAAAATTAACAAAATGTGTATATGAAGTGGAGTACGCTTGAGAGATTTATTTTCTGTAAAACTGATGAGTAATGGGTGAATAAGAATGACTTTAATATATAAATTGAAGCTTGGCGTATTGACTATTGACCTGTATACATTTTTAATTTCTTTTTATACTATAACTCATGCAAATCACGTTCTTAATATTTTACAAATTAATGGAATTGGTGCGCAATACACGTACTAAAATTGATTTTGATCGAGTTATCACGCTGTAGAAATTTCAAGAAGTGGTCTCATTCGTATAAAGTTATCCAAATGCAATAATAATATCATATTTGATATTTACACAACCAAAAACTGTTTTGGGGAACTGGAAAAGTTGTTCATGCAACCGCAGAACTGTTTTTCAAGAATTGCCAATAATTTTGTATTGCTATTGAAAAAAAAATAATTAAATTAGGTTCGACATATTTCAAAGTTCATATTCAGATTAATCATGTTGAATGGTTTTATAAGTGATTAAATGGTTGTAGGTACATTGTACTAAAATATGAACATAAGCGTATGAATACCATAAATTTATCAGTGTACTGTTTGTATTATATTGATATTACAAGTGGAATACCGTTGTTGAAGATGTTTATAAATTAGTTGAGGTTGTATAATACCATTAATATTCCGTGGAAATATAAAACTTATTCTTATTAAATTTCGTCGAAATCTAGCAAAAATACAATTATTTCCGTTGCCGAAATGCAGACATATAATTATTGTACTCTCTTCATAATTCAGACATTTCACTTATTTTAGTCCGCGTACAATGCAAACTACGTTGGATCACTTTACCATCCTTAATTTATGTTTTTATTCATTCTTTTAGAACTATAATATAATATTCTATTACAATTATTTCGAGATGTATTATTTCCAACGCACTAACTAATGCAATGTGGCTCGTTAAATTTGTCAAAGTAAATAATAAATATTTTAATTGGTATTTTTTTTTTCGTATATCTCGTAAATATTATTTTATTTATACCTTTTAATAATTTAAAATAGGTAGCAAAAATTAAGTTTCATATTGATTTGTACATTTATTTTTTAATTTAAATTTTAAATTTTAATAATTATATTTCATATTTGAACAAATTGTTTTACTGTCATAATTTACCTTTACCTCCTGATTACTGATTAGTGATATTGGACTTTGCAATAAATCATTTTTTAAATTTAAATTTTTTACCAATTAATTATTTGATTAGTATTGAACTAGATACTATAAATATAAAGATAAATAAAAGTTTAATATAATACATTTATGAACATTTTTACAAAAAATAAAATTTTTAACGTTGCCAAAAACAGGTGCAATATCATCAAGTGCATATTAATTAAACGAGTACACGTCATGTTACACGTATATACAATAAGTCTTAAGTTTCATAGATTTATAATTATGTTTAAACAAAAACTCAGATATTGTCGTGTAGTATTTTTTGAATTTTAATTAAGAAAAATAAAACGAAAAGAGGAAAGGAATGCAAATAATAAATAAAATGATTATTGATAAGTATTATGAGCATTTTGCGCCTTTTTAAATATCAGCCATAGTTAATTATAATAACTGGATTTATACACGAACATGTTATCGAGAGAGTGTTTTATAGTTTCAGTCATTTTATTAATTGTATGTTATATGTTGTGAAATAATTTGTAAAAGCTACTTTATGTGTTCATCGTAAATTACGATTTAAAATTTAAAATTGGAACAATAAAACCGATATCCACAACACTTTGCTTTTTCTTTTCAAAGGTTATTGCATTGGAATATTTAGGTATTATAAAATACTATCTTAATAACCTGCCTAAATTCACTCTTGAAAAAAATGAACAAAAATAAAATACGGTGCTATTTAAGTGTATTTTGGTTTTAATGCACCTATCAGTTCATGAGAAAATTAACATCGGAGTCTTCACACTAATTCAACCAAGACAACAATTCGATTGTGGTAGATTGCATTTGGTATATTTTCAGTTATAGTTCACACTACTCTCAAAACTTTCCTGATATTTATAAGAACTATTTTAAATTATTGTCAAATTCTATGGAGTATAAACCTAGTTATTGATTACATAAAGTACATATATGCATTAATTAATACCTACATAAATATATTCTAATATATAAGTATCTTATTACATAATTGTTAAGCTGTAATAGTATTACTAAAAACTAATAATAAAAAAAGTATCTCTTATACTTTAAATCCTGTTTTCCTGTCACATATTTACAAAAAAATTGTAAATTTTCACGAGCCAACACGAAATTTATGTGCCAGTCACTCTATGAAACCTATTATAGTGGTTGAAATATTAAGCTATTTTATATTGAAGATACATAATACACCATTATTTAAAAAAAAAAGTTGTGTGTATTCTACATCATCTGTAATCAATCTGCTTTTTATTACGCATTTTCAGGTAAATATAAGCGTCTTAAGAAGATTTATTACTATATTGAAAATCCGAAAGTAATGCAAATATCACAACTTTAAATTAGTAAGCCCTCGTTAGATAACTTATAATATATAATATTTATATAATGCTAGTGTATTAGTTTTTTGTTATTTCAAGTGTGCTTGTTTTATATTCATAAATTGTTATTTGATGATAACTTTGTATTAAGTAAACTACCTCAGAATATTAATTTACTTCATTATTAACGACAGTTGTTAAATATATATTTATTAAGGATTTAAAAAAAAATAATAATACAGTCAAAATCTTCTGCTTTTGGAAATTATAAAATGTAGTTCAAACAAACAAATTGGGAAACTTGCTTTTGCTTTACAGTAGTTTCCTAGTTTAGTTTGATATGATCCACTTATCAAAAGTTTGTTTTATACATTTATATTATTTGGTTTTTATTATTAGGTTGAACTAACTTTGCCAAAATCTTTGCAAAATATAACTTATAAGTTAGTATGTAAAGGTGTGTCATAAAATTTTTAAAACAGGTTCGTGTTATAAATATAATTTAAAATTAGTTTTATTATATAGGCTCATTATGAATATTGAGAATAACAATAAAGATACGAAATTGAAAAGGTTAAATTTTCTATATTTTCTATATTTAATATATTTTGAATTACTTGTTACTTACTAATTAAAATTGGTATATTATGGTAATGACATTATGTTTGTACATTCAGTTTTTTAGTTACGTTAACAGTCTAACGTCAAACATGTATATTATACAAAAAATTATTGTAATATATTTTCAATATTAGCTTGCATAATAACAACTTACGAGAAGCTTTGTATACTTTTTAAACAATTTTCTATAAAATCAAAATATTTCCATATTCCTGAGGTAATAACTGAGGATTAGATACCAAAGATGATTGAATAAATTATTTGGTTTCAAAGTCATGACAAACGTAAAAATTAAATGAAATAAAACATATTATTATAATCGTAAAACCGTTATAATACGCTTTTCTCCTTTCGATTAGAATCCAAAAATATAAAATATTTACTTATATGTATCAATGTTATATATAACATTTCAGAACTGTTGGTAATATCTAATAATATTAGAGATAAAATATTTTGCTGAAGTAAAAAAAACAATTTTAGTATATAAATGAAAAAAATGGTAACTCTGTGTGAAAGATATATTATATTACATAATTTGTTTTTAAAATTAAAAATTTTTACATCTCAAACATATTATAATAAATAAAAATATTCAGTTTATAATATAGATACCGGTCTAATCTAACGAAATTAGAAATAGTTATTCACGATTAACATAATATGTACGATTAACCGATTGATGTTAGCTGATAACAAGCCAATGACACCAGCCAAGAATTGATGGCATGATAAATATATCAGAATCAATCACAATATACATATTTAAGCGGTGCATAATATTATAAGTTTTTAAAACAATGATTAAGATTTAAAGTAAATTTGCCTATCAATAAATTTAAATTTTGTAAATTGACTGAAATGAAATGTCTAGCAATAATATATGTATACCTATTAGCTATTGTTATCAATATTTAATTATTTACCTAATTTTAAATTTTTAAAACTTATAAGTTTTTTTTTTTTTAATTTTAGATTCTGAGCGTAGCGATGAATGTATTGAATTTACCATGATGTGTGTTTTTTTTTTTTTTTTGTGTCTTTCATCACGTTTTGGGGCAGTAAAAATGCTTCGATTTTTGACTTCAGTACCTCGTTCGATCAGAAAGTGAATCTAGTTGGTACTTTGGGGAGTCAAAAGTAAAAAATTCTTAATACTTTTCTAAATAATCGAGAAAAACAAACTAAACATTAAGGGAAAAACGGGAAATTTTACGCACACTCATTTTTCAACAAAATCGATTTTGGTTTTTGATGTAACTTCACCGAATGTTTATATAAGTATATTTTATCCACCGTGCAATTTTCAAAAAATTTCGACTTAAGTTGAACTATTCATAGGCATTTGAAATTTTCGATCATTATTGTTTTTTTTTTTAAAATTAATATCGATAAAAATGTATTTGTTAGGCAGAAAAGCTTGAAAATTTAATACAAGGCTCTTAACATATTGTTACAATAGCAGTTGAAAAATAAAAGAAATTCATAGTCACAATTTTTTTTTATAAACATTCAAAGTTTGAATTTTGACAACATATGTAAAAATCACGAAAATTCGCAAATTATTTCAAACTAGATATTCATAAAAATTTTTCTTTTTAAATCTAAGATTTGAAAATTTTTAATAATCTATAATATATCCTAGACAGATAAATCGTCTTCGCTCAGAATCGTTTTTCGTATACAATGACATAATATCATTGGATTCAAATTTAATTCCATCCATTACAGTAATCCACTTGTAACCTACTGTACAGCAGAGTGACATACACGATTTACCCGCTTTTTTTTTTAATTTGAAATAATCTACAATCTATACATTTTCTTAGTATAATACGTAGGTTTGATTGGTAACAAATAAGAATAATATGAGTAATGAGATTAGGGAAGATACCCAGTGGTAACAACCTATTAAACTCATAAGTTCAGACAGATAAAATATCGAAATGTTCAGTTCTATAATAATATTGAATAAAGAATGTTTACTCATTAGTAGGTATCTAATATATAAGCACATTTACAGCAGCAGAAGTGAGATCCCCAATGTTTATATTTAATTGGTTATTAAAACAAAATAATCCGAATAATGATGATAGTATTCCGTATAATTCGTACCTATTATTACAGCACAATCCTATTGTGATGTTCTACGGTACATCACTATTGTTAATATAAATTAATAGATAGGTATTATATTCTTTAACTAAAAGGTGTTGTTATTTTTATTACACCACAGGTAAAATATCTAGATACCATAATTGACAAAAGATTAACATTGGGCCCAAACCTAAAATCCAAACGCACATTTTTGAATAATCGCCTTTACATGTTTTCAACCAATATTAAAATCCAAATTGTCTATAAATTCAAAATTAACTTATTTTACAAATCTCTTATAATTCCCATCTGGACTTGCGTCTCATAAATCTGGGGAAGCGCCAAACAGTCCCATGACCCAACTACAAATCATTCAAGCATTGCAGTCTACATCCCTCCATCTCATAGACTCTGCTCCATGATATGTCATAAATAATGCACTCCACAAGGACTTAAAAATCCAAACTATTGAACAACTAATCAAACGATATTACATTAAATTTCACAAAAAAATACAGTATCACAAAAATTCTCTTATATCCCACCTATCCTCACTTACACTATATACTTAAAAGGCGATGGTGTCAAGATATTTTATGATAAAATCAATAAAAATCAATATATGTTGTTTGATTTAAACCTTAAGGGTTCTATCATTGGATGGTTCTCCTTATCATACCATTCAGTCATTTATATTTATATTATTTTTTTTTTTTTTTTTTTTATTAGGAAAGAGCCCTCGGCAGCATAGGCCATTGGGCTTACAAAATATGAATAGCTTAAATTAAATATTTACAGTAAGAAACGTACAAGAGAGAACTTAATTCTAGATTTTGGATTGAAGGTTTGCTGTTGTGATGAATTGGATGATGTCTGTTATGGCCTTGGGATGATTTTGAAGTATTTCGGAGAGTGATTCGGAAAGGTTGAGGCTTGATCGGATGTTGTGGTATGTGCGGCATTCGGTGAGTAAGTGTTTAATGGTAATTTGGACGCCGCATGATGCGCATGTTGGAGGATCTTCTTTAGCCATTAAAAAACTGTGTGAAATTTGAGAGTGGCCGATTCTCAGTCTCGTTATGATGACTTCGAATTTTCTGGGTGTTTCGATGGGAAATGTCCAATTGTCTGTGTTGTGTTTTATTTGATTAAGTTTGGTGGAGTAAGATAACCATTGCTGGTGCCATCTTAGATGACATTTGTTAGTTATCAGTGCTTGTATGTCCCTGTATGCGATGATATTGATGGGAGACGATAGTGTAGAGGTTATTGCAGTTTTAGCGGCAAGGTCGGCGCGCTCGTTTTCAACGATGTTGGAGTGACCGGGGATCCAGCAAAGTTTGATTTTGAAGTTATTGTTTTTCTGTAGAGTATATATTTTGTTTTGAATATGAAGACCGATGTCTGTTGGGTTATTGGTATTGTTAATATTGTTGATGGCGCTGAGGGAGTCAGTGAATATGATGGTGTCTTGGAGCTGGTGAACGGTTATTAAATCGAGGGCTTTGATTATTGCGAATGATTCAGCTGTGAAGACGGAGCAGGCACTGGGGAGTTTGTACATGGATTCCATGTTATTCCAAATAACTGCAGCCCCGACCCCGGTAGGGCTTTTGGATGCATCCGTGTATATTTTTTCGCTTTTTATGTTTTGTATTATGTGGAAATATTCTTGTTTATATATTGAAGGAGGGGTGTCTTTTTTTTTAAAAATGGAGAGATCAGTGTTTGCTACGTTGGGATTTGTCCATTGCGGAGTTAAGGAGGGAGAAATTGTTAATACATCTGAGATGACTAGATTGTTCTCCTGGAGTAGTGTTGTTAAAGTTTTAAATTTTGGATTGAAGTCGAGCGAAGGAAGAGTGTTAGCTAGCTTTAATTCGTGATTTAATGTTATTTTGAGTCTTCTTATATCAAGAGGAGGAGTACCTGATAGGTTGTAGATGCTCGGTATTGGACTAGAGCGATAGGCTCCAATTGACATACGAAGTCTGGAGTTGTGAATTGTATCTAGTTTTTTTGTAATCGATTTATTAGCCGTTGTCCAAATGAATGATCCGTAGTCAAGTTTAGATAGTATTAGGGATTTGTAGATAGACAACAATACGTGAGTTTTAGAACCCCATGAAGTATGGGATAACATTTTTATAATATTGAGACGTGGAGAGATGGCTGATTTCAAAAAATTGATGTGATGGGTCCAAGAGCATCTTTTGTCGAAAATGATACCGAGTATTTTGATTGTATTACTATTTATTAATTGATGGTCGCCCAATTTTATCTTAATTGGATTTGGAGCGCGTTTGCGTGTAAATACGATGCATTGTGATTTTTCGGGAGAAAAGGTGAAGCCGGATGTTTGAGTCCATTTTTGTAGGTTGTTGATGGCTTTTTGAAGGTGGCATTGGACAGTGGCTAGGGATTTGCTCCGGCAGTAAATATTGAAATCATCCGCGTAGAGGGTAGATTTGACAGGGAAGGATATGTTTTGAGTGATGTTGTTGATGGCTATCAGAAAAAGAGTGACTGAAATTGTTGATCCTTGGGGGATTCCGTTGGCTTGGTCGAATACTTTGGAAAGTGACTGGTTGATTCTTACTTGGAAAGTTCTTGTTTTTAGGAAGTTTCTGATGAAATTGAACATTTGATTTTGGCTAAGTACTTTAGAGAGACTAGTCAAAATGTGGGGTTTCCATGTTGTATCGTAGGCTTTCCTTAAATCTAAGCTAATCATACCTAAGTATTGATTTTCGGCGTATGTGTTTTGTATTTCTGTATGTATTTTTGAAAGACAGTTGTTTGTACCTTTATTTTTCCGAAATCCGCATTGTTCAGGAGTGAAGTAGTAGGACTGTTCTAGGAACCATATTAGACGTTGATTTACGATTTTCTCTAAGAGTTTGCATAACGTATTTAAGAGAGAGATTGGACGGTATCCTTCAGGTGTGAATTTATTTTTTCCTGGTTTACTTATGGGAATCACAATGCTGTTTCTCCAACTTTGTGGGAAAACGTTGTGGTTCCAGATGTAGTTGTAGATTTTTAGGAGTATTTGGAGTGTATTAATGTTGAAGTTTTGGATAAAAATATAAGGGATATTGTCGGGACCTGTACTTTTGCTAGTGCATCTTTTAAGCGAATTCAGTATTTCTTCCATAGTTATTGGCGTGTTTAGGTCGGACTGATGTGTGTTTAGAGGTGATAATGACGATGGTTGGGGAGGGGGTTTGTTTGCATTCTCACGTAGGAAGTCGCGACTGTACATTTCATTACTGGAGTTTTTTTTGAAGTATTCACCGAGGAGGTGGGCGACTGAAGATGGATCGGTGTTTAGGGATGAGTTGGTGGTGAGGTAAATATGTTTGTGATTTTTCCGTCCCTGTAATGATTGAATTTTGTTCCACATTATGTGGGGGTCGACTTGGGCACCGATGTTGGCAGTGAAGTTTCGCCATGATATAATTTTATTGCTTTTGACTAAGAATCTTGTTTTGGCTCTGAGTTCTTTTAATTTTATATGATCTTCCGAAGATCTGGTTTTGATGAATGTTTTAAGTGCTTTATTTTTAAGGGCTATATATTTTTTAATTTCATTGTTCCACCAGGGGACTTGTGGGTTTTTGGAGGTATGATTAGTGTAGCCAATTGTTTGTTCTGCTGCCTCTATGATGTTCTCTGTGAATTTGTTGACTGTTTTATCGATATTTATATCTTCACCAGAAAGTTTTATAGACTTGATTTTCATTTCGAGAAGGTTTGAGAAAAGGACCCAGTCAGGGTTTTTGAGGTTCCATTTTGTTGTAGGATGGCTCGTTTGATTTGAGTTAGAAATAAATTGAATAGAGATAGGTAGGTGGTCACTATTGTATATTTCATTAAGTACTTGCCAGTGGAGTCTTTGAGCTATGGTGGGGGTGGATAACGATAAGTCGATAGCTGAGAGGGTTCTATTAGAGGGATTTATTCTGGTTTGCTCGTTGTTATTGAGGATTACAATGTTATCTTGTTCTAATAATTTTTCTATGATTTTACCTCTTGTGTCGGTTTTGTATGACCCCCATATATGACTATGGCTGTTGAAGTCCCCTACAATGATGAAAGGTCTTGGTAGCTGTTTAATAATATTTTCTAAGTCTGAGAGAGAGAAGTTACATTGATTTGGGATGTAGATATTACAGAGGGAGATTTTTGATTCGAGTGTGATTGATATTGCAACTGCTTCTAGGTTTGAATTGATAGGGATTTCCTCCCAGGGGAAAGAGTTGTTTATAAGGATGCATACGCCACCACTTGCCCTCAGGCAGTCTCTGCGATTTTTTTTGCATATTGGAAGTTTTTAATTATTGGAGGGGATTCATCGTATTTTAGGTTGGTTTCTTGAAGACATATTGCAATTGGATGATGTAGATTGATTATTAGTTTGATTTCTTCGATATTTTTGTGTAAACCATTGAGGTTCCATTGAATAATGTTTTTATGTTGTGACTGCATTTAAATATTAAGGTTTGTGTTTGAATTGAGATATATATATTTATTAAGGATTGATTGGATCAGTTCCAAGGGCTTTGTCGAGCAGCGTGCTGCAAAGTCTTGAGAGCCTATTTTTTATGCTTTGATTTTTCAATTTGGGTTTTATGTTTTCGATGATTTCAATTATTTCGAATTCAGTGATGTTGAACTGTTCTAATGTAGGAGATGGGTCGGCAATACTGAGGGTGTTTTCAATAATGTACTTAAACTGATCGTAATTTATTTTTAAGCCAGGTGTTTCTGAGAAGAAGGATTTTACTGGATCAAATGTTTCGTCGAGTTTTAAAATTATTTGTTCTAAGGAATTGGTGCGTTTTATTTTTTTAGGTTTTGGTTGAGGTGTTTTTATAGAATTTGCGATTGGCGTGTTAATGTCGTTTGAGATAATAGTTTGTGACGAAGCTTTAGGGGATGGACAGTTAGTGGTTATACTTGATGATTTAGAGGAGAGCGCAGATCTTTTTTTCGATTCAGATGTGGGTATTAGTGTACTATATTCTTGTGTTGATTCACTTGTTATTGAGTCGTCGAGGAGAGATGTTTGAATTGAGTTTTGCACTTTGGAAGTATCAAAAGTATCATTTGCATTATCTGAAGGAATAACTGTTGACGGAACGATATGCCCGGTCTTATCTTTTGAGATGATTGATTTGCTTGTAGTGATGTTGGGGTCGGATGATTCATATAACATAGCGTTTGGAGGATCTGGTGGGGGATTTTTACACAGCTTTGATGTGTGTCCAGTGAGTTTGCATTTATAGCAAGTAAGGGTGTCGTCTGTGAGAAAAATTCTGTGAAGTTCGTTTTCGGCCTTAACCAGTAAGGATTCTGGTATTTTATGAAAGTCTTCATGGTTTATATAAACTTGCCGCCTAAAGCTTAAGATATGCGCTAGATCTTTTAAGTTGAATCCAGCGTTAATGTGTGTTATCGGTGATAGGAGTTGGATATTGCGATTATGTAGTTCAGCAATAATTATATCGTTAGGAATAGCGGGCGATACATTAGAAATAATGATTCTTTTGGTTGGGTTTACTAGCCGTCTAATTTTTATAGGTGTGAGATCATTTAGTTTGATAATAGGATGATTTTTGATTAGAAGATCAACAGTGTTTTTGTCGTTGAAATAAACGCAAAAACGGTTGTTTGACATTCTAGAAACGAATTTAATATTTTTCGGTGGAATTATTTTGCTGATGGCTATGACGTATTCGATTTGTGGTATGTTATCGATAGAATCGAAGATGATTGCCTGTTCTTTTTTTGGTGTATTAACATTGCTGATGGTCTCGGCGAACGTTTTTTTTTTTAAGTTGTTTTTATCGGTTTCGGAGGGGTAGTTTTGAATTGATGTCGATTTTTCATTTGGAACGCTCTGTATATGGTTGGTTACATCGGTGTAAATAATATTTGCGTTATTTTGGTCGGATGGCTTGTATGTGTGGTCATTAGTGACGTTATCTGTGTTTGATGTGACGATAGGCGGCGATACATTAGTTTCTTTATCTACGGTGGTAATGGCAGTAACGGAAATACGAGTTGGCTCATTGGGTTTGTGTGTTTGGTTTTTTTTTGAATTTAAAAGTTTGTCTATTAGGTTAGGGGGATTCTTGGGTGAATCACCCATTTTGGAGTTAATATTTCTATTAGGCGGGTAAATATAAGAAGGTGGTAGTTATATGAAAAATGTTCATATTACCTGATAGTCTTACGTAATTATTCTGAGTGCATACGAGAGCTAAAAATACGAGAGCGCGGTCGAAGCGATTAACGTGTTGCTCGGTCGATAGTGCACACGTAACTGTTTATATTATTTTGTTTTACATGTTACCACATTTAATTATTGTGTTTTGTTGATACAGATTGTAAATTTTCTTTCGTTTCAATGAACAAGTACAGAAAAACAAATGCTAATAATAACAATAATTATTTTATTCTTTTACAAATTAATTACTGAAGTAAAACATTGTTGATCCAATAATGTCAATGGATGTTATCGAATCAGGCGATGAACTGGTCAATACTACATTAATAAAAGTGAATCTGTAGTTGTGTAGGTCTAAAAACACCTGAAAACCCTTCGTTGTATTTCACCCTTTACTCTACAATAAAATATTTTTTTCAGTATGAAAATCTACTAAAATTTTTTTTTAATGAAAAAACAATTGAAGGAAAATATATTTTTTCTATTGTTTTTAAACAATTTTAAATTTTAAATGGTATCTTAAATAGTTATAAAAACAAGTTTTAAAATACTTAGGTATTCATTATTTTTACATGTAAGTACCTATTTCATATATTTATTTATAGTTCAATCTAAATCCCCAAAAATATTTCTATTTTTTTATGTTTTTTTTTTTTTTTTTTTTTTTTTTTTAATGAATGTAACTTTGGAGAGTTTCCTCATTAGCTTTTTGGATAATAAATAAGATACATATTCATACCATTAAATAATTAACTTAATTTGAATATTAAATACATTTTATTTTTTAATGCTTTTACAGTATTGTAATTCAATGTTCTATGGTTTTTAATTTTTAAAATAGATTTGTCTCATGAGTTTTTATGTTATTATTAACTAATACTTTTCGTTATCTATAATATTATATTATTATAACATTTTTATTTGCAAAAATATAATTTTTTATTTTATATTTAAACGGTATCATTTAAAGCATAACACATATAAATAAAAAGTTATCATTTATTTTCTGTACACTGAATGATGTTATAAATGTATTAACATATTTCAAAATTATATAAAAAAAAAAAATTAAAAGTAATCTAATAGGTAACATACGTGTGCCTAATAATGTTAATAAAATACATAGTATAAGTATAATATTATATTATTAATATATGTTTTATTTCATAAATAGTATGACATGACATTTAGCGTGTTGTGTAGGTATTTATTATTATGTGTGCTAGTGATTGGTTATTTTTTAATTTTTTTTTTTTTTAATTGTGGCAGTTAGAAACAGTTTTATGGTTACTTTTTGATTTTTATGAGAAATATAAACATTTAAACTATACAACATGTAAGAATATAATCTGACAAACTTTGTAAATAACTTCCTTAGTGGTTTTGTCTGTTATGTTTTTTTATGTTTCCACTTTTAACATTCCTTATAGTAGGTATTCCGAATGTTTTTCAAAGGTAATTTTATTATAAAAAATAACATTAAATTTATATTAGTCTATGATCCAGGTTAATATTATTCTTACAAACAAAATTTTTGGTATACGAGATATACATTAAAGATTATAGATTCATACGAGTATATTATAATATTTTTAACGATTTTATATTCTACAATAACACTATAATATAGTAGCCATTCTATCTGTTTCATTAATTTTTTTACGGAGTATAGGTTATGTGATTAATATAATTAATATTAATTTTAAAAATATAGCACACTGCTATTATTGTTGTTTAAATTTACCTATATCTTATTTAAAGTATTTATGCATTCCACATACTAAATTCAAATTTACAATATTCGAAATCAGTTGTTATTTGGACGTACTTGACATTCGGGCGTTATAGAAATGTATGCAAACAATATTTTAATATTATTTAGTTTAATCGAACTATCGAGGAATAAGAAATTTCAGCAATGTACAATACAGTACCTACTCCAGTATTTTAGTCCTGATTACGAATTTCTAGAACGTTCTCTATGCATAATTAAAGAACTTTTATATTATATTATTTTAGATTATAAGACTCTTGGTATAATAACATTGGTTTTCACAACTATTTATGTATAATATAATTTTATTGTAAAGGAATTATTTTTACTTAATTATATAAATATTATTATATCAGCATAAAACAAAATATACATATATTTATTTAATGATTTCCTCCCCTATATTCATTAACATGATAAATGTTTTCTTCACAACTGAAATTTATTAAGTATTTATACTGTAATAACTATATAGTGTATTAGAATATCTAATCAATCTTATCGAATTAAATTGAAAGATAATTATAAATTTGACAAAATTCTCTATTTATTTTATCCACATAATGCTTAATATCGGTTAAACAATAATTTCGGTTGTTCGCATTGTTCATAACGCAGAATACGCAAAAAGGAGTTTAATATTATTATATAGGCACACGGGGAAATATATCATGTTTGCATTTATGTAATATCTACAATATTATGAACGCATACCTACCCACACATTGCAGTTGAATGAACTTTTTTAACATCAAACATGATATTCTACGTTTAAAGCAAATAATTTCTTGTTGAATACAGCATTGATTTTTACAACATCACAACATATGAACTTTAAATCAAATTTTGGTAAGAATCACTTGTACAGTATTTGCTACATCGCAAAGGTATTATTTGATCATTTGATTGTGTTTGATCGTAAAGGTAGTATTACATTTTAACATATTATTCAAAAATATTTGTAGCAGTATTGGTAACTTATTCGTTTAATACTACCATAACTAAATGTAGGTAACCTATATTAAATTTTTCATTTTTTTTGTTTTTATTGTAGTTATTACTCGTTTATAAGAAGGCAAAGTTGTTTACTGCAAAATAATATGCAAATCAGTTTTTAATATATTATTGATTTGTACGACATACGCATATTCAATAAACTAAAAGAAATGTTTAGGGGCCCACAAAAATTGTTTTCAAAAAACAATTTTTTTTTTTTTCAAACTGATAAAACAATTTATGTGCTGTAAATACAATACTGTAATAATATATTTTAATCTTATTTTCCGTTTTATAATTTAGTATTCTTTTTACTGTATGGCTCGACTCTATTCATTCTATAAAAGTTACAAGATAAATTATTTTCTTACAAAATAAAATCTGATTGTAAAATTGAATTACTATCAAAAATTCAATTCCTCAATTGTTGTCGGTTCAGTAGGATTACTATTATAGTACTATAGTATCTAATTGCGCGGGTCTAAAACTTATAGTCACATAGTCTGTGGTCACTAAAAATCTCCGCGCACTTATATATTACACCGACTTAGTTTATGTATTGTGTGGCTGTGTGTCAGTGTACGTGGTACTTAAGACTTTAGTATTGTATTACTGTGTGTGTACTAAAAAAATTTACTTAAATTATACAGGGTGGTTTACCAAGAATGGTAATTTCCATTTTTTTCCTTCAAAAATGAATTTATTCAGACTCTGATTTTTAAACTTTTCAATATACTTATACCTTATCTTCAAATTCTTAGAATTTTTCAGTCGTCAAAAATGCATAGAAGACATTAGCATACATAAAGTACTCTACGAATTCAAAGAATTTAAAAATAATATGGTCTTCACGTGAATTAACATTTTTTTTTAAATCAGAATTTGAATAGTTTTATTATTAAATAAAAATAGTTAGTAAGTATGCTTGGTGAACCACCATATATATATTATAAAAAATAAGAATGTATTATATATAATATATATATAATATATATAATACATTTTTATTTTGTATAAGTATCTTTCTATTATTCTTTATTATTATCAATACCTAAATAATTCAAAATTTTATCGATTTAATCAACATTATCGATCCACAGAAATAATTTAATACACAATTTATTATAGTAATAATAATAATAATAATAATAATAATAATAATAATAATCAGACCTTTTAGAACAAAGATAATAAATACATAGGTTAAGTTAGGTTAGGTTAGGTAATTATTTTACGACTGTAAACTAAATAATATAATAGATATTCACTTTATTCGGTTAGACAGACTGACCAGTCACTGCTCTAAAAACTATTGAACTATAAAAATTAACAACATCCAGTGACCTATTTAACTTATACATATAATACAGTGTGGTTATTCACGTACATACAAATTAATAAAAAAAAAAAGCTTGTAATTGGATGTCACTCTGCTGTACATTAGGTGGTGGGGTGGACCTCTGACTAGGGTAGGTTAGATTTGAATGCAATGATAGGTATCATTGTATGCGAAAAACGATTCTGAACGGAGATGATTTGTCAGTCTAGGATATGTTATATTTAAATATTGTCATATATTCTATTTTGAAACAAATATATTATTTTTCAATTAGGACAGATTTTGAATAAGGCCCGGTTAATCAATTTTTCCAAAAACATTGCATGAAATTATCATAATTCATAATATCTTATATTATCATAGATATACATATACCTGATTTCATAAAATTTAAAACTCAAACGCTCAAAACATTTTTCTTATAATGACGTTTCAAATTTCCTTTATAGCTATTTGAAGAAAAACTTACGGAAAACTTAGTGTTTGTTGTATTTTTAATCCTTAGTTATAAACACAAAAAATTTAATGATTTTCAACTTCAAAATTACTTGCAAATTTTCGCGTTTTTGACAGATTTCGTAAAAATTATTAAACTATAAATGCTTATAAAAAAAAATTGTGCCTATGTATTCTTATAATTTTTTAATCACTATAAGAATAATTTATGATGAACTTTGTATTAAATTTTCAAGTATTTTTATATGGCCAAAAAAATTTTATCGACACAGATAATAGAATACATTAGTCTTAAATGCTGCATACACATAAATCTTTAGCGGATTAGTTCACGAACACTTTACGGTCCTCTGAATAGTATTAACGTAATTATTTTGCAAATTTATCGTTTCTCGGTTCAACTGGCGGACATCGGGATATGTACAATACTTTTACCAATTTTTTTTTTTTTTTTAAATTTAATTTATTAAAATGTGTCAGCTTATCATATTATACTATTATAAGTTTAAACATTTTACAATTTTACAAAATTAATGGTATGTTAGTTGTGCTTAGTTTCAGTGAATTATTTATAGATATTTTTGTTGTGTGAGTTTTGATATTTGGTGACTACAGCGTAAGATTTGATTTTAAGATAAATGTCGAAATCAGAGCCCTTGACCGAGGAAACTCTTAGGACGGGGTTTTTTTTTTTTTTTTTTTGATAGAAGCTTTGGAGCACTCGTTAAGGAGGTGATGTTCAACACACGTTTACGTTCGTGGTTGCAATTATTTCGTATGTATCTATAGGTTTGGCAAATGTGACATTGTGGTGGACCACGTTCCTTCTTATGTGGTTTCTCAATCGATCCTTTTGTATTGAGTAGAAACTTGATGTCAAGGATGTCTTTGTTATTGTCTTGTGTTAAAATATCCACAATAAATAAAGGAAGAGGATATTTGTTTTTATCCTTAACGTTGTATATTAATGCTAACATTATGTCTGCTTAATCGAGTGTCCAAACTCAGTCAAAACATTAGCAGTGTCAATACTTAAGAGTTAAGTTAGAAAAGTGCAGGTTTTTAATAACGACCCTTTAAATGTGAAGGTGACGGGGGATGTATGAATCAAAACTAATACAAGTTTCGTGTAATTGGTCTATAATATTATTGAAATCTATTAGGTAACCACCTGCAGGTTGCACGATGAGGCGTAAAGGCAGGTGTTCTACAGGTAAATCCATTTCAGTTGGTTATGTTGGTTAAAACCTTTTTGAAAGCAGGGTGAGTAGTTGGAATTAATATTCTTTATGTAAATAGGTCGAGCTGGAGACTTCATGTCTCGTTCAGTGTAACAAGTTAATAATATTTTTATTAAAGGATGAGATAAAAATAGAAAATATCATCACTCAGAATCTGATATAAATTAATATGAATTTATTAATGTACGATTTTATTTTTACGAAATTTTATAAAAAATGATGACTTTCGTTTTTCAGTAGGTACTATTGTTACACATTTGGATATTTTCTTAGTAGGCAACTTAAGGGGCAAACAATACAAAAACAAAAACGTTCCCCAAATTATTATTTAATGCTAAATAATATTTTAAGTTAGAACTACCTAAAACAATTTTGACTAAATCAAATCATGGAAATAATAATAATGTTACATAAGGAAACGTTGAGTTTTCTAGGATAACCACATGACGTTACTGAGCTGGGGTGTAATTGCTTATCTTAGAGGTGTAAAAGTTGCTCGCTTTATCAAACTATACATTTTATTTTGTTTAATTTATGTATAAATACATTATTTTTATGCTAAAGATAATAAAAGTATTAGAATTTCAATATAACGTATGTTTTATTTTTAAATATTTAAAATACTAAAAGAGTTATTTTCGTTGTGTATACAAATTATATTTACACAGCGTAGTGCGTTGATTTTATACCATCTTGATACATATTTTAAATATTACAAGAAAACTAAGCATTTTAGAGAAATGCTGGTTCTACTAATGTTTCCGGTACATACATAAACACACTACAAACTTAAAGGTTTTACAGGTTTTTTAAGGTTTAACTTTAAAGGTAGATACATTGTTATTTGAAGCAAGTAATAATTAACTACAATATAGTGTATACATGTACATTTTTTTTACCAGAAATAAAAATAGGACTGGGTGGGAACAGTTTAAAAGAATACTGCCTCCTGCGTATACACGTACTTACAATAGGCAATTACCACGAAACTAGCTCAATGATCTCATGCATAATTTTCAAATTCTTCATAACTCTAAACTCATTGAATAATGTGAATAATGAATATAAATGTTAAACCTACACCATTATTTTTAGAATTGGACATTCTTAAAAAGTAAAACTTATTTTGTGTTTAAAAATGCTTTTTTGATTTTATAAACCTATGTATGTATAAAATAATATTATACGATTCTAAAATTCTAAAATTATTTAAATTGGATTTCGTGATTATAATTGTAGCTATTAATGCTCAATAAGTTATATTATTTTGCTAAGATTTCTGAACCCTGTATAAACTATAAAGTGATCAAGTAATATAAATATAATTAAATTTTTGTAATTGAATATGATAATCATAATACATAAATGTTATGTCAATCACTATTATGTCTTTAGGTTGGATTTGTATTCACACAAACAATATGAATCTGTCTCGAATATACAGTTTGTGTAGTTTGTTCAGCGAATTCCAAGAACTAATAGTAGTTAATTTGATGTTGAAATTGTCAAAAGATTATTATTTAACTTGACAACAATTTAGCAGATTTGTAAAAAAAGCCTCAAAACCGAGATGAAAGCAATTTATGACTTGACACATGTGATATGTTCGCTACTGTGAAAGCCGATAAGCATACACCCATCGTACTTGCGTGTCCAAAATAGCAAAATGTATATTTTTATTTAGATGTGATAAACGTGAAAAGTTACTGAAAAACGAAACTAAGCATTAGGTTTATACTTTATTGGGTATCATTTTTTTTTTTTTTTTTTGGCGAACGCCACTGGAAAAATAATATGTAGTTGTTCACGCGGTATTACTCACGGAACATTATCATTACACAGTAAAACTGGGCAGAGCAGTATTTTCCATCTGGAAAAAGGTAGAAGAGTGTAAAAATATAAATATAAACTAGGAAAAAATCACACAGGAAGGACTTCGATTTTTGTCACCACATGTTGTAATACATTATTATTATTGTTTTGTAATTTTTTTCCTTATTTATTTGGTATAGTACAAGGAAACTTCCATCGTAAAGCTTTAGTTTTATTACTATCCGGTCATATTCATTATTTTTTTGTACTTTTTTTTCATAAAAAACTATTCATCCAATCATACAGACAAAATGATATAATTATACATTTATTTAATATATATTTAGTGTGTAATACAAAAATACAATAACTATATATATTTTATAAGCCTCAAATAAAGTATTATTTTAAATTGGAAACAATAATCGTTAAGTGAAATAAATCTTTATTTATATAGTGCGTGGGAAATTAAAAAAAAATTAGAATTAAAATCTTAATAGTGTTTAAGTGATTAGGTACCTATTAAGACTACCGTAAGTTAAGTAATATGATAACAAGATTTTTATAATTGGATTTGGTAATTGGTCATTGGTCCAGAGATTTACTCACGACCAGTTTCGGCCTGGTACTTAAATGGCCCCGGACGTATTTCTTCAGAAGGGCCCCCAAACATGTTATTTCATAAAAATGATAAAAAAATGATTATAAGTAGTGAAATATTATATTTTTAATAGTATCGGGGCCCCTCAACATAAATACCGCCGGGGGTCCCGAATACGTTCGCGGCCTAGTGGCCATGTCCAGGCCGACACTGCTCACGACGAATAAACTTGTCATACCTCTCCTTTGGCTTATTTTTGTCATATACGATATTATAATATGATAAAGTAATGAAAGTAGGTACCTATATTTACCGTTATGTAACGTGTTCTGAAAGAAAGGAAAAACTTCAGTCTCCATTCAAAAAATTTTAGCAGAAAATAAATTTTACTGCTATACATTAGTGCATTTTAGATTATAACAAAATAGTATCTAATATAAATTCATGTTTTATACTACTGCAGTACACACCAAACTTTACTCAAAGCGATCGCGTATACCTTATAAAAAGTAAATTGGTTCTAGCTAATAGCGATAAATATAAATTTAAATTAAATACAAAATAGACCTTAAATCATAATAAATTTATAAAACAGATACATTACATACTACAAATACAATCGTGATATATCAATATATAATAATGATAAATTTCACCAATAGCTCCTATAAATATTAAATCAAACACTGGAAAAGAAAAAGAATTCTTTACAAACATCGGGGAACCCTTAGTTAACAACTCAAACCCCAACTTATCATCTATGACAATAAATTATAAAAACAAAAGACCATTATCGGAAACGACCTCGTCACCAAAGTCACCATCTACCACGAGTGACACTTCAAATCCCCCTACTATCAACAAAATAAGCACAGCAAAAAAAAAAAAAAAAAAAACACTAAAATAAGGTCTCGTTCAAACTTCTTTTTACAAGCAAAAAAAATCCAGATAGCCGACACTTTGAAACCAGCAGAAAGTCTCTTCCTTAACACCGATAATGACTCAATCTCATTTTTGTAACTAAGTATAATATAATTGAAAATTTTACAAACAAATATCTTAACATACACTCTCTATGCAAATAAGTAAATTCCGATATTTATACGATCATAGATAATATCTATTTGTTATATTATAACGAAAAAATTTGGTCAAAAATAACGGATGACATCGAACAATTCTAAACCAATTCTTTTCACCTTGCATTATTATCTGAGATTTGAATAGTCATAATAATTATAACAATAGATATAGTGATCTAAGACTACCGTTAGGAAAAGAAAAGACATAAAGCATTCGATAAAGATAACATAGTAAATCTGAATGGTAATGAACCCACGCATATCAATATTGCAAACGGTTGAATGTCCAACATTGATTTATCACTTTTCAACTCTTCGTTAGCACAAAGACTATAATGGAATGTATATAAAACATTACTAGTAGTAACCATTTTTCCTTCATCATCAAATAGATTTCACGCACCTACGACCCTACCTTAGGTGAAAGGTGGAATTGAAAAAACCCGGATTAGTCACTGTACTTCGAACTATTGGAAGAGGAAGTTAGAAGTATAAAAGATACTGAAAAAATAAATAATAATACACTAGTAAATAAATTTACCAACTCGATTATACAAATAGAAAATTTAACAATAGGTAAATCAACCAACAAAATAAAAAAAAAACCAAATTACCCTAGTGGAACCAAAACAATCGAAGATAAATATAAGGCATTAAAACAATTCCAATCCTTCAAAACTCAAAAACACTTCTCAGAACTAAAAAAACTCAGAGCAAGCACTAGATACTTGATAAAATCCAGTAAAAAGACATCATGGAAAAATTTCACAGACAGTATAAACGAAAAAGCTGACACGAAAATCGTATGGAACAAAATTCAATCCTTAAAAGAACTCAATAGAACTCGGAAAATAAACCTTATAGATAAGATCGAATATGTATTGGTGTAACGATGATTTATTATCAAATCAATTACCTAGGGAAATATTTCTTTCAAAACAGCAGTAATACTAATTACAAAACAATTCTTAATTACAAACAACAATGTGAAAAGAAAATTATCCTAAACACTTGAAACAAAAATCTAATAGACAATCTTCATTAAACTTACCAATCACTATGCGAAAACTCATATACAATCTGTCCAAATGTAAAAGTCACAGTCCTGGCCCCGACAACCCGACAAACATGCAAAGATTGCTGTTACAAATTCCGAAACTAAGACTATACCAAGACCATCTTACAATGATCTTAAAAGGCACATAAATGATATTAGCAACAATAAATTGCTCAACATATGGAAACAACAAACCACCAAGCTCAACACGATAAAAAGAAGTACCACCAGATGGATTAATAATTCATTAAAAATGAAAGATGAATCGGTACTAAACCTATTGAGAATTGGACATACGTGAATTACATACGGTTACCTAATTACAAAGAAAGAACCCCCCTCCTATGCGAAGTCTGCGGTGTCCAACTAACTATATAATGCATAATAATTGAATGTCCCAAACATGAATGAAATCCACAAATTATCGGGCTAGATAGTAGCATGGACGTTTGCACTAGGATAAACACCGAAGAGAATCCGAAGATGATGCAATTTTTAAAAGCAACAGGCCTCTACAATTTAATTTAAAAATATGTTAACTATCTGTACATACAATTTTAACCTCATTTTTATCTTTAATGTTGTACTCTAAAAAAATATATATTTATATATTTATTAAAACTTTTAATACCTACCATACTTAAATTGTAACTAATATCAATAGCTGCCGAGTTTTATTTGAATTGATCAATAAAAAAAAAAAAATAATAATAAAAAAATGATAAATTCCAACACTAATTATAACGTATAGCAATATGGGATTTTACTTTTTTCTCTTGTCTGCGGGCTGGATAAAATTTATCCACGGGCCGCATGTGGCAATAGCACGAATTTTTCACAATTGAATAGGTGTCACTATATTATGCATAATATGTTAACTTTGTTTCAAAGATCGGTGTATACAAAATACGGTCCTTAGTGGAGACGGTCTGTAATCCAATATTTCTAGAGATAATTTGTTATAATTATATCGGTAATTGGCTTATGGGTTCTAATTTATATTTCAATTAGTAAAATGTTAACTTAAACTAATTGATACAATAAATAAATTAAAAAGAATATTAAATTATTATTTAAAAAAAAGTCAAAATGTTTTTGAAATTATCATAACATGTCTAACATTTTTATATAAATATTTTATATTAACTTCAGGAGTCTATGATTATTTGTTTTTAATTAGAACAATGTTAAAATATATTTTATCAAAAATTGGCACACCTGGCATAAATATTTAGCCCATTACCCGTGTTTTTTTTTGTTTCATTTAGTTTGTCATTTAGTGAAAATTGAAGGACAATTTATTTTTGACATATATGTTAATTATGTCATGTTAACTAAAACTGATATTTAATAACCTGTCTGCTAAAATCATAAAAACTTAATCATATTGTATATTACTCACGAGTGGTTCTATATAATGTAGACATGACAATTATACCTTACCATATACTATTATTTCCTTGTAATATAAATTACACTCCGCCTTATATTTTATATAGAATCTATAACGATATAATAGTCGTTTTATATTTAAATGACTAAGTCACCTCTGAATAGTAACAATATATTGATAGAGAACTATTTATATTATTAAAGGCAATATTTATAACATTATAAAAAGGAATTTTCGTTGAATTGTAAAAAGGCTTTACTTAATTAATAATTTACATTTCCGAGAGAGTCAAAATAACAATCAATACATTAGAAGATATTGGAATTTTTGAAATTTCACAAAATTCCTGTCTAATTATGTCAATAGCAGATGCCACGATTATGTTATTCCAATACCGAGAGAAATTTCACGGTCAATAAACGACCGCCTTTTTTATGTTATTAACCATGTGATATTCATATATTTAATCCAATAAACATAAAATGTGTTTAGAAATATACTGATGCTCTCCTATAACCTATTTATTATTAGCATACAAACCAGAAGACGATATTGTTTCTTCTTCAAGTACTCTAAGAGATGAACCTATATAAAATATGATATATACACATAGATTAATTATTACGTCTAATTAAATTAACATAAGCATTTCATGTATCATATTTAAAATATGCAGTATAAATCAATAAAATGTAATGAGTTTCAGAAACGCTAATAACCATAGCAACTGAGATTTATGTAAAAAATTTAAAAAATTGAAAATATGTTTGATGTAGGTATTTAAGTATTTTGTAATATTTATGCGTGGCTCTTATAGCCTCAGTATTATTTAATATTATTATTCATGTACCTACGTAAATAATTGAAATTAAAAAAATATGCACGTTAAAATAATTCCATTCTAAGTTTATGCATTATATTGACACCATAATAATGTACCTAGAAACTTCTAGTATAAGTATAATATAATGCGTGAACGTAAAAATGGTTAACGAACGGTTATTATATTAAACATATTTGAGATATCAGTTTATAATTGTACTTTGTACGGTGTGTAGTAGTCACACAAAAAAGCATAAGTTTGTTCGAAAGATATTCTCACATGGATAGCTGAAAGAAAAGACTGAAATTCCATTAAATCCATCACGGAATACTTAAATGTAGTTATGCATTTGGTCGTCACTATCCAAACTTCTCAGAAATCAGAAATAAATATAACATTCCAGACAATCGATATGAAGCTATATTTGGCTATTTCCATATTTCAAATCAATAATTTCTTGTATAAAAAAATATAAAATATGTTTAATTTAATAAAATTGTTTTCTAAAGTTAAGCATAATGTACAATTTTAACGTTTATAACATAGAAGTTTACGATAAAAAAAAAATAGGTATCTATACATGTTTACGTTTTAATTCTTAGTTTTCATACAGAAATTTCTTAGCTTTAAAATTAATAAAACACACCGTTGTGACTTATGATATTATGAACACCTGAATATGATAATCTGAAAATCAATATTAATAACAATATTGATTTTCAGAAAATTTAAAGATACCTACTATTAAATAAAACTAAAATATTGCTGAAAACGTTTTTATGAAAATGTATTATCCATTTCAGTATAACAACTCAACATTCATAAGGTAGAATTAAAAATGTTCTACAGTAATTACTAATTAAACGTTTTTTCAATACAATTAAAGTATTTGTGTTTGTCATGTTGAAATCAAATTAGTTATAGTTGGTTCGTTTGAGGGATCAAAATTAAAAAAAAAAATTGGTAAAAATAAGATTTTTTATGAAAAATCAATTTTGAAAAGAAATTAATCTTTATTTTTGTTATTATTCGACAATATTAATTAATAAATAATAACTGCAGAGACTTGGATTTTTCACCAACTACTTGTTAGATAGTAAAAAAACTGGAAAATTAAATAAGTTTTTCGTAGGTTGTTTTTACATCATTAATATTAAGAAATATTTAAAAATAAAAATACACAATTGGGACATATTTTAATGTCTATATAAAAATGATATAAAATATTAATTTAAACTTTAAAGATATATAAAATTATGTTTATATGCCTTTTTTAGCAGGTATATGATTTATTAGTTGTTTAGATATCGCAATTTTATTTTTGACTGAGAATGCATATTTTTTTTCGATCACAAAATAAAAGATTATTAGTTTACATTTTATTCACCGGTTAAATGTGGACTATGCTCTGGTGTACATGAAACATCCTATAAAGTCTGTATTATTTACAAAAAACTGACAGAATCTACAAACAAACCACAAAAAGGTAAAAAATCAAACCCAACACGTCCCCACATGTCATCGATTATGTGTATCCAATTCACCCTTATCCGTACCATCATACGCCAGTATAACAGCCAACCAATCAACATCCAGCAATCCAACGACATAAACTTTGAATAAATTCAAAACTTTAATAAATCCTTTCGTCTCTTTACTGGCTGCCATTTAAAACAAACTCTCAACGAAATTCTCATAACAGTCATTATTTCCAATATTAAATTTCTTATCCGCAAACCTCGTTATAATTACTTAGGTATATTTAATTTCCCTGCCATATTGTGTTTGTATGATATCTGAAACCTAATCTCGATTTGTATTGTATAGATTAGGTAGTACAATGAAACCTCTAAATACCGGACGACACTCTCGGTCGCTTAAACGTCGTCCGCTATTAAGAGGGGAAACACAGTGAGTACACATTTCACCGTTCCCAAAATTCTGTCCGTTATTTGGGGGTGTCCATTAAAGGAGGTTCCACTGTATTATATCACTATTTACATTATTTCACACTCTACACTATTATTATATTTTAATATTGTGCTATAAGAAATGTTAAACTAAGTCAGTGGAAAATGGTAGTTATATTATTTAGAAATTTCATTTTATAATATTTACACGAGAATAAAAAACAAATTTATTAAATATTTATGACACATTAATTTCATCGGTGAACTATTGACTTTTAATTATTAAGAGCATTAAAACGACATAGAGATTGGGTATACAATTGTGAAATTACATAACCTTATAGTTTCTATAGGAGAGTTTGATTATTTGAAGTAGCATGCATCAATATTATACATTTGTACACTTTATAAAATACATGCAAAATGATCAAAGGCCCAAAGTGAATGTCGACTAATTGTTCAAAATTCAAAATAAATATCCACGTTTCTAGTAAAATGGCTAGGTAATTTAATGTGAACTAAAACTGAAAATCACTCTTAAAAATATTAAATTTCTTTCAATAATATATTAATGAAAATAAAATCTTTAATGCACATTATAATATTTTACTTGATATAATCTGGGGCCACAAAGTCGAACTAGATATTTTGGACCTAACTGGAAAAATTGATTTACAACGAAAACTATAATTAGGTATTAATATTAATTAATATTATTCACTTTAAATTTAGAATTTATCCATTTTTGAAAAAAATACACTTTTTACATACCTATCCACCTAAATTTTATAATTAAGGCAATATAACCAAATATTATTTATTAAAAACAATTTACTTATAGAAATTACTGAAATAATGTCCATCTTTGGTGTCTACTAATTTAAAGTTTACATTTTTTCACTTGTCTTAGATAAATATTAATTTAATATTTCTGTTATATAAAT
This sequence comes from Diuraphis noxia, assembly GCF_037042655.1. Lineage (NCBI taxonomy): Eukaryota > Metazoa > Arthropoda > Insecta > Hemiptera > Aphididae > Diuraphis > Diuraphis noxia. The sequence goes on from NW_028301713.1 coordinate 80,745,555, forward strand.
TAAATTTTTTTAGTTAAGAATATTAAAATATTATTTTAATAATTTTAATATTATTAATCACCAATCATGAATTGTGATTTTTGATGATCATAAATAATATTTTGGACACTGTGTACCAATCATCAATATTAAATAGACACTACGGTTGTTGTGTGTATGTTTTAAAAATATTTAGATACTTTAGTCATAGTCCCAACTGTATCAGTTATAATATTTATCAGAGCTAAACATTTTTTTCCTTAGTGTTCATGGATCAACCTAATGGACATTGCCACATTGGTGAACTTTACATGCACCACTATGCAATATTTTACTTTAAGGGGCCAACATGTGACATGTATTTTTGCTCAAAAACATATCTATAATAGTAAATTAGCACTCTTCGTAGAGTTATCCAATTTATTTAATTTTTTTTCGTTGGTCAAACAGATGTATTTCTGACACTACGCATTGCACAATTTACTTTCGATTTTCAAAATTCTATTTTCAAACTATACATATGATTTTGAATACCAATGAACAATTTTGACAAGTTTTTATTTTTCAGAAATTATTTTGTTTTATTTACTTAATCAGGAATCAAGTCCAGCAAAACCTGCAGAAAATAAACTTAAAAAATATATATATAAAGTGAGAGTTTTTCATGCAAATATGTTTTCAGCAAAAAAAAAAAATCATTCTTTTAATCTTTAGTTGGTCGTGTCGTTGACATGTGCACCCTTTTAGTGTGTGTATAAATAACCTTGTAATAATACAACCGCACTCACACTAATTAAAATTCACCATTATACTAACACAAAAGCCACGGTTGACCTCAACGAGATTGAATATTGCCTAAATATTGCTCCTTATTAAATGACACGAGCAAGGCATCAAATCAACAGTTCAAATTTTATATTTTGAAACGATGATTTTTTCGTTTTTAATGAAAGACCTTATACAGTAACGGAGACTGTATAGTGAGACCCCACCGATTTTCACTCTATATAATATGGGTTGGCAACTTTTTTGATGCTAAGGGCTGAAAAATAATTAGAAACTTTTCACGTGCCACAAATTGAATGTACCTTGCGATACTTTAAATAAAAATGTATAATCATACAAAATTTAGTTTATTTAATTCTATAACTGTAAGGTATTATTAATGTAATAAGGTACCTACAAACAAACTTAAATAATAATAATAATAATAATAATTTGAAATTTGTATACATAACTTCTATTTCTGTTTTATTAACGGACCACATACAATTTCTATGTTACACTAGTCTCTAGAGTATAGGGTTTTCCAACCCTGCTGGTTGTAAACTGTGCAAGGTAGTACATGATACAATAGTTACATGACTATGCCAAATGAATAACATTTTGTTACTTTATCGTAACACGAACGAGAATTTATGTATAAATGATGTATCTTAATGAATAAAAACTATAATCAAAAAATAAATTTAATATTTTGATAATAATATAGATATAGTGTTTTTCATATTATATAATTTGACGATGCATTTTCTCGAATTTTACCGCACATAATATTATTTTTACAGTAAAAAGGTTATAAACCCACAACTATTTAATAAATTTACGATAAAAGAAGGACATACAAAAATTAATCATAGAAATGTTATTTTTGTCTAAAAGTAAAAAAAATTTAAACTTACAAATAAAAATAAAAAGTAGTACTCCAAAATATTTATTAGCAAAACTATACAGTCGCGACATCGCAGCCATTCGGTGCACACTCATTGTATGCTAATTCCCGTGCTGTGTAAAATAAGTTACTAAATCCTAACGGATTCTCACCGTGTTTCTTTTTATCAATTCACATAAAATTGCAGTTACAAAATTGACAACCTACTCATAGCTGCTACCACTGGCAATCTCTTCTAAATGATAGTAATTTGTATTTTATATTATTTTACGCTACACATGTTACCAAATTTCATTCATTTCTTCAAACAAAATAAAATCCAGTGCCATGCAAATTGCAATTAACTCTAACACCTACCTCCAAGGCACATTCGTTACGGTGACCTTTGGAGTCTAATTAAACAGTTCGGTTAGCACCATGCCGACCGACTTACGCACAAAGTCAGATAAAACTGTTACTTCAATTGAAATTAAAAATAATCAAATTATATCTATAGAAGCAATAGGAGGAGGTTGGATTCAACATCAACCGATCCCAATAAAAGATCACCCACCTTGTTTACAACACTTATAATATATACGAGTACATCGCAAAATTTTTCTATAAAAAAACCAAATCTATTTAATAACCATTATATAGTGTACATTCCAACTTTAACGATAACGGTGATAACAACGACGTCACATGAATCATCCAACAAAGAATCAATGAATACTACCCCATATCCACCCGCGAAGAAAATATTGCCATCGTCCAATTTTATTCAAAGAGTAAAAAATTTACTCATCAAACTTATAAACCTAATTGGACACAACAGTTTTGTATGCAAATCGTCATCTACCTACCTAAAGATCTAAACTGAAAAATCTGAAAAGTACAGAACTCTAATCCATTTCCTAAAAAAAGACGCGACAAGTCACCAGACGCTCCAGCCACTTGCGCTCTATGTAGCGGGAATCATCCAGCCAACTACAAAGGCTGAACCATGCATAAAAAACTTTAAAGTCGTCGCCGTCAACCACCCACCACTACCAAACTCTATCAACATTATCTATAACACCTTGCCCACTCACCATCTAGTCCAGCCAAGCAGCTCAACAGTCAACTATCCACCACCTAATCCACATGATAGATCCTATGCAAATGTTACAGGCAACGACACCACAGAGAGCATGCCAAAAAAAAACCTAACCTAACCTAACCTAACATAACCAATAAACGAATTTAAATCCATCATTAATTTCCTGATCTCTCTTCTTACCTCCTTAATAACTTAACTTCTTGCTAGGTACCCAACAAAATCTCTAATTCATATACTTCCAACTCTCCTCCCATACTCACCTAGAACGCAAACAGGCTAAACAGATATAGAAATGAATTACTAGCCACACTAAAAAACAAAAGAATTGACGTTGCACTAATTTCTGAAACCCATTACACCAACACATCTACTCTTAAATTTCCCGGCTATAAATGCTTTCACACCTGCCATCCTGACGGCACAGCCCACGCTGGAGCAGCAATAATTATCAGATCCACACTCTAATTCTACCCTTTACCTAATTACTAATTCCCACATAATATACAAGTTTGTACCATTCTATAACGCTGAACCGTCAACTTAATACAATATCAGCAACGTATTGCCCAACACGTCGCAATATAACACCAAATCAATATAACTACTATTTTAACTATATTGGATTAAAATTCGTAATATGAAGAGACATAAATTCTAAGCATACTTAATGGGGATGCCATACAAACAATCCCAGTGTTAATTTTATACACTGTATAATAACACTCCATCAATATAAAATACTCTTACTTCCTTTTCCCACATACTGGCCAAACTAAAAATACCTGACATATGCCATCACGACCTATCCATACCATTTGTTGCAGACGTGGCTACACACACTGCAAAAGATTCCATAACCACCTCTTAAATGATACTCATACATGATATCTTTTTCTTGACTATCCCTAGAAATCCTCCTAAACGGCTAAAGCACAAGTGATGTAGAAACCTATTGACAAACTAATTCAATCTTAATATTCAAGTTTTTTTTTTTTATTGTAGGACCTCCACCGGGAAGCTTCTATCTATATATCTATATATTTGTTTAATTTTTATTAATTACTATTACCTCAGTTGTTCTTAATGTTCTTTTTTAAAACAGATTGAATAAAACCTTGTAAAAAAAAAGTAAAACTATAACTTTAAATCTTCTTTCATCAATAATGAAAGAAAAATGCTGCCAGACTGACGAAATAGTTTAAGAACCGAATTAATTACGAAAACATAACAACGGATGATTAACTACTATATCCTATACCTATTTATAAAGACGTGCTATTATTATGAATATTAAATCAACGTAAATAACAATGTTATAATAATAATTGTAACAATTGAGATAAACGTGAGCTACAATCTCTTTAGTTGCGTATGGTACCTTTACAATTCAGACATAATTGAATTTAACATTAAACACAAAGTATAATATAACGTTTGTGCTTTGTTTCTTGTGATAACGAGACTGTCTAGGTTCTTTACGGCATACGTGTGAAAAATTAAGTGACGTGTACTCGTTATAATTGGCGCAACGGGTAAAGTTTAATTATACGAATTTCATGTACACATGGCAAGACCTACCTATCGACTACCAACCGTGATCTAAGTCATAATACAATATGGCATTGATTTTAATACTTGTACGTTTTGTTTTTCAAACAACATCAGAACGGACGATTAATATAATAATTTAAGTATTGATTATTTGCGATCGTATAGTAAACTTACTTATATTTTAATTGCCCTTTAGTATAGTACGATACTATATACGATATTTCATATTATTATAAATTTCTGATCACTACGTTGGCCGTTGGGCTGTGGAAGAAAATATAAACAACTAATTCTAGAACTTATACTCGTATTGTTTATGGGTTGTGTAAACATTTTATATGGAATATTTAATTTACATCTTTTGCTTTTTAGCAAATTTAACAGAACCAAAAATGTTTTATTTGATTTCCATTTTTACTGTAAAACTATTTAATATTTTCCACGTGCTTATTCAGAAATCACTTATGGTGTATTTAGAAACATATAAAAATTTTCCAAATATATATAATTTTGTACTAGGTATACTCATTATCTACCTATATACGTGCCGTATTTTGTTGAGCCCGATGTCGGAAATTCTTGAAAATATTTGGTAATTTGTATAATATATTCATTATTATAACGAATATTAAAAAAGTAGATAAATTGAATGCATTTATTTTTATTTTAACTCTTTAAAATCCTGATAAATATATCAATAAGTATGTAAATAATTTAATGAATATATTTTTCAACAAATATCATAATACTAAACTTTTCGAAAATAATCGCAAATAAATGAAATGAAAATGCTATTGAAATAAATATATTTTATTTTGAAAATAAAGTTTGATTGTTTTATTATTTTTTGTTTCCTTAAATATTATGAGATGGTTTTATCAATTCTTTTTCTTTTTCGATGCCCAATAAGGTCATAAATACAGAATGCTGCAGTCTGGCAATAGACGTTCGAGTGGGTGTGTGCGTAAGTGAGAGTCTTTTAACTTTTAACCCTGAACCCGTTTTGTTTTCAGTTTTATAAAGTAAATTAATATCATTTCTCATGAAAGTTATCAAATTGTATATTTATATATAATATATATATGAACATTATGAACTATGAAATACTGATATTATAAAATTTAGACAATAAGTCTTTCGTCTATATTTCTGTATTTATTCTGATCAAGTTAAACAACATTTCTGTATATAATGAGATGTAATTAATTACAATTTATTATGTACATTGTATAGCTATATAAATAACAGTGAACGGTTGTTGAAGAGTTTAAAATAATTGTAAGACTGTACAAGATTATTTGGAGTATTTTTAAATGACTGATGATCGATGGTGTAATTCTAGTAAAACTATATATTATATAAAATCTATCACGATTTCAACAATTATAAATCCAGTATATTTTAATAATCTATTATGTTGAAATACATAACATACATTATTATGTTTATATATTATATTTTAACTGAAAATGTCTACGAATTTTGATGAATAATGAACACCAGGTAGGTACATCAGCATTTGTATGACGCAGCACCAATCGTTAACCGTTTTCACAACAATAGTATCTGAAATTACCGTTATTAATCATTCCGTTTCACTAAATATTTATACGAATACAATTTATTACCAAGTCTTCAATCGAATGTCCATTAAATCTTAAGGTAAGATAAATGTAAGCTGTATAATATACCTAATTGAACCACTCATCGCTGGTATATATAAAATATTCAAAGACGTGTTGGTTAATATTTTTAAACAGGCAAAATAATGTAATTGTCATTATACTTGCTTAATACTATTCAATATAAATATTACAGTTTCCGTAGCCAAAATTAAATAATTTTTATAAATTTTCGATCAAGTTATATTTTAGGAGGATTTGGTGAAAATATCTATCCTAAATACGTATACCTATAATTGTATTGATTTTACGATAATGTATCTTTATTATTTTTCGGTTAGTCATCATATTTTGGAGTTTCAAATCTCAACTTTGATGGGGGTTCTCGTAGAAAATTGGGTTTTGTTGGTAAGTTATACTAAAAAATCTAGTGTTTTTAATCGTAATTAAAGACATGAAGATGTTTAAAAAAAAAAACCAAATTTTAGACATTAATTATTTAAATATTTACACAACAACAAACTTTGGAAAATTGATTTTATTATTTACTTGTGGTTCAAAAAATCAAAAATAAATAATAGTATAAACGTAGATATGCAGCATTTTCATGAAATATTTACAACACAATTTTATAGACATTTTATCATTTTGATATTTTGTTGGTAACTTATTTTATGCTAGGCTAAAAACATAAAAAATTTATGAAAAATTCGTAATAAGTTTTACTTGGGTTCCTATAGCTATTTAAAAATATTGATTTTTTTTTAATGTACGAGTACCTTTTAATTTTTTAAATCCACTTATTATTTAAGAAAAAAACCAATCATATATTTTTGTTATTTTCGTGCATTGTTACTCGTACAACTTATAACTATATAACTAAATAATATTAATCCATATAAATCTAAAATATTATATAAACATAATGTAATGTAGGTATTATATGGGTAGTTACATAATTTATCGAATTACTGTTTGCCAATTTTAGTTTTATTTTTTTGAAGGACTTAGCTTAAATGCTAATATATGGTTTTAAATGTCTATTTCGGGCTAAGCTGACTTAGATCTCCCATCCAAGCTACTTCACTGCTTTTGTAGGTAGTTAATATTTCATGCAATAGCGGGTTGATGCATTCTATTATAGTTTCTAATGTAAACAGATGATTTATGTATGTACATTATCTACATACATTTACCAGGGTAAGTAATCTAATCATCGAAAAATTATATTGGTGAGACACCTGATATTGCGAATTGTACATTTATACTCAACGTTTATAACATTATCGACAATAAGTCCTGATTTAGTTCTTGCTTATTAAAAGGTCATACTGTTCAATAATGAATACCTTTTATAACAAAGGTGCCTTTTCACTAACGACTTTATCTTCAAATAATTATTCACAACCAAAGATCCAATAGCTTGACTTCTATAACTTTGAATTGATACACAAATTTAATATTTTAAACAGTCGCAATTTTAAAATATAGAAAATATTAATTAAGAATAAAGTATTGCCTATATTTTATACCCACCATAACATAGGCTATATTCTATTATTTTTTTCCGGTATACAACTTATATTCTAAAAACCTAATGGACGGGAGGCTAAACAATATTCTTGTGGATCTATAGCACTTTCAGGCCTTTTATTCTACGCCTATGCACCACAATGTGTTCTTATTACAAAAAAATAAAAATAAATAAATAAATAACATAATTATTATGATTATTATGATTTTAATATACCTAAAACACAATAATAATTATTTATCAATTATTTTTGAAAATAATATTTATAATATTTTATTATAATAATATATTATTTTTTATTGATCTTGACTTGGCCATTAGTTTATTTAATTTTAACATTAAAAATGTATATTAAATTGTAGAAGTTTGATTTTTTTTTTATAGAAGTAGTTCGTCCTATCTTACCTGACTAATTTGTTTGAAGATATTGCATATTAGGTTATGGTAAAACTCCCATTAATATTATTTAAATAATCATTTAATACAGATATTACTAAGAATAAATACTATTTGTAATGCTTCATAGATGGTATACAAAAATATATTCAAATGCAAATAATAAATTAATACTTAAGATTTGTTTAAAATGGTTTATGTTAAATACCATTATTTAAGAAATAATTTTTCTAACATTATTGTAACATAAATATTTGTTTGAAATCCAGGTAATTTCAATTTCTTTTTAACACAGAAATAAGAATGATATATTTTATTAATTTTTGTTTTTATTACTGGAGTAATAATATTTTTATAGTTTGGATAGTTAAATATATATACTGTTATTGACTCACCAACCATTTTTTCATCAATGGTAAGCATCAAAGTATCACTGTACGTTATCCAATACAAGCATTATTATATTATAATTTTTATATTTTAAAAACTGTGTATGTATGTATATAACATATATTAAATAAACCCTCTCATAAACGGTTTTACTTATACATAATTTATTAGAAATTTAATCGTTATTGTAATAAAAATAGACAGTTTATTCATGGGTGATGGGTTTTCAACAAGTTATTATATTTAATAACATAAATATTTTAAAAAATGTATACGAGTATGCGTCATCTGGAATTTAATGTAAAAGAAAACATATTTAGGTCAATGTTGCTTTGAGGGATCTTCAGACGCGAAAATTGACATTCTAAAGAAACTTTGCTGGAAATATTGTACAATTCCGAAAAAGGAAAACGCGTTATTTCCTCCGTTAAGATAATACATAAAATATTATTCGTCTCACATATGAAAAGCTGGGGATGATTTATGCAGTCTAGATAAAGCCAGTCCCACAACTAAAACGTTGAACGTGGGACCAATATGATCTTTTAAACAATATACGCATTTGAGAAGACCACATACAGTCGGTTAGGGTCAGGTTAAATGTGTGTGTGTGTGAGACTGTCACACACATAAAAACCTATAGAGTGTATAGGATGCGCGGGATCATTATGGAGGATTATATGTAGTTTTTATAGTGTTCCATTTTGGAACTGAATTGAAATAGACAATTAAACATTTAAGTAAAAGTCACGTACATATATACCGAATAACGTTATTCATTTAATAATATATATAATAGACCTTTCATATTGTCATTAAAATTGAAACTAAAAAACTTAAAAATAAATTATAATATTATCCAAATTATTATTATGCATAAATGTCCTTTAATTCTTAATGGCATCGATGGCGAACGTACTCCTTAGTATAAAATACAATTATTATTTCAAGCAGCCCACCAATAGGTTACTCGAAAATATTATCGAGTACTTAATACAGTTTGCATTGTTTAGGAACGGTTCCGTGTGGAAGCCGACGTGGCTGTTAACAGAGCCAACATGTTGACAAGGCTTTGGAAGTACGCTGGTCCCGAAGTCATGGCCTCAGAATATCTGCTGCATGCTGGCGTAATTTCCATGGTGGAGTTTGATGATGACATATTCGCGGCTGGAAATTGTTACGATCAGCACCAGTACAAAGACTATCAGCTGTTCTGCCCATACGCGTACAGGCTTCCAAAAGGCGAGGGAATACTGGCTAAGGACTTGGCCGTTGAGTACAAGTACTTGACCAACACAAGTGAATGGTTCTTTATCGCCCGAAAGACCGCTGAATCGGTCATAAAACGCAACAATCAGTATAAACATGGTAAGCGTTACGCACGTTCTAAGTTGTTAATATTGTTCATAAATTATATATGTGTTATTAAATAATTTTATATGAGAATAAATACGCAGATAGTAGTCATTGTAAATGTTATAGAACTCACTGAGTATATTTTAGTGGGGAGGTTTTAACAGTTTCTTTAAATAAGCGGATCTTTCCTCTCACCCATTTTAGAAATTCGGCTTTGGACATTATCATTAAAATTTAAGATTTCATTGTTGGACATGTGCCATATTTTATAAGAAATAATTTTTCTGTATAGTTGTAGATTTTTTTTTATTATTTTAAATTCATAGGTATACATATGAAATACTGAGCCCCACTGAAACGATTAAGGTTAAATGTACGAAGCCATTTGGATGTAAAAAAAAATATTTATATATATAAATAAATTAAATAAATAATATTATTATTAGGTAAAACAGTTAATAATCAAAATATATTTAGAAAATTGAAAATTAATAGATCTTCCAATCCTGGTTTATTCATAGGTGTATATTAATCATAAAACCATTTTAAAAATTGTTCAAAGTTACAAAACTAAAACTAAAATATCATCGAAGCTCAAAATATTTTTCTGCATTGTTATCAAATATCATGATAATTTTTTAATGCTATTATACAAGATAATATAATTAATATAAATAACTAGTTTTGATATTAATAATTGTTTAGATATATTTTATACATTATATTTTCTACGTATTGTAACAAATATAATTAGTATAATGAATAAATATGTTTGACATTCAACAACATTTTTTTAAAATATTTTATATACATTTTTGACCAACTATAAAACATATTACAATGATCAGTATAATTAACTATAATGTTTTAATTTTTTTGACGTTCAATTGTCCCTACGTCCACTTGTTCTAGATCGCCACCAAGAAGACTCGTGTGGGGATCTAAACAAATTATTGAGATTACTTCGTAATTTATTGAGTCATTGTAATGGATATTTTAAATTTAAATTAAATAATATACTTATATAACTGCATATAAAACGTGGTAACTAACAATGACATGGTTCAACTTTTCGGTAACCATATATATAGTTACCAAACAATTGCTTGATAACAATATACCAAACACAAATACAATTTAATCACCTCATTTTACTGATAAAACTAGAGATATCTCACTTTAGATCAATATTTGAATATCAAGTCACTACATCTCCATTATTCAATCTATATAGTAATAATACCCTTTTATATGTATGGGATTTTTGTAAGTGTTACATTAGACGTCATAATATTATGTTTAATATCTCATATTTAAATAAATTTATTATATTATAATTAATAAATTATCTTAGTTACTTGAAGAAATTTGACTCTTATAATATTATAACATAACTAAAATAAAAAAAAATAAAACAGGATTCAAGAATTTAGAACTTATTGATCAAATATTTCACAGCATAATTGTAGATTAATTATATATTTATTTAATGACGTAGTAGAAAGCTATTTTTTTGTTAACTGATTTTACAATAAAATTTGAAATAAAAACTATCTTTATTTTTTTGTAATTCCTTACGTTGACACGATCCCGGATTGTAGTTGTTTGCTATCATCAAAACTCACCGATACATATTTATATATTTTTATAACCAATTATTCTCAACACTTGATACTGTCTCAGTGATCACGTTCTAAATATAACAAGCGTAAAAGAATAAAGATCGTGGGATATACTGGTTGGTATTCATAATTCGATGTTACCGAATAATTAGTCGAATGTGACTTATTAATCATTATTCTAGAGACGAAACACACTTAATATAATATCTACAACGTATAAATATTAAATACGTTAAATCGATTTTACTCTTTCAATTTTAATTCATTAGTTTACTCATTGCCCATGTTTGACCTATATGATTGTATTACATTCCTTGCCAAACTTGGATCAGTAAATTCCTATTTCACTAAATCATAGAATATCCATATTTTACTACACAGAGATAGATATTTGATAACCTTTGCATAATACTATTGAATCAGTGAGTTCAAAATTAACCTTTTTCAGAATGAAGGCATAAAGCAGGTACTTATGTATTATATTCTATACTTAAGCTGAGTTAAACGAATTATAACTTTATGGAATTATGAACAATAATACCTAACAACTAATACAACTAAATATGACGTGCATTATTTAACCAAAATAAAGAAACTAGTTATTTGAATAATGTACCTATACTTACATTTTACAATAATTTATATACATTTAAAATGTAAAAAATAATTAGGAATTCAATTTGTGTAATTTTATTATTAAATAATAATCAATTTTAAAAGAGAAATGTTATTATTTGTTGCTAATTATTTCTGTTGGAGCGTTCTTAGTGATATGATACCAAAATCCATTGTGATAACTTTGTAGTAAAGTAATATGGTAATATTTATAATTGTTTTATAGTTGGTAGTTAGCAATGGGTTTTTCTCATCAGTTACTGTACAATTACTGAAAAATTAAAGATGAAAAAATTCTAAAATAAATTTAAAACCTGAATACTAAATTTGTTCGTAACAAAAGAATAACCATATATGTTAAATAGAACATTTTATTAGAATTACCACTGTGAGTTTTAAAAACATCGGTATAGTTGTTTTGCTAACAATAGTATATTACAAACTGCTAAAAAATATTAACTATGAAATTATATTTGTTATAAGGTATAATAATAATTTATAACTGAAAAACTACTCGTTTTAAGTTCGTTTTTGTGTACCTGTGTGTTGAAATTCAAAAAAACATATTAATATATATTTCATAAGGTGATGAATCTTTTTTTTTATTAAGAAAATGAGTGTTCACATAAAATAATCTGCATTATTTGGAAACAAAATACTTAATACAATAAGAAAGAAAGAAAAATAGTAATACAAAAAAAGATTTTACTTTTGTTTTACATCTTAATTTAACACATAAATACATAATGATTTTTTTGTGGATTATAAAACAAATTGAATTAAAAGTAGGTAATTTACTTAGTAGTAATTTCCTAGTTATACAGTATGCTCTCTTGGGCATGTAAAACATAAACAATCATCCTCAAATTAAACCTACGAGTAATACATATATAATAATTATGATACAAAATATAAATAAAGCCTTGTTGGTACTGTGGGTAAGTACAATGCACTCGTAAAAAATAAATAGAATCATGAAAATCTTACTTTGAACATTGAAACTTAAACACAATTTTTTTTTTTTTTAATTTCAACGTGGCTTTAATGTGGAATCCAAACTACAACGAAACAAATATTTTTATAATTTTATTTGACTCTTAATATTTTGACTATAAACTATAAAATTTAATCATAGGAATAATCTTCGAAGGCTCAATGTAATCGGAAACTACCGGAATTCAAATAATAAATCAGCAGCTTCCCGGAACAACAATAATTTTGAATAATAACCATTAAACCACACAATACCTACGGTGTAGGTCCTACACCCTAATAAATAGTATAGGTATTGATAACTGGTCGGGTTTTAAATAGACGGGTATGTTTAGGTGCTATATTATTATACACTTCTTGTTAACTTATAATAGCAGTAGGTATGTATTTTGGCTGAACAGACCCCAAAATATTATTCTGCAATAAAAACAGGAACACTGTATTATTAATTATTATGACGTATTGATATAAATTCAATGTATAATTCAGTAAACACATTCTCAATGAGCAAACAACTGAGGTAATAGTATATTATTAAGCATTAAGACTATTACACGTGTGCATTCGGATTCGGTTTAGACTCTTTTAACCCACGAGAGGAAGGATTTTTTTTGTTTAAGATAAAAATTACCTTGGCGTATGCCTTTAACGTATAAAATAGAATACAAATTATACATTTGACGTCAATTTTGATAATATGTCTAATATCTATAAAGCTATCAAGTATCAACAATTATATAAAATAATATCCATTATTGAGTGTGAGTTGTTATCATAGTAAGTGGTTAAATAAACAAAAATGTATTTTTTTTATGCAAATGATTTCCGAATAAGATGAAATTGATACACCAATTATTATAATAATAATAAGATTAGAGTTAAATAGACAATACTGATTCATGAAAGACATGTTTTTGATCATTCTCTATTTATTTTTTATTTCCTAATACTGTTTGGTGGGTTTTTAAGTAGTATTATTTAGTATTAAGATCCAAGACTTAAGAAGATTGTGATTTTTATAGATAATTTAACTATTTTTTAGTTATTTCTTCTATACGATCATCAAAAGAAAAGTAATAAATAGCTTCAAATTATTAATAACAAAAAAAAAAAAAAAAAACTATCAATCTGTTAAATTGAAATAAATTTAATAAAAACGTATTTTGTTTACCGTAATTTATTTATATATTTTATATAATCATCTTAACGAATTGGTTAATAAATAATAAAATATTAAGCAGTATATCATACAGTCAATACATCAAGTCATTTTCGCGAAATATAAAACACATAACAATGTGTTTTAAAACTCATGATATTCAAATTCAATCAGTTTATGTTCTAATAAAAAAATTAAAAGAAACAAATTGTATTATTGTTCGTTAACAACTTATATAAGAAAGTATAAACATATTTTACTACAGTAGTATAGTCAAATGTTAAATACAGATCTGAAAAGTACAAAATTATAAAAAAAAAAAAAATATTATTAATTTGATTTTAGCGGGGAAAAAATAGTGGAATACATTAAGTAAAATATAATAGTTTGTTAAATTATATAAAACATTCATCCCAAAGATAGTTAATTGGACATATTCGATTGGCAACATTCACAAACATCTTATGTAATACATTTTGCTAGTTAATCATTGCAATCAGCAAGTTTCTTTGAACAATTTCCCTTTATTTGCATGGCATTATACAGTAGACAGAAGTATTTTAACAATGTCATCAGTATAATTATTTTGATGTAACATAATAATTGATATAGAATATTGTATTATTTAATTAATATATTATTTATACAACTAATTTAACAAAAACAGATCACTTATCAAAGCATGCAGAGCCATTGGAAAATAATTTTTGTGATAAAAGTTGTACGTAAATATTTGTTTTGATTGCTTTGAGTATTATTTTTTTACAACAATCCTATTTATTTTTTTAATTCGTTTTTTTTATAACTTTAAGTTTAACCAGAATGAATGATTGGGAGATATTTGAATTTAAATACGTTCAATATAAGATACCATATAAATAAATATACAAATAATTATAAAACAATAATAAAATATCTAACGTAAGCATTTAATAACTATTTAATTTATAGTATATTTTTTAAGTTATGTTTGCATATTTAAAATGCATTTTAATTATTACTATAAATCATAGATGTAATGTATATTTGGCACTAATGCACTATACAGAAATTGTCGATACAATTATTTCAGAAAAAAGGTGTTGCCATAACTTCATGGAATAAGTAGCAATTAAAAAAAAAAAATTCATGTAAATGAAAACAACAATGGTGATGCAAAATACAATTTTCGATTTTTAATAAATGGTGTACAGACTACAGGGTGTCCCGTGAGGATTTACCCATTGCGATATCTAACGAAATAATGGAGATATCAAAATTCTGGTTTTATAATAAGATTTATAGGGATAAGAACTACAATTATTTCATTTTTAAATTTATTTTTATGTTTTGGTAAAAAAGTTAAGAAATATATTTTTTTATTTAATTATTTACAAAAAAATTATCCTTAGCAATTTTGTAGAGTTAATTTTTTTGAAAATGTTGGCGTTTCAAAATTTTATTTACATTCATTTCCTTACTTTTAAAATTTTTTCTAGTTTTGAAGAAATAAAATATGATTATAACTCTTAGGAACACGGGAAGTATTCGGCCGGCCATAATATGGAAATACGTGGGTGCGACGTGTCACATGTTTGATAATATTACGGTGTTAAATAATTCGCAATTTTTCTCAAAACTAAAAAAAAAATAAAAATCAGGAAAATAATAATAATAAAATTTTAAAACATCAATATTTTCAGAAAAATAAACTCTACAAAATTGCTATGGTCAATTTTTTGGAAATAATTAAATAAAAAAATATATTTTTTAACTTTTTTACCAAAACATTAAAATCAATTAAAATATGAAATAATTGTAGTTCTTATCCGTATGAGTCTTATTACAAAACCAGAATTTTGATATCACCATTATTTCGGGAGATATCGCAATAGGTAAATCCTCACGGGACACCCTGTATAACAGAAACCAATTCTGTGGGCAGTTCTGAGCCCGCCACTTACGAACCAGAAAGACTCGGTCACCTAATCTCGCAAACTCACCACCCTCTTAGCTCATGATGTTTCTGTTGTTTTTTGGAGCTAGACTGTACTTCAGTGACTAAATTTGGTGATGGTTTACCAATTCTGCTACTCCCCGCTAGTAATTCTTGACTTCAAAGACTATGTTTTCCTTGTATCCGTCTTTCTTCCTTCTCCCTTTTTGACATCACTCTCTTGATAAATTAGGTAATCGCTGACCAGTTTCCTGGAAAGGTCGCAACTAATCAAGACCTTATTGCTTGATTGTAGCTGATTCACTTAAAATTTCTCATATTAGGTTGCCTCCAGTTCTCCCATACAATACTGTAATGATATGCTCACACATCATGATTGTATGTTGTTTAAATACTCAATAAAATAAATAACGGTCAAGTTGTCGCACGCAGATAACAGTTAAAATCCAACAAAAAAAACACCATTGTCCACTGATGAAAGGAACGATTTGTATTATTTAATCACATGGGAACTTATACGTAGTTGTGACTATCTGGCACAACACGTGTGAGCTATTTCGTGTGCCACCAGAGCAGGGGATGGTCCAATGAGGATCTCTGTTGCCAAAGACAATGCTAAGTCTTTGGAAACGCAGAGGCCTTTGGGGGAGCCACCTACAACCCTGGCTGGCTGGACCACGTCGTCTCCTTCCATCAGTGCATGAGCACCACTCTACAGTGCATGAGCACCACTCTACAGTGCATGAGCACCACTCTCCAGTGCATGAGCACCACTCTCGAGTGCATGAGCACCACCCAAAACTAAAACAACCTCAAGAGTGCAGGAGCACCTAAAAACTTTTCAACACCAGACATTGCGAGCGACAGCTGGACCGTTTCTTTTTTAAAATCGAAATTTAACAGTGTTGTTTTTCTTTAATCTGAGTGTTTAATAAAAAACCTTTATTTATTTTATTACGTCAACTGCATATCAAAGACAGCTGCGAATAAGGTAAGGTGCATGCGCATCTATATTCATATATTTATATAATTTCATATATTATATTGTATTTATTAAATTTTTATAATTTAATAATTAATATTTTATTACTACGGTGTACTTGATCGTTCTCGAATCACGACCTCGAGAACCCTCCGACGATCAGGAGGAAGGTAATAGCGCAATTTTAATATTTATATCTAGTAATATATAACTATTGGCAGGAGCCTTAGTTATATAATAGTTATATTAACTTAATTATTTTAGTCAAATTATTACTCATTCTAGAGTTTTATTTTTATTTATTTTAATTTCTTTTCTTTTATTTTTGCGTTATTACCAAGTGGCGCCCAACATAAGTTCAGTTTATTTAGATAAATAAACTGAGAATTGATCAAGTACACTTCATATAAAATAAACAATATTATTTTATACATCATATTACTTTACACTAGTAAAAAAAAAAAAAAAAGGCATATATAAATAATATATTGCTAATTAAAAACGGGATATAATTAAATTAAATTATAAGGAAATTTTATTTTATCCTTTATTTTAACCCGTAAATAAAACAAGAAAATTTTTTTTTTGTTAATCTTTGAAGATTCACAATTAATATTAAAAATCAAAACAAGGATATTTATATGTAACTGCGTATATATATATATATGTATACTTTATAACCAGAATACATAATATTAATACTGAATATTCTAACATATTTTTAATTATTTAATAATTGAAATAATTACTGAATATCAGAGAAATACATATACTATTATTATTTAGAATATTACGTTGATAATACACATATAATTTATATATATTATAAAAGTAACAGCAAATACTTTAGTACTAAGGTAATACATATTTGTCTTTATTACGGTTTTTGCTTTTACCATATAAAAAATATTTATATATATATATTTATATATTCAATAATAATAATAATAAAAAACAAACATAATAAATATAAAAAATAATTGTTTGTCACGATTAAATATTATTGCAGAACACAATATATCCACAAAAATTTTTTTTTTAATTAAAAAAAAAAAAAAAAAAAATTTATTAAAATATTGTTTCTTAGAAAACAAATTAATATAATAAAATAAGAAATAAAAAAAAAAAACCACCAAACTGACACATGCAAAATTTAGAAAAAAATCAGTTAGATAATAATTATAAATTCCCAGACATAGATTTTAATAAAATCTCAACAGGGTGGATTAACAAACTTAACAAAGAAAAATTAATAACAGAATTGTCAAGAAGACAATTATTAACATCTGGTCTAGTTCCAGACTTAAAAAGTAGGCTCCATAAATATCTAAAAGGAGAATCTACCCCTGACGATTTCGAAAAACAAATAGATAACATAAAATTTATTTCAGAACCAATTACTAATTCTGTCAATAACACAATAAAAAACAATATGACTGACAACAAAAAACCATATTTCAAACCAACAAATTTCTCAGGTTCCATTTCAGAAAATATTGATTCGTTTTTAAAAAAATATAACAGAGCAGCCATCATAAATGGTTGGTCTGAATCTGAAAAGGTTCAATATATCCCTGTATTCTTAGAAGGCTCCGCTCTTACATTTTATGACAATATTGTAGATAGCGGAGAAGATATTAAATGGCCTGACTTAGAAAAGAAACTTAGATTAGAATTTGAACCAATAGCTCAAACGGACATGCTCCGTCTAATGTTGGAAAAACGCAAACAATTACCGGATGAACCTACAGTATCATATATTAACGAAGCTGAATCTTTATGTAGGCGTATTGATAATAATATGTCTCAAGAAGAGATGGTTCGTAATATCATGAAAGGCTTAAACCCCTCCATAGCACGATATATAGGAATAATGGGCAACCAAAATTTATCAGAATTAAAAAACAATGTACGTAAATATGAAATGATCGAATTCATGATCGCAGGTGAAACACCTAAATCTTCATTTGATTTCGAAACAGAAATAATAAAATCAAAAATTCAACAAATAAACACTAATAAAAATAGTAAAGAAAATGAAATTGACAAATTACGTGATGAAATAAAAGACATGAAAGCTATGTTTAGCCAACTCTTAAAAGATAATAATAATGATATACGTCAGAATAATATAGAACAAAAAGATCCCTATAAACTTAATAAACAATTAAATCAAAATGACTTTAACAACCAACAGTGGCAGACGCAAATGCCGCAAACTTATAACTCACCATATAACAATTGGAACGCAGGTCCAACACATTATAACCAACCATATTTTCCACAAAATCCGATAAATAATAATATGCAACAAACAAATCAATCCGCATATAAAAATAAAGTCCCTAATACTCAAAGAAAAAAATGCTCTATTTGCTCTAAAACTAATCATTCAGAAGAAAAATGCTTTTTCAAAAATAAATCAAGCTTAACCACTTGTCAAATTTGTAATAAATTCGGACACACGGCCAATAATTGTAATTTGTACGTTAACAAGCCAAAAAAACTAAATATAAGGTTAAACACAGCTGATAATTGTTCACCTTCCATTACAGCATCACCTATACAAAAAATTAATAAAATTAACTCTACACCCGACGCACTCTTTATTGAAGCTAAATTCAATAATACTATCTTACCAATAACAATTGACACGGTCGCAAACATATGCTGTATTAGACAAGAACTATTACCTAATAATTATACTATAACACCTACCACAGTACAACTATCAGGACCGGACAATAAACCGTTATGCGTAACGGGTATAAGTAAAATAAAAATCCAAATTGAAAATAATTACTTCGATATAAACACCCATGTAGTAAAAAATTTATCTAGCACAATTATACTCGGGAATGATTTTCTAATAAAAAACAATGCTCTAATTGATTTTAAAGACAACATCATTATCTTAAACAATAATATAAATGTCCAACTAAAAATAAATAATACAAACGCGTTAAATTGTATAAATAATACAAACAATATTAAGGAAATAAAAGGTAGCATATTTAACTGCCCAGACAACTTTGCAATAGCTCACTATACATCTTCAGATCTAAAAATGAACAAAGGCATAACAAACCTAATATACAAAGTGTATGGTAATACTAGACCACAACTTTCATTACAAAAAATAAATGTAGGAAACACCATACCCACAAATAATAATAATAAAACTATATTTCATCTAATAACAAAAGAATTACATTATAATAGACCTAAATACGAAGATCTAAAAGCCTCTATCCACAACCTAAAACTTCAAGCTATGAAATTAAATATTTTAAAAATTGCTATGCCCACTTTTGATTCAGAACCACACAAATTTAACTGGTCAATAGTAAAACAACTAATATATTCAGAATTTCAAAATACCAATATTGAAATACATATATATTATAAAGATAAAAAAAACGTAACACACAAATCAAAAGAATTCACTGACATAATTAATAACATCCATACATACTGTAACAATAATGATAATGATAATGATAATGATAATGATAATAAAACCAAAATAAAAATAATTGACACACAAACACAGCATATTATAACCAAAAGTCAAGCCTATAATATATTTTCTAAATACAAACCGGGAGAAAACGTTCTCAGCGATGGGAATTGTGGGCTCTATGCCATTTGTAATGCATTAAATGACAATAAAAAAAATAAAATAACTTCAATTTTAGAGCTATTAGATTTGTTAGGGTTGAACGAATTACCAAACCATTGGTGGTCTGACGAAGAGTTAGCCGCAATAGCACATTATTACAACCATGACACTTACATATATAACGATAACAATAATACGGGTATAACATACGGGGACGGCAATAGATCGCCTATAGTATTATATAATGTAAACAAAAATACTCATTGGATCCCAGGCACACTTACAACAACAAAATCAAATAAAATCCCTAGCAACATTATTCACATACGAGAAACACCAAAAATTAACTTACAAACACACAATTTAAATATCAAGGACACGAGAAACGGTGACATAGACACAATTAATAATATACAAATAATACAAAACGAAAACTATATGAAAAAAAATAATGAAATAAAAATGACCACTAAAAAAACGAGTTCCTTGCAGCATCTAAACATGGCATCTAGTAACGATAACGACAAACAAACGCATCCCAATACATTACTATACACTAAAGTACCACCACATGCTGAATCAATAGAAATCACTGATAATAAAGAAACCGATTTCCAAACAAAAAATATTACATCCACAGATCTAATAAACAAGGTCACAAAACAATTTCTAACAGATTCTGAAGGCACACCCTTCTCAATTTCACACAAATTAAGCATAATAGAACACAACAAAACTATTCAGCTGTTAACTGAATACATACACATTTTCACAACGGATACTTCTTATATAAAAGCTGCCAATGTAAAACCTTGCGAGATTAAAATGAAACCAAATTACAAAGAACCAAAATTTAATGCACCCCATAGAGTATCACCACAGCAGAGACAAGAATTAGAAACTCAAATTAATAAACTAATAAAAGCAAACATAGTAAAACCAGTAAGTTCAAAATTTGCCGCACCGGCATTCCTTGTAAAGAAGAAAGAAATAGGCTCATATCGCTTAGTAGTATCTTACAAAGAACTTAATGACAGAGTAGAATGTGATCAATACCCAATACCTCGTACTGCAGACTTGTTCAGAGCTTTAGAAGGATCAAAATACTTTAGCTCTCTCGACTTAAACAGTGGATTTTTTCAAATTTCGGTTGCAGAAAAAGATCAATTTAAATTAGCGTTCACCTCCGCATTAGGATTATTAACTTTCACAAGACTTCCACAAGGTTTTAAAAATAGTAGTGCAATATTTCAGAGAGAATTAAATAAGGCATTTTCAAATATATTATACAAATCAATTATAATTTACATTGATGATTTAGTATCCTATGGCAATAATTTTGAACAAGCAATAATTAATTTACGCAAGGCATTTGAAATTATTGATAAAATGAATTTTTCTCTAAAAACAAAAAAATGTAATTTCTTTTTTGATAAAATAGAACTATTAGGCCATAAAATATCAACCACTGGCATACAACCTTTAGACACAAACACTAAAGCAATTATTGAATTTAAACGACCTAAAACAATAAAAGACGTTAGATCATTTATCGGCATGTGTTCGTACTATAGGAAACATGTCAAAGACTTTGCCAAAATTGCACACCCACTTAGTGAATTAATAAAAACAGGAACAAATAAAATAACATGGCTTGACCAACATGAGGAATCATTTAATAAATTAAAAAAATGTTTAATATCAGAACCATTACTAATACACTTTGATGATAATAAACACGTATATTTGACAATAGATGCGTCTATAATGGGTTTAGGCGCATGTATTGAGCAACCCGACGACACGAATACACTACACCCCGTAGGATATGCATCTAGAAAACTCCTAGACTCAGAAAAAACTTATTCTTCCACCACTCTTGAATTACTTGGACTTTGTTTTGGTATTCAATATTTTCGAGAATATTTATGGGGACGTAAATTTACTGTATTTTGTGACAATATAAGTTTACAATATTATAACAGTTTAAAAATACCCTCCGCTAGGATAGCCAGATTAACATTAAAATTATTAGATTTTGATTTTGAAATAATATATAAAAAGGGTAAAGAAAATAAAGTCGCTGATTCACTTTCTCGAAATGCAATTAACAATATTAAAAGCATAAATATATTTAACGATAATATTGATTTATTGACCAATTTACACGACATAAAAATACAACAAAAAAATGACCAATTTTGCAACAATATAATAAAAGCATTAAAAAATGAAGAAGTACCCACCAACATAAAAAGAAAATCTGGGTTATTCTCGAACGTTACACACCACCTGATGCATAACAAACATAATAAACAATACAAATCTAAAACTTCAGAACATAAAATAATTGAATCGAAAAAACAAAACAAAAATAATAAAGCACCAATAATTATTTACAATAGAAGACTCTCAGTATAAAAAAAAAAAGGACAAAGATAATTATACTTCTCTTAATAAAAAAATAAAAATAAAAACTAAATAAATAACCAATGTTAAGTTAGAAAGTTAAGTTAATGTGCTAATATGTCTGTACAAAAAAAAAAAAAAAATACTGTAAAAAAATAATTTAAGTTAAGTCAATATGTTAATATATATGTACACAAAAAAAAAAAATATACTGTAAAAAAAAATAGTTAAAGTTAAGTTAATATGTTAATATGTCTGTATAAAAAAAAAAATACTGTAAAAAAATAATTTAAGTTAAGTCAATATGTTAATATATATGTACACAAAGAAAAAAAAAATATACTGTAAAAAAAAAAAAAAAATAGTTAAAGTTAAGTTAATATGTTAATATGTCTGTAAAAAAAAAAAAAATACTGTAAAAAATAATATAAGTTAAGTCAATATGTTAATATATATGTACACAAAAAAAAAATATATATATACTGTAAAAAATAATCAAAGTCAAGTTAATATGTTAATATGTCTGTACATCAATGCAAAAAAAAATACTGTAAAAATAATTTAAGTTAAAAATAATTAAATTATATACGTAAGACAACAAATGTTAAAGCAAATAAGTGCACAGAATAAGTAATAAAATATCTAGAGTAATTAACCCAATCTAAACCTATATGTAAGAATATGAATGTTAAAGCAAGTAAAAAAAAAAAATAATGTGAAACACTAACACACTCTAAATAAGAACATTTCCAATGTATACAAAACAATAAACTAAGTTATGATTGCTGTTACATCATCATCAAAAAAAAAAAAAAAAACCAACTGTAAAAAAAAGAAATATAGTCATAACCTTAGTTAAGTTTATATAATTTAATTTATAATAATCCTCTGTGTACTATTGCATAATAAAAAAAAAAAAAAAAAATTAACCTAAGTTAAGTTAATATAAGTATAAAAAATAAATAAAATATTTATTCAAAAAACAGTCAAAAATAAATAACACTAAAATAAACAAATAAACAACAAATAAAATAATAAAATACTATATAAAAAAAAAAAGGGGGGGAAGTTCAAATAAGACAAACCCTATAGAGATAAAAAAAAAAAATTAATTAAGTACAAAATACAATTAAGTAGTTATAAGTCAAACATTACCAACTCTAGCTAATAGTTAATAAGAAATAATATGTAAAATTAGAAACTAAGCAAACAATATGTCATTACATACAAAAATGTTAAAACTTAATAAATTGTAAAGTAATCATTATCATCCACCAGTTAGGAATCTTAAATTTAAAAATAAAATAGTAACATTAATACAAATAGAGCAACAATGGAATAGGAGTGGAAGAAGACTCAAGCTTCAGTCCTGCACACATACTATTCCTATATTATATGTAAGCTCAAATCATATTACACTCGACCCTTCAATTTTGTATAAAAAAAAAAAAAAAAAAAAAAATTACCCGGTTACATTGTATTCAAACTTTTAGAACTTTCAGCTTTCAACTTTCAACTTAAAACTTAAAACTTTCTCAACGTCACACTTGATATATCACGCTGACACTCACCTGTGAGTGGTATTGTGAGGGCACAATACAAAAAAGCGTAGGGTGGATGTAATGATATGCTCACACATCATGATTGTATGTTGTTTAAATACTCAATAAAATAAATAACGGTCAAGTTGTCGCACGCAGATAACAGTTAAAATCCAACAAAAAAAACACCATTGTCCACTGATGAAAGGAACGATTTGTATTATTTAATCACATGGGAACTTATACGTAGTTGTGACTATCTGGCACAACACGTGTGAGCTATTTCGTGTGCCACCAGAGCAGGGGATGGTCCAATGAGGATCTCTGTTGCCAAAGACAATGCTAAGTCTTTGGAAACGCAGAGGCCTTTGGGGGAGCCACCTACAACCCTGGCTGGCTGGACCACGTCGTCTCCTTCCATCAGTGCATGAGCACCACTCTACAGTGCATGAGCACCACTCTACAGTGCATGAGCACCACTCTCCAGTGCATGAGCACCACTCTCGAGTGCATGAGCACCACCCAAAACTAAAACAACCTCAAGAGTGCAGGAGCACCTAAAAACTTTTCAACACCAGACATTGCGAGCGACAGCTGGACCGTTTCTTTTTTAAAATCGAAATTTAACAGTGTTGTTTTTCTTTAATCTGAGTGTTTAATAAAAAACCTTTATTTATTTTATTACGTCAACTGCATATCAAAGACAGCTGCGAATAAGGTAAGGTGCATGCGCATCTATATTCATATATTTATATAATTTCATATATTATATTGTATTTATTAAATTTTTATAATTTAATAATTAATATTTTATTACTACGGTGTACTTGATCGTTCTCGAATCACGACCTCGAGAACCCTCCGACGATCAGGAGGAAGGTAATAGCGCAATTTTAATATTTATATCTAGTAATATATAACTATTGGCAGGAGCCTTAGTTATATAATAGTTATATTAACTTAATTATTTTAGTCAAATTATTACTCATTCTAGAGTTTTATTTTTATTTATTTTAATTTCTTTTCTTTTATTTTTGCGTTATTACAATACGCCCAATACGGTTTATAAAACTTTATTTGTTGTAATTAGGTATGATCTGGCTCCAAGGGCTGGCTCCTCCCCCCCCCCCTAAAACATATTATTTCTCCAAGTTTCGTAGGGGAATTTACAAAAATATTGAACTAATATATAAATTATATAAAATAATTTATAGTTTTGGAAATATTAACAATATGAAAAATTTGTTATTCAAAATATGATCATTGATTTATTTATTACATTAAGATTATTCTGATAAAAAAGTTTTAAATTATTAAGAATAAAGTATATTAAATATTCAGATAACTAATATAGTTAAGTATGGTAAGGTTATTACTTTAACAATTACCTACTACAAATTGTTCAGTTATTTGAGCACGTTTTAAATTCTGGATCATACTATCTTTCAATCTAGATATTATTTTTTTGAATATCTATTACTCATAAACGATAATTTATATTTTTGGACTGCATCATCTACTTTATACGTGTTGACAAAAATAATATAAATTACCTATCAAGAATATGAACTCGAAATTTAAAGTAAAGACACACCTACTACAGCTTTTATTTCAGAATCTCGGTTACTTACGGTCTAATGACTTTTGATTTATAGTGTTAAAAATTATCTTTCTTTTGGTTTTTTCGATTTATGAGTTGTACTTTTCGTATTTCAAACAGCTTTAATCTTAGGACCAACTCTTTGGTATTTTTTTTACTATTGAAGTGCTTGATGATATTTATAATTTTCTTATGTAAGCGATATTATATATTATTTTTAAACCTTAAAAAAACATAATACACGAGAGTAAATATACAATTATTAAAATGCTAGGTATCATATTTTAAATAATAAATTATATATATATTAATATAATAAACAATGATTGGTTAATATTTAATAAAACTACATTAAGTAAACATTTTACTTTTTTCAGCATTATTTTTAAATGTCAGATTACTGTTGGTAAACTGATGGTTAATGAGGTGTCTACTTAAATATAGTTTATTAAAACTAACAATTTATGACAACAGTTTTATTTTTAATTAACGGAAAAAATATTTTGATTTTAATTTATGGAGTGAATTTTGATTTATTAACCAATTATAAGTAATTATGAATTATTTGCAAAATAGAAGGCATTCGATATTAAAAATATGAAATTATTAAGTGAATAAGTAAATTCACTAATTGTAGTTGAATAATTGCTGGCGATATAAGATTTTAGAGTTTGTTTTTAAAAGTAAGAAGACAATAATTGTCATAGTTAATTATATGCATACTGATAGGCACTAGGCAGTATATATTTTAAAAATAATTTTTTATTGCTTTATATACCAACCTGTTTTTCCATTGCCCACTTCACAAAATCGAATGCCACTAGAATTCACCGTTCTGTGAACAAAATAATAAAGTAAATTGTGCAAGGTAAATGTTTATCTTACGACTTTCTTTGCACGTCATTAGACAACACACGAATAACGGAATCAAATAGTTCTGTGTGATTTTCACATAATGTTTAATCTGGTGTAACTAATATTGATACTACACGCAGTGTAGGTATTTCTAAGAATGAGTATGGTTTTAATCATAACTTATGGTATAGGTACAAACATAAGAAATACTTATATAATACGATGGCAGTTAAAAATCATTTTGTAAACAATTTATTTCCATTATTTATTTTTTATGTTACTTGATAAAAAGTCAACGTCTAGGAACTTAGGCCTAAAGCAGCGATAAGGTGTTAAATTTTTTATGAACGGGTTTTCGTGGTTACTTAAACGTGTGAAGAATCGTTTGTAACAAACTACTGATTCTTCTTTGATTTTTTTAATATGCATGTCATTGTGAAGGGTTTGGTTGGATATGATTGGTGGAGCGTTTCTTATTTTACGGAGTGTAACATTTTGATAGCCCTGGATTTTATTTAAATTTTATTTTTTGGGCATCCCTCGCCTTAAAGTAGTAATCGATAGGTTCATATGGATTTTAATAATGATATATAGGTCAACAATTTAGTTTTTATATAATTAAATTTATTATTTGATAACACATTTTTAAGTGTGCGAGAGTGAACATTTATGATTAATCGTTTTGTCCTAAAATGATTTTTCTAAAATAATCTCTTATCGAACGTCAATCCTAAGTATTTATCAGTATCAGAAAAGGTTATAGATTTACTGTCTACCGATACAAGAGCTCACAACCCATGCTTAAGGGTAAATGTCGTATTATACTCGTATATGTATTGAATTACTACTGTGATTTAATTGTATTCTTCACCTAGAGTACCATTGTGAAATAAGATCTAGGTGCGATTGCAAATTGGCCGTAGAAATTAAAAGATTTACATGTATTGAAGTTCAATCAATATTTAAAAGTTTTTTTTTTTTAATGAACCATATAGTGTTATTTTGTAATTTATCTGAATAAGTTGTATATAATATGGACAATATGGTTGTATGAGTGTAGGAGTGTGGGAAGTTCATATTATATGATCTCCGAACATTATAACTTTTTACTACCTACTCTATAATATTACTCTCATTACTATAATGACATTTTTATGAATGAGAAAATCATTTCCACTTTTAACTGTTCGTGCTCAAATTTTAGGTTTTTTTTTTATGTAATCACTTTAGGAAACAATCCTTATTTTCAAAAATGTTCAGATATTATGTCCTTATGAGCAACATGTTGAATCTGCCATTCTAAAAAATACCTATACCTTCTGTGGATTAAAAAAAAATACCACTGTTATTAAATTTGTATAATGGCTAGATAACCCATCGAGTTCCAAACTTCAAATAAGAAGTGTATAAAACTGATATTAAATTAAACATATAAAAACTTAAACTGCATTAATTATTGGTAAACTATTAATGGGTAGGTTAGGTTTTTATTATAAAGATTTTAGAAAGGGCTTTTAGAGAATTTTAACTGAAGCCTCAATATTTCAATTTACTATATTTCAAACAAATTTAGCAACGATTAATAATGTTCCAATGAAAATTGCGTATTTCTCTTAAAATTATGTTACAAGATATAAAATAATTTAAATAAAAACGAATACATAGGTAACAATTCTACTTGTAACAGTTATACAATACACTCGTTTATGTTAAACTTAAAACTTATAATATTATTTATTTTTTTTATATTTTGGTATCAAGCAAATATATACCTATTTAATAAAATAGTATATTTAATATTATATATTCATGGTCAACTGAGATGGATTGAATATATAAATATTTATAACTCTTTATCAATGTTATTCATAAATTTATTTAAATACGTTTTTTAACGTAATAATGTGGACAAAATAATTCAATTTTAAAGAAAATTTTTTTTTTCAAAATAAAATTTACATTCTAAGATTGTTTGACGTGTTATTTTTAGAATAATTTGTATTTTAACATAAACATATTTCATTGGTTTTTATTCAATGTTTCTTGATGAGTTCTAAACTTATACTTTCAATTCCAATAAACGGAACGATGAAAAAACAACTAATATGTAATCCGGATACACTTTAACAAGCGCGGAATTAAAAAGTATTTCCAATTAATAATTATGAATCAAATGAAAAATACGTTCGACCTCTTTACAGTCTATAACGATTATATTTTTATCTACTTATGTTACCTAAATGAAATATATTAAAATTTAAAAAGTTTATAATACTATTTAGATATTGTATAAATTATTGTAATCAAATGTTCATTTCGAAGTCTTTAAGAAAGTTATGAAAAAAAAAAAAAATTGGACTCTACTCTGGCTCTTTAAATAATATAGAAGGTTAGGCTAGCTTTCTTCCTTTTGCCAATTGCCACGAATTCTAATAATTTTAAAAGTAAAATTATCGTTTACCCATTAACAATATTTATCACCTGGGTTTGATATAATTTTAATCAGTTTTTATATTGTTCTCGTAATGTAATTTTATAATTTTTCTCATAGCATTATTTAGGTATATTTATAATATTACTCACATAGGTTAAATGCTTTCATACACTTAATTGATATGAATATCCATATTATGTAAATCAAACAGATATTTGTTTAATAATAGTAGGTACCTATATAAAATATTATGATTTTTATAAAATTAAAATATATGTTATTAGGTCGGACGTCATGTTAGGTACCTAATATAGTTTAACTATAATACACTTATAATTAAAATAGGTCAATTTAAAGTTAATATTTTACAAGTAAAAATATGCAATGCATTATTATTACTATATTTTCTTAGAAATTAAACATCAATACTTACTACGAAACATAAAATGTACTTTTAGGTTTTACATATTTTAATTAGACTTTTAAAAATCACAAAAGATATATTGTATCCGTATGTATTAAATATTTTTCTAGTTTACTCAAAATATTAATAACTTATAAAAAATCTTCCTTAATTATTTTTTTATTTTTCTTTTAACTAAGTGTTTTAAAATTTGTTCAAAACCGCAAAAATAATTAATTTAATTTTGAAAAAAATAATTAAACAAAAAAAATAATCTTTTGGAACACAATATTAACATTCATATTGAATTTTAAGGAAAACGAGTTCTTAAGAAATTATAAATAAATGTATATTTGTAAGACACAGAAAATGTATTCACTACACATATTAATATAATATTGTAATAATATGCCATGATTTAAGTAAACAAAATGAATATTAAATTGAATTAAATTAATTCGTTGTTTTTTTTTATTAAAATAAGTTAAAAAATTAAATTGAAAAAAAATATATTTTATTGAAGTTTGATTATTATTTTCCCTTTTCAAAAAGTCAAAATTAGTAACATTGGTAAAATTACAATAAACTATACTTAGATAATTATTTTATTACCCAACTAATAATTATATTTTTTTGATAATAATATGAATAAAAAATGAAATAATTTCGACCAAAAACCACAAAAATGTCATCTATTTCTGGCTATAATGTAGAAGGTACCTACAACATATTTAAAATTATACAATTAAAGAAACATATTAATATGACATCTTCGTGAAAGCTATTCAAAAATTATACTTAGGAGGAAAATAAATAATCAAATACAGAATAAAAATACAAATTCTACTTTATTACAATCAGAATAATGACCAAATGAATTTATATAATTCAGGCCCGATTTGCCGACACCCAATTCGCTGAATACTCGTTTCGCCGACGCGGAAACCGGTCTTCTGTAAAAATGGAAAAGGTGTCAATTCGCTGACGAACGTAAATTTATAAAATATAAAAATAATTTTTATGTGGAAATCTAGAATATTACAATCTACAATCGAAATGTTGATAAAACTATTATACTACGATATTATTGACATTTTCGGTTAATCATTAGTAATCGACAAACTAAATATAGAAAATTAGAAGAAAGATTATCATTTGTAAAAGAAAGGTAAAGCGTTTATGTCATTTAAAAATACATTTTTTTTCTAATTTCGTTATAAAATATAATTTTGGGTATCAAAATGGTACGATTTCTATTTTGAAATACATGAATGCCATAAATCATAATGTTTAATTTTCATTTGGAAAACAGAAGCACTTAAGGATAAGCTATAGACTATCTTTGATAGTTGACTCGAACAATGTTCGTAATTTATAAAAATTAAAAAAATTATACTTTTAAGTGGCATTTTTTCATTGTCAATGAATGCAGATCGGGTGTTGGCAAAATGGTGTTTCGGCGAATTGATTTGTCGGCCAATTGGTACGTCACGATTTATATACAAGAATTGTTATCTTTTTACAACGATCCCCGCCAAAAAGGATTTGTCAAGCCTTAATCACAATTAGTTTTGTATTGTATTAATATTATAATCATCAATTGTACGGTGAAAAAAAATAAATCATCACCTATAATGTTTATGGAGATATTTATTCTTTATATCAGATATAGGACGAAACTTGAATTAAAATTTAATTTTGTCGCAATTGTATCGGTAAAAGAAAAAAAAAAGAAAATGCCAGATGCTTACCATTTATAAGATTTAACAACACCTGGTATGGTATAACTATAGAGAACTGTTGTTGTCTAATTAAAACTTTCTGCATTGGATTTTTCGTCTTCAAAACGATATTCATCGCAAACTTAGTTTATATGTTGGAGTTTAATTTCCGTTAAAGTGACTACAACTCACGTAATTATTTCAATCTTTCTTATACCTACATCCGTTGAATCTGAATATATATTATTTTTTTTCGTGATTGATTTCGATTTCAATTTCAATATAAACTGCTTTTAAAGCAGTGCTTTAAGCGTTTCGTGAAGTGTTACTAGTGTTAGTGATCCGGTGTGATAACGAAGACAAAGTAGAGTACTACAGTTATACAGTATACGGTAAATAGTAAATATCATCTCATCGTTCCTACCCGAACAACCACAAATAATGTGTTATAACGTTGCACGTGACATGCATTTAAATTATGCCACGTGTCGACGAGTACTTAAACTAACTTGGTACTACATACTAATAATATTATTAATAATATGATTTGAACACGTCCTAATAGTCCAGTATCTATATCATTGTATATTATACCTGCGCGCGGCATAGGGTGAAATTAAACAGAATCGGTAAGTTTATGGAATGAGTAAAGTTATCCAAAATTAAACATAATATTATACTTGGTATACCTACCTATGGGCTTAAGGTGAAAGTATCGTGCGTAATGCCTACTATACTATAATATTTAACATCGTATACGCATAATATAAGTTGCATATTCATTATACCCAAATGATAAACGGTATCCGGACGGAAATACAATTACTGACATTTGTATAATATAAACCTTTGACCCGGTGGTGAAACTTACAGTCTGACAATATACGAAGTTATCGTAATCTATTGTAAACGGTCGTGTTTTATTGAAATATCTAACTATTTCGACGACTTACAACCAATAAACAATATTATAACCACGCACGCAAGTCTATAATAAAACCGTGGATCTAATTTGGCCGTTGTCTGGCAGAAAAAAAACAGAAAATTGTATAATATAATAAATATAATAAGGTGCATATATTAATTAGAAATCAAAGTGTTTAAAGACATGTTAAAATAATGATATTTATATAATAAATAAATCATAATAATAAATAATAATTAAATCATACAAATATTGTAATCTATAATCTGTCAGCTGTATTAATTCTATGAGAAATATGATATTTTTAGATAAATTTTCATTTAAATTAGAGACTAGAGGAACCGTTTTTTTTTTATATTTATTTAAAATCCAAATATCAATCAATACGACATTATAAGTATAATTTATTTGTATATTATATGACAGACCAGTGGTGCTAAACTCAATTTTTACTGGTAGGGTTTATACCCCATCCAGAGACACTCAACTAAATATGTATATTTATCCTACCCCTATCCACTACCACCTAAATCACCTAAGACCCACCTACTTACTTTCAAAGATGGGGTGGTTGCCCACCAGTACACAGGGTTAAATATCACTGCGATATACATTAATCTGTATTCTTCATAAATATTTTAAAGAAATGAATTATAATAACATACTATATTACACATGATTTGAATTTTATTTATATTATGTGGTATACATTTATTTACTTTTTGTAAAAAAAAGTATATTCATTTGAAATAAATATTGAAACAAAAAAATTATTCAACAAATTTATTCAAATCTTATTCTTAGCATATATTAAATTCATCATGTATTCGCCTTAATTATTTAACGCTTACTAATATTTGGGCAACGTAAATATACATTTTCAGATAAAATATTATTTACAGTATAAAGTTTGGATAGAAAAACTGTTTTCAATGCAATCTAAAATTGTTTTAGAAAAATATTTTTATTTTTAATTGCAGTTTAGATTTCCAGTTTTAATTTTTTTTTTCAAGATTAATTTTATGTGTGTTATTTATTACTTCGCTTTTATTTCAAGTTGGTATATTGGACTCTTTCCAATATTAACTGAGGATGTTTTTTTTTCTGTTATGGTACTAACTTGTTTATAATCACTATAGTTAATTTACGTTTCTAAAAACTGTAATATAAGTGACTAAATCTAAATCTGAAAGCTGTTAAGTAAAATATTATTTTAAATTAATACAATTGAAGCTTATAAACATTATACCATGTTAAAGCTATTTTATAATTATAATAAATTATTTATTTTTGAAAAAAAAAAATACAATTACCAATTAAAACGAAACATATTTTTCTATTAATTACCCTACCATTAAAATAACTGTATTTATAATAAATTGAACAGTTGTGTACTAGGTAGTGTATGTGTAAGGAAAAAAAATTAATAACAAGACTGAAGACAGTGCATATCATTTGAAATTTGAAATTTCAATTTAAAATAAATGATTAAATTACTAAGAAGGGAATATTTAGGTTTTAGGTTTTTTTTATCGTTACTAAGTTATCAACGTATCTGTTTTTAAATACCTATATATTTTTAAGTTATTGTTTCAGATCAAAATAATATGATTATTTTTAAAATATTCAAATTTAAAAGCATCATTTAAAAGCAATTAAATGCTCATTTAATATTCATTATTCATTATGATTGGTATTTTAAGTATGAATATAAAATCAACTGTCCATTTGACTAAAAACGAATGGTGATCGAATAAAGTAAAAGTTATTTAAAAATAAATTATTCCATTAAAGAATAATTTATTGAAAATATTTTTATTCGGTATTTGAATGTACCTATACGACTATATACCTATAATTATATTTGGCTACTTATGTTTGTAATCATTTTTCTTATGAATAATGGTTAGTTTAATGCTATCGTAGTGTTATATATTATAATATTGTGCTATATTTATGATACGTTATTAATATTGTTTTATAAAAATATGCAAACATATGCATTACAAAAACTTAAAAATATGTTTTTACCTATGACGTACACTTCTAAGAGAATATCAGTGTAATATTTGATTTTACCTCTAGTCCTCGCTACAAATATAAAACGCGGAATAATTTTTTTTTTATGTTTATGAGTTACCATTTTAGAGTAAAATTATTAATATTAACAAAAAATACAGTGAATATTATTTTTGATCGTATAATATATTGGTTTGTCTCGATATCTATAAATACTCTCTCAAAAGTATTTAATATTCATAAAAATTACCATATTATATTAAATAATATACTCCTATTATTAAATTATTATTTTTTCGTTAAGTCTAATATAATAAAGTGAAATAATTATAAATATAAAACTAATATCAAACCCCAAAAATATTAACTTATAAATCTGATGTAATTGCTGATTTTACTATTAGATTACTTATATATCATATAAAAAATATTTTACAAGAATGCATTTTACCTATGTTGCTCATAAGCTGAGAGAGAAAACAAGTATTTCGCTGACATCCTATTAAATACATTAGAATATATTATATGAATGTATAATTTAACGATAGTACTGTTTAATATAATACCATTTGATTAACTTAACATAAAAATATATTTAAATAAAAATTTTTAACTTTACTAAAAATTAAAATACTATATAAAAGCTAATATCTAATTTTTAATAGAATAATAATCTTTATTGAAACAATAGAATTATATATACAATGATAACAAAAAATATATGATTTAAATATTTCAGTACCCTCTATAAGCAAAGCTTGTGCTGGGGGCACAGTTCTTATTATTTAAATTAAAGACATAATGGATAAATGTTGAACAGTAATTACCTTAAAAACAAAATAAACGAATTTAAATAAGCGTAAAATATAATAACGATATTATAGAATACTAAAAAACAAAAATAATAATAATTTAATTATTAAATTATAAAATAGTTAAATCTATATGTTTTACATAATTTTTAAATAATAATACATTTTTAAAATCGTTTATATTAATATTTAGTGAACAACATAGTTTCAATCCCGTATATAACACGCTATGTTGACCAAAAACTTTGCTAAGGTCTGGTAAAAGTATATTAATATTTTGTTTATGCCTTGTATTATGCTCGTGATTTAGCAATGTTATTAAATTTTTATGTTTATATAAATCAACAAGCACCGATAATTTATAAATACATTCTAAATGTTTTACATTAATTTCTTTATAAATTGAAGAGGTACTAGTTGTCATGGGAAGATTTAGTAAAAATTTGATAATACAGTTAATAGTAACTATAAGTTTAGATAAAACATTATTTGCGGCTCCACCCCAAATAGAAATACCATAAGAATAAATTGATTGAACTAACGCTAGAAAAATCATTCTTTTATAATAATTATTAAATATATATCTAGCTTCTTTAAAGAAGTAAAAGAATTTACGTAAACTATTATTAATATAATTAATATGACTTTCCCACTTAAATCTATAGTCAACAATTATCCCAAGATATTTTATTTCATTAACTTTTTCAAGTACAATTCATTTAGAATTACAAGTTGAACTAAGATTATAATTATATTTTAACGAATGAACAATCAGGTTATTTCTTAACAAGCTATTTGAAGCTAATTTTAGATAATATGTGATTATAAAAGCACTTAAATAATATTCTACCAGTATAGTTTTAATTTTTCTAATTAATTGAGATTTGAAATTCCTAATTACAATTAAAATATAAAATATGGATATTATGGTTATGATTAACTTGTTTATTTAGATTATTTTACTAACCTAATTTTATGTACACGGTGTAATTATATGACATGGCACTATGGAATTTTGAAAGGATACAAATATGCTAGTTTTTGATTATTTTAGATTTTTAGTTAGACACATGAAATTTATGCAACAAAATATATAAGTTTAATGCAATCTCTTGAATACGCTTGAATATTATAGCATATTAAGGTTCGTAATGATTTGCACTAGACAGTAATTTGGTTTTGCTTTTAACGTTACTGAGTTGCGTCTCGTAGCCTTTATAGTGATAAATACCTATTTTGTTCAAATTTTTCAAAGTAAATATTTTATAAATGCAAAATGTATTGCGCAACAAATAAAGTTTAACTACAAAGTGGAATCTAAATAAAATGACATTACCTATCTGAGTTGATTTTTTTATAGTGGGGAATAACTATCAATATTATTATGAATAAATCTATAATATCCAATCGACCACAAATCAATGATAATGAATAACTTATAACTTACTTATAACTATTATTGTATACTAAACATTATATTTAAAACTATAAAATGTATTATGTAATGAAATAATCACTAATTATATCAAAATGTTTTATCATGTTTCTATAAAAATATGTTTTTAGCAATCAACACATATACTTGGAATCAAACAAGCCATACAAAAAGTTTTCCTGATGACATCCTAGCTGTATCATATGAAGATGGCAAGTGGAGCAAACCATATTATGACTGTGGAGGCGGAAATATATGGATGCTCACATATACTGTACCATTTTTTGCTTTCAAAGATGCCAAGTATTTTTTCAAGTAAATAAATAATTTATAATTATATTATAAAAATAAATAAATACCTGCAATTTTACCTTTAATGATACCATCAAAACGATACATTTTATAATAATAAGGCTTAAATAGAAATATAAAGTAATACATTTATGTGTTAAAACTCACTTTTTTGACGAGTTGACGAATTGATGAGTTATCTTTTTTTTTTTAAATATTATTTTAACATAACTTGATGTTATTGCAAACCACTATTTTGGCAAAGAAAATTATAAATTATTTTATAAGGTAGAATTTTTAAAATTATTACTTTTAAGAACCACTACATTCATTTTGATTTTAGATTCCAATGCAGAATATTATTCGGAATACTTTAAAAAGTCAATTTTTCAAGTAATTAATATTATTAACAACTTATTAGTTATAAGTATTTAACATTTTAATGAGTTGAGTAGTAGATCAATCAACGTTTTTAGAGCTAACCCTGTGCCACCCTACTTATCTACCCATCTTAGGTATAATCTACTAAGAAATATTAACTACGCTTTCAAATATTACATCAATTTGTTTGTATCAAAATACTCTGAAGAATATTCGGCTTTTAAATATGAAATAAAAAAATTATGTTGCCGTAAAATTAAAGGAAGAACCTTAAAATATTATAAAGATAAAAATTGTAAAAATTGAATTTTGTAAAAAAAAATAAATTCAACAAAGTTAAAACTTTTCAAAACGTTATAGGTATAAATGCATCACTTTTTATATTTACCATGATTTTTTGCCAAACTTGGCTCTTAATAACAATTTTTTCATAATCTGGAAATGCATTTTCTTAAATGAATATGTTTTAAGAATATGTTTCATTTTTTTCCTAACCTAACCTAAAAAAGTTTTATTAATCATTTTCCAGACAAACAATCCGATTAGGGATTAACTTTCCAGAAGGGTCCACTTTAGCTTTCTCTCGTATTTAAGCTAGTATAGGTATGTTCTCTAAGGATGGAAATTTCGGTTGGTTTTCCGTGACATATTCTGAAGGCCGTTTTACCCTTTTTGATGATCACTATATGCTATTGATGAAAGCCACAAACGCCTTGTTTGAACAATATGATATTAAATTATAGTCCCATTTCAATGTGACACGATTGGTATTTAATATAATTGCTTTTTAATTAATGAATTAGTGTTAGTAGAGTATTCAACTGATTTCTCGTCTAGGTTCAAAACTATTAATTTCTACTTGACAAAGTATTTTTCATTCAAAAACGTACTCCTGTGGGAGTTTTTGCCAGACTATACAATATTTTTTCTCCAGAATAGTATCTGAGTTTCAGCATAATGAATATTTTCTTTACTATAATTATTGCATTAAAATATGCATTGCAGTACCTGATCATTACACTACATTATACAATTCTTAATTTAAAAAAAGGAAAAATAGAATAAGCAATATAAATTTAAGTGTCTAACTATTTAAAATATTACATTTTTAATCGGTATCGTAAATAATTGTATTATTGTTGACTTTTTAGTGTTCATAAAATAATATTATGTTTACCTGTTTATTCAAAAGATATATAATTTTTTTGTTGCACTGTCTCTGTATTTTAAACTTTTAAAGACAATAAAATTGATTTTTTTAGGATTACACCATAGTAATAATTCATATCTGACAATGAACTTTTACTGTATGTTTCTTGCATGATAATGGTTTTTAATATATTTACTAAATTTTTT
Organism: Diuraphis noxia; assembly: GCF_037042655.1. Taxonomy (NCBI): domain Eukaryota; kingdom Metazoa; phylum Arthropoda; class Insecta; order Hemiptera; family Aphididae; genus Diuraphis; species Diuraphis noxia. Next base: position 80,784,247 of record NW_028301713.1, read on the forward strand.
GATTTTTTGATTTTTTGATTTTTTGATTCTTTTATGATTTTGAGTAAATTTAATATAAAAATGTATTCGCTTTGTTTGACTTCCATGAAATTTTTCAATAATATAGTAAGTGTCTACTAATACACAATCTATAATAGAGTTGAGTAAATAAGTTGAATATACATTTAACATAAAAATAAACGTACTTATACATATTAGGCTACAATCTAAATAATGGAACCTTAACACCTATAATAATATATTATTTATATTCAACAAATACACACCTATATATAATTTTTAAACTATATTACTAAAATTCTAAACTTTTTTTTAAATATAATTATCAGTACTATGCATAATTATCATAACCGTGTACGTTAAGACCGTCTTAGTTTAAAAATTTACTCATTAGTAATGATTATCTAACAATCCAATATTTGTATTACTTATTTATTTATTTCTTGCAAGACAACGTGTTATACAGCGTAAATTACAGGTAAAATATGAACTTAAACATTAATGAAATATTATTGTAACGAAGAAAAAGATGAAATTACGACCCTCTATCTACTGTTCAGTTTAGTTGATTCACAAATGTTGGATTTATTTTTTGTATTTAACTATTTTACAGAAAACAAATATATACCCATACATACTAATATTGAATTTTGAACTTAAGTACCTATAAAGTTCATCATAATATTTTATTATAATTATTTACCTAACACTTATCTAATAGTCTGTAATTTTTATACTATACACTATAATTCTAAGCTTGCCACAGCAATATTTTGTTTATAATGTGAGTAGTTTTGATTTGATGTATGATTATGTGTGCATATAATTTACGCTTATGGATTGGTGAGGCGTGGTCGTCATACGCTCAATCTGTGGAAACGCACTGAGCGTATGTACCAACCATATTTGCTAGTTTCTAGATAAGTGACCACCCAGGATTTTTAACACATACACTATACACCAGCGCGCGTTACGACCTCACCAGCTTAAAAACCTACAAACAAAATATACAAAAATAACTTCTACCACTTCACACAAAATAGCCAATGTTGCCACAGGTTTCCCTAAAAAAAAAAAAATTACACTTCTGTAACTTCTGTAAATAAAATATAGTTTTCAGTGGAGTTAAGAAGGTATATCTTTGGCGTTGACACCTGTATATTTCTATTTATGAGTATAGTGTGACGAATAATAAAGACACATTTAAAATTCAATTGAAATGATAAATATTATTTTAACGATAGATTAAAAACTATAATAATTTTGTTTCGAAAAATGGAAATCTGATATTTTATGTATATAAAATACATATAGGTCTATACAAGTTTATGGTTTTCAATAAACTATTAAAATAAATTATGGATTAAGGTATAAAATGTACTTCGCTTTTTTTCTTTTGGGTGAAATGTCTTTAAGTAATATTATATAATGTTATAATTTGTAACACACAAATTTGTATAAAATAGAAGTCATAAAAATGTTATATGTTTTTTTGGTTAATAATTATATTATTATACTTTTATCGTGTTAAATTGTTTATAATTGTATGGCTATATTATATGTAGTCATTTAACAATAGTCAATAGCACGGCTCTTAAAAAGTGACAGAAACATAAGGGTGAGGTGCTAATCTATGTGTAGTATTTTGTTATTCTACTGAACGCCTGTATCTGTTGTAAATATTACACCACTATGTTTATTTATACAAGGATGCTGCTTATCAAAACTATGGTTCAATGATCCATTATGTGTGTGTGTGTGTGTGTGTGTGAGTGTGTGTGTGTGTGTGTGAGTGGCGTTGAGAATGAGTGAGTTTGCGTGACACCGGTCGCTTTTCTTGTCACGAAACGGCCGTGAGGCTATTAATAATAATTATTATTCTCAGCCAACCACCGTTAAAGTGTTCGCCGGGTGCCCTTAACGTATTTCACCTACAGCATAGAACACGAATCAGCCACACTCGAACGGCTACGACCCACTGAAAAACGGACGCGCTTGATATCACAATTATATCATACATAATATGTAGTACGAGTACGCATTAAAATTATAATATTATATTGCCAATTTGCATGTGGTAAAAAACTTACTTATCTATGAATTTCGGCCAAAAATAAAATTTACAAAATACTATGCCTGAAAATTTCAAAAAGACACCCTCGTATTGACTTAAAAAATATCCAGAAGTCATTTTACTAAAAAAAACCTTAAACTTCCTAGATCGGGGAGACACTTTTTATCCTCCACTGTACTCTGCTAACAACTTGTAAACTTCCCTATTTTTACCCAGCTATCGTTCCGTATCGCGCAGGTCATTATTTTCCTAAAAAAAATACTGTGTAGAATATTAGTTTCATTTTTTTTTTTTTTTTTGTTTAGTGGTGGAAAAAATAATCTTGACACCCAAAAGTTTGCATATATAACCGTATCGTTTGATTGTTATGAAATAAATTATCTCTTATTAACCCTGAAAGATTCTGAAATCAGATACATTTGAGTCTTCTTACTGTGCTCGTATTTTTTCTATGGCTTGACCTTGATATTATATTCCAGCCCAGTTCTTGATTAAATAAACAAATGATTTGGAAATGACCACATACAATAATAATATAACAAAGCTTTATTTGCTGATGCTAAAAACAATGCACAAACTTATAAATTAGTAGTTTTTTTTTTTTTTTAATTTCATAATATGATAAAACTCGGGCGTTGTTCATAGTTTCTGAATGATTTGAGAATAATTGAATTATGCAGTGCAAATTGTGTAAAGAGAACTGTACAAGCTCGATGGACTTTTCTAACTTTCTAACTTTGGTTGGCTTTCAAATTAACACAAACATACTGTTTTGTGGTTTCCTTTGACTGATTAGCTAATCTTCAATAATGTTAGACGGTAATCCTGCAAAGTTTTTTATGTTTATACTTGTTGAAAATTGTATTTATACAATGCCTCTTTTTGCTTTTAATAATTTATTTGTATTTTATAATTTTGAGTATAACATAATAACAAGGTAATTTATTCAATTAAATCACAATTCGTTACAACATTTGGAAAAAGTACAATCTGCCAGAAAATCAATGTATTGTAAATTAACACAATATTAATGTATAATATTTTGAATTTTTCAATTATGATTAGCTCAAATAATTAAAGTTTCAATCAATAATCCATTTACACACATTATATTTTTGTTTACTATTATATCGATGTGTATTATATACTTTCTTAGGTTACATAACCCAACGTTACAGAAAGTTTATAAAAAGAAAAATGTATAGCTAAGTAAAAATTAATTTAATTCTTCGAATCATACTATAAATCAAAAATATCGGTATTATGAGCGGGGCTCTATATAACATTTTGCTTATTATTTATACAATATTTCTAGCAAATTGATAGGCTAACAAAGGAATTTTTACAATTAATTTTTTCGTTATTTTTTCAATATAAAATTTATACCCAGGTAAATATTCTCGGATGTTATAAATACCTTTTTTTCTTCGTTAGTATCGAGAATCCGGATGTGAGACCATGGTGCCAGTACTTCTCCTCCGGCCACCATCGTTTATTGATAATAATTAATAACCAATTACACATTTACGTATCTGCGACGGGCTAATCTCCTGTTCGATAGTTATTACATTAGGTAGGTAGTTATATGTACAATAATACTCAAGAGCTTGCCTTCGGCTACATTGTTAAGAAAATTAAGTCACACAATCATTAGTTCGGTGAATCCAGAGGTTTTTCTGCGGCCTGAAGACGTCACTCCTCATTCTCCTTTGCAGTAAGGATGTTTTCCACCATTCGATAAAAAAGTTAAAACTTCTTCTGCTTCATTAAAAACCGCGTGCTTCTCGGTTGGATCCGGTGGGCAGAGTCTCAAACACTGGACCGCAGATCATGTCGGACACATCGATGGTGCTCGGATGACGACCTAGCCGGGAGGTTAGTGCTTTCCGGAATACTTCCCAGTAGACGCACTGGGGTGGTATCCGAGTCATCAGCACACTGCCAGCCACACGGACTGGTGGCCCTGCCCATACGACGGAGGTAGCACTGGAAACAACCATGGCCTGCGTTATGTGGAACGTCAGAGGCACCCACGGACCATCTCCTTCCTAGCCATCTTCCCAAGTCAGGGATGATTCAGCGCGTCTATGCCGCTTTCGAGGTTGCTTGCCATCTAGCCTGCCAGGCACTGATCGTGGCGTTTCTTGTCTCACGTTTTGCCGGGTTCCAATACGGCACGCAGTCGGTACCTGATACTACGTCTCTCCAATCTGAGCAGATCGGTGGGTGGTATGCAGGCAAGACCAGAGGGGGTCTGGTCTTACACGATGTGGTAAGACCCGATCGCCCTCATGGCGGCAGTCCTCTGGGGACGGATCAAGATCGCTCTGATTCTGGCGACATCTATGATGGCGGAGATCTAGACAGGAGCGGCGTAAAACAGCTGACTTTCTACAACAGACACTATCAGCTTCCTCTTCCATTGAGCCAGTCCACCTATATGTTCGGCATAAGCCTGGACAGAGCAGCGGCCAAGCTGGCTGCCTTCGTTGCGATAGTGTTCTCGTGAGCTGCAAAAGTCAGACGCTTGTCTAGAATGACCCCGAGGTACCTGATCTCATTTTGCAATGGGATCAAGTGGCTGTTGATCATCAGTCGGGGTAGGACGAACGTCTATCTCCAGGACAGAATCATCGCTTCACTCTTCTGATAAGCCAACTCCAGGCCCCTCCTCCCAATCCAGTTGTTGATGGCCATTAGTGAGGATTGATTGCGTCTTCAAGTTGCTGTCCAATCACGGCCATTCCCATAACTACGAGATCGTCCACGAAGCCAACGAGCTGCACCCCGGGAAGCATGTTCATTATCAGGAGGAAATCATAAGCGACGATCCTAAGGCTGGGCCAAGAACAGAACCCTGCGGCACTCCGCAGGTCACCAGTCACTCCACCATCTTTTCGCCAATCAGCAGCGTTCTATCGATCATCCAAGACTGGAGCATCTCCAGCAGGTACTCATGGGTGTTGATGGGCCTCAAGGCTACGTCAATTACAGCAAACTTAAGGAATTGAAGTAATTTCTGACGTCCAAGGTCAAAAAAACGCAGAAACTCTTCTATCCCGGGGTGGTGGCTGCCTGTGCGGCGATGCTGAATACCTTGCAAATTGCAGACATCTTGCTGACTCCCTTCCTGAAGCAGAACTGGTTCGGGGCTCTTCTCTGTCCCCCGTGCTCGTTCAGATGATCCTATAGCCTTTGGAAAAGTGGAAAAGGAGCCTCTCGAGCAACTTGCATGGGGTGTCCAGCATGCAGATCAGCCTATAGCTAGACGGGACGTCCGGAGGTTTGTCTGGGCCCTTACGGAGCAGCGCCACCCGTGACCTCTTTCAACATAGTAGAAACATCAGCGCGTCGAAACAGTCATTGAAAATGCTGAGGACTGCACCGGGCTGGGCGGATGCGGTGGCCCAGATGATCTCGTCGGAAAACCTCGAAGGTCCGGCAGACTTTCCCGGTGTGAGCCTCTTGACCGCTCTACTGAGTTCTTCCGGCTTGAATCCTGTAATGATTCTGGTAAACTCTATCATGTTCAGCACCGGGTCAAACGCCTGGAAGATGTTGTGCACCACTGGGAAAGGAGGCAAGCTCCAATCAATGACGGGGAATGCTGGGAACAGGAAGTTGGCAATAATGGTCTCCCTGTCTCTGGAGTCCGTGGCTGGGTTACGGGAGCCTAGTCACTTCATTACCAGTTTATATGGTCTGATACAGCAGAATATAAAATAATCTACATAAGTATACATTAAGAGGTAGGATTTATGGTAGTTCCTGTGAAATTCTAGATATATCTTGTGAAGCACCCCAATGTACTCATGTCTACTCATTACCATCGTTTAATTCTTATTAAATTAATATCCTAAAAATAAAAACAAATGCAATCGCTTTAATTATTATGATGATATATTATATATATATATATACATATATATTATCCGTATTATTTAAATAAACACAAAAATAATAAATTTTAAATAACGATAAGAATCACAAAAACAAATAATAAATTAAAAGTAATAATAAAATCGAACATTTTTTTTAAATACATACAAGATGTCCCGTGAAGATTTACCCATTGCGATATCTCCCAAAATAATGGTGATATCGAAATTCTGGTTTTGTAATAAGACTCATACGGATAAGAACTACAATTATTTCATACTTTAATTGATTTTAATGTTTTGGTAAAAAAGTTAAAAAATATATTTTTTTATTTAATTATTTCCAAAAAAATTGACCATATCAATTTTGTAGAGTTTATTTTTCTGAAAATATTGATGTTTTAAAATTTTATTTTTATTATTTTCCAGATTTTTAATTTTTTTTTAGTTACGAGACAAATTGTGAAATATTTAACACCGTAATATTATCAAACATGTGACACGTCGCGCCCACGTATTTCCATATTATGGCCGGCCGAATACTTCCCGTGTTCCTAATAGTTATAATCATATTTTAATTCTTCAAAACTAGAAAAAATTTTAAAAATAAGGAAATGAATGCAAATAAAATTTTGAAACGTCAACATTTTCAAAAAAATAAACTACAAAATTGCTAAGGACAATTTTTGTGGAAATAATTAAATAAAAAAATATATTTCTTAACTTTTTTACCAAAACATAAAAATAAATTAAAAAATTATTTAATTATAGTTCTTACCCCTGTTAATGTTATTATAAAACCAGAATTTCGATATCTCCATTATTTCGTGAGATTTTGCAATGGGTAAATCCTCGCGGGACACCCTGTATATAGGTACTAAATGTACATCAAAATCGATTATTTATTACGAAATAATAATTTTCTTTCCTAAAATTATATTATTAATAAATAATTTTAAAAATCTAGTTTAGGAAAACAAATAAAAATAAGTGTAATAAATTGAAATATAAATTAAAATGAATTTTTTTTATTTTGATGCCATATGCCCTGGAATACATACTTACATATAAATAATTGAGCGTTTATTCATACTCGGTAACTTGAAAACCACAAGTGCTATCGAAAATATATTCACATGTTAGGTTCAGTTGGTGCTCCCATTGTCACTATAAAATGCCTAATAAAACTATTATTAAGCCTATCTATGCAAATTAGCACCATTTCGATGTAAAACGAAATTAATGTGAACGATTTAAAGTTTATTTATAGTTTATCTGCTCGAGTTGAATTGTATAAACATTTAATTCTATTCTTACGTCATTAGCACAAATTTAATGGTACATTACCCATAATATACGTACTCGGTATACCCATTTGTACAAAAGTATTCGGTCAAAAAGTGTACTATTATAATATGTGCGTATGAATTTATATCCCATATTTAATATTAATAAAAAATTATTTCCAAGTTAAATGTCATCTAAAAATTATAATTTAACTAACACATCTAGATTCACCCACTATTTATTCATATATTTTACGTAGGTAAGAAATGTGTACTTTTTCAACACACATGCATTTACTTATTATTTTTGTCTTAAATACTATTAAACAAATATGTGTGTGTGTGTGTGTGTGTGTATACATTTTTTTTCATAAAATATGAAATTGTGTGATAACAACAATAATTTCTTCAAATGATTAAACTTAAAGAGGATCATAACCTACTCTTCAATATTAATAACTAAATCTATTTGTAGAATAGATCGAATAAAAATGTAAATATTTTTTATTTTGTGGAATTAAGGAATTTATCATACGATTAATTATTATAATAAAAAAAAAAAAAATACGTATATGATGTATTTACAGAATATTTTTTTAATTTATCCACAGTGATTTTAGACTTATTACTAAAATATTTTTACATTTTAATTTTCTCTGTAAAGTGATATAACTATGAAATTACATAATCACTTGTTGTAATTTAAATAATAATTAATATACTACAACTTTAAGTTATAAAATATTGTAAAATTATAATAAAAAAAGAAATCACTTTCATGTCACATTTTTAGTCTATTGAAATATAAATAAATTCCGACTTCAATAACTGTATTTGCTGATGCAGATTAAAGTACTTATAATAATAATTGTTACATTTGAAATATCATCGTTTTAAATTTTTTAAATATACTTTATATGAAAAATTTAACGTGAGTATTCTATTTGTATAATCTGATAAGTAATAACGTATACAGTAATTTATCAACAATTGTGTTGAAACATACATACGTTTTCAGTTGTGATACATTTTAAGATTAATCAATTTTTTAATGAATTTCGATATAATATGTTTCATTATCCATATCCATCTGGCATTGTATTTTAAATATTAAGAACTAAAAAACTAAAAACATGAATTTTTTTGTCAAATATAATTTTATATGGAATATTTAAAATATATAAACACCTATATAATACACAAAAAGATTTGTAACCATTATGACTTATAAATCTGCTAGTATTATAATGAACATAATTTTGTGATGACACAGTTTCATTTATAATATTTTGCTTGACTTTTATCATTAAAAATTTACAGAAAGTCAATCTTTTTATGTAAAATTGTTATTGTCTGTCGAGAATAATATTAGAATCACGTACCAGAGAGTCTCATACCTACATTTTTCCCTTCCATTCAAAGATTTCCTAACTATAGCATTCCATCCGTACAATTATATTATATTCCGAGTTAAATTATAATATTCTATAATATATGTTTTGTTTCATTATAGAGGGACCAGTGGAATTGATATCGACTTAAGGAGAGTGGATATCGATCAATGTAGTTCACCCGAAGGCAGTACAAAGCTGAACATTTTTGCCTCTTCAAATAAATGTAAAACAGAGACGACTCAAGTAAGATTTTTCCATCATAACTATTATATTAGATGTATAATATGTTGGCTGTATTAACATTTTAATATCATGTGCATCAAATTCCGTCGTTGGTAATTAATTTAAATAAGCTGTTAGGTAATGTTCTGTATCTGCATCATGTGGTTACAATATTAGGCCATATCCCGTATCAAGTAATTACAACTATCTGTATAAATATACATTTTGATACAATGTTTAAAGTTACTTACTTACTTACCTAAATTTAATCATGTCTAGTATTAGGTACTTAAAATGTTTATTGATGAGTATCGTGAAATTGAAATTTTCACCATATTTTCGCGATGGAATAGCCACTAGTAGTGTTCACTATAATGACGTATATATACAAAGAATGCATTCGTCAAACTTACAGTGATTACAAAAATAGTTTATTTACTATAGGTACCTAGTAAAATTGATGTGAATTTTGTTCGTCCTTTATGATATCCCAATTATTGACGATAGCCGTAGTATCCAGTATACGCTAGTTTATCGATAACATTAGCATACGAGAAACAACCATTATAAGTGACATTTATGAAACGTATTACTTATGTGTTGTATCCTTTTTGTTAGTGTACTAAACAAAAAAACTCACATCTGATTGAAAATTTATGCGTGGTTTATTTTGGTGTTATAACAAAAGCTAGGTACCGAAACCACCTGTGGTCTAACACATAAAGGTAAATGATTGAGTTTACAAACATGCTCGTAAAATTATATTCCAAATACGGTCTACAATGTTTGACAGATATTAACAAGTCTGATATTATATTATTATACATAATATAATTTTTTTTTGTGAGCCTAATAACATCGGAATCTATAGCTTAAAAACGGTGGTCGTTTTATTCTGCTATGACTTTACAAGTACTTATACTTAGATAATTTTATCCACCCACCTTGCGAGCTTTGTAGATTTTCCCTTGATTAATTTTGATGAAATGATTTGTTTCGCGTTGGGCACCTGTGGTGTATTGAGTGAAACGCTGAATATTAGATTATGTGTTGTCTCTTTATTTTTGATTATGCTTTTTACTGTTTTCAACATTGCAAAAGTATTGGATATATAAATTAAAAACTCGGGTAGAAGTTAGTGTAGGACATATTTTGTATTTTTGGTTTATTTTGCTGCTATACGAGAAATATTTAATGTTTTATATGCACCAGTACATGTGTTTACTATTATGGTATTTTCGTATGTGTATTGGAAGATATGTCTGCACATATTTTGGTTTATGTTTTATTTTTTTCCTTTTTTTTATTTTTATGTTTATATACATATTCCATCGGAAAATCAATTAGGGTAATATTATCACTACTTTTTTTATGTAAATGTACGATTATTCAGCTTCTTTAATTTATTTTCTATTTATACGTTTGCTTGATTATCAATATTTTTTTATTAGTCTTGCTGATCTAATACGATATCAATGAATAATAATAAACAGACATAGTAATTGTCAATAAATATTCTTGGGGATTACCGTTTTATTGATTGAAGACAATTTATTAGAAATTTGATACTTTCATTTACTTGAGATTGTTTACATAACTGGAAAAATAATTTCATGTAGCTATTTATGATTCTATTTGTTAATGTTTTGCTTAGTAGTTTGAGCACTCTGTAATTTCACACATATGTATACGTTTTAGTTATAGTTATTTAATTATTTTAATGCTATCCATTGATAATTGTATTGTTTGTTTTTGATTCATAATTTTTTTGGTTTTAGATTTTATTAATTGAAGCTTAACTATCATAGATATACCTCAGTATAAGACAAATGGTTCTTTGGATACTATGTTGTTTTTTACTAATCACTTACTAAATTATACTGGAGCTTATTATATTTCCATTATTATTTCATTGAATCTAAAATAGTTATTAAGCTGTATCTGTTGAAAAAATGTTATTTTAAAGTTTGGGAATTAAAAAGTAATAAAATTGTTACTTTTATCAAATCGTTAGATATTTCTCCTGATCTTCATTTATCTGGTTGTGTATATTTAGTCCATGATTATTGTCGATAATTCTAAGATTATTTATGAAACAATAAAGCATGAAGATTATCCATCTACTATTATTATACCTGCCTATATTTAATTAGTAATTCGTGTTACTTTCCATGATAAGTATAAATTACTAGCTGAACCTGTGTGCACTTCGTAGCCCATTAAAAACCCTACCTCTTAAATTTATCAAACTGTGAGTTAAATTCGTTACCAGTAATAATGCTCACGTTTAAATTCAAAAGGGTATCTGTTGAATCATTGAGATGCTTGGAAACAATATATCTCCGCCTTTAAACTTTTCGTTTAAAATTGTAGTTTTGATAATGATGTTCATCAACTTTTTCACTGACAGCCTGGTACCGTTGCAGAGTCATGGTGGATTGATATTTCATATAAGAATGATGGGCACGCCAATTTTCAATATTAGAACGTGCACTGGCATGTCTGGCAAATCAAATGAATTTAAGAATTCAGTTAGATAATTGAAAACTTCGTCTTGATTTATGACGGTATCGAACTATCGATGGACTGTTACGTTATCGTGTTGTCTGGAATTTCATTTGAGAATGGTGTTATTTACTGTAGGTATTCAAGTTAGATATTCAGGTTAGGCCTATCACTTTTTAACTTAGCCTATCTTCTGTCCATATGTCTAATATATTTTTTTTAAATATAAATCTAAACAATTTTGTCGCAATTGGTCCAACCATTTATTAATGCATAAAGGACGAACAGTCAGACAGACAGACAGAAATTCATTTTTATACATATAGATTTATTTTGAATGTAATTTATTTCTGCTTAGTTTAAATATATATATACAGGATGTCCCAAAGAGATCTGACATTCTGACAAATGAAATAACTTTTGTTGTAATCAATATTTTTTGAAAATTTCTTTTAAATATAATCCATAGACACTAGCGCTACATTTTTAGAATACACTTTTTATTTTTTTAACTTTTAATACTGAAAATAAAAAACTTAAAAATGTATAAAAATTTTTTTCGAAATTTTCAATAAAGCCAATTTGTAAATTTGATTTTCAGAAAAATTTATATGGTAAAACACTTATTTAAGTCAAAAGGCTGATTTTTAAAAAAATTTTTAATTATCAATATTGTCGTTAGGTAAATTATAGTAATTTATAGTTTATACATCACATATTATTAAAATAAATACTATAAAAAATAATTAGATTTTAACATGCACTTATTTAAAAATGTTCTTAAAAAATATTTTTAAAAAACTTTATTATTATTTGAAATCATAAGGTTTCTAACATAAACTATATCGTAATTTACTTAACGAAAATATTGATATTTAAAATAAAAAATTAGGCATTTGACTTAAATAAGTGTTTTTACTACATACATTTTTCTAAAAATCGGATTTACAAATTGGCTATATTGAATATTTTTAAAACATTTTTTTTATCAATTTTTAAGTTTTTTATTTTCAGTATTAAAAATAAAAAATAAAAAATGTATTCTAAAAATGTAGCGCAAGTGTCTATGAATTATATTTAAAATAATTTTTTTTTAAATATTGATTAGAACAAAAGTAATTTCATTTGTCAGAATGTCAGATCTCTGTGGGATACCCTGTATATATATAATATATATGTACATAAACAAACACATTAATAAAAATGTATAATAAATAATAATAATACTGTTGAAGTCTATAAATATTATGTTACCCATATAATAAAGTATGTATAAAAGCTAAAAATATTTTTTTATTATATCGTTTAACCTAAAATACTTATTCAAAGAAATACAAAATGAGTAGGTATTAAATATTATTGATATTAATGTTTTTTTTTTTTAGATACTTAGGCTATTCATTATTATCTCTAAACTGCATTGTTAAGTATTATATTTGTTTGTAAACACAAATTAATAACACCAATTTCAATTATATATATTCGATTTCTAATTGAGAACCTTATATAATTTTACTAACCGATGTCATAAAAATATTATATACAGCTATAATAAATGTTTCGTAATTTAAATTTTTTTAATGTTCTCTTATTTCTGAATTATTATGAGTATCTCGTAATTCATCTGAAAATTAATATCACTGATACATCCTATTGGAAATCAGACAGATCACACCGTTAAGAAAACATTATACATGCATTATTCATGTCAAAATTCACAGTAACTATTCATTAAAAATTGTCAAAAACTTTGTTAACTGAAATAAGTTATAAAATTTATTTCAATCAAAAGTTGAAAATTAATAAAATTAATAATTTTTTACGGTAAGTAAAGGTAACAATGTTACCAAGATGATACATTTTTATATTTTATCTAAAATCTATAAAATTGTATCCTTATTGTAATCCGTGTAGATGACAAAAAAAAAAAAAAACAGTAAAATATAACAGGCTGAGCATCAAATTCCTCTAATAGTGATAATACATTTTCTATTCTGTCAATCACATTTCCATGTATGATCAAAGTTCTCCATTCTCTAAAACATATTTACAATTATTATACGAATTGATACATAATATCTTTTTACAATTCAATTTATACAAAAATGGTGGCGTCTAACCACCCAAAAAAGTTTTCACGAATACATGATATCCTACACGCATATAATATAATTCATACATATGCAATTTATTTAAATAGGTTAGCAATAAAACATTTTAAAACGTGATTACCTTGTTAACACTTTTTACGAAGTATATTTAAAACTTTAAACTAAAAATTTTAATTTTATATAACTTATAGATTTTTACATTTATGAGTGAAATAATTCATCAAATTATGAATACATAATAATTTGGTTATCAGCCAAATAATATACTGACCATATTATAGGGTGCTCCATATTTTTTTTCTTTACTTAAGTAAATATTTTTCCAATTTAAATGTTTTTGTCTACTACAGTCAGTCTTATCTGTCTTTATATTTTATTTTATTTATAATATTTTATTTTGAAAAATATCGAATAAAAACAATATATATATACAGGGTGATTTTTTTATCGAAGAACACTCATACTCATACACTCATACTTTTTTAAATAATGAGTGTTCTTCGATAAAAAAATCACCCTGTATGTATAAAAAATGTTTTTGAAATAATTTGTCGAATAATAGTTAGGTATTGTATTAACAATATGCAATTATTATAGACTTTATGACCTAACATCTTATGACTTGGCGTGATAGAAAAATGTATAATTATTTTCATAGTTTATAATATATATTATATATTAGGAATTGAATTGGCAAAAAATGTCCATAAATATTAAAGCCGTTTTTTTTAGCTTTTCTTTTTAATTTAAAAATCTGGTAGATCGTTATAGTCTTATAGATTATTTGGTTTTGATTGTCTAGCAAGTTGGTTGTATTTAAGAAGAAAACCCAACAACATATATTATACAGTGATACAGTATAACAGTATACATAGGTACTATGTACCTATTCAGTCGTTCCTATTTTGATATGCATAATACATATTTTTATATATTAGATAATTTATATTATACATCTGTGGGGGGGGGGGGGGGGGTGAATCTTTTTTTGTGATTCTCGTGCCCAAAGTTTGTAAATACTACCTAAATCAAACATAATAAATATATTGATAATATATAAGCATAATTAATTTTACAAACGAAAATTATAATTTGTTTATTTGAATTTTTACAAGCAAAATTTTATGAATAGCATAAATTTTCACGTGTCATTAAAATTTGACAAACGTGCCACTTTTGGCAGACATGCCGTGAGTTCGTCACCATTGTTATAGGTACGTTATATATCAAATTTTTTTTTTAGTGTGTCTCGTTAGCTGGATTTGGTTTTCGTCGTGGAAGTTACAAGTGTGTGTGCCGTAAAGGATATTATTTTCCAAATATCACAAGCACCGAAAAGTCGTTCAATGGTGTCGTAGTAGAAGAAGAGTACGAAAAGCTTATGTTGGTGAGTGTAGTGAACAGTTACTCTAGAAATTCACTATTTTAAATGTTGACATATCATTGGCCATTATGTATTTATTATTTTTTTTTTTTTTTTTTTAAGGGGAAACCAAATACATATAACGATGAAATAAACTTTCAGTGTAAAAAATGTGCTGAAGGTTGTGATGATTGTGTGGATTTTAGTCCATGCATCGCTACCTATGACATCATACTCCGTATCACAATACTATTATTAACGCTCTTGGTGATTGGGTTTCTACCAATGGTGGCTATATTTACGTTTAAATTTAGTGATCTCAAGGTAATATGCATTCATTGTATAACAATATTATTTTAAAAATATATAATTTTTTTAACTCTTTTTTTTCTATGCAATATTGCATGATTATATTTGGCTACACTTCATGTTTTGTTTTTAATGAAATGTTTATCAAATTCACTTTATGGAACAAAATATGTTACTTTTAATCAAGCGTAGATATTTTTACTCGTTTTAGGTAATATTCAACAATATCATTTACCTGACAATTAATGTATAACTTATTTTAAAAATAATTATTCAGTAAGCGTTAGACCTACGAGTTTATTTAGATGTCATTAATTATCAATATATACTCTCATAGTGCCTACATAATAATAATATATCATGGAACGCAAGTTAATTCTGACGATTGATTGCACTAAAATACGTGGTCTGTTTCCATAAGTTTACAGTGATTCCCAAATGCCTAATAAATGAAACCATACCTACTTGTTATTACCGAGAATTAGCTATATCGTAAAGGAGGTTGAAAGGGGTCCTACTAAATAAGTTGGTTGCTATAATCTTACATTTTTATTTAATTCACTCTAAATTAATAAGTATTTAAATATTGGAGGTTAATAATTTTATAACGAAAACAAAAACAAATAAAATTAGATACAACTTATTAATCCATAAGGGCTTTGTTTTGGTTCAGTGTTTAAACTTTCACGATATGTACAGTACCTAATAATATTATTATTGTTAAAGAGGCCTGCTCGTATGTCTTTTTATCAAGGGGCAATATATTTTATGTAATATGCAATTTCTTTGCAGCCACCTATGGTATTTGTGTTAGTAGTCAATGAAAATTTTATTAGTATGCGTGTGATTTTATGATGGTACCGGACTATAGTGTCTACATATCAACCGCACAGCCGATAAAAAATGAAAAGCGTGATTTATTTAGTTGAAACATACTTTACAGGAAAAATTCTCACGCATTGTAAAATGGGCTAATTTATATTATTTTGTTTTCTTTTATCAGAATGATGATAATAAATTTTATACAGGACGCATTGAACTTCGATTTTTAATTTTGTTGCTTAAAACAAACATGATAAAAATAATAAAGGCTTTTGAAATTTAATTATATTCAAAATTGTATTGGATAGCTTAGAAATAGATTTTTGATAATCCAAACCAAATGCGCCCTGTAAGAAATCGTCTTCTTTCTAAAAAAATAAAATAAATTTATACCTATCGAAATCTGATCACTTCACAAGAACATGATAGTTTTTCATGCAAAACATGTTTTAGAGCAAAAAAAAAACTAGTCATACGTAATAGGCCCTTTAAAGTGCAATAATATAACGTACTGCATGAAAACAATTACAGCATCACCAACATAACATTTAACCAATAATTATTAAAAATAAGTTTACGAGTTTATTTGGAAATACTGATTCTTAAAAATAATTGTCTTAAGTATAGATTATAATAAAAATATTGATAAAATTTTCTTCCGAATAAAACCAACCACTCCAAACTATGAAGCTTTTTTTCAAATAATATTAGTAGATTTACAGGTGTGTCAATATTCAACAATAAAGGACCAAATAACTAACAATCTATAAAGTTATTTGTTTTCAACTCGTATTGTTTTGAAAACTTGTTTACAATCTCCTGTATACTAAATATGAATAAACAATGAATGTATTCTCTCATCTCTGATTTATCGGGTTCATGTATCAACAAGCTAAATATATATCTAACCAAAAATATCTTAAGACAGCTTGTATCGCGTTATTTCTCTCAAATATCAAGCTTTAATCACCCACCTTGTAGTTGATTTCAAACTCCGTTGGGTGCCTTATATTAATCATTTTAAGCACAACGTATCCCGTTGTGCCAAAGTATTTTATTCCATTAATGGCACTTGGTGGGAACTCGTCTATCTGCACTCAACATATTATGTACTTAAGTCGCTGGATTTTAAATGAATTACATTATAATACGAAGTAGTTTTTATATGTGTATCAATTTTTTGTTTTTGTATAGTTATTGTAGTGCTTCCCATATTTTCAGATATTATTTTAAAAAAAAAAAGCAATAATTTATATACAAATTTAATTGCTAGCTACTGCATACAGTACAAAAATATACCTAAAAAAGTAACATTAAACTATAACAACTTGCTCAGTCATATAGGTAGTAGGCATCGAGTGTACCTTGTGTCATTATCATTAAATAGATCACTTTATAGATATGCTTGATTTTCAATCAATAAAATAATAATTTTTTTTAAAAGAATTGTGAGTAGAGATGATTTGTCAGCTTTTATTTTTAAGTATATTTTAGTATACTCGTATTATATGTTTATATTGACGTTAGAATATATATATATAAACATAATAAATATGTTATATTTCTATTAATATAATATTTCAATAATTTGATTTAATCTTTAACAAAAATAAATCGCATATTATATTGCATAAAAATTATTTTATATTTTGTTACAAGCTGTTATTCTTATTTTATAAGACAATATTAACGTAGCACCGTATAAATTGGTATGAAATGGTTTATGGTATAAATATCTTAAAATTAATTTAAATATATTTAAAATTACATTTTTTATATTATATACTCAGCGTACCATAAGAAACGAATTTGGCAACAACTAACAAGTTTTCGTAAGACATTACATTTTCAAGCATTGATCGAACATAAAAAATGCTATCAAGATTAATAGAAAAATCTAAAATCTTAAATGCTAACTATAATAGATCAAAATTGTTTTAAATAATAATATGGAGTGTTTGAAATTTCAAAATAAATTTTTTTGCTTTTTAACAATTAATAATAATTTTGTAACGTCGCTATAATAATGTTATCATATTTTAGTAAGCATTTTTATCAGACATACCTATACACCTACCACACATTGAAACCGATCGTGCGAATATGACTATTATATTATAAGAAAAAAATGAACTATAAAAGTATAAAATAACTGCCAATTATCTTAAATTATATATAAATTTCCTTTTACGTAATAGATGTTTATCACCTGATCTGGGGGGTGAAACACGTATATGTAATAAAGAAATACCATAAATACAGTATCTCTTGACAGCGGGTTATGGAAGAAAGAAAGAGCGCTGACTTATGTTTTAGATTTTTTTTTAGCTAATGCAGTAAATCTTGTTTATCATCATATACGTCAAAGGTTTTTAGATCCATCACATATCAAGTTGTTCAACTTTTATAGATTAGAATATAAGTAAAGAACGTAAGATTTTAAAATAAATTTTGGGCATTTTGTTTTTTATCTCTGACTAAATATATCAAAAATTATTAAAAATATTTTAAATACGTTACTTAGTAGTTATTCACTAATTAATAATTATTATGACTATATAACAACCTTTATTTGTGTTCAGTTATTAATTTATACATTTATAGTAAAAAATTAAAATTATACTATTAAAATAATCTTAAATGTATTTAGCTTTTAAAAATCATTAAGAATATTCAAATAACTGTACCTATAAATCTTCGCATAATATTTATATGAAATGTATTTAAATTATGTTAATCTCAAAATTTCTAGTACCTATATTACATATAAAGTTAACTATACAATTTTAAGTTTAATACCGAAATCGGATAAAAAGTGTTAAGTGACAAAAATCACTTTGCGAAATTTATATTAATATTCTATATAGGTATTATATTGTGTTCTCTTCTGTTTAAAATGACTGGCTCTGGAAATACTCATAAAGTGCTCAACCATGTTTTCATGTCATATTTCGAGAGCATAGGCTAAGAATCTTTTAAATAAACTAAGGATATATCAACAAATAAAATACCATACATTATATAAGTAACGTAACATAATATTATATCCAAGAAAAATTATACTCAGTATAAAAAAAATTAAGTACAAAAAATATTTAAGAAATGTATGTTTTTCTTAGATTATTTATGTTTTTATTCATATAACATATTGAAATATTATGTTATTTTCTGTATTGATATTAAATTACATTATATTATTTAAAAATTGTTTTCAACTATACCTAGACAATAAGTGTTTATTATTTTTGTGTTATATCTGATTTATGTAAGATCCAGTATAATATATATTCACTTAAATATTATAAATTATAATACCCAACTTCAAATAAAAGATCCATAATTAATATTAAATCAATAATGTAATATAAAATAATAAAATATGTGTCGTAGAAGTTATATATAAATATATAAATTACTTAATCAGAAAATTATTTTATAAATAAACATGTATTACATTGTATATACGGTGTCATATTCTAAGGAGACAAATTTATACTTTAACTGTTCATAAACTATCTTTATAACATCAAACGAAAATATTTATTAAAAATTGGAATTCTTAATTCTATTATTATAAATACGAGCACTATTATAATAGCTAGATAGTACTCACTGAAATATCTTAATTTTCTATTTATTTTAAATAATTTAAATTTCATAACAATGACAACATTTCAACATATATATATATATATATATATATATATATATATATATGTAAAAAAAAAAAAAGTTAAATCAAATAATAATATATAATCGATACTGAAATAATATAATTATATTATAACGCGCGAATACACGTACTTTATAATGCTACAATATCAAACTGTGATCTCATATTTATTTATTTTTTATTGTGCAGTATAGATAATAAATATATATCATGGAAATTGAATTTGAATAAATTTCATATTTTATGTTTCAGATTGTAAAAGCTGCTAGTCCAGTGTTGTTACAGATAATAATCTTGGGAGCTTTTTTTATGTATACAACGGTAAGCTATGACAACACCGAGCGCATTCAAAGAGTGAACAGCGTTTTGATTAAAAAAAACGTATTAATATTGCAGACATAATTTCACAAACTAAAAAAAAACAACAACAACAATTTACAAAACTCCCCTAAAACATATTTGGGCTAACGGCCTATAATATATATTAAATGGAGTGTGACTAAAAAAATATTATATTATCTAAATTCTCAGTAAAGCTTAAATATTATTTCAAATCATCTTAGTTTTCAAATATCTCATTCTCAATTTCATTCAATTGATAATGCACCAAATTTTAAATTTTAATTTAAATTAAAATTTTTAATGTATTTTTAATACTAATTATACTCATAATCGTGACGTGATGAATTTTAATTAGAAGAAGGAGAGTTGGCTATATCCTATAATATTTCGGATAAGCAACATATTAATTAATACTGAAAATATACATAACTATAAAAAAATTACAGAGGAAAACTAGACTAACCAATAACGCCAGCTATAGTCCAGTTAGTCACCACCCTCCGCCAGATACACATAAGTCTATGATTGAACACTTCGTAGCCACTTATATGTTTGTTTAGAAAATCAAAATTAAAGTACCATTAATGCATGGATTCATTTATCGTGACAATAATGTGTTATTAAGTCGAAGATTTCTATTTATTCTACTATTTTTAAATTAAACTTTTTAAAAAAATGCTGACTTAAACGATGATATAATCAATCTTAAAGCAGAATACAAAAAAAAAAAAAAAGAATAAAAATTTAAGATTTTAAACTTTAGATTTTTTTGACTTAAGTCCTAGCTGATTAAGACCAATAATTTTTAAAATATAATTAAACCGTTACTCACTAATAAAGCTAAAATTGTAATAAAATTACCAATAGTGTTTGTTTTATTTTTTTGCAGATTATCGTCATGTACCCAACACCAAATCTAGTAACGTGTACTGCGCGATTTTGGCTCAGGGAAATTGGATTTTCCCTCACATACGGTGCACTCATGTTGAAAACTTGGAGGTGAATTATTCGGTTACTTCCTTTAAATAGTAGATCCCCTGTAGTTTCGGAAATAATTCCTTGCTAAAGGTTTGGTTTTCCGCTTAGCTAATAAATACCCATTTATTTCTATCTTCAACTTTAATCCACTGTATCCGTTTTTGGGTCCCGAACTTGATAAAATATAAATTTGCCTCGTTCAAATGTGCTTATGCATATTTATAATGTGTTAATGTAATCTGAATTATTAATATAATATTATTTTATAATCATATTCATTTATCAGTCATGTGCTCATCTTACTCATAACACCTAATAATTATGACAGTCTGGTTATTATTTTTATAATGCCATATTTATGTTTATACTACACTAAACACGTCATGAATTTAATTATGAATTTAATCATATCTACTGTGCTTTGTTAAAATTATTAGCACGAATCGTCAAAGAACTCTAATAAATAATATATTTTATATAAGCTAAGTTCATCAAATTATTCATCATAATACTAAAATAAATATTGTATCTCATCATTTCATTGTTATTTAAGAAACAAGGAACAAAACTAAATCGAATTCTAAACAATGTTAATAGTACAAATTTTCTTAGCTTAACGTCAGAATTCTTAAGTTAAATATATGTTTATTTTTTAATTTTAAAATCTTTACTGATTACTGATAGACTTAATCCAATAATTGTATTTAGTAAGAAATTTTTAAACTATTTTATTTCATATAAAAATAAATTACAACTTAGAACACAATTTTAAACTTAAACATCGACTATAATGCGAAATCAATATTTTCTTCAATATGTTTAAAAATAACATTGTTGTTCATTTTTACTTATTTTCTGGTTATTATAGTTATAAATATCCTACTATAATTTATACTGATATTTGACTATTACTCTATGTATATTATTATTATGTACATTAATAACTTTCATAAAATACAATTGAATCAGTGTTCTAGCTTTTTTATTTTCCTGATCCTTATAGCTATGCTGTAAATTATATATTCACGTCAATTTGAACCATGGAACTTCAGGTTTATGTTAAGTCAATTTCATAACCTATACCAACAGCAAAGTTCTATTGTTCAATTTTGACTTTTGCTGAATACCTGAAATGATAATTGACATTTTATTTCATCCATAGAAAACAAATAAATGATGATATTTTCTTTAACGTTTTGACTATCTATAGAATATAATTTGTAACACATACACACTACATTTTATAATGTACCTATGTAATATCATGGTGGTTCAACTTAATCATTTTAAATTAGATACAAAAAGATAATTTAGTTGTGGTTTTAAATGTTAACATATCAATAACTTACATCATTACAAAACAGCAATGGTTTTCTTATTCTATTCACAGGGTATCTCAAGTTTTCAAAGTGAACTCAGCAAAGACCGTTCGTATCACTGACAAACAGCTAATTAAACTTCTGCTTCTAATGATCGCATTTGTCACTGTGATACTGTTCATCAGGACGATGGTGTCTCCACCACACACGATTGTCGGTCGCACAGCAGACAATCTTAAAACAGATATTTGTCCCACAGATTGGTGGGATCACTCGTTTTCTATTCGTAAGTATTCATTATATTTAATGACTCTATTAGATCACTAGTCACTACTATAGTACGAGTAAGCACTAATGGAGTAATCCGTTTTAACATTAAACCTAAGAATCTGTCCAAAACACAATATTTTATTGTATATTGTGTAATAATATACATTGTCCATAATATCAAAATACTAAATCTAAAAAGAAAATATTATTTGTTGTTTATTATAAAAATATGATAGATATATAATATTGTATAAATTTATTTATGTATGATTTATTTTTGCTTAATAACTAATGCTTATGAGTTTTAATAATTTATATTAAAATTTTAAGACTCAAATATTATGTAGGAAATGTTTTTAATGTTTTCTCTTTTTTAGTGGAAGTTTTATTCTTAATTTGGGGTATCCGGTTGTGTGTAATGGTGCGGAAAACGCCGTCTGCTTTCAATGAAAGTCGGTTTATTTCTATAGCCATATATAATGAGTTTATCATGTCCGTATTTCTCAATGTTTCAATGTAAGTATTACACAATTTGTCACATATTAAATTAATAGCTGTAACACATAATATATGATGTGCATATTCATTATCCATGTATAATTGTAATTCTAAGCTATCGGATTTATGATTATTTAATTATATGTAATTTAATAATAATAACTAATAACAAGGTACAAAAAATAAAAAATAATAATTTTTATTAATAATAATTAAGAGGTAGTTATTACTTATTGGCAGTTTACATATATAAATAATATAACAATATACTGCATTGTCATATTTAAGTAACTTAGATAAAATTAAATATAAGTATGTACATTGTACTTTTTATCGATTAAATGTCATGAAGATTTTATAAATGAAAATTAAGTGGATAATTTAAAATAGAATTAAAGTTTTATTATAAACAAATATTATATTTAATATTGAAATACATATTATTTTAACTATTATAATGATATTCAAAATTATATAAATTAAATATTATATTTAAATATTCTTTAAGCATAAGCTTAGTTAAATATACCGTCTGTTAAATGTATTTTTGATTATATATATAGTCATTAATAATAGGTATGTTAATATTATGATTAATGAAATAAAATGAAAAAAAAAAAATCACAGAATTAATCATAACAATAATAATAATAATAATAATAGAACTATTACATGTATACCCATTTAATTTTTTAAATTCCATCAATTACCTTGGGTAGTACAATATTGTTTACTGTTGAATATCATGCGTGACAAATTGTTGTTGGTATCTATTTTTGGAAACTAATAACACTCATTATTATTCATTCACAAAAAAAAAAAAAATGTGTTAAAAATCAATTGAAATATTATGTAGAGTATATCTTATGCTTTTTTGTTATTGGAATTTCAGTGAATAAAAATATTTTTGCAATTAATTTAAATGTATTAGAGGGTAGGTTTGTTTTGGTTAAAAATTTAAAGAAATCCAAATTTTTTTTATAAATAGAGCCTCAATATATTGGAAAAACAAATAATTTATTATTCTGTTTGTTTTAATTGTTTAGTAATGTAATTATCCAAACTTAACTTGTTTTTTGAGAGAATTATCTGGAAAAGTTATCGAAAATGAATATCAAAAAATAACTTTCATTGCCAAATCTAGAGATTTTTTTCATGGATTGAGTTCCACAAAGAGTTATTTGTCGATATAATATCATTGCTTTAACATTTTTATACATACACAACATTGTGTTTTTTACCTATTTCATTTTTTTTAAACCATTATTGTTTTTAAATAAATTCATTAACGTCAACGATTTAATATTTATGATATTTCTTATTTTTACATGTTTATGGAATTCAAATATTTACAAAATATTATTTTAATAATTTTTCATTCCAATTTATATAGTGAACAATGTGTACTCCATCTGAAATGAACGGATTTAACTTGATAGTTATGTACAAATACATAAGTATACATGACACATACACGTTAATGTGACATAGGTATATCATTATGTAGATAATTATGAGCAGAAATAATGTATTAATATTTAAACATACACGCAAAATTTAGATTAGTTTCCAGCCACATCACTGCATACACTTTTTAGGATGAGCACTAAATAGTGTACCTATATTATTGAAATTAACATCAAAAAATAATTATATTTCATTTTGTACAAATTCGTTATTATTTCTCTAACTGCTGTAACATAACTGAACTTAATTTTGCAGCGTTAATATTTGTCTGCATTCGAATATTAGAAAATACAAAATGCAAATTTTTACCTTTGTCTTATTAAAATATATGAAATTGATTTTGTGAATTCATAGGTATATTTTTGTTCATTAATTTCGTATTCAGTATTTATTTTATCAAACATTTTTTTAAATTATTGTCCATTGAACTTACGTTATGCAACTGAAATAATAATATGTACGTATTATTGTATTAAATTGATAAATTGTTTAATATATTATTTTATTTTTACTTTTTTTATTACATCTTATAGTCGAATGATATATGTATAATATTATATGGCTGTGTGTATGTGTCACGCATAGCAAACCAGTCAATATTTCAGAAAATTTTAAGAAATTAACAATTTGGTAACAGTTTAATATTTAAGTATTCACATAGGTATTATTTTGCATTCTTCGATGATTTTCAGTATTTGTTAATAAAATATTTAAAAAAAAAAATATTGTTAATGATACCAATATAATATTTATTATTTATAATATTATGATAAATTTAAGTATCAACAATACAGGATGCCCCGTGAGAATTTACCCATTGCGGAATCTCCCAAAATAATGGTGATATCGTAATCCTAGTTTTGTAATAAGACTCACAGGAATAAGAACTACAATTTTAATCGTATTGTAATGTTTTAGTATAAAAATTAAAAATATATTTTTTTATTCAACTATTTCCAAAAAGATTGACCATAGCAAATCTGTAGAGTTTATTTTTCTGAAAAAATTGATGTTTGAAAATTTTATTTTTATTGATTTCCTGATTTTTAATTTTTTTTTTAGTTTTGAGAAAAATCGCGTATTATTTAACACTTTAATGTTATCAAACATGTGACCCGCCGCGCCGCGCGCGTTTCCATACGGAGGCCAAATACTTCCCTGTCCCTATTTCCCTAATCATATTTTATTTCTTCAAAACTAGAAAAAATTTAAAAAATCAGGAAATGAATGCAAATTAAATGTTTAAATGTCAATTTTTTCAGAAAAATAAACACTACAAAATAGTTATCATTATTTTTTTTGGAAATAATTTAAAAAAAAAAAAAAACATTATAATAAATTGAAAAATTTAATAATTATAGTCCTTAATCCTTATCCCTGTGAATCTTATTATAAAATCAGAATTTTTATACCTCCATTATTTCGTGAGATATTGCAATGGGTAAATCCTCGCGGGACACCCTATATAGTGATGATGTAGGTAACTTTAATATCCAAATAATTTCTACGTGTCTCAAAAAAATATCACCTTATATAATATATTTTGTAAATTTGAATGGTTAAGTTGTTATAAGGTACCCCTACCGATATTAAAGTTTACAAAAACCATGTAGCCCCAAATGTAATAATAATAATAATAATAATAATTTTAATACAACATAATGTTATTATTTAATCTAGGTTGTTGGAAATTACTTACAACACTCTAATATGAAATAATTATTCTTTTAAAATTAACTAAAATTAATTAAACACTAACATTTAAACTTTTTATTTTAATTTTAATTTTATAGCTTCTAGTGTAACTATGATAGCTCTACAATTATCAAAATATAACAAAGACAATTAAGGTATACATTAAAAAAATAATATATTATGAACATTATGATTTAGATGATGATAACGGAGTGCTATATAAATATTTAAACTTAATATTAGGTATTAAAATATATTTTATTATTATTATTATTATTATTATAAAACTAAATAACTTCTACTTTTTCCAAATGTTTACAAGGTACACACATTTTTTTTTTTTTAAATAACTATAAAATCGTATAAATTGATCTTAATTAAAACAATTTTTCGTACATTTCAATAATCTGCTGATTTATGACGGGTAAAAATGTTTTCGTGATCAATTATATTTTTAAGATCAATAGTTAAAAACACTAACGGGTATATTACAATATACTTAAAAGTATACAAATTTTATTAACATTTATTTTGTATATTATCTTATTTAGGTACTTGAAATTTATCTGTATTATGGTTAAAAAATTAATTATAAAAGTTATAAAATTTTATCATAGTAAAAAATATTTATTTTTACTTAAAAACGACTTATTTATGGATGTATGGTTTTATATCTTCAACATTTTATATTATGTTATAATAAACTCAATAAAATATATATCTTAATCAATTTTCAGGATATTTTTAAAATACCCAGCTAATCCAGATTTACAATACGTCATATTTTTTTGTCACGCTCAACTTACGGCAACCGTATTACTGGGACTTTTATTTGGGAGCAAGGTAAAGAAAAAAAATTATATTAAATATATATATATAGTTAAAGTAGTTTATAGAAAAAAAAACACGATTATTAGTTATTACAAAGTATTATAATAATTAGCTTTTATTTTTTAATTGATGTACAATGGTAGATAATTTTATTATTAATAGTAAAAAATGTATTTCACATAATATTCTGTAGTTTAGAACTTTTCCCTTAAAATTGTGTTGAAAGTAATGTTAAAGTAATGTTACAGAAAGTAAAAAACTTTAAAAGAAGTATTGAGGTATAATTTACAAATATTTTTTGTAAGTTGAACATAAAATAGTTATTTCATTCAATGCTAAATTGTTAAAATGTTATTATAGTGTGTATATATTTTGGTATTATAGCATAATGTTCGTTATTATACCTACTTATTAATTACAAGTAATTACAAGTTGTAATTTATATTATATTTAATTTATCATTTGATTTATTACTGAGCATATTATAGCATATTATATAAGAAAAAACAAATTAAAAGAATACTAATAGCACATTTAAATTCATTTTACATTTTTTTTTTTTTTTTTTTACTTATATTTAAAATACATCTACAATCTATACAAATGTTTGTACAATAATTAGATTTGATAAAAAAAAGAAGAGAATATAAAATGACGGCGAATATTAAGATAGGGAAGTTATCCATTGATAACACCCAGCGTCATTTTACATTTAAAATCGGGATGTTAACATACCATTAAAAATTTGTCCAAATAACATGTGCCTTAAAATTATGTTTTTTATCAATATCAAAAAGTTAATTCTTTCACCATATTATAATTTAAATTATTTTTACGAAATAATATTATTTTTATCATGCAATAATTCATTGTACTGATACAGTGATATAAATATCATTTACACATAATTTAAAAATATGTTGTCAAATAAAAAAAAACATTAATTTAAAATAAATTATGTTTTTTTACTGTGAAAAATGCAGTACGAAGATGCATGTTGATTGTTGGTATTGTGCTAAATTAATTAAATACAAAAATATTATATTTTTGTATTATACATTGACTAATTATACTGTAGTAGATTTTTAATTATTTATCACTGAAAAACAATAGATGATTTATAAAAGTTATATATATATATATATATTTGTAAATAAATACATAAAACCGTTGTTTTCGTTAAACTTAAATACCATAACTAACAAACAAATTAATTATTAAATTTATAATTTGTATTTATCACCATATTAATATAAATTTTAGATTATATTAAAAGCTATAATATATAAAAAGAACACATGCAATGCTTATAAAAAAATTTTAATTTAAGTGAAAAATAATATTTTATTATTTAACTTAAAACAAGAATACAAATTTACATAGATGACATTTTAAAGAATCAAAATAATTATAAATAATTTTCAATCCGAACGACGGAGGCATTTTAGTTTGATGAATAGAAATGTAAAACATCATACATAAAATACAAATTTTGTTCAACATTTTTAATGAACACGATAGTAATATGACAAGACATTTAGATACTAAATATATTAGACTAAGTGTTTTATTATGATTAAAACAATTAAATTAATAATCATTAGATTAATGGTAAATTTGCTACATTATCATAATATAGTTTTAATTGACACAACCAACAGGTATGGTATATATGTAAGAATACAATTTTAACATGTTTTTTTTCCAACGTAGAAATAAGTCATCAAACTTGAAAAAAAAATTCTAATGAAGTTCCGTAAAGACCAAGCAAAATAAAATGTAATTAAAACTTTTCGGCATTTTATCTTGAATATTGATGCTACATAGAAACAATTGAGAAATTATAAAAATAGTGGTTTATTAAGTATAAAATATTTGAACATAAGTGTAAATAAACCTAAAATTATACTTCGGGAAATTCAAATGAAAATAATGAATATAATATTTACACTGTAAATAAATTATGTGATTTAGAATATTATCTTTAAGTCAGTACATTAATTGTTAACACGTATTTGGTAGTTTATTATCAATAAATTTATTTTATTTAAACTTGATTTACGTAAAAAAGAAGCGGTAGGTAACTAACTTCGATATAGGAACACCATCAATTAAAATTTACTACAATCCTATAGCAATAAACTTCCACGTTGTAAAGATAATGTCAATTTAATACTGTTTATTTTATTTTTCCTTTTTTTTTTTTGTTCGTGATACTTTGTACATACAAAAGACATAAATATTATATATTTATATATAGATACATGTATGCATGTTATATAAAATATTATAATACTTATTTAAATTTTTTTTTTTACTAAAATATTATTAGTTTATATGACTGTAGGCCTAATTACTAACGAGAATACTGAAGAATAGATTATTATTTCCCCAATGACCAATTATTTTTGCATCGTTTTTTTAATCTATACAAATGCATATTGTATAAAACTACATTTTAATTAACTATTTATTTTCGTGGGAGGATTTTATTCCTGCTAAAAAATACAAAGATAACAGTATGAACCATTATACAATAATAATAGCTTTTTTTCTCGGTCACATTTCAGTCTGTAAATGTAAATTACGATTGGTTTTCTTTCAAATATATTATTTGTTAGTTAATACAAAAAGTTATATACTATTTTTATCAAACTTTTCCTTATTGATTACATTTTTATTTAATATATTATGAAGCATTAGTTTGTGTTATGGTTATATACATGTTACTTAATACCGTATATATCTATTATATTTATTTCAATTTTAGACAGTACTTACTTTTATTTTTAATAAAATCAAAGAAAAGTTATAATTAAAAATTATTATAAAAATTGTGTCGACTAATTTATAAAATAAATGATATACTAGACATTTTATTTTTACTATGCGTAGTATAATTTAAAGTTTGTATTAATAATTTTAATATAATGATGAAAAATAACAGTATTATTTAATTCTGAGCAGAGGGATGAATGTATTGATCTTACGTTGATGTGTGTTTTTTCTGTGTTTGTGTATACGATAAGTAGTATAAATAATAAAAAATTCTTCAATTTTCAACTCGAGTATTTTTTCTAGTGGCAATGTGAATTTAGTTGGTGCAGTATGGTGAAAATTTTAAATTCACAGTAGTTTTCAACAGCACCTGGAAAAACTTGAAAAAAAAATTGAGGGAAATCGGAAAGTTTTACACGATTCTCTTCGTACATTGTTACAATATCAGTTTAAAAATATTTAAAAAATAGTTGAAATAATGACAAAATTATAAAATCAAAAAATATTATTTCATAGTTAAAACTGTATAAAATGTACAACTTTTACAGCTAGGGATTGAAAATTTAAAATAATAGTAATTATTCCTATAACCGAAAAATTTACAAATTATACAAATATAGTTAAAAATAAGTTCAAATTTGGGCAAAATTACACATTTAAGATAAGATTAACGATTTTAGTTATTTCGTTGTAATTTAAAAATATTATTCGTGGGTACTTCATACAGTTTAGATATGTTATTATACTTTAAAGGTACCCACAGTTACATTTTTTAAAATAATTTTTTCGACAAAAATTAATTTACCTACTATATAAAGTAGGAACTAATGCCTATAATAAATTACATTGATCATTATAATATTATAAAATATACCTATTTAATTATATTATAGGCTAACAGACCATCTCCTATCAGATTCATTTTTCGTATACAATGATTTTATGTTATTATTGAATTTAAATATAACACACTCTCTAGACACCTAATATACAGTTGAACGTTACCCACTTATTCGCTATTTTTAAATGTATTTAAATTTAAAATCAATCGCAAATGTATAAATCGTTAAAAAATTTTAGATCAATAAATAAAATTAATTTGTTACTTAAAATATTCAGGAAAACAAACACTTTTTAATTTAACGTATATCAACTTATATTAAGTATTTAAGTTTAAGGTATTTAGTATTAATTTTTCGCTTGTTTATTTACAGGCTTTGATAATATACAAAGGCGAACACAAGGTAGAAGAGACGTCTTCTCATAAAATAACTACACAAAAGCTGAAGTTCAATAGTAAACAAAAACATTCTGATCTGTCGTATGAAAGTATAAGTGACAACAAAGAAAGCACAGAACTTCAGGTACAGAAATTTCTGCATATATTGTATTTTATAATACAATGCACATTATTGTAGTTTGAACTTTAAACGTGATATTATTTAAAATATAGTTATTTTGTAAGTTTTATTAATAAATGTGTTAACATTTATGAATTATTATTATTAATTTAATGAAAGAAGCGTGAGTTTAATTTAATATACATTAATCGTGCATAGATAATGTAAATCATGTACATGCCTATAGAATAAGCATGCACTATTAATTATAGTTTTCAACTTGACTGGTTGTATTGTTTAGCTCCTGAAATATTAGACCAAAAATAATATGCAGTCAATAATTTTTTAACCTTAAAAGTTAATAAAAAATAATTAAGTCACAACTTCTTTACTGAAATGCAGCGTTTTCAAGTCTTATCAGTGGTTATTTGATTGTTTTCATACACATTCTTACAATAGGTTTTATATTTTTATACCAACCAATATGATGAAGTTTTCTATTATTAAAAAATGTCTGGCTTTTACAAAAGGACATTTTTGTAAAATAACTGTGGCAATTAAGATACAATACAAAAAATAAACCTGATTTACAACATTTAAAATTTTACTAGGTGTAAATCATTCAATATTTACTTTAAAATTTAAAGAGAAATTCATTTTTAATAACTTATAAATGTAATTTTAATAGAATATTATGATAATATATAATTATATTATACTTATATAGATGTTAGCTATAGTACAGTTTTCATTATATTTAGGCATAGAGTTATTCATAAAACATATTTGATTAAATTATTTAAATAATCTTACAAACAATTTATTAATTTTCCATTCAATTACGTAGATCGAAAATAATTAATTATTATGTTAATTATTCTTTTCAATGAATTTTATTTCATCAAACATTAGTAAATTATCCTAATAAAGTACGATCAATTACTTTTAAATATTATTTATGCCATAGGTACTACATGTATGTATATAATTTATATACAAAATTATAACTGTTTAATTTTTTTCTAAAATATATGTTCGACAGTTTTAATTTTGTTTATAATATACTTACAGGAAATTCGAATCTTAAAAACCACCATTGAGAACCTTATAGAAGAGTTTATTAAGTGTGGACCAGCATATTCAGACTATGTATTGAAACTACAGGCTATGTTGGAAGTAATGAAGAACTCTAAGTTGTGCGAAAATGAAGAGTTAGTGCAGAAATTGGCATTGAGCAACGGCTGCGTGATCAAAGTAGACAGCAATAAAGATGAATCATGTACAAAAAAAAATTAGGTCACATTTTTAATTAATTGAGATGGTAATTATTTTAACTATATTATTGAAGTTAGATAGTGACTCAATACATCGATTAGTAATTTTCGTCCGTTGCATCTGTTAAATGTTATTATTCGTAATCTTAAGTTTGTATTATTTATGTAAGCTGTATTCGATTGCACTGCTTAGTTATTTCGAATTTGATACTAATTAAATTTTTAAAGTTTTATTGACAACAATTTACCAGGTAGCAAAAGATATTATGTGAAAAATTACTTCTATGAAGGTAGTCTGCAGCAATGGTGAACACATTTTATAAACCTGACAAATAATGGTTTTATTTTTTGTTACCAGATGTATAATACTTTAAATATCAGATTACAATAAGTTTAGTCATATTACATTACATACTATATGCCTATTTAGTTTTAGATTTAATATAATTACAGTATGATGAAAATAGTTCTATAAAAACAATTTATTTGATTGTTAAAATATGTCTAATTTATAGCATTGTTTTGTATCAAATTAGGAAATTTGTGTTGTTTTAATGTTATATTATTATGTATTAATTTATAAAACACTACTTATATATAGTATCTACCTATACTTTTTTTATAATAATAACTAAATATATATATGTACCATTAGAAATGTATTTATTTGACTAATATTAATGTGAAATAAGTATGTATACTTTTTTTTTGAAATATAAACCTTAAAAAAATACAATACACATTGTATTATTCTAATTTGTCTAATTTGTAAGCAACAAACACAAAATGTAATTTATTGAGAAAAAAAATCGTACGAATAAATAG